>NC_138508.1:46788044-51588044 GCF_964252035.2 Podarcis erhardii | reverse complement strand
CCAGAAGCAGAAGTAAGTCCTACTGAGTTCAGTGGGGCTTATTCCCAGATGAGTAAGCATTAGATTGCAGTCTAAGGCTGCAACCCACATAGGATGTCTGCCAAGTCAAGTCATAGTTCATGTAACTCAAATGTATCAGCTACAGAAATTTGATTTTGAAAGTTCAGGAAGAGAGTTCAATGAATTACAGCCTGATCCTGTGCAGGTTTACTATGAAGTAAGAGCCAGTGTGGTCTGTGGGGCTTTTGACAAAGGAAGCGTGCATAGAATTGCAAACTTAGAATGGCTTCTGGTCTAAGAGAGGAGCCATGTGGATCCCTGAGTCCTGCCAGTTCCTAGAAGGACAGAGAGAAGTTTATAGTGTGTCAGTGGGCCTCATATGGCCTGTGGGAGCCCAGTAAGGAATAGCACAATTTTCATTCCTTCCAACATTTCACAGGGGAAAACAGAATCACCCTACAATAAGTTATTCAACAGTTTGGAAGACACTTCAATAGCCACAGCTTAGGCACCAACTTGAACAAAATATTGAAGGATCCACTCCCACCCCCTTGATCACACTTCCCCCTCTCCCCACACTTCTCCTGAGCGCACATTCGTCCACCATGCACAACTGGATGCAGGTCTCTCCCCCCCCCCATGCCTGCTCGCTTCTCACCCCACACCTGCACAGAAGAAGTTTCTGCCTGTGGGTCTACTCTTTTCATTCTTGGGGTCAAGATTGTGGAATCCCCCAAACAAATGAAGGCAGTACAGCGGTAACTCGGGTTAAGAACTTAATTCATTCTGGAGGTCTGTTCTTAACCTGAAACTGTTCATAACCTGAAGCACCACTTTACCTAATGGGGCCTCCTGCTGCTGCTGCGCCACTGCTGCATGATTTCTGTTCTCATCCTGAAGCAAAGTTCTTAACCCGAGGTAATATTTCTGGGTTAGCGGAGTCTGTAACCTGAAGCATATGTAACCCGAGGCACCACTGTATTTTCCACTGAAGAGTTATGTTCTTAATGCTGTCAGGTAGCAGTGAATGGATTTGGGTTAGCTGCACTATACTGCAGTGTGCATATAAGACTTCAGACTATATCTTTTTTAAAAAAAACAACATTGTGGCACAGATCTAGGGAACAGTCTAAAATGAAGCAATACTATCCATAAAACTAGCCTAGTATTTAAATAGAAACCTCCCACTATACCTCTAATCTCAAATGAGCCCTACCTGAATGACAAATGCATTTATCTTTTACTGGTGTAATAAAACCCCTTCCAACACGGTGCCAAAAATATCTCAGGGGAGCTATCTCCTTTTGGGTAACAATGCTTTATTATTATTGTTATTATCATTATTTTTATTTTAGCAATCATGTCACCATGGAATGATGCTTTATCGTCAAGGCTACACGACTTACTAGGATTTCTGCCCACCGGAACTGTGATTGTCACAACATGGTAGGTTTTATTTACTGCTGTAACTAAAGAAAATGATTTCTCAGTCTGCTGATATCAGACAAATATCAAGAACATAAAACTAAGCATAAACAAGTTGAGGTTAAAAGGTTTTCTAATCCATACTCCATATTCAGCCTTGGAAGTTTATTTTTCCACAGCATATATCAAGTTGTAGTTTATGGAACTGAAAAAACTGGGACAATTACAAGCTACATTAGAATTTTTCCTGATCAGAATGAGAAGTCGGATCTTTTTTCTGACAGTATCCATGAATATATGAAATCTCTGCATACTGTCAGCCCATTCGCAATCCAGCAGAGTATCTAGTCAGTCTTGTCACTTCTGCAACAGTTTATAAAATTTGAAAGAGACTACATATATTCTTCATCTAGGCTTTGATCTGTCAGCCATTTCAAAACCCTATGCATACGCTACTCATTTAAGGCATAATCATTTTATGGACTGAAGTGGGGCCATGCTTAAAGCCTCAGCACTGATGCCAGGTCTTCATTTTTTAACAAGCATGTGTATCTATAAGGAAAGCCCAATTTGTGAACTGATCAGGGCACCATGTTGTATGGGTGTCCCAACTGTGCAGAGCACACACATTGGGTTTTCTCTTCCAATAACATCATGCAACACAACATGGTTAAAAGGAGAGGAACAGTTGTCAGAGATGGGGCTAAAATGTGCCCCAGTCTTGTGTAGGCATGTTGATGCCCTGTGCATAAGGGAAACGTAGATAGGACTTAGGTAGTTGGAGTTCAACGGATGTAATTTCAAACCAGAGAAAAATGAACCTTCAGCTAGAAGGTGAAACTGTCAATCATCCTTTCATTTAGAATCTCTCTTAGCACATAGAGGAAGCCATAGAACTCAAAAAATTGGAAGCCTTTTTCGTTACCTGAATGCTATACCTTTAGAATATACACTAAAAGGGTGAATGTTGGTCCACATCTTATGACTTCAGTGCCTTATAGTACAAGTTTTAATCATTATAGTACACTTGTTTTTATCATTTCCCTATATTGCCTTATAGTTACTCCACTGAAAGTTAAACCAAATTCATTTGAATGTTATGATATGAGAATGTTGGCTGTCTATATATGTTAGAGTAAAAACTAAATATATGAACGTTGTTACTATTTATTTATTACTTGCCCTTCACCCTAAGGTCCCAGGGTGGGTTACAACATTAAAACACAATATTAGAAACAATTTAAAAGAAATTAACAATAAAAAACCCAAGGTGGGTCCTAAAAATGTTGCAGATGCACATTGCCAATGGTAACTGACATTTCATTCGCAGATGATTATCAACATTCACCCACAAAAGCTAAAAAAAGTGTCAATTCCCAGTTTCTGACATTTTGAAATAACATATATAGTTGCTATCTTGCCACTCCATTTATATTCCTGATGAATTGGTCTATTGTTTATATAAATACATATGCCACAATTAACCTGTTGAACTGTAGCAGTTTCTGCCCTTTTTTGGTGACAAAACAATACTAGAATGTAGGCATGGTGGAAATTGCATTTGCAAATATTATGTGAAGAAAATGTTCATGAAACTACCCTGAAGCAGACTAGGAAAGGAAAATGTGATGTGATATATATGCCATAAAAATATTGTGCTCATGGCTGGTCTAGTATAGCAATAAACTGCTTCTTAACCTGGCCATGCTTCATTTTCCTTGTTGCAACTTGCCTCCTTTTCTTGTTGGTTCTTCAAAACCTGTTGATTTATTTATCAGTTGTAAAAGGCTATTGTTCATTGAGGAGGGGACAATTTATAAACACCATCCCATTAAATTAATGCAAATCACTGGTGTCAGGTCTCATCTAGCATATGAGTAGACTTGACTATGGCTCTTTTATGGCACAGTAAAAGCTGAGTCACAAGAAAAGCATGAGTTTATGGAGCTTCCTCTATAAAACCAAAAATGTAGGGTTTTTATTGGTCTTTAGGCACAGATTATTAATGCCATAATGACATTAAAGAGTATTAAATGCAAATTTGCAAAGCTCCAAAGAGCTTTATTAGGATAAGCAACACTTTTATTGAGTCACTCTTTTAATGAAAATCTGGCAAAGTAAATCTAGATGGAGGCCTCCACAGATGTTGTTCCATGCTTTACCAACGAGAAAACTGCTTAATGGTAGGGAGTGGTGGGCAGGCTTGGATGCACTTCAACTTCAGCATTTACTCCCCCTCATTTATAAAATGTAAAGTCTAAAAGAGTTCCATATTTCAGACTATACTTGCAAAGTTAACGGCATAACTATGTCATATACTGGCAGTCAAAGATCACTCAGCTGAGAATTTCCCCAAATACGACAAGTGAATGTGATTTGGTCTTCACTGATTTGAAATCTCTCAACAAGGGCTGGATTGAATGAGGCTTTCCCCATTAGTCATGAAAATAGGAATGTGTGAATGTTTTAATGAATATGCACATGTAGTAGCCTTTCCTTTGGAGAGCGTGTGGCTCAGAAGACTTTATCCCCTTAATTTGCCCTACCTTCCCCCCACTACTGTGCTTTATTTCCTGTTGCTCGATAAAAGTATCCCTCTGGTGAACCTCTCCCCAGAAGAAAAGAAAAAATGAACATTGCATAGTTTATACTCAGATAATGACACCTGAAAATCCAAGTAGATTTAAGCCATTTGTTGTTTCTCTCCAATTCAGGAGTGATAATTATGAAATTCAGTTCCTGTGGACACTAAGCAGACCTACATCTTCTTCATGGTCTTTTATGAAATTCAGTTCCTGTGGAATTGAATTATGAAATTCAGTTCCTGTGGACACTAAGCAGACCTACATCTTCTTCATGGTCTTTTATGAAATTCAGTTCCTGTGGAATTGAATTATGAAATTCAGTTCCTGTGGACACTAAGCAGACCTACATCTTCTTCATGGTCTTTTATGAAATTCAGTTCCTGAGGAATTGAATTATGAAATTCAGTTCCTGTGGACACTAAGCAGACCTACATCTTCTTCATGGTCTTTGGTTCTTGAAATGTGGTAGTGGCTCTCAGGCTTCTTATGCTGAGGCCTGGCCAAGTTTTACTATTATTATGTTTTAATTTATTTCTGTACGGGATATTTACAACATAATCTTATTCATGTCTGTGCAGAAGCAAGTCCCATTAAATTCAGTGGCACTTAACTCCCAGGTAAGAAGGGTTAGGATTGCAGCCTTAGAATTGTTATGAATTGAATGATTTGTCAGGCATAGGCAAACTCGGCCCTCCAGATGTTTTGGGACTACAACTCCCATCATCCCTAGCTAACAGGGATGATGGAAGTTGTAGTCCCAAAACATCTGGAGGGCTGAGTTTGCCTGTGCCTGATTTAAGTGGTTTTATATTGTCTTACATTTAGACATTGATTTGTGTTTTATATATGTTGCAAGCTGTTTATATAATCCACAGTTCTTAAAAGTGGATTATAAATCCTAGAAATAGATAACTGATTTCCAATTCTGGCCAGGGAAGACACACAGGCATCAAAGCATTAAATATATTTTTTTAAAAAAACAAACGAACACCAAACCATCCAAAACAAAACAGGTTCCAAAAAATATTAGGTTATTGCTGGGGAGGAAGGGGGCAACTTCCCTGACACTAATAATTCAAATTGACTCTTCCGTTATGGAACAATGGCTATACAACTGTGCATCTGGGGACTAAGAAGTAGATGTTTTGTTTTCTATTATTTCCCCTATTTCACAATAGGAGACTACAGGCATGAGCAATGCGACTTGAGAACAGAAGAAACCACAGCAGCAATTTATTTCAGCAGGGAAGTGTACATTGGAGCTCTGCTCCATTGATCACAGATGCTACTGCCCCCCCCCCCGCCTCAGACATTTGCTCTCTCACACACAAGAATACACTTGGCTGTTAGTAACATGAGAACTTATATTCGTATATATTCTGAGCATAAGAATATAAAGTTTTCATCAGATAATCTTTTGGAATCTTTTTGTTCTGGAGAACCTGGTCTCATGAGCTCTCATTGGAGCAGTCTTGTACATATGAAGGGATCACTCTTATAGTATAGGGGCTAGAGACTTAATTTTTTTAAAATAAGGAAGCTTAGAAGCTGTGTCTGCAACTGGCTTTGAACCCAGTACAGAACAGTGAAGTTTAAAAAAAAGGCATTAAATGGGCTGAGGTGTTTGGCTGATTTGTTGTCAGATATTGCATTTACTATGGTTGAACTGGAAAGGCCCCATCATTTTACAGCCCTGTTTGTGGGTCCTATTGGTGATGCATTTGGAAGGCCATAACTATGATGTAGCATGGAAGGTGAGAGATGGGGATGCTGAATTTTGGCGTTGCCCAGGGTGCTGCTGAAATTTGAGACCCAAGACCTGCCACTGTTGTTGGAAGGGAATGTATGCTGCCTTTGAAACCAAGTAATGCATATTTCTTTCCTCAGTACTGCTCTGTGACAGCAGGCAATCACACAGTCACAGTGCAGTACGGGAAGACAGAAAGAGTTGCCTGGATGCCTAGGCAACAAGGAGATGAGTTGCCTGTCTTATTGTACAGTGTTGCAGTGGTTTCGTTGCCTACCCTTGCAGTGGCAATTGGTGTATCTAGTCTTCCGATGCCGCACTGAGAGGACAAGCAGTGCAATGTAGGAAGACAGGAAAAGTTGCCTTTGAAAATTGTATTCATTAGGGCAGGGGTAGCTAATGTGGTTCCTCCAGTTGTTGTTAGACTCAGCCCCAGGCAACAAGGCGAATGGCCAGGGGTGATATGAGCTGTAATATAGCAACATCTGGAGGCCACTACATTGGATACATCTGCATTAGGACAATGTTACTTCATTTGCCCCTAGTGATGATTCCATTCCAGTTGGCTATATAGCAGTGCCATGCCATCTCACTCACTGATTGGCTAAGAAAGAAAAATGGTAACAGGGGAGCAGCAAATAATGGGGTTTCTCAGGGGGTGTTTGTGCTTCCAAATCCCCTCCGTCTATGAACTGTACAAGCTCAAGCCCATGAACTGATTGGTACTCCTACATGGACTTTTGTATTCGACTACTGTTTTTATTTTAATTGTTGTTGTTTAGTCATTTAGTTGTGTCCGACTCTTTGTGACCCCATGGACCAGAGCATGCCAGGCATTCCTGTCTTCCACTGCCTCCCGCAGTTTGGTCAAACTCATGTTAGTAGCTTCGAGAACACGGCCCAACCATCTCATCCTCTGTTGTCCCCTTCTCCTTGTGCCCTCCATCTTTCCCAACATCAGGGTCTTTTCCAGGGTCTTTTCTCTTCTCATGAGGTGGCCAAAGTATTGGAACCTCAGCTTCAGGATCTGTCCTTCGAGTGAGCACTCAGGGCTGATTTCCTTAAGAATGGATAGGTTTGATCTTCTTGCAGTCCATGGGACTCTCAAGTTTCTCCTCCAGCACCATATTTGAATTACTTGTATGTATAAATATGTGTATATATATATATAGAGAGAGAGAGAGACAGAGAGTTTTAATCCCATCAATGTTTAATTGTTTTTTAATATTAAATTGATTTCCCCCTATGTTTTTAGCTGTTCTGATTTTTATCGGTTAGCTGCTTTTAGTTCCTGTCAGGGAAAATGGCAAGGTATAATAATAATAATAATAATAATAATAATAATAATAATAATAATAATTTTCACAGTACATGATTTGCATGAATGAATTTTTTCCCCCATGAGGAGCACATTTCCTAGTCACCAAAGTAGCACACGCACACACCTCCAAGAAACCCAATTGGGACTGTGCAGCCACATTTAATAGGGAAGAAAGCTGAGACTCTGCAGAAAACTGTACTGCATTCTAGATTGCCCCATTTGCTCTCTATAGAGAAGGACCAGACTGTTCAATAATTATTGTGATATGCTATTCTTGTGTAGAACAGCAACGGTTGTATCAAAGCTTATTTTCCTGACATTTATTTAGGATGAAATTAAAAATGGCCTTTTCTTCCACATAACAGAGAAAATTGATGGGTTTTGCAGTGAGCTCTGAAGGTCAATTTAATGCAATCTTGACTGTTCTGAACATTTTCCTGTTTAGAGGTTTAACAATGCTTTTAAGCATCTTCACAGAGCTTCAAGCCCTTTGAACTGATGTGCTTTTCTTGCCATTTTTTAAATCACACACACACAGAGAGAGATTCAAAATGTAACATCTAATCTGTATATATTATTTATGGAACAGCCTACTTGTTTGTTACAAAATGATATACTGCTGCACACAATTGCTTTGCCATTTCTGTGCAGATAGAATGTTGAGTTTTTGGCTCTCTAAAATACTATAGCAAATACAATCAGAAGGCTTTAATAAGATATACAAAGGTCCAGGCTTTGAAATGGGCATGCAAACATGTGATGTGAGCTTGAAAGTACTTGGGGCATACCAATTTGTAGAGTGCCCACCCAAGACGTTTTGCTGCTTGACATGAAGGACAAGATGATCCTCGCCCCTTCCACATGTTATACCTGGTGATGAGAGAATGCCTGGAAAGTCTCTTCTCAAAAGATCTTAGAAGTCCGCTCTGCAGAAACAGCATTCCTGCTGCGATACAATAGGCACCCGCTACCTGAACTTTCCGGAAAGTATTCAAGACATTTTGTTCTGATGGGCCTTCCCAGCTGGATTAGTCGGTGTTTACCATGAGTTCCCACTTGTTAGGGTTTTAGTCTTTTTTAAAAAACAGCAACAACAACATTTTTGGGGTGTTATTATCTGTTTTATATGTAAATCGCCTTAAACAAGGCTTTTTTTCAGCCGGAATTTGCCAGAACTCAGTTCCAGCACCTCTCACGTGGGTGCCATTGCCATTCTAAGAGAATGAGGAAGGTGTTCATGGTGAGTTCTGGCAACTGTCCCCCCCCCGAAAAATAGCTAATAATAATAATAATAATAATAATAATAATAATAATAATAATAATTGTTTTCTTTTTGTCAGTTGTTGAGCATATGTTTAACCAGGAACTTAATACCCACCCCTTGAAAATTCTAATAGTTTGGGTGGGTTAAACACACGGCCCACTCAGTCACAGAGCCGTAAGCACCATTTGAATGATGCCAAAATAACTTGTCACTCTTCTATGCTACAACCAACCCCACACAAGTCCCTTCCTGAGCTTCATGACGTGGCGTTAAGGCGAATATTATCTCCTTGCTAGATTGTTTCATATGTTTTGTTCACAATGCATATAAATGCAGCAACAGGAGAGAGGATTAGAATATGTTTCTTCTTGTAATTAACAACAGCATTCATTGTTCACGTGGACCTAATCATTGTAGTCCTTCAGATGTCTTTCTTTTTTTTTTACAGCACATCACTGTATGTAAAAATGGGTCTCATTCATGAAGGTTTCAAATCATTATGTAGGAAGCCACATTTTGCTCAGTAGCAAAATAGTCTTTTAATATTTAACTTTGCATAGCGAACAAATCAGGCAGAAAAGGGGCTGAATTATTTAAGCTAATTTATCTAACAGGAAAAAAAAATAACTCCACTGCAGGACTTCCATCTGTCTACGGTGGTAAACAGCCACCACCTGCTTCCTGTAAATGGTGGTGTAAGATTATTACTCAGTAAATGTCACAATTTCCATTTCAAAACCCCTTTTCAGCTGTCTGCTTCTCCAGCAACAAAATAATAAATCACCTGCTAGCATGGTCAGAATAAATCCCCTATCTGTGTATTAATAATTGGGGGAAAGAGAGCCAGGAGAAACATTCATTTATCGCATTGCTTCCTTTTATGCAGTACTGAGTCTAGATGATACAAAAGGCAACAGATACCATTGCACATGGTAGCTAAGAGACTATTCTTTAGAAACCTTAGGCTGTAACCCTTTGCTTACTTACATTTGAGTAAGCCCCACTAAACTCAGTGGAGTTTTCTCCTTAGTAGACAGGATTGTACTGGCAGCTTCTTTCTGTCAGAGAGTACTCTGTGTCAAAATAAAGCATTATAATTTGTGTTATTGACTACACTAATTTCTGTGTACATTGTCATGCATGAACCAGAGACCTATGTGGGCTCTGATGTGCTCCAAAACCAATTCCAGGTAAGGAGAGCCCCAGTGTTTGATATTGTTGACCTTAGGTTTGCAATGTGTCCTACTTTACAGAAGACATTCCTCTCCAGGGTTGCTAGACAGCAGTCCTCTAGTTCAAGGGCTTTCCTGTCCAAGTCTAGTTAAGATAAATAACCATAAGGGGGGGGGGAGTTATCTTGATGTTGCCCATCCATGGTTAGATGTGGACAGCAGACTAGCCACAACAGCTTCAGCAGACATAATGGGCAGTTTCAGCAGACCTAGTGGGCACCAGCTGCCTCTGAAAAACTTCACAAAATATCACAATAAAACATTACAAATGGAAATCAAATGCAAAACACAATCTAGATCTACATTTAAAGCAGAAGAATTCACAGGAAAACAAAATATTTACAACAGCCTCATTTACTCACCTCCACTTAGGGCAATATATTACCATACAGATAGCACCATGTAGGGCCTTCTTGTATACCGGGTCTCTGAGAGGTATTAAATAACTTTGCAACACAAAAAACTTTACGACCCAGTCTCTTATTTCTTTTAGCTTTCCACTGATGGCAGGCCAATGTTTACTTGTGCTGTCATTTATTATGCATGGTTACTTTGCATAAAGGTTCCAAGCTGGATTTGAGATGTAAAAATAGTGCCATAGTGAGAAAGACATTAAAAAAAGAATATAATCCAGGGCCTCAAGATAAAACCAATGTTGTGGCAATGGTCAACAGCTGAGCACTGAGCAGCGAAGTACTGTCTGACTCAACATGCTCCATTACTTTTTGGGTTCACCCCAGGAATCATTGCAGTACAGAACAGCAAACCAGGGCTAATTTGTAGACTGCATCCCATTTTAATGTTCGAAGAACACTGGCAAAGTGTGACATATATTTGAGAGTGCTTTTTAGGACATTTATTGAAACAAGTCTTCACACAGACACATAAGGACATGACATAGAAACAGGAAGGTATTTCCTAAATCCGAAGCATGGATAGGAATAGTCCTCCCTGGGCTCTTGAACAGCACTGTAAACAGACTTGAACAGCCTTTTTGTGCTAGGCAGAAAAGAAAATTTAGGAGAGAAGGTTTGAGAAGTTTTGCCCCATTCAGTGGCTCACATGGTCAGGTAACATGGCTAATTTAACAGAGTCATAGACCTGGGAGAATGAAACACTGTGGTCTAATTCCTGAAGCAAAGTAGGACTATAAAAGTAATATAATAATAATTTATTATTTATACCCTACCCATCTGGCTGGGTTTCCCCAGCCACTCTGGGTGGCTTCCAACAGAATATTAAAATACAATAATCTATTAAACATTAAAAGCTTCCCTAAACAGGGCTGCCTTCAGATGTCTTCTAAAAGTCTGGTAGTTGTTTTTCTCTTTGACATCTGGTGGAAGGCGTTCCACAGGGTGGGTGCCACTACCGAGAAGGCCCTCTGCCTGGTTTCTTGCAGTGAGGTAACTGCTAGAAGCCCCTCGGCGCTGGACCTCAATGTCTGGGCAGAACAATGAGAGTGGAGATGCTCCTTCAGGTATACTGGACCAAGGCCTTTTAGGGCTTTAAAGGTCAGCACCAACACTTTGAATTTTGCTCGCATCTACAAAAATCAAAATAGCAAAGTTATGGAAATCTTCAGCCACAAACGTTTGAGGACTTTCTTGAAAAGCAAACATGGCAGACAGTTAAAATTGTTAAATAAACAAATATTTGAATGTAGGAGGGTCAACAGCTTACTCTATCACCACAGCTTTCTCAACTCAGAACTAACCAGCTGTTCTTCAGTTGGGTGAAGAGATATCCTTGCATGCAACTCTCTGCCTGTATTCTGGGTGCTAACTGCATACTAAAGAAAAAGAGAATATCCCTGACTCCTTCCTCAAACGACACATAGAGAAACATCATTAGAACAAGGCAGCAATCATTCCTATCTTACTTTCTTTTTACAACTTAGTAGCTATCAGTGGTTTTAATGTTTTATTAAATGTATTGCTTTTAACCAGTGCTATTTTTTTTTTCTAGAAAAAGAGGTGCTGGAACTCACCATGAACGCTTCCCTTGTTTTCTTGTAATGGCAATGGTGCCCACCTGAGAGGTGCCGGAACTGAGTTCCAGTGAGTTCCAGCTGAAAAAAGCCCTGCTTTTCACACCTGCTTATACTATTTGCTTGTTGCACTTTAACATATTGTTGGTAATCACTGAGGGATCATGTAGATGGAATGAAAGGTGGTCTGCAAATTTGGAGAAATATATAGCTAGATAGATTCAGGCAAGTCGGTGAGAATATGTGCAGTCAATGCAGAAGATCTAAGAATGTTTCTGGGTACATACTCAATTTATGCAGGGTGTTGACCAGTCCTGTTAAGACTCACCTTTGCCCCAAATGAACTAAGAAACATCCTGGGTTATCTTGAGCATCTCCCCTGTAGCTCTGTGGTTCAGGAGAAAAATGAGGTGGCGAACAACCTGACTTTCCAGGAAGCTCATCTGTAATAACTTATCACTGTAATAACTTATCACTAAGTCAACCATACTTAAAGTAGACCCACTGAAACCAATAATACTTGAGTTCCCATCCTCACTAATTTAAGTCCCATTGATTTCAGTGGGTCTGTTCTAAGCATTCAGCCTACAGTTAACCCATAGACAATTGTCTGTTAGACTGTTTTATAATTCTCTATATAGATCTTTTAAGAAACAAACTGAGGGAGAGAGCTTTCACAAACCAATACAATAATGTGTTCCGGATATTTGTTTTAGTGATGAATGATAACTACAATTATGTATTTCCATAAATATAATCTTCTGTCTTTTTCAGTGAAGAAAAAAAAAGTTTAAACAACAAATGGAATCTTCTGAGTGTATGTTATATCATGCTACAATGGAGTAATTATCTAAATTATTTTACAGTATAAAATACAGCTGAAGATTTCTTTTAAAGTTTTCCCCAAGCAAAAAAGTGTTTTGTCACAGATTGCTTTGAAATGGAATTTTATCAGCCTATTTTTAAAATGATATTTAACTACTTCAAGGAGTCGAGGAGGAATCCTAAATATTGCTTGGCATACTTTTAGTGCTTTCTAGCCTCTATCAACTTATTGAAAAATCATTTTTATTTGCAGTTCAAAATAATTAAAATGAAATGTAGTGGTAATATAATTGCATAATGGAAGAAAATGACTTAATCTATTTCTAAAAGTGGCTATATCAGGCATGTTTGATCATTTTAATTTCATAAAGATAAATCATGAATTTCAATAATTGAAGTACAAACCAAATTAACTTAATGATACAATGTAATTAGAGATTCAATACATGCAGTAATGTTACAATTTGATTAAATACGTCTATAAAGACTTTTCTAGAATTTATTTATTAAAGATTGGTAGTGTATCACTGACCATAGTGTAGGAGCTTCTCCTGTTGCTTCCTTTCTGAGGCCATTATATAGTTAGTTGCTGATTTTATTAGTATTTAAGGCAGGCACAGGCAAACTTGGCCCTACAGATGTTTTGGGACTACAACTCCCATGATCCCTGACCACTGGTCCTGTTAGCTAGGGATGATGGGAGTTTTAGTCCCAAAACATCTAGAGGGCCGAGTTTGCCTATGCCTGGTTTAAGGGAAAGCAAAGCAAAGCAAAGCAAAGCGGGACTGTCTAATATGACTGATAGCTAGTAGTGGTTAGTAGGGCAGCAGGACTCACCTGACCTTCTGTTGCCCATATCCCAAGTCTGGAAACTTCTGGGTTAATGGGAGGAGTGAAGCAATGGCAAGTTTGGTATGGGACGAATGCACCAATCCAGTGCTTCCGCTGGTGTGTTTGCACCACACTGACCTTGCCTCCCTCTACTTTCTGGTTAGCAAGAGTGATGCAGGCAACAGAAGGTCAGGTGCATGTCATCTCCCAGCAGCTGCTGGTGATAGCACAAGATATGGCGATAATCACCAACTTGGATGGCTTTACAGGGGAGTTAGACAAATCCATGGAGTATCAGGTCACCAATGATTACTAGTCATGATAGTTATGTACTGCTTCCAGGATCAGAAGCATTCATTTGCAGGGAAATGACTATGGGACAGGGCTATTGTACTCATGCAGTGAGCAAGGAAATATGCATACACACGCCAGACACTGTCTTGAGGACATGAGTCCTTGCAGATCAGATCCAAGACCATCACAATAACATTGGTTCAAAACAACAGCAACATGGCACTATATAGCATGCTTGTTTCAAAGGAGTGAAAATAGCATGCAATAATAGCATTGGATTAAAACCAAAACACAAGCTCTTTGATGAATTCTGGTGGGTGACCAGATGACATGGACCTATCAATTACAGCCAAGATCAAGGCTGCAATCCCAATTACTTTTATCTCCATGGATACCCTAGTATATATAGGATCAGAGAATTAGGCTCAGAAAATGCATGCCTGAACATTATATTTATCCATGTAGTTTAACTTTCCTTCTTCCCTGGCTCTTCAAACATTAGAAACCGTGAGGTTTCGGTCTTGTCAAGTTTACAGATGATCTTTGATCTCTGTCGCAGTGAGTAATCATAATAATTACATTATAAAATGTAAAAGCTTGAATTAAGCAAATAATGTGTGCGTTTTAGACTGGATATCTGCAGTCTTGACATGTTCTGTTTGAATAATAATGTAATGATTTAATAATTAATTATTAAAAATATAAGCAAAATCTGCTGGCTGTTTAGGTACCAGATTTTCCTAGGGAAGAAAACAAAATAACTCTCCTCACAGTTCAGTGCAGAGCCATTTTTCAATTTATTTAGTATTATATTCTGTGCCATACCAAGATTCATTATACCAAAGATGGCATGCCCACTGTTCACAGCAGCTGCAGTGCATTAACCTAATGGATTGGAATTATGGGTTGCCGTAGGAATTGTCTGTTTTGTGCCAAATCCAAATGTAAACCCTACTGTGAAAAGTCTTGACACTATTAAATAAGATAAAATACAATGTGTGTAGAATGAGACAAAGGAAGAATATGGAAATGGAGGAAAGGGACGGCATATGGCTAATTTTAAAAAATAGTATAGGGTTACTCAAAGGAAGCTTTATACTTATCTGTAAATGGCAGGCTAAAATAAACACCAGCAGCTGAACTTATTGGACCAGGGAAAATTGGGACCAGAGAGGTTCATACGAGAGGTGTAAAGACAAAAATGTCCAGAGATGTCAATGACTATAAAATAAAACTATGGACAGAATGAAAAGACAGGAGGAACAGTGTAATGTAATATGCGGTCGAGCATTTGGAAGATAAAAGCTGATTGACCATGAACTGCTTGACCAAGTAGCAATAGCATAACAGGACTGCAAAAATATACATGGTTTAAAAAGAAAGTGTGGGTAGGGGAATAGGGAACAGTATAGGAAATTTGTGTTTTAAAAGAAAGAAAACCTGTTGAAGATTTCTGGACAGAGGTTGAGGTCTCTAAGCCATCTTCTGAGAAAGAGTGGTGATATAACCTGAAGCTGTTGGATCAATTCCATTCCTCAGTAAAAATCGTTTATAATGTTGGGAATTATATCTGTGTGACTGGGTAGATAATGGCTTCTACATTCACAGGCTCATAGATTTTTAAAGCCGGAAAGAGACATGGTCATCTGGTCTGACCTGTATAGCACTGGCCTGGGAATTATATTCTGATTATTACCTCAAGTCCAATTATACTAGAGTAGTGCAGCTAACAAAAAAAGAAAGAGATACTTTTTCATTTAAAGATATTTACTACTGGAGTGTTTATTGACTACACTTTTGACTCTTCTTAATGTCACATGGCTGATCTACCCACCCACCCAAACTATGGTGGCTCCTACAAGGGAATTATTTTGACCAGTAGAGGAAGCCACTTACCCCCAGTAATGTCTCAAGAAACAGCTCTACACCAACTTAGAGAGCTATAAAAGTGAATTAGACAAATTCATGAAGGGTGTAGCAATTGATGGCTTCTAGTCATGATAGCTATACACTACTTCCAGGATCAGGGGTGGCATGTCTTTATATATCAGTCACTGGTCAGCAACAGCAACAGAGGACTACAATGCTTATGGGCTTCCCATGGGCACATGCTGGGTCACTTTGGGAAAATGGATGCTGGACTAGGAAAAACTTTGGTTTGATCTAGCAATTTTCTTCTGTATACCTGAAGGAACGTCTCCACCTCTGTTGTCCTGCCTGGGTACTGAGATCCAGTTCCAAAGGCCTTCTGGAAGTTCCCTCACTGCGAGGTGTGAAGCTACAGGGAACTAGGCAGAGGATTTTCTTGGTAGTGGCGCCCACCCTGTGGAGTGCACTCTCAGCAGATGTCAATCAAATAAACAACTATTTGACTTTTAGCAGACATCTGAAAGGCAGCACTGTTCAGGGAAGTTTTGAATGGTTGATGTTTTATTATGTTTATAATATTTTGATGGGAGCTGCCCAGAGTGGTTGGGGCAACCCAGTCAGGTGAGCACCGGCACAATTTAGTGCTTCTGTGCAGGGGCAAAGCACGATTTAGTGCTTCTGCGCGTGCACGAGCGGCAAAACCCGGAAGTAACCCGTTCTGGTATTTCCAGGTTTCCCGTGGTCTGCAACCTGAAAACACGTAACCTGAAGCGTCCGTAACATGAGGTATGACTGTAGTAGCTACTTTGCTGTTGCTTGAAAGGGCAGCAAAGTGTTTGGATTGTGAGAGGTGGAGAAGCAACCATTGGCAACTTCATCAGTAGTAGTAAATAAAGGAAAGGTTTGTTTTAATGTCTAAGATTGCCTTACCTGCTTGAATAGGGAGGTAATTTCTCTCCTACATGCTGCAATACCGCCTTCACCAGCCTGGTGTCCTCCAGATGTTGTAGATGTCATCCCAGCGATTTCTGAAGAGCACTAGGTTGGCAAATGCTTCTGCAGAATATCCCTTTTGGCATAATAGTTGAGCCTGGAATCAGATGCCCCTTCAGATGCTCACTCCTGGCAGGTGAGCAGTATAGACCTCAGGAAAAATTACTGGCTAACTCAATTTCTGCATAGGATATGGTTGGACATTTCTAGGGTTTTTTTTTCTTTTCTGTGAAATTGTCACAGTGGCCTGATCTGCTTCTGGATATTGTTGTTGTTTAGTCGTTTAGTCGTGTCCGACTCTTCGTGACCCCATGGACCAGAGCACGCCAGGCACTCCTATCTTCCACTGCCTCCCGCAGTTTGGTCAGACTCATGTTTGTGGCTTCGAGAACACTGTCCAACCATCTCATCCTCTGTCGTCCCTTTCTCCTTGTGCCCTCCATCTTTCCCAACATCAGGGTCTTTTCCAGGGAGTCTTCTATTCTCATGAGGTGGCCAAAGTATTGGAGCCTCAGCTTCACGATCTGTCCTTCCAGTGAGCACTCAGGGCTGATTTCCTTCAGAATGGATAGGTTTGATCTTCTTGCAGTCCATGGGACTCTCAAGAGTCTCCTCCAGCACCATAATTCAAAAGCATCAATTCTTCGGCGATCAGCCTTCTTGATGGTCCAGCTCTCACTTCCATGCATCACTACTGGGAAAACCATGGCTTTAACTATACGGACCTTTGTTGGCAAGGTGATGTCTCTGCTTTTTAAGATGCTGTCTAGGTTTGCCATCGCCTTTCTCCCAAGGAGCAGGCGTCTTTTAATTTCGTGACTGCTGTCACCATCTGCAGTGATCATGGAGCCCAAGAAAGTAAAATCTCTCACTGCCTCCATTTCTTCCCCTTCTATTTGCCAGGAGGTGATGGGCCCAGTGGCCATGATCTTCGTTTTTTTTGATGTTGAGCTTCAGACCATATTTTGCTCTCTCCTCTTTCACCCTCATTAAAAGATTCTTTAATTCCTCTTCACTTTCTGCCATCAAGGTTGTATCATCTGCATATCTGAGGTTGTTGATATTTCTTCCGGCAATCTTAATTCCGGCTTGGGATTCATCCAGCCCAGCCTTTCGCATGATGAATTCTGCATATAAGTTAAATAAGCAGGGAGACAATATAAAGCCTTGCCGTATTCCTTTCCCAATTTTGAACCAATCAGTTGTTCCATATCCAGTTCTAACTGTAGCTTCTTGTCCCACATAGAGATTTCTCAGGAGACAGATGAGGTGATCAGGCACTCCCATTTCTTTAAGAACTTGCCATAGTTTGCTGTGGTCGACACAGTCAAAGGCTTTTGCATAGTCAATGAAGCAGAAGTAGATGTCTTTCTGGAACTCTCTAGCTTTCTCCATAATCCAGCGCATGTTTGCAATTTGGTCTCTGGTTCCTCTGCCCCTTCGAAATCCAGCTTGCACTTCTGGGAGTTCTCGGTCCACATACTGCTTAAGCCTGCCTTGTAGAATTTTAAGCATAACCTTGCTAGCGTGTGAAATGAGTGCAATTGTGCGGTAGTTGGAGCATTCTTTGGCACTTCCCTTCTTTGGGATTGGGATGTAGACTGATCTTCTCCAATCCTCTGGCCACTGCTGAGTTTTCCAAATTTGCTGGCATATTGAGTGTAGCACCTTAACAGCATCATCTTTTAAAATTTTAAATAGTTCAGCTGCAATATCATCACTTCCACTGGCCGTGTTATTAGCAGTGCTTTCTAAGGCCCATTTGACTTCACTCTCCAGGATGTCTGGCTCAAGGTCAGCAACCACACTACCTGGGGTATACGAGACATCCATTTCTTTCTGGTATAGTTCCTCTGTGTATTCTTGCCACCTCTTCTTGATGTCTTCTGCTTCTGTTAGGTCCATTCCACTTTTGTCTTTTATTATGGTAATCTTTGTACGAAATGTTCCTTTCATATCTCCAATTTTCTTGAACAGATCTCTGGTTTTTCCCATTCTATTGTTTTCCTCTATTTCTTTGCATTGCTCGTTTAAGAAGGCCTTCTTTTCTCTCCTTGCTATTTTTTGGAAATCCGCATTCCATTTCCTGTATCTTTCACTATCTCCCTCGCATTTTGCTTTCTTTCTTTCCCCCGCTATTTGTAAGGCCTCATTGGACAGCCACTTTGCTTTCTTGCATTTCCTTTTCGTTGGGATGGTTTTAGTTGCTGCCTCCTGTATAATGTTAGGAGCCTCCATCCATAGTTCTTCAGGCACTCTGTCCACCAAATCTAAATCCTTAAACCTGTTTCTCACTTCCACTATGTATTCATAAGGGATTTGACTTAGATTGTATCTTACCGGCCCAGTGGTTTTTCCTACTTTCTTCAGTTTAAGCTTGAATTTTGCTATAAGAAGCTGATGATCTGAGCCACAGTCAGCTCCAGCTCTTGTTTTTGCTGACTGTATAGAGCTTCTCCATCTTTGGCTGCAGAGAATATAATCAATCTGATTTCGATGCTGCCCATCTGATGATGTCCATGTGTAGAGTCGTCTCTTGTGTTGTTGGAAAAGAGTGTTTGTGATGACCAGCTTGTTCTCTTGGCAGAACTCTATTAGCCTTTGCCCTGCTTCGTTTTGAACTCCAAGGCCAAACTTGCCAGTTGTTCCTTTTATCTCTTGACTCCCTACTTTAGCATTCCAATCCCCTATAATGAGAAGAACATCCTTCTTTGGTGTCATTTCTGTAAGGTGTTGTAAGTCTTCATAGAATTGCTCAATTTCAGTTTCTTCAGCACCAGTGGTTGGTGCATAAACTTGGATTACTGTGATGTTAAAAGGTCTGCCTTGGATTCGTATCAAGATCATTCTACCATTTTTGAGATTGCATCCCAGTACAGCTTTCGCCACTCTTTTGTTGACTATGAAGGCCACTCCATTTCTTTTACGGGATTCTTGCCCACAGTAGTAGATGGATTGAAATAAAGATCAACTGTGATTGCACCATGACTGTTGCCAACCTCAGAAGGAACAAACACAGGGAGGAACATTGGAATCTGGATATAGCACATTGATCAAAAATTCTGAACATTTAATTAACCCTTTGCTCCCCTTCTTTCTGATACATGGGCATGCAGGAGTTTAAGGTATTATGGGGACTGGTGTCTTCCAAGCAAGCAATATTGTCATGTAAAACATTTGTTGATTTTCAGTGTGCAAACTAGGCTATTTTGAGATGCCTGAGCTTTATTGCAGGGCAGATTATTTGCCTTTGAATTTGAAATTCAGCGCACTCCAGGAGGGTAGGGAACTCTGCGGTGCCATTTTATTTGAGTCAAGATGATCATAGCAATTTCACTCTTTGGGGCACATTTTCCTTCCATTTTCACTACATATCTTTCAGAATCAGAAGCACAGATGCTTGCAAATGCTTTTGAAAAGCCTGCAGATCTGCTTTGTAGAAAAGGGCCTGGATGTGCTCTGCAGAGTCTGAAATCACAGCAATGTGACTTTATGTTATTGGTTTTATGGGTGGCACAGAAGGTGGTGAAATGATCAAAGTTGGTAGGTAATTCATATTTAGCTCCTCATCTATTTTCTTAGAGGGCTTCTGCAGCCAACAATGAAATCATCAGTAATTGTGCTTTCACACATCACAAAATCAGCCAAGTATGCAAAGGATACACTAGGGAAAAAGCAGAAGTTCAATATACATGCTACAAGTATGTTTTGCATTCACTGTGAACCTGTTGCAGCTTTTTTGACACTTTTTCATTCCAAAGAGCCAGGGGAACAGGTAGGGCTCTTGAAAAACTGGCAGCTGGATTCAGCCAGCTCCACATATAAAGTAGCACAAAAGGAAGAAAAACATTTAGTTTCCTTTTTATACAACCAAGTATTTTTTTAAAAAAATATATTAAAATTTTGAACAGCCCATATATTCACCCACCCACAACTCCTGCCCCCCAACCTCACTCAATGGCTGTCCCCAAGCATCAGACAAAAGCTCCCTGTATTTGGGATTTTACTTATAAGTAAAGTTGGTTTATTCTGAGTTACGTAGGTAGTAGTTACAATAACCCACTTCCTCTTCCCCTCCAAAGACTAAAAGGTTTGGCTTTGTTATTAGAGCAAGCCAAGTTGGTTTGTAGTTTTCAATTGTTTCGAGTTATTCGGACTTAAATTCAAGAACAACAACCCGTGAGTAATCTGGAACTGAACTTTTGAAATTATTTCATATACGGATTTGGTACGAGCGGGGGAAGGTGAAAAGAGGAAGTCCGCCTCACCCCCATTGTAAACAGTTTAACAGCAAGGATCTGCCAACTAAGGTTGTGAGAAGAGTCGTTGGTCATTTTTGGTGATTGGATAAAAGATATTAATTCCACGGACTTTAAAAGATCAAGTTATCGTGCTGGAGGGCAAGAGATAATAGGTTTGGATTAAGTACCACTTTTCTAGAGACTGGGAGTAACTCGTGAAAGAGCCTGTGGTGGACTTACAGGAAGCCTTTGACAGCTGTCAAGGTCTGGAAAGAACTGAAAGTTTTAACTTTTAGCCGGTTATTTGGATATAAAATAACTTAAAGCAAAGGAAGATTGATACAAGCAACATTGACTTCTGGGTCGAAAGTGAAAGGAATACTAAGTAACAAAAATCCCCCTAGAGGGGATTCACGGATACTACAAAATGGAAATATGTCGGGAAATTCGAGCAGAGCTGCAAGAGCTGGTCGTTCTCATGAGAAAACTGCAAGAGACATACGAGCAAGGTCATGTTTGGTCTACAAGCCCTTCAAAGTTGAAACCAAAAGAAAATATAAGTACTGAGATGGAAAAGGGCCCGATATTCAAAACATCGGCAGCCGGACAAGAAATGAAACTAAAGAAAGAAGAGGAGGAAAAGACACCTGTTAAACAAGGGACGGCCGAAGTGATATTGAAGACAAATGAGAGCCGAGGATCTATCAAGATGATTTCAAACCCGACCAGAGTGAAAGTTGGACTAGTTGGGACGTATGAGCTTAACAAACAAAGACGGAGTTTCACATTTAAACAAATTGACTTGGTTGGAAAAATCACTGACAGTATTGAGAAAGTACTTTTTCGAGTTTGGGTATTTAACATAAAAGATCTCCAAAGAAGCCAGCTGAGAGGGAATGAAGGGGACTTGAGAGCCTCGGACGTAAGGGCACCGGGCTAAAAAGATAGACTTATGGATTTAGGTTTGGGGTTGAAATGGGGGATGGAAAAGGAGGGCTTGGGAGCCCGAAAGGGGCTTGATTTTCACTATGTAGTGAAAAAATCCTTTTTCTCTTTCTTTTATGTTATACATTAGCAATAAAACGGGGGATTCGTGAATTCGTGGATGGGAACCAGGGACAACCTTAGGAAAAGTATTTTTATCTCTATTTTTTTTTAATATTATTTTTTCTGTTTTCCTAACTTTTTTATATATGAATAAGATATATAGTTTAAGTGTTTTTTGATCAGATTAAGTAAACATAATATTGAAATAATGGTTAAAATAAGTGATGACATTAAGGCAAAAATTTGCTGAACAAATATGGGAAGTGGAATACAAGAAGGGGAGGCGTGGGGAAGTCCAGAAAAGAAGCTATTGAAAATGGGATTTAAAAAATTGGATTTTTCTTTTTTCTTTCTTTTTTCTTTTTCTTTATTTTTTCTTCTTTTATTCTCTTTTATGTATGTATTTGTATCTTTTTGAAATGATAATAAATATTATTATTAAAAAACAACAACAATTGTTTCGAGTTATTTTAGAGTTATTTATGTGGTGCCTCCAGTCTCTCCTTGGGTGTGGAGCAGTGTTTCCCAAAGAAGTTGTTACTGACCCCTTGGGGTTGATGGGACAGCCCCCTGTAACACCTGAAGCATTTGTTGAACAAATACACTTCTTTAGCCACCTGAATGCAATCTTTAGATCTTGATTTGGAAAAAAACAAAACAACCTTACAAAGAAGCATTACCATTCAAACTCTTAGCCCGAAGTAGGAAAAGAGCAGCTTCCTATTGGTTGTTTCACCCGCCCTTTTGTCTCCATCTGAAATTATCTTATTTCTATGCCTATATCCTATTTAGTCCCTTGAAGTTAAACCTAGTAGTTTGGAGTGCTAGAATTGAGTGAATGATGATAACTTTTCTACTGAGCTTTTAGCAGCTATAAAATGCAATTTATGTTGTAGAAAGATGAAAGAAAACACTCAGGAATATCGACTTTTAATTATATTTGCCCCTACACTTCATTTCCCCCCATTTTCATGTAATTACTATACATACAGTAGGCATCAATTATCAATCGAAACACCTTTACCACTTGCACCATAATTATAATGCAATTTCATGTATTTATATTGTATCAGTACATATATTAAAATAAAATTAGATGTGTTTTCTTCTCTCCCTCTAAAATGAATGTTCAACCAACCACAATATATTGTAGACACAAAAGGGTTTCCCTCTTACATCTAGTTTATAGTATATTGAGGCCACAATAGAACAGACTAATGGCTTCTTCAGGATTGTGGCCCTAGTGTGAAAAAACAACAACAATTAGATTATCGTATGAAGAATAAACAGTATGAAATCCTATTTTCCGGCATGAATTCCTCATTCATATATTTGTAATACAAACTACCCTGATCCTATCTGTTTAATTTGGAAATGCCTAATCTAGGGCCCATTATTTATTCTGCCTTTGATATCATTAAAGAAACTTTCTAACTGCTGGTGGATCAAATAAACCTAATTGATTAAATGTTCACTTGAATTTATGAGTCTGATTAGGGAACAAATGTTTTGCATACAAATCATTTTGTACTGCTTGGGTTCATTTAGGAAGTCTCAGCGTGGCTTAGAAATGAACATGACATTTCAATATTGCACCACTTTCCTTGCATGTAGACAGCAAAAAGAATAAATAAATGAGTTTAGAAAATAGATTGCACTTTAATTCGGAAAATGTAAGCAACTCTATTCTGCTGCACTGTGCAATTTATTCACACTTTCCTTGGAGCTTCCAAAGGAATCTCAAAAGAGATCTTGTAAAACAAGAAAATCCTTAATAATAATAATAATAATAATAATAATAATAATAAAGAGATCTAAGCTTCAGCTTAGCTGTATTGCAATAATGGTGGCAGTTGCTGGGGTTTGCATTCCTGCAGCAGGAGGACAATACCCACCACTTACAGCGGATGACAAGTGGGGAACAGTATAGGATCAGGTTAAGGACAAAACCAAATGGGACCTGCAAAAAATGTTGCCATGTAGAATGAATTGCAGGTGGGAACAATGCAAATCACAGGTGCAGGAAGTCTGGTCTCAATGGGGACCAGAGCAGAGGCCACATAGTTTAATCCAAGGGTTGGCAACCTGCGGCCCATGGGCTGCAAGCAGCCCACGGGGGCAGTTTAACTGGCACACGAGCCTCCCCCAAACCAAGCCACCTGCTCGGTGAGTCCCTGTGCGCTGCGCTAAACCAGCGCAGCGTGGGGACTTGCTTCCACGGCGCTGGAAATCACATTTGTGCATGCCCAGATGCCGGAAATTGTGTGTGCACACAATCTGGCCCACGGAGAGATCTCCACAGGGCTTGACCGGCTCAGGCAGGTAAAACCTTGCTGACCCTTGGTTTAATCCCTTCTACCCCACATACCAGGGTCCTAATCCAGACTGCCCCTAGATCAGGGAAATATTGAGCACAAAGTCAAAGCTGTGTGATACACATTGTTGCTTGGTTCTTGAGCTTGAATGATATACAGGGGTTCTTCTGAATTAGATTGCAATCTGCACCTCACACCTTATCCCTCTGACATGTATTGCATCCTCCTCTAATGTCTGCCTCCACACTGGAGAAAGGAATAGCCTGATCCTGTTATTAATTCCCTTTGTTGCATTTAGAACATGCTTATGGAAACATTAGGAAATATGTAATGCAGTTAGAATGGTTAGATGTGAGACTGGTACTCTTAAATGGCATATAATTTCAAAAAATTGAAATCTTCAAAGCCACACATTGTCTCATTCCCTCCTCATCTCTCTGCTTCTATGTGTGATACATCCCTGCCTTTGCTCCTCCAGGTCCCCTAAGTTCAGCCATCAAAGACTCTCCTGCTCAGAAGATGTGGTCTTTTCTACCTCATTGGTCTATAAGTTTGGAAGAGCCTCCCACCCATGCTACTTCTTTAAAATCCCTCAAAGCCCTCACACACACTGTCATGTACATTTTTTTGTCTTAGAACTGTATTCTTTGATTTGTTTGATTTGCCACTCACGGTTGGAAACCTCATAATATGTTGTTCACCTTCAGGAACAAGGTCCTGTGGATTGTACCCTTTGAAAGCCAAGAGGCTTGTATACATATTTGCATTTTCCAAGCTTATCTATATTCACTGGCATCAATGTTGACAATACAACTACTGTAGTCTAATGGCTAATAGAGGGAACTGTACGAACCAGCAAATCTATGGTACACATATTAATTCTGCCAGAATTATGTGGCCTTAGGCAACTCACTTAGTCCAAACGTCCCACCTGCAATGCAAGGACAATATTACAGGACTATCATGTTGAGCTGCTGTCAGGATTACTGTGATAATATATGTGAAGCAAAGAAATCTGAACATGTTAAAACACTACATAAATAACAAATATCACTGTATAATAATAGCTAAGGAACAGGATGGAAACAGCTAATCATGCCAAACCTGAGTAGGAGTGGAGAACATGCGGCTGCCCAGATATTGCTGGACTATAAACCCCATAATCCTGACCACTGGCCATGCTGGGTGGGGCTGATGGAAACTGGAGTTCAGCAACACCTAGAGTGCCACAGGTTCCTCATCCCTGCTACATAAGTAATGAGGTCAAAGTCCATAACTAGTTACAGGATTAATATACTCACTTGAATCTAAACTGGGATCCAGAGAACTACAAATCTAATTCCGTATGCATGTGAGGGCTTTGGCCTACTATTACTCAGTAGCATTGAAAATAAGCTTTCGATACTGCACAGGCAGAGTGTCTGACTCCTATCTAAAGAGGAACCACAAAATTAAATGAGTATAATGTATTCAAATGTACTTCACACACATTTCCTCGGAAATCTTTGAAATAGCTCTGGTGGGGGAAGAAAATAATGTTTTGCTCACATTTGCTTCGGGAAAAACTAGATGTTTGCACAATTACTTAGCATGCAGCTATGTGTCTTGTTTTTCCTTAAATAATTACAAGCCAGGCTAGACTTTATTCTAAGGCTCTTAGTCATACAAGGTGCTGATGGTGGGGACAATCTCAGTCATGATAGAGTGAAGAGCTAAACCTGCATGTGGCCTTGCCATTAAGAACCAGGCTTCCCTGTGCCTAAAATTGCTTAAAGGAAAAACAAGACATGTAGCTGGATGCTGCAAACTTCTAGTTTGTCCTTTATTGTTATTATTGTAAAAGTGATATTTGAACCTCGATTCTAGCAGGAGATACACAGAGCCATCAGTGTCTGGGAGGGCACTGGAAATAGAGCTGGGCTGGAGCTGTTTGTGAAGAACCCCAATCCCACAGCTGAAAAGAAGCCCCACCAGCAGCAGTGATGTCAAGAGCCTGATCATGAAGAAGCCATTTGGAGAAATGGCAAGATGCCAAAGAGTCATGGCCAACTTTTTGTTACCTTCCTCTCAGCCTCCAGATCTCATTTGGCAACACTTGCCATTCTTTCATTAACCTGTGGGGTGTTTTACTCCGGAGCCCTTGCAACTACCTAATAAACTAGAGAGCCTCTCATTTTCTGCACAGAAAAATAACTCAGCAATCTATCTGGTAGTCTCCTCAGTATTGACTCGTTCCATTAGAAATTCCGCCTCAGATCCACTTCGCTGGCTATACACAGGCCTGTTGTCAAAGGGTGGCTCCATCGTATATGAACCACTGCGTGGGGCCTTGTGTGAATTGAACCATCCTTACTGCTGATACTGGTCTGTCTCAATTCCTGAGAGTGTAAGACAAAGTTTGAAAAAAAGAACATTTAACCAATAGAACAAGCTTGAAAGAAAAATATCCAATTTCTTTTCAGACTTTCCACAAAATAGTCTTGTTCCTTCCCTCCATGCCACAGGCATTGTAGCAAGGAATGAATGACAAAGCATTTTATGTCAGGAAAAGGATAAGCTATGTGATGCATACAGACCACAAAGGGATCCCTGAACGCAGTTTTCACTCCAGCTCTGAAATAACTACCCCAATTAGTCTTTAAAATGCATGTTTTAAAAATGTTGCTGTAAGATGCAATATGGTTCAGAATCAGACAATTATTTGTTAATCTCTTTGCTTTCCACAGTCTTCTTTTTCTTTTGACTTTCTTGCTGATTTAAAATACGTGTTTTGTTTTGTTTTAAAAACCAAGACCCAGTAGGTGTTGTAGGTCTACTCTCATCAGTTGCTGTTACGACAGCAACAAGGAATAGCTTTATTGCCAGGGAAGGAAAGTGTGTCAGTTTCCAAATGCAACCTTTAATTATTTTTGTCAGTTCATATTGTATTTTACTCTGGGATTGGGAAGCATTTACTTCTCTCGCAGCTC
Organism: Podarcis erhardii; assembly: GCF_964252035.2. NCBI lineage: Eukaryota > Metazoa > Chordata > Lepidosauria > Squamata > Lacertidae > Podarcis > Podarcis erhardii. The sequence goes on along the minus strand of NC_138508.1, from coordinate 51,561,096 downwards.
ATAATTAAAGAAGAAATGGCTTCTCTATTCCAGAAACAATGATAACAGACTAGAAACAGCATCCGTTCCATATTATAATTGTAATCTTGGGGAAAACAGTGTTTGTAAGTCCAGAAAATTATCTTTCCACACAAGCCAGTGTGTTTATTTTCTGAATATGAACCTTTTGGCAGTTTTTAATCTTCAGCAGTGAAGCAGAACAATAATAAAAATCTGATATAAAACCTTTTCTTTAAAAAAAAAACCCTCTACCTTTCCACCTCTCTTTTGAATAGAACAATCCTCCTTAAGTGACTTTCCAAACATTTTATTTGTAAATTTAATAACAATATAAGGCTAAAATCCTATACACATTTACCTGAGAGTAAGTCCTGCATAACTCAGTGGGGCATACTGTAAATATGCAAAAATAGCTCACATTTTTTTACCTCTGGGCTGGAGAATGGATTATATTTACCATAATCTTTCACAGTGGTCTTGACATGGTGAGCAATCCCTATCCTAGTTCTAGTGCATGGAATTATAAATCAGATTGCTGCTTTCATATTATGAAACTTGATCCTTCATGGCTTTTCCGCCAGGAAAGTGATGCTACATGGTTTGGACAGGATTTGCCACAGGGAATCTATTTTTAGTGATATCCCCATGATGAATGCAATCTGTGTTCTGGATTTCATTCTTTCTCCATGAGGAAGATCCATAATGTTCTCTTTTTTGCAGATCGGAGACTGAAATTGTGAGAAAAGTCCTCTCTAGCCTCCAGGGGAGCCTGGACAGGGATTCCACTGAATGCCCTCCTGATTCTGATATGTCAGAACATTCAGACATGTCTGACACAAGGAAACTGAATTGAGTACATGGGGAAATCAGTATTCAAAACTAATGTTCAGTGGCAGGCAATGGTTTTTCTGCTTAGATATGGGAGGGACTTCACTGCCATAGCTAGACTTTTGGATTGTCCAGAGAACAGGAGAAAGACAAAAATGAGTCTGTAATTCAAGGAAGTGTAGAATTTTTGTAGGACCAAAAAGAGTGTGTGGCTTTGAGATTTTGAGGAGATTTTGTTTTTTAATTGCTTGACATTTTCAATGGCAAAACTGTGCCCTAGTGGACCAGCCTCCACTGACCATGGGCCTGTTCCAGCTCTGAATAAGCTAGAATGCATGTGAGAGATCACTGTCTGAATGTGTCTTCACCAAAAAATAATTCCCACTTGACTTGAGGCTCTTTCTCCCTGGTGTGCAGGATAATTCTCACTACTTGGTGTTGCAGATTACTGCCTGTCAGTTTCTGCTCCTCATCAATATAAAAAATAATAAAGCAACCTACCTCATAAAATTGTGATGAGCACAAGCAAGCTAAAGGTTTGAAAAGACTATACATGAACATGTTTCAAAAGTGAAAGATTAATAATATCAGTACCCTTATTATAGTCAAACAAGAGCCTAATTAAGTCTATTTGAGAAGACTTTGTTTCTCTTACATAATGGTATGCTTATAACTCTAAAATGATGGATGCCTTTTTCAGCTAGTCTCACTTTTATGCTAATTGATGGATGCTGCAAGTAGAAGGGAAATCTTAATCAGGTCAAACACTTTTTTTGTTTTTTACAAAACACACACACAAAAAAAAATAAACAACAACCAACAAACCCAACCAAAGTGGCAAATAATAGCCTTGAAGCAATTTCCACAGGGAACACAGGGACTTCCTATTGTAAAGATAAACACACATTGTTAATGTGTGAACATATGCCTCTGAAACTGCAAAAGCCTTGCATTTTTGGCAGTAGCAGTTGTTCTACTGAAGGCCTTTAAAAAGAGGATTTGCCAAATGCTCTGTTCTTGAGGATTTATTACATTTTTAATTTTCAGAGAAAATAATTCAACATGGGCAAGGCACATCTGATTTATTATAGTTTGCCAATAGATTAGCTGCTGAAAACCCTGAATATGTGCAATACCTAAAACCAAATAGAAAATATCAACTGAAAGGAAAATCTTCCAACAGAACCAGAAGACTTGAAGACCTCAACGTGGCTCAAGAATTGCTGTCCATGGTACTGACCAACTGCACTTGTTCCAGTAATACCACAGTCTGATTTTAAATGAGATGTTGCTAGGTACTCATGTAAACACATCGTATTTCTGAGCCTTATCTGAAATGTCACAAAATTTCACATTCATCCTTCAAAGTCCTGTGTTATGAGCTCAGAGTGACTGAACTGATTCATTAGCTTTTGGATGCCCTGAGGCAAAAGTTGGTTAGTGTCACTTTATCCTGATTGAAGGCATATGCCCTCTTAAGAATAAAATGTAAGACGTGGAACAATATAGCAAATACAAAATATAACCAAGCTGAAATAACTGTTAAAATATTCACATAATACAGGTGTACTGTGGGGTTTTCTTCTAGCTCCCTACCTAATTAGTACTATTGGGGGAACTGAGGTGAGGAGGTGATACTGGAAATGGTTCTGCTTCAGAACTTCAGCTTCTTTTAATGAATACATTGCAATGTTTTCCTGTGGTTTCCCTTAGGTATGTATATTATTACACATGACTGCACTGGCAAATACCCTTTAGCCACAGTGCCAGTTCTTCTGTGCATTCTAGAGACCAGATGCCTAACTCATTTACTCACATATTTTCTGGGGCCTATAAATCATATGAACAGTACCAACTCTCACTGTATCTGGGATCTCTCAGTGTTCCTAACTTTTACGGTGCTGGTCCATTGGCCTGCTGTTGGCTCTTCCTGTTTCTGCACAGGAAATGCCAGCAGGAACCAAGGAATTCTGGGACATGTTGCTGTTGAGAGCACATGTCACATAGTTTGGCACACTTTCCCCTCTCTCCTCCTCTTTGCACCTGCTAAACCTGTCCTAGGGATTCCCTCAGCCTTCTGGAGCAGGGGGAGGGAAATTCCCATTGCACAGGCATAAGCCCTTGCACTGATAAGACCCTGACTTAGTGCTACATTGCATACAAACCAAATGTCAACAAATTCCTTATCACATAGGTAGCGATCCCTGACTTCCTCTAATAAGTTAATCATCACCATCATCATCATCCTGGTTTTGCTGCAACAGAAATCCCAAAAATGTAATCCCAAAAATGTGTGTATGCTCATATAAACTGCTGTATTGTTTATCATGAAATCTATCCTTTTGTCTCTAGATTTTATAAGGTTCAGAGTTTCCTGAATTAGCCTCCTCATGCATGCTTTCAAATGATTATCATAACCTGGAGGCTGGCTTAGTTTTACATCTGCCATTAGAACCCTGCTGCACAAAACCGATTATTTCCACCGCTGAACTTGTAGGAACCAAGGAAGCTCTTGTTGTAGTGCCAGCTTTTTATTATAACCTTCTGATCACAATTCCTGCCTCATGAACTGGGTTTGATTTTCCATGCATTTTATATACTGGAAGCTTGAATGAGAAGGGTGAGGAGATGGGCTGTTAAGCACTGTCATTTTGCTATTTGTATGTCATAATAAAATTGACTTTAGACATATTTCTCTCGGAAGATGTTGCCCTCCAAAGCATTTAAAGAGCACATCTACAGATGAAATATAGCAGAAGAAAAAGAACGGCATCCCAGTAATAAACTGCTGGATCTACCATCTGTCAAATACATAGAGATAATGGACTTTATTGCTAATGTAGGCCCTGGCCTTAATTTGCTTTTTATGGATGTCAAAAAATGCATTCGGAAGAAGTAGGCATCACTGAGAGAGGGGCTAAACATCATGGTTGTCATGGCAGTTTGCATGCATAAGGCAAATTCCTTGCATACACCCTCGGATATATGGTGTATAGAGATGGGTGGCTCACTCTATTTCCAGGCCATGTCACTGTCACTTGTGTCTATTTCATAATTTTAAAACTGCGCTGAAAACTGTATTATAAAGGTAACGGCTAAAGAAAATATATTTTGATTGTGGATTTGTGTTCTTTGGTAACTCATTTTCTGGGGAGCTCCTTTATTTTGCAGGTTTATCAAGACAAAAGTGATGTAGCATATTTATCCAGCAGTGTCCCATGCATAGGTGGGGCATCCTGGGTGTGATGGACCAGACCCATGGTTTTCCAAGATTCTGAACAATGGAAGGGATGTAAGCAGTAGGGTCTTGCCTGATACACTTGACTATTAAGCTAAGTTAGCCACAGTGTACTTCATGCCCAGTTCTCTGTAGAAGCCAGGCCTAGGAACTGGGCTTCTTATGGGCTAGCTTTGCTTGGTGGAACTGGTGGAACTAGGACACTCCAGCCGTAGTACTTAGCTTTGTCCCATTAGTTTTCAGGTTTCTTGCTGTAATAATATGTATGCATATCTGCAGGTGGTAATCAGACTAAGTTAATTAGTTTATGCAAGCTTATTGTGAAATGTATTCTTTAATATACGTACTTTATAAAGGTTTAGCCCTGTGCTTGATGCTCAGAAGCGGGCTAGTTAGGAGTGTTGATTCTTGCTGTACATGAATAAAATGTGTGGTTTCCTTCACTCAAAAGTGTGCTTTTTGCCTCCTAGTAAAGAACAGCTGCCTTTTGGCAGAACTCATGCCTAGAACTAAACTGAAAATGTTGGGGTTGTGTTGGCATGAAATGTTTTAATTTACAGTACTTATAGTCTGATCTTTGGGGAGGAAGAAGAGTAAGAGGGTGGGCTCTCTTACTCACTGGAGTAGAGATCTTTTCCTGTTTGACCTAATGTCATATTGGGCTGCATAGTCCTCTGAGATTCATCCTGTCTATTAAGAAAATTCTTCTGAGTATACCTGTATAGAACTACACTGTAAGTAATAAAAAAGGTTATAATTGGCCTAGATACATGTGAACACAGCCCAAATCTCACATTCAGTAATTTATCAGTAATTTATTTATCTTCAGTCTATCTTTACAAAGCAGGGAACTGCTCATTTGCCATTACATTGCCATTAGATGTGAATAAGGCGTGCAGAAGGCAACATTCCAAGGAATCTAAGCGTGAGTGCCAGAGAATTCAGTAGAGGGAAATATTAAGCTGTGCAATCTGTTCATCTTAAAATGTGAAGATCTGGATAGGGTTGAACCTTTTAAGCTTCAGTCATAGCATCCTAACACACTCTATAGTTTGTTCAGAACAAATTATAATGGGGACACAAATTGTCAAATCAGACTTGATTAATGGTACTCATACAATGGTTGTATATTTGCTTCTGTGATAACAGAGCAAAGTGTAGGCCATAAATTGCCACTGGTAATGAACTATTTGCTCTGTACACAAGGGGGAAGGGAATCATTATTTTCTTTTTTAATTTTTTGTCTCTATTAATAAAGCATTAAAGTAAATGTGAGAAACTAAGGAACAAGAGAGGCAACAGCTTATACGCTCTTTTAAGAGAAAATAAAAATAAAATAAAATGATATTTGGTATCTTACTAAATTTATTTTATTTGCGGTACTTCAGTTACTCAGCGAATTGCAGTTCAGCTTGTTTGGTTTTATAGAGTCACACAACAGGCTAGACTGAGTTGAACAGACACAGCCAAGATTAATTTTATTTGTGTAGAAAACAAAGAGAGGACCACATAAATGGGATTTCAGAGTTTGTCTGTGACTTAGATTGCAAGATAAGGATGATGAAGGAAGGAAAGTTACCATCTCATTGTCTCCCACCTCCTATCCTCATGGAAAGCCTCTCTGTAGGGATGAGGGGCTCCTTTAGAAATGTGGGTGTCACAACTCCCAGGCTAGCTGTCTAGTGAAATCAGAGATGTAGAGAGATTCTGCTAGTTATTTTATTTAAATTAACAGAATACACAGAGAGACCATGGATTATGCTCCCCTAAGTCTTGAGACATTGCTCAGAGTGCCTGCTCCACTCCCCTTGCTGCATTTCCTAGTTTCCAAACCCCTCCTTACTGTCTATGGCGGCCGGCAACAGAATCTTTCTGTCTCTGTTTGGCCTTATGCTCTAAGACAGGGGTAGGCAAACTAAGGCCCAGGGCCAGATCCGGCCCAATCGCCTTCTCAATCCTGCCTGCGGATGGTCCAGGAATCAGCGTGTTTTTACATGAGTAGTAAGTGTCCTTTTATTTGTTGATCGCTGCTCTAAGATGTGAAGGGATCGCCTGGTCCTTGGAGAAGGAGGAGGTTCTACCAGGCTTTCAAATGATGTAGTTTCCACTTCTGAGTCCTGTCTCTGTTCAGGACTAGAACACCTGCTAGCTTTCTCCTGTTCCTCATCCTCCATCATTTTCCAGCTCTTTGCTTTTTCTTCTGGGATGTATACTGTTCACCACCACCATGAATCTGTGTCCATACTATTGTCATCTTCCTCCTGCCCTGACACATCTTGAGGTGGAGGTCTTTACCACTCCTCCCCATCTGCCCCGTCACTGTCATCAGGATTAGTGTCAGGGTATTTCTGGAAAAGATGAGAAACTTTCTTTCTGGGAATGTCCTTTAACTTATAAGGTCCAATTTTGGACAATTTATCCATTCCCTAGAAGCCCTCTCTTACACACACACATGACAAAATGATCATGGAGGGCTTCCAAAGAGGCTTTTCAGAGAGTGTGGGATGCTGAGAATAGAAGAAGGGATGAAAAACTTTCCTTCTTGAGCTTCTTTATGCTAGGATCCAAGGTAACATCAGCCAATGTTCCTTAGGCTATGTTCAAACACATCCTTACTTGGGAATAGCCCTAATTGAACTAGCCTGGACTTGCATCTGAGTAAAGATGCACAGAATATAGCTGAATGTCATCTATAAATGATTTACGCTGAAACAGCTGAGTGTCAGTGGACCTCAACAAGGCTAGAATGGATAAAAGAAACAAAATTGGCTGAAATCCAACAATTCGGCCTTAACTGATTTGTGGTCCATAGAGAGTCACAAAAACTCTGCATTCAGTGATTATGTCACATAATATGATATACGCCATGACGTGAAACATACTCATGCAGCATAACCGGCCTGTGTGACATGCCTTTAGTTGCTGGAATCATCCTGAGTTGTTGAAGTTCAGAGGCTCCATTAAAACCAGTCTACCCTACTACTCCACTATGATTAGTTATTTTACACCACTTTCAACAGAGCTATTGCTCTTTATTATTATACCATACCTGAGAGCTAGGTCACATCCACACCAAACAGTCAAGCACTCTTAAACCACTTTGGCTGTCATAGCTTTCCCCAAAGAACCTTGGGAACTGTAGTGTTGTCAACTGTGTCTACAATTTTTGGCACCTTTAAAAAACTACAGTTGCCAGGATTCTCCATGACTGTTAAAGCAGTTCAGTACAAGACTCCTTTAAAAATATGGAGTGGGTGGGACTTTAATCTACACATTACACAGTGTCTTTGGATGCCAACACAGAATGAAGTGATAAAGACAGATGGTGGTTGAATTCTGGCCATTTCAGACTGCAGGAGGAGACTGCATTTTAAAAATGTAAGATATCAAGAAACCTCTCTAAAATATCAACAACACTCTGTCTGCAATAAGAACACAAGAGAAAAGCATTTAGCATACACCTCTCCTGAGGTGCTACTTTGCTACATCTCAGGAGCTTTTTACATCAGATAATATCCAGGAGTATAAGCTCCATCTGTAGTCTGAAAAGATACAGTCCGGAATTCTACCACCTCATGCTGTACAATATATAGATTGGCTCCAGGATTCACAGACTATAATGTGCATTCAAATCCCAAAGCAATCACACCTATATAGTAATACATGGTTTGGAGGAATTGAAGGAGGAAAGTGTCCCTTGACTTCAGGGATGAAAATTGTCTAGTGTTAATTACTGTATAAACATAGCCTTACAACTTTGAGAGCTTTCAGTGTAAACCTGTGATAACATTTCTTGAACTATGGTGTTTTCATGCTGATCAAGATCGTACACCTAATCTGAACAAATTGCTCAGTGTGTGCTTTATTTATGCCCCTGCAAAATTGTTAAGTGAGGTGCTGATGTCTAATGCTTACCATAAACCAAGCTAAAATGTCAAATCCATTCCAGCTGCCAAAAGTGGATTCCTGCTGCTTGATGACAGATTATACTACACTCTCTAGACTTCCACAAAATTAAAAGCGTTTTTCTACTATCCAAACGCACCTGGCCATTACCATAAAAATGATGCTTTCAGAGTGTGAAACCAAGAGAAACTTTGATTTGGCACAGCAGCAGCTTTTTTGATACACAAAGGAACTCTCCTGCTCAAATATCATGAATGTTAGAGTCCCTTATACAAACCAGCAGATTGGTTTAACTTTTGTTGTGATCGTTCAGCTGCTGGTTCAGTTCCACATGCTTGTGGCCAGGCTACCACAGTAAAGCAGAAGCTATGAGGCAACCAGATTTTCTGTTTATGAGACAGGTGGCTCTAGAAATTTTCATCCGAAATAAGGGGGTAAATATATTGAGTGAGTAACTGATCATTGTACATTTAGATTGCTTCTTACTGTATTTCACCCTCTCTGTTTTATCCATTCCAGCATCTTAGTAGGACTCAATAGCTGCTGCTGAACAAATGCTAGGAGAAACTTGGAGCCGGCTGTTGTTTTATCTACTGCTTTTTCTGAATGGTTTGTTTTATTCACTCCCTGTCTCTCCAGATTCCTCTGCCTTTTCTCCCTCTCTATCTCCAAATCTCCACTCTCCTGCTTTGAATACCTTCAGCCAAAACCCCATGTCAGGCATTTCCACAGATGTAACTAACAAGTAGGTAAAGTGGAGAGCAGGACTCCTTGTCCCTCCCCTCTTGGTAAACTTATAGGTGGGAGGATGGGATTGAATCCTGCAGGAACATGCAGCCAAGTAAGTAGGCTTTCACCCTCCATCAGTTAATGTGTGGTTCTTCAATCCTGCTCAGTTTGGCATGCACCAGCACCGCACCCACCCCCCGGTTGAAATGAAGATTTTCTTCCTCATTTTAGCAAGGGATGCCAGTACAAACCCCTGCCTGATTCAGGATGGGATTTGTATAGGAATATTGTTAAAACAGAGTGTTTCCAATCACCCCAAAGCTGCTCTTTGAACCTCTGAAAACCGAAAGTTCAAACAGTAGCACATGGCTGCTTGAAAGCCCTTTGCAAATCTGGATATGACTTCAGCCTCATCTCATAATCACAGTTCCTACATTTGGACCTTCTGACTCTGCTAAGTCCCAAGGTGTTTGTTACCTCTTCTCTCTCCTAGCGTGAAAGCCCTCACTGCTGGAAAAACAATAAAACCCAACTATAAGACTGATCAGATTTTCAACTTTCGGGTGATCCTAATCTTAGAAGACTGCATTTTGCTTTACTACTTCAGTAAATGAGAGCAGAGATTTGTCACATTTTTAGTATTTGTATATGTTCTGTTTAGAGACTTGGGCTTGAATCTTAAGCAATGCCCCACAAGCAGCTGGGCACCTTTTTTCCGTGGTGGAAACTGAGATCCAGTGAAGGCTTCAGATGAAGTACAGGGGCAGGGCATCAATTTTTTTTTGCTGATTTCCCCAACCCTGTGCTGCCTTTCATGCTGCCTGGAGTTCTGCTAAAGGGATGCTTCTGCCAGTGAAAAGAGGAGTTATGCCATTTTTTTTCTCACCTCTTGCAGGCTCTGCGCCCTTTAATATCTGCTCAGGACATTTGAGGGGCTCAGGATGGTTGAGGGACCCTTCACTCGCAGAACATTCTTGCCAGCTAAACCACAGTGAGGATCCTGAGCCTTCAGATCCAAACTCATACACACTTACCTGGAAGTAAGTCCTCTTGAACTCAGTGAGTCTTACTCCTGAGTAGCACTGGCTGAGGAAGAGGAGGTGGGGGGAGCGCACCGCCCCCGGCACCACGATCCTGGTGGGGTGCCATCGCGGCTGGGCCCCCCCGTGCTGGGCGCCATGCCCCCACAGGTGGTGTGCCATGCCCGCTAGACGCCCATCCACCCCACCCCCACCTGCTCTCCGCCCCCGGTGCTGGAGCATGGAGCTTCGCTACTGCTGAGTAGGCATAGATAGAATGATGTTGTAAAAGAGAAATAGGAAATGTGGACAGTCATCACTTTTGGGAGCCCTGGAATATTTTCCGATCGTTCGCTTTTTAAAACAGACTTTGGCAAATGCTTTCGCAGAGTTCCAAGAGGTGCAGGTCTCATCGCCTATCACATTCAAGACATGCACTTGATTTATTTCATTATCTGATATAATTGATATGTAAAAATAAAAGCTCCATATGAGTCCAAGTAGAGAGAAGTAATATGACTAAACTTCCATTTATATAAAACTTGATTGCATCATTTATCTAATATTTGCTCGAGTTCCTACACTAATATAGTCACTTTTGTGCCAACACTTATTATGGTCTCATTTTTCAGATATGTTGTCAGGAGGAAATTAAAAAGGGTCTTTTCTAAAGGTTAGTTAATTACAGGCAGTAAATTCTGTTATGCAGACACAGACTCCCAAATGATTTAATTTTCAAATAAAGCACACCAGGCTAGTATATTAAAGCTTACCTTTTGTTTTCAGTGTTAAATTACCAGTGAAATTAAAGGTGACAGAACAAGAAAGGAAGCCTTCAAATGCATTGATGTGTTTGGATGAAAATGTAATGGAGTGTACTATATCTTGCTTCCTTACATATAAGATCTAGGCATTCAAGAGTGCAAAGGAAGCTAATGTTGTGTAACGTGTTTATCATTTTATGTTATATGCACCACAAATTGACCATTACTTTATAATGCACTGAAATTAAGATGAGTTTATAGGATGACAGTCATTCACCCCTGGTGTATTTCCATGGTCATTTGTCTTTGGCAAAACTTTCTTCTGTCAGTATAGCAGAAGATTTGTATTGAATAGCATTTTGGAGTAATACTAAAAACAAAACAAAAACCCCTCCAAAGGACCCCTTTGACTAAATATATATTTTACCATTGGCAAATTCATTCACCATTCAGAATGTCATTCCATAGGTGAACGCAACTTTTTAATGTCACTCCCAACCATTAGGAAGGAAGCCTTAGGTTGCTTTCTTCTTCTGAGGGAGGAGTAACTGCTCCCAATCATGTAAAATTTCATGGCCAATGGGCTCAGGGCACCTACAAAATATGGTCCCAACCCAAAGTTTGATGAGGCCCTAAGCTACTGAAGGTAATGGGGCCCTGTATATGTCCAGCCATCCTTTGTTAACAACAAATTGTCATTGTTTTTGTGTTGAATATATGTTATATGGCAATTTATGGACCTAATAGATATCTAAAGCCTCATAACAAAATATGTATTTTATCAAAGTAATTGCTGAACTGAAATACAATTAAGAAGAAGTATATTAATAGTGAATTTTTTGGGGGCCCCCCAAGAGAGTGAGGCCCTAAACTATAGCCTGTTTAGCTTATACGTAAATCCGGCACTGCTCCTACATCATGTAAAACTGGCGGACTACTGCTAAGCTATGGTTTCTCTCCTGCAGTCCCAAACCACAGTGCTTGTGTGCACAAAATGTAACTGTCATATAAAACAACAGCAGTGACAGCCTTGGCATAAAACTCCTAACTAGGACAAAGAATGTTTACATTTCATAATATTTGTGCATAGCACATTCTAACCACACTGCTTCTGCAACTTGTCTCACACATCACATCTGTGCCATATCTCATTTATATGGTGTCATGCCCTCAATTTCCTTTCTCTAAAAATGTATCTTTAGTTTGAATTTGCCAATGATGCTGGATCATAATAGGGATACATCATGATTAGTAAAGAAAAAATTGAATTTATTAAAAGCTTAATTAGATTTAAATGACACAGGCCTTTCCTTACAATCCTGAGGTTTGAACAATGACTGCCAAGTATGACAGATTCATGAAATGTCAGGAAACAAAGAGAGTGGTTTCATATTCTGTTACAATATTCAGGGTTACTTTTATTTTTATGAATAACTTGGCAAAAGAAATTCTATTAAAAACTCATTTACCAACAGGATGTTTGCTTGATTTAATCAATTAACCAAAGGGGAGAATTAGCCTTCAAGATTATCCTCTGGTAGGTATTGCTCATTTTAAATATTCCTGGTGCTAGTTTTTATGCAAAGCCTTAAGTTGTTGTTGTTGTGTGTTTTTTTAAAGCATGCTATGTGGAATGTTTGAATGTCAGTGCATTGCAATCATTTATAAACAAGCAGCTCTTATTCCACTATTGAATGAAAGTGGAGGGCAGGTAACAGGTCAAGCAAAACTAAATGGGAATCTGGACAAAGCCGTGAGAGCTTGTGCCTTTCCTTCAGCTGTTAGAAATCAAGAACAGAAAATAGTTAAGTCCACATTGCTTCAATTTTTTGGGTTAGTAGACCCAATTTGAGTCGCATGACTCGAAACCTAGAAGGCACAGGGAAATTTTATTCACACCAGTGACTTTGACATGTGAGATAATCCAGTACAGCAATTTTAATCAAAATCTGAGGCATAGTTTTTTTTTTTAATGTGGTGATCTGTCATGGAACAACCCCATTGAAGAAGATGACAGTGGTTGCAAAGGGGCCCCCATAACAGTTCAAACTTCAGGGCCCCCAAAATGTAGGTCCGCTACTGGTATACATATTATGGCTAGAGAACTGCATTACAACATTGCAATGCCACCATTTATCAGCCACCTTCCAACTCCCCGTGGTGGAAATGACAGTGTTTTTTGACCCATCAGAAAGTACAGCTGAAATAAAATAAATGGCCCTTTGTACAACACTCTTAATATTTAATTGGGGTTTAAAACCAAAACTAAACATGTGGTTGGCGGTGGTGGGGGAGAGTGAGGAGATATGCTAGCAGATATTTCTGCTTACACAATCTTCTTCTCCTTGTTGCCCAAGTGCCCCTCCCTTTTGACAACCCCACATTGCTCCAGGTGGACCTGAACCAATCTCGGGGCGGGGGAGCAGATCTGGGAGTGCCTCAACTAGCTCCATACAAATCCTGGACTGAATTGAATCCCACTAATTTGGTTTAGGATCTGGGATTTGTCAGGACCAGATGCACAATCCTACTATCCACCAGAAAACATTTATTCGGCTTAAGCAGAATGTGTTTAGTGCTATTTTTTACAAACAGAAGGCATAGAAGACAATTCATTTTTTCAGTCCGGGAAGTTTTGTAGATTTCAGATTTGGTAAACTTAGCCACTTATATCTTCCCCTGAGGCCAAACTTAAGCTATGTTTGCTGAAGTAAAATAAAGATTAAATGTTCTGCAAGGAAATTGTTTATGAATGTAAGGGAACAGGGGGGAAGAGAGAGAATTTATTAGGTTCTGAAGGCAGAGCAAAACAACAGCAGCAGTGGCAGCAATACCCAGCAGAGCTGCAGATGCAATGGAGTCATTTGCATGCATATATTATATTACTGTCATTATATTTTCCATCAACTTTACTATAAGGGTAAATGTGTTTGATTTCATTCTGAGAGGCTTGTCTGCATGTAATGGAAAAGATATGACAGTATTTGGATAATAACAAAGTTGAAATGATCCCACACTCCTACTTTCGTTGTGCCTAATGGAGTGCTGCATATGATCAGCACAAGGGGCTGCCCAGGATCACTGACCCAGGCCTACAAACCACAAACCTGGGGGAATTACACTAACCGAACAGCAAAAAGATTCCTGTGCAGAAAAGATCAAAGCAAGGAAGGGAGAAAGCAGTGGAAGGTACAAGAATGCACTTGTCCCAACCCTCCCTCCATCCTATCCCAAGTTTCATGCAAGATGCCCTCTCTCACATAGCAGCAACACCATATAGCAGCAGCAGCCCCCATTTTACGACTCTGCTCTTGTTGGACATTGATGGGGTGGGGCCAGGTAGCAGGAAGGTTAGGGTAGCTCTACTATCGCCATCTTGGCAAGTAAAGTACCACTACAAGGGAGGTACTGCTGCTGTTCTGCTCCCTCACATGCCACTATGGTTGGCAACATATGGGTTTGGTATGTTTGGTGTGGCCAAAATTCAGCCTATGACCTAGTTGACACAGTGAGTTTCCACTACACATGAGCATGTACTACTTTCCTTAGCTGTGATGATGCACTTGATCGAGTGGAAGATGTGTCTAGCCGTAGTCAGAGGCGTAGGAAGGTTGGTGTGGTGGGGGAGGACCGCCCAGGGTGTCATCACTGAGGAGGGGGGGGGGGTGACATTTGGCACGCCGCCTGCCCGCAACTCCCAAGTCCACCTTGATCCATCAGGGGAAAGGGGGAGCTGCTCTGCTTTGCTGGCACCCTCCCCCCTTCCTCCTTCATTTTGATAGCGCGGGGGAGGCTTGGGAGTCGTGGGTGGGTAACGCGCCATTGCCCCACATTCCCGGGCTGCTGGAGGAGGCAGGCAGGCAGGGAGAGGACAGGCAGGAGACAGGCGAGCAAACAAGCATGGGGGGGAAGGGAAGGAGAGAAGCAAAAGCTCCCTCAACTCAGGACCCAAACCCTGGAACGCACAGGAGGAGAGGTGGGGTATGAGAACAAAGTCAGGAAAAAAAGTTTTAAGTGCTTATGCTCACAATGTTAAGTAAATAAACCAGAAAATAGAACTTGCCACTGTAAGTATCTTATTCTTTCTTCTTTTAATAATTTCAGTGGGGGGAGGGTGACAAAAAACTTTCCTCACCACTTGACTACGCCTCTGACCGTAGTTGACTGAATGCAGTTTGGAAGCATAATCAGGAACACTGCACCATCAAGGTTCTTGATCCTGAGGAAACTCCTAAGTATGTTCAGTTGAATCATGGATTCATAGCTGGAATGGACCACGAGGAACATCTAGTCCAACCCCCTGCAATGCAGGAATCTTTCATACAATGTGGGGCTCAAACCCACAGCACTGAGATTAAAAGTCCAATACTCTATCGAGTGAGCTATCTGAAGCTAAACATCCAAAGGTTGGGGATGGAGGAAGTGCATGGCAAATTGGGACATGGCCAGTGTATGTACACTTGGCATCCTATGCACATTTAGCACATGGGATCAGACTGAATGCCTCAGTATGGCTCATGAAGCACTAGCATGGATCCATTTTATTCAAGTTGGCACCCCTGAGCCTGAGGAACATTCAGCTGCAAACACTTGTTCATTCCATTGTCTTATGTTATTGCTTTTGCATGTTATGAAATAGCCCCTGTTGGAATGGGCAGTGTGACAGAGATGGACTTTGTCTTCGCATGTCCCCTTCAGTGACCTTTGCTCTCCCCATCAGAGACCTTACCTCAGAGTCTCTCCTTGACTTTAACAATAGACTTGGGACAGGAAATGCAAAGTCTTCATCGCAGGTACAGGAAATTTTGTTTAAATCAGATACCCGATAAGCAAGAGCAGTATAAAGTGTGTGACGATTTCAAAAAAGAGAAAAATGGGATAGCAGGTGGGGTTGCCCAAAAAACAAAAAGAAGCAAAGAAGAGGCAAAGAGCCTGATAATGATATGGGACTGATAAGGATATGGGAAATGTAATAAAATAGTAAAATACTCAACGTGTTTTGGTGAAGATGTTCTTTAAGGGAACAAGAATACAGTTTTCCTAGTAAGGCAACATATTTTAAGTCTTTGCTGGGAGAAGAAAGTCTTCATCCTACTACTTTACTATTATTATTTTCAGCACCATTTGCTTCTTTCCCTCTTCTTTCCCTTTCTTCTTTTTTATTTTCAGATTGTTTCCCAATCCCATCATTTTGCTAAAACTTGTGAAAAAGAGAGAGAAACTGTTTCCCTACTGCCCTAAGTTTCAGTAGAGCTACTCATTATTTTACCAGCATGTAGCAGTCAAGAGCGACTATGAGGAGGTGATTCTCAAGCTGTTATTTCATGCACAGCTGTAAGATTTTTCTTTGTGGAGAGTGGACTTGCTGTCAACTGGTAATTGTATTACTGCATTCATATGTGTTACTCTGTGGGATCACTGTAGACTTCTCTGTTAAAGGAGTTCCACATATTCAGTGCCTTAGGTCTCAAATTTCGTCTTATGTTCTTGGTATATTTTTGAAAGGAAGCTTGTTATAAATAAGTTGCTATTGAATAATGGATGCCTTTTTTCATTTGTCCCTAGAGATAGTTTAAATAGTGTTAAATCTTAGCATTTTATCATTCTTATGTGTTGCAGTCATGAGGTATTTGTATATACCTCAGAATATAAAATATTCCCCCCAAAAAGCATGCATTATGGGAGCTGTTGGGAATTAGATTGTTGCCTTATTTATACAATCTCTTTTACATATAAAAAAAGAAAATGGTGCACTTTCTCTTTCATAAAATAATTCAAATAATTTCCCAATTAAACTCTTACAGAAAAGAGCAGAAGTGTTCTATTCCATGTCCAGTTTCCACAATTTTAAGCAAATTGAAATATTATTTGTTCTTAATGATACACTTTTAATGAATAATCTATATAATTAATACATGATCTATGTATCAAAGTAACTGAGTACCCTTTCTAATATGCAGACAACCCAGAGAACAAGTCAATGGGCTGTTAGGCAAAGTGAGGTGGCCATCTAAGGATGTCATGAAAAGGCAGAAAAATATGTGCATTTGCATACACTCTTCACCCCAGGCTATGGATTTTTGAACACATTAATTGGCTGAGGAGATGCACTGCAAAATTTGGAGATATATGGATTTTGAAGTACGGCTGTGTTTCAGTTCATGTAGGTATGAATTTGGTATGTTTTCTTGAAATATAAACAGAATTGATGTTCTCCCCCCATCCCTAATCATGGGATTAACCCCCAAGGTCCCATCTGCGCTTTGCATTTAAGGCTGTATCATACTACTTTGAACAGCCTTGGCTTTTCCCAAAGAACTGTAGATTGTAAAAGGTCCTGAAAACTGTTATGAGACCCTGCTTATTCCTCCCCCTGAGTGCTACAATTCTCGATTTCCTGGAAGAGAGGGGTGGAGTGTATTGGCCATTAGAACACTCTGAGAATTGTCACGCCAAGTCTCTCTAACCTTAACAGCCAAACCTATCATCAAGATTTCTGAAAGAGTGCCATGCAGAAAACAAAGCATCTCTTCGCAAGCCATTATCCCAAACTCTTGTGTCATCACATCTCATTCTCAGCTGTAACTGATAGGCAATGTAATGAGGATAGACACACACCATATGTCATGGAGTGGCAGGGACACCAGCACAGGCAGGATGAAGATAAGCTGTAGGAGGGCACCACTGGCTACTGGAGGTTCTGAAGACTTGCATCAGGAGACCTCAGCATCCCCGTGCAACATGGAGAGATCTCAGAGGGGCTGGTGAATGAGGGGCCAGTGGAGGAGTAGAAATACAGCCTGGAATACCAGGAACACAGGGAAGAAGAGATCACACAGCCCTCAGTACAGAGGAGGCTAGGACCCTGGAGGAACATGACTCCCCATCCCCACTGTTTCCAAGAGCCAGTAGGAAGATTAGGCAGGCAGAATAGCTGGGACAGCCAGCCAGTAGGCAGAAGTACAAGACTGAGAGCACATGACTCACAACTTGAAGTCAATTAACAGTCAGGCCAGCACGTGAAACCAATGGACTCCACCCAGCAAGTAAGGACTATATACGAAAATAGGTAACAAGCACTCAGGGTCACCACAACTTTCTCGAGTGGATTCTTGCTTCACCCAAGAGTTGAATGAGAAGGGGCTATTAGAGACCAGCAGAGGCAACAACAACAGAAGGAAGTGAGGAAAGCATTGCCTGAACAGCGAATGAGTGTGTGTGTTGTGCCAGACAGCTGCTGTGACACCGGGTAGTGGGAGGAAGCAAAGGCAAAGGGGCCTTTCAGGAGAAACACCATTGCCATACACCTAGGGGATGGAGGACTGCAGCGTTGCTAGGAGGTGCATAGGAGCCCCCAGTTCTGTTTTGAGACTGGGATCAGCACAGCATGTGGGCTGCTGACCTTGATTCTGAGTGCCCTCAGGACCCCATACAGGATGCTGCTGTCATTACATGCTGTCATAGGTGCTATAACAGCAATGCTTGGAGTGCATACAGTTACTTCTGTTGAGAGACTGTTTGTTGCTAATGCAGACCCCCCCATCACATATTCATGCAGAGATCACCAGCCCTAAGGGCTTCCTCTTTCATATTAATGGAAGTGACAGCTCTATGTGCTCAAAAATAGGTAGATGAGCTTGCTTAAAGTCAATGGGGACATGATAGCAGGCAAAGGAGTGTCTCACAGCATATCCACAATACTGGCTGGGGACAGAATGCTGGACTAGGTGGGTCTTTGGTCTGATCCAGCAGGACTCTTATGTTTTTGTACTGGATTGAGCATGGGTATACTAAGCAGCAACCGACATAATTTCATTTCAAATATATGTTTACCATATTTGAATGTTATAGCCTAAGATGCCAAAACTGCTTATCTATCCATTATCTCCCCCTTCCATTGTTGAATTCATAGAGCTACTTCAGTCTGAGCCAAATGGAATCTTACTTCATTGATTTCATTATTTGATTCTTGTGCAACTCACTTAAATAAGAAGCGGAAACATGATGGTGATGAATTATGTGGAGGTTTTTACATTTTCAGCTGCATACTATCAACAATGATGTATTACATAGTTCTGACTCACAGTGGTGTATACAAACAAATTTGTTAAATATGGATTAAAATAAAATAAAAGGAAACTGGGCATGTACCACTGTTTGAAAAAGAAGCCCGGAACAACCTAGTTTTATTCCTTTATCTGTTTTGCTTAGAAGATGCAGTGTTTCTTTTCTTTAGCATTCATCTCTTTCCTAGCAAGTCTGCCAGTTCTAAGATATCTGCAACAGAATTCATCACATTGTTAGTTTGTGATGTGTTTACCCTCCTCCCTTTGAAGTCAGGCCTGATGTTATATCCCTGCAACTCAGGCATCTTCCTTACAAAAGGATTATATGGCACACATTTCACTGTGATTACAGATAATTCCTTTAAGACTTTTTTTTGTTATCAGTAGCCACTAGCTCAGGATAGACCAGCACATTCTTAATATTATAATATTATCTTCTGAAAATAAACATAATTAATAGTGAATTATCAAAACCACACCAGTTTTAAAACTCATTTGATAATATGTAAACTGCACTACATCTGGCATTTGTTACTCCCGCTCAGCAGCATCACCTAGCCCACACAAGGTGATTAAATTACCTTAAAATAAGAAATGGTGGCAAATCACACTTACCGTTATAAGGTCAGCATCAAATAGTAGAACCAGAAGCTTAGTCTGCCAGAGATTACTGTCTGTTTGTAGAGTTGACAAAGCCAAAAGCCTCATGCTAAACCCCTGGAAATGAAAGCGTTTTAGCAAAGACTAATATGCTTTTTGGTTTAGGTGGCAGGATAATCTTTCCTATTCTTGCACTAACAGCAGAAAATGTGAGACAGCTATTCAGCCTGACATATGACACCGAAAGAGTAAATACAACCAAATTGCTCTTTGGGGGTGCTGGTAAAAAGGAACAAAGTACTGGGGTTAGAACATTTTCCTTGTCCATAGCCAGTTGCAATATCTCCACACTTTAGAATAGATAGCCTCAATATTGCAGTTTCTCTTTGAGATCAAGTACCTTGGTGCCATCCAATCTCAGGCAACATATTTTGGAAATGTGGTGGTGTCACCATTGATGGATACTGACTCTATTCCTTCCTCCACATGCCCAGAGTTCATTGGCTCCATAGAGTCTCTGATCCGTATTCCTGGGGCTATTCTCAAAGATCTTTCTTGCCTGGCATGTGGAATATCTCTTATTATGTATTGAAATATGGCATTTGATAAGATAAATGGAAATGAGAACGTTAAGTGGCACCCAGGAACAAATGAAGCTGGAAAAGAAAATTACATGTTTGTCATAGTCCAAGCAAATTTCTGATGTTTGTGGGTTTGTTAATGGCTTGTTAAACTCTCAGTGCCACTTAGGAGAATTTTATTTGATGCTTCCATTCTCCTATATCTTTTGATTCCAAATTGCTCTGTTCTAAGTTCCAATTTACACATGTAAACCCACCACATTTTTTTCCTCCACATGACCACTCATAAAGAAATCCTTTGTCAGAATTGTCACCACATTGTATTTTCTATGCAAATACACACCAACTCTATGGGGCCCTGGTCCATTTGCCCCCCCCCCATAAAATATTTAGGAGGGATGCTGCCCCAATATTTTCTACAAGTTGGTGCCTCCCTCCCTTGGGTAGCCCCAACCCCTCAGCTGGGTGCCACCTACTTTCTTTGGCTTTCTTTCCAGCTTTTGGTGCCATTTCCAAGCGTGTCTGAGCTGGGGCAGCTGAGGAGAGGCAGACAGCAGGCCAAGCCAGTAGGAGATGTGAGTAAGCGAGCGGTTTAGGGCAAGAGACAGGTAAGTGGATAGAAACTTCTTGTGTTGGGCAAGAGGGGAATGGGCAGGGAGGAAAGGGAGACCTGCACCCAGTTGTGTGCAGTGGAGGAAGGTGCACTCCACAGAAGCAGAGGAGAAGTGAGGGGGGAGGGAGAATATTTTGTTATTTATAATTTAACCCACAGCTGTGCTAAATCTTCTTTGCCAACCGCAAGCCAAAATTCTGCAAGTATGGCTGCATTCAGGTGGCAAACGTTTCCTTATCTGTGGGTTTTGGGTTTTTTTTTTGCATTCTATGTGATCTTTCACATGACATAAAAGCCAATTCTGGAAATCTAGTGGAAGTTTAGCACTCATTTCCATGTTATCCCCCACCCCCAAAAAATTCTATTTGCAACCTTGTTAGCTTGGGAAATCATGTGAGTTTTGCATTGTGATTTTCACAAGGTTCTCATTATGCCACCACTGCTCATGTGATAAAATTAGGGGTGGTAGCCCAACATACAGTTCTTTTCTGCCATTTAAAATTCAGCATGAGGTGGTGGTATAATTAAAGAACACAACAGGTACTGAAAAGTAAAAAGAACATTAGAAATCAGGACAAAAGTGCTAGCACTATAAACGGTAAAAGTAGCACAATAAACCCCTTGTCTACCCTGAATCTCCCAATTCCCAGTTTTATTGGATCTAGTACTACGAGGGAGAAAAAGCTCATCTCCATTCACTCCTGCATAATTTTATATAATTCTTTATCCTTACTCTCATTTTTTTTGAAAACTAACGCTCCCCCCTTCAAACATTGCAATATTGTCTCACAGGGCAGTTGTTCCAGCCCCTTGATAATTTCGGATTCCCTTTTCTGCACACCTTTTCTGCACATCTTCATTGTGTTATATACTTCTTAAAGTCATAGTACTCTAGATGAAGTCCCATTGGTACAGGATATTTAACAACTATCTGAAAAAGAGGAGCAATGCTTTGTTTTGGCACTTTCCACCCCGATATACAGTCATGGTCTTTAACATTCTCAGCTTAATTAGCCAGCTTCCAGACTCCATTTTCTATAATCTGATTTATATATGTGAATTTTATATTCCACATTTCATAATCCTATGGTTTTGGGGATTAGATTTTTAAAAGTTTTTAAAAGCTATAACCTGGTTGCTATCCTTGGGATGTAGCCATCAGTTCTTTGGGCTTGATGCACTATCCAAAATATTGGGGACAGCTGGATGATCTAACTTAAATGAAACATAATTCTGGGCTTTGTCCAGGGGTTTTGAAAAGAGATTTTGGATGCTAAACACTAAACCAGATTAACTATAGATTTGTTGCCACCTCATCAATGTAAGTGGCATGAATAAAAACGCAGTTGTAGGCTTGTAGAGATTTTTTTTTAATGCTTTGCATGAAATATTGTCTAATGCCAAGCACTACTGCATAAAAACTACTACACTCTGGTTATGTGTGGAAAGCAGGAGAAAGGGAGTATATCTTGGTTATTTCCCTCTCTGCTCTCTATTAAGTACAAGGGAAGTTTCTGAATTCCCATTTGGTACCCTAATGTCAGGAACCAGGAGAGGAATCTGAAGGAGCACAGGTATACCTACTTCTCCCCAACATCCTTTGACATCGCTCTATTTTGGCCCCTTCACCGGCGGAGGTGCATAAGTGTAATGATCTCAGGCAGACACACTGCACACCTCAATGACTTTCTGGCAGTTTTATGGTATGTTTATTTATAAATCACATCCAGCGTGTGACTCCCAGCCTACCACTCTTGAAACGAGTTGGTCAGCCTGAATCTCCGTTCTTCTCACAGCATGAAGGACGGCAAAGTCCTGCCTTTCCCCTTTTGTACTTCCATTGCATTCTAACCTTTTCAACTCTCTGAGAACGGGGGCTAGGAGGGTGAAAATCCCCCCCCCCGCTTTCAAAAGAAGAACTCTCTGTCCGTTGTCTCTCTGCTAGCAACCCGCCCACTGCTATCTATCTCTTCCCCTTCTTGTGAGCTCTCTGTGTCTGCTGTAGCTGAGTCAGGGAACTCTTTGTGAAGGGGGGGTCAAGCCCACCCCCTCTTCCTCTGGCTGTGATCTTTCATCTCCAGAGTTGGACTCTGTGTCTCTTTGTTCATCTCCTGAGCCTGACTCTTCTCCGGCGTTCGATTCAGCCATGTTCCTGACAATAAGTACTAGGGATACACAAGTGTAAAGTTCCTCCACTGCATCTCTGACATCAGTGGCTACCAGCCAGGACAGCTGTGTACTAGCTCCGATGTTTGAAGCAGTATGCCTCAAAATACCAGTTGCTGGGACTCACAAGTGGAGAGAGCGCTGTTGTGCTCCTGTTCTGCTTACAGGCTTCTCATGAGCATCTGGTTGGCCACTGTGAGAACAGGATGCTGGAACAGAAAGGCCTTTGGTCAGATCGAAGAGGGCTCTCTTTTTGTCCAACAGAGGGCCAGTTGTGGAGGTGTGTCTAGAGAGATACTAGTATAGGGGACCCCCATCAAATTATTAAAATCTTCAGCTGCCATATTGGGAACTTAGGGTTGTTCTGTAAATTACCTAAATATACTTACATGCTGGCCTTCCTTTGCATTCATACTACACATCTCCAAGTACCTAAAAGCCACTTCAGGTAATCCCATAATTGTGAAGAGGAGACAACTTCCAAAAGAGATGCAATCAGCAAGTAAATAATGATAGCTACAAAGTATTTCATGGTGTGTAACATTTATAAATGATGGATATGGATTAATAGGTGGAAGATTATGGTGAAGTATATATATATGCTCTTTCAGAATCTGAAGGGGGGGATATTTATTATGCATTTATCATTGATCCTGTTCAGCTGAAACCAAAGTATTTTTAAAAAGAGCATTACAAAGTTAGCATATTCGTGATTCCATTTGAAACACATATTACCTATTTACATTCGAAGCTGAACTCCACTATCTGGGGTGGTTGCTGCTTCCTGATTTCTATAGGGATAGCTTGAAGCTAAATAACTTGTTTTTACTAGCAGGATTCAGTTGCTAAGTGCCCAAGAGAGAAACAGGAGAAAATGGGATGTTATTTAAAAATGTGGTTTACTGAAATGTTAGAAAATTGGACCGAGTCTGGGAAGAAGAAATACAATTCTTTAAAAGGAATTTCTTTGCTTGCTCCTCCTGAAATGGAAGTATATTTATCTGAATTCAGGAAGCTCTCCCAGCACTTGAGGCTCATATTTGTAAGCTCTGAGATATTGGCATTGCATGCTACACTCCTCTATCCACTTACATGGGAGTAAACCCCACTGAACTCAATGTTTTTCCCCCATAGTAGGTATGTATAAAATTGTACTGGAACCCTTCCTTCCTGAACCTAAAATTGCTATAAATTTGGACATACAGTGGTACCTCAGGTTACATACACTTCAGGTTACATATGCTTCAGGTTACAGACTCCACTAACCCAGAAATAGTACCTCGGGTTAAGAACTTTGCTTCAGGATGAGAACAGAAATCGTGTTCCAGTGGGGCGGCGGCAGCAGGAGGCCCCATTAGCTAAAGTGGTGCTTCAGGTTAAGAACAGTTTCAGATTAAGAATGGAACTCCGGAATGAATTAAATTCTTAACCTGAGGTACTACTGTACAAGGGGGAGGGACCCCTACGTTGCCCCAAAGTGACTAGAAATTGTGCACTGGAACTGAAGATCACCTTGGTAAGTGTGAAAAGGCCAAACAGGCCTATTGGGGTGCATTGTAAGCGTATATATTCTGCTGCCATGGCTCTTGAGGCAGACCCCCAAAGTGTGCATGCATGCCCTGGTGTCCCCTGTGTCTTCCCTTCCCCCAGTTTGTCAAAATGGTGCCCCCTGGCCACAGTTTTGTGCAGCTGAAGGGTGCAGTACAGCACACGAAGCAACCCTCAGTGGCCCAGATGACATGTCTAGATAGTGTACACTTGACTGGGTTATGCCCGTGGTTCGTTTACAAATAATGAATGTCATGGAATTTTAGATTTGACCACGATTTCCTTCCTCCTCCCACCCCTTCACCATACCATATCTGAACACTGTTGCACAGAATGTACATATTTTACAGTATCTCTGCCAAACAGGAAACGAAATTAGTATTTAAATTGTATGTAAACAGCATGCTTGCAGTTCTTCCCACTGTTTAATTATGTCAATAGTATTAAGAAGGTTTTAAAGATTAAATCAAGAGTAAATTTTCTCCCTGAGTAGCTTGACAATAAGCTGCATGCACTTTCAGACCTCTCTAATTCTTTGCATACTGAATAATGATTATGATAATAACACTCTGCAGTTTGGTGGTGAAACTAAGGGTCAATGAGATCAGTACAAACTCTGTATAGTCAATGTGGGGTAGAAGCCTGGAAACCCAGCCAGATGGGGTATAAATAATAAATTATTATTATTATTATTATTATTATTATTATTATTATTATTATTCTTCTTCTTACTCATTTTGACCTTTACAACAGCCTAGTCAGGTCCAACCAGAAGGGGTCCTTTCACACAATTCTTGGTGTATATACTATTGGATTGTTTTCATAGCAACACTGCCCCCACACTTAAAATTCTCCCAGATCAGAAAGGTTATTTTTATGAAAATCTTGTAAAGAACTACTTATTAGACAACCTGCTATGGTATACTTTTAAACCTCTGAACTGATTGGTTATTGTGGGCATAGTGTTCCTGGTGTCTACTAGAATGGGGAGAAGTCTTGCCTTCACAGTAGAGCTGCTTTGCCCGGGATTTTGGGCAAGCAATCGAAAAATCGTGTCATTTTGGCGTTTTTGTAAAAAAACAACAACTTTTGGGTTTTTGAAATATGGCAACCCTACTTTACAGAGGCCTCCATAAAAGCGTGGGAGTTACTGAATGTACATTGGGGTTTTGGATTAGAGTTTATGGCTTGGATCCAGAGATGCGTACTTGCCAGATCAATACACAAATTGGGTTTTATTGAGCCATTTTTCTTTTCAGCAGCATCCCTGAATGCTTAACCTGTTCTTTTTTTTAAAAAAAGAAAGTTCTGCCTGTGTGAATGTAAATCACTTTGTTAGATGGGGGCCTATCCATACTAGTAAAAGAATATCCTGAGTAATGCATAAATCAGCCCCATAATTGCATTGCAAAGCATTGGCAAAGCTCTTCTTGGCAAAACTCAGAGGACTGATTCCCTGTTCTTCTAGAGTAGTGTTTCAATACATAGACTTGTGCAGATACTGATGACAACACAGATTCTAAGGTGTTAGAGAATTAGATGCTAGATTTACAGTTTCCCCTCCATTCCTTTGTGACCCCACTGTGTTCCACATTCTGGCAGAAGCCTTTGTGTAGTATCATTAAAGCCACATGCTGCTTAACTGTAACAGATAAATAAACCCTTAACAAATGTACTGATTTTTTTATTTGCGACATTTCAAGTTCAATACTCCAAGTGAGCTTTTTACTTATGCTATGGTACGCTATAATTTCCCCAAGCAGGGAGAGCATGGAAAAATATATTGCAAGAAAATTTGGCTCTGATCCAGCAGCCAGACAGAGTTAGTTGTGCTAATATCCCACTGAAATCAATGGAACAGTGTAGTCATTTACTAATTTAAACTGCAATTATTTTACTGGGATTTAGGCTTGACTAGCTGTAGATGGATTGGGCTAATGTTTATGAAACTGTGTCTTGTTTTGTCTTTAAGGAATGTTCCTTTGAATGTAATTAGATATCTATATGCCTCAACTGTACTTTTCTACCTTACTTTTAGCTTTAGCTTTTTAAAATAGATTTAATATTTGCCTTCCACTTTTCTATTGCGATACTTAGAGTATCTTACAACAGCAAACAACAAAGATACAGTCACAGAGTAGTAAAACAATACATTCATTATAACAATAATAACAGCAACAGGGGACTCTGCTATACAGCTGCAAACAAAACATTTTAAGTGTGTTGTAAAGTGCAATATACAAATGTGACACTAGATGGTGATGGTGAGCTATGGCAAATTTAATATATTTTTCAAAACATTTTTTTAAAAAAGCATTTTCACAAAAGCATTTTATGTGTGTAGATTCCACCACAGTCCAATTTCCTTCTTTCAGTTTTCTCTAGCAGAGCTGACTTTCAAGGGCTATGACTCAGATTGCCGTACCCACCAAGACGTGCTCTCCCTTTTGCAGCCACCAGAAAATAATTATGATATTAATAATCTGATTGTTAATGTAGAGTCAAATTGTGACCCAGAAAAATAAATAGTCTGATTTCAAATGCATATGCCAATGGGCTGGATCAGAAGATATGTTTATCTGATCACATGACAGAGAAGGAAAATGTCCTTATTGAGGTGTAACATTATAACAGGGCATACAGGTCTAAAATCCAGTACTTAAATCCAGGGCATATAGGTCTAAAATCCAGCACTGTAGAACATTTTATTGGGATTTCATTTGTGCAATGTAAACCTATGCATGTTGAATGTTATGCACATGATACTATATTCAAATGTTATGCTCATGCATGTACTGCCTAGGATAGTAGAGTGGATGTGTACCTGGTGGATACAAGGGGAAGGTTTGTTTTCGCTTAATATTTGATTTTCTATGCATATTATCCAATAGGGCCCCAAACAATGTAGTTTCCCGCACCCCTCCCCAGCTAGAATATAAATGAGCAAGTGAATTATTAGTATAGAACAAACTATTTATCTTTAAAAAGAGAATGACATGATTTTAAATGATAGAAACATGCGCATGATGAACTGACAAAATAGAAAACTTGGGGATGAATGGGCCTGCTGGTATCTCTAATATCTTGCAGGTATTCTGGAAGATGGCATGGCTGGCTGGCAGGCTGGCTGGCTTGCTGCTACCCTGAGCACTCCTGTTATGGGGTGAAGATACATGGCAACATTTTGCTGTAGCTTCTAGTTGCTCACGTTTTCAGGACCTCCCAGTTAATATAGGGATTCTTCAGCATTATGTTCAAAAGATGGAAGGACAAAATAGGTACATAAAGAGAGAAAAAACCCAAGCCATGACCTAAGACCACCAGAAGTGCATCACTGCCATAGCACAAAGGCTGGCTGACATGCGCTGATCAAGTCTGAGCATAGAAGGTTGTAGTGTCTTATTTTCTCCCTCCCTCCTTAGCCATGGCTGAAGAGCAGTTCCACATCCTCAAGGGCCATGGCAATGGCTTACAAAGCTAAAGGCACACCCATATTACTTTTCTGGAGACTGGGCGTGCAGCTCTGAAAGCTTTCATCTCACCCAGCAAACAGCTGAATGGCGTTAGGACTGGCAGTCCATTGTGCATGGCTGGCTTAGCAGAGTGATCACAGGGGCAAGGCATCTAGCTGTGATCCCCGGAAGTCTCTTGTTGAGAGCTACAACATCCAGTGAGGAATGTGAAAATGTGCTTTCTGGATCAGCTGTCAGTCTTCAGTCCCTCTGCAGTCTCTTTGCAGAGAACAATGCTCCCTTACTGAATATCAGCATCCTGAACATGGGCCTTTTAGTGTGTGCAGAGATGCCATTTAAGGACATTTCATAATTCTTTAAGAAAATAAAAGGAACACAGTTGCTTGAATGGCTGCTCAATGCTTCCAGCAGTGAAAAGAAAGGATGTCTGGCATGCAGCTGACAGAGGCCACTGTACCCCATTTAATAGTGCTGGCTTCATATTCCTTTTTGGAATGTATTATGCAGCATACAGAGTGATATCATTTTTCAAGGAGACAGTTGGCTCAACTTCATTTTATCGGCACCAATTTTTGTAACAATTTGAATAATAGCTTTCAACCTTAATGAAATATTGCCCAAGCTGCCCCCATCCTTTTCCCAGCTTTTGACGCTACTAAATAAACTATGGTTGGGTGGTGTCATTTCAAAGAGAAAAAGACAACCCGCCTGCCACACATGCTGTGGGAAGGAACACAGGCTTTCAAAGTGGGAAATAAGTATATATCTTTTTGGATATTGGCAGCAGGGAGCTATCATTTTATAATTGCCCCATCATGTCATCATGTTGCTTAATATCCTATAATGACCACCTGGCACAGAGAAATAATGAAATGTTGACTCTGCTGAATATTTAAAGAGGGGTATACTTATCAGCGAGGAAGGTTCTTATTAGCTCATATAGTAGTTCTTCATGGTGAAGTGAAGATGCAAATCATCATTATTTTAATATGGCGTAGGGGGAGAAAAATGTTCTTGTTTGTGAAAGCCGCTCTTTCAGAAACAGCTCATTGACTCTCTAGCCCTTATCGTGCATTCCCCAAAGGCATGCAAATAGCCAGCCTTCCAAAAGTGTTAAGCACGCTCTAGGTCTTGTTAAGAGAGAGAAGAGAACAAGGGATAGAAACTTTTGCCATTAAGAGTTTGGGGTTCCCTTTTGCCCTTTTTAAAATGATATATTTGCTGCTGTTTACAGTATGTGGGGTGTTATGGGAGGGGTGTACCTCTGGTGAGAAACACATTGTGCTCCTTGGGGGATAGTTTGTCCACCTTTGGTCCCCACCTTGCACTCAGCTCTCATCTGTCGGTTCTAGAAGCTGTCAGCATGCAACAGCGGCCACACCCTGGGAACCGGCTTTGAGTGGCTGGCTAAACCAGGTGAGGGTAGTCAATGGCTCTCAAACCTGCAGTGATTTAGGGACTTCCCCTGCATGCTAAAACAGACTCTGGTGGATTGAGCAGTCAAGACCAATAGTGGGGCCCAAGTTCAAGAAGGTGGTCAAGAAGGGAAGTGAGGGGCAGATGAGACTCATCAACATGGGAAGGTAGCCTATCTATGAGAAGGAAAATTCTGATCCTCAAACTCTGCAGCCTTGCAGCTATACTCATCTGTGAGAAAGGTTTCAGGACTGAACTCTGAGGACAAATCCATACCCACTGCCTTGCAGGACATATTGGGGAGAATAAAACACTAAGAAGTGAATTCTATACAAATCCAGAGTGGAGTCCCTAAAACAGTTGGATGATGCTTTATATGCTCCCTTCTGGCAACTCCTGCAGCCAAGCTGGTGCCAAATGTATTACTCTGCTTTCCTTTGGACCATGTCAGTGAAGCTGAGAGTGGAGTCTTGTCATCCATACACAATGCTCAGACTTGTTCCCTGGAGAAGTCACTTTGGTGCTGCCAATGCAGCAGAAACAATATGGGAGACAGTAGTTATGAGTTATCAGTCTCTAGCCACAGCAGGCACTGTGATTCTCTAGCAGATAGACTTCACTCCCAGAGTCCCTTGAGACACATGGATGACAACAACTATGTAACATGAATTACATAAGAGGTGCTTCTAATGTTATTAGAGTGTAATGGCTGCTGATTCTCTGTCATTTCATACTATAATGACATTTATGTAGTGCCATGGGAACAACCAACAACACAGGGTGCTATCCAACATTTGTCATACGGAGCAAACCCAAGGAAATCAATGGGTTTGTGTCCACTGATTTCAGTGGATCTACTTTCACTTTGTTTCATTAGCATAGTTCCTGTATATGTCAGTATCATCTCACCTCTTTTTTGTATAATATTTTTTATTATTTTTTAATTACAATGATCCAAAAGAGCCACATTATCACAATACTGAATTACAATACAATTAAATAGCCAATTATTCAAATACCAAATTAAACAATTTTGGGTGACTTCCTGTGTGCTGGATTTCAGGGTACAAAGTTCTTATTTCTTTCTGCTTCCATTATCTTGATTATTTCAATTTCAACAGCTCTGATTTTGATCCTTTATTTGTATCATCCCACCTCTCACTTGTGATGGTGTCAGGGCATAACAACACTGGCAGGCGGCCACTGTGATATTTCTGTTTTAACATTACTGGAATAGCATGAGGGGCAAGCAGAAATCATGTTGCTTCCTTAATGCAAGACCTGGTCTTCAACAGTTATCCAAATAACCAGATGACAAGCTTTGTCCCTAAATCCTTAGGCTTACCTGACCTCTGAGACCATGGTATAAGCACCCTAGCCCCTCGTTTGTTTGTTTTTTAATACTAAAATCTTGTTAATTTCAAATACTTTAATTGCATTGTGTATTCAGTTGAGAATAGTTCAGATTCTTGACCACAACCATTTAGTGCCTGTCCTATAACAGAAATGGGGTTATGTGACCCTCTAGTTGTTGGTGAACTACAATTCCCACCATCCCTGACTATGTTGGCTAGGACAAACAGGAGCTAGAGTTCAACAGCAGCTAGAGGGCCAGAGGTTTCCCTATCCCTGACTTAAAGCTATTTAAGAAGCTGGTTTGCCTTTTGAATCTGGACTCTGCTGGGGCCATGCAGATATTCTTACATCACAGCCATTCATAAAGGTCTGTTATCCTTGAATGACAGTTATAGCTATTGCCCTCCATGATAATTGTCCACCACTGAGCAGGTGAATGGGAAGTCCCACTATGGGTTTATTGTACTGTATGTTACATTGTTATTTCACCTGACCCCCCCACCTCCCTCAAAATCAGTTAATGAGCATATCAGGGACCTTCCAAGATAAAAATAAATAAATCATTTTCATATATTTGAAAACCTCAATTAATCTATTGCTTCTTAACGGACTATTGACTAATCTTAGGTCTCCTCCCCTCCCACCTCTTTCTGGCTGATCTAACTCACTAACACAGAGGTGTGAGGATAAAACTGAGAGGACAAACCTGTGCTCCTAGAAAGAAGAGTGAGATTAAAAAAAACACTATCTTCCTTGTGTCTAATCCCAACTCTCCAGAACATTCTGCTGAATATGCTACAGAACATGGGTGGGGAAACTTGTGTACTGCCAGATGATGTTGAACTTCAACTCCTATAATCCATGACCATTGGCTATGCTATATGATGCTGATGGGCATTGGACTAACACCTGGAGGGCCACACAGTCCTCATTTCTGCTATAAAATAAAAGGCAACTAAATCTGTTGCAAGAAAAAGAACCGTTCCCGTTTAGCTCAAAGACAGCTCAAAATGACTCCATTAAATGGTAAACAGCTTACTGGTCTTGATAATAGACAGAATCTTCACTTCCTCAAGTTGAATGTATATGTATACACACACACACTCCAGGCAATTAATCATATAGCAGTATATTAAATATATAGTTGCCCAGAGATGTGTTTCACTACTTATAAGTGCTCAGAATATGTCACCATGACTTCAAAAAGCTTTGGGTTGGAACAGATTGCATGTCTATATTCTCAGCATGTAGGGCTCTTGAAACCTGAACAGTGTTAAGTATTTATTGAAGCAACACAGACAGAAGATGGCAGTGTTTATTCATTGTTGAAGAATAAAACTACAGTTTTTACTTGGGGGTAAAAATATGATTTTGGAAAGGAAGGGTATTGAAAAAGGAGCGTTAGCAATTAATTGTAATCAGCCATTCACTAAAGTGCCCATCTAAGGCTGCAGTCATCCAAAGAGGTACACACAGGTTTGTCTTACACATTTGGGAATCAGCTTGAATTCAAATAATGTGTGGGAAGCCTTACTGACTCACAGTTTAAAGCTGTGTAGGCAGGAAAGGAAAATGCTTCATTTTCATTAAGTAGGATTAAACATCAAAAATTGAAACATCCTGTTTATGATAAAATATTTACTGTGCAATTTAAACAGTAATAGCTCCATGTACAGTAAGGAAGGTTTTTAGTGGCAGGTAGAGCTGGTTAGCCATCCAGCATCTATGCAAAGCCAGTGGGTGTTGTCATCTAACTGTAATTTATGCTTTTGTGAAGGATTTTCTCCTCTAGCCATGGAAAATTTAATTTAGCCCAATGGTTAAAGGGGCACCTGAAAGACTATGCTATGCCTTCTGATTTGAAGCTCTATTTCAGTTGGAAAAACAAGCATTTAATGACAGGATAATTGCAGTAAAGAAATAACAGTATTGGGGACTGGAGGACTCCAATGTCATTTAAGCATTTACCAGATATTTAAAGGCATCTACCATTTTTCATAAAGAATGCCTGCCTATCACCAAATGGAGTGAGCAAAATAAATAGTAGCGGATAAGTAAAGGTAAAGGTACCCCTGCCCGTACGGGCCAGTCATGTCCGACTCTAGGGTTGTGCGCCCATCTCACTTAAGATGCGCTGTCCGGAGACACTTCCGGGTCACATGGCCAGCGTGACGAAGCTGCTCTGGCGAGCCAGCACCAGCGCAGCACACGGAAACGCCGTTTACCTTCCCGCTATAAAGCGGTACCTATTTATCTACTTGCACTTAGGGGTGCTTTCGAACTGCTAGGTGGGCAGGAGCTGGGACCGAAAGACGGATACTGTATTGTTAAATTTGATTTCAATATGGCTGTGATTTGTTAGCTTCCTTGGGTGTTGTTTTATCGAAGAACGTCAAGATGTAATTGTTTAAGTAAATGAATAATTCAGATAAGAGAGATGTAAGCAAGTGTTCCACATTGAAGAGAAAAGCTGGCACTAATATTGATGGTTGTCCATGTGAAAAATGAAGCCAGTGTCTGGGTACTGCCAAAGGGTAGAGATATGCTTGATATGGTAGTCTTCTGGATTGCTGCATAGTGAGCCATCCATTCAAATTACATGCCCTCTCTAGGAGTGGGTACGTAGCTTGAGATTACTGCTGGATCCTTTGCTGTCACTTGAGGCTCAGGTGGTCTCAGTGGTACTGAGGGCCTTCCATCAGCTTCAGTTGGTGGCTCAGCTGTGGACCTATCTGGACTGGGATAGGATAACTACTATGGTCTATGCTCTGGTTACATTACTGCCAAATGTTATACGCAGGGCTGCCTCTGAAGATGGTTTGGAAACTTCAGTTGGTGCAGAATTTGGCAGCCATGTTGCTCACCAGGCAAGACGGTTTGAGCACATTACACCAATCCTGGTCTGACTGCACTGGTTTCCAGTTAGTTTCTGGACCCAATTCCAAGTGCTGGTTTCGACCTATAAAGTCTTAAACGGCTCAGGACTGTAATACCTCAAGGGCCACATCTCCCTATATGAACCAACCTGGACCCTGCAATCGTCCTCTGAGACCCTTCTTCATGTACCTCCTCCTTGAGAGGTCTGAAGAGTGGCAACATGAGAACGGGCCTTTTCTGCAGTGGCCCCCCATTTGTGGAATGCTCTCCCAGGGAGGCTCGCCTGGCACCTTCATTATACACCTTTCGGTCCCAGATGAAAATGTTCCTCTTTAACCAGGCCTTTGGCTGATTAACAGCCAATACCCTTTTAAATGTGTTTCTGTGAGGGTGGGTTATTGTTTTATTTTGCTCTTGTTTTTATGATATATTTTGGTTTTTATATCTTGTATTTTTATGCTGAGACCCACCATGAGGTCTATGGATGAAGGGTGGTATACAAATTTAAACAACAACAACAGTTTTATTATTTGTATGCCCCCCCATCTGAGTGGGTTGCCCTAGTAATAATAATAAGTTGCCCAGCAGTCTGCTGGCAATGATGTGGATGACATTGTGCTTGTTTCTCCTTCTTGTGCTGCCAGGTCTTGGTCGAAGTGATGGATATATTTTGAAAAGGAATGGCAATTAAGTGAGGTTAATCCCCTCTCTCCCTAAATCAATCAGTACAGGTGAATAAAAGAGCTATGGTTGCTGCTTCCTTAAGGAGTATTCTATTTTAAGAACAGATTAATTTCTCCTCCTAACACAATCAATCAATATATGTGAATAAGGATTTTCTATGAATGATCCATAAATTAGTATGTACGCTGGCTATCTTTACTCTGAGATATAAAATACCATACTAGGGTTCTGTTAATATAAGATCCGTTCAGTCCACTATGTTGCTATTGTTGTTATATTATTTTAATCAAATACAAGCATATTCTTCTCAGAAAGTCTCTGTCTAAAGCTGGCTTTGAATGTCACATAATGTATAAGCTTGTTTTGAAAATTGTTGCATCTCTTGCCTTTTTTGATCATGCTGAAGTGTTTGTGGCATTCAGAAACAGGGCATACATTTCTGATTTTACGATGGGATTAACAAAATTTTCATTATTTTGAACTCACTGCACTCTTAAGAACCTGCTTAGGCCTTAAAACCAGCCTCATGGACCTACTTTTAGACCAATTAAACTGGCAGGAACTAGAGACAGAGTCTTTTCCGTGGTAGCTTCCATGTCTATGGAACAACCCATCCCATCTCAGGGATATATTTCTGAGCTTTAATTATTTATATTGCTGCTGTTTTTGAATTTTCCCTGCTGAAACTGTTTGAGCTAGCTTTGTAATGAGTGTGCTTCTGGATTGTGAAATGTTTTACACTGCCATTTTAATTGACTGTGTTTTGTTGGTGCTGTAGTGTTGTATTTGATGTTCCTTATGTAAGCTGAGGGGACGTGGGTGGCGCTGTGGGTAAAACCTCAGTGCCTAGGACTTGCCGATCACATGGTCGGCGGTTCGAATCCCCGCGGCGGGGTGCACTCCCGTCGTTCGGTCCCAGCGCCTGCCAACCTAGCAGTTCGAAAGCACCTCTGGGTGCAAGTAGATAAATAGGGACCGCTTACCAGCGGGAAGGTAAACGGCGTTCCGTGTGCTGCGCTGGCTCGCCAGATGCAGCTTGTCACGCTGGGCACGTGACCCGGAAGTGTCTGCGGACAGCGCTGGCTCCCGGCCTATAGAGTGAGATGAGCGCACAACCCTAGAGTCTGGCAAGACTGGCCTGTAAGGGCAGGGGTACCTTTACCTTTACCTATGTAAGCTGCCTTGGAGGACATCTTACCTGAAAAGGGAGCATATAAAAGTGTTCAATATATAAATAAAATAAATACATCAATGTGGCAGACAAGACTGAGGTAGACCTGCGCAATGCAAGCTTTTTTCCAGGATACAATAGTTTTTTTTCTTTTCTTTTTTGCTGTGCATTGTGCCCCTTGCAAGACATCTGTTGGTAGGGATTAAGAAGGCGTCTCTTTCCATTCCACTCTAGTCAGTGCATGCAGCAGTGTCCCCATTCTGCTGCAGTTCATCTTCTTCCATAAACTATGTTGTTTGTCTTGCTTCCTGCTGTGGTGAAATTATGTCACTGGGTGTCATTTATATAATCAGGTATGCAAATTAAGTAAGATACATTGTCATTATGTTATTCTACCCTATTCACTTTGATGCAAAGGAAATACAGTGCAAATGGAGGGCGGGAAGAAGTAATCAATTATATACCTTTTGCAGGCCAAAACCAACAGCACCAGTGAGTGCCTATTGTTTTTACTGGATTGATTTCCATCCTGGACATGGGATGACTAAGAAAACACTGGTAATTTCTGTTCCTGTTTCTGTTGTCATTGGAATTCTCTGATTTCTCTACAGTGGTGAAGGCTGCACCACTGCATTCAATGAGAATGAGAATGAGAGAGAGAGAGAGATAAACATAATACTCCAACTATCTACCCTCAAAATCAATGGCATATAAAGCTTGTTAACTCTGACTGAATTGCACCCATTTATATTACAATCGGGAATGTATTTATGTGTCATCACAGCCGAACAAGTATCAGGATCTAGTGCAGTGCTTAGAGGCTATGCTATGGATGTGTAAGATGGCCTTGTTAGCATAAGAAATATAAAGGTGATTTGCTTTATTATTTAAACAATCACTGTCTTTTTGAACCATGCATATGGAAGAACAGACACCTCCTGTGGTGCAAATAAACCTCAAGGCTCTGTGCCAAGGTGTTTAATGGCAGAAGAAGAGAGGCTGAATGAGAACAATGCATAGTTTCCCTGATTTGTAGTACCTATCAATAGAAAACATTTGAAATCACTTAATTCCCCCCTAGTTTTTTCTTTGTTGTGCCTTCCTGAACACATCAACTTATTTCTGACTAAGCACCCACAGGATTGGATTACAGCACATTTGCTCAGAAATGTCCCACCAAGAAAAGTGGGGCTTATTCCCTTGTGAAAATACTTAGGATAACAGCTTAAAGCAACACACAAGTGATGGGTTGATCAAATAATGACTGATTTGTTTACTATCATTGTGTCATTGAGATCACATCTGCACCATACATTTAAAACATTATTATGGCTCCCCTCAAAGTATCCTAGGAACTGTAGTTTGTTACGGGTGTTGAAA
Source organism: Podarcis erhardii (assembly GCF_964252035.2). Taxonomy (NCBI): domain Eukaryota; kingdom Metazoa; phylum Chordata; class Lepidosauria; order Squamata; family Lacertidae; genus Podarcis; species Podarcis erhardii. Next base: position 51,524,681 of record NC_138508.1, on the reverse strand, counting down.
GTTCAAAGAATCATAGCATCAGAGAATTGTACAGTTGACAGATGATCACCCTGTTGGAATTCAGGCTCGGTCAGAGGGATGTGCCTATCTGCAGGCACCAGCTGAATTCCTTTGACCTCCCTCCGGCGAGGTCCGTTCCGGCGATTTTCCTCAGGCTGTGAGAAAAACACACCAACTGCTTCTCCTCCTTCTCCTCCTCCCTACATAGTCCCCAGGGAGGGGAATCAGACACAGACAGAAATGTAACTACATGCTTTATTCCTGTCTATAGCAGTCATATAGTCAAAGATGTCTACTCTCTTCAACAAACAGAGAGAAACTCCAAACTCCACCTATGTACATCCTGTACAGGTCATATGACACACACTGAGCTCATATCCTGTGCTCAATAAGGATGGACTGCCCCTTTGTTTCCATGGCAGCAGTCACACACTTCCTGTTTGGCTTTACAGCCACTAGCAGCTGTCTGAGCTGTTAGAGCCTTTGCTTGCTGCAGCATTGCTGCTTTAGAATAACACACCCAACCTCTGCTTTAAAATATCCAATGAAGAAGAGTCCACCACCTCTCCTGTTCCCCTCCCAGACCTGCAGTTCTCAGAGGGCAGTAGGGGTCTCTTAGCACCTCATTTTTGTCCCCACAATAAGGGCAAGAGGGGAAGATTAATGCACTATTTTGTCCCTACTGAGAACTTGACAGTATGAGGCCTTTCCTTCTCCACAAGTGAGGCACAGGTGAAGTTGATGGAAGAAGAAAAATGTCTCACCCCCTTGTCCTTCCTGCTGTTACCTGTGACCCACAAATAGCTTTGCTAGAAGGTTGGGGCTCCTGAACAAGGTTGGATAGGTATAGTGGACTTTTGAGAGGAGGTGGGTAGAAGAAGCTCCCTGTGGTTCAGTGGTAGAGTATGTCTTTTGCATAGAGGGCCCCACGTTCAATTCCCAGCATCTCCTGATAGGGCTGGGAGAACCTCCTGCCTGACACCCCAGAGAACTGCTCCTATGTCCCATCAGTGTTAGCAGCAAGATGGACCAATGCTTTGACTCAGTGTAAGGCAGCTTCCTGTGTTCCTGTTTCTGGACTTTGAGGGCTTCCCTGGACTTTCTTCAGTTAACTCATCTTGGGATGCAAGCCTACATATTTGAGCGTCAGCATTATTTTTTGTATCAACCAAGTTTCAGCAAATGAAGTAGTCCTTGCTTGCATTCTAAAATCACTATTTGTAGTGGTTGACTAGACAATCCTTAATTTTAAACACAAGCGTGCTGAACTGCATATGATGAACACAACTTTTTGAGTGGTTAATCTAAATTAATGGAACTTGTCACCAAACACATAGAATAGAGCAAAATATTCTTAGACAGTATAGCATATGAATCCTAGTAACTACAAGTCTATATGCAGGAAAACATTTTCAATTCTCCCTTCTGCATTGCTCGATCAATTCAATATATGATAAGCTTTCAAATTAGAAAGTGCATGCTGCCACTCCATAAGCCTTTCTTGCTATTTATAATTTTTGCTTGCAGCACAGAATTCTGGGTGAGGCACCAAAATCTATTCTCCCCACATATGGAAAATTCAAGAGTTATGCAACACCTCGTTTTCGCTTTCTGGGATCCTGTTTTCTTTTCTTTCTCTTTCCACACAAAAGAACCACTTCCAGCTCAACCCCTTGCTTTCTTCCTTTTTCCTTTTTAAATATAAAGCTTTCTTAGTTATAAAGGATAGAGGCTTTCATCTGAGGAGTAAGCAAGCAAGGAAAAGCCAGGCTTCTTTTGAAGCACATATGAGTTCTGTAATCTTGTGTTTCAAAAAGTGCACATTTGAATATTTATTTTAAAACATATCACGGGCTGAGCAGGCAAGGTTTCTCTCCACTGCTCCAAAGAAAAATGTAATTATTCTTTATGTTGGCAGAATTGATTGTTGGCCTAGAATTGCACAGATACTTTGGGTTTTAAAAAATGGCGTATGATGTTGGCATTTGTCATGAACTTCAGGGCTTATGCTGACTACATATTTGGCTGTGTATTTATATCATTATGATAGTTAACATATCAAATGAGTACAGTGGAGCAACCAGCATTAATTACATTGGTTGTATAGGCTTGAATCCAATGCAGCATCCCATCAAAACAAGGATTGCTGCTTGCACTATGGGACTTCCCCCATTATCTCAACTTCCCATGGGTTTCCCAAATCTGCTCTGGTGGGTAGACAAGAAACCCACAACAGATTTAGGGTACACACAAGGAGATAGGGGATGTCCCATTGTTAAAGTGGAAATCCTTGAACTGGTGGGGAACTTACTGAGTGCTGCATCTGATACAGTGGTACCTCAGGTTAAGTACTTAATTTGTTCCGGAGGTCCGTACTTAACCTGAAACTGTTCTTAACCTGAAGCACCACTTTAGCTAATGGGGCCTCTTGCTACTGCCGCGCCACTGGAGCATGATTTTTGTTCTCATCCTGAAGCAAAGTTCTTAACCTGAAGCACTATTTCTGGGGTAGCAGAGTCTGTAACCTGAAGCGTATGTAACCTGAAGCGTATGTAACCCGAGGTACCACTGTAGAAGACATTGTTTTAATGAGTAGGAAGCACAACAGAGGCCCTGTCACTGCTGGTTTAGAACAACTTAATCCCAGGATATCTTAAGCACTGCCTTCTCTCATAGCAGTCTGTTGGTCTCCTGACGATCTGGTGCAGAGGTCTTTCCCTATGTCCCACCCATGGTGGAGGCATGGCTGGGGAGAGAGGAAGGACCTTCCTAGTAGATCTGTTCAGGCATCCATTCCCAGCAGGACTTGGATCATGGGAGGAGGAGGAAGAAGAATTGGAGAGTAGGGCACACTAGTTAGCCCTATCCGTTCCATCCCATTCCGGGTTTTATATCACACAGAGGGTTTTTACGAATACAGCCAATCCCCTGCTGCAGAAATTACCTCTTCAACACATGAGGGTGACAGTGATAGGGACATTGCAAAGGGTGTGGCACCAATGAGTGCATCTCCACTCTCTCCCTCACACAATTCTTATTGTGTGTGGGCTGAATATCGGGACCTGGCCTGCAGACTGCATTCACACTATGGAACAGCTTCTCCAATGAAGCTCAAATGACCCCCTCCCTTGCCACCTTCCACCAGCTGGTAAAGACTTTTCTATTCTGGCAGACTTTTGCCTTGCCAGACAGATATTTTGATGTGGCGGATGTTCTTGTCATTTTCTGCACCTCTCTTATATGTTTGTTTTGTCTTGGTGTTTTAGTGTAAAGTTGTGATCTGAACTGTAGTATGCTGGCCTGAGTTATGTATACACATTAAGGACAGGATATAAATTTTCAACTAAAAAGACACATTGAGTTATACAAAAGGGATCTGGTAGGATCATTTTGCTAGCCCATCTGGAACAGGGAAGGCTTCTCTGAATTGATTGTTGTGCATAATGAATGATCTTATTCAGGTAACTGACTAGATCAAATATGTACTCAGTTTGCAATTAGGCGACAATCCACAACTCTGAATCTGGGCTCGTCAGTTCACACCAGCACACCTTTAATGTGTAAACTTCAAGAATTTAGGCTACTGTGTATACACACACATGTACACACAGAGAGAGGGCCTTACAACATCTATCTGCTTGTGCCTTAATGGCTCTTATTCAAACCAGTGGCGGAGCTAGCTGCTCTGGCACCTAGAGCGGCATGCACCCAGGGGCTGGGGCTAGCCACCTGTGGGGGTGGGTCGACAGTCCCAGGGGTGCATCACCCGCTCCAGGAGTCCCGGGGGTGTGCCGCCCATGCCAAGTGTCCCGGGGTTGCGCGTCCTGGGGGTGCGCCGCCCACGGTGCATGTCCTGGTGGGGTGTGCCACCTGTGGTGAGCATCCCGGGGAGCGGTGTGGTGATGTAAACCCCCCCTTAGGGATGACACCTGGAGCAGACCACACCCACTGCACCCACCTTGCTCCACCTCTGATTCAAACACAGCAGTATCTTGTCATCTAATTTCACTGAAGCAAACATCACACCTGGCAGCACACGCATTCATATGGTGTCCATGCAGGATTTTAAAAAAGCTATGTGAGGAGCAGCATTCCACCTGAGTACGATAGCATTGCTATATTCAAAGTTTTGGCCAGCCTCTGATCTAGTCTCTGTTGAAGGAACTGGACATGGAGGAAAGGGTTAATTCCTTTCATACAACAAATCACCACATGTATGGGATAAAACCAAGAGGTGCAAGGTCAGCCAAGCCTGTTGCTATGGCAATGGTCCAGTGTCATTAGTCGGTCAGTGAGTGCTGTCCATGAGTCTGAGTCTGTGTTACAGCTTGGAAATGCTGGAGCAACAGAAATACTTTGGACTTGTACATATCTGTACCTATATCCTCAAAATCAACAAGCTGCATATATATCAACATCAGGAACTATATTACTGAAGCCTAATCTGCTACAGCAGTAAAGTATTTTGGACCTTAAGCTGCCTCTGTGTGGTGACTGGAACAGGGGGCATCTTCCGCTACATGGTATCTCACTGCAGATTCCCAACATCATCTGAACGCAGAATATAAAACTCACTGTACTTTCCCTATGATTTTTTTAAAGTAAAAGACAGCATTTTGAATCGTCTTTATTTTTCCTATGCTTAAAACCAAGTTTCATTCTGCTAGCCTGACAGTACGAAAAGTAGGATTCATTAGTAATTACAGTGTAGTTCATTGAAGGCCCCAGTGCAATCTCTTAGTCAACACAAGCGGCAAATTGTTTCTGCCCCTTCATCCAAAGATGTAAGTCTATTAGATCTGCCAGCTCAAGAGCCTGATACTGAACCTCTGGATGTCAGGCAAGATAACTGCTGTCATGCCTGCTCCTGAGCTTAGTGCAAGCCAGAAAAGCATTGCAGTGGCCTCTACAATTACAGCAGCAAAAGAATGTCTTATTTGGCTTACTAATTGTTCACATTTATGACATTTGTTATAGCTTTTGCTGAGAATGCAGTTGCACTCCTTTAAATCTTAAAATAATAATAACATAATAAAGGAGAGAAGTCATGCTTTGACATGAAATATTATTGGTATCCTAGGTGCATTTAGCATGACCAGGCTGCTTTATTGGAGTTTGCATAAAAAAGACACACATCATTGTTCATTTGCAAAATGACAAATGAATGCAAAGGCTTACAACTGTGGATGTGACAGTACAGATAGTTCTCTTGTCAAATTCTAACAACTGTACTGAATGCCAAATAAAACTGCTCTCATCACACACCCACACCCACACACACCATGCTGTATTGTTATGTGATGTGAATTTCAAATAATTTCCTATGGTATTGCCAGATGAGAATGATTTAATAATAATGGAGGGTCGGTTCATCTGTGTTATGGTTTGCCTCAACCAATTTCTGCTCAGAATCACACCTTGAGAAAATCTGCACTCAGCAATGATTTGATTTATTTTATTTTGATAATTTATAGATCACTTCATTAGGGAGAAGGGACACAGATCAACAGCGGTGTACCTGCTTTGCATGCAAAAGCTTCCGGGTTCAGTCCCTGGCATCTCCAGACAGGACTGGGAATGTTCCTTGTTTGAAACCCTACAGAACAGCTGCCAGCCAGTCTGCTGACAATACTTCCCATGTTCTGGCAACACTATCAGTGTGACTGCACCTTCCACTATCTCTGGGGGCAACAGACTAGCTTAGGACATGCAAGGCAAGGCACATGACAAGCACAGCTCTGTCCTTCTATCACAATCAGAAACCGTTCAAGGCAGACAAATAGGTTGGAGTTGCATGGATGTCCACTCAGCCTTAACTTCACCACTGCCCTGTAGCAAACAGGTGTCAGAAGGGCAGCTCTGTCCCCATCACACCACACGGTTACTGACCGTTGCACAAATTCTACTTTGGCACACTTTGGGTGATAGCCAACTAAATCAGAGTAGACCCATTGAAATCAATGAACTTGAGTTACTTAAATCTGTTGGTTTCAATGGGTCTACTTGAAGCATGACTAATATCAGGGGTATATAAAAATGGGAGAATGTTTGAAGAGAACAACAGTACGATTCCTGAGTAGTGCCTGTTTGGTTTCTCTGTCAGATATAACTTGCTGTTTCATTCATCACAGAAGAAGGCTGAACCAGGAAAGGTGAAGAACAGATCATCTTTAAAGAAACAGTACTGAGGGGTAATTGTTTCCCTTATCCAAAGTTCATTTTTTTTTTTTATGTGAAAGAGATATCAAGCTTATTGGCTAAAAATCTCTGTTCCTGAAAGCAGTCCCAGTTTTACTGAGAAGCTGAGAGATTTTCAGAGAGCAAAAATCTGTAAATCTATAAAAATCTAGGGGTTCAAAGTAATACAAACCAATTGTGAGTTAGTTCAATATCCTCATGTCTGTATAAACCAAGTTTGTGTTTTTCAGGGCACTTAGCCCATTTGTACTTCTGCTTTTTTGTCTGCAAATAATATAATGGAAGTGAGGTAAATCTCATAGGCAGATAAAATGATGCTTAATTTGGTTTTGTGGGGGATTATCTGGACTTCAACTAACATCTTAAAAGTTCAGGGGACTCCACAGATGCAATAAAAGGAGTGTGTAATTATTCCCCTTAGATAATGACTTGTGCTTAAAATGAAATATAACTTTTTTTTTCATGGTGCACTCTGTTGCAAGCATTCCTTCTGAGATACAGTTTCTGAGCTACATGGGTCATTGGTGCTTAGTTACAGTGAAATCTAATTAACCAGCGCACATTCTTCCATACAAAAAAGAGCTGCCATCCATGAAAGGTGCTCCAGACTATATATATGGCAAATGAACATAAGTACAAGAAACTACATATTATATGTACTCTCTACAAGTTTAATCTTTTATAGAAGAAAAGACCAGAATCCCAAAACTCATCTGCCTGGATAAAGTAATCTCACAGGCATCATAACACACAAGTGGAAAGATGCTTGTAAATTTTCTGGAGCCATTTGTGACTCTGTAACATATGCTGGTATGTACATCCAGACTCCTCGGAATCATATTCTGTATGATGTGCGGTGTTTGTGTTGTGGATATAAAATGGAAATTCAGTCATAGTTGTCAGAGGTGTTGAGAGCGGAAAATGGTAGATGGAAATAATGCCATATCTCAAGACTTAGTTGTGGTTCTGATGCTAGCCTCTAAAACCTCCAAATGCAGAAACACATTGCATGGTAGTCAGCTAAGTTCTACCCAGAATAGACACATCAGAGGTGATAAAGCTAAGTTAGTCGTATCAATTAACTTAAATGGTTTTACTGAACAGGACTAGCATTGAGGACTACCCATTAAAATCATGGCCAGCCCAAGATATTTTGCTACCTAAAGTAAGTGACAAGATCTCCCTCACTCTGCATTACAGGTACAGAAGTCAACCAGCATGACAGTTTAATCTCATCCCAATGATACCACTGGTACAATATCTTCCACTACACCAGGCTAGCTTGGAAAGTGCGGAGAAAAACTTCTCCGCATCACACCATAGGTCACTCTCCACTCTGCTTGGAGCAGTCTGCATTACGCCCTGGTGTGTGATTTAGATCATGCTTCCTCAACCTCGGCCCTACAGATGTTTTGAGACTACAATTCCCATCATCCCTGACCACTGGTCCTGCTAGCTAGGAATCATGGGAGTTGTAGGCCAAAAACTTCTAAAGGACTGAGGTTGAGGAAGCCTGATTTAGATGCTGAACTTCCTTATACCACACCTTCATAAATGTGGCTGAAGAGCTTGGAATTGTGGATTTGGAAAGACACAGTCTCTACTTGAGCATGCTTTCCACTGCACTTCCCCAACACTTGACAGGTGGCAAGCACAGCAATGGAGAGGTGCAGGGTGGGGCAGACCAACAGACTTGCCTTTGCTCTTCATGCAGCAGTAATCACACAAGAAAGGAGGAAAATGAGTAAATAGGGCTGGTGCTACAGAACACCACCTGCTTGTTCTGTGATGGTATTCACCCAATGATATTGCTCAGATCATACCTTTGACACATTGAATCAGCACATCTGAGTCACAGGTTCCCTGAAAGAAGTGCTTCTGCCTCCTGCCCTTCATTGAAAAAATGAAAGTATTTCTATCACCCTTCTATGCCCCCTCAAAAATCCCTAGACATCTCTGTATGTATGTATTATTCTTTTACAAATTTATTGAAAAAAAATAATTAAAAGCATAAAGCGTTATTGTCCAGAACAAATGCATGTGCAGAGGTTACGTTTTGCATGCAGTCATCCACATGGCATCAAAAAGACCTGGAAAATCTTTTACATTACAAATTAACCTTAGAGCCACAGGGTATGAGTCACCATAAAGTGTTAAGATACTTTCTCTGTAGTGGCTGCTGTGAATGGGACAGAAGGGAGATTACTGTGCCATTGTTAAAAAATGATATAAATTGAGACCATACAGCATCATGTATGTGTGATGTGTTTGTGTAGACTGAACTATGTTCAGATCTATGATCAGAAGCACAGAGGCATTTTCTTTTCCTACAGTAAATTGACAAATTGTTAGGTAAAGCATCGTTTTTATTTTAAACATAATTCAACACAGGTTCAGAGATCATGCTCTCCCTTAGATCATATTACTAAAACCAGCTGTTCTTGGACTTTCCCCTTTGAAAAATTTCCTACATACATTGAAAGAGAGAATTATTACGTTCAGGACACTTCTACTGTTTTTAATCAGTCCCATTACCCAAAAAGTCATGAATGTCTTCAAAGTAATAAATGATTCTGTGTTCTGGCGATATCTATATGAGCTCATTAATCCACACAATTCCTTCTGTGATATTTGTCAAGATCAGGATCGTACCAGCAACTGAATTACAATTATTCTGAGAGGGATTCAAACTTGGCACTCTAAAAACTGTAGCACAGTTCAAAAGGAGAAAGCAATAGTCTATGCAAGTGAACATGGATAGTTTGATGCCATCCAATAAAATACTGTGGTAGACCATGATGACTAAAAATGACAAACGGAACAGCTATATGGGACCTTTCATTTAGGATGCCACTGAAATCACTTGTAGAGGAGCAGCAATAGCAGATGCCTGTTGTTTTCACTTCCTAATTGTTGGTTCCCCCAACACATTTGCTTGTCCACTGTAGGAGACGGGAGGCAGGACTAGGGAGGGAGAACTTATCTCCCTTCAGATGTTGTTAGCTAATGATCAGGGAGGGCATGAGTTGTAGTCTAACAACATCTGGAGGACCACAGATTTCTCCATCCCTAATATAAACATTGGTTCCCATTCAGGAGGGCTTATGGACTAACATTTAAAGGGTGGAATTCAACATTCTGTATGTGCAAGCTTTGTCTCTTCTGCTCCTCAGCCTGTGTGCTGTTCTGAGGGTTCTCCTGACCCTCCTACAGCCAATATGGGGGGGGGCACATGTGGAGAGGAGAGGGGAGAAAGCTCCATTGTACAAGTCCTTGCACAGAGATTCGACTTATGGGGCTCATTAGGTGAATCCCACCCCCCAAAAAATTTTATCTCGTGGATTTAACAACCCTTTCCCTTTTAAAAGTGCCAAATATTTAAGTATACTTATGACCTCTCTTGAACTAGCTTTTTATTACACTTTAGGCAAAATTGAAAGCACTGGTTTTAGTCTATAAATTTTAAACTACATAGCACAGAAACACAATCCATTCCTATTCCTACTGGGATACCTAAATCTGACTTTTCAACAAGTACAAATTACAAATAAAATACATAGTTTGCACTGAAATTAGGTGAAGAGTATGCAGGATGTAAGTTGTGGCGTGGGATGTCTTATGCCTGTTTTAAAATGAAAAAAGACCCGACCATTATCAAAATAGAGTATTTTAGTTATAGATGTTCATTTACAGTTCTAAGCCAACTTCTACACTGTTGCCCTTGGTAAATTTGGTAAGAAATGGTTTAGAAACCCCAAAATGGTGTCCCTTTCCCCACCAAGGAGAATGCATGAGGGGGGAAAAAATCTACATCAGGAACAAGGAGGGAACAAATATAGACATTGGGATCTGCTGCCCTGGTGGATTCTGCCAACTGAGGCAGTTGCCTCACCTTGGTTGATGGGCCAGCCCTGGATTTCCTCCACCGTTGGAGGCCGTATGCTTCTGAATACTGATTATGCTTCTGAATACCAGTTGATAGAGGCAGTGAGAGAGGAAGTGCCATTCCACCCAAGTCCTGCTTGTGGGCTTTCCATAGACATCTGGTGGCCACTGTGACAACAGGATGCTGAACTAGATGGACCACTGGGCTGATCCAGCAGGTTCTTCTCGTGTTCATGTTTTAAAATAAAAGCATGTCATTTAACAATAAATAAAATAAATATTTTGTTGACAGTCCCCAAAAGCTGCCAGAAGCTGAAGACTGCTTATTTGTGCAAGTCCCCTTAGGCCATTGGTAGATAGAATTCCCTGTGATGAATCCTCTCCAGCAAATTTGGTGAAGTCATATGGAAAGTATGACATGTCCCATTGAGACGTTTTTGTCATAATTCCATTCTGTTTCTGCACAGCAGAATTCTGTAATTTGACAACAATTCCCAGTGTACCGTGTGCTGAAAGTATGAAGTACCTAACCTGCTGTTCGTATGGCTTCTCTTTGATTCGCAGGAAGTGCTGATTGCCTGCTAAAGGTATCAACTGAATATCATGAGTCCAAAGCAAAGTTCACTGAGCCTCTTATATTGAATCATCAGGGTAATCAAAGTCTTCCTCCGTGTTATAGTGTCAACCTATAATTGCATCAGAATTAATGTTATGCATATTAGAGTTGGCTTTTTAAAAGGTCACTTACCAGTTAAAAATCCTCTTGGTTAGAAATGTAGTGAAGGAGGCCTTGGCAAATTTAGAGGTTAAAAAAAAAGTCATTGGAGAGATTACCGAAACTCAGCTTTCTAGTGCGATGCCTTGGCTTTTGGTCATCACATTAGGGAATTGATTACTGAGTAAGTGACAACTGGAGCATAAAACATGAGTCTTTATTGTATGAGTTATGTAACTTTTAGCTCATCCAAATAGGAGGCTCATTAACCTCTAGGTAACCTCACACTGCTTTTCTATCCAAAGGAGGAAATCGGGACAGAGGCAGACAATTTGAATATGAACATTGCTCCTAAATTTCCTTCTATTGCATGGGTGTTCCTATTTGTTGGCCTGGACAGAACATGCAGTTTTGTGCACTAAAGTGTGACCATGGGAAACTGCAGATTCTGTTGAATGAATCACATGGTCCCTTATCTTTAACAGTAAGCCCCGAAGGAAGGAAGAAAAAGTAGAGGCATAAATACATGTCCTGATTCACAGTTAAAAGTGCAATTTATACTGAGCATGTTTACACAGAAGTAACTCCTATTCAGTTCCATGGAATTTATTCCCATGTCTGAATAGTGGAGAAATTAAAGGAGTTTGCATTTAAAGGCAAAACTACCTAATTCTCACTTTCTAAAATAAGTTGAATTGATAGACAGCCATCCTTCAAAATTCACACTTCTCCAAATTTTGCAGTGCAGTTCTCCAGCCATGTAATGTGTAAGGAAAAAAAAATGTATACCCTAGGGTAAAGTGCACATATTAGTGAAAATAACATTTAAAATGCATTAAAATTATGGGAGTCTGCTTTGCAATATTGGGTATATTCAGCAAAATTGTAGATGAATGGGTTTATTAGGAGATTTGTATTAAAATGCAGATTAATTTTCATAAGGTCTTGAGTAAAAAAATCGCAAACTGATTTGGGGGACAGAACTTAAGACTGGGGAAATGAGAAACTGAGATAAATTGAAATGGACAGATGCACACTTCCTTATTTTTATTTTATTTTTAATTTAGAATAGAATTGCAGTCTTAGTGTCATATAATAATTTGTAAGCCAATAACATCTGTTTCAGTGCTGTGTTATAGAAATAGAAGTTGACCTAGTCTGAACTTCTGCAGTAGTTATTTTACGAACAAATGAAGTTGCTTTATGATGAACTAGCAGGCCAGCATTGCTTGACAATTCTGAGAAAACAAAAACTCAGTGCAGTTTTGAAATCACCAGTTAGTATCAGTGCAGTTTTCAGAGATCTAGTCCATCATCTTGATTCAATTGTATGCAAATGTAAGATGAGAACTTGCCCAGTGTCAGGTACCATCATGCAAACTTAGGCTAAGATACCTTAAGAGGTGTCCAAACACACAGCAAGCAAACAATTTTACAAAATATATAATTCAGTGTTGGCTGGTACCCAATGGAAGGGCAGGGAGAGCACAGGAAGTGGAGCCAGAGCCAATGACAGGCAAAGGCAACTAATTTTAGGTTTGTGTCCCCCCCCCCAATGTTCTACAATTATATTGAAGAAGGAGAATCTTACAGGCAGTGTCATCCCCTGCACTGGTTGTAAGGAAGAAGTCAGGCTGGTGGGGGCTGACTGAGGTTGATGGGCCAGCATCCACAGTTAGTATGGTCTGACAATAAGTAAGTTTCTGAGGTCTTGTGGCATCTGAATATAGACTGTATTTTTAATCAAGGCTTATATTGGCTTATATTTTGATCGATTCCTAAATTCACCAATGTTTCATGCCAGGCAGAGAAAAGGCCTTGACAATTCCTCCTTGGCAATTCCTCCTAGACAAGGGGCCCCTTTGATTTATAGCAGAAGACAATTCTTAAAGTCGTAAACAGGGAATTACAGGTCAAGAGTAAGGTTACATAGACCCAACATAATTAAGAGTCGGTAAATAGTAAAATAAAACCGTTAAATTTGAGCCACAGGACAGAAGGTCAAGAGCAAAGGAAGAGAAAACAACTGGCTGGAGAAGGAGGGGAGTGTAAACAGGGGAAGAGACTTTTTCCTTCACTTTTTATTTTGAGGCTGTAAACTGTTCCTTCCTTTTACTTTGAGGAGATTTATCCTTCTAAAAAGCTATATATGTTATGTATGAAATATGCTGGCTTAAATGTAATTATGCAAAGGATCTAGAAAGAAAGAAATGCTAAATTCTTATTTCATAGAGTCATATTGCTGTGAGACCAGAGGGGCAAAACGAGCCCAGCTCCCCTGCAAGACAGAAAGACGCCAGCAAGCACTCATGACAAATGGCTGTCAGGCATTTTGTTTAGAAATTCTCAAATGAAGGAGATCTTTCAATGTTGATGTGAACTCAATATCCTTGACATATGTTTAAGATAAAAATTTAAGATTAAACATTTGTTTTAGAAGGCAATAGGGCAATAGGGCAAGAGGTGAGCTGGTAATTAAGATTCCATGTAAGATATATTATTACTTATATGTCATATAGGATAGCTCTTTGTCTCCCTTATAAGGGCAAGGAACTGGGTGTACCTTTTGGGGGTGTATCTATTGTGATTGGTTATAACAAACAGCCAATAGGAATTTCAACCAGGCTGATTGGACAGAGGCAGCCACAGGAGGAGCAAAGGGGGCTGGATTAAAGGAATATAAGTGCTGGCCAGGATGGCAAGAGGCCAGGCCAGAGCTTGGTAACCATGTACCACTGTGCCTCTTTATTTGTCTGACAAATAAATTACTATTTTAATTTCTCTATTGCTGCGTTGAATATTTCATTCCAGCTAAGCGTTAACCACAAGCAGGGTGCTACATTTTATGGTGCCTGCGACTCGGATAAGTGGTCTGCTGGAACGCAGCCCCTTCGCCCTATTGGACAGGGTACAAGAGAGAGGATCTTTAAACTGCTTCCCAGCGCGCACTGGTAACTTTTTCCAGGGGGAACGCAGAAGTCTCGTCTGTTTGGTACCCTGCTCATTGGCGGCGACGGACTGGGGAAAACAGGGAACCAACCAAGGGTAAGTGCACAAAGGGGTTTTGGCCCTCCAATTAATTGGGAGGAAGAGAAGTCTTGATCAAACTTCTGCGTCTCAGTAAAGGGGAACTGAGTACGCTAGGTGGTTGGGTACATCAGATGGTGATCTGGTGTAGGAAAAAGGGAAGATTGGGAGGTAGAGTGTGGTTGAAGTATCTAGCGCATTGCATGTGTGAGAAAGTACAATGTGTAGCTGACCTAAGTGTGGAGTGAGTACTACTTCGTTTCCCAGTAAGGTGTGTGTGTGAGTGACTGAGAGGATACTTCACAGGGCCATACAATGGGAGTTGGGGGTTCAAAGGGGGGAAATACACCTCTTGAATGTATGTTGAATAATTTTAAGAAAGCCTTCTCGGGGGCATATGGAGTCAAAATGACGCCAGAGCGCTTGAGAACGTTATGTGAATTAGAGTGGGAAATATTTTTAATACTGACCGTCATCTCCAAGATAACTTTCCTTGGAAGATCCTAATTGGGATCCAAACAATGCAATTCACCTGGCCAGGCTTACTACCTACCGCCAGACGCTTGTGCAAGGCATCTGCAGGGCATGCCAGAAGACCACTAATATGTCTAAAGCAGGGGTGTCAAACTCAAATTCATCGGGGGCTGCATCAACAGTTTGGTCACCCTCAAAGGGCCGGTTGTATCTGTAGGACTATGTGTCCACTCTTTATTTGTATGGTGCATGTATGGGGATATATTTATACTACTGCTGGCATTATATTACTCCGTTTCTCCTCTCTTCTACAATGGGAATAACCATGGCCTACCTCCTAGGATTGTTGTGAGATCACATTAAGTGTGTGCAGTCGGGTACTGCTGCTGCAAGGCTGAAAACAAGAAACCAGCTCCCTAAAATACAAGCTGGCAATAGCCCATTATGTGGGTCAGAGGCGGCTCTGGTGCAAGTTCAGCTTTTCTGCGGAGCTCAGAGAGGCATTTGCCACCCTAACCCACCACGCTCCGTTGGCCCCAGTGTCTGTTGCGTGTGCCCCGGGGGGGGGGGGGGATTATCGCCATGAGGCTTCCGGCAGGTGCTTCACCCAGGAGGGAGAGGGCCCAGCCTGCCTCCATCTCTTACGGCCCTGCACCCCAGGGACCAGGCCGGGCTGTGCCAAGCCTGCAAAGGAAAAGCACAGGCTGCTTTAATATCCCCATGTGCTTGCTGACAACCTCCCACTCCACAGCACCAACAACCGGCCCTTAAGGTGGCACGGGCCAGCAGCAGCAGCAGGTGACACAACTTCGGCTGCCATCTCTCCAGCAGAGCAAGGCGCCGACGCCGACGCTGCTCGGCTTCCTCCGGCCAAGCTTCCCCTGGTGCGCGGGTTATGTTTTCGTGCTCTCTTTATTTATTTATTTATTTATTTATTTATTTTTGCAGCAGCGACCTTGCTCAGCCAGCACCCGTTGCACGTGGGTTGCTTGGAGGGGGGCGCGCACAGAGCGACCCGAGCGGCTTTCCGAGCCAACCCTCCTCAAGCCCACCTTAACAAGGGCCTAGGCTTGCTAACTTTGCAGCTAGACCTCGGTGTTTGTACGCACTGCAGAAAATGTGTAGGACTTTAAAGGTGCAGGGACCGCCCCGCATCCAGCCTGCCTTTCTGGGAGGAGAGGGAGAAACCCGAAAGGGCACCGCGCGGCTGGGTTGGGTTGCAAATCAAGCGTGTGAAAGGGTTGCCTTTTGCAGAGCCGGACAGGCGCGGAAGGAGCGTTCCTGCCTTTGTCATTGATAAAAGGGCTTGCGGGGGAAGCGGGGGCGGCCCTTACAGACACCAGGAATTGCTGGCTACACGGGCCTTGTGCTTGACACCCGTGGTCTAAAGTCTCAGGAGGGTAGATGTGTTACCCATAACACTGTTTCGTGTTCGGTGTGCACCCACAAAAAGACTTAAGTTGTCACCTTTTGAGCTCCTGTATGGGAGGCCGCCCTCCTTTGTTCAGGATATTCCAACTGACCTCAAACAAATAGGAGACCATGTGACACAGGGACAAGTGCAATCTCTCCCGTGTTTTTGTCTCTCTCCCGTGTTTGTTTGTTTGTTTTTTGTTTTTTTTATCTTAACAGGTGGGCCCTCAAGCACACGCCGTGCAGCATTGCCAAGCCGATTCATCAGCTCCAGGCTGGCATAGCGTATGGGTGAAAGAGTGGAAACGTGATCCACTTGCACCAAAGTGGCGTGGACCTTACACCGTCTTGCTCTCTACTCCAACAGCGGTGAAGGTAGCTGAGGTGACCCCCTGGATTCATCACTCTCGTTTGAAGAGGTCTGAAGGCAGTTGGACGTGCAAAGGTGACCCTTCTAATCCTTTAAAACTAACTCTCTCCAAAAACCCCTGTATCTAGCCCTACCGGGAACGGGCTAGGTCACGGGCAACATTTGACGACCGGCCTGCTGCAGCCACAACCTGGAAGCTGGCTGACCTGCGCACGCCTGAAGCTTGAGGAGCGTCTAAACCAGCGATTGTGAACGGAAAGATTCTCTAATACAATTGATTGACTGCCCCCCTTTGTGGAACAATTATCAGAGATATTACTCATTGGGGATCCTCGGGATATATGTTTTGGTCTTGGTGGTTCCCCATTTCTGTCACTGGGGGAATTATATTGGGGCTAATAATTATTTGCTATCACAATAAGGTAATCTTTTGTGGAAGGAATGCATATACTAGACATCAACATGATTTTATTATTAATCCTGATCCCTTGGGAAGGGGAAGGGTCCTTGAATCTGACCAAATTGGCTAAATATGGATTCAGCCATGACCACAATATGTGGGTAGGTTTAGCTGAAATGGTAGCCAATGTTGCAAATAGGACCAATTGCCTTGTTTGCTCTCTTGGACCAGATGATTCAGAGGGAGGTATGCCCTTATTACCGATACCATTAGATCGGTAATAAGCGAAATGCCACACCAAACAGAAATACAGAATTTCCCCGGATGGAACTCAACTAAACCATTACGAGTTATACCTGTACAAGGGGAATTCTGTGTACATAAATCATCAGATGCAGCTGATTCTACCATGATAGGCTCTTCTCATTGTCACTATACTTGGGATTATGTTAAGAATAGTCAAACCTGGGCAAACGGTACTACTACCTATCGAACTCGGAATACCTTGTCCTGTGCACCTCCTTTTATTCATGCATGGAAAGTGGTATGGAACATAACTGTGACAGAAAAAGGCAATCTAACATACTGCACTGTGAACTCTCTACCCCTTTTGATATTTCGCCTTCTGTACTCCACGTACCAAAAACCTCAGACCCGATGGTTGTGGTGAATATGTGGAGAATGGGCATACAAGAAACTCCCTTCCAAATGGAGTGGGACTTGTTTCTTGGGTTGGGTATTACCACCAATGTGGATTATGCCCACCAGTTCGGCCAAGCGTACACGAAGGAATGCTGATATTTCTCATATAGCAGGAGGAAGTACCCAAAGTTGGAGCGGTACTGATGATTGGCCGCCAGAGCGCATTATAGCCTATTATGATCCTGCCTCCTGGAATCCTGGTGAGCTCATACAAGGGGCACGGGATCCTATTTATAATCTAAACAGAATAATTCGATTGCAAGCAGTAGTGGAACTTGTAACCAATGCAACGGCCCAGAGTTTGAGACTTATTGCACAACAGTTGGATGAAAGTAGAGCCGCCATTTTGCAGCTGAAAATGGGAATGGATTATGTACTTGCCAGGCAGGGAGGCCTATGTGGAGTCTTGAACTTGACAGGGAATGCCTGTTGCTTTAACATTTTTGATAATGGTGAGGCAATGTCACAGGACTCAAAGGGATATTATTGTCTTGCTTGTTTTTCTTGACAGTAGTAGTATTGGTTTTATGTATGATGCCATGTATCATTTCATGTTTTAGAAGTACAATTAGCAAGATGGTTTCAAATGAAACTTTACCTCATATCATGGCCCTATACAGAGCCTTACCTCAGGAATATGATGAAAATCAAGCTATCAAGGACGCTTGGTAGGCAAGGTCCTTGAGCTTGAAAGGGGGGAATGTGGCATCTGAATATAGACTGTATTTTTAATCAAGGCTTATATTGGCTTATATTTTGATCGATTCCTAAATTCACCAATGTTTCATGCCAGGCAGAGAAAAGGCCTTGACAATTCCTCCTTGGCAATTCCTCCTAGACAAGGGGCCCCTTTGATTTATAGCAGAAGACAATTCTTAAAGTCGTAAACAGGGAATTACAGGTCAAGAGTAAGGTTACATAGACCCAACATAATTAAGAGTCGGTAAATAGTAAAATAAAACCGTTAAATTTGAGCCACAGGACAGAAGGTCAAGAGCAAAGGAAGAGAAAACAACTGGCTGGAGAAGGAGGGGAGTGTAAACAGGGGAAGAGACTTTTTCCTTCACTTTTTATTTTGAGGCTGTAAACTGTTCCTTCCTTTTACTTTGAGGAGATTTATCCTTCTAAAAAGCTATATATGTTATGTATGAAATATGCTGGCTTAAATGTAATTATGCAAAGGATCTAGAAAGAAAGAAATGCTAAATTCTTATTTCATAGAGTCATATTGCTGTGAGACCAGAGGGGCAAAACGAGCCCAGCTCCCCTGCAAGACAGAAAGACGCCAGCAAGCACTCATGACAAATGGCTGTCAGGCATTTTGTTTAGAAATTCTCAAATGAAGGAGATCTTTCAATGTTGATGTGAACTCAATATCCTTGACATATGTTTAAGATAAAAATTTAAGATTAAACATTTGTTTTAGAAGGCAATAGGGCAATAGGGCAAGAGGTGAGCTGGTAATTAAGATTCCATGTAAGATATATTATTACTTATATGTCATATAGGATAGCTCTTTGTCTCCCTTATAAGGGCAAGGAACTGGGTGTACCTTTTGGGGGTGTATCTATTGTGATTGGTTATAACAAACAGCCAATAGGAATTTCAACCAGGCTGATTGGACAGAGGCAGCCACAGGAGGAGCAAAGGGGGCTGGATTAAAGGAATATAAGTGCTGGCCAGGATGGCAAGAGGCCAGGCCAGAGCTTGGTAACCATGTACCACTGTGCCTCTTTATTTGTCTGACAAATAAATTACTATTTTAATTTCTCTATTGCTGCGTTGAATATTTCATTCCAGCTAAGCGTTAACCACAAGCAGGGTGCTACAGTCTCAGGCAGAGATCTTTCACAGCCCTGCTACCTGAGAGACTAGCTCCCTTGCTCCAGAAATCCATTTCTCATTGCATTAAAGGTAAAGGTACCCCTGACCGTTAGGTCCAGTCGCGGACAACTCTGGGGTTGCACACTCATCTGGCTCTATAGGCAGAGGGAGCCAGTGTTTGTCCGCAGACAGTTTCCGGGTCATGTGGCCAGCATGACTAAGCTGCTTCTGGAGAACCAGAGCAGCGCATGGAAATGCCGTTTACCTTCCCACCAGAGTGGTACCTATTTATCTACTTGAACTTTGATGTGATTTTGAACTGCTAGGTGGGCAGGAGGTGGGACCAAACAACAGGAGCTCACCCCGTTGCGGGGATTCAAACCGCCGACCTTCTGATTGGCAAGCCATAGGCTCGGTGGTTTAGACCACATCGCCACCCGCGTCCCTTCTCATTGCATTACATAATCATAAATGAGATACACTTCCAGCTCATAATGGAGTTTGATACTATTGATGACTAGTCAGCCAATCTCCAAGCAAACTTACCCTAATTATTAATATATATTCTCAAAGTATTAATACTCTCAAGTATAACCCAACATTTATGATTTGATAACTTTGTGTTCAAAAACAAGTACCGGAACTGAAATGGCAAATTAATATAGGTACTGCTACAATTTCAATATTTGATGAAAATATTTGGTGTGGGAAAGAATGACACATTTGTAGCAAAGGGGAAAGGTTGTACTTTTAGCTGATAGTAAGTCCCTTTGAACATAATGCTCCTTATTTTCAGGTTGCATGATTATTTAAGGAAGCCATCAAAGCCTAACAAATCTGAAGCTAGAGACAATTAAAGGTGTCAATGGGCTTATAAAACAATGATGGTAGCATACTCATTTCATCAAAAAGCTATTAAGTGAGGATTCCAATTTTAATAAACCTCGTCGAAAAATACAGGAGCCTTGGGAAATCAAGGATTTTTTGTAGGATGACTGATGTAAATGGAATTAAGGTTGAATGCCTGTCTGGTAAATGAAGACATCAAAATTATGCAGCTTCATTAGATAGAGGAAGCAAAATAACATTAAAAATATATAGATTGCAGGTGTTTTTTTTAAAATATCCCAAAGCTATGGCATTGGTCAAACACTTGATCCTTTGTTCTGGAAGGAGTTTGAATGAGGTGAGGTGTCCTTCCTCCAGCTCTGCTTAGATCTGCCAGAAGTGAGGCTACACTTCCATAGAGGTCACTGCTCTGCAGGCTGAAAGCAGGACAGGTGGAAGCTAAAGCTGGCAGGATACTTGCCTATGTTAGCAAGCATATAGCCCTGAAACAGGGTGTTTTGCAAGTGTGGAGAGGACAGAAAAGGAGTCCAAGGATCTGCTAAATCCTAAGCTAGCCCAGTGAGATACAAATTGAGTTATGGCCCCAATACAGGTCTCTTTGCTATGCCAACCCTGTAGCAAAACAACTTTGGCAAGTGTTGACTTAGAAGTGTGAGCTGGGGAGTGGTTTTAATATTCCTTGATAGTGTGGATTTTCCAGAACAGGGTAAAGGTTAGTGGTATGTATTCAGTGGTCTGTATTTGCCTGAGCTTGAGTCTGGACTAAGAATTCTGAGCCCCTGTGTTCTGATTCGATACATGATATCCGATCACAGAACATTTCAGGATTTGGGCCACTCCATTGGCCCTTAAACTCTGAGTTATGATTCACAGCTTGGAAGTTTAGACAGCCAATCATGTTGGGAGTGGGAGTGGTCCAGGCCTTCAGAAATGTATATAAGAAGATGCTTTGCCCCTTTATCTAGTTCTGTTAATTCAATAAAGGTTCTTGCTGTTATCCCTGTGCCTTGCTTCGTGTGAACCCACCTACACTTCAGTTAGCTATAGTCATGTATAGTGGACAGAGTTTGGGAGGGGTATTCCATCTTAGTTTCTCCCCACGCCGCCCGAGGAGTTTGGAATAGGAATAAATTATACTGGCATGATTTATCCTGGCATAAATTATGCTGACTTCCTATAGTTTGCATTGCTTTGCTGATGTTCTACTTTTGTTCAGACAAGAACCCTCGCTAGTGTGGCAGAATCACCATGCTTCTGTATCTATCTAGTACAGTATAGTACAGTATCTATCTAGTACAGTATCTAGTACTGTCTGCAAGTGAAAGTGGGGTGTGTTTGTGTGTGGATCCAGCTCATGCTGTGAATTCTCAATGGCCTTTCACATTCCATGCTGGCTAGAAGCTCCCTGGCTGTTATATTGTAGATACATAGCCACCAGCCCTTCAATTTCATCCTATACACTTCTTTGTTTGTACTATAGTTCACAGAATAAGCCAGGGGTTGGCAACGTGTGGCCCATGGGTTGGATGCGGCCCACAAAGACGGTTTTACCGGCCCACGAGCCACCCCCGAACCAAGCTGCCCGCTCGGTGAGTCTCCCAGCACAGCGGGGACTCGTCGAGCGGCGCCAGAAATCGTGTCTGCACACGTGCAGATACCGTAAATCATGTCTGCGCTTGTCCACACGCTGAAAATTGCTTCTGCGCAGGCACGATTTTCGGCATCTGAGCATGCACAGAGGTTTTTTCTGGCATCGCGCTGTGCCAGTCCAGCCCACAGACAATCTCCATGGGAGTGATCTGGCCCATGGCCGGTAAACCTTGCCGACCCCTAGAATAAGCAGTTGGCTTTATTTGAGAGTTCATTTGGGATTTTTGAGTTTTAAATCTTTCACTAAGAGCATTAAAAAAAAAAAAAGCAGCTGAGATTCTGTCACAGGTGATATCTGAATTATTTAGGCACTTTGGGATGTGTACGTATATCCTTCATGGCAATGGGTAATATCAAAGGACTTTCAGATGAGTGAAGAAAGTCTAAAATATTTTGGCAATTTGGAACATTACTATTATCCTCTTGGTATATGGGATCTAAATTCCTATTGAAAAGCTAATTTGTTCACAGAGATGTGAATCCCTTCTGGTTGTTCTGTTGTAACTATAGTTTTTCAGACTGAACATTTTGTCCCCAAACATGACAACTATTAGAGTGTTCAGAATTATAATTTTATAAATCAATGAGATAAAAAGATCTTTCCAGTACTCTGCTGCATTAGAGCAATCAAAGCTTAATACATCCCAATGCTCTGATGCCATTTAATAATGCAATAACTATGTCTCCCTTGTCACCGAATGCAGTGTCCATGACTTCTGGGAAATGTAATATTTAGCCATGATTGCTAATCTTTTTGTTTGCCTGCTCATAGCTGTCTAGGACAGAAATATTTCAGGATCTTCGTGGAATAATAAAGAGCGTAGAGTCCTAGCAGTGAAGCACCAATCACTGCATATTTTGAATAGAAAATGAATGGCTAGTTTAAATGGCACGGTAATGAAAAAAGACTGCATGTTTAGCACAACAACCCAAATTTGAAAACCAATTAATAAACATAGCAAGCCTGTGTTCAAAGATTGTGAAGGAGGGGGAAATAATCAAGTTCTGGTGGGTTGGATTTCCACTCTAAATAAACTTTTCTAAGTATTTGCAATATTAGAATTCCATACTTAGAAGACATTTAATATGCCCAACTCAACTTTACGTTCAACAAAGTCAAAAGTCCTTTTCAGGTATTCTTCTGCATGGGAGGGGCACTGTAATGGTTGTTTCTATCCCTGACATACATACAGTTGTTTCAGCCTCTGAAATGTTCTTACTGCTTACATGCTGGAAGTAGTTGCAGAAGCTGAAAAGAACATATGTAGGGTGGGGTCTGCCACCACAAAGAAACTTAAATATTGATGGTGATCATGATGATGCAACTTCCACCATTGTGTGCTAATTTTTCCACAGAAGTAAGCTGAAAAGGGCTATAATTTAGGGTCTTTTGAGATCACTATTTATAGTGGTCTATTTGCTGGGGGTTTCTTTCTGGATTATTTATTTATTTATTTGCCATTCAGCCGCACAGTGTCATCATTATTCAGCTCGTATTCTGGAATAACACACTCCAAAAGCACTTTTTCCTCAACAACAACAGCAACAATCTAACTTTTGTGAAGGATCTGGAATGGATCCTCAGTATTTTCATGTGTGTGGCATGTGTACGATCATTGTACCAGTTTCTGTGTGGAGGGGTTGGGGCTGGTGGGCGTAGTTTGGGAGTCATCTGTTACATGCCATTTCCCTCTGACCACTGCAAGCTGTCTGCAAGATTGGTTCAGAGAAGAAATGTGGCAGCTGGATACAAAATTTCATCACAATAGCCAGGTACCCATAGCTCAGTCGGGACACATAGTTTCTCTCCTAGTCTCCTATACTCCCACAAGATTAGAATTCCAAAACACTAGGCATTAAAGAATATTTTTTCATGCTATGAGCTCTATGCATATGCTCATAACTCTGACATTTACTAGTGGGAGGGACACAAGGGTACCTAAAGGATGTGGTTATAGCAACAGAACTTTTTTCAATTTAGGCACAATCTGCCATTAGTGTGAAAAGAAAAATCCCACACCCTCACTCTTATAACAGTGACATGTTACAGGTGAAGACAATCAGCTACAAAATCAGTGTTAAAAATGTCATATCAAGCATCAACTATTCCATTATAAATTGTAAGTGTGGAATGGCCCTTAGTCTCTTTACCAAATTTGTAGCTCATTAGCTGGGTGAAGGCTATTTGCGCAATTGAGGTGGCCTGAAAAGGGGCTGCTGCCATTAACAAGCCACAGTGACCATGCAGGTACTGCTAGATGAAGGTGCAATTTTTCATGCATGTTGCATCTTGTTCTTTGAGCTCAGTAGTAGACCCTGCAGGCTTTCAAAGAGCAAAAGCTCTTGATCATTCTGGAAAATGAAATATCGTTGGAGGGAGATAAACCACTACAAATATAAACTGGGACCCCCCACAGCAAAAAGGCAACACTGCTTTTATTTCACAGTTCTAATAGCATTCAAATTTTAAAGATTAATGTCTGTGCTACCTTCTACTTTTGGGTTATTTACGTCCTTTTTTCTTTTAAAGTGTTAATGTCATTCTTCTCTAAAACACAGCCTTGGCATTGCTTGCAACACCATCCGAAATGGAGTGCACTGTCTTCTCTTTATGATTGGCCAATATAACACCCATAAAAATGTCTCAAATTAAAATGAAAATCTCTTTTAAAAATAGACTTAATAATTACCAAAGAACACATAATCCATTCTCATTCATATTGGAGCAATTAAATATTTGCTTTGAGTGATCACTGCAATACAATTTGTGTCACCCATTTTTAATCAAAATACCGCCATATCACCAACGTAAATTAGAATGTAAATTTCAGCTTGGCCTTGTTTAGAAAGGAAAATACAGCAATAAAACTTGTGCCACAGATATATGAGCAGGTTTGTGTGGGGGGAAATGATCACTTATTTAAATAACTCTCATCTGTTAAAAAAAATGCATATTGATAATCCAACTTCTAAGTACAGGAGCAAACTATACACAGGAGAAGAAGTGTCTAAGGATATGAAAAGAATTTGGGTATGGTTGAATAAATATTGACATTTTAAAGTATGTAAGGATTTTGTAGATTGTGTTTTTATCCCTTTCAATATGCTTGTGTGTAGTGAGGTGGAGATTCAATTCTTGTAGAGCCTATCCTGGGCAGTTTGTTTTGAAATATGACATATGCAAAAGATGCCTTTCCTGCTCCCCAGTACATTTAAAAGCACTTACGGTATGTGGAAATCTAGAAATGTGGTGTTTAATATTGTAATATCTGCTTTTTAAATAGTAAAATAAGCACACTAACTAGAGAACAAATTCTATTGAATTTAGTGGAATGAATGTCTGGGTAAAGATATTTAGGAATGCATTGTAAATTTATTATTTATATTTTAATGAATAGCTGCTATGAATATTAGTTTTCACAGAATGAGCAGGAATTTGTGATTATTTGTTCTACAGTGACTGATGCGTCACTAAAGCTCTTTTAATGTGTTCCAAGGCTTCCTTCAGTGTCTCCCATATTGACCTTGTGAGCGAAGTATAGTTTCATATATGCATTTAACATATCAAGGCTACTTGTTTAGGGAAAGCCTGCTAGAAGGCTATATGCTGTGACTTAATTGTTTACTTCCTGGTGGGACTATTTTACCTGGTGGGACTATTTTACCTAATACAAGCCAATACTGAATTGCAGATCATGGTGTGTTGATATCTACTAGCAGTCTCAACTCAAGCCTATGTGACCATATGTAAAAATCTAGCTGTTCATGCAGTTCATTTCTCTTTTCCCTATGGGACAGTAGGGAAAATGGCTAATGGGCTCATTCCTCTTTGGTCATTTCTCTGCCCAGTCTCCCTCTCCTTCTGTTTCCCCACCATGAGGCCAGCGAGATGGCTATTCATATGTGTGTGAGAGGGAAGCCTCTGAAGATGAAGCAGGAAAATGGCCAGATGCAAAAGGGTTTTGCAGGACCTCAGCTCAAACTCACACCCATCTAATGCTCTCTTTTGTTTTGCTGTTGCTTTGTTTCCTTTTAAAATCAGGAGCACCTTCCATCAATTACATGTTCATTCTTAGAGTGAGGGAATTTAACCCGTGTCATTCATGCCATTGTAACCTCTGGGATGAACTACAGAAATGTATATTATGTAGGGCTGCTACTTAAAGCTGCCGGGAAACCCATCTCCTGCCTGGTATAGAGAGGTGGAAGCTCCCTCCATTAATATTGAAGCAACTGCTGTGGCTAATTTTTTTCTTACTGGGCCAATTCCAGGTACTGGTTATGACCATTTAAAAACATTTGAAAGCTAATTCCAACGTACTTCAAAGGACATGTTTTCCTCATGAAAGCAGTGGTGAACCTCTGGCCTAATGAGGGACACCAGACTCCTCCAAATGGTCCACAGCACTCCTTTCTACCCAACTCCACTCATTGACAATCCGCTCCTCCTCCTTCATGGCAGGCAGCCAGTAATGGAAAACAAGCTTTTCTTACCAAGGTATTTTATTCATTATTCACAGAGAGATATGCAGCATGTTGTTTCTTAGTTAATGGCATTGCTCCGACTAATCTCCTCTCCCTTTTCACCCTCAGTTGTCAGAATCTCCATCCCTTAATATACGATGGCTGTGCAAGGTCTTTTGCCTCTTTGCTTTCTGTTCTATCACTTTCGCTGTCCTCTGGGTCCTAGGAGATGGAGGGCCTGGAATGTTTTCTAAATATAACGTATCAGTCATCTGTCCCAGCCCTGCTGCTTCCCCTTCCTCATCTTCCATTATCTCCCAGCTCTGTTCCTCTTCTGTCTCAGAGTCATGACCTTCGGCAAACCACCGTTGTAAATCTATATTGTCCTCCTCTTCTTGGGAAGGTTCAGGAAGAGGGGGAGGTGGTCTCCACTATTTCTCCTCCAATGTCCAGTCGCTGACAGGCATCATCTTGCATCACCTGTCACTCATGCCTGTCACCCCTGGCACTTGTCACACTTTCTGCTGGACCCACCACACATCCATACGGCTGTACTTACTACCACAACTTGTAATTCCCAGATGTGGCTTTGCAAAACTTTGCCCATTTCTTTGACATGCTTTTTGAATGGGTGCAGGAGTGCCAACGTGAATAAAATATTGGGGAGGGGGTAAGCCCCACCCAGCATAATCAACCCCAAGATGTGGCACATGCACACCATTTGGATGGCAATACCTGTTATGTATTGAAGTTCTCACCCTGGGCCAGCAAGGGGATACTGTAGATAGTTTTCACTCAGGTCCATGTATGCAAATAAGGGATCGAAAGTGATGTTCAGTGATTGGATAGTTACAGAAAATGGTTACTGTTGCGTTCTAGTGGAGCTCTATATAAGCAGGCTGGCTGAACCCTTCAGTTCAGTTCTGTTCTGGCCTGTGAATAAACAAGAGCTGTTTGAAGAATCACTGTGTCGTCTGATATGTTCACCCACAACTTAACAATATCCATTGGGGAAGCGACTCCCACAAATATTCTATTGTGGGGGCTGAAGAGACCTCAGCCCCTAGAAGTTGGCACCCATGAATGGGTGCCTTTTCTGAGTCTAGAGTCCAGTTGCTAAGGTGGTTTCTAATGAGGATGCTGCTGCTAATGTTCTAACTTAAAGAGCCATTCACTTCTCCCTTCTCATACCAGATGGTAACCTTCAGAGCACAAGAAAAAACACTCTTTTAAAAATGGATTTTAAAAAGTTTGAAACCCACACACCCAAGATTTGTCCAATGTCTGTGAGGGCTCAGTTTGTGTGTGACCATGTTTGCATATGGGTCTGTCTTCATCTGGCCATAGCTAAATAATAGCAAATTTGGGTGTACACCCTTTGGGGAACACCCTTAACCTTGTCTATGGGAGCTCTCTGTGTGAGAGCACCTTGCTTTGAATTGCTATGCATTACTGCTTGGCGGACCTTAATGTTGTCTGATGAGACTCTGTGTGTGTGCTTTGTGTGTGTTTCTTGTGCGTACATGTGTAGGACACTTTTGCTTTTCATTGATAACACAGACCTTGTTTTTGTGGAAATTATTTTGTTGCTTTGATATGAACTGAAATTTAACTTAGGGTACATTTTTGTCTTGTACATTTGGCCCTCAGGAGGTTAGCCCAGGTACAAATCTGGTCCTTGGTCTGAAAGAAGTTCCCCAGCACAGCTTTATGAGCTCCCTCATAGCTCCAAAGGCAATTAAACATCTCCCAGAACATTCTCACTTCACTTGGGGACTTTGCTCCTGGCTTTTAGAAAATAAATGTAAAGCCTGCTCATTGCACAAGGCTTTTGGAGGAAAGGTCTTTCAGTGGTTATTTATCATGATGGTTTTACAGAACCTCAAAGCACAGAAGTAGGATGATATTAAACACCAGTGGCTGGGAGGTTATAGTCGTTCCCCACTGGGAAGCAACTTTGGAGGACGGTTATTATCTTGAAGCACTGCTTGTGGGATTCCCAGAAGTATCTGGTTGGCCACTGTCTGAAGCAGGATACCTGAATAGATAGACCTGTGCTCTCCTCCAGCAGGCCTCCTTTCATGTGGCTAGTGGCTGGCTGTTGTTGTTTTACCATCCAACTATGACTCATAGTGTAATTAGGGTTCCCCCCCTTCTTGTGATGACGATAAATTGTTATTGTTTTAATTTGCATGGGTTTAGTCTGAATGTAGTATGCAACCTTGATCAGATGAATCAGTAGAATAAATATGTTTCAATAAATAAAGGAGCAGATGTCAGATCTGCAAAATGGCAACGCCGCATAAACAACATGACTGACAACTTCAACAATGAAGTGCTTTGCAAAATCCTGAAGTTTGAGATACAGCTTTCTCTCTCTCTCTCTCTCTCTCTCTCTCTCTCTCTCTCTCTCTCTCTCTCTCTTTCTCCCTTTACACAACAAATTGGTGGGTGGATGTAATTATGTGGCATATGGAATGCTTGACTAACTCCCAGTGAGTGTTACTTTGCCTTCCCTGTAATGTCACTCATTATTCTATTTGACTTTAATTGTGTTCTCAGATTGAGATGTTAAAAGATTTATTCTAAACTGAGAAGTTATTTACACTGATAGAAAGATGTAAATTGTATAGCAATTAAGGCATTTTTCTTTCACATGTGGGAAATCTGTGGCCTCATATACCTCAGAAGCCTCCATTTTAGATGTGATAGATGTGTGCTGAAAATTCATGGCAGAATCATTGAGAATAACTATGGTGGCTCTCTTGTAAATCAAACTATCATGATTAACAAGATTCCTCTTAGTGTTTGTTTGTTTGTTTGTTTGCTTGTTTTTTAAATCTTGCCCAACCTGCCCTGAATGTTCAGGAAGGCTAATCAAACACTAAAAGCACTAAAAATTAAAGTCACACAAATATGCCAATTAATTTTCCTGTGGACTATTTAAAAAATTGCAAATCAATGCAGAAATGCGGAGAATTGAACCTTAGATAGGAAAACTGAGAAACTGAGAGAAAGTGAGAGATTTGCCCATCTCAACCTGGAGGTGAAATTTACTTCTGGGTATAAATTCATAGAATTCTACTATGCTTTCTGTGCTAAACATTAGCACCAAGCTTCTGTTTGTTGCATCTTTTATGGGGAGGGGAGAGCACAACTGAGATTCTCTTCTGTTGCACACTCTACAGCAGGAGTAGCTGACTTGTAGCCCATAGTTCAGATCTGGCCTGCTAAATTGCCAGAAAGTGGCTCCCCAGTCCCCATGGTTTTAGTTCCTGAGCTGATCAGATAAAGCACTCTGCTTGATTTTTAGAGTGATCTCTAAAGATAAGAAAGAGTGCTTTATCTCTCTATCTCAGGAGAAAAAAATTCAACAACCTCCAGAGGGCCATGGATTCCCCATCCCTGATCTAAATGCTCATCACAGAACTTGTTCAAGTCACACAGAGAGTTCCCACAACAGTGCTACATATTACTGGTAGCTATTGTGGAAACTCCCAAATTCATATGAATCATGCACTGAGGAGTTCTACAAGTGAGAGCACCAGCAGAGTACTGTCACTTGGAGACAGTTTCTGGCAAATATCATGTGATGATCATAATGTGCAGGTCAGCCCTCCAATTTTACATTGCCACACCGCACTCTGCTGCCTGAATATTATTCATATTTTCAGGCACACAGAGTTTTGGGTGTATGGCATGCAGTCTGCTGGAACAAGACAGAGTGTATTTTTAGGAATTCAGCATAGCTGCTCAATAGAGTATTAAAAATCACATCATTTGTCAATGTTGTGACATGATTAAATCACAAAAGCTTGCTAATTGTCTTGTAAATAAATTCACTGGGTTTGTTTTCATACTAATGCTTATAGAAACTACGTGGTAACTCTAATTCAGAGGTGGAGCATATGGCAGGTTGCAAATGCTAAGGCTCTTCCCCAGATGCATTGACTTAAGGAGAACCATTAAATAGACACATCCCAATCTCAATAGCTGGCATTAATGGAGATGGCTGGCATGTACAAAAGAACAAGGGGCGGGAGGAATGAAGCTTTAGTCATCTGGCAATACAAAGCAACAGAAAGGGGTAGATTAGAAAACAGGTGGTTTAGAGGAACAAAGAATTCCCTGCTCAACCCTACAGTGCTAACTGAATTGGAAAGTAAAGCTATGATATTATGATGTGTATTTGTATCTGTCATTTATATGTGCTAATAGGATTATAAAGCATGAGCCTGGTGAATATGTGCTACGTTTAAGTAAATTTATAATAATGTAAGGCAACAAGAAGCCCATTGTTGAAGTCTCCTGTTAATAGTTATTCAGGAATAAATCATCGGGTGATTGAATTTTTCTCTGTAGGAAGGCTAAATAAGGATTCTCATATGAAAACTTTGGTATATTCTCAATTCAGAATGTTATGCTTCCTTAGTAGGCCAGCATGAGAAGCTAATCACTGGAATCTTACTATCCTCTTTAGTTCCTCTCATCCATCTATAATGGTTCAGTCATTGGTTTTCACCATCTCCTTCCACCAAGCTGCAAACTATTTCTGCAGAAGGAAAATATTTTCAGGTTTGACATAGGATGTTGGGGCTTAGTCTGGTGCCTAGGATGTCCCTGGGTGAATTCTGAGTTTTCACACTGTAACAGGCATGTACTTCCAACTTTTTCAGCAGAACAGACTGGGAAGTACCCTGCATTTTTATTTTTATTTTGCACCTCAGTAGTGTTCCCACCACCCACATTTTATCAGCCCAGGTCTGAAGATGTGGGGAATTCACAATGATGACATTTAAAGAGGAAGAGGCAGTGCTGAGTCAATTCTCTTTTCTTTTGCAACTGATTAGCATAAGGCAGAGCAGTCAGCTGTGGACAAAAATCATCCCAGTACAGCTCATTAATCAAGTCTGAATTATAATTCAAAAGTTTGATTAAGTGGTTCAAGGTAAAAAGGGTAAGAGATAGTAGATTGCTTCAAAAACAAAAGGAAAGTACTTTTCTTATTAATCCTAGGCTGGTATAATCTTTAAAATAGTTTCAGCAACGTACAACTAAAGCATCTTTGGCTGATTTTTCAAAGAGCACAGGATTCCATCTCGAGGCAACAGAGACAATGAATTGCTCCAATTAGGATGGAGACAAGAAGCTTTTCAGCTATCCTCTTTAATATTGTTCAGTGATTGGCAAGGAGAAGTCAAGAACACAAGATTACATCCTTAGCACATTGAAACAGGCCATTGCATAACACTTTGAAGTAGGACATGGAAATAGCTTCAATTCAATACCCACTTACTTGGGAGCGAGCCCTATTGACTTCCTTTGTGTAACTATGCATAGGATTGAACTGCAAACCTGAAGATATGTCTGCCTTTCTTCCATTTCAGACACGGGAACAGATCAGATCAAAGGCCTATAAAGTCAAATATTCTGTTTTAACAGTGGCCAACCAGAGGCCCAATGGGAAGTCATGAAGCAGGACTCTCAATTGTGATTCCCAGCAACTGGTATTCAGATCATATTTCTTCCAATCATATAGGCTTTACCAGTAGCCTTATCCCCCCCCCCAAATGAGCCCCCCTTTAAAGCCACCCAAATTGGTGGCAGTTGTTATCCCCTGTTGAACCATATCCCCTAGATTCTCAGTTTTCATTTTTTAAAAAAGTCTTTTGGCTTTGTAGAAGTGGTCCGGAGATATGAGGCAAACATGAAAAACTAGTCTTCTCCCACCTTTTAGTGTTCTTAGTCAATGAATGAAGTCATAGCTATGATTTATATTTATGAAAACACATCTTGACAATGACAACGAGAAGGCAAGAGTTAAACCAGTGGTGCTGAAATGAGTTTCTGGGTTGAGTACACTGTTTTTGGATTGAGCCCTTCATCCTACTCATAAAAGATGATACAAATTTGAATAACATATCCCTACACCTTTTGTCATATGCAAAGTTGTACACTAATTTGTTGGTGGGGTGGATGGTCCAAAAATGAACCAGGGGCCACACTCATGCAACAGTATGTCGGAAAGAGAGAAAGCCAACAGGTGAAGCTTTCCCCATAATGAGCACTCACACATTGTGGGTGCCCTTTGCGGGATCGTGCGTGGTGCTACAATTCCCAGGGAGCTTACTGGCAAACAGGGGCTGGCTTGCTTCTCAGTGTTAATTTTTGGAGGTTCACGCCCAGCCTCAGTAATCAAGTTTCTTGCTGGAAGGTGGGGCCAGCCCCATTTATAAATAGTGGGTGGAGCCGACAATAGCCGGGCAGTCGGCTCTGGAGATTCACCCTCCCTACCCTCTCTTTGTTTAGAAATCGTGCTCCGGTGTCACAGCAGCACCAGGAGGCCCCATTAGCTAAAGTGGTGTTTCAGGTTAAGAACAGTTTCAGGTTAAGAACAGACCTCCAGAACGAATTAAGTCCTTAACCCGAGGTACCACTGTATTGCTGTCTTCAAAATTCTGTTGAACAGTAGCATATCAGGACAACATTTATTAGAATTCATCCAGTGACTTCTACATAGTACTTTCCCCCCAGTTAATAACTGAGCATCTATTATTGATATACTTAAAAAAACTTTGTTGAAATAAAAAAATGCAATTTTGTATACAAACTTCACTTGACACCATGCTTGCTTGCTTGTTATTCACTCTTCAGAGTGGCATACAGAAACATAAAAAAAAAACACCCCAACAAATTATACTTACAATCTGAAACAATTAGGAATATAAAATCATAATTTTACAAACAGACTGGAGTATTAATTCCCAGAAAATGCCTGAACAAAGAAGTGTGTCTTTTGTTGGTGTGCCATATTTCAGAGAGGAAGAAGCTCCATAATTGGGGAGCGACTACCAAGAAGGCCTTTCTATGGTCTTCAAGTCTACATGGGAAAAAGGCACTCCTTTATGTTGCCAGGTTCCAAAGATGTAGAGTATCTACAACCATAATTTGCATTCAACAGACAATTGGAATAAAAAGAGCTTTTGCTGTGTTTAAGTGATGAAACATAGACTCTTTTTCATTCTGCCTCTTTGATAAAGACCCTGAGTGAATGGTCTGGCACAAAGCCATGCATTTTGTCATCTTTGCCCTGTGGATTTCAATCAGGACACTCACAGACATGATCCTGAGTTTTCACAGCACACGGCTAAATTTAGCTTTTCTATGGGATTGCATATAGCATTCATCTTCTGTCCCTTTCTATAAAATTAGCTAATTAGAAAAATGATAGGAATAGTTAATGGTCGTCAAAGTGAAGCCTTCTACAGAAAGGATTAAGTGTTTTAAGATGTTTCATTTAAAATTCTGGCATCTAAATATATGCAGGCTAAAATAATGTAATTTCATTTTTTTTAGCAAAAAAAATTAATAGCAAGTTCATTTAAAGTCAAGTACTTTTTTATATTCAAAGCATGTGTTAGCTTTTCATTTCTCTTTGGCTGCTTCTGACTCCTGCTCTGTCTTACAGATGAATGGAAACTAGAGTCCTTGCTTCATTACAACATTTGCACAGGGCTTTTACACATACTGAGTAAGCAGCTGGAATTCCTACATGCAGTGAGGGTGGTTGTCTATCAAAGCTTGTACACACATATATCAACTGTGTGTGTTGAAATTGCTCTGGCCAGCTCTGGCTCCAAATTACTTGTATGTGCCTGACCTTCTGTACAGCACTTACTTAATTGCATGTGTACATAAGCTCTGTACAGAAGACTGTATGAACATTTATTTATTAAATTTCTTACCTGACCTTCTCCATAAGGTCCCAGGGTGGATTTCAACAATTTAAAAATACAGCATTTGAAGCAGATGATCCTGTGACCTCTTTCCACACCTGATAATTCTTCTATGCCCTACTGAAGCTATGGGGAATTTTAAAATAACCCTTAAACTGAGAGAGACCAGGACTCGCTTCACACTGAGAAATCTTGTAATACGATAAACCACAACATGATCACTTTGTGTCTGGTGCCTTTCTCTTAGATTATTTAGCATCAAGGCTAGTCCTGCACTGACTAACCAGGACAGCATCCATTCTTTTGGTATTAGTTATGTTTATAAACAAGTGCAAAAGAGAAAAGCAAATTTGACTTGGTTTCTAGAGGCCATAACTATGACTCTATGTACAGAAAGAGAACTGCTCTGTTAAGTAAACTTGTTAATATAGCTACCTTGGTGCTATTTAAATTTTCCTTAGGTGTTGAAACGCAAGATGAATTAAAAAGGAAGTTGCTCATTCGAGTTCTTTTCCATGCTGTCAGTTTGTATAATGTATGGAGCCAAAATGTGTTTCCTTACCTGAGTTGCTTGCAGTCAGAGAACCAAAACCTAATCGGATAACAACATCCTGTATCCTTGTCATAACATTGTGATGTGTGTGGCTGTGCATTCATACTTCCTCCCTCTCTCAGTACCTCCACTTCATCTTAATTAGTTCCCATTATTTTGCTGTATTTAGTGTATGATTTGGGGCTAGAAAAAGTGTACATCTAAATAATCACAGAAAAGGGAGATTGGATTATTGTGTGTCTGACTCATCTGGATACAGATTCCTATTTCTTCTATATCCCAAGCTTGCTCCATTGCTGTTTCATGATGGCATCAGGCTAGTTCAGTGGTAAGCCTGCCCCTGCCCACCCATTTGGTGTGAGAAGTGGGGTTGTGGATGCAGCAACGGCCCTGTCACTCCGCCAAGCCCTGCTGCTGTCTGGACAGGGTTTTGATTGTAACCTTAGCATATGTAAAGGATGCCCACTGAATGCAAGCGACCCTGGTTTGACAGAGAGCAGAAGCTGTTAGCTGGATGCTTTCTCACCAAAGCAGAAAACTGGGTTGTACCTCTGATTTTTCTTTCCAGACAGAATTAGAGATAAAAAGAGAAAGCTGGTGGCAGACTATGAAACACTACTGGCCCAACTGGCCTCCGTTACAAGGCAATGGGGGTGGGGAAGTACAGGATGTCATGCAAGCAATACCTGCTGAAATTCCCTTTTCCTGACATCTGTTAGAGCTGCAGTGCCCACTTTATCACCACCCCATCCTAGTTTAAACATGCCCTGGTCAATTTGGAACCACACACTCAATCCCAAACAGGTAGGGCTTGCAGCTCTTACAGCACAAGTCAACCATTTTGGGGGTAGGGGGTTGAACCCAGACCCTACACTTCTGAATTTATAAAATAAATCTTGCACACCTGCAGATTAAAGATAGTTTAGACCTGATAGATTAGAGATGGGGATCTTGCAGCTCTCCAGATGTTATTAGACTTGATATAAGGATCAAGGATCAACACATCCAAAAGTGAGGTAGTTGCAATATCTGTTTGTATGGAAATTATGCAGTTACACTTAATTTCCATACTGTTCTATACTTAGAGAAGACCTATGGGCCTTTGTTATTAAGCTTATATTTTAGCTGCAGGGAGCTTAAATCTTTTACCTTGCTGAAGATCACTACCCTGATTTATGTTACCAGAGACTGTAAACTTTTTGCAAAGCGAAGAATGGAAGAGCTCCCTGTGGGCTTCATTTTGGCAGCTAACCCAGCTGAAATATCAAATATCATTATTTAAACCTCAGGACAAAAATATGACTCAGCATATTGGTTTGAAATGGTGAGTAGTTAAAAGTAGGTTTCTCCTCCCCTTTCCAGCTGGCTTTGTTGATTTACCATCTGATTTACCATCTAACAGTGATCCATCGATCCACTCCTAGCTGTGAACTCTTAGCATTTCAGATTGCTTAAATTTATTAAAACAGGTGGCTAGATAGCATTGACAGTGAAATAATTAGTTTAATTAGTCCAATTCACTGAATCAATATATTTGGAAATCATGAATATACTTATTTGTGAGTTCATGAATTAACAAGCAAAACTTTAGTCAATATTGATTTAAGGTTCCGTGAAGGTGGTTGATTTGTATTTATTTTATGTTACTGTTATTAGCCATAAAAAATGTCTTTAAATTTCTTAAAGGTGAAGACAGTTGTTACTAAATAAATGGAACATGTTTGTATTTAAGGTGGCTCAGGGCTCTAGAGTGGCACAACAAACTCACCCACCTAATTGTTATTAGCAAATGTTGAGCACAATCCAGTCAAAGTTAAGCAGTCCAGTCCAATGGAATGAATGCAGAGCAGCCAGAGTGACACTTGTACAACCCTTTCAAAATAAAATAAACTAAAAATCCCACTGATCCCCTGTCTGGTGGGAAATAGGAAGCTGGTAAGAATATACTAACCTGAGGAAGTCCAGAGAAGAACCCGGCCTGGCAAGAAAGTGAATCAGCCCGAAGTGAATCAGCTCTTTACTGACCCTTGCCCCACCCCCAGCTTGTAGCCAGATAAACTCACCCACCCTCAGTGCATGTAAGAAAAATAAATAAAGGTTATTTTTGTCATCTAATACTGTCTTATTTATTTTATAGTAGAGTACATTGATTATTGCCTTCATTTTATGGATCTATGGTCTCGTTAGACAGTAAAATCCATGTTAAATTGCTGTTTTAGGGGGTGTTTTTCATCGTCTAGAACAGATCAGTTCACTTTTCCATTACTTTCTATGGAAAAGTGTGCCTCTACTTATGTACGTTTCTAGTTATGACTGGACTTCTGGAACGGATTATGGTTGTAAGTAGAGATTCCACTATAATGGGATTTTGTTGTTCCATTACTTTCTATGGAAAAGTGTGCCTCTACTTATGTACGTTTCTAGTTATGACTGGACTTCTGGAACGGATTATGGTTGTAAGTAGAGATTCCACTATAATGGGATTTTGTTGCCAGACGGGTACAGTGGTACCTTGGGTTACATACGCTTCAGGTTACATATGCTTCAGGTTACACACTCTGCTAACCCAGAAATAGTGCTTCAGGTTAAGAACTTTGCTTCAGGATAAGAAGAGAAATTGGGCTCCGGCGGTGCGGCGGAAGCAAGAGTCCCCATTAGCTAAAGTGGTGCTTCAGGTTAAGAACAGTTTCAGGTTAAGAACGGACCTCCGGAACGAATTAAGTACTTAACCCGAGGTACCACTGTATAAGATAGCAGCCAGAATCTTGTCCCCTTCACCTCCTTTGGAACATCCAGCTTTTCACCTTTTGAAATCAAAGCCTGCTTTGGGGAAAGTGCTCTACACACACAGGTGCAATTGACAATTGAGGAAGGGAGCCATGTGTGCAGTACCCATTTGAATGTGCTGTTTTCCCTCCAGCTAGAGGTCTCTATTTGGAAGCCTACAGTGGGACTCTGTATGTTGTTGAAAAGTGCACCAATTTTCATTGGATCATTTGTGTCTTAGAAAATGTAAAGTTTGTAGGTGTAAGTAGCGCCGGTGAAAAATCAACAAGTTAATACTAGATAAAAATAAAAGTGTGTGTGTGTATGCATGTATATTCCATATTATTTCCCCTGGGATTTGGATGTGCTGAATTATCTAATCTTGTTTGAAGAGTGAGACTGATGTATTCTGCCACTTTGAATTTCTGGACTTTTTTACAGGCTGCTATACATGTAAAGTTTATTACAGCTTCAGCTCCATTTGTTTATTACAGACTTGTGCACATTGTTGAAACACAGCCCCCTGATTCATGATGGTGTACAGGATTTGTGTCATTATTACTTTTTGTGCACATGTGTGCATCAGTAACCAGGATGTGGGAAGAAAAAGGCATGAAAGCTGCAGCAAACTGCACATAGGCCAGTTCTGAAATTAGTTTTGGAAACTCTCCACATTAAATTGGAACCAAGGTGGAGTGGCCATGAGGTAAATCAAATGCCTAGAACAGTCTTCCTCAACATGGCACCTTCCAAATA
The DNA here is from genome assembly GCF_964252035.2 of Podarcis erhardii. Lineage (NCBI taxonomy): Eukaryota > Metazoa > Chordata > Lepidosauria > Squamata > Lacertidae > Podarcis > Podarcis erhardii. The sequence goes on along the minus strand of NC_138508.1, from coordinate 51,486,899 downwards.
TTTTAGACAACTTCCATCAGCCCCTGCTAGTACAGTTATGCTGGTTGGGGTTCATGGGAATTGTAGTCCAAAACACCTGGAGGGCACCAGCTTAGAGAATGTTGAATTCCAACTTTCATCAGCTCCAGCTAGCGTGGCCAATAGTCAAGGATGATGGGAGCTGTGGTGAAACAACATCTAGAGGACCACAGGTTCCCCTACCCTAGAACAATAACAGAATAGAACATCCCTAAAAATGTTTTAGATTCCTGTATTTTCAGAGAGAGAAGGAAAAAGCCACAGCTGAAATGTTACTCTTTTCAAAACAATATTATCCATATTTTATTGATGAAACTACAACATGTTATGAAAGCTCCCTTCAAGAACTAGTTTTGTTTTAGTTTCCTGCAACTCTCACCTTAGCTCAAAGCAACTTTAGAAGTTATGTGTTTAGCCAGAGCATGGCCTCTTTGTACTTATAGCTAGCAGCAAACCTTATTGTAGTAACGTTATTTCTTCTACATTCACTTTCTTTCTTTCCCAAGGCACCAAGTGGCTCCTTTGAAGTTTTATCAAATGTGAACTTCAAAAAGTATTTGCAAATATACATTATAAAATAACTGACTGGAAAAAAGAGAAGTATAGCTTTGGTTAATAGTGACTCCTGCTGGGAGAAAGAAAGCTGGAGGCAAAATGAACAGATTTCACAAAGGAAAAGGTTCATTCATTTTGTGTTCACTTGCACCTTCCATTCCCCACTGAAATCAAGGTATTTAAGATTTCTCTTCAGTTTCACCTGCATCAGCATTATATCCATTATGGGCCAATGAAAAAAGCCCCACTTGATTTTGAATTAAAAGTAATCATGCTACAAAGGCACATGTGAAAAAAATATATTACTGCAACTTGTTTTTTTGAAATTGTATCTTCCAGGACACTTAGGCCACATTCACACCATACAATTAAAGCACTATGATGCCACTTTGAATAGACATGGGTTGCCCCAAAGAATTGGGAGGTGAAGTGTGTTAAGGGTGCTAAGTTGTTAGAAGATGCTTATTTCCCCTCCTGCAATTCCCAGAGTGTTTTAACAGCCAATCCCTCTCAGGCCTGTGCAGGGGTGGGGACAGATATGTACACTTGTGCTGGGCCTCAGAGGACTAAGCTGGCTGGAGGGCCCTGCCAGGACCTTCCGAATGTATGCTGTCATGCCAAGAACAGCTCTGCATGGGCCTGATCCCTTTCCAGAGGGAACTCTGGGAATTGTAGCTCTGTGATGGGAGCAGGTGTCTCCTAACATCTCTCAACATCCTTAAAAAAACTACGCTTTCCAGGATTCTTTAGGGAAAGCCATGACTGTTTAAAGGGGTACCATAGGCCTCTAAATGTATGGCATGGATGTGATCTTAAGACTATTCTGCACCAGGGCTGGAAACCCCATGGCTCAAAGTGGTTGTTGGACTCCAGTACTGCAGCTCCAGTATGGCCAGTGATCAGGGATGATGGGAGTGGTAGTCTCAATGTATGGAGAACAGCAATTTCCCCATCCCTTCTCAGTACTAACCTAAGGACCATCTTCTAGGAGCACAAAACAAATGGAAGGGATCATCTATTCCAGTGTACTTTTTCCACCAGTGACCAGCCATGTTCCTCTGAGAAGATTATAAGCAGGGTATTGGGGAAACAGCTTTTCCTTTGTTGTCTGCTTGTAGCATCTAGTGTGCAAAAGCATATAGCATAAACATATAAGTTTCATTTAGCGATCACAGCTATTACCATAGGTGTTAACATTTTCCTTTTTTTAAGGGAAATTCCCTTATTCTGAATAGGATTCCTCACAAGAAAAGGGAAAAGTTGACAGCTATGGCTATTACCCATTGATAAACCCATCCGAGTCACCTTCAGAAGGAAGGGCAGGGTAAAAATTGAATCAGTAGTAGTAAATGTACTTTTGTGAGGCAGCAACAAACACTTATGATATATATCCTCTCACAAGCATGCATGGGAATAACAGCTGACAGTGGAAAGCATGGGGGATGCAGCTTCCATGTTAAAAAGTTTAGATTGTTACATGAACTACAACATTTTTTTTAGCTTGTCACTGGAATTCCAGTTTCCAAAGCAACATTCAGCTTTGCCTTGGCAACAGAGATATTCATAGACCAGTAGCAGTTGCTCAGTTACTAAAATCAACAACCCCATTTGTTATAATTAATTGAATAAATTTCTTTTTGTAAGAAAGTCTACATGCAAATGATCAAATGAGGGCAGTTTCTGTGGAATGCTCAATAGAAGTTGATTGCTATCATTTACTAATAAAATGGGGGTATATAATAGAATCAGAATTCAAAAACAAACTACAGAGTGGCAGACTTGTGACAGCAAAAACAAGAGGGTATTATGGCATCTTACGGGTTAATGCTGCCCCATCAAACTCAGTTGTACTTCTGAGCAGTCTTGCACTGTATGATTGTGGCACAATATATTTGTTAGGCTTTAATGACCAGATTCTCCTGATTATTCACAAAATGCACTGCTATTTACATTTCTAATTATTCTAATTATTACATTTCTAATCTATTCTGCTGTGTGTATTATCCTTAATATCTTTTTCATCAAAAACCCTTTCAGCTGCATGTGTTCATATCACTATTTCAAGTACTGAACATTTTCTAACTTAATAAATTCTTATAATTTAAATGAAGGCTTATCAGAAAATTGAACCTTGTTTAAGACTTGAGTTGCACACACTCACAGATACCCTTATCCAGAGATCCATTGCAGATATGGAAGCTTTAGTGTGCAATTGAAGTGTCCCTGTCCACCCAGTTATGCTGCCGGTGTCACAATGATTGCTTCCATTTGATTCTGGGTAGGATGTTTACCTTCTCACATGATTAGGATGGACTGAGTAGTTACCCAGCATATTGGTACTTATTGGGAGCATACAAATATACAACCCATCCTAAATATGGTGCCTTTTAGATGTAATAGTACCAATGTCAGTGCCACTTTCCCATGCATTCATCTCTGTAACATTTAAAATCCTACTACCATTATGGATGGTGACAGTTGCATGGTACTTTCTGTGCAGTTTTCTTGGTCAAGATCAGGGACAATAATTGGAAGGCGGGGAGGCCTTTTTTTTGACTACAGTCAAGCTGTGGGATGAACCCATGCCAAAGATACACATGGATAGAAGATGCACCCTAAGTGTGGGAGCAACCATGGCGGTGCTTGGCAACCACCATACCATTCAGCATTAAACATAAGCACGGCTCCAGTAAGTGAAATTAAGATCTCTGAAAGTGCCGTTCTATGCAAATCTGTTTAGTCCCATTCAGTAGTCCCATAGTGCCACAAATGAGCCAGCCCAATCAGCTCCCAGTGAAGGAAGTAGCCAGGAAGAGTGAGGGTTAACTGCCAGACAAGATGAGCATAGCCTGGTGCCAACTCCCCTGCCCTTAGGAATGCCAGTTGATAAGAGAATGATGGAGGGCAAGCAGAGCCCTGCGAGAAGTGCAAAATACCGTGAATAGAGAAGGAAGCAGTTCTTCAGGTGGGAACAGAGACAGAGATAGTGACTTGGAAGAGTTGTATGGGGGGCTTGCTAGACAGGAAGCAAAAAGATGTAAGCTTTGTAAGTTCACTTTCTGTTTTAGAAAATGGAAGGGACCCTTAGAAGGGTCATCTTGATTCATGATGGCAGAGGCTGTGTTAATGCCATCCGGAGTTATCTGTTCGTTTTGACAATAAATCATCCTTTTTAATTAACTACGCACACTGTGTTATCAAGTCGGGGACTGGACTCCTATCACATAGCCCTATGAGTGTAGTTTCAGAAAAATTCCATAGATGCAAACATCCTTTGTGTTTTCTTTTGTTAATGAAAACAGAATGAAGCATTACCTCAGAACATCATACATAAAATAGATGTCAGCTCCCTTGAACGCACGTTTCCTTCCCATAAAACAAATAAAAACAAAAATGACTGCTGGCCTTTGATGATGGTCTCACCCAGCATTGTGGTTCTCCATGATTACCTTAATACATAGAATGTGAGAAACCTTAGTTTATATTTTGTAGTGAGTAGAATGTACAATTGGCGATAACACACCTGACAATTTTGTCTACCTGAGTTCCACCATAACCAGCAAGCTCACCATCAATGCTGAGCTAGACAAACATATTGACAAGACAGCTACCACAATGGCTCGCCTCTCCAAAAGGGTATGGGAGAATGTGATGTTAACGTCCATTACCAAGATGAAGATCTACTAGGCTTGCATGTTAAGCATGCTGCTTTATGGAAGTGAGCCATGGACAATGTACAACCACTAGGAGCAACACCTCAACACCTTCCACATACGCTGTTTGAGGAAGTTTTTGGGCATCACATGGCAGGATAGAGTCTTAAACAAAGATGTGTTCTCCCAAGCCCACATTCCCAGCAGATTCCTGTCTTGGTGTCATCTATTCTGTCTTGGTTAGGTCCACAGAATGGACTATGGTTAGGTCCACAGAATGGACTATGGGAAGATCCCCAAGGATATGCTCTAAGGGGACAGACACATACCCAAAACAGTAAAAGGGGTGTAATAAAACTATTTTAAACTTAGAAATATGCTGATGCTAAGATGGCATTACAATAATCAGCAAAACTTCTCTATGTCCTCATGGTTGCATATTGTATAAAGGAAGATATTTGAGTTATGAACTTAACATTATAAATATTTTTGAGTTCAAAATCCCAGCCAGAATAAGGCTTGGTGCATACAGGTATTCTGCAAATTCCCCCTGTAAGCTTCTTTCAAGACTTCCAACACCTCTGCCATTCACCTAAGATATATATATCTCAAGAATGAGAGTATCTGCTTCTTCTATCATTTAGATCTTCCGACTTTGTGCTAACACCTTACATGTTGTAGATTGTCTTTGGACAATTTATCATTTTATTTGTTCCCCATAGATTAAGAAGCAAGTTTTGACCTTGAAGAACAGTGCTGACATTGTTGCCAATGTCACAGGAACAGGCTTGCCAGCATGTTTGTACAAAAGTGAATCCTGAAATCCAATACCCAAGTTAAATCAGCACCAGCTTTGACAAAGCACACTCTCCTTTATCACTAGCTGACAACCCTTAACACAGCTCAGGCAATGCCAAACAATTCCCAGTGAATGACAGCTAATGGCATATACAATGAATAGACAGAGGGCAAGGTGATGCAGATGTATAGACATGCCTAATTATTATTTAAATTTCTGGAGAGCTCTATTACATTTTTTAAAAAGTGCATTATTAAAATGTGTTCACCAGTGGTAGTAATCCTTAAGGAAGATGTAACATTTAAGATTTTGGATCCCCAAATATTGTTGGAGCATCACTCCCATTGGCCAATTTAGCCAAAGGTCGGGAATGAAAGTTGTAGTCCAGCAACATCTGGTTGTCCAAGGTGGAAGCACATAACTTTAAGAAATCTTGCTCTCTTGTGTTGGCCAACCCACAAAGCATCTACATGTCAGCCAGTGACCAGCATATGTGCTGACTGACATGGCATGCATTTGGTAACGATAGACAAAAAAAGAAAATTTATATGCGACACCTGCCACATGGCACACTGCCAAGGGACAGCACTTGGAAAAGCCTGTGATATTTAAATTGAGGAAATATAATACCAACTCTTTTAATATAAAACAGTTTATGTAGGGAACAAACCATGCAGCACACTGCTGCTTGTACTGCAGAACTAAAACTGAACTGCACACTGGCATGGTACACTGTTCATCTAGTATAAGATAGCATAGTGTTTATTTGTTTGCCAGATTGATATACCACCCTTCATCATAAGATCTCAGGACGGTTCACAGTGTTGATGTGATTGCCTCGGCGATGGGCCATCGAGAGCAAAGGAAAGGGGGCTCTGTACCAGATGGCAATTGGGTAGGGGCCCTTCTCCAGATCTTAGATAGTTAGAAGGACAAAGCCTGAGTTAGAGGTAAAAGTTTGCTGGGAGGTGACCTAGAGGGAAAGCTGCAGGATGGAAAGCCAGAGAGGCAGAGTATGATGTTGTTTGAATCTAAGGCTGTGGCTATGGGAGAAAAGAATACCCTTTGCGGATGTTAATGCTGTGAACCCTCCATCGTAGACTCAGGTTGTATATATGTGTAAATAAACCATATATCACAAAGGCACCACAGTTCCTGCTGTGCCTCATTTCCAAAGGAAACACAAAGCCTGGATAAGCTCCTGGAATTTTGCGCCACTCAGAGACTGGGATTGCATGCAACAATAAGTTACAGCTTGCATCACTTCCTGGGAGCTTTTAAGTCAATTGGATCTCCAAAGATTCTCACTAAGGGTGGTATCTTGAAACTGTTAGGAGAAACTCAGTCTGATTCTGTGGAAGAATGAAGTTTCAAGAGGCTCATGCATGAAAGTCCCTCCACAAATAGATAGATAAACAAATAAGTAAGTAAGTAAAGTCCTTCACATGAAAAAACTATATGTAAGTAAGAAGGGATCTTTCATATCAAAGAATTTGTGATGTGGCATCATTTGTAAATAGGATGTTGTTTTTATTTTGTGACATGTAGCTCTGAGTTCTGCAGAGATCTGGATATTGTGATTTGCTCCTGGTCTTTCTGGTCCAAATAGTAGGACTGGAAGAATCTGTTTAATGGCTTGCCTGGCTTGCTGTATGATCCATGTGAAGGTTAACAAGAAATATAGAATAATACACCTGTTGATGCCAGGGGGAGGCTGCTCATCATTGAAGAAAAGAGGTTAAAAAAAGAACAACACTGCTTTTGGACTGGCAACCGAATTAACATCCACATTTCTTGTGCAGCACAGTCAAAACTGTCATATTGTGGGATAATATCTGTGGTAAAATCACCACTAAAAACTGTACTAAAATGGCTTTCAAGCTTCATTTTTAAAACAACATGGACACAAAGAACGTTTTCTAAATTGCACATGAATGTAAGTACCAGCTAACAAGCCATATTTCTGCCATCAGTACTTTTCTGGATTTATGTCTCATGCAGTTAAGACAGAAGATGGCAGTCTGTGTTCAGTGTGAATCATAGACTGAATATTTCACTTCAAAAGTGTAGTGAGTTTTCCTGTCTATTAAGGAAGACTATATGCAAATAGCAATATAGTAAATCTTCTGTAAGCATGTCATTTCTGCATTAGCAGCAATGTAATAAAACGGGAACCATGTTTTGCATTATTAAAACATCAAATGAATCAGATTATGCAGCACTAATGACTGCATCATTGAGCTAAGCTGCCTCATGTTTTGTGCAATGTTTATGTTATTTTTTTAAGAGGATGTTCAGAAGGGTAAAAAGTTTACTGTGCAACAAAATACAACAACAGATTGTTCTATTCAGCAGATCTGATATCTCCTGACAGCATTACATCTCTCACTTATGCAAATTGAGCCCAGTAAAAACTTTTTAAGAAACCAAGGTGTTTGCTAGAGGAGTAAAAAACCAAAACCAATCTACCCAAACCTGCAGTAAATGATCATGCAGCTGAATGAATAATGTGTGATTTATAAACGTCAGCATTTGTGGCATAATATTCATGTCATGATCATGTCTGAAGTGTCTAAGGTACCCATGTGCACTAAGGATTCAGGTTGTTGATCTCAGTTCACAATTTCAAATGTTTCTGCATTAGATGCTGCAGTCTGCACAGTACATGATATGAGCATCCTCTCTCTTTGGCTCCCATGAATTATTTTGAGCCAAGATGGGAGCTGCCAGGGATGGGCACATTGTCAGTTTTGGTTTCTCATCTCCCCCCCCCAAAAAAAAGTTAAATTATCCTCATTTCTGCATCATTTTGCATTTAATGTCAACACACAAATCTGTTAGCATTTTAGTAAGCATTTCCCCCTAATACATTCATTTTTGTATGCAATTTTGCCTATTGTACTCATCTTTGCAAGCCATTTCCCCCAACATTGTGCATTTAATATTATTTTCATCCACCCTTTATGCACACTTTCCTCTAACGTGCACATTATTTGGCTAGAGGACTGCATTGCAAAATTCAGAGAAGTGCAAATTTCAATAGGATAGCTGAGTTTTGGTTTGCATATATATTTATTTGAAAGTTGAAGTTCGGTGAGTTCACATTCAAATGCTTACCAAATCAAATTTTCCCCCATTCCTAACGGTAGCAGAACAATGTGACATTTGGCCAATATTTATTTCATACATCTCTCTCCATATATCCACCCTTGATTGGAATACTGCTGGGGGAAGTAACCAAAGTTTTAGGGAAATCGGACAGGATGGTATTCAACGAGATTTTATTCAGAGCAGACTCACTGAAATCAATGAACTTAACTTAGTTGTGTTCATTAATTTCAGTGAGTTTTCTCTGAGTAAAGCTCCATTGAATACCACCCAACTGGTATCCAATGAAGTGCTTCCACTACCATAATGACTTCCACTTGCATAATGGAACTTCCATCCCGTCTCCTTTCTTTACACCTTCCTAAAATCTGTTCTGGTTGGTTGAGGGAGGCCTCCAAAACTGATCTAGGGAGCACATGGGAAGAAGCAAGAAAGGAAAAATTATAGTTCAAAGTCCTTGTGTTAGCAGAACTACTTTGTTGGACACTGCCTTTCATCTTTGTTCTTCCAGTTAACATGATGGAAATTCATGTTTCAAGTAGGGATGCTTGAGGCACGTGGTGGGTCTGAATTCCAAACCAAATGTTTCTGACCAAAACCATCTGAATCAAGGTGGATTAGAATAAGGTCTGTTCTAGAATCCATATGTTCACTGAATCCCATGAGGTTGTCCAAGGCTGAATTGACACTTTTCTCTCTCTCTCTCTCTCTCTCTCTCTCTCTCTCTCTCTCTCTCTCGTAGGCACTACACACCTGGAGCAATTAGAAAGCATGGCTCCTGCCATATTATTTATTTATTCTGTTAGCCACTTTAACATGCCCAGGGCAACCCAAAACGACTTAAAACTAAACAACCAAACATCCCTCACCTTGAAACACTAAAACCAAGCTGGGGGTGGATGGGGAGAAATACATTAAAAACACCCCACCAACTTCTAAAAGGCCACAAATAGTTGTAGGCCTTTCCAAAGGCCTTTCCTTTGTAGAGGAAAGTTTTTGCCTGGTGCCTAAAGATATATACATGCCATGCATGTTGAAGCTAACTGCAAGTGCAGATGGGAGCAATGGGGCATGGTGACATGTTGTCATTCCCAGGGAGATGGTGCAGAAAAAATGGCTGCCCCAGTAGACTCATTCTGTGCAAGGTTCCTAGAAGTGGGGCACATTATCATGTCCCATCACTTCAACTCCAGTGGCTGTGTTGCTTCAAAATGATGGCTGCTCTAGGGTGACATAATCTCTTTAGAGAAACTTTCATAACATAACTCCTACAACAGTGAGTGAAACACAGCTTTAACAGCCATTGATTTTTGAACGTTTCATGAGGGAGAATATTAAAACTGTAGAGTTTGACAGTTAACAGCCTGATAATGATAACAGGAGCTATGCAATATCTGTCAGCTTTTTTGAGATGCATACACACCTTTTGGGCTTAAACAATTGGAACTTTTGTGTCTCTCAGATGAAAACAGAATAAGCAGAGAACAGTGACGGTGTTTATGTATTGGTAACAATTGTTGGAAATGAAGAACAGATAAAAGCAAGTGTAATGCAAAAGTACTGCATTACATCTCCCGGGTATATGCATGAAATAAGTGTCGTGTTGTATCTGCCTGGTTCCTTTTTAAATCCAGCAGTGCAGAATTGGAAGAGGGAAGATTTGCTTCCTCTTTCCACCAAAGAGCAAATATATGTAATTGGTGGTGTTTGGAGTGTGTCTAAGACAGAGTATATTTTAAACCCTTAGAACATCCCAAATATAAGTTAGAATCTGTTTCTATATAGCCTATATAGAATGTAGATCCAAGGTTTAATAAAGGCAGGTTATCTTTAAAAAGAAAAGCAAATTAAATAAATGACATTCTTTAACACAGCACAATCAACCAAAGGAATGTTTTTGTACCCCAAAATATTTCTGGGCAATAGATGCTGGCTAGTTCAAAGGACTTCACTGCAAGAAGTTCCTCAGCACCTGCACTTAGTTCCCACCTCTCACGCTGAATAAGGGAGTTTGTGCATCAGGATTTCCCCAGGACACCTAAGAGAAAAGAAAAAAAATCTGTCTTATAATTCTGTTGAATAATTTGTTAGGACTTCTTTGCCCATACATTCTGAAAACATTTATCCCAGTCTTCATTCTTCTTGATTAATGATTCCTTTCTACTCCTTTCTGCTTTTTCATCTGTTTGACAGACCTCCCATAATATTTAAATGGCAAGGTATTAAGTTACAGATCTTCCTTTGTGAGAAAGATGGCTAGACTACTAATAAAACTGTACATTGCTCAGGGAAATCTGTCAAGCTGTTAACTATGTTCAGTGCTAAGTGATTTCTTTTTTTCCTTTTGAAATCAACCAGTCTATTTAATGCCAAACAATGGATCACTAACTAGTTCAGGCATGAGATAAACCAGATTTAAGGGCTCTTGTTTCACATGTGTGGCTGGGTATGGGCCTAGCAAATGCCCTGCTTTCCTGTAGGATTCAATTAGGACGATTGTTATGGAGGAACCTGTGTGATCTCCCTGTTTTCCTTTCTTGCTCTTGAGATAAGCCCATGCCTTTCATGCTTATACCTTTATGATTCTAAAGCAGTACTGCCTGTAGTGAGAACTTCTGGCTGATACGTGGTAAACCTAGCAAACAATGAGATCCCAGGTGCCATGCATCTCTCTTCCCTCTATCCAAAAGAATGTAAGCTATGCCTTATGTGATGCATTGAAGGAAAACTGAATTGCTTCCATCAGTAACTGTACAGGAATGGATGTGGAAGTAAAATTATTTTTGTTTGCTTAATTGTATACAACTGGAGGCTTTTTCTGTGCAGCCCTTCACAATTAAGGTGGGTTTAAGAGCTCTGACATTTGGAAATACAAGCATTAATCTCAGATATTAGTAACGTTTACTTTGGCTCTCTGATTCCCTAGAGGAACCTAGGGAACCTCTAAGGGCCTGCCACAGCCCCTGTTTGCATAGGTAAACAAGCTAAGACATTGACCCAACAAACAACATTCCCACTTGGGTCCCGATATATGAGAATGAGGTGTGCACAACGTTAGTGTAGAAGCAGAGCTTTCCTTTGCACTGGGCAAGCAAATGAGAAATCTTTCTAGAAGGCTGAACCAGCATTGTCCATTTGTGCCCTGTGCCAATGTCTCTTTGACCTAGGCGATGTATGAGTAGTGGATCTAAGCCAAACTGAGAGGCAGATTCCTCCTGAGAGGTCACATTAGGAGCTGGCTCCAGTAGTACCAGAGGGAGTACTGGGATTGGAGCTGAGGCTGGCATGGAAACCATGGGTAAAGTGGACCCTGGGTGTCATTGGAAGGGACAGAGCAATAACACTGGGGGGCTGTGCTGCTGGGACCCTCCCTGACTTCCTCCTGAGATGACTCATCAAGATCCTGACGCAGCCCATAGCAACCCACCGAGCCCCTCCAACCTCCATCCATTGTGGAAGAGAAGAGGAAAGTCATATGATATATTGAACAGTAGAGCACTTTGCTCAATAGAGGCTGCATATTATATCCTGCAATCACAAGCAAGTTTTCCTTGGTCTTTATTTGTGCAACTTTCTATCCAATAACATTTGATTAAGCTTTTTGCTTGTTCTCTTCTTGCCTTTACCTGATTATACCTTAATGTTCCTTCTTTGCTTCACTATTTACTTGGGAGATGTGTTTCAAAGGCAAGGTTTGGGCAAAATATCCAGTAAAAATGATGCACAGCTCTATAAAAAGCCTAGTGTGGAAGAAAGCCTCTATAAAAATGTAATGTGTGGCCCAGGGAGCTGATTATTGTGAAAAACTATACTCAATGCTAAATGATCTATGATTAAAACTATATGCACTTTTTCTTCTTTTTACAAATGTTCTCTGCATTATTATTTCTGACCTGCTCATTGTAATGAATTAGCCTTTTGGCTAGGCCTACGCATACAGTTCTTCTACAAGCACCTCCTTAGCCAAGAAAGGACCTCACCATGATCACAAATGCCCAATTTATATTTCTTTACAAGATTTACAAGCTGCATGATCAAATAACTCTACAAGTGGTGTACAAATAAAATTGCAAATAAAGCACAACCAAAACCCACCATCAATTGGAAATCAATATACATAAAACCAAATGCAGTAGGCAACTGCACCTTTTGTCTAGGTAGGCTTGATGAAACAAAAATGTTTTTAGCAGGTGACTTAAAATAATGTAGTCAGGACCCCTGCCTTATGTCAGTAGCAAGTTCAAGTGCTGCCACACTAAAGCCTTGAGCCGTCACAAAAGCAAATGGGCATTATGTGGCACTTGTAAAAGGGCACGAAGGGCAAGCCGCTCCCATTGCATATCAGTCTCTTTTGTTTTTTCAGCCCCTATTGGAGAGTTTCCTTTCTCAACATACCTTTTCAGTAGAGACATTTTAATCTCAAGCTATGCTTGTATTAGACTCAGAATTGGTTTATATGTGAAATCATCTTAATTGTTTTTCTATGACAATGTTTAAATTGATTTTGCATGTGAAATTGTGTGTGTGTGTGTGTCTCTCTCTCTCTCTCTCTGTGTGTATACACACACTGCTGATGTTTTTATTGTTAAATTGCTTAGAGGTCTTTTATAGGAAGCAATTCATCAGTGGAATGAACTAATGCATAAATAAGCAAACGTCCTCTTACCTTCTCCTGACAACATGAGTTGCTTGAAGATAATACACAGTTTACCACAGGCAAATCTTTGTCATATTTGTCATATCTCTCAACATATACTTCCCTGCCAGTGCTCAAAAATCTCCCTTTGTTAAAGTGTGTTGCTGGGATCCAAATAGTCTCTTGGAGTTTGGGGCACTGTTTGAGCAGGTGCAACTGGATATTTTGAGCATTTTCACCCTTATCCTAAGGCAAAGTTTTTGAGTGTGGCATGAACACATAATAAAATAAATCGAGAGCCTCTGTATCACGGCCTGACAGCATCCAATTAGTCAGTGGATGTGTGTGTCATAGCAAAGGGCTTTGATTTAAGGTTGGCTGAAATCAGAAGGCAGGCTGCTTAAACATCTGTCAGAAATCTTGCAATTCATGAAAGGATGATCCCTTGACAAATGTGCTTGCCAGTGCAGGAAATTCAGATGCCAGGCTGTGAAATCAACACCCAAACCTTGCAATAGATAGAAGGTGATACTCTTCCTGCCTGTTCTCCTTGTTATACTTGTTAGGAGACCATTTCTTGCTTTCTTAACCATATTATTTAATCACACCTGCTTTTTTCTCTCCAGCATTGTCAAATTTCAATGAGCTTTAAGCATTTGTGACATTTGCAAAGCTCTCTGGGTGGGTGTTGACACAAAAGCTTTGCAGAACACGCTAAGAGAGCACTCATAGGAGGCAGTCAGTAGGGAGTTGCAAAGGCTTACCTGATTTCATCTGCTGCTGCTTCACAAAAATGTGTACCTTTAGAAATCTGTTTTTATTTTCCATTTTCTGTGGTTTCATTAGGTGCTTAATTCTATCAAACAGCATCTGCTTTTAATTCATTTTTAACTACCTACTGTATTTCAATGATCCAGATTTTTTTTAAAACAACACTTCAATCATGCAGTTGTGTTCTGCTACAATAAAACGGGTAGCCAATAAGGGGCTTTCCGGCTGCTGTTGGACTACAGCTCCCATCAGCCCCAGCCAGCATGGCCAATGATCAGGTGTGATGGGAGCTGTAGTCCAGCACCCGAAAGGCACCACAGCTGGGTAGTGCTGTGTTGATGCAAGCAAACAGCATTGAGGTTATTTAGATTTTATTCCTCAGCTGAACATGTGCAATTCCCATGGCAGATTCCCCACAACAGTAAATATTTTAATTTAATTAGTGACACTGTCATTTCTTTCCCCTGTGCATATTGTCCTTTGTGCATACAATTCTGCCCACATGGAGGCAATCCATGTGGGCAGGGGTGAGAAACCTGTGACCCTCCATCATTTTTTAAAAAATATATTTTTATTAAATATTTCTTAGTTTACAAAAATACGTGCATTGTCTCTTTTTTCAAGTTGTGCTTTTTACAGATCAGTTGTGAGACATCAGTGACCATTGAACATGCTGGCAGGGGCTAATGGGAATTGGAATTCAACAGCATTGGGGGAGGGGATCATAGGACCCCATTTCTTCCTTTCTCTCCCAAGCCCTGATCTTGGCATACTCTCATGGCGTCTTAGGTTATTTATTTATTTATTTATTTATTTATTTATTTATTTATTTTATTTATTACATAGAAATGTGCTTAATAACATGAAGCGATCACAGATTTGAAGCAAGCTAATTTTATTCAACAAGTTTCATATTGCATGATTTACCTTATTTCCCATAATTGCATTTTTTTTTTGCTTTTGCTTTTTTCCTCTCATTACGGGAGAGGCAAAGACCTGAAACCTTCCACCTCCAGCCACTGACAGTCTTATTCAGACACTTTTCAGCTACTGAGAGCTGGGCACTGTCTAAACACATTCAAGCATGTTCTCCTTTTGGTGGTATCACTGGTGAATGTGTTGTGCAAACAGGACAGGAGCGGTGAAACTTTAGCACATACTAGACGCACCACAACCCAACATATTTATAATAATAATAATAATAATAATTTATTATTTGTACCCCACCCATCTGGCTGGGTTTCCCCAGCCACTCTGGGCGGCTTCCATAGAAACCAAAAATACACTAAAATATGACACATTAAAAACTTCCCTGAACAGGGCTGCCTTAAGATGTCTTCTGAATGTCAGGTAGTTATTTATCGCTTTGACATCTGATGGGAGGGTGTTCCACAGGGCGGGCGCCACTACCGAGAAGGCCCTCTCCCTGGTTCCCTGTAACTTGGCTTCTCGCAGCAAGGGAACTGCCAGAAGGCCCTCGGCGCTGGACCTCAGCGTCCGGGCAGAACAATGGGGGTGGAGACGCTCCTTCAGGTATACCGGGCCGAAGCTGTTTAGGGCTTTAAAGGTCAACAACAGCACTTTGAACTGTGCTCGGAAACGTACTGGGAGCCAATGTATGTCTTTCAAGACCGGTGTTATGTGGTCTCAGCGGCCGCCCCCAGTCACCAGTCTAGCTGCCGCATTCTGGATTAGTTGTAGTTTCCAAGTCACCTTCAGAGGTAGCCCCACGTAGAGCGCATTGCAGTAGTCCAAGCGGGAGATAACTAGAGCATGCACCACTCTGGCGAGACAGTCTGCGGGCAGGTAGGGTCTCAGCCTGCGTACCAGGTGGAGTTGGTAGACAGCTGCCCTGAATACAGAATTGACCTGTGCCTCCATGGACAGCTGTGAGTCCAAAATGACTCCCAGGCTGCGCACCTGGTCCTTCAGGGGCACAGTTACCCTATTCAGGACCAGGGAGTCCTCCACACCAGCCTGCCCCCTGTCCCCCAAAAACAGGACTTCTGTCTTGTCAGGATTCAACTTCAATCCATTAGCCGCCATCCATCCTCCAACCGCCTCCAGGCACCCACACAGGACCTTCACCGCCTTCACTGGTTCTGATTTAAAGGAGAGGTAGAGCTGGGTGTCATCTGCATACTGATGAACACCCAGCCCAAACCCCCTGATGATCTCTCCCAGTGGCTTCATATAGATATTAAAAAGCATGGGGGAGAGGACGGGACCCTGAGGCACCCCACAAGTGAGGGCCCAGGGGTCTGAACACTCATCTTATGGGATGAAGGATGTGGCCTTTTGCCGCCAAAGAGTAATTTAGGTTGCAGTCCTCTACACACATACATGGGAGTAAGTTCCCATTGAACCTAATGGAAGCCACTTCTGAGCAGAACTGTATAGGAGATTGTGCTATCAGTTTTTAGCCTTTGGTTAAATAGCAGCTTTCTGATTACAAAAAGAGCAGGGTGCTAACTTGAATAAAAAAAAATTGTGGGGGCCCAAGTAAGTCCCACCCCACATAACTGATCACATGATGCACACACACCATTTGAATGATAAGGACCATCAACCTTGTGGAGGCCAGGCCCCCTCAAATATTTTATTGTGGGGACTGAAGCCCCCACGACCCCTAGTAGTTGGATCCTATGAAAGGGAGGGCTCATTGGGTGTGTTTTTCTGACCATAGTCTTGGCTACGAGTGGCTGATTTAAAAATGTATGTAAAGTAAGGTAATGGGGAATAATTAGTTTGCACTTTCCACAATTTCATCTTCCAAAATGATTTCTTAAAAAAAGGAAAAGAAAAAGATAGCAGAGAGATTCCAAGCTCAGCAAATTAGATAGCACTTAGTTTCAAGGAGGGTGTGCAATTAGCAACTGGCAAGGAGGGAAAAAAGCTGACATCCTGGGTTTCTTTTTAAAACTGGGCACAATTTTGCATGACTGGAGGGAAAGCATCCCTGGACTTGCATAACTCAAGCTAAAGTGGGCATACTGTGCTATTGAGCCAATGCTTTAATATTAATCTGATTCACAGCATTCTTATTCTTTGCAACTATTCCCCCCCCATCAAAATTGCTCCCTCCCCCAACTTTAATTCCACAGCTGAAGGGAAATATATGGGTATCTTCCATGGGTGGAAAAACAGCTTTGTGAGGAAGAGTGAGGTGAGAGGATTTGGAGGGGAAATAGCTGGGAGGTTTTAACAGCATCCTGCCATTCTTCCCTTCCCATTTGTAACAGCTTTTCATTTATTTGAAAAGTATAATTGGGTTTGGGATACTTGCATTCACCATACAATGTCTACTTTAGTCTCCAAACCCAGAATTGTGGGTTATTTCGAAAAGCGTCCATGTGAATTATTTTATTGATTCATTGAATTTATAGCTCACACTTCCTCCCAAAGGACCCCAGGACAGCAATTATGCTTCCTTGAGGAAACCCTGTAGCACCATCAGTGGCGTAGCGTGGGTTGTCAGCACCCGGGGCAAGGCAAGTAATTTGCGCCCCCTAACCCGTGGATTTGCGCCCCCTAACCCGTGGATTTGCGCCCCCTAACCCGTGGATTTGCCCTAACCCCAGTTGTTGCGCCCGGTGCGGCCGGCCCCCCCTGCACCCCCCACGCTACGCCACTGAGCACCATGGATGAGGAGAGGATTGAAATATTATAATATGGAGCTCTTAAAAGTAAGGTACTCCTATTTAAGTATTGCAACTGTACAAATTAATATTTCACATGATTTCAACTATTGTTTCAGGCTTTGCTCATTTGCTGTATTATCTATAAATATAAACCAGCATGGGATTTATGCCGTCTCTGCTATATTGTCTGCAAAATTCCTGTACATGAGCCTCTAGCGACTAGAGGATGTCATTGGGCTGTCAAACAATCACTGAATCAGCTATGACCCTCTCCTCTTAATACTAGGCTTTCCCCTCTTCTTAAGGTGCAATGTCTCGAACTTATTGTTACCTAAGGATTTGCTGCTATTGTGAGTGAAAAATTCCAGTTCATCTCACAGCTTGACAAGATCATGTACTGTGTAATATACAGCTCAAGCTCAGATATTTCAGAAGGTGAATGATTACTTGTTTTGGTTTTGGTTGATTTTTTTCTTTTTAAGGCAGAGGTCAGCTGGAGGGAAAACAATTGGTTGGCTCCAGACTTTGGTTCATTGGTGGCTTGAAAGGCAGCAAGATGATTTTTTTCTGCTGCATTTCAAGTCACATTTGCACTTTCTGTACACATGGGGACAGGGATGTCTTCATCTGATGCACAGTACCTGATTTGCTTCCCTGCATCTGGACACCCCCCAAACTCTGATTCAATGAAGATGTCATTTGGGTATAAGCTGTCATCTGCACATGTGTAACAACAGCTGTCTGCAATATATACACCTCAGCTTAACAGCAGCTTATGCTTTCAAATTGGATGGAAGCTGACTTGAAGGAACACACGGAACTTCTCAAGAAACTACAGAATGGATATGGATTATGACCAACCTAATGTGTACTCAGGTACTCAGGTTGAAACACCAGTGATAGGAGAGTAAACATGAGCATGGGAGAGTAAACAATAGTTTGAACACAGCATTCGAATAGGTGAATACATTCAAATAAGTGGGACTTATTAGCCAGTGAGTCTACCTACTTTAAGCATGCCTAAGCCTGGATCCAATCTAGTGTAAAGTATGTTATAAGAATGCAGCTATGAGGTCAGAGTATTTCTCTGTCTAGCACAGTATTGACGTGGGTGGCGCTGTGGTCTAAACTGCTGAGCCTTTTGGGCTTGCCAATCAGAAGGTTGGTGGTTCGAATCCCTGTGACAGGGTGAGCTCCTGTTGCTCTGTCCCAGCTCCTGCCAACCTAGCAGTTCTAAAGTATACATGTGAAAGTCGATAAATAGGTACCACTGCGGCGGGAAGGTAAACAGCGTTTCCATGCGATCTGGTTTCTGTCACAGTGTTCCGTTGTGCCAGAAGCAGTTTAGTCATGCTGGCCACATGACCTGGAAAGCTGTGGACAAACGCTGACTCCCTCGGCCTGAAAGTGAGATGAGTGTCACACCCCATAGTCACCTTTGACTGGATTTAACCATCCAGGGGTCCTTTATCTTTTTTTACTTTTTACCTGTTAATACTGACTAGCAACAACCTCCAGGGTTGCTGGTAGAGGCCTTTCCCTTAACCTGATAAGTGATTCTTTTTATTGGAGAAACCAGTAAGAAACCAGTTGGAGAAGCAAGTAAGGCACGTATTCTGCTGCTGAGTTATGATCTCTTCCCTCCAGTATTTGCTAACAACATGTGCAATAGGCTAGATATTCTATGAATGTGCACGAAGTGTTGTTATATACAAAATAACTTTAGCTCCTGAGGACTGGCAAACAACCTAAGAGAAACTTGTGGAAAAGCACAGATTTAGATACTTGTCACCTCCCTTCGGTTTAGGCGGGGAAGGAAAGTCTGCCCTCAAATACGCAACACAAAGGTGGATAGCTTAGAGGCTTTTCACAGAAGCTCAGAGGTGTCAAATTTTGTTGTAGTAACTACCAGGAAGATACCAGGGTGATTGTAAAAACTGCTAGTAAACAGGTAGACAAGGCTGGCATCTGTGGCAGATTTGTGGGGTCAGGAGTCATCGCAAAGCTTTTAAGAATAGTGAAACGTGTATTTAAAAAAGTTTAAGAAGGTCAAACGCATCAGAAGTCTAAGCCAACCAAGGAATTGGAGTGCTTGGATGTTATGATCAAATTGACAGGCAAGTACAATGACCTTAGCAGCTGCATTTTGATTGTGCTGAAGAAGGCAATCTGTGTGTGAGTCTGAGAAACCACAAAGGAAATACTGTAGCAGCTGATGGAGCGTATAATTACGGGACTGCTTGAATGAAAAATAGAGATGTGGGAATGGGAAGGGAATCGTGGCAAGCAGGGAAATGGCATTGTTTTATTTATTTTAAAATTTAAAAGGCAGTTCCTGGGCTCCATCTCTTTATCAAGTATGGGTTATTGAGTGTGGCTATGCACATGGGTGTGGGCTTGATTCTCAATAGTAGACAGTGGCAGCTTCTTGGTGAATTTGCACAGTGCCTCTTATTGGCCCAAAGAAAAATGCAATAAAAATCAGTGGGATTCCCTCCCTTTCAGGATGGTCACCATGATTTTCAGCAAGAGGTGGCTAAGGGCCCCAATGCCAATACACTAGCAGTTTTTGGTCAAATTGTGAAGGAAGGCTAAGTCTCAGAGGCTGGCTGAGTCCCCATTGGTGGAGTCATAATGTAGAGTGGTTGGCTCCTGACTGACCAGCTGTCCTTTTGGAAGAAACAGGACCTACCTCTTATGTCTGTGAAAACTTTTCCTAGTGACTATATCAATGTGGTGGAAGTAGGGTGTGTGAGCTGGCAAATAGGATTCTCTTTCATTCTAATGGGAAGCAGAGACAGAAATTAATTGGTGAGCATTCAGATGGTGAGATCATAGGCAGAATTGTGGACTTGATTGGGAGCATGTTATTGTGTCAAGACTGGAGTCAGACACAGATAATTATATATTTGTTTCCTTATTGCATCTTTGAGCGATATATATATAGATGTACCTGCGGATAATGTTATATAAAACACGGATCATTGTATTCTGATTTCAGGTAGACGTGGAAATATTTTACAATGTTCTGAACAATTTATATGCAGATCTCATTTATCTTAACTTAAGTAGCTGGAAACATAATGTCCTGCTTAATATAACACTGAAAATGGCAAATAGGTGTAAATACTGAAAATATTATGAACCTGCAACCTCTGTGTTTTAAGTGTCAGGAATTGCAGCTTTCTAATGTTGACATCCCAAAGTACACATTTTTACTGAAGGTACTGGTCTAGCCATGCAGAATTCTATATTTAAATATATTATGTAAATTAGGTTTTTGAAAACTTGTTTTTTTGTTTTTCTCCACTGAAAATTGGTGTTTTACAGACATCATGTAAATTGTATGGAAAAAAGGACTTCAAGATTTAGTTATTTCTAGGAATATATAAAGCAAGTTTCTTTAAAAAACTGGTGCTTGGTTAGATGTAAAATATAATTGAACATTATCATTCAAAAAATATTTACATAATGTATTTAAATATTTAAAACCTCAAATAAATCTAATATTGTTCCTGTGTTGATGGGTTCATTTTAGCTGGCAAACATGTATTTTAATTTTATAGTTAAGTTCTTGCTTTAGAGGTTTTGCTATCTAGGAAATGCCTTAGGGATATGTTTTGTTGATCACATGCCTTAAACAAGAGCTGAATAGGTTCCCCCAAGTTAATTCTCTGTTAATTTGGTATTCTATTATACCCCAGTAAGTTATTAAATCAGATATGTGGATGCCATTGCAGATGAGTGTTATTGTCACAAATAAGTGGTAAGGCTAATGATTGCCTTTTAGTACATGTTGTTATTTGACACATGCTACTCACTTTTCTGAAGTTACCATTCTGGGCACAAAGACATAATGCTTAATGGTCAAGAAAAACACAATGTGAATTCCAATATAAAAATATGTCTTATTTTCTATCAGTTAATGGAAGCAGGTAACTCATTAAAATAATGTGTCTTTAATTGCAACTCGGTGTAATAATCCACATCTAATTATTCTAACTGCATAAATTTGTCCCCATCACCCTGTGCATACAACCCAAAAGAGTTGACACCCCCAAATTTGAATACTTGCTTGATAGTGAAAGCACCAATATCTCCATTCATAGCAAGACCAAACTCTTTTTTTTTTAAAGGACACTCCCTAGCTTTTGAAACATTAATTCACTTCATTGTATTGCCTGTAGTCTGTGCACTGGTGGAGCACTTCTGCACTGATCACACATCTTTGTGAATATTACAATCATAGGCATGCCTCTAGGAAATAAGTTACACGGAATTCAGTGGGGCTTCTGAATAAATGTGCTCAGGATCATGCAGTTTACCCAAGTCATGTCTCTACCTTGCATGCTCAGAGATCTCTAATGTGGTGAGATGAAGTCAGGAATAGTGGCTGCTATCATGGCCTAGAGATATCCCAGACCTTGCTAGGCTACTGTCGTACAATGCTTCTAGAACAGGCCAAGAGTCCACCAGAAATATTTTCCACTGATTGAAACTGGATTTCAGCTGGGATTTAGGAAATGGCACGGAGGTAGATTGGGTGCAAACTTTGGAATGAGAGTTGAATATAGTAATATTTGATATATTGTTTTTAATAGATCACAGGTAACATGCAGCTCTAACTGTATCTGTCAGTGCAGGTTATCTTAGTTGTCTTGAACATATTTAGGTTTATCCTAGCTTTTCCGCTTGGGGACCTGGACAGTTAAAAAGTGGTGGATTTAGAATGTGGTCTAAAAACGACAACTGAAAAGAAAGTTAACCAATTAATATGCTCTCACATACACACGTCCTTTTTGTGGCAAGGCTGTATTGTTTTTAACACTTGATTGGGAGCCACCCAGAGTGGCTGGGGAAACTCAGCCAGATGGGCGGGGTATAAATAAATTATTATTATTATTATTATTATTATTATTATTATTATTATTATTATTAATTTCCTCAATTTTAGATTCATCTTCCAATAATGTTAATAAAAGATAATGACACAGGCTAGCCTGTTATTATTTAGTATGATAAAAGGTGGTATATGCACATATTAAATGAATGAATTGTTATTCAGTAGTGATTTGTTTGGGCTGCTGTCTCAGAGTATGTGGAAATATAATGTCCTGCATTGTATTAACTTTCCAGTTCAGACTTTACTCATAAAACTAATACAATACCAGCTTGGATATGTCTGTATAATCTCATAAAACTTGGAACAGAGATACTTTGATAACACTGGCAGATAATACTATTATTAACAGAAGTGATAGATACCATTTAAGTAAATCATGGATGCCACTCATATTTGGTAAAGCATTTAGCCAGTGCATGTCAATCACAGAACACTTTCCTCCTACTTTCACTTTTAAGTGAATAGCTGTGCATAATTATAATGATAGCTTTGAACAGCATCAACTCAGTAAGATAAAAATAACAGGTTTCTAACATGAACCAATTGCTCCATGCACTCTTGTGAAAGGTCAACACAGAATGCTTTTCTCCAGCCACAAGGCATTCTCATTCACTTCAATGGAGGTGACAGTTGGGCCCAACAGTCTTCATGAAAATGTGCCGAGGACATGGTGTTAAAAACACTGATATTAATGATGTGAAAGTTTATAAAATATGAACTTGGAATGTCTGGAATCATTTTCCCTTAAATGATACATCTATATGAGTTCTTCTTTTCAAATGATATGGACTAGTCATTACTCATATGACCCAAGTGTGTTTAATCCCCCCCCCCAGTACATTTATCAGTAAGTTTATGAAGCTTGGACAGTAATTCATTACGAGGTAAAAACTGTTGTTAGGGCTCTAGCAATTACTTAGAACATATCTAATTCAAATTATTGTACCACCTGCCAGGGCCCCCAAATTCCATCATAAGAAGAAGTATCACAGCAAACCTTGGATGTTCCTTGTACACTCTTCTGATGGCTAGGTTTGCCATAAGCTTAATAAAATTGGAGCCTAGTGGGAAATTTTGCCTACCACAATGACCTAGCCAGAATCATATATTCATCACAATAATGAATAAGGTGAGATATATAAAGGGAGAAACATGCTAAACAGAAATATGTTCAACAAGTTGAAACCCTCAAAAAAAGAAAAAAAAGAAAAAGAAAAAAGGTTGAGAAGGAATAAGGCACTTAAGGAAACTTCCACCCTTATTATTACTACCAGGGCCTGCCTCTTACTTTTAGTTAGCACTAGAAATGGTGCCCTCTAGTTCAGTGTTTCCCAACCTTGGGCCTCCAGCTGTTTTTGGACTACAACTCCCATAATCCCTAGCTAGCAAGACCAGTGGTCAGGGATGATGGGAATTGTAGTTCAAAAACAGCTGGAGGCCCAAGGTTGGGAAACACTGCTCTAGTTGATGTTGGACTCCAGATTCCATTAGTCCCAGCCAGCACGACCAGTGGTCAGAGATGGTGTGAGCTGTAGTCTGGCACCCCATGGAAGGCCACAGGTTCCTCATCCCTGTGACACATATTTAAGAGCCATGATGATAGGATGGTGCAAGAATCTGTTTTGAGCTGGGACACTACGAGGCCTTGTAAACTGTTAAAATTCTCTCTCTTTGTTCTTGAAGGGTAGTTTTGAAGTAACTCTTATGCACATAATAGTTCAACTTGTTCTGCCAGCATTTCAAAAAGGGAAATCACATTTAACGGGAAATACTTGGAAGGCTGTATTTTGGCATTATATTCACTTCATTACGCATCTTGCAAAAATCATATCTCTTCTGTGGCACAACATCACACATTAACCATACCGCGCAGACAACCTGCTGATGTTACTTCCATCTGCAAATGAGATTGTAAAGGGCATAATTGTATGATTTAAATTTGCCAATTGATTCTGAAGCTCTACTACCAGCATGCGACAAAAGCTATGTGGAGCTAATCTAATCTGCATTATTAGATCAATTGCCACCATTCAAGGGACTGCAAAAGGTACAAGAGTAAGAATGATACTAGTTTTCTCAATTCAAGGTACCTGTACATGACAATGATTTATTTATTTTCTAAGCCTATCTTCTGTTGTTTATGCTCTGGTAACCTCTGCATTAGATTACCACAACGTGTTGTACATGGGGCTACTTTTTAAGAGGGTTAAAAAACTGCAGATGCTTTTTGTGGCCATGTTCTTGATCAGTGCAGAACAGTCTGGATATATAACAACAATTCTGGCATGGCTGTGCTGGCTACCAATGGTAATTGCTGGACTCAATTCAAAGTGCTGGTTCTGACCCATAATAAAGTCTTATTCAGCTGAGAACTCTGATACTTCAAGAACCACCTCTTCCCACATGAACTGATCATCTGAAGCTCTATGTTCCTCCTCCATGGAAAGTCCAAAGAGTGACAACACACAAACATACATTTTCAGGGGTGCCTCCTTGCTTGTCAAATGCTCTCCCCATCAGTTGAAGTGATTAAGAGACCTGTAGCTGAGCAGGAACTCAGTCTGCACAACAGGATCTACATGGCAATCTGCTGAGGGGCAGGTTTACTAAAATTGAAAAGCCTATAACAAATGCCTATATAGAACTGCTGGCACAAACCTCTTGGTTTTTTGGGACATTTGTAATACCCAGATAGCTTACAAAAAGCAATACTACAAACAAATAATTTTGCTATGTTGCTATTTATTTCTGCATTGAAATGAAGCATTCATGCTAATATATTTTGAAGGGAATCATATTATTCTTGCCCAGCATTTGCTTTCTAATATTTGCATTGGAACTTCATTAAAAAAACCAAAAAATCTCTAGTTTATGATTCACAATAAAAAAAAAAACTTGGTTGCTACTCTTTTCATCTAGAGGCTTTGTTCTGCCTCAAGTACTTTAAAACCTGTCAAAAGCTTTGTGGGGAAAATAAATGCTATCTGCAGTATTAAAAATGTTATCTTTGTGTGCAAAACATAGCTATAATTTGGCTCATCCTTCGGATAAACTCAATTGTGCTGCTCCACAAATGTATTTCCTGTATATAGTGAAGGTGACATTACTGTGCATTTAATGTATTGGGAAATCATTTCTATCATAGTTTTTTTTTTACACCATGGTGGTTTTAAAGCATTGAAGTTTCTTCTTCATATACGAAACCAGGTGTTTAAAGAACAGAGCATTTGATTTATTGGCCTTAATTTAAACTGAATCACTCCATTTTACAGATCCAGACACCTGTTCCAACATATGAAAATAGTTGAATCTAACTAAGACCTACTCATAGTAGACCCACTACAACCAATGGACTTAAGTTAGTCATTATTGAAAAGAACAAAACTATTTGCAATCAGCAAAATAAAAGCACCACATCTGAATAATTGTAAATGTGTGTCCAACATAAATATATATATGTATATACAATATTCATTAAAAGTTCTCTACTGTGGTTTTCATATGACATGGAACTTACAGAATTACAGAGCATCTGATAAGATGTAGGCCTCATGGGATCAATATGATATGCATTTATGAAATTAAAGGCCTGCAAAAAAGAAGTCTTTCAGTAGAGATCAATAATTATGTACTGAAAGGATTATTCCTCCCTCTGTAAAAAGACTTCAGTAAGCTTCCACTACAGTTAATGTTGTCTGGATTCCACAGTATGGGAAAGTGTTTAAAAAGTGCCAAACAACAACACCCCCCCAAAAAAACTTTAGGGGTTGTTGTTGGTCATTTTGGAAGCCCTCTAGCTAGTTCACTGCGGCTTTTTATATATATATAATAATGCATGACTTATCTATTCCAGTTTGTAAATACCTTTTGAACTATTAAAGCTGCCCCAAAGTTACAAATGGTTTCGTAACATTTCCCTAACAGAAAGTGTCCTGCCCAGGCTTGTTTATGCAACAGAGACTCCAAGGTTATCATAGTTTTGCAGCTTGATACATGCAGAGATAACAGTTTCAGGCTACAGGAACAGTGGTTTCCTCTACAGTTTTAAGCTGCTTTAGGACATTAAAAAAATTATATTTATTGATGCTGATTAAGGACCTGTCAAGAAGTACATTTGAGAAAACGGTGAAGCAAATAAACAAATCAAAGCACAAACACAAACAACTCAGGTGGATAGTGCAAAATATATGTATATACATAGTTGCAAGAAAACAGAGAAGCCGCCTCTGTTTGCCCAGGTCATGTATTTATTTATGGTTATCCAGTTCTACCCTTATCCTCTGGTTTCTGTAGAACACCACCCTGAATCTGACACTGTAATAATCCTCAGGATTTTGTGGTTTGGAAGAGGAATTTAGGCAGATACCTTATTTGCTCAAAAGGTCTTCATACCCTTCAGTGCATTACAACAACAACAAAGAGTTGAAGTCTTTGCCAATATATCTGATTAAAATCCATTTTTTCACCTCTTGCTGTAGAAAATACCACTTTTCAAAATACTGGAGGGGATCCTAGGTCTTCAACCCAAATTGCCAAAATTCAAGCAGAGCCATAAACAAGCATTATTATTACTACTGTCATTAAAGAGCAAATTTGCTTGCTGAATGTGTTTCTCCCAAGTTCTGCCATCTGCACTAATGATTCTACACATTACCAGCTCTATTATCATCTTGAAGCACTAAAGAAAGTCATGTTCCATTTGCCGATCAAGGGCAAGTTATGCCCTGAGGATTGGACATGTGTTCATGTTTCTGATTTGTAATTTGTCACTTACACATCTGATTATCCCTGCACCAGAGACTAGCACTTAGTTATGTTTAACTCTTATACCTACATCACTTTTCTCCTTTATGATGATAATTCATCTTTGGCTCAGCACAAATAAATCCTTGAATTATCTTGCTCCCGCAGCGTTCATTGTGACAGATTTTATCTGCTAGGGTTTTTTTTAAAAAATAAGAAATCAGCAAGATTACTTGGTCTTATCTTTTTCTGTGGTTTTCCTGGTTTCTTGGAACTCAATACTGAACCCTCCTGTTCTTTATGTTTGGTGGGAGATAAGTGCTAGTTCATTGAACATACATACTAATGCTGAATGTTGTACAATTTTAGCCAAGATCTCATGCAATATTTAAAGGATTTTCCCAAACAAATCTCCAGTATAAACTCTCATGAGGGAATCTAGGTGGCTTCTGAAAGAAGGAGTCAGGCATTTGGAAAGCCATTTGATAATAAAATAATTACCATGCTTGCCTTAGCAGTTTTTGGAACAGATATTTTAAGGACTGTGTATTATTCTGCATGACTGTTGCTGTTGTCATGACAGCACTAAATAATAAACATGTTTCAGTTTACTTTTCTTCTAGAAATACAGTATTTGAGATTGCTGCAGAAGGGTACATAAACTATTTTGGGGCCAAGTAGCTTCAGATCATGTTGGTGAGAACCAGAATCTTAGCCTGTCTTCATATGCTGAAAAGAATGAAGACACACAAAGGATTTGTACTACTCCTATTAACCCTGAAGATGCACAATACCATGTTTCAAATTTTATCCTTGAACCATGTATATAGGAGTCTCTTCTACTTTCTGTCTTGTGTTTTCAATTTAAAGACTTGTAGGTTATCACAGCAGCAACTCTGACCGCTGAAGAGCCAAGTCTCTAAACTGAACAGTTACTTGCCTCTCTGCCTATGTGAAAGGCTAGAGGGAAAATTGGATGAAAAGGCCCAAGCTATGCATATTGATCCTGTGTGTCTATAATATAGTTTTGAATGCAGCTGAAAGTTGTGGGATTGAGGGATGCACAGTAAATGTGAATAACCAATAATGTTAATAATTACCGTTTAATGTTATGCTATGTTCAGCTAGTAAAAGTTTTATCTTCCACACCAAAGTGGTTTGAAGTCTTTACAGTCAGCCACCTCTGCTCAAGTGGAATTTTACAGAGCAGCTAATCTGCTGATCTCATTTCCTTTAAAGTTTGCAACCAGGTGGCCTCGAGGCAACAATTGACTGGCAACATTCTAATGCATTTTAATAGGGTTTAATGTTAGGGGAAAATATTGATTATAGGACAAGCAATAAATTGAATCCTTCTCTGTGCAGGTTAGCCAAACTAGAATGTTTAAACCCAAATGTAACTTTTTATGCAGGGAGGGGAGAAACAGTTTGAGTAATAACCACCTAGACTCTAGAGGAAGAACTATTAGTATTGCATGCAATTATCCAACCAGTCAATGTTCCTGGTGGCTGGAAGCAATCCCAGATTGGGACAGGGTCAATCAGTTGATGATCCATTTCTCAAGGGACAAAAGTAGGAGCTGGGCAAACAACCTGCAGAGAGAATACAAGAGGAAGCTCATGCTAAAACCATGATCTTCAACAGTGTTAAAGTACAGATTGTTACTTGGATTTGTTTATCTCAAGCACTTTCCAAATCGGCCAATCTAAGAAGACTACCAACCTGCCAGGTAACAACCTGGATTGATGTACATGAGCTCTTGAAAGAAATGCAGGTGAATACAAGACACTTGGAGAGAAGGGATTACTTGTTCACTACTCTGACATTGTTCACTTTTTATTATTGCGTTGAAGTAAATTTAATGGTGTGGCAAGTCACTGAGCAAAAATGGGTGGTGGAGTTCTGGAAAGTGATGATACTCCTTTGCATCATATAAACACTCTGGCTCAGTGGCTCAATGGTAAGGATGGGGGAGAAATTTGATTCAGTCCACATAGGAAAGTAAACCTCCCCAATACACACTATGAACTGAAATGCTGCCATCCTTCAAAATTCCCACTTTTCTGAATTTAGCAGTGCACTTCTGCAGCTGAGTAATGTTTATTAAAATGCATCTATTAATTAAAATACCATTGAAACATGCATTGTATGGGAAGTTTGCTTCACTTTTTAGGCAAAATGGAAAACTAAAATGTGTATATGAGGAGAAATTTGCACTGATACTGATGAAGTTTCATTAGGACCAGCTAGTTGGCTTGCTAGCTTGATATTGCAAACTGATGTAGAAATGTGAAAAACTGAAATTAAAACTGAGTTCAAAGACTCTGTGAGCAGAGGTGAGTGCGATGAGGAAGACCACTTCAAGAGACAGGATTCTTAGAGGAACAGTTTTGAGAGCTTTGAAAGGTGATCATTGCAGGGCTTTGAGAGGATTGAGAGTGCTGCACCTGGTATTTCAGGATGTTGACTTTTAGTCACTTCTGTAGGCCCTCTTGAAGGAATTCTAGGACAGTTGATATGCCAGTCTTAGTATGGTGGTGAACTTTTGCAGACCACATGTGAAAGGACTTCCAGGGGGCCTGGTAGATACACATGGATGGTCTTCTCAGTTAGAAAAGGGTGTCTACCACTGTACTTGAGAGATCCATTTATGTCAGGCACTTCTGTTCAAATTCCACACAGTTGCAACCAGGTGGGATCTGAGATAGTATGTTCAGTTGAGTGGGTGGGCAAAGTGTGGGGAGATGGCTGTTGGATCCAGATGCTGTCTATTGGATGAGGCTTTGTATGCCATGGTAGAAGCTGTAACATCATAGCCAGGCAACGTTTCAGCCATAGAGTTGAGTTGCGAGGGGTGGCTGGAGGATCCAAGACTCCCAATTGGAATATAAAACACATTTGTCAATTATCATTGCACCCCAAACATGGAACCATTGAAAATCTTTGCTAAGGCTGCAATCCTAACCTTACTTACTTGGGCATAAGTCCCACTGAATTTAGCAGGACATATTTCTGAGAAGACAAGGTTAGGATTGCACTGTAAGATTCAAATTTCACACACATGAACTTCTACTGTGAGATATCTGTCTGTTTTTGAGGGAAGCATGAAAGCAAAGAGGGAGGAGCAGCAGAAGCTGCCTCAATTCAATCTTTTACCCACTTGTGCCTCTCAAACAGTTCAGGATTTTGTTCAGGGTATACAAATATCAAGCATACAATATTTGATCATTTTTCTTCCTTCCCCTTTGGGAGCATTTCCTATTTATATTACTTTGATTTTCCTCCACCATCACAAGAACACACACACATACACGAGTCCTCCAACAGTCTAGGAGAGCTGTATATTCTGATGGGTCTTCAGCAAAGCAGCCTTGAAATAATACTTAATTTTTTCTCCACAGAAGTGAACAGATGGTCTCACACAAGCCAGTGTAGTATGCATGGAATAAATGTGTTAAGGTGAATGCGGAAAGAGAGCTCTCACTCTCCTTCAGTAATTGACAGGTCTCCAAAAGGCCCATTAAAGGTAGCTAAGACCATGTTCAGAGGTTCCTAAACCAGTTCATGCAATCAGTAATTACTTGTTAACATAAGCCATTTACAAAGGGCCAAGTGATTTCCATATAAATTAATGCAAAAAAGTACTTCTTCCAAAGAGAAGCAGTTGTAGAATAATTTTAAAATTCAGAGAGGAAAGAAAAGGCAGGCGTGTGAAATTAGTAGCCGCCGGCTGACAAACCTCTTTTGCATTTTAAGCAATTATTGATTTGCTGCAACCACATAGGACAAAAGGAAGCACTGATTTATTTGTGGTCTAAATCATGATTTAGTCTGACTGCCCCCCTCAGTGTATGTTCATAATTCAGTGTTTTCTGCCAAGCTCTGACTGGACTATGTTTCATTTGAAGTAATAGAGAAGTTGTTTCTTTTGCGAGGCCTTAGCTATGAGTGAATGAGACACTGACTTAGAAAATGTGACTACATTGTACCTCATCCTTCACAAGTATAGATATGAACATTATAATTTTATTAGGGGTAATTGAAGAATTCAGCAAAGTTTCAGGGTATAAAATCACTGTACAAAATCTGAATATCTGGGATTTAATTTAAACAATTATTCTAGAGTTACAAAGTGGTATAAAAGTGCATGTAAATAAACTCCACTCAATTATTTGGCTAAATGGATATTGCAAGATCCAACTGTGTTATCAAAGTACAGTCATGAGAAGCTGATATCTGAGTTTACAAGTGAATTAAAGCATTGCTCCCAACAGAAAACATATTGACTACAGAAAATGACCGTTTTAAAAATGATAATTCTCCCCCTGCCCAATATTTTTATTTCTGAACCTGCCATGATGAGTCGACGCTAAAATTCTCTTCAGCTGGCAAAACACATTTATGGATTTTATTTAGGAAAATAAAAGCTTGCGCATGTCCATAGAAACCTTATTTAGAGGAATAAATGAAGGGCTAACCTGTTCCATTGATTACAAAACACTATGAAGCTGCCATGTTGGCCCATTTTAAAAACCACAAGAATTGCTAGCTTTAGAACAGAGTAACATCTCAATAAGCTTAAATAATATTTTGAGGGATTTTACACAACATGATAGATCAATTCTATGCATGTTGGCTGTGTACAATATTTGTTGTAAACATAAGAAGAAAATTAGTTCAGGTCTTTAACCCCTTATAGCACTTCTTTTTTATAACAGTGAGATAAAAGAATATTTGCTTGAAAATCTTTACTCATCGAAATCACATGGATTTATGGAGCCTTAGAAAATTATTGAAAGAAGTCACGTACACATTTCCCCCAATATTTGCAACCTAGAAACAATGCTCATACTTTAGTTGTTAAACAAGGGCCCCTTCAAGAACTTTCTGAAGTGGAAACTTTATGTTGAAAGAACACTCAGCATGATTACTAAGCGGAATTCAAAACGTAAGATAATTCCTATCTATGTAAATGGGAAAGAGGCAGTGTGGAGAGAGACTTGGTTATGGGATAATATGCCCCAAAACACCATCAATGTAAATCTTAGAGAAAGTTTCTATGAAGTGATTTTTGAAAGGTATTTTACACCAACATACCCCAGTCTCCTATTTCTTTTCAAATTGGATGTTTATCAGCATATGGTGCTGAACAAAGCAGTACTGTCTAGTGAAACTTGTAGGTGATCATGTCACAGAACACCCACAGGTAACATGTAACTTAGCCTTCAAATGATTAGTAGCATTAGGGATGAGCCATGGCTGGGTTGAAGAGCACCTACATTACATGCACAAGGTCCAATGTTCAATCCTTGGCATCTCAAAGTATGGTAGGAAAAGATTGCTGTCTGGAGCACCAGAAAGCCACTGTGGGTCAGTAAAGACACTGTTGAACAAGGTGGACCAATGATCTGTCTCTGTATGAGGTGCTTTCTGATGTTCTTAGGATGCTGTTCCAAATAAGGTCAGATTGAGCAGGAAAGCCTTTCTATATTTTGAGCAATGGTTTAGATCAGTGGTGGCTAGACTCGTCCCTCCAGATGTTTGGGGACTACAACTCCCATCATCCCTAGCTAACAGAACCAGTTGTCAGGGATGATGGGAACTGTAGTCCCCAAACATCTGGAGGGCCGTGTTTGGCCACCACTGGTTTAGATGAAAGGTTCAAAACAGGCAAATGGGCCTGGAAGGACTTTGCCTTCCAGCTGTTTAAACCATTCAGCAAGGATATACTGCCATCACCAATAGCAATACTGAATACGATTTGCCACAGATTCAAGCAACTCAACTTAAAGAATAAGCTTATCTTTCTATTAAAGATTCTCAAACAATTGTACAATGAGATTGTTTCAATGCTATTGCATTCCCCCCCCCCCTTTTGGAATATAAGCAACTGTAAGCCACTCTTGCTATTTTCTTCCTGCTGACAACATAAAAAAGTATCATATTTAATTCACAGGGCACTTCATCTTTTATATGTGCTTTCTGTTGTGAACTGTTCTATTGTACCCATATGTATGGCTGATTTTTATGATTTGAGGTGGGGAGAGTTCTCCATTCATATCCATTTTATTTCCTAATAACTATGCAGGCAAAAGAAAACTTAGAGTGATGACATTTGAAAGGAGATAAACTCCCAAGTGATTTGTAGAAAGCCCACTTAGTTTAATGTGACAGGCAGCAATAACGAGGCAATTCTTATTCACTATCAAGACTTCCAAATGTTTCTGCAGAGAACTTAGGAAATGAACATAAAGAAAGCTTTAAGAGCCCAACACTTCAGATGAAATTACTGGGGAATTTATTGAAAAATGGATAGTATTCTGCAATAAGCATCACTTTGGTGCTCTTGAGCATCTCTAATACAAATTAATAATAAACTGAGTTTGTGAAGCTGAGGAAGGCCTCGCTCGGCGGGGTGCTGCTATGGATGTCAAAAGTGATCCATCTCCCAAAGTACTTTCCCACTGATATCAAAATTACAAGTTTGCAAGCACCTATAAGAATATGTTCTTGCTGAAATTATTATTTCAGCCCCAATCAGTGGGATTGAAACATACTTTGTACTTCTTACACTCCAGTGGAAACTAGATGAACAGCAAATTTTGAATCTGTAAGGTTGGTAGGACATACTAATGGATTCTCACTTTTCAAACAGTAGTGGTTGGGTAGGTGGGTCTGCTATGCTCTCCTGGCCTTCCTCCTGGCTGGGTTGCTTCATACCAGCATGGAGATGGGGAGGGGAGAGGTGATAGTGAGGTCGGTGTGGTGCAAATGCACCAGCAGGAACACTACATTGGCTCCACTGGCACATTTGCACTGCACTGACCTCACCGCTGCTTCGCCCTCTCATCCTAGTACGTTGCAGCAACTTAGCCAGAAGGAGGTCAGGCGAGTGGCACAGCCCCACCACAATCAAAGGACATCAAAAAAAGGGAGGAGAGGAACCATTGTTAATGTCCAAGTAACTGAACATTATTCAGCTAGTTGCATGGACGGCTGCCTTGACAGCCACATTTGTGATCTTGCCTTTATCTGCTGCAGTGATCAAGTTCCCCAAATCTCCCCAGATCACCATTGCTACAGATGGAGAAAGGCTTCCTGAAGAATTACCATATTTATCTGTGCAATCTTATGCATGTCCACTAACAAGTACTACTCTCAGAAGTTCAAGCTAGCCTCTCTGACTATTGGCATATATTTCCTGGTGGAAAAGTGAATTTAGCTAAGGCATTAGTGATTTGTGTCTCTCTCTTTTAGTACATACTAAAAATATTAGCTTTCATACATTGCCACGGGGAACGCTTGGTCAAACAGTGAGTTAACTGACTTGTTTATCACTGAAAAGAATAGGATGGCTTAGGATTTTAGATGCCTATGCTAAATAGCTCTTAGCATATGATTTCTGGAAATGGAAATGTTGTATTGGTAGAGAATCTAAACACTGAACTTTTAAAGAAAGACACAAAGAATATCACTTTAGGCTGGGAACATTCCTTTTGTAAGGTTCAACAAGCTTTATTCCATTTAAAGTTTTGGTGTATAAAGTCAACATTTTTATTTAATTCAGATGTAAACCATATGCAAATACAAAATTATCATGCTAGTCATATGGAAAATTCTAAAAGGATTTCTAGCACTGAGATTGGAAGTCGCAAAAGAGGATTAAGCACGTTTTGATTATAAATTGCACATCCTGAAATAACTCTGTAATCTCCTTATTATTTCCATTGCCCACATTTTCAATGAAGAAACAGGGAGATAATATTTTTCCTTTTCTGTATTTACTTTGCAACTAATTTAAGGGCTTTTTTTTTGCTGTTTACTTTTTGCTGAGAAAGAGGCATGCCAAGTGAGCACTTTAAGGAGAACATGGAAAGTAATCCAGAAGCTCATCTGGCAATTGTAGATGAATGGGAGAACAGGCTGAAACACAGGCACAGAGCAAAGAGAGGGACTGAAAGAATCAACAGGGGATCCAATATTTATAGTTGTGACTCTTATTTCTTATGCGTTTCTCATAAAATAAGTTGTTTTTCAGAGAGACTATTGTGAGATCATAAAGTGAATGTTTAGAGAGCCGGGTTCACTTGACTTTGTGCAATTAGCCCAGAGCACGTAATTGCTCTGGGCTAGAAATAATTCTAGCTGATAGTTTGCATCTTACTTAGTCCTACAGACGACTACTGTATCTGGCACTCTTGGAACTTTGGGTGCAAATCAGCTTGGAGAAGAGGAGTTTGCATGGAGTTAAGACAGAGTGAGAGACATCCAGATTCTCAGAATATTCCTGCATTCCTTGTTGTTGTTTAGACTGTGATATCTTAAGATGCATCCTGTTTACAACTTCCTCCTCCTCACACTTCTCTCTCAGACCTCAAGATGAGAGGTCACATTCAAGCTATTCTCTGAGAGAACAAAGGAGTGAGCATGGGTGCCTTGTTCTGTTCTAGACTAGTTAGTGAAGACTGAAACTAGAAACCATCTCCAACACAAGTTATGT
The DNA here is from genome assembly GCF_964252035.2 of Podarcis erhardii. Classification (NCBI taxonomy): domain Eukaryota; kingdom Metazoa; phylum Chordata; class Lepidosauria; order Squamata; family Lacertidae; genus Podarcis; species Podarcis erhardii. The sequence continues at coordinate 51,451,571 of NC_138508.1, read as the reverse complement.
ATTTATTACAATAAACAACAATCATTTTCTTACCTACAAGCATCTCTCGCTCTGTAATTGCCACAGGCACAGTCTACTGTCTCAGCAAAATTCACAGGCCAGATACTGCTTACTTTGCATACAAAATGCATACAAAAGTGTTTCATGCAAATAGGTAATTTGCCAGTTATCCCAATAGGCATACTTACATGTAACAAAGTAACCAAGGCTGAAAATACATGATGGACAGAAAACTAGCTGTCTGAGAGTCCTAGCTGATGCTCCTCTGCCGCAAAGCAGCAAGGTAGGTGATCTGAAGGGCTAACATTGCTCCTCTGGTTTCTAAAGGGGGCAAGTCCCCTACCCCTAGTTGGATGGCTGGATAACACATGGGCTTTAGATGCTGGTGCATAGATTTGGGTGCATACCTGTATAATGCAGCTTGGCCTCTTCATACACATTATGCCATCCCACCTATTTGCCTGTGTGTGCTGTAGTTTAATTCTAGATTTTTACCTAATAAGACCACACTAATCCAATATTTAATTGTGGGTGACAGAAGATCTGACATGTATTACCAAGACCTGGGTGAACTGGGAGGTGTTGATTGGGCTACTTGGTGCAGCATCAACATAGACAGAAGGGATGGGAAACCTCTGTCTTGGAGCTGGCTGTGAGGGCCTGCAGCTGATGTCAGGCCAAGTAGATGGTAAACTAGGCTGCTGCTGGTGGATCTTCCTTCCAGCAGCTTCTCTGAGCTGATGGAGAGATATGAGGTGTGATGTTGAAGGAACCTGGAATGGTAGTTCTTGGTTATTCCAGTGCTGAGGCTGCCTCTAGCATTCTGGCTCAGGACTTCATGGTGTCAGTGATGACCATGCAACTGTCTCATGTTGTCCCTGGTCCGACACATAGGGCATGGCACGCCCTGTATTTGTTTTTTTCTTTTCTTCAATGCTGGAAGGAGTGTTCAGGAAACAGGAGTCAGGTCACTTCCTGGCAAAGTTTGGACTTACAGCTGTGATCCTCACTTGCAGAGGTGGTAGATAGTTTAAGAAGATCCACCCCTGGGAGCTATAATGGTGCTCACACTTGTTCTGAATATAGTAATGTTTGTCACAGAGCCTGGTTGTTTAGTTAATAAAGATCAGTCTCTCAGCCCAAAAGGTTTCCCAGCCCCGACTTCAAAGCTGATTTTGCAGATATTTAGTTTAGTACCTATTGCTGAAGATTACACTGAAGATTTCAGAAAAATATTGAAGGTAGTGTAAGGGAAAGTGCATGAATATGTTCTTGAAGAAACATGGTAAGCATTTTTCCAGTACATATTGTTGTAATCTGCTGCAAACAATGTGTTTTTTGTGTGTGTTATGAGACACAGAAGCTACATGAATGCTAATTGCTGAGCTATGAAATGTCCTCAGAGGAATGCAGACTTTACAAAATATAAAGAAAAGCTATTTACTAGTATAAATAAAACTGCAAATAGCTTGGACATTAGTCTGTTCCTATGAGTGATGAAGGCTTTTTATTATAATGCACATTAACCATGCATCCAAATATCAGAATTAAAATGGCAAACACATTAGTGTAAGGATGAATAAAGGAATCAATGAAATGCTACAAAAATGATTTTACTACATGAGCTGTTCAGTGTGACTTCTTGAACCTTACTGTTTTGAATAGGAAATCAGGCCATTAGCATTCCAGAAGCAAAGCGTCTAAAACAAGAAAAAATGTTGATTTAACGGAAGTGTGCTCTGTGTGAGCCTTCCTTCTGACAAGAATAGTCATTATTATGTGAAAAGGGAATATAATGATCATAGTGGAATTGATGTGCACGGCAACAGAGTCTCGATTCAGTGGGTTCAAAGCAAAAGGATGGCTACCCAGGTGCACTCTGTACAGGGTAGCCACTTTTTTACTTTTTGTTTCCAAAACCTCTTCTAGAGCACATGTGTCAAGACGCAGCCTTTGTCACTCATAGCACTCTGGTTTTCTGTGAGTAGGGGCTTTGCTAGGTGGTTAGAAGACTTGGATTTTTTATATATAAAAAAACCCCCAACAAAACCCAAATGACTATAACTTTCCTCCTGTTAACAGAAGTACATGAAATTTGAAGGTATATTACCCCAACCAGAGTAAAAAAAAGCCTGCCTAATTCTAGGCAGTGTTTGTTCTAGGCACCTTTACCATTTGCTTAAAATAGCCCAAAATTCTAATGCATTTTATTTTGAGGATGGGAATTTGTGAACTTGGTCACCCCGTCTGTGGATAGCTGCATTTCATGCAAGGGTAGGCATCACAGTTCTGGGGTGGGTTAAAAAAAGTTTTGCTAACAAATGTTCTGAAAATTGCATAAATGAGAGAAGTCCCCTCGGGTAAGAAACCTGCTGATTTTCAGCGTCTGGTAATCTTTGTGTTAGACACGTTTAAAGTCGAGTTTGGAGTGGGAAGAACTTAAAACAATTTACTTTCAGGGCAAATTATTTCCCTTTGACTACAAGATTGACTCCAGTCACAATGGAGCTCTTCCCCTCCCCATGCTGGAGTTTGCTCTTTCAGCAGACACTTGTCTGCAGTATTTATTTATCTGTGAATCAGAAACACTGAGGCTCCAAAAATAACTTCAGTGTTCCTCACTTCAACTTTTTTCCACCTTATACAGATCCTGCTTTACCTATGACAAGCCAAAATCCCCTCTGAGGCACCTTACTTGACCTTCGTGTATCACTGAATAGCATGCCAGTCTTGTACATCTTCTGGGACTATTTTATTGTTATAGATTTCCATGAAAGTCTCCTTGGGAGAAAAAAAAATGCCATTGCCACCATTTCTTTCCCCGCTGGAAAGCTATCCCTTGTTGTTATGTTTATATTAGAATCTGAGATGTAGCCAGATCCTTTATAAATCCAGCAAAGATCTGCACAGTGTGTAGTAAAATGAAAATGCTTTCCTCACCGGCCTACTGAATAGGATTTTGAATGCTGCAAATGAAGTGTGCTATGGTTGAATGCTCACCTATAAGCTGCTAGCATGTTTGTACCTTCTATTCTGGCTTGACTTTTAATCTTCATATAACAACTTCTTCTCTGTGAAGGATACAACTTGTCTGGCCACCGTGCTCCATACACACTTTGCTGGATAGAAAGGTTGATTTAAAAATACACGCCATCATATATTTTGATTCACTAAGTACTGCACTTTTCTAAATGGAAAAATAATCTGCATGTTATAAGGCAAGCCAATGTATTATCCACACACATTTGCAGAAAAAGTGCTAATGCAATTCCACCTGGAGAATGGTGATGTAAATTATACTTTATTATTATGATGCTGATGCCGTCCAACTGTTGGATATTTCTTGCTGGCTTAAAACTCATCCATAAAATACTTGTTACAGACTAGGTATTCTTAGTTTAAAGAATCTTCTGGCTTTTAAAAAGGTGTAATGGATATTCATATATAGTCATCTTCATTGTATTCTAGATCTGGGATAAATATAAATTCAAACTGAGTCTAGAAGTCTTACCTCTATTGTCTGTCAAAACGGAAGATGTAAGAACAATAACCGGCACACAACAAACACACACAAAAACAAATACTTGTTCTTAGGGCACCTTGCTGAAGTTAAGCAGGTCTAGATCTGGTGAGTGTCTGGAAAGAACACCACCTGGACACTCATGTAAGCCACCTTGAGAACCACAATGAAAATAATGTGGGACATTACGTTCAAATAAGCAAGTAAATTATGAGAATGTACTAAAATAATGTTACACATTACCCCAATCTCCAGAGCAGTGCAAGATTTTAGGTGCTTACCCAGGGTTCATGTTTCCTTTGGAAATGAGGCACAGTGGAGACTGCAGTGTCTTTATGATAGATGGTTTATTCAACCATATATACAGCCTAAGTCTATGATGGAGGGGTTCAAAGCATTAACACTCCAAAAGGTTCTTGCTTCTCCCATAGCGGTAGCCTGGGATCTGAAAAGACCTCAGCCATGGCGCTGATCCTCCCTCCAGCTTGCCGCTTACAGATGGAAACATTTTCACTTAGAACATGCCACAGAAAACTGAAATCCTAAACACACAAAACTTTTTCTTTTTTCTTTGTCTCTGTCCAGCAACTGAGAGCTCAAGGTGTGGTTCCAGCCATCTGCATCTGGCACAGAATTTCCGCTTTCTTAATGGCTCATCACCTTGCCTTTGTTCAGTTAATGAATCATTCTTAGCAGCTTTTAGCAGCCTGGTTTGGCTATTCTGGCAGCTGAATCCCTGCTGAATCCAAGGATTCAGGGGGTTGATTAAATTCTAAGTGTTTACTAGTTCTAGGAATTTAGGGGAGTCTGACCCCCTACCTCAATTATAAGAATAAAAATTAGTTGTTAACTGTGAAGGTTGTTTTGGAGTCCGGGGAGGGTTTAAAAAAATAGGATATTTCTATTCCATTATATATAAAAAACATCTCTAAGCAGTGTACAGTATTTCCCTCCAAAATACCATAAAACTATCCTTACAAGTTACTATTATATACTGACATCAGTACTATAACTGGGTACTGATAGTAACCCCCTCTCCTTCTGACATGCCTCCCCATTCAACACCTCTCAGGCTACTGGCTCTCACCCAGGGCCCTGCAATCTTTCACAACAAGGGCGGTCCCCTGAACCAGCTGGCTTCAGTCTAATCTCTTACACTGGGTTCAACCTCACCACCCTAGTCAGAAATCAAGGGTCTGATTCGCCTGTAACTCCTCCAGTGATGTCACCCCTTTGGTGGGAGTGGCCTTCCAGCCACGTCAGGATTTGCTTTTATGCCCATAGCTATATCCTGTTCAGAAATCAATCAGTTCCAGGCAACAACAGGTTCAGTGTTATCCCAGGGAGGGAAATATTGTAAGCTAAAGACATGTGATGAGAGCCTCCCCTTGCTCACAGGCTCTGTATATGTTCTGTACAATGCTGCCTTACATGTAGGCTTTCTCTGTGAACTGAGGGTTATGTATGTATGCATGTATGCATGCATGTTCTGTGCAGAACTCCAAAATATCTGGGGGTCAGGAACAGGGACAGAGGGCATGGGTTCAGTGTATATGTTCTATGATCATGTGAAAAAGACTATAATTTCCATACTATGCAAGATCTACTAGGATGGCATGAAAGCAACAGTGGTATAGAAGTGGCAGTGCTTAAGATGTCATATAAAATGTCACTGACCTTCAGATGTGGTCTATTATTTGGCCTTAATGGTAAAGTCAAAATGCCAGCTTCTCAAAAATGCTTCTCTCCCCCCTCCCCCATTCCTCTTCTTTTCATTTTAGGATTGTCAGGTAGCATAATAGGATTTAGAATGTCAATGTCATTCATTATAACTGCCATCAAGTTATAGTTTAGCCTAAGAACAGCAAAAGAGGGTTTGCTATTAGGGAGATTTTTCGCAAGATCATGCATGCTTGATAAAGGAACTGCTGTATCTGAAGCTTTCAAAAGTGCTGTTCATAGGTTACTAGCAAAATGTCCATCACGATCAGAGAAGAAAGGGTCTCTCTCTCTCTCTCTCTCTCTCTCTCTCTCTCTCTGTGTGTGTGTGTGTGAGAGAGAGAGAGAGGTGTATGCCAGAAGTAACCAGAAGACTGTCAGAGCACATCTTAGACACATTGTCTTAATGTTCACAATTTGCCCTTAGCATGGGGAAAGGGTTCTCCCATTTTGAAAGCAGCCAAAACATTAAGAGCTGCCATGACTCCAATGAGCATCAACATAGTTTCCACTTTTGATCAGTGCTGCTTTCACTTATTCCCTCGTACCTACGGGACCGCCTCTCCTGGTATATCCCAAGGTCCATAAATAACAATACTTCGGAGGTCCCGAGCCTCAAGGAGGCTAGATTGGTCTCAACTAGGGCCAGGGCGTTTTCAGCACTGGCCCCGACTTGGTGGAATGCTGTGTCACAAGAGACCAGGGCCCTGTGGGATTTGGCATCTTTCTGTAGGGCCTGCAAGACGGAGGTCTTCCGCCTGGCCTTTGGCTTAGAATCACTCTGACCCCTTATATGGGATTTGGTATATAAATCTTCCCTTGGCTTTTTTGCTGGCCCATGTAGGACCAGCATGGATAGCTGGCTCGGGTGAATATCTGATGTTTCCTCCCTTTATGGTCTTGACCTATGGGCTACTACTAAAATGAGGCTGCATTTTAAGCTGTATTTTAAACTGTATTTTAAGCCGTATTTTAATTAACTGTTCCCCCCCTATTATGTTTTATTGTAATTTATATTTGTTGTTAGCCACCCTGAGCCCGGCCCTGGCCAGGGAGCACGGGGTATTATTATTATTATTATTATTATTATTATTATTATTATTATTATTATTATTAGAGTTCCTAGACATCTCAGGAATCTAGGTCTCAGTTTCTTCAGCAGTTCCTGTAAAAACAGTACTCTTTAGGTAGCCTGAATAGCCCTGAATGATCCAAAACAGATTTTTAGGAAACTGAGCAAGGCAAAATGAAAAGAATGTATTTAGGAAGCAAAATGAAAAGAATGTATTTCAAGGTGTATCAGATAACTTGTCAGTCCCACGATGTTAGGAAGGATTTACCTCCTATGCAGAACACTCCTTTTCTGCATTCGTAAAGTAGGATGTCAGATATCATGTTGCTTAGTGGTTGGAAGACCTCTCAACCCCTGCAGGATAGAAAAAAGCTACCTTTAGCAGGTGGCACATAGAGGAAAAAGTACTCAGAGATTCAGGATCCGTATTTAGAGTTGCTTGCATGATGCGCGTGCCACAGCCTATTGCCTTTCCTCCCTCCGCATCTAACCCGCTTCCCCTTTTGGCTTTGTTCTGATTATATTTACTTTAATCTGTATGGTACTGCACTACAAATGGCTATGCTCTGTTGCCAATTTTTTTTTTTATTGTTCTTATTCATGGGACTGTATTGTTAAGGAAAAAACAGTAAAAGTATGCATAAAAAGAACAACAGAAGGGAATGCGCTATTTCCTTAACTGGTATGACCCTTTTTATTTTTATTTTTTGCCATCCTCCCCTTCTTGAGCAGTAAAGATGAAAATAGGCACTGTTTGAGCATGATTCCTTACATAATGAAATTGTAATGAAGACATCAAAATGTAAGTCATGAACACTGCAAAAACGATGTATGGGGGTGGGGAAGGATCAACAAAACCCCACATTTGCATATGACAAGGCAGGAAGAGAATTTGAGCTACACCTGGGATGGTGGGGTAATAGGACTTGCCATTTTAGGGGGTGAAACTTAATTTTTGCAAATTTATTCAGTGAGGAGTCTTAAAAATGTGTTTTGTTTGTGAGGAATTTAAATCTGCTATTATTTTGTGATTGGGCAACATTTAGCTTGGTAAATCTAAGTTTGATTTAAAAGCATCTAAACTGCTCTTGGAAAATCAAGTAATTTTACTTTTATGTTCTGAAAATGTCAAGTAAGATTATTTTTAAAACATAGTTTTAAAAATAGTTGAAATCATAGAGTAGCATTAGAAAGTAATGACATCAGTTTATAAGAAATTTAAACAACAAATTTCAACAAGTCTTGCTTTGATATGTTCTTGGACATCAGCCATCAACTTGCTGCTTGGCCTCTGATGTAGCCCTCACACTTGCCATGTGCATACATCCTGACTGCTGCCTCTGTGATTTGTTTCACACACCTCTCTATAGACTGAGTATGACAGGGCCACTGTAGAACTTGCATGAGCTTCTTGATGAACTTCTTTACATCTGTTGCAGTAAGTTTAGATATCAAAGGAGGTTCATATAATAATAATAATAATAATATTTTTTTATTTATACCCCGCCCTCCCCAGCCAAGGCCGGGCTCAGAGTGGCTTACAAACAATAATAAAAACAAGAAGAATGATTACAACTTAAAAACAAAAATAAAATACAACATTAAAATAATGGAACATTAAAATATTAAAATGTAGCCTTGTCACAGGAGGAGAAGGAAAAGAAAACAAAAGAGAGAGAGAGAGAGAGAGAGAGAGAGGGAATCAAATTGGCTCCAAGCCAAAGGCCAGGCGGAACAACTCTGTCTTACAGGCCCTGCGGAAAGAAATCAGATCTTGCAGGGCCCTGGTCTCCTGAGGCAGAGCGTTCCACCAGGCCAGAGCCAGAGTTGAAAAGGCCCTGGCTCTGGTTGAAGCCAATCTAACTTCCTTAGGGCCTGGGACCACTAGGGTGTTGCTATTTATGGACCTTGAGGCTCTCCGTGGGGCATACCGGGAGAGGCGGTCCCGTAGGTACGAGGGTCCTAGACCGTGAAGGGCTTTAAAGGTCAAAAGCAGCACCTTAAATCTGACCCTGTACTCCACCAGGAGCCAGTGCAGCTTGAAAAGCACTTGGTGAATATGCTCCCATGGCAGAGACCCCGTGAGGAGCCTCGCTGCAGCATTCTGCACCCGCTGGAGTTTCTGGGACAGCTTCAAGGGCAGCCCCGCATAGAGCGAATTACAGTAGTCAAGCCTGGACATGACCGTCGCATGGATCACTGTGGCCAAGTCAGGGCGGGAAAGGTAAGGGACCAACTGCTTGATGCGGCGAAGGTGGAAAAATGTCGCCTTGGCTGTTGCTGTAACCTGCGCCTCCATGGAAAGGAAGGCGTCAAGGATTACACCCAAACTCTTAACGGAAGACAAATAACGGAATATGCCCTGTCAAACCAGTCTCCAATAGGGACGAAGCACTGGGGTTGATGGAAGATGTCTTCCTCAGACATATAGAAAGATCTCCCAGTTTGTCATAATCTCCACCCCTCAAGTCAATGATGTTTTGGACCCCAGATCTCCTCTTCTCACTGTCATCTGAGCACAAGAGTGCCTGGATTATCATTTCACTGAATGCACACCATGGCTGAGTGCTGGATGGTTGGCAAAACAGCATCCACCACAGCCTTCTTTTGCAGCCTTATTCACTGCAGCTGAAACAAGATGTCATGTGGACCTTCCACTCAAGAGTGGTTTACTTTGATGTTGACACACAAACCATGTATTCCACTATCATGCTTAAATTTTTGAGGGTTTTGTCTTTAATACCATGTTTTGAAACCCATGTGACAAAGCCTTTGCTGTTGAATGCCTCACTGGATCCATTTCAAGAAGGGCCAGATCTGTGGGAAGTTTTCTTGTCCTTATGGCCTGTGTGATCAGATACCAATACAAGCTTGGGACATTTTTTTTTTAAAGGTACAATTTGTTCCAGGATGTCCTCCAGATGCCAGTCATATAGACCAGAGACATCTAGCAGAGCTGGATAAGTGGTATGTTTGCAGTGCGCAATTTTGCTGTTGGTTGCAAAATCCAGCAGACATGCACATTCTGCAAAGAACTAAGCCCATCAGAGGGTCACACAGCTCAGGATTATATCTATAAGCAGAATCATCACCAATATTCAGTATGCAACCAGATACATACTTACCTGGGGCAAACCTCATTTAACTCAATGAGACTTTTGAGTAGGCATATGTAGGATTTATGCTGATAGGCAAGTGTGGCAATAGTATTCCAAAGGAAATAGGTTCTTGTTACTATAACTGACTGTTCACAAAAGATATATTAATGTTTTAGGATGGAATCTCATTTTCCCCCAGGCTGCTTATTAAGCCTATTCAATCAACAGCCTGACCCTGTTTAGTTGGAGGTAAATCTCAATGCAAGCAGTCAGGCTTACTCCTACTAGGATTAATCTGTCAAAAGTTTAGAAAATCCTAAACCAGTTCATAATGCTCACAGACTTTCAGCCACTGAATTAGATTACTATTAGTTATATTAATTATCTGCCCATCAGCTATGTGTGTCTTCAGTGGGATTTATGCAACTAGACAAAGTGTTCAAGCTTTGGATTCCCTGGGCTCTGAATTCAACCTGTGATCAAAGTACTGGCTGTAGTCTTTTATCTTGAATCCTCATATTCTCATCATCTTGTTTACTGACTTGTCTGCATCCTTGTTCGCATTTCAGTGAGATGCAGCCTGTTGCCATGAGGGTCACTGGCTGTCCTGTCAGGGAAGAGTGGCACTTATTTACAGTCATTCCGCCCTCCCTGTGCAACCAGCAATCTGAAAATAGGCTTTCTATCCTGATGGCCTGATCTTGATATAACTCATCTTGCTAAGGAAGAACAGCTGAGGCCTTTTGGGGTCTTTCAGAAAGGTTTCCTGCTGGACCCTTATTAGTCTTTGCAAGAATTCTGAGTACATGCAGCTCAGTGCCAAAGCAGAGTAAAATGGTAATGTCGACTTTTGAAAATATATTATTTTAAGGTAATCGGTATATCAGACACAATCTTCAGACATTTTCTTCTAAGTAGTACCATTATGAGATATAATGATGAATGATGCTGCCATAATGCTGTCATTGCTTATAATAATCTCAGCTGCATATACTTCAATCTGCGGCTGAGCAGGGATGCAAAGGTCTAAGCCTCCTCCATCCATCCACTCATTGCAGACTACAGAAATTCTGCTTCAAACAACAACATTTCAGCTCTCCTGCCTACTGCCATAGAAGACAAACATGTTCCAGTTCTCCAAATTAGTTGTGTGAAGTTTTTGAACTGAACTCTGTCCTATTGTTTCAACCGAAACTGTGTTGCAGAAATATTAAAGGGAGATTAAGTTAAGCATTTATTTTTAGGCTAAACATTTATTCACCGATGAAGAGTAAAATCTTACAATTGACATTGCTAATTGCTTCTTATGCATGCTCAATTTAATAACAGCTTGTGAATATTCACATAGTCCAACTTCCTTTATGTATTTAGATTTGTAATAAAATCATTGTATATGGAGCATTTAAACTACAGCCTACCTCCCCCCCCCATTTTAAAAGCAAGGGCAGAGCATCTTGCTTTGGAAAGAAGAATGATAACACTCTGTTATCATTGGGGACTATGAGTCATGGGTTTCTGTATATTGAGCAATCCGATACATTGACTTTTCATTTTGAAATAAAGAGGACACAGTGACCATTGTTTATGGGTATGATGATATACTACACAATGGGTGTTATGCTAATCTTCAGCAATTTAGGTCACATCCACACCACAAATTTAAAGTACATTTAAAGTAGGAGCCTTGGACCAAGAGCCTGGCATAAGCAAGGAGGCTATGTTTCTATGTGTAGGAGTCTTCTCCTACTTCACAACCAGCATGAAAATGCAGGATACTAGTCTATGATACTAGCTTCTTAATAGGAGTGCTATATCTATCTATCTATCATCTATCTTTCTCTATATCTATCTATCTATCTATCTATCATCTATCTATCTATCATCTATCTATCTATCTATCTATCTATCTATCTATCTATCTATCTATATCTATCTATCAATATCTATATCTATAATCTATCATCTATCTATCAATATCTATATCTATCTATCATCTATCATCTATCTATCATCTATCTATCTATCTATCTATCATCTATCATCTATCTATCATCTATCTATCTATCTATCATCTATCTATATCCATATCTATATCTATCATCTATCAATCTATCATCTATCTATCTATCTATCTATCTATCTATCTAATCTATCTAATTTTCAGGCTAGTAGCTTTTGTAGACTTATTTGCAAGGCTGGCATTGACATGTCATAAAGCCGGATGCTAAATTGTAAAAAACGAACATACAACAAAACCCTCTTTAACTGTCTACCTCAGCAACTTAGCTGGTCCTTTAATTCTTAAGATTGTTACTTTATATAAATAAAAAATATGACAGAAATGGATTATTTATTCATTTTTTAAAGGTCCTATCTATTTCATAGGTTTTTTTTCCTGGGCAAATTGTAGCTCAGGTGCACTTAGCCAGAACATGAAAAATAACAATCTTCTCGACCCTCCCTCACTGTCTGGAAGTGTAAAATTATAATGAGCCCTTATAGCCAGAAGCAAGCCAAGTATTTAACTACTTAGGGAACTAATGATCCATGTGAAATAATCTTGCCCAATTAAAGCCAATAGAGATAAAGAATTTCCAGGCAGCCAACTGGAAGGGAGTAGGGGGCAGAAAGAAAGATATTTAATTTTTAGGAATATCTTGCTGAATTTTTAAGCCTGCCACTGCTTGTTTTGTGGGACAGGATTGTCCATTCTGTATTTAATTGCTTGTCACCTCTAGTTTTCTTCTTATTTTATTTTTGTCACTATTATACAAACCTCTTGGCATGCATCACTGCTGCTGCTACTGGGGGCAGGGAAGCTCTATTGACTTCCATCCTGGCAGTATCTGCTGAATACCTCCATGTGGCTGCTGTCACTCCATGTTGAGCCTAGCATGGATTGGTTGCCGCTACAAAGAAATGGACGTAATTGGCCAGGGTTAGTGTCATGCTAAAAGTCAACTGGCAGTGTGCTTAGCATATCGTGAGCAGTCATATGACCTGCTCAGTGTATGATACCAGGCCTAAAACTCAGCATGCTTTTCCCCCCTGCTGATATCCTATGTCGCAGAAAGGAGGAGTGCACTTAGGATCCTAGAGCTGGAAGAGACCACGAGGGTCATTTGGTCCAACCCCCTGCAAATGCAGGAATCTTTTGCCCAACGTGGGGCTCAAACCCACAACTCAGAGATTAACAGTCTCATGCACTATCAACTGAGCTATCCGTGTTATGCCTCCGAGACTTTCGTTAACAGAACACCAGATGAAATAATATCTCCACTATGCAGAATACAGTCATCAGTTTTCCTATTTGTAAGCGTTCCCAATTTCTTAATTGGCAATACATTCATAACAATTACGAAGTCTGAAATAAGTAGATCCCTTCTGTTTCATCCCTGTCATCCTAAACCAGTGCCCTGTCAACAGGTTGGAAATAAAGGAGAAAGGTGTGTGTGCCAAGTAAGGAGGGGTAGAAATGGAAATGGCTAAAGTGCATGACTAAACCAGAATCAAGTCTTAAGGCTGTAGCAGTTAGTGCCTCAACCCCACTTCTTTCAAACTATGTATTGTGATATGTAGATCACACATATTCAAAATGTGTGTTACAATTAGGATGCTCAAGGAATGTGGTCTGTTCATGTGTCACAGTGAATTGATTTGATCCACAGGTTCTGGACTCATGTGGGGATCAGAACATACTGTGACTTTTTTGTGTTTGCTCTGTGCTCTCTGTACTATGAGGTGGTCTGAGTTTAAGTTTTTTATTTACCATAATTTTCGCTCCATAACACACAGTTTTTTCCTCCTAGAAAGTAAGGGGAAATGTCTGTGCGTGTTATGGAGCGAATGCCTACGGATGGCGGGGGAATCTGCTGCAAGTCCGTGGCTTGCTTTGAAACAGCAAAGCGGGTGTAAGCGGCTCCTGTCAGCGAGCCCAGCCGGGGAGGAGGGAGAGAAGCAGAGTGGGAGAGGAGAGGAGCCGCTTACACGAGTGTAAGCAGCTCCTGTCCAGTTGGCTGCTTTAAAACAACCCCGTGCTCTCTGTCCCTGCGTGCAGTTTTTTGCTGTTGGATTTTGGATTAGCCACTGTAGGGGCTGTGTGTGTGTGTGCTTGAGCTATCATTCTCCTCCTTCTGCTTCCCGTTCACTCTCCCAGTGCCCCTGCGCTCTCCCAGCGCCCCTGCGACTTTAGGATTGATACTGTGTGTGTGTGTGTGTGTGTGTGTGTGATCGTTCTCCTTCTCTTGCTTCCCGTTCACTCTCCCAGCGCCCCTGCGCTCTCCCAGCGCCCCTGCAACTTTAGGATTGATACTCTGTGTGTCTGTGTGTGTGTGAGGGATCGTTCTCCTTCTCTTGCTTCCCGTTCACTCCCCCAGCGCCCCTGCGACTTCCAGCGCCCCTGTGACTTTAGGGCCGGTTCTCTGCGTGTGTGTGTGTGTTTTGACCTCACTGCGCTTGTTGGGGGAGAGTGTTGGTTGCAATTTTTATTGATTTGTCTCAGTGTGGTTACTATCGTGGTTTCCTTTGTTTGTCTTAGCAGGTTGCTTTTAATTATCTTTAAGTGTGAGTGTGAGCGTTTCGGCAGCTGCGGAGCCGGGGAGGAGGGAGAGAAGCAGAGCCTGCTTGTTTTAAAGGAGCAAAGCGGGAGAGGAGAGGAGCCTCTTCTGCATTATTAGCAGCATCCTTCTCCACACCCCCCACGCGTGTTCCTTCTCCCCTTAAGCCCCTCTCCTGCATTATCAGCAGCATCCTTCTCCCCACACCCCACACGTGCTCCTTGTCCCTTCAGTGCTTTTCCTTCCCTCCCCACTTAAAACATGGTTACAAAGCACGGATCCACATGGATCCTCAGAATTTTTGCACTGGATCACCCCAAATTCACCATCAGATCACATAGCATGTCCATGGCTACAGCCTGCACCAAAACACACACACGCACCCACTGTTTCATGGGGCCGCAGTGGCTACAAAGCATGGATCCACATGGATCCTCAGGATTTTTACATTGGGCTACCCCAAACTCACCGTCAGATCACATGTCTGTGGCCACAGCATGAACCACAAAAATCATACATCCACTGTTTCGTTTAGAATATTTTTTTTCTTGTTTTCCTCCTCTAAAAACTACGTGCGTGTTATGGTCAGGTGCGTGTTATAGAGTGAAAAATATGGTAGATAATAGTCATAGCCAACAAACAAGCAAACACAATCGCTGTCATATGTTTTCCCAACGCAGATGTCCCTGGGACTTCATATGGGGGTGGGGTGGGAGATGTTCATCCCTAGGTAATGACAGGGGTAACCACCTTGTCTTCTCATATAAACATACTTGTGAAGGATGGGATAATATCATATTTATTCACTCTCAGGGCATTCGCAGAGCCATTTGGTACCAACTGTTTGGGTTCCTTGCCACTTGGAACAGCTATTATCTGCTTCGTTTGCTTTAAATTAAAAAGTAAGTGCAACCTCTTTGGACCACATCATAGCCCAGGATGATATTAGGTTTGAAAAACATTTAAGTGTGCTTTTAAAGATACATGTTGAAATATTTATTTGAGCAAGATGTACATATCACACAATGGGGGGTGTGTGTTTCTAAGTAGCTTACATTAAATGATATAAAATATTCATTAACGATAGCAATAAAAACATACTTTAAAAACAAGAGCAATAATGAAATTATCAAATTATAGAAAAAAGTAACAGATTTTTTAAAACCTAGAAGAAAACAACAATAGTTAATTATCAACTCAGTTAAAGCTCAGAGTCCCTTAGAGTACTCCAGTGGAATTTTCCAATGTTAAACCCATTCACCAATGCATTCCCATTTCAGTGTGAATTAAACTGATTCAACTTGACATATGTTACAGTAGGCGAGAAAGCTATGATGGATTATTTATTTATTTATTGCATTTATATCCCTTATTTTTCTCCATTGTCCCCCTACCTGACTCCTTTTTCTCCTATCCTCCAGCCACTTCTTGCAATGAAGAAAATTGAGCTTGTCAGTAAGGCTGCTGATGTTACTTTCATGCTCTCTCCCAAATGCTTTTATTGAAAAGACAGACAGGGGTGGGGCAGGAGGTGGAACTTGCCCTCTTCAACAACAGCTGTAACTGTTGGTCTTAGTTCATTCAGGCAATCTTCCAGATGGTTTTTGTTCCGGTTGGCTCCTCAAGCAAACAGAGTTCACACCAACATACTTCGCCTAATAACGCAATGCTTTGCAGCCTTATCTAGAATACCTGTGTGTCGCTCTTTGTTTTTAATTAGAAGTTAACATTTCTGGTATCATTATCCCCCAGCATGGGGGACACAAACAACCCACTCCAAGAATTTAGGTGAGTATGATAAATGAAGCAATTTAAATTTACAAGCAGAATATTGCCTTTAGTGAGAATATTCAGCTTTGTCCAACAATTTGGTCAAAGCCGAATAAAACTAGGTCACATTGTTGTCGCATTGCCTTGTGATGAATACGCAGCAAAGCTCCAAAGGAAAATTAGTTTTTTAATGAAAAAGATGCAATTCTGAAACAAGATTTAGGCCTTTACATATTTGAACTATGTTAGGGTGATAAATCACCCTTAATCTTGAGCAATACACAGAATGTTCCAAAAGGAGAAATCACAGAAATAACTGATGCCTGGAATTGTCACACAGAGAATCCTGATCTCCTGGAAGTGATGTATTGCTTAGCAATGGTCCCTCATAACACCGGTTTATTATATGCCACATGCAGGTTTATTATGGGATGGAACTGCAAGCAACTAGCACCTTTTAAAAACAACAATGCAGTAATGTAGAAAAATTATAGCTGCTTCTCTCTCAACTGATTTCTCCCAAAGTTTTACTTATATATATGCCAATAATTTTACTTCCTCCTTTGTACAGACACTGAGATAGCATACAGGTGGGAGTGAAGGTAGGGAAAATAATGGAACTGCTCTTGAACCTGGGAGTCAAACCCTTCTAGTAATAAATGTTTAAGGCAATGAAGAACATAAGATCCCTGGTAGATCATGCCAGTGATCCATCTAGTCTAGCACTGGGTTCTCACAGTAGGCAACCCAAGGCAGGACCCAAGCACAACACCACTCTACCCACTTGTGATTCTCAGAAACTAGCATTCAGAGTCATACTGCCTCCAACAGTGGAGATATGTAGAACATAGCCATCATGACTGGTAGCCATCGATAACCTTATCCTCCATGAATCTGTCTTCTCCTCTTCCAACATTCAACTTCATTGGATGTCTGCAAGCTCTACTGTTAGAAAACAGTTTTCCTCCCTCTCTTATACCCACTTTATCACACCATGCATAATTTTATACATCTCTGTCCTGTCTCCTCTTACACTGCCCTTTAAGGGGAAAAGCAGGCAATTGCTAATGCATATGCTGTTGTGGAGTGATGGGAACACCATGACTTGCAGGATAAGGGTGACCTAGTGAAGGGCACCAGCAGCTGCTGGGGGTCCTTGGGACTTGGATCAAGAGACCTCAGCACCCCTGTGGAACACAGAGAGGCATCAGAGGCGCTGGTGAATGAGGGGCCAGTGGAAGAGCAGGAAAACAGCATGAAATACCAGGAACATGGCGAGGGGATCACATAGCCCTCCAGCAAAGAAGAGGCTAGGACCCTGGAGTAACATGACTCCCCATCCCCTCTGTCTCCAAGGGACAGGAGAAGGATTAAAGGGTAGAACAGCTGTAGTAGGTGGGAAGGAGGAGTGCAAGACTGAAAGCACATGATTCTCCACCTGCAGCTAATTAATAACCAAGCCACCACCTGAAGCCAATGGAGCCAAGACCCAGGTGGTGAGTCTCTGCCTAGCAACTAAAGACTACATACCAAGAGCGGCTGCCAGTACCTGAGTATAGGGTTGCCATGACTTTCTAGGGCAGACACTCACTCAACATGAGAGGTTCATGGGAAGAGGAGCATTGGCAACTGACAGAGGCAATAGTGTTGGAGTAAAGTGAGGACAACATCACTTGAACAGTGCAGGGAGTGTGTGGGGAGCTGCTGTGATGGTTGGAATTTCCCATTGAATTAGAATAAAGCCTACTTGGTTAATCATTAATGGAGCTAGGCTGAGGGTGTACCTCTGTGGCTTAGTCACAACATGATCAGCTAACCAGACACATGAAAGGGATTGTGTTTCAGGTCTATGCATATGTTAATTTTCAGGTATCCATGTTGGGTTTGGTGTTTCATTTATTTTAAGCTGCTTTTGACTTGGGTCCCATCTACCACTATTTGTAGTCAGCCTGCTCCTAATATTTGGTCCCCAACCCATAATCCCCAAGGGAAGAAGATCACTGAAACAAAGAATACTAGCTATCTCGCACTGTTCCAGAACCTTTCACTTCCAAGCTAAAGCAGTTTTATGAACTGCATTAGTAATGTATTTTTCTTGTTTTTCACTATAATACGCCAGAGGTTTTCGTTCAGAAGCTATTTTGAGATGAGTTAAGTTCTAAATTCCCCTGTAATTTAGCCTGTGAAGTTTGACAGAAGGCAATATATAATAATATCAAATAACAAGCAGAGATGCTAAAAAGGACAGTTACAAAAGTGAAAACTCAAGCATTGGGGAAGGTATGAGGAAAGTAATCTGGAAATACGAAAAAAAGAAAAAGAAAAGAGGAAAACAGATGACATACCATCTGGAAAAGAGGAGAAAATGAACTTTAGATCTCATAAAGGCCAAGAACACGCTGGTTACAAATAAGAATATTAAATTTAGATGGAAAAGGTACTTCCATCATCATCTTAGTGCTGGAAATGTTACATGGCAAAATGCTCTAGCATTTCATGAGGTAAGGTTAGATAGTGTGACTGTTGGAATCATAGATAGCTGAATGAACAACAAATGTAACAGCTGAGAAATGTACCTGTAAGGCAAGAGTGGGCAGACTTTAAGCAGCTGTAGATCACAAGAAGACTTCATTCCCTTCCATTGGCAGAGCCAATGACAAAGGGTCTTGTTCTTGTTTATTACAATTGGTTCACAACATAAAAATACATAATGAGAAAACAGTACATAATAGCAACAAACAAAAGCAAACCAATAACCTCCCTTTTAAAAGGCTATAGAATGTTTAATCAGCCAAAGGTCTGGTTATAGATAGACAGACGTCTTCTTCTGATGCCTAAAGATATGTAATGAAGGCATTTTCATCCCACAAATGGAGAGCCATCGCAGAAAAGTCCTGTTCTCATGTTGCCACTCTCCAGACCTCTTGTGGAGGGGAACATGAAGAAGGGCCTCAGATGACAATCTCAGGGTCTAGGCTGGTTTATATGGGAAGAGGCGGCCCTTGAGGTATTGCCGTCCTGAGCCATTTAATGCTTTAGAGGTCAAAACCTGCACTTTGAATTGGGCATGGAAACTAATTGGCAGCCAGTGTAGTTGTCCCAGGATCTGTGTAATATGCTCAAACTGCTTGTCTGAAGAAGTATGCATGCACATGAAAGCTTATACCAGAAGAAACTTAATTGGTCTATAAGGTGCTACTGGACAATTTTATTTTATTTTATTTTTAAATTTCAACTGCGTCAGACCAACACGACTACCTACCTGTGTCTTGTCTGGGTGAGCAACATGGCTGCTTTTTTTTTACCAACTGAAGTTTCTGAACTGTCTTCAGAGGCAGCCCCACATACAACACGTTGCAGTAATCTAGAGGTTACCAGAGGGTAGATAACAGAAGCTAGGCTATCCCTGTCCAGAAAGGGGCACAGCTGGACTACCAGACAAAGCTGATGGAAAGCACTCCACATCAGTATGGCCACCTGAGCCTCAAGCAACAGCAAAGGATCCAGGATTACACCCAAGCTACGTACTCACTCTGTCAGTGCCATCAAGAGCAGGCAACCTCTCAGCTTTCTGGTCTAGGGAACCACCCACTAACAGTGCCTCAGTCTTAATCTGGATGGCGCTTCAGTTTGTTGGCTCTCATCCAGTCCATTACTGAGGCAAGGCAACGGTTCAGCACATCCACTGCCCCACCTGCAGGTGTTAAGGAAAAGTAGAGCTGTGTGTCATCAGCATATTGCTGACAATGTACTCCAAACATGCAGATGACCCCACTCAGCAATTTCATGCACATGCTAAACAGCATAGGGGATCAAATAACCCTGAGGTAAGACAGAGGCCTATGGATAAAACTATGCATGGTATGGAGACAATGTAGATAATTGAACCTGTGGCCTCCAATGAACCTGAGGATGTGTCTACTAACCATGATGACTGTATATAATCTCCAGTGTTGGAGGCACTATGCCTCTGAATACTAGTCTCTGGGGAACACAAGTGGGGAGAGCCTTGCTGCACTGCATGTGGGCTACCAATAGGCTACTGTGAGAACAAGATGATATTATTATTATTATTATTATTATTATTATTATTATTATTATTATTATTATTATACCCCACCCTCCCTGGCCAGAGCCGGGCTCAGGGCAGCTGACACCAGTAAAATTACAGTAAAAACATAATAGGGAGGGGGGGACCCAATTTAAAATACAGGTTAAAATGCAATTTAAAATGCAGCCTCATTTTAAAAGTAGCCCATAGATCAAAACCATAAGGGGAGGGAAACATAAGGGTCAGACTGAGTCCAAACCAAAGGCCAGGTGGAACAGCTCTGTCTTGCAGGCCCTGCGGAAAGATGTCAAGTCCCGCATGGCCCTAGTCTTTTGTGACAAGAGCGTTTCACCAAGTCGGGGCTGGTACTGAAAAGGCCCTGGCCCTAGTTGAGACCAATCTAACCACCTTGCGACCTGGGACCTCCAAAATGTTGTCATTTGTGGACCTTAAGGTCCTCCGTGGGGCATACCAGGAGAGGCGGTCCCGTAGGTACGTGGGTCCTAGGTCGCATAGGGCTTTAAAGATGGAGGACTATACAGGCCTTTGTCTTGATCAAGAGGGCTCTTATGTTCTTAACATACTCCTATTTTTCTGTGCAAGGAGATGCGTTGATTGGAAGATGAACCTGGTTTATATATCACTGAGGGATTAAAAATGCCTGCAAACATCACAATACTCTACGGTTCTACGAGTCTCATACCAGCTTCAAAAGTTTTAGGAAGATTGCAGAAGAGATGGCAAAGCAAGCTTCAGCTATCTCTCTTCTACATCAGTATCAAGAAATTGCAGCTGCTCCCTTGTCTTTTCACATCAGCTACTCTTGTCACATTATCGGCTTTTAATCAGCGGGTGTAATCTAAATAAATCCATTGGTGTTGCTTGTTGTAAGAACAGATAATCATCCCCACTTGGAAAATAACAGTATTGGCTTCTCAGTGTTTCCCCTCCCCATAAGTTCCCCAGCTTTCTCCTAGCATTTATGTTGCAGCACAAGACTATTATCATGTCACAATGTTCTCTTTCACTGACATTATCACTTTAGGGAGGTAAGTACCTGCATAACCAGTCATGTCAGGTAATGCAGCGACTTCTGTGAGATACATGTTGTCGCTGTGAGTAATTTGAAACTCCTCTATTGGCTTTTCCTGATGTAACTTTTGCTAAAGTTACACATCGGCTTCAGCAGTACCTAATGCTGCATGTTTTGAACACTTTGCCTACATTAAAGGAACAACTCCATGGTAAATAACTTTAAGGTCTGAAGCCTTAGCTGCCTTCCCCCTGCAAACATTCTGAATGAGGTAAGTGCTTCAAGGGCATTCTTTGGCAGGTATAATAATACATGCAGAAAACTCAAACAGCACTGCAGTAGATATAAATCACTTGTATAAATATTGTGGTTACGGCAACCAAATAAAGAGAGACACCTGAGTGGTATGGAGGTGGGGGATTGAAATAATAGTGAAATCTTTCAACAGAGTTCCTTGACTAAAAATAGCAGTAAAAGGTTTAATTGCTCTTGTCAGTCACACCTTTGTTTCAATTTGAGTAAAACCTTCCACTTAGATTAGAAATCCATTAGCCTTTCGGCTCTCACACCTGTTCCCCGGCGCTGCTACCTAGCATAAATGAACTCTTGCCATTTCCAAGTCATTCTTCAGACTCTGCTTCCTGCTTTGCTCGGTATGGCAGCCCAAGATGTGTCGAAGCTACACACACTGAACAAGGCTATCAGGGAATATAAAGATGGATGCACTCCAGATTAATCTGTTAAGAAATGGAGTTTATTCAGAAACCATTGGAATATAAATTATCAAGAGAGCATACAGCCCTACATATTATTTTCATTTATCCAACGATTACACCATGTTGGTTTTTCTTCTTATTGTTATTGGCCCTGCAATTTTAGGGACAATTTAAATTTCCCTTGGATAATACTAATAAAAAATATTTCATCATTATTTTTTATTCATTTTTTTTTTGTTTATTTGATGCTTGACTTCATAAATTGTGTGTATTTTCAAAATAAAGTAGTTCTTGGGGGAAACTTGCAATTTTGTGCATCAGGACTATGGAACTTCAGACTCAAGGGCCAAATGCAGCCCTGTTCTGGACCCTTGGAACTTTCCCCAGACCATACCCATCACTGTTCCAGTGTTATGTCCTCTTAGAGTATGTTTACCTGGCTGAAACGTGTCCATCAGTTGTGGTAATTCCTACTGCTTATCTGGATGCAGGATGGAAAGGTGTTTATGTGGTGTAAAAGAGGTGTAAAAGAGTCACATCTATGGCTTTCTGCATCTAGCCCCACCCACTTTTTGCCTTTGGCTCCACCCATCACTGCCATGGGGCATTCAGAAGGCTGTCTGTATGGGAATGCAGACTTTGGACTGAAAAAAGGTTCCCCTATATATGTCTCCTTGGAAGTACATCCCACAAAATTCAGTTGTGTACACTCCAAGATAAGTGCATGTACAACTGCAACCTAACAGCACAATATTACGCATGCCTATGCAGAAATATGTCCAATTTAGTTTAAAAGGATTGCTCCCAGGTAAATGGGTATAGGATGGTTTGGTAAGTTAACTAAATTTGCTACTTCTTTCAAGTTCTTTTGAGCTTTGAATTTATCATGTGAACCATTTTCTAATTTTGTAAAGTATCCTGGTTGAAAGATTTCTGTCTCAAAAACTCAACACCCTGCAACTTGACATCCTAGCTGTGATTACTATAAATGCCCACTATGTTCACCTGTTGGTGATAGTGCGGTAGACTTGGAAAGCAGGAACTTTAATTAATTAATTAATTAATTAATTTACAAGGAAGATTGGCTCCCAATGCAGCTTAACAATTAAAATGTACAAATGTTGTCTCTCTCTCTCTCTCTCTCTCCCCCCCCAATACCCTCATTTGTCATGTCTTGAGGTGTTGCTGCCCAGTGAGGCAATCAACTGTGACATCGTTCACAGAACTGCACTAATACCGTTTGTCTAAAGGCAGATTGGGCCAGTTGGGTTACATGCACTTAAAATGCTGCCAGACTTAGGAAGGCATGAGAGCATTGGAGGTTTGCTGAAATCTTTCGGTTGCCATCCTCTGCACAGTGAGGTCATGTAAGGTCCATTTGAGGCAGCTGTTATCTGCCTAGACTGGAAGGGAAAGGAGAAATGTAGGAGGGAGAAAAACATTTTTGGAAATTATTAAAGGGCCGGTCCACTTTTGCCTTTGCCACGAAGACATGCTATAACAAGTCTTCAGTGAATATAGGTGTTTTATGAAATGTAATGTGGAATCACTGTTGCAATTCAATTTCTAGCTTATTGCACAAGAAGCCCCTCTAAGGGTGTTATCAAAGCATTCAAGTCTTACAGTTTACACCTATGTGTGCTTGCACAATCACATGTGTGCACAAACACTCACCCCCCCATTCATATACTGATTAATCTCTTTGTGAGGCAGGTATGAGTCATTCAACAGTTTCCTGCTGTATGCGGAGAAAGAGCTACTATGTTAAAGAACTATTGATGGTACTTGGGTACTGCAGATGTCAAAGAAGCATATGCAGCTTCTATAGTCATCTCTGTTATAAGATGTAATGAAAACTTTGCCTTTGCCTCCTAAAATGATCTCATATCCCTTTTCTGTAACTCTATTACAAGCGAAGGAGCTGTAGCTTAGTGGTAGAGCATCTGCTTTGTACACAGGTTGTGGGTTCAATTCCCATCATCTCCAGGTAGTTGTCCCTTTCTGAAATTCTTGAGAACTGCGGCCAGTCATTGTAAACAATACTGAGCTACATGAGCCATATAGTCTCATTTGGTATATGGCAGCTTCCCAAACTTCTTTTCTGGGAAACATGGGAAGTCTTTTATAACCTTTCTTTGCAGTTCCTTCATGTTCTTTTAAACCATTCTGATTTCTCATGGGAAATCTCCTTTCTTCTTTCCTTTTTCAACAAGGACACTTAAAATTAATGTTGCTGTGGGAGGTGGAGGGTACTGTCATTTCTAAAAACTACACTGTAGCACAGTTGATTCTCTTTCCATTTTAAAATGCATCTGTTTTGTATAGAAGGAATAAAAGCTGTTTAGCACTCAAGGCCAAATCTTTCATTTCCATTCTTTGACATGCTTGTTAGCCTAGCAATTTAACTTCCACTTTTTTCAGTAGTTGAAACATTGTGGATTGTTTTCATTTGGAAGTAGTTTCACCTTAGTGTGTGTCTAAAGTGTTAGCTTTGTGTAGTGTTGTGGATATCTTCAGGGTTTTATAACCTCAACAGTCTGTCCCCCCCCCCCTTTTACTTGAACTCTAAGATTCTTATAAAGGCCTTTCCAGGTGTCTGCACTGAGAGGAGGCTTTCAGGTACTCCAACAGCTCTGGTTAGGTATACATTTTCTAAATCAAGAGAAACAGTTTATTGTATGAGATCTTCCAGGACTTGGATTTGATAAATACAGATTGCTTGGCATTTGGCTGTAATACCTTATGTTCCTAAAATACTAACAGCCCAAGACAGATGTATGGTCCACTTGTCTGCATGCTCCAAGTATTTTTAGAAGATATGAAACTGGCTCCAATACTGTGTTGCTTGAACATACAAATAATATTTGGACAAATGATGCATTTAAAGATTGTCTGGAACAGAAATTTAGAGGAACATTTGTTGATTTGGCCTGGGGGAAAATAACAGGATGACGTGAGAAAGAAAGAAAAAGCAACAGTTTGCGACTAATAACTGCCCTTTGATTTTTGGATGAAATAAACAAATAAATAAATAGACTGAGAACATTTCACAACTGAGGCTCTGGAGGAAAATACTTGGGTTGTGCATGCCCACCTTCCTTGATCCAATTGAGGACCCATTCCGGCACTTCAGACCCAGATCCTGAACCAAATTGGGAGCCTTGCATAATGATGCCGGGAGAAAGAGATCCATGTTTCTTTCTCTCTCTCTCCCCAACCCCCAGATGGTATGCTTACTGTGTTAGGGAATCATTCTGCAAAGAAACAACTAGAAAGTTCCTAGCAGGTTCCAGAGTTTTTTCTTTTAAATTTGGGAGTGGCACTCTGACCTTAATTGGTGTCAGCTGAAAGTGTTAATAAAATAAAGACCGCTTGGCTCCGTGTTAGGAGATGCCTGATAGCAGATATCTGACAGAAGAGTGCTGCTGTGATTTACAATGTGCTGGAGATAAGACTTTTGTTTGATAGTGTACTGTTTATGTTTACAGTAGAAAGATTTCTTTTGCAACCTTAATGCTTGTACCCGGTCTGGAAATAAAATATTTTGACTGAGACTTCACAGTTTGGTGAGTTATCTCTAAAACAACTTCGTCATTGTTCACCACTTCTGCGAGAGAGGGAGAAAGAAAAGCTCTGCTAAACAGTTTAGAAAGAGGTTTACCTAATCACCAGTATCTGCGCAGCAAAAGTGTGTGGACGGTAACTTCTAATATACTCAGGTTTTAAACTTAAGCATGTGGTGGTGATGGTGGGGACTGCCTGTGTACTTCCTTCCCCTCCCTTCATTGCCAGACTGCCCCCCCCCTTTGATAGACACAGATCATTGAAATGAGTCCATCAGTGGCTGCCCCAACCTGATCTAGCCAAATTCTGGGTCAACCTGAATCGGCCCGATTTGCTTTGAGATCTGGAATCCAGGCAGATCTGGTGTGCAGCCCTAGAAAATACATTACATGTAGAATTATGGACTTCCTCATAATAGCAGAATTGGGATTCAAAGTCATCATTTCCACTCCTAATTTGTATAGCTATAGCTTTTTGTATATAAAATGAATTCACTATATGCAACTTTTTATATATTAGGCTTTTTTTCTTATTCAGATTTTTATTAGTTTTAATTATATGTAAGCAATGTCCCTCCTGTAATATAGCTGGGATATTTGGAAGGCCACCACTGTGTGATAGGAATTTTATGGTCTTAGATATATGGCAATGTTCATAACCACACGTACATAGATCAGCACAGGAAAGCCAACCTGGAACCATTTTGATTCCTAAACTGAGCAAATGTTTCTCTGCATGGTCAAAATGGAAAAGCCTCCCCATTGTCTCTTCCTTCACAAATCCTGTCTTAATCTGTGTTTGAATAAGGGTGTGAGCCTTATCATTACAAAAGACTGCCCAGGCTCCCCAAGAAATCCAATCAAGTAACCTGCCAGACAGGAAATAAACAAAGCGACAGGAGAAAACAACATGCAAATGTTCTGTTTTAGATCTTCCTTATCTGAGGGGTGGTCTTAGGTTACACCCCTTCTGTGATGAATGCATAATGTTTCTGGGGGTGGTCTTGATCTACAGGATGGGAATTTCAAAAGTCTTTATAAGCCCTTGCACAGCAATTTTGGGGGTCCTCTTCCTCTCCTGCGTGTGAGGGGAGCACCCTGTTGCAACAGATCAATAATGATCAAGCTTACTAGCTGCTTTGCTTCTCAATATTCTCTGGTTGGCCTCTGGTATTTTCTCCTACCAATAGGGAACCTATGTAAGGACTCTATATGGGCTCTTGGATACCCCATAAGGGAAAAGGGCATATTTTTATTTACAACAACTGCTATGATTCAGCATCAGCTGCCTGAGGTGGTTGGATCACTCTGTCCAGTGGCAGGGTCAACTCTGACTGATGATACACAAAAGGCAACAGACTTATTGAACAATCAAACACACCCAGATATAGTAAGGTGTATGCAAAAATAAATAGATAAATCAGTGAATAGAGAATAAGAAAGAGAAGAAAGAAAGAGGGAACTGGGGTTCAGGAGGAAGCAGGATCCCAGCAGGACAGGAATCCTGGGAACACATGGCATCATTGCTCAGAAATACAGTGAAAATGGCTTCCTATAAATGTGAAGGCATGCCTCTCCAATTAAAAGCACTCTTTTCTTAAGCACAAAAAATCAGCATGTCACCAGCCCAGAGCTTTCTCAATATAATAATTTCATTATTAGTGTCTACCAAAGTACACTTGAAAATTAAAACGAATAGGAAGAAAATGGATTTTTAAGTAATTTAAGACTCAGTTTTCTGTTGGACCCTGAACTTCATTCACACTGTTATTTCCAAGACCTTTATGCTGTACAAGGCAAAAGACTTGAGGTTATATTATGAATCTGCAGCCTTCTGCTGGATGAAAGATTGGATTTTGCTGGAGAACACTGATGTCCTAGATCTGGAAGGGTTTGATAATGCTTTTGGGTGGCATGCATATTTGTGGTATGACAAGGTTAAAGTTCATAAACTGTTTAAAAACCATATTGTTAGAAGAGCAATTTTTATGGTCTGGACAAAATACAAAGACTTATTGGAAAGTAAGACACCGAGGTGGCTTTCACCGGTGGAGGCCAAGGCACGTAAGAGACTCAATATGGAGGCCTATTGGCCAAAATATTGGGAAATAATTGAAAAAATTGAAGACAATTGGAGGTTACAGAGCTTGGAAAAATTAAAAAACAAGGTGCGAGATTGGTTGCATTATGCCCAAATTCAGGAGGTTTTTAAAGTGGACAAAAAGGTGGGATTCCAGGTGGAAAAATCGAAATTAGAGACAGAATTGTTAGAACCAAAAAATAAACTGCTCTCCAGAATGTACAACTTGCTGCTTAAATGGAACACACAGGACGAGATAGTCAAATCCGCCATGATAAAGTGGGCACAGGATATTGGACACAACATTATGTTTGAAGACTGGGAAAGGTTATGGAACACCGGAATGAAATTCACGGCATGTAGTGCCTTGAAGGAAAATATTATGAAAATGATATACCGGTGGTACATGACCCCAGTCAAGCTTGCTAAGATATATCACCTGTCTGATAATAAATGTTGGAAGTGTAAGGAGGCGGAAGGGACATTCTTTCACCTCTGGTGGACATGTCCGAAAGTGAGGGCCTTCTGGGAGATGATTTATAATGAGTTAAAAAAGGTATTTAGATATACCTTACCTAAGAAACCGGAGGCCTTTCTTCTGGGCATTGTAGACCAGAATGTGTTAAAGAAGGATAGAACCTTTTTTATGTATGCTACTACTGCAGCAAGAATTCTCATCGCAAAGTATTGGAAGACACAAGATTTACCCACGCTGGAGGAATGGCAGATGCAGTTGATGGACTATATGGAATTGGCTGAAATGACTGGCAGAATCCGAGACTTGGGAGAAGAAGCAATGGAAGAGGACTGGAAAAAATTTAAGGACTATCTACAAAAACATTATAAGTTGTATGAATGCTAAGAAAATGCACCTTTTAGGAAATCTTAGCCCCAGCAATAGCAATTAGGTGAAATGAAAATTAAGGTACAAGAAATTTGAGGTGGAATTAGGAAATAATTTTATTGTGTTTTAATTAAAATATATAAGAATTGGTGTACAATATTTGGAATTTGATAACATGATAAATTGAAAGATACAATAAGTTATGAAATAAGATGACAAATTGCTGAAGTTTGTATTATAAATAATGCAAGGTCTGGAGGATGTGGGGAAGTCCAGTAGATTTGATAAAAGGATTACGGAAATTTGAAACTTTTATATTCTTTTTCTTTTATCTGTTTTTCTTTTCTGTATCTCTGTATCCTCTAAAATTAATAAAAATATTAAAAAAAAAACAAGGCAAAAGTTCCACATTGTGACATCATTGTGTTTTGAACACATCTTTCATAGAAAGTCCAATTTACAACAAACTCTTGGCTTTCAATAGATTTGGTAGCACAAGCCCTTCTATAGAAAGGGCTGAGAAAGGACTTTGGGGAAGACACTGGCCCCTTTGAGCTCCCCGTAAGCTTTGCTACTGGAGTGAGTTGCATCCTTTGTCTTGTAAAGGTCAGTTAAAAAGGCTGCTTCTACTTTTGGTCTGTTTTTACAGCCATGTCCTGCTATTTCATAAATCGTGAAGGTAATGTAGATAGCTAGTGCGAAAACTATAATGATAGCGCTACCCCATGTTATGAACTGCTGTGTAGGCTGCTAATGCAATCAAGAGATCCCATTACTTAACAGAGCCAATTTCTTGAACTGAGGCTGCTGCTGCTAATGCTGAAATTTCATAATTTAATCTATGGCTTTGTAATTATGTTATTTTACTGAGAAATACAAATGCGGAACAACATTTCATTGTAATGAAATTAATCATTCCCTACCTTCCACTAATAGATTTGTCTGTAATGTTTCAATGCCTGTTCTGTCACTGTTATACGTTAGGCAAAGAGCTATATTTATGGGATTATCAATAGCAGTTATGTATGTCAGCAGTCGTTTTTAGTCTTTTGGAAATGGTTTTAGAAACCATGTCAGATTTCAGGCTGGAACATGGCCCAGGAGATGTACCCTACAGGGGATCATATTGTGTGTAATGTATTTATTATTACTACTTTCATCCAGTAATCTCCTACCTGTCTGTGCACACTGCAGAACAGTGATACTGCCACAGCTGTTCTTCTGTAATGTGCTGCACCCCGAAGGTCTGCAAGACTACAAAGAGAATGCTATATTCACACAGACCATTCCACAATGGTATAATAAGTACTTAAGAGAAATACAAAAGGTTTTCAAGGGGGTCAAAATAATTGATTTCAAGACTGAGATTTCTTCATACCACCACCCTCAGCCCAGGATTGTACAGATTTCAGGTAAGCAAAAGTATACAAGCAGTGACTATTAGGGGTACATCTGTGATGGACGTCTGTGACCCTAGGTCAGCCTCCTAATGACCCAGAAACCAGTCAGGGCTGGGGGATGTGGCACCCAATCAGGAGAAAGAGTAGGGGCTTAGAAGTTAGACCCTGACAGTTTAGATGTCAGATAGGACTTAACTGTCTGCAAGGGCTCAGTTAGGACTTGTCTGTCAGTTAGTGTTGGTTAGGGCCTGGAAAGCACCTAGACAGGGATCACTTCAGAGCTTGGTTAGGGCTGAATTAGGGGTTAGCTAGGCAGGGCAACCCAGATTGTTTACCTGATAGGAAGGTAAAGATCCTAGAAGGGGTTGAGAGCACAAAACCAATAGCTATTCTGGGAGGAATTTGTCTTTTAAGAAATAGGTAAAGTTTTTAACTATCTCTGTAAAGAGTGTTTGTCTGCAACAAAGTGTTCTACCTTACTAGAACATTAAGCTATAACCCTCATCAAGTAAATAGCTCAAGCAGTAGGACATAAGACTCTTAATTTCAGGGTTGTGGGTTTGAACCCCACATTGGGCAAAAGATTCCTGCATTGCAGGGGTTGGACGAGAAGAGCCTTGTGGTCCTTTCCAACCCTACAATTCAAAGTGTAAATACAGAAAAAATCTGGTTTTCCCAACATGTGTACCAAAAGATCGTAGAATATACTTGCAGTGCCACCTTATCAATGTTCCTGTATTAGCTTTGATATCTTTCCATCAGTCCCTTCAGTCCTGCCCTTCCACCCAGATCCCTGAGATCATGATTTTCATTCTTCCTTCCTATTTCCATACTTCAGCCAGCACAGTGGTTTGCCGCCATAAGAAATCCTCAGTTGTGAAATTTGGTTCATCCCCTTTTTGTCAGAAGCAGGGTACCTGAATATCAATCATGGCTATAGATAGTGAGCAGGGGGTCTTAAGGTCCTACTTTGTAGTGTGTGGAGCCTTATCTACTTGTGGAGCCCCTCACTTGTGTTCACCCCAAATCCTGTCGGATTCATTATCGGCTTTGGACCTTGACAAGATGCAGTCGGTCTCTAGGAGGGGTGGGTGACTGTCAATTTCAGATTCTCATTTTTCCAATCTTCAGCTTAGTTTGAAAATCAATAAATCTCAAATGCATGTGGAATTGTGGCAAAGTCCTTACAAAAATCCCACCATTTTAGTGCATGCTTCTTATAACATAGGCATTTTAACTAATACACTAATACATTTTAACTAATACTAATAACCTTCTCTTTCCCAACCCTCCATTTCTAATGTTTACATAATTGTGGGGTTCAAGGATGGTAAGCCGAGCTTCACAGAGATGTCCTATAGAGCTGTATGCTAGTCTTGCCATCACTGTCCTCTAGCGTTGGTCTGTGGATTCAGATGAATGGTGGTAATGCAAAATGTATCTACTGAGGTCAAAGCAAGCTTCTCTGTTTATGTGAGAATGTCATGAAACACTCAAAGTGTCATTTTCAATACACTGCTGGAGGACTATATACTAAGGCATTTTAGTTGAATATTATTCAAGGCTTATTTTTCATTGACTTCCTTGATCTATCATCTGATTAAAAGTTAACTGCTATTTTATGGCTATTGTTCTCGACTTCCCTGCACTTTTATTAGCCAAGGGTTTTAATTAAATTTCCTATTACTGCAATATACAAACAGAAAATCTATTAATATGCCTCCATCCAAGGCTGATAAAATGCCCATCTGAAGAGAAAAATTTCTATGGAAAAAGTGTTTGCAGAAGATCTATTGAAAGTTAATACTTTCATTTTCAGCAAAGTTTCATTTATATCTCCAATAAAAGCAGTTGTAAATGAATTATGCCACAACTACATTTACATTTAGTTGGGGTGAAAAGGAGAAAGCTATTGAGCCCAACCCCAATCTTGTGAAAGTCAATGGGAATTGTGGCATTAATTTCAACAACAGCAAGTTGTGAGTTGCAGTATCATAAAGTTCAGAGGCACACCTAACTTCAAAATTATGAAAAAATGCACTAACATGAATAGGAGTAGCATTATTGTTCACACACACACACACACACACACACACACACACCTTCCTGATCCCAAACGGTGACCCATAATCAGTGTCAAAGACAAATACAAGGAGGACAGGTGACTTGATGGACAGGAGGACAGAGACGGAAACCAGCAACCCTGAATCCCCTTAGAAATGGTTCTTAAATCTTTCCATTGCCTGCTCAATTCAATTAGTCAGATACCCCAACAATGTCGCCCAATGAGTGTCTGCTCTTCAGGCCCAGTAACAGTGCTCTGGGTGAAAAGCTCTGCTTATGAGTGGTGATAGTCACAGATGGAAGATAATGTGTTGTAATTATAATGCTGTACAGATAAGTTTACCTAATGCGAGAGGATCCACTGTGGCAAAACTGGTCATTTTCTATTCCAATTACCGAAACTACCTGGGGAGAGCATTCCACAAATGGGGAGCCACTGCAGAAAAGACCCATTCTCATGTTGCCACCATCTGGACCTGAGGATATGTGGATAACACCTCTGTCTAAGAACTGTATTCTCGTTCTTTGCTTTGGTGTAACAGGGCAAATGGACACTTGCTAGTAAAGCTGATATGAATGAGTCCAAGAAGAGGCAAGGTCAACAGGAAGCATTACTGAAGTTGTTCCTGAGGTCTATAACAACACAGTGGTTTTCAATTTCACTGCTAGGTGGAAACTAACAGTGTCAAAGGAAACAGTGACAGTTCTTTAGCCTGCAGGAAGGTGAAAGAATAGTTCATTGCTCTTTGAAATAACCTTTGGTATCCAAAGATTAATTATGTCAGACTTCATTTGTTGTAAGGCCCATGATCTTTCGAGCAGCTCTTTGGAAACAAATAATGTAATCAAAAATGTTTGAATCTGAGGACTATGTGACTTTTCATTTGAAAAATATCACAGATGAAATGAATAAACAATAGTGTATTTTTTTGCACCCCTTTGTTTGGAAAAAATATATTAATACATTCTACATCACGCTTTTATTTTTACTCTCAAGTCTGTATAAAAGCTGAATGTGCAGATTTTCTTCCATAAATGAAAGGCCAGAGAGAACTGTCAATTTGACAATTCTTGTGGTGGTGTTACTTGCGTCAAAACTGTCTGAACAAATCAGCAATGGAATGTGCTCTGCAAATGCCATCAGCTTTCTGGGTCAGAAAGAATTAGGAGTATCTTGGGGCACAATCTCTCTACCTCAGAGATAAGACTGTGATCTTTATTGCCATATAACAGTGGTGAGCAATAATGAAGGAAAGGTGAATAGAGAAAAGTAACCTCCATTGATTCTCCAGTATTCTTTCAGGCAGCATCTAGTATTGGTTGCTGAATAAGGCATTAAGCTAAAAGTTCATTAGTTTGCTGCTGCTACCCATTTGATAGGACATAAAGCACCCTTTGTATAGGGACTGCTCCAGCCTTTTCTCTATGAGGAAATGCTTCTCAATGCATAAACAGCATAACAAACCCAGAACATTTCTGAATTTGAAGAAGGGGACTGTGCTTGCAGACAGCAGGACCAGGTGCTTCACCCTGTAGCTCTGCAGAAGAGGGAGAGGCTATCCTGCTCTCTGAAGTGCTCCAGCACTAATACCATGGATGAGCAGAAGATAGGATTGTAGCTGCCTATCAGAGGGTCACATAACTCAATGGACCAGTAGCATTCCATCAGGTGCTACAAACAGATGAAGACTGTTGCCTAACAACCCATCCCATTTATTGACTGATTTGGTAGTCCACCTGCTTGGTGGCCATTCTTCCTGTCTTGATACCCTGCCTGGACAGTAACTGCTTGCTCTATGTACATGTTGCAGATTCGTTTGTAAGTGATGTGAGTCTTCATCTAAGGATCACACAGAAGGATCACACTTTCAGAAGAGAGCCAGAGTGTCCCCTAGAGCATAAAACAGACAAGCATTCCTTGACAGAACTTTCAGCACACTTTTTTTTCCTTTCCATGTCTTTGCCTTTCCATGTCTTTGCTACCCTGTATTGCACAGCCTACAGTATATAGTATATTCATATCTTATTTAAAACAAATTCACCATTGCCCATCCAGCAGGCTACATACTGTTGCTGGTTAGCACCCAATTATTTCATCTGCTGTTTTGGTTGTAGGTTCCTGCTTTCTGACCTGATCCCATTTCTCCTTTATTGCATGCCAGTAATTCACCAGCTGCACTCCATTCAAGCATCCTTCTTCAACGCTATAACTCTCCGTTTCATTCAGGTTGGAATTTGGATGAACACTAGTGCTTCAGCAGAGAAGCAGCTTAGATTGCAAGCTTATATAGGAGCTGAAGGCTCCAGCTACTCTTGACTTTGAGTCAGGCCTCGATATGAGCAGGTGTTTCCATGCATTTGCTCCTCCCCATGTGTAGCCTCATGTGCAGTTAGCCATTCACATACATGACAGCTTTAATGTTCCTGTGCAGCTTCACATCTCATCTGCTCTTGTGACCCTTTGTGTGAAGACAGGGGACCTGAGATTTAGCCAGGAACCAAAGCAGCTGGTGTGGGGACTTCCAGTCCTAGGTCAGGGATGTCCAAATTTGATGGCTCCTTAGTGTCATTGGCAGGGATGGTGGTGGTCCTAGTCTCCTTGCTGTTCATCTGTCAATGCTCATCTTTATGACTATTAGCTATGATGGTTATGTTCTACCTCTATTACCGGAGGCAGTATGGCTCTGATTGACAGTTGCTGGGAATCAGCGGGAAGGGGAGTGTTCTCTTTTACTCAGGTCCTGCTTGTGGGCTTCCCATAGCCATATGAGAATAGGATGCTGGACTTGATGGTCTTTGGCCTGATCCAAAAAGGCTGCTCCCATGTTCTTAGGCCTGGGTCGGCAAACTAAGGCTTGTGGGCCAGATCAGGCCCAATTACCCTCTAAATCCGGCCTGCGGACAGTCCAGGAATTGCCGCATAGCTCGCCATGTGTTCTTTCCCTCTCCCTCCCTCTCCCTCACAATGCAGTGGCAGCTCCTCCTTCCTCCCTCCTCCTGGCTTCTCCCCACCCTGCCTAAAGGAGGAAGGGAGCTGGGCTTTTTTGGTGCCAGCCTCTCTCCGGAGCCACTCATTGTCCCTCTGCCGCTGCCGCCGCCAACCCCTGCCGCTCGCAAGACACAGGAGCCGCGGTTCGCTGAGCACGCCTCTCGAGTGGCCAGCATTTAAAGCAGCCCCTCTCTGGAGCCCTTTCGCGCACACCACTAATTGTCCCTCGTTCATCCCCCCTCCCAAGAAATATAGTCCAGCCCCCCACAAGGTCTGAGGGACAGTGGACCGGCCCCCTGCTGAAAACGTTTGAGGACCCCTGTTCTTAGGAGATCTCAGGTTCAAGGTCTGAGCAGGGCTGAACCTTGATGATAAATTGTTCCTAAGGACAGATAAATCAGTCTATTTCCACTTCATGTCAATTTTACATGTGCTCAGTCTATGTGAGCCAAGCCCATCCCATTTTTTTGCAGTTTTCTTTTAAAAATGCTTTTAAAATTGTGTTTGAATTGTACACAATTTACATGTATTTTATATTCATTCTTAAAATATGCATTTTGTATGCTTTTCAATGTATTTCCCCTTAAAGAATAAGTTTTGTATTTTTTTTTTAAATCGTTGTTCTGTGCGATTTGCATTTTTGTATGATTTTCAATGCATTTCCTCTAAAAGCATACGTTTCATAATAATCTTATAGTATAATATGCATTTTTTGAACTGAAACTGCAATGCAGAATTTAGAGTAGTGCTTAAACCAATTGATATCTGTAAGTTGGGTCACACATAATTATGTCCATGATTGACTAAATGGGGTAATTCACTTTAAATACAAAGAGAATTAATTTAGCTTCCATCCCTATTCAGTCTATTCAAGATCTAAACTGAATTTGTTTAACAGGTCTTAGCCCTTTTACTGAGTTTGTGTGCAAATCTCCAATGACATACGCCATTTCTGACTTTATTGTTATTATTCCACTCAGGGAGTATAATGCCAGTAGGAAAAAATAATGGATACTTACAATTTTGTAAGCAACCTTTTTCTTGCAATTCAATAGGCCTCTTAAGTGCAGGAACTCCAGTATCTCCCAAAATAAAGCTGTTTCCACAGTAATTTTATTCCTGCAGCTTTTGTTCCTATCTTAATACTTTTTAAATATTTCTTTAAAGGGGGGAATGCTGCATGTGTATGAATATATATATAATGAAAGGATATAAGGCACATAGATTTCAAGAACAGAACTACATATGAAATTAAACAAATACAAAATTGTAGGCTGCCTTGTTTTTACCAGTCTCAGAATTCAGGTGTAAAGCAGTTCTCCCCTGTACTGTATCTGACTTCATGACACACATTGATGGTGTCTCTGCTGTCACTTTTGCATTAAAACTATTTTGAAAATTTGTTAAAAACTTGTTAATTACTCGCCCTTTACTCTAAGGTCTCAAGGGTGGGTTACAGCATTAAAATACAGTGGTACCTCAGAAATCGAACGGAATCCATTCCAGAAGTCTATTCGACTTCCAAAACATTTGGAAACCAAGGTGCAGCTTCCGGTTGCCTGCAGGAAGCTCCAAAACATTTGACTCACAAGGCGTTCGGGATCCAAGGTACGACAGTAGAATATTAAAAACAATTTAAAACAACTGGCAACCATACAAATAAGTTGGGTCCTAAAAACATACACCTGAAGTGTGAAAAGCCGGGGTAAGAAATGCATTTTCAGCATTCCCCGAAAGCTGTATAATGAAGGTGCCAGGCACACCTCTGTGGAGAAGGCCAACTTTCCAAACCAGGGTCATCTCCAAGGTTAGAGGGCCCCCATGGTAAAGTTCTGTCTACTGGCCCTCTCCTTCCTTGGTGGGCCCCAATAGTGCTGACAGGCAGCAGCAGGGCTCTGAATCAGTGCTGGGCACCAGTGGTGCCATTTTAAATTGTCCCAGTGCCCTAGAGCAAACCTACCTTGACTGATTGGGGTGTGGTTTTTCTGAAAATAAATATTTGGGGTTCAAGTCCAAGCATTAGCTATGGTCCCTGTGAGGGTACTAGAGTCCTGGCAGCTGCCTGAACATGTCAGGTCCTGATGTTGGAACTGTTTGAAATCTTATATAAAAGCTTATTTTTTAAAAAAATAAATACTGTGTGTTAAAATAATTCTCTTCAAAAGATTTGACAGTACAAATTTTCAAGGGTTAACATATAACTATGAATAAGTTGCACCTGGGATATTCAATTTTTCTGGATTAATTTTATTTTTACACCTGAGAGTCAATGCATCTGGCAACTCATTTAGGCAAGGACAATTATTAATCACCCTCCATTATTTCAGTTATGATGTATGAAGTCTTTCACACTTGTGAGATTTCAAAAGTATTTAAAGCTGATGCTTCCCTCTTGCTAATTTAAAGTCTATTACAAATAGCTCTCTTGAGGAAACAACCACCTGTGTTCATTTAGCAGCTCATGGTCACTCCAAAATTAATTAACACTCTGTCAATTTTT
Organism: Podarcis erhardii; assembly: GCF_964252035.2. NCBI lineage: Eukaryota > Metazoa > Chordata > Lepidosauria > Squamata > Lacertidae > Podarcis > Podarcis erhardii. The sequence goes on along the minus strand of NC_138508.1, from coordinate 51,414,596 downwards.
TGTTTGTTTTCGCAAAGTATAGTTGCCACTTGATGTGAATCAGTTATATTGCCCTTCAACATAATAAAATATATTTGTTTTGATTCACTTATTTTAGAAGTTTATCATGAGTTTGGTAGGATAGCATCATTCATTTTTCTTGTTCTTGACTGAAAGCAATTAACTGGAGAGGGGGTTAGGTTGGGTTTAAGTTCCTATACCATTGAGGAGAAAACAGTAAAAATAGAGACAAAGTTAGTCATTAGAAGTATTTGTCAGATTTGGATTAATCCTAAAATGAAGTGCTGAGATATTTTGTGCTAAGCAGCAATGAAAATTGGACCTCAGTGGCTAAAAGTAACTTTTTTAAAGAGCTAGTTCCTTTTGTGGAAAAAGAAATACTGCAGAAATGTCTGCTGAAAGCCCTTGAACCTACTTGCCAGTGATTTGGCAGGCTTTATCCACCCTGCAGGGGCTAGTATGCCTGCAAATTTTATCTACTTCTGTCAAAACAAAGAAAGGTATAGTTGTTTTCTAATTTCATAATAGTGAAAGGGTGGTGGTGCATTCAATCATAAAAATGTAATATAGAAAAATCACTACAGATTACCTTGTGTAAATTAACAGAACCCATGCTATCAGAAGGTGTGACTTGTCAGCAAATTTTATCCCATTTTGGCCAAGAATAAAAACAAAGTTATAGATTTTTTTTCAGGGAAGGGGAGGCAGAGGGATAGGGGAATGGGTCACAATTTGGAGGTACTGAGCACAAAGTCTCATAGTGACATGGCTAACAGGAGAGGTCATTCGTGGAACACAAAGACAATGACACGCCAGCTAACTTAGTTAATTTCTTTATTAAAGAAGCAGAACACAGGATACACTGAGACTTCTAAGAGTTGCTTCTGTCTAGTTGAAGCAGATGCTCAGATTGGCTTGTACCTCCCACTTCACTCCATTCCCTCCATCCCCTCCCCAAGTGACACTTTCTGTTTCTACCTGGCTCTCTGCTCTGTGATAAAAACAGATGCCTTGGGCAGGGGGTGGGGGCTTACAGCTGGGTTTCCCCAGCCACTCTGGGCAGCTCCTTTCCCTCTGTCCCTTCCATGGGGGGCTCTTGGTCAGGTGGTTTCCACCCAGCCAGTCCCTGACATGATGTTAGGATATTTCTGTTCCACCTTAAAAAGGGAGCAGTTTGTTGTGTCACAGCCTGCATACTTCCGGCTCACAGGAAGTTTCTGATTTTGTATATAGCTGTTGTTCTCTCTCTGTGCCTTGACACAGTCAGTCAGTCATGTTTTTTCCTTTGTTCTGACAAACGCTGAATAAAGTTGTAAATATGCTCTCTTGAGTGCATCTCTCGTTGTGCGAACTCTGCAAAGGGCGTGCACGAGTCCTTGGAATGTGGACAGCTGTTTCTGAGGCTTGTGTCGCTAATTGACTGATACTGCGTTTCTACAGGAGATTGATGGATCGTCCAGAATCGACGTGGAGGCATGATGGCCTTTGTCTCCCTGGCAGTATCCCAACAGTTTGCCTATAATTTGGAAGGAGCCAATGCACTTGCAGATTTCTTCTATTTCTGTTTAAAAGGGGCAGAGGGAGAAGCTATAGCCATTAAAATAATTCTCATTGGGGATTGGGGAGGTCAAAGTAAATTTGGATTCTCAAGCTGAATTGGGCAACCTCCCAATTGGTCTGAGGTGATTTGGCCTATTTTATGAAGTGTCAAATTGGAGTTCTAACTGAATTTGGTTGTCAGCACACATCCCTATTATCCAGTGCCCCAAGACATCACAAGACTACCGCTGAAGCTCTTCATTTCCCAGGAAGCTTCCCAAGCACCACACTATCATCTGAAGTGGTCAGGTGCTCTGCAATGACACCATTTTGTTCAGCCCCACAGCCATACTCTGCCAACAGGCGTTGCTGTGGGAAGGGGCTTGTCTTTACTAGTTTCTACTAACATTAACATACACTCTTATTTTCTTGTTTGGAAAGGACACCATAGCTAAATTCCAAACATAACAGTAAACTTTATAATTAGGTGACTTATTATATAATTTAATATTGTACTATCATTTTGCACAATATGTGTGCAATAGATTCTATTATGTTTCAGATGTAAAATTATCTATATTTGTAGTTGCTTTCCATTACATTTTGTAAGTAGAATTGTGTGAGTTGCTAAGGCTTTGGAACACTGTGAAAATTCATAACCTGCCCCCTGTCCTTAGTATTTTCATGTGCAACATTTTAAAATATGTTTATATTTTCCATGTTTGTAATGCAAAATGAACTTTCAGTTTAACATTTGTTTGTTCCACTTCAGTCCTGCATTACCAACTTTTCCATGTGATACTGCAAAAGAGACTCAAAAGGTTGTTACTACAATGTGGAAAAATACTCTTGCTTGTTTTTTAAGATAATTTACACATTGGATACTGGGTTTGCCCACAGTGAAATTCCAGCATAGATTAATTCTTCACTGCACCTATTATTTCCTCAAGGGCACTCTGGCCTTATTTTGGATCATGAGATGCTGGAAGGATTAGGCAGGTTTTCTTTTGACTTACATAGATCTAATTTATGTGCACTGATTAAATTGATTTAAGGTAGAATGCAATAGGTGTCACTTAAAAACACATTCATGCTTCCAGGCCTTTGCTGATTTTTCTTGTGGATGTTCTATTTTTAAATTTTACTGTATACCGCCTTGAGATTGATATGCAGGTGACACAGAAATGTTTTAATAATGAAAAAAAGAGAAAAGAATAGTAAAGCATTGGTGGTGGGGAGAAATGGACAATTCTTTGCAACATCTATGGTAGCAATTTGCCGGACTCACTTTGCCCCCCCAAATAACAATTTTCTTTGGTAATGGAAAAGCTTGGGAGTTCATCTAAATTCTAAACCATCCCTGAGAGTTCAATGAAGAAAGGTCCAAATATATATCTGTATCTAACATGATAGAATTGATCCTGCAAGAACTCTCTTTCTATAAAGTCAGTGCTAGTCACAGATAAGCCCATTATTAAAGAACAGACGTTTGGCCAGAGCAGATGTTTTTCTGACAAGGAGGAATGCTGAAGAAACGTGCAGAGGGAAAACAAAGGTACTAACCTTGGTTAAAAGCAAATAAAAGGCTGAGCAGAGAATCTAAATACAGTTGCAGCTATTACATTGAATGTCACAACCTAATTAAGCTTAGGGAAACCATGAACTCCTTCTGCATTCATTTTCTATAGCTCCCCAATGTTGTAGTAAAAATGAGTTTGACTCATTGGGAACAATACTTGGTTGTTAAATGTTCAGTTGGCTTATTTTCCCTATTGAGGTAAAGCTTTTAGCTACAATTCAAATGAGATTTATCTTTTTTTCTGTCCCCAAAATGTGTTTTCAACAATGTTTTCAAAAGCGAAGCTGTCTAAATTGCATTCTAGACTCTTATAATTTCCAGCATATTGCATGCACCACAGAAAGAAAGAAAAACAGAACGGCAGCTCCATGTGAACAGGGGAGGAAGAACATAAGAAGAGCCAGTTAACCAGGCCAACGCCCCACCTTGCCCAGCATCCTCTTCTAATGGCAGCTAACAATACAAATTACAATAAAAACATGGACCATTCCATCAGCAAGGGTTGGTGGAATGTGAGCAGGATCCTTGCCCTTCTTGCCATACCAATTTCATTTTCTGTTGCAGTCAATGCAGATTTGACCTGATTTTTTTACTGAGTCCTGATGTAGTTATTTCAGCATTATCACACGGCCACAAATTGCACCTGCCTGGTCAATTCTCAAGATTGAATAGATTGCTTCCATCAACAAGGGAAGAATGTTGTATCATAAAACTCCTAATAGTTAATGGTTTTTATGAAGTTTGGTGAATGCTCAATCTATCATACAAGGTCACAAAGGTGCTTAAAGTTTTGCTGATCAGTTAATGGTCAATAAATTTGGGGTTAAGGAATGTGTAAACATGATGAGCTGACTAGAAGGATGTTATGATATAAAATGTGATGGATTAATGTGAGGATTAGGACTTGTCAAATTAAATTTAAAGCTTGCCTTATCTAGAAAGCATGCATGTGTCTCCTTGCTTAGGTCTCTTTGGCATGTTTAGGGATAATAAATTAGTAAGTAGGTGTAAGCCTTCTTCATATATTTTGATCTCAAGAAACAATAAAATAGCTTAGACTGTAAGCCTAATTTATGGGAAAGTGACTTATTAACTTCACATAAGATTCTCAGAAACTATATGTATGCTCTGAAGTTTGAAAATATTAGCTTCCTGCCATCTGCAGCTCACTTCCCTGTGCCTATGCTGGCAGTGCAGGAAAAGAGCTATGTATGTATGTGTCATTAGAAATATATATCTACTAAAAATAGAAAATGAACTCAAAGCTTCTCCTGTACTACAAATTACAAATGTATATAAAATCATGTCTTGTTTCTCACCATCCACTGCTTGCTCCCCATCTCTTTTTAGTATCAAGCTGTTGTGACTTTCAGCTGCAGCACTGACTGATTGTGTCAGGTGTGTTTGTGGCTTGAGACCTGACACAGGTATGAGGTCAGTTACTGGCTGGCCTCATTTTTCATTTTCTTCTTTTGCCTACTTTTACCAGTTCTTTAATTCAACCTTAGTATTTTGAGGGTTTAAATTTAGACGATGAGATGAGAGCAATCAAACATTCTGGTTTGCAATGTATTTGATTATCCCACAACAGTGAATATATTAAAAGGTCATGGATTTCTTCACAAGTGTACACATCCTTTATATATAATGCTCCTCCTCCTGCCTTCTTGTTTGGTCTATTCCTTTTAATCAGGTTATTCCACTCACCTCTGGGTATGCTGAAGTTCAGGACACTACAGATGTGTAGTCATATAGTTGGGTGAGAATGATCTAAGCACCCAGAAGTGCATCAATCTCATGCTGGTGGTGTCAGCAGACCTGAAGACCCTGCACATGACATACCCCTGCATGCCCATTATTTGGTGGTAACTTTTGGAGAAGCAATTATGGAGCGGTACAGAAGAGCTAGCTGGCGTAGATAAATTGGGTATGAAAGTATATGAACACAGTTTTTGGAATGTGGGGCAGAGTAAACTGGCACTCTGGCATCTGTTGTCCGACGACATGTTCTTCAGATTGGATGGGGTGCACTAGTCATCAGCAGGGAATGAAGTATGGTTGATGTATCTGGCCAGGGGATTGGTTGCAGATGTGAGTGGCTTGGTGGTGAGTCGGCCACAGTGCAGGTCAACTCAGGATGTGGATTAGGCATTGGATTGGATCCACAGTCCATTGGGTACCCCGTTTAAGGGGTCCAGAAGGGGTCTCTCTGTCTGGGGGCCTAGGTGGCAGCCGATGGGCCAAAGCACTCCTCCCAAATGGTGGCCCTGATGGGGACATCCTATTTTATTTATGTCGTAGGGTGAACGCTAAACTAGGATGAACCCACCATATTGACATATTGATCAACTAGCAGGTGAGTTGGTTGATGTTGAATACATACCCAATGCCTTTGGCAGAGCCTACTTGCATCTGTAATCAATAAAAACTGTGGCCTATTTTAACCCACACCATCCATGTCTCATTTCTTCTCCTGGTTTGTCACACACTTCAGTGCCTGGGTCCGCCGATACAACAACAGTATAAGCTAAGGATACAGGAAAGAATATTATTTTTATTCATGTAGCTTCTTAAGCACATACACTTTCTCAAAGCATCAAGACTTCAAGATGGATTATGCCTCTGGAACAGACAATAGCTATTAAAAGCCTATTTGGACTCTGTTTGAATGTTCTTTGGCACAGCAGTTCCATCAAATACATGCCCCAACATATTTGATTTCTCCTCAGGAGCTTCCATCAGCAAGATGGGTGAAACAACAGAGGATTTCATTGCCTCTTTCTGCACATTCTATTCTGGTTTTTTCCTATTCAAAAAAATGCTGTATTAAATCCAATACAATTTAAATGTGTCATCACTAAATCATAAGGGTTTGCTAAATCTCAAAATTTCATCTGCTCTAAAAATGGCTTTTTCTCCAGCTTTCAATATTCTACATACATTTTTAAGTATTACTTCTTTGCTCCAACCCATTCCAACCCTTATTACTGCAGTGAGATTCATTAATAAGCTTCAGAATAGTGTTTTTATCACAATAGGACTGCAGTGGCCTTCAGGTGTTTGTGTGCTTTTTCCCAGAAGCTTGCTTTTTTTCTAACAGGAAAAAAATACTTCCTAAAAGTAATCCAAAATTAGTTTTCAGCACAAATCATTAGCACAAAAGAAGGTAAGATTATACTGGTACAATGCTTGAGGAAACAGAAGCCAGACTTTTATCTCTCATGGGGTTATGGCAAGGCAGAATAGAAAAGGGAAGACTTAGATTATCAGTAATATTTTTGTACTCAATAAAAAGAATGTGTCAATGCAGGACCAAGTCCCCTGTGCAAGCCCCAGTGAAAAAAAAATGGATCACCATGTTTTTCCAGAAATTTCATTGAGGATTGGACAAGCAGTATAACTTCCTTGAGACTGTGCCCACATCCAGGAAATGCATTAGACTTCAAAAAATATTATGAATGTTGTCTAGAAGCTGCTGACAAATTGGATTGTTTTGTAGTATTTTTCTTCCATGTATTGAACATACTGTAGTTTTTTTATTATTATATCACTTGAGCAGATTTTGTGTGTAATTTAAAGCATTGTTATGTAAATCGCTCTGGGACTTTTGTGTAAAGAGTGTATATAGTCTGAACAAATAAACAAGCAAGACAAGCTTGAATGCTTTGCTCAGAATCACTGTACATGTCATAAGTTTGGCAGAAAGAAAAACACTGGGAAGTCTACGGGTCAGGAAAATAAAGCAGATAAGTCTCTCAAATGAGACTGGGCAATGCACAAGAGAAAAAAATTGCCGTGGGCACAATGCGGTATTGGCAGGAAGATGAAGTACGTAACCTTATAGATCTTTACCCTTCTACAGCTTCTACAGTTTTGATCCCCATACTATGTAGTCATGCAGTTAATGTGGCATCAATCATTGCATCACCATTTTAAAAGTCCTGGCACATTGAGTTAGCTCACAATGCAATTTACAAGCAAACATCAAGCTTCAGACATTTTTTACTGTTCTCCATTTATTTATTTTTTGGTTTTTTGAATGGCTCCTTAAATACAGGCTGTATATGCCTTTGCACAATTGATTAAACTTCAGTGCCCCAATAGGTTCAAAGTGGCAGGTTGTATCTCAAAAGTCTCAGGGCCCCACCATTCTATTATGATAAAATTTTGTTTCGCACCACTGAGTTTTTGCATTGTTCTAAAGAAACTTTGCAGTTTGGGAAACTGAGCTCTGCCACGCTTCTTTCTTCTAATGGGTGGAATTTGGACTGAGCTATTGTTTTTAGTGAATAGCACCATTTAGGATAATTGGCTGTTAGGTATTATGTACAAAGCCAAAGAAAAGCCCAGTGTCAAAAATAGGAATTAATTTGATTTTTCAGCCATGGGAGTTTTTCTACAATAAGCAATGCACAATAATAGAAATATGAGACATTATTCCATGAGCACTGACTCCATCCCTGGGGAAAAGAGAAATAGTCAATTTCTACACAGAAAACATAGCAGTATCTATACTGTTTTTCACTTTCAGCTGTAAAGCACTGCACACTGACTAGCTCAGTGAAAGAACATGGAATGTTCAGCAACATCCCAATTTTGCAGTGAACAAACCATTATAGCATGTACAAAGTTGTGAACTGACTGCTGATTTTTGCCTATTTATTGTTAAAAGCATTGTTTACAATCAGTACAATTTAAAACGCATTCATTGTTGTCGTCGTTGTTGTTTTAAACACAAACACACCAGTAATACATCAAATTAGTAACACTTGCTCTGAGCAGGGAAAATGGATCTGCCATTCTGTAGAACTATTTTTCTCTAACCTCAGTTCCCCAGGAAAAAAGCGTACAGGTATTTGAATAAATTGAAGTGCATGTACCCCCACTATTCAAGATTTAATTTGCCACGCACCTTAACACACTTCTCTGCTCAGAATATGATTCATGATCATTGCTTGACTGAAAACCATATTGTACCATATCTAATTCATAGTGATTACCCCAAATGTTGATTTTCTGGACATTTGCATGGTCATCGAGGAGAGACAAGAAAGCAGATGTGCCCAGAAGATATCATACAGGCAGTACTTTTTAACTGCAGGGAACATTCTATAGCAACAGTGTTGGGCTGATCCTAATACTGAATCTGGAAAAGACCAAATTATTGTCAAATCCTATTGCCCATCACAAGACATAATCAACTACACATCAAGACTGTATAGATAATACATTGTACAGAACGTAAATTGCATAGAGTGCCATAAATCTAGTCTACAATGTGACATATAGACATGCAGCAGGAATGAAAAAAAGATGCCCACATGCAGAGATGGCAGCTTCAGAAGACACCAGCAAATGTGCCGAGCCACATGCTACAAGAAGTGGAAATCCTCCTCACCATGTACTCATTCTGTCACATGACATATTTGGGAATATGAGCATGATGGTTGTGGGAAGCCATTGGGGATGGGGAGGTACAAACCCATTCTCCCTGTCCATGTTTTCATATCTCCATAAATGTTGCCATCAACCTTAACCTGGGCAAACATGTTTTCCCATTGAACTCAGTGAGACCTCCTTTCAGACTTTCTTTAGATCAGACTGAATCTCACAAGCAGGAGGGCAATAGCAGCCCTCACCTACAGTAGTTCCCCAGCATCTCATATTCAAGAGAGGCATGTATTCTGCCTCTAATCCTGAAGGTAGCATAGAAACCACTGATACTCTTTACCCACATGTAAAGCAGACATATTTAGGAGAAGGGTGGTAGTCTCATTTTGAAATGATTTTTTAGTCAATTTACCGGTAATAAGAAGTTTCCAAGAAATTTTATTTCCTCTGCTAAATTAAATTGTAACATAAACCGTGGGGGTTGCAGGATAACATCTCAGTGTGGATAGCTATGTTTTGGAGGATAATATCCCTTTAAGAAAGATACTTCATGATTTGCACACAATACATTAGCTCCAACTTTTGTAGAGAATACTTAAAGACAGAAAATGATATGAATGTGGAAAGTTCAGGAATCTTTCAGCATTAAAATTCTAGGATGGCACTAAAACACTCAACAGAACTCATTAAGAACATTTTTTTTTTTACTGTTTAAATATATTTGCTAGTTGCAGAAAATAAATTGGTAAATGCTAAAACATTTCATCTATCATTAATGTGCATAGTCCAATCTGCCTGCCTTTTAATGGACTAATATCCCTTAGGTTCTGTGGAAATTGCCATTTTAAAAGCATGTGGAAATGTTTTACTAAAAATTGTTCCATTTAGCTCACACACAAAAAAAGTAGTCTTCTAGAGACAAATACAATAAAAAGATTATCTGTTCCATTAACATTAGAGAAGGCAATTATCATTTGGTCCAAAAGAGTTTTGAACTGAAGTAATTATATCTGGAGCTGGGTGGCATTGCTGTGCTTCCAAGAAGGCTCTTTTACAGGTTCCTGGCATTCAGTAAAGAAAGAAAGAAAAATAAAATGGGGACAATTGTTGATCTGCCACAGTATGCTGAATTATTTTGATAATAATCTTTGACTCTTTTCTGTATCCCACCAGATTGATTCTATTGCAAAGCTGTGTAATTTCTCTCTTTGTAATATTTTACTCAATTTCCCTCCGCCCTGCCACTGCAAGAAGACAGTCTTCAAGAATGTCTCACTGTATTAAGTCTGGCTTTTTGACCACCCTTCTATCACCTTTGATGGTGGTGTCCTATTGCATTCAACGAGATTATCTCCAGGGGTGAGAGTACAGGATTACGCTTTAGTCCTCAATTTGCTTTAAATTTTCCTGCTTAAAGTTCTTTGTCTGGTTGGTAATTTTGATTATATTACTTCTTTTTGTTATTTTTACAGGCTGCAAATGTTTAAATGTTTTGTACCCAATTTTAAGCCATTTTATTAAATTGAACCCATTTCACTGCTTGATCTTTTTATGTTCAGCCTGTCCATGTGCCTTCTTCTCGTTAGGATACAATTTCTTGTGTTCTATCAAATATTTCTACTCTTTCTCTCATGCCTCTCCCTATTTGTTTCTGGAATGATCTTCCAGAGCATATCATAAACTTTATGTGCATTCCAGCTGTAGCCAAAACAAAGTGGATGTAGCAACCCTATACTCACTCCAGCACATAGGACATCCATTTCACATCAGGACATAGAGCACACCCACATCCCCCCACACGTATAGACCATATGCACATGGAAAGACTTAACTAGATTATGTCTCAGGACCTGTAGTATATTGAATTCTGAACACAGAATCATAGAATTATCGTGTTGGAAAGGATCCCATGGGTTTTCTTCTCCAACCTCCTGAAGTGCAAGAATTGCAGACTCATGTGCATGCCAATGGTAGAAATAAGACACAGAACATCAGTATTGGGTTGAAATAGACCACCTGCTGCCCTAGCTAGGACACCAGCTGTTGGGGCAGCACTATAAAGCCAGTCTGCCACTGAAGGGGCAACATCAAAGGGAGTCGTTCCCTTTGGGGGCAGAATGAGGGCATGGGCCAGATAAACAAAAGGAGACAAACCCTGAAATTTAAATCATAACAATTGGTTGAAATGGTGATAAATCACAACAATTGGTTGAAATGGTGATTGTTTTGAGATGAAGGGATGCAATCCCATATACCACTTACCTGGAGGTTAGTTCCATTTGCTCAGTAGCATCGAGAAGACATAGATAGGTTTGCACTGCATGTTTCTTGTCTCTCGGTAATATAGTAATGGCTCCACTGAGAAACCCCTCTGGAATCCCTGGGCATGTATGGGGAACAAGAAGTTAGTCAGTGTGGTAGAGGGTGATAGAATGTCATCAAATTTCGGTTCATACAAGGTTATGCTTGCAAATGAGCAGTACTTCTATTAAACATAGCCTGATTACACAGACAATTGGCAGATTAAAAAACCAGCTTTACTGCTATATTTCCCAGAGCACTGTGTTGGCGTATCAAATTAAATTAGCATTTGGATTAATTGGTTTTGATAAGAGATGGGCACAAGCCACAGAAGTTCATCCAAGTTCAGACCCAATATTTTTCTCCCAGGTTCTAAAGTCCCCACTCTCAGCATATATTTGACCAGAGTTTTACAGAAATTGTTGTATTGCCTGCAATATGTATATATTAATAATCTCCCTCTCTCTTTCCAAATTATATTCATTGCCCCCTCCCCAGGTTTAACCCATCTTACACTCATGATGGCTTGCAACAGCTAAAAGCATAGCAAGATACATATTTAAATGACTAACTAAAGCACACATGCCGTCCAGATGCCTGTGTGAGTGAGATAATGAATGGATGAAATCTTACATTGCTCCAGGAAGATACTCAGGTAAGGAGTAATCTTCAGAACTAGGGACCACCTGCTGATGATAATGGCATATTAGTCATCACTTACTACCTTTTTAGCTTTACCGCCCATTACACTCATACCCACGCTTGTAATAACAGGGAGATTCCACCATTTCAGTGCATGTTTATGCGCAGTGGGGATTCTAATCCATAGTAATGGTTTGGAAAACCCTATGAAAAAGCTGTGTTTCTTGACAATTGAGTTTACAGTGAAGAACAAGCTTTGTCTCTAAGGTAGGATTTAAGTGATTTAAAATTTTTACTTGTGAGATAAAAGTAGCTAATTATATACTATAAGCTCTCAGGTACACAGCAAGAGATTTATGGCATTTGATGTGTGCTGAAAGACCCAAAGACACTGGCAAGGGACCATCCTTGAGAGGCAGTGTGATACAGTGGAGATAGATAGCAGAAGCCTATGCAAGTCTACTAGAAGTAAGCCCCACTGAGTTCAATTAGATTTACTCCCAAATAAGTTTGTATGGGACTGGAGCTTGCAGTCCAAATCCCCATTCATCAATGAAAGCCATAAGATGGCCTTCAATCAGTTACTATCTCTCAGCCAAATCTATCACTCTGGTTTATTCTGTAGCTTAAAGGGAGGAAGGAACATGTAAGCTGCTTGAAATCAGTAGGGAAAATGACAAGATAAATGCAATAAATAAATTTTAAAATGTTTAATTCAAATCCATAAGTAATTTGAACCGAGCACACTTAGATTTTTACACCAGTTATACAATACGATACGATATGATAAGATAATCTTTATTGTCATTGTCCCATACAGAACAACAAAATTGAAAAATCTACATAAGACATTCAAAAACCAACAAGCCTGCTATCCCAGCTATCCCAACCTGGTTAGCCCCCTAAAAACTCTGATACCCCATTTTTAAATACAATATACTCCCATAGAGACTCCTTACACTGCGTTTAAAACCAAAATCATGTTTGGATAGAAACTGTTTCTCAGGGGGCTAGTCCTAGTCTTTATAACCCTGTACCTTCTTCTAGTGGGGTGAGCACTATCCTGCGCTATCTCTGCAGCTTTCTTATGGCACCTGGAAGCATAGATTTGATCCAAGGTGGGAAGAGTGTACCCAATTATTCTCTCCGCAGTCTTTACAATCCTGGAAAGCATTTTTTCCCTGACTGTTCAGCTCCCAAACCACACAGACCGTAAGTTAAATCACTCTCAACAGTACAGTGGTAAAATGCCATTGTTCCGTATCTGATCAGATCCTGCCCAACAATGCTGCAGAACCAGTGTAATCTGTCTTGCCGATAGACTTGGGATCAAGCTACACATTGTGTTAATTATGTGAAAGCCAACTTATAAAGCCAGTAAAGAGGGAAAGGGGAATGGACTGGCAACTCAAACATCTCACCACTCCCCCCCTCCCTCTGCAATACCAATGAAAGTCACCACTTTTAGATTGTTAAAAGGAAGGAAGGAAGGAAGGAAGGAAGGAAGGAAGGAAGGAAGGAAGGAAGGAAGGAAGGAAGGAAGGAAGATTTCTGTTGTCATCAATGGGAGCTTCTCTCCTTGGGCTAATAACAGCTCAAAGGGAACGTTCTTCAGTACCTCAGTAGTGGATGATGATAGAAGGCATTAACACTCCTGTCTTTGCACTGTGGTCTCAAGCAATAACCCCCTCCCCCCAAATAAACCTTCTGGGAAATGTTAATGCTTAAGAAATACAGTGATTTAATCAGAAGTATTGTTTTTCCATTAGAATAATATTTAGTTATATTTGTTAGTTGCCTCCTTAAAAATATCTAAGCAATAGATATCTTCCTGTGTTTGGTTCTGTTCTCTCTCCTTGCTATCTTTGCTTTTAAGTAATGTGTACAAAAAAACCCCCACGTTTCATATGGTATAGTGAATGATTTTATGCTACAGTACTTTCACTGGTTATTATGTGGATATTGTATTGATTTTTTGTGTTTTAATGTTGTTACTGCTTGAATTGTGTGTGAACTGCCCAGTGAATTGTTAATGAGAGACCAATAAATCTCTAAATAAATAATACATGGAATAGCAACATTTTTAAAAAATGTTGCATTCTGAAATTCCTCCTCAGAAAACAAGGCAGGAGCACTAAAATGCTGACTCCTGGCTTAATAGAAAATGACAAGAGTCCACCTGCTTTTAGTATAGGTCAATGCTGAGAGTCATTCCCCTTTCATCTTCTACTTCCTAAACCGTTTGTTTCCAAGGATACCACAATACCTACGTTATGAGAAGTATGACTTTGTTTTCTGTTCTGAAATGATTTCAAAGCATAATAGCTGTATGTTGCCTTTGGGATACCCCAGGCAAAATGCACTTTGAGTTTTATTAGCACACATTTAAAAAGTTTTCAGGCTCACAATCTGTTCAGCTCAGTCTGTGGCTCTGAAGCCAGGAGAACAGTCAAAACGCTCAGAATAGCAGCTGCAGAACTAAGGCACCCTGTGGAAATAAGGGTCTTGTGGAAAATGGAGGTACTGGCAGTGCTGGCTCCAGGTTTTAGGTCAGGGGTCAGCAAGGTTTACCAACCATGGGCTGGATCATTCCCACGGAGATTGTCCGTGGGCCAGACTGGCGTTGCACGATGCCGAAAATCGCGTCTGCACATGTCCCCACACCAGAAATTGCTTCTGTGCATGCCCAGACTCCGAAAATCACGTCTGCGCAGATGCAATTTCCAGTATCTGTGTGTGTGCAGGCGCAATTTTTGCGCCGCTTGGCAAATCCCACACTGTGCCGGTTTTGCGCAGCGTGCGGGGGACTCGCCGAGTGGGTTCAGGGTGGCTCATGGGCCAGTAAAACGGTCTTCATGGGCCGCATCCAGCCCATGGGCCACACATTGCCAACCCCTGTTTTATTTTTTTTTTTTATAAATATTTATTAAAGTTTTTAAATATAAATGCACAAATAATAAACAGTCTTACTTCTATCACAGACATAATTTCATCACTTCTTTGGACTTCCTCACGTCTCCCGCTCCCATTTACATCGTTAAAAGTTTTTTCCAAACAAATTATCAACTTGTTTACAATCTCATGTCCACTCATTCAAATATAATCTAGCACTTCTTCCAAAAAATTTTATATTTTCTTTAGTCTCACTTATCATCAAATTTCAAATCTAATTTAGTGGTGGCCAGTTTTTTATAATCTAGCATCCTTCTTAGCATTCAACCAAATTACAATGTTTTTGTAGATACTTCTTGAATTTCTCCCAGTCTTCCTCCATCTTCTCTTCTCCCAGGTTACGGATTCTGCCTGTCATCTCGGCCAGTTGCATATAGTCCATCAGTTGCATCTGCCACTCTTCCAGTGTGGGTAGATCTTGAGTTTTCCAGTTTTTTGCGATGAGTATCCTTGCTGCCGTTGTTGCATACATAAAGAATGTTCGGTCCTTCTTTAACACCTTCTGGCCGACAATACCCAGAAGGAAGGCCTCTGGTTTCTTAGTGAAGGTATACTTAAATACCTTTTTCAGCTCATTATATATCATTTCCCAGAAGACCTTCACCTTAGGGCATGTCCACCAGAGGTGAAAGAATGTTCCTTCGTTTTCTTTACATTTCCAACATTTATTATCAGACGAATGGTATATTTTGGCAAGTTTAACTGGGGTCATGTACCATCTATATATCATTTTCATTACATTTTCCTTCAGAGCATTACATGCGGTGAAGTTCAGCCCAGTGGTCCACAACCTTTCCCAGTCCTCAAACATAATGTTATGCCCAATGTCCTGTGCCCA
Organism: Podarcis erhardii; assembly: GCF_964252035.2. Lineage (NCBI taxonomy): Eukaryota > Metazoa > Chordata > Lepidosauria > Squamata > Lacertidae > Podarcis > Podarcis erhardii. The sequence goes on along the minus strand of NC_138508.1, from coordinate 51,399,354 downwards.
TTTTATCATAACCGATTTGACCATTTCGTCTTGTGTATTCCATTTTAACAGCAAGTTATACATTCTAGATAATACCTTAGTCTTTGGTTCTAACAATTCAGTTTCTAACTTCGATTTCTCCACCTGGAACCCTAACTTTTTATCATTTTTAAAAACTTCTTTAATCTGAGCATAATGTAACCAGTCTCGCACCTTATCCTTCATTTTCTCTAAACTCTGCAATTTCCAATTGTCTCCATCTTTTTCTAATATTTCCCAATATTTTGGCCATTTAGCCTCCATATTGGGTCTTTTTAGGGCCTTAGCCTCCAGAGGTGAGAGCCACCTTGGAGTTTTATTTTCCAGTAAGTCTTTGTATTTTGTCCAGACATTAAACACTGCTTTCCTGACAATATGGTTCTTAAAGGCCTTATTGATCTTAACTTTGTCATACCATAGGTATGCATGCCAACCAAAAGCATTGTTAAAACCTTCCAAGTCCAACACGTCAGTGTCTTCGAGAAGTAGCCAGTCTTTTAGCCAGCAAAAAGCTGCGGCTTCATAATACAACTTTAAGTCTGGCAGGGCAAAGCCCCCTCTTTCTTTCGCATCTGTTAATATCTTAAACTTAATTCTGGGCTTTTTGCCCTGCCAGACAAATCTGGATATATCTTTCTGCCACTTCCGGAAGCACTCCGTTTTGTCCACGATCTGTAATGTTTGAAACAAAAACAACATTTTTGGCAATACATTCATCTTGATAGCAGCAATTCGGCCTAACAAAGAAAGCTTCAATTTTGTCCAACTGTCCAAGTCTCTCTTAATTTCAGACCAACATTTTTCATAATTATCCTTAAATAGACTCAGGTTTTTTGCTGTTATGTTTACCCCTAGGTATTTTACTTTTTTAACCATAGTTAGTTCTGTTTCTCTCTGAAACCTTTCCGACTCTGTATCTGTCAAATTTTTTCCCAACACTTTAGTTTTCTGTTTATTTAATTTAAATCCTGCCACCCGACCAAAATCCTGTATCAGTTGTAATACTCTTTTCGTACTAGATTCTGGCTCCTGCAGAGTCAAAACTAGGTCATCTGCAAAAGCTTTCAATTTGTATTGTTTCGCTCCGACCTGAATCCCTTCCACCAACCGGTCCCCTCTGATCAAGTTCAAGAGCACCTCCAGAACCGAAATAAATAACAAAGGGGAAATCGGGCAGCCTTGTCGTGTTCCTTTTTCAATTTTGAACTCTTCTGTGACCACATTGTTAACTATTAGTTTAGCCTTTTGTTCTGAATATATTGCGTCAATCCCATTCTCAAACCCCCGTCCCACTCCCATTTCATTCAAATTTCCCTTCATAAATTTCCAAGAAATATTGTCAAAGGCCTTCTCCGCGTCTATGAAAATTAACACTGCTTTTGTATTTATATCTGTTTGCAAAAGTTCCAAAACGTCAATAATGTTCCTAGTATTTGCAAACATATGTCTGCCTGGGAGAAAGCCTGCCTGGTCTTTATGAATTACTTCATTAAGAACTCTTTTAAATCTACTTGCCAAAATATCTGCAAATATTTTGTAATCCGCCAACCCCTGTTTTAAGTCCTAAACCCTGAAATGAGCTTTAACCTTAACCCCTAAAATTTAGGGGGTATTCAGCACAGTACTTTTAGTGGTCCCCCCCCTACATCAATAAAGGTAAAAGGTAGAGGATACCTGGATGGTTAAGTCCAGTCAAAGGTGACAATGGGGTTACGGCGCTTATCTCGCTTTCAGGCCAAGATGTAAGCAGTGCGTACAGGAGCCAGGCCCTGTGACTGGTAGTGCCTTGCAGGACTGGGGCCTTCCTGAGTTTGGCCTGGAAGGGCAAGGTGCGGCCGCACAGGTGGGGCTTGACAGAAGACTCATAGCACCTGGTGGCAAGGGCCGTGAGGGGTATATAAGGCCAGCATTTCCCTCTGGCTCTTTGCCACAGCAACACGCTACCCACCTAGCTTTGCTTCGGCTTCCGGACTCCTGGTTTCCTGACCCTTGGACTCTTGGCTTCCGGACTCCTGGTTTTCTGATTCATGGACTCTTGACTTCCTGATCCCTGGACTACTGACCGTGGACTGCTGCCCCTGGACTGCTGTTTCCTACTTCCTGACTTCTACCCTGGCCCCGATGTACCAAGCTGGGACTCAAACTGCCTATAACCCAGACCATGACACAAGGGAGCCAGTGTTTGTCCACAGACAGCTTTCTGGGTCATGTGGCCAGCTTGACTAAACCACTTCTGGTGCAATGAAACACCGTGACGGAAACCAGAGTGCACTGAAACACCGTTTACCTTCCCACTGTAGTGGTACCTATTTATCTACTTGCACAGGAGTAACAGGAGCTCACTCCGTTACGGGGATTTGAACTGCCAACCTTCCGATCGGCAAGCCCAAGAGGCTCAGTGGTTTAGACCACAGTGCCACCCACCACCATCAATGCGTTACCCTGGACCCATAGGGTCACCTGTTGGCTGTGATAGCAGTGGGCAGTGGCAGGGTTCTGAAGGGGCTGACGTTCTGAGTCCTCATAGCACTCCTAATGGTGTGTCACTCAGGGAATTATGGGAAATTAAAACAATATCTTTGTATTGGAATACTAGCTAAAGACTGGTCAAGGACACTGCCAACTGTGGAGCCTGCTGGTGGTCCTGAGCCCCCAGCAGCTTCACAAAAATGTCAAGTACTGGAACCTGTATCATCATCATCATCATTTAATTTTGTATATAAATAAGGAAGTTGAGAAGATGCACAAGGAAGGGAAGAATATTGAGGTCTCTTCCTGCTTGATGGTGTTGGTGCTGTAAACATGCATAATCAATAATAGTTTTTGACTATACATTTCTGTATCAATTGCTTATGTTAGACCTTAGAAAGTTGTTTTAGTATAAGTCAGCCAGAATGATAATAATATTGTTAATAATAATTTTATTATTTATATGCCACGCATCTAACTGTGTTGCCCCAGCCACCCTGGATTGCAAGGCTCATATGTTTGAAACAAAGAGATGACTGTTTCCTAGCTAGAGGAAAGGTCAGTTAGCTGAGACAAATAGTTAGCATTGTTGTTAGTAGCAGAACATTTTTGGTTAGCTGTCAAAGTGAACAGGTGGAAAGTATCATCTATCGCAACCTGAGCTAGTACAGCCAAACTAAAAAAAGAAAGAAAGAAAAAAGTGATATTAATGGATAGGGATAAGGATTGTGCCCCAATGCCTTGATCTGGTGTCTCTCAAGAATAATATCCTTATAAGGTTTGGGTGATAACTCTGGGTAAGCCTATTCTAGATACCTGAATCCATAGTGTGGTGGTGATTTCTCCTTGAATCAATTATAGGGGGTAATTACCACTTCAAAATGATATCTGTTAACATGTGAGTAACATCTTTGCTGCAACATTCTTTTTTGTACTAGGGATATCAAATAAAGCTATATAAAAATCATCACTGCTATATATGAGTGAAATTACTACAAGGGCAATTCTAATCTCTAGAGATTTGCAGTCTCTCTGTCTGCAGTAGTTGGAAGGGGCCTCTTTTAACAGGAACTAAATCTATCAATGTGGCTCAACCAGATACCTCATTTAGTTCCAGTGGCCAGTTGTACCTTCAGGCTAAGGATAAATTCACAAACCATATTTTGAAAAGTGAAATTCCCCCCAAAACTGTTTCCACTGCTTTTTCTATCGCATTGCCATACATCGGCAAAATTCCCCCTGATACCATTTTTACACCTGAAAACAAGGAGGTGTCAGGAATTTTCCTGACATATGGCAAGCCTACATTCTAGAAAGAAAGAAAGAAAGAAAGAAAGAAAGAAAGAAAGAAAGAAAGAAATCTGAAGGCAGCCCTGTTTAGGGAAGTTTTTAATGACTAATGTTTTAATGTATTTTTAATCTTCTGCTGGAAACTGCCCAGAGTGGCTGAGGAAACCCAGCCAAATGGGCAGGGTAGAAATAATAAATTATTATTATTATTATTATTATTATTAGTCGCTGCATAAAGTACAACTTGAATTTTTCAGTGTGGGCATGCTGGCTAGATAAACCCACATGCTGTCTTACTAGTAATGATCTGTAATGTAGAAGATCTCAAGAACATTATTTTTAAAACTGCTTGACATACAGTGGTACCTCGGGTTAAGTACTTAATTCATTCCGGAGGTCCGTTCTTAACCTGAAATGGTTCTTAACCTGAAGCACCACTTTAGCTAAAGGGGCCTCCTGCTGCTGCCGTGCCGCTGGAGCACGATTTCTATTCTCATCCTGAAGCAAAGTTCTTAACCTGAAGCACTATTTCTGGGTTAGCAGAGTATGTAACCTTAAGTGTATGTAACCTTAAGCGCATGTAACTTGAGGTACCACTGTACTTACCAGACAGTGGTTTCTTAAGCAAGAATAGAACCCTACATGATTAGTTGATAAATTATAAGGCGGCACTTAAGAGGGCTATGTGATTGGTTCTCTCTTATGGTCAATGAAATGTTTTAAGGCTGGTTTGCATCGGCATAATATTGCCATGTAAAATGTGTGTTTACCAACAGGAGTGGACAAAACTGCCCATATCAGTTCTCGATATCTCATTTTTACAATCTTAAATTCAGCTTGCCACTTTTCTAAATCAGTTAGTCTGTGATTGAATCCAATGAAATATGTCACAGAAGTGGGATGGGGTGAGTTAGTTTACCTTTTGCTAGTTTTATCATTTCCCTCCTTTAAATTCTAAACACTGAGCTAATCCCTCTATGGTAAACAAGAGAGGGATGTCCTCAGGCTGCAGGCCGCCATCATTTCCACTCATGCCTTTCCGGCATGATGCTGTATTGTGAAGGAGGTTTTTGTGAAGCAGGTGGGGAATTGTGTTAGATTTCACTATCGGAAACTGGATCAATTGCCTTTTGGAAAACAATAAGGATAACCTCCTAGGTTAAACTGAACTGTGTGTTGCCTGTTGTTAATCTAAATACTGAAGGGCTTCCAATTTAATTGGTGCTAAAGTGTCTTCAGTAAATTTGGAGGAAAATGTGTAAAAACCTTCTGTTCTTACCGTTCATGTTCATGCATGTTAATAATTTCAAACAGACAGAAGTGATTACAGTAAGCTGGGGAAACTGTTGGATAATAAGTTACCCGATCATCTCTGAGGACATATAAAAGTGGAAGCAGTAGCAAGAGATGGCACATCTCTCTGCCTCTCAGAATATGTTTTGATGTCTAATGTGTGCACAAAATCTCTGCTGGTTTTGTTAAGTAATTTGCTAACTAAGTAACCATTTATGGGGTAGACATCAGATGAGTTGCACACAGCTTCTTGGGGACATAAGAAATTGCCTTATACTGAATCAGACCACTGGTGCATCTATTATTAAAAGTTTTACAGTGAATTAAAGTGAAGAGAAAAGAAAAGGGGGGAAAGAAGAAAAAATCCATAAAAACAAAAGGAAGCAGAAGAAAACAATCTCGAAATGACAATAAAATGTAATTAAGGTTACAAAACTATGTAGTATATATGTATGCAAGTAGATGAGCTTATTATTTCCCTCAAGTATACATCAGTTCACGAATCACTGTGGTTTCAATAAATATGTTTGAAATATCATTATATTTCTCCATACATAATCTTTGTCTGAAAGCAATCTGTTCATACATTGCAAGAGCTGTCATATTGCTATCCATTGATCAAAGGGGGCCATCTAGCTCAGTATTGTCCATGGTCATACAGACCGGCTGTCTAAGATTTCATACAGAGGGACATTCCCAGCCCTACCTGAACATTAAACCTGGGACCTTCTGAATGCAAAGCTACTCCTCTACTACTGAGCTAAAGCCATTCCCCTTTGTATGTATGGCCCTTCTTATTTGTAAGACTTCAAACCACCACCACTGTCTGCTAAATCAGTAATTACTTGACCATGTGCAAGATCACACTAGTTACTTTAGAGATAATGCCTAGTGTGCTATAATAAATAAATGAAGTAACTTTAAATTCCCACCCACAGTGGAAACTCTCTGCTGCATCTCTTAATGATGTCACAGCTTCCTAACCTTCAAGGCCAAACTACATGTCACATTGGTTCTTCCAACACTTTTTTTTAATGAAAAGCAGACATTGTGAGTGCAAATTGGCTTGGAGTAGCAATGCTCAGGCTGGGAAGATTTAACACTTTCCTCTATTCCAAATTCTTGATCTAAAATAGCTTTCTTCTACCTGGTGTCTCCCAGATGTTTTGGGCTACAACTCAAATCAGCCCCAACTGGCATAGTTAATGGTCAGGGATGATGAGAGTTTTAGTCCAGCAACATCTAGAAGCCACCAGTTGGGAAAGGTCAGTCTAAATCAATCTGTACAGAAGAGCCCATGCTGAGGGTACATGCAGAAGTCCCCAGGTCCAATCCCTGGCATCTCTAACTAGAGCTGAGGGAAATGCCTGTCTGAAACCTGGGCTGTAAGTAGCTATCCTGAACTAAGCAACAATAATACCAACATTTGATTCCAGAGGATTAGCCATTGGGATAGACTGTAGCTCAATGGGAAAACATCTGACTTGCATGCAGAAAGACTCAGGTTCAATCCCTGGCATCTCCAGGTAGAGCTGGAAAAGGTTCCTGGAGAAACATTACCAGTCAGAGTACACTGACCTAGGCAGACCAGTTCTCTGATTTTCTGCCTATGGACCAGATTCAACTAAATGAGTATGCTAGCAGGACCCAGCGTAATGAGTCTTGCTAGTGCCATGCTCCTCCTTGCCCCAATAAGCCCTGGGAGGGGGGTCTGGAGAATCCTAGAACAGCATGCTGGAGGAGAGGGGAGGTTGTTCCATCAAACAAGCTAAACTGACAGAACAACCGGAAGAACACAACACTGTATTCCTTCCTATGTTCCATGTAAAGGTAAAGGTAAAGGGACCATTAGATCCAGTCGTGACCGCTTTATTGGCCGAGGGAGCCGGTGTACAGCTTCCAGGTCATGTGGCCAGCATGACTAAGCTGCTTCTGGCAAACCAGAGCAGCACACAGAATAATAATAATAATAATAATAATAATAATAATAATAATAATAATAATAATTATTTATTATTTGTACCCCGCCCATCTGGCTGGGTTTCCCCAGCCACTCTGGGCGGCTTCCATAAAAACCAAAAATACACTAAAAAACACTATTACCTTCCTGCCAGAGCGGTACCTATTTATCTACTTGTACTTTGACATGCTTTCGAACTGCTAGGTTGACAGGAGCAGGGACCGAGCAATGGGAGCTCACCCCGTCGCGGGGATTCGAACCGCTGGCCTTCTGATCGGCAAGTCCTAGGCTCTGTGGTTTAACCCACAGCGCCACCCACATCCATGTTCCATGTAGAGATGGGCAAATCAGCCAATTTTGGTTTGTCTCAGTTTCTCATTTTTCCAATCTCAAGTTCAGTTCTCTACATACCCACATCATTTTGTGTGTTTGTGTGTATGTTTAAAAAGTATGAAAATTCATCAGCAACATGTTTGTCTGCAGTTTTGTCTAGCATATACATTATTACAAAGCAATCTGCTTAATTTAATCCATTTGCATGCTATTTTCACTAATACACGCTTTTTCATTCACACCTTACAGGCATTTTTGTACAGATTACTTGGCTGGATGTGAAAACTGGAAATGTGTGAATTTTGAAAGGATGTTTCTTTTCTCATATTGTTCCAGAAAGAGCAAATTAGGGAGGTTCACCTGTAAAGGCAAGAGGCATCGATTTTCTTCCGCATCCCTAGTTCCATGTTAGTCTGCTTTGTGACAACAATAATGAGGACATGTCTAGAGCTTTAAATAGTAAGGTTTCTATCTCAGTCGCACTCTGAGTAGGCTCACTGAAATCAATGGACTGCTTGCAGATCGAGGCTTAATACCGAAAACAGGCCCTTGAGATACTTCAAATGAGTTGCTGGCAACAGGGCTTTTTAAAGTTATTAGAGTTTTCCCTGGAAAGGGAAAACTCAGATAAAAGGGGTTGGAACCACGCAATACCGTTTTAAATGATCATGACATTTTGTGGGCACTGCCAAAAAAGTGGGAACAGTAATCCCATTATAAAGATTCATCAGGAAGCACCCTTATTCATGATCAGGGGTCAGCAAACTTTTTCAGCAGGCCGGTCTACTGTCCCTCAGACCTTGTGGGGGGCTGGACTATATTTTGAAAATAATAATAATAATGCAAGAGCACCCCGAGCCCCGGTGGGTGCTTACCTGTGTCTTGTGAGCGGCAGGGGCTGGCGGCGGAGGCGAGACAATGAGCGTTGTGCAAAAGGGCTCTGGAGGGGGGCTGCTTAAAATGGAGGCCACTCGAGCGCAGCTGCTGCTGGCACCAACAAAGCCGTGTGAGAGGGAGAGGGAAAGAACCTGCGCACTGGCGATCCATGCGGCGATTCGCAGACTGTTCATGGGCTGGATCCAGAAGGAAATTGGGCCTGATCCGGCCCACGGACCTTAGTTTGCCGACCCATGTTCATGACCAAATGGCTTTCAGTGCGTCAGACTATGATATAGTCAAATACAGTGGTACCTCGGGTTACATATGCTTCAGGTTACAGACTCCGCTAACCCAGAAATAGTCCTTCAGGTTAAGAACTTTGCTTCAGGGTGAGAACAGAAATCATGCTCCGGTGGTGCGGCAGCAGCAGGAGGCCCCATTAGCTAAAGTAGTGCTTCAGGTTAAGAACAGTTTCAGGTTAAGTACGGACCTCCGGAAGGAATTAAGTACTTAACCCGAGGTACCACTGTACAACGCTAGCATGTTTATCACTGCATACAGTTTCAGTACGTCGTTCATCTTTCATGCTTCAGTCATCTTCAATTTCATGATTTCACAGCTTTGCATCCACATTTTGTACATATACAAAGTTACGGTTACTTGGCTACATCTGAGAAATCTGTGGGAATTGAATGTACTGTTAAGCAATTAATTTCAACTGATTTCAATGGAGCCAGCTTTGGCCTGTGTATGACTGCTGCCCCCTGCCCCCAGGGCACTTAGACTTTTGTTTCTCATCCATTATGCACCATTATTGAAATCAGTAAAACATATACAGGTGAACAAATAAACACACTACAAAAGCTTGCTTTTAGCACAATTTAAAATAGATGCGGTATTACAGGCAGGCAGAAGCTCAATAAGATCATTGTAAAGGGTTAATTACAAGAAATAAACTTTTACATATCAAACAGAGCAAGGCATGGCTATTCTGTGGCTTTATTGCAAGTGTTTCCATAATGTTTAATTTAAAAACAATGCTACTGATGGTTAGATAAGATTCTATTGTACAGAGAAGTAATCTGCATTACCTAAATTAATTTTTCATGTGGTTCATGTAACACCATTTGTGTCGTTGTAGGCAGAATTCCATTAGTGTCAAAGTACTATTTGTTTATTTTATTTTTTATAAGGAGCCTAACTTCCATAAAGTCAGGAGGAAGTATAAAGACCTCAATATGAAATTGAAGTAGTAAGCTAAGTATTAGTAAGTAGAACCAGGCAGAGGGCCTTCTCGGTAGTGGTGCCTGCCCAGTGAAACACCCTCCCATCAGATACCAAGGAAATAAACAACTATCTGACTTTTAGAAGACATCTGTTTAGGGAAGTTTTAAATGTTTGATGTTTTATCGTGTTTTTAATATTCTGTTGGGAGCCGCCCAGAGTGGCTGGGGAAACCCCACCAGATGGGCGGGCTTTAAATAATAAATTATTATTATAATATTATTATTAATAGTATTTCCTGGTAAATATATATATTTGTGTTTTCTGATCAACCACATATTTTACTGACATGCAGCAAGGTATGCTGACATTCAGACAGCATATTATAATGTGCCCTTTTAAAATGTGGTTTTTTTTAGAGGGGATATTGAGTTGTGCCTTTTATTTTGATTATTTATTTTGTGGTTTTATATTTTGATTTTATTCTGTGAACTGCTCTGAGACCTCTGGGTATAGGGCGGTATATAAATTCAATTAACAACAACAGCAGCAACTGAATAAGGACATAAGAGGGGCCAGCTGGATTAGGCCAGTGGCGCATTTAGTCCAGCATCCTACTCTCACAGTGGTCAACCAGATGTCTGGGGGAAACCTGCAAGCAGGATTTGAGAACAAGAGCACTCTCTCCTTCTGTGGCTTTGGCCTCCAACTGTGGAGGCAGAGCATAGCCATCATGGCTAGTAGCCACTGATATACAGAAGACTTCATTCCATAGTTTAATGATGTTGTGTCATTTAAAACACCATTTGAAGCATTACCAATGAGAAGTATGTTCCATTGAGACCAGGCAACTGAGCATAGCATTGTAGCCTTAGGCTGCAGTCCTATACCCAATTACTAGAGAGTACGCCCTGTAATGGTTCTAGGGGTTGCTCGTGCTTAAATCGGCGCCATGCTTGGCTGAGTTACCTGGGTGAACCCTTTCTGTCTGGACAGCCACTCATCCGTGGCTGTCTCAATCGCTGGCAGAATCCGTCAGTGGGCGTTTCTTGAACTTCTTCCAGCAAAGAAGCTCTTTGACGCCTAGTCTCCGCCTACTCTCCCTGCGCGGAAGCCTTCTGTGCAGGGAGGGTGTGGGCAGCGGAGGACCCGTGCTCTCCCCGCTGGTCTCTGGCAAGGAGTCATGGAGCCCCCTCGCCGATTTCCCCATTTGCCCCCCTTCTCCACTGGTGCTACGCTGATTTCCTTCCCCAGAAGATGGGCTGCCTCTCTCCCTCCTGGGACGCTCTCTGGAATCCCTCTGGAGCCCTCCCTCCTCCTCTGGCTCCGATGGCAGTTCCCTGACACGCCCGATTGAATTGGGGTGCATTTTCTTTGCAAGTGATGTGTATAATATACGATTGTGCTCTTAAACTCTGCATATACGGTAAGTCCTGCACACAGGATATCATGCACAAACAAAGGCTGTATTAATGAGGCTGGATCATTGTGTCAAGCTGCTAAAGCTGGGGGGTGGATTTCTGTTACAGGATTCAGTACTATGTAGTCCCTCCTGCTTACCTTTTGGGTGGGAGGGATTGAATCAATGTCCTTAACTTCTTCTCAAGTGTTTGGTGCTTGAACACTTTGGGGCATAAGTCATGCAGGAAAAAATACCACTAAAATTTGTTTTGCAACAGCCTCTTAACACATCCTTTAATAAGGCTTTGCTAATATAAAATGTTGCAGTGTACCGGCAATGCAATAAGCATAATAACAATGAATTACATTATGTGCTGCCTTGAGGGTTTAGACTTATGATGATAAAGGAAAACAACTGTTTTCTTCAGAAAACTGTTACTACGGGTATAAAGGTAAAGGTAAAGGGACCCCTGACCATTAGGTCCAGTCGTGACCGACTCTGGGGTTGCGGTGCTCATCTCGCTTTATTGGCCGAGGGAGGTGGCATACAGCTTCCGAGTTATGTGGCCAGCATGACTAAGCCACTTCTGGCAAACCAGAGCAGCACACGGAAACACCGTTTACCTTCCCGCCAGAGCGGTACCTATTTATCTACTTGCACTTTGATGTGCTTTCGAACTGCTAGGTTGGCAGGAGCAGGGACCGAGCAACGGGAGCTCACCCTGTCGCAGGGATTTGAACCACCAACCTTCCAATCAGCAAGTCCTAGGCTCTGTAGTTTAACCCACAGCACCACCCGTGTCCCTATCTACTATAGGAATACCGGTTGATTAATATGTACTCAGGACAAATACTGCCATAAGCATACTGAAGATGACATAGGCTGCATCCAAGATTGGTAGACCTGGACCAATTTATTAGAAACCATGGTGGAGCTTTGAGTTCATTCACACCCTGTTTCAAGAAATTGTGTAGGTTATTATGCCTGAAGATACAGAGCATGCACATTTTTGAAGGTCTAAAAGCTTATTTCACCTTCAGTTCTTTGTATTCCTTTGTTACAGACTTCACAGTGAAATCAAAAGGCTATACTTTGGTAGTGCAATATGCTAGCATCTGAAGTAGCAGATGTACCAAACTAAGTAATATCAGGGAGATTAAGAAAACTGTTGGCAGGCATATCAGTTTAGAGGTTCCATATTGACTGTGAGAGGGTAGAGGCCAACTGCCATAGGTGCTTTTGCTAAAAGTTCTGCCATTTTATCAAGTTATGAACAAGCGCTTTATATTTAGCGCTGCTGCCAGCCTTCCTTTTGTAACTGAAGCATTTCCCCAGAAGCTTAGTCATCATTTCAGCATGCTGGAAGAAAGCCCAGTTCAGGTAACAGGCATATGTCAAGATTGCCACTGTCAAAAGAATTCTTCAACTGTGCCATAGTATCCCATGCAGTTCAGAGTTTTAATTTGTAAGTTGGCCATTATGCAAAATGTAACACATGCTTAGATGTTTCGAGACATAATGTTTCATGCATTGTTTGTTTTATTTGAAACAAACGTTGTGGTTCAGTTTCCATTTAATCTGAATGCCATTTGCATGTGCGTCTTTAACAACTCCTACAATGGCATCAAAAAGGTTACATGAACTGGAAGGCTGAACACGATGAAATTTGCAAAGAGATGTAGAGGTCTGGTACCCTTTCTTACTGCCTATTTCTTACAAACCTATTTCTCTAGGTTTGGCAGTTTCTTATATCCAACAGGCATTTACATACATAGGTAGGGATGGAGAAGGAGATAATTTTAAATGGATCTTGGTGCTTTCAAGCCAATTCAAGCTTTGCCTGAATTGGATCTTACACTGAGCACTGCTTATGTCCCAGCCACTTATGCACTGTTATTTTTTTAAAAAGAAAATAAAGCCTGTTTAATAATGTGCAAAATTTTGCACAAACATTTGCATATAAAGGAGTTAAGTCTCTCATTTCTGCAGCATCATTTATTAATACATAAGAATTTTTATACGATCACATGCATTCTCGTTTATCAGTTTTTGTGATGGTTACTTTAGAACTACTGGAAAGCATAAGTGTATAATATGTGTATAATATTATGCATATAATAATTAATAGAATACACAATAATTGTTTGCATTTTTTAGCAGAAAAGGTTAAAAATAACTCTTGCTTCTCACTGAGATCAAGGAACGAGACAGGAATTGTGGGTGGCAGAACCCGGGTGGATATCCTCAATATCCAGATTTTCAGAAAACCTCATACATGTGCTGCTGATACATGCCCTGTACAATTTCAAAGATGGGACAGCACAGACTATGAGAAGATCTTACAGAGATATATTAAATGGAGTACTTAGGACAACAAGTTAGTGGAAAGTTGCAAGTCAGAGCATCATTAGGGTTGCCCAGGAAATTCAGTCTTCACAACTCCCTATATAAACTGACATGATTTAAACCTTCTAGATTAATGTGCAGAGTGGAACTCAGTTATTCCCTGGTTTTAGCACCACCTGAATGTGTCTGAGAGAGCAATCTGAGATGAGTTGAAATGAGGGATCCCATATAAATGGGACTTGGACCAGCAGAAATGGGCTGCTTTGTTCATTATCATTGTACAGCTGCAGCTGAAACGACATCTTAAGTGAAATTGAGAGCTAGCTTGGAATGTGTTTAGGTTCCTCCTTAGGCAAAATATGTGTCTTTCAAGAGGAGCTGAAACAGTTTTAATAAGATTAGTCAAATTTCTCAGGAGAGTTTTGTACATTCCTAGTGCATAAAGGAGTATCTTTCTGTGATGTGTTTGACTTCCTGAACATAATACCAACCAGCTAAATCAGGCTTAATATCTCCAGTGTAGCATCACTCTTGAGCATTGTGGGAAATTAAAGCAGATAGGTTCTGTTGCTTGACACTGCTTACAATACAAGCCCCCCTTTTAAATATATATATTTGAAAGGGGGGATGGAGCAGTGGTAGGACCTCCTGGGGTGATGGGCTTTGCCAGAGCTGACAGCAGCCTGACACATGGCTTGTAAATTTGTCTCCATGTGGTGCTGTTGTAATATTTTGCATCAGTAACTAAAAATAATTCACCTGAGATTGCCACAGTTATGCATACTGAATGTAATCCACCAAACACAGAGGCTTGGTAAAACTCCTGCTTTTTTTGTTTACTTTTACTTTTTGTTTACTCTGCTGCTTACAGATAATCCAAACTCACCCACTGTTCCTTCAGTTGGCCTGCATAGGAAGACCTCCCCCTTGCACGAACTGTGTGAGAGGCCAAACTGAATGCAACAGCTGTCTGGCTGTTATTGCTGAATGATCTCGCCTTCTGTTGGCCTTTTTGGGCCCATTGTTTCCCATCATTTCCATTTCAGAGTGATGGTAAAGTTTTATATAGTTCTAGAAAATGGTTATTTTCTGCCTTTCCATTTTATAATAAAAATTAAATGACCGTGGAGGCTCACTTCAAAACAAAACACCAATCTATTAAATAATAAAACATTAAACAAAACAAAATCTCTAAAAAGGAGCAGGGGACAGAAGAAACAGGCAGTGTGGGATCATTGTGATTGTTGATGATCTTGTATTTCTTTTATTTAACAAAATGTATCTACTGTTTACTAGAACAAAAGACCTCTAAGTGGTTCACAGTATCTCACAGTCAACATTTTTTCTCTCCATTTGGAGAGGCAGATGACTGTCACAGGGCAAGGTGTTTCTGCTAACCGTTCATTAGATAAACGGCAAGGCACAGAAAGGACTGCTAAGCTGATTTTAGTGAATGGGCAGGTTTGATAGGGGAGGTGTTCCTCTTCTAAACTATCATGGCCCCAGTCTTTACGACTGCTAGTATTTACAACTTTAAAGGCAATAGACAGCAATTTGAATAGAGTCCAAAAATGAATTGGACACCAGCGAAATACAAGTCCATGTATATCTTGGCAGCTATCTGTATTCTCTCAAAATGCTGGGTTGATGCAGCCAGCTGGATGCATCCGAGAGCCACCAGAAGCCCAGCAAGGGAATGCTAAAATGATGTGCATTAGGAAGAGAAATGGCAATAGAGCAGTGCTTTGCATGGGGCAGCTCCCAGGTTCACAATTTGGCATCAGTTAAAAGGATCTTATGGCTGGGCCACTTTGGAGGACCACTGTCAAGCCACATAGGCTTAACAAGCTCCAAAGTTCTGACTCAGTAAAAGAAAGCTTGATATATATTTTGAGCTCTAAGGTTATAAGTATGCTTTAGAGCCCTTGAATGCGAAAAGCTTCTGATGAAATTAATGGGATCTGTGATTATATCCTATCAATTTTTATGTATGCATTTGTTTAAAAAGGCACTTGTGTGTCACTTTTTAGCTCTAAAAAGGTTCTCCAAAGCCACTTACAACAATTAAAATCTGATTACAATTAAAAATTGAGAGCATTAGAACTTGGGAGGAAAGCAAACAAAATAGAGTTAAGCAGGCAAGATTTCAATAAAGGTAAAGGGACCCCTGACCATTAGGTCCAGTCGTGGCCAACTCTGGAGTTGCAGTGCTCATCTCACTTTATTGGCAGAGGGAGCCAGCGTACAGCTTCCGGGTCATGTGGCCAGCATGACTAAGCTGCTTCTGGTGAACCAGAGCAGCGCACAGAAATGCCGTTTACCTTCCTGCCGGAGCGGTGCCTATTTATCTACTTGCACTTTGACATGCTTTCAAACTGCTAGGTTGGCAGGAGCAGGGACCGAGGAATGGGAGCTCACTCCGTTGCGGGGATTCGAACCGCTGACCTTGTGATCGGCAACTCCTAGGCTCTGTGGTTTAACCCACAATGCCACCCATATCCCTAAGATTTCAATAATGGACACCAAATATCAAAATACAAATATCATAACTATCCACCTAAAGGACAGCAGAGAAGGGACAGTCTAACTTCTCTTGGAAAATTCTACAACTCGGGTACAATCACCAAAATGCCTTGATTTGTACCTCCATCAATCTAATTGTTCTAAACAGTATCCGAAAATGACCACAACTGATGGACAGAGTAATGAATATCAGTGGAAACTTTGGGATCATCACAGTTCCAGGATTTTTTCACTTCTACCATTTTTGAAAGCTACTTTCATATTTGTCCAACACTGACCTTGCTGAAACAACCTATGACCTGATGACCTATGGTGTTTACCAATTTCTTCTATGCATCCAGTATTAGATGGCCTCTAGGGTCATGCAGCTTCATAGAGGCAGAGAAAATTATTGGCAGAAGAGTCAAGCTGATTAAAAAGTTGATTGCCTTTTGTGGTCTTTATGTCACTGCTGTAGAAACATCAGACTGGGACGCATGCGAGAGATGCACATTTACACCCAGAACTCCACTGTTGCAGTTCCCAATGCAAAGAAGCAAGCTGCTTTCTAGTTTAAAGAGCAGCTTGTTTCTTCAGCAGGGAGAGCTGCTGATGTTACAGCAGCAAGTGAATAACTTTCTGCATGTGCACTTCTCTCATCTTTGTGCACAGCCATACTCAATAACACACTTTGAAGTGTATGTACTTTGTCATGTCAAAAGCTCATCAGCTTTCCAGTCATCCCCCTTTTCCTCTTAATTTAAACCTGTGGATACAATTCTCACAAGTTTCTCTGTCGCCTCCAGAGTCTAAATAAGGGTCACCACTATCATGGTAGAAAGCAATTTTCTGAAAATGCCTCAATGATAATGCTTTTCTGTATGTAAGAGTATGATGCTGGCAGCTAGCTGGGCCTTTTGTTATATATCGTGTATCTACAGTACATTTATGTAGTCCATTTAATAAAGTGCATGTAAAGACTTTGTGCTGAGAAGTGGGAGGCAGCATTATCCTGAATAGGACACATATGAATTATGGAGACCTCCAACTTCTGTAAAGTGAAGTACATCAAGAACAATGAATTCATTCTTAGCGTTATTACGGATCTCTGCACTTCTTCTGGTTGCCCCCTTTGCTAGTTTCAAAATGATTGCTCTTCATAAGACAGTTTACTATTAAAAAAACCTGGGATAATTCTGTAGAATGATCTTGCTACCATTTTTGTCCCTTAAGTAGATTATCCATTTTAGAAGTATAGGAATCCTGGTGCTTCTTTTCCTGGAAATTTGTGTTCCTTGTTGCAAAGCATATTTTGCTTTCCATTGAAGTATCTCATGAACAAAGCCTCATGCTTGGCTACCATTTCACCTACATATCCTGCACTGGCATTTCATATAATGTGATTGTTCAAAGGGGTTCTGTACCATTGCAAGTCATAGCTGTAACACAATTCTGGGACAGCTATCCTTTATGTAGCTGTAAATATATGTGTGTGTTTGTGTGTGTGGCAAAGAGCTGTTAGGATTTCAGCTGAAATGAACTTCTGAAAGTTATCATTTTGTGTGTGTGTGTGTGTGTGTGTGTGTGTGTGTGTGTGTATTAGAGAAGTTAAGTGCATGGGCTCTAGATAATGTTCATTTCAGTGGGATTTGCTTCTGTTTATGATATTCACAGTCTAATTACAAAGTTACTCCATCTCTAGTTCCTGACACTCAAAGAATATCTGAATAGTAGATCAGTGACCTGAAAGATTGCAACACCGTAGCTGTAGAGGAGCTGTTCTGGTTTATTGTGCATCAAATCTAGCTGAAAAATTCATGACATTTTCAATTATATAACATAGTGCACTTTCCCACTAACTCATTTTTAACAAGACTGGTTCATTTCATGCTTTTTAAAAGTACGAGGAAAGAAAAGATTTAAAAAATGTCTTTGGAGGCGTGCAGTTGTAAGGCACATGGTGTCTCAGAATGACCAGGGGCAGAGTCTATAGGTTATATGTTGCCTGAGCCGCTTCTAATTGCTGGGGTCCTGGATCCAGAATGGGTAAAAAATCTAATGGAGGATTCCATTGTTGAACTAGCCAGGCAAGTTTCTTGGTGACTTAATGGGTGCCTAACCATATTCCTTAGTACAGTATAACAAAATAGATTGCTCTTTGCCAGTGGGCAAATGGATGGTGCCCCCTTCCTCACCCAGCTGGTAGTAGGACAAAAACCAGAGTTGATGTGTGTGAACTGCATTGGAAACAAAATATAAATGGTTAAACAGAACCTTGAGACTTAGATTAAGGAGGCCAGATTGATTCAGGCAAATGTGTTGATAGTTTGAAAAGGAAGTCAGCTGCAGGCAAACTTCAGAAATTGCACAATCCCCTAATACTCAGAGCCAAATAAAGAAAAAAAAACCCCAACCCCTTTCATACCCACACTGTATACAACAGGGGTGAAAGACCTATCAATATAGCTAAAGAGGCACATAAATTTTAGGCTCATTTTCACCATAGTTATCTGCTGTAAATGTTTTTGGGAGCTTTTGCTCTTTACCTTCAGGCCAAGCTGTTATGAAACATGTTCATCATTCTATAATTCTCCCACAATGATCTCTTTAAAAACAAACAAACCCATTATAATATGCATGACATATTACATAGCACAAATGAGCATCTTTTTTTTTAAAAAAAGGACATCTAAAAATGTTCATACCAAAACAAATTTTCTTTCTCCACTAACATTTATTTTTAGTGTCAGCTTAGCAGCAAAAAAGCAACGTATTTTATACATATCTGGAGTCCATATACAAGAATGATGCTATTTATGTATGGAGTTTATTTATCAAGAAAAAGAATGCTCATATCCTGCCCTTCCCAGGTGGTTACAAAAGATTCTCAAAATAAAATTCTACTCAAATCTAGTACAGGAAGAAAAACTGCAGTCCCCATATGTACCCAAGATGGTTGATGCTCTTACCCTTGTTCTTCTCTGGGGTCATACCAGACAAGAGCTGCCATCAAAAACTTTGGACAGGTTGAGCAAGTGGAAATGGAATTCACTGCACCCATGATGGATACATTGTTCTTCTGCTGGTAGCTGCCATGCAGCTGATCCACCAATGTAAGCAAGGTTGATCCACCAAGGTTCAGTCCTAGTAGCTGAACACATGCAACCCATGATTAAAGTGACAATGGCCTATAGCCATCTGCAGGCAAGCACTGTGGCTGGGCTGTATGCTGTGTGTCTATGCATATAGTAATGTATTAGAATATATTTTCAGAGATAGATTCTGACAATTCTGAAAGTATATTTTACCTCCATTGTCTTTGCATATCTGTGCACATTTGGAGTTCCTACAGATACAAGCCGCCTCAACTATTTCATGCCAGAATCTATTAATAATCTTTACGTTCTGTGTAAGACAGCAGCATGAATTCTTCTGCTGAAATTATTTTCATAGCAGCCTCCAAGACACATTTAATACTATACATATGTATTTTTTAATATCAAGAAAATTAATTGGGAAACATGAAGAGTCATTCAGAGAGCACTGAGTTCTGGAGATTTAATCCAGCTGGTAATATCTTTTTTTTAACATCACGAGTTACCTAATGAGATGATTAAAATTATATTTAGTTGATTTTAATGATCACATTTTGTCAGAAGTACATTATCATTTTTTTCTTTGCTTGTCATCTCTGCTTATGCCAGATGCTTTTCTTTTTAATTAATCTTGAGGCATCTATTCAATATCATTCTAATCTGTCGTTCTTTCTGATATACAGCCTCTGAATGTTTTTTTGTTGCAATTGAGTGGTATGCTACCTTCCCAAATAAGAGTTTGTCATTTCATAGGCAGGCATTTCATGGACTCTCATCTTCAGTCTAAAATAGAGTGGACTGAAGTCCTCTTTGGATGGGAGAAGCAGCACGTGTAGAGGGACCATGTGGAGGAGCATGCTTGCCCCACCTTCCTTCCCCATTCCTTCATGAGATGGAGGACAACTATCTGAAGTAATAAGCCTGAATCTACTGGTGTTGGCTTCCCACATGATGTAGGACCCTGATTATCCAGAGTTCTGCCTCATGCAAAAGCCTGCCTTGGTACAGAAGATTTCCTCACCCTTCAACTTGCAGAGAGTGATGGAGACTGGATGGGGACAGAGCTAGCATGCACATTCCTCCACTCCCTGTTCCTGAATGCCTGAAGAAGGCTTAACAAGGGGACAGAAATGTACTGGGCTTTGGCTACACCTAAACTGTGTTGCAATTTGACATACTAAATTTAATTTCAAGAATAACTTATAAATGAAAAAAAGGGTTTGAAAAAACTGCTGCTCCCCTCTCCTCCTCTACTAATAAGTCTCCTTCTCAAAGAAATATTATTAATTTACTGTTTCAGTTACCTTTCGTTGTGGATCACTTTTTAAAAATAAAAGATAGCAGCTATGTACTTGCAGAAAATGTTTTGCCTTGTTTGTCTGAACAATACCTTTATACAAATGGGGAAACTGAGATATTGATTTTGATTCAGAACTAACAAATCCATTAATGAGCAGAGATTCGGATTTACAGCTCTTGTATTTAATGTTGGAGCTGAACAGTTTTAGAACACTGTAGTTAAAAGTAGTTCCCCATGTTTTATGCACACATTCTTCTAAGCTAACTGTCACTTGGCATCAGATTTTGCAAAACAAGACAAATTCCCTGCAAAATCTGTTTAATAGATACAAAATTGTAGTGAGTGTCAAATTTCAATTGCTGCGACAGGCACATGAGGAGGAGGGGGATCAAGGGACTGCTGAAGAATCCAGGGAGTCTCCCTCTCCTGCTGCAACAAGTTCCCCTCCCCACCTGGTTTCCAAAATCTCGCAGGATACTGAGAAGAGCAGGTCAGAGGAGTGCTGAGGCAATTGGAGACTGCTTGGGAAATATCCAGGAGATGTGGAGCCTTAGAAATGGTGAAAAGCAGGGACCTTCAGTCCTGGCAACTGTTCTATAGGGGCAAGACCTTCTGGGGAGTGTTGCTGAGACAACTAGGCCGAGTTGTATGTTTGTTTCCGAGTTGTATGTTTGTTTCCTTGAATAAAGAGTTAACTTCACAATGGAGATCCGCTTCTTTTATTGCTGACCTGTGTCTGACTCTAGTCCTGACAAACAGAAAATCCTTCTATTCACAGAAGACTTTCAGTAATGGAAGTAGGGCTTTTTTCAGCCAGAAAATCAACAGAACTCAGTTCTGGCCCCTCTCAGGTGGGCACCTTAGCTAATCTAGGAAGATGAGAGAGGTGTTCATGGTGAGTTCCAGTACCTCTTTTTCTAGAAAAATAGCACTGAATGGAAGGACCCCTTCTGTGAATGGAAGCTGCTTTCATTAATAAAGCAAAGTGACACACTTAATAAAATGGGTTGATTTTCTTGGACTGGATTTAAATTAATGAAGGTCAATTTATATCCCATTGCAATCAATAGGGCAAGTTAATCATAACTTAAGTACTTAGTCTGGATCCATTCCCCTGTGTTTAATAGTTTTAAAAATGAATTTACCACACATGGTGCTGGCAATCAGTGTTCATCCACCACGTCTCCCTGCCACACCTGAGGATCCTTACAGTGCCAGTATATTCTTACTTCAGAGTATACTGGGTGCTACAATAACAAAAATAATTTTATTATTTGTACCCTGCCCATCTAAGTTGCCCCAGAGCTCAGTTGCCATTTTCAACACTGGAATCGTCCCCTGAGCTTGTTCTGCATCCTACCCCTACTTCCCTTACAGTCCACCAATCTCCTGTTATAGGTTTGCTGTTAGGAATTTTTGTCCCCAAACCTAGATCCAACACCTGTTTCTTGTTGCCTTCTTAAGTACTCTGAGTCCCTCACTTCCAAATCCTTTTTCTCTTCTCACTTTTCTTTGGATACTCCTAGTGAGCTACACTTTCTTATCTCTGTTTCTTCAAAATGGTCTCTGCAAGTAGAATGGGATGCTTCCCAGCAATTCCTCTATTCATCTCTACTCACCTGCTTCTCTAGGTTTTTCTCTTTCTGGTTGGTTGTTCATCAAGCCTGCACCTCCACCTCGGATTTTCTGCTTTATCTCTGCATGCAGAGAAAGGAGCCCTGACCTCTAACCTGACCTGATTTATTGCTGGTCAGGCTTCCTGCAGACTTACACAGCCAATGCAGCATTGCTGCTGCTTCCTCACAGCCAGCTGCAATCAAATGCACACCTGAATCCTAAATTTTCAGTGATTCAGTTCAACCTATTACTAGAAATGATCGGAAATATGGACATATATATTATTGGAAATTAATGTATTGCTTCTGTTTGTATGAATTGATGTGGTGAAATGCACCAGAAATAGAAGTGGGGAAATTCAGAATTTCAAGCAAACTTTGGCATGGCATATAGATGTAGCTATACAACTATTTGGATAAGAAGAAGCAATTTTCTAGTTTTTAACATATGTGTGAATATATTCTGGTAGACACAGTTGCCTGGACAACATTAAAATACCCCACAAGCAATGGTTTCTAATCTAGTTTATACCCTGAATTCTGTATCATTTCAGAAAACTGTTTGAACTAAACTGTTAAACCATATCTAAAGCTTAAACAAGCCTTTTTATTGCTATTAAAACAGCAGCAGACGATAAGGAAACAAATGCCTAAGGCACCTACTATTTATGTTCAGAGTTTGACAAGCTATGGTATATATTGAATTTCTGCAAGAAAAGCTGTACAGGAGCATATTTCTGTTGGCTACCACAATGCATAAACTGTGCTTTCTGGATTATATGCTATGGATGAGAACCCTTGAAAAACCCTCGCTTTAAAATTACAAGTGTATATGCTTTATAACAAACAACAGACCTCACCTGAATTTATACTTGAATACTAGTGTAACGAATAACTACATGTTCCAACATATTTCTTTAGTAGGTTTCTATCACTCCCTTCCTATCAAAGGAGCCCAGGGCAGTAAACAATGAAGTAACAGTAAAGCCAATACTATTAAAAAGAAAATAAAGGCATTGCTTTTAAAAAAAGAAAATTAAGAACACCTAAAAGCTTTTAAAAAGATGAACAACTGCATGAGGGGAAAAGTAACATGTAGCACTTTAAATCACAAGTGGGCAACCTGTGGTTCATAGGTGGCATGTGATCATCGTCAGTCCCTCTTGTGCCACCTTTGCCACTAGCATGATGCGGGGAGGAGAGGTGTGGTATTAGCAGCACAGCATGACCCCTTCCCTATGAAAAGGATTCCAGCTTTTAAATTCAGTAAACAACCACAAACAACATGAGGCTAATAATGTACTGACAAAATAGTCCTCGAAAGATTCCATCAACAGTGTCTCTGAAAAATTTTACACATCACTTGGGAAGACAGGCAAACTAATGTCAGTGTACTGGAAGAAGCAAAGATCACCAGTGTTGAAGCAATGATTCTTCAACATCAACTTCATTGGACTGGTCATGTGTGGATGCCTGATGATTGTCTTCCAAAGCAACTACTCTCTTCCGAACTTAAAAATGGAAAGCAAAATGCTGGTGGTCAACAAAAGAGGTTTAAAGACTGTCCTAAGTTAAAATCTTTAAAAATGTAGTTTAAACACTGACAACTGGGAAACACTGGCCTGCGAGCACTCCAGTTGGAGAACAGCAAAAAGGTGTCATGGGCTTTGAAGACACTCGAACTCAGGACGCAAGGGAAAAACTTGCTAAGAGGAAGGCACACTTGGTAAATCCACACTATGATCAACTCCCGCCAGGAAACCATTGTCCCCATTTTGGAAGGACGTGTGGATCCAGAATTGGCCTCCACAGTCAGTTACGGACTCACTGTTAAAACCATGTTTATGGAAGACAATCTTACTCAGCTACAAGTGATCGCCAAAGAAGAAGAAGAAGAAGAAGAGACATTATACTGTTTCACAATTCATAAACAGAAGACATGTAATATGTGCATGGAGTCACAAATAATAGGGGTCAAATAAATGTTCCATGAACAGAAATGGTAGGCTTGGTCAGTCACTACCAAAGAACACTGAGATGGAGGCAAAATGCCTTTCCACAGACAATATCCTGCAAATGCACAGTGATAGGTGCTCCGAACGTAGCAATAAGGTACTCCGAGCACAGCAGCAGACAGAACAGTTCTTCTAGGATAATGAACTGTTTCAATGATAATTCTTCATCAGCAAATAAATTGTCCCCACAGGTACATCAAATAGCCATGGATCAGCAATCACTTACAAGTGTGGTAAGCTGATTTTAAATTCAGTAAAGCAGAGAAAAATGATTTCTTCTTAGCAGAATATTAGCATCTTATGAACAGATTGCAATGCAGAAAATTGGGCTAGATTACTCTTCCAGCTCTACAGTTCTACAGTTCTTAGAAGCCTGTTAACTGTGGGCTCCAACCATACAGTAGCCAACAAAACAAAACTGTATGAAAACAGCACACCATCATAAGCGTGCTGAAAATGCAACGCTGCATTTTGGCTCTAGGTAACAGCTACAAGTAAAGATGGTGAAATGCACATTCTAGGCCAGGGACACATTCCAGCCAGGGAAAATCAGGGACAGTATGGCTGGGTGGCAGGAAGAAGGGCCTGTCTTAGGCCAGGGGTCTGCAACCTTTAAGACAAAAAGAGCCACTTGGACCTGTTTCCAAAGAAAAAAAAACCTGGGAGCCACAAAACCATTGCGACATTTAAAGCATGTGCGCCGCTGCCCTCCGATCTGACAGCGGGTGGGAAGGTGACGTCGGGACGGTGCATGACTAACGCACGCACCACCCCCATGCGACGTCACAGCCAGTACAGCACCCGCCACAGTGGGGAGTGTCAGGGCGCACAATGCGCCTCCTCCCCTCGCTAGTATCCGCCCCTGAGCCACGGCAAAGGTGTAAAAGAGCCACATGCGGCTCTGGAGCCGCGGGTTGCAGACCCCTGTCTTAGGCAGAGTGCCTCTTTTTGGACAGAGAGAACCCAACCCTGAGGTTCTTCAGCTGTGGGCTAGAATTAGCCAGGATATAGGTGAAAGAGCTAACAGCCATATCCATGCTAGCTACACATGCCTACAGTCTGATCTGCAATAGGCTGCTGGAGAGAAAAATGTCACCAGGATCACAGTAATTGCTGTCATGTCTCCTAGTGTGCAGCCCATAGCACCTGTCTCCCTGCAGAAATAATTACTTGGATGAATCTGATGATGTAGAGTAGCCTTAAGTGTTTACTCAGAGCTAACAAATCCTGCAGTCTCGCAATAGCACTCGGAGATCTGCAATGTTCTTTAAATTAGCATGTTTTAAAACTTCAAAAAGAAAATTCAAAACCCTTCAGTGTGAAAGCGTTCCCAGCATGAAAATAACTCAGAGGAGAACTGAAAGGACAAATTCACACTTCTGGCATCTAATGCTATAGATGGCAGTCTTAATCCATTTAAGTAAAGGTGCTGAAAAAATATAAGCAAGTTTTGTTTTTAACCTCCTCACGCAGCAAGGAGCTGCCCACTATCTTTCTGCATTTGTAGGTCAATGGTGCAAACACATTTAGCATGTTGCTTTGGAGGATATTCTCCTTTGACAGGCAAGGCTTAATTTATGCCCACAAATAAAGTCCTTTCCAAGCTGAGGATTGATTATAAACAAGGGAAAAAAGGCTCCAGTCCTTGTGCATTTTGCTAAAGAGAAAGCATTGTCAAGGTCATGTATTCTTGTTGGAGTCTTACATAATGCTACACTATGGAGATGCCAGTATTTTATGCTTATCTGATGAGTAGAGGCGAAGTCTCCATACTTGTAATTGCAAATGCAACAGCCTGATTCTGATTTATTTATTTATTTTGAACTATTGTGAGTAGGGAGTTGTGCGTGTATATTTTTGGCCTTGAACCCTGTTCTGAAGGGCATACAATAGTATTCAGCAACTGCTCTGCAAAGCACAACCCAGTTGATTCCATAGCATATTCATTCTCTGAGAGAATCACATTAATACAATTTAGAAAACAGGAACATCAAGGAATGATAAGCATTATCCCAGATATGAGGGACAGACATTTGTATTCCAGATACAAGGCAAATGTTTCATGCCTCCCCCTGTCTCCCTAGTTCCTCAAAGGCAGAATGGGAAATGGTTATAATAGGAGGGAGCATAGGCTGCCTGTCTTCCCATACCTCATCAGGGCCAAAGTATATGGAAGTGATGGAGACCCTATGAATCTTCAGATGTTGAGGGACTCCAGCTGCCATCAGCCCCAGCTATCATGGCTAACAGTCAGGGATGGTGCCCAGTTGTAGCCTAACAGCTCTTGGAAGGCAACAGATTCACAACCTATGCTATAGAGAATCAGAGTGGAAAAGCTGCTTCATCACCACCTTCATTTCCACAATCAAGAGGGATTTCCAAGCTTAGAATCTCATTATGATCACAGCTGCAGTCCAGCAACTACTAGGGATCCAAGTTTGGCATGGCTGCTATACCCACTTTGCAGCCACCGCTCTGCAGTTGTGAATTTATGTAGTTCTATTTCTACCCGTAATGTTTCTAACTTCGAAAAAGGTCTGCTCACTTTAGTATTCCCTAGAAAATATTCCTTATCATTATAATCATGTAGACCTCAGTCTGAAAGAAAATACGAGTTGGATGATGGCATGACCTGTAGCACCTTGTTTATACGATCATCTCTCTAGCAAATTGCTGTTATGTCAGCATGAAAATGGAAGTAAGATTTCTATTATGTCCTTGAGACATAGATCAAGCCACAGAGAGAAAGCTCCTTTCAAGCATTCCAGTGATTCTGGAGTCTTGAGAGCTACTGAGGAATTTTATTGGTAATATGTCTTTTACTTTCGGGCAATCCCATGGTGGGCTGAATTAGCACTGCCCCTTAGAGGGTCTAAGAATCTTTCTTGCTCTTTTCAAGAGAAATATAGACATGGTATAACCAGTAGTTACATAGAGAACAAAAAAGGCACAAGCTATTATGGTTTGGTTTACATGCACAACTTGAGGGGGGTGGGGCTGAATTAAGTGTTGTTGGAACAGCTTAATCAGGAGTCCATTGGCATTTAGAGAGCCCCTGGTCCCTGTTGAACCATGCCACTAGTAATCTTCCATTTCATTAATCTCCTTTGTTGTCATTGTTATTCCCCAAGTGGCAAGAAGTTCCAAGGGAAATGCTTACCGGGATTTGACTTTGTTTGGTAGGAAGATCACTGGGGACGGATTGTGTTTTTGTAATATATATTTACAAATATGCTAGTGGGACATTGATAGAGGAAAACAGTTGAAGACATCCTGCAAAGCAAATTATCTGCCCTTTATCATATTGCTATAGAGCCTACCCCAAGATATCTTTCACTCCCTCCTTGTCTCAAGCTGTTGGCTTTCAAATTCCACATCATCTTATAACAGTTAAGCCCCATCCACACTATTCCCGTCACAGAGCTACAATTCTGTGAGTGGTTCAACAATCAATCCTTCTTCCCGGGAAACTCTGCGAATTGTAGTTTTGTGAGGGGAATAAAGGTAAAGGTAAAGGTACCCCTGCCCGTACGGGCCAGTCTTGACAGACTCTGGGGTTGGTGCGCCCATCTCACTCAAGAGGCCGGGGGCCAGCGCTGTCCGGAGACACTTCCGGGTCACGTGGCCAGCGTGACAAAGCTGCATCTGGCGAGCCAGCGCAGCACACGGAACGCTGTTTACCTTCCCGCCAGTAAGCGGTCCCTATTTATCTACTTGCACCCGGGGGTGCTTTCGAACTGCTAGGTTGGCAGGCGCTGGGACCGAGCAGCGGGAGCGCACCCCGCCGCGGGGATTCGAACCGCCGACCTTTCGATCGGCAAGCCCTAGGAGCTGAGGCTTTTATCCACAGCGCCACTGTGAGGGGAATAGGGGTCTCCTAATGATTCTCGGCATCCTTACAGTTCCCAGGATCTTTTGGGTGAAGCCACAACAAGTGGTATGATACTGGTTTAAATGCATAATGCAGATGGGCTTTTCGTTTCTACCAAGACGTTTCCCTGGCCATTAACAAGAAATGCCAGGCCAGCATTGTTGCTGCCGCTGCAGAACAATCAGGCTACAGTTGCTGTTAAATTTGCAGTTTTGGCCACCACAGTCTTTGGGGCATTATCCTCCAATTGATATGATAATAAACTGAAATATTCTTTCTGATTTTGGATGAAACATGGCAATAATTAGATGAATTATCTTGCTTTCATAAAAGATTTAGCAACTCATCATTATATTTTACAGAAAACTGAGAGCTACTATTTTACATATTATGAAATGTTTGCAAATAATTCCTTTTTATTACTATATGGTGTGCCCAAAGAACAACAACA
The DNA here is from genome assembly GCF_964252035.2 of Podarcis erhardii. Taxonomy (NCBI): domain Eukaryota; kingdom Metazoa; phylum Chordata; class Lepidosauria; order Squamata; family Lacertidae; genus Podarcis; species Podarcis erhardii. The sequence goes on along the minus strand of NC_138508.1, from coordinate 51,371,290 downwards.
AAACCCACCCGATGCTTACTTCAGTGTTTCACTACACTTTTCTAATACACAGTTGCAGAAATTACTTAGCAATGTAACTTAGCATACAACTAAGATGTAGATTCAGGCAAATGTATCAGCATTTTTGTCATGCATTCACCTTTTGAAACATATTCAGTTTTCTGCTAGTGAATGTGATTTCAGAGCTTAGTATGCCACAAACCCAACTGTTACCTAATCTTTCTTTTTCAGCCATTATTTTTCAAATTGCAAATTATGCAGAGACTGAAAACATTTCCCCTTCTAGCTGATTTTGCATATGCTGTTCTACCATCTACAGTGATGCTTGTTCTAATATCTCCTTACAATTCAATTATGCCTTTAAACCATTTCTCATTAGACTTCTCGGACACATAAATACATTGACTAAGCCTGTACCTGTACTGATATGGAAACCAGGGTGAATAAATGTCTAATTTTCTGTTCTGTGTATGTATTAGCACAAAAGGCTGTTCTGTTCAATTAAAGGAGTACCGTTCCCATATTATGATTGTTTGTTTTCACTCTTACTTGCCCAAGCTGGCAGATTTAGTCTAAGCAGTGAACCTTAGGCAAACATATGTATCCTGTAAAGAAATATATCCCCCCAGAGAAATATATCCTCAAGTTTCATCTTGAGGAGGAGGGTCTACCTCTTTACCCTTGAGACGTATTTTGTTTCAGATCCATATATGAGTTTTCTTCAACCATTTGGTCAATTCATTGAATTTACAAACAGAGTGATTATTCAGTAGGCCTACGTGTTGGGCATTAACATGCTGGAGACATAAGGGAACATAGGAAAGTGTCCTTTACTGAGACTGTTGGTCCATCCAGCTCAATTTTTCTCTCCACTGGCTGGCAGAGGCCTTCCAGAGTTTCAGGCTAGAGCTTTTCCCAGCCCTACCTGGGGACACATGGAATTGTCTGCATGAAAGGCAGCTGCTCTCCTTCACTCTTCGCAACAATTATTCACTTTAGGGATGGGTGCAATAGGGACATTAGAGTAGGACTGGGGCTCCAGAGGACAAGCAATGCTCCATTAAGCCCTGGGGTGCTCTGAGGCCTATCAATGCTTACTCTAATATCTTCTTTCCTTACATTTAAATGAGCCATCTTCTTGGTTCAGCAACACTTCATGCATTGTGTAGGAAACTCTTTCTCCATCAACATCTTTTTCTGTGGAGAAAGGGGCCATTCATTCATTTAGCCATTCATTCCAATTTTCTGAAGGGCATGCAGGTTACCTTTCAAAACCCAGTGATTTGCCTTGTTTCCTTTATCCCAAAGGGCATAGCTCCCTGTCTTTTTCTTGCTCAGGAAGCAGCAACAAGATGCTCCAAGAGGAAATTGTTTTCTTAAATTTTAGAGAACGCTTGGATTTTGCATGTGTCCTTTCCTTTGCCTTCTTTGGCTGTAAATGTGTTTTGCTATATCCTCTTTTTCTGGTCAGAGGTGCACTGGAGCAGGAACATGGGGGACAACAACTCCTGTATGACATCAGCAGGAATAATGACATCATCTGCTGGAATGGGCTTTGATAGTGTTGTAAGCTCAGGTGGTTAGGGGACAGGTCTGGCCTGGCACATGAGCCCTTTCTTCAGTAGACTAAACTCAAACAGGGACTGGCCCAAAGTCACCAGTGAACCTTTTGATCACGGACAAAAACCCTAGATCTCCTCAGCCAAAGTCTAACATGCAAATCACTACACTACCTTTTGCCACCACCTAATTCTAATAAACCCTGGAAAAGACCTGATGTTGGGAAAGATTGAGGGCACAAGGAGAAGGGGACGACAGAGGACAAGATGGTTGAACAGTGTTCTCGAAGCTACAAACATGAGTCTGACCAAACTGCGGGAGGTAGTGGAAGACAGGAGTGCCTGGCGTGCTCTGGTCCATGGGGTCACGAAGAGTCGGAAACGACTAAACGACTAAACAAAAACAACAACAATTCTAATAAAATGGGCAGTATAGTATGCTATGTAGCAATCTTCGGGGCAGATCAACCAGGTAGTGTGGCAATGGACTCTCCTTAGGGGTATGGCTTAGGGGCTGCCATTATGAGCTTTTACGCTTCAAAACATCAGAGATACTATGAGTTTTGTGCTTTTTGGAAGTGATAGTCTATATAACAAAATGTTTTCCTACAGAAGCTTCCCCAACCAAGATTTTGTGCTTCCTTTCGGAAATCTAGCTGCTGTCTATATTTGCAATGAATTCTTGCCTGTATCTTTTGTTGTTCTTAGGTTGGGTATTTATGATTTTATATTGGATTTTATTGTTACCTGCCTTGTGAACATTGTGCTGACAAATAGACTACACATTTGACAAATAATATGCAGGGAGATGGGACTTCCTATTCTTAGTGCCTAACCGAACCCATGTTTTTTCTGAAGTGAGCTTCACTTGAATTATCAACCAGACATTTGTTTGCTGTGGTAATGAATGAACACTGAATGAACTCAGTGTCATAGAAATGCTGTTTCTCATTGTGTGATAATATAGAGATCTGGCATTCAGGGTCAGCCTGAGCCATTTTGTTGCCTGGGGCAAAGCAGAAAATGCCCCTCCCTCATCAAGATGCAAATATATAATATATAGGGATGAAAAGATCTGGAAATTTCAGTACTCTTAGTTTCTAATCCCCCCCAGGATTTTACTGCAAATTTCTCCTAAAAAACACATTTTTCTATGTAGTTTCGACTAATGTGCATATTTTCACAGACAATTTCCCTAATATAATGCACCTTCTTAACGTTATTTACATGAATATATTGATTGTTACGCACATTTTCCCCTAATATATACATTTTATAAACTTTTCTTCTTAATCTCCCTGGCAGTAAAATTACAATAGATTGCATCCACCTATCTGCCTCCATGAATGGAATGGTACCCACCATTCTTAGCTGAGTATCAAGAGTTTTCCTTCTGCTACACTAACTACAACTCACACCATCCTTGGCCATTGGCCATTGACCATTCTTGTTTGGGCTTAAGGGCTTGTAATTCAGTAACATCTGGTGGGCTAAATATTCCCCACCCCGATCTAGACTCTAGAGAGTCAGCCAATGTATGGGAAAGATTTGGGATGGGTCATAGCAGCTGCAGAAAGAAGAAGGAATCACCAAAAATAGTTTTCACCACCTTCTGCCTAAGGGAGCACCCAGTTTCTCTGAAGATTAATCTGCATCCAACCCAATAATAACAAATTAAATAATGAGCATCATGCTGCCTTTCAGGACAGCCAGGATTAGCTGTTAGGGGCTACTGCCGCACACTGCCCTGTGGTAGACCAGGTCCTGTATGGATTTAGTAAAATCAGAAATGTACACAGTTTGTTTCACTGGCCATCAAAATTTCAGGAAACATATCCATTAACCGCATCAACTTGTAGATCAAGGAGTGCTATAACTCTGAGTATAATAACCTTTTATATGTTCTCAAAACATGAATGTGAATATAAACTTGAAGCAATTTTTTCAGATAGTCATACTCATAGGGACTTTCAGGATTTGGGTGCATTCAATAATAGCAAAGGAAACATTCAGTCAGAACTCTGAACTATAATAGGATTAGAAATGTAGTTGTTCTGCATTTTCTGGCAGCACAGTGTAAACATCAAAGTTCTTTTCACTGGCTTCAAAATGAAAGTCCTCAGCCACACAGCAATGTTTGGACTGACAGTTATAATATATTTTCCCCATGCATTTTTCAGAAAATGATAAAATTATCAAGCTGTTTCAAACCAAAAGCATGCTCCCTATTAATGTTTTGTTATACAATAATAATTGCAAAGGGCACCCTATATTTTATGCACAGCTGATAAAATCTTATTATATTTTCCTCTTTTGAAAGAACCAAATAATAAGAGTCGTTCTCAAAAGTATCCCCAACCCTTTTAATGTTTTCTAGTGATCAAAGTTAAGTATCCTCACTCATTCCTTCAGCTGCTGGGTTGTGCCTAAATATGCAATCTTTAGTTTGAAAAGGAAGCTGCCACACTGCTAACCATTTGAAACTGCATTCTTTATCACAGGCTGTGTACACACTAAAGATTTACAGCCCCCAAGTATAGTTTTTCTCAGTTTTGAATCATTGATGCTCCTCCTCATCATGCTGTTTTCAATCTAGGTTGATTCTAGAGTCTGCTGCCCACAAGGTTGGGTGTGCTTACTTGATATGTTTGAAAACCCTCCCATTTATTAGATTATCCATGCATTTTCTTCCCTGAACATGTCCCAGGTGAATGAAGAACGAAGTGGTGATGGCAATCTTGGTATACTCCCACCCACAGTGTCACTGGGCAAGTGTGGAAACCCTCCTATTGCTGGGACCACCTACATCTATAGCCAGATGTTTTCAAATGGCAAAAATACAGGGTAATGCAGAATCAAAAAAAGAAAAGAAAAGCAATAGCTATAGCTATAGGTGATGTGTGTGGACTACAAAGAAGAAAACAATCAGTCTTCACTGATTCTACAATAAAATGTTGCTCAAATGAAGACTTAGTTGTAGTCGTTCAGTTGATTTTGGAGTGCGGCTTCTCCTGTACAAGGCATTTTGACTCTGAAGCTTAAAACACACAACCCAAATCATTGTTGATTAGGTGCACTTTTTTGTGTTTCAATGGTAGCACAGCACGTTATTTCAAAACACCAAGTGATGTATCTTGGGTGGGGTGCTTTCTTAAAATACAGACATCATTCCCTCTACTTCCAGTGTTTGGGCTATGAGGGCTGTTTATGTAGCCACAGCGGCACCATTTGTAGCCATGCAGAAGATATCAAATATATTTTTTTGCGGGGGGGGGGGGAGCCCCCAGGTTTACAACTGTGCCCAAAAAAATATTTAGGGGGAAATCCTAAAAAGAGGTTGGGTGAAAGTTGCCAATGAGGACTGAGTATGCTCAGACAAGGAACGCTGAATGTTGACTGATGGAAAAAGTGGTGGAGTGGGGAATGGGTTGGAGTAGGTCAACTTTAGAATATTATCATATGAACAATATCAGTTGACATTTGGGTGTCTACTGGAAACTCCTTATGGGGTGTTTGAGCCATATTGATGTATTGAGTCCGTGTACTGACATGTGATGTATTTTGTACTTGTTTTCTGAATGTGATTTTAATGTTGGTTTTACGTTGTTCACCACAGCTTTTCTTAATGTTGGTGACTCTTTGTTGTGTGTGTGCAAATAATTATAAAGAATAACAAGGCTTGGGAGGTTTCCTCTGATTTCCCCAGAAAGCACAATGCAGTAGATGGCACAGGAGGACAGTGCCATGAAGGTGATTTCCCAAGAGCATCGTTGTTGCTTCTTTCCTGGGTGGCCCAGAGTGGGATGGGGTGGCGGTGAGGTTGGGACTGTGTAGGCATACTGGCGTAAACACAGGATTGGCTTTGTTGGTGCTGCTGTCTCAACCAAACCAGCATCCTGCCCAGATCCCACACTGACCAGGTAAGCAGCAGCAATGCCACAATCATGAGGGCACCTCTATAGCACCACCCTCCCAAGCTTGGAGGCCAGTGAACAGAGTCACCAGTTTTCACACACATACATTTATTTTCCACACCTTCCACTGAATTTATGTTGGAGCCAGCTGGTGAATGGCTTTTTTTTTCCAGGGATGGTGATAAATTATTCCACATCCAAAATGACTTTACTGAAAAATCAAAATACACATTGAGCTCTATATCTGTTTCTATTTAGCTTCATTGAAAACAGCAGAGCAGTTAGCTATGCTGGAGAAAGCTTGCCACTCTGGTCAGGAAAACTGAGTGTTGTTACCAAGGCCACCTGAAATCCAGCCAAAACGTAATGTGTGAATGGAACTTGTGAAGCAGACTAGTTTCAAACTTTGAAACTGAACACTATGGAGCAGTCTGAGAGGAGATTTCAAAATCATGCCCTACTTTCCAGGGTTTAATTAATAGAATAGTTTAATAGAGATGCCCTTTACAAAATGAATTTCATTCGTATTATTAGGATATCTGTGTAGCAACAGTTCCTACCAGCTGTAATATCTAACTAGCTGGAATATGCTACACGTGTATGTTGCTTTCTGTGTCAGATCAAAGTAAGTATCAAATAAAGTCATGTAAAGGGCAATCATTCTAATGCAAATTTGAGACACTTGTTCAGATGAACTAATTTTTAATTTTGTTACATGATAAAGGGACACTGTACATTTTTATATCAAATGAAAAATTGCTCTTAAATGTTAAGTGCCTGTAGAATTAAATGTTTAATAGGATTTGACTTGATGCATCACATCGAGGCGAAATGAACTCGCCCATCCACTTAAAGGCCCATTATTATTAAAGAGAACAGAGGATTTATGACAGGGCATTTTTTTAAGATTTACCAGCTACCAGTGCAGAACAAACCATTTTCTGTGGGCTACAAATGAAAACTATTTATCTTCTCTCTTGTATCCAAACCATATTTCACAGCTCATGAGACACAAATGGAAGAGACTTTCGATAAAATATTTCTAGGGTTTTCTCACTGTAACGAAGGGCTGTTGTATAGTAATTCAGCATGTAAGCAGAGATAAGATTAACAGTTTGGAGTTTTATAGCCTGCAGAAATTATGCAGAGTGAGGGCAAACTGGCAAAAATACCACTTTTATGCTAAATGCAGTGAAATGAATTCTATGAACCAAGAAATGTTCAACAGAAGTGGAGAAATTTCCCTTTCCATACATCTAATACTAAAATAATATTTCATTTTAAAAGTCAATTTGTGAGGCAATATGGAATATAGATAAATCACAGCAAATAATATTTATATATGACTGATATTTGGTTTACAAAAGAGAAATGGTCACAAAATGTTAACTGACACAAAGTGTTAACTGACATTATCATAAAGTAATACTCTCCTTGAATGTGCTAGAAAGTGTTTTTTAATCTACAAATATATTATGTATCTTAAAAAAGTAGAAATTATTCATCTATACCCATCTACCATTCACAGTGTCACATCCTGGGATGTATTGTAACAAGATTCCACGAGGCAGCTTTTATACTTTGATACGAAATCCATTTGCTTTGTTCATAATCTCATCAATGTTATTGAGTCGGTAATTCCAAGTAGGGGGCCTTTGGATGATTTTCTCATCATGTGCTGCTTGCTTTGAAAGCCATGCGAGTTTTTGTAACATGACAAAAGTGAAAATTTATATTAACTTATATTAACTTTGCTTCAAGCTAGCTTCCTCCCCCGGTCCTGGATACATCATGCGATGTAACCCCCTCCCACAAATACTGGTTCGGGGGGGGGGGGAATATTAAAATACCAGTATTTGCTTTTATTGTCAAAATGACTTTGTAAGCATACTTCTCTTTATTGAGCAATGACATTTATAAACCACCTTTCTGACATAAAAGGTGTTTTGTATTTTAAAAGAATGGTTTGGTTTTCATGGCATAGTGAGCCAAAACGATTTCTTACTAGGAGTGTGCAAATATGTGGGCTCTTATAAATAAGCTCAGAGATGCTTTGTTTCTTACCAGTCCTTTTTAACTCTCATGCTGCACTGAGTGAAGTCTAGGTTTGACTTTGCATGTCATATGAACCCAGACTACAAGGAGTCCATCTCCAGATCAATGAAGAAAGATCTGAACCATAAGCCTGGGTTTCTATGACACTATTTGCCAAACCATAGCTTAGCTCATCACAGCATGTGTGTGAAAAGGACTGGGAAAGAGAAAAACAATTTCTCCATCGTTTGATTTACCGTGTCAAGTGAAACAGGTCAATAGTTTACAGTATAAGAATCTACCACATTCAGCTCTTGAATTTTCCAGCTGGAAACTTAGATAAAAGCAGGAGGTCATCTTCTATTTACACACTGTGCTGATCTATGAGTTATCCTCCATATACCTCACCATTGAAACTGACAAGCCTCGAACTTTGGTGATCTGCAAAATAATTCTCAGTTGCACTGCAGATAATTTTGGAATCATTTGTGAGTGATAATGTGCGATGCTGCAGTTAATGCACATTCTATTAATTAAGCAGATCTCCTTCCCCCCACTCATCTTCATAAAAATAGTTCTACCCAGGTGCTTAGTAAAATTAATGCTATTTTTTCTTAAACAATTTGTAGACAATTGGCTTCCTGAAAGCAGTTTAACGAGGTCTGTAGCCAAAGCTCAAAACCTGTTTTCTAGAATCTCCATTTGATCCCTTTACTCAGGCCTTATCGTTTCTCCCCCTCCCCGAGTTCCAGAGATTTAGTAAAGCAGATTATGGATAAAGATAGAAATTCTGAGATATACGGAACAATTTACACCCTACTTTTTATAATGATAGACAGCGGCGCTACTTGGCCATTTACCCACAAGAGAGGGGGAAATGTCACTGATTGGATTAGAGCTAGAAAGACTAATGCAGTTGTGTCCTTAAGGGTTAGAAGAAAAATGGATCCTTCAGCTCTGCAAGTGAGCACAACAAGCAATCCAAAGCATTATTTGTGCTAGGTGGTTGCTAGAAACGGTTCCATTTATCACTGGAACTAGTTGCAAGGTGCACAGCAAAATCTGAGTTATGTTTCTGCTCCTGGATGAGTGTCTCGGCGTGCAATTTTGTGCTTAAACTTTAAAAATGCTTTAGGGGCATCTAACACCAAATGAAAATCATAACGTGCTTTGCTCAGTTCCAAGGAATACTGATGCTGAAATCTACCCACCTCCAATTATTCTGTTTGTTTGTGTGTGGGGGTGGGGGTGTTGTTTGTTGTTGTTTTGTATTTTGTACTCTCACTTTGTATTTTTATGTTGGAAACCACCCTGCAATCGTCAAATGAAGGGCAGTATACAAAATAAATAATGGATGAACCAGAATAATTTTAATTATTTGTTTAAAAAGTAGTAGATGGCTTTGGTTGGAGACCATGGGTGTCCTTTGGAGAACCATTTCGTTATTTTTTTAAGAGCACTGATAATCTAACCTGAAACTGATTAGATCACAGTCTGGGATACTAGATAAAATTCCCATAAGATTATATAAAAAACAGCCCGAAATCATAAAAAATAACTTACATAGTATGTGTTTATGCCAACAAACATTTATTTTTATTTTTTAAAATAACAATAAGGGCAATGTAAAATTATCAAGCTGGCTACAGCCTACTGTGGGTAACCCTACACTAAAACACTCAAAATGCCTAGGTCAACAGGTAGTCTCATCTTAGTGCCTCACTGATCAATCCATTGTGCTGAGCCAGGAGTCATCTGAATTAGGTAGAGGTGTTCCTCCATCCATTCCGTTGACTTCCTCTTGCCTCTAAATGTTTAGACAGAAAAACCACCAGATCTACCTATTGGATTCCAAGTCAGTTCCACTGTAGGCACATGACAGAACCAGGCCACATTTGGGCCAGATCACTGCACCTACTGAAGGCTCTCCCCTCCTTTCTTCTGGGAACAGTTTTCTGACTTTGATTTTGATTCAAACCCAAGAAGAATTCAGGAACTTTTAAAGTTCAGCTCTCATTTGAGCTAAGCTTTCATGAGCTTGTACAGTTCTCTGATTCTGATTCTGAATAGCTTTGGTGGCATCTCTAATGTGACATAGTTCATGTACTTGGCCATACATCGCCAACTTCCATGAGTCCATCAGTATGACATCTGTAAGGAGCCTACTGCTGTTATCTGGATTCCCATAGGAGTTTCACACAATGGGGACCCTTGTGTGATTGAGAGACCTGCCCGTATATGCTCACACCCTCTTACAACTATCACACTCATATAGCTTTGCAACAATGAGGGGTGGACCCAAGTGTGCAGACTGAACCCCCCCCCCCGACAACTGCCTTGAACAGATTAATGAAAATAAGCTCTGAGTTTGGGTTTAAGGGTTATCAGAGTATTCTCACGTCTTCTGTTAATTCTCTCCCTTGACTTGCTTATGTTCTAGCTGAACTCTATTGTGCTATTATTTAGTTTCCTCTCTCATTAAAGATCAATAGAACACAATTATGGCATATCTCACCATCTCAGGACAGTGCTATTTGATTTCCATTGTTATCTAATATTGACTCTTCCTTGCCTACTCTGAATAAAGTTTGTTTACTTTTAATTCTTGTGGTTAGCAGCATATTATTTTTCTTCTTATCATCCAGATTTTGCTGCTGGTTCAGCAGCACTTTATTGTCTCAATCTTTTCTGGATATTTCAAAATGTCATCATTTCAAAGCTGTGCCAAAACAGTCTGTAAAAACTTCCCGAGTACAAAGGGGGCAGGGGGAATTGTCTGCTATGCTTTTAGGAAGCAGAGTCCAAGATACCGTTACTTAGCTATTTCTTATATATCTTCTTAATTTTTTCTACTATCAAAAATACCGAAATAATTACACCCTCTAGACATGTTGGGAGCCCAATTCCATTAGTTCCAGATCAAATTCCTGTCATGGAATGTGAACGGAGAATTTGTCAAGGATGATTCTCTTTGAAAGAAGCTTCATACAATAGCAGAATTAAATGAGTCATGGATTAAAGCCAATGGGTGTATGAAATTAATTTCTACAGAGATAGAATTTGACTTGAGTCCTTTTCAGTTGTTCAGTACCCATTGATACACAATGCATGGCGGGTAGGAGCAAGTGCCATTTCTATTCCACCAGGCTGGGGCTTGCGGGGACAGTGGAATCAAAAAGGGTTAGCAAGGGTAAGCCTTCACTGGCTGAGCTGAAGAAAATGTCTCAGCAAATGGAGTGCTTAAGGTAGCCAGGAGGAACTTCCTTTCCAGTGGCTCCACCTCCCTAGCAGAGCTGTGTGTAATCCTTAAAGGCCCATAGCCAATTCTGTAGGCACATGATCCTGTCTGGCTGTGGAGCAGGAGAAGCTGCAAGGAAATCTGAGGATGGTGGAAAAGCCAGTAGGCTATGAGGGTGTAGAAGAGGGTGTTGAATACTCCCATTCTCAAATAAGGTAATATGTGATTTGTGCTAATCTAATCCTCCTCAGGTTGACATTGGAATACAGATGTAGGGGACATGGGACATGATGGTTCTCAATCTAGGAGGGTTTCAGGAACCATCAGCAAGGGAGGGTGGTGTAGTTATCCACCCAATGGGAAAGAAAATTGGTTTCACTAAGAAAATGAGCCTGGATTTCAGCAATGCAATGCAGCATGAAAGCTAAGGTACACATAAAAAGTACATTTGTTAACAAAATTTGAATGGGATATCACAGATAATAATAATAATGACAACAACAACAACACTTTTTCATTTTATTATGTATACCCCACTCATCTGGGCAGCTTACAGCACATAAAATTTTCTAAAACATTAGACATTAAACATTTCCTGATACAGAGTTGCCTTCAGATGTCTTCTAAAACTCAGATAGTTGTTTATTTCCTTCACATCTGATGGGAGGGTGTTCTACAGGACGGGCGCCACTACCAAGAAGGCCCTCTGTCTGGTTCCCTGTAACCTCACTTCTCGTAGTGAGGGAGCCACCAGAAGGCCCTCAGAGCTGAACGATGATGGTGGAGATAGGTAATATTACTATATTTTTAAAACAACAATAACAGCAACACATTGTTTAGACCCAATAGTTACTTTTTAAAAAGTATTTTAACAATAGAAAATTGAGAACCAAATTGAGAACTTTAAAAATCTCACTATTCTTTCTTTCTTATTCTTTAATGTTTTGTCATCTTGTCAGATATTTGTCTCTAATTATAAGTACTTAAGCCACACACATTAGTGAACTAGATCATCTGTTGGAACTGTTTCCAGAGATATGTTCCTTCTTGTTGGCCAATCCCTGCAACCACATGTGTCATTCACAAGTGGACAGTAGTGATTGGCTGGCCAGAACATCATTATGTTTGGGCAGAGAGGGAAATCTGCCTTGAAAGTTGTCTCCCAACTGCCTGCAGAATTAACCACCACACTTGACCCTCCACTTCTGGAGTTCTGATGGTGGAAAGGACAAAGAGAAAGTTTTTTGGAGGGGGCATGTCAGAGGTGTGTGCGTGGGGTTACAGATATATTGCGCCCAAATATTGCCCCATTCCTCCAGCATAATCCTCGAACTGAAGGAAATTTACATCAGTCCTGAAGCTGGCATATTTCCTCCTCCTCCCTCCCTTTCTGTCCTAACTAGTGTGAAAAAAGCAACATTGGGATTTTGTGTTTCTTTCAGCACAGATTGGCTGTCCTCACCTCATTGGATTGCTCCCTCTGAGGAAGAGCACACACAAATCATGGATTGATGTTGAGTAAAAATAACTTAACAATGACATATTTGGATCAAATTCCTTACCCCTGCATAAGGGTTTGTTTAACATGTAACAGTGGTATAAACTTTGATATTCCTCTTGCTGAACAGCCTATGATGTTGTATGATGGTACTGCTTTGATCTAATTTTGTTTATCCATTTGATTCACGTGCAAAATTGCATAGAGAAAGTGAGCCCATTTACTATGAGAGATGTGCATTTACATACATAAAACCTTCACATTACCTTCGATAAAGAACAACACATCTATTGCAAAGTGCCTTTGAAAAATTCACTTGAATGCATAATAGGTCACATATTCCCACATAATGAGACAAGATTGCTTTATTGCATAATGAGAAGAAGTGAGTTTGGAAGTAAAATTTGATTGAACTTTAAAATAAGACCCTCACACCAAGTGTGTGTGCCCTATGAAGGAAAGAAGGCCTGGATAGGTTGTCACAAGCTGAAAATCCTGCATCGCCTATACAAATCTTTCATGTTACTGCTATAACCAGAATTAAAGGAAAGCCTCCACAAATGAAATGAATAAGTGGTTTAAAATTGAGTTACATCTCTACTGTCTACTTCTGTTGCTTTGAAACAAGCAAACTTTAACTGGAGAAAACAGCAATCAGTCTCTGTTGCCCTCAGATGTTGTTAGATTACAACTGTCTCATCATCCCATTGCCTAAAGCTGATGGAAGTTGGATTCCAGCAACATCTGGAGGACCACAGGTCCTCTAGCCCTGTTCTAAAGGGACATGTTTGGGCTACCATTCAGTTGGGAAGATTTTTCTGTGATTCATACTTAACACCCTTTTTTTGTTATTTCCTAGGAGAAGTATACTTTTCAGAAGCAAACAGACAATAGTTGAATTAATAGGTGAGGTACAATTTGCCACCAAATTGCACCCAATGCTTGTGCAACATGCTTTTACAGCTGTATAAAAACATAAGCAACAGCGGATTATGATTTAACCAGAGAGATCTTTAGAATACACATAGTCCTTTTTCCAAAGCATGCACGATGCTGGTACTCCTACAGTACTCAGTGACCCCATTTATTTTTCATTCAGTCACTGTGATTATGAATGACAATAGGCTTCAGATCTACAAAGTATATCTCAGAAGCACAGTGGCGAAGCTGCATGCTCCGCTACGGGGGGCAGAGAGCAGGTGGGGGCATGGCTGGTGCCCCCCGGGGGTGTGACACGCACCCTGGGGGCATGGTGTGCATCCTGGGGGTGTGGCATGGCACCCTCAGGGGCGTGTTGTGCATCCTGGGGGCATGATGCGCCACCTGTGGGGGCATGGTGCCCAGCGTGCAGAGGGGTGCACAGCATGTGTCCGGGGGGGCCGCTGTGATGGCACCCTACCGGAATAGTGGTGCCAGGGGGGGTCCGCTCCCTCCGCACCCCCGTTCCTCTGCCAGTGCAGAAGCAATTGTTTTGGTCTTAATGCCTTAAATATATGTGTTTTATCACATTTGTATGCAGAATTTTCCATATCTATTTAATATTTAAAATAATAATGAGAAGTTGGTGATCCCGTGGCCATCAGTCTGGCAAAAAAAATGGAACCAATTTCTGCATATTTAAAGTTTCCCAAACATGGAAAACGTAACAGCCCTATCAAGGGGTACTTTGAAACCTTGTAGAAATCATGTGTAAAGTGGGAACAAAACTGGAAGTGAAGGATCCTTTCCAACTGGGGTCCACTCTGCTAGTTTTTATCAGCCCTGGTGAACATGGACACAGGTCAAAAACTAAGCATCTTCCAGCCTTTCTAACCATGGAAAGTACATGGAAATGGATTGTATTTGGAAAATTTCTTGTAAAAAGGTGTATACAGTGGTGCCTCGGGTTACAAACACCTCGGGTTACAAACTCCACTAACCTGGAAGTAGTACCTCGGGTTAAGAACTTTTCCTCAGGATGAGAACAGAAATTGTGCACTGGCAGCACGGCAGCAGCAGGAGGCCCCATTAGCTAAAGTTAACCTCAGGTTAAGAACGGACCTCCAGAATGAATTAAGTTCATAACCAGAGGTACCACTGTACCTGCATGCATAAATTTGCATATTAGGAGAAATGTGTACTAAAATGCTAATTAATTTTTTCTGAGAAATTTTTAAAAATATAATGCCAAAATGTGGTGCACTGAACTGCAAAATGCAAGAGAGAGAGAGAGAGAGAGAGAGAGAGAAAGCAATACTAGCCTGTACTGAATATGTGCCAATCAGTTTTATGAGAAGACCCCTCCATCTCAACTATCCCTTAATCTTTCTAAGGTAAGAGCAAAAGCCCCACAGGCACCCCAGATCATTATTCCACATTCTTAGCCCCATGCAAATAATAGAATAATGACTGTCACGTTCACATGGAGTGATGTGCAGGGTTTGACACACCATTAGTTTTTATCCTTTCTTAAGATATATTCTTTTCATTCCTTATAACTGTTGAAATGTGAACTGGCAAAGTTGCTTCAGCACAACGTAGGATCAAATGAATATGCTGTAAGTCAAAAACATTGAATCTATATGTGTCAAGGACACAGTTTAATTTGTTGTCCAGTGTCCAATGGAGCATTCCTAATGCTTACAGAATCAGACAGAGGAAACATTTCAGACGCCACTTTGCTCTGATGGAGATGTTGGCCTAGCATAACAATCACATTATTTGGTTCCATCACTAGAGAGGGAGGATCCCAGCTGCAGAGAGGTTATGCCATCCTTTATTATCATTTTTATATGTAACAGGAGCACTCAGTTCTTTTCAAATGAACACTTGAAAGGAAGCCTACATGCATTTAATGGACAGCACCAATTCAAAAGCCATTTAACAAATGGCTTGTTCTCATCTTTGTGTCTAAAATATACCTGATTATTTACAGCACACCATAGGAAAAGAATTCATCACCGGGAATTTATCTATCATTATCCTATTGAAGTGCCCATAGTAAGTGTCTGTTCTCCAGTACGTTATAATAGTCAAAAGCCAATCCATTACTGAAACAGGATATTGGGAAAGCTTTCTCAGCAAGTCTGTGAGCTGTCCCATGTTCCATTTGACATTACCATTGTATTAAAGCCCGACTTTGACCCTTACCTCTTTGGTTGCTCTCCACACTGCAGTCATGCAACACACCACTGAATGATGCAAGCACACACTGTCTGTCCTTTTGCCAATGATTCTTAAAATGTGAGGTTATTTGAAACGCTGGGCCAAAACTTGCTCACCAATTTTGCAGGGTCATTTACCAAACGGCAAACTGGAATGCTATTTCCTGCAACTTTTGGAGTTTGTATCAATTTTGTATGTATGTGTACCATTTGCCTTGTTTTACTGTATGAGGTTACCCCGATTTGCATAAGCATGAAATGGGAAAACCTGTGGCCCTGCATCTTCTGTTAGACTTTAATTCCCATCAGCCCCAACCAGCATGGTAAATGACCAGGTATAGTGGGAGCTCAATAACATCTGGACAGCCACAGGTTCACCATTCCTAGTGTAAACAAAAGCATCACAGTAGTGCAAAGCAGTGTAGCTATGGCTTCTATAGCTATAGCTATGGCTATGGCTTATGTGGGCATCACAGGAAAACATCACCAAACTGTAAACCAACACACAGTGAGTTTATTGTGAGTACATGTAAGGCTTTGCCTTTCCAAAATGCTCAGCCAAGAATCAGTTTTGCATATAACTCTTTAGAATCCTTAAATGAGTAAGAATGTCTTCCACTTATGTTACCACCACAACTAACATCAAGATACATCTCCTCCCACCCCCTGGTTTAGTTTCTTTTAACATGCTTTGTCTATATACACTGAACTGGAAAATTTTCCATAGCCAGGCATATAGCATCATCATTTGCTGAAAATACAATACATTGTTATGAAACTGGCTAAGGGTTGCAAGATGCCTTAAGGTCAGGGCTTTAATAACAGGATGCTAACTTTCTTAATGACAGTGGATGGTTGCCTGAAGGAGGAATTCACCTGCAGGGGTGAAATCTGAGATAAGTGCTGTATGCATGAGTATGCATGAGAAACTCAGGTTTTGGAGAAAGAATGGGGAAGAGAAAAATGAAAGGTGAGAGGTTTGTTTAACTTTGGAATTTCAGCCTTATGTATGGAAAGTTATAACTATTTTTGCTATTTTATATTATGACTTATTCAAATCCAGCAAATATTTTTCAGATATATTTCTTAAACCAGTTGTGATAAGTTTGATATATTCATTACAATTCGTAAGTATTTCCTTATGATTTCATCTCAAAGGGAAGAGGGCTGTGTGTTTCTCATTTTTAGTTCAATTTTATTTATCTGTCATATTTAATATCGTTATTTACTTTTTCCACCCAGTGATTCCTATCTACTTTATAAGAATCACTCAAAGTAGGGGTGAGCACTGCAAACTTCTCAAATTTGGATTAAAATCTGAGCCGGAGAATTCCTGTTTACTTCTCTCCTACCTTCACACTGCATAAATCTCCACAAGATAGCATCTGACAAGCAAGGGAGGTCCTGCTGAGATCTCTCCTGAACATGCAAAATCAGGTGGAGATTGAGAAAGATGCATCCATCACTGGAGGGGAAGCCTATTTTTCTAAAATGCTTCACATGGCTATGAGAGAACATGAACAAAAGAAAAGGTCTATTGGATCAGGCCAAAGGTCCATCTTGGCCAGTGTCTGTTTCTCACAGGGGCCCAAATCAGGTACATATGGGAAGCCTACAAACAGGCCAAAAACAGTAAGTTCTTTTCAGACAAAATGACTGTGAGGAACTTACAACCATTAAGTTCAGTGCCCCTACTTAAATGGTCACTGATTTCTTATAGGAAGATGTGTAAAAACAAAATAATAATAACATACACATTTCTTCCTGTCATGCTTCCAGAACATTATGCGGTTTGCGATTTGCCCACAGACAGGGACTATCTATGATGGTTTCAGACAGAACATGTTTCACAGAATGGGCATGAAAAGCACAGCTTAATTTTACATTTCTCTTTTTGTATTTAGTTCTAATTGCTTTTGTCATGCAAAAGGTAAGTTCTGCTCTCATAACTGAAATATGTGCGGTAATCTTGAATAAGTATTAGGGCACTTGTAGGATATTGAATTTTTCATTACACATGTCTCGTTTGTGTTTGATTTGCTGATCTCACTATTTATTTCTTTAAAAAATATTTAATCATTGTTCATGTGGAGCAGGCAGCAATATTGCAACTTCTTACTTTGAAGTAGTCCTAGCAATGCCAGCAGGACTACTCCAGTGCAATTAGAATGGAGATTGCTGCTGATATGTCTTAGTTATATGCCATGAAGTTATATTGAATGGAAGTTATTGACTAAAAGTAAAAGTTCAAAGTAGAGAACTCTGCCTACTTAAAGTTAAAACAGAAATGGATAACAATAATAATAAACTTAATGATCCAAGAATAAAACAAATCAATGGCCTCATCTAAACTATGCTGCAATAAATGTCCCTTCTCATTGCTTATTCTCTTTCTAATAAAGAAAACCTATTAAACAAACAGATTACAACGGGGTGGGGGGACAATAAAAGACCAATTGGTTCTTTTTAGATCCTCTCAGAAGAATAAAACAGCACTTTCGATTAAGCACACAGATTGAAAGGTAGCAACTCTAGACTAGGAGAAGTGTATATTCGAGGACGATAAACCTGCACAGTGTTATATTGTCTTATGAGGGACTTAGGGTGCCTTATTAATCAATACAAGATAACATTTTCAACATTTTACTCCAGCTACTTGTACAGATTAATTTCATGGCATTGTGAACAGTTGCACACAAAAATCTATTTGACCACTTGCTTGTTTTACAGTTCTTATGCATCTCAAAACTTACATCTGAACTTTCTTCCATTATTTATTGTGATGTATCACCCAGTGGAGGGAAAGCTCCTATGATAGATGATCCATAGTAAATAAGCAGAACCTTTGACTTTATTTTAACATTTCTCTTTGTTGTCAACTAGGTTAAGTAACTCTTTGGGCAAGCAGGTACTGAGAACTGCTAGAAAATGCTGCAGTAATACTAGTGGGGACCATCCAAATAACATCAGTTGTGAAGTTCAAATCTGCTAAACCAGTTGCTGTGTTTTTGTTTTTTCAACTGCCAGTGATAAATCACCAAGAGCAAGCACTATCCCTAAGCCCAAATGAGACCACGTGCATGCCACAATAAATTAAAAAGTTAAAGCAGGTACTTCCTGAGGATAGAAAACAGAATAAGAAGGAGGGTGACAAAATTCATATGGTTGTATAAAATGCATTTTGATTCAGTTTTGGAAAGTGAGTAATGGTACACTGATTCCCATTTCTGTCCTTAATGGAAGGCCTTCAAGCTTCTGACTACATTCCATTAAAGTACGCAAGCCCTATTCATTTGAACACATGAGGCTGGGGCAGAAAGGAGTAGGCATGCACATGCCAGTCACATCTCCACTGTCCCCACATACATCAGAAGTGCCTGCTCCAAGCCCAACTTTTTTTTATGGAGAGTGGCAAAATCAGAAGAGAGCCTATGAAAGTGTTTGAATGAACACACTTAACAAGACTCTTTGTTGTTGGGAGCTCTGAACTCAAGAACACATGAAGAGTTTGCTTACCAGGCCACTCGCCAGTCTTGTCCAGCACCCTGTTCTCACAGTGGCGAACCAGATTGTTGTAGTAAACTGGCAAGCAGAACCTGACCACAAGAGCATTCTCCCTTCCTCTGGCTTCCAGCAACTGGTTTTCTGAAGCATTGTTGCCTCCAACTGTGGCGGCAGAGTACATCATGGTTACTAGCCATTGATAGCTGTATTCTCAACAAATTTGTCCAAATCCTTTTCTAAATTGTGAAAATATTAGCCAGGATGATGTGGACAGAATGGAATTCAAAAAGCAGTTTTGATGATGCTAAGTTCCTGGTATTGAGAAGATTTGTGCACACGTTCAGGCAGAAAGATTTGATGTGCACCTGACAAGCACACACACTTCTCCCCATAACTGGTTTAAACCATCCCATGTATTTTCCAGTGCACAACTAGGGATAGAGATGCATGCTGGGAAACTGTGTACGTGCAGCTACTCAACACAGTCAATTAAGGTTTGGCAGACAGCCAGAAGGCAATCTGAAGGAGTAAGTCTGCCTGGTGATAACAGAGACATGGAGACAGCTCCCTGATTTGTCAAGCTCCCTCAAGGGAGTGATAATTAATGGCCTACTAACTGGAATGTGTTAGTTCATTAGTTCAGAGGTTCAGTAGTTCTGTGTGTCAGTGTAGAAGTTGTGAGTCGTGTATAGGAGAGCAAGCTAAAGATCCGTGTTCTGTTCCTGTAAATAGTCCACTGTATATAATAAACACCTAACTACAAGTTCCTGGTTCCTGCTTCGTCTATCCTGTCTGCAGCCAAGTCACCAATTGCTCTGTGGATTCTGCGTTTACTCTGCTAGGTCTGGCTAAGGTCCTGCAACTAGTTGGAAAGTTGCGAAACACCAATAGGTTTTGCCAATAATGCACGTATATGTTTTTCCATTTGTGATGCAGCTAAATAACTTACACATCCAAAACCCTATCATTATTTAGTGAGCTTTTCCTTAGGCTGTTTTACAAGCTTACCCATTATATACTAAGAAGTATAATCAATCGGTTTCCTTTCCCCCTTTTTCATGTTCCTAAATTTCCCTCAAGCAGAAGCTGGACTCAACATGTAGCTATGCTGCTATGACTAGTGGCACTGTGAAAGCAAAGAGTCAATAAAAATTAGCTAAGCACACCTAAATTCTAAACAATTGCTTCAGCATTACATTTAACTTAATTAAATAAATTCCAACATATTTATTCTATACAAGTAGAACAAACTTTCCCTCAGCAGTTCCAAGAATAGATGTGTGAGGGAGGAAACCCCAGCCGCTGTGCAGGCAGGGTGGAGATTCATGTTGCGGATCATAATTTGTGTGGCAGATCATATCCAAACCTCCATGAACTCAAGCTTCTGACATTTTAAATTACTAGTACTTCTCCTGCCTTAACTTAGAAGCCTTTCTTATTCCTAAGGGAGCATATTCACTCAGTGCTTTTCCAGTTGCACTGGCTCCCGATGGAGTACAGGGTCAGATTTAAGGTGCTGGTTTTGACTTTTAAAGCCCTTCATGGCTTAGGACCCTCGTACCTACGGGACCGCCTCTCCTGGTATGCCCCACAGAGGACCTTAAGGTCCATATATAGCAACACCCCAGAGGTCCCGGGCCCTAAGGAAGTTAGATTAGCCTCAACCAGAGCCCGGGCCTTCTCAACACTGGCTCCAGCCTGGTGGAATGCTCTGTCTATTGAGACCAGGGCCCTGCGGGATCTGATCTCTTTCTGCAGGGCCTCTAAGACAGAGTTTTTCCACCTGGCCTTTGACTCAGAATGAGTTTGATTCCCTCCCCCTCTTTCTTTTTCCTTTCTCCTCCTATGAAGAGATTGCTCCCTAATTGTTTTAATGTTGTATCTTAATCTTTCAAATTGTATTTTAATCAACTTGTTTTTATTATTGGTTGTTAGCTGCCCTGAGCCTGGTCTTGGCTAGGGAGGGCGGGGTATAAATAAATTATTATTATTATTATTTATAAATAGTTAAGTTAGCTGAAACCCAATTAAACAATGAGAAAATGTGTGGAAGTTCAGCATTGCTTTTCAAACAGCATTTCTAATCAAGCATTCAGAGAAAAGGAACAAGGATAAATATTTGCAACTTTGGGTGATTTTGGAGGTGGAGCGCATCACATTGAAATGTGGCACATTGGCTAGCTTTCTGAATTAGAGGTTCACCTGAAGTGGAAACAATGTGCATCTAGATCAGGCTTCCCCAGTCTGAGGTTTCCAGGTGTTTGCTGCTGATGGGAGTCCAAAACAGGAGACAGAGAAGTCTGTTCTATCTTCCATGTCTTGTCAAGAGGCTATCTGCACCCCATCTTCTTGATTTGCAACCATCACATGGGAATAAGAAGCAAATGATTCTTGAACTACTCTGGATTTGACATTTTATAAAAAAGGCTCACTTTCTTCAGTAGTTGCTTTCCCATGTAACCCACAGCATTTCAATTGTGATAAGTTTTATTTTCTTGCTGTGTTGTCTATTAATAATAGAGCAAAGAAAACATTAATTTTGCATGCAGCATTTTCTGTAGTAGCTTTCTAGGTCACCTCAAAGCTTAAAGGATAAACTTTTCATTTGACTTTCTGGAAAAACTCTGTTTTTAGGTGATAATAATATTTATGTAATCATTTAAAACTGCATGCAGACTAAAGGGTGGGTTTAGGAACCAGAAGAATGTTTCATTCTCCTTTGTCTGTCACAAGCATCCATTATGATGTTGAACCATCCTCACCCCCAGGTCAGATATATACAAAAAAAAGAGCAGGAAAAGCTCATATGAGCCAAAAAATTTGAAGGTTCCATTGCCAAGAGAAATATGATAAAAGTGGGTGGGGTAATTGCATGCACACTTCTCCACATGTCAAGGCTTGTACCACAACTCTGTAGGTACAATGGACCAACTGGCACCATCTGAAGCCAAATCTTCATGCACAAGCAGTCACAACCCACAAGCGAACACACAGGAACAACTCTGTAACAGTGGACAGCTAACCGCCTGTCTGGATTGTGTATTCCCAGAGATGGCAAAGCTAACAGCTTTCAATCAGCTCTCTTAAATTCTCATGCCTCCCTTATAAGGGTAGGCAAAGCTAACAGGCCCCACAAGCACATGACCTAGAGGAGCAAGCAGGTACCGTACAGACATGTTGCTACTTAATTGTCAGCAACTCAACACACGGGCTGATGTGAACTGTTTACGTGCACTGCAGCTCCTCCTTCTGCAGCCAGTGTGGTGTAGTGGTTAAGAGCTGTAGACTCATAATCTGGTGAACCGGGTTTGCTTCCCCGCTCCTCCACATGCAGCTGCTGGGTGACCTTGGGCTAGTCATACTTCTCTGAAGTCTCTCAGCCTCAATCACCTCACAGAGTGTTTGTTGTGGAGGAGGAAGGGAAAGGAGAATGTTAGCCGCTTTGAGACTCCTTTGGGTATTGATAAAGCAGGATATCAAATCCAAACTCCTCCTCCTCCTCCTCTTCTTCTGCTGCTGTTGTCTTCTACATATGCCCTCTGGTAAGATTTCATGTCTTCTCTTCATCTCAGGAGCCACATGGGGTTGGACTAGATGACACTTGGGGTCCCTTACATCTCTACAATTCTATGATCCATTTACAATTTTCCACACAATTTCCCTGGCTACAGTGGCTTCTATTTTTCAGATTTACAGGATCCTTACATACTTAACCATTTTGTGTTGATCATTTTGTGGTGCTAAGAAGTACAAAGCGTATCTGTGTAGAATTCTCAGAAGCTCTGGTGCTGATAACAGCAGATGATTGACAGAATGAACCGTGATCTGATAAGTTTCATCTACATGCAGCTGAATCCACAGATCTACATTAAAATCTGAGCATTAGCATGGGAGATGCAAAATAGGGGTGCTGGCTCCAAATTGCAGAGTGAACAAAATCCATACCCATCCCTACAAGTTTCTAATCTGGACATGAAGTGCAAGAAAATTTGATTAGATGAGAAGACAAAGAGAGAAAGGAAAAGGATATGCAATTTGAATAAGATCTATTATTTGATTATTGACATAAACCTCCATAATGTATTTAGTGTAGTCAAGTTTTTATGTCTGTCTTCAGTGCATTGTATTTTATTTTATTGCTATGGCTAGTGGCTGATGCAAATAAAGATTCTTCTGATTCTGGTTTGTAATGAATGGGAAATGTCAAATTCATGGACCAGAGCATGTCCTATGTAGTGAGCATAATGGCTGGATAGTGATAAGCAATGGAACAAACTGGCACAAAATTAACCAATTAGGTATGTAGGAAATCAATTCAAAAACATATTAACCAAATGATCAGGAAGAGAATCAATAGACCAATGAAGTAACTAAATAATAAGGTAAGTAGAGATCTGGGTAGGCAATTAAACAAGCAATAAGAGTATATCAGTCAGGCAATTAGTTAACCAATTAATTAGTCAAGCAGAGAATTAATTAGATAAAGGATCAATAGATTAATTTTAATTAAAGAGTAAGCCAAGCAGAGAGACTTGCAATTCAGTCAGCAGTCAAGTGCTGGTTCAAGAAACTAATATGTTAAAAGGGGAACTGGGGCTTTTAGGTATTAACTAAGAGGACAGTTAGCTGTGGATTACCTTTCGGGTGTCTGAAAGTAATTCTTTGGGAATCTGGGGTCAGTTTTCTACCTGAGAGGATTTCACTGCATAAACCATAGGTCCCTAATTTCTAGCCTATAGCCTGGAACTTCATAATTTAAACTGGTGTTATGAAGGTGACTTTGTGTATGTGCTTATAAGTATGTAACACAACCTTCCCCCTCCCCCCCCCCCGTGTGTGCGCAAAGTTGCTGTACATATAAGTATAGTGGAAATAGGTTTTTGGAAAATATAAGGAAAAAGTGAAGCGTAAAATAACATCTGTTTAATGCTTGTACAAGTGGTTTCCATTTGGTCAGGAAAAATACAGAAGTGTAAAAAAAATGCATGTACACTCAAGGGATGTTTATGTAATCTTCCTCTGGCCTCGGTTTCGAGGTTCCACTTTACTAGATATGTTCATTGTAGCAGAACTCAAATGTCAGCATCCATTACTTTTCTGGATTCCCCCCCCCCTCCCGAATTTGGCGGTGCTGAAGAGGAGGGTGATGCCTGCTCCCTTTTCTGTCTTTCTCCAGGAACCTATTGCACATCAACAAAGTAAATTTAACAATTCAACAACTCCCCTCCCTTAATAGCTTTTGAAAACTATTTTTACACTATTTTCTGGGGGGGAGGAACTATTCTGCTGCGGCAGAATTATTAATATTTTAAATCAGCAAAAATATAAAGTCAGAGAAAATGACAATTATACCTTTAGAAATCCTTTGTATATTTGTTCTGAAGTAACCTCTACCACTTTCTCCCAGGAATGTGTGCATAAAATTACAGCCTAATAGATAAAATATGGTTTTATATATATATATATATCTATGTGTGTTTGAGAAAGAATCATGGTACTTCTATTTCTTTCTTTCTAAGACTTAGAACATGCTAAGGCAGTAATGATAAAAGTACAGCCATTTCTATTGCATGCTTTGTTACAAACAATTTATAACTAAAAACATAATGATTTCTATACATTGGATAGCAGACCTTGTCATCAAATTTAAGGGTTTTTTTATTTTTATTTATTTAGGGTTTCCCACTTTCCTCATTTTGATTGCCAGGTCTAGAAATACTTCAATTGGGCTGTGCTTCATCATTCACCAAATTTAACAAAGTGAGACTTCCTTCTGAGTAGACACAAGAAAAGTTGTGCTATTAATGAACTATTTGTAGACATTTGTACAGGGAAAAAAAAATCAAATATTTATCTATGTTATGTTTTTGTTAGTAATGGACTGGGTTTTGCATTCATGTACCAGGTCAATAACATTCCAAATGAACCTTATGGTTCATTCATGCTAATTGCATGAATGCAATTAGCAGTTATGAGGGAAGCTTATCATTATTGGAACTGCAACATACAAAGAGCAGGAGTTTTGATGAAAACAAACAAACAAAATCACACGTTTGTCTGAAGCTGCTATCTGCATTGGGATGAGAAGCTGCAATTGGTGTCAATGTTTTCATCACAACGCAGTGATGGTATTTTTCTATTAAAAAAATAGGATCACAGCAGTAAATAAAGGCTTAAACTCTGATTCTTTGCCTACTGTGTTCCTGACCATCCTTTCTCCTCAGCAGCTTCTATTTGTCTTTTTATCACTGTGCAAATCACATGCAAAGACATATTTAACACATCTAGGTTTGCTCCTGTACCCCCATTTAAATAGCTATCGTGCAACCAGTCTAATAAGTGGCTAGCACAATTTCCAACTCATTCGCTGATTGATTATTTACAGGAATTTAGCATAACTTCTTATTGATCCTGCTTTGCAAAGCAAACATTTACCCCATCCATCTGCTTTTTTATTTTATTGCTAAGTTTTTACAACCCCAAATTATGCATGATTTCTCTTTCTTTCTTTCTTTCTTTCTTTCTTTCTTTCTTTCTTTCTCTCTCTCTCTCTCTCTCTCTCTCTCTCTCACACACACACACACACACATACACACACACATTCTTAAGGCTGGAGATTTTGGTATGTCTTAACTTGCCATCATTACAGTTTAAGTTATCAATGAATATTATATTTTAATGACATTTTACTTTCATGGCAGAAGTTAATCTGATTCACTGAGACAAGCTAATTGCAGTAAAATGTGCAGATGCCTTTTTGATCAGAAATGAATGTATTATTAATATTCTGTCTTCATTATGGGACTCAGTGAGCATATTGCATATCAATACATTGAACAGGTGGGTGTGATGTTTTGTCCTCTCTCTTTGAAGCCTTCCTTATTTTATATTTAAGTCACTGACCAGAAAATGCAAAACTCCTGAAAAGATAGAAATAAAGTTAAAAGGACAATTTTCTCTAAATTAAAAGACAAGACACTAATGATTTCAGCTAAGCGTTCTCAACAGGGGGCTTTCAAGCTACAACCCGGACTTATTTGAACAGCACTTTAAATGTGCATGCCATATTTTAATTGTGTAATTCAAAGACAACCTCTTTGCATTGAGTGTTAATGGTGAGTAACACTCTTTTTAATTGTTGTTTAAGGCTACAATCCAAACCCCACTCATTGGGGAGTAAGCCCCATTGAATTCAGTAGGACTTCTTTCTGGTTAGGATTGTGCGTTGTTTTACAAAATTCCAGTTATGCCAACAAGAGACTGTTCCATCAAATGTGTTTAATTTTATGGCCTTGAAGTGAAATCCACATACAAAGAGATTTCTTGGAACAATGTGGGGTTTACCCCCAACCTCCCACATCAAGGGGTATATAATATGTCACTTTCACTGATGTGATACCACAAATACTAGTTTACTCCATGAAGCTAAATAGAAATGAGAGCCAAATGACACATTACGCGAGAGGCTGTTGGTTGACCTCCCAATGTTGCTTCACTTCTTTTCACTTGTATCTGCTATACAACTGATCCATGACTGATCTTCCCCCAACCTTTTGAAACCGAAATCTAGTTGTGATTAGTTGCTAATTTGTTTGGAACAGGAGGATGCAGTGAGAGCCTTTATCATCTATTATTCTCAGTAGTGGGCAAACTTTTTGTCAAGAGTCAGAGCTGGTTTGTAGCCTGGGGTGAGACAGGAACCATGGACCAACCACTAGCTAGGACCCAAAGAGCAAGGCAGGACCGAAAGACAAAACTTGGAGAGGAACTTGGCTGAAGAACAAAAAATCCAGAAGACAGGACCAAAGAATAGCCAAGGATGCAAGAAAAGGCCAGATCTCAGGAAAATCTTGTTGCCTGAGCAAGGCTCAACTGGAACAGGAATCATCTCTCTTCTCCTTCCTGCTCATGGGCATCCAATGTCCAGTCTGTCTGGGTGAGCAGAGTCCTTCCTTTGGGTACCTCATGGAGATGTCGCCTCCTGCAGTTCAGTGGTTCACTAGACAGAGTAGGTACACACAGATCCAGCAGTTCTCTGACCTTGACAGACACAATTCAAATGCTGGATATGAAAATGCCACTCGAAGCTATGCTAAAATATGCTAAAGTGCATACGTAGGCACACATGGCATAGTGGGGTTTTGTCTCTAGTTTTCTGCGCTAGAGTGGCAGGGAGCAGTGAAAGCCTGATTCTATGCCACACTCTGGGCAGTGTGCCCTCCTACTCTTCTTCCAGAATGCCACAAACTCCTGATGGTGGCACCAATACCAGAGTTTGGCTACCTGTTATGTGCAAGTCATAGCTTTGCAGGGATTCCTAGCATGATGTAGGAGCAATTATTCATACAACAGTTCCCAAAGTACCACTGGAAGTGCCATTCAGCTTTCCACAATTTTGGGAAGTCATGGCCTATATCAGAGTGCAAGAAGTAGATTGGAATTCACTGGTAGATTTCCAGGTGATCTGAAGTAGATTGACAGGGATTTTTGACTCCCAACAATACTATTACTTCCTTACACTATACTGTTTAAATTAGGAAAACTGGGGTGGGGGTTGACCAGTAGCAGATAATTGTGTGGAAGGAGTGTAATATCAGTCCTGTTCTGGTATTTACAGATAAGTGATGGGTTCAGAATTATTTAATTCTGCCCAACTGCAGTATATATGCTATTGGCACAAAAAAGCAAATGTACATGAAATACAGGCAGTGGGGCCAACTTGAATAAAATACAGATACGCCCCAGCCCACATAATTAATCACAAGATGTGGCACATGCATACCATTTGAATAACAATGCCCATCAACTTTTTGGAGAGACCCTTCCCTGTCTCAAATCTGGACCAGTCACTGCCACAGCGCTGCCAATACTGAGTTAGATGAACCAGCCTTTGGACTCAGTATAAGGCAACTTCCTATGTTACTATGACTAATGAATTACATGCTTTTGGATTTCTGAAATGTTTGGTGTAAGGTTATGGCTTGTGTTCCTTGTATGTACGTATGGTGTACGCATACTTTGATCAATACATTTGATCTTTCTCCTGAGAAGCTTAAACATTTTCCCTGGTAATATATCTATATAATTATTTAAACAGATTGTATATGTTACTTGCATTAAAAATTGATTCTCTGTTTGAAGGGGCAGGGGAGCCAAAAGAGAAACAGGATAAGAAGACTATAAACCCAAGGCCATTGATCTTTATAATAGAGCCTATTTCCTGAAATGGTAGAAAATAGTTAAATAAATACCCAATGTATATAGTTCAGTAAAATAAAATATTTCCATTGCTGCAGCATAATCTGGCTGTAAACACTGTCCCACTTCTATAAATCTGCCCTAATATTCATGGCAGTTTCATTAATGTGCTTACAATAAATATCATAGGGATGACATAAACACATTAATAATACACCACTGCACTTAATAGCTTTTTCTCTCAGAAAGCGAACTACAGATTCTCACTAGAGCTAAGGAATCTTGCCCCTGAATTCATTCATTAGTGGAAGAAATGGGCCTTGCATTGTGAGCAGAAGGACATGATTTTGGTATGCGACAGACAAAGGTGCGCGCGCACACGCGCACACACACACACACACACACAGAGTCTTTTCCATTCTTTATCATTTTGACAACTTGTTTGTCATTTATAGTTTCACATAAACCAAAGCAATTTGGAACTTCTGAAAGAAGCCTGATTCTCCTGAGCATAATATGATATAAAATGTCAGGCCCAAATCCAAAGTGTTAGACCCATGGGTCATACACCTATTTTTGCTTAAGGTTTTGCTGGCTAAAAGACCTTTAGGATGGTGTGTGCATTCTATCCATTCTTGTATTAGATCATGGGTTCCACTTTAGCCAGTTAAAAGTGAACATAAAAAAATACAAATGGGGGGGGGGCAGTGGCATTCAGATGACAGACTGTGCCCTTGACTTACAAGGCTACATTTAAACATCTTAAAAGATCTGCTATAAGTACATGTATGCTGAAATATACTCGGAGTCGAGTGTGAATTTCATGCTTTTTATTCAGCTCGTAGTAGCAATGAATGAAACTTTCCCCAAAACGTCTGCTATATATACATTATTTACACAATAGGCCCTGTGTGATTGGCTAATTCTGGGCTGCTTCTGTAGGCCAATCAGGTTGCTGATTTACTTCATCCAGCAGCCTGATTGGCTGCTCCTGCAGGCCAATCAAGTCGTAGATTGACTTCCACCTGGAGCTGGATTGGGTGGCTCCTGAAGACCAATCAGACTGCTGCATTCTGGATCCTATTGTTCTAGGATTCAGCTCAGTACATAACATATGCATTCATTATGTTCACACTGAGAATCTGTAGAAAGGTTGTGGTGGCTATTGATAGCACTACTTAAGGCAAGCTTCGGACAAAGTGACTTTTATGCATTAAAGCATAATTTGATTAATATTGATTAATAATTTGATTTGTTAGCCACCAAATGCAAAAAGCAACAACCACCACCTTCTGGGGAATGTAGAAACAGAGTAAAAATACCAAAATAAAAAGTAAAGTACCATTCGAGGGAATGTACAAACAGAATATTAAAAAATATAGAAATAGTCATTATACTAACAAAACAAGCACCCCAAGGATCAAGTCAAGAATAGCAACAGGGCTATGGCAACCTGTCATAATCCACCAAATGCCAGGAGGGTGGAGTGGGGGAGAGATATTTTAACCTGCCACTGAAACGATGCTAGAATGAGTGCCAGGCAGGTCACGCTATGAAGAACATTCCATAGCCAGGGGGACACAGATGAAAAGAGTCCCTTTTTGGTCATGTCAATTTCTCTCACAGAAAAGGGCCTCAGGTGATGAATGTAGAGTCCAGGTTGGTCTATATCAGGAGAGGTGTTTCCTCCTCTGCCAATCTAAAAGGTGAGAAATGTTGATGCCACATCCCTGAGCTCTGAGAAAGAGCCATATAATGCATCACAGCGGAAGAGTGGGAAAAGATGGGACAAAGAGAGGAGATGGGCTTTATATACATCTGCCTTTGGTTTGTTTCTAAGAAGGCTTCATTCCTGCAAGGACCATTGGTTGTGGGCTTTCCTGGTGGCCTTAGAAGGGGAGATTGGAAGCTACAAGCAAAAGTAGTGAGTTTATTGTTGTGCAGCAGTAGAGGATGTAAATTGTGGGCAAAGGAAATTGGTAGCAAGGATGAAGTCCCAAGGTGTGGGCAATTTCTTTTCAGCAGTAATGTTTTATGGCAGAACGTCTTTTTCTAGAACTTCTGTTAAAGCATATTATTATTATTACTATGATTATTATTATTTGCAGCATTTGGATTTAAAAATATTGTAAAAATATTGCTTCCAAGCAGAAGAATGTTGCAACATCAACTTTTCATAGACATGGGGGCTAGGCCAACAATCATTGTACTAAATTGCAAGTCTATTCAAGGTTGGCCTAAAACACAGCAAAATAAATATTGTTTTATTTTTAATTATATTAAAAGGCACAAATGGATTCTGACACAAGTCCAAAATTAGCTATTGTTTATTCTGTGAAAGCATATTCATACAAACAGTGAGTCAGGTGATTTATAACATCTGAACTACCCTTGTGGTAAAAGAGAGAGGCAGGGAAAAAAAAGACTTACTGCAATGTTCTATGCCTAATTTTAAAGGATTAATTCATACCCTCCAGCATTTATTATTATAGCATTCTATACTTAAGTATTTCTTAATAGGAACCTTTACAAGAATTCCTATTAAGGGGGCTGAAAAGTTAAAATACTCAGCCTCTGCTTAAAAGTTCAATAAATGCTGAGGTATTTTGTGAAAATTGCATGCAAATTGCTGCTATTACCAACTCTTCATCAAGCTTGCTGAGGGAAGTGTTAGTCATCTTTGCTTTTCTCCTCAGACTAGATATTGTGACCAGCGGCAAGGTGATGGGGAAAATCTAAATGGGAAAATGAGTTGTTTTTGAAAAGGCAATGTGAGACGATAGCGTTCCCAATTTAGACACACCAAGTTTTGCCCTGGAGATATGGAAAAGATTTAGCAGGACTAGGAAGACTAGTTCTTCTGAGGCCCAACTGCTATTTTTGAGACATGTTGCTCATTATTCCCCCCCCCCCACTTCCCAACATGAGGGCAAAAAGAAAGGCTGAGATTTTAGTGATAATTACCTGATATGGGGTGAATAACTGAATCATTTGCTTTATTATTCCATAAGCAAGCAACATGTTCATAAAGACGTATTTTGTAAGCTTATAATAGTATCAGGCCAAGTGTAGTCCTTTCTCTGTTCAAAATCTTTTGAAATATTTAAACACTGTCAGCACCTCACTCCTAGTAACATTGATAAGGCTAAACAAATATATTTTTCCAGCCTTTATCCAGTAAGCAAGTCTTACAAGGGCAGACCAAAGATCACTAAGATTAGATGAAGTAGGGTAAATTTTGAAGGGAGATATTCTGATACTTTAAAGAAGAATCTTGGAAGGAGCAGAGGGAATAGTAGTTCATTGCCCAAGGAAAGCTAAGGTGCATTGGTTTTAGAAAAAAAGTCCACTGTAGGTTAGAGATGAGAAGAAAACGTCTTAGAGAAGTTCACTACTGGAACAGCTTCTCTGGAAGAAATGACTGGGCTATGTTTCTAACAGGGATGTTTTAGGTACACTATTATTAAAAGGTAAAGGTAAAGGTACCCCTGCCTGTACGGGCCAGTCTTGACAGACTCTAGGGTTGTGCGCTCATCTCACTCTATAGGCCGGGAGTCAGCGCCCGGGTGGCCAGCGTGACAAGCTGCATCTGGCGAGCCAGCGCAGCACACGGAACGCCATTTACCTTCCCACTGGTAAGCGGTCCCTATTTATCAACTTGCACCCGGGGGTGCTTTCGAACTGCTAGGTTGGCAGGCGCTGGGACCGAACGACGGGAGCGCACCCCACCGCAGGGATTCGAACCGCCGACCATGCAATCGGCAAGTCCTAGGCGCTGAGGTTTTACCCACAGCGCCACCCGCGTCCCATACACTATTATTGCTTTCACCTATTACATTTATTATATAAACCAGTCTTACATTCTTTGGCTCTAATAAATATTTTAATTTTAATAAATATTTATATAGCAGGCATCCCCAAACTCGGCCCTCCAGATGTTTTGGGAATACAATTCCCATCATCCCTGACCACTGGTCCTGTTAGCTAGGGATGATGGGAGTTGTAGTCCCAAAACATCTGGAGGGCCAAGTTTGGGGGTGCCTGCTCTACAGAATATGTAGCAAGTATACCAGATCATAGAGTTCATTTGTCCTTTTTTCTTTTTAATGGTTTTTAACAACAACAACAACAACAACAACAACAACAACAACTGCAATCTAAATAATAGGTTGCTTAAAGCTCATTATTGTTATTCCAAGGCTTACTTTATAGGATTGTTGCAAATATTAGTGAGATCATAGAATTAAGCAGCTGGAAGGGATTTTGGAGTTTCTTCTAATTCAGCCACCTGCTGAATGAAGGACTGTAACTACAGCATCCATAGCAAATGGCTGTCCAGCCTCTACTTAAATACCCCCAGTGAAGATAATTAGCAAAAGACTTTGAGTTCACAATGAGAAGTCTTGTATACATGCTTATTTGTTCAGAAAGTAACTTGACAAATGTATTGATAGCAGTCTGTTAAATCTGAAGAACCCACAATATAGCAACTTATCAGGGATATGGTAGTGCATATGGTACGCTTCATGTAAACCCTAATCTATATGTTCAGGAGGATCATGTGATACAGTGCTCTTGGGTCAGTGGTGCCACATCAGAATGAATACAGACAATGGATTGTATGAATGTTCTTCACGTAAACTCTCACTGTGAAAATACAGCTTTTTCAACATCAAGGACTTGAGCATTTATGAATCAGTGTGCAGGGTTGGCCAAAGATACTTTGCTGTCCTGATTCAGCACATAATATAATATGGTAAGTTTATCCCAGGTTCTCTTGCAGTATTTCAGAGGCTAAAGAGGCTAAAGAGGAATTCCTTTTTTTAAAAAAAAATATTTATTAAAATTTTCAAGGATTACAAAAAGCAAAAGTAAAAACAATAACAATAACACCAGGCAAAAACAAAACAACACATCACAACAAGAGAAAAAAACCCCACAACTAATCTTCCCAACTTATTTTTCATTCGCTTATTTCCTTGACCTCCTCACACCTCCCTTTTTTGTATTCTAATTCAATTATCTATTTCAGCAAATCCTTTCCATCTTTTCTTATTTTTGTTCTGTAATTAATCTCTTTTTTAAAAAATAAATTTTTATTAACCGGCCAATCACATCGAATCAAACCACATCACATAGATTCCAAATTATAGTGCTGAATTTTTAAATTTTGTTGGGGGGTCCCATACTTCCAGATCCGAGGAGGGATTCTGATCTAATCATTACTTCTGCATTAATGTCCAAATCAGTCCAAATAAGTCCAAATAGATGTTCAAACAGTCCAAACACATATTCATAGTTCTTTCCAGTCTTATCTTGCTGTTTCCACATCACTTTTTAATCAAATATTTTCTCTTTGTCCTTTATGGTCTCTCCTGATGGTCTCCTTAAGCCGATATACACCGGTAATGCTCCTGTGTAGATTTCCCGTCGTGAACCTCCATCCAGATGGTTCCCATAAATCATCACCTTCGGAGATAAGATCACTTTTTCCCTCGTAAATTCATAGCTCTGTCGTACTTAAAGCCCCTTTGATGAGTCTCTCCCACGATATTCACTGTCCTCCCAGGCTTATTCCTCCGACAGAGCTTCCCAAGATGGCGACAGCGACATTTTTGACTGCGTAGGAACAAAGCTCTTATACTTTCCACAGTCTTCTAAAAACATACTTTGATTCGAAAGTTTATCTCCACACAGCCTTAGATTCACAGCTTAAGTCCTTAAAACCTCATTTCTGGCTTTTGACTCTTGAAGGGAGGGGATTCTTGGGGTTAATCACATAAGTAACATAAAACGTTTCCCCCCCCCCATCAGTCTTTGCCATACCGTATCTTCTCATAAATTAAATCTTGTTTTTCCAGAGACCTCTTTATTGCAGTATTCACTCCTCCTCGTTTCCTGAAGTATGTGCGTTCCTTCGTGCCAAATCGTTTCTTTTGAAGTTCTTGCAGCTAGTGGCGCAGGTCAGAGATGGCGTCGAGGAGTGCCGACCCACGGGAGGGTTTTGTGCCTAATGCCCCCATCCCCCTCAAAAATTCGGGGGTGGTATCGGGCACAGCAGGCATACGGCCCCACTCACCATCTTGAGTGGGTTTAGGGAGGCTAATTACTCCCAACATAGCCTCCAAATACCTCCCGTGGGTCGGAGAGATGTTATTGTCGGCCATCTTCCTATGCGCCCCCTAGTGGGCCCCCCTGTTCTGTAATTAATCTCAATATAATATAACTTTACTTTCCCTCCTTTCACCAATTTTTTTTTCTTCTTCTTCCCTGTTTAGCTGCACACAACCCAAGGATTGTGACTCAGACTTCATTAGCTTCTCTGAAACATGGGCACAGCAAGTTATTGTTTGGGGTGCTGGGAAGTATCTATGCTGCTATTCATAAATAAGTATCAGAGTGGCTCGCAACTGTGATACATAAAACCATACAATTAAAACTATATAAAATGTTAAAATGAGATACCAGCAAACTGTTATAAAAATATGTATTCTTAATTGCCAGAAAGGCCTGGTGGAATGTTTTCAGGAGGTGTTTAAAGGTTGAAACAGAAGGTGCTTGCTGAATCTCTGTTGTCAGAGCATTCCACTGGACTGGAGTGATGGCGCTAAAAGTTCAGATTCTTGTTGCTGTCAAATGAGCCACATCAAGCTGGGGAATGGCCGGCAACACTCCTTGCAGCACTTGATCTGTGATTGAGCTGATAAGGGTTCAAGCATTTCCTACTATACAGTGAACTTAATTTGTTCTGGCCTTTGTAAAGTGATTCAGTCTCAAGATTATCAATGCACAGGCTACAGTGAAGAGGCTATCCCTGCCCAAGAATGTCCGTAGCTAGTGAACCAGACAAAGCTGGTATAAGGCACTCCTAGCCATACAGGACACTTGGGCCTCTAGTGGCAAAGATGTATCCAGGAGTACCCCTAAAAATGCACTTGATCCTGTTGTGTATTTAGCAGATTAATTGCTCTGCAGAAAGCATGCTGGGGAGACCACACGTTCAGGAAACAATGAAGAAATGCAAAAATATATTTTGCTTGGTTTTAATTACAAAAACAAAAACTCCTCTTACATTAAATCTATAAGTATGACCCACCCATTCACCAGGGTACTGAGAGAGGTACACACTGCTCTTTATATACTATACCCAACTGCTGACACAGTTTAATTGACACAACTTAACAGTACTGCTTCAAAACTAGGTCATGATATTTACTCTGGCTTTTAAAGAGATACACATCTTGTGAAGCAATAATGAACCTTAATATTTAAAGAAACCATTCAACAGCTCCTTCAGAGGAAGTATAATACCATCCAGAAGAGGGAATTTGCCTGTCTCCTGCACACAGGAACCACTTACACAAAGAGCCGCCACCACAGTTTATTTGCCCTCATCCAGTCCACCACTATATTCAGTCATTGATCCAGAACTTTCACAACCTCTCCTAATTCAGATGTATAGAGAAGTAGAGCTATGTATCATCAGCATACAGCCAAACGTCGGTTGTCAAACGTAATCAGTTCCGGAAGACCGTTTGACTTCTGAAATGTTTGACAACTGAGGCGCACCTTCTGATTGGTTGCAAGAGCTTCTTACACTCAAGCGGACATTCAGGTTCCGAAAAACGTCCAAAAACCGGAGCGTTTACTTCTGGGTTTTCGTCGTTCGGGAGCTGAAATGTTCAAAAATGGAGCCGTTTGAGAACCGAGGTTTGACTGGACTGATGATCTCTGTGGGAACCAAGAGGAAGCTTCTAAATTGTGAGAGAAGCCAGCCCAAGTACATCAGCTCCCCACTGTAGAAGTTCAATGCAAATAAGTAAAGGCTGACAGGGATGGGGCATCTAAAGCAGGGCCAGTGAGTATGTCCCTGCTCTCCACGTGCCATGCAGTAGGAGAATGAATGAAAAAGGGCCTATACATTCCCACGTGGCAGTAACTCCCCTTCTAAACAGTGGGAGGGGGGGAATAGAAATTACTCCCAAGTGGACATGTTTAGGGTTGTACAATAAATTGCCGATGTTCTTACTTTTGTTTCAAGCATTTGCACCCTTGTGCTATGTCAGAATACTCAAGTCTACTCTTTTGCATGCAGGCTGAACCATTGTTTCTGATGCAATGACCAGATCTATTCACAAAGGCAAATATGCACTGCTTTGTCTTTTCCACTGGAGTGATTAGGCAATCTTTTGCAGGTGAAGAAGGTGACTGTGTGTATTAGAGCTCCCGTGCCCTGTATATATTGCTGGATTGACTGTGCTATTTTATTAAAGAGGAAGAACTCAGTGTAGGCTAGCCTAAGGACAATAAATCTAACTTCAAAGAATAAAGTACAAGTGAGGAACTAAGCATAAATCAATCTGAAGTCCAGAAACTGGTCTTGAAAACATGAATTGAACATGGTTAAATATAATCATATTGCATGTCATGTAATTTTTGATGTCTGGCTGATATGCATAGGAAATACAGTGAGCACTCTGATTTTTAAGTAATAAAATAAAATAAATTCTTGCTTTAAGAATTTGTCCCTTAATGTTGCTTAATGGATTTGTGTTAGTCTAATGCAGTGTTTCCCAACCTTGTGCCTCCAGCTGTTTTTGGACTACAATTCCCATCATCCCTTGCCACTGGTCTTGCTAGTCAGGGATGATGGGAGTTGTAGTTCAAAAACAGCTGGAGGCACAAGGTTGGGAAACACTGGTCTAATGGATCCTTAATAACCCACTGGAAAGCACTATAATATATGCTTAAATATATGTGAGGTTGGGGGAGGATTGAAAATCATGTACTGTATATAGTGTTACTTTGAAGCACAACTCATCTAAGTCACTCATCTCCAAATACATGTATAACTTTAAAAATAATCCTACATCACACATCTCATCTATATAATGTACCAGCACACACAGCCAAGTTCAGAAAATGGCCATAAAGATAGAATTTATATAAAGATACAATGTATAGCTACCTAGCCACCGTCTGTATAAGAGACCAATCAGAAACCACATGGAAGCCAATGTCAGCTCTTTAGATAAGTTCTATTGTTAAGGTTTTGGCACCAGGTTAAAACTGATCTGTTTGCCTGGGAATCTCAAATGTTCTTATTTTGATGATTCTTTTAGCTGGCTCTGTTCTTAGCTGACTATGTTTGTTCTATTAAACCTGTTCCCATTTTCTATTGTTGTTTATCTATATGCTAGTTACATAGTTCATTTTTTGCTGTGCCCTGCCCTGGTATTTCTGCTGATGGACTATAAATATTTTAAAATAGCATAAATAATAAAATAATAAGTGCTGCATAAATGTATCAATAAATTCAAGTGTATCAAATGGCAAATGAGGCCCCAAATACCTGGCAGACTGCCTCCCTCCTTAAAGATTCTCTTGAGCAATACACAACAATCTTGGTGGTTCTATCATTCTTGGAAATTGGGAGAGTGGCAGTCAGAGAGAGGCAGCCCTAAATTGTGGGTCGCCCTCCCCATAGAGGTGCAGCTAGTATCTACATTGCATAGTTTTTGCTGTGTGTTGAAGACATGCCTCTTTACCATGGCCTTTGGCAGTAAATGTATTTTGTTTAGGGCAGCCATGCTCTTTGGCTAGATTTATACTGTTCTGATTGGAACAGTTATTTTTTTTAACATTCTTGCTGTTTTATTTTACAATAGCATACATTATTTCCCTGTGAGCTTATGGGTAAAGAGCAAGTTAGAAATCTTAAAATAAATACATACATGGCTTACCTGTATCCCATGAGCGAAAAAAAAAGTGGAGTAACACTGTTTAAGTCATCCATTAAAGCAGGACTGGGAGACTTTCCTCAGCCCAAGGGCTACATTTGCTAGAGGGGCTCCTTGGCAGTCAAGGGTGGAGCCCAAAGTCAAAGTAGGTGGGGCTAAAACCAAAATGGACAGGGAAGAATACAAAATGTGGAGGAGGGGGAGAACCACGTACACCACCTTGAGATCCTTGGAGGAAAAGGTGGGATATAAATGCAAAAATAAAAAATATAAATAAGGGAAGCTCGTATAGGAAATTGCCATCTTCTGTTTGTTCCAACACCTGGAAATCAGGAACTCTGAATGTGAGAGTTCTTTTCTCAGCAATCACAGCTCATAATCATTCTGCCAAGCCTCTCATTTTCTTTAGTAATCCATCTATGCAAATTTTAAAGCCATCTATGCTGGCAGCCATCCCCACATCCTGTGGCAGTAAATATTACAGTTAATTATGCATTGCTCAAAGAAGTATTTCATTAATATGTGTTGGAGTAAAAACAAACAAACAAATAAGAGACAAAATAATTTAGATCTCTTTCTGATCTCACACACTCTGCTTGAAACTAAGAGATAAAGAATTTGTCTGTTCTCAAGCATGCCAAGATCACTCAGCGGCATTCTTAGGCTGAAGGAGAGTGCAAAAATTTATATTTCTTCTATTCTGTCTCCTGTTCATGAACATAAACAACCTCCACTATTTTTCAACATCTAATCTATACGAGAAGTCTCTAGTTAACTCTGTTCTATCCTATAATAAAATCTGTATGCTTGGAATTGTTTTTGCTTTATGTGAGCTGCCACAAGGCTCTGTGGCTCTAGGAGGATTCTTTTCAAACTGTCATGCACATTACATCAAGGAATGTGCTCACACTCGGTATTCACTGCATGTTTTCTTTCATCACAATGTCATATTTCCAGATATTGTTGCACTGGGAAATATTTCCTGAGAAATATATATCATCTATATTGAAAGGGAGCTGAATGCTCCTGATTAAGAACCTTGTTTTTTCTTCTTGTTGTGTGATTCCAAATCAGAGGCCTAATTGAATATTCCTTTTCACCTTCATAAGCTGTGATACCTTCAGGGCTGTCTTCTCCCACAACACCTTACATGCTGCCTGAGAGCTGGTGTTTTATATGGTGAACACTGTTAATTTGTATTTGTATTTGTACCCCGCACATCTGGCTGGGTTTCCCCAGCCTCTCTGGGCAGCTCCCAGCAGAATAGTAAAAACACGATAAAACATCAAACATTAAAAACTTCCCTAAACAGGACTGCCTTCAGATGTCTTCTAAAAGTCCAATAGTTGTTTATTTCCTTGATATCTGAAGGGAGGGTGTTCCACAGGGAGAGTGCCACTACCAAGAAGGCCCACTGCCTGGTTCCCTGTAACTTTGCTTCTCGCAGTGAGGGAACCAGCAGAAGACCCTAGGAGGAGGACCTCAGTGTCTGGGCTGAGCGATGGCCATGGAGATGCTCCTTCAGGTATACTGGGCTGAGCTCATTTGTGGGTTTAAAGGTCAGCACCAACACTTTTAATTGTGCTCAGAAACACACTGCAAGCCAATGAAGATCCTTTAGGACCAGTGTTATATGGTCCCGGCAGCCACTCCTGGTCACCAGTCTAGCTACCGCATTCTGGTTTAGTTGTAGTTTCCAGGTCACCTTCAAAGGTAGCCCCATGTAGAGTGCATTGCAGTAGTCCAAGCAAGAGATAACTAGAGCATGCACCACTCTGGCGAGACAGTCTGTAGGCAGGTAGGGTCTCAGCTGGTGTACCAGGTGGAGCTGGTAGACAACTCCCCTGGACACAGAATTGACCTACGCCTCCATGGACAGCTGTGAGTCCAAAATGACTCCCAGGCTGCACACCTGGTCTTTCAGGGGCACGGTTACCCCATTCAGGACAAGGAAGTCCCCCACACCTGCCTGCTCTGTGTCCCTCAAGAACAGTACTTCTGTCTTGTCTGGATTCAACCTCAATCTGTTAGCCACTATCCATCCTCCAACCACCTCTAGACCCTCACACAGGACCTTCACTGGTTCTGATTTGAAGGAGAGGTAGAGCTTCTGAGGCTGTTGTTATATTGTAGTTTTATTCTGCGCTATAGTATTTTGTTTGTTGTAAATTGCTTTTGACCAATGCAAATACATTATGTTGGGCTATAAAATATTTGAATAAATTTGCGTGAAGCTCTCTAGTTAGAATTATTACAGCTTAATGAACACACATGACTCTTTAAGAACAGATGAATATATAAATTTCATTTTTTTTTTTCAGTTTCTCATTTCCATATACTTCAGTTTGCTGCATTTTTGAACCAGCCTTGGGTTTTTTCTTTTTTAAAAAAACTTGTCAGCATTTTAGTGTGCATTTCTGCTAACATGCATATTTTTGTATACAATTAAGTCTTAACATGCATGCTCTTGCAATAAATCCCTCTAAAATAAATTTTTGTATGCTATTTCCTCTATTATATGTGAATTTGTACACATGTTTTGGATGGAAAACTGCATTGCAAAATTCAGAGAAGTGCAAAGTTTTGAAGAATTATTTCCTTTCGGTTTGCTTTTGTCAATTTGGGGGTCTATTCAATGTGCTTAGTTGGCCAGTGCACCAGTGTTAATTGGGTATTCTAATCAGGGTTCAAATTCAGGAATAAAATGGAGAGGACTCATATCTGTAGGAATGACTTTGGAAGGGGATGGTAATGGAAAGCTTTGGTGGCATGGACACTGGGTGAAGATGAAAACGGGTGCAAAGCAGGATTGCAGAATAGAAGATGGGTGAAAAGTCAGCTTAATTGTTGCATGGGGCTGGAAAGAGAAGATTTAGCTGGTTAATGAGGGGTGGCAATTGAAGCACAAGTACAGTGGTATCTCGAGTTACAAACTTAATTTGTTCTGAAACCGTTCTTAACCTGAGGCACTCTTTTGCTAACGGGGCCTCCCACAGCCGCCGCGCTGCTGCCGCGCGAGGTACTACTTCCGGGTTAGTGGAGTTTGTAACCCGGAATGCTTGGAACCCAAAGCTTTTGGGAGCCAGTGTGGTGTAGTGGTTAAGAGCGGTAGTCTCGTAATCTGGGGAACCGGGTTCGCATCTCCGCTCCTCCACATGCAGCTGCTGGGTGACCTTGGGCTAGTCACACTTCTCTGAAGTCTCTCAGCCCCACTCACCTCACAGAGTGTTTGTTGTGGGGGAGGAAGGGAAAGGAGAATGTTAGCCGCTTTGAGACTCCTTAGGGTAGTGATAAAGAGGGATATCAAATCCAAACTCCTCCTCCTCTTCTTCTTCTTCTTCTTCTTCTTCTTCTTCTTCTTCTTCTTCTGTAACCTGAGGTACCACTGTAATAAATAAATAAATATATAATAGCTTGCACTCTCACCAGAGCAAAGACACCGTTTAATGTTTGGCAGCAATGTCTAGTGCTCTGTAGCCACTATTTTCATCTGAGTGTCAGTATGTACATATGTATATAGCAAGGTAAGAGATCACTCCATATGTTTATATTGTATCTGTGATGGACTAGACAGACTCCAATAAACTTACATTTAAGAAATAAAGTAGCAGTTGGTTTGGAGGCAGATTATTTCTCTTTTACAATTTACAAGACAGGTTTTTTTCCATATTAGAAAGTGAAATCAAGGTGACTGAATCAATCCTTGGCCAAAGTTATGCAATATTATGACATGCGGCCAATGGAATTTATGGGATATGGTGTTCTTTAATGTGCCCCTTCTTTCCATGGAAAATATAAGTCAACCGTTTGTTGTTGTTGTTGTTTTGTTTTTTTACAGAACCCAAAACGCGAGAAAACTTGAAAGCAAGCAACTAAAAGCAGATGTGGGGCAGGACAGCAATCTTAGACATTAGACAAGCCACTTGATCAGAAATGTATGTCTGAAGTTGAAGTGTAAATTGAGCATGAAATCGTCAGGCACAACATTCATGTGCCTTGAGATGCAGCTACTTAAAGCCCCAACCTCAGAAACCCCAGAACTTGAAAGCTCAGTAGAACTACACTTTTATGCGGAATTGAGTAAGAGAGAGTTGGATCAATGGTCAGGATATGCAAATAGTTATGCAAATGTCCAGGTCACTCAAAGTCTTCAGTACTTGCTGCAGAAAGTAGTAGTTACTGTACCAATATTTACAGATGGCAATTACCATTTTCATTTGCTGGTTGAATTTCAATAAAAAATGGGACTCTTCCACTGATGTTGCGCAAATCTTTCTCAGTTAAGTCAGCACTTTTCTGCATGCAGAAAATAATTACATCTGAAAGTAGGTCAATGTACTGCTATTATATGCATAGAAAAAGGAATCACAGGCGCTAGTACAAAATCCAGACACATTACATTTTTCCCCACACCTAGAAAGAAGTTAATAATGTGTATACTTTATTTTAAGTTCTGCATGTTGATTTGGAGCATGGTGGCAAAATTTAACAAGCTGGTTAGATGTACGCTTTCGCTCAAAGCTGTTTAGGGAATGGCTCTTTTCCAGCAATTTCATCATTTTTCTAGCACTGACAAAGAGTGACATTTACAAAGCATTAGCCATGGGGAAGTATTTTGGGTGGCTGGGGCAACCCGGTCAGATGGGCAGCATACAAATAATGAAATTATTAAAATTATCATCATCATTATAAGCAAATAGCTTGCTGGTGAAAGATGGGGTTAAATCTGTGTGCTAGAGTCCTGACAAGAAATTTTCTCCCTTGTAGTTGCTGCTATTATTATTAAAAGGCTCAACAGCAAGTGATGAATTAGAATCAAGTCTAGGTTGGGCTTAAATATGTTGCTAGAAGGGTTCATTTATTTATTTTAAGAGTTTATATTCCACATCTTTATGAAAAAATATGTGTTTCAGGTTGGTGTATTTAAAAAAATCTAAATGCCACAATGCAATATTAAAAGCGGTATGTCAGTAAGCAAAAACAAAACAAAACAAATAACTGAGAGGGATAAAGGAACCAAACCAGCTAAAAATGCAGCAGTTTAAAATGCCAGGTTTTAATCTGGTGATAAAAATAATGGAATGGGTTAAAACACACACACACACACACACACACACACACACACTTTATTTATACTCCCCCCCAAATATTTCATACTTCTAGCACTCAGGCACTTAGGGCAGCTTACAACCATTTGAAATCATGATACACAAAATCACAGCACAATTCTAAAAAAACCATTTTATTTTTTTAAAAAAACCAATGCATTAAATACGTAACATGAAAAATACATTTGGTGTAGTGGCAGGGAACACAGATAATGCTCAGCATGGGATACATGCAAGAAAGCTGTCCTGTGTAGACCCCACCTACTTGTGGAATACCACTTCCTCTCCTTCCTCTCTGTGCAATCCCAACTCTTGTGGGGTTGTGGGGCGGGGACCCAGAACAGATTTGGGGGAGCAGAGGAAGTTGCCCACAACCTCAGAAAAAAATCTGCTGCAAAAGCCTGTTCCACCTTAAGGGTTGGTTCCTCAATCCAAAAATCCTCAGTCTGAATTACACCATGCCTGGCACCCTCTTCCCTCTGCTAGCATTGTCATTCTCACTCGCAGTGTGAATGGTACAACACAGGGGAAATTGCACGATGTGATTCTGCTGTATTTGTGGATTTGCTCTTAACGCACTGCGAGCAACAAAGAAATCAGCTATGCCACTGCTCCCATACATTGCATATAGTAATTTGCAGTAAGATTGTATAGAGACTGAGCAGGAAATATTTTTTCTCCTTCTCAAGCATTAGCAGCATTTGTAACTATGTCAAGGAGAAGAGACTCTCTGCCATAAA
Organism: Podarcis erhardii; assembly: GCF_964252035.2. NCBI lineage: Eukaryota > Metazoa > Chordata > Lepidosauria > Squamata > Lacertidae > Podarcis > Podarcis erhardii. The sequence goes on along the minus strand of NC_138508.1, from coordinate 51,327,614 downwards.
TACATATCTTCTACACATGCTTGTAGGATCAAGGAACCCATTTCTTTTAACAACCTATTCTTGCAACAGCAGTAGCTCTCTTTTCAAATACTGCCATGATATTTTTTCCCCTATCTGTTTTTAAAAAGAATGCTTATTTGGAAATCTGTTTTAGTGTTCTCTCTGTTGAACTTGCTTTAAATTCTCAGATCACTATGAGGCAGTGTGTGTTCTTTTCCCTACACCTTCATGAAAAATGCAAATGTTTCAGTGCTGATATTGTATATCTCTTGTAACTGGATGAATAGATATATATAACTGAAGAAAGCAGAAACTAAAATATGCCATTTTGAAAGCTGTGGGGAAATGCTGATATAAATGTTCTATAACCACTTAAAATATCAAAAAGTAAATTTTGAATATTAAGATAAAAGTAAGTCTTACCCAGTTGAATTTGTTCATTCTTTGAATAGTACACTTTTTTTATCTGATCAAAACAGTGCTTTTATCTCCATCTTCCCTGCAATTTATATATAATGTTGCCTACTGCTTAGTTAGTAGCAGAAGGGGGGACAGGACCCGGTGTTCTGTATCTGTCTAATTGCAAGACACATTTGTAATGCTGATATCCAATGAGGCCATACTCTGAATACATTGGCTGAAATAAATTAACTTAAGGACTAGTGCCTGGATGCCATGGTGGACTGCCCAAGTTTGCGACCAAAGTACATATTTTTGACATCCAACATAGGAAGGGTAAGGACATTGACTACAATGTATATATCTATACAAAGAATGCTCTACTGTTTTCCCTGTACATATTTTAAACTTGCTTGAGTGTGAAATACACCACTTCTGGCCCCCTCTCCCCCTAACTGAGGCCTATATGTTCCACAAATTTCAGTGCAGTAGTAAAAAAAGTATAGATGATTATAAACTCTCTAAGTGCCATAAACAATAAAATTTTCAATAAACCACAACATATTCCAGCCATGTAACCTGTGCAAAAATGTGCATACTGTGGTAAAGTGTGCCTAAATGTTCATCATTGAGTGAAAATAGCACACAAGAATACATTCTAATACAGAAAATTGTTTTGCAAAATTGTGTATATTAGGCAAAATTGCATACATTTGACTAAAATGAGGGTACAGCTATAGGAGGGCTTTTTTAAAAATCCAAACTGGTGTGGAAATGTGAGAAACTGGATACAATAATGGAAAAATGAAAAACAAAGAGATGTAAACTGATATTCACGTACCCCCTACCCAATAACCAACCGCATACAAGGATCATTTTCTGGTAAAAGAATACAATATTTGTATTTTGATTCGCTACACAATTAAAATTCTTTAGGGAAGCTTCTTTTAATGTTTAACAGACTACTGTATTTTAATACTTTGGTGGAAGCCGCCCAGAGTGGCTGGGGAAACCCAGCCAGATGGGCGGGGTATAAATAATAAATTATTATTATTATTATTATTATTATTATTATTATTATTATTACGCAGTTAAAATCTTCATCCAGTTCATCTAAATCTCTGCAGAGATGGCAGGCCAAATGGCCTAGGAATTTTGAAAACGGTTGCTTCCTGGGGGCATCTTATTTTGTTTGATGCCTTTGCAAAACTGGAATGCAAGAGATTTCAGGTGGCAGCTATGTCCTAGGAACCTGCGGCCTATTTTCTGCCTTGTGGCAACTTCTCTTACATAGTAGCTATCTGTGGAGACAGTGAGCAAAAGGATCTAAGCTGAAGCTGAGGACTTGACTTTTGGGACTCAGCCCAACCATGTTATTGTTATTGATAATAATAGTTATAATAAAAGGTATCTATGGGTGTATTTGTTTACATGATTGCTGTGCTCCTAGATGACGCACCCTCCTTTATTTCTCCCTCACCCCACAGTGGCTGCGCCTTTGTTGTGAGTGGTCATTTAGCTCACTTGCTACAAGAAGAATGAGTTTTTCCATAGCTCAAAAGTTTAGGACCAAGGGTAGGTGCTATCCTGAAAGTGAGCTGGAGATTGCTTTCAAAACAGTAGCTTGTAGGTCAGACTCAGGCTTGGAAATCTATTTCTATTGTATTTCTGAAAGAGAGCACATATTAGAACACTCCAAATGACAGTGATTTCAAAGCCCATATGTGAAATAAACAATCAATGTTCAGAGCAATTGCGGGGGGAGAGGATCAGAGATGATACTACAAACTTCACAGTATAATTGCAGTTAAAAGATCATGAAGGGCAGAGGTTAGAAGAAAAAATGGCTTGGACTTTTCATCCTGCCCTAATCCTTTGCTTCTCTCAACAACCTCCTTCACAACTGTATTGATTTTTCTTACTGTTTTTCTCAAGCAGATAATTTCTCTCCCTGAGCAACCAGTTATAGCTATAGCATGGAGAACTTTTCCTTTCTATAAAACACCTTCCAGATCAGTGCTTCCATAATAGAGGTAAAATGCTAAAGCCATTGATGCTTATTTTTATAAGTCATTCCATGGAAGTTGGATTGTTTGGGTGTTTAACCCTCCTTTAGGTCTTAGGAAGTCAATTTCATCTGTGCCATAATGTGAGACCTTTGCTAAAGTTATATGAATTCTATAATATGCAATGCAATGCAGTCATAAATACAGCTTTTATTCTGCTGAAAAGGCTCTTTTAAATGTACTTCACTATATTGCATTCTTCTGTTGCATCTGGAACTCTGTATACACAGGTGCCTTTTCAGATGATTATTTGTTTATTTGTATGCCATGTTCCAGATGATCCAGTGGTTTGGTTCCCAGACTCCACCTTCAGCATCCAAGAACCATTTATATCTCACACCTGTGGTTCAAGAACTCCACCCTGGCTCTCACCCAGAAGGCTCATATGCCAGCCATTATTGTGGGTTCCCACTCCACATAGTGGGCAATATGTTTTCTTCCACACCAAGTAACATATGCTCTTCAAGGCTGGAGCTCATAAAGTCTCAGGTGTAGCAGCTTTCTCATTTGGGTGAAGAGATATTCCTAGCAAGCCAACCACCACCTCTGGAACTTGCTGCAAGAGGAGACAGGTAGGTGAACAATTGCTGGCTAGGAGGTGGTCTGAGACTCAATAGAAAAGAAAGCAGGTAGTACTAAAATGGCTAATGCTGGCCAGGAGGTGGACACCAACTATAGCCTCCCCAAATCCTACACTACTGCTTGAAGAGACCAGGAGAACTTTGGCTGAGTCAGAAGGTTTGGCCACCTAGCCCTGCTCATGAAGAACAAGAGTAAGAACTTTGCTACAACTGTAGCTATTTTCTGTGGGGAACCTATGTTTACTTAGAGACATGCTGCTCCACTTGGCCAGCCCCAGTGGGATAGCCTCAAAGACAGCAGCACCAAAGCATACTTTTCCCCTTTGGGTCACTCCTTCAGGGTGTGATGAAGGCAAGGGCACTTCCCCTAGACAATTAGTTGTGGATGGGTTTGTTCCTAGGTGAGAAATTGGAATGGATGGAGGAAGATGTGAATTAGCCTGGTTCTAAGGCTGCAGTGGAATGCCAGGAAGTGGAATCTGTGGTGAGAGTGTGGATGTTGCTCATAGAAGAAGAAGAGGAGGAGGAGGAAGAGGAGGAGGATTATTTGATATCCCGCTTTATCACTACCCTAAGGTGTCTCCTTTCCCTTCCTCCCCCACAACAAACACTCTGTGAAGTGAGTGAGGCCAAGAGACTTCAGAGAAGTGTGACTAGCCCAAGGTCACCGAGCAGCTACATGTGGAGGGGCGGGGAAGCGAACCCGGTTCACCAGAATATGAGTCTACCGCTCTTAACCACTACACCACACTGGCTCTCGCCAATATAGATGTATATTCTGTGTGTTTGAAGGTTATTTTGTGACTTTGTATTGCTTTGATTGATTTTATATTTATTGTATTTATCTTTTGTATTAATATTCTGATCACTGTTTGGGGGGTGGAGCAGCAGCTTTGGACCAAAAAGTGGTATATTAACATAACACAAGGTAACATAACATGACATAACATAACACATGACATCGTATCGCATTGCATTGCATCACATCTCACAAAAAAACCTCCCAATATGATAATTCCAGTTTTACCAAATTTACGAATGGCTCAGTGCTAGCCTGAATTTATATAATAGTCTTCCCCAACCTGGTGCCGTACAGATGTTTCAAACCACAAATACCACCATCCCACCCCATCAGTCCTACTTGCTGAGGCAAATTGGAACTTGAGTCTAACATCATCTGGAAGACGTCATGCTGAGAAAGACTGCTAGATGGAATGAAGGCTGGTAACTGAACGCTAGATGAACCAGTGATCTAATTCTGTATAAGGCTGCTTCATTTGCTTGCCCTTATTTTGCTCCATGCTATTTGTAGACTAGTTTAGATGTGGGAGTCTCAGTTGTGCTCAACAAAACAAAGCATGGTTTCATTTTCTTTTGAGTGCCGTTACCGCTTGGCTTTGTGTGTTTCTCAGTAGCTAGACTGTGTAAATTTTTAATGTCCAAGTGCACAAGAGCATTTGGTGCGTAATAAAAAACACACACAACCTAGTGAAATATGCTGATGAAATATTAATTGTCAATGAACACCTTTGTCTCGGGTGAGTCTCTGTATAAATTAGCATGTTACACAGAAAATGACTTCATACATTTTTGTACTATAAGTAATTATAAATGATTAAAGTGGATGAAAATGCAATTAATAAAGGTTAAATGGAACTCAGCCATTTCCCTCTCCACCTTCTCACATGCACATAATATGCAAATTGCTAAACCATTTCTTGGAGCCTCCTTTTGACTTATACCTTTTCTCCCACCCAACTGGTCCTTAAGTAGAAGTGTTTTATTTGGAGTTTTGGCAATTCCCTCCTCTTTGGGGTGCCACTGATAACTGGGGCTAACTACTGTCATAAGCAGAGATGTTGGATGACATGGGCTTGAATTCCCTTAGGTTGCTATGCTTCAAACAAACTTGTTCGGGATATTAGGTTGCTTTGTGATACAGTTCTCTGTAGCATTTGGTTTAACTCTCCTTGTTGAACCATTTCAATGTACAGCACTGTGTTACAGTGCCTGGTACTGGGCCTGCTAAACCTGCATATCAACCACACTCAGCAGTAATGGTACTTCTAATGCACAGAGTAGAGCCCCCATGCTAGGTTGAGAAGGATTACACTGTTATGTCTGCGACTTTTTGTACAAGCTGCTTGGAACATTGTGCTAGATTGTGGACTTCGGCCCCCTGAAGGTTGATAAAAATAACAGGAAAACACCCATTAATTCTGTTGTAAACTTTACCGTCTGTTTACAGCACACTGGGATTTCATCAGCTGAGCAAGTGGGAGAAGGAGGAGTGGCTGATGACTGATTAGAACTCTTCCTTCTAGATTCAGGATTCAGGGGTAGCCAAAGTAGTGCCTCTACTTTGTGGACTACAACCATCAGCCCCACCTGTATGGCCAGTGGTGAGGAATGATGGAAATTGAAGTTCACAACATTTGAAGGGCACCATGCTGGCTGCTCTAAGATTATACAGCCTGTTGGCTCCTGCATGCTGTTATGACATCTGTCTCATCATGGTTTCCAGCAAATGTATTGACTGTATCTTTTAACAATTAATATTGACAGCATCATGCTGAAATCAGTTGCCAGCTACATCCATGGATTTTAGTGGAACATTATATGCACATGTAACCACCCTGATAATTCATTAAAGAATAGATAGAAATAATCAGTGCTTTTTTCTGGGGGTACGCAGGGGTACGCATACCGCTAAACGTTTTGTGAATCTAAGTTTGGCATCATTGAACGGCAGTATTTCAATATGAGTAGGAAAATGAGAGCACCCCTAAACTTTTTTTTTAGGAAAAAAGCACTGGAAATAGTCAAACAAATAAATAATAACTGGAATAGGCTGAGATTTTATTCATTAATTATACAAAGATGTGCTAGTCTTTTAATGTGCTTAGGTTCTTACTTAAGGCCAAGGTATATTGCGTCCTCAAAGCTTTTCCTCCAAATTTCATTTGTCATTTCCCTTCTGAAGACAGATGCCTCAGAAGAAAAGGACCTTGAAGAAGGAATTATGATTAAAGCAATAACAACAATTGTATTCTCTATTATTCTGTAAGGCTGTATTTTTCTTGTTATCACATCGTCCATTGACTGTCAGATGGGGACGCATTATAAAGATACCTCCAGTGGCATCAGCCTATCTAGTTCATCCCTGAACAACATTTTCTTTTAATTGACATGGCAGGATGGGTTCTTTTTATTTTTTTATTTCCTCACTCAGAGTTGATGAAAAATATGAATTTCCCTTTTTAGAAATACTGACTAGAAATATAAAAAGATGTTTTAAATGCAACTTGCATTGTTTGAGACATCCTATTGGCTTCAAAGCATGAATCAGAAGCAGCAAATGGCTCATTAAAATAAAAATGTCAAGCCTAAAAAAAGAGTTCTGAAGGACTATGAAATGTAAACTTCTCTTTTAAATACCATGACATTGCTAGCTCATTAAGTAGGGACTAGAAATGTTAACTAAGCTGTCAACTGGAACTCCAGATGAGTTAAGCAGAAATAGCACTCTGATTTAGCCACTGGATATAGAGATTTAAATACCACCTCTTTGTACCTAATTTTTCTCCTAATGAACAAAAGGAGAGACTTTTTAACTGCAGCATATTATCTGGGCACACAAGAGTGGGTGTCACATTTAGCTATTTTTAATATAAGAACGGATAAGGTGTGTGTTAAAACATGTCAACAATTGGAGGAAAGAAATATCTCAGTCTGCAAAGAAGGAGACCATAATGGTGCAAAGAAAAAGGGATGTTTGAGGAAATCAGCCTTTGAACTTACCTCATCAGCATGAATATACAGATTTGAAATCAGCAAATTTAGCATTTAAAGGTCTCAAGCGGGAGATGTTGGAATTACTGCAACATGACTCCTTTCTGCAACACTGAATAGCACTGGAAGTTGTAGGTCACATGTAGGGATATAAGACAGCATCATTTTTCATTCTGCCATGTATGTTACATGCAACAATGTTTCTGTTTCACTGCAGTTCATCTTCAGTCAAAAACAAAATTATTATTGGTGCCTACTGTGGCAAAGTTACATTAACTTAAGAAATTTACATAATCAATTACAAAATCCCTTAACTTACATTGATAATGCAATGAAACGAATGGGTTGGAATAAAACAAGGGGGGGGGGGGGACAAAGCAAATGCTGCTGGTGGGGATGCAATCAATTACATATTGCTTGTAAACTCAAAGCAGCAATGATGACAAATACTGATCATATTTGCTGGATTGAATTAATAAGATAGCTGATATATTCTTATCCATATTGGAAGATGGATGGGATAGAAATCTATCAAATAAATAAATGAATACAAATCTTCTGTGACAAATCTTCTGAAGCCAACGTGGGATACTATTATCATAAGGGATATTATTATTCTGAATGAAAAATACATTAGTCTAACAGTATGTACTATTCTACTCACTTATTAGCTGACAGTGATTAAAGTTAATATCTCTGGAGGAGACTTTCTGTCTGAAAATTAGACATCAATTGGCTTGTTGCACTCAGCTTAAACTACAATTAACTTTAGCTTTTTTGAGGATTCAAGCGACATTCTAAAATCTGAAGAGTAGCAGCATCCCTATGGGATATATATCTACATCTATTTCTCGATCGATCGATCGATCTAGGAAGGTCTGTTTCATTCTCTCATGTATGCTCACTTCACCTGCCAGATTCATTTAGCCGTAGGTGTCCAAGCTGTCACTGTTGTCTCTTTTAGTCTAACAACCATACTTGCGGTCAGTGGTGGGTGCAGGCACTTCCCTGACTTCCCTGAAGATGAGTTGCAGCTGCTTACCAGGAGAGAAGAGGGGTAAGGCAAGGTCAGTGTGGTGCAAACAAAATGGCGAAGCCAATCCAGCACTCCTGCTGCTCACCTTGCTGCCTCGCCTCTCCCTTCACAATAAGTAGCAGCAACTAATTAACCAGGAGGTCAGGTAGGCATCTCTACACCGTGGCATTTACTGATTACTTGTACAGACCAAGAGTGTCCAAATGTTGTCATAATTGGCTTCCCCAAGGAGCAAATAACTTGAAAAAGGAGAAGAGAGTGCTCTTGTGCTTAGTTTCTGCTCATAGGCTTCCCATAGGCATATAGTTGGCTACGGTGAGAACAGGATGCTGGTTTGGATAGTCCATTGACCTGATCCAGTAGGCTCAACTGATATTCTTATGACTTTTAACCATTTATCTAGTCTAGTCTTTATCTTACTGACATAACAATTAAATGGTTAAAAAACAATATGTGTAATATATGGAATTGCCTGCTTTCATCATGCAAACTGAGCACCTACAAAATGTTTAGCACTGAAACTGGATGTTATAGAGCAGCTTTCCCCTTCCTGCTGCACTCCAGGTGTCCCAGAATCCCTGACTATTGGGAAAGCTGGTCAGGGCTGATGGGAATTGGAGTACAAAACACCAGAAGGGCAAGAGGTTGGGGAAGGCTGTTCTAGAGAAAGCTTATTTTATCTTGTTGCAAAACCTGAGGAGCTTAAATGTGTGCGATTGTCTAACTCAATTCAAAGTGCTGGTTTTGACTGATAAAGCCAATGGCTCAGGACTGTAATACTTCAAGAATCATCTCCCCTCATATGAACTGATGCAGATCCTGTGATCATCATCTGAGGCCCTTCTTTGTGTGTCTCCTCCACAAGAGGTTTGGAAGGTGGCAAAATGAAAATGGGCCTTTTCTGCGGTGATTCCTCACTTACTTTCTTCAGGGAGGCTCACCTGGCACCTTCGTTACCTATATTGAGGTGCCAGGCAAAAACATTCCTCTTATTCTATGCCTTTGGCTAATTAAACGGCGTATGGCTTTTTAAACTGTGTGTGTGGGGGGGAGAGGTTATTGTTTGTTATTATGGTATGTGTTTTTGTGCTTTAAATTTTAAACCACACTGATCTCCAGATGAAGTGCAGTACAGTGGGACCTCCGGTTGTGAACGGGATCCATTCTGGAGGTCTGGCCGCATCCCAAGGAATTTGCAAATGGAGGTGCCGCTTCTGCGCATGCGTGTGCAGCGAAACCCGGAAAAATACTTCTGGGTTTGCCGCATTCGCATCCTGAAAGATACAACCAGAGGTGTGCCTATCTAGAGGTACCACGGTACACAAATTTAATACATGACAATAACAAAAATAATAACCTTCCTGGGAATTTAAAGTAGTCAATATATTCTTATTCTTTATTAAATTTGTATACCGTCCTTCATCCGAAGATCACAGGGCAATTCACAACATAAAGATACAAAAATAATATTGAAAAGCCTATGGAAGGATGTTATTGTGAATTGAACTCAAGTATATTTCACTGTATATTTCAGGTGGCGCTGTGGGTTAAACCACAGAGCCTAGGACTTGACAATCAGAAGGTCGGCGGTTCGAATCCCTGTGACGGGGTGAGCTCCCATTGCTCGGTCCCAGCTCCTGCCAACCTAGCAGTTTAAAAGCAAGTCAAAGTGCAAGTAGATAAATAGGAACCGCTCCGGCGGGAAGGTAAATGGCGTTTCCGTGCGCTGCTCTGGTTCACCAGAAGCGGCTTAGTCATGCTGGCCACATGACCCGGAAGCTGTCTGCGGACGAACGCTGGCTCCCTCAGCCCATAGAGCGAGATGAGCGCCGCAACCCCAGAGTCGGTCACGACTGGACCTAATGGTCAGGGGTCCCTTTACCTTTATATTTCACTGTATAGGAAATAAATCAGCATTGAAAAGAAGTAAAAATGCTGAAGTGGAAGGATCCAAGCATGTCCTGTGCTTGTCTTGACAAACCCACACTGCCTGTTAAGCCAACTGTAGTCTGACACTGATGAATTTCTCCCAAACCAATTAAGAAAACTGGGTTTAGATATTGGAGGTGGAAGAAGAAGAAATGGAGGAGGAGAAATTAGAGGAAAGCTGCAGCTTTAAGATGATCTGAATTACAAGTCTGAGAAGGTGGTATTATTTAAAATGTCTGTGCTCAGCCATATACACAGATTTGAATATGGGGAGGGTGAACCACTAAGTGTAAAAATCACCATAAGCACAGTCACCTACATTTAAAAGCAGGAATTTCACCTAACTTAGAAATGTGCTTAGAAACTTAGAAATGTGCACATGGAACTATTTTTTTGAGATCCAGTTGTTGATGAAGACTTTTGAAATGCCCAGAGAATTGTGAAATGCAAAGCAAGAGGCAGTGTGTTGTTCATGTGGACTCTCTTCAAGTTTCTGTGCCAGCAGTGCCTGACAAAATTTACTAACTCAATATGTTTCCAGAAATTTACATATGGAGGGAAAAGGAGTCTTCCGTAAAATCTGCAAGTTTTCAGAAATGTGAAAGTGTAAATTACAGCAGCATTTCATTCTTCTTCAGAAGACAAAAGCAGAAGCAAAGAGCATATTGCATTTTATTTGTTTTAACACTAGGCATAAAAGGCACATTGGTTATACATCTGAAAACAAATGGGGTTGTAAAATCATCGTGCAGAGGAAACAAAGTACACAAAATAGCTATATAGTGCAGAATGGAATACCTGATGTATCTAACTGCTAACTAATAAAGTTAAACAGAGCATTGATTTATCATGCACTTTAACAGAAGAGAAGTGTTTCGATCTCATCAAATATAACAGTACATTTTAATGTAATCTGGTTTATTCAGAAAAATTATTGAATCACAGTGCTGTCGGTATCTTTAATTAGCCAGTTAAAGATGCAACTGAACCATTTTAAGCAGTGCTGTGATGCACCAATCCAGCTAGCTGAAATGACTTGTTTTCAAGTTATCTTTTTACCCCCTCAACATCAAGTTATCTTTTTACCCCCTCAACATCTTTCCCAGGAATGATCCTACTGTTAAAGTTAGAAGTTCAATGTACATAAAATGCTGTGTCTGAATGCATTGTATTTAAGATGCTGTAATGGGAAGTTTACCTTAGACAAAAAAAAAAAAAAAAAAAGTTACACTCTGGCAAACAGCATCAGAGGAGAAAGGTATTTTTTCCATTAGAGTGACATAAGCTACCCAATGATGCATCTCCAGAAACAGAAGCTGCAGAGCTCTCACAGCAGGAAGATGAAACTTGAGAAGCCTGTGTGTGCTTGTTTGGAGATTGTTAGCAGCAGCAGCTGTGCTTGCAGAGAAGCTTGGTAATGATGACCAAGCTTAGGATCTTCCTTTGGGACCAGAGAGAGGAAAGGAAGGAAGCTCTTTTCTTGTTTGCAAGGTTATTTTGTAATGTTTATTTTATTGTAGCAAGTATTTAAGACTGTTCTGCAGTAAAGCTTTGAAGCACATTCTTGTGGTGGAAAGAATTAATTTTTATGCGAGATCCAGATTAGGGACTCCACTGAACAACTCTAACATCGTATAATGCCCATCCCGAGGACAGTAACAGTACATGTGTGGTTGCTGGGCTCCTTCCAAGCATGTACCTGTTACAACATGAGAACATCGCAGCTGCAAACAGCCAGCTTGTTGACATCATGTGATGTGGCTAGCTGTGGGAAAGTAAATTCCCGGAAGTTCACAGGCTTTGGAAGTCTGTGTCCAGTGTGTAATTTGAGACCTTCCTGTTGCGTTTGTAAAGGAAGTCTCTGTCACTTGCTAGAAAGAGGCTGAAGTGATCGGACACGTTTTCTGTAGAGCTGTAATGTCAGAAATAAACAATATGTAAAAGGACTTTCTGACTATTCTTCTTTCCCCTGCGAAGGGGGAAGAAGGGTGTGTGCATTTTCCACGCTGGGAAATGTCGCCTATCTAGATCTCCCTGGTCTGTCTGGGAACGCAGCCAGAGGCAGATCACTGGTAAACAAGCTCCGAGAGCAGGGAGAGGAGCCAGCCACTCCAGATGGGGCTAGTTTCCCAACAGTACCTTGTCTTTTTAAAGGTAAAAAGTGGGCAAGGAAGAAGCCCTTGGACTCCCTAATAAATAATAGTCAAATGTCCACCCCACCCATTCCTCAACATGCACATTCCTCCAAACCACAAATATTTTGTTTGTTTGTTTAACCTGTATACCCATTTTCATATTTCAAGAATATAATGGTCAGCCTGGCCAATGTTAATTGAGTCATACAGGAAGAGCGCTCGTGAAAAACAGCAGCCACAGAGCAAGGATAGCATATAAAGCAGAAGTGATCTGAAAAAGTCTTCTAGTCTGCATGGACTTCATTTCATGTTGTTCCTTTTAACCCACTTCATAACATATACCAGAACTTTTCTTCACTAATGACACAATAAAGTTTTTGCATTTCTAGGTATAAGAAAATAGAAGTGTTCCATGTATTAGGAGTTACAAAAATTATGTTCTTAAATGTTCAAAATAAACCCATATGGAATCATCATCATTGTCATCATAATCTATTGTGAGATTTCTATTTCTATAACTGGAAATACGCACATTGGTGTAGAACATAATCATAAAAACATATGCTTAATAAAAACACAAGTTCAACAAGTATTTTCTAATAGCAATAACAAAATACAACAGACACTATCAGCAAAACAAAACACAAACACTTTGCAGGAAGAGCAAAGATGTGCATTGTAGTGGTAAGAGTGTCAGACTAGAAACATGAAAACCAGTGTTAAAATCCTCACTCAGGGGCTCACAAGATGACCTTGGCCTGTCTGTTCACAGAGTTGCTATGTGGGTGAAATGGCGAGGGGGAAGAACCATATACAGTGGTACCTCTGGATACGAACAGGATCCGTTCCGGAGCCCAGTTCGCATCCTGAAGTAAACGTAACACGCAACTGTGCGTCTGCACATGTGCGTGGCATCATTTTGAGCGTCTGCACATGCTGCAAAACCCAGAAGTAATGTGCTCCGTTACTTCCGGGTCACTGCGGAATGCAACCCGAAAATACTTAACTTGAAGCTACTCCAACCCGAGGTATGACTGTATACCACATGGAGCTCCTTGGAGGAAAGATGGGGTAGAAATGCAACAAACAAACAAGATTTTGCCCATCACAATCTCATCACAGGACAAACAAGGAAGGAGCCTCACAAATTCCATTTGGGAGGACATTCCAAGTCACACCCTCATTTGTTGCACTCATTCACCAAATCTCCGGAGACTAAACTGAAAGCAAGACAGTGATTTGTTTTTCTGAATTCACAGGCAGGGCCTACATAGGAGCAAATAGTCTCTAAGGTAACCTGGCATGTTCATATGAACTATATCTATTCTACATCTGCGTCTGTTTATAGGATTATATAGTTCCTTGTTATTAGAATGTTAGGCCCTACTCTTGCAATGTTTTATCACTGAGGTGAAACACAGAGGAAATTGTTCCAATGTGGGGAGGGCGAGGAATAATAATACTGAAACAGGTTCAAAGCACTTTTCTTACTTGTTTTACAGTTTACTTCCAAGTTGGCATCTTCACTAATGCTTTCTAAGAAACTATGTAATATTTAAGAATTGAATCAAATTTAACCCCTTTCAGCGAGTCAAGCCCTAACCACCAAGGCTGACTATGAATTTATGATGTTGCATAATATAAAACTCATTTGCTGGAAACAGGGTTGTGGCTTACCATTTGAATATTACATTGCCCTCCTAGGGCTAATATCCTTGATAGCAATGCCTTACATTCAAATATCAAATAGCTGAAACCTTGTGTTGAAACCATTTCTTATTTGCTTATGCATTAGATTTTTTTGCTCCCACACTTCTTCTTTTGAATTGCCGCATGCAGTTGAGAACAGCCTTACTCACCATTTTACAGTACGTGCATTAAAAGTCTTTAATGTTGCTTTCTAAAATTACTCTGTTAAACTGTATTTCCCTTTTAGTGAAGATATAAATTTGTCCACAAATGCACCCAAATGAAGTCCTCTTCATGACTTTAGAAATTGGAGCATCAGTCCATTAATTTAAGTACCGGCTTGGACTAGCTCCTTATTTTAATAATAAACATGAGGTACAGTCCCTCGCTTAAAGGAATTGCAGCTGAAGTGCATGGGAAGTGTAATAAGTTGTGCACCAATTCCTTAATACAGTATCATGATTATGAAAGAGATGCCAGGACATCATTTTATCTGGGAGGTCAAAATGCTTCCAAAGGGTTTTCAAACAATTTTAACCACTGTATGGGCCTTCTCACCTTCTTCCTGACAAAGAGATTTGCTTTTAGTATGGAGAAGTATTTGATCATGTGATCCTCAACTGCAATTGGAAATGATCTATCTCCTAAGTGACAATTAGGCAGACAAACAAAATCTCCTAATATTTGCGGCAATTGTCTGCTTTGTGTTGATTAAACAGGGCATTTTGGAGAAACTGTCCCTTCAGCATCTTATTTATTTACTGGCATTTCATTGCAAGTGTGACATGCCTAGTTTGAGTAAGAATAGCCATTGTTTTTGACAACTGTACCCTTAGGACTATATCCCTTTACCTTATATGTCTATGTATTTACTATGCAACCCCCCCACTGCATTATTTTAAATCTCCTGATTTTGGTTGACTAAACAGGAAATGCTTTTAAGCAACACAAATCTTAAGTGGTTTTAGAATTGCTTGTTTTCCCTCCTTCATTTCTTGAATCTCAAATGGTTCTCCCATTAGTTCCAGCATTTGTTTACAATAGCTGGTGTATTGCTTTTGACTGCTGGTCACTGATACCTGTAGTTTATCCTGTCCCTGTTTCATTACTGCCTTCGTGGCTGCAAATGATACATGTGTATAGCAAATATGAATGACAGAAGCACATATTCATTCATGGGGACAGTAACTAACATGTACTTGTTCAACAATGGGTATGGCAGTGTTTAGTTTTCATACTAGTTATTAGTTACCGGTATACTAAAAGATAGCTGTGTCCTTATTCTTCTCCCTGGTGTTCTCATATGCCTTCAGCTCGATTGTAGACTGTGTGTACTTTCATTCAAGGAGTGATGGGGGTCTATTCAACCTGGCATGTCTCTGCTAAGACAAAAGTGAGGCAGGTCCTTATCCAAGAGATGTTGTTTGTAGATGATGCAGCCTTGACAGCATACCCTGAGGAAGCTCTGCAGAGACTCATCAACTGCCCAAGCCTGCAGGGAGTCTTACCATCATCCTGATGAAGCTGGGAGGAGTGCAGAGAGAACAAAAGCTATGGTACATCTACTGCAGCACAACCATATGCCTTTATCTGTCCCACCTGCAACAAAGCATGCCTCTCCTATATCGGTCTCAAACTGTAACCTTCCAACAGTTTGACTTCTGTCTCCAGAGACAGACGATTGCAGCAACAACTATGACTTAACTGAATACATACTCAATACTCACTTAGCAAGAAGAAAGCATTTCCTCCCATTCCGTGACCGGGGAGCCACATAATGTGATTGTTTACATGTTTAGGTAAGTGGAGGGGTGCTTCCTTCATATACATTCATTCAAACCCTCCGTATTTACATAATTTGGTTATTGTTTGGCAGAGTTTTCATTGTCATAGTTAAATAAATATTACCTTTTCACCATTACTCTGCTTCTCAAGGTGTGTTGGTAACAAAACATTGTTCCTATTTGTTAGGTATAAAAGTGCCAAGTGAATCTTCATTCATAATACAAGTAGTTTATGGCAAATGCAAAATTTCTTTGATTCCTAGAAGTGATTAAGCCAGGGCTCTGTAGCTTTGCTGACCCTTGGTGCCTGAACAAGATCAGGGTGCATCCTAGAGTACATTCTCTTGAGCCATCCCAGAGCCACTCTCTCGTTCCCACACTTCTTGTCAGGTCAGAAAGTTGTGTGTTAGCCTGCCTTCATTCCCAGTCATGACAAAATGTGGATTTCAGTCACAGCACTGGAATATTGCTCCCCTTCCCAGACCTCTTGTTCATCTCTTGCTTCCTCTCTAGCTTAATTTCATTTGGCTTAGTTTTATATGCTCCCAAGGCTCCTGTGGCTGTTTTCTGTAGATGTAATAAAAGAAACCTTTTGGATTAGGTTCCCATAAAAGCTTGCCCACTTTTTTATCAATTTATTTGATAACAGTTGAGACACACTATGCAAAGAGTTTTCTCTTTGCTAGGGCTGCATAAGGCTATTTTCTTGTGAGTGCATGTCCCAAAGATACCCATTAAATCATCCACGGTACATCTAGTCAATGAGTTACACAGAACTGTAAACGGGGATGGGGGAATTTACCAATTGCTGCTTGTTTTTATGAAGCCTCTAACAGTTTCTGGCAGCCTGTAATCTCGACAGGTTGTTAAAACATGCATTAAACAAGGCTGTCATCAAACCTGGCTTTTATAGTTCTCACCCTCAGATGCATTTGCCGAAGTGACTTTTGTGGAAGCCACACTACTCAAAGGCATAGCTTAAGTCATATCTTCAGTCATTGGAAATGTCTTTTATGTGCTGAATGTCTTTTGCCGGCTTTTTTCAGAATGCTTTGTGTCTATCACTTTGAACATTTGGAAAAGCAGTATAGAGATTTAAATATACAAATTATATATACTATGCTCTCTAGTGCCTACAGCAAGCTTAACATGACACAACACAGGACAAAACACTTCACCAGCTGACAACAGATACCACACAGCCTGGGACCTGGATGGAATCCTTAGAATTGTAATATATAATATATTAATAAGTTGGGTATATATATTATTTCCTTACACCAAATATGTGGAATTTTTGGTTGGACTCCCAAGTCCAACACAATATGTTGAGCTGAATAAGGCCAATGTGACAAATGGTGGAGAACAGTGTGTTTCGTGTAGAAGCACAAAGTGGTAGTTATAGTCCATATTCAAACATAAACAGCAACCTGTCCTCATTTTATGAGCTTATTTCTTATATCAAATGCAGGTGGAATTTCTCTTTCATTCATAGACAGCAGTGGCTGGCAACACAGAATGGTGCCTTTCTCCCCAAACCGGCATGGATGCTGCTTATTGGGAGAGTGTAGAGCAATGGTGAGATCAGATTTATGCAGACACATTGGAGGGGACTCCAATAGTGTGACTGCACAGCTCAATTTCACAGTTGCCCGGCCTCCCCCCCCCCCAAGCATCCTGATAAGCAGCAGTAATGTTGGTGTTGGAAGGAGATCTCTGCACTGTCATGCTGGTCACTCTTGTTTACAAAGACAGAAGCCGGCAGCAGTTGCCTTTAAAACCACGTCCCTGAGTATGCAGCCTCCTTTTCCCATATATCCTCCATGGCTATGCAGATATTCCTTGTAAGAACACTGCTTCTGAGCTTTGACCTTATAGAAATTAATTAAAATGCCTTCCAATTTGGAAATACTAAAACCAGGGGACATTTTGATGATATGTGGAGAGCAAAAGGAAGACAAGTTATATAGGACTTATTCAATGTAGTAGTCCTTTTCTGGGTGACCACTGCTCCCCCGCAACATGCCCTGAAATGAAAATAGCACCTGCAGATACCCAGAAGAACACTACCACTTGAAGTCGCATTATACACACCATTTATAGGATCATGTACATTTGTGTACAACCCAAAACACAAATGGGTCTGTAAAATGTAATAAATGATAAGTGTAGGAGAGAATACAACCATTAGATGCAGAAGCAAAGTAATTAATTACAAATTTACTTTAAAGACGCCAATAGGAAAGCAGAGTTTGTGAATGGAGAAGAGAAGAAGACAACATATCTATCTAGGAATGGCCTATTTCCTATGTCAGTATCATATGTACTCAATCTTAAATCCACTCCATCCTAGTTTGTTTATTTCCAGGTTCCCCCCTCCCCAATATGCATACTTGGAACCCAAGCACTAAAGCAGCATCTCCCATCATGTTGTTGTTGTTTAGTCGTTTAGTCGTGTCTGACTCTTCGTGACCCCATGGACCAGAGCATGCTAGGCACTTCTGTCTTCCACTGTCTCCCACAGTTTGGTCAAACTCATGTTCGTCTCCCATGTCCATCTCCCATCATATCAACCATCATATGTCCTACAACTGGCTGGTGAGGCCCTGTTTGTAGTGCCAACACTTGCTGGTTGTCATTGAACCATGACAGGGCTTTCTCTGTGGTGGTTCCCCACCTGTGGAATGTGCTTCTTAGTTAGGTGCATTTGCCTCCCTTGTTACTAACTTTCGGGAGAAATTTAACACGTTCCTGTTTACCCATGCTTTCGGTGGGTTACAATCATAGAATCATATACCGTTCCTGGCAAACATGAAATTATTTACTCTGAGTGTATGCAATAATTTTTGGGTCTTTGTATTTATTGAGTTTATATCTCACCCTATACCTGCAGGTCTGTTTTTATTTCATTTTGAATTGTATTGTAAAATTTAGTAAATAAGGAACCAACCATAAAATTTGAATTGAATGAATTTCTCTTCCATTTCTAGGTCTATTCTTTTATCAATTGTGCTCACATGGCTATGTTAAATGAATTCAGTTTCATGTTAGCAAAATTAGATATAATGCACATTTATGGACCTTTTCTCTTGGCAGCTGGCTGTTGTTAATGGCTGTATTAGTTTAAGTGCTCCTGCCATTTTCAAGGAGTGGTACAATTACAATAAATGGGGAAAGCTTTCAGTCAGTTATCTTTAGCCATATATCAAAGATAAAAATAATAATAAAAGAACTGGGAGAAATTGAGAATAATGTGTTGACTTACCAGTACAATGTGACATTATTTTTTTCAGTGATGTCAACCAGGTTCATAATTCCTTGGCTTTGAATACAAAACTCAGTGACATTTATTATTTGCCATTATCCAAAGTGAGCATTAGAGGCCCCAGCCTGAGAAGAGATGCTCCCTCTTACTGACTCACTAGCATCCACCCACCAACATGCCCCTGATATTCTGGGTGTGGCAGCTGCAAGGAAGGAAGGATATACGTTAGTTACAGGAGGACCTATGGTTGTGACTGGCAGTTATGAACAAAAGTGGAGGAAACCTTGAAACAAAGTCTACATCTTCCTATACATGCACAGCATGACACCGAGAATCTGTTAATCCATCAGAGCAAATACAAGAGGGAGGGAGGGAAGGAAGGAAGGAGGGAGGGAGAGTCTTGTACCTTAAAAAACAATAATTTTATTATTTGTACCCCACCAATCACTGGACTAGGACTAGCCGCCTGAGAAACAGTTTCTACCCAAATGCAATTCTGGTTTTAAACGCAGTATAAGGAGTCTCTATAGGAATATATTGTATTTTAAAATGGGGTTTCAGAGTTTTTAGGGGTTTTTGAATGTCTTATGTAGATTTTTCAATTTCATTGTTCTGTATGGGACAATGACAAAGACTCTCCTCCCTGGAAGAGAGGGGAGTGGTTGTGGGCGGGAGCCCGAGCACCGCCCCTAGCAGGGGGCGTTAGCCCCCTGCCTCTACCTCACCTGGCTGGCGCCCACGCCCCCCGGTAGGCATCCAACCAGGTGCCACAGAGGGGGCGTGTTCGGCAGCCTTTTGCTGCAGCGCCAGCCTCTCCCCGGCCTCATTCTTTGCCGTCGTCTCGTCGCGAGTCACCCACCCTCCACTCCCTTTGAATTAGGGTTAGGTCATTGGCCTTGTTATGGACCTTAGGTTGGTTGCCCTGGTTGCCCAGGGGGCCTGGTAGGAGTTTTTCCATTTGGCATTTGGCTTTTTGGTTTTTTCGCCTACCTCATAGCAATCGTCACAACTTTTGTGGTATTGGTGGGTAGGTTAGGCATTGGAATAATGTGGTGTGGTGTGTCGAAGTGCTAGGTGTGGCCATCGCCTATGCCTTCAATTTTTGGGTATTCCGTTAAAGGAATCTGGCGGTCGTGTATTCTGTCCGATGCCTGCTTGGCGGGAGGCCATGGCACGACCCTCGGTGACATCAGGGCCTATAGTTGGATTAGCAGCAACAGGCTCCACCTACTGATGAATAAACCCACTTGTTTTAGAGATCCAATGCCTAAGCCAATACCTTTTCACTGCGGTAATCAATAAAGTTGTGGCCTTTCCTTGCCCATTAACCTTATATCACGTGTCCTTGTGTATTCATTTCACATTGCGGGGGTCGGGTCCTCGAACCACAATAATATCATATCAATTGCCCTAGATGGTACATAGCTCTACCTTTCATGCTGAAGCTCTGTGGTTCAATCTCTGACTTCTCCTGGAAAGTCTGGCAATGTCCCCTGTGTGAAACACCACTGAATCTCTTTCAGTCATTGTAGGCAATGCTGAGCCAGACCATTGCTCTTATTAGGTATCTCACAGCTTCCTAAATTAATAAGAAGATTTCTGGACCTCCAGATGTTGTTGAATGACAATTTCCATCTCCCTAGCCACTGGCCATGCAATGACTGGAGGGCCACAGATTCATCATCCCTGCCTTAAATACTAACAGGTTTGTTTTGACAGGTTGTAAGAAATCATTAAAGCACCACAATTTTTTTCTTAATAGTAATTTTTTCTTCTTTGTAACTGATGTAACAATAGCCACCTTAGGGCTGTGGGCTTAGGCTGTGTTTTTGAAGCAAGTGTTATAAACCATGGTTAGGGGTTCCTATGTAAGCGAATAAACACCTTATTGTGTATCTGCTCATATAAGTAGACTAGCATTCACAGAATGGCAACATATTGTGTTATTGGCAGTGGAACTGCAATAAATCCTATAATGGTGATGATACCCTGCCCATCTGGAGGATAAGCTGCAATCTCTATTTATTCCCACTACCCCCCCC
This sequence comes from Podarcis erhardii, assembly GCF_964252035.2. Lineage (NCBI taxonomy): Eukaryota > Metazoa > Chordata > Lepidosauria > Squamata > Lacertidae > Podarcis > Podarcis erhardii. The sequence continues at coordinate 51,306,896 of NC_138508.1, read as the reverse complement.
CTTAAAAAGTAGCCTTTTTCACACTACCTTTGCAGTAGAGTACTTCTTGCCTGCTTGGAAACTATTGCCTTCATGTTTCTCGAAGGGACAATTTAATCTTGGAAGTAGCCAGAACCTGGGCTCTAGGAGCTACTGCTTGAGAACCACAGGAAGAAGCCTGATACAAATGCTCTCATCAACACAATATAGATAATGTACATGTTACACCAAATGTGTTGCTTGCAGTGACACCACAGATATTAGCATTTAAAGCTGGATGAGTTTTCTTTTATGGAGGGAGCAATTCCTTTGACTCTACAGTGCACAGGGATGAGTTATTTACCCCCCCCCCCCCACTATGATCAAGACTTTGTCAATCACTATCTGCAGCACAGGAGAAATTTTCCCCCATCGCTATTTCAGTGAGGGAGGGAAGCAACTCCCCATGCTTTGGTACTAATGGAAACCAGACCCATCCCTGCTCCAGATTAAAGAGGTGGAGGAAAATCCTTGATGTTGCTGCATGTCACATTTTTAAACTAATGTGTGGTGAGGCTGTTGGATCCCACAGTTTGGAACCCACAGCCTGCCTTTCATCCAGATCTGCAGTTCTTGATACTTTTAGTCAAGTGGCAAGTTGATAAAAGTGATGGAAGCTACAAGAAGCCCTTATTGGGAAAAGGTGAATGACACAAGTGTTCATGAATGACTTCACCAGCATTTGAATCAACAATAATGCTTTTGGATTACTGACATATGATAATGATTTTTTAAAAATCCTCAGTGCTACAGCTCAGCAAGCCTTCACTTTAATGGAAAGGATAATAATATACAACAAGGAAGATTTTAATAGAAGACATAATAATATACTGCACAACAATTGAGAAGTTGTGATTTGGATAAATACACAGTTTGTGCACCTCTGGATGAGTATTGTAAGCAATAGCTTCCAGCAATAAAGCTGGTGACTAATTTTAGTAGTTTATTGACAATATAGAATTTATTATTTGTTGCTTTAATAAGATGTTAACCACAACTCATGCTCCCCTAAGTAGCTGTAACATAAATCCTTTCTTATAATACCAGAAGAAGATGAAAAAGCAGCAGCCTTTGTGAGTCAGGTATCTGTTTTGTGTTCACCTGAATGTCAATTTACTGAAATGTTAACGGGTGCAGGGAAGACTTCTTAATGTTTTTAAATGCTTCCAGAAAGTACTAGCAGTGTCAATGAGAAAAGCTTATAACTAGGTAAGGATATACAAACCTCAGGAATATGTTTTTGCTTAGGGAAGAAGGAACATGGTCTTTTATAGAAGGATAGCTAAAGATGATTTTTCTACAAAGTTTACCCTATCGGATGTTTCTGAGATGCTCCCCTTATCTATGCATGACAAAATGTGAATCTGAGCAGTTGGTGGTAAATCAAGGAATGCATAATCATATCTTTTGTATTCTACTAGCAACTTGATTTAACAGGCTTTGTATTGGAAGCACAATTTTATATTTGTATTTTAATGAGATGTTTTGATTTAAAATGGCTTTTATTTGAATATTTGTTTATGTAAGACAATACTGTTGCAAACTTGCATTGATATTCAGATAGATCAAAATATGTCATGGTTTATCACAAAGGACAGAAAGAAGGCATGAAAGGTGGAAAAAATCTCATTAACATCTATTGAAGACATTGGTAGTATATTCTTAAACTTTAAACATAATCTGCATAATTCAGATGTGATATTTCCCCTCTTCAGCCTACAAATAAAATGTTAAAATAAAAGCAGGACAGGCTTAATTACAAGGGATTTACCAATGTGGTGTTTTTGATGAACGAAAGGAAACACATCTAATTGCGTGGACAGGCGGAGTCCCCAGATCCCGAGTGGTCCCCCCGTCATGTGGAATAACGACTCTAGACAACGTGCTATGGGATTAAATTGGCCACAACTTTATTAAATTTCAAATGTGGGTAGACCTTGGCTCAGGCATTGGGCGTTCTCCCTCCCTAGTCCCCAGCCGGGGACCTAGGGAACATCAGGGTTATCCAGTGTGGGGGGGGGATGGGCCGGCTCTGGAGAACATATGTTCAAGCAGAGATAGCCGCCCCCGTTACGCCGCCGCAGGGGAGAGCAATGACGACCTTTCGGCGTATGGCCAAAGCCTCCCTTCAAAAACCCCTTTAACGGGGAACCCTGGTATCACCACCGCAAAGAGGAAGATGGACTAAAGGATTCCGCCCAAGGCCTGATACTGCCACCCGAGACCGCAAAGATTGCGGTCTCGCCGCCAAGACTACCTACATCTGAAAAACCCCTTTGCCATCCTCCAACCAGTCAATCAGGCCATGCCTGATGTCGCTCAGCCAACGCTCGTTACCACGGTCCGATAGGTGCATGCCATCGGGCCGGAATAGCTCCTTCATGTAGACTTTAATGTTGGGGTGTTTTGCGACCCGACCTCCAATGCGAGTGATTGCAGAGCGCACTGCCCTATTGATTTTTTCAATGGTGTAATTAAGTCTAGTGGGATTGATGTTGCCACGCCAATGCAAGCGTGGCAGAAGTTCAGACCAGAAAATCGTGATGTTGGGGTGAGCGGCATGTACGCTTTCCAGGTCCGCGATCGCTGTTTTAATCAGAATTATGCTTTTTTGCATGATCAAGTCATTTTCGCCAAGGTGGAGCACAACCGCGTTTGGCGGATGGCGGAACGCAAGTTCGTGACGCAACCGAGGGAGCAGGGCATCCCATCGCATTCCACGTTGGCCGAACCAGGAAATGGAGATCTTTGGCTGCAGACCCAGATGTTCTCCGCCTGGACCAGTAGTGGCATGGATGGCCGCCCAATGCACTATGCTGTGGCCAAAGATCCACACATGTTTGGGGGTTGAGCCTGAAAGAAAGGATTATATGGTATCTGTCAGTGACTGCTGGTTGTTTCGAATATAGCCTTTGAAGGCAGCTGAACGCCACCGCCCCATTGTTTTTATGTGTTCTTCCGGGAGGCCGCTCGCAGCTGCCGAGGTTGCTGCACCAATACGAAATGAATGCCCGGAGAATTGTGCCGGGTCGCCTCCACAAGCATGGATGGCCTTACGCAATATTGAGACAAATTGGCAACGGGTCATGGGGCGGCCTGATGCATGAATGAGGAGGGGGCCTGGTCCCGGAGGACGTACCTTCAGGAATTTGCGTGTGTCCGCGACAGGGCATGGTCCAGTGTGTGGGGAGGAGGCTAGACTTAGCGTGGAACCCCTACCTAGTTGATCGGTTTTGGAGGCTTGGATTTTGACTTGTATCATGCGTCTGTCAAGGTTGATATCAGCCAGAGACAAGCCCCTGCGATGAGGTGACAATGTGCCCCCTATGCACTCCCCGATACGGAGTGCACCAAAGAAGGCCAGGGAGAAGGCTGCCCTGAAGAGCCTGACCTCATAGTTGGACCAGCAAATACTGGGGAGCGCATCCCAGATCAGCTGGAGGATTTCTATGGTTACTGGCCTCCTCTTATCTGGAATGGGCGGGTGGGAGCGACGCCACCCTGCAATAAGTTTCCTTACGTGGAAAGTGTTACAGGGGTCTGGGAGCCAAAAACAGTTGCTTAAGTAGGAGATAGCGGCCTTGTGTAGGCTGATGGTTTTAAGGGCCATGCCCCTACGCTTTAGGTGAACCAGATATTTTAGAACATCAGACTCCTTAGCTGTACGCCTGCGACGTAAGCCAAACTTATCTCTGAACCCCTCGAATTGGGACCATGCTCTGGTGTAGGACCGCAGCGTTGATGGTGCAAGGGCGCTCAGAACTCCTGCTGTCACTACTCCCGTCCAATTTCCCAGAGGTCCTCCGGAAAGGCTTCTGAGAGTTGATCGGCCTCGGGTGCTAGGTCGCGAAAGCGCTCCATCTGAAAGCGAGACAGGGCATCTGCAATGTCGTTATTGAGGCCCGGGATGAACCGCGCAGAAAAGGAGATGTTACTTTTCAGACATTCCAGCACGAAGAGACGGAGCACGCGAATTACCCTGTTGGATTTTGCGGATTGCTTCGCAATGATTCTTACCACCGCCTGGTTGTCCGACCAGAAGCACACCCTGGTGTCCTTGAGGAGGTGCCCCCAAACACAGAGAGCCACTAGGATTGGGAAGAACTCAAGGAAAGTTAAATCACGTGTAATGCCCTCCTCATGCCAAGATGTCGGCCAAGGCTGCGCGCACCAGTGACCCCTGAAGTAGACGCCGAAGCCAAAGTGACCAGAGGCGTCAGAGTGCACCTGTAGCTGTTCCTTAGGCAGCAGCCAATCTTGCCAGAAGGACACCCCATTGTAACTTTCCAGGAAGGTTAGCCATATTTTGAGGTCTTCCCTTATGGTGTGGGTGACCCTGATGTGGTGATGGGGGGCAACACCGCCAGCCGTGAGACGGGCTAGGCGTGCGCAAAAGGCGCGACCGGGCGAGATAACCCTGCATGCAAAGTTGAGGTGTCCTAAGAGTGTCTGGACCTGACGCAACGTGGTCTTTTTCTGGGCCATCATGTTGGTTATCAATTCCCTCAACATGGCGAGTTTGGCTAGGGGCAGGCGAGAGGTTTGGCTGACAGAATCCAGTTCAATACCCAGATATGAGATGACGGTGGTTGGACCTTCGGTCTTGTCCGCTGCCAACGGGATGCCCAATTCAGCTGCCAGCTGAATGAAGCATGCCAGCGCCCTAGCGCACGCGTCTGAGCCCGCTGGCTGGACGAAAAAGTAGTCATCTAGGTAATGGGTAATGCGGTGGGACCCTGACCTGCGTTTCATGGCCCATTCCATGAATGTGCTGAAGGTTTCAAATGCAGCGCATGCGATGGAACAGCCCATGGGCATAGCTTTGTCAAAGTACCATTGGTCCTGGAATTTGAAACCTAGCAACCAGAAGTCCCTGGGGTGGACTGGTAACAGACGGAAGGCCGATTCGATGTCACATTTTGCCATGAGCGCGCCCGGGCCACACTCCCTGACCAGCCTGATTGCCTGATCAAGAGATGCATATTTGACTGAGCATTGTTCTTGGGGAATGGCGTCATTTACTGACCCACCCTTTGGGTAAGAAAGGTTATGTATTAATTGAAACTCGCCTGGGGCCTTCTTAGGTACAATACCTAGTGGAGACACTATGAGGTTAGGAAATGGAGGTTCTGTGAAGGGACCTGCCACTCGCCCCAGCAAGCGTTCTTTGGTAATCTTCTTCTCGGCAATGTGTGGCATATCTCAGACAGACTTTTGGTTGGGGGGATTGGTGCATGAGGGGGTGCCTACCACTGGGATGCGGAAGCCTTCCTTAAAGCCCTCCTCAATGTATTTTGCTGCCTCTTTATTGGGGTACTGGTGTAACAAAGGCAGCATTGCTGATAGGGATATGGGTGAGGGGGCTAGGGAAAGGAGAGCACTATTTGCGGGCATTGTTTTGCTTTGCTGAGCACCAGAGGAGCCTGAAGAGGCTCCGGCCTCTCTTTTGTCTTGACATGCGCCTGCGCCTGATCCGCGGGAGCCTCGAAAAAGCTTCTTCCCCCGAAAACATTTCATGGTGGGGTGAGATCCACTACAGCGCTCGCATTCATGAGCAAATCGACATTTTTCTCTGAAGCAGGAGCCGTTGTTATACTCCCAGCAAGATCTCTTGGGGGCCTTGGATTGATATTTGGACTGCTTCACATTGTCGGGCCATTGAAGAGCGGAGACACCAATTCAGACCACACGTCATCATCTTTGATATCCCATCTAACTGTGTCGTCCACTGCCGCCCGTTCCCTGAATGCCTGGTCATAGGCGAGTGCCGCCTCCCCCCCAGACATGGCTTCAGCCTTTAGGATGATGAGTAGGTAGTTGGTCAGGTGCCAACCCCTGTCAAGGTAACTAGCGACTATAATACCCATGTAAGTGGTGTATGCAGTGAGCCAATTACGAAAGGTACGCTCAACACTCACTTTTTTTTCTTTTTCCCCCTGCTCGGCGGATTTAGATTTTAGGGCTGTCGAAGCGGCAGGGGATAGCAGATCAAACAAATCCACGAACTCCCCATTAAGGATGCGTTCCCGCAACTTCTCGCGCAGGCGAATGCCTGGGGGCTGGTCGGTTCTTTTGTGGTTGGATTTCCTAATTCTACCTCTGGAGTCAATGCCCTCCTCCCCGCAAGGCGCGATAGCACCATGTTCACGCCTGTGCCTCCGGTTGCGGCGCCGCCAGACCCAGTGCGGCAGCCCTGGGGCGTCGGGGCCTGTAACCCAATAGCCTTTGATGCTCCCCCCCTGTTCACTATCAGTGGAGCTGGACCTACCTGAGGAACTAGATGATCCAGACGAGTCCCTCTTGGACTTGTGGCCCCTCCTCCTGGACTTGTGGTGCTTCCTCCCGCGATGACGCGATCTGCGCGACTCAGGGCTCTTGTTACTCTTGTACCTGTCTGAGGAGCTGGAACGGGGGGACCTACCTCTGCGCCTGGTGGATGCGGATGATGAGCGTGATCCCCCTTCCTGAGCACGGCGGTCAGCGGAGCTGTTACTGCGCCCTCGCCTGCGTCTGTGAGGTGACACAGAGCGCCCTCTGCGCGAATCCCGCCGCTCAAGACGGCGCCTCAGCCGGGCAATGGTCCTATCCCTACTGTCACCACGCGCCGAGTGCGAGAGACTGCTACTAAGGGAGGAGCGGGTAGAGGAGGAGCTCTCTGTACGTCTCGGCTTGGCGGCCGACCCCTTGCTGGCGTGGCTTGCCAAGGCTAGTGGGCTTATGGACCCAGAAGGCCCTCTAGGTGCCGCTGCCCTCTTGGGCGCGGTCTTTCTGGGCTTGGCCTGCTCCTCCCTGGTCGGACGCGCCTTCCGCTGTCCAGTCGCCTGTCTCTGGGCAGGCTTGGTGGGCGCGCCCCTTACAGTGCCCCTTCTGGTGCGGGGAGGAGAAGCAGCCTGACGCTTTGGCGGCATGGTGTGGGGCTGATAGAGTGGGGTATGCTAGGGAATCCGGAAAACAAGGGGGGGCAATGATTGGTAGGAAATGCCCGCTATCAATTTGCAAAAACACACTAGTGATAAAGGTAATGGTACAGATAATGGGAGGGGAGGAGATAAGGCAAGAACTGAATCACAGCAGGAATCGCTACTGAAGGCTGCAAAATAAAACAAGCAATAGTTTAGAAATTACTGCACAGATTTCAGTTGAGGTCCATTGGCGGTCTCCCCTCGACGATAATGAGCGCGATGCCTGCTGTCCGCTGCACCTGCTGGCAAGTCATGGTGGCGATATGTAAAACCAATACGTACCTAATGAGGCTATAGGTGTGCCTGAGGACCACCGAGGCATGACCGCTGCCACGCGGCCAGATCCAGGATGGCCGCCGCCATGTGGCCACCCCCAAGCAGGCCCTGCACGCCCCCAGCAGAGACCAGTCCTACAGTGGGTTGGCAGGGCCCCGTGATGTGGTTCCACCCCCCGCCACACAGTTTGAGGGGGGTGGGGCAAGCAGGGGCCCACACTGTCCCCCGGGGCCGACTCAGGGGGGGTAAACCCGCCGGCTGCAGAGATCCCCCCTGCTGCCCAGGGGAGGTTCAGAGTTGCCAGCGGCCTCTGCAGCCGGGGGAGGCAGGATCGGGGGGCGGCAGGAAGGCCCCCGATGCCCGGGGGAGGCTCCGGGGCCGCCCAAGGCCCGATTAGGCCTCGGAGCCTCCCGAGGCCCAGCCAGGCCTCTCTGAGGCCCAGCTAGGCCCCCGGAGCCGGGGGGAGGCCACACGGCGCGGCCTGCGCCCCCCGGCAATCGCGGGGGCGGCAGGAAGGCCCCCACCGCCCAGGGGAGGCTCCGGGGCCGCCCAAGGCCCGATTAGGCCGCGGAGCCTCCTGAGGCCCAGCCAGGCCTCTCTGAGGCCCAGCTAGGCCTCTGGAGCCGGGGGGAGGCCACACGGCGCAGCCTGCACCCCCCCGGCAATCGCGGGGGCGGCAGGAAGGCCCCCGCCGCCCAGGGGAGGCTCCGGGGCTGCCCAAGGCCTGATTAGGCCGCGGAGCCTCCCGAGGCCCAGCCAGGCCTCTCTGAGGCCCAGCTAGGCCTCTGGAGCCGGGGGGAGCCCACACGGCGCAGCCTGCGCCCCCCCGGCAATCGCGGGGGCGGCAGGAAGGCCCCCGCCGCCCAGGGGAGGCTCCGGGGCCGCCCAAGGCCCGATTAGGCCGCAGAGCCCCCCCCGAGGCCTAGTAAGGCCCCCAAAACGCGGCAGGCCTCCCTGCGGCCTAAAAAAGGCCACCTGGAGGCCACAAAGGCCCTGGGGGGTGGCCAGGGACCCCTCCGCCACCACCCACCGCACCCCAGGGGCGCCAGGCCTGGCAGGGAAAGGGGAAGGGGCCGCGTGTGGCGTTGCCCCCCCACCCGCGGCCCACACGCCCCCGCAGGCATGGGGGGCAGCCAGAGGGGCCCCCATGCCATCGCCCAGCACCCCAGGGCATCAGGGCTCGCCTAGGGAAAAGGATCCCCTTTTAAAAAGGGGGATCCTGGAATCCATTTACCCCCCCCCCGCTAGCCTTGGAACCCAATCGCGGGGGGGGGGGAGGCCAAAGGCCCCAGGCTTACCTTTTGGAGCAAGGAAGTCCAGCGACGTCCTTCCAGGAGAAGCTCTGGAGCCAAGTGAGGATTAACAATTAAGATCCACCCTCTATTGTGTGGGCAGGTAATCCCTCCCCTTACCTGGCCTGGTTTCCCTGGCAACACTTCCCCCAGGTGGGATTGGACAACTCGCTGGGGTAGGCGGGGACCTCCAGGTATCCCACCTGAGGGAAGGCAAAGCCTATGCTGATGGGGCCACTCCAGATCCAGGGCTGCACGCGTCCACGCAAAAGGCGCCCCCCGTTTTAAGTGGGGAGCGGTCATTGCCAGCATTGCATCATCATGACATCATCTCAGTTGGAATATGATCTATGTGGCTATGGAGTACTCTTGTGCTTATAGGTCACAGATCTAGTTTTTTGTATATAAAAATATATAACCTACAAGCTGATGTCAGGTGTTACTAAAGGAAATCAAAAACTGTATTTGGAACTTCAGTTTCCTTGCATGTAATCAAGCAAGAATTTGGACTTGTGTTACAAAACCCAATCCACTCCAGCAGCCAATTATTTTTTGCCTGTTTTGGAGGCATTCCAGAGTTTAACATGAACTTCTAAAGCAAGAAGCCACCTCTACTCATGGAGACTCACTGTGAGTTTTACAATCTTGATTTTGCAAATCGGGGCATAGCTCATGGTCAAGTTAGGGAGACAGGATTGATAAGGGAAGCCAAGTCCAGTCACAGTCCAAGGTCACACAAGGAAGCCACATTCCTTCACAAAAAAATACAGTAACCTTCCAGTCCCCACTTTAGGCCCAGGTACTGGCTATCAGAGGAATTGGGTCTACTCGTGAGGAAGGTGCTTTCAGAGAAGCACTCTGATGTCTGGCTGCTACCTGGTCTTGCACCTTCATATGCTGCTAATCTCTTGTACCTGAAGGTGGGTGAGCTTCCCTCTCTGCCTCTGAGACCACGCTCTATAAAAGGAGGCAGCTGTTGTGGGTGTTGTAAGACCTGAGGCTCCTAGTTCTGTCTTGCTGTTGCCTGACCTATTCTGTTTCTCTGTGTGGTTTCCTTAAGGGAGCGCAGGTCTTCCACTGAAGAGGCTTCTAGTGTGGGAAATGTATAAAGAGAGAGTGATGATGATGATAAATAGGAGAAAACGTTCAAACCAATTGTAGACTATCTTGGCTGTGAGTCCTCAAAGACATGCTCCTTGCTTTGCAGGTCCTTTCCCACCTGGTCTGTGATGGAGGAGCCCTGACTGATGCCTGCTACAAAAGCTGAGACTGCTGAACAGATTATTGGGCTGCGGTGCGGCTAAGGGTTGTTGTTGTTGTTGTTGTTGTTGTTGTTTTGTAGGGGCAGGGGCTGTTGCTGTTAATTATATCATTATTATTATTTTTTTGTATCTTTGAGTTTTTAATATTCTGAGGGGAACCACCCAGAGTGGCTTGGGAACCCAGACAGATGGGCAGCATACAAATAATAATGATAATAGTTGTTGTTGTTTCATTATTAATGTGAAAATTATTCAGTTTGGTTGTGTAGTTTTATTTATATGACTACTTTTCTTATGTTTGTAATTGTGCTATTTTCCCCCATGTTGTAAGCTGCCTTGAGCATGGTTTTAAGTATGGAAAGCTGGCATACAAATAAAATGATGTATGCATGTTGATAGATCCTCAAGGATGCGGTGCACTTTATGACACTGCCCCAATGTTCCCAAATGTCACTGGTAACTTTCAGTGTAACTCTAGTTTTTACTGTGTGCATCTAAGGACAGGGAGTGCATTCTGTGAATCCCAAGAAAATTTCATTGGTGCTGATATGTTAGTTATATAGGTAATAGTTTCTGTTATCAGCTAAATAGTAATGCCAAGATATTAGTATTTTATGGGGAATGATCTTCCTATTAAAGCATAATGAGCATAGTTACAAAGTCATCATTAGCTTCAATGGCTGGATATGTAATTGACTTGTAGCAACACATCAGCAGATGCAATCTAATATGGTACATAGTGAAATGTATTGGCTAATTTGATTAGGTTCATGCCTATAAAATTTAAGGTGTTTGATAATGACAGTAGAAGATCTTATTGAACCAATAGATGGGCACAAAGCAAGGGGTAAAGAATATAGGGCAAAAGGTTTTGGCATCTTGGCAGATTTAGCCCTCTGAATTATACGACCCTGACTCTGAGAGTTTCCCCATAAATAAAAGGGAGGAGAGGGGAAGAAATCTGTGACCATGGTCTGCCATTCCTCATCTGGCCCATCTGGCAAAATCTGATACTAATTTAGGGATTAAATTTTGGATTAGACACAATATGGAATTGTGCCTATGTAGTAGGCATCATGGGACACGGGTGGCACTGTGGGTTAAACCACAGAGCCTAGGAATTGCCGATCAGAAGGTCGGCGGTTCGAATCCCCGCGACGGTGTGAGCTCCCGTTGCTCGGTCCCTGCTCCTGCCAACCTAGCAGTAAGAAAGCATGTCAAGTGCAAGTAGATAAATAGGTACCGCTCCGGTGGGAAGGTAAACGGCGTTTCCATGCACTGCTCTGGTTCGCCAGAAGTGGCTTAGTCATGCTGGCTACATGACCCGGAAGCTGTACGCCGGCTCCCTCGACCAATAAAGTGAGATGAGCGCCGCAACCTCAGAGTAGGCCACGACTGGACCTAATGGTCAGGGGTCCCTTTACCTTTACCTAGTAGGCATCATATTCCTGAAATCGTACCAGAAAAAGAAATATCTAGTGGATATTGATAGGATTTCGATTGGTAAATATCAATCTACTGAACACCTCAAGATGAAAAATGGCAACCACAACATCCAACAATAACAGAGTGCATGCATAGTCGGAGGCTATGTTGTTGTTGGAACTTCAACTCCCATCAGCCTCAGCCAGCATGGCCAGTAATCGGGAGTGATGGGAATTGTAGTTGGGCAACATTTGGAGGGCCTCAGTTTTCCCACCCCTGGTTTAGGCCATGGAGCAGTTGAATGTGGAAGAAGTTTATTTCTTGTGAACAGCTGGGGAATTAAGGCTGCAATCATGTGCATGCATCCAGGTCAACAGGAACAAGATACAGTTGTGAAAGAAGGTACTTTTATCAAAACCATTTTATACCATCTGCATGCTTTTCAAGTTCCTAAGCGTATCTAAATGAAACAATTGATCATAGGAGAAGCAATGCATTTTCAGTCAGTCTTGTTTCCACATAGTCACTTTAAGATGCAGAGAACTTTTCTTTTTTACCAAGGTGAAATTTAATACTCCCATATCATATAAACCAGCAATAAAATGTTAGCAGTTAGTCTTTCCACACCAAATCAGTTTCTATCTTCCTTTGTTTTCTTACCTTGGCAAAGGACAATGACATGTTTTATTTTCCTTTTCTTTGTCAAGGTGTGTGTTTTTTTCTGGCAGCACATGAGAATTTTTCTGATTTCGCACTTTAATAGGCTCAAGGGCTTACTGGTATCTTTGGGAATGATAAATATAAACTTTGGAACACCAGAATATCCTTTCTGAAAGGGATGACTATTGTGAGTCTGAAACAGTCATCTTACTATGTTTACCTTCTGGTGGGTTAGGAAATAAAATATATTTAGAATTTCTGAAGATAAAAAAAAAAACAACCCACAGTGAAGTAACATTGGTGTTTTATTAAATTCTGTAATTGAATGTCTGTAAGATAATGATTCTGACACAGGAGTAGCAAGAGACTTGTTACTCTAAAGCCCCCAAAAGAGAGATTGAGATTAATTAAATTAGGAAAGCATATTTATCATATATCTTCTGGAAAGAGAGAGTCAAGTTATGTTTCCTTGTGTTACATTAATAAATAACACATGAGTACTAAACTGAATTAAATCGATGTATATCTCTTTGCAATATTTATATCTCTTTACATGCCAGTGGCATAACCAGCTGGTAATCCAAAACTGACCTTTTGATAGAGTTCTGCCTTGATCTTGATATTAAGATACTACACACTTTGAGGAGATCACAGGAATGTGGGTGAATGGGAGTACATGATAGAGGTATATAAAATCATAGAAGTCAAGGACATTCAATCAAAATAACTGGTATCAGTTTGAGGGCTGAGAGAAGCAGATTCAACTTCACATGATGCCACATTTAGTAACATATGGAATACGTTACCACAAAAAGTGGTCATGGCCTATAGCTGGAATGGCTATAGCTGGAATGGAAAAATTCATTGAGCTCACAGGTAAATGAATCTTTCATATGCGCCAGTTGTATGCTTGTGGTTTCCAGATGGTCCATAAGCGTCAGGAGATACTATCACAATCTTCTGAGATCCCTGGGGCAGCTCTATGACCACCATTACTGAAGACATAGCAAAGGGACAGAATGAACCCTTTGTCTGAACCAGCATCTTCAGTCATTGGACAGTTAAGCAAATAACTGTTCAGTCATTACTCAAGAAAATGAAAAAAATATGCTTTTAAGATGTCCACAAATTCTAAAACAAAGTTAGTCTGACACTGATGGATGCAATGGCACCCGTGAGGTCCCTCCCTAGCACCCACAAAGTGTTCCCCAACACCAGTCACTGCCTTCCTCCTTGGTCATGCAGTGGTGAGGGGAGTTACCCTTTTCTCCTTCTTTCAGCACATTTTGCTTTTGGGATTAATTCCCTTTAAAAAAAATGAAGTGTGTGCACACATGCTTTATCTTTCTGTCTCCTGGGAGGCAGCTGATCTGGGAGAAGTGACTAGAGGGATTCGCAAAAATCCAAATATGCCTATGGGCCTTAAAAGGCTGACAACCCTTGTTCTAAAAGATAACAATACAAGAATAGACAGTATGACTTGTTCGGCTCCTACCTTCATGTTAACCAGCTTCTGGACCTGAAAGGTGTTTTAGGTGCAACCCCACCCCCTCCCCCGCTACACTTAATTGTGACTTCAGTTGAATTAGATGAAATATGTATGCTATACTGGCCAGAGCCTATTAAACAGAATTCCCAGTACCTTCAGATTGGAATGTAAGTCATTAGAGGTTATAGTCCTTTACTTGATGGTATACAGAACTTGAATAAATGTCTTGGGGTGTTCCATGCATAGAATAATAGCAGAATGTGCCTCAGTGGCCAAGTAAACACACAATATATAACGATAAATGTCTACATTAATGTTCCTCTCTAGATAAATTCATCATTTGTTTTATTTTAAAAAGCCTCATTTGTAAGAGCAATAAACTCCTTTCCATGCTGGAATTTGGCCATGATATCTTAATTCAGAAGCTTTTTTTTATTCCCCCACAAACATTCAAGTGGCAACTCTAAACTTAGATTAAATATGGGAACATTATGATGTTACAATGCTTTTTAGCACTCTTATACAGAGCTATTGTTTCTCTGGGGACTTAAAATCCATATAATGCGTCTAAGAAAGTTTGGAATATAATTGTTGTTTATTTTGTATTATCATATCGCCTAGAGGCATAGCCTCATTTTTGTGGCACTGCACGGAAGGGAGGGGAACCACACATGGTACTTTTTGCCTCCAAAACTGTTTTCAGTGTATACTGCTAGGCAAGGCAAAGAAAGAAGGGAAAGAATAAGGGTTATTGTAGCTCATGTGGGAATTTGAAAGGCAGAGACTGAGAGCCAGTGGAGGCTGCTTCATTGGGGCAAATGGGGCACTGCCCCACCAACCATCTCTCTGCTCTCAGGCAGCCATTACCTGCCTGCCTTCTTTCACCCAATCAGTTGATGAGATTTCACTGGCTATGGTAGCTTCTGATTTATTCTTATAGCAGGCAGGAGGACGAAGAGGACAAACTTAGTTGTCTGCGTCCACCATTGTTTCTATGCTGGCCTCCCTGTCTTCTGCTCCTCCAGTCCCAATGGACATTAACCACCACTGGTCCTTGTGACTGTTCTTTCACCACAATATGACATCCTATGATTATAGGGGCTGAGATCCACAAGCAAACCATTTGGAAGATCTGGCTCATCAGGGGCATGTGGCTCCATGCTTCCCAGGGCTGGCCCTAACATACTTCAGGTGCTACCATGGTCAGGGCAGATGAAGGCACAAACTGGTGGTGTCCGAATACAAAGTGTTTGGCCTAGGAGGGGTGGAGCAGCATTTAGGCCTGCTCCAGACAGCAAAATGTCTTGTTCTGATGATTCCATTTCCCCCAGCAGCTTAGAAATCAGGTTTCACCAGGCAAGTAATAACAGAGCCACTGGTCTGAAGTTTAATCCATTTGCAGTTGTCATGATAGCCTAAAAGCCACCTGATGGTGGAAACTTCCGTGAATCAGCCCTTATAAATATACTCCGAACAATACTACAATGTGTTTCATTTTGCTCTACTGATAGAAATGTATGTCTGATACTTCAATGATGCAATGTTGCAATTCCAGCTGAATCAAATGGAACCTAGCTGTTTGTTTGAAGCTCTTCAAGAAAGTCAAACCATTACAAACTAAAGTGGTGTTACGTTTGTGTTTTCTAACACCCTTGCCCACATATTCAACAAAACTGGAGTGTTTTAATTAAAATCAGTTAGAACTGAAGCACTTTCAAGTACTCCATGTTAACTGATTTATGGGTTGTGCTGTCAATTTGGGTACCCTGATTTGAAATAAGTAGGTTATTGATTGAGGAGTGCTATAATGTGTGTGAGAAGTGGGGGCTTGTCAAGGGAAGCCATTGATACTGGATTCATGAGGATAAATCGCACATACTAATTTGTGCTGAACTGTGGCTGCAATGCATATCAATGACTTTTATACAGGTGTTGACTAAGGGGGGAAATGCATCTGTTAAATGCCTTGGAATATTTTTTGAGATGCCTACATAGAACAGTAGCAAAGCACCTGGAGCTAAGCTAACATGACATTTTTTCCTGAATTCTTAGCAATCTTTTATTTTGTTTATCTCATTTCACTGGCACTTGGTTTCAATGATATCAAAGGCAAGAGACCTTTAAGCAGTAATTGTTTTTGGAGTACTTATAAGCATGAGAAAATCTTACTAGCTTTGCATGGGTAACTTTTCCATTTTTTTTTTTTTTTGGTCATGCTTGAATTACTATCTGTACTTGTCCACACCCTAGTGCCTGCTGCAATAATTAGTCTATAAACAATGAGAAGAGATTTTGAGAGGCTATGAGAAAAGTGAATTCAGAGGTGCGCTCATTCTGGAATGAAATAGGACAAATTTTACATAACATTTGTGTGACTTGAATTTATGGCTTTTGGCAAATCTGATTCTAAATGCGATAGGGCAAATTTCACAAATGGGTGGAGGAGTTTCTTCAGCCCTTCAGGGCTTAAAGTGAGTAAAACCAGGGATGAGCAGTTAAATGAAACTGCAGAGCCAATCAAAATCATCATATTTTAGTGTCCACATATCATTTGCAGATCATACATTTAAGGTGCAGTACACAATATCCATAACCCAAGCTAGGGATGGAGAATCTGTGGTCCTCCAGCTATTGCTGAAAACCAACCACTACTAGCACAGTGAATGCCCAAGGATGAGGGCAGATGTAGTTTAACAGTATCTGGAGGGCCACATGTTTTCTATTCCTAACTCAAGGCATATTGCACAAACTCATCTTACAAAGTGGCTTGGGAAAGGTGGTGTGAGAAGGATGCAACAACAACCATGAACCTTTTGATCCCAGCCTCGCTAAGCGAGGGTGAGGCTGGGATCAAAGGCCACATACCCCAGAAAAATGTGACTGGGACCATCACCCCAGCAGTCCCTCTGTGCAATGACCCTGCCATCTCGTTCTCCCTCTGTCCAGCCATCTGTACCTCTCAAACAGCCTCTCTCATGAAAAATATCCTCCTGAGGGATAAGAGCAGGAGCCGTCTGAGGAAGGGTAGAATCACCCCAATCTGGATCTAAGCAATTGTCTGCCACGTATGGTTTAGCTGTTCTAGAATTATTAGACTGTGTGATAAAGTCAAACATAAAGATGAACATGATGTGCTACTTTGAACCATTCCTTGAACAATGGCTGATTAATGGAATCACCAATTGATTGATTTTGATGTATAATCCCACCACATGCTTCAGGAGGCATCCACCGTGCAGTTAACAACAAACCCTAAATAAATTCAGTCTATCAGTCTGCATAAGTACAATGCTGCAGAATTTGTGTGCATGCGTGTGTGTACACAAATATGGTAGAAGAATTTCATTACGCTGTAATATATGCTTCAGGGAACAATTGGGTGAGGAGATATGACCAAGATGACATTTCTCACAGTAATTGACTTGGTTCAGAAGCTTGGCTGGTTATTTTCTCAGCTACTTCATTCATCCTTTTGTCACTGTCTCTATCATCAATAAATTACAATAAAATCCTTTACATAAACTCAGCAGCTCTGGAATAATGAAGGGTGATTTACAGCCAAACTGCAGGAGTGTAAAGTTGAATGAAACCATCACCGCCCCTCCCCTGCCCAATAAAAACTTATTCAGCCACAAGGTGAGGAGTAACCATTTGAACATACAGAAAGTCCAGCACAGGTACATCTAGTCCCGCATCCTCTTCCCCACAGTGGCCAACCAGGCACTCCTGGGAAGTCCATAAACAAAGCAAGAGCCCTCTTCCATTCTTGTTCCTCAGCTTCTGGCATCCATTACATACTGCTGCTGAATCTGGAGGTTTCACATTTTTCCATAATTTTTCCATAATTTTTCCATAAATTTTCCATAAATTTGTTTAGTCCTCTTTTAAAGCCACCTAAGGTAGTAGACAACACCACCTCCTCTGAAAGCAGGTAGGGCCATGCCCTAGATTCAGAAACCCACCCACCCCCCAATTCAGAGCCAATGCTTGGAGAGATTTGGGACTTGTTGGGGTAAAGTAGGATCCAAATGAGATTGAACAAGTCAGAGCAAGACCCCTGGAGTGGCTCATGGTACCTTGGTGATACAGATGTTTTGGTGTGTGTTTTTAAGCTGCTGGCAAGAGTTTGGTGAAAAAGAAATTAACTTCTCTAAGCTTACCATATAAGGAATGACTTGGGGTGGGCTCAGAAAAGCCTCAGGATGAATCAGGCTTCCTACAAAAGCATTTATTTTGTTCCTTGTTAAGTCACATTTCCCCCCTTAGTATAAAAAATCAAATTACCTATGTAGCTTTTCCTCATAGCAAGAGGCCTTGAGCACCACGATCATTTGGTGGTCCACTGTAACATCTTTGAACTCTACAATATTCTTTTTGATGTGGGGTGTCCATAATTTTACACAGTATTCCAAGTGTGGCCAGATGTGCATAAAGGTGTCATACTGAAAGTTTTATTTTTGATCTTCGTAATAAGCCCTAGCATGAATTTTGTAATTTTTACAGCTGACATACACTGAGTCAATGTTTCTGTTGAGCAATCCACTACAATCTCAATACCTCTTCCTGGGTCAGGAAAGCTTAAAATGTGGGAATAATTGAAATGTGATTCATTAGTCCCTTGTGTGCAGGCATAATATGCCCTCCCTGTTATACTTCAAAAGCTGGATCTCCATAATCATAGGATCTATGCCAATTGAAGAATAAATACCAAGAACTTTTTTCAGGTACTTTGTCACAAGCAGCTTCATGAGACTTTGCTACATCAGAGTACATGGCTATATTAAACATTTAATAGCTACATCTAAAATATTCATATTTTGAAAAACAGAGAAAGGCAGAGTGACAGACTACCTTGAAAATGAAGTTATGTCAAGTGTGCAAGGAGGATAATATTGGATCAGTGTCATGAAAATGTAGCTACAGTTTTATTTTTAAAATAGTTGCAATATGCCTGGTGAAAAGTTTTGTCTGGCGAGTTTCATACTTTTTTTTAACATAGGTAAATAATGATAGTCAAAAGTAAAAGACAAAGCAATGTTAATTTTAAAAATGTATGTTTATATTTTCTTCCTCCAGCTTTTTATAATATATTAACCACCAGTTTCTCAACAAAAAGTCTAACAACTCTTCCCCCACTCTCTTCCCCCACACCTTCTGTCATTGCTGCTCACCATCCCAGACTCAAAACTTCCATATGATATTATGCATACAGGGTTCATGACTTATTGCAAAAAAGACTAACATGAGCAGAGAGATTAGTGGATTTGCTGGCTAGGAGGTGCATGTTTACTCAGAAGTCCCATAATGGGACTTAGGCTGCAATATTAACCACCCTTTTGGGTGAGTGAGGATGAGGATGCAGTCACCTCTTCAAAAACTTCTACTAGTGGAAGGGCTCCATTTCACCCTACCGCCCATGATCATTGGGAAATCTTGAAATGGGGTGTTTGTGAGGTGCGGTCAAAAGACTGGAAACTTTGTGTCCCCATGGAGTAGAGGTCTCCTCTTAAGGCCCTTGAATTGGTGCACCAAAATATAATCAGAAGAGGTGAGGGAAACACACAGATCCTTTACCCTGACCAGTAGATCTTCAGCTGCAATGGTGGCTCCACCACTCCAATCTTCTCCAGTCCCAGTGAAAATTGCTCTGCCCTTCTTTGTAATTATGCAGATGTAAATAACTGAATTGTATATCACTGAATTAACCCAAAAGGAGCACTAAGCATTATGAAAATGGCATATTTCATATTTTAAATCAAACTTTGCTATTGTTCATCTTTGTGCTTAGAAAAAGTGCAGATTATGCAATTGAATTTAAGCTTGTTTGAGTCCTGAGAGAATGGCAAATATTAAAAAACAAGTTTACCGATAAACAAACTAAAAAAAAAATTCCTCAGCACAGATGAAGAGGTTTTCAAAGACAGATGGCTAGAGGTATTTTTGTATTTTTAGAAACCAGAATATTATTTATTACCTGCCATATATAACAGAAGACTGTGGCACTGCGTGCAAAATGAACAAGTTTGTCTGGGATGTATAATTAGATAATGATGTATTGCTATGTACATTCATGCCAGTGTCTGTTTGCTAATGTTTGGCACTGAGAAAACCAACAAAAATGAGATTAGCATACTATATAATTAATAGGCTGCAGCCTGCAATCCACATCTCTCAGAGTAGTTCCATTTATTGTAATGAGTTATTCACATGGTGGCCATGAGCACTATAATAATCATGTGCTGTATACAGCTGTACCCTTATACCAGGAATGGGCAACCTGTAACCTTCTAGCACATCATGCTTTTTGTAGCCCACAAAAGCTTATATAATAAAGGGACATTATTTGGGGAATTGCACTAGGGCCCCCAACCATGTTAATCTAGCCTTGCCCTAGGGACATCTTTACAACAAAAACCTCTGTCTCTCATTGACATTTCCCAGTTTAGACTATAGCTCATATTCTTGTAACAATTACCAGTTCTATAGGTGTGTTGATTTTGTAATCCTTGGCTGAATTGCAAGAAGAAAAAAATGGAAGCTTTTCTGTAGCTCAGAATGAGATTCTGCACATGGGCAGTTAGTTTTCAGCTGATGAGGTGCACAAGGCCAGCTGCTTTGTCAGTGCTGAAACAAAAGCTGCGTTAAATACCTTATTTCACTGCAGCTCTTGTTGAGTGATTTGAAACTCTGCAACTTTCAAAGTCATCTGCTTTGTATACACATGTGTGAAAAGTCTTTGATCTGCATTGCTTGCTCTCAATGAAAACTCTTGTTGGTAACTGTGGACTGTGTGACCGGGCTACCTGGCCAGTCAGCCAGTATCTTCTCTCGATCTGGGTCAATTCTCTTGAATCATAATTAAACTATGGCATTTGCTCCCAGATGGCCACCAACTTGAATGGCTTTATAGGGTGATTAGACAAATTAACAGAAAATAGGTAAAGTGACCCTGACCATTAGGTCCAGTCGTGACCAACTGTGGGGTTGCGGCACTCATCTCGCTTTATTGGCCGAGGGAGCCAGCGTACAGCTTCCAGGTCATGTGGCCAGCATGACTATGCCGCTTCTGGCAAAACCAGAGCAGCGCACGGAAACGCCATTTACCTTCCCGCCGGAGCGGTACCTATTTATCTACTTGCACTTTGACGTGTTTTCGAACTGCTAGGTTGGCAGGAGCAAGGACTGAGCAACGGGAGCTCACCCCATCGCGGGGATTCGAACCGCCGACCTTCTGATCGGCAAGTCCTAGGCTCTGTGGTTTAACTCACAGCGCCACCCGCGTCCCAACAGAAAATAAGGCCATCTCAAAGTGAGATGATGGCTGCTGCTCTCAGGTCCTGTTTGTGGGCTTCCCGTAGGCATCTGGTTTGCCTCTGTGAGAACAGGATGAAGGACTAGATGGGCCACTGGCCTGATCCACTAAGGGTCCACTGTGCATGTTCATTTTTAGTTCATTTAAAAGAAAAATATCATCATCATCATCATCATCTGTTTGTTGGGCAGCTTCCAACAAAAGATTGAAAATACAGTGGTACCTTGGGTTAAGTACTTAATTCGTTCCGGAGGTCCTTTCTTAACCTGAAACTGTTCTTAACCTGAAGCACCACTTTAGATAATGGGGCCTGCTGCTGTGCAGCTGGAGCACGATTTCTGTTCTCATCCTGAAGCAAAGTTCTTAACCCAAGGTACTATTTATGGGTTAGCGGAGTCTGTAACCTGAAGCGTATGTAACCTGAAGCGTATGTAACCCGAGGTACCACTGTACATTAAAACATCAGACATTAAAAACTTCCCTAAACAGGGCTGTCTTCAGATGTCTTCTAAACATCAGATAGTTGTTTATTTCTTTGACATCTGATGGGAGGGCGTTCCACAGGGCAGGCGCCGCTACCAAGAAGGTCCTCTGTCTGGTTCCCTGTAACTTGGCTTCTAGCAGTGAGGGAACTGCCAGAAGGCCCTCGGCGCTGGACCTCAGTGTCTGGACAGAACGATGGGGGTGGAGACGCTCCTTTAGGTATACTCCCTTAACAGTTTATTTATCAGATTCTGCTGATTGACATCAGTTCAAGTATTATGCATTCCTTTTCAAGAGTTGTATGGGGCCTACCTTTCCTAAAATGCAGATTAAAATGAGCACTGAACCCTTCTAAATAAAATAAGAACTGTGCACAGATCTACTGATTTGTGATGCATTTTATATCTGAGTATAATTTTATTCTTGGCTTTATGTGGTTCAGTGCCATGATCTATGGGATATAGACATTTGCACAAATAAAATTAAACAGATTTCCATATATTTGCTGGCTAGAATTTTCTTTTGAAACTTTTTTTTAGGCTAAGTAATTACAGATATCAATCAAGCATTCCATATAATGGACCTGTCATGAAATTTCACCAGTAGTGAAGCTTTTGTATGTGTTTCAAATTGATAGCTAGTTAGGATACCACATGTACCAGAGATATGACCAATCTGTGTGAAATGAGTGGTTACCATATCAGAACACTTTGTTCCTGCTCTTTTCAAAACACTGTGATCATTTTAAACCAGCATCCTGCAACCTTCCAGCCCCCCCATGCTTTAGATTGCAACACCCACCATTCTGGCCATTGACTGTTTGGGGGTGATGGGAGTTATAGTCCCATAGTATCTTGAGGGCACCAGGTTGGGAAATGCCGGTTTAGATTAGGGCTGCCATACATCTGAAATCAAAAAACCAGGTGTTTTTGGTGCTTTTGCAAAGAAGAAGAAGAAGAAGTCCATTTTAGAAATTCTGAGTCCCAAGATGTTCAACATGTATCAGTAGTCTTAAAGCACAGTGCATCTGTTTTGGAAATCTTAATTTGTAGCTTTTTGTGTTCAGTTTGTTTACAGTACTATTTAAAGATGTGTTAACACCCAATGTGGATGGGCCACTATGATTTGCTATGCCCAAGTTCAACATTTTCATTCGCTTAAATGTGGCTTATTCCCAAGAAGGTTACATGGGATTGCAACATTTAAAGCAATTCTCTTAGCTTTTTCCAGTGCTTTATTCAGATTTATTCTACTCATTTTCTTGTAGCAGCCTTTAGACTATTTGAAATTTTGAATTGTTTAAGTAAACAGAACTAGAGAATTTGTTCCCTTATACTGTCCAATGGGATGGTATGCAGATTTCAGCTTAACATTATAAAAATGCATGTTATTCCCCCTCCCTGTCCACCCCATGATAAATGGCTTTTTAAGTTCTAAATCTGCTGAGCAATTAAAATATCTGTTATGATTTGCTTAGTATTTATTTGGATATCTTACCATAAATAATGTTCTTTATTATCACTTTCTCGTGTGAGAATTATTCATGTATGTATTTTCATGAATGTAGCCCTTATAATACGATTCTAAGCAATATTAAACTCATACAAATGAACCAGTTCACCCAACTTCTGAACAAGCAGCCAATGCAACACTAAAGATAAATGAGCATGGATTTCAAGCATAATTATTTCTCTTTCATATTAAAATTACAACTGCAGGCAATTTGCATTGTACTTTTCTTTCCATTTCTTCCTGTTTGTAACCCTGTAATTGGGGTATCTTGAGATGGAAAACTTCTTCCGTCTGTATCCAGTCATAACAATTCTGCTCGTAAGTAGTAAGAAAAACCCCTGCTCTACTGAATTCAGACAGAAGGTGATGCATAGTTTCTACATGAAAGGTGAAATGAATGAGGATTTGACCTACAATTAAATATATCTTGACATCTTTCAGTCTGTATCTTAATGCAGAGACCCAGTTCTTGTGAATGGTCAACTTATATTTATACCCTGCAACTTTTTCCCCCAGTACAGAGATCAAGTTGTACATGGTTCTCCTCAGGTAGTCTCCCATCCTGGCACAAATCTGCTTGCAATGGAGGTATCATGTGGCTTTATATATAAGAAGGTAAGAAGGTAGATGCAGACCTTCTGGTACATTTTTGGGTGATGTGTATACTGTGTGAAGCACAGCAGTTATAGAACAAGCACTCACCCAAACAAATATATAATGTTTAAGTTGTTTTCTATTTTAAATTGCTGGAGAAAATAAGGGGTTGGACTGGATGAACATCGGGGTCCCTTCCAACTCTACAATTCTAATTCCCCACCATTGCTTTCATTCAGCTGTAAATCCAAAACTCTCCCAAAGTAGTTGATATGACAAAAATGCCCATTAACTCGTTCACTGCTTTTTGGATACCTGTGGATGTATCCGTTTAATCTCTGAGAAAGATTTACAGCCCAACACTCGATTCTGTGTTTAAAAGTTGTGAGACATATGGAAGAAGTAGTGCCTTGAGCAGGACATAATGATTGATTTGCGACATAGTGGCTGATTTAATACGTTCCCCCTCTAAACATCATGCACATTTATTTCAAGCAGCTGGTGTCAATTTCTGATTTGTACTCTTTTAGTTATGGCTAGAAGCAGAGCTTTATGACCATTACAAAAACCACTCTGAATGCTCGTGTGTGTGTGTGTGTGTGTGTGTGTGTGTGTGTGTGTGTGTGATCACATGCATACAGCAAGTCCAACTTAAGTAAGATGAGTATTAGAAATGGAGGCTGCCAAAGGAGAGGACAAGGTTGATATCCCGTTTCCAGTTAAGGGATATTGACAGCATAATAAAGACAAAAGTGAATATGGGATTGAAGAACACAAAAGCTGGCAGAGTCTATTTTTCTTTCTAAATCTTAGCCGAAAGAAACATGGGCCTTTTAATGTTTGTTTTCTGAGTCAAGGAAAGTGAAAAATTCTGAACTACTGAGCCAGTTAGAGGATAAACGCAGAAATATTACTTTCTTGGATTTAAAAAATTAACGAACCAATATATGTTTTATTGGGGGTGGGGGTGAGGTTTAAAAAAACTTTTGACTTTAATGTTTCAAACCTTGTTGCCATACAACTTCTCCAACAGAGCATACCAGCCTTCAAGTACTCTGTCAGATCATTTCAAAATATCAGGTAAGTAACCAGAAATAAAAGAAGAGGAATGAAAGATGAGAAACAGAGGGAAACAAGACAGATCAACAAACTCGAGGAGGGGGAAATCAATGATATTACCATTATTATTATTATTATTATTATTATTTATTAAATTTCTATATGGTCCTACATCCAAGGATCACAGGGCAGTTTACAATACAAAAACAAAAAAATACATACCATATTTTTTGCAGTGAAGAACAACATTGATATTAAGATTGAAAATGATTTGATATACAGACATCAGGAGATGCACTGTGCTTTAAGACTACCGACACATGTTGAGCATCTTGGGCCTCAGACTATCTTAAATGGACTACAAAGGAACATTTTTCAATGATAACTTGTGCCTTTAAAAACAACAACACTCATCTAAGCTTGTTTTGTTGTCTAAAGACAAAAATTCAACAAAATTGTCACCAGATTGTTTTGTTTAGCGCCATGTGTGTGTATAATGACGGGGGGGGGGTGTTGGTTGGCTGCAACAAAACCAGCAAAAAGCTACAAAGGTAAAAAGGTAAAAAGCATTCTAGGGCAAGGGCAAAATTGGAACAGAAGAGTTTGTGAGACAATAAAGCAGAGCATCCCCTTCCCAAGCGACCTTCCACTACAATAACATTGTCCTGGTGCCACTGCCACAACAGCTGAAATTAACCCTGAAATTAGCTATTTCTCATAGGCCTGGATCTTTGCCTCCCCACTACCACTGTTACCCAGCTTTGAAACGTGGCAGCCAGTGATCACTTCAAAGGGTTCAGTGCCAATCAGCTGATGGGCACTGAATATGAATTCCTTTGAAGATACAGTATGGGGCCTGACTGTTCCTGCAGATTGTCACATTTCCTCTGCTGATCTGCAAAATAAAAATATGTTTGCAGGTATGGTTTGAATCTACGTAGCTTCAGCATCTGCACTTCAAAGGGATGCCCTCTCAGCACCCATCAGATAGTTGTCACCAAGAGCACAGATTTAAAGAGGTTGTTCACAATGCCAATCAGGGTAAAAGCTGATGAGATGACCTCTGTCTCTTCTGCAGAGAACCCATTGTGTATATCCTTCTGCCATTGCACAGTGGGTTATAGTACTTTTCAGGTTATTTAATCCCTAAGAGTCTTCCAGGCTAATATATCATGCTTACTAACATAGTCTTTTAATAGCACAATAAATAATTTTTCTACATAATCAAAACATTTTATCATTGGCATTTATATATTGCTGGTGCAACATTATAGCCAATAGGGAGTTAAGTATATGGCAATTAAATCTTCCATTATAAAAGCATCTCATGTAATTAACACACTTCATTGATTGGGAATTGCTTTACAGATCATAGGGTAGCTATGTTTAAAATTTTAATTAGGTAAATCTGGCCACAGCAGGGGTTCTTCTAGTTTAAACTCAGATTAGATTCCAGGACCTGTTTATCTGGCAAAAGAGTTGCACAATTCTTATGCAGAGGGGAGATCAGTGCACTAAATGGCTTGAATAAACAGTATTAAATAATAGTTTGCTTAATGTATTCTCATCCATAAGCTACTGTAGAACTTTACATAAATCATTCTGCTTTACAGTGAATAGAAATTTTAAGTACATTATGTACATATTATATTTTTAAAAATCCAGAAGACTTCTGGGCTTGAAAATCATTTGTCTTCTTTTTCAGTATTGGCTGACTTGCGACTCAGCTGGTACTATTTTGAGCTCTTGGACTCTTGAACCCTGGTTGCTATCCTATACAAAGTCATAGAATCATAGAATCATAGAGTTGGAAGAGACCACAAGGGCCATCGAGTCCAACCCCCTGCCAAGCAGGAAACACCATCAGAGCACTCCTGACATATGGTTGTCAAGCCTCTGCTTAAAGACCTCCAAAGAAGGAGACTCCACCACACACCTTGGCAGCAAATTCCACTGTTGAACAGCTCTTACTGTCAGGAAGTTCTTCCTAATGTTTAGGTGGAATCTTCCTTCTTGTAGTTTGGATCCATTGCTCCGTGTCTGCTTCTCTGGAGCAGCAGAAAACAACCTTTCTCCCTCCTCTATGTGACATCCTTTTATATATTTGAACATGGCTATCATATCACTTAACCTCCTCTTCTCCAGGCTAAATGTGCCCAGCTCCCCTAGCCGTTCCTCATAAGGCATCGTTTCCAGGCCTTTGACCATTTTGGTTGCCCTCCTCTGGACACGTTCCAGTTTGTCAGTGTCCTTCTTGAACTGTGGTGCCCAGAACTGGACACAGTACTCCAGGTGAGGTCTGACCAGAGCAGAATACAGTGGCACTATTACTTCCCTTGATCTAGATGCTATACTCCTATTGATGCAGCCCAGAATTGCATTGGCTTTTTTAGCTGCCGCGTCACACTGTTGGCTCATGTCAAGTTTGTGGTCAGAGCTCTGGTTTATCTATGTCAGTGACATCAATGCTGACAGGCAGTGGCTTTTCAGGGTTCATTCAGAAGTCCTTCCCAGTCCTAGCTGGAGAACCCAAGAAGTAATACTTTCCATCCAAGGAGCTCTTCATTGCAGGACTATCTACAATTTTAACTAGAGTTTAATCACAGCCAATATTAGTTGTATCTAATTCATTAGTTCATTAGTCAGCATTGTGATCCTGTAATAACACGCCAGGGTCAATTATAGCCAGATATAACCTGATTTTCTCCAAGAGGTATCACATACATGATTTGTACAACTACTGAGAAATTCAGAATATAACTTCTACATAATTCTGTAATAGGCAGGTGGAATCTCCAGATGTGATTGAATTCCAACTTTCACCATTTCCAGCAAGCATGTTCAGTTGTGCAGGATGATGTGACAAATGCAAATTGGTAAGTTTTAACATCCCTTTACCACAGATTCCAAAATAAGTAAAAAAATATTATTATTATTTTGAATTTTCTAGTGAAGTTAAATTTTATGGCTTAATTACTTCTTCTCACTATGCAGCCAACTGCTATAGTATATAAAGTTGGTTTGAAGAACTTCATTCTTGTCTCCATCCTTTCCACAATAACAACAGTTATGCAGATGGATGGTGTAGATCTAATTGTTTTATTGCCTGGTGCTATTGTTTGTAATGCAACTGTAACAAGTCAGGCATTGTTGCAAACTTGATAACTTTAAGATTAAAGCCATCTCCCTGTGCTAGCAAAGTCTGAGAAATAATGTTCACAATAACTATCTAAAGGTTAAGCTAAATAACTTCAACTTCACTTTCAAGGAATTCAACTTGACTTTTTGTTGCTTTCTGAAGTCATGGTTCAGGTCAAACTGTCTCAATGTAAATCCACAGGGAGGCTTCCTTTATTTGTACTTTCAAAAATCTATACACCCGATACACTTTTCTGAAAGTAAAGAGAGATAGAAATCTTGGGAAAGCAATGATAAAGGATTGTATTGTCTTGGTATAGTAGCAAAGTGACTTCAAGGAATGTGTTGGCAACAGCAGTTGTTCAACACTCCGCCTTAGTTTTATTTGCAATTTTTCTGGAATCCATTTAATTGTTCAACTTTCAACTTAAGACTTGGAAACTAAAGATGATGAATAAATCTTTTCGGTCTGCATTATGAAGTGAACTGACTTCTGCTTGTACTGCTTTCCCCCAGGGAAACCCGCTGTTCCCACTAAATCGGAACAAATTGTGATAATTTTTTTAGGAGTGGATTGACTTTTGTTCTGATTCAGCAGGGTTTTTTAAGAAAAACAGGAGGACAAATGAAAAACCACCCAGACTTCTGCCAAGAAAGCACAGGGCAAGTAAAAAGCCTCTTGGATGGTGGCTTTCTTGGCACAGATAAGAGGAAATGTGAAGGAGCCCTTATATGCAAATCTGAATGCAGCTCTCAATCAGCTCATGCACAAATTCCATGATGCAATTTCAGGGTTGTTGTTTTAAATGCACACACACACAAAATGCATATTTTATAAGGGAAATGTGCAAAAAAAAAGAAGAAGACTTTTTAAAGGGAAGGTATTGTGCAACATTTGTACAAAATGGATATAAAATGTGTAAAATTTAAGTGTGTGGGTTTCTTTCATTTAAAAATGCACACACACAAACACAATTCTCTCTCTCTCTCTCTCTCTCTGTGATAGAATTGGACCCAGGATTGAGCAAAAGTGAAAATGACATAGAACAGAAAAGGCTAATCTGTCCATTCCTACTTTAGACCACAGACCTAAGTTGTTTTTGAAAGTAATTTCTTTATTTACATTGCCTCCTGTACAGCTATATTTTTATTTTTATTTTTTTATAATATTTTATTTGGGTTTTTCAAACTTAAATGCAAAAATAAAAAACAGTATAACATATATCATAACATCTTTTCATAACATCTTTGGACTTCCTCACGCCTCCCGCTCCCATTTGCATCATTGCCAATTCTTGCCAGCAATTTATCATCTTATTTACACTCTTATGTCAGATTCATTTAAGTATAATCTAAAAATTCTCCAAAAGGTTTATAATTTTTCCTCAAATTTACTTATCATCTTAACTCTCACTAATTTAGTGGTGCACAATTATTTATGATCTAGCATCCTTTCTTAGCATTCAACCAAATTACAGTATTTTTTTTAATAAATCTTGAATTTCTTCCAGTCTTCTTCGACTCTCTCCTCTCCCAGGTCTCGGATTCTGCCAGTCATCTCGGCTAGTTCCATATAGTCCATCAGTTGCATCTGCCACTCTTCCAGTGTGGGTAGTTCTTGAGTCTTCCAATTTTTAGCGATGAGTATCCTTGCTGCCGTTGTTGCATACATGAAAAATGTTCGGTCCTTCTTTAACACCTTCTGGCCGACAATGCCCAGAAGGAAGGCCTCTGGTTCCTTGGTGAAGGTATACTTAAATACCTTTTTCAGCTCATTATATATCATTTCCCAGAAGGCCTTCACCCTAGGGCAAGTCCACCAGAGGTGAAAGAATGTTCCCTCATTTTCTTTACATTTCCAACATTTATTATCAGACAAATGGTATATCTTAGCAAGTTTAACTGGGGTCATGTACCATCTATATATCATTTTCATTACATTTTCCTTCAAAGCATTACATGCAGTGAAGTTCATCCCAGTGGTCCACAACCTTTCCCAGTCCTCAAACATAATATTATACCCAATGTCCTGTGCCCACTTTATCATAGCTGATTTAACCATTTCGTCTTGTGTATTCCATTTTAACAGCAAGTTATACATTCTTGAAAGCTGTACAGCGATATTTTTAAAAGTGTTTGAACAGATCCATCTTCTTGGGCCTAAGTTTGTAAAGGCAGTCCAATGATTGACTCCATATTTTTGAAGGATGTAATTGGCTGCATGTAGGCCCAGTGGGATTCATTTCTAACAGATACAAAAGTCTGCTTTATAGAAGTGTTGTTCTGTAGAAGCAGAAATACATCTTGCAGCATAATGGGACAATCCTAAGCAGGTTTATTTTTTAAAAATTAAAGAATTGTCCAGTAGCACCTTAGAGACCAACTAGGTTTGTTTTGAGTATAAGCTTTCGTGTGCATGCACACTTCTTCAGATACACTGAAACAGAAGTCACCAGACCCTTATATATAGTGGGAGGGTGGGGTGAGGTATTTCTCAGAAGGGTAGGAGGAGATGGTGTTGTCTGGGTGTATGTAGACAATGACAGTTCTCTTTCTCAAGCTCTGGGAGGAAGACCTTTCATTGCCCACAGACAACCATCCAATCTTAAACAACTCCTCACCCACAATAATACAGCAACCAGACTTAACATGGACACTGGTACCAGAGCCTGAAATAAACTCAGATGCTACATACACCCAGACAACACCATCACTGGACCCAACAACATCAAACATACCATCTCAGGCCTATTTAATTGCTCATCTTCTAACATTGTGTATGCCATCAAGTGACAGCAGTGCCCTTCAGCTCTCTATACTACGCCAAAGGATAAATGGACATAAATCTGACATCAGGAATCACAAGACAGAAAAGCCAGTAGGAAAACACTTCAGTCTCACAGGACATTCAATACAGGATCTCAAAGCAACTGTCTTATTACAAAAGAATTCCAGAAATAGACTTGAAAGAGAAGTTGCTGAATTACAACTTATTACTAAACTGAAAACTATGGAGATACTTGGTCTGAATAGATATATTGGATTCTTGTCTCCTTGCACATGCTAAAGCTAATCCGGTCATCTGCATACCATCACTTGCTTTTTGCTGTAGGACTAATTGCTGTTCTTAACAGTCATCAACATGTTTACCATACCCATTGAGTCAATCACCCATCTCCCACTACCTTCCTGAGAAAAACCCCACTCCACCTTCGCACTATATACAGTGGTACCTTGGGTTACAGATGTTTCAGGTTACAGACTCCGCTAACCCAGAAATAGTACCTTGGGTTAAGAACTTTGCTTCAGGATGAGAACAGAAATTGCACAGCAGCGGCGTGGCAGCAGCGGGAGGCCCCATTAGCTAAAGTAGTGCTTCAGGTTAAGAACGGACCTCCAGAATGAATTAAGTTCTTAACCCGAGGTACCACTGTATAAGGGTCTGGTGACTTCTGTTTCAGTGTATCTGAAGAAGTGTTCAGGCACACAAAAGCTTATACCCAGAACAAACCTATGTCAACTGTACCTTAAAGACCAACTAAGTTAGTTCTAGGTATGAGCTTTCGTGTGCATGCACACTTCTTCAGATACACTGAAACAGAAGTCACCAGACTCTTCTAAATAGTGGGAAGGTGGGGAGGGGTATTCCCACTATTTAGAAGGGTCTGGTGACTTCTGTTTCAGTGTATCTGAAGAAGTGTGCATGCACACGAAAGCTCATACCTAGAACTAACTTAGTTGGTCTTTAAGGTGCTACTGGAAGGAATTTTTTTATTTTGTTTTGACTATGGCAGACCAACACGGCTACCTATCTATAACTATGTCAACTGTGTCAGACCAACACAGCTACCTACCTGAATCTAGGTTTATTCAGACATAAAGTTCTGTTTATAGAAATCACCTTAAAGAGATAGTGCAAAACATACAACCTATTTACTCAGCTAACCTCTCCTACACTTACTAACTGAGGAAAAGTCAAGGAACACTTTTCCAAAAAGTGGGCACTATGAAGGTGGAGTTAAGCAATCTGGGCTCCAATTCTAAATAATCTTGTCAGAGAGGAAGCCATTATTTAACACAATGGGATTTAGTTCTATGTAGACAGGTATAGGAGTGCGCTGTTTGGATGCAACAATTTGCACACATTGTATGAAGAAAATCACAATGAAGTCGACAGTAAAATTCAGCTGCCGCTTGGTCAGCTATTATATGTGGAATGACAAAGGCTATTTTGTTCTTTGCCTCAAGCAGCAATATTTATTGCAAATCGTTCACCATGAGAAGTTGGAAGCAACAGAAACCATAGGATTGCATTCAAAATAGCACTAAAGGGAACTGCTGATTTTGCATTGCAGTTCTCTAGCCAAGGTAGATGTAAAAAACAAAAACAATTATACCATTGTAAAGTTGTATAACATTTGTATATTAATGAAAACACCGTACATAAATGCCTTGCTTAAGGGAAAATTGCTTTGCAAAAGTGCATACAATAGGCAAAATTGCACACAACTGTGTACTGTAGGAGAAAGTTGCTGATTAAAAGGGCCTTAAAAAATTCTCAAACTGATGCGGAAATGTGGAGAAATGAATTTAGAATTCGAAAAGTGAGAAACTGAGAGAAACCAACACTGACAGATTCACTATCTCAACCTAGGTATGTATGCGTATTTATTATAGGGATCATTCAAGCATTTTTACAACACAACAAAATATTCCTACCAGCATGCATTTTATCTTAAAATATAAACACCTTCCCCTGAAGGAAGAAATGAAGTATGTGTTTATGCAAGATTTTTATACGTGCTGAGCAAATCGTTCTAATTCCACAAGGACATGAGACAGGAACAAACTGGCTGGCAGTGGATAGATATTCTTGCTTTCTTTAGAATTTGGCCAACTTGTGATTTCAAACCAAGAAACTATACAAATTCTACTTGTCATTAAAAAAAACTAATACACAGAGTCTGCAGGCAATAATGGAATGGTGGGTGGTTACCTTTTTTAAGCAACTTCAAAAAGCTTTTAGGACTAAACATATATGTCAAGCCCTTGCCCCTCCAGTTCCCAGAAACAGAAGCTAATAAGCTACATCTTTCCAAGAGAAAATTGCACTCCAGCTTTGGTCGAAATAAGATGATTACGAAGTTCTATAGCTTCAACTGTCAAAACCTATTCCCCTTCACCTTCATTTGGCTGGGAGAACATAGATCTATCATTTTATATTTCAGTGTTCCCAGCTGATTTAAGCTAATATGTGATGCCTTTGATAAAAAAATGTGAACTTTGCCAGTGTGCACACACACACAAAAAAAAACTGTGACTGGAACATTGCTTCCAAATGTCTTCTTCACAAAACATGATAGGGGGTGGGATGCTCTGAGACTGCAAATCTGAGGAGACAGACAGACATATCTACAGAGGTTTGCCCAGTTCTCCCCTCTCCAGTTTTTGGGTGATCTCAGCTTCCTTGCTACATTTACTAGGCTCCAAAAGCAACATTCATTTTCTTTTCAGGACCCTGGGTTTTAACTGGGCTGTCCACTTTTCCCTTTTCCTCCAAGCACCTTTGCTAGTTTATGCAATTAAACATTGGTCCAATGCATTATATATATTCATTATTTAAACATACATGAGAGTCTATTTTAAAACCTTGAAATGTGATGGTTGAGAGGAGGTGGTTTCATAATCATCACAAGGGACCTTTGGAAGCAAGTAAGTCCCCACCTTCTCAAGGCCAGGAGAAAATATCTGCATGTCTAACCAAAATGGAATTAGTGTGGCTTCACATTGCCAAGTGTGGCTTCACATTTTCATAAATAAGTTTGAAAACATTTAATGCCTAAATGGAGACTGGCATCAACAGCAGTGTGTTCTCTCCAGGTTGGAACGCAGAGACGAATTGTTGCCTTCTGCTAACACTCTGACTCCCCGTGGCAGAATTTTTATTTGTCACTGTGCAACAAAGCATATGATAAAACTTTATTTGTATCACCTTTTCCATTTTTGATATGGCTTATAAACACAGGTGTGCATCTCAGGGTATTTTGTGCATCACAAATGGGAGGAGCATGATATTGTTTGATCTGACACAAAACCACCCAGAAAGGGTAGATTCATTCACATGCCAACCTGGCTGGATTTAGGGAAAGTGGATGGACAGCTGATCCACATCCCAAAAGTAGCCAGTACACGCCAATGTGCACCAGGATAGTGCTGTAGTCAATCTTTCTCTCTCTCTCTGGAGTAATTCTAATGAAGCTTCTAAGGTGGTTTACAAAAGCTTTTTTGACTGCCTCTGAAGTTGTGGTGATGTTCTATTGAAAAATTTTTCATTTGCTGCTGTTGCATTTGCTGCTGCCTCAGCTTTCCTCCTTTTCCCTGTCGACCCATCACATTATGAGCTGAGTCAGTGTCTTTGAGCTACTCTTGCAGCCCGAGCCACGTCCTCTCGGTCATAGATGTGTTTACACCCAGCAATGTCAGACATAGTGAGGTGCAGCAATCACTAGGCATGGGCTTCAATGCTTGTCTGTGCTTGTGGTTGTGGTTCTTGCCACACCAGCTTGATTCATGCCAATACTAATTTACTTCAGCCGTACAGGCTCAGCCTGTAGCATGTACATTCACTGTGAGCTCAGTTCTGCTGCTGACCATTGAGCCAAAATTACCCATCTCCAGTGAAACAGTGTTGTGGCTGGTTTCGATTCTAATGCAAATCATCTGTTCCCAGGGAACACAAGAACAATACAGAGAAGAATGGTGTGTTTGTTAACTTCCTAATATATTGTATATTCTATAACATGATATGCAGTTGCCTTAAGGCTATCAATGGCCCCTCCACAAAATATATGGCATTACTTTGCCACTGCAGCAGTGGAGTAGCGTGGATGGCCAGCACCCGGGCTGCATGGAGGGAGGGGTGGCTGGGAGGGAAACGTACAGAGTAAACTTGCACATTCAACTGCCTAACGACATCCATGTCACCCAATATATCACAGCCACAGACACTGGTGGAGGAAGAGGAATGCGGGGGGAGTGTACTGCCCCTGCCAGCGCGATCCCAGTGGGGTGCTATCATGGCTGCCCCCTCCGCCTGTGCTGGGTGCCACAACCCTGCAGGCAGCATGCCACGCCCTCAGGATGTGTTCCAGCCCCGCGCCCATCTGCTCCTTGCCCCCCTCGGTGCCGTAGCATGAAGCTCCGCCACAGGCCACAGAGATAAGAATAGTCATTCCATTGTCTGAATAGATCACTTCCTGGTTAGCATGGAGATGCCGTTTTCAGTAATGGAAGTGTGCAGCTGTATTGAGGCAGCATTGAGTGTTGAAATTTTGCTCCCCTAACAATTTTTTTTGGGGGGGAAACCACCCTTGTGGGTCCACCCCCCCACACACTATTCCACTGCACTCCACCAATTTGATATTCTACGTGATTACTTACATCCCCTGTTCCAGTCCCCTTCACCTCACTCAGTCACCTCACTGGATCTTTTCTTTGCCTGCTGGGTATAGACATCAAAACAAACAGCATTCATTGTTCTTCGAGTTATTCTTTTCTATCATAGGGTTACCTAAAGTGCCTACCATACTCTACCCTTACTCAGAGATGGACACTTAATATTTTAACTATTGTTTTATTTGCCTGAGTTCTCCAGACGCGGTTACTCAAGTTTATATTTTTATTTTCCAGCAAGAAATTCTACAATAGGGACATTTCCTTCCCCATAAACATTTATTGACTTACTTATTCATTATTTCAAATTTATAATCCAAACTTCCTCCCCAAAGGGATCATGGGACAGCTATCATAAAAAAATCTAAGAGCAATTTAAAACAACACTAGAACATATTGCAGACATCAGTTAAAAACAAACAGTGTAGAAACTTCATAAAACTATTGGCCAAAAGCCAAGCTTTTTTTAAAAAAAGAACTTTACATGTTTTCTGAATGCAGGTACAGATTTATTTATCCCTTTCTTTTCTGCTTTTGGCAATGCATGCTGCTGATTGTTGACAGGGGCGGAGAGAATCTGTATTTTATTTTTAAAAGACTCTCCTTTCTTACAACTTGAATCAATTGGATTGAGTCCTACCCTCCGGAGCTGCAGAAAACAAGCTTGCCCCATCTTCCATATGACAGCCCTTTAGATATTTGAAAATGACAATCATATCTCTTCTCAGTCTTCACTTTTCCAGGCCAAACATACCAAACTCCCGCAACTGTTCTTCACGAGGCTTCTTTTTCAGACCCTTGATAATCTTGATTGCCATCCTCTGACCATGTCCCGGCTTGTCAATATCCTTCTTAAATTGTGGTGCCCAGAACTGGATACAGTATTCCAGGTGTGGTCTGACCAAGTGAGAATAGAGCAGTACTATTACTTCTCTTGGTCTGGACATTATCCCTCTGTCGATACAGCCTAGAATAGCATTAGCTATTCCCCCCCCCCCCCCGCTGCTGCACCACACTGTTGACTCGTGTTAAGCTTGTGGTCTAGTAAGACCTGTAGATCATTTTCACACATACTACTGGCGACCCCCATCTTATATTTGTGCATCTGGCTCTTCCTGCCTAAGTGTACAGCCTTACATTTGTCCCTACTAAAATTCATTTTGTTAGTTAGGGCCCAGTTCTCCAATCTGTTAAGTACACCTTGAATCCCGACTCTGCCTTCTGCAGCATTAGCTACTCCTCCAAGTTTGATGTCATCTGCAAATTTGATGAGCATCCCTCAAAACCCTTTTCCAAGTCGTTCATAAAGGTGTTGAAGAGCCCCAGACGTGGGGAGGGGAGCTGGGCACACTCTGGCTCTTAACCCCCCCTCTGCTTCTGCCGCTGAGTCTGAACTGCTCTCTGCCACAGCCTCTTCCTGCTCACTAAACCTTGCTAGCTCTTCAGCTTCCAACACTTTCTCTTTCCAGTCTGTTGCCTCTTCTTCTTCTGACCACTCATTGCTGATACTGATAACTATATACCTCATTGAATCTTGTTTTGAATCTTGTCTTGTTGGATAAGAATGTACCACTGGCCCATCTAGCATTGTCAACAATGGCAGTGGCTCTCCAGGATTTCAGGCAGGATTCATTCTAAACCCTACCTAGGGAACTGAAGTGGGTATTTCTGCATGCAAAGCACATACTTCACTATGGAGCTACCATTCTCAGTGGTACTCAGTAGTTCAGTGATTGATCTCAGTAGTATGAGACATTATTTGTCAGAGGAAGAGAGTGGTATATAGACAGTATATAACTTCCCTGCTGTCCCTTCAGGATAACTACACTGCACTTTGAAGATTATTCCAAGTTGTTGGATTCCAAGTAGGCTAACAGAATTTTTAGAGACGCTAAATTTAAAGCAGGTGAAATATCAGGTACAGCAAGAAACTTCTGTGGTTGTGAAATAGTAAAGCTGTTTCCTTTAACCAACTGGAGCCCCATTTTGTGACTGATTAATTGACATTGGCAGAATGTTTCCTAATTTTTGCTCATAGCTATATGAGTTATAAATAGTATATTCCATGAAAGGTCCTACTTCTTATTGAAGTATAATTCATTTTATTCATAGGTATCTTAGAAGTTTACATTTAAGTCTTTGCAGCTTGATATACAGTCACCCAAAGTCTTTTTTCCTACCTAGCATGAAGCAATTAAGGAATCATGTTTTAAATTTGACTGGTTTTCTGTTAGTATTATTCACACCAGCGAAAATAATATTAACAGTAATAACCCTCTTCCTCCTGCAAAATAGAGTTGGCTGGGTTTGTCTATGAATTTGCCATATAGGCGCTTTATGTTCTGCCTGTGTGCCATTCTGATTAGCTGGGATTTCCGCTTACTTTCCTGAGGGCAAGGATTACATCCCACAGCCTCTGTAAATATGCAAAGAAAACAACAAGAATTAGTTGTATTTGCAGTTAACATAAAACTAAACAAAATGAAATATGGTGTGCTTAGTTATGCCATATTTTAAGAACTTCAAAAAAAATTCTTCTAAGCATACAGAAGAGAAAAATGAAGAAATTATACCATTAAAACAGTTCATAATCAAAATGAAGAACAAAATGACATTCAGAGCTTCATACATCAAAATTCCCACATTTGGGTGTAAGCTAGAGACAGTTAAGCACGTGTAAATCCTATTAAAAGCAACAGAGCTTAAGAACATAGGGAAGAACCATGAGCTGAATATGACAAAAATATGATTAACCTCCTCGGGATTTTTGTTCATTGTGTTTATTCATTATTAATACTAGTTTTGTGCAGTGGAGTGACTTTCATAACCTCCCAGAAAGCTGAAAACTCCATAATCTCATGATGTATCTCTTGCTGGGCATTATCCTATCCAGCTGTAGGAAGTCCAGGGTCAGGGAGGCTAAAGTTAACTCATTATTAGCAGAAACCAGGCCAGTTCAGGGGAGCCAGCCCTAAAGAGTACAGTAACTCTTCTTGGTAGGTCTTGCCCCTATGAGGCAGATCCCCACCTCCTCACAATTGCCTAAATTTCCTCTCCTGGGTCCTTACCAGGCAATCTGAGACTACGCTGACATGCCTGTCTCTGGTCCTCTCTCTTTAAACCTCTTCTATTTCCAGGAGACCAGCCAAGATGGGAGCTTGTTCCAACAGGAGGAGGAAGACACCCAGCCTCCTTCACCAGCTTGACTTATTTCTGCATCTCCACCTCCCTCCTCTCTTGTTTCAACTTCAGCTTCTGATTCTGGGCTTCCCTCTGCCACAGACTCTCCCTGCTCACTAAACCTGCTGTCTCTTCAGTTTCCAACACCTCCTCTCCTAATCTTCTCCCTCTTCCCCCTCCAACCACTCCTCATCATCCCACCACCAATCCTTGGGCTCTGAGCCTTCACCCTTGGGGGTTCCCCAGCTGGTGCCTGCCACCATTTCTCTGTTTCCAGCCAGTCCATAACATCCAGCAACATAAGCATCACAAGAGACAGCTGACTTCAAGCAGGTGACATTGCAGTTATGCGACTCTGCAAAACAAAAATGCTTTTCTTAAATTCTGTACCATATATGGTTCTTCAGACATTAAACTCTTCAATGTACATTCACCTTTGTAGATTGCACACTGCTGTCTATTAATTTCTAAGATTCCCAGTGTACAAGGACCCAACAAATGCCATTGGAGAGTGCCAGTTAGCAACAGCATGATTTTGAAAACACACCATTCCCTCTAAGGAATTGCTGTCAGGCGACTCTTCAATCCACTTTGATTACTGGATTATTTAATAATAATAATAATTTTATTATTTGTACCCCACCTATCTGGCTGGGTTTCCTTAAGGAGGGGCTGCATCACCCTGTCGGGTTGTTATTATTATTATTATTATTATTAATAATAATAATAATAATAATATCTTATTAAAATAAGTAAA
The DNA here is from genome assembly GCF_964252035.2 of Podarcis erhardii. NCBI lineage: Eukaryota > Metazoa > Chordata > Lepidosauria > Squamata > Lacertidae > Podarcis > Podarcis erhardii. Next base: position 51,268,025 of record NC_138508.1, on the reverse strand, counting down.
TAAGAAATAAGAAATATATTATCATAGTTTAATAGTATTATAATAGCTTAATACTATAACAGCAGCAACAAAAAAAAACAACAACAACAACCTGGATCTAATTGTCCAGGTTTCGTACCCAATGGCACCTCATTTTCTTGCAGTTTTCAAACTGATTATGCACAAGAAAACTGTAAGACAGAACATGATTTGTATTTTCCCAACACAGAATGGTAAAATCTTCCCTAGCTGGATAACCACTGCACCTGGCAAAATTTCATGCCTATATTTTGCATCCAGTTCTGGCAGAAAATAAAAAAGATAGAAATTTTTTATTTCCATTTTTCAAAAAAGTCATTTTAAAGGTTCCCTGCACAAAAAATCTCTGGATGAATCTGCCTGAAATTTGGCAGGCTTAATGTCTGCTTGACAGGCTCATTTCCTTCTATATATCATCCACTTACGTGAAAATGGAAAAAAGTTATACCTATTTTTAGATTTTTCATTATAGTCAATATAGGCAAACAGAGCTTCTGATAGAACAGATCAGATCTGGACCAGAATAACAAGTTGAATAACTTATAGCGAATAAAAAACAGATCATGTTGCTTTCAAATGCTACAGGTACAAGGCTCACTCCTGGAAAAAACACAGGATCTTAGTTTTTTAAAAAAGAAAAAAGCTATGCACATTAAAATAGTGTTTAACAGTAAGCAGCTGTATATTACTGACATCTGAAACTTCAAAGCTGTTCAGCAGAAGAGGGCAGTGTTTCTACACTGTTGCTGGGGGAAGTCTGCATTATCTTTTTTATATATCAATCTCTAGCCAACCAATGCATTTATAGGCAATCTCAATATGTTGCAATGCAATATACCATTTGGTTAAAGAGTAATCATCATATTTAATTATTATCAGATTCAGCAATACTGACCCAGTGGAACAGTCTGCAACCTCAATTCTTATTACTTCGTTTAGTGGTTTATGCGATGAATGAGTGGTTTCATGAAGCAAGGTTTAAGAAATGGACATAGGTTGTTTTTTAAGTCATCCTATATTTTATCTACATAGTATCTATATACTGGTTGGATCCAGACTTCATGCCTTCAGGAGGAAGGGGACCAATCCCTCTGCAAAGTTACAGCGTGGTGCTGGTAATGCCAGGGTTGCAGGTTCGCTCCCCATATGGGACAGCTGCATATTCAGATTGAACTAGATGATCCTCAGGGTCCCTTCCAACTCTATGATTTGATGACTGATCTAGAGGGCTGGGGAAGAGTACAGCTGTCAGCCAGTAGCCAGGAACAATTGGAGTTGTAATCTAGCAATTCTACACAGCGTTGCAGCAGAGGGCTGGCCTGCCACCACGGCAGCCACAATGCTGAGTCTTTCAGCAGGAGTGTGCTGGTCCCGGGGGGGGGGGGGACCGTGAGGCGTGGTCAAAGTCCGGTCCTGGGCCGAGGGTCTGGAGACTGTCCACCAAGAGGGAAGCGGGGTCCAAAGCAAGAAGCCGGGCGTGGTCGGGAACTCCGGAAAAACAGGTCTGGGTGCTGGCAGAAGCAGGTTTCCAACATCGTTGCTCCCGCAACCTGGGACCGGGCTGACTGGCCTTTATCTTCTCTGAGGCTAGGGGTGGTCCCGGCCCACAGGTGACCTGCCTCTCCTGGCCTTAAGGCGAGCACTCCTCCTGAGAGCACTTAGTTCCCTCCGCCTCTCTGCCCTGAGCCTCTGCAGCTCAGGAGAAGCTGGAGGGTTACTGGATCCATGGGCAGCTTCACCTTCCCCTGACAGGGCTGGGAGAGGTGCACCTGTAGGCAATGGGTCCTCAATCACCTCCGGAGCCAGAGTGGATACATCTGGTGTCTGCTCCTGAGGACCCGGCACAGGTGCAGGCCCTTCAGATAAAAGCCCCTGCCCCGGCTCAGCTGGCCCTGGAGGCGGGGACTCCTGTGCAGGCTGGGACTCCTCAGATTTAGCTTCTGAATCAGATTCCCAGGCCATCACGAGGAGGGAGACATAAGAGCCCTCTCCCTCCAGCTGAAAAGTTTGAATCAAGCATGCCTACAGGATGAACCAATAGCAGGTGGGCACAGGGGTGGGGCAGGGGTGGAGGAAGGCATAGCTGTCAACGTTTCTCTTTTTTTTTAAGGGAAATTCCCTTAATACGATTCCTTGCAAGAAAATGGAAAAGTTGGCAGCTATGGAGCAAGGGGTGGGTGGTGGGTGCGGTCTGCCCCGGGTGTCACCACTGAGGGGGTGACAAAATGCTGGGCAGCACTCACCGCAGGGCCTGCAGCGCGCCCAAGCCACATGTCCCTCCTAGGACGCAGGCTCCACACTGCCCCAAACAGTCTACCTGCCACCTCGCCCTCAGCTGTAGAGAGGAGGCAGGCAGACTCCTCGGAGGAGCCCTGGAGCGTCCTGCCCCAGCTCGCCCTGCCCCACTGGTGGCTGGCCCTTCCCCTGGCGCAGGGCACATGCGCCACCCCAGGCGCCCAATCGGCTTGCTCCGCTGCTGTTGTGGGCTCTCTCTTCTGAGGACTTCACTCAGGTATGTCCCTGGGGTTAAAAGCAGGCCCAGCTCTCACAGAGCACCACAGACCTCATTTAGTTTCCTTACCATTCTACCTGTAGTTGGACTAGTACCTACCTGCTCCTGGGGTTAGGTTGGTATTTTGACTTTGCAATGGAGTTAGCTATTCAGTCACTATTCAGGGCCAGAGAAGAATTTCTCCTACCAGGTTTATTGGCTGATCTTCCTCATTGTCACAGCTTTGGATAACGCATTGAGTCACGATTGGGAGGAAGGTTGTAAGTATCTGCCTGCCCCTCCAAGGGAAGGAGGTATCCTGTTAAAGGGATCCTGGATGAGCTGCTTCTGTCCGGATGCCCAGGCAGGGTCTAGGGCCATAGTAGCCCTCGAGTCAGCGATCCAAGAGAAGTGGCACCTATTTGATGCATGTCATAGGGCACCCTCAAAATTGGTTCAACCCTTGGGTTGAACCAGCAGGGGGGTTGGGTGATATTTATTATAACCCAGTGCCTATGCCAAACCTCTTACACCTGTAATCAATAAAGTTGTGGCCTAAATTGAACCATACAATGTTGTCATGAGCACGGGTGGTGCTGTGGTCTAAACCACTGAGCCTCTTGGGATTGCCGATCAGAAGGCCAGCAGTTTGAATCTGCATGACAGGGTGAGACCCCTTTACTCTGTCCCAACTTCTGCCAACCCATCAGTGTGAAAGCATACCAGTGCAAGTAGATGAATAGGTACTGCTGCAGTAGGCAGGTAAACAGTATTTTCATGCGCTCTGGCACTCGTCATGGCCCTCCATGCACCAGTAGCTGACCACTTGACCTGGAAAGCTGTCTGTGGACAAACACTGGCTCCCTTCGACTAAAAAGTGAGATGAGCGCTGCACCTCATACTCACCTTTAACTGGACTTAACCATCCAGGGGTCCTTTATCTTTACCTTTGTTTTACTGCCATAAGTGGTCTTTGGACAGCAGTACCTGGCAGGATGACAGGTTTATGACACCTGGGTATGCAGCAACTGGAGGGCTACAAGTCTCCACCTTTGCACTTAACTCTGAGTAGTAGTAGTAGTAGTAGTAGTAGTAGTAGTAGTAAATCAAGTGGTTGTTGCTATTAAAATTTATATGTCACCCCCCAAAAAATCTGAGTGCCTTACATAATGCCATATACTATCTCGTTTAAAATATTGAGAGTGCTTGAATGAAGAAGAACAGCATTTTTATTGCAACAAATTTCATCTTGCAGATAATAACAGATATGATAAGCAATCCATGGTAGCCATTCATGATGCACATCAAGCCCAGAGAAGCATGGAACAGATATTGTTTTAATTATTTCTATTATCCCTGGCTGTATTTATTACTAGAGACTGAAGGTTGTTAGCAATTAAAATGGGAAATACATAATACATAACATGTTTTTGTTCCAGCTAATCTTACCATTCTAGAATTAGAAAGCTGAATATGAGTAAGGTCTGCTGTTGCATTTAGTTTGTGTTCATTATTTCTAAGAGCACTCCTTTTGTAATGAAAATGTGCAATCATATCTGCTGTGTTTTTAGGATAGGGCATAGATTTGCAAAAAAAAGGCAGTAGGGTATGAGTATATGAAATAATTTCAATTGTAAAATACTATGCTAGTAACAAATAAACATCTCAACAACAGAGGTAAATTAGGGTTGTCAGGAATTTTCCTGACGTATGGCAGGCCCAGGTAAATGTTTGTCGTACTTGGGGTAAGTGTTAAATAAATACTACATATTGCTATTGCAGTTTTCCCTTCTTTCTGTGAGCACAGAAAAGTTGTGTTAGATGATGAAAGATGGTATTTTGTATGAGTGTGTTCTTACCATAGTGTTGTTTTTAATGGGCTAAAAATATGAATGCTTGATCTTTATTAATTCGTGCCTGAAATGACTTGACTTACTGCTTCTGGAGTAATGGACAGGTAACCTAGCTATGCAATAGATTTCATACATTCTTTGAATATGGTGATGCCATTCTTGATAGCTTAAATTAGGCCTGACCACAAGATTCAGCCAAGTAAATGTCTTTGGGATAAAACAGTACATATTGTGAAACATTTTGCAAACTCTTTATGAAAAAATGTTGCACATGAATTATAGCCTTTTCCTAGATTGCTGCTGCCACCATTTCCCCACAATGCTTCAGCTGTCTTTGTAATGACATTTGTGTACATTCACCCTGATATATACATTTTTGTCCCCCTTCGCATAGCCCCTTGAAAATTGTCATAACCTACTATCCATGAATGGGGTGGAAAATTCGGAGAGCTGATTAGAGTAAGCCCTAATCAAACTATTTTTCATTAATCTTACAATTTCCCTAGTAATTAAAGGTAAAGGTAAAGGACCCCTGGATGGTTGTCCAGTCAAAGGTGACTATGGGGTGTGGCGCTCATCTCGCTTCAAGCTGAGACAGCTGGTGTTTGTCCACAGACAGCTTTCCAGGTCATGTGGCCATCTTGACTAAACTGCTTCTGGCATAATGGAACACCATGACAGAAGCCAGAGTGCATGGAAATGCAATTTGCCTTCCTGCCACAGCGGTGCTTCTTTATCTACTTGCACTGGTATGCTTTCAAACTGCTAGGATGGCAGAAGCTGGGATAGAGCAATGGGAGCTCACCCCGTCACATGGATTCATCTGCTAACCTTTGAATTAGCAAGCCCAAAAGGCTCAGTGGTTTAGACACGGCGCCACCCACTCCATCAAGCAAGAACCTCAGAATTTACCTCTAATTTTGCCTTTCATAGTATTGAGTGATGACCTCTTCTGCTATATTTTGCTCATCAATCTATTTTGGCTTCCTTTGAAATTGATCCTCCATATTGTATTTCACTTCAGCTGAAATTCACTGACAACTTTTCTCACTAATCCAGTCCAGTTCAGCCATCATATAAAGCCTTTGGGCTAACCCTACTTCATCTTGCCATGTGAAGCCCTCAAATAATACAATCCTTCAGCTCATTCATGTCATTCTGGAATCCCTAGGTACTATCCCCTGCCTTCCCTGAGTGGTGCTAAAGTGCCATTATATTTGCTGCTAAATTGTCGTTTGGATAGCTTTGCCAATTGGAGATGAGCTGGCCAAGGACTTGCCTTTTCAGACCATCCACTGGATGGCATGCAAAACCATAGATGGGTGGGATGTCTTAACCCTTCTTTTAGTACATCTGAACTGAGCAATTACAAACATATTTCATTTCTAATTAGCAAACACTCTGTCTTTCTAAGCACGCTGGTACACAATCTGTTTGGTTGCTCTTTTTTTCCAAAGAGCAATGTTGGCCTGCAATTAATTATAGGTTTTTAAATCGGCACAAGCAGAATTGAGCAAATAAAAACAAAGAAATTACCCAACACCACCTGTGTAAACCTTTAGATCCATTTATTTTGTCTAATCAATCTGAAGAATGTAGTTTATAACATAAATCCTGGAACTTCTTTATCATATGGCATTAGCTACCTTTCTGTCCTGTGGTATATTCCAAACACAATCCTTCAGCAAGCCATGAAGGTCCCTCAAGAATACCATCTGGTTCTGGAGATTTACTGCCAGATGATCTATTGGTTCTTTCAAATGCTTCATCTGTGACTATAGACACAAATAACTCCTGTGACATTTTGAAAATATCTGTCACCTGTAAAGTGCTCATCTTATACTTGTCCAGTGATGCTGTTGATTCACTGGCAGGGGTGTGTATGTGAATGTCTGTGTGCTAGGCTTATTATTACAGCAATAATAGATTCAACTTTAGTCTTTTAGTTTTGTGTTTTCAAACTCTATCCCTATCCTGATTACAATGCTTCAACTCATCAAACTTTGTGCTGACATCTTTTTTTTTAAGCTTTCTGATTTTGGGGGGGAAAAGTTTATAAATACTAGAAAACCCTACCTGCTTGTCATGGCGGAAGGACCCCAACTCCTCCGCTCTCAAATAGCTGACAGTGTATAATTATTGAAGACTGGATATATTACTCTGTTGTACTCAGCAGTGTAGATCATAAAGAAGAATTAAGGTTGAAAAAGCTTTATACTACAAAATGTCATGGTTTATTGTAATCACTCACTCCCATATTGAAAGCAACAACACACTGTAGACTTGCACTGATTTTTCACAGCATTTCTGTGTAACTTAAGTCCAAACAATGCAGCAGATAAAAAGATTGCACACAAGATTGTACACTTTTTAAATCCGGAAAGCCTTGGTTGTTTCTGGAATGTTCTTCTGCACTGGCTTACAACTGTCAAAAAATCAAGCATGCAGATCTTTTTGGTAGGAAGCAGGAGAGATCTATAATACAGCAACTGTAATAGTTCTTTAGAAAGACCCGCTTTCCAGTATGAAAACTGGGCTCTCATTCCAGACTAGCACATGACCAGTGCTATTTGCCCAATCAGGCTGCCGTTTGCTTTATCTTCAAAAAGAGCCCTTCTTTCATCTTACTCCCCTTCTAGACCAGAGCTGCAGGGTAGGCAATTTTGAAAGAAAAGTTGAAAGGAAGACAAAATGCTTTGAAGGTTGAACTGGGTACAGCTTTATTTTGAACTTTGCAGAAAGTGAAAGGTGAGGAAGCATGGCTTGCCATGTAAATAGCAAAGCAACCCCAGTTCCCTGGACAGCTTAAAAACTGAGGGCAAGCCAGTGATCTCCTGTCCAATTTATAAAATGCTGGAGATGAGGGGAGCAAATTTAAAACTGTCCATGATCTCTTAAGATATTATCTACTAGGGATGGAACATCCTAAAAATGGTAGCTAGTAGCCATTGATAGTCCTTAACTTCATGCATTTGCCTAATCCTCTTTCAAAGCCATCCAAGTTGGTGGCCATCACTGCCCCCTGGGGAGCAAATTCTATGGTCTAAGATGTACTATACTTACTTTTATCTGTCCAGAATTCTCCAACACTCATCTTCATTGAATGTCCACATGATATTGTGCTACATCAGAGGGAGAAAACCTCTTTCTATCTACTTTCTCCATGTCATGCATAATTTTATACCCTTCTAGCATGTCACCTCTTTCTTTTATTCTAAACTAAAGAGCCCCAAAGTCAAGGTGGTGCTGCTTTGGCAGCTTTGGACCCAATGAACTATTTCAGGCCAGGTCCCCAAAGAGGGTCTACACCAAGGCCCCAAAGCAAAGAGCTAGTAGTTTGGGCAAGGGCACAAAGCACACAGCGGTAGCAGTTCAAGCAAAGGAATAGACAGTGTCAAGAGGCAGTCCACAGTCTGGTCATAGTCTGGAGACAAATGTTCAGGCAAAGTTGAATCCAGTGCTGTGTATCCTACTCATAAAGCTTTTACAGCAAAAGCCATAAACTCAAAATTGTTTAGGAACAGGGGCAAAAGTGGTTTGATGTTAAAGGTGGTTTATCATCAATTCCCATCAATCCTATAACCATACACTCCTCAGATGAAAATATCCAAGCATTGGTGAGACAGAACTAAAGTGACTTTTAAAAGTTCCTCTAGAGTAACGTTGGTCTGTATGTGTGGGAGGTATGGAATCACTTTTTATCAGCAATGAATGCACTACAACTGGGAACATTGCTTATTTGGTGAAAGCCTGTGAAATATTGTAACTATACTACAGTGAACATCAATATTTAATTTGTCTCATATGTTTCTTGCTATGAGTAAGTACTCATGCAATGCAATATATCAAGGGACTATGTGTATTAGAAACAATAAAGAGAGAACTTACCAAAATTGAGAAAGATTGGGAACCTTCTATTTCTAACTTAAATATATTTTCTGCAGTTAACTCTTTCAAACTCGGGCTTCCAGCCATGGTAGCAAATATTGTGGCCTTCTGTTTCATCATAATCCTCTCTCTCTCTCTCTCTCTCTCTCTCTCTCTCACACACACACACACACACACACACACACACAAACAAACACACACACACACACACACACAGACACAGACACAGACACAGACACAGACACAGACACAGACACAGACACAGACACAGACACAGACACATTAAGAATTGGATGAGTTAACTCAAAGTTCCTCTTGCAGTGAAAGAACCTTTGAAGATATAGCAGGGTCAGGGTGGCACAGCATAGCCCTGGATAGCACGGCATTCAGGTTCTATGGCCACATCCACACTATAAAGCAGTATCATACCACTTTAAACAGTCCCTCAAAGGTAAACTAGAGTGACACCAGTGTCAGGAGGAAAGTATCAGTATATGGAAACATCACCGCTGCAGACAGCCAGTTTGTTGACATCACATAATGCGCCTGTCTGTGGGAGAGAAGAATTTCCCAGGACGTTCACAGGCTGGATAAGACTTTGTGAAGAGTGTAATTTGAAACCTTCCGTCTGCGCATGTTCAGGAAGTTTGTCAGACGTGCTAGAAGAAATGAACTGAAAGGACGTGTTTTTCTCTAGTGCTGTAATGTCAGAAATAAACATCATGTAAATAGATTTCTGACTTATTTTCTTTCCCCTGCGGAAGCAGGAGGGAGGGGTTGTGCATTTTACCCACTCTTGGGAAAATGTCGCCTATCAAAATCTCCATGGTCTGTCTGGATATCAGCCAGAGGAGGTTACCGGTATGCAAGCTTCGAGGACAGTGAGAGGGGCCAGCCTCTGTGGAGGGGGGCTTGCAAACTAACAGAAAGCTGCATGGCGCCACTCAAGCATACCAGCTGATACTGCTGATTAGATTAAAACCAATGAAGAGGAAGGTGGAATGCTCCTCATTCCCAATAGCTGACATTGTTTGTATCAGCGACAGGAAGTTACAATAGCTCCTTCACCCTTACCAAGAAAAGAACAAGAAAATTATACATATTGTGTGGATTTCACAGCTTTGTGCAGATTGCCCCCCAAAATTCAAAAATAATAAAAAGGTATGGGAGAGTCCTGCTCCCCAGAAGGACCTCTTGAGATCTTGTGAGGGCCCTTGTGTGACTCTTCCAGAGCCTGATGGTGGTGGTGGGATTAAAAATCCACTCTGCTTTGCATGAGGGTGGCAAGGCCCACCAGCAGTGGCTTATGACAGATAGGAATGGTTGTGCAGTGCTGTTCCCAGGATTGCTATGGCATTACACAATTTTGCTTATACACATGATATGCAGGAATGCAACCCTGCATGAGATGAGATCTATGCAGGGGAATGCAAGAAGACCTCAGAACAGAGCAGGTTAGCTCTGCCCATACCTTCTTTTTGTTATGTTCGATGTTAGCCAAAAAGGAGAAAAGCTCTGATCATGGTTGGCCTGCCATTCCTACAGTTGTTAAAAGAGCTTGATTCCAGCAGTACAATGCAAACTCAGCTTCAAGGTTCCCAAATACCATTCAAGGAAAAGGCTAGGGGGTCAGGATTCCACGTTCAGGAGAGCTGAGAACTACAAACGAGTGTGAAGTTGCTTCAACAATCAGCCCCACCTATTCACCATGCTTTTAAACAGATACAAGGAAATATCCAGATATTCACATGTCATGCCAATAAGTCATGGTCTTAAGGCAGGTATTCCTTCCTGGGGTCTATGTCTTCTCCTGCCTCTTGGTGTGTTGTCACTGCCTTAAAGACAAGGTATGGCTGTCCTCCTTTAACAACTCAATCTGTGTCATGGCACTGACTCTGCCTCATCTGATGGAGAAGTGGTTTCTTTAACATTGTATGTTCCCACCTCCTTGCCATGAATTAAGGAAGGAGGGGGGCTGTGTGACAACCAGAGGGAGAGTCTCAATGGAGGGCCCCGCCTCTGAGTAGTGGGGCTTGAGTGGGAGGGCTCTGATCAATGGCCTCTTCCTCCCCACCGTCATCTTCATCAGAGCCCCTGAGTAAGGCCATGACATGCAGCTAAACAATTCCTTTGTTTTAATATGCATATTAATGCTTCACATGCAAAAAGGCTGGATTTCAATAATTGCTTTTATTTATTCATAAGATAATCAGATGTTATGCAACAATCATTTGTTCCTTTTTAAAATATTTTTTAATCTTAACTGATCTCTTGACTCTGTTATCTCTGATGGCTTTTTACCACAATATGTCAAGAATTCAGTTTTTAGTACAAGATTATGAATGGCTTTAAAAAGAAGTGTCACACATTTGTTATGCCAGTCATTATTACCCAGGAGGCAAAATTAGCTGTTCAAAGTCAAACTTGATTGTAACCAAACCTAATTAGGTAGATGTTGCGGTCATGTTTTTAAGAAACACAAAATATTTAGATACATTTCTAATTAATCTTCTATTTGCTACTTAAATGTATGACAATATTAGATCATGTATTTGCTTTTGGTGGGAAATAGGTGTATCTCTTTCCCAAGGAAAGTGCATCAATTGCTAGGTATACCAAGTTTAATGAAAAGAGAGTTTGAATAAGTGTGGTGTACGTTGGTGTAAGTCAATCAATGTAGTAGTTTTTCCTGTGTTGTTCCTGTGGTTCTTCAATTCTGAAATATTGTGAATTCCTTGTTTGTGATTGACACTTCACTATCAGGCTTCTGTTGCCCTTTCCAGCTTTGTATGATGCCTTGGACAGACCATTTTCTGTGTAACCCACACTGGCTTAATAAAGTAATAGAATCATGGAATTGTAGATTTGGAAAGAACACCAAAGGTCATCTACTCCAACCCCCTGCAATGCAGGAATCTCAACTGATGGCCATCCAATGTCTGCCTACAAACCTTCAGTGAAGGAAAGTTCACCACCTTCCAATGTAGTTTGTTCCACTGTCAAACAGCTCTTACTATCAGAAAATTCTTCCTGATGTTTAGACAGACTCTCCTTTCTTGTAAATGGAATAAATTCACTCTGGAGCCAAACTGAACAAGCTTGCTCCATCTATCATGTGGCAGCTCTTTAGATATTTGAAGATGCCTATCATATCTCCTCTCAATCTCATCTTTGCTAGGCTAAACACACCCAGGAGTCCTTCCACAAGGAAGTGGAGACCATGGTCCAAGAAGCCAGACCTTTCCATATGCAGGTTCCCTAAGACTATAGCCAGATATGGTTGACTGAACTGAGGTCACTGAAGTCCCATTGCTTTTCATTCAATTAGCTGAGTTCAACCCATATTTATACAACAGCTGTGAAGAACACCTTGAAAATCTGAAGACAAAGGGTAGGAAACACCAAAAGCACCGATGGTTGACTCCACTGGTGCCAGTGCATGAATGGAACAGACTTATGTGTTCAGTGGCACTTACTCCCAAGTAAGTGTGCAAAGGATTGCAGCTCACAACTGTATTCTTATTTTGAAGGCATGATTCTTTCATATGACCAGAGTCGTGCTATTTAATCATGTAGTTTGAAATATTTCTGCAATTCTTTTTATTTTCATGTTCTAAAATATATTGACAGGATATGAATTCCTCTGGGCAATGCAGCTCTGTTGGTGGCTTAACAGTTAGGCAACTATTGTCTACGAGATAAATGTTCTACTTAGTGGTGATATTAGTATGACTTCAGTAGCATTCAAAATTTTCAGCAGAGGCAAGCAATCTATACAAATCTCTACAATGCCTTCCCACGTTTTTGTTTTGATTTTATTTTTATGGCCTGCCTACATATACCAGTGTTAATTCTTTGTAGCCTGAAATAAACCACTTTGCTGCTGGGTCACCTGGAGGTAATTCTTACTAGCTGCAGATGGCAATGCAAATAGCCAACTACAGGTCTGTAATAATGAGAATATCATTTTACATGCTTAACTGGAGAATGGAGAGATTGAGAGCAGAGTTCACACTACTCTAGCAAGGAATAGTAGGTGGTAGGGTTATGTGTCTCCTGTTCCACACACAAAGCTTAACTAATTTCATTATACAGTAATGATCAATTTCTCATAATTGTTTTTCTTTTAAAGAAAAGAATGAGAATATAAATGTGGAAGGGAGAGGGAGCTTTATTGCATTGCATTGTATTTACTGCAAACAGCCAGTGATCACTGATAATAACTGCACTTTCCCTATTTCTGGTATTCATTTGGTATAAAGGCCTGAGCCAAATTGGAGCTTTTGGGGAGGATCTGGGCATCAGCTGAGTTGGGTTGAGACAACCATGGATTGCTGCAGGTTAGGCTGGATGACTTCTGAAGCTGTCAGGGGCAAGGCATCAGTCAGGAAGGAGAAGCTGGCATTGGGTGGGAAAACTCTATGTAAAGGCTGAAACCTATCTGATTGCTGCCTGACTTCTTCCTATCTGAAGTCCCATTCCCAGCAGCACCCTATTGGATTAATGCCTTCACACAACAGTTATTGACCAGAGGCATCAATCCTATGAGGTGCTCCTTCATGAACAGCTTCTGTGCAGGGAAGTCATGTGTGGAGGAGCACCCCAGATAACTTGCCCCACTGCTATTTTTGATCAAGAAGGGGGGTAGGTGCAATGTCTCCTTCCCCTCCTGGCCATATGTTTAATTAGGGTGGTTTTCCCCCTTTAAATTAATTAAACATTAGTTCCACCCCCAAACTAATTTGGGACTAGATCTGGGGTGGGTAGTTCCCAAGTTAGCCCAAAGCAAGTCAGCCAGATTTTTGCCTCCCATATCAGGAGTGGGTCAGGGGTCTGTATACAGCCCTAGTATTTATAAGCATACTGCCTTCTGAATTCCATGCACTGTTGGCGTCTGCCTCACCTCCAGTGAGAGGGTGTTACATTATGCAGAGCCTACTGCACAAAATACTTTCTTTTGAGCATAGAGAGATTTGATTTCTGGAGCATGAGGCACCTCCAGAATCTCAGCCTATAGGAAGTGAGTTGCTGTTTAAGATACCCCGGTCCCAAGTTGTTTAGAGCTTTGTACACTAGTACAAAAACCTTGCTGTTACCACAGTAAAGTTACTGCCATCAGCAATTAAACTGCTGAGTTCTGCACCAGCTGGACTAGGCCCCAAGTAAAGCCCATTGCAGTACTGCAGTCTTCAGTCTACCAATGCATGGACCACTGTGTGCAAGCTTTGGTGGTCTAGGAATAGCAAATGTTTTCTCACAATCTGAAATTGATAAAGGATACTGCTAGACACTGAAGACATCTGTGCCCCTAGTGATAGTGCCAAATCTAGGAGAACCTAAAGACTACAGTTTTGGTTTATTTGTTTTTTTAAAAAAAGACTGGACACCCCAGCTCAAAGTATGTAATTGAACAATTTCCAGGGCATGGAAACCACTCACACAAAGATGCTTCCATCTTGCCAGAAAAAAACGCTCAGTTTGTTGGCTCTCATCTAGTCCTACCACAGCATCCATACACTTATGCAGGGCTTGCATGGCCTCTCTCAGTTCAGATGTTACAGAGAAAATAAAGCTGGGATGGCACTTCGGTCAAAATCCTTGTTTCACAGAATAGCACTTGGGACCAAAAAAAGAAGAAAAAAAAGGTGTCCCACTGCAGCACCCTACAGCACAAATATCAGGTGGCAAGGAGCAATCACTCAGTACTACTCTCTGAAACTAATCCCCACAAAAAGCTACTGCAAAGCAGTGCTCATAACCCCCATCTCACAGAGCCAGCTCAGTAAATTACCATGGGCAATGGTAACAAAAGCCACTGAAAGATCAAGAAGAAGCAATAAGGTCACACATGTAGGGTGATTAAGTCTGTAGGCAAGCCTAAACCCAGAGTGATATAGGTCCAGATAATGAGTTTTCTCCAAGAATACTGAAAGTGATCAGCCATCACACTCTCAAACACCTTCTCCTTGAAAGAAGTATTTGTGCCTGGGCAGCAGTTATCATGTTCCATAGGGTATGGCTTCTTTTTGGCCAATGGTCAGGGATGATGGGAGTTGTAGTCCAGCAACTTCTGGAGGCCCCCAAGTCCCCATGACATATTTAAGGCAATAGGAAGGGAAAGGTGAATTCAGAAAGCAAGTTGTTAAAATAACCAAGAAGCAGGGAGCAGACTATGCTTGAGGATAATAGCTTTAAAGATGAAAAGTATGCTAAGCAAAGTATTCACTGGAGAATAAATTAGTGTTAAAACAATAGGAAGCATGAGAACATTGCGAATTAAAAATGCAAATGTTATGAATAGAGGCACACACTCAGATTTACAAGATGCATCATTACTATAAGGAAAACAAAACAAAACAAAATCTTTTAAGAACATGCATGACTTTATTAAAGTTTCACTTCATACCAGAATAGAAAGCGAAGAGGGAGCTTTTGGAGATTATGAAAGGCTTGTTGGCCAATTGGACATCTTGTGGAAAAATCACATAACAAGATGGATCATTGATCTGGGACAAATGAGAAAGGCAATAGAGTCTTCCTTCCCTGTAGCATGAAAGCTTAGAAGTGTTCTTTGTAAGTGGCAGTAATAGACATGAGTTCTATTTGCATCATGAATGCAAAAAGAAAGAACTTGATTCAGAGAATGGTCTATCAGACAGCATGACCAGATTATGAGAAGAGATTTTTTTAAATATATATATTTTTAATTCACAATTACTATTCCAGCATTCAAAAATATTCCAGGTGTTACACAGAAAAGTATGAGTAGTCTAATACGGAAGAGACACAGGAGATAGCATAGTACGCAAGTAGCATCTGGGAGATGAGATATCAATGGATAATATACAACCTAAAGTCAGTTCATGCTGTTGATAGAAGCTACCACTTCCAAGGATGCCAGTTTATTTATTGGCTATTGAGCATATTATTGCTGTGATTCATTCTCTTGGATTTGCTAAAGGAGACAATGCTCAATAGATTGCCCAATAGCAACATTTCTCACAGCCCGTCTAATTCCTTACTAACTGCACATCGTAAGGTTTAGGAAATTACATAAGCACATAACTCTCTTTTTTTAAGCACAAAACTCATCCTAACCTTATCATGGTAATTAAGTGTATTATTATTATGATGATTATTATTATTGAGATATGTCACCATCAGTTGACAGTGTGAGTTAGAATTTCAGATGAAATACATTTAGATAAAAACACATTGATACCAAAGCATAATCCTAAAAGTTGGGTTTGGAGGTAGAATCTGGGCAAAGAAAAATAAATTGCACAACATACAACTTCAGGAATAGAGATGGACACAGGGGACAGCAAGGGAAAATGTGTAGAATTGTGTGAGAAAGCCCAATATCATTGAGCAGCTATGCAGGGCCAAGTCTGAAGGCACAGAGATTAGAAGAGAGTATCTAACATGGAACAAGAGCTGAAGGACAAAGTATGATTTACAGACTGATATTTTCCTTCAAAGGATCCATGTTAGATAATTCCCTCCACCATTCCATGCAATTTTGGTCAGTAAAATTATTTCTATTCTTGTTAGTATGGGAATATATGGTTAACATTTTCCTTTCAGATTGCTACACAGCTGTACCAAAGTATTGGAAGGGCTCCACATTTATTACATATCAAGAGCTGATTGATCAGGAAACATTAGACCATGAATTACATTTCATCTCACAGTTCCCATCTTGTTTTGCAAAGCTGCATGAATTCTAATTTGTTCTTGGCAACCCTGGTTTTCTTTAACTGTGTTATAAATATTCTGCTTATGTGAAGTCTGTTATGTTGAATTGAGTGGGAAAGAGAATGAATTGATTCATTGCTGATTTGCTGTAGAGAAGAAGTCAAGTCTTGTAAGGAACCTCAAACAATCAATAGCATTCCATCTAATGGCTTGATTATTTACTTCGTTGCTTTTTCTTGTAATTTACCACTGCCACAATATTATTTCTCTTCATAGCATGACATCCTTTCCCAGAAAAAACTAGTGTTTTCTCCTGAACATATTCTGCAATGCATACTGGAATATTCAGAATATCAGTTACAACCTATTGTGCTTGCATGCTTCTCATGAGCAATGGATTGGCTACTGTGAAAACAGAATGCTGGACTAGATGGGACACTGACGTGATGCTGCAAGGCTATTCTTATGTTCTTATGCTCAATGAAACAAAACGGGTTCTACTTACATTTTGAATCTGAGAGATTTACCAATCAAAGAGAAACTTGATAGTTGCGCAACAAAACTGTATCTGTAATAATACTAGAAATGAAGAGCTTTGCTTCAAAGTTACATATGCAACAATACTCTTTGTAGTAAACTTCTCATAGTAGAAAGGAAAACTTCATGTTAAGCGTGGTCTTCCACAACTGGAATGGTTGTGTGCACACTGAAAACCCCACATTTTATCAGCACAATGCACTTGGGAAGAATTTTGCTAATGCTAAATACCTTAGAAGCAGAATAAAGTATATTGCCAGTGATCCTGCATTGTGACAGAAGTTAATTTTCAGCAGTAGGATTTGTACTTAGCCAAAATATATTAGAAGACATTTTTGGCTGTAGGCCAACACACTGTATTAGGTTATTAGGAATTTTCTTTGAAAAGTCCACTGAATTATAAATTAATTAATTTGGCACTGTCTGTAAGGAAATATATTATTCCTCATTATACTGGTACTGTATTGTCTCTTTTAATGAATTAGATCCTTGATAGCCAAATGGTATGCAAATTTCATTGCTTTAGTTGGGATGATTGCTAACCACAGCAAAGGAAGTAGTATAATAGCTGTGAATTTATTTCTCAGCTAACCATAATAACTGTATCTCTAAATCTCTGAATTTTACAATTCCTTGGTGTTACATATCCATTTAATGTCCACAGCTAGAATTGCCATGCAACATATAACTGTAATGGCTTCCTATATTATTACTTCTTAGCAACATTTTAACATAGACACACAAGGCTGTAGAGTCAAAATATAGTTTGGTAGCCAGGAGTGTCTGCAAACTCATGCATTCTTTCCCTGTTAAGTGTGAACTAGAAAGCTAAACTGGAATATAGATATTAAGCTGATGTGAAGGGAGGAATAAAGTGTGTTTGTGAGTGTAGAAAGTTGTAGGGATAGGGCATGTGATGTCATGGGGCACTCCTCGTCACCCAATCTTGGATGGTAATTTAGCAGGCATTGTCCGTTCTGAAGGGCTTAATATATCTGCAAATTTATTCATTTCTATCAAACGGGGGGGAAAGTACAACCATTTTTGGATCTGCCACTTGTGATGGAGAAGAAACAAGGTGAACATAAACAGACCCTGAACATAACTGGACAGCCTATGAAGCACCTTGATTAAGGCAAGCTGTTTTCCAGAGAACCAAATTGAATATTGTGGTTGATGCATACCCCTTTAAAAAACAACAACACTATACAGCATTGTAGAACATTACACTGTTCATTTGAGCCCTCTGTATTAGTTAGTTTTGTTTCTTTGTTATATTTGTCAAAGCTAGCTAAACTGAGGGGTGTCACCTAAATAAGTAATAAAAATAGTCATAAATACCACGAAGTACCTTAAAATAGTCTAAAATGATGTTCTCAAAATAAAATAGCTCTGTGAGATACATTTCCCCCTTTACTTGAATATTTTCCAGGAATCTAATGAGATGGCTGGAACTGCTGCCCAGATAATGTTAAGTCTATTTGGAACAAATTTCAAACCACATGTTTTGTTGTTGTTGGTTGTTTCTTCTGGTGGTCCAATATTTTCCATTAGCTGCACATTGCAAGCCAAGGTTGATTTCCACAGAGGAAATTACTGGCAAATTGAAGCATATCAGTCTCGCTATATGCACCCTGCAACCTCTCAAAGTCCATCTGTGCTCCGTGCTGTGGTATGATTCATTTCTTATCCTCTTCAAATTTGGTAGCAATGTTGTTAGTTGGCAAATGCCTAATGTGCTGATCTTTGCATCTATAAAAGATGGTGTCAGTGAATCGATCAAACCCAACATCAGCTCCTGTCATTGTCTCGTGAGCAATGAGGTAGTGCTTTGATTGATCTGCATAGTTGCCAACTTCTTGACACTCTTCAGATTTTCCCTGTGCTTTAAATGACTTCTGAGTCACCAGTTCATGTATGTATGCCAGGCTCTAGATCTGGAAAGTCTGGTAGCATTAATAGAGCAGATTCTGTTGTTAACTGGGCCAACTAGGAGGGCTTTTTAAAATCCTAGAACACTATGCTTAACAATTTATTTCAATAAGATTACCACAAGTCGGGGCCTCTTTCAGTTTAAGCTGAAGTGGGCCTTGCAGAAAGAAATAAGAAGTGTGGGATTTTAAATTGCATCTTACATTCTTTCAACAATAAAATGGATACGATGAATGGAAAAAATTGAACAAAATGTTGTTCAGATTTGTTTAGACTAAAAGATTTGGTCTAGGTCACTACTGATGCATCAGTTTGTTTGACATTTCTGTCAGGCTGAAATGCGGGAATTGCTTTCTTAGCACCCTACCAGCTCTGCTGTCTCTATATCAATGGTATTTATTGCATTGCATGTATTTATTACATTTATATGCCACCATTTCCTCCAAGGAGCTCAAGGTTCTCTCCTCCCCATTTTATCCCCACATCAACTGGCCAAAGTGAGTTTCATGGCTCAGGAGGGATTTTAACCATGGCTTCCCAAGTCAATAACCATTACACTACTTTGGCTACAGGGATAGTAATTTTCTCAGGGATATTGAGATTCTTCAGAGTTCAGTTTTATACCCATTTACATGCAACCATTGAGTGTGGTCATCTGGAGCTTTGGAGTACATTGTAAGCAATATGCTGATGGCACACAGCTGTACTTCTTCACATCTGTGGATATGGCAGTGGATTTGCTGGATAGTTGTCTTGCCTTGGTAATGGCCTGGATGACAGCCAATAAACTTAAGCTCAATCCGGATAAGACAGGGGCACTTTAATCTTCAGATTCAGATGAAGGACAATGTACAAATTTAATAAATAATAATAAATAATAGTGAACACTGTGCTTTTCAGACGTTCTGGACCACAACTCTCATTATCATTGACTATTAGCCATGCTTGCTGGGGCTGATGGGAAATGTAGTCCACAACATCTGGAGAGCAGCTCACTGGCTTTCCATACTCTATGCCATGGCAAATATGAACAATGCCTTCCCTTCCTGTCACTGCCTACTTGTTTTTCATGTATCATATGATGGCATACTAAATGGCTTTCATAACAGAGGTAAGCACTTCTCCATCAGTTGAAATAGGATGGGAATTGTTATGGGAGGTTAAGAAGCCATTAAGCTGATAAACAGCACAATCCGATGCATGTTTACTTGGAATATCCCACTGTGTTCAATGGGGCTTGCTCCCAGATACTTCTATATGGGATTACAGCTCTAGTGCACTAGAGGATTAAAAGATTGTGTGTGAATGGCATCCAGAGATATTTTTTGTCATGAATGAGCTTCTAAAGTAGACCAGTTCAAATATGCATGGCAATTGACTGTAATTCATTATCACTGAATTGTTATTGCTTTCAAATACTTGTTGTACATAAGATTTTACAGTTCTAATATTATACATGCACACTTTCAGTTTGTATTGACTTTTAGATATTTTGATGTTCATATAATCCTTCTAATTTCGATCTCATGGAAATTGGATAACTTTGGTTGTATGCAAGAATGTTGGTGTACAGAGGCAAAGCTTAATTAATATTATGATAATCTCAGCACCTAGAGCGGTTACTTAAAGAAAGTCACTATGTAAACAATTAAAACAGTATGTTTAATTCCACTGGAGAGAGAGAGAAAGAGAGAGAATCTGTATGGGGTTATTTCAGGTAATTATCTTCGTTTTAATTCTTTGGCATTTTGAATATTTAAATCTCCATCTTTGACAGAGGCAATATCTTTGATGAAGTAGGGCCCAATGGCAGATGTGACTAATTCTTTAAATGCTTCATTTTAGTTTACTAAAATATTTAGAGGTTTAATATCATGGCATCTTCTCATTGGGATACTTTTTGACTAACAGGGTGCCAGAGAGCGAATATTGTGCTGTCTTTTGGATAGCAAGACAATGGATTTGGAAGAGAAATTTTTCCGTGTTAAAATTTTATCTAGCTATTGTATCATTTCAAGGAGCTAATTTTTAATGGGAGCAGCTGTGGGGAGAAGCCTCACAACTGAACACCAAAATATCACCATAGAGATATAAATTTTAAATAGCTATTTCATTTTCTTTTAAGAGATAAGCCCTGAAAGAATAGAATCTAAAGATACACCGGTGGCAGGTTTGTTCATTAAATACTGACTAGAATGTCGATAGCAAAGAGACATACAGTGGTACCTCAGGTTACATGCGCTTCAGGTTACATACACTTCAGGTTCCAGACTCCGCTAACCCAGAAATAGTGCTTCAGGTTAAGAACTTTGCTTCAGGATGAGAACAGAAATCATGCTCTGGCGGCACAGCAGCAGCAGGAGGCCCCGTTAGCTAAAGTGGTGCTTCAGGTTAAGAACTGTTTCAGGTTAAGAATGGACCTCCGGAACAAATTAAGTACTTAACCCGAGGTACCACTGTAAGCTTATTATTATGGGTGCCTGTGTATGGGGATTGTTCTTTTGGAACAGTTTAATGACATTTAGTTATTAGGGAAGATCAGGTGATCATGCCATGCATTGAAGTAACATGTGAGGGTTATGTGGGAAAGGCCTGTCACTGCGGCCAATACATTTTGTGTCCATAACTTTGCCATCTGGTCATTCAGCTGGTGTGGGACAGAGCTCTGTGCTCATACTGTGCTTTCTTAGAGTCACTCTCTGTGCTGGCTGAATGCACAGATGGTGAGTGTGTGACACAGCAGCTGTTCCTGATGAGGGGTTGCAGCACATGTCAGTGGTGGGCAGGGACAGATGAATCTATCAGTCTTGGCTTCTCTCAGGCTGCATCCACATGGCAGTTTATTCTGTTCTCACAACTTTTCCCTAACTGTTACATTCTACTTACAGATAGGTAGCCGTGTTGGTCTGCCATAGTCAAAACAAAACAAATTCCTTCCAGTAGCACCTTAAAGACCAACTAAGTCAGTTCTTGGTATGAGCTTTCGTGTGCATGCACACTTCTTCAGATACACAGAATGTTACATTCTACATTATATTTGAGCTTCCACGTGACATAAAAGCCACATCTTGAGCTATAGTGGAAAAAGTTTCAAGTTTGGTGCTCTTTTCCATGTTATCTGCTTCTAGAAAAATCAATTTTCAAATAATGTGGAAATGAGTGCTAAACTTGCACTATATTCCACTATAGTTCCAGAAGTAGCTTTTACAATGTGTGAAAGCTCAAATAAAATGTGGAAATTAACAGGGAAACTTCATGAAAATGGAATGAACTACCACATGAATGCAGCCTTAGTGCCTCATTTCCGAATCCTAAATTTAGTTCTTCACATTTCTGCAGCAATCTGTGCATTTTTTAAAAAAATAAATCCTCATGAAAATTGCTCAGCACTAGTGTAAAATTCTCTTTATAAACACATTTTTACATGTGGGTTTAACCAATTTCTCCTAATTTTATGCATCCTTATTATTTTCACCAGTGTGTGCATTTCTATGCATACTGCCCTGATATGTGCCTTTTTGTACACTTTATTTGACTGGGGAGTTGCATTGTAAAATTCTGAGAAGCACCACTCACCTTTCATAGTTGCAGCTTAGTTGTGGCCTGGTGCAGCTCACCATCGTGCAGGGAAGGACCATGTCATTCAGGGGAGGCCATGTACTGCCAGAGGAGTACATCAATTCCTCCTCTGCCAGCCATGGGACTTGTTGGAGCCCACCCTGGTACCACCCAATCACAGGTGGGCCAGTAGGAATTGCCTGGGGAGAGAACCTTGCCTCCAATTTGGTCCACTCCCTGGGAATGCCTACAGCTCAGTCAGAATTGCTTTGTAACATTCTGAGAAGTACAGATTTTGAAGAATAGGCCAGTTTCAGTTCACATGTTGCTTTCAGAAGTGTGAATTGGGTAGTTTCTTATTAGAATGAGAACAAAATCTAACACATCCCCCATCCTTAGTGGTGAAGGGAAGCTTCAAGAGCCTCTTCATTCACTCTTACAACATGTGGGTGTGTGAATGTCTTGTGTACTCAGTTTGTTCTGATAACTCTTTTACAATAGAGCGTTGGGATGTTTGAGGTGACTAGAAATGCAACTTTGCAAATGACTAACTGTTGAAATTTGTGTAGGCGTGTATTTTAGGATGTCAAGGGAAAAACTTGTCAAGGTTCTGCAGTAGCAATTTACAAGAAAAATGAACTGTCTTAGGTGGCCTACTTCTTTCCTTAGAGTTGAACTGGGCTTTGCCTAGGGGTAGGAGGCTACTTTGTGGATCTAAGTAGACAATAAAAGGACAATTTTAAAGGACAAGTTGTCCTTTAAAAAGTTTATTTGATGGAGAAGGATACAAAGCAAAGCATAAGAAACCAGATATAGTGGTGCCTTGGTTTCTGAATGGCTTGGCTCCTGAACAAATTGGCTCCCGAATGCCACAAACCCGGAAGTAAGTGTTCCAGTTTGTGAATGTTTTTTGGAATCCAAACGTCTGACATGGTTTCCGATTGAGTGCAGGAAGCTCCTGCAGCTAATCGGAAGCTGTGCCTTGGTTTTTGAACAGACTCCCAGAACAGATTAAGTTCGAGAACCAAGATTCCACTGTATCTGAAAGCCTTTGGATTGCCGAGAAAGCTCCTTCAGAAAAGCAAGACCTCTTCCCACTCATACAGCATACTGTCCACTCTCATGCGTCATAAATTGTGTCATAAACACAATTAACTCCTTAAGGGACACGGCCTAAAAGGACAGGTATTAACTAAGCAGGTTCAGGCTTCTATACAGGCCCTATATAAAGCATCCGAGAGCTAAGCTGTTGACTTCCACTCTTGTAGTATCTCTTTCCACATTTCTATGACAAGTGCACATTACTTTGCTTAACCATATTTGTGACAGAAATAGTTATTTGGGCTGTGAAAAATTCTCATTTTTCTCTGCGGGCATCAAAAAGAAGACAAATGCCCACAAAGTACTCCACTGCAGTGGCATAGCTTGGGGGGCACCGGGGTGCTTCCCCGGTGCACAACTTTTTTAAGGGGTGCAAGTTGGGTGAAGGATGCTTCCCCACCTCTGAGCCTCAGCTATTGGCAGTTGCATCCTTTTCTGGCACTGCTCCTAATCACTGCATTAATTGGAGCCTGCTGCAAATGCACCAGTCCCCTAGCTGGAAAAGTAAGCCCCCTTGTTCTGGGCACTGGCAAACCATGCTACACCACTGCCCCTAGGCAAGGAGAGTTTAAGTTTGTGAAATCAAAGCTGCATTGAGGAAAGATGTATGCCACCTAAGACATTTCAGTTCCTTTTTCTTGTAAATGGATACTGCAGCGCCATCACTTTTCCCCTTAACCCTGGCCTGGTAGCTTATGGACAGCCAGTGAAAGCTCTGAATACCAGAGTTACATGCTACAGAGAGTTTGTCCCCATCAACAGTCCAGCCACAGCATTTCCCACCAGCTGGAGCCTCTGGATAGTCTCATATAGAGTGCATTGTAGTAATCAATGTGAGGTTACCAATACATGAATCTTCATCTTGGAACTAAGATTCTTCCAAAGCTAATAATAATATTCTACTATTTATATCACAATACAATAATTAGTAAAGCAACTCATTATTGACCACAAGATAAAGAATATGAGCATTTTAAGTAATTGGTCCATTCTATGTCTCCTCATTAATTGTCTTACTTCATAACATGGGTATGTATTTCTTAAACAAATTTTAGTTTCTCAGGGTTAGACTTCTTTAAATGCAAAGTTAAATAAAATTTGTTGCAATGCTTTTGTTTTGTTTTTCACCAGGTTAGGGTTCATTTAGCTGCTCATTAATTTATGAATAATACCCTCAATTTACTTCCTGGGGCCTTCCATTATCCTATTTAACCAACGGCCTTTGTTGAGCATTTTGTGAAGAGTTATTGGGAAATGATACTGGTGACATGTCAAGTACTGCATAACCATATGAGAGCAATAATACTGTTTATCCATGGCACCACACTTTAGATGAACAAGAGGGCAATTTCATTAATATTAATGTAATTCCTCTAATTGCATGAAAAATTCAGATTATACCATCGGTGAAAATTAAGATACAAGAGGTTTCCTGCAAGTGAGCAATGCAATGTGGACTACATTGAAAAAAAAATAAAGACAAGGTAATGTTATAAAGATAGCTATACACAGTACAATCCTGTAATGTCAACACATTGAGTTCTATGGGACTTGCAATCAATATAAGCTGCATAAAATTGCACTCTTAAAATATTCTAGTAATGTACAAACATGCCTCAATCCATTCCAACTTTCATTCAGCATTTTCTACTCTGCTGCAATTGGTTTATTTTGCACAAGACTTTCCTCCATTTTGTCATCCACTGTTGAAATATATGTTGTTGTTGTTTTACATAGATCATAGAACATGATAGATATGCATATCTCAGCAATCAACAGATGTTTAAAAATCAATTACCTTCCTTTCAAAACTAATCAATTTTGAAGTAGCCCAGAGAGGTTGTCCTGATAATCTTTTGCATTAAAAACAACACAGTCCTGTGGCACCTGAAAGACAAAGTTAATGAAGTGGCCAATGACCCATCACAAAGCCATCTATATAGACTGCTCTCCTAACCATGCCTACTCAAAGGTAAGTAACATTGAATTCAAGTGTGTTTACTCCCAGGTAAATGGAATTAGGATTGCAGCTCGACTATCTTGATTTTAGAGTTCCATATAGGTTCCATATAAACTTAATCCAGACTTCATATTGGTATTTTGCTCTTTGTGTTCTGGACTGGATGAATTCCTGTGGGCATATTGAACATTTTAACGGCACTCTAAATGTTGGAAGGCAACATTTTATTTCATCAGTCTGTATCTGCATGAATAGTGCTCGTAGGCTGTCTATAACAGCAAACAACTAATACACAAACAGAGTCAACAAACGACACAGCAGAAAAAAAGATGAGCAATGAGGCCCCTGTTGGGACAGCAGCAATTACACATCAATGAATATGTAAATAACATAAATTGCAAAGCAATTTACATATCGATTTATGTATGATTTGTACATGGTCCCCCCCCCCAAAATAAAAAAATAAAAATATTGCAGAGAGATGGAAAGCAAGACTCCAGTGCATGATGGAGACTGAACAGGTGCATGGAAGGAAATTCATTTTCTGAGAATTCCTCTGACATCCCTAGAAGGTTCTCTGGAGTCTTTTTTAAAAACAACAACAACACAAAATGTGCCTGATATTGGGATCAAAAGTGGTTCATGTATCATATCTGCTTTTAATATCAACCACAAAGTTATGTCACAGGCGGCAGTGAAGCAGAAGCTCTTGCTACTCTAGATAGTTATAGATATCTATAGGACAGCTAGAAGCGGCAGATACTTCAATCAGATAGAAGTGGTAATGGGCAAGAGGGAAGCCTTTCACAGCAATGTTTCCTTGGCTGCTTGCCAGCCTCAGGTCCCTCCTGAACTTCCTTTGCCCTTTAAGTTTTATTTCTGTAGGGGAAATTCTGTAGGGGAAATTCAGGCTGTCTAGGGGAAACCTAGATCTTAGGGACTGTAACAAGGAGACACGTAACACCACAGTGATTTGGGGTTCAGAGCAAAAGCCCATAACAGGTTGCAGCAAACCAAGGAATCAACTTGATCCATCAGATGAATCATTTTTTAAAAAAATAATATTTATTAAGATTTTTAAGGGTTACAAAAAACAAAAGTAAAAGTAATAACACCATGTTAAACAAAAACAAAACAACACATCACAATAAGAAAAAAAAGAAAACACACACACACAAAAAACAAAAACAAAAAACACACTAATTTTCCCAATTTATCTTTCATTTGCTTGTTTCCTTGACCTCCCCCCACCTCCCTTTTTTGTATTCTAATTTGATTAACTATTTCAGCAAATCCTTTCCATCTTTTCCAATTTTTGTTCTGTATTTTATCTCAATATAATATAACTTTACTTTCCCTCCTTTCACCAATTTTTTTTAACCTTTTTTTAACATTAAAACTAAAATACTTATATATGCTTAACTCCTTATAACATTTCTGCTAAATCCATAAAATATCAAACCACCATTTTTCTATCACTCATTAATTTTGTGGTATTTCTATATATAAACTTTAAATTTTCCAATCTTCTTCCATCAACTCCTCTCCCTGGTTTCGGATTCTGTCAGTCCTTTCCGTCAATTCCATATAGTCCATCAACCTGGAGATCTTATGTCCGAGGCTCTTAACTCTCTTCCAGGTCTCTTTTGCAGATCTTCCTCATATTCTTTAATGCTAGAAAGCAAATCTCGAGAGAACTCCATCCTAACATTACTTTTATTCCTTCTAGACAGTTCAACCAGATTTCCATAGTTGAAGCTAGAGTCTATACAGTGTTTCAGGACGTATTTCAAGGTTCCTCCAAATCCAAAGGCCCCCAAAACTTCAGTCTCCTTCAAATCCAAGTCCATGTCCCAAAAGTCAATTATTCCCTGGATAAAGAGATCTTTCCAACTATCCTTCTTCAGTCCAAGCCGGGATCCAATCCTCAAAATCTGGCTTTTTCTAGATTCAATCATAAAAGGCCTCAATTTATAGTCCTCAATTTGCTTCTGTAGAACTAAGGGTCCCACTTGTGTTATTTTAGGTTCAAAAACAATGACTTTCTCCTTTTCCTCCACCATTTGTTCTGCCAAGGTAGGTTCCTGTGCCAGGTCCTGAATTATTTCTGTGTTGGTGCACACTTTGTGTCTCATATTAGTCACTTTCTGTTCCAAATTATCAGTTTTAAAAGTCATGTCATCCATCTTTTTATGAATCTCTTCCAGCAAATAGTTTGTCTTACATAATGCAGTCAAAATAACTTCTCCTATCAACATTTTGAATAGTCCAAGGTCAATCTCTGGTTCTCAGAATCCTTATCTTGCAGCTGGAGACCTCCCAGTTACACTCCTATAACAATTTCAAAGGCTCCCTCTAGAGGGAAACAGTCTCCACTTGTATCAGTTCTTTCAAGCACAACTCAGACATTAAACATAGTTTCAATTTTCAGTTACTTTCCCCTCCATCTTAAATGCAGAAGAGGACAATGGAAACAGTATCTTGCTCTTATTTTAGCTAGCTGTCAAATCCGTTCTGTCAATAAACTTTCCCCAAGCGTCATCTGGCAGCCCGTTCCCAAGTTCAGAGCTGAGGTAATTTGATCTTCCCCTCACTCCTGCAGGCTTACTAAGTTCAAAATTCCAAACTTCCCCCCTCTTCACCTGCTTCCAAGGGGGGTTTTGTATTTTTTGTATTTTTAACCAATGGAGATTTAATCCTTTATCAAAAAACTTTCAAAGACTTTAACTTGTAACATCTTTGCTTCAGTCTATTTACAAAAGCGGAAGGCGGACTTCCTATTTAAGCCTCCCCGCTTCGGTGTCAAATTGAGTCTTTTTTTCTTCTCTCCTTTTTTCCAATTTATCCTACTCACGGGTAGTTGCTTTTGAAGTCGAATTGTCACAGGAAAAAGCCAGCGCTTTCCGGTAACGGCTGTGCGGCTTCGCTCCGTGGAGAAAGCAGTCGATTCACAGCACCGTGCCGCTTACCCCGCTTCGCTCCGGAGCCCGTAGTCGGGTTCCCCCGCGAGTTGGGGGGCACAAAGGGTGCCCGCCGAATCCCACGTTCACAGGTTTCACCCACCTGTGATTTTTAAAGGGTCTCCGCCTTTACCGTGGTGGACAGACCCGATTCCCACGAAGCAAATCCCTCCTAGTCAGAGGGATTCCGCCATTATCGATGGCGCTAACCCGGAAGTCCGATCCATCAGATGAATCAAAGCAGGCAGTCTATCATTTTCTCAGCCTTCTCGTAACAGACCACTTTTAGGTCTAAACTATACAGTCCAAGCTATCTTCTACTGCAAGGAAAATAGGAGCATAGAAATATGCCTTATTCTGAAATGACCATTGGTCCATCTACCTCTGTAATGTCTACACTGACTGACAACAGCTCCTCAGGGTTACAAGTCTTTTCCAGCTCTTCCTATAAATGCAAGTGATTGAACTTAGGACCATCTGGGTGCAAAGCAGAGACTCTACCACTGGGCAGACTTCCTTCCCTATACTGGTGGTGTGCCCCAGTGTTGTCTAAAATGGATTGTGTGATTTAAAGCATCAAGGAGGTAGGTGAGTGAAGGTTGCTAAAGATTACTTTCACATTGTTTTCCTAGTACTTTGCTCTCATCTAGGTTCTCATACTGAAAGTGAACCCAGCTTGGGGCAGACGGGGGACTCTCTCTCTCTCTCTCTCTCTCTCTGAATTTCCATTGCACAGCAGAAGTCTGAACTGTGAGTGCAATGGCAGGTTTGGATACAATCCTCTATGTGGAATTGTCCTTAAGAATAGTTACTAAAGCTGTATATTTTTGTCATCACTATCATAACATTCTTTTTAAAGAACTTTTTTTTTATAAAAAATAGAGTGTTCATACCATTAAAACAACTTGAAACAGAATGTCACAATTATAGATGTAAGTTATTTTGAGTAACCAAAAACTTATCATACCATATGAAACCTGCTTTATACACTTTCCTGCATCTGTTTTTCCATTTCCATTATATGCCACCCTAAATTACTCCATTTATAAAAGGCAATTCTGTGTTTATATCCCAGATGTCCTAATTTGCTACAATTATAGCTGTATAAATACCTAAAGCTGAAGCAAATTGTGAAAAGCCCTTAAGTAAATTCCAGTTCAAATGTGCTTGCAATTGTTTTGATTTAAATTCTCCTACTTTGAATTAATAATAGCATTCCAATGTTGGTTTGGGTAGATATAAGAAGTTTTAGCAAAACAGGATGCGGTGTTTTACTGTAAGTATGCAAAATGCTTCATTACTGCCTTAATATTTATCTATGAGTATAAGATTCAGGATTTTCTAACTGTGTTATCAAACATCAGATTTTATATTTGAGAATTCTGGGTTTGCCTTCTAAAATTTGCTAAATTCTTCATTTGAGAAATGTCTTCTCTATGCATTTTGTTGATAATCTCATGTAAAAATATATATATATATTCTCTACAAATAATACACAGTCACCATTACAACCACTCATCTATTTAATTCTCCCAGAGGATTGCAAGTGTGAAACAGGGGAATCGCCACTCCCCATCCCCATCCCGGTTGTGGCTGCATCTGTGCTGCCCGGCAATCTGGCTCCAGCTCTAATCCTTTGCCAGACCACTGTTTCACTTCATCCTTCAAAATGGTGTGGATGTTATCTGCAGTCATTGTGAATGAGCAGAACAGATGACAGCTTCATGAATAAATGTTCTCAGGAGGGGAGGTGGTTTGGGACAACCAAAAAGGTCATGTGCAGTGGGTGAACAGATTGCCACCCCACTCTCCTCTCACCCCACTTTTGGTTGTCAGTGGCACTGTATGGATAGTAGTGGTAATTGGCTAGAGAATGCCTAGAATAACAGCCTCCCTCTCAGGTAAAATGATCATTTTGGGACATCAAATATATCTTGCTTTCTCCATTTACCTGACTACCTTCCCATCTCTTCTGTCATCACTCATTCACCTCCTTTCTCCCATGATCACTTTCTCTGCTTGTTCTCCTTCTTTTCTTCCCACACACTTTTCACCTCATACTTCTTTTGTACTTTCTTCTATTTCAGTAAAATGACACAGAATTCCCTACCTGTTTCTTAACCATATATTTGACCTAGAAGTGTGTTTCTGAGGGAATGTCTCCCTTTCCCAATAAAGCCTGAAGTTGTATGGGGAGTATTCACCTTCTAGATAAAGAGATCCTGTGGGAGCGGTGTCTGAATTCATGTGCTTGTAAGATTTCCTCATCCAAAGACTGAAGATTATATGTAACCATAAATGTAGAGGGGAAACAAATTTTGGATCTTTCCAAGAATTATTGTATTCAGGAGGAGGACATAGGAAACCTCAAATGCTTAATTCATGTCAACATTTTGTAGACTTTCACTGCAATCCTATGCATGTCTACTCAGAAATATATTCCAGGGCTACATTCCTATATACATTTATCCCTACATATTTTTAAAAACTGGATCTTAATTAGAAATTTATTTAGTGTTTCCATTTTCAGCTTATCTTTATTCCCAAAATATTATGCATCTATCCTTCTGGGATAGCAGTACCCTATCACAAGTGGCTCTTCTGTGTTGTACTCTAGTTGTCATTACTGAATTAAGTGCCATTTTGCCAGAAAAGAACTGGACTGGTCAAGTAAATATGCGAGCTATAGAGCCCGGTTCAAGCTTTCTTATGCCATGTACAAAATTATGTTTGTGTGTCCTTCAGGGAAGACTGTGCTAGCTTCACTTCACTCATGACCATTTTTGTTGTCCTCCATGAGGGCAACAGAAATGGGGAGCATGCTTTGCTTGGGGACACTTGCCTAATCCTTTTAGAATTCTGGAAAATTCGGTTTCTAAAATTCTCAATGAGTATCCATGAGTACAGAAGCTTCCGGGTTCATGCAGTCAGCATCTAACTCATGGAGGGAGGCATGTAGGATGAAAATAGGATTGTAGGGCTAGTACACTCATTCCTTTAATTCCACCTGGCATTATTACAGTACACAGAATCAGAACAGCTGAAGAGGGCTCAGGCGGATCAAAACTGCATCACTTATCATGTTCCATGATTGAGTGGCTGACATCTGGATCAAACTTATTTCAGAATCTTTGTTCAAGGAAAAAAAGATCTGATACTCTCCTTTGACACCAGGTCAATGTTTAATTATATCAATTTTTTTGTATAGATTTTCAAGAACATCAGCAGTACACACACAAGCTCAAGTTTTCAATCTTTCTGTAAAATTGTGTATAAATGCTCTTTTGCACCTCAAACCAATCTGAGACACTTTTTAAAATAACATTTACAAGGGGAAGTATCTTTGTCAATAATTCTGTCATTTACTGTGATTCATGATTTTGCGTTCATTCATTCTACTGGTTAGTGAGCAATGAAAAAGACTCTACAATTTATAGTAATTTCATATCCCGATGTTTGTGACTGCCTTATAGGTAATCTGTCTTTTGGATCAAACAAATGGTTCTTTAATTAGTTACAGGCCTAACAGATTATTTTTGAATCATGTTTACCAAGAACACTTCACAGGATTTGGAATGGTATGAAAGATAAATGTAATAATAATCTTGTATACTCAAGCAATTAGAGTTGTATTCAAATTCATGGGACTAAGGTATTAATTTTAAACCTCACATCACGTGCATTTTTACACTTTCAAACATTTGCTAAAATAATGTCATTACCAGATTGCACAACAAGGCAACAGTTTTA
Organism: Podarcis erhardii; assembly: GCF_964252035.2. Taxonomy (NCBI): domain Eukaryota; kingdom Metazoa; phylum Chordata; class Lepidosauria; order Squamata; family Lacertidae; genus Podarcis; species Podarcis erhardii. The sequence goes on along the minus strand of NC_138508.1, from coordinate 51,236,279 downwards.
GGCCAAATTACAACCCTGGTAGATGAAGGGAATGCAGTGGATGTAGCCTACCTTGATTTCAGCAAGGCATTTGACAAGGTGCCCCATGATATTCTTGTAAAGAAGTTGGTAAAATGCGGTCTTGACTATGCTACCACTCAGTGGATTTGTAACTGGCTGACTGACCGAACCCAAAGGGTGCTCATCAATGGTTCCTCTTCATCCTGGAGAAGAGTGACTAGTGGGGTGCCACCGACCCCTCTTGCTCTCCAGGCTTCAGGAAGCTCTGTGCAACCCTCAGGAGACCGGCTCCGAGGGTTGCGCAGAGCTGCCTGCAGTCCCGGGCTAGGCGCAGCTCTGCACGGCCATCGGGAGCGGGGCGTGAAGTCCCGCCCGGCTCCCGGTGGCTGTGCAGAGCTGCCTGCAGTCCCGGGCTCAGCGCAGCTCTGCGCGGCCATCGGGAGCGGGGCACGATGTCCCGCCCGGCTCCCGATGGCTGTGCAGAGCAGCCTGCAGTCCCGGGCTCAGCACACTTCTCCCCATCGCCAGCCCGCCAGCTCGGGGGACAGTGGGGAGGCGGAGCGCGCCTTCCTGCTGTTCCCCGACCTGGTTCTTCCAGCCCCACACCTGGGGGGGAAATAATTTTTCCCCCCTTTATTTCCCCCCAAAAAACCTAGGTGTGTCCTATGGGCCGGTGCGTCCTATGGGGCGCAAAATACGGTATTTCATGTTAAGGCTTTGTGTCTAAAAGGGTGCCCAAGAGAAGTTTTCACCTATCATGGCCACTGGAGATAAGCACTTATCTCTCCTCCCCAGTAGTAAGCATACAATACTAATACAGTAAATAAGAATTTTCTGCCCTTTCATGACACCCAAAGTAACCTCCTCACTTTGTCATATGGTAGGTTAAGATGTCAGTGTTGGGGGCTTTTTACATATCTATAATTTTTATTTTCACTCCAGTTATTGCAAATAATAGTGTAACTGTGGCTCAGAACAGAAACTACACTGTAGTTTCAAGTTAAGCACTTAAGTTCCATTGATTTCACAATGAATTACTTTCTGTCCAGCCTTTCCTCTCTCTGATTATATGCTTTGTCTTTACCCTCAGCCATTCTTAATACAGCCTTTTGTCTGGAATCCCAGCGACAGACCCAACTGTTGATGGTGCTTCTAAACTCAAGTCCTTGCAGTTAATATACACCAAAGCTTTGATAAGTCTTCCTAATCACAGCTGGATCAGAACACGGATCACAACTAAAATATTAATTGTAAATTCATAACCAGAAATTAAATACAATTAAATGATGAATGGGAAACAACATGCTAACATGATTGAGATGAAATTAAAAAGGGAAAATTCAAGTTGTAATGGATTGTGTTGACAGCCATCGCTCATAATATTTGCCCATTATTAGCTAAGCAAAAAATGTAATCAGGGAGGCAATTATAACTGAGGGAAGAGGCAGTGAATTAAACTGATGCTGATGATAAAAATTACTGAACTCTTAAATTAATGCTAGTTATCTATTTATGAAGAGTGATGCTCAATGCTTTTCTATAAGGTGGTGTCAAATTTAGCCGTGACTTTATAGCCTGCATAGACTCCTCTTAGAAAAAACCAGACAGCACACAGGTCAAGGACAGTGAGGAGGTGGCAGAACGTCTGAATCCAATGCTGAAGATCCCATTGAGGGCCCTGCATGTTGATAAGAACTCCTGAAATTGTCAGAGGAGGGTGTGGAACTGACCTCTGGTCCTTGAGAGTGCCTGCTACACCAAAAGCTTTGGTTCCAGGCTGAAGAACAACTTTGACCCAGAGTTGTTCGTCTACTCATGAGTCAGGGGTCTACTTGTGTGTAAGTAATCCCAGACTCTCCTTCATTGCCAGCAGCTGTGGTTAGGGCGTGGCTTAGGAGGCCAAAGTATATGAAGCTGCTACTTTCTGGCAACAGCCTAGGTTTTAGTGTTTTGTATGTTGTGTGATTTTCCTGCCATACTCTCCTGAGATTGTTGCTCCCTTATTTTGCTTGTCCTTGGTTTGCTGGACTGTGTTGCATCTATAACCCTGTCTTCACTGGTGAATACTTTGGTGAAAGTGTCTGTGAATTCTCTATTCAATTTTTTGCAATCTTAAATTATGTTCTCTATTATTATGCTTAAGCTGGTTTTTTTTTAAAAAAGGAATTATTTAAATTCTCCAGCATTTTAGTGTGAATTTCTCATATTAAACAAATTTTTGACTAATGTACCCATTTTTCAATTTTGCTTAATATAATGTGCGTTTGTATTTTATTTTCATCTGTTCACTTTTATGCACATTTTTCACTATGTGCATTTTTGTAAATATTGGTTAGGGAATTGCACCACCAAATTACACTAAGTACAAACTTTGAAGGATGTTTGTTTTGGTTTCCTCTCTCCTCCCTCTTCTCCCTGGAAAGTGCAGATTTGATGGTCTTGCCTTTAAAAGCTAACTGATTTGAATTGATCCCCATCATCCAGTGAAAGACTTAAATCGTCTCTACCTTTGGCCTTAACCCTTGAGGCCATCCCCAGGGACTGGTGGAGCAAAGAGCATCACAAACTAAGTGGCAGCCTAGGGGATGGGGAAGCTCCATGCTCATTCTTCATGGCAGTGATCCCTGGAAGTAGCATGGACATTGGCATGCAAAGCATGTTGCAGGGGAATGACCAGAAATCCTCTGTGTGGGCAAATTATGAAAGGTTGTATTGGGTGCTGCTTTGCCATGTTTGCCTACATGGTTGTCTGTCCTTGGCATTCTTGGCTTCCCTAGTTGTCAGGTTCAACCCTACCATTATTAGGTGGAGTAACTTGGCTGCCTCAGACTGTGGGTGTCTTTGGTTAGATGCTGAGGTTGAAGTTATTTGTTCTATACAGCTGGCCCTAAGGCCCCCTGTGTGGTGATGGTTGGTGCATCTAACTTCAGCACAGATGGTGCGGCAGCAACAGCCAATCCAGTTGAATTCTGTGTGGAATGCGGGAAACACCATTTTGTTCTCTGGGTCAGGTAAGAAAATATATGGGACTGGTGCTTTCTGCAGTAATGATTTCTGGCAAGCAGCAGTGGCCATAAACCAGTGCTGGTTGGGACCAGATGTGAAAGTGGGAAGAACAATGGATATGATTCTTGCATCTACACTGTAGGTTCATTCCAGCCATTGGAAAGGTTGATGTTTCTACACATACTTCATACGTCTATCTTCCTTCAAGACTATTAGGAGATATTTACCTAGTGCGGGGAAAAGCAATCAAGGAAACTGTGGCCTGATGGTCACCAGTAGGAGGTGTTTACTCCCCCCTGTTTCTGATGATATTGTGAAATTAGGCTTTGCTGGTAGTGTTGTTACTACTTCAACATGACTCAATGAGACAATCCATGCCAGAGCCATTGAAGCAAAATAATTCCTCCTCTCACTATAGGAGGGAGGACATTAAAAATAGTAGTTGAGTTTACATTTGTCAGACACCTAGGGTTAGTCTACATGGAGTTCTGAATTCAATCTTATACATCCAGTTTTGTGATGGGCAGGTTATGCGTCACTGCAACTTGTATTCAGATCTTTTCCTGAAACTGTGTTCTTTTTTCTTTTCTTTTTTAAGACCAGCATGTTGTTTCAGTGGGAGGACAGAGAATTTCATGGGAGAGAATGCATAGAAAAATATTTCAAGCTTGGATCACACACAGGGCAGATGAGCTGCTACTATACCATTTCTGACTACAGATGAGAAATTGCATGAGCGGATACTTCCTAGAGAAGAAAACATTCATTGCACATACAAAACATTAACACACATCAGGGAAAGGGCTAGCAGTCTTGCAGGCTTCTGCACAATTCCTTTTAGTATCCAGAAGCTGGATGAAAAATAGGTGAAATTTCAAGCAGGGGAGGGGTGCAGTCAAAAGCATAATGATAAATGAGGGTGTTTTTCAGAAGAAACACTAAATTTTAAAAAATACTGTTTTGGTTCAGTTCTTGTTTCAGTATCAGAAACTGTTTCAGGAAGATAAATGACCCCTAAAAACATAGAAATCTAAATGGCCCCATAGTAAATGAAGTAAACAAAATAATACTGTTAATTTCAGTACCTTTCATACAAACATCTTGTTTCCCTACATAAGAAAAATGATAATGTTGGTAATCAATCTTTTATAAAAACAGCTTCAACTCCCAATATTTCTATTGTATACAGAAACCCAGCAGCTGATGTTTGAGTCAAACTGCATTTTGAAAAGTACAGCTCTGCTTTGAAGAGAAAAGGCTGCTGGTTGTATTACTGCCCTCCTATTGAAGGCAAGGTACTTGCTTCCATATAATGGCTTCTTTGTACAGGAACCACAACCTTTTGTTCCATTTACAGTGGTACCGCGGGTTAAGAACTTAATTAGTTCTGGAGGTCCATTTTTAATCTGAAACTGTTCTTAACCTGGGGTACCACTTTAGCTAATGGGGCCTCCCGCTGCCGCCATGTGATTTCTGTTCTCATCCTGAAGCAAAGTTTTTAACCTGAGGTATTATTTCTGGGTTAGTGGAGTCTGTAACCTGAAGAGTCTGTAACCCGAGGTACCACTGTAGTTAGTAACCTAAGGATTAATTCTGTTTGGTTAGTCAGCCGGCCAAAGGGTGGTGGTGGAGGAGGTCTTGTCTAATAACCAGACAGTGTGGAATGAGCCTTGCTGAGAACACAGCAGTTGACAAGGGGCACACATCATTTTTTATTGTCATTTATCAGCATACTTTTTTTTATTAGGGTATTTTGATGTAAAAAGAAGGACTATGAGACACTGCAGTTAAGACAAGAAACATGCCTTTGCTTTATTTACATGATCTCAGAATGACATTACATAGGAACATAAGAAAAGCCCTACTGGATCAGTCCAGTGGCCTATCTACTCCAGCATCCTGATCTAACAGTGGTCAGATACCTATGAGAAGCATGAAAGCAGGACCTCGGTGCAATAGCATTCTCTCCTCCTAGGATTTCAAGCATGCTTTCTCTACCTGTGGAGGCAGACCATGGGCTCTGATAGCCTCAGCCTCCAACTTTAATTCTAATCCTCTTTTAAAGGCATGCAAGTTGGTGGTTATCACTGCCTCCCATGGGAATACAGTGGTGCCTCGCAAGACGAAATTAATCCTTCCGTGAGGCTCTTCGTATAGCGGTTTTTTCGTCTTGCGAAGCAAGCCCATTGACAGCTTAGCGGATTAGTGCTATTAGCGGTTTAGCGGCTTTTAGCGGATCCGCTGATAAGCGGCTTATCAGCGGATCAGCTGATAAGCGGCTTAGCGGCTTAGGAAAAGGGGGGGAAAGGGGGGGAACCCACAGGAACTTGCAAGACATTTTGTCTTGCGAAGCAAGCCCATAGGGAAATTCGTTTGGCGAAGCGCCTCCAAAATGGAAAACCCTTTTGTCTAGCGGGTTTTCCGTCTTGCGAGGCGTTCGTCTTGCGGGGCACCACTGTATATCCTATAGTTTATGTACAGTGTGACATACATTTGTATCTTGCTTTTCCACCCAGGAGCAAAAGGTTATGAAAGGTTTTCCTCCACCCGCCCCTTTGAAATTTGCAATAGCTAGGCTAAGTTCATATATGTAACATAAGCAGCTCTTCTAATCAATAGATTGGGAGGGCACAAGAGTACAGAGGGGCCAATCCACATACAGTGTGCTGTGACAAGGAAGTCTGGTTGGCATTGCTGCCTGAGGTAACTCAAGCTCTGATTGGCTGTGTACATCTGAGGAAGTTTTCCTCAGTACAGCAGTACCTCGGGTTAAGTACTTAGCTCGTTCTGGAGGTCTGTTCTTAACCTGAAACTGTTCTTAACCTGAAGCACCACTTTAGCTAATGGGGCCTCCTGCTGCCGCTGCGCCGCTGCTGCACGATTTCTGTTCTCATCTGAAGCAAAGTTCTTAACCCGAAGCAATATTTCTGGGTTAGCGGAGTCTGTAACCTGAAGTGTATGTAACCTGAGGTACCACTGTATATTATTTGACTGTTGTATTGCTGTGAACGAGGCCTGTAGATAAGATGCATACCCCATTTATTTCTCCTCATATTATATATTCCTTTTGTTCAGTTTGACACAGTAAAGGATTATTAGTTTCTTTCTCTGGACCCCATCTGCATTATTTAAGTGATTCTGCTTTCCCCTCACAAATCTTCGACATCCCATAAGACTCATGGTAGACTCTGCTGTTATTGTATGCAATTTCTCTATGCAATGTGGACAATCCACCTAGTAGGCCAATCCACACATTCTGGTTCCTGTGCAGATAAGTAGCCATGTAATATTTATCTTTCAGTCATTGCACAATAGGCAATGCATTGCAATTTTGGGGGTGAAATGACCATTTTGATAGTGGCTGCCTAGACTTCATAATCCATTTTAATGCAGAAATTGTGGGTGTGTTAAGTTCTTAGTAAAGATTTTACTTGTATTAAACGAAGACAATAGAAGGACAGATACAATCTTTTATTACAGCTAGAATTAACAAAGAAGGTTCAAGCTCATAGATTCAGATTTCTTAGCCCTACAACTAATCAGGCTAATATGTATGTAACTAAGGAACTGTCTTTTTTTTTTTTTTTAAAGATACCTAATTTTAGATATGTATTGCTATTCATCAGTGAGCTCAGCTATTTAATGTGGGAACAGTCCAATCAAATTATAATTAACCTTTCAGACTAAAAATTGAGCTATTAGGATCCAGTTCTCATGTCTAGCATAGTAGAGAATTCTTTATGCATTGTTCATGTTCTGAGGCCCTAAAAGAGTTATTTAGTGGGTGAAGGGGAGGTGGGTGACTTGGAGCCATGGTGTTCTTGTTTAATTATGTAAAGCTAAGTGAAAAACAAAGCTTCAGGATCTTCTGTCTCCATGGAGGTAAAAGGTACAGGACTCCTGTATGATTAAGTGCAGTCGACGGTGACTAGTGAGTGTGGCACTCATCTCACTTCAGGCCAAAGGAGCCGGCGTTTGTCCACAGACAGCTTTCCAGGTCATGTGGCCAGCATGACTAAACTGCTTCCAGCCCAATGAAACACCATGATGGAAGCCAGAGCACACAAACACTGTCTACCTTCCCACCACAGCAGTACCTATTTATCTACTTGCACTAGTGTGCTTTCGAACTGCTAGGTTGGCAGAAGCTGGGACAGAGCATCAGGAGCTCACCACCATCACATGGATTCGAACCACCGATCTTCTGATCAGCAAGCCCAACAGTCTCAGTGACTTAGACCACAGCGCCACCTACATCCATGGATGTACCAAATCTTCAATCTCTATAACAGATGAATGAGAGATTGTAACTAAAGTCATCTTGATGAGCAATCTTCATTATCAGGATCTTTAAGCATTATGATACAATGCCTCCAAGAATATAAGCTTGATCCAGATGTTAGTCATGCTTGGAGCAGACATTCTGAAATTAATGAGATGCTAAAATTTTGTGCCCCCACCTCTTGAACTCTGTTCTACATCATTTCTTTGGTGCCCCCGCAGTGTGGCTGCACTGGTCGTTACACCCTAAAACCGCTTCTGACAGGATGCTAGTGGGTTTTGTGAATGCAGAGTTAGTCATAACTGAATTAACAGGTGCTGCGAATTCACATTAGAACATTTGAGCATGTGAAAGACATTAAATGATCAAGGCGAGAGGAATGAACATGGATTGATGATGTGAATTAAACAAGGTTAACCTTTCAGCATCTTGAATTCTTATAGGATGTGCCAAGTTTAGAGTACATATGTATCATAGGCACTTAACACTACTAGAAAACACACCTGTGAAGAAAGGTTTCAATATTTGGGGCTTTCTAATACAGGTGGGGAAAGCTGAGTTGGGGAAGCGGGGGTGGGACATAGTAGATCATCCAATTAAGCCAAACAATGAGAGATTCAAGAGAAACAAAAGAAATTACTTGGACTTTTCTACCCTGAGCTGGATTGGGTGGCTCCTGTGGACCAATCAGACTGCTACATTCTGGATCCTATTGTTCTAGGACCAATCAGACTGCTGCATTTTGGATCCTATTCAACTCAGTACATAACACTTACTATTTACAGTGGTCTAGTTGCTGGGATGTTGTCGCATTATCTTGCCAGTATTCAGCTAGAATAATGCACTTAAAAATCTGTTTTTTCCCACTGTAAAAAAATCTGACCTTTGTAAAATTTCTCAAATGAATCCTCAGTATTTTACTGTCTTTTCCCATGTATAAAATGCCCCCATGTATTTTGGGGGACTCATAATTTTAAAAAATGCACTATCCGTGTATAAGATGATCACTTATTTTAATCTTCAGAATTTTAGGGGAAAATACAGTAATTTGTGTGATGTGTACAAGCATAATCCTTGTTCCTATGTGGAAGGGGTGGTTGGGCATGGTTTGGGAGACATATGTTTTGTGCCACTTCCCTCTGACTGGTGTGAGCTATCCGTTTGCAAGCTCAGTGGAGATATGTGGCACACAGAGATAGTGGTATTGAGTCAAAGTACTACTCATGACAGCAAGCATTCTTTGCAGGCAAACTTTCATCACAATAACCAGATTCTCACCCTTATCTTATCCGTCCATAGAAGCCCAGGGTGACACTCATAACCCATATGCTGTAGCCGTGATTTCTGTAAGTAATTACAGCTGTTTAAAGTTGCAAGGAGGGCAATAAGTATGAATATGTTGCATTTCTTACTTTGCTTCCTCTTGCAATGTCTTAAATGGGGACACACATCTGCCTTCTTTGGACTATACGTGAGCTCCTGATGTATTTCAGATAATGGGGAGAAATGTTCAAAAGTAGAAAGCACAAGTTCTTCTTTTCTCTCTCCAACAGCTGAAGCCTTTTTTACATTCCAGTATGCACATCCTTTAAAAATGTGGTCAGGTTGTCCATGCCATAGCACAGCATTACCACAGCTAGACAAATAGCATAATGTGTAATGTGGATTGTAGGCAAATTATCTCAGTGTGTGCTTTGTACTAAAAGCCCATTAATACTCATTGAAGATGTGTGTGTGTGTGTGTGTGTGTGTGTAGTGTATATTCCATCCATAACCACTTGTGTATTTAAGATTATAATTTCACTTATGTCCTGTGTCTGAAACCGGAACAGCATACATTATTCTCCCTAAAGAGCAAATTAGAAAAACAAGGTAGTAATCTTCCATGTTCCAGAATTGTATTTCTTTAAATGAAAAAAATTGTATGTCACCCTTGCTGTAGGGACAGATATTTAACTTATCATTATTTTAGGCTGCTTGTTTTTTAAAAAAAAGGTTTTATAAAAACTAAGCACTGGCCACCATGCCTTAGCATTAGAAACTTAAAAATTAGGTTTCGTATTGCAGACTAGAGTTGTCAGAGCTTCAGATCTGACCTGAAGTCTTCAGGTTTGCCTAGCCCCTCCAGGTGGGCAGGTGAAGGACATGAATCTCCAGGGGGAGGGGGAGCTCACTTAGCATTGATACGCTGCTGGGGGGGGGTCTACTCTTGTTTGCTCCCCACTCCAAATTAACTTCAGTTAATCAGTCAACCTCTTTTATTGGCATAGAGAAAGTGCATCATATACATGGATCAGAACACAACTCAGAGAATGAAACATAGGAAATACTTTAGGATAAAACTGACCAGACACTGTGAGGTATGAAAATGGCTCTTAGGACCTCTAGTGATATCATTTCATGGGATCATTCAAAAATCTTGCCACATTCTCCACAATGTCATTCCTACAATTATTCAGCAGATAAGACACCCTGGAATAGTCACTGCAATAAATCCCCTTCAATAAGGGGGCCAAATACTTATAATATATTTTTATATAAAATGGGCAATAAAGTAAAACGTGTGTGATGGATTCCACCTATTTTGTGCCCAGGGGCAGTATATTTCAGAGTATGGGATTTTTGAAAATCTATCTTGTAAGATGTTAAATATTGCAAGGGAAAGAGCTCTGCATGGGTGGGGATTGCAAAGATGGTGCAAATATGTGCTTGATTGTTTGGAATGCTTCCAATTGTGGGTGGTGCTGTAGTCTAAACCACTGAGCCTTTTTGGTTTGCCAATCAGAAGGTTGGTGGTTTGAATCCCTGTGACGGGGTGAGCTCCCATTGCTCTGTTCCAGCTTCTGTCAATCTAGCAGTTCGAAAGCACACCAGTGCAAGTAGATAAATAGGTACTGCTGTGGTGGGAAAGTAAACGGTGTTTCCGTGTGCTCTGGCTTCTGTCAGTGTTCCATTGCACCAGAAGCAGTTTAGTCATGCTGGCCACATGACCCAGAAAGCTGTCTGTGGACAAAAGCTGGCTCCCTCAGCCTGAAGTGAGATGAGTGCCACACCCCATAGTTGCCTTTGACTGGACTTAAGCGTCCAGGGGTACCTTTACCTTTTACCTAGTTGTGGGTAACCTCAGATTCCTATGTAATCCTTTGGGGGTTCCTGAAATCCTGGTTTGGATGCCAGGTCAGGATGCTTCTGGCCTAGCAACCCTATTTCAGACCATAACCATGTTTAGGCTGTGTAAACCAGTAGAATGCAGCCTGTTAAATACATATTAAGTAGAGACATCACCTTGCCAACAAAGGTCTGTATAGTAAAAGCTATGGTTTTCCCAGTAGTGATGTATGGAAGTGAGAGTTGGACCATAAAGAAGGCTGATTGCCAAAGAATTGATGTTTTGAATTATAGTGTTGAAGGAGACTCTTGAGAGTCCCATCGACAGCAAGAAGATCAAACGTATCCATTCTTAAGGAAATCAGCCCTGAGTGCTCACTGGAAGGACAGATCGTGAAGCTGAGGCTCCAATACTTTGGCCACCTCATGAGAAGAGAAGACTCCCTGGAAAAGACCCTGATGTTGGGAAAGATGGAGGGCACAAGGAGAAGGGGACGACAGAGGACGAGATGGCTGGACAGTGTTCTCGAAGCTACCAGCATGAGTTTGACCAAACTGTGGGAGGCAGTGGAAGACGGAAGTGCCTTGTGTGCTCTGGTCCATGGGATCACGAAGAGTCGGACACGACTAAACGACTAAACAACAAACAACAATGTATACATCTTCCTTTTTTGGTTTAACCTTTTCACAGGGTAATCATATACATTTCTATTCAGGGTCTGGGAGTGAAAGGAGGACAGAAATGACTGGGTGGGGAAGGAAGGAAGGAAAAGTTTCTTTTCATCATTGCATTCACCTTTCTTATGCTACCAATGGTTATCTCACATCTTTCACATCCACATCATCCTTCCAGAGTATCCTCGAAGCAATTTTCATAATATAGGTCCACTGCTCAAGTTTTCTTCCCACTCATATGAGCTTAAAATGAGCTTTTTTGAGAATCAAAGTTTTATTGTGTGGAATGCTCAGTGTGTGCTTAAGCTGTTATTAACTACTCACATGAAATGTGTAGGAAAATATCAATCAAAAGAAAAATGGGCACTAAAATAATGGTCTTCTTTACAAGTTTTGCTTTTCTCTCCCTGTCACTATCACTGAAGAGCATTTGATGTATGAATCCGGCTAAGCTAACTATATGTTTTCTATTCTATTTTTAAAATCCCCTTTCACTGACTATAGTTAAATACAGTGTAAAGGGTGTTAAGTATACAGACAAATGGAATCCTTCTTTATCTTTGTGTGCCTGGAGTTCTACATGGAAGGAACAGGAAAACTTCCTCCAGTCTGCTTCACTTCCTCTAGACTGCAGAGCATGTATTGAATTCTAATTGGTATAAACCACTGTTTTGGTAAAATGTGTCCTGTTTATGATGACAATCAGGGTGGACTTTGGTAATATTGCACCCTGAGAGAAGACAAGAATTGTACCCCTCCAACTAAATACTTATTTTCACAATAATTCTTTTTGGTACACTTGGTTCTTTATGGATCTTCTCAATAGGTACCTGTATAAATAGTTATTACTATTTTGTGCCCCCTTGGCTCAGTGCCTTGTGCAGGGGAACCACCCACATTGCCCTAAATCTGGTGTTGGAACAATAATGACATCTAGCACACTATTAGAACAAATACAAACCTTGGAAATGAGACGAAGAAGGGAGCATGTCTAAGCCGGTTCAACCATTAGGCAAAATAAGGCAGCTACCTCATGTGGCAGAGGCTGTGAGGTATGGGAAGTGTCAGAGGACAGAACCTGTGTGCTACATGGCCTGTCTTGTGTCCTGTGCCATCTATGGTACCCTGCTTTCCCCAGATGTGGTGACAGACATTACCTTGTTTCCAATATTGAAATAAGATTCAACTGCCAATATGATTATTTTCCGTATGAGGGCAAGGCATGTGCTATTTCGTCCTCTGTCTTGCATAGCTACTGTGTACTCTATCTAAAAGCTACATCTAAAATGTTGCATTCAGTGAGGGTACAGTCTGCATAACTGTATACACAATAGTTGAGCTATGCAAAGTGTAGAGTGATACCTCAGTTTTTGAACATGTCCATTCACAAATATTTTGGTTTTTGAACATGCCTCAGAAGTTGAATGTGTCGCGCAGCTGAGTACAAGATCCTGAGGCCTAGCTGTCGGCTACTGAGTTTCCGGTTTTTGAATGTTTCAGAACTCTTGCAGTCTTCCAGAATGGATCACGTTTGAAAACCAAGGTACCGCTGTATAATCTTTCACACAAACACTTCTACATTTGTAGAGTCAGTTTATATCTGTGCAGCATAATGTGTGAATAAGCTTAAATTCCTGGTTGCAAGCAAGTGTACTCTATTTACATGCACTGTGATACATTATCTGCTGTTTCAATTTTCCTCCATAACTGATGTGTTAAAAAGGCAGTCCATAGCAGGGGGAATAGAATAAATGTATGAAAGGAAAGGCTTAGTATATTGCTACTTGTTTTTCAAAAAGTCTGCTAGGAGCTTCTCATGATTTAGTGGAAGAATGGACTGTATCAAAGACTGCCCAAAGAGAAAATGACCTCTTAAGTCTCTTGTATAGTGAATTGGTAATTATGCTGCCTTCATGGGTGTCAGGGAACTGCCATCGGAGCCAGAGGAGGAGGGAGGGCTCCAGAGAGATGCCGGAGAGATCTTACCAAACATAAGAGCAGATGCTCTCTCCCGGAAGCCGGAGTACATGGAAGGAGAGGGACCACCGGAGATCCGGCACATGTTTCCCAAGGACCGCTGGGTGTGTGTGGGGGGGAGCGTTGGTTGGGAAACAAGAACTGGCAGGGCTCATTAGAGACGACGCGTTCGCTCAAGCAAACATCAGGGAACTCCGGCACGGGAGGGAAGACCATGGAGGGTTTGAGGAAAAGGAAGGGCTACTGTACTATAAGGGGGCGCTGTATGTACCGGGGGAGACCTTGAGGGGGAAGGTACTGAAACAACCCCATGACAACCCAACAGCTGGGCACTTTGGGCAGCACAAGACCATGCTGCTCGTCACCAGGCAGTTCTGGTGGCCAAAGGTGAGGGAAGACGTACGGGAATATGTACGGGGGTGTGACCGATGCCAGAGGGCAAAGGGGGAGAGGGAGGCCCCCGCAGGGTTACTGGAACCCTTACCCACACCGGGAAGGCCCTGGAAGGTGGTGTCCATTGATTTTATGACAGATTTGTCCAAGTCAAGGGGGAAGACAGCAGTCATGGTAGTAGTCAATCTACTGACCAAAATGTGCCATTTCATAGCTTGCTCACATGCAGTGACGGCAGAGGAGACAGCCAGGTTGTTTGTGGACCACGTTTTCAGGCTGCATGGGGATCCCTCAAGGGTAATCTCGGACTGAGGGAAACAATTTACTTCCAGGTTCTGGAGGAAGCTCATGAGCTTGCCACAGGTCGAGGTGAGCTTCTCGATGGTGAGGCACCCAGAAACCAACGGACAAGCAGAAAGAGCGAACGGTATACTTCAGCAATACCTACGCTGCTACGTCAGCGAGAGACAGAACGATTGGGTAGAGAAACTAGCGTTGGCTGAATTTGCGTACAATAACGCTGAACACGTGTCCACGGGGATGAGCCCGTTCATGGCCAATTATGGGTGTCACCCCAGGGCCTTCCCGGGGAGGGGGGAGGAAGGATGGAGTGTACCCGTGGCTGAACAGTTTGTAGAAGAAATGGAGGCCTTGCACCAGCAACTCAAGATGAACTTGGAGCGGGCCAAGGAAGTTTACAAGAGGCAGGCAGACAAGCACCGTCAGGAGGGGGAGGCCATACGGGTGGGAGACAGGGTGTGGTTGTCAACCCAAGGGTTACCCCTAAGGGGAGGGTGCAAGAAGTTGCAGCCGAGGTGGCTGGGGCCGTTTGAGGTAACACAGCAGGTGAACCCAGTGGCTTTCAAACTCAAGTTGCCTGATAGCATGAAGATACATCCGGTGTTCCATAGGTCCCTACTTTCACTGTACAAAGAGGGGAGGGAATTTCCGGGGAGGGAGGGAGGAGTCACCACCCACCCGCTGGTAGAGGAGAGGGAACTCCGCAACCAAGCCACAGAAATACTCGATTCAAGGTGGCGAGGTCGACAGGTGGAGTACTTGGTGGCTTGGGAGGGAGAACCCAGGTCAGAAAACACGTGGGTCCCTGCTGAATCAATTAATGATGACTATCTGGTGGGGAATTCCACAGTTTGTTCCCGGACAAGCCAAAACCACTAGCGAGATTTTGGGAGGAAGAATTTGGGACCAGAGACAACGAAGGGGACTTTGTGGGTTTTCCAGCCTCCGAAGAGGAGGGAGGGGAGGTGTCAGAGGAAGAAGAATCAGACTGGGAGGTCCCCCCTACGGGAAGAGATCTGAGCGGGTGGGAAGCTGGTTTTGAATCCTCGAGGATGGTGACAGCTCCTTCAGGGGATTCCCCGCATCGTCGGCTGAGGAAAGAGACGAGGTTGAACCAGAAAATAGCGCCGGGGGTGGAGGGGGTCCTGGGGAGGAGGTGGATGTCAGGGAACTGCCATCGGAGCCAGAGGAGGAGGGAGGGCTCCAGAGGGATGCCGGAGAGCATCCTAGGAGGGAGAGAGGCAGCCCATCTGCTGGGGAAGGAAATCAGCGTAGCACCAGTGGAGAAGGGGAGCAGATGGGGGAATCGGCGAGGGGGCTCCATGACTCCTTGCTGGAGACCAGCGGGGAGAGCACGGGTCCTCCGCTGCCCACACCCTCCCTGCGCAGAAGACTTCCGCGCAGGGAGAGTAGGCGGAGACTAGGCATCAAAGAGCTTCTTTGCTGGAAGAACAAGAAACGCCCACTGACGGATACTGCCAGCGATTGAGGCAGCCACGATGGGTGGCTGTCTGGACAGAAAAGGTTCACCCAGGTAACCCAGCCAAGTGTGGCGCCGATTTACGCATGAGCAACCCCTAGAACCATTACAATGGGCATTGAGGGCAAGCAGACGTTTTTCTTAAATCAACTCTGATGGTCTTGCTGCTGCTGCTGCTGCTGCTGCCTTTTGGTTCCTAGACACAACTTGTCCACTTGGGTGAGGGCTGGAGAGAAGCTGGTGGTTTGAAAATAAGGACAGAAAAATCAATCTATTTCTGGCTCATTCCTGTTTTGCATGTGTTCATTTTTAAGTTCATTCCGTCCTCTTTCCATATGATCTGTGATTTTTAATATATACACATATTCTCTCTACACAATTCAAAATCGCGCTTAACACATGTTTGAGCCAAAACTGTGTAGGATATTTGGGAGGCATAAAAACCAATGGCTGGTTAAGTTCTGATCCACACAAGTCGGAGGTACAAATCAAGTGTCCTACAATAGAGAACCTACAATAAGCCAGTAATGTAGCGAGGCCTCTTAGTTTCTGTCAGATCATTGGTCCATTTAGCTCAGTATTGTCTACAATGACCATCAATGACTCTTCAGAATTCAGACACAAGTCTCTCCCAGCTCATCTGGAAATGTTGCCTCTAAACTATGGCCATTCCACATATGTGATAGTGATAGTGTTTTGGACTGCATATAAAACTGCCCTAAACATGGTGGATATTATTTTGCAGAGATGGATTTCTGTTCCCTTATTTTGGGTGGTTTAGAGCTATGTAATTAAAATCCCTGGAGAATTATAGCTTGTTTGGGAATGCATAAGATTGGTGGTACTCAATGCAACTTTTGTTGAATATTAAATCCTCAAGTGATGTGTTGTGAGGAAGGGATCAAACACATTTCCAAAAGAGGCAGAAGCTTCATCAGAGGGAGAGAAGTGTCACATGGGGATAAACATTTATAATTTATTAGGGACGAGACTATAAAACAAAGAACTGAATGTAACCCTGTGCTTTTGATATGACATCTCCCTGTAGATTTTCATACAGAAATTCTCAGCATAGGAGGGAGAAAAATGTGTGCTGATGAACTCTTGAAGGATTAAAATGCATTTTGTTTTTTTCCAAACCAGTGAAACAAAGCACAGTCAATGCACTATGGTTATGATATCTATAATTATAGCTTTCTTGTGCTGCAGTCCCCAACACAGGTTATCGTGGAGCACGCACAGGCACTCAGAAGTAAGTCATGTGGAGTTCAGTGGAAGTTACTTCCAGATAAGAGTGCCATTTTAAATGATTGTTTTTAAAAATGCTGAGAGAGATATATAGGACAAGATATTGAATTTTCCTTTGTGTGGGGGGAGTCAAAAAGTGGATTCTAGTCAATGAAGGTTTATGGGTATAAATTTGTTACAGGGCTTTTTTCTTTTTACATTTTGAAAATTGGGGCTATCAAACATGTAATTATTTTGATGATGTTTGATCTAGCAAGCAATAAATGCAGAATAATGTAAGGTTGTTTGTCATCTTAACTTTTCTTTAACCATTTTGAAGGAACTGTCAGTTGACTTTTCAACCTGTCCTGCTTCTCTGTTGAGAAAGGGTGTACAGTGGTACCTCGGGTTACATACACTTCAGGTTACATACGCTTCAGGTTACAGACTCCGCTAACCCAGAAATAGTGCTTCAGGTTAAGAACTTTGCTTCAGGATGAGAACAGAAATTGTGCTCCGGCGGTGTGGCAGCAGCAGGAGGCCCCATTAGCTAAAGTGGTGCTTCAGGTTAAGAACAGTTTCAGGTTAAGTATGAACCTCCGGAATGAATTAAGTACTTAACCTGAGGTACCACTGTATTCTTGTCACTCTAGCTTAAGGGAAGTCATATACTATTTCAGAGGTGATGTGCTGCAGAAAAATGGCTCATCTATGCATGTCTTGTTCATGGGAGAAATCTCTGTTTTTGAAAAGTTACGGATCAAATTTTCCTCCCTGCCATGCTAATGAATGGAGAATCTCAGATTCTATTGTCTTCCTGACATTCTGCAGAGTCCTGGTGCCTTGCAGGATGCTTGACAAACTGACTTCAGAGAACAATCCAGAGAACTTCAGTGGACAGGAATCAAGTTAACTCTTTTAATCTAAACTTGCATCCTGGTCCATGTCACCTGGGGCAGGCTTATGTACAAACAATAGGACAGGGTGGTTGAAGGAAATGCCATCTATTGTTTCTTTTTCTTTATTGGACATATGGCAGACATTTGAGAGTGATGGCATGGATCATTGCCTTGGAATGTATATAATAATAATAATAATAATAATAATAATAATAATAATAATAATAATTTATTATTTATACCCCGCCCATCTGGCTGGGCCTCCCCAGCCACTCTGGGCGGCTTCCATAGAAACCAAAAATACACTAAAATATCACACATTAAAAACTTCCCTGAACAGGGCTGCCTTAAGATGTCTTCTGAATGTCAGGTAGTTGTTTATAGCTTTGACATCTGCTGGAAGGGCATTCCACAGGGTGGGCGCCACTACCGAGAAGGCCCTCTGCCTGGTTCCCTGTAGCTTTGCTTCTCGCAATGAGGGAACCGCCAGAAGGCCCTCAGCGCTGGACCTCAGTGTCCGGGCAGAACTATGGGGGTGGAGACGCTCCTTCAGGTATCCTGGACCGAGGCCATTTAGGGCTTTAAAGGTCAGCACCAACACTTTGAATTGTGCTCGGAAACATACTGGGAGCCAATGTAGGTCTTTCAAGACCGGTGTTATATGGTCTCGGCGGCCGCCCCGCAGTCACCAGTCTAGCTGCTGCATTCTGGATTAGTTGTAGTTTCCGAGTCACCTTCAAAGGTAGCCCCATGTAGAGTGCATTGCAGTAGTCCAAGCGGGAGATAACCAGAGCATGCACCACTCTGGCGAGACAGTCCGCAGGCAGATAGGGTCTCAGCCTACGTACCAGATGGAGCTGGTAAACAGCTGCCCTGGACACAGATTTGACCTGTGCCTCCATGGACAGCTGTGAGTCCAAAATGACTCCCAGGCTGCGCACCTGGTCCTTCAGGGGCACAGTTACCCCATTCAGGACCAGGGAATCCTCCACACCTGCCCGCCTCCTGTCCCCCAAAAACAGTACTTCTGTCTTGTCAGGATTCAACCTCAATCTGTTAGCCGCCATCCATCCTCCAACCGCCTCCAGACACTCACACAGGACCTTCGCGGCCTTCACTGGTTCTGATTTAAAAGAGAGGTAGAGCTGGGTATCATCCGCATACTGATGAACACCCAGCCCAAACCTCCTGATGATCTCTCCCAGCGGCTGCATGTAAATGTTGAAAAGCATGGGGGAGAGGACAGAACCCTGAGGCACCCCACAAGTGAGAGCCCAGGGGTCTGAACACTCATCCCCCCCCCACTTTCTGAACACGGCCCAGGAGGAAGGAGCAGAACCACTGTATGACAGTGCCCCCAGCTCCCAGCCCCCAGCCCCTCTAGACGGTCCAGAAGGATGTTATGGTCGATTGTATCAAAGGCCGCTGAGAGATCCAGCAGAACTAGGAAACAGCTCTCACCTTTGTCCCTAGCCCGCCGGAGATCATCAACCAGTGCGACCAAGGCAGTTTCAGCCCCATGATGAGGCCTGAATCCCGACTGGAAGGGATCCAAATGGTCCGCTTCTTCCAGGCGTGCCTGGAGTTGTTCAGCAACCGCTCGCTCAATCACCTTGCCCAAGAATGGAAGATTTGAGACTGGGCGATAGTTGGCCATCGTGGCCACATCTAAAGATGGTTTTTTAAGAAGCGGTTTAATAACCACCTCTTTCAGCAGGTCTGGGAAGGCTCCCTCATGGAGGGAAGCATTCACCACCCCACAAAGCCCATCACCCAGTCCTTCCCGGCTAGCTTTTATAAGCCAGGATGGGCAAGGATCCAGGAGACAGGTGGTTGGTTTCACTCGTCCAAGCAGCCTGTCCACATCCTCGGAGGTAACAGATTGGAATTGATCCCACTCAACTTGACTAGACAAAACTCTAGCACTCTCCCGACCCGGCCCTGCTCCCACGGTGGAGTCTACTTCCCGAATCTGAGCGATTTTATCTGCAAAAAACTTTGCAAAATCATTGCTGGGCCCCGATGTTGCAGGTGGTTCCGCTAAATTGTGAACCACCTGAAAAAGTCTCCTGCTGCTGTTTTCTGCAGATGCAATAGAGGCGGTGAAGAAATTCTTCTTCGCCGTCGCTATCGCCACTTGGTAGGCTCGACGTTGAGCTCTAATCTGTGTCCGGTCAGATTCGGAATGAGTTATCCGCCACCGGCGCTCTAGCCGTCTCAACAATTGTTTCATTGCCCTCAGATCCGTGGAAAACCACGGGGCTATCCAGGCTCCATGCAATCGGAGAGGGCGCTTCGGAGCCAAACAGTCAATAGCCTTGGTTAACTCCACATTCCAGTGGGCCACCAGGGAATCAGCTGAAAGGCCATCAACATGGGATAAAGCATCCCCTACCACTCTCTGGAAACCATTTGGATCCATTAAGTGGCGGGGCGGACCATCCGAATCGGTCCCACCTCCCTGCAGAGGGGATGGGTTGCAGAGAAGTCCAGTTGCACCAGGAAGTGATCTGACCATGGCACTTCTTTCGTTTCGCTTTTACTTAGTGTCAGATCACCAACATCCATAGAGGTAAACACCAGGTCCAAGGCATGTCCGCGGCTATGGGTTGGGCCAGACTTATTCAGGGACAGCCCCATGGAGGCCATGCTTTCCATGAAGTCCCGAGCGGCCCCTTGTAAGGTCGTGTCGGCATGGATGTTAAAATCCCCTAGGACGACCAAACTAGGCGTCTCCAGGAGAACATCCACCACGACCTGAAGCAGCTCGGGCAGGGAATCCTTGGTGCAGTGGGGAGGTTGGTACCCCAAAGGGAATCCTGTACTGCCCCTATTGCCCAACTTCCAGAACATGCACTCGGAAAACTGGGTCTTCCCAATAGGACGCCTGGTGCAAACTAATGACTTCCTAAAAATCACTGCAACCCCCCCTCCCCGCCCACATGACCTGGGTTGCTGTGCGTAAGAGAAGCCTGGTGGACAAGCAGCGGCAAGGACAGGCCCATCTGCTTCATCCAGTCAAGTCTCTGTTACACATGCCAGGTCAAGTCCTCCATCCATGATCAAGTCATGAATCATTGACCTGGCATTGCACAGCAGCACCTTCAGGTCATGTGGGTATCCCTTGCTGATTCTAGTATCCATCCGGTCAGGACCAGACCCGGAGGCAGGAATAGTCCTCAGACAACGACTAAACCTGCCTCTTCTGTAATGACACGGTCTAGTCTTAGCGTAACTCCTCCTACCCGCAAGCAGCAAGCAGTCCTTGTGAGGCTTCAGGCCCCGCCCCAGGCCAGATGGTAAGTGGCAAGAGCAGGGCCCCCAGGCACTCACTCAGGGGAGTCCTCCTGGGCAGCAGGCAGCAAGGAATATACCTCTCCAAGGTGAAATGGAACAATCCATGTTTCTTTAATAAGCGAACAACTGATGAGGTTGTTCTAAGGTTGCAGCTAGATATAACACAAGGTGATTCATGCTGAATTCCCCAATGTAATTAATTTTTTGAATTTTAATAGGAACCACAAGAGACACCCCCCCAATCTAATACATAATATTTGTATAGTCATTTCAAGTGTTCTGAACACTTAACATGGTGGGAAGTGAGACTAAGAATGGGTGCTTACATAAGGCTATGGATTAAATTTATTACTAATTGAATTTCTACCCCACCTTTCCCTTAATGGAGCTCAACATGGTTCTCCCTCTCAATTAATCCTCACAACAACCCTGTGAGGTAGGTTAGACTGAAAGGCAGTGACTGGCCCAAGGTCACTCAGTGAGATTCAAGGCTGAGTGGGGATTTGAACACTAGTTTCCAAGGTCCTAATTCAACACTTTATACCTCTAGATACCACACTGGCTCTTATGTACAGCAGAGGCAAAGATCAAACCAGACACTTATTGAGTCATAGCTCATTGTCTTAGGTCCTACACCACACCTTATGTTTTATTTACACTAACAGTTATGGCTTCCCCCAAAGAAATCCTGAGAACTGTCATTTAAAGGACCTATTACAACTCCCAACACCCTTAAGAAACTACAGTTCCTTCTGTAGGATTCTGTGGAAAGCAATGACTGTTAGGGGTGTAAGAATGCTTTAAATGTATGGTGACCTAGCCATTATGCAACATCGGGTCTCTAAGCAGGAATGCAGCCCTGTGGGAGGGGATTAACCTTTTCACATAAATCACCATGAAAAATGCTCTCCATAAAGCTGCTATTTACTGTGTGAGTAAACATTACAGGTGCTCCAATGGAACTTAATAGTGTTGTAGGACTTGCTGGAGAGGAGACAAGTAGCATTGGAACCATATTAAAGACCTAGAGGCTTATAAGGATTTCTCCAAATTTAATAGGGTATGAAGTCCAGAGAAGCAGGAAAGTACACTGTTGTGAATACAGTGTGCACTGTTCTCCTGCAAAAGTCCATACAACATTATCAGGAAAAAAAAAATCTGTCTGAGCATAAAATTATTGCTTCTCCTTTTTGAACAGATGGCATGTGGGAGTAAAAGTATTATTTTTTATTTTTTAAAAAATAAGCCAATTTGATTCTGAACCTGTAGTCAGAATTGTAAATGGTTCGTCAAAATAGTTTATGGCTAGAAATGCTATGTGCGCTATAATTTCATGCCTTCGTGGAATGCTTTTAAGCTCACTAAGAGTGAGAAGAGACATTGACATTAATCTTAAATGTAGCTGCAGCAGTATTTTATTAGAAACCTTTACATTCAAACATCCATATAGTGTATTTGACATGTTCTGACTTTTTGGGTAATCTTATTGTCCTCATTTTGTTTGGCTTAAATGAGAATTTGACACACATGCAGTCATTATAGCTTAATTATAATTATTTGTAATAGAGAAAATTCAATCGGCTTCGGTCTTAGTTCAGCAACTTGCCCTGATGGAGAAAGCCACCAGCCATGTGTGCAACACAACTAATATAATTTTAAAAATGACAGGGTGAGATCACCATCAAAGGAAACAGTGCAGAAAACAAATGATAAATATAAAAAGAGCTAACTCTCTGTCCAAGTATACAAATACAAGTTTAAATCACTGAAATCCAGATTTCATATATTTTGACTAATAAAGCAAAGGGGTGGAAATGCAGAGCATAATTGTGGGTGAACAAAACCCCACCAACCCTCCATTACAGAGATTTGAATCACCAAAGTGAAGGGTAATTGTTATATACCTGGTATGCATCTTCATCCATGCTCCACTACTGGATGTGTGCTGCTGTGTCTGCTTCAAGAAGAGGAAGGACAGCATAAAAAGATTAGTGGTCACACGTTGTGTCTGAACAGGCGTCTTGGGCGATCACTCGTAGCTGAGTAAGATTGTCTTCCATAAACACAGTTTTAACAATGAGTCCGTAAGTGACTGTGGAGGCCAATTCTGGATCCACACGTCCTTCCACGGTGGGGACATTGGTTTCTGGGCAGGAGTTGATAATGGTGTGGATTTGCCAAGCGTGCCTTCCTCTTAGCATGTTTCTCCCTTGTGAGATAAGAGTACAGTGGTACCTCGGGTTACAGACGCTTCAGGTTACAGACTCCGCTAACCCAGAAATAGTACCTCGGATTAAGAACTTTGCTTCAGGATGAGAACAGAAATCACACAGTGGTGGCACGAGGCCCCATTAGCTAAAGTGGTATCTCAGGTTAAGAATAGTTTTAGGTTAAGAACGGACCTCCAGAACGAATTAAGTTTTTAACCCGAGGTACCACTGTATATAAAAGTGATCACAGCCCTTTGATGGCAACCAAAATTTACAAAGGAATGTAGCAACCCCATTATGAAAAAAGTATACAACATTTGGGACTTTTTTAGCTTGGAATTAAAAAAGTAAGCAGGAATGCATACAGTCATGTCTGGAGTGGAGAATGTGGATAGGTAGATGATTTTCTCACCCTCTCACAATATCCTTAGTGTTAAAATGCAATAGTCTTAATTTGCCTAATAGCTGTTTGACATTTTTCTTTCAGCTGATTACAAAACCCACATAGATACTTTCCCTGAATATAGCCATCTGTGTCTTCCATAAAACCCCATAGACTTCTATGGGGCAAAATACACATGCTCAAGTGATGACAAAACCTATTCTCTCACCTATCACCACATGACCCAGAATAGTCCACTGTCTGTGGACCAACGGCGGCTCCATCTGCCTGAAAGCGAGATGAGCTCCACAACCCCATAGTTGCCTTTGGATGAACTTAACTGTTCAGGGGTCCTTTACCTTTACCTTTACCTTTTTGCCACATAATTAAATGGCTGTCATTCATTATCAGGGGGCAGAGAAATATTCAGTCCTGCACAGTCATACCTTGGGTCAAAGTTGCTTCAGGTTGAGCGTTTTCAGGTTACGCTCCACGGTAACCCGGAAATAACGGAACGTGTTACTTCCGGGTTTTGCCGCCCACGCATGCGCAGACGATCAAAATGACATCATGCACACACGAAGAAGTGGCAAATCATGACCCGCACACGTGCAGATGTGGGTTGCATTCTGCTCTGGATGCAAACTGGGCTCCGGAACGGATCCTGTTCGTATCCAGAGGTACCACTGTACTTGAGCACAGGTGATGACAAAAATGCCAATCCTCAGCCTTTACACTGGTAAGCTTAGCCTCTTCTGGCAGAAATTTCATCTTGCAATATTCATGAGCTAGATGGATCCCGTATGTCTACCATAATGACAACTTTCCCCTTATATGGGAGAAGGGAAACATGCAAATTCAAGACAATCAATGAGGGGATGGGTGAAATCTGTCATCTAGCCTTGGTGGTTTCTTGGATGAACAGATTTTGGTCTCTTGTCAGTAGTCTAAATGACTGCAGTCTGTTTATTTTGTCTCAGAAAAAGAATCTGTTCTTACCTGCATTGTTCCACCCTTTAATCTGCACACCTCTGCTCTCCTCTTAGTCATGCTAGAGTGTGACAAAAAGACACACCTTAGGAATTTACTTTGGATGAAATTTATAATTCTTGTGCTGTCCGTCACAGTGTCTCTAGTCAAAATATTACAGCAAAAGGGGCAAATGCCCTTACACAATAATTTTACTCATGCATTTAGAATATTTCATGTGGATTGCAATATTTATCTCATTTCCCTCTGTTAGCTGCAAGTGATTTTAGCTTAAAATATGGAGTAAGGATATGGAAAAGACATTGCTTTAATATTTCATTTATCTCATTTTCAGTTTCCCTTCTGTAGGATAAGACAAGTTTGCATTATTACCAATATATTTTATCTGTTCCTAGTTTCTCAGGGAGAACAAACTTAGACTTTTGGTCATTGCTGTCTTAAAAGATTGGCTGCATTAAAAAAATTAGTGTAGGATGTGCAACGAAAGCAACTGAAAAGTTGATCAGAAAATATAGTTATTTTTCCATTGTTGTTTCAAATAATAGGCAATATTCTGGAAGGTCCATGCTCCTTAAGAGAGTGGCTGAGAGGTCTTAGGATAGAGAAGCTCAATGTTTAAAAGCATGTGGCAGTAGAAAGTTCCACCATTTTCAGTCCACCGCCTTTGGTGTTCTCATGACAGCAGATGCTGAAAAGGGAATGTCAGAGTGTGACATGCAAGAACTATATCAGTTTGAAGGATACATTCTAACCAGGTAAAACTACCAGAGGACAGCACAGAGCTAGGCCACTGATGGGTGGAGTCAAGAGATGGGGCATGATTTGAGCAGAATAACAAGCTCTGAATAGAGGGTCTTAGAGGGGTGCCTTAGACCTCTAGGCCTGAGGTTCTCCACTCCTGTCTTAATGCCCTCTTTTAGAAATATAATATGATGCTCCATTTTAAGCACAGATTTTTCTCGATATGGCATCCATCATGAATAATTTAGCTGAACATTTTCTAAAGTTCAATAAGTGAAATATGAATCTAATGGCATTGCGTTTAACACAAATTTATGCAAGTAATAAATTCAGATTTAAAGTCCTATTAGAGAATTACATTTTTAATGACTGGTAACGATATTTAATTAATACATTAAGTAACCGAAGTAATTATTGCTACATGTTTTTCAAGAGTACCGTTGTTGTCTGTCTTGTTACCAAATTGCCTCAACAATAATGTCTTTAAATTTTATAATTTTATTTATCAAGTTTTAATCCCTTTAAATACATTTAGTACATTGAAAATATGGTATGTTAATACTTCAGCAGAACACTGAGCAGTGCATATTAATTACTGATTAGAGGAGTCATTTCAGTTAAATAAGTTTCTTTTAAAACCTAAATCCAACAGGTAATTAATCATGTATTATAAGAGAGTTTTTCTTTGGGAAACAAGCATGTTTCCAGAAACAAAAGATTATTCTGCCGACTTTTACTGACTTTAATCTTCATATTTAATGGATTGAATAAAACAATTGGCCTGTATTGCATACTTTGACCAGCAGTGGCTCCAAAGGTTTTAGTAGGTCTTTTCTATCGTCTGCTTCCTGAAGATACTGGAGACTGAACCTAAGACCTCCATGCCAACAAAGGGCAACATACAAGAGATTTTGCTAAGAGGCCAGTACATTGGAGTGGTGTGATTGTGAAAAGTCCAATTTCCAAGTCTCATTGATTTTTTGCACGCCAATTTTTTGCTTCACACCTTGAAGCAAAAGAAAGAAGGTGCTGATAGGGGGCAATCTGTTAAGTTTAATGTATATAAAATGCTGTATTTAAGTGCATTATATTTAGAAATGTTGTATAGGAAGGTTGTTTTTGTTTACCTTCAGCACAGAGCTAGTGTTTTTCTTTTGTGAATGAGCTAAACACCTCGTGACTAATCTCATGGTCCATCACAAGATAGTCACAAAGCACAACAGAGGATGTAACCTGTGAACCTGAATAAATGTATTTCCCTGAAGGTTTCTTGCAACACAGAATGGCAGATACAGTGTATTATTGGCAAGATAAAGAAACTTCATTTCAGTAAAATATGAAGCGGAGATGCTAACTTTATGGAACTGAAACTCATTGTTTTTTGTGGGGGGCAACTTATTACTTTATTTTGTGACATTTTCTTTTGTAACCTAAGTGTTTAAGACTGTTCTGCAGTAAAGCTTAAAAATTCATTATTGTGGTGGAGAGAATTAATTTCTACAGAAGGTGCAGACCTGGGATATTTGCTCTACAACTCTTAACACAATCCTCTTGAGTTAGTGAACAAGAGAGACCATAAAGAAAGAGGAGCTAGTTCAGGTGACTTAAGAGCAGCACAGAGTTAAAAATGGCACCCACAAGTTCATTATTCAGTTTACAGGCTGTGAAGTCAGGAGAGAGACATTTTGGTGGTTTTTCAGGAAACACGTAAGCTCTCTCCACTTCTAGGTAGTGATGATGATTGTGCTCACTTTTACCCATAAGTTAACTGAAGTCAGGTCAGGAAGCATTGTCCTTACTGTAATTTAATTTCCTATGTCAAAGAAAACTCATTGGCTACATGAAGATAAGAACTTGATGGATCGAACCAAAGGCCTATTTAGTCCAGCATTCAGTTTTTAATGGCTGGGTCCCCCCTCTTGTTCCTGTTTTATGGGCAAGTCACATTTAGCCCCTAACATGGTGGTGGTGATTTGTGGATAAAATTAAGAGGGATCTGGGGGGCTGGCACTGCCTGCTCCTTTATGGCTTGCCTTAACTACAAATCTACCACCTCTCTTCACGTTGTAGTTTGCAGTGCCATCTATTGGCTATGTGAACGCCTGTGTGTGAACGGATGAGTGTAGATATATAGATACGGGGGATGGGACGGACAGGACGGGACTGAAAAGCAACCTTCCCTTACATTTCAGGATTTTTGGCTGGAGTCTCATGGTAACCTGCAAAGGTCCAGCCATACATTACAAACAATTCACCAAGTCTGCTCACCTGTTTTGCTGCGGCAGCGTTACAGGACAGCAGAGGCTCTTCTGGGGCCCTGATGAGGGAAGCATGATTTCAGTGCCCTTCCTGGTAGGCGGTGGAGACATAAGCCCCCCCCCCCACCTATCAGGAGCTGGATCTTAGCCTGCACCCTGCTTTGGTGAATGGGGATGCAAGCTGGGACTTGGGCTGTGGCAGGGGGTGGAGCCGGAAGGCTTCCCTCAGGTCTGCCCCTTAGCTATTTAAGCAACCTACACCTGGGGCACTACCTGTTTGTTCCTTCATCGGGTTTCCCTGCCCACCCACCCCTGGTTTAAGCTGATTTTCAGTGACTTTGCTGTGGCTATGGTGGTTGCCGTTCTTTATGGGGCCGGGTAGGAATTTGTCCACCAGGCAAATGGGCTCTTACTTTGTGGTTTTGCCTACCTCATAGCAATTGTCACAACTGGTTGGGCATTGGGGCAGTCCTTTGTCTTGGATGGAGAGGAGGTTGCAGTCTCTGCCTACCCCTCCAAATGCTGGCGTATCCCATTAAAGCAGTGGTTCTCAACCTGTGGGTCCCCAGATGTTGTTGGACTACAACTCCCATCATCCCTGAGCTCTGGCCTTGCTAGCTAGGGCTGATGGGAGTTGTACTCCCAAAACATAAGGGGACCCACAGGTTGAGAAAGGCTGTGTTAAAGGGACCTGGTGGGAGTAGTCATGTCTGCGTGCCGAAGCAGGGTCAGGGCCAAAGGCACACCCCCAGATGATGGTCCCCATGGGGGTCACCCTATTTGATGTAAGTCTTAGGGACCCCCCCACCACCACCTGGATTGACTATGTGGGCGGGCTGGAGGCATTTTGATTTTCCCATGACCAAGCCAAACCTCTTTCATCTGTATTCAGTAAAGTTGTGGCCTATTTGATCCAAACCAGTCTTATTGGTCTCTTATTTATATGGGTTGGGGTATGGGGAGCACAATGCTTGGACCTGCAAGTGCTTTAGTGCTTAAAGATTGCCCTCTAGCACCATTTTCGCCGCTCAAAGATGGTGAATTTAAGTTTCCACTGACGCACACCTGTTTTGGATGTTGTTTTGACTTTAATGAGTTTGAGGAGGTTTATATCTCTGTACTGAGCAACCTCTATCACTTTGACATTTACTTTTTTTTCTCTTTTATAAATGTCTTATAAAAAGAGAATCATTTAGCATCTGTTACTATTTCTACCAACATCTGTCTCAGTCAGACATTGTTAAATATATGAATAATATATTAAAATTCAGTATACTTTTCGGCGGAATTTTCTGAAGTCACAGCTTGATTACTCATGCTATAGTGAGAATCTGATAGTGGTTCATTAACTCATTTAGAGACCTATACATTGTACCATTGTCACATCTTTGCTATTTTCCTACAAGTAGCTCCTGAATGACAAATGTAACATGTAAATCACAAAATGTTATAGCTGGGACCCAATTTCGTAGGCCATTTCCATGGAATTGGCGTGTGTCCCATCTCTCAGCAGAGTGCAGATTCTGTTATCCAGGGACCCAAGTGATGAGCCTATTTAGAATCATCTAAGTAAGCCTAGGGCTTGCCGATCAGAAGGTCGGCAGTTCGAATCCCTGCGACGGGGTGAGCTCCCATTGCTCAGTCCCTGCTCCTGCCAACCTAGCAGTTCAAAAATACGTCAAAGTGCAAGTAGATAAATAGGTACCGCTCCAGCAGGAAGGTAAATGGCATTTCCGTGCACTGCTCTGGTTCGCCAGAAGTGGCTTAGTCATGCTGGCCACATGACCCGGAAGCTGTACACCGGCTCCCTTGGCGAATAAAGTGAGACGAGCACCGCAACCCCAGAGTCGGTCATGACTGGACCTAATGGTCAGGGGTTCCTTTACCTTTACCTTTACCTTTACCTTTAATACTACCCCAGCTGCATTGGGAACTGCTGGGAGAAAACAGATGTTGCACACGAACCCAATCTCTGATTCCAGGGGTTTCAAGCACTTACTCATGGTTTGTGTTTCCTTTGGAATGATGGAGAGTGGAGACTGTAGTGTCTTTATGATATATGGTTTACATACTTATATATACAAACTGAGCCTGTGAGTTAAGGGTGGGGGCCCTATCAATTTCTTGTCTGGCATGGATCCACTTCCTTTGTTCCCTTAATGGCCCATTTCCAGGCTATCACCTCACCAGAAGGGTAGCCTGGCTATTCCAAGAAGTGGAAGGGGGCCAAGGCATTCAGACTAATTCCCCCCAAAACTCATAACAGTTTCTACATGGATAATATACTGTTGAGGAGACGCTATAGAATCTATTTCCTAGGGAAAAATCTTTGCTAAGCAAAAGAAGCAAAAGAAAAGCAAACTTCTTTTAATTTGTTAGTCCTAATTGCTTTAATATATTTCATAAACAATATTGCACTAACTCCCTTTCCTCACAATAAAATCAACAAAACCTACTTGTGAATGTTGGGAGTTGTAGTTAACAATACCAACCCCCTCTCTTATCCTGCAAGGTTACATAGACATTTCAGATATGTGCCCTAGAAATGTTGCATTTTAGAAATGCATCATTAAGGTTAAGAAATGAGTAAGTGTACTGATGGAACTGAAGCCTGTAGCAAACTCTGCATGCTCCAAATCTAGAATTGCTTTTAGAATTTCTCTTTGTTTAGAAATGCCAGAAGAATATTATAGAAGGCAAAGAAGCAATAAAAGAACAGAATGGGGGAAAACACAAATCCCCATTTCAATTGTTAAACTGCAGTGATGTGGCATTTGACAAGGTAGGTTTTATGCTAAATCAGGGATGTTTAACTGTGGGTCTCTGATTTCCCATCATCTCTGACTTTTGACCAGACTTCTTGGTGTTGATGGGAGTTAGGAGTCCAACAACATCTGAAGGACCACATGTTTCCCATCCCTTTGCTAAACAGTAATAGAGACCCAATCTCTGATATATATTTTTCAGAATATCTGGAAAATGGATTTGTTCTAAATTAAACTGAAGTATGAAAGCTATTTCATCTGATGTAGTTAAATAAAGGAGCAATTAGGAGAGTGAAGGCAGACCTCCATTCATGTTATGTAACTCTCAATCTAGCAGGATCTATGGTCAAAGATTTCATCATTTTAGAGCACCAAAATGAAATATTGATTGACTAGCATTAGCATTATGTGGTAAATTTCTAAAGCTATAGTTGGTGAGAAATGGGGGCACTTTGTGCTTATTGCTCTCATTGTTGAATTTTTTCCCTAGCATCCTTGCAGTTTTAATTTACAAGAGTTTTATTTTTGTAATATTGTTGGCAGCACTGAATGAAATACCATGGGATAATATGGTGCAAAATGTCCCTTCATTTTTCTTTTCTCTCTTTACAAAGTATCCTTTCTTCCCCCCTTTCATTAAATCTGTGGGTCTTGCAGATTTTTTCTGTCTGTGGAAGCAAGATTGACAGCTAAGATCCAAGGTTCTGGGTGCATCACAAAATAAACATATTGGGTTTAAAATGTATCACCTTGTGGGCCACTCCTTTTTAGCTATGCAGGGGATGTACTGCCCAGTGACAAGACAAGGCTAAATTATCTTTCTCAAACAACCTGTTGCAGCATTTAGGAATCTGGAAATGGGACAGGTATCTCTTGGAAGAAAATCAAATGCTACACATTCTATTTTGTTTACATGGATTTTGTTTACATGGATCCTTAGAGTTCTCTAATATTAAAAACCATGCAGAAAAAAGATTCAAGTGTACCAGATGAAATCTAGCTGAAGCCAAATTCAACATTCCCATACCCAAAAAGTGATTTTAATTGCGTTGTTTATTAAACCTTGACCTATCTATACATACTGCCAACCACAATTCCAGCTACTAATACTAGAAAGTTATGATTATATACATTTCTCTCATTTGCTTCAAGACTGGATTAGCTGATCCATGTGCTGATTTTAAGATGATAGACACCAGATACAAGGCTTACTCTGAACAGGAAAGGTAATCATTCCAATAACTATTATATGTGATGTATTTCAAAGCTGTTTGGCTTCTGTCAAGACATGTTAGAAGAGAATGTTTTGTCGCTATAATGAATAGTTTTCATTATACATTTGACCTTTTTGTCCCAGTGTGTCCTTCAGGATCTGTGTCTTTACTGAGACTTCTATAAAATAATTATGGGCTCCCAGCTCATTTGATTTTAACTACTTTTCTTCTCTGGTGAAAGATTTACTACGGCTAACTCTAGCACTTTCCAGAAGCAAATTACCTAGTTCTTCACAAATAATAATAAAAAAGCTGCAACAGAAGTATAAAACTGAATCCATAAATAAACATTTGTTGATCCAATCTAAGTAATCACCGCCTGATGGTAGACAAGCTGAAGATTCAGAAGAGAGGAACTAGATCGGCATCCTGTTTGCTATCAAGTGCTATTCAGCCTCAGCACTATAGGAACTCAGCACTATAGCTCATGTGACAAAACATCTGCTTTGCATACAAAAGGTCTTATGTTCAGGTTAAAATTGCAGCAGCCCCAGTAAAGCTGTGAGTGACCTCTGTCTGAAATTCTAGAGAGATGCTGACTGTGTGTGTCAAATACTGAGCTACATCGACCAGTGTTCTGTCTCAGGATAAGGCTGCTTCCTTATAGGAATTTATGTTGTTGTTATATTTCCACTAAATTACCACCACACAGCCCAGAGTGGAGGATTTTTAGTGCCATGTGACAGTATAGGACTTGCATGATTGTCAAGGGACGGGAAGGGAACAGAACAGAAAAGCCACTCCATGGCCCATGCCTGATGACAGCCATGTCCAATATTGCCCACTTTGGGAACTGAGAGTAACCAAAAAGGGAAAGGAGGTGTGGAACTCCCTCTGTGGGAGGACTGAGCCCCCCAGTGCTCCTGCCAGGCTTTGGGGAAATGGCTTCCTCCCTCCCTTTGGCCGTGGATGAGCAGAACAAAGTGATTAGTCTTACCAGTTAAAGAGATATTTAATGTTCACAGTGAAAGAACAAAGACTCAATTCTCAGAGGAAAGGTCTCCTAATTAAGGTTTCCACCCACTTCCCCCCCCCCAGCCACCCCCATCACTTTTTGTCTGGTAACCTGATCTCGCAACCATTTGGTCTTCTGTGTAGCTACCTTATCTGCTCTCCTTGACTTTGGACTGAGCACTGGGACACTTTCCAGCAAAAGGGAGTCTGTTAATACTCTCTCTCCCTGTTCTTCTTCTCCTAGCTGTTCCCCACTCAGTTCTGCCCAGCTGCTGTCTTCCAAACTATGTTACTCTGCAAACCACTGCTCCAAATCTATACTGCTCCACTGCTCCTGGGCAGTTGCAGGATTCTGGTCAGGAGCAGGGGGAGAGGGAGGCCCCCACCATTCGTCAACAGAGTAGCTCTCCTCAGCCTGGCCTCTGATAGCGCCTATCTCTGATAAAAATGAAATTTGGCCAAGGATTATGGAAGGTTAAAGGGCAACCCAACCTCTTACTGTATGCTTCCTGTCACCTGCATCGACATATGCAGAGGCTCATGGGAGGGCAACATGTGCTCAACATTACCCACAAGGGAGGGACCATATTGGACACTTGTTTTCAATTTCTTCCTTTTTCCTGTGCAGGTTTGAATTTAACATGAGAAACTACAGGGAACTGTCAACTTTCACTGCTTCCTTTATAATGCGTAGGGCAATTGGTCGCTCTAGCGCAGTATTATCTGCACCGACTGGCAACATCTCTCCAAGATTTCAGAGGCAGGTCTCTCCCAGCATGGACAAATACAAGGCAAATTTAAATTGCATAGAAAGCAAAGCTAGCCATTAGTGTCTCTACCAGCTTGAGAATGCAAGTCAGTTCCTGTTTTTTGATTTCTGTGAGAGCCAGATATAATCCATCATAGCTAAATATAAGGGCCTAATGTTCTCCCTTGAAAGGTCCTTCAAAAATTGACCGCACATAGGTATTCAATTATTTTAATGTGAAAGGCAGTACCTTTTACATTTGCATCACCCCTGAATACACTGCATATTTGTGCTTTATGAAAGCATGACGGAGAAGGCAAATAACCATTTTTTGTTATTTTTTATAAAGAAAAGGAACTGTGGTGAAGTACCATATAATTGGGTACGTCATTAAAATCTGTACAGTTATTGAATATGTGTATTTCAGCAGAGCTTATTTTCTTAAAGCTTTAAGTTTAAACCTCTCAACTCACTGTTCCTGGTGTGTTATCTTTGATGAGCCCATGAAACTTCTTTCTCATTCCCTGGGGTTTCTTGTTACATCTCACAATTTAAGATTGGAACAATGAACAACTTAGCGAACCAACAACTTAAGAGAACCAATAATTGATAGATTTGTCAATCACGAAGAGGGGGGAAAGGCTACAGCTCCAAATGGCTTAATTGAGGGTTTTTGTTTTGTTTTTTAAGCCAAAGGTTGAGTATCAGAGGTGGACATCCTAGAGCCCCAGAAGATGCCAAAACAACCATTTATGTGGTGCTGGTTCTGTCTCAGTGGATAACTGTCCTTATATGGAAACAATTTGCTTGGGTACAGTGAGAAAATTTGGCTTTAGGTAAATTTTTAGACAAGGTTCATCACTTCACTGAGATATATGCACTAGAAATAAAATTAGCAACTCTAGAGCACTTAATAAGACTGGATAGCATCCAAATAGCTACTCTAAATATTCCCATGGAATTGTATGTACCCAGCTGGATTCTTTGAGCAGCAGGCACTCGTGCTATATTGCAAGCTATTCCTGAAACTGTTGGTGGCAAGGAAAAATAGGTGTATAAAAGAGAATTCCTGGATGCAAAGACCCAAGTTGGGCAAGTACTCTTTGGTGAGAGAACCCCAACAGAGATTTAAATATAGAGATTGAAATAAAAGTGTGGAGACATAGACCTTTAAAATATGCCCTTCTAAATTCCTTCAAAAGTTTCCCTCTTCCCTTAGCATAGTAAAAGTCCACACATTTGATAAGTTAGAAATAGTTTACTTACAAACTCTCCAAAGGTCAAATTCATGTCCTTTTCCATACAGTATTCTGAAAAGGTTGCACAGACAGTAAAATTTGGCTTTAGCTTCGGTGGTGAGTTCCTAAATTATTGGTATGGGAACACATGCAACTGTAAGAGCCATGAAGTGTGATCTGCATCAACAAGCTCAAAACCTCTTTACACATTGAGCTTCTTTGGTAGACAGCGGCTGGATCAAAGAAGCATTTCAGTTAAATGTGTTGTAAACTTTGTATAAGAAATCATATTGGCAAAAACGGAACTCCACAGCACCATGTGGTGTCACAGTGTTATAATGCATGACTACACATATAAAGCGCTTTTTCTTCACCAGTGTTGGGAGGTGAGCTAAGCCTGGCAGGACAGCTTACTCTATGGTCTTAACCCCTTCATTCATTAATTAGACTTAAGCATGTTGGTTTTATCTGGCTGGTTATCCCACAGAAATTACTTTGCTCAAATGCCATTTAATTATGTACGATGGAAGGCTAACCTTAGAGAATCAATAGATTCAAATAACTTCCAATGTGAAACTGCCACCTATGCATGGAAGCCTCTGGTATGTTAAGAGAGTATTGTTGTCCCCCTGGCACTCCATAGACATTGGAATACGTGTAGCAATACCTCTCCTGTTCTGCACTTTGGTAGCATCAAGGCTTCCAAGATACTTAGAGAGTGGTGGAATTACTGCCTGCTCTGTGTGGCAGAGATTCAGAGGCTGCACTAGCCCTCTCTATTCATACCCAAAGAGGTTTGTGGTGTGTATTTCAGATTCTAAGTCTATGTCAGGCTGTTGACAGACTTGAATTTATATATTTAGGAGTAAAAGGTAAAGGTAAAGGACCCCTGGACAGTTAAGTCCAGTCAAAGGTGACTATGGGGTTGCGGCGCTCATCTCGCTTTCACACAGAGGGAGCAGGCGTTTGTCCACAGACAGTTTCCTGGGTCATGTGGCCAGCATAACTAAACCACTTCTGGTGCAATGAAACACCGTGATTAGTGCCAGAGTGCATGGAAACACTGTTTACCTTCCCGCCACAGCGGTACCTATTTATCTACTTGCATTGGTGTGCTTTCGAACTGCTAGGTTGGCAGTAGGTGGGACAGAGCAACGGGAGCTCCCCCATCGTGGGGATTCGAACTGCCGACCTTCCAATCGCAAGCCCAAGAGGCTCAGTGGTTTAGACCACAGCGCCACCCACATCCCTGTATTTAGGAGTGCAACACAGTGGTCCCATTTCCCCATGCTTTATCCTTAAAGAACAGTTCAGCAAAGTACATGGCAGCAGGTTGACAAGAAACTGGGAGGCGAAGTTTTGTATCTACCCTTTCAACTATAAGAAATAGATTCTAATGATGCTCAAAGAGAGCTCTATTCATAACCAATCATCACATTCTCAGAATAGTCTTCCTACTTCTTCACCCCTTCCCTTTTTTTCCTCAACTACTGGATGCTGTTAAAGACACACTGCTTAAAACTAAAACTCAAGGTTAACAGAATACAACACAAAACAAAACAAAACAAGAGTGACTTTGTGCACCAGGTTGATACAATTTTCTGATATTCTTGTGGCCACCACTCCCTACATCCTTGCAGTGAAGGAATGTTGTACACCAAGGAAAGTGAAAACTGTGGGTGGGTGGGTGGGGTAGGGAACCAGGTATCTTAAAACACATTGAAGACACACTTGCTGAAACCTGCTTGCCGTTTTGAAGTGGGAGCCTGAGAGATAGACATCAGATTAATTCTTTATTTAAAATTAGATTTTGTTATCAGCAACTTATTATAATACACTTGGAAATGTTAATTAATAAAAAGTGCATTTCTATTAGCAAGTTTGTTTTTTCCCTTTACCAAACACTATAGCTTGCAAACTGAATGCATTAGGATTCATAAATACCACTGACTTCATGCATCTTAACTGTACTAATGGAAAAACATTAATAATTGTCATCTGCATTACTAAGATACCCAGTTAATCCATTTGCATAAATTCTTCCTCAGAGTGTTAGACATTTGTAAATCATTTGCCAAGTAATTTCAAATTAATGCACCATTCAGTTGATTTATGAATGCAAAATAACATTAAAACTTAAAATAACTATTTTAATCAGTCTTTTTGAAGGAAAAAAGGCAAATAAAGCATAAGCTCAACCAGTATATATAATCTAGATTTCCCAGTCACAAGTGGGCAAGTGGTGATTGGAACAGCTCATACTTTGTGAGATCCCTGAACTACAAATGATATCTCTTGTATTTCCCGTATGGGGAAAATGCAGAAGTGTGACTCTTGCCTGCCTGCCTGTCTTTCTTTCTTTCTTTCTTTCTTTCTTTCTTTCTTTCTTTCTTTCTTTCTTTCTTTCTTTTTGAACAATGCATGGATTCCAAGAAGCATATTTGACCAGCAATGGAAGTTATTCCGTTGGTGATTTTCCTAGTAAGACTGGGCAGATGTCTGCTGTTGATGGTTTAGGTTCAAGACATTCCAGTGCAGAGCATACTGTTAGCTTAGGTGACTAATTGAATCACTTGCCTATAATACTTTATTAAAGGAGGCAAGTGCTCTTCAGCAATCTGCTGGGTTGTTGTATCACAGGTATCACAAAGTAAATGACAGTAGAATCTTGACTTTTTGGGGCTTCTGGCTCTGCTATCTGTTAGTTCCTAGGAATTTTAAAGTTACATTGTGATGATTCAGATGGCAGATGGATCATCTGTGGTATCTTTGCTGATGTTTCCTTTGATTGTTACATTTCCTCTCAAACGTTAATGTATATTTCTTTGCAGACGGACTCTCGTGATTATTGTGGTAGAAGTCATATTCATCACGTTAAGTGAGTTATGGAAAACGTCTCTCAGTTCCATTAAATGTATAGATTAATATGAGCAGTCTATATGTAAAAATACATATTTAAATGAGATAGATGACTATAAATCACATGCAAAGGGTAGAGAGGATGTGAAACTATTGAGTTGTAGATGATGTGCATTTGTCCTCCCAACTCTGGCAGTATCATACCTCTTTAAACAGCCGTAGCTTCCCTCAAATAATCCTGGGATCTGTAGTTTAAGGCTGATGAGAGTTGTTAAGTAAGAAACATTTCCCTCCAAGAGCTACAATGACAGAATTCTCTGGGAAGAGGAATTGACTGTTAAACCACTCTGATAACTGTAGCTCTGTGAGGGAAATATGGGTATCCTAACAACTCCCATGCTCTTAATAATCTGCAATTCTCATAATTTTTGGGGGGTAGACAGGACTGATTCTCCTTTAAATGTCCAGTTCTGATGGGGTCTTAGTATCTTGGCTACTGTAATGGCTTCCGGAACCCAATTTTGTTGTCTGTCTGTTAGTCCGCAAACCACCGGGATATAATTGAAAAGTAATTTAACTATAAATGCCATGTTAAATCAAACTGTCTTCTTTATTTTCTGACCTGGCTACAAAGGGATTTATCCTTTTGATGGACTGCCATGGGCATTGGATTAAGTCTCTGTGATGACAGAAACCTACTTCATCAAGTTTAGTGAATGTTCTAGCTCTGGAAAAAAAATATGCTCAGAGCATTTCAGATCTTAGATTTGAGAAATTTCATCTATGTCTGTTAACTGTATTCAAAGTAACTCTGCCCACGTGGTTTTGTTTTCACATATGCAACATTCCCTTCCTTTGAAGAAATATGAAAGTTAATCAATGTATATTGGTTTCCTACAGTGATTTAATCAAGTGGAAAAAATGCTCTTAGCTTGCCAGAATTTGAAGAGGCAGAAGCTGCCTTTTTGCCCATTACGTTTTAAATTCACAATGCTGTAAAAATGATTCAAAATGAGAGCTATTTAGTCTGTTGAAGTTTATCCATTTTAATACATCATTTCCTTCTAATTGCTTCTTGATTACATTTCTGCATTTGCTTCAACAAGCTTGCCCATTAGGCCATTTCAAAAAGTGTATGGTTTTTTTAAAGTGCTTCTTAAATATCATTTTTGTATTAGTTGCTTTCATATTTTTAAATATTTCACCACTCTTGCAGCTTCAGTTTTCTCACTGAGTCAAAATTAAAATATTTAGGTTCACATGTATTTTTCATTTCAGTGTTAATCTAGCTACATTTTACACTTTCATCAAGTCTATGAAATATATTTGAAAATTGGGTCTGCTCTTACCACTTAGAGAGCCAAGGCAGATGCCTAGGGCAGGCACATTATAAAGAATGCTAGCTTTGGTCTTCAAATGTTTGATCATTTATCTGAATTTCCAAATGTTTGGCTCTATAAAGTCAAATGTATGTTGTTTGTCAGAACGCCTTACATCTAAAAAAGAAGAAAGAAATTAAATAAAAAGTATGTTTTTCAGACAAAGTAACTGATCTATTAAAATGGTGGTGTTTCTCCAATTTCTACACTGTTTGGAAATTGCTAACAAATTATACCATGGAAGTTACCATATTTTAAATTTCAGTTGGCTGTTAACTGTTAATAACTTGTGTGAAAAAAGTATTTTTTTTTTCATTCTGTGGGTGCATCAGAAAGTCGGACTGTGCTTACTACGTTTATAATAATCAAAAAGCCCATTGCTCAGGTACAACACATGTTTTTGCATGCAACAGTTTCCACGTTCAGTCCCTAGCATCTCTAGGTAAGCCTGGGAATGTCTTCTGTTTAAAACCCTGGAAAATCTGGGTTGTATCCAATAAGATTTTCTTAGCATAGACATGTTTAATTTAATGGATCTAAGTTAATTTCATATAACCCTGTCATAATACATTTGCAAATGAGTGGTGATGGTGGCAGGATTGAGTTTTACAGGGGGGAAGTAGAAAAGCTGAGCACCACTCCTGCCTACCGCTTTTGTCCTTCGTATTTTTCTTCCTCACTGCTTTGGATTAGGGAAGTAGATGCCCATATCTGCTGCTGATAATTTGTTCCATTCCAAGTAGATATTCACAGGAAAATGTTGAAGGGTCTAAGACTGCCATCACTGTTGTTATTTCCTAACCTTTGTGACTTTCTATATATATCAATACATGGGCTTTCATCTATGTTTTGTGAAGATGGCTTGTTTTGCAATGTACAGTATTTGTATTTTTACTGTTTAAATTTGTTCTTGACATACAGCATTCTGACCTTTTGTGCTATTATCTAAGAGGAGCTCCACAATTTTGTCAAGTGACTAATCTTATTCTTTCACCTCAAGCGAATAAATAACTACTGGTGACATTTGCTATTTTCGGACAAGCATTTTAATCCCACAAGTATCTAACACACATACGCATATGTATATATGTTATGTGATACTGTTGGATAAAGATTTTCTTGTAATAGAACCATTATTTATTATTCATGCTGCATCGTAAAGAGAATTCAAGTTTCCATGGGCAAATTTAGGCTGTACAGTGGTACCTCGGGTTACAAACACCTCGGGTTACAAACTCTTCAGGTTACAGACTCTGCTAACCTGGAAGTAGTACCTCGGGTTAAGAACTTTACCTCAGGATGAGAACGGAAATCATGCAGTCGCGGCACAGGTGCAGCGGGAGGCCCCATTAGTTAGTGGTACCTCAGGTTAAGAACGGTTTCAGGTTAAGAACAGACCTCCAGAACGAATTAAGTTCGTAACCAGAGGTATCACTGTATGTCCAGACTTTTTGTAGGCAAGTGAAATGTTCACCATATGGAGGGCTCCTCCAGATTACCAAACATTCATCCTGAATTCTGCCTTTCATGATCTAGTTGAGATTCCTTCATTGCAGGCGGTTGGACTAGATGACCATTGGTGTCCCACCAAACTCTACAATTCTATGAATATCCTGCACAAAGTCTTTATTGGGCATTTGTTTGTAGGAAGGTTATATGAGGAGATGAACGAGCATAAACATTCATCCTGATTTGACAGATCTAGTACATTTGTGTGCAGCATTGTATAAGTTAGGAATGGGCCCAGCATACATTTTATTCAGCTCACTTGGGCGAAGCTCACATTTAAAGATGAATCTAACCAATTTACCCTTTTATGCCTGTACCAATATGTGAACTGAAGCACAGTCATCCTTCAGAACTTACATTTCTCTGAATTTTGCAGTTCAATTCTCCAGCCCACTAGTGTGTGCAAGAATGCACAGAGTATATAAACAGTGCATGGAAGGCACATATTAGTGAAAGTTTGTGGACATTAGGGAAATTTGCACATTGTGTATATTAGAAGAAAAATGTGTACTAAAATGCTGATAAATTTTCATGAGGACTTAAAAAAAAAAAGAATTCACAAATTGGCATGGGAGTCAGGTAAATGAGAAACTGAGAGTCAGAGTCAACTACTGAGTTCTTGTAGCAGAAGCCAGCTTAAAGACTTCTGCTAGCGCAAAATGGGACTTTGCTCACTCCTCCTTCTGTGCCCCCTGCACTGCCTTCAAATATAGAGATTCAGGAGATTTCCCCAAGACAGTGTGCAAGGAGAGCGGAGGGGAGAAATGCTTGTGCTAATACTTAGCACTACATTTAATTCTACCCTTAGAGAAACCGAAATTGATGCATTTGCTTATCCATCTATAATACCCTTCTTGATAAATATTAGTTCTTGGAAATAAACTTGTAATGAAACTGTATATAAAAGGTTGACACATAATGGAAATACAGAGTGACTCCATAGCCAAGCGATTCACTCTAAAAACAGAAATATATAGCCAACCATACATACCAGCTTTAAAATTGAAAATGGTCTCTTATTGACCAGCAAAGCCTAGGGTTAAGCAAGTTTGCAGAATCATAGCTCTCAGATATAATATAGAGCAGCTTGCAAACTGTGAATGCGTAGAAGTGAAACTACTTTATTGATTTTCATTATCCTAGTTGAAAGAAAAGTCAAAGATAAACAAAGTACGGTGAGTGACAGATACATTAGTGTGTGTGTGTGTGTGTGTGTGTTTTGCCTTCTCACTTCTATCTTATGAAACAAAGATACTAGTACAGGATCACAAAGCTTCTTTGAAAAGCAAGGAAGAGAAACCAAACCTCAACATCTTTCCTGAGGTACTTGAAATACAAGAATTACCGGTAAGCAATTAAAGCCAGGACTGTGCAAGCATATTTGTGTCATTGTACAATGTTTTTCATAACATGTGAACAGAGTGGAAGAAAAACTGAAATGTTTCTCCTGCTGGTGACATCAGGTACAATGGAATGAAAAAATAAACTGGCGTTGACTACTGTCATGATGTCAGTAACTAAATGACTTGATTTGACAATTGTAAGTATGTAATCTCTGACAGGTACACCCTCATTTCACTGCCAGGGCACTAAGTACTATAATAAACATGTCACCTGACATCAGGTTATTACTGATTGAAGACAACCCTTTGTGTGTATTCTTAACCATTCTCATTTAGTGAAACCTTTCTTCCTTTATCCATTTTTATGTACAGTCTATAATGAACAAACAGTCAGCAATGGAGTGTTAAGAGCTATTCCTGTTGCTTTGCAAAAAAACACAGAACAAACTTTTCTCATTTTGTTTTTTTCCTCTTAAACAGAAGGGAAAGAAGGGCACCTGAATTAATAACAAGAAGCACAAAGTCCATTTTATTCATACATGCAATCCATACAGTCATGGGCAGCTGGATACAAATAAGCATATCTTGAGAACAGAAAATTTGAGGGAAATGAGTCTGCCTCAAATGGACTTAGTTTTGGTTTGTGGATACATATTTGTTCTATGGTACCTGGGAAGATTTCTCAGGGGGTGTAGAATCATTTGGCTTTTCCCTTTCTGTGGGCAGAGAAAGGTTGTCCCTAAGAGAGGTAAACCCAACATAACAAGCCTGCTTTGTGAGGCTATAGAAAGGTAAACTATCGTTCCAACCTTGGCGAGGGCAAAAAGGAGGCATATGATCTAGTCCATGGGACTGTACCAGGCTTGAAGTATTTAAAACTGGGCTAGTCCATCTGGCTCCAATTTTAAACAGCTGATGTTAGCCCTAAATAATTTATAATTATTAATTATTATTATTAATTATCCACCTTTCACTCTAAAGGTCACCCGGGTGTGTTACAACATCTTTAAAAACTGAAAACAGTTTAAATCAACTTATAAGAAAGTGGGGCATAAAATTATACACCACAAGTGTAAAGACAAGGTTGGGACCATTCTATTCTACCTACCAATCCTCTTCAGAGGCATGTCCTACTCCATGTGCCACCACCAAGTCAAGTGAAACCTTTGTCTGTAGACAAATGGTGGCACCTACATTATGCATTGTCCCTTCTGTGGGTTCTTTTCAGAACCAGTTGGTGGTGTCTCCTACCCCAAGCCTTTAAACTTGTCTTTTGAAACAAATTGATACCTTCCCTGTTTTCATGTTGAGCAAGAAAGATAGGAAGCAATCCTGTTTCATCAGATCTGCTGAAAGACCAGCTCTACCAGGCTCCTTTAGTCCCATAATTGTTTCCATTGCATCTGTTCTACATGAGAACTACTATTTAAGCCTCAGCTTGTTTTTTCCCCTCCCTATCATTTTTTCCTGTTATGTTGAACCTTTTGGGTTGTAAGCCTGTGGGCAGTGGTGGCTTAGTTTTAATTTATTGGTTTTCATATAACCCGAATCTAAGAACCCTTTTGGCTGCTAACTGCTATTACTGATGTAAATAATGAATGAATGGATGAATGTGTTAAGTTTGGTGGTGATAGTAATTCCAAAAGTGGGTTATGGAACCAGAGAGGGGACATGCTTTGGGGTATAGAGTGAAACATCAACATGGGCATACAAAGGGAAGGCAAAGCATATGATTTGTGATTGAAGGTTCCCATCGCTGCACAATTTGTGTTACCCTGATTGCTGTCTTGTTAATTCCAAATTTACTTATAGTATCAATATGCAAATGTGATTTTCCTTGAGTTTGCTTGGTAATGTAATATTAATAATGCAAGTCCTGTAAAGTTATTTATAATCTGCTTTACATTTCCCCCCATTAGAAGCTAACTTTCATATGCAACACTTGTGTGGCATGACAGAACTGAAACAAATGATATGCGTTTGACTTCTGCTCAGCTTGACAGTAAAAAGTGGTGTTTCAATTAGATGCAGCCTAGGCATCAGGGGCATACTACTGCAGCAATATTACACTGTCAGAAAAGAAGAATGATTTGCTTAGAACTGAAAACATTTATTTTAGGTTTGTC
Organism: Podarcis erhardii; assembly: GCF_964252035.2. Taxonomy (NCBI): domain Eukaryota; kingdom Metazoa; phylum Chordata; class Lepidosauria; order Squamata; family Lacertidae; genus Podarcis; species Podarcis erhardii. Next base: position 51,192,859 of record NC_138508.1, on the reverse strand, counting down.
TCTCCAGTCTTATAAGCACAAAGAATAGTTGAGGCTTTTAATGTACATATGAAGCTATAGGAAACATTTACTTGTACACAGTATGGGCAGTGAAAAAATATTTTTAATGTGTGGTACACCGGAGGGGCATAACCATTTTTTGTCCAAGGGCTAAATTCACCATTTGGCACTTCCCAGCAGTGAATGTGGTCATCACACACAGTCATATGTACATACCCAGTGCATACATATCCCCCCCACAAAAAATTAACATCAATAACAGCAACAATACCCCCCACAAAAAACCCCTAAGCCAGAGCTTTCCAAACTGTGTTGCAGCATGTTAGTGTGTTGACTGTAGTGTGTAGGTGTGTCACGTGAATGCTTCCTGCACTCCTCCTGGGGCTGGAAAGGGGTTAGTTTAATATCCGGCTTGCTAGTAAAACTGAAATACTGTGTCACGAAATGATGCATGTCTAAAAAGTGTGTCACCAACATGAAAAGTCTGGAAAGCTCTGCCCTAAGCAATATCCCAGGACAAAAGTCGGTTCAACAGCCTTAGCTTTTGTAGCTAGAATCAGTCAGGCCCTGCCCTCCCAGGTCAGATGGGAAAAGGCCTGCAAAGCAGGGAGTGTGTCCTTCAAGCCTCACAGCCAAGATGGTCTGCCCAGGGCTGGTGGGAGTTGTAGTCCAAAACGAATACTCATCCTCAACAGAAATATTGGCTTCATGACTCAACAAGGAACAATTTGTTCCTTGTTACCCTTCTCATTTGTTCTCTTTCTCCATTTGCTTGTCACATTTTCCTAAGTCTTCCTTCCTCCTCCCCCGTATGTCACCAGTAGTGTCAACAAATAGGTTGCAAGCTCCTTGGAGCTTACCTGATTTCACTCTGTAAAGCACTCTGTATACTGATAGCGTAGCAACAAGAGCAACTTGAATAGCTCATGTTGGGTAGGCATTGAAGCCATCTGTGCAACAAAGGCACTAGGAACCAGTCTTACAATCTGTGTATGCTGGGGAGGTGATGAAAATAATTGAGAATAACAACTTGGGGAAACTGAGACATGCTGCTGACAGATGTGAAGGGACCTTGAATCTCTTCCCAGCACAACCAATGAATTGCTAGTGGATTTAACCATATGTTAGTTTAGCACTGGGTCATATTTGCTGAGACACACTGAATTTAGCTGATTTGCTCTAGAATGAAAGTAACTTCATATGTCCCTTCTACTTCCACAAAAGAGTTGTCTGGTCTTTGACCGCAATAATGATTGATTGATTGATTGATTGATTGATTGATTGATTTCCCACAAGAGAGTTCTGGGGTCAGGTGGGGGTCTGGATTTTGAACTATCTTACCTGAGAATGACCCACAAAACATTCCAATTAGTTGCACCTGCCTCCTTGATGTTAGCCAACTATTTGGAGTAACTGGACCATGCCTCCCAGGTTTATGAAGTGGTCTGTACCTCATCTTCCAGCTTCTCGTATTGAAAGAGGGTAAATGCTAAGAGTAGGATTTTTTAGCTGTCTACTCATAGCTGTCTGAAAGATGTATGATACCTGGCTTGCACACATTTATTTAGCCACTTTCCCAGTAAGATGACTCATGCATTCTCCATGTAGGCATTTAAAATAAGGCAGGCAGGTAGAAACTAAGCACTGTTTAGCCAAGGCTTCTTAGAGAGTGCAATCCTTGTGAATATCCATTGGGTGTGCAAGGAAATGAAAAAAACACACACACCATTCTAATAAAATTGTCAATACTAACTTTCAGTGTCATGAATACTCCTTGCCACTGCTTTGACATATGGGTTCTTTTATTCAGTTAATCAAGCAGGTGGGACCTGGCAGGTATGAGGTTAGGGAAGCCTTGTAGATTGGATCAGAAGATGGATTATAGTCCAAATTCCTGTTCTAGGTTTCTTTGTGAATTTTTGATTTTGTCCAGACATCAGAGCAGAAGAGGCTCACCTGGCAGGGTAGAGTTGCTACATTCCTGTTCCTGTAGGTGGGTTGCTGCTGCTTACCATGAGGGACAGGAGTGAGACAGTGGAGAGGTCAGCAGGGTGCAGACACACTGGCAGGAACTCTGGATTGATTCAGCTAGTACATTTGCACCATGCCAAGCTCCCCACAACTTGTCCCCTCCTCCTTTCCCTCCTGGAAAGCAATAACAAATTCACCTGCCAGCTCGGTCCTACCTGCTTCCATATCAGAATATATGGTATTTCTTCACAGCAGCTTTTCACATGTGCAGCACATTCCCAGTATGGATTTTCTACTTCTGCCTTCTTGCCCTTCCACAGTTAGGTTATATCATAGTATTGCAAAAATGCGGAGCTGTTTCTAGCCTACATTCTCTGAATTCACATTTACTTCATGAAGTGTTACTCAGCAGCCAGCTTTTTATATGGTGTTCTGTGTCCCTGGGCAACTGACGTTGTTCCTGTCAGCAACCAAAAACACTGCTCATTTGGAGGCTTAAAATTTATTGTCATTGATACATTGATGGCAGTTACCCAGATTTTTATTTTGGCACCCCCCCTTTTTTTATTTTGTGATAAAGCTGTATCCTCCTTTGATTAACAATACCATTTGGAAAAAGATTCTAGTTATTTTCCATTGAGTTCACCTGACAGACTAGTTCTAGAGAGCAAGTATGAAGTTTTCTTCCAAGAAATACCATTTTTAAACTAAGCATCGGCAAGTGCACAGATGCAGGGCAAAATTTATTGGGGGGTGGGAATGTAAGATTATTGTGTGTGCTGATTCATGTTATATCAAAGTTGATAAGAAGAGTCAGAAGCAGGATGTTTTAAGGTAGGAATTTATGATGCTATATATTTCTAGTATAAATCTGTTAGCTGTATTATAGTCAAGAAAATACAAGTCTCAGGAAAGATTTATCTATTCATGCCAGGTATTATGAAAAAAAGGTTGCTTTTGCATAGATATTAAACTAAAATTTGAAACAACTAGATAGGTGCACTAAGACAATGTTGAACATGTGAAATACTTTTTATTCCAAGTTTCTCATTTGAGACGCAAGCTTGAAGTTCTATAATGTTGCATGTTAGGGATCCTGGGAGATTGAGCTACATCTTGTGACAGGAAACCTCTTTGAGGGTTTTTTCTACAGTCAAGCCGTATGTAAATTTTATGAAATAAATAGGAAAGCAGAGCACTGTGCCAGAAATTGAGAGTTGTGTGAATTGGGAAACACAGAGTCCAGTCACTAGTGCATGTAAGTAACGTCTGTGTGGAGAGCTTTCCATGTATATTATAATGAGCATGACGAGCTTTGGCTAGACCTGCCCCCATGGTGTTCACCACCATCATTATCATCAATACTAATTGTGTTTTATTATATTAATTATGTGCATGCCAAAATGGCTTCCGGGCGGTTTACACATATAAAGTCAATTGTAACAACATACATAATTGAAATACACAATAAAGCAATTGCATCAAAGCATTAAAAACAGCCATAATTAAAACCTACCAGCACCCTAAATAGTTGAGTAGAACATATGCAAATTGCAAGGTATTATTAGTGATAGAGCACTTCTTCATTTGAGGACACATTATTATTTGTGATTGGCACCTAGTGAACATTTTACTCACTTCTCAACTACCTGTAACTCACCTGTAATCAGTATGATGGCACTATAGGACCCCTGATAGCACCATGACTTTACTTCAGAAGTTTGCCATTTATCTTGTGTTTTTTAAAGTCCATTAACTGCATTTATATGGAAACACAATGTATTCAGTACCCAGGACAAATTGCAAGGGGAAGATTCAAGCTGGTTTCTTTAACAGCAGAAAGGGCAATTTGTCTCCGTGACCTTATAAAACAAACAAGTTGCTGTTTTTCACTTCTTAAAGAAAAAGAAAAAATCCCATTTGTTTCTGCCGAAAACAAGGGAAAGTAGTGGGAGGAACTCTGCAATTTCTTGATCTTTTAAGATTTTTACTCTTTGGCTATTCTAAACTTTGAAAATATTACCCAAATCAAATTCGCCTCTCCCAATATTTTTGGGTGGGGGGTGAGTGGGGTAGAACTCATAATCAAAACTTTCAGAATAAAAATGATAATGTATCTACTGTATTTTTCGCTCTATAAGACGCACCAGACCACAAGACGCACCTAGTTTTTGGAGGAGGAAAACAAGAAAAAAATTATTCTGAATCTCAGAAGCCAGAACAGCAAGAGGGATCGCTGCACAGTGAAAGCAGCAATCCCTCTTGCTGTTCTGGCTTCTGGGATAGCTGCGTAGCCTGCATTCACTCCATAAGACGCACACACATTTCCCCTTACTTTTTAGGAGGGAAAAAGTGAGTCTTATAGAGCAAAAAATACGGTATATGCTGTATGTGTATGTCTCACTTTGTCATCTTTTTATGATTTCATTGTTATGGTTTTAATTTTCTCCTGTTTTGCTTCAGATTATAAGTATTTTGGAATTTGTTTTGTTTTTATTCTGTTATAAGACTATTTGGGCAAGGTTTGTCACCTTGTGTGTAAAAACAGTGCATTTGGTGAATATTTGGAAACAACAGGGTCTTGACCTAACCCATTGACAAAACACCATTGGATTGCCCTTAATCAGTTGCCCCTATTCACTGGAAAGGTACGTGAAGAGTGCTTTATCAGGTATAATCCATATGCCAGCATGGTTCTTAATACTGAGGCAACCCTCTTCATCATGCCTGGCTCCCAATAGCATGGAAACTGGCATGTGAACAGCTGCTCACTTGTAGACTTTGCCAGTGTAGATGTATATGCCAATGCATGGCTATCTAGAGAGGGGGCCAGCCACATATTCACATTCCCTCAATATTCACTTCCTATGATTAAAGACTGATGGCACCTCCCTTGTTCTGAATCAAGTCCAGCTTCATGATTCACTAGATCCAAGCTGAAGGGAACCCATCAATATCTTTTGTAGAAATATGTGGTGGAAAGAGCTATCAGCACATGCAAAAGCCTTGCATCCAATGACCAGGGGTGGCCCATCCCGCTTCACTGCCCGGGGTGAAACAGGAAAGTGCCACTCCCCCTACTACTGCCCTCCCCACTGGGAAACCTCTGTAGACCCACTAAAATCACTAGCCCTAAGTCACCACCATTAATTTAAATGGATTTACACTGAGTAAAAGTCAGTTGACTACAACATCCTCATTATTGTCACCACTGATGTGTAATGCCCAGTGCTTTTTTTTCTTAAAAAAAAAAAATGTTTAGAGGTACTCTCATTTTCCTACTCATATTGAAATACTGTCCCTCAATGAAACCAAACTTAGATTCAAAAATATTTAGGGGTATGCATACCCCTGCGTCCCCCCAGAAAATAGCACTGGTAATGTCTAATGTAAAATATTAAAAATACATTTTAAACAATATTCCATCAATATCAAAGAACATTTAATAACGAATATAATGACATTAGGAGATCATTTTCAACACAAATAAATTGGATTACAAATTGCAAAGTAGCCGTCTTCTATTACCTTTTAAAGTGAGCCAACTTATTGAAATAGGAGTTATGCTTTAATTAAAAGTAAAATGAAATATAGATATTCATGACTTTGATTCAGAGAAGACTTGTGCAGATACTTAATTAGAACTCAGCGAGCATTCTTAACTTTTGTAAAATAGACCTGAAAACAATTAACATCGAAGTATTATGAGATGGACTTTCCTAGTTGAATATTAGACTACAGATCTTCAAGGTTAGGTTTTCCAGCCTAAATTCAAATACTAATTAAGGTGGTAACAGAATCAGAAGCCTACAGATATGGCGTTGTGTCATACCTTTGTTGATCTACAATGCATTTGGAATTAGATTCAATTCCTTTTTAAATGTTTGGTGTCTTGGGATATTGTTTGACATAATACTTAACAGTGATCTGGAATTGGGAGAGGACAGGGTGAGCCATCATCATCATCATCATCATCATCATCATCATCATCATCATCATCATTATCCCTTCTTCCCAAAGGAACCTGGGGCAGCAAACATACTTACAAAACAGAAAAACAATTTAAATCCATAAAAAATATTTAGAAAACCTAAAAACATTTAAAAGCAGAAACATACCCTCACAGTTGCTAATTTTAAGGTTCCTATGACCAGTATCAGGCATCAGATTCCTGGATGCCGCTGAAATTTGAGAGCCTAAAGTTCACCAGTGGCCCTAATTAAACACTATACAGTACTATCTGTGCTCAAGTGTTGCAGAACTGGCCATGAGTAGTCAAGTATTGGAACAAGGGCAAATACTCAGGAAGAGTTGAGTATATCTTATTTAGGACTTTTCTGCATGGTTAACTCGAGGAAGTCTCGATTTGAAATTGCTGCAGAAATGACACGAGAGCACACTTGATTCTTTTGCTATGTTTCTGACTCCTGTCAGGAGGCAAAGGAATATTTCAATTCTCCCAGCATAGTCTTCTCTGACACATACTTATTCTGATATGCTATATCTATGATTTGGCTTAGTGGAAAGCAAGTTCTCTTGGGGAAATGCACTGTTAAAACAAACTCTCTGCTTCCAGTTTCTACTGACAAAATTGATTTCCAATGGGAAGTCTTACATGGGTGGGTGAAATATTGCCTATGGGCCACTTTTCCCCTTGCTTTGTCTTGGAAAAGTTTAGGTGCTGAGCTAGAGTAAGCCCTAAAGAGAAACCAAATAATTATAAGAGACTGCATGCTGAATAGTATTTTGCTTGCCATGGAAATTGATTCAGGGGAGAATGAGACCCTAAGGGGTCCATTGCAGGAGCTTGTTAGAGAGTAGTTTTTTTCCTCTTGTGAAAGAGAGACAGAAGGAGCCTGCCATTACACATCTTGGAATGAAAACTGATATGGCAGGAAATGCTTGTAGGTTATGTGGAGAGAAATTAGGAATGCAGGGGTTAAGAAGAACGGAGTAAATTGGTAGGCCATTTGAACAGGGTTCTTGGAACTTGCAGCCCTTCATGTCTGGTTTGAGGGTTTGATGCATTACTGTTGGGTGACCATATGCTTGTATGAATATATTCTACACTTAAAAACAATCCCAACATAAGAAGAGCCTGCTGAATCAGGCCAATGGCCTACCTAGTCCAGCATCCTGTGGCCAACCAGATTCCTGTGGAAAACCCTCAAACACAATCTGAGCACAAGAGCACTCCGCGCTCCTGTAGCCTCCAGCAACTAGGATTCAGAAGCGTTACTATGTACAGCTGTGGTGACAGAACGTAGCCATCATGGCTACTGCCACTGGTAGCCTTATCCTCTGTGAATTTGCCCAATCCTCTTTTAATGCCACCCAGGTTGGTGGCCATCACGGCCTCCTGTGGGAGAGAGTTCAATCATTTAATATGCACTCTGTGAAAACTACTTCAACTTTTGTTTCCTGAATCTTGCAACATGCAATTGCATTGGGTATCCGTCGCTTCTAGTGTTACAAGAGAGATATGGGACTAAAAAACCCCCTTTTTTTCTATTCCCTTTTTCAATTCCATACATAAATTTATAATCACTTCCTGTTAAAAGCAGATACTTGATTCTAGATGGGTGTGTTTAGTTACTACCTGGAAGATCACATGAGAGCTACATAAGACTCTCATCAACCCAATGTAAAGTGGTACAATGTTGTCTTGGCTGAATTATGAGGAAGAAATATTGCTTTTATGCCTTCAGGAGGTCCTTGGCTGGCGTTATTGGCTGGCCATTTCAGTGGAAGTGTTGACTAGATCTGCAAAGGACATGCTGTCCTAATAGGTTAGCACTTGCTAGTGCAAATTTCAAGTCAAAGGTAACAGTGAGAGGACAATTCTGGTAATGGGGAGGAGGCTAGGCTGCTTGATGCAAATGGAAGAAGAGAAAACTAATTATAGAACAAGATTTTCAGGATGAGATGGCAGACCCGTAGGGAACTGTTGGTGTTTAGATTTAAAACTTTCAGCAGAAACTAAAATGAATACTGAATCCCTGTATCACTTTAACCTGGATATATTCACAGAGAGACTCTGTAAAATAAGAAAACAACATTTATTACAAGGAATACATGCTTTATAGGAAAGATCCTAGTTCTGTCTAACTCAGGTGGAGATGCCTTGAACTTTGCTTGTTTGTGCATCTCAGTGGGAGATACAAAAAAAAAAGTCTCCTCTTCCAAGATGAGGATGAAGATGAAGAGAGTAAGAAAAGAGGTCAAAAGAGGTCAGCAACCCTAAGAGATTACCCAAAGGAATGTCAGCATACGTTAGGTCAGAAAGGGCAGGCCAGGAAACTTGGAGGTTCCTCTATCTACCCTTTCTAATGCAGACACATTAGCCTCCAGTGCAAGCTGAGTTGCATCCCAACATTCCAGAAGAAAGAAACCTCAATATTTGTGGTGCTATTTTGTCATACAATTGGGTTTCTTTTCTGTTTTCAGGTATGTTCTCATCTTCATTTTTTCCACTATGCATTTTCAGATTTTAAGTTTTAATAGCACCTATTGCTACTATCTGTGATTGAGTGCAACCATTTCCTTCTGTGTGCTTTTTATATACATTTTATATAGTTAGACCATTGTCAATAGGGGTTGTAAGAATCTTACTTCCAGCATCTGTATTCTAAGAAGCTTTGGCTCCTAATGTACAAAACAGAAATAAGTTTTGTAATGATTTCTGACAAATAGTCCTTACATTCATACAACAAGGGATAATAAATTTCCCCTTTTCTACTGAAGCCTCAGAACATATCTATATGTTTTCCTACAGAGTCACATTTACGACAAAGCACACCCTTCTTTCTGGGTGATGGGATCTATAATTATCCCCAAAGTGAGAGCAGAGGTTATATATTTCTTTCCATTTCTTTTTCTTCCTACCTAATTCATGCCATTTCCCTATCAAGCCTCTTTCAACTGGGGTCTTAAGCTCCTGCAGACTAAGTGGCATTTCTTTCTTTCAAACCCAGTTTATGTCATGGTTTGATGACCTTAGCCCAGTTGTACCAATATTTCCCTCTCATTATCTACCTGACAGCTGCCTTTGCTGCTAGGTCCAGATTTTAACCTAGGTGGCAAATTACAAGACTAAAATTAGATTGTAAAGGTTCTTTGCAGTCCAGATGAATTTGCTGCAGTTTCAAATACTTGACCAAGAACTAGGGAGAGGCAGTTATTTTATTCCTTTGTTTGGTTTGCATTACTTCCAAAACGGGGCCCTTTGAGACCCTATCTAGATTCTGGATCAAAATCATCACTACCCTGGACATATTCTGATTCTCAAATTGATAATGCTAATGTTACAATGCAGATGAACCTGAAAATTACTTACATAGCTCCAGATCCCACAAATTAACATTTGATCCACAGTGCCCAATAGCATGAAAGGTAAAACCGCATACTTGCCTTACTAGAAAAGGCAGAAAACCAAATCTGAAGAATGTGATCCCTGACCAAACACTAAACACAGATAAACAAACTGAAGTCTAGATCATAGAATCATAGATTTGTAGAGATGGAAGGGATCTCAAGGGTCATCTAGTCCAACTCCCAGCAATGCAGGAGTCTCAACTAAAGCATTCATGACATATGGCCATCCAACCTCTGCTTTAAAATCTCCAGCGAAGGAGAGCCCACCACCACGTGAGGGAGACCGTTCCACTGTCTAACAGCTCTGACTAACTGTCAGAAAGTTCTTCCTGGTGTTCAGTCAGAATCTCCTTTCTTGTAACTTGAAACCATTGGTCCAGATCCTAGGCTCTGGGGCAGGAGAAAACAAGCTTGTTCCCTCTTCCATGTGACAGCCCTTTAGATATTTGAAGATGGCTATCATATCTCCTCTCAGTCTCCTCTTTCCCAGACTAAACATACCAACTCCATGAACTCTTCCTCATAAGGCTTGCTTTCCAGAAACAAGAATCTCAGGGTCTCAAATGCCGTTGATGCCCCATGTGATACCTGCCTCTCACCTTCTATTATGGATCATAGTTGTTATTCCCCCTAGGACGCCCCTAAGGTTCTGTGCCCAGGGCAACCAAACCAGTCATATTCCCCTAAATGCACCATTTTGATACTCCAAAATCATCACTTGGGGGAGAAATGAGAGTCTGCCTCCATGGGAAAATTGTTTATCATATATGATTATTTTATGTATTGTTGCATGTTACTTGCCTGCTGCAGGACAGTAAAGTGCCATCTGCCATCAATCTATAAGTCTTTCAAGAGAGACAGGCTCATTGAATTTCTTCAAAGTCCACATGCATAATTTCTAACTCTGTCTGGTTTGTATTCTCAGCAGTAGGGTAGGAGAAAGTTTGCCAGTGAGGATCACAGTTAGCATTCAAATGTCATTTAGAGAAGATGGCAGTGATTTCCTGTGTGGCTAAAGCCAGTTTTATTTACTATAAACAGAAAGCTGAGCTGAATGACTTTCAGGACTAGTGCGATAAACATGGTCTTAGTAGGTAATAAGCCTTTATCAGCTAATTGCATTATAACTAAATAAACACAGAAATATTATTCACATATTGACAAAAATGGTGTAAATATGTTGGAGAATGTATTAGCTCAGATTACATGGGAAAATGAATCCTACATGTGCCCTTTAAGGAGAAGGCATTCCAGGATATGCCATACTTGCAGAATATCAGAAGCAAGGTGACATGTGAAAACTTGGATTTTTAAAAAGTCATTGTAAGTATATATGTACAAATTTCTACCACTACATTTGCATGATTTTAGTCCATCACTTGAAATCTAACATGGAGGAAACAGAACTGTTTATTTTTTGAAGCATGTTTCTATAAAGAGGCACATAGATGTGTGTGTGTTTGAATCCTGGTACACTCACATCTTACCGCCTCAAGCCAAAACAAACAACACCAACACTAACAAGAATTGCAATGCAAGTCTAAACATTCTTACTCTAAGTAATCAGCAAAATTTTTACCATATGTACTCATTTTTAACGACTATGGGATTCACTGAGGCTTAGGACTGCAACCCTCATCAACCTATGTTCAAAGACACAGCATTGGCAGAAACCTTAACCTTCTTTACCATATTTTTCCTAGGACTGATTCAAAGACCCAGAATAAATCACTGCATAATAAACATAAAAAAGCATCCACTCTCTTTCAATAGTGATAGAAAGGAATGTGCATACAGGCTGATCAACCTTAGTGTCTCAGAATACCTACAATAATCTTCCAGTTCTGCTCCATCATAGTGTTACCACTAGAAGGGTTGCTTTCTTCTTCCATTCTTTTGCTTGTGGCTTTTTGCGTTTTGAGGCCTCCAAGACCCTCCCCTGTAAATAACTTCACACGGATACATATTTTAGTTTAAGTTATTGGGCAAAATTTTAGGCCACAACTTTATTGATTACAGCAAAGTGAGCGATATTGGCTTAGGCATTGGCAACAGACTATAACTGACTCCCCGCCTCTCTGACTGGTAGTCTGAAAGGGTAAACACCAAACGAGGGAGCAACATCGATGAAGACCAACTGAAGCTCACCCCGGGGTTCCTGTGGTCCTGGCATGGTCCTAACCCCTCAAGTGGACTTCGGACGAGATCCAGGACCCCTAGATTGCTTTACCGGAATACCCTATTCCTGGAGGGGCAGGTGATGACCACACCTCCCCTCCCCCACATTTCAGTAAGCCAATGCCTAGCCACCATACCTTACAAAGTTGTGACGATTGCTGAGGGGGTAGGCGAAAACCAAGTGGCTATAGCCAATCTGCCAAATGAGAAAATTCCTACCCAGCCCCTGTTCCAAAACAGGTGACCCAATCCAAAGCAAGACCAAAGCAGCAACACCTAACATTAAGGAGGGAGGGCGAGAGCCCAGCAGTGAGAAGCAAGTGCCCCAAATTATGTCATGCTGCCGCTTTTATAGACCTAAATAATTAACCCTGCAGGGGTGTCCTAGGGGCCCACATGCAACCAGGACCCTCAATAAGGAGGATCCCATTTATCTCTCAAGTCCTTATCCATGCTCTGGTCAACACTCAGACTCTTCTACGTGCTGTTTTCTCTCCCAGTGGTCTTCTTAGTTAACCCAGGATTCATTGAGTAGACTCAACTTTCTTTTCCATTGGGTAAGCCCATCAGTGTCTTATTCATTCTCTATGATTCTAAGCAGGACCAGCCCAAGACATTTTGCTGCCTGAGACAAAGAACAAGATATTGAGTCAATGTGCCATCATAGCATCCTCTTTTTTGCTCTGCAAAATATGGCAACCCTAATCTTCAGAAAATAACCAATCTGGCAATTGAACCCTTTTTTACACTGGCTATGGGAACAGTATCCTCAAATCCACCTAAGGGATCTAGCACAAAGGGTACAGGCCAGGCCATGTGGCACACACAGCTCTCTTCCTCACCCCTCAGCATTTGCTGCCTGAGGTGCCTGCCTCCTCTGTCTTATGGTAGGGCCATCCTTGATTCTTAGAGCTTTGAAGTTAGAAGGTTCCACCACAAATAGTATCCCTAACATAGGGAGCCTCATTTGCCACAACATTAATTTTTTAACCCAGTGTGTGACTCACAGGAAAGACAGCTGCTATTCAGAAAAATAAAATTATATTGGATGTGAGCCAGCCTAGAGGAATACTCTGGTTTGTGAGCCCCATCATTCCTTTATTCTATTGCTCTAAACAAGTCAATTTACTATAATTCAGTGCTGCTACCCTCTCCCACTTACATCCTTGAGTGTTCATGCGTTGTGTGGTTTCCTGCACCTAGAACAGTTTGTCTTTCTTTTTGTTGATCAAGTCACTTCCTTCATGTTCTTTCCATTCCTTTCAGAATACATTATTAAGGGAACAGACAAAAGAAATCTGGGACTACTTACTAAAACGTTAGAAAAGAACTGGAGTGGATATGTTTTAGTCAATAATTTTATAACAGAGAGTGACTATGTAAAAGCATTCATAAGAAGTGGGTGTGTCAGACCATTTCCCTCAACAAATTAGAAGATATGGGAAAGGTAAAAGAGGAAGAAAAGAGGAACTGGAGCTCTAGCTTTGTGTGTGTGTCAACTTGAAGAAGGGCAGGCTGTTCTTGCTATTTTGAAGGCCAAATAACTCTGCTCAACAACAAATAGCAATCAGAATGTATTATTTTGTATGATGTATCATAATTCCAGACTTATGAAAAGAGTATTATTAAAAATGTATGTGGCAACTGTGCATCTTTCAATTAAGATTTAACTAAGCCAAGTCTTCACAAGTTAGGAGACATTAGGCAGAAATGTGAGGCATCATTTGTAAAAACCAATCAGCAAAACAAAACAAAGGCATCTTTGCACTTAGTCCCCTGGTGAGGAAAAAGAATGGCTAGCTGAGTAAATTGGTGAGCCAGTTAAAGAAAAGTCAGAGTAAGACAATATACAATTATATTCCAAGACTTTTTCTTCTGCATTCAGCTTGGCAGCCACTTCCCCACCCAGAATACAATGTGAGTTAAACTGGTTTCTGGCTAATGGTGCCACATAGCTGTTGTTGTTTTTACTGACAGACCAAGTACGGTTTTGTGGCTGCTGGTGAAGGAGGTTTCATTTATGCTACAATGACCTGCTGGTCCTCCTGGTTGAAGATTGGTTGTCACAGCTGTATAGGCTGGCTGATGCAGTATATGTCCAACAGAAATGAAGAGAATCCTCAGGTAAGCACCCTTAAGCAAGTGTTAAGGTGAAGGAAAACTTCTTCAGATCTGCCCCATCAAGGTTATGAGATGAGAAGGGCATGAATCCAACTTGTGGCCTTCCTGGCTCATTCATGCAAAGCTGTGAGACTCGTGGTGGTGGTGGTGAGGGCTTTGAAGGGGCATGTATAGGACAAAGGTGAACTACTAACCCTGAGCCAGGGGGGCTTGATTCTCCCCAAAAATGCTGCAGAAGAAGGAAAACACTTTAATCTATGTTCAATTTCAATAAAGTTCTTGTTCATTCAAACTCAAGCTATAAGCCCCATCTCTACACTTGGGAGTCAAAACCTTCTTGATATATATGATAGTTTGCATCTATTAGCTTACACACACACACACACACACACACACTGAGATAAATAAGTATCTTAATTCCTAACTTTCTCTGAAACAATGACAATTTAAAACCATTGGAATGGAGAAACTTTAGAATCGGACCTCAATTATGCCTTAGATCACTGCTCTGGAAGCAGCTTGAACATCAAGATCCCTGTGAAATGAGTTAGACATTAGACATAAGCTAAATGAGTTAGACATTAGACATAAGCTTACACATTCAGTGTTCAAGTATATTACGTAACGTAACTTTTCTACTGAGAAGTGGTTGGCATAGCAAGATATTTTCCAAGAAATGTGGACACTGAGGTTTCCACAGAATCCGATATCCTCAGAAAAAAAGACTCTCCCACTATTTAGTTGGGATCCGCCATTATGGGATAGACTGAGTTGCAGAGATAAATAGTCATAGGGGGAGGCGAGCTCTTAATTTGTTATTATATCTGTACTTTAAGTCCGATTTGGCAAACCTCCCCTGGAAAGACTAATGTTTGATGCAACCTGTCTGATAAAATTAACGAGCAAACGCATAGATTTTATTTCATCAGAACTAAGAGAAGATGGCGTCTGCCACCAGAGAAGGACTTTTAGATTGATTTAGTGTAAACATCAGCGTGTGAGGACATACTGCAAAAAAAAAGGAGAATCATACAAAGTTCACACAGAAGTATATTATCGTTCACTTCAACTCGCCTGTGGAAACGACTCAGAGGCCATGAAAGAAGGAAGGATAACAACAGGAGGATTTAAACAAAGAACTATTGGAAACTCAAGGCAGTAAGATGATTGGACCCCACTGAAGTTGAAGCATGGGAAGCCCCAACAAAAAAAAAAATAATCTGGCAAAATATTTGGACTTTATTATATGTATTTGTATAATTTGGAATATTTAATGTGATCTGATTGGATTGTTAAAATGGAAAACTTAATAAAAAATATTATATATATTAAAAAATCCTATATTCTCATTAGGGATCACAGGAGTCCTGGGAACTATGTTTCCCTTGCCTCATGGCACTTGAAATGTTGATGTACATGCTTTTGACAGTGCCCTAGGAACCTAGAAATGTATCCTAATGTCTATTAAGTAAGACTATTCCCTGGGGATTCTGGTAATGGGACGCTGCTGAAACAACCTTGTAGGGTTGCATGATCCCTCTATAAAGTCAATGCATTGTAAGGTTTGATTAGAAATGTTTGCGCAGTAGTAGGGTGGGTGGACATTGCTAGGTGACTCCATTGCAGCTGGACATGGCACTTAGATTGTTTGGCTCCAGTCTGAAGACTTGGAAAGGCGGAAGATGTGCATGCTCATTCCAAGCCCCTGCTTTGAAATCTGATGCTGCCACTAGCTTGAATCAGTTTGTGCCTATGACCTTAGTCAAACGTGTGCAAATATATGCCTTCATAGCCTGTAGATTTTTTTAAGTACAACAACTTTTGTTTTGCAGAGAACTTAATGAACTGTTGTACCTTTGTCTTGTACTTTTCATCGACACATCTGCATTAAGTTTAATGACTCGCTCAGCTGTGCTTCTCTTTGGAGTATTGCTTTATGACTTTTCAAAGTACAAACTTCTCGTTGCTTGACTGATTAACCCATTATGCTGCCGCTTAGCGAGGTTATTATCTAATTCCAGAGGGCTGATGTCTATTGAGTTTTTAACAGATGGAAAACAATAGGATATAGGAAACAAATACAGATGAACTACAGGGTAATCTGCTCTTTACTCTTTCATGCCGGATGTTGCTACTTCCTAGAATAAATTGGAAGCAAAAGCTAGTCTTCCCATGGTGCACACATAATGAAGTTCTCCAGAGATGCAAGGATGAAGTAGCACTCCCACTAAGGTGGTGCATCTTGCATTTGCTTAAAAAAGACTTCTCTGTTAAAAGCACACAGGGCACTGGTATGTAGGGACGTCTTTCTGTCGGTCTATCTATTACCTATCGATCATCTGTCTATCTATCTATCTATCTATCTATCTATCTATCATCTATCTATCTATCATCTATCTATCTATCTATCTATCTATCTATCTATCTATCTATCATATATCTAACTGTCATGTATCGAATCTTTTACTTCAGCTTTCCCCACCATTTGATGTTCAGTTCCTTGGATTTATTTTTTCTTTCTTTCCAGGATAGGAAGCAGGGAAAATAAGACAGGAACTGCCATTGAATTTCTCTGAAATAGAGGTTTTGCTTGGTCAAAATACTGAAGAAATCTCAAGGGAAACAAAAAGAATTACCTCTACCCCCCCCCCCCAAAAAAACCACTAGTGGAATTTGTTAGAAGATGTATGCCCCTAAGCTTCCAACATTTGCTACAAAGTTCTGTCTACAGTGAAATTCGATATTTTCAAACTTCTGCTTGGAAGAAACATGTAAGAAGATTTGATCATCCATTTAAAAATATTATAGCACTGCTGGTCACTTGACCTCCAATTGGTTGCATTGGTAAGGGGTGAGGCAGGGCTGTGCTGTGCAAATGCACCAGCGGAGCCAATTTCTTGTTTGACACCAACCTCACCATCACCTTTCCCCTTGTCCTCTGCCTGCTGGCTCATTAATTCAAATGGGTCTACACTGAGTAAAAGTAAGTTGAGTAGCACTCAATGCATTTTACAGTCCATACCAATACTTTATTTCTGTGGCAGTAAATCTTAGGGTTGGGCTGTGGGTTCATCTATAACACAACAAATTCTGAAAAGGAAAAATAAAACAAAAAGTGTTGCATAGCATAACCTTTCAACTTCTTTGTGCTTTTTTTAATTGTTAGGACTTATTTTAGTAACTAACCTCTGTATTTTGCAAAAATAATTCATTAGGTTATAGTGCTTATTCTACTTGGTTATTCCTGTTCTTGCATTGTTAATAATTCTGTTTATTGGATAAAATGAACAAATTGTCCTAAAAAATGCTTATTTGCAGTTTTTGGGTTTTTTTAAAAAAAGTCCTCTGGCTGTTTCAACTATTTTACTAAGGCATTGGAGGATGAGGGATTTTTAGAGTTTCTAAATGAACTGGCTAAACGAAGATCATGATGAGAGATTTTGTTAACCAGGGTGAGCTAAATCTCCCTTCATAATTCTCATTTAGATTTTTTCCCCCATTATTTAAATGTCTAAGCTGGTTTAAAATTAATTTACTGAAAAAGTCAAATCTATTTTGTCTAAATCCCTTCTGTATGTGATCAGCATTCCAAGGGCCAGCAATGAACAGTTAAGTGGAACAGGCTATTCATACTCAAGGTCAAATGCCATTTCATTTGTTTTTGTATTTACAGTCATGTTAAAATGAATAGAGGAATCCTAAAGCACACATAGCTAATGGTTTCTACTGTATGCTACATTACACATTTAAATGCTTTCTTAAACAAGTGATCAGATGAAAATGACATCTAAATGAAATACAACAGAGAGAGAGAGAGAGAGAGAGAGAGAGAGAGAGAGATCCACCTGCTTGATCAAAAGCCTTTCCTGGATAAGGTGCCATCAGGGGTCCTGTAGCTGATGTTGGTTTTAGTTTACCTGCACAAGTTGACAAGCTCAGTATATTTCAGCTTTCTTCATTGTGAGATGCACACAAGGAGAAAAGCAAGAGACGATCCATTAGTTTAGATCCAAACTTTGCTCCTGAACGTGATCAGGACCAGGGACCAGGGGACACTACCGCTAGTGGCCAAGGGGGCTTTTTGCCCACTTCCCCTCCTGTAACTCACTGGCCTGCTTCTCCCAATTCTTCTTGAGGGTTGGCAGATCCCCTCCCCCAGAAGTATCTATTTGCTGGATCAAAAGCCTTTCATGGATAAAAGTGCCATCCACACAGAAGGTGTCATTCTGGCTTTGCTGTTCCTGGGGGCTTAATGTTGTTTCTAAACATCATTTTGCAGTTATCTTGCAAAAGCTTTGGAATGAAAGCTCAGTCTGGCTTTGAAAACTGAGATTGAATGGATAATACTTTGCCTTATCAATGCTCAACTTTCTTTTAAAATGGAAATCTCAGTAAAATGCCTTTAAGTGCCTGTCTCCAAGATCCATGCTGTGATGCAGGTATGCCTTCGTATTATAGTGCCCTGTTTTCATAGAAACTTATGAAAACGTACACAGTGAGATATAGCTGAGCAATAGCAAGGTGCAGCATATGGAAAGCCATGTTTTTGTCATCTTATGCATGAAAGCATTTGATAGACTGTCAGTTAACCTGGCTGTGGAGGCTGCTGTCTTTAACATGCGCAAGTGATGTACATACATGATCACTTGGCTGTGACTACACACCGTAACCATCTGTTAGGATGGCATACTTCCTGCTTGCAAGATGATTCACTAATTTAACTTGATCACAGGTGCCAACTGAGCTGCTTGGCAGCTATAGACCCTTCAGATAGCAGAATGTTCAAAGCAAATTACTGTAAATGTGTAACACTTCACCTGAGTCGGAAATGAAGCTCAAAACTTGCGTGCACTCAACTTGAGTGGTTGGGGAAAGAGTCAAGGGAGGAAGGTGGGATAATTTCACTTTGAGAGTACTAAAAGGCTGGCAAACAAATTCATAGCAAAGATTTTAATAAACCAATTTACTCGGAGGTGAAAGTTAATATACAAAGAACTGGTACTCTTTATTGAAACAGGGTGGAAATCATCCTGCAAAACCTGTTTATTTGACTTCAAAGGAAAATGGGACAATTAGAAATAAAAGCAGGAAAGCAAGTACCAAGTAGACTGTTGAGTGCATAATTGTAGGAGATGATGGAGTAATGTAAAGCAATTAAACTAGAAGTGATTTTGGGGGGCAGAGATGAACCCACCTAATACACAAAAATGCAGCTATCCTTCAAAATTTGCACTTCTACAAATGTGATAATGTATTTTTCCGACAAAATGATTTACAGAAAAATGTAGATATCGTGTGAAATTGTTCATAAAAATGCACACATCTGTGAGAATAGCAGTTAAAATGAAAAAATGCTTGCAAAATGGTATATTAGGAGAATGCGCACTAAAATGCTGATGAATTCCCACAAGGATGGCATAAAAATGCAAACTGATGTGAAAATGTGAACCAGAGTTAAGACTGGAAAAGTTAAACTGAGAGGAATGGAAGTTGTCAGATTCACCCACCTCCCGAATCAATTCAAGCCCTGTTTAGGTGTTGTTCATGAACAGAGAAAGGCAGCATGAGTAGGGAGGTGCACAGTAGCCCTGCTCTTGAGCAAGGAGGGCAGGTTAGGCCTTCTAAACACATTCAGGTTTACAAGCTTAGAGCCCTGCTCACTGTAAAATCTTGCTAATATTAAAAGCAATTGGCTGCAACATCTGGAGAGTCACAAGTTAGCACCCCCTACACACACACACACACACTGTAGAGAATACATTGTGGTATTAAAGTTTTACTCAGAGTAAACCCATTGTAATTAATGAACATGACTAAGTTAGGTCCATTAATTTCATCAGGTTGACTCTAAATTAAACTTAGTTGAAAACCACCCACAGCCTAGAAAAAAGCATTTTAAAATTAAGTAAAAATGGTTTTTGATTAGGTAAAGCAGGTCAATTTAAGATGGTGCCAAGCTCTTCAGAATGGTTGAGTTTTAATTAATACACAACACCAGAACACTGTCATAAGAGCATGCAATTGGAAATTTGAGTAGAAGCATCTTGAAAGGAAATATTTGTGCTCTACATTATTTGTGGAATTACCTTGTTTAGAAACAAAATATTTTGCATACAGTGTATTTTATCAGCACCCTCAGAACTGATTCAGCACTACATTTACTTCTTCTGGAGTGATTTTTCTTTTCTTTTCTTTTCTACTGCATATAGACAACATGCATATATTCATTGCTGACCTTGTCATTTTACTGAGAATGAGCCCTTTCCCATAAATCTAGTTAAGGTGTTCCATGGGAATCATCATGAAGATATATGATACTGCACAAATATTGCTCAATTGCAGCAGAAGCCAATTGACATCAAGGAGATAAAGCTGCTCAGTGGGTCAATTGGCAGCTTGTGACTGATCCATCAACCTGAAAGCTTATGGAAATTAGACATGAAACACCAATTGTGTGACACTGAAGTAATGCCTTACTTTATTTAGAATCTGTCTGTATCTAAAGACCCAGTCCTCATGAGCTATTCTGTAAGTGGTGTACAATGGCTTGTGGGATGCTGCATACATTTTCCAGCACCCAACCCCTTGGCTTACATTGAGGGTAGCCATCAGTGCCAGATTGCCAAGCCTGACTTTCCCTCTTGATAGAACACTGCTATGCTATGCAAGCATTGCTCCATGGTGTGGAAAGTTGAAGGGATGTGGGAGGTTGGGTTCTTTCTAGCCACTTTCCTTTCCTGCCCATAGGATTTGTGGATAATTATGCAAAGGACTGGCATAGAGGTAGCCATTCTACCCCTGCATGTGAAACACCCCCTTGAATTTTAGAGAAACTTTTAGCAATGAGTTTGTGTCTGGCTCCACACACAATAATGTGCAAGGTCAGCTCCTCATACAAGATTTTGTTGTGGGGGAATGATGTCAGAGTACAGCTGCAAATCTTGCTCCCTTTTCAGTTCACAGAAGCAATGACTGGGAAAGAATTTGGTCACCACTTCCATCAGTAATCTTACTGATAATCTATTTTTATTTCTTCTGCCTTTGAACAGTCCCATTTCATTCAGGGGTAGTCAACATGGTGATCTTCGGATGTTGTTGGAATACAACTCCCATAATCCTTCACTATTGAGCATGCTAGCTGGGGCTGATGGGAGTTGTAGTCCAATGACATTTGGAGGACAGCACATTGACTATCGCTGCTGCACAGAAAATATGAGGAATTTAAGAATCTACTTTGGAAACTTTCCTAATGAGACATAGTAGCTGGAGCAATTTAAATGTTCATGCCTGTCTTCCTATGGTTTCACATGTTATACCTTCTTTTGATGGCAATAAAAATAGCATTCTTCAATGGTGTATTGAAACATTATGCCTCTAAGAAAAAAATATTCAAATGAATTATGCAAAGCTCCATTTAAAATTGACAGAAACTGAAATACAGATGTGGATATATTTTGTTTATAAAAACTCTTTGGATGATAGATGTTGCTTCAAGGAATGCATTTTCTTACCATGGAATAGATAAACCAAATTTAATGAAGCTTGGAAAATTAAAAGAGAAGAAGGAAAGTCTTATTTTGCATTTCTTTTCCTCCCGTAGTTGATGGATATGACACAAATTTCACAAAAACTAAGTTATTCTTTAAAAAAATAAATCAAAAGTTTTCAAAAATACACATGCAAGTAGAAACTGGATAATTAAGCACAATTGTAATGAAAATGAACAGAGTCTTTCATTGGTCTTTCTTCTAGTCAGGGTGGCAGCTACATTACCTTTGATTCAGAACTTCACATTATCTAATTCAGGGTCACACTACCATTAGAATTGGGCAGCTGCCTTGGGCAGTAGATTTTGAGTTTCCTATAAGGACAACAAAGTGTTCATTATTCAATTTGTTGTTACTGTATTTTATGCTGGCATGGGAAAGCATATCTGTAATTTTCAGGGGTCATAATAATTCGAATAGTTAGTACTATATACCTTAACTTGGCAGTGGTATAACATTTATTGCTTCACCTTGGACAGCAAGCTGTATAGATTGGCCCTTGGTGATACTGTTTATTACCAATACCAATCTGGTGTGCCTTGCTGCATTTCAGTTCTAAAAGAATGTTGACAAACCAGATTGGATGAAACTGGAACTTTGCACTGACTGGTAAAAGTAATAAAAAAAAGGGGGGGCAAGTCATATGCTCACTTCTACAACATTTAAAAGAAAATCAAATTGTATTTTAAAATGGAAACTGACGTATGGAAAATGTAACTTGAAAAAAGAGACATTGTGCATACCTTTGTAAACCAAGAAATCTTTAATAAAAAAGAGACAAGTTTTCCCTCATAAAAAACAAAAAACAAATGGATCCACAGTTGTGGCTGAAACTATTTACCCTGTCAACAAGCAGCAAAATTCAGGAAACCATTTTGCTGAAAGCAGTCTTGCATAGGGTGGGAGCACAACCAAATATCCCCCTTTTTCATGTAGGAGCTTTAAAAACGGAAATTGAGAAATCTATCAGAAAAATCTTTTCTGGGAAATATTACTCTAGCCCTATTTTATTCCCACTCTTTCACATAAATTGTCTTCTAGAAGGCATGAGTGGAATAAGTCAGAGAATTAACTTTAGATATGGTCTAGTAAAAGTATTGGGGAAACCAAGAAGGGACTTATTCTGGCCCCCATTCACACACTTCTTTGCCCAACCTCAGCAATACAGTAGTTTGTAAAGTCAATTTCCAGGGGCTCAGGTGAGTGGAGTCCCCAGGCTGGTATGCCTACTTTGCAGCTGATGCTTGGGCCAATTAACATACCACCCTTATGGAATACCATAAACATAGTAGACAACCTAAAAAACAACAGCCCTCTTTCAATTTTCACCATCAGGGCAACAGATGCCTGTACCAGAAAAGAAAGGCTGGATGGGGACTTGTCAAGGGCTGTTTTAAAAATAGGCAGAAATTATAATACAGTACTCAGTTTAAAAAGGGACGCGGTGGTGCTGTGGGTTAAACCACAGAGCCTAGGACTTGCCGATCAGAAGGTCGGCAGTTCGAATCCCCGCGACGGAGTGAGCTCCCGTTGCTCGGACCCTGCTCCTGCCAACCTAGCAGTTCGAAAGCATGTCAAAGTGCAAATAGATAAATAGGTACCGCTCCAGCGGGAAGGTAAACGGCGTTTCCGTGCGCTGCTCTGATTCGCCAGAAGTGGCTTAGTCATGCTGGCCACATGACCCAGAAGCTGTACACCAGCTCCCTCGGCCAATAAAGCGAGATGAGCGCTGCAACCCCATAGTCGGCCACGACTGGACCTAATGGTCAGGGGTCCCTTTACCTTTACCTTACTCAGTTTAAAAGGTTTATATGAACTGAAGATGGATTCTGGTGTTTTACTGCCTTCTCCAGCAGGATATTTCATTTTTGCACACTTTTGTTGCAGTTTTGCAGCACTTGGATTCAATAATATGTACATTGCTTTCAGGAAGTAGGCACAACTTCACTGTCTCAAGTATTCAAGAGTAAGTTTAGGCTAAAAAGAGAAGCTGAGATAAGTTAAGTGCTGTTTCATATACTACCAGTCTCAGTATTTGCTCTGAGACCCCCAGACTGTTTGTCACAGATCAATAGTTCTTATTTAAGAATTACATTGTCTTAGACTATAGTGTCTCAGACTGATTGTGCTGTTCCTGTAGTGTAATGCATAACAACTCAAAATTGTGGGTCTGTGAAATAAGGGTGGGTTGACAGGGACATATCCATAACTTCACTTCTAAAAACATTACCTTTGGATTATATTTTTTCATTTAACAATTTGTGATTTGTTCTTTTTTAAATAAAACACTGTTAGGAAAGTTACAGCCCAGTAATTCCTAGTAAAACTGTTTGGAAAATTGCATGCACAGCCTATTTAAAAAGTCTTACCAATTTAAATGGCAATCCTAACCACACTTACCTCGAAGAAAGCCCCATTAAATCCAACAGGGCATACAACTGAGTAGATATGGTTAGGATTGCATGGTAAGTATAGTTTGAAAAATACAAACCATTATATTCTCTATTTTGAAAAGATGGTTTAATTCTATCCACAACATATCACAAATGAAATACTTAGGACTCAGTCAAACCCCACTAAAGGTCTACAGTCCATAGGACACATGGAGTCTGGGTTTTAAGCCACCTCTCATTTCCATTACCCACAGTGCTTGAATGTAAAGTGCTCTGGGCATAGGACATCGTTTAGAGGGTGAGTGGTCCATAGGTTCCTGTTTCAGACTGTAGTGTTGCTCTCTCTCCCACCAACAGGTAAGCCCAGCTGGGGACCAAAAATATAGGTATATGCTTACCAGGAAGCACTTTGCTGCTGTTCCTCAAAACTAGATTAACATGCCCATCATCAGTTCACAGATGAAATATGGTAGTACTTTACTGAACTATCAAGAAGAAGAAGAAGATATATGAATTTGGCCTAGGGTTCACTTTCCCCCTTACAATTTAGGCATGCTCCTCAAATCTTTAAAAACTGAGATACTTTGTCACTATGGAGATATGTCCTGCTATGAGAAATATAGGAGGGGACCTAGATTAGTGGTCACACACATATTTTCATGTAGGAGATCACAGATGCAAACTCTACTACCTCCAGTTAAGAAAGGTTTCCAGTGGCTGGTTTGGGAAAGAGCTTTGTGGAGCTGCTGCCAGTCATAACAGACAACATTCAGCCAAATAATCAAGTGGCTAATTCAGTATAAGACACTTCCATAGTCAAACTCTGTCACTTGTGCCCTGTTTTCATAGCCAATTCTGAGAGGAAAAGGATGACCAATATGTTTACTTCAATGTTCCTCCTCCAAATCACTGTGATTGGAGTGTACTGGGAAAACAATCAACTGTGATTAAAAGCTAGACCTGTCCATCAAAATGAAAGAACTTCCCCCACCACCTCTCTATGGTTACCAGACGTCCCCATTTCCTGGGGACAGTCCCCAGATTTACAAATCTGTCCCTGGACAAAATCCATCCCCGGAATGTCCCCGGATTTCATTGAATGTCCCAGGATTTATATTTTAAGTGTTGTAGATTTATTAGTAGGGAATGAATGTTGCATGATTGGTTCAATGGCACAAGACACATCATATGGGGACTTCCGGTGACGCAAAATGGCAGATGCCATGGCAGCGAGCAGCTCCTGAATCCAGCCAGAGCCAGCTGTGCTACCAGGCTGGCTCTGGGCTGCTGAGACTGCTACTGCCACCGCCACTGCCGAGGGGGAACCAGGGACGCCCGGCGCGTCAACCCCGGAAAACCCTGGAGCCAACACAGGGAGGAGGAGGAGAGAGAAAGAGGAAGGAGAAAAAAAGTGGAAAGCCCCGACTTGCCGCACTGCTGCTGCCGCCGCCGCTAAGGAAGAGTAGTAGGAGAGCACCAGGAGGGCAAGGACATGTGGCCAAGCCCAGGCCCAACCTGAGCCTACTCCACAGCGGCTAGCACTCCAAGAGAGCAGGTTGGGGCCCAGAGGAAGGCCGTGCGACAGAGGAGACCACAGAAGAGAAGATATTACTTAATCTTTTTTAAAAAATAACTCCCCCCTCTTTTTTTAAAAAAAACAACAACGTGCCCTCGGATTCTTTGAAAAAAAAATCTGGTAACCTTACTCTACACCCTTGCTGTCTCTTCTGTGCCACCTCCCTTCTTGAACTCTGGATGTTTCCCCAGTCAGCTTGGTTTTGTTTCTCACTAAATCAAGTGGAGGGGGCAGCTATGCATTTGCCTTTATAGGAAAACCAAGGCAACCAAGTTGCTTGGACGACTGGACATCCCTTGCTCTGCTACAGCATGCCCTGTTAACAGTGCAATCCAACTTGGTGCTGTGAAATATTACCCCAAATCATTCCAATTCAGCTTCTTTGGGGGGTACACAGAGAGCCAATGCACACCGCTAATGTCTCAGTGTCCACAGGTAGAATGCTTGCTGAAATATTATTCTGTGTGCCACAGGTCTGTCCTGTGGTCATCACAAAACAATGAAGTTAACCTACTTTTAAAACTCTTAAAGTGACATTGTCTTAGAACATTCAATATGGCACAAGAGCATTCTTAGTGACTTATCTGGCTTACATACTATGGGGCATTCTGAGCCAACTAATCAAGTTCCTTAATTCAAGGTGAACCTCTATTGCTTCCATGACAGTGGCGAACTAATTATTACATTTTTATATTAATGGAAGCAAATGTATTTATATTCACTGATGAAGTTTGGAAGGTTAAAGCCGTCTTAGCCAAGATATATAATGTAGTAAAAATACAACGTAAAAAATTATTAGTGAATTAATTCCATGCAGAATTTTTCACAGCACGTATTGGAAGGTTGGTATTCCTTTACATGTTGAATTAGTATGGACCCATGTACTACACAGACTAATTGATAAATTTCACTTTAATTGACATTGGGACAACAAAGAATCTGTCTTTCTGGACAATGTTGGCAGTCTCATATCCAAATGACCTCCAGCATTAGGTAGAGGTTTTGAAACTATGGTATGAATTTATTACTTTCTTCAGCATTTAGTAAAAAAGACAAGGTGAACAATGAAGTTAAAAGCCATAAATTATACATAATTTCAAAAAGAAAAAAGGGGGCATACTGCTGCCTCACTTCAGTGTGATTCATTGTGATTCAGTGTGATTCTGCAAATGTATGCAATGTTTATGAATATAGACTGCTTATAGAATTATATAATGGAATTGTAAACATGAGTTAAATGGTATTATTTGAATTTTGAAGTGTGAAACCAGTTCTTGCCATGTTACATTTTCTTTAGTACAATTTGGACATTTGGATTAAAATAGACTTCACCAATGCCACTTCTAGCACAGTACCATGAAGTTTTCCATTTTTGTAATCTTTCAACTGTGCTGTCTCCTCTTTCCCCCTTGGATAAATCTGTTTAGCACAGAGGTGCTGAGCTTTCTCCGACTCGTGCTCATTCTGTCGGCCTAAGTAGCTTTCCTTGTGACCAATCATGTGGGGTCTTTTTGGCTCACTTACTGTCAACTGCTCAGTTTTCATAATCAGAGCATGAGGGGAATGTGTCTCGAGTTCTCTGAGAATTAATTGTCTAGTCATGCATGGGCTTCCATTTTAAGGGGATTATAAAGTAGACCTATGAAAATCCCCACAATGCTCTGCTTTGCAAGTCAGAGTAGTAAGTCAGTCCCAGTCTATTAATGTCTACAAATTACTCAGTCTTCTCTGAAATGTCATGTACAGAAAACATTCTCCTTTATTTAAGAAGGTTGCTGCTGCAGTAATGAGGTAACCAGAGTCATCCTTATAGTACAGTGTGCCATCTCCAAAAATACTAATGTGCTGCACCATACCCATAGGAAATTTAGCCAAGTAACTCACATTAATCATCAGTCTTTTTCAGTAACACTGACTTGGAGTTGAACATTTTAGCCATGTACAAAACACAGCATTGAGAATTGTTTAATTGTGGCCGATGTGATACATATGATGTAGACTTGAACTTGGATTCAGGACTATTGCATAGACAGGAAAAAGCTACGACCTCTGTACAAAGTACTGGCATATAGAAGTGATTCTGAAAGCACTCAGATTTGATCCATAATGTTTGAAACAGCCCATTGATGGGGGGGGGGGAGCTGTCCTTATAAGGACCTGGACAAAATGAAGGTATGCTGTGAAGAAACACAGTGATGCTTCTATGTTATTTCACTCAGATGAAGATGAGTGGGAAGTAATATGGAGTCTCTCCAGAAACTGTGAATATTTGAAGTGTTGTAGGCTTTGTATGCATCAAAGTGTGACCCACTGGACTTTGTATAGCTAGAGATATCAACCTTATAGAATCATAGAACTATAGAGTTGGAAGGGACCATGAGGGTCATCTAGTCCAACCCCCTGCAATGCAGGAATCTCAACATTAGCATCCATGAAAGTTGGTCATCCAACCTCTGCTTAAAAACCTCCAGTGAAGGAGAGTCCACAACCTCATGAGGGAATCCATTCCACTGTTGAACAGCTCTTAACGTCATAAGGTTCTTCCTGATGTTTAGTCAGAATCTCCTTTCTTGTAACTTGAATCAATTGGTTTGGGTTCTACCCTTCAGAGCAGGAGAAAACAAGCCTGTTCCATCTTCCATGTGACAGCCCTTTAGATATTTGAAGATGGCTAGCATATCTCCTCTCAGTCTCCTATTTTCCAACCTAAACATGCCCAGCTCCTTCAACCATTCCTCATATGGTTTGCTTCTCAATATCCTTCTTTTGTTCTGTGATGCCCAGAATTGGACACAGTGTCCTGACCAAGGCAGAATAAAATGCCAGTTTAATTATCTGTTCTAGGATGTTTCCTGGTATTGATGTCCAGCTTACTGGTTGGTAGTTACCCGGGTCTTCTTCCCCTGCCCCTTTTTGAAGATGGGGACTACATTTACCTGCCTGCAGTCTGCAGGGACCTCACCTGTTCTCCAAGAATTTTCAAAGAATATAGACAGAGGGTCTGAGACTCCTTTAACTTCCTTGTGTACTGCTCATCAGGCTCTGGATTTTTGAATGCATGTAAAATATTGAGGTGTTCCCTTACCACCTCTTTACCTATCTTAGGCTGCAGCTCCCTTTCTTGTATCATTTATTGGTTGGGCATTGATTTCCTTTTGGGTAAAAACAGGGACAAAGTAGGTGTTGAGCAGTTCTGCCTTTTCTCTGTCACCCAATAACATTTTTCTGTCTTCTCCACTTAGAGGTCCTACTACTTGTTTATTCTTCTTCTTGCTTCAAACATAGCTGAATAAACCTTTTAAAATTATTTTTAACCAATCCTGCAATCCTGAGCTCATTCTGAGCTTTGACCCACCTGACATTCACCCTACAACTGTTGGCTACTTATGTATACTCCTCCTTCCTGATTTCCCCTTTCTTTCACTTCTTATACAGTGCATGTCTTCTTAAATCACAGCTCATCTGCAAGTTCCTTATGCAGCCACACTGGTTTATTTAGTTGCTTGCCTCCCACTTTACTTTCTTGATGGAATTGTCTGTCTTTGTGCCTTCAATATTTCACCTTTAAGAAACTTCCATCCATCTTGAACTCCTTCTCCTTGCGTATTTCTGACCGTGGGATCTCAACCAGTAGTTCCTTAAGCTTTCTGAAGTTGGCATTCTTAAAGCCCAGAGTGCATCTCCGGCTACATTCAGCTTTCCCTTGCCTCTGTATCTTGAAATCCATAAGGACACAATCACTTTCTCCCGTTTCCCAGTACTTCTACTTCATCAATCAATTCTTCCTTGTTGGTGAGGACTAGGTCCCAGTTTGGTCCCGTGTTGCTTCTTCCGCCTTCTGGCAAAGGAAATAGGCATATTAAATAGGCAATGTAAAAGAAGTAGTTTCTAATAAAGTATGGTTTCTTGATACACCTGGTGATGTACTTTGCTTGGTGGGATAGTAGGGGGAAATGGAAAAGAGGTTTATGGAATTGGAAACAAAGCAACATCCAGTACCGAATTTCTTCTACGCCCCAACAACAAACCTGTTCCAGGCACATCTGAAATCAACTAAACATCTCCTTGTTTACAAATCTGAAATTACATAATTAGGTTTTGAGTTCAGAAACATTTGATTTCGAGTGGCTGCTTAAATTCCATTGCCTTCAATAGAGCTTAATTAAATGCTTGATTGATTTCTTCTAAAATTAAGCTGTCCTGATTAAGGGTTGCTTACACTGTTGGAACATGACGACAAGAGAGATTTTCCCCAGTCTAGTGCTTGCATTACATCACCCATCATCCCTGACCATTCACATTGCTAACCGGGGCTTTAATCGAAAATGTCTGGAGGGCACAACATTGGAGAATGATGTAGACATCTACATGCAGACTTTTAGAGGCCTTGTAATACGATATGTTTTTTAAACAAATGCACAAAAATGTAGACAATGAAATCTAAAATAAAATATTTATAGCAGAATATTTAGAAATGTGTTATAGATAAAATATCTGCACATTTAATGTCTACACTGGTGTCATTAACCTGTTGATCAGTGGGGACTCAAATATTTTCAGTTTTCTGCACATTATTAACCTCAGGGTTTTACATCTTTGTTTAATCCAAATACATAAAAAGCTCATAAAGTCCAATAAATAAAACTAGAAACTTCAGTTTCCAATTATTCTTCAGCCTTTTGAAGCCATATTGGTCAGACGTTCTGCAGTAAATGTTAAACAGTTGGCCTTCACACACTGTCCTTTCGGTTAACACTGGGCAGCTGCCTTTTATTGGAAAGGTTATTTGCATTTTAATACATCAGAATAAAATCATTTCAACTTACATCAAAACAGCTATTTTCCAAAGGTCTTTTCTTTGGAAAATAAATGCTCCTCTAATAAGATGTATTAAGAGAAAATTTCAACATTAACTTTGCTTTCAATCTGAACAAACTTTGATAGAGAAATATATTGTTAAATTAATGGGATTTTGGATTTCCTTCTGGAAAGCAAGCTAACTGTTCATATGTATGTGTATTCCTTATGTGGAAGAGGTAGTGAAAGATGTGTAGTGAATGTTTGGTTGATCCTCATTAATGCGTTTTGATAGATCTATCCTCCATTAATTTGTGTAACCTAGAACACAATTATTCATTTCATCATATGAAAATTGAGTCAGCAGGCCTTGTCTGGCTATAGCATAGTTTCTCAAATTGTGGAAAGTGCCCTAAAGGTAGTTGACAATTGTGGGGTATAAGACATGTTGGAATCACACACTCTAACCAAGACTTAGCTTACATTTCTCATTATTATTATCTGACAAATATTTGAAAATGTTCATCTTGGAGCTCCTCCTGAACAGTTGGATAATTTAATTCCTTCCCTATTTCATGAAATAGCCCCTCCAGTTTCTCCATCCATGAATGTTGGATGCATCTGTGGGTTCAGTTTTAATATTGTTTATTATTTTAAGATTGTTAAAGGAAGCAGTGGACTAAGGTCCCTGTGTCTTCTAGTTCTCCTTAGTGTCCCGCTCGTTGAGAACATGAGGCTCATAGGAGAAGCAGAAACCTGTGAAGGCAAGGCAAAGCAAAGCAGAGAGCAAACAAGAACAGGACCATGGACAGCTCCAGTGATGCCTTGCTAACTGAAGCACCTTTTCCCTAAGTCATCTGCTGGAAGGTTACCTCTGTAGGGAACTATAGCCAAGTGAGGAATGTGGTAGAGAAGATGATTGGTATCAAAAGCCTTGGTGAGATCAATAAGAAGGAGAAAGATTACACTCTTCTAGCCCCTTTCTTGATAGTGGTCATCAATCAGGGTGACCAAGGCCAGTTCTGCCCCATAACTGCACCTGAATCCATACTGGAATGGGTCCAAATAATCAGTATTGTCCAAGAGTGATGGTATCTTCCCTGACCATTGGCAAAACTAGCTGGAGTCCAAGAGAATCTGGAGGGGCAGATTGTGAAATTGCCTATTATAGGAAAGCAAGTAATTTAATACTTTACAACGTCATACTTTGTAATTCAACTGAAACAGCAAGTATGAATTTGTTGACTCTGCCTATAGGAACTCTACTGCTTTTACTGTTTTGAAAGCAATGAAATGGAAACAATTTTAATAATGCCAAAGTCAACATGAAAACCTAAAGCATGATCATCACTGAATCATAATGCAGGTAGGTAATTTTGCTTTACTTTTGTTTGATATTTACACTGTACTGTCCAACCAATTTAAAAGTATGCTGAAGGAGGACCATAAGTGTCATCAGCCCTGATCCAGGCAGCATGAGGTCAATGAGATTGCATTATATTTGTAGGTTGTGAACTATTGGCTAATATATCCTCTATCATTGTGATGAATCTAGTTGCTTTCCACTGGCCCTTATGAATTTCCTTCCTGTACCACCTGCACAGAGCTTAAAAGTTATGGGCTATTTATTCCACATAAAACCATATTCCCTTTGGGCAGCAATTTTTGAGGCCATATGTCAGTGGTGGACACACCCAGAGGCAAAAGATGAGTGGGATCATAGACAAAACTAGGCAGAGCAATGAGTGTGTCTCCTTTGTACAGTAGGCTACATACAACACACACACACACACCCCTCCACCCTCTGCTCAAGGAAGTAGGAAGCATTTTCACAGTTCAATGACACATCCCAACTAGGAAAAAGCACTGAAGGAGAGCATATTGCTGGATTTATGAAGGACATGGTCTGGAGAATTCTTGAAGGCTGGATGAAGAAGCATCAAGGGCTATATTATGAAGTTTCTTGCATTTGCTAGATGAGGGATTGGCTAATATTAAAAAATACAGATTTATTGGATTTAGAAGGACATGATAATAGATTTGGATACCATGCGTATTTATTGTATCAGAAGGCAAAAGTACATAAAAGTTTTCATATAATAAGAAGTGTGATTTTAAAAGTGTGGGTGAAATATAAAGGCTTGTTAGAACAAAAAAACACCATGGTGGCTTCCCCACTGGAAGCAATATCCTTGAAAAAATTAAATATGAATCCTAATTGGGCAACATACAGAGAACTGTTATCAGAAAAGGATAACCAATTAAAATTGAAGAAATTTCAAGAAATAAGAGGGTTAAAATAAGAGGAAAGGTAACAATCTGGTTACAATATTTCCAGTTGAATGATACAGTATATTCAAAGAGGATAAAAAAGGAAGGATTTAATTATGAAATTTCAAATTTCCAGAGAAAAATAATAGAAAATGACAATAAATTGTTATCAAAAATGTACAATATATTGTTGGAATGGGAAACTAAGGATGAAGAGGTCAAGTGTGTTATAACAAAGTGGGCAATAGATGTGGGACATAATATGATGGTAGACTGGGAATGATTATGGAAGAATGATATAAAATTTACAGCGTGTACATTACTTAAAGGGAATTATATGAAAATGATGTATAGGTGGTATTTAACACCAGTTAAATTAGCAAAAATGTATAAAACAAGGGGAAATAAGCGTTGGAAATGTAAAGAAATGGAAGGTATGTTTTATCACATGTGATGGCAATGTAAGGTTATATATATATAAATGAGAAATGATATATAATGAATTAAAAAAAATGTTTAAAATAACCTTTGTTAAACAACCAGAATCTTTCTTATTAGGAATTAGAGGAACTGATCTACCAAAAGAATACAAAACTCTGTTTATGTATGCAACAACAGCCGTGCAAATATTGCTAGCCCAGCACTGGAAAGGAGAAGAAGTCCCTACTAAAGAAGACTGGCAAATTAAACTAATGGAATATGCGGAAATGGCTAAATTAACTGGGAAACTTAGTAATCAAGACAATTAATATATTAGCAGGATTTTTTTAAAAAAACAACAACAATACTTGTAATGTTATGGAGAATGTTTAAATAAGGAAGTAATTAGAGATAAAGATTTTTTGTTGACGTGCACAAATGAAAATAACACAAAGGGACCAGAGGAGGGAGTGGAGGGAAATCAGGGGATTCGATGAATCCCAAAATATGGATTAATACTAAGAGTGAATATAGATGTTTTAATTGTTTTATTTTGTGTAGTTCCCCCCCCCATTTCTTCTTTCTCTCTTTTTTTCTTTTTCTTTTTCAATGCCATGATTGTTTATTGAGAAAATTAATAGAAAAAGATTTTTATAAAAAAGAGAAACATCAACGGCCTGAAGTTTCCCCACTCCTGATTTATATAGTGAGAGAATTAAGACAAAATATCATTAAATTCATGCTACCAGGCATAAAAGAACAGCCATCAAAGGTCTCTTTCCTGTGACTAATTCTTGGAACATCCTACTCAGCTTCACTAGCAGCTGGCTGATATTGTCAAATGTCACATAGATGGGCAGGTTGTCAGTGCATTTGGAACTGCAACGTGTGGGAGATGTAGCTGCCTTACATCTGACAACCATGCTTGTTTTACTTCCTTGCCCCATTTCAAATATCTGGCACCAGCCAGGTTAGGGAGCAATTTAGCTGTAGACATCAGTTATACTGAATCATCTCACAGAGATTGGAGACAGTGGTGCAAGTGGTTATCTTGAAAATGCTTCTGTAATAAGTGATAAATATACAATCTGTTTTCTTGCAGCCTAAAGAAGGCATTGACTGCTGATTCTTTCAAGAACTCTGTTGACAATTCAAAAGTGTTCTGTATGTGAAAATCTCCTTTGTCTTTTTTTGAAAACATGTGTTTTAGTTAAGATTCTTTCTTTTTTCCTGGGACAATTTAATTTGTTCATTTGCATGGGAAGGACCAAAGAGTAAATGTGCCAATAACTGGCTTGTACTAGGAAGAATTTTTGAGAATACCAGGGGTAGAGGGCGACTAGGAGTTGGATTGCTATATTTAATATATAGTATTAAGTATAGTATTAAATACTATATTTCATATATAGATGATGTCATTGAAAGTAGCCTTCCACTCCTCCCTTTTTAAACACAGTTTAAAAGAAGTATTGACCGTATATACTTTCCATGATAGTGTAGGGCACAGGAACAACAAAGTATTTGGCACCAGGAGGGGGTTCTAAAGTGCCTGCTGTTGCCCACTGTTAATGCGCAGGAATGCCTGGAACAGAATTGACAAGAGATTAAATGACCAGCAGCAATGTTAACTCCAATGTGTGTGGAAGAAAATCTGAATTATTGTCTATTACTTTTTTTCATCACTTTGTCTGAGACAAGATATCTCAAAGCACCTTACAAATCTATAGAAGGTAGAACAACCTGATAATCAAAACCAAATTCTCTAGGGAAAATGCAATGAAACCAAATTCCTAAAAGTGCCAATCCAACAAGAACCGTAAAAAGAATGAATACTAACCAATCACAAAAGTAGGCAGAAAGCATACCATAGCATGGACAAATGAGAATGCCTTAACCTGGCACCTAGAAGTTGGCAACCATTGTTTCAGGTGTGTTTCCCTAGGGAAATCATTCCACAAATGGGGGAACCACCACTGGGAAAGCTTGTTTTCAGATTGTCACCCTCTGCAACCTCCCTCAGAGGAGGCACATGGAGAAGGGCCTCTGATGATAATCACAAGGTCCAGGAGGCTTTGGAGGGCAGACTGATTTGTCAGTAGTGTTTTGACTTCCTTCCACTGCATTCTCTTCCTGTGTCAGATTACCATGGAAACAACGCTAGCATTAGCATTATTTCCATGGTGAGCTGGCACAGGAAGATGAACATAGTGGAAGGAAGTCGGAACACAGCCAAGACATGAAAGACTCACTGGCCGCTTGTAGGTGGCAAAACTTCTTTTAAACTTTTCATTTAAGGAAAGAAAAAACTAATCTAGGCCTCCTTGTCTTTAGGGTAAGATAAAGATGCCCCCCCAAAAAAACCCTACACACCCCTCTTAGAAATTATCTTGCCCTAAGAAAAACAAATAGAATGATTCTGTGAAAAGGGAGAGGGAACTTGGCTTTTGTCTCATTTGATGTTTCATTTCTTTTGCTAGTCTACTCTTTTCTGTGATGCCTGATTGATTTCTTGTTATTATTGCTATTGCCCCTGAACTATTAACTAGTCCCTTTTTAAACCACAGTATCATTTTGTGGTACTCTTATTATCTCTTCCAGTTGTATTGGAAGAGATTTGGAATGAGAAATTGATCTTTAGCTGTAAACTAATAAATCTCCCCAGGTATAGGTCAATATCATAATAATAGGATAGTTACCATCACATTTGGCTCACTGTCTGCTGTGGCAAAATTACGTAACTTATGTAATGGGAAGGGTTTGGATCAAGCAGTTCCAAAGCTTCCCTTGGTCTGCCTCTGAACCGCCCCCCCCTTCTTCTACTGCCATCAGAAGGATATTGATGCTGGGTGAGCTTTCCACCACCAGGGGCAGATGTCCTTTTGCTGGTGAAGATGGAGCCCCTGAACTCCCCTTCCAGATTGCTTAGGATTACTCCCTTAATTGCTGCCATTTGTTTTATCATGTAAAGTTGCTTTATGTCATATTTTCCCCAGTTTCATTTCCTGAGTTTTGCTTTCAGTTCGTAAGAAGAAAATGTGTTCTGATCATTCAAATAAGTATCATGTGCATGTTTTCTCTGTGAAAGGACATATGTTGTGTCACTTTCAAATGTTGTAATAGTTGTGTTTTTAATTCAAAGATAAAATGCATGAGTAGTGCACTAACAACATCAAATCACTTAAGAGGGGTTACATTAGTAAGCTGTCTATGCCCTACTGGAGTGGTTGTGGTGGGCACTCAGCCAAATGCATTTGATGTCAAAGGCAAAGCACACCTACTGTGCCTGATTGCTGTCATCATATCCTTCATACCTACCCTGCTGTTTATTCTAGAGTGACCAGTCTCATTTCAAACAAATTGGGCAGGGGATTCTGTCACATTTCTCCTGATTCTGCTCTTTGTGATATCACTGTTGCATTTTCTCTGGCTATTCACCAAACATTTCCTTTTGCATTGCCTAAAACAGGTCAGCTGAACAGGTGGTCACAGTCCTGCTCTTAAAGCAGGCCCTCTTTAGAAATTATGCCCATTTTTTCCCCGTTTTGCTGTTCTGTAGCTCTGCCATGTTACAAAGTCAAGGCAAATAGGAACCACTACATTATGTCAAGTCTTGCAGCTACATGTCTGGGCATTTTTGCAAATGGCCATTCTGCCTTTCCAGATATATATTATCTTGTATACACCTTACAAACACTTTCATTGTGTGGTGCCAAGTGATTTTCTATTTGGTTAGTGTACATTGTTCAAAGCATTGTGCAGGTATTTGATAAATGGTATATAGTAAAACAACATAATCAGTACTGTCTTATAAAATTATTTCTAATCACATCTGCTTCTGGAGAAGGACAGAATACAAACTTAAAAGACAGCTAGAAGAAGTATCCACCCAATTTGGCATTGTAATTACAACTTTTAAACAACTTTTATGGACAGGAATATAAACTAGAAATTTCAAACCACTTTTTATAGGGAAATTCTAGTTGATATGTCCTTGCCATACCGCCACATATATGGAAGTGTGTTTCATTGAAGTTTAGAATTAGGGACCAAATGATTTTTCAGTGTTTTCACTGTAATACTGTTTTTCATAGAGTTATATAATTGTAGAGTTGTAAGGAATCCCACGTATCATCTAGTCCAATGGCCTGCAGTGCAGGAATCTCATCTTGATCATGCATGATAGATGGCCATTCAACCTCTTCTTACAAACCTCCAAGGAAGGAGAGTCTACCACATCCCAAGGGAGTCCATTCCACTGTCAAAACAGCTCTTGTTGTCAGAAAGTTCTTCCTGATGTTTAGCTGGAATCTTCTCTGTTGCAACTTGAAGCCATTGGTTTGGGTCCTAGTCTCCAAAGCAGAATAAAATAAGCTTGCTCCATGTGACAGCCAAGTGACATCCATGTGACAGTTTCAATGTCAAGCTCATCAGCTTGCCTTGCGTCCTTCCCTCTCACAGTGCAGGCACAGCCCATGCCATCACGTCATCAATGTGCTCATTTTTTTATAATTTTGATCACTTTTTATCTTTGGCCAATATGTACAATCAGCATTCCCTATCCCCAGCCAATGCATGATTGCTATTAGTATGAAGTGGGTACCATATCTATACAGGTGTATGTGCATGGGGCTCCCTCCATGGTGACAGGAACTCTGACTGACTGGGTTCTTGGCACCCTATTCTAGGCAGCACAATTTTTGGAAGCTCCTTCATATGCTAACATGAGCTGTACTGTGATTCAGATTTCCAAGTTATGGGGTTACCGTAAGACTGCTATAATTGTTGTTGTTTTGTTGTTTAGCCGTTTAGTCATGTCCAATTCTTCATGACCCCATGGACCAGAGCACGCCAGGCACTCCTGTCTTCAACTGCCTCCCGCAGCTTGGTCAAACTCATGTTGGTAGTTTCGAGAACACCGTCCAACCATCTCGTCCTCTGTCGTCCCCTTCTCCTTGTGCCCTCCATCTTTCCCAACATCAGGGTCTTTTCCAGGGAGTCTTCTCTTCTCATGAGGAGGCCAAATATTGGAGCCTCAGCTTCAGGATCTGACCTTCCAGTGAGCACTCAGGGCTGATTTCCTTAAGAATGGATAGGTTGGATCTTCTTGCAGTCCATGGGACTCTCAAGAGTCTCCTCCAGCACCATAATTCAAAAGCATCATTTTTTTCTGCAATTAGCCTTCTTTATGGTCCAGCTATAATTGTAGACCTGACCAAATGTAGTATTGCCAGCTAAGATTTATCTGTGTCTATTGCATTACACATTTATGTAGCTTTTTTAGCTTCAGTTTTGCTATTCAAAGAGAATGTAGCAAGATCTAGGAGCAACCAGATTAGAAAGGTGATGACTGCCTAAGACTCTTAAGAACAACAGGTTCTGGGATAAAACCATTAGCCAATTGACCAGCCTTTTGTACTACAGCAGCATGGAAGCATCAAGTGGACAATAATCACCATAATATCCAAACAACACACACACAGCAATTTTTTGGCAATAACAGCATGTAAAAGTAAATGAAATAAGATAGATGAAATGGGAGCATGAGTGCAGCAGTTCCAATTTTGTTAATTAGCATGTAGTCATGCTTCAGTGATGCTGCAATTATGCTACCTCATCCTCCTGTATCCCTATTGTGCAAATGCTGCCATTAGGCTCCTAAGAAGCTTATAAAATGGTGCATGATATGTGCCACCTACAGAGATGTCATTACAATGGTGTCGAATTAACAGTATGCTTTTTCAAATTTATAATTATTTGCCTCTGCAGAAGAGCTATTTGGGAACCTATTACTAGTCTTGTGGAAGTTAACTTAATAATTTCCTTTGTATTACTTTAAACACCTGCCACTGAGATTCATATTATGAAATGCATCTCATTATAACATTTTATTGTAAGAAACATAGCGTCTATTTGAGATGCAGTAATGCAGCTTTTAACAGAGCGTCTGATTAAACCAATGATGCTTACTTCATTCCTTCACCAAAACCTCCATGAGAAGGATTAGATACTCTTTTTTAAAAGTAAGTATCACGTTAAGCTAAAGACTGGAAGACACTGTAGAAAGAGAATTTTAAAGGTCACTGCCATTTTTAGTTTTACAATTTTCCCATTTTATTGCATTTTGTTTTATTATCTCAACATCCTAGTCTCAGAAAATATGATATAAGAGATGTCACAATGTACATCAATGAAGAACTAGCTACATTAATTCTGAAAAATAGATGTTACAAGATTACTTTTGATGTTGATGATAGCTTGTCCTTCACCCTAAGATCCCAGGGTGGATTACAAAATTTAAAAGACAATGTTAAAAAACTATGTAAAACAACTTACAATTACAGAAATAAGGTGGTTTCTAAAAATATAGAACCCAGGTGTCAAAAGCCAGGGTAAAGAGGTGTGTCTTCAAAATGGACTCAAAGATGTATTATGAAGATGTCCAATGCACCTCTGTGAGGATCAAGTTCTAGAACAGGGGCTGCCAGAGAGAATGTCCTCTCCCACCCTGAGCTTCTGAGGTTGGTGGAACAAACAAGAGTGGCTGGCATGCTGTGGAGCTGTGTAGCTGACCTGATGGTGGTATGGCTACTGCTTACTGGGTCATTATAGGGCAGGAACAGGGGTTCCAACTTTAATAAAATATGGGGGGTAAGCTCCTCCCAATCATATGACATGGTGCACACACACCATTTGAATGGCAATGCCCATCAACTGGGGAGTGCAGCCCCCTCAAATATTTTATTGGTGAGGCCAAGACCCCTCAGCCCCTAGGAGTTGGTTCCTATGGGTAGGAAGGTAGCAAGGACAGGGCTGTGTGAGTGCACTGCCATAGCACCGACCTCCCAACGTACCTCCGCTTCCCAGTAAGTGGCAGTGATGCCACTGTTGAAAGGGCATTGTGAGGTAAATTTACCCCATGTATCTTTTCCAGAACAGCATAAGTAGGCAGCTAGGGAGGCTGCAGAGTGCTTGAGATTTTTTAAAATGGAAATAAAAGCACACAAGCCACCCAAAACAATGATAAGATAAGCTTTCCTCCACTTCCACCAAAATTCTAAAGAAATTCTATCATGTCCTGAGAAAGTGCCAGAAAGCTGGAATTCTCTTTAACTATAGCTAGAGAAAACTTAAATTTTTTAAGGAGAGATTTCAGTACAGCCCTACTGGGGAGTAATTAGGTAGGGACAAAGACCTTGCACTAAGTTGCTAAGTTGGTCACTAGCAAGCATCTCCACCTGCCTGGGCATTTTTTAATTTTTTAAAAGGGTATGGGAAAGTGGCAGCAGATTACTGGAGTCAAGCTGAAGCAGTTAATTTAAGATGGGCCACATCCAGCAAGTTTCTTTGTGGACACAGATTAATTTCTTGCCTTGTACAGATCTACTTCTATAACCAGAAAGTTTTGAAGGGTTGTATGCAATTTAACTTGAATTCTTCTCCCAAACTCCAAACTCCAGAACCTTTTTTTAAAAAAAACAGCTGGCTGTCTGATTTTCTATTAGGCACATGCATCATTGCACACAGGTGTTTCAGTTTGTAATTCTTAGCTAACTAGGGGGGAAAGAATTGCCATGGAAACAAGAGCAAGATAGGCCCACCCACTGTGAACACATTCAGTCATACTTGCTGACTCTTAGGTTATAATTTAGAGAACCAACTGTATAATCCATCAAAGTTGTTCATATATCCACTACTGTAAATGAGGCTTTCAGCGCTAGCTGGGTTTTTTCCCCCTTACATGTAATTGTGCTTTGAGGCCTAAATAGATGGAGTCAGATGGTTGGAAAGGCTTAAGGATTCTTCCCATCAGTGCTGGCTCCAGCTTTTATTTTATTTTTATTTATTTTTTTTATTTAATTTCCCCCCCCCAAGCATGTAAAACTGAATGTGCACAAGTGAAATGTGTGTTAAGTTCCAGGATTACTGTAACTAAATTAATTATTGCTACTCCCAACAGGTGTATGCATGAATGTGTGTGACCCTGCTTTCCAGGAGATCACTGCCTTGTGCTTCTGCATACACCAAGGATCCGATTAGGATTTCTAAATGGACACATAGTCAGGAAGAGAAATATATGAAAGTAGTAGAGTCCATTGCATTCTACTAGCATTCTTTCATCATGCCTGCACTGCCTCACAGTGTGAAAGTTGCATAAGAAAACCATGTACATCAAATGAAGTCCTTGAAATGGTTTATATGTAAGCTTAGGTATGTAAAGATGAAATAGTGGAAGACAAGAGCCAGGTGTGAATTGGGTCCACTGGCCATCTTCCACCCCACCTGCTCTGTAACCAGAACTGACGGGGGAAGTAAGGACAACTAACCATATAAGTAAATACAGAATGGTAAGACACACACCATGTACCTGTTCGCTTAGTGCAAAATCATCTTACATTAGTTTGCACTATTCTTAAAAAAAAGGAAAATAATCATCTAAAGAGAAAATGTATTGCAAAATATGTTCAAATTGGCAAGGAATGAGGATTCCATTTTTTTTGTACCCTAACAAAGTGAAAGGCTAGTTCCAGTGAATTTATGTTTCATTACTAAAGCATTTTCATTGATTTTTCTTTAAAAAGCAGTTGACATCATGCATCATGAGAATTGTGGGCTATCCAATATGCATAGTTTTTTTCCTTTAGTTTTCTTTATTCCTTAGTTTCATTGTCAAGCAAAAAGTAACATTTGTCCTTATAATTTTTTGTGTTGGGCAGCTGCCAATTAGAAGAAGGAAAGTCATTTGGCTGAACCCTGAATTCTAAACTACTCTTAAGTAATTGTAAGCCTTTCTTGGATAATTTTGTTTAAACCTTTGGAATCAGTGGCGTGTTAAAGTATGGTCCTGAGTGCCAACGTAGGTGGTTGGGGGGCATAGGGGGAGATCATTTCAACTGCAGAAAAATAGCAGGGGTCAGCTGAATAACCTCTAATCTATCATAAGTGAAGCTTGCACTAGCAAGTAGCCCTTTTGGGGCAGAAAAGTAATGGTAATTCAGGGTGCAGGGAGAGTTCCTTGCCTTAACACTGAAAGGATCATAAGGGGTTGAACTCAGAGGGCATGCACCTTCCCCTGCCCCCCAAAAACCAACAATGCTGGAGGATCATATACCTTACTAATTCTTACTGATGTTCACTTTTAAGGAATTTCTGCTGCCAATGCAATAGAAAATATGCAAATAAAATGATTTTAATTCTTTTTATTAAGTGATGGCTCAGTTCACTATAGAAAATCAAAGTCAAGCAAGCATGGAAAACAAATTAAAACTCAGCAAAAGAAAGAGAGTTTGATAATGCACATATCCACTTATAACAGTAATGCTTTATTAGTGAAAGTGTTCACTGAGACCTTATTTGAAACTTGGTAAAAACTGGAACTAATGTTTATTGCTGAAGACAGAGAAGAATAGCTATCTCATTACTGATAACAAAGAGCTAATTAAATTGTTTCCACTACAAAATTGTCTTGAGAAAAATGAGCAGAAAGGCCCAGAAGCCTGTTTTTAGAGGTACTTCTTTCAAAGTGACAAATTAAAAAGCACAACAAGAATGACTAATCAATGTAATAAAACAACAGCTGCAATCCTAAGCATATGCACTTGGGAGTAAATACACAGACATTACTAGTACTTACTTTTGAGTAGACATGGGAATCTCTTTGCAAACCTTGGAAGCTAAAAGCTAACTACACTGATGACTCCAACACGACCTCTTCTGAATGGGGTTGCACTCTGCTTTAAATGGCTTGTAGTTCATCTGGTGGCAATCTGAGATTCAGCATTGTCACAGGAAAGCCAGGTGGCTCAGTAATATTGGCTGACTTTTACTGCTTCTGCCTTGTTTACCAGCCATGCCCATTACTGGATGGGGATAACCTTGCCATAGCAATCCATACCCTGTTACCCTTCTGATTGGATTACTGTAACACAGATTATGAATGGGAATTTAAACCCTGTTCCATATTGGTCTCGGTCCAATACTGCAACACACTAACAAAGGAGCTGAAAACTCAGAGAGGGATAAAGCCTGTTATTTGGTCTTGACAAGTCCATAACTTCTGACTCCTGGTTCATCTCAAACTATTACCAATGGCCCAGCTCCTGACAGTTTTGTCTTGTTTTTTTTCTTCTTCTAGATCCATTTGTGCACAAAAAAATTGATGTTGTATCCAGTGGTGTCACTCAGCTGATGCTAAAGCTTCCATCAGCAGAATGGAGTGATAACCAATTTTGGGTTATCCTCCATCTAACCTATTGAAATCTTCTGAAGGTGATTGAGTGACCCTTT
The DNA here is from genome assembly GCF_964252035.2 of Podarcis erhardii. Lineage (NCBI taxonomy): Eukaryota > Metazoa > Chordata > Lepidosauria > Squamata > Lacertidae > Podarcis > Podarcis erhardii. The sequence goes on along the minus strand of NC_138508.1, from coordinate 51,149,927 downwards.
AGACCAGGTCTAGTTGGGCTGTAGGTGACTTCAAGGTGGTGAAACCATTCCACTGATGTAAGGTTTATCATGAACTGAGCAACACCATTGTATACAAGCCAACGGTCACATACAAGGTCACATACACAAGGAAAGTGGTATAGCCTCTTCTGCCATAAGTAGTCAGGAATTGCTGTAGGAAATAGGACTTCCGGGTTGGCACCCCTGGCAATGGCGGAGCTCCTCCGAGCGGGAGGAACTTGCTCCGTGGAAAGTTGGGTATGAACCGCCACGGCGAAGGCGGAGACCCATTGAAATCACAGGCGGAAGAAGCCTGTGAACCTGGGATTCGGCTGGCACCTTTTGCGCCTCCCCTACTCATGGGGAAACCCTGTTTTGGGGATCTGGAGCAACGTGGGGTGAGTGGCGCAGTGCTTTGAATCGACCGCTTCTTTCATGGAGTGAAGCCTCATTGCTGTTGCTGGAGAGTGCTGACTTTTTCTTGTGGAAAATTGGATTTTAAATAACAACCCGTGAGTAAAAAGGAAAATTGGATCTTTAAATATCTTAATTTGGCATCGAACGGGGAAGGTTCAAAACAGGAAGTCCGCCTTCCCCTTTGTAAATAGACTGAAGCAAAGAGCTTACAAGTTAAGGTCTTGGAAAGCCTTATGTAAAGGATTAAACTTCCATCGATTGAAATTATTAGACCCCCCCTTGGAAGCAGGAGAAGAGGGGGAAAATTTTGGACTGTGTATCCTGCAGGAGAGAGTGATTAAAATTAAATTACCACTGCTCTGAACCTGGGAATGGGCTCCCAGTGATTGACGTTTCGGGAGAGTTCATTGACAGCGAAGAGAATGGATGTTGACAGTTAGTTAAATAAGAGAAATATATTGTTTCCATTGTCCGCTTCTGCGTTTAAAAGGGAGGAAAAGTATCTGAAAATTGAAACTATCTTTACTTTTTGATCTGTGTTGGAAAAGATTGATACAAGTGGAGACTTTTCCCCTCTAGAGGGAGCTTTTGAAACTGTTACAAGAGTGGAGCTGGGAAATCTCCAGCTGCTTGATAAGAACTGTGGGAACTAGAGATTGACCTTGGATATTCAAGAATGTCGACAGGAGAAGCCTTATGGACCGCATTTTCTAAGATAAGCCACCTGTTGGAACAGCTTCATAAAAAGATGGATGCTATGACTACTAAAATTGACATTTTGGAACCAAAAGTGAGCACCAATACAGAAATTATTCAGGATTTGGCACAGGAATCTATTTCAACAGGACAAATTGCTGAAAAGGAGAAGGAGAAAGTTGCTGTTGTCGAACCCAAAGTAACACAAGGGGGAGCCTTACCCTTACAGAGGCAAATTGAGGACTACAAGTGGAGGCCCTTTATGATTGAGACTAGAAAAAGTCAGATTTTGAAGATAGGAGCTTGGCCTGGACTAGAAAAGGAAAGCTGGAAAGATCCCTCTATGCAGGGATTAACTGACTTTTGGAATATGGACTTGGGTCAGGAGGAGATTGGAGTTCTGGGGGCCTTTGGATTTGGAGGAATTTTGAAACATGCCCTGAAATACTTTATGGATCCTAGCTTTAATTATGGAAATCTGGCTGACCTGTCGAGAAGGAATAAAAGCATAGTTGGATTGGAGTTTCCCCGAGATCTGCTCTTTAGCATCAAAGAATATGAAGAAGACTGGCGGAAGGGACGTGGAAAAGAGTTAAGAGCCTCGGACATCTCCAGGTTGATGGACTGTATGGAGTTGACGGAAGTGGCTGGCAGAGTCCGAGACTGGAGAGAGGAGATGGTGGAAGAAGATTGGAAATTTAAAGTCTATATATAGAAATATTGTAAAATTAATGAGTGATAGAAAAATGTGGGAAGGAAATTTTATGGCTTTAGCTGAAATGCTATAAGGAGTTAAGCGTAAATATGTATATTAATTTTAATGGAAATAAGATTAAAAATATGTTAAGACATTTATATGATAGAAAATAGAGAAAGATGGAAAGGAATTGCTGAAACAATTAATGGAAGTGGAATACAAAGAGGGAGGTGAGAGGAGGTCAATGATACAAGGGAATGAAAGATAGAATATGGAAAAGGTATGATGTATGTTTTTAAATTGTTTTTGTTTTTTGTTTTTTTTTGTTTGTTGTGTTAGTTTAATGTGTTAAGGTTGTGTTTTGTATTGTTTATGTTCTTTTTTGTCTTCTTTCTTCCTTTTCTTTTTTGTAAGCTCTAAAAGTAATAAATATTATTATTTTTTTTAAAGGAATTGCTGTAGGAAATAGTTCCCCCCCCCTCCTCATCCTTTCTCTATTCTTTGAACTAGCAAAGGTTACATATGCCTTTTGAACAGTTAGAGAGTGGAAGAGCCTTTAAATCCACTCTTACACATTATATACAGTGTTCTCCTTTCTATAAAGGCCATTGAATATGTGCCATTTATCCTCTGACCTATAACTATCTTCTTTCGCAGCTTCTTTTTTATCTGAAGGTATAAAATGTTTTTGCTTAAGCATCTGTCATGCTTTGAAATATGTTAATTTAATATAAGGCTCTATTGCGACTTAACAGTATTAGCTGATGCTGAAATTGTTCTTTCCTAAGTGTCAGCGTGGTTGGCTCCATAAATCAACTGCACTGAAATTCTGTTGAGAAGGAGCAGTTTGTCTTACTGAAAAATGAACTTGCATTGGCTTATATTTTCCAGCATTAGCCATGCATTCCTGTGACATATGTCAAAGTTAGTCAGTATTTTGGAAACTGTCTGCAATGGTTAAGATGTTAAATAGCAATGAATGGGTAATCTGTGAGTGTGATGATGGAACCTGCCCTTTGGGAAATCAATATTAATATATATGAAATTTCTCTATATTACTTTTATTGAAATAGCACATTCTTATTCAAGACTGCCACTTCCCAAAGAAGAGACTGATATGAAATGGAAACCTACAGTAAATGATGACTTTAAAAATACAGCACAATGATTGTCACAGACAGGAGGCTTCTCTGGTTGGCTCCACTTGGCTGTCAGTCTCAGAAGCTGTCAGGGTGACATTTAAAATCTAAAGGCTGAGACAAAGCCAGATCTATTTTTATGCTAACCTGTCCTTTCTTAGGTAGAAAGATGATGAAATAAGAACAGGGGACACAGAACTGGGGAAAAGGCTGATCACAACTTTATTGGGTACAGATTATCAGTAGGAAGGCAAGGATTTTGTTTCTGAGAACCTACATACTGTTGCAAGTGCTTGGCCCAGTCTGCCTGTTGGGTAGATGTTGGGAAGGGGGAAAATAACAACTGCATTCCTACAACTGAGCTGAAGCTGTGACATCAGACCTTGAGGTGGACTGGCCCATGTCCCAAGATGGGGGTTTCTTTCAGTGAGGGACTGGAGAGCCTACCCCCTATACAAATTTCAGCTGTGGATCCTGCTTGGAAGAAGGACAGCTCAGCTTGTTGTACAGGGTATTTTTGGGGAAATGAAATTGCAGTCCCCCGGGATGCAGCTCTGCTGCCACCATGGACACAGGCAGTGGCAATACAGGAAAGAATGAAAACATCCAACAAACCTGAATGTGAATAATGAAAACAAATATTCTCATTGGTTTAACATACTTCATTAACTCATATCCATTAATTTAATGGCTACCTAAATTTGAGGGGATTTTTCCTCCCAGAGGGCCACATTCAGATGCTACTTGGCCATGAAAGATTGGACCACAGCCAGAGTCACTCTATATACTCTTTCACATACATATTCATTTCATTTCGTCTCTTTCTCTACTTATCTCTTTCTTACCTTCTCTCTTTCTCATCGCTCTTTTCATCTCCCACTTCCTCCCCTCCCCAGCTGCCTCTATTGGAGAGTCAGTGTGGTATAGTGGTTAAGAGCGGCAGACTCATAATCTGGTGAACCAGGTTCGCATCCCCGCTCCTCCACATGCAGCTGCTGGGTGACCTTGGGCTAGTCACACTTCTCTGAAATCTCTCAGCCTCACTCACCTCACAGAGTGTTTGTTGTGGGGGAGAGAGGGAAAGGAGATTGTTAGCCACCTTGAGACTCCTTAGGGTAGTGATAAAGCAGGAGATCAAATCCAAACTCTTCTTCTTCTACTCTTCAACCTACCCACCCCTCAGTAATTAGGCTTTGCTTATTGTTCTTTCTTGCAAAGATGAGAACTCTCTCTCTCTCTCTGTCAACACACACACACACACACACACACACACACACACACACACACTTTCAAAGAAGCTTGCTTTTAAGCCTAATTATTAAACATTTTGTTCCTTGAATACAACGGTAAAGAAACAAACCAAACAAATGGAATGGCCTGTAACATATTAGTCTCAACAAAGGCTATAAATGAGGGGAGATGGAGGGAAGGGGTCTTAATGAGAGTGCTGTTCACAAGTGATATCCCCTGCCTAGACACAATGGATGGTTTAATAAGGAAAATAATCAACCCCATACCTTTTCTTTCTCAAATTTGGCTTTAATGTTCCAGCTCTGCTGTTCCTTTCAATACACTGTAGAACCTAGCATATGATTCTGCTAGAGAGTATTAGCACAGCATTCATCCCAGTGTGAGCCAGATAGAACATTCTGGTGTGAATGCATCAGTCCACATAAGTACCCATAAGACTCACATGAAAGGCTTCCATTGCAATCTGAAACATAACTGTGTCCAATTCACTTTTACTATCTGTTTTGCATCCATTTCAAATCTTGCTGAGGAAAAATAATAATTACCCCAGTATATTTCTTCTTTATGTCCTCCCATAGCATGCTGTAAAAAAGCAAAAGCCAAAGCAAAACAAAACACATTTACTGGGCTCTTAATGATGATTTATGCTCTAGAGGAGAAGGTGGAAATTTCTGGTCTTATGTCCTCAGTGAAGCACCAACTTTCCAGATGGATCCAGGGTTGCTGCAGAATTCTGCCAAATGCACAGTTCTGCTGGAAAATGGAAAGTTCATACTGCCTGATAGCTGTTTTGAGGATGAGAAAAAGTCATTAAATGGCCTCTCCTAGGGATTGAGGGTTGTACATGTTGCACAAGGCTGAACAAAAATAGCCTCTCAAAATTCTCCACTCTGTCTGTGGGTGACATAGGGGAGGCATTCCACACCATATTTTGGAGAGCTGAAATTCTCCAACATTTCATGAGGAATTTGAATGGGAGAGTGGAAGCAAAAATTTGTCAGAAGAGGCTCTTCTGGGAGAGTTTGACTTGACTCTAATTTTGAGCTGGCAATTTTCCATCCTTGAGAATTTGGCCATTCAAAATCTCATACAATTACAGTTATGAGTAGACACTCACTGGGCTCTCCCCTCTCCATCACACTCCTGAAGACCCAGAACCCCTGGGTATTGAAGGTCTGAAGCAGGGAACCTGCTATATGTGCATAGACTTTCCTCACAACTTAGACCCCGTAGCAGTGCCCCAAATGACAAGGGGAGCCTACACACCTACAATAGGGTCCCCTCTTCAGACCTTCAGCCTATGAGGTAGATGGTGGTGGGAATATGCTGGTGGGAGTGTGATAGAGGGCCCATTGGGTGCAGCCCCACCTTCCCAGTCTATGCAATTGTAATAATGTGGACCATAATGCCTGAAGAGAGCCCATTTAGTATAGTTAATTCTATCCGCTTTTTTCTTGTTGTTCATGGGTTACGTTTACATTTTTAAAATGTTAGCTTGATTAATTTTTTTTAAAAGGCGAACAACTTTGCTTCTGCTGCTCTGCCTGGTATTAAATTTGAATAAAAACAACCACAAAATGTAATAGGGGCTTAAAAATAACTCAGGACAAAGAAAGGACAAATAGCAATTAAAGCCATTTCACCTCCAGTGCTCTGCGTAAGTAAATAATAAAGGTTGCATCTAATAGAGTGAAGCAAAGGCAGAGAGGTCTGTTTGTACCATTCCACATAATGGGAAATCAGTCTTTTTCTCAGACTGATTGCCCAAATAACATGCTGCCATTAAAAATGAACTGCAAAAACAAAACACACAAGCTTTTATGAAAATGTACTTAAGAGATTTGTGGCTATATCGGGCAAAGCACGCAATGCTATAAAGGTGCGCTTCAACCAAGGCACAGAGACAGATATATAATTAATTTAAAAGGCAGCTTAAATTGTGCCTGCCTCATTATATGCCTGCCTCTGCCCAATAACATAAATTCTATGTTTTTTTGCAGTCAAGGAGAAGGATGATCTGAATATGTTATTGCTTCACAAAGCAACTGTTGACAATGCATATTCTCCACATTCTCCATAAAGAGTGTTTGCCATTGTGTTTACTGATGATAAAACTTCTGGATTCCAAGGAAATTTTAATAGCATGGAAACAGTTTCTCCAGGAGAGCAGGCGTGGAAAGGTTATGTGGAAATTAAATAATAAACTTCTGAAAAATGAATAAACATCTTACTTCTCTTTCAATTGCTTTGTCTTATCATTTAAACAATTTGGATATTCAAGCAAAAAAATCATATTTAGTCTGGGAAGTGCTGCAGAAACCCGTGAAGCCCTCTCTCCTTCTCTGAGGTAGCTTCCAGTTGTTACAAGGGTCTGGATGGATATTGTGTATGTCTATTGCTCACGGGACACCCACCACCCACCTCCTAAAGAGGGACAGGATCTTTGCCCCAGATGCAACCGACACTTTTCTAAGTGTGCCTGAGCGACCCAAGCAAAATAACACAAACCAAGATTTGATTTGTTGAAATTAAAAATAAAAACATATAAATCACACAATGCACAGGTATATATAAACTATACACAGGTATATACTATGCACAGGTATATATAAAATGGCAGATGCATTTGATTCTAGTTCTAGCACACATATTCTAAGCTGAAGAATTTAACATGCCTGATGCTAGGAGAAGGAAAATGGGAGGGCTAGGAGTATGACATGTGCCATACAAATTCCCAGAACATAGATTCTTAAGTTACACCTTTTTTCTCTCTCATATTGAGGAACTCTTTGCCACTGGGTGGATGCAAATGTGTGGGAGAGCTCTTAACCAGAAGCAGCCAGAAGCAGGAGTGGAGCGTATCATGCCTGCAAGGTTCTCTCTTTCTCTCTCTCAGTTTCAAACCTGAAGCATCAGAAACCTCTATCCAAAGCGTCATGGCTTTAAATGCAATGAATGGTGTATTTGTGAGAGGTGCAGTGAAGCTCAAAATAGTTAATTAACATTTGAAGCTAACTACTTGCATATACTTTCCTCTCTAATAGTGGTGCATAAGTGAGGGAGGGTTTTTAGTGATGGCAAATGAAAGGTGATCTATGGTGAGATCATTTTCCTTACTTTCCTGGGAAAGTAGTGAGGAGCCTGAGCTTTTATCTTCCTACCTCTGGGCAGATGTGTTGCCCACCTTTCAGCTGTCTTAACACCCTTTGGGGAGGGGGGGGATTGATCTAATATATAATTGGCAGAAATTCACCTCTAGCCAGGGAAACATTTAGACAATGTGACTAGTTATGAATCCTTCTAGGCCTGCATTTTGAGGTCCTTCCATTGGAGTTGTATATTTACCATTCCCCTGTTGTTCCACAGCATTTAAACCAGGAGCAGTAACTGGCATCCCACATAATTGGATCCTATTAAGCTGGATGGTATGATTGTGCATGGTACTCATACTCTTAAGCATATGTGGCACCGGAGTGCAAAGATCCGCCTGGTGCCCCTCTCCCCAGGTTGCCCAGTCCCAGGCACACAGGAGGACCAGCCAGACGGCCACCTCAGCATCTCGCTGGCTCAGTCGCTCATGAAATCGCGGCACAGAGCCGCCCGCAGCAGAAGAGCCTGCCGCGGCACTCCAACCGATGGGCGGGCTCTTCCTCGGACTCAACTCTTGGGCCCTGAACTCTCAGCCTGGTGCCCCTGAGAGCCCAGCACCCGGGTGCCCTGCACCCCTAGCACCTATGGGTAAGTCAGCCCTGATGGTACTGCTCCTTTGCAACCTCTTGCCTGCCTACAAACCACACACAAAGGAGCAGTGACCGGATTAGACTCTCCTCCTACCAGCTGGAAAGCAGGAAGATCCAATCCTGCATGGTGTGAAACAGCACCTGCACTCCATAGGAATGATTCCTCTGCTCAGCAGCTGTTGACTGGTAGCATTTTTCCTGCATGGCAGGGAGTCAGGAAGGAAGGCTTCCTGGGCCTAGCTTCTCCTGAGAAGATGCAACCTCAGGTCAGGTAGATCTTGACCTTTTTGTGCACATTTTACACATTGCTTGCTTCTCCTTGGATCACTCTGGACTATCCAACTCAACTTTCAGCAGTCTGTGACTGTACCCAACTCATCCCATACCTAAGTCCAATTTGAATAGGTTCCAGTTTGGCTCAGGCCTCGGCTGAATCTGATACATAGCCTCACATATCTCATACCTTTCTTTGGTCATTACTCTCAAACATCCTTCAGATGATAGTTTTCAGAGCACAAGTAAAGTTTTATTTATAGTATATTATTTTAAATTATAATTGTAACAACAAATATTGCTTGTGATGTCTTTTTCACTGTCTGGTGTTCAGAATGCCCTATTTTTAAAATCTTCTTCATCCTCAAAAGAATACTTTGCAGTAGTTTTGGATCAAGGTAGTGCTTTGTCTGAAGCTTCCCAGTAAGATTTATGCATAGGCAGCTATTTCCTTTCTATGGCCAACATTCTCAACATTCATTTCCAATCATTTGTTTCGTAAAAAAAGAAATTTTCAGCACTAGATTCATCATGGGTATTATGCCTTCTTCTAAACCTCAGGAACTAATATGAAGGTCATCAGACTATCATTTATTCATATTGAAAAGAAAGAGAGAAACTCATTAACAAAGTTCACAATAGTTTGTTCTTGGTTGCTCAAAATGGAAAAGGAGCGATCACAATCAATTATCTTTGCCCCATCAGCTTGAAAATGTCATGTGCCATGTGAGGTTTCTGTTTAAGAGACACGAGTCCCAAAGCCCTTTGTTGCATGAAACCTGATGGTTCTATGGTTCTTTGGATCCTAGCCAATGTGTTTAATTGTGTCAGCTATCCCTGCAAGCCATTTAATTTGGAATAGTTCCAGTAGCTTCTATAACACCTGCATATCAAAATTGTATTAGTAGTTTCTGTAGCACACAGTATTTTTTTCTTAGGGTACTTCCAGACTCATTGTTCTCTCACTGTAAACAGCATATCTCCACATTTCAGCAGGCTCATGCACATAACTTCTCTCATGTCAATTGCTGCTCATTTTTTATGAGATAATGAGTGGGAATTCCTCATTTAAACAACTAATATAGAAACACCGTGCATATCTATTGTTATAGATTCTGCAGTTGGAATCCCTAATCTGGAACTTATGTAGAGTTGCCATATTTCAAAAAGTAAAAACCAGGGGAAAGTTTTTTCTTTCAAAAACAATTTTTCAATTGACTTGCCTAAGATCGAGGACAAAGTGGTGCCTTTCAGAAATTCCCTCTGGATGTCAATTCCACCTTTGAAAACCCAGTAATGTTTGGGAAAATCCAGACGTATGGCAGCCCTAGTTTGCTCTCCACCAGAAAAATAAGTTTCAGTGCTGCACTGGAAACAGTCATAAAACAGATACTTTGCATTTTTGCCTACATTTATTTTGTAACACATTACTCTTTTACAAACTAGCAATGTGGCCCTGTCTTCTTTTTGTCATTAAAACAGTTCAGTAACTTTTCTGTCTCTGATCCCAGAGAACGATCCTAAGCAACTTGCTTGTTCTTCATCATGGAGCTTAGCCTCTACTCCTACTGGCTCCATCACTGACAGAAAAGCTGTGTTCTCAGGTTACACATTCCTGCTGAGAGAGATCGGCAGGTTTTCAGGATAAGACATCTGTCAGAGCCACCCTGGGTCCCAGCTCACAAGAGACCAAAGTCCAGTCCAAGCTATATACAAAAGGTTTTATTGAAGATCATTGTCGTCATTACATCCAAACTCCGTGGCTCCGCATCTGTTACCCTTAGATGTTAGTAGTCCCCTCTGAGTCCGTCCCTCCCCTGCACCAATTTAAGAGGCTTGTACTGCTCCACCTTTTCCTCTCTTTCCTTTTCCGCAGGGTCTTCCTGCCCCCCTGTCTTCCCTCTTTCCGGGACTCCCCAGAGGCTGAGTCTTCTCCCGCCTGCTCCCCCCTCCTTCGTGCTTTGGCACCAGGCTCCTCCTCAGAGCTCTCCTCATTTCCGCGCGCCTCTATATTTGAACTTGGCGCGCGTACGTTGCCTCTGACCTTCCTTTCTACAGTTACGCTGCTCTCGGTACTACACTCCTCCCTTTCAGGCAGGACGTCTTGCTCCGAACTCCTCCCCCTTCCTCCTTCCTGTCCTGCTCTTTCTGACACACTGGCAACTCCCCCCCCTCTACTCCGTTCCGACGGGGGAGCTGGTCCCGCTTTGCCACTCCCACTGGGGATTCCCTCTTCGTTCCCCTCTCTCTGACTGATTCCCTCTCTATTGCCCCTTGGCCTGACCAGGGGGGCTCCCTTCTGGGAATCCTCTGATTCGCTAGACGGACTTTGGGACAACCTCGGCTCGTTGTCGTCCTCTTCCTCCTCGCCCTCGCTCTCTGTCTCCTCTCTCCCTAAAACCCTGACATCCATCCCCCCCTCGAAGCCCCCCCTTCCCCCCTTCCGCTCATCGGGTGCAGGTTGTGGAAGCTGCCGCTCTTCGGAGGCGGACGCAGGATACAGATTCTGCACCTCCATCTCCTCTGTTTGCAGTTCGTTGTACGAGTGTTCGAATTCGGGTTCTTGACCCAAGGTGTTCTCTTCTCCCTCCTCCATTGGTACCTGGTCCGGTGCTGCCTGCCAAGGTCCCGTCAGCCATTTCCTGCGCCAGTCCTCCTCTGGTTGCTCGTCCCACCAATAAGAGGGTTCTGTGTCCACCCCCGAACACGATCCCCTGGGCGAGTTGGAGTCCGGCGACCTTTCTTCAGCTGAAGAAAAGCCGTGGAAAGTGCTGCCTGAACATGTGGGCGTAAAGAGCCAGTCATCAAAGTACTCGGCTGGCATGGGTCTATGAGGGAAAAGGGCATGGAACTCGTCTTTTAAAAGAGGTTCGTCTAAGGCGTAGCCCGGCACCCAACCATTGGCACTGACTGGGGCACCCTCTCTGACTAGAAAATATTCTACTCCCTCTTGCCCCCATCTCGAGTCCAGGATCTCTGTGACCTCGTTGAGTGGTTCGGCCCTAGGCGCCCTCTCCCTCTCCTGTGACTTAGTGTGTTGTTGCGTGACTGTGTCAGACTCCTGAAACCTGTGCGGTGCCTTGTAGGGAGTGAGCACCGATCTATGAAAGACCGGGTGCACTCTGGAACCTTCGGGGAGGGCTAGTCGAAAGGCTACAGGGTTGATTTTAGCCTCCACCTGGTACGGCCCTAACTGCCTGTGCCCCAGCTTCTTCTTGGCCAACGACTTGGCTGGCATCGCTTGGGCCGCTAACCACACCCAGTCCCCCACCTGGATCTCCTCTCCCTCTCTCCTGTTTTTGTCAGCCTGCACCTTATATGCTTGCTTGGCCAGCTCTAAATGTCTCCGCAACTCTTCGTGCACCTCCTGCAGCTCCGCTGCAAACTGGTCGGCTCCTTGCGGCACCCCCTCTCCCGGTGCCACGAACCCCGGGAAGGTTCTGGGGTGACGACCATTGTTCGCGAAAAACGGCGTCACCCCCGTGGACGCGTGCTTCGTGTTGTTATAGGCAAACTCTGCCATCGGCAGGTAGTCCACCCAAACTGCTGGTCGCTGGTTGGCGTAACATCTCAGGTACTGCTGCATGATCGCGTTGACCCTCTCAGCTTGGCCGTTGGTTTGTGGGTGTCTCACCGACGTGAGGTTGATCTTGACGTTCAGGATACCTAAAAGCTTCTGCCAAAAATTGGAAACAAACTGGCGCCCCCTGTCGGACAGGATGGACTGCGGCAGCCCATGCACCTTGAACACGTGATCGATGAAGAGTTTGGCAGTCTGTTCCGCCGTCGCCACCTTTGCGCATGGAATGAAGTGCGCCATCTTGGTGAACAGGTCCACAACCACCAGTACCGCCGTCTTCCCCCTGGAGCTGGGCAGGTCAGTAACGAAGTCCAGAGCTACCCTCTCCCACGGTTGCTGTGGCGTTTCCAGCGGTTCCAACAGCCCCGCTGGCTTCTGGTGTACTGGCTTGAACCTCTGACAAGTGTCACACCTGGCGACGTAATCCGCTACCTCTCCACACATCCGGGGCCACCAAAAGTCTCTTGCCACCAGTTCTATTGTCTTCTCCTTACCGAAGTGGCCCGCACTGGGGGCGTCGTGCAACTGCTGCAGAACCTTTGCGCGAAGCTCGTCGCTTGGCACGTAGAGGGCACCTTTGCGAGTTAGCAGCCCGTCGCGTAGTTGGAACTCTTCGCCACTCTGCACACCTCTGCGCAATTCCTCCATCTTGGACTGTGCGAACTGATCCACTTGCAACGCGCGTCGCACCGCGTCCAGATCTACTGTGGCGGCAGCGCACGACCACGCCTGCGGTGCGAAAATGTGCTTGGCTGCTACAGGCGCCGCTTCATCGAGATATTGCGGTTTCCTGGATAGCGCATCGGCTATAACGTTGGAATCTCCTGGGACGTACTCTATCCGAAAGTCGAAATCCGCGAAGAATTCCGCCCAGCGCATGTGCCTCTGGCTTTGGAGCTTCGCCGTGCGCCAATACTCTAGGTTCTTGTGATCCGTGCGGACCTGTACTGTGTGCTTGGCTCCTATGAGGAAGTGTCGCCACGCTTTGAAAGCTGCGTGAATGGCTAACAGCTCCCTGTCCCATATGGTGTAGTTTTGCTCCGCTTTGCTGAGCTTTCTGGAGTAAAAGGCACCGGGTCTCCAGTTTCCATGTGGATCTTCTTGCAGGAGTACGGCTCCAACCGCTCTGTCTGACGCGTCGGTCTCTAGTCGTATGGGCTTGCCCGGATTCACGTGCAGCAGCTGCTCCTCGGAGGCGAAAAGGCTTTTAAGCTTCTGAAAAGAGCGCTCCGCCTGTTCCGTCCACACGAACCTCTTTTTCTTGGAACTGAGAGTGTCCGTGATCGCTGCCGTCTCCTTTGCAAAACCTCTGATGAATTTGCGGTAGAAGTTGGCGAAGCCGATGAATCTTTGGACTTCCTTCCGATTGCGAGGGCTCTTCCAGTCCAACACCGCGCGGACCTTGGCGCTGTCCATGGCCAGCCCCTTGTCGGACAGCTTGTAGCCTAGGAAATCCACGTCCGTCACATCAAACTGGCACTTCTCTAACTTGGCGTAGAGCTTGTTCTCCCGTAGTCTCTGCAGGACTTCCTTTACGTCCTTCTCATGGGCCTCCTCCGTTTCCGAAAAGATCAGGATGTCGTCGAGGAAACACACGCATTTCTTGTAGAGAAGTCCCGCTAGCACGTGATGCATAAATGCTTGGAAGACGTGAGATCCATTTTGGAGACCAAATGGCATAACTCTGTATTCGTACGTGCCCAGAGGCGTGAACATGGCCGTCTTCCACTCATCGCCCTCCCGGATGCGTATGAGGTTATACGCTCCACGCAGATCCAATTTGGTGAAGATCTTCCCCTTCCTTACGGTTGCCAGGAGACCATCTATCTTGGGCATGGGGAAGGCCTTGGGTTGGGTCTTACTGTTTATGAATCGATAGTCCACAATGAGTCTTTTCTGGGGCGTGTCTTTCTTCTTTACAAAGAAAACAGGACTGCCCCCCACCGCTTTCGATTCTCGGATGAATCCGCGCTTCAAATTGTGCTCTATGAACTCCCTGAGTTCTTGCATCTCGTCCTCAGACATGGAATACAGCTTTGCAGTCGGCAACTGCGCCCCTGGCACCAGGTCGATGGCACAATCATAAGGCCTGTGGGGCGGCAACTGGTCAGCTTCCTTCTCGCAGAAAACCTCCAGGAACCCCTCGTACTTGCGGGGTACTGCCTGCACCATGCCAAGTTGCAACTGCTGCTCAGCTCCCTCCTCCTGGCTGGACTGGATGCAATGTTGAGCACAGTACGATGAGCAAAAGGTGATCTGCCGTTGGTACCACGCTACAGCAGGACTGTGTCTCTCCAGCCAACTCATGCCTAATACTATAGGCGTGTCTGAAAGGCGGGTGACATTGAAGCTGATGACTTCTCGATGATTTCCAATCCTCATCACCATGGGAGGCGTCTGTTGCACAACTTGTCCTCCTAGCAATTTCCTGCCATCCACCGTGACTACGTTCAGAGGTGTTGTCGCTGGCAGAAGCGCTATGCGATGCTGCTTGACAAAGTGCGTCCCCACAAAATCTGCGTTGCTCCCAGAATCAATCGTGATGGGGACTTCCAGGGTGGTTCCATTCGGCAACTGAAGTGTTGCAGTGAGCTGCACCGCTGGCCTGGGTGGTAAAGGGTCTGTGCGTTGCAAAAGCGCTGGGGACTGCTCTACAGATTCGCCTGGCTGAGCCCCAGCAGCTCTGCTTCCCGCCAGGCACTGTCGTTTCCCTGAGGTTGCTCTGCTTGCATCATTTCTGCTGCAACAGTTGCTAAAGCTGCAGTGTGTTTCTGCAGCCTCTGGGGACACTCTTTCGCCATGTGCTGTGCACTGTCGCAAATGTAACACTTCCTGGTCCCTCTAGGAGGCTTTGCCTTCACTGCCCCGGAAGCTGGGGCTCTGGCTGTTGCTTGAGCCTTAGCACCACCAAGTTCCATGGGCTCCTCCCCCTGCCTTCCCAGTGGCGAAGGATGTGACTGACTGAACTCCCTGGGGATGAAAGAAGACGTCCTCGCTGGTGGACGCACCTGACGTTCTTCCTCAGTGTGCCAAGGACGTCCCTCGTGCCGTATCCCAATCGCCAAAGCCCTCTGCACAAGCTCCTCCAGGGTCTGGGGTCTGTCTCCCCTGGCAAGTTCATCCTTAATGGGACCGCTGAGCCCCTCCCAGAACAAATCCCTCACAGGTGCACAATCCTTCTCCCAGCTTAGCGCAGTCAGTAAAGCAAAAAATCTAGAATGGTACTGACGCACAGTGGCTTTGCCTTGCCGCAATCCAAAAATTTCCCTGCGTGCAAGATCCACATCTACAGTAGACTGGAAGCAGGCATCCATCGCTTTAATGAATTCATCTGCATCGCGGCGGGCAGGGCCATCTTCACGCCACAAATTGCGCAACCAGTCTCTGGCCGGCCCATGCAAGTGAGAAACAATAAACCCCACTTTCTCCTCCTCACCTTTAAAGTCATGACGAAGCAAGTGCAATGCATACAAAACGTCTGCTCTGAAACTGGGGTAGTGCTTCAGGTTCCCATCGAAGTGGGTGACTAGGCTGCCCCCCCTCCGTCCAAGTCCAATCCCCTCTGATCTGGACCCTGGGAACCCCTCCCTGCTTGCACGTTCCCACCTTGTTTGCAGGTCCTGGCAGCGCTTCTCCATTTCGTCATGCTTCTTCTGAGACGCAAGGACTGCAGCAGTGAGTTCGGAAACTGTAGTTCGCAGCGCTGTCAACTGCTCCTCCGCAGTCATGGCTGTCACCGTTCGTGAGCTTTGCAAAAAAAAAAATTTTGCGTTCTTTGGAGGGGACTTTCTGTCAGAGCCACCCTGGGTCCCAGCTCACAAGAGACCAAAGTCCAGTCCAAGCTATATACAAAAGGTTTTATTGAAGATCATTGTCGTCATTACATCCAAACTCCGTGGCTCCGCATCTGTTACCCTTAGATGTTAGTAGTCCCCTCTGAGTCCGTCCCTCCCCTGCACCAATTTAAGAGGCTTGTACTGCTCCACCTTTTCCTCTCTTTCCTTTTCCGCAGGGTCTTCCTGCCCCCCTGTCTTCCCTCTTTCCGGGACTCCCCAGAGGCTGAGTCTTCTCCCGCCTGCTCCCCCCTCCTTCGTGCTTTGGCACCAGGCTCCTCCTCAGAGCTCTCCTCATTTCCGCGCGCCTCTATATTTGAACTTGGCGCGCGTACGTTGCCTCTGACCTTCCTTTCTACAGTTACGCTGCTCTCGGTACTACACTCCTCCCTTTCAGGCAGGACGTCTTGCTCCGAACTCCTCCCCCTTCCTCCTTCCTGTCCTGCTCTTTCTGACACACTGGCAACTCCCCCCCCTCTACTCCGTTCCGATGGGGGAGCTGGTCCCGCTTTGCCACTCCCACTGGGGATTCCCTCTTCGTTCCCCTCTCTCTGACTGATTCCCTCTCTATTGCCCCTTGGCCTGACCAGGGGGGCTCCCTTCTGGGAATCCTCTGATTCGCTAGACGGACTTTGGGACAACCTCGGCTCGTTGTCGTCCTCTTCCTCCTCGCCCTCGCTCTCTGTCTCCTCTCTCCCTAAAACCCTGACAACATCCATTAGCCTACAGACTGAAATTGAAACATCCAACCTTTTCTGCATTATTTAATGAAACCTCCTGTGTATAATGCAAATTTCTCTTGCAAATGCAAACCTTTGCATAAGTTGTTTTTCTTTTACTTCAGTGCACATAAACATTGCACTTTATGCATATTAAACTTACATCTTTAACATCTATTCCATAGTTAACATTAAAATGTATGTCCAGGTACTCAGTGGTAGTCAACTAATGTTTACTCAGAGCAGACCCATTGAAATTGTTGGACTTATTAGTTGTGGCCATTCATTTCAATAGATCTACTTTAAGTAATGGTTTCTTGAATGGCAACCATTCTCTCTATGAACACATTTAATGTTACCTTGGAAAGTCTACTTCACACATTTCCCCCCTACCCCTGTGTATTCTATCATTTCTAAAGTGTAATAAATCTGTTTCTTCTGGCATGAGTAACATGGGTTCAGAACCAATGGATTCACTTTGTGTAGAAAACCATTCTGGGTAGTGGACCTCAGTCAAGGGATGGTGTGCATAAGCACCCAATTTTCATCTCTGATTTGAACATGAGCAGCAATAGCAGCTTGTGGGGTGGGGTAGAGCTATAGAGGCAACCTTTTGACACTGACAACACTGGAGCAGGGCAGTGGTGAGGTCAGAGCTCTGCAGTTTTACCAACAGGTCTGCTGTCATCAATCTGTTACTTCCACCAACACACCGTTGTTGCCCTTGCCTCACTGCCACCCTGCTACAGTCCTGCCCAGCTAATCATCAGTGACACCAATGTCAGGAGGGTGGCTCTATAGTTGCCCCACTACACATCCCACTGCTGGTGAGCACTCCTTTCCAACCTGGCAGACATTATTATTCCAGTAATTTGAGGGATGGAGCTCTGCCAAAACCCTCTTTTATGGGCTTCAGGAAGCAAAGCTTACTAATCACTGGATGTGTAGCTTATGGCTACTAGTATACTGCTTATGATATCTAGGATTGGGATCCCCATGCCTCTGGATATTAGCCACTGAGGAACATGAAGAAGAAGAGTACTCCTGCATCCGTGTTTTGTTTGTGAGCTTCTCATAAGCATATGGTTGTGTAAACAGGATGCTTAACTAGACAGGCCTTTGTCCTGATTCTTCAGGACTTATGTTCTTAAGTTAGATAGCTTATTGTAAGGAAATGTAGCAGAGAGGGGGGAAGAAAGCAAGAAAACATTCTTCAAAATTTTAGTAAGTTTCATAATTAGAAGTATAAAGAAAACTTATCCTTTTCCAAAGAGGTTCATTATTATTGTTATTGTTACATTTGGCAGCAAAGTACGATGTATGAAAAAGCTTATGTGAAACAAGATCTGGAGAAAAAAAATGCATCAAAGTGTTTTAAACAAGAAAACATCAAATAAAATCAATGCAGGGATTATTAGAACACTGTACAAGTGAGTCTGAGTCATGGCAATTATTTTGATGTTTGCCACTTATTTTATTGAGCAACCTAGTTGTCACTTCTGGCTTACCCCAAAGAAACCCAACTCAGTGGCCAAACAGTCATTAAAAGCTTACCTGCTGTGTTTCTAGTCAACAAAAAGTGATTTCCCTGGATGAAGTTACACCTGAAGCTTTAAAAGGATGTTCTGTAAATAAGATCTGCCTGGTTCTGATTCTCTGATCTTCATTACAGTTGAACAGCACATGCTTAGGGTAAAACAAGACTGTCCCCCATTATGTATTCTTGAAACAGCTTGCCTAGAATCAACAGCACAGGGGACTGACATTTCATTACTGATGAAAGGAGTAAGTGTTCATGCATTACCGCTGATTTGAACAGTCAGCTCCTAATTCACTGCTCTTCCATCGATGGATCTCAGAGGGGGGCAAAAACTAAAATCTATCTGAACTAAGTCCAAGTAAATTATATTTCTAATTGTAATGATTTCTGAACATATACATGTACAGAGATAGCTTTCTGAAATTCTTTACGTGCACGGTAGCACACATGCAGTTAACTGATTAAATGTGACAGGTAAGCCTGGAATCCACTAATACAGTTACTTTACCAATTTACACTAATTTACTGATGATGTTTTCCCCCCTGAACTAAATTAATGGAGACTCTGGGCTACTAACCTTGACATCACTCACAATCAAATTAACTTTGATTCTGAGACGATCATGAACTGTATGCATTCCCAAATTTTCAGTGTTGCATCACACTTGCAAAACATATTCAATTATCTATATTGTGGAAAGTGCTTGTGCTTACTTATTTATGCATGGAATTCGGAGAGTTGCAGAATTATAGAATCATGGAGGAGACATGAACCTAAACTTCCTTCTCCATCCATGGTGGTGTCTAGGAACATCTAGCTTGCCATTTCTAAAAATCCTAAGCATGATTTCAATGGGTTGTTTCAGAATGTTTCAGATTTTTGGGTGTTTGTAAATCTATACCTATCATGTCATCAAGTATGTCCTAATTCTCATATTTTGTGAATGTAAAAAATTTCCCTCCTGCAAATATTCATGGATTGAAAATTCCAAAGCTGCACATTTTTTAAAAATGCAGAAATCTGAGATATGTGGAAGGTTCAACAGTATTTTTTTTTTAAGTGAGGAAAAACATATAGGTGATGTATCAGGTTGTGTATGGCATTGACATTTTTCTTCTAAAACCCATGACTTTATATATTTTTATCATGGCACATGCTTCTGCATGGGAAAGATTGAGTTTTTAATTCATCTGTTTCAAACCTAATGTGAATATGTTTCTTCCATTATGGCTCATTTGGTTTAGGATGTGCTTCCTAAAAGGAAACCAAAGAATATAAGAAGGGCCTGATGGATCATGATCTCACCATGGCCAACCAGATGCCTATGAAAAGGCAGCAAGCAGGAGCTGAGCACAAACATACTCTCCCCTCCTGTGGTTTCCAGCAACTGGCATTTTGAAGCATAGCTCTTGTGACTAGTAGCCACTGATAATGTCCCAAGTGCTGACCAAGCAAAATGGACATACCTTTTACCTTATGAGTCAGCCCAAAACCATTTATCTGGAGAAATAAAGGTAAACAGAAAATGACTAAGCAAAAGGTGAAGAAGTTGCACTCTATGAGCGAGTTTAATATTTGAAGTATTTATTTGAATTACATCTATTTCTTGGTCTCCTGTCTCTTTTTCTGGTTTCTTAAATCAAATATTTGCAATGGCTGAAACAGTTATACTCTGTGTTTGTGAATGCAATCCAGTAAGGCACTGGAGTGTATTTATAGATTCACCTTCCCCCTCTGAAATACTGTATGCCTATATGAAATAGTTATCTCCCATTATCCCTACTTTTGTGTGGTTTGCATGTGACAATTACTACATTTCACAGATCTCCAGAGAGGAGAGTTTTCAATAATGTTGTTTGAAGCTCCTTTGAGACTGCATTCTTCTTTGCTATTTCCCCCTAGAAAGATAACTGTTTCCCTTTATTATATTTAAAGGTGGTTGTAGCTGATTTTGATTTTTTTTATATAACTATTCCTCTATTATATGCATTGTTTCTGCAGTGCTGTAAGTCTGGAAGATTAGATTATAGAGATAACTGCTGGCAGTTTGAATGGGGGTAAAGAGAGAGGTTGAACTCTCCTTACATGTGTTAGGAACTATAATGTGTATTCTTTGTAAAGGATCTGATCAGCACTTGCACCATAAATATTTTACAGGATGGAGGTGGACTTCCAAACAGCCTCCCACAATGGCTGCTATTTGTGTCTGTAGTCAGGAGCCAGGAGACCAAATGAGGAAGACTTGCCCTCTGAGGGATTCCAACATCTGGCTGTTTTGAAAGCCCTCTATGGGATTCCAACAACTGGCTTGTTTGCCAGACATTTCTAGTGTTCCTCATTTCTAGGCATTTCTAGTTCCTCAAGGATTTATGTATTCCAGTGATTCAACAAAAGAGACAGCTGGAACATCTGATCACTGAAGAAACAATTATAAACACATTTTCTCCCCTAGTTCCTTCTTAGCGAAGCAAGCCAGAAAGCACATCATTAAGAACCTGGCTGAGGAAGCCCCCACTTAGTGAGAGACCAACATTCTTATTATCTATTTCACCATATTTATTGTAAATTACCTCAAGAACAGTTAGCAGGTAAGGTAACAATATTTTACATAAGTAATATCTGTTGATCTGCATCTAGCAATGTCTAGAACTATATATTTCTCCAATATTAGCAATGTTAATAACTCTATATTTTTCCTATATTAGCATCAGCTACTTTTAAACCCATTTTAAGAGAAAGTTGAATGGACCTGTTGTGCTCTTTCCTTTGCTTCCTTTCTTTCAATATATGTCAATATATTGACATATCTATATATCACCTATATTGTGTTTGTATGTATGTGTATCTCTATATCTAGCTATCTGTCTATCACCTACCTACACACACACACACACACACACACACACACACACTCCAGTACTGCTGTTCTTGCAAATGTTATGTAGATTTAAAAAACAACTCACATACATTTCACTTGATTTGCTCTCCAGATGTATTACACTGGTCAACAACAAATTTGTTGTCTGCGTTTTTTCAGTTGATTTAGGACAAATCTGATGCGCTGAATCCAAAAATCACATTGGTTTTGCTCAGTCAGGTCAAGTTTTTGAGCTATGGGCACATGCCATTTTTTAAAGTTTTTGTTCACATGTACGCTTGTGTGGAGCATTTTAGAAGAAGTTGGTGGGGGTAAAATGCCATGTTGAATAATTGTTTTGATTGGAAATGATTATTTTAATGACAAGAAGTATTCAGGTCTGATAGTTCTGGGTGATTATGTCGAAAAGGGATCAGTTTGAAGTCATAAAACCTCAAAATCTTCCATAAATTGGTGCGGCTTCATAAATTGGTGGGATCAACAGAAAGAACCAGAGCAGCCTCAAGTATCCTGATCTTCAATCAGCATGCCATCCTGTAGCTCATTGTGATGAAATTCCAGTGCCTATCTTCGGAGAACTTCCTGACATTAGTAACGAAGATGCCTCCAGTGTTGAAGGACATAAAGAAGAAGTAGTTCTTGAAGATGATGCTCCACATCCATTTTCCCAAAAGGAGTTGAATGATCTAGTTTGCGACCTCAGCTTGTCAAAGGACTCTGCCGAACTGTTGGCATCCATATTGAAGGGGGAAAAAACCTCCTCTCTGACAGTGCTCGCATCAGCTTCCTCCGCAACAGGCATCAAGAGTACCTCCGTTTTTTCTCGGAAGAGAAGGACTTGGTGTACTGTGCAGATATTGCGCAGCTTCTGCTCAAGCTTGGAGTGCCACAGTATGAACCCAAAGATTGGAGACTGTTCATTGACAGCAGCAAGCGATCACTGAAATGTGTTCTGCTACACAACGGCAACCAGTTTGCCTCCATACCCCTGGCTCACTCGAGTACACTGAAGGAGAACTATGAAGCGGTGAAGTATGTGCTGGAGAAAATTGGTTATGATCAGCATAAATGGTTTATTTGTGTTGACCTGAAGATGGTGAACTTTTTGTTGGGACAACAGTCTGGCTTCACCAAGTACCCATGTTTTCTGTGCATGTGGGATAGTAGGGACTGTGCTCAGCATTACACCAAGAAGGACTGGCCTGTGCGGGAGGAATTGGTGCCTTGCAAAGAAAGGAACATCATCAACGACCCTCTGGTGGACAGAGACAGAATACTCTTCCCACCACTGCACATCAAACTCGGCTTAATCAAGCAGTTCACCAAGGCTCTGGACAAGGATGGTGACTGCTTCACTTACTTGTGCCAGGCTTTTCCAGGATTGACCATGGAGAAGTTGAAAGCTGGCATCTTTGACAGTCCTCAGATCCGTCAGCTCATCAGAGATTCAGAGTTCGGAAAGTCACTGAACGAAGTGGAACTGGAAGCGTGGAAGGCATTTGTTCTGGTAGTGAAGAACTTTCTTGGCAACAATAAGGCCAGAAACTATGCAGAACTTGTCAACAACATGCTGACTGCTTTCAGAAACCTGGGCTGCAACATGAGCGTCAAGATGCACTACCTATTTTCACATATGGGCCGGTTTCCTGCGAACCTGGGTTCAATGAGTGACGAGCAGGGGGAGAGATTCCATCAGGACATGAAAGAGATGGAGACCAGTTATCAGGGTTGCTAGGACGCAGTCATGATGGCTGACTACTGTTGGACTCTGAAGATAGACCTCCCTGTGGCTGAGCATTCCAGGAGTTCCAAGAAACAGAAGTTCAAGCCCTGAAGTTTGAAAAATGGTGAAGCAACATGCAATTTACGTGTACTTACCTTTATCAATGCCCACCATTCAGTTTACAGTAAACCTGACCTGATGGAGAGAAACGGATGCCATTTCCTGATTCAGCAGTGCAAAAATACCCTAAATCAGTTGTAGAAATCTAGACAACATTCAAAAAGTAAAAAATTGTTGCCCAGTGTTATCACTGCACCAGTCTTCCGTTGGATTAAATGGGGGAAATGCACACAGGGCTGGCTGCAACTCGGTTTTGAGAGAAGCATTTCTCCAATGTTTTTTCCTATCCTCCTATTGTAAATTAAGTGCTCCTTAGCCTTACAGTTATGCCAAATGAAAGCTATTTTTTAAATTATGATTTGCATTTCTGATACATTTCAATATCAGCAGAGCATAAACAGAAATAATACAAAAATAATAGGAAAAACAATCTCTGAAATAATATCGGATAAAATTTTGAAATAACATAAAAGAATAGTAAACAAAATAAATAAATAAAATTTCGTGACTTCCAATTCTCTCCTTCCATGGTTCCTTTTATCTCCTCTTTTTTTTGCAAGCTGTTCTAGTCTACATTTTAAAAAAATCCAGGAGAAAACAATGCCTCCATCTGGAGACCAGAAGGGACACCTGCTATGCCAATGTATTGCCAGAGACTTCCCAAGTCCTCCCATGCTACACATGATTTGGCAACATGCAGAAAGCCTTTAGCTACTAATGGGCCATCCTGTGGGGCACCTGAAGCATAAGTAATTAAGCTTCTGTTACTAATCTGAAACTACAACACCAATGCCAGAAAGAGTATTAAGAAATCTCTGAGTTTTCCTAATATTATTTCTGGCATGGGCATTTGAAATTTCAAAAGCTGATGTTTGATGGTGTGTTTTTTCAGGGGCAGGGTTATCTTAGAAACTTGCTTCGGCTCTTTGGTTGTTGAACTCCTTGGTTCTGTGTAACAAACCATATGCCCATTGATGGAGTGAAATTTTACAGCAACTCAGTATAAACCCAAGGGTGGGAAACATCTGGCTCATGGGCCAATCATGACCCACCAGAGAGTTCAGTTTGGCCCATGAGGCCATTTTCTCCAAACCATACCTACCTGCCCATCAACTGACATCACTGGTGACATCAGCTGGTGGGCGGGAGGACAGAATTTAATCCTGCATGGGCTGTGCACCCTGTTCTGAGCAGCGGAAAGGATTGCATAGCCACAGCAGAAGAAGCTAATCTTCACTTATCAGCTGAGAGGCAGAGGTTAAAGCCCTTTGCTCTTTGAAGCTAAAGTGGCATAAAAAGTGGGATAGAGTGGCCTCAGAGAGAGGTTTGGCAGAGCGTGTCATAATGATGCCATGTGACTAACAGGTGGATAGCTCTTCCTAGTCAAATTTGGCCCATGAGGCTGATCCTGATAAGGATCTAGAATATGGTACAAAAAAGTTTTCCCACCCCTTATGCAAGCCAGTAGTGTCATTCAAATGTTGATATTGATATCAACTTGGTATCATTTTATTATCCAACTAAACAGTTCCTCCAGCAAAGGAAGTTTTAGTTGCCCCCGTGAGCCCCCTAAATCTGTTTCAGGGGTCTTCCCAACCCTTTGGAGCAGATTTATGAGCTGCCCTGGTGATGCACATGGAGCTGAGAGGGCAGGGAAGTTCTACTGCACAATTACAACTACATGTCCTAGTGAAAATGTTTAGATTGATAGTGCCGTATGTAAGTATAATTAATTCAAAAAGTGTGTTACAGGAAGGACTGTAGTTGTCAGGTGTGAAGAGGGCCCCTTCACAGATATAATTTAGAGAAACTGAATAGGGATAGGGCACTCTCTTAGGCTTTTCCCTTTTATTTCCTTCCCCCTGCTCACCTCAAAGTTCTCCTCATTTTTCTGCTACCACCTCTTGTTGTGGGTGTTGTTATTTTGGCTACATAATGAGAACTGAGGTCACAAGGAGAATTGAGGTCACTGTTGATATATTTGATTGTATTGCAGTAGGTGTGCCTTGTGAGACTTGGCACTTAAACTGCTTAAAGGTTTTATTTACAGTTAAGCAGTATTCAGATTTTGTTAAATAAATAAATCCATACTAATGAAACAGGCTCCCAAAGCCTGCATCATATCAGAATATTAATTCTATCTGCCTGTCACTTCATTGAAAATATGACTTTGGGGAACAGTATAACAATGATGGATGAGGTCTCAATAACACAAAGACCAGTAAATACATATAGTGAAGTCTCATGGATTTTCCCATCTCAGAGATTCAATGCCTGATAAAGAACGATTGAGCAAGGACCTCTAAAAGCCACTTTCATTGATACATTATGTTGTTCCAGCCACATTATGACCCTTATCATATGTGCCCCTTCAAGGATGTTTGTGCCTTTCTCCTGCTGTTGGTGTATATGTGAGACAGAAATGCAGTTTAAAGAAATGCATGTTGTTCTCTAATAAATTGAGGACCATGAAGGAAGGTAGATTTACTCCCATCAAATTTCAGTTGTCCTCTGATTTCTGTTCCAGCAGTGATCAGAAAGTGTAGTAGCTTAAAAACATGTTTACATTTGTCATCATCCCCCACTATTTTTCATAGAGTTGGGTTTTTTGGGATGGTGGGGAAAGACCTTAAAAATGTTAATTTCTCTTGCCTTATATAGAGAAGACTCCAGCCACTAATATTCTGAAAGTTAGGAAACCTTACTACTACTACTGCAAAAAAAGGATTATGCTGCAAGAACACTGGTTTGCAGAGTATTAGAGAAGGAAAAAGAAAATTGCAGCAGAAGGGAAGGAGCTGCATTGTAAGTTCCCACCACATCTACTTTGAGCTGGTTCTGCCTTTCTGAGGATACACACATTTCATTCCTACAGGATCTATACCAAGAGAGTGTGTGAGAGGGGCCTCTTTCCCACATTAATTGTACAAAAGAGATTTCCACTCGTTTAAGAGGCAGAGGGGCTACACTGCTGCTCCTGTCCCTGAGATCACGTGGTTTCTTGGTCCTGTTCCTTAAATTTTCATGAACTATGTGTGTACATCTTTATTTGGGAAGCCTACAGGCGAAGACCTCTGCACTCACACATTCTGGAGCTCCAATAATGCAGCACCCCTGAATGAATGTGGATCTACAGATCTATATGTGTAGGCTTCCATGGCGTAGATGTCTATGCCTAACATATGAACATTTGGGGAAGGGAAATGAAAGTATCTAAAAAGGTGGTGGGCAGCTACACAGCTCTCTTGTCCCTCAGTCACACAGACATCCTTTCGTATAAATTACATGGATAACAGAGAAGGTGGGGAGATACATAGATGATGGTAGGGACCAACTCATTTATTTCAGACTTACATGAGCAAAGAAGAAATTAATTGAATATTCAGCAGTTAAGAGTATCTCACTCATTTAGCCCCTGTGGGATCTTTTGGCCAAAGGTGGATGAACCTACTTGAAGAAAATCTTTGCAAATGTCTCCTGAGTCCTACACCATCTGATCACTTGCCAATCTGAGGCCCTTTCTGACATTCCCTTTGCAGTGTCAGAACTGTAGTTGTGCACACTGGTTCCACTGCCTACACTACTTCCGTAATAGTAGATAAAGAAAAGAAAAAAGAAACACATAAGTGAATGCAATGACAGTGGTGAACCCTTGCTATCTCCTGGGACTCCAATAGCAATAAAGAATCCAGGAATATTTCTGGGCAGGCCACCTTCTCCTTTACATGGAGTGTAACCCTATCTAAAGGCAGGTAGAACAGTCTACACTGCATCAAACCCCATCCCTCAGGTATCCCTTGATGTAATTCATAGGCTGATAACATTTCTTAAAATCATAAACATCCAGTGTCTCGTTTTGTGTGCTGTATGCCTACTGAGGTTATGTATCATGAGTATCCCAAGGCCAGTAATTTCAGGCTATGTCATTGAGAAACCATGATAAACTGTCATTTGTCATCCTTTTAAGAACCACTGGGGATAGTGGCTCAAGCAGGATTGATAACTGTATTTATATAGGTCTATTCAAATCTCAATTAATCCTTATGACACTTAGCATTTATTCAGTTATTGAAAGTGAATGGGTTTAATTTCTCTGTGGTAAAAAAGAATAAGAAGATAGACTTGCATTGAGATATATTGATTGGTTGTCATCAGTTTTAAGATGTGCATCTTTTAATCTCGCCAACATTTAACATCATTACCAGAAGAGGTTGATGTTTATAATGATTAGCTAGCATTAGCATGTCACTTAAATTGTTCATAAAATAGACCGTCTGAGAGGCAGACAGCTTAAGCAACATACTGTTGGATTTGGGGTGAAATTCTCATATGCTGAATTCTGACAGGCTGGCTCAAAATTATGCAGCACAGTCTGTACACAGGATGGGATCCCTGTGCAGAGCATAATGAACCACTAAGACCTGTTTAGTGTCAAGCACACTGCAGTGTGGCCAGCCATTATATACATTTGACTGCGAAAAGGACCTCCCAAATGCAGTAACAACTATATTTGGACCTCATAAATCAATGCAGTTGTTAATGAGACAGCATCTCTTGGAAAAAGAAGGTCACAGAGTTCCCAACCTCAGTAGAGTATTTAATAACCTCTCTGATGGCAACTGTCCAATCCATGTCAGCTAGGTCGAGGAGGAGGAAAGAGGAATATGGTGAGCAGGCAGACTTTCACACATGTAGCTATGATGCAGTATATATGATGCATTAAATTGTTATGATAAAGTTGACTTGTTACATAAATTCAAGATGCCAATCTTGTGGAACTCTGTTTTCTCATAAGTCAGGAACAGTGAAATTCCAAATTCCAAATGTATAATCTTTAACATCTTAAAATATGAACATGGGTAGGTGTACAGCCAACCAGACTGAAGGTTTATGTTAGGAAAAATAGCTTTGGAAGGAGACTCAAGCATTATTAAATAGATAAGGCAGATTTGAAGCCACTTCAGCTCTAGGTAAGAAATGAGAAATTTTGAGGCCAATTGAACATTAAATTTGCCAGATGTATCACAATTATAGAAACATCTGTGGTAGATAACATAGGAAAGATATTCTCTGAACATGAATTATACTGAATAGTCTTTAAAAGTTCTCATTTCTTGCACTAATATATGCATTTGAAATATCCAGTGGCTAAACATCAAATATATATTTTAGACTGTTTGGCTACAAAATACCCTGAAAACAGGGGTAAGGCAAGAAGTAAGAGTAATGAAACAATTGAGAATACACCCTTCTCTCCGTGTTGTCTGTTAAGTGGGCAGAGGAGACATTTACGATGGCAATAAGAAATGAATGCTTCCAACAAACAGCTACATAGCTGAGCCTTTAATGACTTCGCTGTTGTGAAGGAACCTTAAAAAGTGCCTCAGAAGAGTAGCGATGAATGCTACATTTTGACACAAACTGCTGTCTGCATTTTTTCCGACAGAGTTGAAGACATTGGAGTTGAATTTTCAGTTTCAAATATTTTTGAAGCTGTTCTGTTCCCGGGGGATGCACAAACCATTCCCAAACTCTTTGTCTTCCATCTTTTGTTGTTGTTGTTTTATGCTTTCCTACAATCAATGTTTTCTGAATCTGCTACTGTTTTGACACCATTATTCGTTTTTAAAAAAGAAAATAGACTTTCTTTTCCCTTCACTTTATCATCCCAGCTACTTAAAAATCATTAGTCCTTGTCATGTGCTCTACACCAAAGGGGCAGCTGGAATACAAGGAGACTGCAAATGTGTGTTTAGCCCTGCACCCAAGGTCATTCAGCTCCTTCAATGTTAAGGAATACATTTTCTAGGACTAAACCTTTTCTATCTGCTCTGTGACCTGGAGTCTCTCTCCCCCCCCCCCCAGGTTCTGAATTGTACAGGTAGCCCTACATAGATAGAAGAGCCTTCCTTTTCCACAAGTTATCATTCCGTATCTGAGAGGAGCAAGGGTGCCAACTTGAATAAAATATTGTATAATACAGTGGTACCTCGCAAGACGAATGCCTCGTAAGACGAAAAACTCGCAAGACGAAAGAGTTTTTCGTTTTTTGAGTTGCTTTGCAAGACGAATTTCCCTATGGGCTTGCTTCGCAAGACGAAAACATCTTGCAAGTTTGTTTCCTTTGTCTTGCAAGTTTGTTTCCTTTTTCTTAAAACCTTTCCTTTTTCTTAAAATTCAGGGGGTGCAGTTGCGACTTGACTTCGAGGAGCAACTCATAGCACGCGGTGTGGTAGCCTTTTTTGAGGTTTTTGAAGACTTTGGTGATTTTTGAGGCTTTTCCAAAATCTGTGCTTTGCAAGACGAAAAAAATCGCAAGACGAAAAAACTCACAGAACGAATTAATTTCGTCTTGCGAGGTACCACTGTATTACAACTCCATTCTGGTGGGTGTTTAATGATTGCTCGTGTCACAGGCTAGCCCTCATTTGTAGGTGAAAAGTCTTTATGTTGGAACTTGAGAGCCACTGCCCCACCTCCAAAAAAGCAAGACTGCCTCCAATTCCCCCAAAGCTATAAAGGTTAAACCCAGTTAGGATGGCCTTTTGAAAAGCATACCTGAACAAAACAGGGGTGGTTCTTTCAATAGTCAGCCTTTTTATTATTAAAAATATTCTCTTCTCTGTTAATAAAACCAGATGGCTCAGAAAGGTCAAAAGTAAATAAGAATGGATAAAAGCTGATAGTCCAGTAAGAAAGGATGGATAAAAGTCCATGGTCCATACAAATATAATGAACTGATTCATTTCCCTTCTCTTAGTTCCCAACCTAGTATTAAAACCAGCAGACAGAGCACTTGGCACGTATGTCTGCGTCTCTCATCCCTCAGTCACATAGTTTTAAACTCTTCTTGATCTTAAAGACCTTGGGTTTATTTGGATACTGTATCTCGTCAGGAACTCTAGCATGTCAAGAAGATCAGGCAGAGTTGGTTATTTCAACACAGGCTCCAATATAAAAGCTGTCTCTCAGAACATATCCTTGGAGTGCAGATAGAGCAGTTTGTTGTTCATCAAATTTGCTTCACTGGCTACTGACTTCAAAATGGCTTTGCCAGCACTCACATCAAGAAGACTCAGAAAATCAAACTGTGGTGAAAAGAAGTTATACAGAATACACACACACACACACACAGAGAGAGAGAGAGAGAGAGAGAGAGAGAGAGAGAGAGAGAGAGCAACATAGATGATCTGCAAAAAACACACACATATAAATGTAGTATCATGAGGGGTTTTTTTGGGGGGGGTGTCAGTTTGCATTTCTTAGTACAGAAAGTATTGATCTGATGTGTAGAAATCTTTCCTATTCTGATTGGTTCAGGAGTGTTCTGGAAGGTTTCTTTCTATGTGAAAGAAACAGGCAGAAAGTTCTTGTTTGGGTTATTCCTTCTGGGAAGCTGAGTACAGCTGGTTTAAACTGATTCTATTATCCTTTCTGTCATGGTCATGCTGACTATAATAGTCAGGCCAGGAGTTGCCTGGGTTTCACTCACTTTCTCTTTCTAGCTCTTTATTCTAGAGTGGTGTTCTATATGCTAATGTTTAGTCTTATTATAAGTCATTGTTAAGTTTAGGTTAAGTCTGCTGCAACTGGATTTCTTATGGACTGTGCCAATCCTGAATGTATTGGATTTGTGACCGTTATGCTTATTTGCCTTCAGTAGCTGTAAAGCTCTGCTGGATGAAGTACAATTGCCTCTGGTCCATTTTTTTGGGAACTCGGCAACATGTTTAAGTTTTTTCCCCCTCTGGACAACAGGGGAGTTGGTTGGCTGTGTGCATGAGACCACAGTTAATTCTTGGATCTAGCTTGGATACAATTTCTGGAAAAGCCAGGCTAGCTTCCTGGTGAGGTAATAGCCCTCTAAATATGACCCATTAAGGTAATAGAGGAAGTGGTTCTGTACCATATGGAAAATGGGTAGTAGTTTGAAAGACTCACTGGTAGTTAGAAAGACCAAGACAAGGTTGGGAGTTGAGTTGTGTAAGGTAGAAGCTAGAAGCAAGGCTTCAGGCTGGGTAGCTAGGAGACAGAACTATGCCTGATTTCTGCTGGAATCCAAAGCAGTGGCTATCAGAGAAGCAAGACTCTCTTGGGGTGTTAATTCTGTAGGCTTAGGTTGTATATATGTGTAAATAAACCATATATCATAAATCCAGTTACAGATAGGTAGCCGTGTTGGTCTGCCATGGTCAAAACAAAATAAAAATTTTTTTCTTTCCAGTAGCACCTTAAAGACCAACTGAGTTAGTTCTAGGTATGAGCTTTCGTGTGCATGCACACTTCTTCAGATACGAAGTGTGCATGCACACTTCTTCATATATCATAAAGACATCACAGTCTCTGCTGTCCCCCATTCTGAGGTAGCTGAACCCCAGATATGTGTCTGGAAGCCCTGGAATCTCACACCATTTGGAGATTGGAGTAATGTGCAACAATAATTAGCCAAATCAAAAATATAACCCAGGGAAGGAAATTCCATAAAGCAGGAGGAAACAACTGTCTCCCATTTCTTGGACATGTTTACAAGTGCCACATGTGTCCCCACAGCAAAGTATTAGAAGGAAGTATTCTTCTGTGCTATGAAAACCTGGGTCACATGAACCTGACATGTGCACCATGAGCCTACCGATTCAGCATTCACCCCAGTGTGCATGCCAAGTCTAAAGGATAATCATAATATAATAATAATTTATTATTTATACCCCACTCATCTGGCTGGGTTTCCCCAGCCACTCTGGGTGGCTCCCAACTGAATATTAAAAACACAATACAGCATTAAACATTTAAAACTTCCCTAAACAGGGCTGCCTTCAGATGTCTTTTAAAAGTAAGATCTCAAATCTTGGCAGGATAGGGTGACCCAAGAAAGCCTTTAACCTAATAATGCACCAGATATTTATCCCACCAAATGTTAAATTTCTCATTCTGGTCCATACTAAAATCCAGTTAAACCAATCAAAAGGCCACTCCAAACACAGGACTCCCGGCAGTATGGAGTAGGCAAAGAAGTGCCTAGGCCAATCAGGAGCTTCCCACAAAATTCTTAATCCGCCCCCAAACAGGCAACTAGCAAAGGCCATAATACCGAAGGAGAATAGATGGCACAATGAGAGGTGAGGAATGACCGAGGGTGGAGCCAGCTTATTGTGGCATGTGAATCTTCCTCGACTCCTCCAAAGGGCCAAACCATCCTGAACCTTCTTCCTGGGTAAGCTGGGGTGCAGCAAATACACTCCCACTCAAGGATGGGAGTAGCATTCCTTAAGGTGCCAATTGGGGCATCAGTCATAGTGGTCTGTTGCACTCATTAGTGATTTAGTTTGGCTTCTGGTTTACTCCTAACTTTCTCCTCACATTCACTTATTTATCTGAATCTAGTGGTTCAACAAAGGGGTTAGTTCAAACTTAATTATATGCTATGGAATCTACATTTTGCTAAATATGGTATCAATTAGGTTCTCAAGCACTGTTAATATCACACCATTATTCAAATAAAATTTTCCTCAGCAGGTATAGAGTTTAAATATTGTTTTCATAATTTAAGAGGTAGACAAGGCTGGTTTTTTTTAATTATTATAGAGATTAAGGTACTACAAATTATGAACTATTCATTAAAATGTGAAACTTAAATATGTATTGAAGAGAAGGAACAAATTCACAAAGTGCCTTTTGTTGAAGAAGGACCAGCATATCAGGCAGCAGTGATTTGTAGGGTATGCTTAGAAACATGTAGATAAATTATCAGTAACAGAAGAACTTATCAGTTGGGATGGATCCGTTTATTTCCTATCTATATCAGTTTCACAAATATTCATCCATAATCCTGTTCCATCCCATTTTGGTATTAATCAATTATCATGATGATGAAAATGTATAAAAATCCATATTTCATATTTCATATAAATATAAATATAAATATAAATATAAATATAAATATAAATATAAATACCTATTTTGAATGTTTTTTTCCTTACAAAACATGTATTTATAAATGTATTTTGCCTTGAAAGTCACATTTTGAAATGCCATTTGAGATATTTTTGGACAGGTAAGAACTGCATGGTAGAATTCAGTGAAATGTGAAACCTGAAGGATAATTATGTTTCGATCCACATGTGTTTGTGAGATGCTGATTGTGACAAGCAGGATCTGGCTCTCCCCTGCTGGTGACCCGGCAACTATCAGCCAATCAGGAGAGTGTGTGTGGAATTTCAGTTAGATGCTGACAGTTTAATGGTGAGATAAGTACTTGTTGTTTGGGTAAGCAGATGAAGTCTTTGACTGTCTGAGTGGGCTCAGATAGGGATTATCTGTCATTGGGATGATTTGGTCTCAGTTAGAGATTGGGGTTGCCTGTGTTCTGATTATCTGTTTGTAGTTGCCTAGACCTGGCAAAATGGTTTTGATTCTCTGAGGGGAAGTTAAATCCTAAAAGGGGGTGATGGGTTTTACTGGTTAGAAGACTAATAGCCATTTTAGGTGGGTAAAGTCTACCTGAGACTTGGTTCAGTAAAGACTGCCATTTAAAGATTCTCTGGAAATACATTTTGTATAATAAGTTTTCTGGCTCACATGTGAAACCATCGAGTGTAAAACCTTCATGGAGGGAAATTAAATATACATACAGTTTTGTCCCAGAAGTGCGTCCTCATATTTTAACCTCTGAGTGGGAAGTGAATGGATACAAAGCAGCCTTACCAGAAATATATATTGCTGATTATTAAACACCTGGACCACATCTACCAGTTTCTCCTTGATTTTTGACTCAGTTTCTGAGGTCACAATTGAGCAAAAGTGTACTGACAATTGGGCCTTTTTTTCTGTAAGGAGTAAATTATTGTGGGTATTTTGCACTTGTCAATTTTTTAATGAAAATCTGCTTCTTACACTCACATGGAAGAGAGTTCCAGTGTGAAAGAAAGAAAGAAAGAAAGAAAGAAAGAAAGAAAGAAAGAAAAGTTTTCCTATGCTTTGTCTACAGAGAGCAAAATAAAGTGGTTCATTTGATTCTAAGGGAAGGATGTGGCATGTGTCGTGTTGAGGAATGAACTGCTAACAGTTCATAGGAATAATTTCCTTAATTTAAACTCTTTTTTAAAAAAGAACTCATGTCAAACTAAAACTTTCTTTTTGCCAGAAATGATGAGTTCCCTCTCCATAGAAAAATCACAAATAGGATTCAGCTGCAGCTAGACTCAGTGGGGAGCCGCCACTTTCATTCTGTGCCCTAGAGAGTTGAAAGAACTCCGAAATCACGTCGCTGCAGGCAAATGTAGAGATGGGCCATTTATTTTACAAAAATAATAAGCAGTAGGTTCTCTTTTTTATTTTTTTAAAAGGATGACTTTCCAATGAACCTGGAGGCAAAGCACGTGCACACTATTTAATTCTGCTTCCTCTTTAAATTACTCTGAATTTGTTCAGCCCATGTTCCACTCAGTAAGTCACCTGTTGCTCCATGGTGGGAAAGTTAGGGAACATTAGTAATGGAGCTGGCTCAGGGCAATGGGCCATCAGCATTTTATTTCTAGCTGTGCTTAGGTCTAAACATTTCCTGTGTTTTAGTAACAGAGCCGTGGCCTGAGTGTTGAGTAATAAAGTACTGCATGCTTTTGCTTAAAATTCCTTAGGAAGATGTACTATAATCTGACACTACTGCATAATATATACTGAAATTGAACCTATGTAAAAGCTTAAGTAAGACTTTAAGATTCAAACTAGGGAATACACAACCTGATTGGATAACCTAGAAGTTATGTCTGTTATTTTTGCTCTTTATATTATTTAAATATACTAGTGACAGTTCAACAGGGCTGTAACCACTCATACTGTTTTCTGAAATCCTCTGGAGAGCCAGAGGATTCAGTTGCTGGGTCTATTGGAGTATCCTGGTGTGATCAGTTTGCCAGAAACCCATGGTA
This sequence comes from Podarcis erhardii, assembly GCF_964252035.2. Lineage (NCBI taxonomy): Eukaryota > Metazoa > Chordata > Lepidosauria > Squamata > Lacertidae > Podarcis > Podarcis erhardii. The sequence goes on along the minus strand of NC_138508.1, from coordinate 51,115,396 downwards.
TATGCATATTTAACATCTGTGCACGCTTAGTAAGCTGAAAGAGAGAATGGCCAAAGGGTAGGAAACTGCCTGCATGCTACCAATTCTTCACAGTAGGTTATAATGCGATGACCTTCTCTAAGAAGTACACTTACCGCTTAGCGTTTTTAACCACCATTTAATGTAAAAAGCCTATAATCAGACAAATGCCATGGTCAGAAGCCTGTAAAGCAGACTATGCATTCAGAAATAACCTCTGATTGGTCCTTGGCTAATGGAGAAGAGGCATGTTTGAAATGCTGACCCCCTGAAGAGCAATTTTAATGGATTGAGACAACTTTGTCTTTCATTTCTGTTAATGTATCTGAAGTACAGGGCAGGAATCTTACCCTCATTCCAGAGAAAGTCTTCAAACTCTGACCTGCCTAATTTATCTATTTATTTTAAAGAGCTACTGCCTGCCTTTCATCAAATGGGGTGGGAGTTTTCTTTTAAAAAAAAGACACCCTGAAATTAGTTCTAATGCTTCCATAGAAGGTTGATTTCAAAAAGCTTAAGGAAAACTGGGTGAGATCCCATAGTTAGTAATACTCAAATAGTATTAAATGACCTCTCCCTAGTGGTCATCTACTTCACTTCTTTAGAGAGAGGAATCTAGAGCAATAAATGTATCTCAGAAAAGATGTATCAAACGTGTTCCAGGAACTTTCCAAGATGAATTCTTCAGAGGATTTAGTGCCATTCTGTGATTCCCTTTTAAAGGAGTTAATATGGTTTTTTTGTTTTTTTTGTTTTTTTGATGGGCATGTATTCTCACCTACTATGGCAACAATACACTTAATTTAAACACAAAGGGAGATCACTTTATTTTAAGCATAAAAGGAGAATGTGAATCAAGATCCTTAGCCGTCTTTTTATCTTTCTGCTTTGTAATATGTTTAATGTTTTCTGTGCTTATTGTAATCAGAATTGGTTAAAATAAGTGAGCAAGGGTTACCAGTATTGTACACAGGATTAAGAGTTTGATCATTGTAATAGTTTAGAATTCCAAGACACTCTGATTTTTCCCAGTATCTTAATCCTGATTGATTTCTCAGTGAAAGCTGTCACAAAATAGAGCTAGCGTGATAGTGCATCAGCTGGTACCATGTTTTCTGCTGTGGTTGCCCATCAGCCTTAATGAGCACACATTGCCAAGATGGCATTTGTGCTTACTTCCAAGTGCTGTTACCTTGTGGTGTCATCAAGGCAGAGCTTTTTGGACAAAAGGCCAGGGCCACACTAAACTAAACTAAATAAGCATGAAGGTCCACAAACACAGGACTTACCACATTTGGAATATATATATAAATAAAAAATTGTCCAGTAGCACCTTAGAGACTAACTAAGTTTGTTCTGGGTATAAGTTTTCATGTGCATGCACACTTCTTCAGATGTGAAGTGAAGTAAATTACTTCCTAGGCCCCCTTCCCTCCTGCACACACACACACACACACACACACACGCACACACACACACCTCATGTAAGACCCTTAAATCCAGTGTCTAAAATAATCTTACTGCACTATTGGTCTCTTACGGGGTGAGTACACAATGAAATGGCCACTGACCACATCCAGTGATACAGAAACTCAATAATTGTATAGCATTAATAGGTTAGCCTCCTATCATTTGAAAATGAATGGTACTTTTCAGAAAAGCTGCAGCAATATAATATAAATTTAACAGAATTATAGATAATCAAAACGGAAGAAAGGTCCTAAATAGAGACACATAATCTGCAAGAAATAAAATAAAAATCCCTCTAGTGTTTTGTTGGTCTGAAAGCAGTGATTGGCAAATTAGCTTTTATGAAAAGCTTAATTTGGGTTTACTAATGTAGGCTTACACATGGCCTAATTCTTAATCAAATATATTGCAGCAGCAGGAGGCCCAACATTCAAATAATGATTAATTGAAAATTTAATTAAATGCTCCAGAATGCAGATGAAAGTGTTACTATAAAGTTTTGGGTCATGTTATTCGTACAGCCCTCTAACAACTGAAGATGAAGGAGCTGGGTCACAGCCTAATTGCCATCACTGAAGTTGCTTTGAGAGGTTTCCAGGAGTTCCTGTAAGCCATTGATATTGGGACTGCATCCCAAAGTGCTCTGCTAGTGCTAACCATGGATTGTAGGCTGCAGAGACTTGAAATTTCTCCTTTACAAACCTGTCATGTAACACACCACACAAACATTATTTTTAGTCCAATTTATTTCTGGGAATATAAAACATCAAATTTATTTTTCAAGAAACAAGTACTATATGCTTATTCACCTGTTTACAACGTGACTGAGTGTATTTTTAAAATGCATCTTTTTGTGCAGATTCTAAATTTCAGATGGAAAAAGGGAATAATTATTTGTGGCCAGTCAGACCTGCTTTATGTGAATACTAACAGAAAGTGTCTGGCATTGTTAGGGGATTCTAAGGAAGGAAGGAAGGAAGGAAGGAAGGAAGGAAGGAAGGAAGGAAGGATCAGTGCAATTTTGAGACCAATGATTAAAATCAAGGCAGTTTTGAAAAATTCAGCCAGCCATCTTGATTCAAAATAGCATCAGATGATATCCAAACAGACACAAAAATCTGTTCCTCAGTCGCAGGAACCATTGTGACAAATTTGGTGAGGATATGTACAGAGAACAGACATAAACAACTTTGATGATGATGATGAAGAAGAATCATAGGATTTAGAGTTGGAAGGTACCTCTAGGTTCATCTAGTCCAACTCTTTGCAATGCAGGAATCTCAACTAAAGCATCTATGACAGGTGACCATCCAATGTCTGCTTTAAAACCTCCAAAGATCCTAAGGTGGCTTGGTTTCTCAACCCTTGATCATCTGGACTGCTCTCCTCTGCACACATTCCAGCTTGTCAATATACTTCTTGTGGTGCCAAGAATTGGACACAGTATTCCAGCTGTGGTCTGACCAAGGCAGAATAGAGCAGAACTGTACTATGATTTCCCTTGATTGGGACATTACTGTTATTGCAACTTAGAAGAGCATTTCCACCCTCACATTGCTGAATCACTTTCTTGACTCATGTTAAGCTTGTCATCTACTAAGAGCCCTAAATCCTTTTCACATGCACTATTAGCAAGCCAGGATTCCCCCATCTTATATTTGTGCAGCTGGTTCTTCCTGCCTAAGTGCAGAACCTTACATTTGCCCCTATTGAGTTGTACTATGACTTCTTCAGTGGGGCTCGATTAGCACATATGATAAGGTCTTTTTGGTGCCACATGAAAACCATTTTAGCTTCTTATACCTTTACAAATTATGCTTCAGTGTATTTTAGTCTATGGAACAATGGCTTTCAGCTGGGTTTTATCATTGTAAAATAAATTTATGCTGCTTGTGTTGACTTTATGCATATAATTGATAGGCTTATTGCTGCAATGTATCTGTTGTTGTTGTTGTTTTGTTGTTGTTTTTTAAAGTGAACTTCCCAGAGACTGTGGTTAATGGATAGACTCTAAATGTAAAAAATAGGATAAAATAATTGATTGATTCTCCCACAAGATGTTCAGTTTCTGAGCTTTACTGAAGATTATCAGCCACTTAAAAGAGGGAATTTCTGAAAGAGGAGTTGCTTAGTCAACACTTATATGTCATAAGTCTTAAAATGAAACAGACACTACCACTTTCATGGAAAGTAAAATATCATGTATAGTATATATCCTTTTTTATTTATTTTTTAAAAGGAGGAGGAGTACTCTTCTAGTAAAAGTCTAGAAGGGATTCTGAATACATTTTAGTAAGTAGTTTTGGAGATCATTATGATTATTTCTCTCATGGGACAAATTAAATACCAACATATTCATTCATTTTGTAGTTGTATTGGAAGCATAGTGGTGTGAAAAATGGGCATAAAGAAAACCAGAAACTAGGAGACAGTTCATATGCTATAGCATATAACTGTGCTCACCCATGAAACATTTTCCCCCACAATGCAGTTCAATGCAGATGTCCTAAGTTATTGCTTTACCATAGGATGACTACAGGTAGAGATGGGCAAATGTGACCATTTTGTGGTGCTTCAGTTTATCATATTTCCAATCTGAAGTTCAGTTTCTCATATTTCCAGCTCAGTTTGTGGTGGGGGTTTTTAAGTCATCATGAAAATTCACCAGCATTTTAGTGCAATTTCTCCTAATTCAATTTTGACTAATGTACACATTAGTGTGAATTAGATAGGTTCACCTCAAAATGACAACTGAATCAAATTTCTCCTTCCTTTTCTGGCTACAGAATGGATGTCACCCAATTGCTGTAACCTATGTAGAAATATTCTACAATTGTAGGGAAAACTGTGTCTAGGTGTCCTGTGTGTCTTCTATCCTGGGCATCTACAAGACCCCTGTTCTCCCTTATTATGATTATTTAACTTCAAAATAGTCTTAAACCAGGCAGCCCTTCAAGTAGAGGACTCTCTTCTCTAAATAGTAAACATGACCACCCTGACTAGGAGCTACTGTTGCTTTTATGCAGACATTCTGCAGCAGAGTGCTGGTCCACAATTCAAGCTCATAATATGATGTAGCAACAGCACACAGTATCCTCACAGGGAAGCAATTTTGGAGTTGCAAACGATGAAGTGACTTTAGTTTATAGCCTTCAAAATATACAATCTACAGTGTGTGTATTCAGCCTGCATCAGTGCTGAGAAGGTCTTCTTTCTCTCGTTTAATTCGTGAAAGTGGGTCAAGATTCCTTTTGTTTGGAGATATTTATGTTAGCAGGCAAGTGAGCAAGCAGAGTAAATTCATATTCCATTAGTCAGATGAATTTGAGCAGTGCCACCTCAAGATAAAGTGTAAACAGGTGTAGGATAGGGCTTTGTGACCTGCTCCATGAGCTGAAAAGATCACCTTCGGGGAAGATAATGCACTTCCTTGTGCTCATTTAATCCTGATCCTCTTTAGAGCTCAGGCTAACAGCTTTGCTGAATTATTACAAGCACATTCTCAGGTAGAAAAGGAATATTTTAGGAGCCAAGCTGGGATATCAAACTCCTAACAAAAGGGCTTTTTTCCTGCCTAATAGCAAACAAATAACAGTAATCAAATCTGCTGGAATCTAAAAGCACATCAGTACCATTTCTTGAAGGAAGAATAAAAGACAAAGTGGCATTCACTAAACAGAAGAGAGGCAAGTGAGAAATATCTGAGTATCTGGTCCACATTCCTGGAATGGTTTGATTGTTAATCTAGATCTGCAAAGAGATATAACTGCTGTTACATCTCCTAAGGGGTCAAAATTAGGGGTGAAGGGGGAAATAATTCAGTCAGAGTTTTGCAGTGGACCAACCCAATCTTATGATCTTGAACTCTATGGTCTAGAATTGGGGACAAGAATGCCCTGTAGAATGCTATAGCACAGGTGCCAGGGTGTCAAAAAGCACTCCTTCAACAATCCTCCATGGAATCAACAACACAGGTAAGACTGGAACAACTGCAGTACACAGCCTCCAATACCTATCCAACACAGACAACACAGGATAACACAGGTCAGTGGTTTCAAAAGCTTATGAGAGATCAAGTTAGAGTAACAGCGGGACTTCTGGGTTAGCGCCATCGGCAATGGCGGAATTCCTCTGACTGAGAGGAACACGCTCCGTGAAATTCGGGTATTGCCGCGGCGGCGAAGGCGGAGACCCCTTAAAAATCCCAGGCGGAGGAAGCCTGGGAATGTGGGATTCGGCTGACACCAGGAGCGCCCCCCCTACTCACAGGGAAACCCCTTTTTTGGGGATCCAAAGCGACGTGGGGCGAGCGGCGCGGTGTTTTGAATCGACCGCTATTTTTACGGAGTGAAGCCGCACAGCCGTTGCCGGAGAGCGCTGACTTTTTCCTGGGGACAATTGGATTTTAAACAACAACCCGTGAGTAGAACAGGAAATTGGACATTGAAGAACCAGAGAAGGAGAGTGTTGTTGTGAAAGTGAAGCAAGGGGGAGCCTTAACCCTACAGAGGCAAATGGAGGATTATAAGTTGAGGCCTTATATGGCGGTAATTAAGAGAAGCCAGGTTTTGGAGATGGGAGCCTGGCTTGATTTGGAAAATGAAAGGTCGAGAGATCACCTTATGTGGGGATCAAATGACTTTTGGGCTATGAATTTGAGCCAGGAGGAGATTTGAGTATTTGGGGCCTTTGGACTTGGAAGAAGTGTGAAGCAAGGCTTGGAATACTTTATGGGCCCTACCTTTAATTATGGAAATCTGGCAGACTTGCTAAGAAGGAATATGATCATCGTTGGGTTGGAGCCCCTCCGAGAACTGTTTTTTAATACCAAAGATTATCAAGAAGATCGGCAGATGGGACATGAAGAAGAGTTAAGAGCCTCGGATTTAAGATCTCCAGGTTGATGGACTGTTGGAGGTTGATGGAACTGTTGGTAGTGGCCGAGACCGGGGAGGGGAGACAGTGGAAGAAAATTGGGAATTTAAAATGTATATATTGAGATTTTTTAAAAAAAAAATTTAATGAAAAATGGGAAAATCGTAGAATGAAATTTTTATAACCCTAGGGGAAATGTCTTAAGAGAATAAGTTCAAATATATCAGTTTTAATGAGAAATAAGATTAAATAAAGTAAAAATGGATGGATAATTGGTGAAAGAGAGAATGAAAAATTAAAGGATATCAAGATAAATTATTAGGATAAAAACAAGATGAAGGATTTGCTGAAATACCTATCTGAACTAGAATATAAAGAGGGGAGGTGTGAGGAAGTCAAGGAAATAAGTTAAAGAAAGGAAAATTTGTAAAGGTTTGACTTGGGTTTTTTTTCTTTTTGACTTTTTGACTGTATGTATTTTTAACTTTTTTCTCTTTTTTTCTGTTTTCGCTCTTTTACTTTTTCCTGGATGTGATTTGCTTTTATGTACTGTTTTCTTTTCTTTTTTGATTCTTTTTGTAACCTTTAAAATTTGAATAAATATTATTTTTTTAAAAAAAAAAGTTAGAGTAACAGTGCTGCACTCCCCTGCCCCTCTCCTGATACAGGTAATGCAACAGGGTGGCCAAGACTGATTCGGTCCTGAAACCAGATGCTAATGCTCAAGACTGAACCTGTCTGTACACAAAGCATGTGCTCTACCATTGAGCTAAGTCCCCCCTCCCACTCAGAAACTTACAACAATTACCCTCCCGTTTGTTCTGCCTGTGTACTAAGGCATCTAAAGTGATCAATCTTCCTAATGAATAATGACTGTGACCTAGGAAGTATGCAGGAACTACTTGGGATCAAGTGCTTCCTTTTGTAAACAGCTCTCTATGGTTGTATAGAGCAGTGTTTCCCAACCTTGGGCCTCCAGCTGTTTTTGGACTACAACTCCCATCATCCCTAGCTAGCAAGACCAGTGGTCAGGGATGATGGGAATTGTAGTTCAAAAACAGCTGGAGGCCCAAGGTTGGGAAACACTGGTATAGAGGACCCTACTTTTAAATGTAAATGCAAGATGCTTACTTTAGTTCAGCTGTTCTTGCACTTCATTCAGAAACTTGTATGTCTGTGCCTCCTTTTTTAAAAACAATGTTTCTTTGGGCTTCGAATGGCTATATAATCCTTTTACTTTAACCCAAGCAATGTGAAAAATTGTTTTTGACATTGGATGTTGATCTAAATGATTTCTTTAAAAGTGCTTGCCCTTCTAGTCTATAGGGACAATAGCATTTTTAAAATGTACTATTAACCACACAGAATAGAAGTTCTAAATGTATTATTGTCCATAGAGTTGAAGGATGGGAACATATTGCATCTCCAGGGAAGCCTATGAGCACAGGCATTTTGCTTTTTAGCATAAAAGACTGTTTTCTCTTGCAAGGCTGAAACATCCTTCTGTAGGTTGCTGGTTGATATCCATCACAGCAGAACACATGGCCAAGATACGGGCCAAGAGTTTTCATCTGGAAGCACTGTGACAGGTATTATTATGAATAACTAAGCTGTCTGTTCAACTCTTCAGCATCACGTTGGAAGTCAGAAGATGGCAGTCTTCACTCGTCAAAAACTCTGCAGAGCTAACAACTGTTCTTGAGGACGGAAACATAAACTATATCGGCAGCTTACTCTGTATATTTAGTGGCTGAATTTTAATTTGAAGTGTGGAAAATGTTAATTAAATTCCTTGGGCTTTGAAATAGTAATGGCAAAATGGCTGCTAGTGTTTTACTACTTTGAACAGAACAAATAGTTGGTAGCATTACATTTGTTGCCCTCCCTTCCTGTTGCAAAATAAGGACCTTGGAAGATGAGAAACTCAAGGAAGAGGCATACTGTAAGCAGAGCAACCCACTTTCAATATTTTGAAGGACAAACTAAAACCACCACCACTCCAATAATCTTGTGAAAGCCCTGTGCACACACCCCAAATCTGCTCTGGGGGGGTCATGAGAACCCCCAGAATGGCATACAGAAGGAAAGTGGAGATCATTTTGTCTGGCAAGAAGAAATGCCTACACTGATGCAAGTATGATCATAATCAGAACTTACTGGAAGGTACTAGAGGCACTGAGCAAGATTTATAGCTTCAGTGAATAAGGATGGACTCCCCACTTCTCACTAGAGACTCTCTTAGAGAGTCTTGGGCTGCTATTTCAAGGCTCAGGCAGCTCAAATAATATTTAGAGAAAACAAGAATGATTTTTTTAATCAAACGTGCAGAAGCATGAATGCATAATAATCCTAATGCTGAATATGGATGCACCTCTGATGGCCACTGTCCTGTTTCTTTCTTATTGACCTTGTCCAAATGACCTACAGCAAAAATCTCTATTTCAGTTTATTTTGGCTGTATATATGGCCTATATATGGCCACAATCCAGTGATGTAAACTCCACTTCTGCATCAACTTGGATGTAAATAAAGGTCATCTTCGCTCTCTCCTTCTCTCAAACTCATGCAGTTTTAAAAATCCAGCATGACAGAAACAGTTTCACTGTGAAATGCTGGAGGCTCGCCTGGTGCCTTTGTTGTATATCTTTAGGCAAAACATTCCCCTTCCCACAGGCCTTTGGCTAATTCCACAATCTATGCCCTTTCAGACTCTGTGATGGTGTTGGTAGTTATTCTTTTGGTTGTTGTTAAGGTATATATTTTTGTGCTTTTACATTATAAACTGCCCACTGATCCTCCGATGAAGGGTGTTAGAAAATTCAATAAATGGATAAAAATTAACGCTATTTGCAAAGTGGCTGGTTTGTCAAAAATGTTCCTGTGAAAGAAGCTGCGTTGACATTAAGCCACACCTACTGTGACATATGGCCCTAGAGGGTTGGCCGTGAGTCAGTTCGGGACTTGGACTAAAATAGTTTAGCCACTCCTGCACAAATGGAAAGAACAGTGCAACCTGTTTGTGCCTGTCAATACTGAAATAAGCATTTTAAAAGGAAACCCCCCACAAGCATTTGACATTTATTAATATTCTCTTTCTCTTTTAATATTTTCTTTCAAGTTTCACATATTTATAACATTTTATACACCACAGCTCTCAGCAGAAAACACATTCAAATGCAGAAAGTCATTGAATTTTGTTGTGTTTTTTTACAGTTGCATTATTAATGTAATTTCCTTTAACAGCTGAAGGCTGCATTCCTATATCCTCCTACTTGGGAGTATCCATTGAGTAGGCATGCATAGGATTGCTCAGTTAATATACAATGGGATCTGTGATTGCTTCAGGGGGTAAGGATGAAGCTTTGCTAAGTTTCCAGCTAGCTATTCTGAGGTTGCCTCTAACTTGATTCCATCAGTGTTCATAGAATCATAGAGTTGGAAGAGACCACAAGGGCCATCGAGTCCAACCCCCTGCTAAGCAGGGCTCTGAAATGTCAGTCGTGCCCTGTGCAATGCTAAAATTTGGTGGCCCTTGTCTCTCTTGCTCTGTTGTGGTTACCCTATGCAGTGCAGTGCTCGGTGTGGCCAAACCGATTGTGCTACCCTAAAACCGTCTCTGATTCCATGCAGAGCAGATAACATGACAAAATTGACTAGAAGGTATGAGACAGAAGAACCCAGCGATGTGGCAAATTCAGTATGTGCCCATTTACAAATGCGAGTGTTATTATTTACAGAGTAGTTAGTTAGACAAATTAAGTACATTGGCAATATAAAATGCTTGCTTTTAAGAAGGTTGTTATATATAGCCATTGGGACTTCTATGGAAAAACTTCAAAAAACATTGCTTAGATAACTTAAATATTTCCTTAGAAATGATATCCACAATTCCATGGGAAAATGTTTGGCACCATTATGCTATCACTTATTTGTATTCATTTTGCAGCTCTTTTATTAATGTCTAGTGACATAGTTGATAGAGGAATTTTATGCTACTGTTCTCTGGTTAAAAGGAAATGTTCGTTTTTTCCTTTAAAAAACTACTCTTTTTTTTCATGTTATTCATCTTCTGCTTGTGATTTGGCTGGAATGCTAAAGTAAATGTTTAGCAGAAAGGCATAGAAATAAGGAAATTGAAATTATTTCAATTACTTAGCTCAACTGCAACCCAAACTAACCTTTATAATTATTTGAGAGGAGAGATGCAATCCCACATCAGAAAAAAACCCCTGCAATTGCAAGAACATTGGATTTTGCATGCCAATGGATTCTTTTGAAGCAAACACTGTAACATCCCAAAATAGCTGAACATGACTGTAGTGATGAAATTTTCTCATATTTAAATATGAAAGGATGAGATCCATCTCATTTCACATATAGTTTTGTTCTCTCCAGAATCATTTAGATAAAGAAATTTGTTAATAATTTAATCTTATGGTAGTATTTTCTGCATTTCAGATGAATTATTTCTCCTCAGACCCAAGGATAGAAGAAACTGACAAATAAGAAGAGTTAATCATGGCCACAACTTTCTTTGAAGAAATAATGTGGTTAGCAGCTTCAGTGTTATATAGGATGGCATGGTTCAGGCCCCAGTCAAGTTGATGGCCTCCTGGTTTATAAAAGAAGGGGGATCAGGCTTCAGTTTTGGCATTGTTGTTGACTTCCCTGATCACCGTCTCCAGTTAAACTGCTTGTCATTGGTGTGGACAGCAGTTAGCCACTTGTTGGTGGGATAGGGTTGGGAATTTTACCCACATGTACAATTTTGATGCTGTGCTGTGGTTAACAACTGTTGGACCTAGATTTCACTGTACGCAGTGATAACACTGGGTTGTATACATAAGGGTACAACTGCCAACCTAGCAGTTCAAAAGCACACCAGTGCAAGTAGATAAATAGGTACCACTGCAGCAAGAAGGTAAATGGTGTTTCCATGCACTCTGGTTTCTGTCACAGTATTCCGTTGCACCAGAAGCGGTTTAGTCATGCTGGCCACATGACCCAGAAAGCTGTCTGTGGACAAACACCAGCTCCTTCAGTCTGAAGCAAGGTGAGCACCACAACCCCATAGTCACCTTTGACTGGACTTAACCGTCCAGGGGTCCTTTACCTTTTTACCTGTATGCATAGCTGGGAGGTGGTGCTCACCCTACTTCCCACTGGGAAGTCACTTTACTGCCCCAGCCTTGTGTCAAACTGTGAAATGAAACCCATCCAAGTTGTGGCCATTTTAAACTCACAACCACCCTTTGTAATCATTGCTTCCACACAACTTCTGTTATGCACGGAAGTGCAATGAATTTGTATGCTAATTATGTGCCTGTTGTATTACAAAGTACTTTCTTTGTTTTTTCCTGAATCTATTGCTAATGAATAGATTCAGTGGGTTACCTTAAGTTATAGGGGCATGGTCCTCTCTCTCTACCTCCTATACCCAATTGTATTTTTTTATAAACTTCTATCTGCCTGAAGTTCCCAGTCAGTTGTATTTTTCTTAAACAAATAAATTACCACAAATTCTTTCACTTTTTACTTGTAAAGAAGGCACACCATCCTCCAGATCATTTTCCCCAATTATATATATATATATTGAGATGGGGTGGCAAAGCGTGTTCTCCCTAACAGAGAGCACGTGTTGCGGTTGGGGAACAGGCCGCCCTGCCATGACTAGGCAAATTGATCAGCAACCCTAGCCTTAAGGGTTAATTGGGTTGCTGGGGAATTTTGATTGTTACCAATTCGGAGGAGGAGTCAGAAGCTATAAATAGATGCGCCGGACGTGGGGACGTCCTCTTGGCCGTTTTGCATCGGATCAAGGAGCTGCTATACTGAGACGGTTGTATTGAGCTTTAATAGTAAAGTCTTATTTTCCTACGCCTTTGCCCATTCCCCCCCTCGTTTTTCCTTCCCTTCTCTTCCCCCATTTATATTTCCCCATTACCTTTCCCTTCTTTTCCTCTCGTATTCTGTTGTTCTACCCCTGGTGCTCGGTTATATTCCCGCATTGATTGCAAGGGGTTTGGCTGAGGGCGTAATTCGCTGGGGGCCCTCCATTTTGTTTTCCAGCCCTGAGTGCGACGACGGTCGCCTCTGGTAATTTTGGGTCTGCCGCCCTCTAGTGGCGGGAGGTGGCTGTTGCGGCTTGGCTGTGCGTCAGCTCCCCCTGGTGGCTCAGGGCAGCATTGCATCCTGCTCAATTGTTGGGCCGGTGGGAGCCCCCTGCTGGCTGCCTTTGGAATAATTTTAAAATCCTGAAAATATAGTAATAGTTCTTTGCTTTGCTTTGAATTTTATTTTACAGCTTATCTCATTGTTCTTTTATCCTGCATTTAGTTGATTTATTTAATCTGATTTAATTTAATTCCTTAAGTTTAAATTTAATTTTAATTTTGACTTAATTGGTTACTTTTAATTAATTTATTTAATTTTATTGTTATCTTTTAATATTTCTTACATAGTAGGTATGGCTCCAAAGAAGGCTTCGGCCCGCCACGGCAAAACGGCCTATTAGAGGCCCATCTCAGGCTCTGCGTTCAGCTCCACCTAGACAACCAACAGGGTGGGTGCAGTCCCTGGTGGCGAGCATGGCCGGTGACCCGGCAGCCTTATCTCGTTTTGCGGCTGAAATGTACGGCTTCCTTCAGCATTGTTCCAGTCAGCCTTCTACGTCTGCAAGACCGCCTCATCCAGTGGGGGTGTCGTCTCCAGTATTGTCATCATCTAGTGAGAATGGGAGAGAAGGATCATCAACTGGGGGCTCGAGGGTTGATCCCCAGTCAACCCAGCCCCCTCACTTACCTTCTACTCGTGGTCCTTCCAGGAGAATGGGTCATTCCTCACGGAGGGCCTCAAGACGGAGGAACCGTTCGGCACCTACCACCCGCCGAGGCGGGAGTGCCCAGCCTCCGGATGAGGCAGCGCCGGTTTTCAGCCTCTCACGTGTTGTTTCTTCTCCATCAGTCCCAGGTCCTTCACGGCAGGATCCTGACTCTGAGTCCTCTATTGAAGACAGCCTGCCAGTGCCTGCCAGAAGGTCTTCAGGCGGAAAGCGTCGCCGCAAGAGATCTTTGCGGAGGCACGCAAAACGGAGGAGGGACGACTTGTCGTCCTCTTATACCGGTACGTCTTCCTCTAGTTCTGATGGTGAGGCAGGTAGTTCTTTGGAGCTTTACTGGGGCTACAGAGAAGCGGCATCAGGGCTCCCGAGGTGGGCATGGGAACGTCGGGCTAACACGCACCGGGCAAAGTATGGGGCAGTACAGGAATGTAAAGATGGCGTGTTGGTACCTGACGTTAAGGTCTCTACCAATTCCGCCAGAGACGTCATTCCAGGTTCGCATTTGTCGGCAAAGTTACGATCTTGGATTCTAAATGGCCGTTATGTTGAGATGTTTAAGCTGGCCCCTCCTTCAGAGGACCAGGAGAGGGCGAGCTCTTCAAGGAAGCGCTCTGGTGTGTCCACTACAGACAGGACATTCGAACATTGGCTCGATTGTTTCCAAGTCTTTGCTGGAGTGGTCATGGCGGCTTATCCGCGGAGATCTCTTCATTTGTTAGTTTACTTATCTATTGTTCGCTCTGCTTTCACCAAAGCTGGTGAAAAAGCTGCAATCAAATATGATGAGAATTTCAGGCGCAGGGCGGCTAAGATTCCCTCGGCCCGCTGGGATCATAAAGATCTTGACGTATGGTCCACTCACGTGGCCCCACTCATTGATAAAAAGGTGCCAGAGCAACAGAGGATGAGGTCAGGGGCCTTTAAAACCAGCCGTCGCCTATTATGCTGGGATTTTAATAAGGGTTCCTGTCAGCGCCAGGGGTGCAAATTTGCTCACATGTGCGAAAGGTGCAATGGCTTGCACGCCGCTTCCTCCTGTTATGCTGGTCGGCGGCCCTTTCGCGGGGGAAAAGGGGGTTCTCAACAAACCCCCAAGGCAACCCCCCCGCCTCAACCTCGGGAACAGGAAAATAATGTGTTGACTTCTTTGGCTTTTACACCTGTTCGCCTGCAGGTCCTGCAAAGTTGGTTGCAATCCTACCCCAATAGGGAGGCTGCATGTTATTTGAGTAATGGTTTTTCGTTTGGTTTTTGGATTCCAGTAGCCATGTCTCCCGTGGCACGTAATCCTGCTAACTAGAAATCAGTTCGCGAGCTACCTCAGGTTGCTTGCAAGAAGATTGAAAAAAAGGTGACCATGCAGCGCATGGCCGGTCCTTTTAGCGACCCCCCGTTTCATAATTTGCATGTATCCCCATTGGGTATCATGCCAAAAAAGGCCCCTGGTGAATTTCGACTAATTCATAATTTGTCACATCCCAAGGGTACGTCAGTTAATGATGTTATTCCTCCGGAGCTATGCTCCGTGAAGTATGCTTCCCTTGATCAGGCGATCAAGATGATTCGGAAATTTGGACAAGCTGCTTTATTGGCAAAATGCGATATCGAATCGGCTTTTCGCCTTTTGCCAATTCATCCGGAGGATTTTTGGTTGCTAGGTTTTCAGTTTGAGGGCAACTATTATTTCGATAAAGCTATGCCTATGGGATGTTCAATTGCATGTGCTGCTTTTGAATCTTTTAGACCTTTTTGGAATGGGCCCTTAAGTCTAAGACAGGAATGGGCGGAGTCACACATTATTTGGATGATTTTTTATTGGCCTCTGTTGGTGATACAGACGACTGCTCATTGCTACTGCGGGCGTTTGCTGACATCACGCGGGAACTTGGGGTTCCCCTTGCCGCAGACAAGACTGAGGGTCCTTCGACCCAGCTTACTTACCTGGGTATCCTTTTGGATACAGTGGCTCAAACATCTAGCTTGCTGAGTGACAAGCTGGTGGCCTTAAAAAAGATTATAGAAGAATTGCTCCCTTTGAACAAAGTGTCTCTTAGGCAACTCCAATCGCTTTTAGGACACCTGAATTTCGCTTGCAGAGTGGTGGCTCCTGGGCGCCCTTTCTGTTCTCGCCTAGCTCGACTCACTTCAGGTTTGAAGGCTCCACATCATCGGGTGCGCCTTTCCCGTGAAGTGAGGGCTGATCTTTCCATGTGGTTGGAATTCCTGGAGGAATTCAATGGGGTGTCGTTATGGCAAGACACGTTGAACTTACATAATGACTTTCAGGTGCAATCTGATGCTGCAGGTTCACTAGGTTTTGGTCTTTATTGGAAGGGCCGCTGGTATGCAAAACGTTGGCCGTCTGAATGGAGGGGAGGGGAGATTACGCGGGACTTAACTTTTCTCGAGTTTTTTCCCATTGCAGTGGCAGTGCATTTGTGGGTCGAGGAGTTCAGGAACCGACGTGTCTGCTTCTGGACTGACAACCAGGCGGTGGTGACAGTGCTGGCCAAGCTGTCGTCACGCTCCCCTCGGGTGTCGGCCCTTTTGCGAGCTTTCGTGCTGCACTGTTTGCGTTGTAATATAGTTTTTTCTGCTCGTTTTATTCCTGGGGTGTCTAATGAAATTGCTGATGCTCTGTCCCGTTTTCAGATGGAGCGGTTCAGACTCCTGGTTCCAGAAGCACGGATACTTCCGGAATATTTCCCGGATCATCTCTGGAACCTTGGCAACAATTAGTTTTGCAGGGAGTAGCGGCATCGGTTTCCCCTTCCACCCTGCGATCTTATACAAAAGTTTGGGATGATTTTTTGACATTTATGCGTCAGTCTGCCAGCGAAATAAGAGGGGCCCCACCCACTTCTTCGCAGGTGTTAAAATATTTGGCACACTTATTTCAATTGGGGCGGGCAGCTAAGACAATTAGGATGCAAGCAGCTGCCATTGCATTTTTCTGTAAAATATTTTATGATAAGGATCCTTGCGCAAGGTTTATTGTTCGCAAGGCCCTTGAAGGCTGGGGTAGGCTGTGTCCTCCCCGGCCAGCAAAAAGGCGCCCCATATCTTTTGACATGCTGAGCAGTATGCGGAAAAAGCTGCGGGTGGTGTGTTGGTCGGGGTATGAGGCACGCCTGTTCTCGGCTGCATTCTCCATCGCCTTTTTCGGTGCTTTAAGAGTGGGTGAAATGGTGGTGGAGGATCATAGGGATGGTCGCTCTTGGGGCCTTTTCCTCCAAGACGTGCAGTTATCCCCTACCGAATTGAGGATCACAGTGAGGCATTCAAAGACGGATCAGAGGGGTAAGGGTGCTCTCATTCGTCTCCCTGCTACGGGGGAAGCAGGCCCTTGCCCTGTAAAAGACGTTAGCAAGTACCTGGCGGTGCGCACCCAAGGGGATGGGCCTCTGCTCAGGCATGAGGACGGGTTGCCACTATCACGGCAACAATTTACAAAAGTGATGCGAAAAGTGATTCTGGCTTGTGGCGGCACAGCTGGAGATTTTGCCCCCCATTCGTTTCGGATTGGGGCTGCCACGACGGCAGCTCATTGGGGCTTGTCAGCCGCCAGGATAAAGGATTTGGGCCATTGGAAATCAAATGCGTTCAGAGGCTATGTTCGCTAACTTGGTTTACTCTGTTTGTTTATGTTATGTCAGGTCTGGCGGCTGTCCGCATATGGATGGTGGGGCACAGCATCGTCCATTGGGCTGGTGTCGCAGCACGGCAGGCTGGTGTGGGTCCAGGTCTTGGCCTTCCTCCACATGTTCAGTTGTCCTGGCTGTCCAGATGGGGAATGCGTTGGTCGGAGCTCCTGCCACGGATACGGAGCCAGTTGCTCCGTGAGGGGCCGCCATCGGCTATTGTAATACAGCTGGGAGAGAACGACCTGGTTGCTATGGACTGTTTTTCACTGCGTGCTGCAATTTTGATGGACTTGGACACATTGCGGGCAATGGTGCCTACGGCTAAAATATTTTGGTCTCAGCTTTTGCAACTATGCGTGTGGAGGAGCAGTCGTTGCCCAGTCGCCACTGAAAGGGCCAGAAAGCGCATCAATTCGGCTGTGTCAAAACGGATTGCTGAGCTGGGTGGAGATGTGATTTCTCACCCTGCGATTCTTTTTAAGATGCCATCCTTTTTCCGAGCTGATGGCGTGCACCTTTCTGCTTCAGGGAATGAGGCTTGGATAGGTGCGGTGGTGGCCAAGCTGAGGTCTTGGTTGGGTCTGTGAGTGGTTTGGCGGAGAGCTGAGGGCTCCATGGCGGTTAGGCATTGGTTAATTGGTGCTTGGAGGGGTAAGTGCCTATCCCTCCAAATGATGCGGAAAGGGAATTCCGTTAAAGGAATCCAGGGGCTTGCCATTCTTTTCGTCCTTGTCCGTGGAGCCGGACTTGGGCCGTGCAAGCCCCACCGGAACATGAGGGTGAGAAGTAAGGGTCTGTTTCCCAGCCTCACTTTCTCATCCAATACTTGTTTCCCACGCTGGCTTCCGGTGGAGTCCGGAAGGACCAGCTCTGTCCTTGAGGGCCAGGACAGATAGTCATAACCAATGCCTAAGCAACCACTCACAATTTTTTGTATTTTGAATAAAGTTGTGGCCAAAATTATGTCAAAAACCTTAAACAAAAATTGATGTGTGAAGTGTGTAATTATTTGGGGGGCGGCACTGTGGAACTCAACACACAATGAATCTCAAATGCAGCCATACCACAGATTTGTACAATTATGCTGTATGTTATGCTTTCTATTCTAGCATATTGTGTATAGAGGAAGAGGAGGAGTACTTCCAATAAGTGTACATGCAATTATGCTGCATGTTTTCCTTTCTGTTCCAGAATTTTGTATATATGGCTGAGCATTCATGTGGCTATCAATACGTTATTCACATTAGCCCTTCTCTTTCCTCAGGGTGATGTCTGTCTAATTATTGCATCTGTAGGTATCTCTATAATACTGAGAAAGTAAAATTAAATTTTGTCCATCAGCAGCTACTGCAAATGATAATGATTGCTGAGTGCAGCAGCTGAAACTTTTCAGTTAATGGTACTCTTCAGGAGATCACACTCAAAAATAGTACCAAAAACCCTTTAAATGTGCTCCCAATATGCTCCCAATGATAGTGCATATGAGTGGGTGGCCCCAACCTTGCTTTCAATCACCATTTCTGCATTATAAGCTGCAGGAGTTTCAGGCCCCCTGCTGTATCTCCGGCTGCTAAGGTGATTCTCATTTCTGCATCTGGACACAGCAAGTGCTCTGCCTCTGGATTTTATTTTTTTAAAATATTGTAAGCTTAATAGACTGGAGGGCAATTCAAAAAAGAGGCTACAGGTCAAATTCTCAGCTGGCGTAAACTGTTGTGGCATTACTGACAGAATTAAGCTCTTTGACTCTAGCTAGTATTTTAATAGGCTTCAAAGGCAGATATTGAGTCACAATATTTGACAAGACTTGAGGATCTTACATCTGGAAGATTGTATTTTGATACCACTGTTTCAGACTCATGGCTATTTACACCCCCCAGTAAAATAATCTCTGACTGTGCTATGTATTGATGAAAGAAACAACTCGTATTTGATAACACACAACTTTTGATCCTTCTTACTACAGATTTCATGCCTGCCTCACACACAGAATGTCTCAGAAGGGGAATAAGATTTCTGCATAGTATTCTAAGACATGTTCAAAATGTATGTGATATTTTGTACTTCAAAATACATGCCTTAAAAATTCCCTTTGTTGTGGATGCCACTGACTGATTTGTGAATTTTAAAAACTTAGAATCCAGCACATCAATTTAGGGGGGAGAGTCATGTAGGGGGGAGAGTCATGTAGGCTGTGATATTTATTCAGGCATGTGTGAATATTAGTACAGTCCATATTTTCCTGTCTCTCCCCCCCTTTTATGCATTTTTAGTCCATAAGGGGTGCATGGGGTGTTAGAGGAGGGGTAGTACCTCTAGTGTTCACACATTATGCCCCTTCTGAGGTAGTTCATCCACCTGCACTCAGCTCTCACCTGTGGCTTCTAGATGTTGTCAGCATGCAGCAACAGTCACACCACAGGAATGGCTTTTGCTGGCTGCTTAAACCAGGAGAGGGTAGCCAATGCGTCTCAAACCCTTTGAGGGGTTTGAGGGACTTCTCCTGCATGTGGAGACAAGCTCTAGCAGATTGAGCAGATGAGACCAATGGTGCATCTGCTCAAAAAATCTTTTGAATTAGAGCTTGAACATCACTAAGTAACTTCGGCGAGACTTGGAATGCTGCTGCTTAAAAGTATCTCGCCAATTTCAATGGCACTTTGAAGGGATACAGCATCCAAAATGGAGGTTTCTGCACATGTTGTAGAGGGAAGTGAGGGGCAGATGGGGCTCATCAACCTGGGAAAGTAGCCCATCTAGGAGAAGGAAAATTCCGTTCCTAGAGCTCAGCTGCATTGCAGAATATCTTTGGGAGAAGAAAAGATTAAGGAGTAAACCCTACACAAATCCAGAGTGGAATCCCTAAGACAGTTGGGTGGTGTTCTATATGCCTCCTTCCGGCAACTCCTGCAGCCAAGCTGGTGCCAAACGTATTGCTCTGCTTTCCTTTGGACCACATCAGCAAGGCCAAGGGGGGGGGGTCTGGGCAGTCCAAGCCCTCTGTGCACACTGCCCAGGCTTGCAGTCAGTTCCATACCGCTAACACGGCGGTTTGACTTCACCCCTGGAGGCCCACTCCTTTTTTCTCTTGAGACACACAGATACCAACAAGTCCATAAGCATAATTCCATTTTTTTTCTGAGGAACTTGAAAACATCAATCTCTGGTATGGGAGATGGGAACAGCCATGAAGGAAGCTGTCTGGGGGAACCAACTGACCTCAGGAGTCTATACAGCCGCGAGGTAACCAGCCCTGGTAAGCAGACTTGAAAAGTTCTTATGATGAAGCCTTTCTGTAGGTTAAACTGAGCTTAATTGTCTGACTCTCTGAGAAAATATGGACTATTGATCCCTGATCATTGATCAACTATCAGCCAGGCATTATTTTATTTTTTTAAAGTTATATACACAATTGCCTGCCAATTTCAAAGTCATGTAGATCTTGTTCCAGATCTTTACTGTTTTGACATGGATGAGACTCAACTGGCACTCTTCAGCTCATACCGCTGTGTTAAAGGTGAGAGGGAAACATTTGCCCCATAGTTTAATCACCCATAAATAATGCTGATTAGGCCATCACAGTTGTTTGGCTGGTTGAGCACAGTAGCACACTGTGCAGCACCAAATTTAATGCTATCATGCCTCAGTTGTGCCTGCAATAGGAACACAGAGCCAAATGACTCTTTCAGATTTTAAAATGCACAGGCTGTATGGGGGTGTGTGTGTGTAGGGCTGTCTATGCAACAGTCTTACAGCTTGTGTGTGTGTGGGGGGTTCTCCTGTGGCTTTTCAACTGGGGCATCGGAAGGAATGTTTGTTTCTAGCCTAATTATAGTGACAGAAAAAGAGCTGTACACTACTTGGGCTGAAAGTGGAGCAAATTCCCCTTCATTCTTCTATAAAAGAAAAAAAACCCCGAACAATTACTGGGGGGGGGCACTGTACAGTTAGAAGGTTATTGTGCACTTACAATGATTTGTGCTCATGATGTTATTGGGGTAGTTATTCACCTTACTTTCAGTACTGCTTGCACCTGCAGATCTTTTAGGACAGCCATATGTTAGAAAATGCCCTGGGGTGTCGGCAGCCCCCCAGTCCTCTGGGCGTCCTCCGGTGAGCATGGTTCTGGGAAAGCTTCTCCCTTCTTTTCCAGACACCCCAGTGACAGAAATCATAATGATTTCTGCACACTATTCTCCTGGCATCGTACAGCAATAAGCAGGAGACTCCGTAGTTCTATTCTATGTTTTATTTACAGACTTTACACAGAGAAAGCATAATGGCGACCGTTCTCTTTCAGCCCCGAGAAAACCAACAGAAGTGAAAGTACATTCTAAAAGTACACGTACAGCGGAGGAGATAAGATGGTCTTCCTGTTCTCACACTCTCTCAGACGGTCATGTGAATTATACCAATCACAAAATGCAGCCTTGGTGGACTGATTTACTGCTTCACCCCCAATGCATATCCTGTGGCACCCTACTGGAATCCTATAACTTTTCATAGCAAAAATGTTCTTGGTGCATTGGTGTGTCTTTCTTTCTCTGCAAGAGTGTCACCAACAGTGAAGTAACATTGGGGAAGCATCACACAACTAATAAAGGAAGCTGTTTTGTTTTTAAAAGTATTCTTCTCCTGGGTGAGTCAGATCCAGATAATGGGTGTGGGTGGATAAGGGGGAAATAAATGGTATTTCTTAAGGTGGAGATGGGTAAGTCATGTTAAGGGGGATTCAGAAATCCAATAAGCCTTTCCAACTCCATCATTGTCTCTCCCCCCAACCCTTGTTTAATGAGATTCTTATTGGACAAGGTTATTTGAAAGCATCAAATATTCATGTGACCATATTTAGGACAATTACATTCTAGTAGGCTAAAAACTGTGATAAATTGGCTCTAAGAATAGACATCACTGTTTATTTTATCACATGTTGATTTTTGTGAACTGGAATCCTATTTCCTGGCAGGATCTATTATGTAGTGGACTTTTAAGCATGTTAATATTTATTCTCGCAACAAGTCTGTAATATAAGGTGAAGATCCAGCAACTGGTTACTCAATGAGCTTCATGGTTGAGCAGGTATTTGACCATCTCTCTCAGGTCAGGTTCATCAGTTTATCCACAACACCATCCTAGTAATCTAAAGATGAGTTTTTAAGTCCATGTTCTGCTGAGCACAGGCACAAAAATTATGTGTGTGGTGAGGTCCCATGGGAAAGAATCATTGCTCCTAGTGTCTACCAGATAAAGTGCATCTATTTTTTACCAAAAAAGAGAGAAAGTAACTGCAGCATAATAATCAGCAGCATGCAAAAGGCAAAACTCAGAAGCTAAGTGAAGCTATTGCAGTATTGTATATTGTGTTCTAGTTTTATCACTGTTATTATATAATAGAGTCTCTATTATTTTCTGTGTTGTTTTGAATTTAGCAATATTTCATGCTGTTCCCATGAAAGGAAGAAAGTTATATGCCATTAAAAATTTCACCAACAATTGTACAGGAAAATTGACCAATTACTGAGCTAACTCAAAATGCGCTTTTACAATTATTTTTAATGGCTTTTACCCCATCTATTTCTGGAAAGTGTCAATCAATTTCTGCAGATCTGCCTTGTATCTGTCTGGTGCATATTATTTTACATACCTTAAAACAGACACATACACACAGCACATATTTATTTTACATCTCGGGTTTCTGAGTCCATAATTGTTCTTTTTCTTTCTCTAAAGATATAAACTCACCCTATTTGAAGACGAGCCATGACTTACATGAATAAATGAAAATCTCACAATGTTGCTTGACACTTTATAATGCTTAATCTGTTTGACGAAATGTCAGTGACCTTCACACGTGGCCTGCTTTCCTGTACTTCAGCTCTAAAGCAAAATGTCAAATACTAGAGTACTTTCGGAGCTACCTCTGGTGAAGAATTTTAAATAGAATTGATTGATTGAGCTTATGGAGGCCCTAGCATGTTTCCTAATGAAGCATCCCTAAATCAGGAGTTACAATAATATATTCTAATATAAGCTTACTCTTCAAGTTTGTTTTGAAAGATATCCTGTTAAAGACCAGAGGATGAGAAACTGCTGAGGTTTCACAATGGAAAACAGAAATGCAGTGTTTATGTGAATGTGCTAGGTGTTCTGTAGTTTACAAGTGAGAAAAGGAAGAACTCTAACAACAACCCATCTCTCTTCAAGAAACCCCTCACTTTGGGGTTTAAACAGTATTTAAAAATACTTAGTTGTGGCAGATTAATTAATATTCATTAATGATTATGACAAGGTCACCAGCATGTCTCTTTCTGACAATGAAGAAGCCAAAGTAGACATGACAAGCCAAATCAGAAATGATGGCATCAAACTGGCATAATTAAACTTGGATCTGATGTGCTCTCATCAAAATCAATGGAGTAGAAGGGTCCTTTTTTAGGCAGCAAAAGATGCCTCGGTCGCCTCCACCAAGTGCTTAATAGGGCAGGTTTTCTGCCAGGACATCTGTTGAGGGCCCAGTCTGCAGCTAGGGTACAAGCAAGAGCCTCCATATACCTAACTGCATGCAGAGGAAGATTCATTAAGTGAGCTCATGAAAAATGTCATGCGCCAGAGCCCTCCCAAACCTGGAATTAACACTACTTTTCCCATGCAATCTTTTTCTCCAAGCTTGGCTCACTTTCAGTATCAGAGCCCAGCTGGAAGCAAAAGCAATATTGGGGGTCAAACTGAGGAAAGGTACGTTGCAAGTTGGAGGGAGGATTCTGAACTCCCTACTAAGACAACCCTCTTGCTCTTAAAGAAGGACTCACCCCTGCTTTCTCTATAAGTTCAGCAGCTCCAACTTCCAGTGCACAGGTCTGCCAGCATCGTCCCTAAATTAAGCAGATCTTAGTTCCAGTAGGGACATTGTGAAGAAGATGACCATGTTCCGACAATACAGCTCCAGAGAACCTTGGAGAGCTACACACACAAAGCCCTGTAGGAATCAGCTATATCAACTGGCTATTTTCCAGGGACAAAGATAGTCAATCCAGTGCCCCTTCTGCTCTCCTTCCCAAATAGCTACTTTGCTCTCTTAGATAATTTTCTGTTTGCTTGTGCAGCCTCAGCTCAGTGGGAAGAAATGTACATGTAGCATCTATTGGCATGTTGGGTTTTGTCACCCAGCCAGGGGGTCTGCAGTCTGTTCACATATATCTATAGCTAGTCCTAAGCTGGATCAACTAGTATAAGCAATACTGCTTTCATACATTTAGCCTTACCTGTTCTATTATAAATACTGGCTGCAAAAATAAAAATATGTCTCCCCGCCCCCACTTTAGAAAGCTTTTGTACCTTGAAGAGCATGAAATAGCAGACTTAAAAGACTATTAGTATGGGGAGGGGGGAATCTTTGTATCAGGATGTACCATACAATATTTTTATAACATATAATTTTGCCCTGTCTTATTAATTATATTCAGATGTCTTCAGAGGACAAAGCAATTATAATAATAGATGGTGTAATTACATGTTCAGTGACTATATAATAAGACTGCAGCTCAGACAAATTTGAGCAATATACCCATTTCTACTCAGGATGGCGATACAATTGAGTTGCCTTTCCAGTAGTAAATCTGTCTCATAATTTTGGGATTCTGAATATATTACACTATACAATGTGCCCCCAAAAACATTTTATGAAGTGGAGTGAGTTTTAGTGTGAAAGAGTCTGCCATGTGCCCTTTGGCACTTTATTTTCAATCTGGTTTGACTTATTACCCTTGAAGATCTCGTCACTTAAAAATTTATAATTTTATTCATTTATTTTATTTGACTTTTATGTGAAAGTTATAAAGAGCATGGACACATGACAGTATTGGGGCTTTACACAATCCAAGGACCTGTTAAAAGGGTTCAGCAAATTGCTGATTGGACATGGACACTTTTCTGATTCAGTGGATGAGAAAACTTTTAGAATAGCAGCAGATATCAATCATATTTCAAAGAAAAGGGATAGAGGGGCTGGCATTCTGTAAAAAAAAAGGGCTGCTCAAGCAATTCATAAGAACGTAAGAAGAGGATCAGGCCAATGATCCATCTAGTCCAGCATCCTGTTCTCACAGTGGCCAACCAGATGTCTGTGAGAAACCCTCAAGGAGGACCAAAGCACAAGAGCACTCTCCCACTCTGTGTTTTCCAGCAACTGGTATTCAGAAGCATTACTCTCTCTGAGCATGCACTGGTAACCATTGGTAGCCTTCTCTTCCCTGAATTTGTCTAATCCTCTTTTAAAGTCATCCAAGATGGTGGCCATCACTGCCTCCTGTGGAAAATTTCCTTTATCTGCCCTTTACTTTCAACATTCATCTTCTTGAATGCCCACAATTCATAGTGTTATGAGAAAGTGGGGAGAACTTCTTTCCTCTATCCAATTTCTCCATGTCATGCAATATTGTGTAAACTTTGGTCACATCGCCTCTCACCTTTTCTCTGAATTCACTGCAGCTGCTCACAGAAATTCAGGGAAATGGTGCATGTAGAAAGAGAGTGTCCTAGTGCTCGTTTTTCTCAAGTGTTTGTGAGCAGAGCCCATGGGGTGCATTCAGTAGCATCCCTGATGTTGAGCAAAGACTCTTTGACCTAAAGGGGCTTACTAAAATGGATGGGGTGGGAAGCAATTTTTCATAATTCCCCATTTCCCCTACAGCACCTCATGCCACCTTCCATTCTGCTCCAGATGGTTTCCAAATCCTCTGAAGCTGATTTTGGAAGCATGGGGAGAGTAACTTTTGGAGGGGGATGGAACAGGCAAAAATAGCCTTACTTGCATGTCAAGGCCCTGAGCCCTCCCCCATTTGTTGAATAATAAAACACATGGCAATTGTTTAATGCAAAGCCTTTTTTGACACAGCTAGGGATTCTACAGTTTGCAAGATGTCAACCGCAAGTTCAAAACCTATGTGTATATACAGTTTCCATGCCTGTAGGTTTTGTTCCAAAGGGGATTTAAAATCTAGCAGAGGTTGGGAGTGGGGATAGCATATATACAATCCTCCTTCCATCCTCTTCATGTCTTCAGTTCAGCATCCCCACATTATAACTGTGTGAATGTGCATTGAATCAAGTTAGATTTACAAGTGGTCATCTGATTGCTTCATCAATTGCCTTACTACACACTGAAATGTGATCTGAGTGAAGCAGTCAAATGACTATGTTGCCACAGCCTAACTGCAACATTATTTTATCCCTGAGATCAGCACACAAGAAAGGGGAATAGCAATATCAAGGAAGCTGAACTTGATAGAAAGATGTTGATTCCTTATACACTAGACCTTTGGCATAAAGTTAAGAAGGATAATAAGTTTAAAGAGGGCATTTCCAAGGAAATAATTTGAGGATTGCACCATAGGTCATGTTGTTGCAGCAGAGGGAAGCTAAGTTTTTAACAAATATTTTTGTGAATTATGGAGAAACAGGTGAAGTCTTAGTATTCTTGTGCCCTTGTATTCCACAGCTGTAAATACCTACTTATTAATGACCACCTCTTAGGTTTCCTTTCTGTGTTTGTGCACAAAATGCTTTAAGACGTGTCCCATCAGGCAATCTCCACATGGTTTTCAGATCCATCTACAATTCTGCGGCCTAACAATTGGAAGAGGGACTACATGGTGTAGGATATGCCAATAAGGTCAGTTCAGACTCTCTTTTTAAAAATTGCCTAGTAAAGCAGGACTTGTGTTTAGATAGTTAGAAATAACTCAGTGGAAAAAGATGGATTGCCTATTTGTCAATGTTAGAAGGAAGAAACTGTGGATCGTTCTACAGCAGAGGGGACTGAATGTGAAGAAGCTGAGCACCTTCCTTGGCTACAGAAGTCAGCACCTTTCTGCCCTCTCACTTTCAAACTAAAATAAAAATGTGGTGAGCTCAGATTAGATATCGATTACTGAAATAGCACCAGTTAAGATGCTTTATTTTCTGCTAGTCCAGCAAATTTATGATTCTTATTTCACTGAAATGATATTGGTTGAGTTAGACTGACTAGTCTTCAAACTCCTTGCCAAACTGCGATCGTCCATTACTTGTTCATAGCAGAGGTCGTAGTAAGTAGAGCATTAATTTCATTCTATTCCTTTATCTTTTCTCAGGCCTGAAAAATTAACTGGTACTTAAAATCCTGAGGTAAATCATTGACTACAGGTATTCCAATTACCCGAGGAATGCGCCAGGAATATGAGGAATATTAAGAACAAAGGAAAATAAGAAGAGCCCTTCTGGATCAGACCAAAGGCCTATTTAGTCCAGAATTCTGTTATCATTGGTCAACTGGGTGCCTGTGGAAAGTTGAAAGTAACAATCAGGAAAGGAAAAACCAGCAGTGGTCATTGGGGTGCTGAAAGCAGGGCATCATTGCATACTTGACTTCCCAATGTTGTAGGGTTTTATTGGGGCAGGGTCTATTATAATGGAATCCCCAGAACTGCCCAGACAGACAGAGAGTATGAGAACTCAAAAGGTATTCAGTTTTCTTGGGAATGAGGTCAACAGTGATTTTCAGGTATTTTGTTAAGTGTGGGGGACGGGTTCACAGCTTAACACTCCAGAAGGCACCCCCAAATATCCAAAAGTTTCAACTATGCTGTCTGAGCCTCAGTGTGCATCTCTCCCAGGCCATGTCTGCACCATACATTTAAAGCACTTTTAAAATACTTTAACAGTTATACCTCCCCCCCTCCCCAAGAATCCTAAGAACCAAAGCCTGTTAAAGGTGCTGAGAGTTAGAAGACCTAACATAGGGCATTGTTCATTAAAACCATACTGGGAATCACTGTGGTTTCACTAACTGTTAATGTTTGCATTAGATTTTCACTTTCACATGACATAAAAGCTTCTTCCAGAGATATAGCAGAATGCAGCTCAAGTTTAGTGCTCATTTTCATGTAATTTGCTTCCAAGAAAAAAAATCAATTTGCAAATAATATGGAAATAAATGCTAAAGTTGCACCAATTTTTTGCTATATTTTACTTTTACATTGTGTGAAAATTAAAATACGTATAATAATAATAATTCAAATAAACAGGCAGCCCTGTTTAGGGAAGTTTTTAATGTCTGATGTTTTAATATATTTTTAATCTTTTGTTGGAAGCCACCTAGAGTGGGCGGGGCACAAATAAATTTATTATTATTATTATTATTATTATTATTATTATTATTATTATTTACTATTAGGAGAAAAAATGAGAAAATGGAATAAACTGCTGTGTGAATGCAACCTATAACCAGAAAATAATAACTAAAAAATGTTAATGGCAAAATTACAGCAGTACTTCCCACCAGCCCCATACCACCTGAGGCAGCAGTGGAGGAGACATTTTTAGCCACAAGTTATTGGTGACCACATTCAGTCTTCCACTGGATCTATGTCTTTCCACCTTCTTTTAAAAGAATATAATAATGTTCTTGAAGCAAAATGGGCTTCTCATTCAAAGGAAGAGAGGAGCAGCAAGGAGTAAAAGCTACAGAAAGGGGAACAGATTGTCAAGAAAGGATTCCTACCACACAGTTCTAACTCACTTGGTACATCAGAAGAAGCTCCTGAAAAACCCATAAATTAGTTTTACCTGTTCGCTTTGTAAGATACTGAGCTGTACAACACATGAGGTTATGCTTTTCCTTCAGGACTGTGTTCCTGTGAACCATGAAAAATCGATGTTGTGAAGCAGTTAGTCACAGATGTGCAAGTACTTCTCATGTTGCTGTTTTTGTTGTGTGGTAGCTTGTGGGAGTCTTCTTCTTCTTTGGCGATCACTCGTAGCCGAGTAATATTGTCTTCCATGAACACAGTCTTAACAGTGAGTCTGTAAGTGACTGTGGAGGCCAGTTCTGGATTCACACACCCTTCCACAGTGGGGACATAGGTTTCCGGGTGAGAATTGATCATGGTAAGGGTTTGCCAAGTGTGCCTTCCTCTTAGCACTAGTGCCTTCCTCTTAGATTAGCCCCTTGATATATCCACCTGAGGAACAAGGAATGGAGCCACACATCTGCCCTACTGTCACATGTCTAGACTAGTCTTGCCCTTAGTTGTCTACATGCTGAGCATAGCCATCTGGCATAGAACCCCAGTGTATGAGCAGGTGTTCACACCTATGTGTTCCTCTTCCTATGTCCATGCTCAAATGAGTGGCTGTGGAGGGCAGAGCTGGCCTGGTTTTACAATACCAGGTGCACAACCTAATTGCTTGTTCTATGGGTGTGCCTCTGTCACAGATTTAAGATCACTACTGTGGAGTAGTGTAGTCATTCCCCTCCCCTCCCCCTTCAGCAAGTGTTCTTTGAAGAAAGGCTGAATCGGGGCATTTATTCCCCACAGTGGCCAGAGAAACCACCTTCCTCTTAAAGTCAAACCAGGAAGGAACAGCTCAATTTGCTCTCACTCACAAGGACCTTAGTGTCACACTAATACGGATTTTGAAAGGCAGCTTAATTTTATTCATAACTTCAATGTTTTTGTACCATCCTTTTTAAATATGTCAAGTTTAAAACAGCAATAACAAAACCTAAGGAATCTGGTTTTGGGGGAAAGCTGGTTTGGGGATTATTTGTATGGAATATATTTTTCACATTTCTCATTTGATTTTGTGGTGCACTGCTGCTGATCCAGTTTCTAAGCAATACTATAACCTCATTGTTTACATATTGACTAAAGGGTGGACATCTCAAACTTCCTCTTTAGTGGAGACGGGAACCATATTCTCCTTGTATATATCACACACATACACCATTAACTAAAATTAAACTGTGAAATAGATCAACAGCAAGAGGTCTTGGCGCTCTGCTGGTGGCACCAGAATGTCTAGTAGTATTCAAGAGATGGCATAAAATCCATTTATGAATGGCAGTGGCTATGCACATAATTTCCCACCTCCTGCTGGACAGTGATGAAGGAGGATGGGGCCTTCCTGCCAAGTTTTCTATTCATGTTCACTTTCAAGTATGCGGTTCTGCCAATTTATTTAATTAAGAATTTTAGCCTCTGTATTTGTTAGCCATAATGAGAACAGAAAGCTGGACTAGATGGGTCTTTGGTGTGATCCATTAGGGCTCTTCTTGTGTTTACTGTGAAGCTTTCCTAACCCATTACACCAAAATAATAAATGCCAGGATTAGGCACAGTGCATTTTTGTTTTTAATAAGACTACATTGTTAGTGTTGAATTAATAAATGTGTGTTTTTGCATTCCTGTTATTCTTAATTAATTACAAACTGATGGTACCACCTCATACCACACATCTCTTGACAGGTATAGCTGTGTAATCTAGTGTCCAGCACATGTGCATTGAAAGGCTATGTTACCTAGTTAATTAAAATGTAAGTGTTTTAATTGACTGACATTTTGCAGAAATGGTAATAGATAGTGCACTGAGCCATCCTGAACCCCCACAAAAGGCTGGCTAGGTAAGAGGGTGGAAGTGCTATTGGTGGTGCCACTCCATCAGCAAAGATGGTGGAGCAACATGTTCAGCCCAGACCCCCCTCATGCCTGTGAAAAGCTCCACGGATGTAGAGCTGCCATCAGTGGTGTTTCCACCAGAGTAGGGACCAGGAGGAATTCCAGGGGCATCAAGGCCTTGCTGGAGGTGGCCTTGGATCTACTACCTCCAAATACAATAAACAATGAAGAAGATACTATATTTAAAAAGATATGCCCTCCCTGATCACTATTACATCAGGAACATAGGAAACATCCTTAGACTACATCAGATTATTTGTCCACCTAAGAACATAAGAAGAGCCTGCTGGATAAGACCAATGGCCCATCTAGTCCACAATCCTGTGGCTTGCATGTCGAGGTCCTCCAATCCACCCCCAAATGATTCACACTCCACACATAATTTTTGTTTAAGTTTTTTGGCATAATTTTGGCCACAACTTTATTAAAATACATAAATGTGAGTGGTTGCTTAGGCATTGGTTATGACTATCTGTCCCCACACCTAGGGACAGAACTGACTTCCAGATTCCAGCGAAAGCCAGTAAGAGAAAACAATATTGGGGAGAGCATGGAGCTGGGCACCAGACCCTCACCCCCCCCCATGCTCCCTGGGGCTTGTACGGCCCTAAGCCTCCTTCATGGGTACAGATGAAAGAATGGCAAACCCCTGGATTCCTTTAACGGAATTCCCTTTCCGCAGCAGCATTAGAGGGGCAGGCACCACCAGTCCTTACCCCTCCACCAACCAATTTTTTAACCAATGCCTAATCACAACTTTACAAGTTGTGACGATTTGCTACGCAGTAGGCACCAAATGGCACCAAATGGCACCAGCCAATCAGCCAATTGGACAAAATTCCTACCAGACTCCTGCCCCAAAAGCAGGCGACCCCTTGACAGGTATAGCAAGGTCAACGCAATAGCCCTAGATTAGGGAGGATGGGCGGGTGATCTGATGCATGCAGCAAAAGAGCCCAGTCAGTGCTGCGTGACTTGATTTTATAACCTTTGGTCCGTCCCTCTAAATGGCAACACCAAAATTTGCCCAACAACCCAACTGACCAATCACTGCGGATGGTCATCCAAACTAACCCGCCCAGTAACAGAGGGGTGGCCTGTCAGACCCCACCGCAACACGTGCTCTCTATTAATGAGAAAGACTCTCCTCCCTGAAAGAGAGGGGAGTGGTTGTGGACGGGAGCCCGAACACCGCTCCTAGCAGGGGGCGTCGCCCCCTGCCTCCAGCTCACCTGGCCGGCACTCACGCCCCCCCGGTGGCCGTCCAACCAGGTGCCATTGGGGGGGGCGTGTCCAGCAGCCTTTATGCTGCAGTGCCAGCCATTTCCCCGGCCTCATTTCTCTTTGTCGTCCTGTGCATGTAGAGTAGTTTCACCAGGCCGCCCATTTCGCCCCCGCTTAGCCAGGTTGTCAGTGGGCCTCAAGCATCCGCACCATACAGTAAGACTTCTCAAGTCGGTCAAGGCGGATTTTGAGATGGGGATCAGATTTCTGGAACACTACAACGGAGTCTCCCTATGGCTGGAAATCCTTAATTTGGCCTCTGATTTCCAGGTCCACTCCAATGCGCCTTCTGTGCCCGCCTAGCCAGGCTGTCAGTGGTCTTAGACACCCGCACCACAGGGTCTGCTTCCCCAGGTCGGTCAAGGCAGATCTGGAGGTATGGACGACTTTTCTGTAGAACTACAATGGGGTATCTCTATGGCAGGATGTCTTGAATCTGTCATCAGACTTCCAGGTCCAATCGGACGCGGCTGGGTCCTTAGGCTTTGGCTTGTACTTCAAGGGGCGCTGGTGTGCACTACGATGGCCGACGGTATGGCAAGGTCAGGCCATCACGCGGGATCTCACCTTTCTTGAGTTCTTTCCAATAGTGGTGGCCGTTCACATCTGGACGGAAGATTTTTGAGATCACCGCGTGTGCTTCAGGACCAACAACCTGGTGGTCGTGAACATTCTAGCCAGGCAGTCATCTCGGTCTGAGAGGATCTCCTCCCTTCTGCGGGCGTTCGTCCTCCGGTGCCTTGAGTACAACATAATATTTAAAGCCAAATTCGTACCCGGAGCCAATAATGACATAGCCGATGCCTTGTCTCGATTTCCGATACCTCGCTTCCGGTTGCTTGCACCTGGAGCACAACTGTTGCCTTTCCGGAGCACCTGTGGAACGTGGGAGACGCAAAGTGATACAGGGAGTATTGGCGTCCGTGGCACCCTCCACTCTCAGGTCCTACAAGAAGGCCTGGTGTGATTTCCTTGGTTTCAGGTCTGGGTTATCTGGGCTTTCACATGACGTACCTCCTACCACTGACGATGTCTTGCAGTACCTTTCCCATCTCTATGATCTGGGACGTGCTCCTAAAACCTTAAAGATTCACGTAGCCGCCATGAGCTTCTTTTCAAAAGCTACATTTGCTCATGACCCGGGTAGCGACTTCTTGATCCGTAGAGCCATTGAGGGTTGGGGCAGGTTACAACCTCACAGGGCCGAGGGCTGTAAACCGATTTCTTCCGAGTTGTTATCACAGATACGCATAAAACTCAGGTCAATTTGCTACGCTATCGCCTTTTTGGCACGCTTAGAGTTGGTGAGGTGGTGTTTGAAGTTAGTGCACGAGGTTCAACACGCGGCCTCCTGTGTGAGGACGTGCAGTTGTCCGATTCTAACATGACAGTGCGTATATGTCAGTCCAAGACTGATCAGGCTGGTAAGGGTGTCCTAGTTAAGCTCACGGCGTCGGCACAGCAGGGCCCATGCTCGGTAGAGGACACTAGGCGGTACCTCTACTTCAGACCGCCCAGCCCGGGTCCGTTTCTGGTCCATGAAGATGGGTCACCCTTGTTGAGGCACCAATTCACCAGAGTACTTCGCAAGGCTATTGAGGCTTGTGGTCTATCCTCCTAGGAGTACGCTGCACATTCATTTAGGATTGGCGCCGCAACCACGGCCGCGCACCTGGGGCTACCGGCGGACAGGATCAAAGAAATGGGCCGGTGGGAAATCCAATGCTTATAAGTCTAATATGCGACCTGCAGCTTTACCCTACTTATCCGCCTTTTCTTTTCTGTCTTTTACCCCCAGCTATGCTCAGGAGAAGCGTGTGGATTTGCGGCCACAGTATAGTTCATTGGGCCCGCGTACAAGCGGTGAGCTGCGGCCTTGCACACAATCTTGGCCTTCCACATGGTGTTCGAGTTTCCTGGTTTTCGACAAGAGGCATGTGTATGCCATTGCTGTGGGAGAAAGTAGCCAAGTTCGGCCCTCCCGACATCCTTGCAATTCATTTGGGGAGAATGACCTCGCTAACAGAAGGAGTGTGGACTTGTTGTGGAGCATAAAAAGAGACTTGAATGCATTTGCAGCCTTGTGTCCCAGAACAACGGTGTTCTGGTCCTCCTTCTTGAAAAGAACTGTTTAGCGCGCTACGCAAAGCTGTATGGCCATTATAGGAACCAGGAAACTCGTAAATCGGGCGGTAGCCCATTGGGTGCGCTTTATGTATGGCCGAGTCATTTATCATGACCGTATCCGGATCGGCGACCAAGCTTTATACCAGAATAACGGCATCCACTTATCGGATCTGGGGAATGACATTTGGTTAGCTAGTGTCAGCAAAAGCATCTGGGATTGGTTGCAGCTTTGAAGGTATTGGCGGCGAGCCTTTAGCTCGGGTGGCGGTTAGGCATTGGAATAATGTGTTGTGGTGTGTCGAAGTGCTAGGTGTGGCCATCGCCTATGCCTTCAATGTCTAGGGGTATTCCATTAAAGGAATCTGGCGGTCGTGTATTCCGTCCGAAGCCTGCTTGGCGGGAGGCCATGGCACGACCCTCGGTGACATCAGGGGTGAGCCTATAGTTGGATTAGCATCAACAGGTGATGAACCCCTGGTGAATAAACCCACTTGTTTCGCGATCCAATGCCTAAGCCAATACCTTTTCATTGCTGTAATCAATAAAGTTGTGGCCTTTTCTAGCCCATTAACCTTATATCACGTGTCCCTGTGTCTTCATTTTACTTCGTGGGGGTCGGGTCCTCGAACCACAACATACTATTCCTATGGGAAATCCAGAAGCAGGACCTGAGCACAATAGCATTTTCTCCTCCAGTGGTTGCCAGCAACTGGTATCAGAAGCAGTGCTGCTTCCAATTGTGTAAGCAGAGCCTAGCCTCACTGGGCTCTTTCACTTCACCTGTTATCTTACTTTGTTTTGTTTTTATACTGGATATACCAGAAATAGTACCTACGACTCTCTGCATGCAACACCTGTGCTTTACCGCTGAGCTATGGTCCTTTCCTAAATATCACATTATAATCCATTCAAAGTCTTGTTCCACCTTTAAGGTAAATATTTCATATTTGAATCTAAGCAGTATACTATGTGAACAAAAATTGTATACTGTATGCATCATCAATATATTGTATACACAACTGGCTGCTTATGCATACTATTAAACATAAATACAACTTTGCACTTGCAGCACAGCTGACAATGTGTAGGGGTTGGCAGCAGGAAACTCCCCCAGTGAACAAGGGAGACACATGGCAAGTGACTAGATCCATTTCCATGCGTGTGACTTCGTTGGACAGAAAATTGTACTTCTTGTGTCATTTTCTATGCCTTTGGATGGGATTCTTACTAAATGATCTCTTTTGTAATGCTAAATGCTATGACGAAATGTGTGCCATGTAATCAGGTGTAGAATACATCACCTTAATCTGCAGGTAAATTCTTTTTTTTTTTTTTTTTTGAGTGGAGATGTACAATTATAAGCATCATTATTTTAATTTGAAATTACATTGGTATAATAAGACTGTTAGCATGTCACTACAGTGGAATTCATCAATAATTTTAATGATAATAATTGGAGATAACTTTAGAGCCTTGCCTAATTCTGATTCAGTTCATCAACTTCCAGTATATTTCCATGTGGCTTTTTCACAGACCAGTAACACTGGGGAGTCTTAACCAGTTATCTCCAAGGTGATTCAACCATCCAGATAGGCAGAAATAACTGAATCATGGGGTCCCTTTTTCATGGAGTAAATCAAACTAACTTTGGAAGGGGCGTTGTATTAAATTACTGACAGACTAGATGGACCTTTGTTTGTCAACAGTCAGAATCTTAACAAAATTCTCAACTACAGTAAGAGCCTATTGTACCTGCACCTCATTTTGCTGAAAAAGTGCTCTCTCTATGTATTTCAACTCATTAATTACATATCCTAAATACATACTTGATGCAGTGTTGCTTTCTTTCTATGTTATTTGGTAATTTATGTGACATGCACAGACTTAAAAAAAGAAACCAAACAAAATGTTTTTAAAATATAATGAAGCCATCAAGTTTTACTTTCCTTTATTATGGTTGGCAGAAAGGTTCAGCATTGTTCCATTTCAAGTTGGGGGGAAAGACACCTTAATAGGTCTCCCTTCATTCCCTTTGTTTCTCTTTTATGTCAGCTAAAAGGTATCTTGCACCGTAGTACCAGATATTTCCTTTGTTCACACTGACAGGGTTTTTTTGTGTTACAGGAAAATGACAGCGATAAACGGCTTTCTGACACTGGCGGCAGAAACAATGCTTTTGGGTAGATATGCTTGTCTTCCACACACAATGTGCTGTTTGAGACCTTTGCGGGGAATTGTTTTGAACCCAAAACAAAGCAAAAGAGGAAAGTGATGGGCTGTGGGAGGAAAACAGGTTAGTCATAATTGGCTTGACATAACCAGGAGCAATTCTGTGCTTTGTATGCATGTGTTTGTTATTTTATTAGGGCTGAATTATGAGGGTCCTTAAACTTTAGTTTGTTTCAGTTTCCCTTCCTGATGACATCCTGTTTGTGCAAGTCCCCAGGTGTGTTTTCTCCAAATGCCATTGACCTTAGCTTTTTAAAGCTGCTACAAGTTTGCTATACACATTTGGGGGTGGGGGTGGGGGTGGGGGTGGGAGTGATATCTCCCATTGTACTAGTAAAAGCAGACAAGATGCACTTATCTATTTCAAAAGCAATACAGACAAACAAACAAACCCCAATCAAAAACATATATCCTGTCAAAATGTGTATTTATTTGTTGAAATTGCACCACGCTCTTCCTTCCAAAGGAGTCCAGGGCAGCAAACACATCCACATTTCTTTTTTTATTAAAAAAAGCATTCTAAAATAGATATAACAACAATTGCAATTAAAAACATCATATCATCCAGTTATATCGGCGTTGCCAGTAACATGATTCTTCATCCACCAAATGCCTGCATAAACAGGAATGTTCTCAAAATCCTCCTGACAGTTAATAATGGTGTGGGCAAAAACACCTTACTAGGGAGGGCATTCCACAAATGGGGAACCACCAGTAAAAAGGCCCTGTCTGGGCTGCTGCTGGAGGTAGATGGGTGTTACTAACAATGTGAACAATTACAACTTTCAGAATATCACAAAACCCAAATGCATTTTGACCTCTGTCTTTCTCTGTGATCTCTGGTCTATGCAAGTTCCACAGATCAAACTGGTCAAGTGAGTGTGCTCATTAGCATTTGCCCATGTGTGGTAAAATCCAATTTCTATGCATGGTGTTAAGTTGAAAGCCAGAATTTGAAATGCTTTTTCCTGCGCCCATATGATTATTTGAATAAAACACATCTGAGGTCCTTCTTTGTGTGCCTCCGCCATGAAAGTTCTGGAGGGTGGCAACACGAGAAAGGGCCTTTTCTGCAGTTATACACTTTATTATACAGCTTTGGGCACCAGGGGAAAATAGGTCTTTGATTGATTATATCTGATACCCTGTTAAATGTGTTGTGAGAGAAGGGTGGGGGGCATTATTGGGGGGGTCTTGTTTTTCTTATGTATTTTGTGGATTTTTTTATATTGAACTTTCACATTTTGAACCACCACAAGACCTATGGATCAAGGCAGTTTCCAAATTTAAGTAATTAATTAATAATAGAAACTGAATTTAGACCTTTGCTGCTGTATCACATTATCTAAGGACTGACTGAGAAATTTCGGAATAAAATCTCCTGCCCCTGTCCCACTCCAGAAAGAGATGTGCCGCATGGATCTATGCATGTTTACTTGACAGTAACACTCACTTGTTATTATGTTATATTATATTATAATATGTTATATTATGTTATATTATTTTTATATTATGGGGTCATGAAGAGTCGGACATGACTAAATGACAACAACAACAACACCACTCGTTTGTGCTCTATGGGACTTAGGACCAGTCTTAGGAACCACAAGTTCACAAGCAGCACATGCATTAGAATTACTGTGTGTGTTTAGATGTACTGTACATTGCATGCATTTTGACACCATTTATTTTTAGTTTCTATCAATACTAAAATATAATGAGAGCCATTGCTTACTGGAATTGTGAACATGTACATAATTCTATGATTCAATGCAGATCAGTCATTCTAAAAGTTCAGCATGAGTTTAGAACTTTGTAGGACCTGTTTGTAAAAAAATTCTTGATGCAAATTAAGATGCTCTATTTCACATTAATTTCTTCACATTTTATTACTTCAGGAAGTAATATTAAATATATGTTGTGCTTCTTCAATAGATGCTAGCTACGTATCTTGGTTTCAGCACACGCAACATGAGAACAAGATTGGATAAGCAGGTGTGCCGATGTCTGTTTATCTCACACAAAACGCTTTTCACAGACACTCAATAAGGCTTTATCTTCCTGCAAGATGGATAGGGAAGAAAATGCACATCACAATCTCCACATTGCAAAGTAATGAATCAGAACTCTGGACAAATCAATTTGTTGTTCTTGGCATTTGATCTATCTCACTTAACCGATGAGCGAGATCTGGCCTCTCTTTTAAAGGGCAAATTAGTGAGTGAGATACAACATCAAGTACTAAATGTACATGTCTAAATAACATAAGACTTATCTCCATCTTCTCGGAGAAAATGAATTGAGATGGGGGGGCATACCTATTTTTTGTCGTTGAATGAAAGAACTGTGCCAGTATCTTTAAAAATACTTTTAATAGAATAATTATTTTTACATTGATCCAATGGAATAAATTATGACTAGGGGGGAAACACCATCTTTCCCCCATCTATATCACTTTCTCATGTTTTTAATCATTGTTTCATTTCTTCTTTGATATGTAATTTAATGTGACTTTTCTCAAAATGAATGTTTAAATTAAAATGCATATTTACATGCATATTTTTATAGCTTTGAACAGTGGATAATTTTTATCATTTCTGTATTTCATTTTTGTAAACAGCTTAGAAAGGATTTATATACCGCTTAACTACAATTGCTTAAATAAACCAAGGAAACACACACAAAATTGTTGGGCAGTTAAGCCCCAACCACACAATAATCTATGACGTGGGGATCAGGTCATTTTATACAGAAACTTGCAAGTACGGAATTCATCAAGCATCAGTTGGATGGACCCCAAAAACAGACTGTTTAAGAGCATCACATAGATATCTGTAAGAAACAAGATATAAATGTAAAAAAATAATTAGAGATAAGGCAATTTCATTAAATCAATGTTTTGACATTGGGTATACACTTGCGTGGGAGTAAGTCCTACTAAATTTAATGGTCCTTACATCTCAATATACATGTGTAGGATTATGCTGTAAATCATATAATTAGAAAGTGGAAGACTGGTATTTTCTAATCATATAAGAATTTAGCAAAACAGCATTTAGTTTTTGAATATTTGCAAACAAAGATCATATTGAAATAACTAGCTAATTAAAATAGAGAAGCAAAATATCTCCTTTTAAGTTTGATTTCTTAAATTATTAAAATCTGTAACCTGTATTTTTGGTCAAGAGTAGTTCAAAGGCTACCCTATCATCACCCACCCTATACTCTTGATTGTAATCTGTTCTAACTGCCTTTAATACATATTTGCAACCCACCTTGGGACCTCATGGTGAAGGACAGGTAAGGAATCTAAATAATAGTAATATAAATTGCTGTTGTTTTCCCCCCATCCATTTTCAATACACATACTTTGGGCTAACACAGCACAATACTGAGGTATTAAAATAGCATTTATAATAGTTATAGCTTAAAGTTTGTATATTGTTAGAAAAAGAGAGAGAACATGCCACCAAATCTATTTCTCTGAAAGCTTTTAATGATGCGATTAAAACAGCAAGAACAAATATGGAAGTTGCCATGATTTTTCTAATGCTGTAATATATATGTATAACTCCCAAAATGTATTACCCCTGATGAGTAAATATTGAACACCATGTTGGTGAACATGTTCATGCTACATTTTTGAAATCCCATTACATAATCCAAAGTATTTGGATTTAGGGTAAATTAACCTCATTATTCGGAACGTGGGTGGCACTGTGGTCTAAACCACAGAGGCTAGGGCTTGCCGATCAGAAGGTTGGTGGTTCGAATCCCTGTGATGGGGTGAGTTCCCTTTGCTCGGTCCCTGCTCCTGCCAACCTAGCAATTCGAAAGCACGTCAAAGTGCAAATAGATAAATAGGTACCACTCTGGCGGAAAGGTAAATGGCATTTCTGTGCGCTGCTCTGGTTCGCCAGAAGTGGCTTAGTCATGCTCCCTCGGCCAATAAAGCGAGATGAGTGCCGCAACCCCAGAGTTGTTTGCGACTGCACCTAACGGTCAGGGGTCCCTTTACCTTTTTAACCTCATTGTTAGCAATTTGGTATGCAACATTTCAAACACTGAATTTTCACTTGGGTTGTTGTTCACAGGGGAACTCCCTTTATTGTGGCATTTGCCACTTATTTCTAAACTTTCTAGTATATGAAAACTGGAGCAGAGACAGGTCATATTTCCATATTAATTCCTTCTCATTCAAGCATTTTTATAGCAGTTCATCGGCGATATTGTTAAAACTTCTGCAAAGGATCACTTTATGTCTGCTTTACGCTATTTCTCTTGTACTAAGCTCTTACCACAAAACAACTGTTTAGAAGGTAAT
Organism: Podarcis erhardii; assembly: GCF_964252035.2. Classification (NCBI taxonomy): domain Eukaryota; kingdom Metazoa; phylum Chordata; class Lepidosauria; order Squamata; family Lacertidae; genus Podarcis; species Podarcis erhardii. The sequence continues at coordinate 51,075,088 of NC_138508.1, read as the reverse complement.
ACTGAGGGAATTAATAGTGGCATACAGTCATTGGGGAAAGAAATCAATGGGCCTCATAGGACCAAACTAGACATAAGATTAAATTTGTTTTCATTTTATTTATATGAGAATTTCTATCATGTCTTTGTAATGCATATGCATCACTCATGACAGCTTACCGCAAGTAATATCACAGTATCATCATAAAACCATGTTATTAAAAATACAGCAGAGGCAAGGAGGTCAGATTAAAGACAAGTAACATATTATCTGACCACATTATCTGACTGGTAGGACAAAAGCCCACATTAAAGCATTTAATGTGTGTGAATTTTTCAAATAGCTGCCACAGAGTGGTGAGCTGGATTGGGAATCAACAAGTAGACAGTGGGAGTTTAAAACCTCATACCTTGCAATCAACTTTGCTCTTTGCATTGACATCGATGGCAATGACATCTTACTTCTCAATGCAAAAGAGCAAAGTAGGGAGGTGATTTTTGTCAGAATCATGGGAGAAGGGGGGATCAAACTACCCCTCTCTTTCCACTGTGATCTGTACATATCCTGTTAGCCTCAATGAAGAGAGCAGTCAGCCTTAGAGAAAGATGTACATTAGCCATAATGCCTTGGGCACCACATCTAGTTGGCCTATAGCCATAGCCTGCCATCAATATTGATTTTCATTAGGTTACAGAGAAGCAAAGATATATTTCACATGCAGTATTTATGCTCCGCAAAGGTTTTTGGACCTAAAGTATTTTGCCTAGGGAGTAATTGATATGGAGGTTCAACTAATGAAAGCCTAATTACCATGATATATCTTCAAATTCTGTAACTTCAGGTGTTGGGAGTATTAGAGACTGATTAAAATCAGGAGTAACTCTTCAAGTCAGTAACTTACACTTAAAAATCTTGGCTATAACTCCTGGCGTACCTGCTCCCTGCCTTGCAGGCCTGGGAATCTGGGTCCACGACTGACTGCAGCTACAAAAGCTGAGGTGGCTGACCAGACTCTTGCGTAAAGGGGTTGTGGGGGGGGGCGGTGTTCTGCTGCTGCTGTTATTATTGCTTCAAGTGCTTTAAATTGTTTTTAACTTGTTTTGTTTTTTTAATTTGGAGGTTTTGTTGTTTTTTTTGAATTAGGGAAGTAAATTGTGCCTGAGAAGAGAAGAGCAGGTAATCCCAATAACAAAGAGCCGCTTCTGGTCAGTGTATAAATTTACCCATGGTGGATAGAGAGAAGTTTTCCTCCTCTTATAATACTAGAACCCAGAACATTCAACGAAGCTGAGTTTCAGAAGATTCAGCACAAGGAAAAGGAAGTGCTTCTTCACACAGCATATCGTTAAACTATGGAATCTGCTATCACAAGATATAGTCATGTCTACCAACAGAACTGTCTTTAATAGGGATTAGACTAGTATCAGAGGTGGCATACATTTGAATGTCAATTGCAGGGCATCTAGTTGGCCATTGTCAGAACTAGATGCTGGACTAGAAGGACCTTTCTTCTGATCCAACAGGGTTCTTTTTACATTATTATAAACCACTGAACCTCTTGGGCTTGCCAATCAGAAGGTTGGTGGTTCAAATCCCCATGACTGGGGGGAACTCCCGTTGCTTGGTCCCAGCTCCCATCAACCTATCAGTTTGAAAGCATGTCAAAAAAAGTAAAAATAGATAAATAGGTACTGCTCCGGCGCAAGGTAAATGGCGTTTCTGTGCGATGCTCTGGTTTTGGTGTTCCATTGCTCCAGAAGCAGCTTAGTCATGCTGCCACGTGACCCGGAAAAACTGTCTGCCGACAAACACTGGCTCCCTCGGCCTGTAAAGGAAGATGAGCACTGCAACCCCAAAGTCGTCTGCAACTGGACTTAACTGTCAGGTGTCCGTTACCTTTTTATGTGTATACAATACTCAACTGGGTGGATTCAATATAAGGTAGCTGCCTAAGTCCCTTTGTTTAACTTTTGATATACACACTTGAGCAGTTGAGGCCACATAGTGATCCACCTCAAGACACCTTATTAACTGCACTATCTGACTCTGAATTCTCAGAATGTGATAGCCTTCCATGAATCACCCCATGAATTCATGAATTCGCCATGTATTTTGGGGTACACGCAAAGCCAAGGCATTCCCCTGCTATAAACAGGACGTCCAATGTGAGAGCAACATCAGCATGTTGCACAAATATAACACTGAGCCACCATTCCCAAAGCAAGAGCAGATGCCATATTTCAGAAGCTGAGGAGTCTTTTTTCTTTTACTATCCATATGCGCAACACAGATTTGCTGACAGACCCAGTTAATTGGTAGGTAACTAGAAGAGAGATTAGAAAATGACAGGTGGTAGAAGAGTACACATTACAGTATTAACCTATTCCATTGGAATTGTTTTCAATACTCTTTTGTGAATCACATTTGTAATTATGAAAGAAAACTACTCAAGAAGTCTCAATCACAGCTTTCATAAAAACATACTTATATAGCTCCTTCCCATCCAATGTGGTTGAAACGTAGCTGCACTGATGAGACCTACAGTATAAGTATCATTGACCACTTGCTATCCTTTTGTGGATGTCCATGAGGACTAGAAGCTTTCACACACACACACACACACACACACACACACACACACATTGTTTTAACAGTGGGTTTTCAAAAAGTTGCTTAAATTTTTTTGAACTCTTTTCATATTAGGTTTAAAAATATAGAATCTTATCACTAAAGCATTAGACAGGATAACATTTTCTTACCTTATCATACCTCACAATCAGCCCCAGAAGGTAACTTATTTCTATTCTTGTTTTAGAGATGGCAAAAAGAGGGGGGGGGGGAGTGGATTATTAGCTCAAAATGTCATCTAGTGAATGCATGATTTAAGTACCTTGGAATGGATCTCACTGGACCTGTGTTGGATAAGTATTCATATTTATTTTGCACCCCCCACCCCCAAAAATTTGTAAAAACCAATTTCATGACCCTGAGGAACTTTTAGACTTCCATTTTCTTGAACAGCAGATGCCAGCACCCCCATGGCAAACTGGGGGAAGTGGTTCTGCCACAGTTTACTATAAAATATTGGATGGAGGAGGTTGCTCGGAAAAATGCTTAGCATTTCATTGCCACCTTGAGTCCCTGTCTGGGAAAAAATGTGAGATAGTTTTTAATCTTATAAATATTACTATCTTAGGATGAGCCCCTGTAACATGGAATTTAATTTTGAAATCAAGTTAAAAATACAGGTTAGAAAAACAGGAAAAACACTACAGACCAATAATGCAAAAATATGACTAAGAGAGAGAAAGGGAGAAATAAACTCATTGATTATAGAAGACTTGTGGAACTTGTGGAATAAAGCCGCCTAAGGAGAACCTTGCTAACTATTGAGAGAGCTTGGATGTATGAGCTTTATAGTCAAACCAGAGTAAGGATGAAAAACACACATCACCCATTCACACTTATAAGTGTATTTAAACATTCATAATAGGAGTTACATAAACATGTCAAAAAGAGAAAGTATGCATGAGCACAGTAGCCTTTCTCCCATCCCTGTTACCATGTGCATGCAAGGCTGAATGTACAGAGGTTACCCCACAGCAAACGTAGAAATCGAAGTGAAGAGGGAGCGATGTGAAGTTATCACACTCATGCATGCTTTACTCTCTTCACATGTTTATTTAAGCCCTGTTATGAATGCCTGAGTAGGTTTTCTGTTTGAATGGAATGTGATCCGAAGCTTGAAGGCCTTCCATTCTGTCATCCATTAGTTTAGGTATTTCACGCTGCCTTTCAGAGAAAGATCTCAGGGAGCCATATCTGTTTTCATTACAATCTCATCAGCTAAGTGAGGTGGACTGATAGTGAACTGCTGGGGCTACTTCATGTGGCGGAGCAGAAATCTGAATGCAAGACTCCCCTATCCAAATCCAATACTCCACCTATAATACTATAGCAGCTCTGAGCCATATGTAGAAAAATTAATACATGAGATTCTGCCATTTAATAATGGTGCAGAGAATATGCCATCCATAATTATGGGCCTGGCTTTTTTAGCTCTGCATTTTCATTTGACGAGGCTTATGAATGTGTGGCAGCAATAGAATAGGATGGGGCTTTAAGGAGCCTGAATGTTGTTAGATCCACTATTCGAAAGCTGGCAGCATCTGCATTTACTGGGTGGTATGCTTGTATGGGTTCTACCATATAGTGTAAGTACATATTAAAGCTGTCTTATATCAGGACAGACTATTTGTCCATCTGTCTCACTGTGGTCTACTATTGGCAGAAGTTCTCCAGAGTCTCAGAACTCTGCTAGCTGACCCTTTTGACTGGACATTACAGGAATTAGGCGAGGGACATTTTGCATGTAAAGCATGTGCCCTAATACTGAGCTAGGATTGCTTCCTTTCCTACATGAATGATACAGGACATGACAATCTTTAGATTCTTTCTGGCCCTCCTCTGTTGCATTGATATTTATCCCATCTTTGTACCAATCAGCATTCAATATGACTACTGTTCTATTACAGAAAAATTAACTTTGACAATGCATATTATGTTCAAGATGGAAAAAAATGCTCTCTCACATTTGCGTGTCGAGGTCCCCAGGGCCACTCCAATAACTCACACATCACACAGAAATTTTGTTTAAGGTTTTTGGCATAATTTTGGCCGCAACTTTATTAAAATACAAAAATGTGAGTGGTTGCTTAGGCATTGGTTGCGACTCTCTGCCCCCCATGGCGTACAGACTGACATTCCGCACGCCCTCGAAAGTCAGAAAAGGGGATTACACTTGGGGGTAGCGATGGAGCAGGGAAGCTGCCCTCAGCCCTCCCCAAATGCAACCAGGGGCTCTTGCATGTCCCGAGCCCCTTGACAGGGTGAACAAAAGCGGAGGTGAACAATAGTGAGCCCCTGTATTCCTTTAACAGAATCCCTTGCAGCAGCAGCATTAGAGGGGCAGGCACAGCCAATCCATGCCCCTCAACCAACCAAACCATAAAGCAATGCCTAACCACAACCTTACAAGTTGTGACGATTTGCTATGCAGTAGGCAAAAACCAAATGGCCACAGCCAATCAGCCAGATGGACAAAATTCATACTGGGCCACTGCCCCAAGAGCAGATGACCCCATGACAGGCATAGCAAGGTCTAAGCAAACAACCCTAAATATAGGGAGGGTGGGATGGGCAATCCGATGCACGGGGCAAAAAGAGAAAGCTCTACACCTCGTGCAGGGAGTTTTAGTATTTCTGGCTGTCAATCAACAAATGGCAACATTAGCTTCTTCCCAACAACAAGGGAAGCCCAATCACATCTGTGGCCAACGATCAATTAGCCTGCCCCACAACTTTGGAGTGTCCTGTCGGCCCCCTCCGCAACACGTGCTCTCCATGAAGGAGAACACCCTTTGTGACTGCAACCCAGAAATGCACTGAAACATTTCTATCTTGTACCAAAATTAGGTATGCATTCTGCTTGTTTCATTGTTGTACAAAAAATAAAAGTGGCCTATTAAATTTTCACAGGTTTGTTTTTGTTGTTGTTTTTTTGCTTCTGCCTGTTTTCTCATACTTCACGGTTAACAAGGCATGCGTGCTCACTCTTTTCTGTCACCGATTGCGACTCAACTTGTTGAGTTAAGAAGCTAAGAGTTCTGCAGAAGGTTACCTGCTGCGCTTGAGACACTAGAATCCATTGGTTTGTTGATTTGGTGAGAATCTCAGCTACAGCAATTATTCCCAAGTTTGTGATCTTGACAAAATGGAAAAAGAGGATGACATATGGCTAAGCCACAGGAGCTGAAGGAAATAAATATGAGTTAATAACTTGTGCTCACCATGAAGGATGATTGAAATGTGAAGTATCAGTGCTGCTGCTTCTACTCCTTCTGCTGTTGCTACTAAGATAAAAACATTGACTCAACACACACACACACACACACAAGGTGCAAAAATGCTACATTAGGAATGCATACGACACCCGTGAATGCAATTTGAGGTTTTGCAAAATGAATTTATTTTTTTTTGTAATGGAAGTTGGTACCCTCTAACCTCCAGTGGACAAGATAGAAAACTAAGTTATTGATATAGAAATTGCTATATTTCAACCTTCTCATTAACACAAAATAGGCTGTGATATTGCAAAAACATACAGCTGCATTCATACATGGTGTCTCATGCTTGAACCCAGGACTTAGTACACTTATCTTGCTATAAGCATCATGGATGTCAACACAAAATGGCTTCTATGGTCAGCAACAAAAGAAAGAGGTCCCAGTATTCTGTAACATTGAATACTATCACAAAAAACCACATTGCTTAAACCTATGAGTTTCAAAATAAGAAGTGCATATAATTGGATTCAACTTGTGTTTGTGTGCATATGTTATAGTTGTACAAAGTATGGAAGCTGTTTGTAAACACAATACCATATTTACAATTCTTGATGATTCATCAATCATATGGTGAATATTTGAAAATTTCATGGTTTAGCATTCCTCCCAATTGATTATTCATCTGCATATGCATCTCTATGTAGACTCTTCTTGCTAAATCATGTGGCAGATGTGTTAAAAAATGAACAATTTCCAAAAAGCTTCCGAAGAGCTACTCTCCTGAGTCCAAGGCGTTAACCACATCCCTGGACTAGTTGCAGGTAAGAAGATAGGCAGATGGGGACAACTGAGGTTGGTGAGGCAATTCCCTATTCCTCCTAATGGACCAGCATCCATTGTACAACCAGGTTGTAATCCAATGCTTTTCTTTCAGATTGTGCTTCAAGATTTTGATGGGCATTAAATGTTAAAAACAGGAAAGAAATCACTTGAATATAAGCCATAAATGCTGTAATATAAATTGGACACAGTAAATATCTATATGCTAATACCTATGAAGGAAAAATAACCCCTAATGAATCATTTACGGTACTTAGTTTCCCAATTTATGGGTGCAGGTTACAATTTCCCTGATACTCCTTTTTGTGAAAAATGTATTTGATATGTAGCTCATTAGCGGCAATTCATCATGTTGACGTCTGATTCTAAAGTATCCTATTCGTTTTGAGAAGCAACGAGCTATATTCCATGCTCCACAATCAGAACTCTTAAAAAATTAAAGTTGGCTTAGTGGGCATCAATACCAGATAAAGGAAAGGGCAGCATTGTAAGCTGAGTTGCATTTCCTTTCAACCTCATCATAATGATATTTAAAATATTTCGAGGCCATCTTTGTGGGGGAAACGTCTCTCATTGCAGCTTATGAAATAAAAACACAAACCCACCACTCACTAAAAACCAGTAATCGGGGGGGGGGGGGGAGTTGTTGGCATCCATTTGTTTTGGGAGACAATGGAGGAGTGTGCTTATGGAAAGGTTGCAGCACCTGTTGTGGCTGTAGAGACCGATGCAGGAGAGACATGCTCTGTTGCAGCTGGGGCAGATGAAGGAGTCCAGTTGTGCTCCTGCAGATGCACCATGGTGTTTCTTCTTTCCACACTCCTCCCAGTGGTTATTCCTTCTCTGGTCACTGCTATGGATACATGACCTGACTGTTTCCAGGCACTGCTGTCACCATTTAGCCCATGAGTATTAGAACCAAACAGAACAGGGTGGGGAACCTTTGGCCCTCCAGAGGTTGCTTAAGTTACAGCACCCATCAACCCTAACAAGAAATACCAATGGACAGAGATAATAGAAGCTGCGGCTCAGCCATATCTGGAGGTCCAAAAGTTCCCAACACCTGCAATGCAAGATAATTAGGCAGCCATGCAATAAAACAACTCAAGAGATAGCTGCAGAAGGCAAATGGGCCCTGACGGTTTTCTAAAGGGCTGTAACAACAGTCTCCAACAGACCCTGGGTTCATTCCAAAGATGTGGGACCACTGCAGAAAACACACTGTCCCTAGGACCTGGAATCAATTCATCAATGGAATCTGAAAGCCTGTTCACAACAGAGCTAGACAGTACAAGAAATAAAAAGATGCTACCATTATATAATTCTGTGCCCCTTCTCCCCAGTAGCATATTTCATAGCACCACACTGTGAGAGTGTCACGTCACATGCTGTGTTATACTATATGATCTTGGGAAGAACTGTGAGGCAGAAGCAACTGTCATGTTTCTGGTAACCTAATTTTATGGTTAGAATTACAGGCCATTGTGGTAGCCACTACAAAATTTTAATGTAAAACAGTTATCATGAAAGGAAGGATTCATAAAAGTGAGAGCAGGAGGATACAACTTCAGCGGAGAACCTTAAAGTGATTATTTGTAGATACTCAGAGTATCTCATTTTTACCACCCATCTTCATTGTGATAAAAACATATGAAGAACCCTGATAGATCATGCCAAATTTCCAGCTAGTCCAGCAGCCTCCTCTCACAGTAGCAGAATACAGCGGTACTATGACTTCCCTTGATCTAGACATTATACTTTTGTGGATACATTCTTCTGATCTACCAAACTTGTAACTCCACCAAAAAATGAAATGAGATTCATCTGATATAACTTGTTTTTGAAAAACCCATCTAGGATCTTGATATTCTACGCATCTAAGTGCTTACAAACTGGCTGTTTAATTACCTGCTCTAGAACCTTTCCTGGTATCAACATCAAGCTGACCAGTCGGTAGTTGCCTGGGTCTTCTTCTTTTTCGCTTTTTAAAAATGGAGACCACATTCACCTGCCTCCGGTCTTCAGGCACCTCCCCTGTTGTCCAAGAATTATCAAAGATTATAGACTGTGGTTCTGAGTTTGCATCCACAAGCTCCTTCAGTGCCATTGGGTGAAGCTCACCAGGACATAGAGATTTGAATTCCTTTAAAGAAGTTAGGTGTTTCCTTACCACATGTTTTCCTATCTTGGGCTGCAGATAGGTTGATCACTGCTTTCTTTTGGTTGAAGACAGAGACAATGTGACCCTCTTAGGTCATTTGGTATGAGGAAAACACTGATTTTAACAGTTTGAAAATGGTGTTGTGTTTATTCTAGTCCAAAACAGCTCTCTCCCCAATGTTTTCTGTTTCCCATAATAGTCTCACTAATGGAGGTGCTACATCTATATATAGCAGTCTTTGGAAGTGTACCTATGTCTAAGCCAGATGACAGTTTGTGGAATTCAATGTGCTGTATATTCTATGAATGTTAGATACTCTCATAAACTGAGACACAATATGTGGATTTTAACAAATCCCTGTTCTGTGTGTGAAACTCATAGAGCTGGGATGGAAATACTTAGGTATGTCACTATTCATAAATTAAAAATAATCTTAGCTATATTTAAATATTTTTGTTTCTACTTTTGTAATCTGCTGATCAAGGGAAATAAAATATGTATATTTCATATAATCAGGCTTTGCTTATTGGTCTTTCTGGCTAAGATGAGAACACTCTCTCTCTCTCTCTCTCTCTCTCTCTCTCTCTCTCTCTCATCTTGCCTTAAAAATATATCATCCGTCCACATGCCCTTTTGAGATATAGCTTGATATTTAATAATTAATGCAAGGCTGCCATCAGCTCCCTCTTCAAAACATGTTTTACATTGGGATTTTACCTCTCCATCAGTGGTTATCAAAAGGTCATTAGCCTTATTGTACTTCAGCTACTTAAGTGTCCTTTTGAACTACATCCTTGAATTTCAGGTCAATTATTCATTGTGCTCAGTGAATGCATAAAATGTTTCAAAATTTGGTCTCTCCATCTTAGGTCAGCAATACAGCATAGTGCATTCCCATTAGATTTCAATAACATCAAGAGCTTTCTCAGACAAAAGATTTAAGCAAATACCACTTTCAAATGCAATCTAAAAGTATCGTAACTGTTGGCAGTTTTTTAGGAGGCATCATTCCTTCCAAAGAAATTCAAGGCAGAAAACAAAACAAGATGGAATATATATATTTACAGCTAAAATTTTCAGGGTTCCATAAACAACGTATTTTAATCACCAAATACCTGGAACAACAAGAAAGGTAAGAATAACCCAAATGTTAAAAATGAAGGGAACGGAAAACCTTCACTTCTACAGGAATTCCCTAAGTGGGGGACCACTACAAAGAAGGCCTTGCCAGAGTTCAGTTCCATCCAGAAAGTGTACAGTGGTGGCATTGCTAATAAAGTTTCTGTTACTGATTGCAAGGCCTGTGATGAATAATGGGAGTTCCTGCTTCATGAAGGTACTTTTTTGTGGAAAAAAGAAACTTGCAGTTGTGCTGTGTATATGCTCCCCAAGGCCCAGGAGTGGGGAAACCTGACCCATGGTCTCCATCTCTTGGCTCCAGCCATTGTGCAGCCATTTGGCTTTTAAAAGCTTCCATTGTTAGCGATGATAGCTTTTTCCCCACACACATAATTGCTGTATTTTCTGGGGGTGGAAGGAGAGTTAAGGTCTAGGCTTTGTCTTCTGAGCTTTCTCAGAAATTGCTAAGACTGGCACCATATTTGCCAAGAGTTTGCTGAGAAAAACCTGAACTAATTATAAGGTGAGCTTAGGAAAATGTGTCCAACGTGAGTTGTGGTTCGAGGACCCGACCCCCGCTGTGTGGAATGAATACACAAGGACACGTGATATAAGGTTAATGGGCAAGAAAAGGCCACAACTTTATTGATTACAGCAGTGATAAGGTATTGGCTTAGGCATTGGATGTCTAAAACAAGGGGGTTTATTCACCAGTAGGTGGAGCCTGTTGATGCTAATCCAACTATAGGCTCTCCCCTGATGTCACCGAGGGTTGTGCCATGGCCTCCCGCCAAGCAGGCATCGGACAGAGTACACGACCGCCGGATTTCTTTAACGGAATACCCCAAAATTGAAGGCATAGGCGATGGCCACACCTAGCTCTTCGACACACCACAACACATTATTCCAATGCCTAACCGCCTCGCGATGAGACGATGGAGAGGAGAATGAGGCTGAGGAAGGGCTGGCGCCGCAGCACATAGGCTGCTGAACACGCCCCCTCAGAGGCACCTGGTTGGGTGCCTGCCGATGGGCGTGGGCGCCAGTCAGGTGAGTGGGGGAGGCAGGGGGCTACTGCCCCCTGCTAGGGGCGGAGCTTGGGCTCCCGCCCACAACCACTCCCCTCTCTTCCAGGGAGGAGAGTCTTTCTGATAATAATGATTTGCATTTTAGAACCATATTCTAGGCTGAATGTCTTAAACAAAGAAGCTAACTATCTAAAACTACCATTTATTTACAAATTTCCTTGACAAGCTCCTTAAAAAAATGAAAAAATGAAACATCTCTTTCAAATAATTCAATCGGAATTACTTTCTTGTGCTGAATAGGATTATAAAGCACATCAAACTGCTTTGCTTGGGAATTTAAATTGTATATTCAATGTCATTGTTAACTGTAAGTGGAAGATTTTATCCTCAAAATAGAATTATTGAAATTATAATAATGCAGTCTGGTCCAGGTGAATGGCCTTTTGTTGGTCTGTTGCTAAGGATACCATTTCAAGTAGAGGGGAACAATATTTTCGCATCTTTTCCAGTGTTTAAAATAGTTGCCCAAAGAAATCAGAGGGTGGGGGAACTAACCAAACACATACATTAAAAAAAGTATTTTTTTAGTACGGGGTTTAGCTTGTTTGGGAAAGGAAGGAAGGAAGGAAGGAAGGAAGGAAGGAAGGAAGGAAGGAAATAGTCCACTCTGTACCTTGGTTAGTTAGTTTTAACATTTGTGAAAATCAGTTAAGTCCTTTGAAGCCTCACTGGTTCAATGGGAGGAATTTAAGCATACACACCGGTATATCTTCAACTGAAAACTCAATAATTTCAAAGTAGTTTACTGTGATGGGTTCTGTATCAATTTTAATGGTATCCGTGGTGCTGTGGGTTAAACCACAGAGCCCAGGACTTGCTGATCAGAAGGTCAGCAGTTTGAATCCCCGCGACGGGATGAGCTCCCGTTGCTCGGTCCCAGCTCCTGCCAACCTAGCAGTTCAAAAGCACGTTAAAGTGCAAGTAGATAAATAGGTACCGCTCTGCTGGGAAGGTAAACGGCGTTTCCGTGCACTGATCTGGTTTGCCAGAAGCGGCTTAGTCATGCTGGCCACATGACCCGGAAGCTGTACGCCGGCTCCCTCGGCCAATAAAGCGAGATGAGTGCCGCAACCCCAGTCAGCCACAACTGGACCTAATGGTCAGGGGTCCCTTTACCTTTACCTAGTAGTAGTGGTAGTAGTAGTAGTAGTAGTAGTAGTAGTAGTATTTCTATTCTCCCCTTCCTCCTATAGAAACCCAGGTTGGTTCACATCACATTTACTGTGGTAAAACATGACAATCACAAAACAGCAATTAAAACATCTGAAACTACATATCTAAAACCAAAGTGCCCAGGGAAGCAGATCATGCTGCTAAAATGGTTGGACTTCAGCTTCAGTGTATGCCCTCAATGCCCAAGGAAACAGATGCTGCATCTTTAGTTGAGGCCAAAAGGATGCGCTTTCCTGAGGAAGTTCCATAACTGAAGCATCACTACTAAGAAGGCCTATTATTTTGATCAAATCTCCAAGATTCCTGAATAAAGCAATCATATTTAGCAGCACAACCAAACATTTCTAGCATGTAGCTAGAAATCTCACAGGTACCCTTCTACAGCAATGGATTAATCATTTACAAACACAGTGAACAAGTACAAGTAGAAGTACAGCAAGGACTTTTAAAAAGGAAAGGAATTCAAACTAAGGGATGCTATAAAACCATGGTTATTATCTTTTATAGAGAGAGCGATATGTTCAAGCTTCTAACTACATTGCTTTTGCAGTGGACAGATCCAAAACAATGCTCCTGAGCTTGTTTGTGGATGGAAAAACAGCTGCCAGTTGGATTACAATCTTCTCTAGATGTTCCAATGCATTTTCAGTATGCAAAAAAATGTGCACAAGAATTTGTATTTTACAAAATTTGTATTTTACAGTGTGAAGGCCACTTCCTGCAAGGCCCTTTCCACCTGGCCTAGGGGGCGGGGCCCACACTCACCAGCCCTACAAAAGAGGCTCCTCATGAGGCCGGAGGAACATCGCCCAGCTGTGAGGCGTAAAGGTTGCTCGCTGCCAAACCCTTTCCACCTGGAGGAACATCGCCCGGGTATTGTTTTATTTATTTATTGACTTAATATGCTTTAAACCACTTTGAGATTTTTATTAAAAATGAAATGAAATGAAATGAAATAAACCTGAGTACGTACTATGTATTTTACTGGTGAATGCATTTAAAAGGCACATGCATTGCTCCTGTTTAACCTGTGGGGTCTAGATGAATTCTCAGAAGGGTGAGATACACCTGATACATTTAGCAGCCAAGCTGGAGTGATGCTCCACCTGCAGGAACATAATTTAAATACCAAGGCCCTTTTGGAGAGATAATGTGTCATACATTTTTATCATCTATTAGCCATATACTACGTGAACTTCTAAGTTAGGGCACTTGTTAAACATTTATAAATGCAAGATAGGCTGCCAAATGCTACACTGTGGAAACAGAAGTGCACCTGCACAAACAGGCTGGAAGCATTATTAGTGTGTGAACTTGACCCTGGAGTACATGAAACAGCACCACTAATTTCTTTTTAAAAATGTGAAAAATGGCTGAAATGTCTGTTCAGTGATCTGCAATTTATTGATGGAAAAACACATCTGTCCTTTTAATATTCATGACTGTTGCCACGTAAATTACATGTCCATGGAGGTTATTTATCTCCAAAGATAAGAGATCCAGAAAAGGACATCACGCTTTCCTTTATGGATTAGTAGGACTGCTCCCCCCAAAAAAATATCAAAGTTATATTCTATATTAAAAGCATTTGAATTGTTGAATTTTTGGCACAGATCATTGTTCCATTAAAGGGGAAAAAATAATTAATGTACATAAGCTTTTGATGAGAACACTTGTAAAAGTGATTTCCCCTTGACTTCATTGAGATTTGGCTTTGGCTTTTAGTTTGCTGTTTTTTTTTTATTGTTGTTATGTTTTTAATTTGTGATTGTGAGTTATTCCGGGGGCTGCGTGAGACCAAAAGGCAGCTGGTCCATAATTCATAAAAGGGATTGGGTAAGTCATAAATAATAATAATAATAATAATAATAATAATAATAATAATGATAATAGTTCGGGTAGCAACAAACAAGGAATGCGGGTGGCGCTGTTGTCTAAACCACTGAGCCTCTTGGGCTTGCTAATCAGAAGGTCAGCGGTTCGAATCCCCATGACGGAGTGAACTCCTGTTGCTTGGTCCCAGCTCCTGTCAACCTAGCAGTTCGAAAGCATGCCAAAAAAGTGCAAGTAGATAAATAGGTACCACTCCGGCAGGAAGATAAACGGTGTTTCCATGCACTGCTCTGGTTTCGGTGTTCCATTGCACCAGAAACGGCTTAGTCATGCTGGTCACATGACCTGGAAAAACTGTCTGTGGACAAACACCGGCTCCCTCGGCCTGTAAAGCGAGATGAGCGCCACAACCCCAGAGTCGTCTGCAACTGGACTTAATTGTCAGGGGTCCTTTACCTTTACCTTTACCTTTTTTAGCAAGAAACAAACAAACAAACAAAATGCCAAGAGTTTCTCCTTAAAACCAATGCAATCCACACTAGGCATTCTTTTCTGTTTCACCCCATACTCATTACATGCAAATGTGGCTCTGGTCAACTCCCAAGATACTGGGTTTGGGATGGGCCACACCTGGCGGATCCATTCCATCAACCTGGGGTTTGTGGAATAATGAACTGATCCTGGGACTCAATGCCATGCCAGCCCTTGCCCTGCCTGCTGCTGTCAATAAAGATTTGGCTTGATTTTATCCCAGCACCATGGTACAGTCTGGTTATTTTGCTGCTGTCATGGTTCACATATTGCGCCTGCTTGGGCAAACATTTTTGCAAGCAATTTTCCCTAATGCGATGAATTTTATGTTATTTTGCACTAATATATGCATTTAATGGACACTCCCCTCCCCATTTTTGTACATGCTATCTGGTTGGGGAATTGCATCATAACACTTGGAGAATTGCAAATTCTGAAGGCTAGCAGGGTTACAGTTAGCATATTGCTGCAGAAACTGAAAATTAGATAGCTTTGAATTTCTCCCCCATTTCTAAACTGAAGCAACAATTTTGGTCTCTTTCTTCCTATATGTAACTTTTTGTTTCTTGCTTACTATCTTCATGTTAGACTTTTCAAAAAGAAAGTTACAGTTAGGCACAAATAGTCACCGACACTATCCACTCTGTTTCTTGGCAAAGTAACCTCAGCAACCATTCCCCCAAATTTTTCTAGAGCAGGCATCTCCAACCTGCAGCCCTCCAGGTGTTTTTACTGCAGCCCTCCTACAACTCCCATGATCCCTAGCTAACAGGACCAGTGGTCAGGGGTGATATGAACTGTACTCCAAAACATCTGGAGGGCCAAAGGTTGGGGATGCCTGCTCTAGAGGAAAGATATCCATACAGTTCCTTGAGGTGGAGCTCACCATTAGCAAATAAAGCAACAGTTTCCTTCTCTCTCTCTCTCTCTCTCTCTCTCTCTCTCTCTCTCTCTCTCCCCTTCCTGATTTACTAAGCAGCAGCAACTGTGTGACAACCTAGCCTCCATTTTGTGTTCTCTACAATGCCCCGGGTATAGCTATCAATTGTAAATATTGTTTTTACGGTTTTTATAATGCCGCTGCTGATGTGGATTCTCATCTTGCAATACATTTCCCCTCTGAGATTTCCCATAGTGAGATCTTCTAGTTGGTGAAGAAACTATATTTTTGTTGTTGTCAGAATCGGCTAATGATTAGCTGAGAGAATTTTAGTCACACTTTCATGCTTTCGAGACACCTGACGTATGGTGCAAACAGAAGCTTATAACTAATTTCCTGCCTTAAGATGTTAATTTGCCATGCATATAGAAGGCTGATTCTGATGCCAAGTGTGTATTATATTTCTTCTAACACTGCCTTACTTCCAACATGTGTTTCACACAAGCTGGAATATCTGAGTATTGACAGAATTGAGGCTAGAGGCGGCATGACATTCAAAATAACTGCCAATATCATAATGCGGCTATACAGCTCTGTGCACGGTTCTGGTTGCCTCAATTCAAAAAGGATATTGTAGAGCTGGAAAAGTTTTAGAAAAGGAAACAAATTCTAGAGCCCTCTGAGGGAAACAACATTTGGGAATTTTTAGTTTTTAAAAAGGTGAGAGGTGATAAAATTATGCATGCTGTGGATAGACCTCTCAAATGATACTAGAACACAGGGCCATACATTGGTCTTCACCTGGCTCACAGCTTGATGCAAGGTGGGTCACGATAGGAGCATTACCACAATGAAAATATATAGTAAAAGATTAAGAAATGGATCCTCAAATGAATGGTTGGGCTAAAGTGAGTTCTGAGTCTAAAAAGATTAAAGATACATGCAATAAACTATTTTCCTTTTCCAGGTTGACACTTGTTATCCCAGGGATCTGTGCTCTTCTGTAATGATCTGTTCTTTGGTGTTTCCAAAGGGACTTCTACAAGGTTATCTATAATAACCATTAGCATCCAAAATCAGTGAAACTCCAATATACAGGCTGAACTCCACTTTTGGTAGGAAACAAATTTATTCTCTCCCTCTCTCTCTCTCTCTCTCTCTCTCTCTCTGCTTTGCAACACGGCAACAAGAGAAAGGGGAGAGAGGATACTTTCAACAAGAAAGAACACTATCGTATCTTGTGTGACCTAGTTTTATGTAATGAATTTCAATTTGTCTATTTTCTTTAATTAGGCTGTAGGAAAAAAATGCCTCTTACCTTGAAGATGAATTTCCTTAATCTTTTAATGTGACATCTGGAACTTTCATTGATTAGTAATAGTCTGACATTCTTATCATTTGCTAATGATATGTTGCAAATTTTCTCAACTTTAGCAGACTTAGAGACTTTGGATTGGATACAGACTAATAGTTAGCTGAACTTAGTTCCCACAGAAATCAATGGGATAATGAAATTTTCATATTCATTTTAAGGGTATCTAAGTCCAACTAACAGACTGGATCCAATCCAATATGTAAATTACACATAACAAATTGAGGTGTCTTTAAGTTCTCAACAAATTAATGAAATGGCGAGAACAACTTAAAGATTAATTAGCCCTGAAATAGACATATGTTGTCCTTAAATAATAATAAAAAGTAGCAAGGACAATTTCTCAATTCTACTGCTCACATACACAATGCTGGTAACAGATTTTGACTTTCAAGAAGATTTCAGCTCACATTTGGGATGAAGAAGAAACAAATCAGGACAAGGACAAGGTGATGGTGTTCTGTACCTACTTACCTCAGATCATGACCCATTGAGCTTGAAACCTGAGTGCCTTTCCTCGATGGTTTTTTTTATTTTGTTAGGTGAAAAGCACTCCTAAGCAAGTGCACATGGAAGTGAGCCCCATAGGGTTCAATAGGACTTAGATCCCCACAACCATGCTTAGAACTGTGACCTTAGTAATGTAAATTACTGGTAACAGTGGCCCAATTCAGATGCAATAAGCTCAGTCTAATCAATCACAGTTTATCATACCAATAGCCAGCACTGTTTCTGCATGCTCCTTTTTCATATCTCCCTTCTTTTCTTCTTCCCCTTGTGTATCAGACACCAGTGCTTTTCTCATAGTCTATTACAGCACAATTTACAAATCAGAATCTGTTCCTTTGGGCTATCTTCTGAACATTTCTTTTTTGAAGTGGGAACTGGATTCAAAGTTGTGCAATAAACAAACAAACAAGAACAAATGGCTCCCTGCAATTCAACTAGGCTGGCTGTGAAGACTTTGCTCGATGTCTCCTGCAGCTTCCAACTGTATCTTGTGCCCTGGGGAAGACTCTTTAGCTCAGTGGTCTGCAAAGATGGTCAAAGGATGGTCAAATAGTGAACAAAGTTAGGGGAAACTATTTGGGCAACTCTATTGTAGTCTATTTGCCAGTAGTGCATTATTATTGTGTCAAGAGCATGTTGAAGTCTGGGGTCTTATTACTCACATGCCTATACATACCTAAAAATACGAGCCTCTCAACTGAAGATGATACTTTGATGCTTTGGATACAATAAATAAACACAACTACCCTACTGGAAACTGAATGCTACTTTGTAGGTTAAATATGCCAAAAGAACCTGGTAGTGTCAACTTTAAATAGTCACATTCCATTTAGCATTCCAGGAAAATAACAAATACCTTGGTGCTACCATAGAAATGTTTATCAAAGTCAGATTTAGGGGAGCACAACTGGTTTGCCCACACTGGGCACTAAGCTAAAAGGGTGCCACTGATGATGTTGCAACAATGACAAACAACAGAATGTGAGAGGCGGGTGGGGTGCTGAAGTTTGGTAGAGCACAGGGGTGCCACTGATATTTTAAAGCCCAAAATTTAAAGCTCCACTGTGATGATGATCATTTATTGGTTGTACATATGAATTAAAGGATAGCTATGTTGAGCTGTTTCTGTAGATTTTCCTGTACTATATAAAGTATATTTTAGAGACTAAACTGAGCTCCTGTTGACATCCACACAGTGATGATTCCAGCAATGCCAGGACAAAACCATAGTAGTCCATGTTTCTAAAGAGGCAGAAGCATTAAGAAACCCAGAAAGTGAAGTTTTGGATCATAGTGATGTAAGGAAAACAGAATGTTAGCCTCTTTCTATTAAGGAGTTTGATGTTATGCTTTAGAAAATTAGATCTATAAAGGAGTCTGAGAAGAAACTAATGTTCATTTGTCTGCTTTAGCTACATAGCTTAGCATATTCAAATCAAAGGTACAGCTTAGATTGGAGCCTTTCTGAATAGCTTAAGAAAACGTTAGTTCAACAACTTTCTTCTTCTTTTGTAGTCTCAAGCATTTTCAAAGACCAATTTGTCAGATGTAGAGATCAATAGGCTCATGTGGATGACTTTCCTAATCCTTCTCACCCTGTGTGTTATATGCTCTGGTATTTTTTACAAACTATCTGTTTATCTGTTATTGAAGCAAGAGTATTATTTTTCCTTTTCTTGCTTGGTGTGGACATATTTTGAATCACAACAAAAGGTTTAAGTTGTTTGCAGTTATGATCTACAGCAATGGGCATAAATCCTCACGGTATTGATTAGGCTCTCAGAGTGGATTTAGCTTCAATGGAAAAGCAAGCTTGAAAAAGAGTTGGAATCAACTCTCAAGATAATGCCATAATTACTAGGTATGCAGTCAGATTTCGAAAGCCTGATTTTGAAAACAAAAATATATATGGGATAAAGAGAAGGAACGACTGAACAAAGGAAGAAAGGTGGCCATAAATAAAATACTATTAGTACATTGAACAGGATTTTCTATTTCTGCTGTGTTAACAAGCTTTATTATAACAAATGAACATAGGCATCTTATCTACACCTCCTGCAGCATATTTTATTCTTTGTCAATATATACCTTTGCTACAGTAGTAACCTGCACACATTTTAGACAAGGCTTATTTATCCTAAACTTCAGAACCTGTTCCACATTTTTTATTTTATAGATTAGTATTAATCTCTGCTTCTCTTATTATGTAGTGGCCTTTCTTGCTGGTGCATGCATTAGTGCCAGAGTCTTCTAGGAAGGCCCTTTGTGCCATCAGAAAGGCTGAACAGTGTTCTAGTCCTCAGTGCATCAATTGATTACTCTTGCCTTCATATCAAAGGTCAGTGTGCATAGAAAATTACATCACAGAAGACCTGAAAGGGAAACAAAAGACTCACTACTCTGCTCTAAGCAAGAATATCCTACTGTCTAGACTCTTAAGACAAAATATTAACCAAATGTTCCACTGAATTTAATTGGGCTTACTCCAAGGTAAGTGGGGTTAGAATTGCAGCAAGTTCAATAAGAAAGAGTATTATAGCGATTATGTGCCCCTTTTGTTCTTCCTATCAAATCAATTTCACATGCAAAGAGGAGATTCTGTACTTCTTACACATTGGATTAGTTTGTAGGAGGAATGTCGGGGAATTCCATTGGAATTGAAAAGTGGAAGCTGCCACTGTTCACACTTTTGACCCAGTTCTGCAAAGGAAATCAATTCAGCTAATCCATTTGGTATTTGATCACAATGTGCTTTTGAAAGAAAAGAGGGAGGAAGTGCTTGCAACCGATGCATAATAAATGACTTGTTTTAAAAATCATTTTAATGTTCCCTTCAAATGGAAATAAGTGGTATAGGAATAGTTACATCATTATTTACATTCATAACTCACATAAATAATTATGTAGTGGACAGTGAGATGACTTATTTAGTATTTCGGGGGAACTGAACTGCAGTAGAATGGAAGCAACGTTGCCTGTGGTTAAGCCAAGTAATAATGAAAATAGCATTTAATACTTTTCTTTTTCTAATAAGCATTTATTATTGTCTCCAGGCATTTAGAGGTTTCAACATCAACATCGACTTCCTGATGGTAGCAATTGATTACATTTCACAGACATATGTAAAAAGGTAATTATTAAATCAACTCTCATTAGTTATAGGATGCACTGAACCAAGTTCTAATGAGAACATGGAATTTGATGGAAATCAAATTTGATTAGGATCACTTTATTAATAGTAACAGAACAGAAAATTCAAATAAACTAACTGTGGTGATGAAAACTTGGCATTCCTATTTTGATTCCTATATTTAAAATGGGTCTGCACTAGGGACAACGTCATGTGAGCTCAGCAATTGCTGGGGAAACTCAGCCAGATGGGCGGGGTATAAATAAATTATTATTATTATTATTATTATTATTATTATTATTATTATTATTATTGGCTAGCACCTGCTTTCAGCCCTCACATTTGATGCCTACAAGCTGTGTCACCAAGTTGGGTCTTTGGATTTTTGCCATTGGGATCTTTGAACAGCAGATCCACTACCATTTTATAAAGCACTTTTTAGACTCCATTGAGTTTCAGAATTATGTGAGATGGAGAGCTTATACTAAGCATATAAGTCCAAAGACTTCTGGTACAAACAGAATGGTCACATGGTTCTGCAGTGTCCTATGTTTGTAAACATGAATGGACACTTAAGAAGCTGTGGTCGTTTTGTGATCTAGAGAATCACGAGACAATAAAATATAAATTTGAGAACAACAATAAATAGGATGTTTATACCATTCCTCAAATCATTATTTGAACAAGTTCAATCTCTGACACATGCCACCAAAAGAATGAAATTCCCCTAAGGCAGGCATCCCCAACCTGCGGCCCTCCAGATGTTTTGGCCTACAACTCCCATGATCCCTAGCTAACAGGAACAGTGGTCAGGGATGATGGGAATCGTAGTCCAAAACATCTGGAGGGCCGAAGGTTGGGGATGCCTACCGTAAGGCTTCTCTGAAGCCCCAGACTGCAATATCAAATCTGATCATAACTGTCAACCTTCCCTTTTATGCGGGAAATTCCCTTATTCCAGTGCTGTTTCCCACTGCTATTCCGGATTGTTTGATATCCCGTACACTGTCCCCGGGACAGGTGAGGCTGCTGATCCCTTATTTTCGAGGCTGCTGATTCCTTATTTTCAAATCTGAAAGTTGACAGCTATGGATCTGATACTTTGGTCCAATGTATGTCTACATTTTAGCTTATATTAGATATTTTTATTCAGCTCTTTTCATAATATATGTGATGAATACGAATCCACACATAGAATAAACATAGGTATATTATTTATCTATAAACAGAATTCTGAATTTTCTGTTCTGTTACTATTAAGAAAGTGATCCTAATCAAATTTGATTTCCATCAAATTCCATGTCCTCATTATAACTTGGTTCAGTGAATCCTATAACTAATGAGAGTTGATTTAATAATTACATTTTTTACATGTCTTTTTACATAAAGTGTAAAAAAACCCCAACCTGTGTATATTAGGGAAAACTGAGCACGAATATGCATCTGTTGGTGGAAATAGCATACAAATATGAATTCTGTTAAGGAGAAAATGCTCACAGCAGTATGTTCAACTGACAAAATAATGTATATAATCTATATATTTATAGAAATGTGCATTAAAATGTTTACTTTTTTACTTTCGGTTAAATTGCGGGTTGAGGTGGCAGTGTGCAGTGAACTTAAATTTGGAAAAATGTGAAAGAGAGAGAAACTGAAATTGACAGATGCATCCATCTCTGTTTTTGTTAACTTGTTCTGATTTTGGGGACCACTTTTCAAAACCGCAGACATTTCCACAATTTCCTGAAATTCCCCTCAAACGCTAATTCCGTCATTGGAATCCCAAATATATCTGAGAAAATCCAGACATATGCCAACACTAATACTAAGGGCAGTCAGATTCTACTGCTCAGACTTTAAGGATTGTAAATTATGGAGGGCAATGCAAGATATAGGGTACAGTGTTTTCTTTTTATTGTAATTTCATGAATTTTACAAAATTAAGCACTGGAATCTGAAACTGCTTTTGAAGATATGCTTCAGCTCTACTGGTTTCCAGATGTGGACCACTCTTATAACTATAAATATGATCATGTTCTTGATTCTTGATGACATTTTCAAATAGTAATACATCTCAGTTCACAGTCTAAAAAGTTAATCTCCCATTCATAGAATACATTCTTTTGACTCCAGATATCAATACTACCAGGGGTGTAATATACAGTGTTCCTGAAGACTATATATTTTTCAAAAGGTAGTAAATGCAGCAGTTTAACGAGAGTTCAGTTGATTTGGTGCATGTTATACAGCACTGCAAATTATATACTTTATGAAGGAATAAAGCCATCAAAATACAACTGAAAATTGTTATGGTTTTATTTTTAATCTGTTTTTTCATATAATTTCATTATGTATAACTTTTATTTTCAGAGAACAAATGAGCTGCATAACATTCTAGACTTAATTATGCTAATATATGTAAATAGTGCAAGAAAGCGTGTTCTCCTTCATGGAGAGCACGTGTTGCGGTGGGGGCTGCCAGGACACTCCAAGTTGGGGGGCGGGCTAATTGATCGTTGGCCACTGATACGATTGGGGCTTCCCTGTTGTTGGGAAGAAGTTAATGTTGCCATTTATTGATTGACAGCCAGAAATAGTAAAACTCCTTGCACGAGGCTAGGGCTTCCTCTTTTCGCCCGTGCATTGGATTGCCCGTCCCTCTCTCCCTTAGAATAGGGTTGTTTGCTTTGACCTTGCTATGCCTGTCATGGGGTCGTCTGCTTTGGAGCGGGGGCCTGGTAGGAATTTTGTCCATCTGGCTGATTGGCTGGGGCCATTTGGTTTTTGCCTACTGCGTAGCAAATCGTCACAACTTGTAAGGTTCGCGGTAAGGCATTGGTTTATGGTTTGGTTGGTTGAGGGACATGGATTGGCTGTGCCTGCCCCTCTAATGCTGCTGCTGCAAGGGATTCCGTTAAAGGAATTGGGAGGTTCCCTGCTCCGCGTAACCCCCAAGTGTATTCCCCCATTCTGACTTTCGCATCGTGCGGAATGTCAGTCTGTCCCCCATGGTGGGGGCAGATAGTCGCAACCAATGCCTACGCAACCACTCACAAATTTGTATTTTAATAAAGTTGTGGCCAAAATTATGCCAAAAATCTTAAACAAAAATTTCTGTGTGATGTGTGAGTTATTAGAGTGGACCTGGGTACTTCGACACGCAAACAATAGAACTTTGAATTATAATGGCTCTAAAAGCTTTCTTAAATAATATAACAATGCACACACTTAAATGCAATTAAATATGTCATGGAACCATTGCAAATTAGGATCTCTCTGTCACACTCCCTCTAGACTAGGAGTGTGCACTGATCACAAGATTTGATTTCAATCTGTACTTTTCACTTCAGTAAGGAGCCTGATCTGTTCTGAGTTGCTCTGTGGTCAGTCAGATTCAACTTCTGTCCTCTTTCTTTAACAGGATGTTCCTTTAAATTTGTAGGCCTCAAATGGCAGACAGCATTGGCAGCTCTCAGTGGTGTGGAGGGCAGTTGTGTATGAAGTCCTCTCCTCACCCCTCTTTCTGTTTCACCATTTTTACCTACTCTCCAAAATGTTGTTGGAGTCCTCAAACCAGGCTGCATGTCTTCCCGTCCATGCTCCCACACATGTCACGTGACAAGATCATGGTGCTTAAAATACATGATTTTTTTTCCTTTACAGTACATGGTGGCAAAGTTCTGCTAACTGAACTCAGGGTGTATTTTCTGGAGATTCAGTTGGGAATGGGAGCTTACACTGCTATTAGCTACAGATGGGAAAGACTTTTATTGGAAAAACAGGCTTTTGTAGCAAATTCACAGCTCTCTATAAAGAAGCTGTCCAGCTATTCTATGAATTGTTAAAGACTCCCTGTTGGGAGTGGCAGCAAGAACTTGCTGAAGCTGCCACTAAACTGAAATAACTGTGAGGAAGCTTTCCCAGATGGAGATAAACCTTTCTAGCTTGACATTAACCCATTTCCAAATCTAATTCTGTGAATATGGTGTGGAATGGAGAAACTGCACAGTTAAGTGGGACAAAGAATGTGGCTCAAGAGGCATCCACAAAAATAGGAAGTAAAGTGATACACAACTAGGCATCCTGCATTCAAGGAAATGCTGTCCAGTGAAGGCCAAATAGATGATGAGATATGATATATTGATAGGAGTTGTCATATGCTCAGGGACAAAGAAGAGCAAACCTTATAGCCATTGCTGCAAAAAGGAAACACGTTGATATTTGGGCAGCCAAGCTCTGATGGATGTACAGAGATAATAGCAGAGATAATATTTGTAAAGGCCAGAGGATTAAACATATTCCATATATCAGGATAGGTCTTGGTTTTGATTTACATTTTTTTTTAGAGATTGTGTGAGTTTTGGGATGGTGGAAAGACAACAAATTTATGATAACTGATGGTGACAGAAAGCATATAGACATGTGGAAATGTCTAGATGATTTGTCAAAGTCCTTTGATAGAATTGACATAAAAAGGTTTATCTAAAGAAAGAGGGTTTTTTTGCAAATGGTAAAACAACCAGGCAAATGATTTATATGAAGCAGAAGTTTGTTGTTCACATCCTTGGTCATTTTTAACAGACTTGGATGCCCATTGATGCCCATCAAAGTACTTGCAAGGGGTCAGTACTGCAGCATGTACAGTGGTACCTTGGGTTACATACGCTTCAGGTTACAGACTCCACTAACCCAGAAATAGTGCTTCAGGTTAAGAAATTTGCTTCAGGGTGAGAACTGAAATTGTGCTACAGCAGCGCAGCAGCAGCAGGAGGCCCCATTAGCTAAAGTGGTGCTTCAGGTTAAGAACAGTTTCAGGTTAAGTACGGACCTCCGGAACAAATTAAGTACTTAACCTGAGGTACCACTGTATAAAGTTTACAAGCCATTCAGAATAATGAGCAGGAATTAGGACAACTCTGGGAACTGACAGAAAACCAGAAGGTAAAATGAGAGGAGCAGAGGATGGACAACAGAGGTCAAAGAGACAAATGGGCTGCTAGTCTGAATGAGAAATGAACTTGCCTGATCATATTAATCAGTCTGTGCTGTGTCAGGCGAAACAGGACATACAGGTGTGCCTTTATCTAGAGCCGAGATGGGGGACCTCAGGCCTAGGGGCAAATTCAGCTCTCTAGGCCTCTTTATCCAGCCCCTGAGACTCTTTCCAGATCATGTCTTCTCCCCTTATTGCCTCTACTATGCAGCCTTCTCTAGTGATTTTACCATGCTAGAATTTGTCCTTGAACTGTGATAATGCCTCTTGCTTGCCTATATTGAGGATGGAGTCTTGCTAATTCCACATTTGTGACACCCAGGGCTCTTTTTCAGCTGGAACTCACCAGAATTCAGTTCTGGCACCTCCAGGTGGGCACCATTGCCATTAAAAGAAAAAAGGGGAAGCTGTTCATGGTGAGTTCTGCCATCTCTTTTTCCAGAAAAATATCTCTGGGAACACCCAGCACTGTATGTAGCCCTTAAAAGGTTGGCTATGAGGGAATGCAGCCCTAATCCTGATCTAGAGAGAAATTTTGTAAAAATGAGATAGTAAATACTATTGGCCTGTGATAACTGTGGAGGGTGTTGTTGTTTTTCATTGAAACAAGGCATTTCCTACAAAACACATGACAGTGTAGAAACTGCCTATTTGCATTTCCCTGACATTTCCTTACCTGATACCTTTTTCATATTTTTTTCATGATCTTTCCCATGATGTAAAATCCACTTTTGGAAATCTAGCAGGACTTTTAGTGCTCATTTCTGTGCTGCCTGCTTTCACGAAAAAAATCAGCTTGCAACACCGTTAACCTGGAAAATTGTGGGATTAAATCTGGGGTGGTATCCTGGTGGTATTTCTCGCCATTTTCATGGGGGAATCATGGGGAGACAGAAGCCCACATGCACATGAATTTTATATATTCATTCGAAAATTTATAACCAGCTGTCATAACATATAGCAAGGTGGGTTACGCCATATAAAACATAGTACAGTAAAATGATTATATAAGTAGTTGTAAGACATAAGTAAAAATATTAATATATATTGGTTAGTTTAAATAATAATAATAACTATGTGATGCCCTGTCAAAACAGTACAGTTTTCAGAAGACATTTGAAATAATAATAGGAGTGTCATGTCAGAAAAATCTGCTGTTCTGTCACACAACTGGAAGTGAAAACCACAAAGTTCTGGAGATATGAAAGGAAAGCATGAAAAGCCATTTTTACACTTTGCTTGCATGGTTCTCCACCCTCAATACAGACTGATTTTTGTCACCACAGATTAGGTGTGTGTGTGTGTGTGATAAAATGATTGAATGCTCTCTCTGGGATCATAGCTCACCAGTGCAAACAACCATATTCAAATGATCAATATTTTTCATCATTAATCTGAACATTAGTAAACAGATGGGATTTGTTCAGCATGTTGGTGGGGAAGATAGGTGAGAGTTGCTATATTGTGGGGTCTGCTCTCCCCTCCCCATCTATAACTGGCTGTATATTTTCATCCTCAGATTACCAGAATTCCACTGAAGGTAACAGTATATCTGTATTTAGGGGGCTGTACTCTGCAATTTTTGAAGTGATGCCAATTCTTTTTATGATAGGCTTTACTGTGCTATTGTGTGGGTTAATCTTCTAGGGTTGTTTGCTTCTGTAAGGTATTGTTATTCTGCCAAGGATAGTGCTAGATGAACTTCATGTTGCTCTGAGCCCTTTACAATTGTGAAACTATGACTTTGTGAACTGCACATTATAAATGATTTCCCAGGAAATGCATCACTTTAAATGCGCATATACTTCTGTAATTGTCAAGTTCATTTTTTCTGGTTCCTCCTTTTTTTGATGGGGGAGTGTCTGTTTTTAATTTGTTATTTCATTAATTATAGTTACTTTTACACATTTTAAAGACAGCTACAAAGTGCACCTAACTGGCAAAGGAAGCATAAAAGCAATGTTTGGATTAATGATTTCAAAGGGGATTCAGCAAGGATTTGAGAAGCCATTCACAATACCAAATCGAGATAATAGCGACTTAATGGACTTAATGGCATGTGAACAAAGTGCTTGAAAACAGCACACTTTGGGTTTGTCACAGTCAATTTCACTTAAAACAAAATATGTTCTATTTTTACATTTTACATTTAAAGCTATTCTGCCTTAGGTTTTTATTACAAACGTCAGCTTATTTGCTTCTTCTGGTTTTGTATATATTACTGTGACTATTCATAACAATATCAGTGCTTAAAATCTATACATTGTGGCAGGGTGGTGATAAAATTCACTGTTCCTTCCTAATTTGGAAGGAAGAAAACAAACATTGACACCATAAATCTGTACTGACCCATCATATCTGAAAGTCACTGTCACAATTCATTGTCCTGACATTGACTAAATAAAAGGGAAGGATTGTGTTGTGCATGAGAGGAATTTTTGTCACAGGTTACTTCCTTTTATGAACCAAGGTGGGACAAAATGTTGGCTCTCAGTTTGCTACCCCATTCACATGTGGTGTGAATTATGGATATAAATGAGATGAGGAATATTGTTGAAATCTGCACTGCACAGAATAAATTTGGAGGGGGTGGGCTTACCATTTTTGTGCACGCAGACATTTGGTCTCCTTGTTTTTAAAAGCTCTCTCTCTCTCTCTCTCTCTCTCTCTCTGTGTGTGTGTGTGTGTGTGTGTCTCTCTCTCAGAACCTATCTGAATCAGGCCAAAGGCCCATCTAGTCCAACATCCTGTTCTCACAGTGGCCATCCATACTATGGGAAGCCCATAATTAGAACAGGCTGGTGCTGAGCCCACAACTGCCCTCTCCGTACACGTGATCCCCATCAACTGATATTCAGATGCATATTGCCTCTGACAGTGGAGATCATCTCTACCTCTTGTGGGAGCAGATTCCATATTTTAACTAGGTGCTGTGTGAAGATGTATTTTCTTTGTTATTAACAGGGGTGTCATCTTGAATAAAATATTGGGGAGCAGGTAAGCCCTGCCCTGCATAATCAATCACAAAACTTGGTGCACACACACACGCACACACTATTTAAATGGCAATAGCCATCAGCTTTGTGGAGGGCAATGAGACCTCAGCCCCTAGTAGTTGGCTCCTACAGTCCTGAATATTCCAACATTTAGCTTCATTGGATGGTCCTGGGTTGTAGAACTGGAAGGGAGACTTAACATCTACTTTTTCCTCACCCTGCATAATTTTATAAATCTCTAACATGTAACACCCCTTACTCATCTTCCCCCTTCAAAATAAAAAAGTGTCAAATAGTATAACCTGTCTACATAGGATAGTTGTTCAATTTCCTTGATCATTTTGGTTGCCTTTTCTCTGAACTTTCCAAGCTATATGACATCCTTTTTGAGGTGAGGCAACCAGAACTATACACACTATTCCTAGTGTGGTCACACCATATATCTGTATCCATTATGATATTGACAGTTTTATTTTTGATCTCTTTCTTAATGATCCATAATGTGGAATCCACCTTTTTCATAGCTGTTGCAAACTGGTTGAACATCTTCATTAAACCTAAAGTATTGTTTCTGGTCAATCACCACCAGTTCAGATCCCATAGGCGTATATATGAATTTAGAGGGGGGGGGTTGCCGGGAAATGCATTATTTTACACTTGCATACATTACATTCATTTGCCATTTTACTGTTCATTTGCTCAGTTTGGAAACATTGCAATCACAAAGAAACCCCAGAGCAAACCAGATGAGCAGTAAAGAAATGAAATGGGAGAAATCCCCTTGTCCCTAAATAAAAGTTTACATGAATCATAGCTAATTAAACAATGAGGCTTTCTCTGCATGGAGAAAAGGCTTAAGGGAAATTTGACAACAAAACTGTTGCGGTGGAAAAATGAGAAGAATGACTGATTATATTCCAAGGCACTGGTGCCCACAATCAATGGATTCAAACTGAAGTACAGCAGATGTAGACTGGCTATCGGGGCGGGGGGAATGATGACTTCCTAATTGTATGAATGGCTGAGCAATGAAACAGGTCTCCCAGTGAAGTTATATAATTACCTTTTGAACAGATTTGGATGGAGAATCTATCAGGAAAGGTTTGTGCATAGGATATCTTGCCAGTTTAGAAGTGTGAGCTAAATGACCCTTGGTTCTCTTCCATCTCTATAATTTGAATGGCGTACACTCTATTAACACAGTAATAAAAGATACGTTACAGGGAGAGCTGCTGATAATGTCAACATTTCATTAGTGACACTGCGATTAAATTTCTGTCAAGCTTAGGAGCATCAATTATATGTTAGGATATGAATCAAAATAAATGGCAAAATTGATTTAAATAGTCTATGTTCGCTATTCCTAACTTAGTTCTTGCCTACAGTTAATATTTTATGCTGTAAACCTGTTCTTAGCAATAAGTACTTCATACACAGATAACCAGGTTGTGAAGGATTTCTATCATCATCTGAAAGCACAGGCACAAGTGGCATGTGATACAGTGCTCCTATATGGCTCCCCTTCCTGTCCTCATCACTGTTGCAAGGAAAGGAACCATGTACTCATGCAAAGACTCATGCCACATAATCCTTTCTGTGGCAGTCAGCAAAGAGAAGAAGGTTGGGTAGGTGACCCTTCTTCCTCAAGCTGCCTTGGGGTGTTCACTGGGAAGCAGATTTTAACATCCCTGACTTCTTGTACCACCTACCAGTTATGAGCAAGGTAACCATGCTCATTCATGCATCCAGTTAGCTAAATCAACCAGCACCACATCCCTGCTTGCTTTAACATTGAGAGGTTGGTGGAAAATGTGTCCTCTTAGGCCACTTGTGAACCTCATCCCCAAATATCCTGCTCGGTCCTCAAGCAGGAAACTAACTAGTTTACCATGGATGTATATTAGGATGGGTAGGTCACCATGTTGAATCCATAGACACAGTTGAGAAGGTAGTGGTGACTCATTAAGGATGCCTCCTTCTGATTGCTTGGCCTTCTCAATAAGACATTGGCTCCAGGCTAGTGTGGCTTTATCCCAATTTCAGATCAAAAACCAAAGAGCAACATCGAAGCAGCCAGTATTATTCAGGGAACTATTATTCAGGGAATGTTCACCATTAGGTAGGTTAGCTAGATGGATGGATGGATGGATGGATGGATGGATGGATGGATGCATAGTTTGGCATAAATCCAAAGAAGATTACCAGGCAATTACGCTGAACTATGGCAAGAATTAATCTGTCTGTGCAAGACAGATTGCTAAGTAAATAAGAAAAAAAAAATGATTCAAGAAACTTAATACATCTGATAAAAGCATCCCTGAAAGCTCCAGTTACACAGTTCATTTAAATCCCTTTTCAAAAACAGCAGCATCACCAAATTACGAACTAACTGGAGCCTAAAAGTTCTCTATTGGAAAGCTAAGCAATTCTACAGGGTTATTTCGAATTACATTACATGTGCAGGAACTCAGTGAAGAAGGCAAATTCTGCATCCCACTTTCCCTTACAAGACCCTCTGATACAATAATGCAATAAGTTTAAGGAAGAAACAGGAATATTTTATAGGCCAGCGAGACTGAATGGGATTAGGATTTTATATGATTTCTTACTTATCTCACTTTCAGGTACAAATTTATGAGAGTTCTATATTAAAGTTGAAGCATTTCTTCATAGTTGCTAAATTGACATGTTGTCTAGCATCTTTAGTTAAGTTTGCTATAATAATTTGGCTACTGTAATGCTCTACGATTACATCTGCACAGGGATGCAAACCTGAATAAAATAGGGTGGGCAGCTAAGCCCACCCACATAATAAATCACATGACATGGTACACACCCACCCACACCCACACCCCATTTGAATGGCAATGCCCATCAACTTTACGGGGGCCCAACCTCCTCAAATATTTTATTGGAGGGGATGAAGACCTTTTAGCCCCTAGGAGTTGGCTCCTACACATCTACATAAAAATATTCTGTCTTTGCCATTGACTTATGATGACCATACCAACTCTGCTATGAACACTTGAAGGACTGCTGGATCTGCTAAAATGAAGGATGAGGCAATGGCATCTTAGAAACC
This sequence comes from Podarcis erhardii, assembly GCF_964252035.2. NCBI lineage: Eukaryota > Metazoa > Chordata > Lepidosauria > Squamata > Lacertidae > Podarcis > Podarcis erhardii. The sequence continues at coordinate 51,043,555 of NC_138508.1, read as the reverse complement.
AGGAGGGCCTTGTTGGAAGTTGATTCACAGAATGTGTTACTCATTTCCCTTTCAGATTTCTCTACTAACAAAGACTAATATAAACACAGCATCAAGCTGTGTTACTTTTATTGTTGTTAGCTGCTCTGAGCCCGGCTTCAGCTTCGGCTGGGGAGGGTGGGATATAAATAAAATTGTATCATCATCATCATCATCATCATCATCATCATCATCTACTAGTTTATTATATTAGTAGCTCTCATTGTTAAAGATGCTTTCCAGAAATCCCAGATATCCTTAGATTAGGTAACACTAAAATAGTGACTTGATCTGTAATAAGACTGCGATTTTCAACACAGTGGCCTGGTTCACATGACACACTGAGCCAAATGTGTGGACTTTCACAGATGAGCTCACAGTTGATTTGTTTCTTTCCAGTTTTGGGTGGTTTTTTTTGCAACTCTGAGCTAAGTGATAAGGCTGAATAGCTTGAAAACCATTTGGCTAGGTCCAGTTTGAAACAAACATTATTTCTTCCACTGATTTCAACTCATGACATTCAAGGCACCAGAGTCGGCATGTAAATTAGGAAAATGCAGAATTCATTAATCCCAACTTCTTCTAGACAATGGATCATACCTAATTATGTGCAGCCTTAGAGAGTTATGTGACAATCACAGGACATTTTTTTCCTACACTGCAGTTAATGAATGTGTATGAGAAAAAACACATGTTCAAATCTCTGCATTTCACATAATACATTAAAGCTATTCTGTCAAAAAAAAAATGACCTTAAATGTCTCCTCTAAATTCATAAATACGTGTTTCAATTTTCTCTAAATAAAAATCTGCTGAGTAACACTGTTTGTCAGGCATCACACAAATAATAAAAGTACTGGCACCCTTTTAGCACATTTCTTTTTCTCTCTCCCCCTCCACAAATCAACAATAAAATTAATAAGAATAGGGACATTACCTGATTGTGTGTTTTCTTCAGCAACCCAAATGTGTTAAAAAGTAATTTTTCATGAATATATTTTCACATTTCATTGAACACCTAGTGATACTGATGAGAACAAATACAATTTGATCACTGCCTCGCATAAACCTGTAAAAAATACAATAATATTTTCTGAACTCTGCATTATTTTCTGAAATCTTAGCATCATTGGCAGTCAGATCCACATCACTCTAAAATGGGGCACAATGGCTGAAAGTATATGTGAAATAAATCGACTCCCCCATTCAAATAATAACAACAACAACCCAGTTATTGTATGGAGAAAAGGAAATCAACAGCAAAAATTAGATTAGCAAATCAGGGACTGTTCAAAAATAAGAAAGTGTCTGTCTTACAAGTGAACTTTGATAATATTTAAAATATTTATTCTCAATCATACATGCATAATAGGAAAAACTTACATAATGATTGTGTAATGCTGGTATGAGAGCGCAAACACTTTAAAAGGGCTGTACTTCAATGTATTGCTTTTTTACACTGGAGATGATCAAGGAGGAGATGATCTGGCAGTAAGTAGTCTTATTTCAATAATTATTCTATAAATAGTTAAATAATTATAACTGGACCTTACCTAGTGATAGAGTACATTGGTTGGTAGCTTGGATCCTGAAAGCAGCTGCTAAATGCATATGGTAGGTGAAATCTGCAAGGTCTAGGGCTACAGCACTAAAACATTATCCTTTCTTTCTCCCTGGCATGTGGGAAATGGGCTAAAAATGAGAGTTCTGACACACAGGGGTGGTAGTGATCAGTGAATGTAATAAAACCCTAATTTCCAAAACTCAACTATTACAAAATTCATCCTGTTGTAAAGTCTAATGTGGTATCATTCCTAAATTAGATGTATCTAAAAGACTGATTCATATTAATAGATCTTGATTTGCATTATGAAAACAACAACTCAGGTAATAAACATGTGAGAAACACAAATATGGAACTCCTTGCGCTGTGATGCCTCTCAATAGCTCCATAGTGTCAACATCAGTTTATACGTTAATGCAGTCTTTCTCAACTTTGAGTTCCCAGGTGAACTACAGTTCCCATCATCCCTGACTACTGGCCATGCTGGCTCGGAGTGATGAGAGTTATACTCCAACAACATCTGGGAAACAAAGGTTGAGAAAGGCTGTGTTTAAGAATAAGCAACAAATTGGCAAGCTGTGGTTTGCACCATTTCCCAGTGATGTAGCACCGTTATCAAAAGATTACACATAATCCCAACACAGGTTTATGGTCCTATGTTATGGACCCATGGAGTTCAATTAAGTTCACTCAGAAAGGTAAAAGAAATTTGTGCACAGATGATGATTGCAACAACCTATCTCTTTAATCACTCTTGTAAGAATCTGTCTTGAATTGCTTGATTTATATATAAATATAATGGTGAACTTTTAATTTGAAGGTTGGGGATTTTTTTTTAGGTGGGGTGTTGTTTAGTTTTCCTTAGTAACTAAATTAAATTGTCCATCAAATTTAATCAGTCAGTTTGTGACAAGGTATCCCATGGGCACGTTTTACTGTAGGTGTCATTATCATTGCCTTCATAAATCACCATAATAGAACTCCATAGTGCCAGGCTGTTGCAGAGCATCACATGATAAATCCCTAATAAATTGGTCTGGATTTTCTAAAATAAGAACAGCTCAATCTTCTGAACATAAAAATACAAGAACAATACTGCTTCCTGGTGCAGAAACAAACAGGTCGGGGGGGTGTGTGGAGCGCATTTGTGAGACAGACTGGAAATGCAGCATGAAGCCACTTCCAGCTAAAAGTCTGGTGTAATTGCCAGAGGTTGGGAGGAGTGAGAAGACGTTACTTAGGTGCTGTCCCATACCTCCCCACCCCTTTATTCTCAAGCAAGGCAAGAGATAGATCAATGAGAGACAGACGGAATTGGGAGTGGCCTAGTTTGGAGGTTCTTTTGGACAGAAAAAGAACTTTGTCGGTGGCAGCAGCTCAGCAGTGGCATAGCAACTGCAGAGGCAAACTCACTGGCCTCATAGAATCATAGAATTGCAGATTTGAAAGGGACTCAATAAGTCATCTGCTTCAACTCCCTACAGTGCAGAAATCACAGCTCAATAATCATTTCAACGTAGTCCATTCCACTGTTGAACAGCTCTTATAATCAGAAAGTTATTCATAATGTTTAGTTATTCATGATGCTTGTGCCATCTTCCATGTGGCAGCCCTTTACATATTCAAAGATATATCTTTTCTTAGTCACTTCTTCTCCAAGCTAAACACACCCAGTTCCCTCAATCATTCCTCATAAGGCTTGGTTTCCAGACCCTTTGTGAACTTAGCTGTCCTCCTCTGCACATGTTCTAGTTTGTCTTCTTGAACTGTGGTGCACAAAAATGAACACAATATTCCAAGTGGGGTCTGGCGAAGGCAGAAAAGAGTGGAACCAATGACAGATCTTGGGGCCTCAATTTTTTTTGGCAACCTGTGTGACACCAAAATTCAACATACCCACCCTTCTTGCCTTCCATTCCACCTGCCACAGACTGTCTTGCCAGAGTGGTGCATGCTCCCGCTTGGACTACTGCAATGCGCTCTACGTGGAGCTACCTTTGAAGGTGACCCGGAAACTACAATTAATCCAGAATAAGGCAGCTAGACTGGTGACTGGGAGTGGCTGCCGAGACCACATAACACTGGTCTTGAAAGACCTGCATTGGCTCCCAGTACGTTTCCAAGCACAATTCAAAATGTTGGTGCTGACCTTTAAAGCCCTAAATGGCCTCATCTCCACCCCCATCATTCAGCCTGGACACTGAGATCCAGTGCCGAGGGCCTTCTGGCAGTTCCCTCATTGTGAGAAGTGAGGTTACAGGGAACCAGACAGAGGGCCTTCTTGATAGTGGCGCCTGCCCTGTGAAACGCCCTCCCTTCAGATGTGAAGGAAATAAGCAGCTATCTTATCTTTAAAAGACATCTGAAGGCAGCGCTGGTTTAAGGAAGTTTTAAATATTTAATGCTGTATTGTTTTTAACACTCGATTGGGAGCCACCCAGAGTGGCTGGGGGAACTCAGCCAGATGGGCGGGGTATAAATAATAAATTATTATAATTATTATTATTATAAGATTTTTGGTATCCTCAAGGCTCCGCACCTAGTGCAACTGAACTGGTCATGTTTGCCTAAATCTGCCTCTGGTGCAACTATTACCTTCCCATTCCACATTAGTAATAATAATAATAATAATCTATTATTTTTACCCCGCCCATCTGGCTGGGTTTCCCCAGCCACTCTGGGCGGCTTCCATAAAAACCAAAAATACACTAAAATATCACAGATTAAAAACTTCCCTGAACAGGGCTGCCTTAAGATGTCTTCTGAATGTCAGGTAGTTATTTATCGCTTTGACATCTGATGGGAGGGCGTTCCACAAGGCGGGTGCCACTGCCGAGAAGGCCCTCTGCCTGGTTCCCTGTAGCTTTGCTTCTCGCAATGAGGGAACCGCCAGAAGGCCCTCGGCGCTGGACCTCAGTGGTCGGGCAGAACTATGGGGGTGGAGACGCTCCTTCAGGTATACTGGGCCGAGGCCGTTTAGGGCTTTAAAGGTCAACACCAGCACGGAAACGTACTGGGAGCCAATGTAGGTCTTTCAAGACCGGTGTTATGTGGTCTCGGCGGCCGCCCCCAGTCACCAGTCTAGCTGCCGCATTCTGGATTAGTTGTAGTTTCCGAGTCACCTTCAAAGGTAGCCCCACGTACAGCGCATTGTAGTAGTCCAAGCGTGAGATAACTAGAGCATGCACCACTCTGGCGAGACAGTCCGCGGGCAGGTAGGGTCTCAGCCTGCGTACCAGGTGGAGCTGGTAGACAGCTGCCCTGGATACAGAATTGACCTACGCCTCCATGGACAGCTGCGAGTCCAAAATGACTCCCAGGCTGCGCACCTGGTCCTTCAGGGGCACAGTTACCCTATTCAGGACCAGGGAGTCCTCCACACCAGCCCGCCCCCTGTCCCCCCAAAACAGTACTTCTGTCTTGTCAGGATTCCACCTCAATCCACTAGCCGCCATGCATCCTCCAACCGCCTCCAGGCACTCACACAGGACCTTCATCTCCTTCACTGGTTCTGATTTGAAAGAGAGGTAGAGCTGGGTATCATCTGCATATTGATGGACACCCAGTCCAAACCCCCTGATGATCTCTCCCAGCGGCTTCATATAGATGTTAAAAAGCATGGGGGAGAGGACGGAACCCTGAGGCATCCCACAAGTGAGGGCCCAGGGGTCTGAACACTCATCCCCCACCACCACTTTCTGAACACGGCCCAGGAGGAAGGAGTGAAACCCTGTATAACAGTGCCCCCAGCTCCCAGCCCCTCTAGATGGTCCAGAAGGATGTTATGGTCGATTGTATCAAAGGCCGCTGAGAGATCCAGCAGAACTAGGAAACAACTCTCACCTTTGTCCCTAGCTCGCCGGAGATCATCAACCAGCGCGACCAAGGCAGTTTCAGTCCCATGATGAGGCCTGAATCCCGATTGGAAGGGATCCAAATGGTCCGCATCCTCCAGGCATGCCTGGAGTTGTTCAGCAACCACGCGCTCAATCACCTTGCCCAAGAATGGAAGATTTGAGACTGGGCGATAGTTGGCCATACTGGCTGGGTCTAAAGATGGTTTTTTAAGAAGCGGTTTAATGACCGCCTCTTTCAGTGGATCTGGGAATGTTCCCTCACAGAGGGAAGCATTCACCACCCCGCAGAGCCCATCGCCCAGCCCTTCCCGGCTTGCTTTTATTAGCCAGGATGGGCAAGGATCCAGGAGACAGGTGGTTGGTTTCACGCATCCAAGCAGCCTGTCCACATCCTCGGGGGTAACAGATTGAAATTGATTCCATGCAACTTGACCAGACAGAGCTCTAGCACTCTCCCGCCCCAGCCCTGCTCCCATGGTGGTGTCTAGCTCCTTCCGAATATGAGTGATTTTATCTGCAAAAAACTTTGCAAAATCGTTGCAGGAGATCTTGGGGTCTTTACAAGGCCCCGGTGGTAAAGGTGGTTCCGTTAAATTACGAACCACCTGAAAGAGTCTCCTGCTACTATTTTCTGCAGATGCAATAGAGGCGGTGAAGAAAGTCTTCTTCGCCATCGCTATCGCCACTTGGTAGGCTCGACGATGAGCTCTAACCTGTGTCCGGTCAGATTCGGAGTGAGTTTTTTTGCCACCGACGCTCTAGCCATCTCAGCGATTGTTTCATCGCCCTCAGCTCCGAAGAAAACCACGGAGCTGTCCGGGCTCCATGCAATCGGAGAGGGCGCTTCGGAGCCAGACAGTCGATAGCCCTGGTTAACTCCGCATTCCAGCGGGCCACCAGGGAATCAGCTGAAAGGCCATCAACATGGGATAAAGCATCCCCTACCACTCTCTGGAAACCATTTGGATCCATTAAGTGGCGGGGGCAGACCATCCGAATTGGTCCCACCTGCCTGCAGAGGGGAAGGGTCGCGGAGAAGTCCAGTTGCACCAGGAAGTGATCTGACCATGGCACTTCTTTTGTTTCACTTTTACTTAGTGTCAGATCACCCACGTCACTAGAGGTGAACACCAGGTCTAAGGCATGTCCATGACTATGAGTTGGGCCAAACTTATTCAGGGACAGCCCCATGGAGGCCATGCTTTCCACGAAGTCCCGAGCAGCCCCTTGTAAGGTCGTGTCGGCATGGATGTTAAAATCCCCTAGGACAACCAAACTAGGTGTCTCCAGGAGAAAATCCACCACGACCTGAAGCAGCTCAGACAGGGAATCCTTGGTGCAGCGGGGAGGTTGGTACACCAAAAGGAATCCTGTACTGCCCCTATTGCCCAACTTCCAGAACATGCACTCAGAAAACTGGATCTTCCCAGTAGGACGCCTGGTGCAAGCTAGTGACTTCCTAAAAATCACTGCAATCCCCCCTCCCCGCCCACATGACCTGAGTTGCTGTGCGTAAGAGAAACGTGGTGGGCAATTTATAGGATTTTAAATATTAAGTGGATTCCTTTCATCCATTGCACACAACTAAGCATGTTCAACCATCCACACCATGCAGTCAGGGCTTAACCTATCCAAGGGCATATCACTGCCAAGATTTCAGGCTACCTAAGTGTGGTTCTGGTCACAGTCTTTAATGGCACCTCCTCATACCTCTATCAGTCCATCATCTTCAGATGCTACCCCAGCCATGCCTGTAGCAGTGACGTGGCTGGACATTTAAGAAAGAAAAGGAATCCACATTGCAGGTAATAAAATAAAACATCCTATTTGAGATATATAGGTAGGCTACCTAACTAGGAATTAGCTGAGGCATGGTAAGCTTAGGGGAGAAAGTAGTGGGAAAGTTTGAAAGACTGCCAGAGAAATGTATTAAAGAGAGTTAAAATTAATACTGTTTGTTCAGTCAATTCTTTTAGTCAAGCAACAAGGCTTTATATTAATGTGTGTTCTCTGGTAATTGTTTTGAATACAAGGGAATGATTGGAAAGGGGACCAAAACCAAGTAAGTAAACTATTAGACTCTACCGCAAATCAGTGAGGCACAGAAATGAAATGAGGTGGAAGCATTTAATAAGATGCCACAAATATATCTTTCCACTGCCCCCTAAAAAAGTTAAAATAATTATACTATGTCAAAAACAGGATTACCATAGACAAAAATTCAACATAAAGAATTATGTTGGGGTGGATTCTAATCAGATGAATCACAACTAGGTTAGTAGTTGCATAGGATATGTTCATTAGAGAAAGAGGAAGAATTCATTTCAAAAGGATTTATTCATGGAGTTTGGTGCTTCTGACCAGAACAAGATTTTCCTGCTTCAAACTGCCTCTTTCACTTACAGCCACTCACGGAATGCCATTGTCTTTTTAAAAAGCAGCTTAAAACCCCAGGTATATTCTGTTAATAAGGATATCATATCCAAATCAATTTATCATCAAGTTTTAGAGTGGCGTGTATCTGTTTTGAAATTTGCACATCATTCACAAATGCCTGGGTTAGGCTGCCTAAAAGTTTCTGCAAATGTTCATCAGGAGTGACATCATCATTGTCTACAGCATGTTGCTTGCCCGCACCATGTGACTGCAACATCATTTCACAGTCAACATCCTCTCTCATGGGTCCCTTCACTTCTTACCAAACTCCAGGATATTAAGCTAATTGGGGAATAACAAAACACTGGGTCATTGATCCACTATCTGCTCCACAGCAAGGACATGACAGGGTGGGAGGGGTACTCATGGACTTCCTACTTAGGTTGATGCTCTGGCTGTGGAGGAGATCTTGAGTTGGTGTGTCAGGGCTTTGCCTTTCCAGTCTTCACTCTCCTCCCAACAGGCAGAAATCACCATTGCTAGAAGGAGGCATGTCTGGGTTGTTGTTGTTTTTTGCAGGGGTGCCCCCCACAAGTGATAGGCATCTTTTCTTTCAAGGATAATAGGATCCTGTTTTCTACTCTGACCTTCCTTCCAAAGGTGAAGTGGCTATACACTTGTACCCCACAAACACAACTTCACACTTCTCTGAATTCTTCAATGCAGATGTGCAGCCAGGCAAAGTGTAGGGGGAAAAGCATTTGCTTTAGAAAACTGTGCACAAACATACATATATTCATGAAAATCACTTTGCAAAAGTTGCTATATTAAACAAAATTTCATAGAGAAATGTGCTTATTAGAAGAAATTCACACAAAAAATGTATATGGTTCCCCCCCCCCTTTTAAAATTGCAAACTAATGTGGAAATGTGGATCCATAAATTTAAGCCAGGAAAAATGAGAAATTGAGAGAAACTGAAATTGAGAGGTCCACCTAAGGAATGAAAATGGTGGCTCTGTAAATGAAAATATGCATGCAGATCCTATTGCAACAAACCATCTCTTTATAATTCCATTAAAACATTTGAGGAGGTGTCTTATATGCTCATTTGTTGATATAGTTTCATAATGAAGAACAGCCACATTGTGGTTGGCAGGAGTAAAAACATCTTTACAATGCTGAAGGTGGTATTGTTAATGGTTGGTGTGGGTGAGTGGGGGTGTGTAGTAAGTATTGTGCCAATAAAGCACCTTGAGTGCTACTTTGTAAAAGGTAACAGAATCAGGCAATTAGATTATTTCAATCTTCACACAGGTTTCTGTGAAGTGGTACTATTATTTAAAAGTTGCACCTTCTTAACATCTAAAAGATCTGGCTCATCAGTTCTCTGTATAAGCAAGTATGCATAGCTGTCAAGCGTCCCTTATTTGGCGGGACAGTCCCTTATCCCAGCGCCATGTCCCGCTGTTGTCCCTTATTGATGATGTCCCTTAAATAAGCTACTGAAGGTAATGGGGCCCTTTCTATGTCCAGCTGTCCTTTGTCAACAACAAATTGTTGCTGTTTTTTGTGTGTTGAATATATGCTATATGGTAATTTATGGACCTAATAGTTATCTAAAGCCATTTGCATGCAACAAAATATGTATTTTATCAAAGTAATTGTTGATCCCTTATTTTCACTGCTGATCTCTTATTTTCGAGGCTGCTGGTCCCTTATTTTCAAATCTGTAAGTTGAGTATGTGAGTTAGATTTCCCATCTCTGATTTAGATTTTGACCACCTGAGCATGGATTTTCTTTAACTCAAATCATTACCATGTTGGATGAGGCAAAATGTATGCAATGACAACAGTGTGATGACTAAAAGCATGCAGGAAGCAAGCCATTGGCTCAGTGAGGTTTCAGGGTGTCTGCCAGCAGCTCAGATCAAGATTCTAAACCAGTCTGCAATTACATAAGGGCCAGATCCAAAATGGGTGCTATTGTTCCAGGTCACCTGATCCTGCTGGGCTAAAGTAACAATTCATATTCAATAGGCTGCAGGCATCTGAAGCATATATCCAGCTGCATTACAATATTGTGTCCACTTGGAGTATGCCAAGTGGTCCAAGAAATACATTTTCTTCCACCTTTCTCATCACAGGAAGAATGTGGATGCCATGAGTGCACCTTAATCCAAGATGCTATCCTTTTTTCTCTTTTTTTTAACAACATAAATAAACTTTCTCCTCCACACCAGGGCAAACTTCTGCCACTGAAGTCAAGAAGAAACAAAAGTAAGCAGGTAAGGCATTTTGTCTCTTGGCAGAATTGGGATCACCACAGGGCTATAGCTCATCATTAGAGCATTTTCTTTGCACGGAGAAGGTTCAGTTATTGGCATCTCCAGACAGAGCTATCTGAAACCATGGAGAACCATGGACAGTCAGTGTAGACAATACAGACCAATACTTGGTATAAGACAGCTTCCTTAGTTGCTATGATGCTACATACAATTTTTATATGCAGTGTATCAAAAAATGTAGATTGCAGAAGAAACACATGTATAATAAATGCAAAAGAGTGTGGTGTAGTGGTTAAGAGCAGTGGACTCGTAATCTGGGGAACCGGGTTCGAGTCTCCGCTCCTCCCCATGCAGCTGCTGGGTGACCTTGGGCCAGTCACGCTTATCTCAAGTCTCTCAGCCCCACTCACCCCACAGAGTGTTTGTTGTGGGGGAGGAAGGGAAAGGAGAATGTTAGCCGCTTTGAGACTCCTTAAAGGGAGTGAAAGGCGGGATATCAAATCCAAACTCTTCTTCTTCTTCTTCTTCTTCTTCTTCTTCTTCTTCTTCTTATTATTATTTCCCTACCCATCTGGTTAGGAGCTGTCAGGTGGAAGAGAACTGATGATAGGTTATAAGCATCCTCACAACAGAGGCAGTTTTAGGGTGGCATGACCAGTGTGCTCCCATTGGGTGATGTGCTGCGGGGGCACCATACAAAGCTGTAGAGGAGGGTGTGGGAGACAGGGGGGATGAATTCTAGCATTGTACAGGGTGCTGCTAATATAGTGTGAGATAAAAGGAATCACTTCCTAAAGAAAGGCACATAGCTACCTGAATTGTGCATATCTGCTGATTTAAATTGAAAATGCTGGTGAAGACGGCTTAACAATTATGTTGTCAACTAATGCAGTAGTGTTGCCAATGTAATAATATCACTGTCAAAGCAATTTATGAACACAGAAGATTTAAATAAGCTGTTGCCTAAATAAAGCTATGTATGAACCAAACTGTAGACTTATTGTCTATGTGGTAGGAGGAACGATCAATAAAAAAGCTCAGGTAACAAATGGAATAGGGTGGATGTGGAGGAACTCCCTGAAACCACCACCTTGAAATAGATCAAGCTGATCTAGCTGAAACTTAGAGGGAGTCCTGAGTTCTTTAGGAAGGTCACAAGTCACATAGATGCTGCAATCCAGCACCCTAGGAGGGATTCCTAATGAACTCAGTGGGACTTACTTCTGAATAGATATGCTCTAGAATGCACTGGAAAAACTCCAGAGGGCTCAGATGTGACCCAGAGTAAGGTATGCCAGTGAGAACTCCCAAGGTGAATTAAACATATGCTCCAGTTTCACAAACTGCTTTTCTGCCTCGTTTTCTATTATGTCACTTCAGCAACACACGTTTATTCAAGCCTAGTCAAAATAACATTATATATTATTAGTACAGTAGTTAGTGTTAGCATTATTAGTGTTGTTATTGTCCCTGCTGTTTGATGGTTGTTGACTTTCTCCCATTCTTTTCTGAATAACAATAGTTTAAAAATAGCTTGCAGTGTAGCATAGTGAGGAAGTTGGTATTTGGGGGGGGGGAGGAATAGAAGTTGCATACCTCTTCTTGATGTAGGGTTGCAACCAATACTGTAGGTTTGCAGAGCATTGCACTCATACAAAGTGATCTACTTCTCATAACCCTGCTGCCCTCTGTTCCCTTTCAAAATCTGCTCTGGAAGATTGCAGCAGCAACGTCCTCTTAAAATTAAAGAACTGGCTGTCTCTGCACATACTTTCAGCTAGGATTCTTCCTGTAATTCTAGAACCGAACTCATAGTCCTACCACGGAAATCCTTTCTTGATGTTCCAAACCTCCAGTTTCTTCATCACAGCTGTCTAAGAAAGAGAACACCTTTTTATTGTGGCTATTGTTAAATAATTGGGAGTCAGAATTCTTGAGGATCGGCCGCAAACCTGTCAGAGATCTACCAATATGTATGTTGTATTTTTAATTATTTTTTCCTAAGCTGGCCTGAAAATGTCAACTTGCAGAGAAGGGTGAGGCATCCATTTTAGAAAATACCTTGCCCGGTATTGGGGGACCTCAATAATTTGGACTATCAGAGCAGCGCAGCTAACAATACTGGAAATTGCAAGTATGGCCGAATCAACATATATGGTCTACTGAAGAAATGGGCACATTATACAAATTGAATGCTTTTCAAAATGGGATTCCTTTATTACCTCTTATAATATTATTATGTGTTTGGGAGATTGGGTATTTTATGTTTAACACTAGGAGATATATAAAAATGCATGTATAATAATTATTATTAAACTTTTCAATAAGCAAATAAGTGCAAATTTCCCATATGGGCTTGTTTGGTCCAGTTCCAATGGTTCTTCTTTCCTAAATAATAAGACAAATTCTCTTGTCCATTCTGCACTAAACAATATCATAAACTATCATAAACTAATATCATAAATTGAAACCTATGTTATAAAAAAAAAACACTTCCCTCAGTTCAGAAGACTTTTGTCAAAGTCACTAGCTGCAAAGGTCACCAATAAAGAGAATGCTGTAGACATGACTTGACAGTTTGAAACCAGATGACTGGCAGACACAATCGAGGCTCATGATGCACTTGGTCTGTGTTTGTTTGCTTCCCTCCTGAGAAATGTCCTGGGAAGTTTAATTCAGATAGACCAAATATACACTGAAGTACACTATCACCCATGTTGTGTGTAACTATACAGAGGGGTATTTTCGCCCTCTGTTTGACCTCCCCCTTTCAGTTATATTTTGTTCACATACCTTAACTGTACATTCAATATATCTTGTACCACTGCCTGAAATGGGACTTCCAGTAAGCCGACGCCACAAAATATCTTTCTCTGTAGTTTGAGTCTGCAAGGGGTGGGGGAATACTTTGGGTAACCTGATGCCATTGTAACACCTACTGGTTCACGGATGGGCAGTCTCACCCACCTGTCAAAATGCCCCGCCAGCTGAAAAAGGGTCTCAGCCCTGGTATAAAGTAGAAATGTTTCAATGATCTGGATGTATGCAGATACCCCATCCTACTCAGAATGCAGATTCTAAAATTAGCACTTGGATCATTCATGGTTTATATATTGAAACTCCAGAATATTCATTTTTGCAAGGAAGAAGAAAAAGAACAGCATTTGTATAATTGTTTAGATTTTCAGAATTTAGAGTAATGTGTTCAGCTTCGATGAATACAAAGCTCATAGAAGATGCTGGAATTTTTTTATTTTAAAAAAAGCAATTTCCTTTGTTTTTTATATCAGTCTATTTAAAAATAGCACAATGTTCTAGCTTTTAACACAACTCAAAAAACAAATAAATGATTTTTTGATTGATTTTTTTTCCCAATTGGGAAATTTCTAAAGTTCTTTCTTTTCAGTTTCCCTAGGCCAAAGTCTATTAAGTTTATGCAATTGTGTCCTAAACACTCATATATTGATTACAGTGTTATATTTAACTGATGTTATTTCAAAGTAAAGTGGAACGTTACTATACCTTGAAGGGCATCAGCTTGAAGGATGACAGCTGACAGTTGTCTGCTGTATTCTCCATCAGCTATAGACAGCTTTATTCAGGAGGGCCTGGGGTCATCTGAACCTGACACATGAAAGATCTTGTACTGTGTTTACATCAACTTCTGTCTCTCGACTGACAAAGCACTTAGGTAGCTTTGTAGCTGTGCGAACACTTGTCTGAGTGTAACTTACATCCTTCAAGCATTTCCTGGTCAAAGGTCTATTGCTTCTGATAATCACTGAGGTGGATAGACTGTGACATAACCTGGTTGTATTCATGGTGAATTGAATCCCTTTTCATGGAAATAAGTGAAACAAATAGTTGCTTCCTAATAGAAATCCTGTGTCTAGCATAACAATTACGTTTTTGCATTTCACCAGAAAGCTTTCTTTTTCACTTTATTTTGTGGTATTTAATCCTTTGAAGTTCTTTGTATATGCTAGGGGTGTATGTCTGCTCTGCAAAAAACCCTAATCAGAAACAGAAGTGAGCATGGTCTGTGGAAGATGTGCACCTCAAGAGAAGGAAGCCAAGCTCCCATGGCGCATGATAGGGTGGATCAGGGAACACAAAGAGCATCATCTTATGGCATTTCTGATGTGGATGTAAAATGCCACATGGGGACAGCTTTGCTTGCAAATTTCATCCAATTATTATTCTCAAAACTAAAGAAAAGTTTGAGATGTTTGCTTTTCCTTTTTTTAAAAAAAGCATGTCATTCTCATATCCTATCAGAAATAAGAGAGGAAATGTGGCATATCCCATGGTACACAGAAATATTCCAGACTGATTTACCTTTGACCACTTGGAATAAGTTCAACATCACTTTTGCAGTGCAGTATCAATGACTTTTTGTTGAGGACCATTTAGACAAGATTAAATACTTCAGGCCCTGAAGTTGTGAGGTTCTGCTCTTGCCATAACAAATCTTCTGCACCTACGTAAAAGTTGGCAAAATACATATGATGCTCTGAATATAATTCAAAAGTGGTTAGGGGAAAAAAGCAAAGGAGCACTCCTGTGCCTCTTTAATTGATTTTTTTTTTTATTTTTTAGAAAGCCACCAAAATTAAGCTTTTTTGATGGGAACCTAACCCCAAAATAGTGATTTTAAGCTTTTTGAGCTGTTTCTGTTGCTTTTTCTATCACGTTGCCATACATCCGGGTATTCCCTGACATTTTGCCAGTTCAGCAAAATCTTCCCCCCATGCCATTTTTACACCCAGAAACCAGGATTGGTCAGGAATTTCCTGACGTATGGCAAACCTACACTATAAGCCTTTAAACTCAAATGTTATAAAAATGGAACCTGCAGACATAATCTACCTGATGGGGTCTACAAATCTGCCAAATTTCAAGCCAATCCAATAAAAATGGCAACAGATACAAGAGAATGCTGAGAATTGGTTCCAATACAGGACTAAGACAATACACGACATCTTTGCTGGTCCCAGGCACTCCATACCACCCATCTGAATTTGGGCCTGAAAGACCAAGGAAAAGTGTAAGGTAAAGGTAAAGGGACCCCTGACCATAACGTCCAGTCGTGGCCGACTCTGGGGTTGTGGCACTCATCTCGCTTTATTGGCCGAGGGAGCTGGAGTACAGTTTCCAGGTCATGTGGCTAGCATGACTAAGCCGCTTCTGGCGAACCAGAGCACTGCACAGAAACGCCGTTTACCTTCCCGCTGGAGCGGTACCTGTTTATCTACTTGCACTTTGACATGCTTTCGAACTGCTAGGTTGGCAGGAGCAGGGACTGAGCAACGGGAGCTCAACTCATCACGGGGATTCGAACCGCCGACCTTCTGATCAGCAAGTCCTAGGCTCTGAGGTTTAACCCACAGCGCCACCCAAAAAACATTTTTTGACATTGCACAACACAGTCATGGATCATGTGACATGTACGTTAAGGCACTAGTTATAGCTTTCCTGGCTTTGTGGAGCTTGAGCCACCGTGAGATGGCCTTAGCTCTGAACTAATTGTTTTGTTTTGTTTTTAATCACTGAATAACAGCTCCCAAGCTTTTCACTGTGAAATCCTGTAGTATGTCAAATAAGAACTGAGGGTGACTAATTATGTGCTCAAATACTTGCTAAATTGGAAGTCTTTGCGCTGATTAGGGATCTTCTTTTGGCACTTGCAAATCAATAGATAATAAGCCATTAAAAGATGCATGGAATATTTTATAGTGTCTTTTCTTGAGAGTTTGTAGCTTTAAGGAAAGAAAGAAACATGAAACCAAACAGCTTTTTTTGTAATTTAGGATCCTGTTACTCAAATGTTTACACAGTTCTAGTAAAAATAATAAATAACAATGGTGACTATGAAAACACTTGCCACACACACAACCCATTTAACATTAAGCGCTGTAGTAATTTTAATTAATCAGAGCACAGTATCAACGTCAGAGAACTAAAGTTGTTAATGATGCTAAGCTCTGTGTTAGCAAAGACAAAAGAGCCTGATTCTGCTTGCTTTATTAAGTAAGGGACCCTAATATCTTATTCCCTAAATGATGCCATTGATTTTTAATGGAGCTATTTGCTGAATAAAGTGCTGACTTAATGAGAGTTGGGTTTGCCTAATCTGGTGATGCATGGCATGTGTCATTCCACGAAGGCCTTGCAAAATGTTAAGTAAAATTGGCATCCAGGCTAGTTGATGGGAGGTGTTATAATAATTGACTTACCTTATTTTGAATGTATGAAATAGTCTGTAAACAATATTTTATCATTAGGCTTTGTATCTGCTTCTGGATCCATGCTATTCAGAGGAGGAGTGATTAAGGAGGTTATTAGTAAACCTACAAAGAACAGGACACAGAGCAGTTAAACATTACCCCATCATCTGCGCAAGAAATGTTCGGCATCATTACATTCTCCACAATAGTAACTTGGCACTGCTCTGTGGGGTAAGCAATCAATACATGCAGGCAATGCTTATTATATCAATAGTAAAATGTATGATTTAGATGGCTTCAGCACTGTAAAATCAATATGCATGTCTCTTTATAAGGCCAAGCATTAGTCTCTGCTGCAGCTGAGAGTGACAATGTATGAGCTATAATTAATTTGGGGGGGGGGGGCTTCTACAAGTCTTAATTTGGTTTTGTGCACACTTCCGTTCCAACTGTTGCTGAACATTAAATATAAACATTGTTCTCATCACTATCTATTGTACAAAAAGCTGCCTGAATGCTTTTATTCACATTAGAATTATCCAGTGCTATTTTTCTAGAAAAACAGGTGCCGGAACTCACGATGTTCTCTTAGAATAGCAATGGTGTCCACCTGAGAGGTGAGTTCTGGCTGAAAAAAAGCCCTGGAAATATCGCTTCTGCAAATATCCCCAACATTGCTATGGTGACAGAAAATGTATAGCAAATGGGATTCTTGCCTTTTGGCTCACATACGTCTGCTTTGAGAAAAGTGAACCAGAAAACAAAAACCAACCATAATGTCCCCCATGGCTTGTCTACAGCAAAGTTAATCTCTCATGATTCCGGTGTTTTTGACTAGTGCTGTGCAGGAAGTCCACATACCTTTTCTGGTGGCCAGTGTTGCAGCCAGGCATTGGGGGCTCTGCAGTGGTCCAGCTGGGGGCAGAGACTGATGCCCCTTTGTTGCCATCCGGGCCACGTTTTCGGCACTGGGCAGGGCGCCTGCCCAGGCAAGGCCCGGGAAGAGTCTTCTACATTTCCTCCTGATCACTCTTCATCAATTAATGAGAAAAGAAATTGGATGAGAGATTTTGGCAGAGCACTAGTTCTGGTCCCCAGTGTTTTCAATATATTTTGGACACTTGAACATTGTTTGCTTCTAAATCTGATGTCTAATGCCATATCCGGAATACTGCAGTCAGAAGCAATTTCCAGGTGGAAATAATCGGCCAGTAAAAAAAAAGCTCAACCATTTTTCTGTCTAGATTTTCACTTTTTGAAATATACATCAGAAGAGGAAAGGAAGGAAGATCGGAAACATAAGTTGCAACTACAGGATGGCAGACTTGTCTATAATATTGATTTACAGAGCTAGAATGAAAATGGCACTCACTGCACTCCAGCATCTAAAAAAAGTCATTATTATCATCAGTTCATTTGTATGCTGCATTTCCATGGTAAACCATGCCTTGCAGCTCACAATAATATAATACAGTATTGTAACAGGATAAGATAACAATATATAATAAAACATAGAAACAGCATTGCATTTCAATTCAAAGCATATCAAAAATCTCACATGAATACTTTCAGTTTGTACTCAACAATCCCCTAACAATTCACACTAAAGCCTAGAAATAATTACCCTTCCACACACGCTAATGACGGAATCCAAATTAACAGAATTTATAGCAACACATATTAAAAAACAAAAACAACACAATCATATGAATAAAAAAGTAAGATTGCATTTCTATTTCAAAACAAATGAGAAACATTTCAGTCTACAATTAATATGTTTCTATAAATTCTCATCTAACAGAAATAAAACTTCAGTTTTTTAAAGCTAAACTATCATCACCATATTTTAAATGAAGATATGGCCACAATCTGCATTTAGGTGTGCTTAATCCTACCCAAAACAATGTGTTTAAGTACAACCCGTAATGTGGAGCCATTTTATCTGTGCCTTGTTATAATTAGAAGTTTAATTTTAAAACAATGTGATATTTAATGCACAATCACTATATTATGTAACTTTTAAAAATGGAACACACATTGCTAAGTTATATAACAATCCTGTGTATGACTTCTCAAAAGTTTTGTCCTATTGTGTACTGCTGAACCAAAGAAAATGTCAAATCTTCGGAAAATCTGATTGATGTTTATTCCAATTCAGCAGTAAACAAAGGTTTCTCCCAGTGAAAGCAGCAGGACAAAAACATAATAATCATCATCACTCGGACTGTGTCATGAATCACAATACAAATGAAAGTGTGTCTGGACCCTTACTGGACCCAAGTTGTGTATAGAAGTGAACCCTTAAGTTCTAACACCCAATTCAAGCAGAAGCAAAATGAGAAGTATATGTTAATTGTCAAATGATCTCCAAATGGTCCTTGTGACTTGATTTTGACATTGATGATACTAATTTAAAGTGACTGACCAAACTTCTCAGTGTGATCATAAACTACGTATGATAATTCAATGAGCTGCTACTTCAGTGATTTTTGTTTTCTGTAAGGCAGCTAGCATTTGGCCTTTCTAAACACATCAGCCTTGATGTGCAGGGCAGTCCTCAGCAGGAGCTGCCAGTTCTCTGCAAAGAAGAGCTTCTAATTTGTACTGTGATAAGAAAGCAAAGCAAAATGCTGGGAATCTGCTCACATGCTTTTGAACTGGGGAGGATGACCCAGATTGCCTTCAATAAGGTGTTATTTGTTTAAAATGTTACAGCAGCTTATCTAGAGAGGGGTAGAATTTTGCAGTGCACTTTTAATGACCTGGAGGGAGGCATAGTTATCTCTTATTTTTTGTCATTTTTGTTTCATCCTTTTCTTTGCCTAATTGGTTATTTTCAGCAAGTCAAACTCGGTTTTGGGATTTTAACTCAGACATAGGCATTTTGTTGCTCCCCAAAATATCAGTAAGATTAACAGCTCGGGGGGGGGGGAGTTATGTTTTAATAGGTCACATAGTTCCACTTCCGCAGAGTCTTAAAGGCCAGTATTTACATAATATAATGTTATGTTATTTGCATGGTTCTGTGCTTGCCCAAATGGCACCTTGAAAGGAAACTTTATCTTTTTGATTGTAGATATCTATAATAACTTCCTATGGAAACAGGTTTTTAAACTAAATCTACTGCTATTTATAAGGAAACAATAAATAAATAACAATTTGGGTCACATATCTAGCTTCTGCAAAGTTTGATCTTAGAATTATTTTGGCCATTCCAAACTCTTCCATGCTTTCCGTGCTTCTAGAATAATCATTAATTATGATCATAATATGGACATTTTCAATTGAATCCAACCTTCTCAAACTAAGCCATTGTATTTTCACCCAAATTTTAGTTTATTGAGTTAAAGCTGCCTACTTTAATGTTGCCATACGACACTATATTCTGCAATGATCTAAATCTTTACATAAGATTAGTGCATCATTAGTTACATAAGATTAGTTACATAAGATTAGTGGAAATGATTGTTTAGGTAGCCTTACAACTATTAAAACCTGTGCACAAAAACCCCTATGTCCTTTAGTTAAAAGCCATACATTCATATCGTTGAATGAGTTGGTGTATAATTGAAACACAAATCCATAGCCTTTTTTCCATTAAGCAGTCTCCTGCTCGATTAGGAAACAAAACTAGAAAATTAAATTCTTCAAAAGATTCATGCCCATGTAAATAATACATTGATCCAAATTTAAACAAAATGTTCATCAATTTTTTTCCTGGAAAGCTGGGAAATGACATACAAGAAGGAAAGAGATTTTTACAAAAATGAAATAAGATTGAAATGAATAGGAAGAAAGAAACTTTATGGGGCAGATTCAAAAGACATTAAATGAAGTTGGGTAGGCCACAGTTTGCCCACCTGTGGTCTAATGTGTACAGCTAGTGCTTGTGCTGTCAAGTTCCTGTTCTAAAGGAATTCCACCATCAGAAGATATCAGTTCCCCAAAATGAACACACTCTGAATTGCAGCTGCATGACAGTCAGAAAACAGAAGATAAATTACACACGTTCCTCAATAAAGTGAGGTGGGACACAGATGAAAAGTCAAGTCACACTTGATAGCATTATATGATCAAGAAGTTAAGTGTATAGAAGAACTGGCTTGCAAACAGCACCTGCTTTAGAGATAAGGATATACTACCAAAACTAATTTTTCAGGGGGGAATCAGACAAGAGAGAATTCCTCAAACATGCAGGAGGCCACCACTGCCAATTGATACAAACAAGCCCATTCAGGAGCAGTAACTTTTCCTCTCCCCCAAACGCATGCACAACCACAAATAGATTCTTTAAGGACTTCTTGATTCTGTATATCCCTACTTGATAGCTGAGGTCTTTGAGAAGATAGATATATATATATATATATATATATATATATATATATATAGGTCCCCCATGGCTCAGATGCAGAGATTGTATCCACCAGGAGCTGTATGGTCAGTATTGTGGACCCTCCCAGCTGAGATCCGACACTCCCTGTTGAACTTTTGACTCCTAGCAAAGACCTTTTTATTTTATCAGGCATTTTAAGTAAGTTTTCTGGTTTTATGGTAAGTTTTAACTGGTTTTCTCTTTATTGGACCTTTTTAACCTTACTGTGTGTCACTGGGCTAGATGCAGATGGGTCATGTCCTGAATACAAGGTGGAGATCAAATCTAGTTAACAATCCATTCAGTCGACTGTCAATAAAACCCTGCGAAGACCCTGCAGTCTGATCATATCCTCATTGTCAGAATTCAAAGGCACCACAACATTTCTATAGCCAAATTAACCTGGAGTGGCTTTGTGGGTTCTTGCTGACTTCATCGTGCTTCTGAATGTTCTTTTATAATGCCTTGTCTATGGCCTCTTGAATATCAATGTTCTCAGCACTTTCAGCTTCATGGCATTATCCCTGTGGCTTTTACATGATGAATGCTTTTTGATTTTCACAGTCAGATGTGCTAGGATATTAACTGCTTTGTGTGTCCAGCTGTTCTAAATATCCAAAATCAGCCATGAAAGCGAGAGCAAGACAGAGGGAGAAATTTGTCATTGGTCAACCACAAAGCTACTGGCTGCCCCCAGCATATTGGTGGAAAGGTTATATTTATTAAAATGTAACAATTAGAAGATCTGCAGGATAAAAGTCAATCAAATTAATTGCAGGCAGGTGAAGTCAAAGTAACCTCTGGGCATGTGCGCTCATGCATTCTGTGGCTTCCCAGACAAGGATTGGGATAAATTTTCCTTCTTTCAAGGTGAACCCTGGGTATGTGAGTTTAAAATGTTCAGAGATTCCACTGAGGCACACATTCTGGCCCTATGAAGTACCCCAAAGTCACAGGCTTTGGGTGATAACTCCTGAGTACTCCCAAATTAGCAATACCTCAGGGAAGCTGTCAATTACAATCTTAATTTCTTTTCCCAGCCCTCAAGAACAATTTGACCAAATGAAGAAAACTGAAGTCAGGGGCTCCCTGCAAAATTCTTACTCAGCCCATTAAAAGGCAGCTAGCAAAAGCCTACATTGTTAAGGGAGGGCACCACAAGGATCACGAGGGTGAGAAAGGGGCAAATTGATGTGAAATACAGCAAAATATATCCCCTCCTGGTTGGACAATCCTGCCCAGATGACTTCCCAGGAGAGATCAACTCAAATCTCTTCTAAGGAGAGGGTGGGTAGGGCAAACTTCTCCTCACTGTAGGTAGGAAGACAATTTTTCTCATAACAGTTTCTGCTAAATCTTCCGATGCATCATTTACCAGACTATTTAACCTCCCAATCCACCTGCTTCTGAATATTCCACATGTGAGACAGTATTTTCTGCTTTTCCTGTCATTCATCTCAAGCCTAGTGTATATGGATGAGACAGATGCTGAAGGTGATAAATCTCAACAATGTAGATTTGTAGAACATTAGAAAAAACATTTATTTAACTATATTGATCATCAGGGTTCCCAATGAAAAAGAGGATAGTAACTGCCTGCAGCCATATATGCATGCAGTCCCACTTCATACTTTCCCTGTTTACATAGGAAACTTTTGGGGAGGGGGTCCCCATGACAACTCCACAGATACAATTTAAGAGGGCCATGGATCACTGCCTTGCTGTGGCGAAGGGGCTTGAATAACTGAGAGAAGCTATGAGCTATGCCGTGCAGGGCCACCCAAGATGGACAGGTCATAGTGGAGAGTTTTGACCAAACGTGATCCACCTGGAGCAGGAACCAGCAAGCCACTCCAGTATCCCTGCCAAGAAAACTCCATGGACAAAGACAACAGGCATATAAAAGTTATGACGCTGGAAGATGAGCTCCTCAGGTTGGAAGGCGTCCAACATGCTACTGAGGAAGAGCGGAGGACAAGTACAAGTAGATTCAGAGCTGATGAAGTGGCTGGGCCAAAGCCGAAAGTACGTTCAGTTGCGGATATGCCTGGAAGCGAAAGGAAAGTCCAATGCTGTAAAGAAAAATATTGCATAGGAACCTGGAATGTAAGAACCATGAACCTGGGTAAGTTGGATGTGGTCAAAAATGAGATGGCAAGAATAAATATTGACATCCTGGGCATCAGTGAACTAAAATGGACGGGAATGGGCGAATTCAGTTCAGATGACCATCACATCTACTACTGTGGGCAAGAATCCCGTAAAAGAAATGGAGTGGCCCTCATAGTCAACAAAAGAGTGTCAAAAGCTGTACTGGGATGCAATCTCAAAAATGATAGAATGATCTCGATACGAATCCAAGGCAGACCTTTTAACATCACAGTAATCCAAGTTTATGCACCAACTACTGGTGCTGAAGAAACTAAAATTGACCAATTCTATGATGACTTACAACACCTTATAGAAATGACACCAAAGAAGGATGTTCTTCTCATTATAGGGGATTGGAATGCTAAAGTAGGGAGTCAAGAGATAAAAGGAACAACTGGCAAGTTTGGCCTTGGAGTTCAAAACGAAGCAGGGCAAAGGCTAATAGAGTTCTGCCAAGATAACAAGCTGGTCATCACAAACACTCTTTTCCAACAACACAAGAGACGACTCTACACATGGACATCACCAGATGGGCAGCATCGAAATCAGATTGATAATATTCTCTGCAGCCAAAGATGGAGAAGCTCTATACAGTCAGCAAAAACAAGACCTGGAGCTGACTGTGGCTCAGATCATCAGCTTCTTATAGCAAAATTCAAGCTTAAACTGAAGAAAGTAGGAAAAACCACTGGGCCGGTAAGATACAATCTAAGTCAAATCCCTTATGAATACACAGTGGAAGTGAGGAACAGGTTTAAGGATTTAGATTTGGTGGACAGAGTGCCTAAAGAACTATGGATGGAGGCTCATAACATTATACAGGAGGCAGCAACTAAAACTATCCCAACGAAAAGGAAATGCAAGAAAGCAAAGTGGCTGTCCAACGAGGCCTTACAAATAGCGGGGGAGAGAAGGCAAGCAAAATGCGAGGGAGATAGTGAAAGATACAGGAAATTGAATGCAGATTTCCAAAAAATAGCAAGGAGAGACAAGAAGGCCTTCTTAAACGTGCAATGCAAAGAATGAGAGGAAAACTATAGAATGGGAAGAACCAGAGATCTGTTCAAGAAAACTGGAGATATGAAAGGAACATTTCGTACAAAGATTTCCATAATAAAAGACAAAAGTGGAAAGGACCTAACAGAAGCAGAAGACATCAAGAATAGGTGGCAAGAATACACAGAGGAACTATACCAGAAAGAAATGGATGTCTCGTATAACCCAGGTAGTGTGGTTGCTGACCTTGAGCCAGACATCTTGGAGAGTGAAGTCAAATGGGCCTTAGAAAGCACTGCTAATAACAAGGCCAGTGGAAGTGATGGTATTCCAGCTGAACTATTTAAAATTTTAAAAGATGATGCTGTTAAAGTGCTACACTCAATATGCCAGCAAATTTGGAAAACTCAGCAGTGGCCAGAGATCCCAATCCCAAAGAAGGGAAGTGCCAAAGAATGATCCAACTACCGCACAATTGCACTCATTTCACACGCTAGCAAGGTTATGCTTAAAATTCTACAAGGCAGGCTTAAGCAGTATGTGGACCGAGAACTCCCAGAAGTGCAAGCTGGATTTCGAAGGGGCAGAGGAACCAGAGACCAAATTACAAACATGCGCTGGATTATGGAGAAAGCTAGAGAGTTCCAGAAAGACATCTACTTCTGCTTCATTGACTATGCAAAAGCCTTTGACTGTGTCGACCACAGCAAACTATGGCAAGTTCTTAAAGAAATGGGAGTGCCTGATCACCTCATCTGTTTCCTGAGAAATCTCTATGTGGGACAAGAAGCTACAGTTAGAACTGGATATGGAACAACTGATTGGTTCAAAATTGGGAAAGGAGTACAGCAAGGCTGTATATTGTCTCCCTGCTTATTTAACTTATATGCAGAATTCATCATGCGAAAGGCTGGGCTGGATGAATCCCAAGCCGGAATTAAGATTGCCGGAAGAAATATCAACAACCTCAGATATGCAGATGACACAACCTTGATGGCAGAAAGTGAGGAGGAATTAAAGAACCTTTTAATGAGGGTGAAAGACGAGAGCGCAGAATATGGTCTGAAGCTCAACATCAAAAAAACGAAGATCATGGCCACTGGGCCCATCACCTCCTGGCAAATAGAAGGGGAAGAAATGGAGGCAGTGAGAGATTTTACTTTCTTGGGCTCCATGATCACTGCAGATGGTGACAGCAGTCACGAAATTAAAAGACGCCTGCTCCTTGGGAGAAAGGCGATGGCAAACCTAGACAATATCTTAAAAACCAGACATCACCTTGCCAACAAAGGTCTGTATAGTAAAGGCCATGGTTTTCCCAGTAGTGATGTATGGAAGTGAGAGCTGGACCATAAAGAAGGCCGATCGCCGAAGAATTGATGCTTTTGAACTGTGGTGCTGGAGGAGACTCTTGAGAGTCCCATGGACTGCAAGAAGATCAAATGTATCCATTCTTAAGGAAATCAGCCCTGAGTGCTCACTGGAAGGACAGATCATGAAGCTGAGGCTCCAATACTTTGGCCACCTCATGAGAAGAGAAGACTCCCTGGAAAAGACCCTGATGTTGGGAAAGATTGAGGGCACAAGAAGAAGGGGACGACAGAGGACAAGATGGTTAGATAGCGTTCTCGAAGCTACAAACATGAGTCTGACCAAACTGCGGGAGGCAGTGGAAGATAGGAGTGCCTGGCATGCTCTGGTCCATGGAGTCACAAAGAGTCGGACACGACTAAACAACTAAACAACAACAACAAATCATCACAATATTCGTGACCATTAGTATGTTAAGAATATAGACCAATATTGTTATCAACATGTTGAAAAGGGTCTGGTTCTAAGGCTCTGTTCATGACAGTGCTAAGATATCAACTGGAACTATCCAATTCATAAACATGTGATATTGTTCACCATTCTGCAGCAGCTGTTGTGTCTGAATCACTGAGTCAAAATGGCAGATTCAGCCACAAGTAAAGTTAGGCTTAATGTCCTCCTGCCATGTTTTAAGTAGAACATTAAAAAAAAAAAACACACCACAGGAGTTGCAGCCACTTAAGTCAGTCATCTCACTTCATAGCAGTGATGAAGAGGACTTTAAGTGACTTTCAAACAATGCACCAGAGATCCTCAGTATGTTTTATTCCATAAAGTTTATGGCATGAATTAAGGGCAAAGAAACATGAATTAAGGGCAAAGAAACTAAGTATAATAGACTGAAGCAATAGCGGCAGTATCCATGTTGTCAATATCTGTCCTTTTAAAATATAAAGCGTTGTTTTTTATCATTGGTCACAGGAACACCAACTGAGATCTGATCATGTCAGGGCAAAAAATGCAGTTCACCAGCTTTGATTAAAAAAGGGGGGGGATGCAGTTTTGCTGTTTGGAAACTCAGATCTTAACACCATCCTGACTACAGGAGGAAATTCTGTTTGATTCTGTTGATTCTGTTTGATTCTGTTGTTCCAATATTTATTTGAGAATAGTGTCCTTTTTTATTAAGGATAATATATTTTAAAACTAAAAAACAATGAAATAAGCATCTGTTACGTGGGTGGCGCTGTGGGTTAAACCACTGTGTCACTTGGGCTTGCAGTTCGAAAGGTCAGCGGTTCGAAGCCCTGCGGCGGGGTGAACTCCCATTGCTCGGTCCCAGCTCCTATCAACCTAGCAGTTCAAAAGCACGCCAGTGCAAGCAGATAAATAGGTACCGCTCTGGTGGGAAGGTAAACAGCATTTCTGTTCGCTGCTCTGGTTTCACCAGAAGCGGCTTAGTCATGTTGGCCTCATGACCTGGAAAAACTGTCTGCGGAAGCGGACAAACGCCGGCTCCCTCGGCCTGTAAAATGAGATGAGCACTGCAACCCCAGAGTTGTTCACGACTGGACTTAATAGTTAGGGGTCCCTTTACCTTTACTTTGTATATGTCTGGCCTGCCTCTAAACCAGCCTTTCTCTGCCTTGGGTCCCCATATGTTTTTGGCCTACAGCTCTTATGATCCTTAGCTCACAGGACCAGTGGTCAGGGATGATGGGAGTTGTAGGCCAAAAACATCTGGGGACCCAAGGTTGAGAACTGTTTTGAAAAATAGGGAGGAAGGAAGAGACCAGGTGCTGAAGTTGGGCCTGTTTGCCATGACCTCCTTCATCTGCTCTCTGTGTGATCATGGGCAACCAAAATGATCAAGGGGATTCAGCAAAGGTTACGAAATCTGGCTTTTTAGGTTAGAAAATAGTAAGAGGAGATGTAATAGAGGTGTATAAAGTTGGGGATGGTGTGGAGAAAGAATAGTTTTTCTTCCTCTTTCATATTAAACAAAGCCTGGTAGGTCATCCAGTAAACCTGACTCTTGGAAGGTTCAGGACACACTAAAGGGAGCACTTCTTTGCACCAGCACATACTTAAACTATGGACCTCACTAGCACAATATGTAGTGATGGTCACCATCTTGGATGACTTTAACAAGGGATTAGATAAATTCATGGAGTGTAAAACTGCTACTAGTCATGCGGATTCTGTACTCCCTCCAGTGTCAGGGGTGGCATACCAGTTGCTGGAGATCATGAGTGGAAGAGAACTATTCAGCTCATGTCCTGCTTGTGGCCGTCTCATAGGTATTTGGTTGATGGAAAAGGATACAGAATACTGGACTAGTTGGTCCTTTAATTTGACCCAGCTGGGCTCTTCTTACATTCTTATGAGATTCAGATAATGTATTTTTATACTAAACTTCTGTCCCACACCAAAACATTACTACTTCTCAGATTATCATCACAGTAATTCCCCTTCCTGCTTATTCTCCTGCGGTTATGTGTCCTTTCCTATATCTTCCTATTACACCTTTTGCTTAGCTCTGTTACAGTTTCTTTGTTAAAACTTTAAAAGGGAGCATACACTGGTCTGAAATACTCAGTTTCCTTGCTCAAAGATAGTCAAAAGTATGTTCTCTCATAAATGCCCTCTTCCAAGATAGCTCTGACCTTGGATAGAATCATTAATTTCTTTTCATACACTGGGAGGATACAATGGAAAATCAATCACATATTACCATCACGACATCATTAAAAATGTGATATACCTTAATATATATCTATGTACTGAGGACGAAAGGAGGAAAAAGGTTAAAATGGCAATCGTAACTGCAGTGCATGACCAGCTTAAACTATATATTGACAACTCTCAGTATATTTAACTCTTCCAAACTGATCACAATACATACAATTAACTAAACTTCTGCAGGCATTAATAATCTATTAAAAATGGAACAGCTGAAGTCAGAGCTATGATCCATGTTGTACTAACAGTCTGGATACTGCAAATAATTATAAAGCTCTCAATGAGAAAATGTGGAAACAGCATTCTTATAGGTTTTGTGATTAATGGAGCTCAAGTGGTGATTTATGTTCATGATAATATATAATAATTGCCTTGCAAAATGATTTCCCTTTATGCTTGCGAATGAGAGGCAGTGCACAACTGCGATATAACACATCAGTGCCAGCACTGCACCTGCTTGGAAATAGTAGGGGGATTCTCTTGCATGGTTGCAAATGATGACATTAAGTGGCCTTTGGGTTATTTCTGGTTCGCTATTGAGACCCAGTGCTAGTGTGCAGATGTTGTTTATGTGGCCGACCTAATTTATGTGATTATGATGGCACCTTTTAAAAACTGCCACAATTTGCAAACTCCAGCAACTCCTTGGACTGCCAAAGGGTTGGGTATAGTGCGGATGAACATTGGAAGCAAGCTGACCATTGGTCCCTGTAATTCATTCATTGCTTAATTTCATCCAGTTCATGGAGCATGCCCAGTAGCAGTAGTTGGCCAGCTTGGCTACAGACCAGGTTCTACAGCACCTCAGAGGAGCACCTCATTGGCCTGACTGGACTGTGCAACCTAACCACCTTCCTTACCAGGCAGCCATTTTAGGAGTGGGCAGGCAGCAGTGCAGCTTTTGTCATGTTTTTTCAGCTGCATTCTGCACTAATTGAAGCTTCCTGGGCAGCTCCATATGCAGCACATTGCAGAAGTCTGATTGGGAGGGTACCAGTGCATTGATTACCATGGCGAAGCTATTTCTGTCCATAGGCAGTCATGGCACTTCATGACACAGAAGTTCCTTGGGCTCTAGTCACAAAGTTAGATCCAAAAGTATTGCCAGAATACACAGCAGGCACCTGTAGAGCAGGGTGAGTTGGCAGAGCTTGAAATGTGGTAAAGGAGCCATCCCTCCACTCTTCCATAATCCCACTTAAGATTTCTTCCCCATTATGGTCTTCTTGAGATGACTTGCCTTCCTAATTTCTTCCCTACTAGTAAATCATAACCTTCACTTCCTTTTGGGCAGGTTTATGCTGCCACAGAATTTATAGAGATGTTAATATTCAAAATAGTTTATGGAGATGCTCTGCGTCAGTAATGCACAGAAAAACCTTTTCACTCTTTCCTCTTCTTCCAGGAATCCAAAAACTTTCTGAAGAAACTATTCTCGAGGGATGTCTTAAAATTTTGACTGTGTTAATACCTGCACTATAGAATTCCCTTTAGTTTTTCCACTGCATTACAGATTGAAAATTAAAGTAACTTAATGACTCACTGCTTATAAAGTTATTTTCATTATATTACAAAGTGTGAACCAGTCCCCAAGTGGCTAGAGCTTTAGTACAATTTGTATGTTTTGTGCTGGGAACTTAAGTTTTCAACTAAATTAAAGTCTTCCACCTAGTTACAGATTGTGCATTAATCTGTGCACAGATTCATTTGATGCCTATAATGAACTGTTGATCATTTGGAAATGTCTGAGCCACCACAGCTGAATCAACTCATGCCTGATAATAGGAGGACTTTTTCTTAAAGTACTATCTAGATTTATTTTTGATTAATTGGAAGCTAAACACAAAAGAACTCATTTGTTCATCTCTATCAAAACTCACACAGTCATTGAAAATATTCCTGTCTTACCTTTTTAGTTATGCAATAAGCACTTAACACAAGAGTGACATTTAGGGAGGCATAGAATTTTCCCTGGTTTTGAGATTTGAATATAATATCTGATAAAATTAGACACAGGGTTAAACAAGAATATTATGAAAGCAGAATGTATTCACATTTCCATGAGTTGTTGTGTTTCACACTACTGTTCATTCATATTTATATTATTATTATTATCATTATTTTACCGATTGACATACTGCCCTTTGAATCAGATTTTCCAGGGCTGGGCACAGAAAGCTCTTTCCATTACTCTGATATATTTTACTATGGTTTCTGTATAATTGAGTAACTTTATTATTATGTGCAACATATACTTATGATGATTGCATCATTTATTTATCTTTATTTGGAAATAAAGAAACACTGGAAAAGACAAAAAGAAACAAGAAAAACCATGCCATTTTTTAAAAAAGAAAAGCAAACAATAAAAATAAGTTACCATTGTTTTATTAATGCAATGTTTTATATTATGTTATAACTATGAATGTTTGACAAATTCAGTCTGCAAATTCTAATATTCTGCACCTCTTCGACTAATGCTCGGAATGGTATGCAGTTATCCATTAGACTTCACACTTCCCAAATGTTGCAACATTATACTTAGCTCAAAAAAAGGGGGGGGGTAAAATTAGTGTTTTGAAAGTAAGCATGTTTAAGATATGGATTTAAATCTGTATTTAAATACAAAATTCATTTAGGATAGGGGCCACCACTACAGCCTGGAATTGGGGTGCCCCTGTGAGGGATCAGTCCAAGTAGTGTGTCTGGTTCTTGTCGTCTTGCCACAATTCCTGGAGTGGCTCCAGGGCGAAGCCTTTCTAAAAGGTATAGCCAGATTGAACAGCCATTGGCCCCTTCTTTTAAATGTGAAATATAGAATGAAACAATCCTCAGCTACTTTGTACATTTAAAATAATCAGCAGTTCTTCTCTCTCAGGGACCAAGCCACCTCAGCCTTCTTGGGAACTAGCTGAACTGCACAGAGTTCTTAGGATGATATCTTAGGCGAAGTCCCGGCAGACTGGAGGAGGGCAAATGTTGTCCCTATTTTCAAAAAGGGGGAAAGAGAGGACTCAAATAATTACCGCCCAGTCAGTCTGACATCAATACCAGGGAAGATTCTGGAGCAGATCATTAAGCAAACAGTCTGTGAGCACCTAGAAAGGAATACTGTGATCACCAATAGTCAGCATGGATTTCTGAAAAATAAGTCATGTCAGACTAACCTGATCTCGTTTTTTGACAGAATTACAAGCCTGGTAGATGAAGGGAACGCAGTGGATGTAGCCTACCTTGATTTCAGCAAGGCATTTGACAAGGTGCCCCATGATATTCTTGTAAAGAAGCTGGTAAAATGCGGACTTGACTATGCTACCACTCAGTGGATTTGTAACTGGCTGACTGACCGAACCCAAAGGGTGCTCATCAATGGTTCCTCTTCATCCTGGAGAAGAGTGACTAGTGGGGTGCCACAGGGTTCTGTCTTGGGCCTGGTCTTATTCAACATCTTTATCAACGACTTGGATGATGGACTCAAGGGCATCCTGATCAAATTTGCAGATGACACCAAACTGGGAGGGGTGGCTAACACCCCAGAGGACAGGATCACACTTCAAAACGACCTTGACAGATTAGAGAACTGGGCCAAAACAAACAAGATGAATTTTAACAGGGAGAAATGTAAAGTATTGCACTTGGGCAAAAAAAATGAGAGGCACAAATACAAGATGGGTGACACCTGGCTTGAGAGCAGTACATGTGAAAATGATCTAGGAGTCTTGGTTGACCACAAACTTGACATGAGCCAACAGTGTGACGCGGCAGCTAAAAAAGCCAATGCAATTCTGGGCTGCATCAATAGGAGTATAGCATCTAGATCAAGGGAAGTAATAGTGCCACTGTATTCTGCTCTGGTCAGACCTCACCTGGAGTACTGTGTCCAGTTCTGGGCACCACAGTTCAAGAAGGACACTGATAAACTGGAACGTGTCCAGAGGAGGGCAACCAAAATGGTCAAAGGCCTGGAAACGATGCCTTATCAGGAACGACTAAGGGAGCTGGGCATGTTTAGCCTGGAGAAGAGGAGGTTAAGGGGTGATATGATAGCCATGTTCAAATATATAAAAGGATGTCAGAAACCAGAGGCCTTCCTTCTGGGTATTGTAGGCCAGAAGGTGTTAAAGAAGGATCGAACATTTTTTATGTATGCAACAACGGCAGCAAGGATTCTCATTGCAAAAAACTGGAAAACTCAAGATCTACCCACACTGGAAGAGTGGCAGATGCAGCTGATGGACTATATGCAACTGGCCGAGATGACCGGCAGAATCCGTGATCTGGGAGAAGAGAAGATGGAGGAAGACTGGGAGAAATTCAAGATGTATCTACAAAAACATTGTAATTTGGTTGAATGTTAAGAAGGATGCTAGATTATAAAAAACTGGCCACCACTAAACTAGATTTAAATTTGATGATAAGTGAGACTAAAGAAAATATAAAATTTTTTGGAAGAAGTGCTAGATTATATTTGAATGAGTGGACATGAGATTGTAAACAAGTTGATAATCTGTTTGGAAAAAAAATTTTTAACGATGTAAATGGGAGCGGGAGACGTGAGGGAGTCCAAAGAAGTGATGAAATTGTTGTAATAGAAGTAAGATCGTTTATTATGTGTGCATTTATATTTAAAAACCTTAATAAATATTTATTAAAAAAACAACAACAAATATATAAAAGGATGTCACATAGAGGAGGGAGAAAGGTTGTTTTCTGCTGCTCCAGAGAAGCGGACACGGAGCAATGGTTCCAAACTACAAGAAAAAAGATTCCACCTAAACATTAGGAAGAACCTCCTGACAGTAAGAGCTGTTTGACAGTGGAATTTGCTGCCAAGGAGTGTGGTGGAGTCTCCTTCTTTGGAGGTCTTTAAGCAGAGGCTTGACAACCATATGTCAGGAGTGCTCTGATGGTGTTTCCTGCTTGGCAGGGGGTTGGACTCGATGGCCCTTGTGGTCTCTTCCAACTCTATGATTCTATGATTCTATATGGGTCCCTGTTTTTGTGCTCCTTTGTCCATCCCCAGTGGGCCACTGCTAATACCTAAGCTGACATTGCCTTTTTCTTTCTTTCTTTCTTTCTTTCTTTCTTTCTTTCTTTCTTTCTTTCTTTCAGAATCATGTTTTGGATAAAACATTCAGGCCACATGTCCTTTGCTTTGCAAACCTATGCTGCTGATAGAAATATCTTAAAGTAGAATACATTTTTCTCTTTTCTTCTGATCTCATTTTCAGATCCGCTCTTTATCAAGCCAATCTCTTCTGAGAAGAATTGAATATAGTGTAAAATGAGGCAATAATTATGCTTCATTTTAGGCATTTAGAATAAATTGTTTAATATGAAGGCACTGAGTTGTATCTGAGTTTGCAAGAAGATGAGTTTGGATTCCATTGTAGGGCATTTAAAACAGCAATTTCCTCCCTTTTTCTTCACCGAGATGAGGCTAGCCATAGCATCCATCTAATGAAGACTATCCTTATCTGTCGTATTAATAAAATGCAGTTGGTGCAATAATTATTTTTCATCTCGCTTAGGCAAACAGAATAGAAACCCTTTGTCTTGCTTCATTTCCTTTCAGCCACATAAACAGGAGAAAATGGAAACGTCACATTTGTTGGTGAGATAATGCTAAAATGTTGGGCAAATTCAAATGATTGAAAGAACTAGGTGTGCTTAGACTGGAGAAGGTTGAGAGGAGACATGAAAACGCTCTCTAAAAGCCTGAAGAGCCACCACATAAAAGAGGACAATGACTTGTTCTCTTCTGCCATAGGTGATAGAAAATGGGTCTAAGTTACAGGAGGGTAGATTTTGGTTGAACATTAGGAGAAACAAGGCCATGCTGAGTGTAGAGCATCTCCTTTGCATACAGAAGGTCCCTTGCTCAATCTCTGGCATCTCCAGGAAACCGTGAGCGCATCTTCCAGTCAGTGTGGACTGTCCTAAGCTACAGGGGCCCATGTTCAGACTTAGTATAAGGCAGCTTCATAGGTTTCTTCCTATGTTTTCTAAATAGCCCAATTCTTCATGTGTTTAGAACAGGCATAGGCAACCGCGGCCCTCCAGATGTTTTGGGACTACAACTCCCATGATCCCTAGCTAACAGGACCAGTGGTCAGGGCTGATGGGAATTGTAGTCCCAGAACATCTGGAGAGCTGAGGTTGCCTATGCCTGGTTTAGAGGAAGGGTCATAGCCCAGTGATAGAGCATCTCCTTTGCCTATAGAAAGTTTCAGCTTCAATCCTCAGCAGTTTCAGGTAGAACTAGAAAATACCTGCCTGAAACTCTTGAGAGTAACTGCCTGTCACTGCAGATGAGCTAGATGGGCCAATATCTGGAAACTTCCCATGTTCCCTAATTTGATAGTAAGAACAGTTTAGAGGGAGACCTAGAAGGATGACATGCTCTCCTTTTTTTAAGGTATTCAAGTCAAGACTAGGCAGCCATCCATTAGGATGGTCTAGCTTCAGATTTTATGCATAAAACAAAGGATACTGAATGATTCTATCATCAAAACTGCCACCACATGGCCCAGCTATCTTTAAGGCTGCAGTCACATGAAAGGAAGAACCACATGATCCACCTTATTCTCATGGATACTGTCCTAATAGCCAGAACATCAAAAGCTTATTCTCATGGATACTGTCCTAATAGCCAGAACATCAAAAGGGCGTGTTTCAGTCATATGCAGACATATGCATCTGCAGCTATTGGCAGGATTACTGCAGCTGCCTGTGTTGGGGTGTCAATAATTATGCCCTCTACACAATCATAGACATGTGGGCAACTAAACATTATTTGTACTATATTGCAACTAATATGCCTCATTATACCAGTGAGGAATAATATCACTTGACTAAAGAAACCTTAGTTAAATCATTTCTTGTTCGAAAACAACAAATTATAGTTCAAATAACCCCTGTGTGTTTGGTGAGGATGATGGAAGTTGTATTCCAAAACATCTGAATGTTATCATGTTGGCAAAGGCTGGTCTAAAGCATTAACCATCTGACACCCTGATCCCAAACTTGGCATTCTCGTTGATTTTCATATAGCATATTCCTAATTAAATATGCTTGGGACTGCATCCTAAATGTTAATTTTTTAAAAGTGCAAAGTATCTGTTCTCTGAGCAGCATTAATTTTGATGATGCCACCACTTAAATTGATGGAGTTTTGCAATTTGCAATTTGTGTTAATGGGATGAGCACTGAGACCCAAAAACATGTGTTCATCTTTGGAAGTTAATGAGACTTGTGTGTGTGTTAATCAACAGGGAAATATACCAAAATAGATGGAACCTGTGAATTCTAAATGCATCACATGGTTGGAGTATAATTTAAGGGCATTTCTCCCCACAGGCTGCCATTTGAGTGTAAATGTGAGATGCTGAGGATGCCCACAGCTTCAGTTGTGTGTTTGTGCGGGGGACTTTGTCGTGTCTTTAAATGCTAAGCAAAATCACCAGGCATAGTGCATTACTATTGCTGGGAAACAGAGATATTACAACTATTTGCTGTAGACACTTATGCCCACACCTGCAAAATGAACAGTTTGAAAAGAGAAGATGGAACAGATGGGAAAAGTTCCATCATCTCCATGAAAAAATCAGATCAAAATATTACAAAAAAGTTACTCATCTATTTCCTGTTCTTTCTCACCATATTTTCCCCATATACCAAAACTCATTTATGCTTTTTTCTCACATTTAGTTCAAAATATGTATGCTTAGCATTTCCTTCCCTCCCCTTGCCCCAGTGCATCCTTTCTCAGAAGTAAAGTTCCAAAACTATTTCCAATTCAGGTTCACTTGAAGAACCACTTTTTTAATTATTTAAAAGAATTCTCTCCTTTCTGACAATTCATTATATGGTGGACTACTCTACTAAGCTTGTACATTGTTTTGTGAATGAAGCGATTGCCTGTCCACATACATTCTGTATACAGGATGGATGCTATTTTGATAGTGGAGATAATTAGTTTTAAACTTTGCCAAACTTTATTTGTTTGTTTCTTTATTACAAATGTGTGCAACCTGCCCTTCACCATAAGGTCCCAAGGTGTTTTACATACAAAATCAGTATAACAAATGAAAACAACATATTCTATAAAACTTCAATGAAAACTACACTTGGAATTATGATTTTAAAAGTATCAATGAAAAAATCTCATGCTAAGCAAGTTCCTGCGCTAAGCAAGGAAACATCAATTCAGCTTGATCTCCACTCGCAGATGTCTGGGCAAACAGATGTGCTTTGCCCTCTCATCGGAAATTAAGCAATGATGAGGCTAGACACACCTCAGAAATGGGAGGGGCTTTCTGAAACTTGTGGGCCACCACAGAGAAGACCTTCTCATGTGCCACCTTCCTTGAACTTCACGGGTGATATCTAATCAATTCATATGTAGAGCAGCCTCATTGAAATTAATGGGTGAAGTACAGTTGTGATGTCCCACTTGTGCAAATGGTACTCCTTGTCCTTTTACTGAAGCTCCCGCTCCCCTCATAATCTACTCTGGTGAGTTAGAGGACCATGCAGACCAGACTGGGGACTCCATGGATGTAGAAGGGAGAATGGGACATCTCACCTCACTCACTGACATATTGGATCTCACCCAAAGTAACTGAAGTCCACAGATTTCAGTGGGTATACTGTGAGTTTAACTAATATTGGATGTTACTCAAAAATCTGGGGGAATATTTTTTGAAATGAAAACTCACTGGAAATTATGTGTGTCTATACTTGCAAATAAAAACATTGCATGTATTTGCATGTAACTATTTCTTACATGAGATGCTATTTAATGATAGATAAGAGAGACCAATGCCCTATGTTCTGCTTCAGATAAAAAGCCCGTTGGAGAGTTGAATAACTCACAGTAACTTTCCATGTTGTATTGATTTCACTCTTTCCCCAGGACAGAGAAAAAAATATTGTGTGCATCTTTGCTGTTGTGTCATCTTCCTTTTCTCCGCTAGGTATCTGATCCATTAAAATAGAGTCACTTACTCTCACTGTGCCATTACATGCAACAAATATCACCAACACACTGTCTGAACGCATCCACTCACTGTGATTTTACAAGTGTTTATATTGGAGAAAAGAAATGTATCATCTTAGACAGTTGACAAACTGTAAATGCTGGCTAGCATGTCTGAGGAAGCTGTGAGGTTCCCTATTCCCTTCACATTCTGCTGGCATGCTCCTTGCCCTCACCATCTCCACATTTTCTTCACCCTGACCCACTTATAATTCTACCTCCACTGCTTCTGTCAAGCAGGGGAGAGAATGGAAGCTAAGCCACAAAGCACAGGAAGAAATCAAGTGTAGGCAGAGGATTTGGGGCCACATTTCAGGGTGACAGTTCCTGGGGTGCCACATGTATCCCAATATCTGGCTGCACAGCTCATTAATCAAAGAGTCTTCACCATAGCCAAAAACCTTTGCTGTGATTTAGACAAAAACTGGATATGAGCCCATTGGCTATCAAGATCTCTGGCTAGTGTATTTTGGAGGTTTAAGCTATAGAAACCAAATATGAAGGTGGCAAAGTTAATACATGGTTATAAGTTGGGGATGCCCTAAACCCTAGAAATTAATAAATGGTAGGATTTTGATTATTTGGGATATGAATTCCTGTGCTAGCCTATGCAAAGCAATCTGAGGGCCAGCAAGAGAACTGCCCTTCTCCCCTGTCCTAATGTATGAACAGGGACAGGGGATTTGGAAGGCTGCCAGGGTAACTAGGTGTGATGTCACAGGAAGAGTTTGGACCCTTTGGCATGAGGCTTGGTATAGCTGAAAGAGAACAGATCCATCTTGGGCAGGCTGGCTGAAGGCAGGCTGGGAGAGATGCTTTGGACTCTAGCGCTGCAATGCTGTGGGAAACAAGCCCACAGTACTCTCAATAATACTCTTTTTATTTCAATACACACTGTCAAAACAAAAGATTCCAAAGATACTTCTCATGCACACACTCAATTTAAAATGCCTACTTCTGGCTATCTCTGTCATGGTTGTCTTTTCCCTAGTACACTTCTAAAAATACTTTCCCTAGTGCCTATTTATCTAGCAGAAAGTGTCGTAATTGTTTCATACAGTAAGTACAAATGCCTGGATGGGGAGGTAATTTACCAAAAAGGATTGTATTATAAGCAACAGATGCTGGAATTCCCTCTCCTAAAGGTACAGGAACCCTGTTCTCTTTTGCATCTGACCACATCATATCCCTATGCATTGTCTTCTCAGAAGAAAGGGTTGTTGGCTAATGTAGATAGTAAGCTTCCTGTTCCTTCATTAATTCTCTGTTATCCATAAGATGTTCTCCTATAAATCACTATATTCCCCTCCCTCAATCCAGATCTTTCCATACCCTCTTATTTCCAGAGTATCCTTGGTATGAAAAACCCTGTATTGAGGGAAGGAAAACTGGGGGTGCAGTGATCTGGAGGAAAACATATGAACAATGGAGAATTAACAGAGGTATAGAAAGATTATCCACATGAAACAGCAATATGAATGAACTCCCTAATTCTGGACAGGAAGCCCTCTTATATAGTAAACAAGTCATTCAGGTCAATTTTTTTCCTTTGTGTTCTTTTGGTATGTTAGCAAAAAACCATATTCCTATTGGTTTTCCCCCCTATTCATTGATACTCCACTGCTTGCCATTCATAGAACTTACTCAGATTCAGAATTCAGTCTCCCCAAAGGTAGATCTCCTCTAGAAGAACAGACTTCATTCGGCCTTCCAAAGTTACTGTATTCTGCAAATCTTTGGCACATGAACGTCCATGCTGTCATATATAAATGAATATATATTTTCAAAGATTTTCCTTATACTCCTTCTGATAAATAAGAAATGCATTTTTGAAAACAGCTCAGTTATTTCTCTGCTTTCTGCAATGAGGTTTTCTTTCTGGGTTCACCGTTTCTATTTTCCCCTCGATGAAAGCTAATTAGTAAACTTGGGACAATTACTGTTGTAATTAAGGAATCCAGGTGAGGCATATTAAAGGGAGTCACACTACAAAAAGAGGAAGCAGATAAACATCTTCCCACAGCCAATCATGAGGAAAAAAAGAAATAAGTAAGCTACAAAAAAATAAAAGTTATATAGTCTGCCTTGCAGTTGCTAATGTGTGGTCTGTTCCAAAGCTTATAACCTAAAATTTCACCCAGAGAAGACAATAGAGGGATGGAATAAAATTGGGGGGGGGAGGGGTAGGTAGAGGGAAAATGTGAATTTGTTTGTTTGCTTTCTTGCTTGCTTGCAGTTAGTCTATGGGTACTTAAGGGGCTGTACTAAAGGCTTAATGATTTGAGAATGAATGTGGATGGTTAAATGGGGTTAAAATGCCATGAAACACCACTTGATGCCTGTTCAGGCTTATGATATATGCTATGCTCTCCATTTCAGAAGATGATACTTGTAAGAAGATCAATATGAGGTACAATGGTACTCGGGTTACAGACCCTTCGGGTTACAGACTCTGCTAACCGAGAAATAGTACCTCGGGTTAAGAACTTTTCTTCAGGATGAGAACTGAAATCGCGCGGTGATGGCATGGCAGCAGTGGGAGGCCACATTAGCTAAATGGTACTTCAGGTTAAGAACAGCTTCAGGTTAAGAACGGACCTCCAGAACGAATTAAGTTCTTAACCCGAGGTACCACTGTGCTTGGAGATAGAAATGACAGAGAAATTCAGTTAGAATTTACCTAGTTGGGTGGTTCCCTAGACCAGATGGAAGGGAGGTAGATGAACTAATATGTACTTCTATAATTTTTGTGAGAGAGTTCTCCATTCTCATTTCTTTTCTAAGCGTACAGAAATGAGTCCATTAGGAAGAAACTTACATTCTTGTGAAAATTTTATGAGATATTTCTAGTAAAATGCATAGGAAAAGAATGCATACAAAAAGGTGTGTATTAGGAAGAGTGCACTAAAATGCTGACACGTTTTTGTGAATAGCTAAAAAAGCAAAAGCAAACTGATGAGGAAATGTGGCGAACCAAACTTTAGAGTAACGAACAGCAAAATGTGAAACAAAAATGGACAGATTTGTCCATTCCTAGTGGTAACACTAAAAGTATTCATTTTAACAGCAGATGCTGAATTTTTGAAGATGGAAAAAGTTGGTTTTCCCACAGTAGAAGAAAAAGGCATATTTCCCCAGATTATTTACTTCAAGTCCTTATTCACAGTCATCGTAACTAGAAGATGCGTGTAATGTCATGCAGCTACAACTGCTAACAGATGTTCATTATTTACCTGTACTATGTGGCAGGTCTAACAAGCAGCTTGTCATCCTGTGCATTCTAAAAAGACAGAGGGAGAGAGATTCAGAGCAAAGTAGGATAAGCAGATGCCTGGCACTTGACGGTAATATTTGATTTAGTACCTAATGAAAGGTCTCAGCCTACATACCACACTCCAACAAGAAATCCAATTTACCTCACAGGAGTTGTTTGCATCACTAAACATTGTTTGACAGAGCCCTTAAAAAGCAAGCACCTGACAGTTGCCTCCTGAGCCACTTCCCCACATTTTGGCATTTGCTCCATGCTGTTGGGCGCAGGGAGGAGCATCAACTGGCGCCAGCTGCCGCATCCCTATCCTTAGGTTTATCAAAACAACTTATATCATTACAGCCAATAAGCCTCCAAATCTAGGGAGATTTCCATTACTAATTGTAATAACAAAACAAATTCCTTCCAGTAGCACCTTAAAGACCAACTAAGTCAGTTCTTGGTATGAGCTTTCGTGTGCATGCACACTTCTTCAGATACACACTGAAGAAGTGTGCATGCACACGAAAGCTCATACCAAGAACTGACTTAGTTGGTCTTTAAGGTGCTACTGGAAGGAATTTGTTTTGTTTTGACTATGGCAGACCAACACGGCTACCTATCTGTAATTGTAATAAGTCCTGGAAATGTGATATGCTACCAGTGTACTCACAAAACTTCCCGAATTAGCAGTTGTCCATTAACTCAAATATGCACCTGCCTCCGCTCCAACACAAACACGAAGAAAATACCCTACCCTATTTCTTCCCTCAAAAGTGTCCCTTAATAATATGCCACTGACATTATACTCCTGCAATAAATATATTAATAAAGTGTCTCATTAGGATTTGAACAGCAAAGCACAGTACAGATAAATCCGCTGCTGCTTGAAGCTAAGGATAGTTCCCAAAAGTTTCTACATTTAAAGAGTGGGGTACTGCAGTATATTTTCCATATAAAATTATACAACACTAATGCAAGACATTCCCTGGCTGACTGGATATCTAAGATAGGGATTCTGCGGTCCTCCAGCCATTGTTGAACTCAAACTCCCATCTGCCTCAGCCAGCATGGCCCATAGCCAGGGATTATGGAAGCTGTAGTTTGGCAACATCCAGAGGGTTGCAGGTTCCCCACCTCTACTGTCAATGATAGCCTAACTTTAAGCTATATTCTGTACATGACCATAAAACAAAGAAAATAATATTGATTGTTGATATA
The DNA here is from genome assembly GCF_964252035.2 of Podarcis erhardii. Taxonomy (NCBI): domain Eukaryota; kingdom Metazoa; phylum Chordata; class Lepidosauria; order Squamata; family Lacertidae; genus Podarcis; species Podarcis erhardii. The sequence continues at coordinate 51,002,143 of NC_138508.1, read as the reverse complement.
TGCTGATGTTCAAATATCTAAATAAGTTTGTAAAATCAGGGCATCTTCAATGATTGGAAGAACTCTATTTAGAAAGGGGGCTTCTTGAGAAGGCTCAGGCTATAGTCAGATTTTTGAAGGTTGGACTATGTAATCTATGCAGTATGCACCATACTGAATTCCATCTTAGAAGCAGAAAGGTGGAATGCGGTTTTCTTTTCTTCTTTTTTTAAATAAATTTTTATTAAGATTTTAAAGATTACAGAAAAAAGAGAGATAAAAGTAATAACAATTAAAGAAAAAAAGAAAAAACAGTACATATATATAAAAAAACATCAAAAAACATAAAACAGAAAAAAGATAAAAAAGCCAGTCAAACCTGTACATCACTTGCTTACATTCCCTTATTTCCTTGACCTCCTCACAACTCCCATTTTTGTATTCTAATTCAATTTGTTATTTCAGCAAATCCTTCCAACCTTATTTTTATCTTAATAATTTGTCTTAATATACTATAATTTTACATTCTCTCTTTCACCAACTCATTTTTACTTAATCCTTTATGTCATTTCTACTAAAACCACATAATTTTGCAATATTTTTGAAGATAAAACTTTTTTTTCCAATCTTCTTCCACCGACTCTTCTCCTTGGTCCCGGATTCTGCCAGTCATCTCAGCCAGTTCCATGTACTCCATCACCTTCATCTGCCATTCTTCCTGGGTGGGTAGATCTTGTGTCTCCCAATACTTTGCGATGAGTATTCTTGCTGCTGTTGTGGCGTACATAAAAAAGGTTCTATCCTCCTTTCGCACCAATTGGCCGACCATGCCCAAGAGAAAGGCCTCTGGTTTCTTCTGGAAGGTATATTTAAATACCTTTTTCATTTCGTTATAGATCATCTCCCAGAAGGTCTTAATCTTTGGGCATGTCCACCAAAGGTGAAAGAATGTAGCTTCAACCTCTTTACATTTCCAACATTTATTATCGGGCAAATGATAGATTTTTGCAAGCTTGACTGGTGTCATGTACCACCTGTATATCATTTTCATAATATTTTCTCTTAAGGCATTACATGCCGTAAACTTCATACCTGTGGTCCATAACTGTTCCCAGTCAGCCATCATAATGTTATGTCCAACATCTTGTGCCCATTTAATCATAACAGATTTAACCATTTCATCCTGAGTGTTCCATTTCAACAGCAAGGTGGAATGCGGTTTTCATGTAATAGATGATAAAGCTCACAGAGATTTTTTTCACCACTTTAGGAAGTATGAGCCTAGATACCAGTGGATTCTCCTTTCCCCCCATCTAGTTCCTTGAACAAGGATAGAGCTCTAATGGTAGAGACCCCTTTCCTGTCCTGTATGGCATATCCTCCTTGCTACCCTGTGGAATGTCCCTCCTAATATGCCCATCTCCAAGCTAACCTACCTCAGGATTGTTGTGTGGGCAAACTTGGTTGGGGGAAAGCCCAATGTATGCCACCATAAGCTTCTTGTAGGAAGAATGGAATCCAAATATGATGGGTATAGGAGGAAACAAAACACAAACAGTAAATGAGAATGGCTGGTGATACTGGGACAATAATTTCATTAAGCCTAGTATGAAATAAAGAAAATGAATACAGAATCCATAACACAATAGAGAGATAATAGTGACACCAGTATTTAAATTCTGCAAACAACAGTTTTATTGGGGGCATTTTTTTCACTACAAAAATGAGGTGCTAGTGTTCATATATTGGTAATAGTGCCATGGGTAGCAACCAAGAGGAGCCTAGATAAGGGACATTTACATTCCATTAAAGAAATAAAAATAGGGGTAATGGTGGGTATAATTTGGCCCAGTAAGTGCACTTACTGGTCTTTTCCACTGCTGTTGAATGTGCAGTTATGGGGAAGGTCTAGGCAGTGAGACACCTTCCCCATACAAGCTTTCAATGTAAATGTGTAGTATAATGACATGAATGAATTAAATGTGCAAGGGTCTAAATAACAAGGTGTGTTCACATATATTCTTCAGCATTGGTTGATACTGCATAAAGTACTGCTGAATGTGTCACTAGCTGATGTTTGCTAGTTACAATGATAAAGTTAGAAGATTCAACAATAAGAAAATGAAGCTCTTTTTCTTTTGGGTTGCTTGAAAGGACTGTATAAATGGGTCAGGAATAAAGTATGTAACTTTTCTGTTATATATCTAGGGGCGGAGGAAGGGGAAGGGGGCGGTCCGCCCCAGGTGTCTTCGCTGAGAGGGGTGACATTTGTCATGCAGCGTGCCCACAACTCCCAAGCCTACCCTGAGCTGTCAGGGGAAGGGGGGCGCTGCGCCGTTTTGCCGGCAGCATTCCCCCTTCATTTTGACACCTTGGGAGTCGCGGGCGGGCAGCGAAAGTCCGCCATCAGCGACTCACTCCACCCCCGGCTGCAGGGCGTGTGCATCACTCTATGCACCCAAGCGGCTATCCCGCACCTGGGAGGGCACCCTCTGTGCCCCGGCCCCTCGGGAGTGTGCCCGCCCTGGGCAGCATGGGCATATGCTCTGCCGCTGTATATATCCTGGACAAAAAGTGTCATTTTAGTGAAGTAATGCTCAATAAATCAAGGATAACATTTCATGTGAACAAGCCAGAATGGAACTGGTGATAACCTTTAAGTTAAGTTAGGACAACTCTGATATCTCTGATAGTATACAAAAACAATCAAGAATATGTTGGGCTGAAACAGTTCTCTCATGGCATAACAGCACAAACTAAAAGGACTTTATAGATTCCAATGCAAGGTACAAAGATATTGCTTATTAAAACAGTTTTTAATATGTCTTGTAAGCATAAGCATTGTACTATGCAAATGATTATATTGATGAACCAAACAAAACATGAATCTTCTCTATTTATAGCAGGACTACATTACTTCAATTACTAGCTGAACCTGAAATACTCATTTCTATTGACATTGTGCTGGATGACCCATGAGCTTTTAAGTCATCTCCTTCTGCCCTCTGAGGTCCACCATGATCCATCAAATGCCCTCCCAGTTCATTTCAAAGTTGCCAAGTTCAAAACAAACGTTATTGTTTCCCTCACCTTCTGACCTTGAATTCTGTCAGATGTGTCCATATGACCCCAGTTCAAATCAAATCCCCAGATTTCAAAACAAAGGACATGCAATGCTCTCAGCTCATATAATTTCTGCACCTAAAGAACCCTGGCCAGTATATAGATAGATTCCCTCCAGCAGCTGGGCATAAAAATATGAGCAGTTATGTTATATAAGGAATGAGTGAATGAACTAGGAAACAAAGTTGATTTACTAACAAACTGGGAGTTGCCTCTCTGGGGATTATAACGTGCTAAGGCTATTTCAAGTACTCTAGAGAACTTGAAATTGACGTACTGATATTTTTAATTATCTCTCTTTCACACAAAATGCTAATATTTTCATACTGGGACAAGCGATTGATCCTTGAACACCTACTGTATAACATATTAGCATACTATGGGATTTGAAGTTTTTTTACACCCAGTTTCCATTATTTGTTTTTTTACCAGAATCAACTACGAGGCAAAAGAACACAGAATGAGTTGAACTAGGGTGACATTTTATTCAAGCACTTTCAGAAGGAATGAATATCATGGGAGACGAACTTAATTCAATGTGATGGGCAAGCCCAGGGGTCTCCGCAGGGCCATGACTCCTTTATGTGGACCACATCTAGTGAGCAAGGATTGCTTCCTGATGCCACTCCCAGCTAGGGCCCCAAAACTCAGCCTGCCTCATCTTCCTCAAGGGCTCCTATCTCCTACCATCTGGCCTCCACAGATGTCCATCACCTTTACAAGTGCCTAAGTGCATTCATCAGTACATTTCTTCATTTTGCACCCTCCTTTCAAAAGTGACAGGTTAGCCTATTTAAAGATGCTGGTTCACTAGGCCTTTAACACCCTCCAGCACCCGGTACAGAAAAGGTATGTATGTGTTTAGAACCTCTATGAACAGGCAAAAAAAAGTTCCTACTAAGCCTCAAAACAACTGGAAAAAGATCCTGCACTACAATTGAGGGTAGGCTGGCCAGGTGCCAAAAGGTCCATGAGGCCCTAAAGGAGCCTGGCTCAGACATCAATAGCCAGCTTCTGGCACTGGTGTGTGTATACACTGACCCTGTGTATTTCCTCCCCACAACCCAGCCACTGGCATTACGCAGCCCAGGGGAGTTAGCAGAGCTCACCCTGCTGGTTTATGCTACCCGTCTTTAGCTTCTTTAATTGGTTCTTAGCCTCAATGGAAGTATGCAAATGGGGCACTGCCCCTTCAACTTCCATCTGCCTTTAACCAGCCCACAATTTCTTGTCTTCTCTCTTACAACCAATCAGGGACTGACTCTTGCCTGTCTTTGGCTCCAGCTACACCTCTTGTTGGTCTTCTGGCCTACCAGCCCCAACGGTCACCACCCGCTGCTGCTCAAGGCCAGACACTTTGTTCTAGCCAAATTCACATTTTGTTAAGCTCTGGATTTTCTCTTTGAACCTCTCACTTTATACTCCCAGGTCTAGACTTCATCCTTTACTTTTTCTCTTTCCATTTTCATGGACACAGCACAGTTTCCGATCAGGAGCATTGATGTGTTTTCATAATGAAAAGGTTAAATGTATTTGGCAGAAGATGTCTGGTATAAACTTAAATGATCACAATGTGAAAATGTTGAAGCCATATGACTTTTCAATTATTTTCCCCGTTTGGAAAAGAAAAAAGAAAAGAAAAAAGTTCTGTTTTGGAGCTTTCGTTCTCCTATCCTGGGGCCCGCAGTGAGATAAACATAGAACCCAGAGAACAAGGAGTTTGAGATTAAGTTCAAGCTGGACCACGGGGATTTAAATTATTAAAACATCTATTCACAGTGGCTACAATCTGAAGCCCATTTGTGAGAACCTCTTCCCTTCAGAGTCAACGAATGTAGGTATGCATATCTGGCCACAGTATTGCAGCTAGTGTTATCTTAAAACTCTGCTTTGCAAGGGGTGGGGGAGCATTTTCACATAGGACATAGGGCAGGCATAAAGTTAATGGGGCAAGAAGTACTTTCCATTGAACCTGAATAATTCCAGTATATATTTTTTTAAAAAAACTGACTCGGCAGTAGCTGACAGTTTCTAAAATTGCCCTTACTACATGCTCCTGGCACTGCAAATGATCTAAACTTTTTCTGTGTGGTCAACACATTCACTGAGATAAATGAAGTGTTGGCAGGAGCATTTAATTTAATTACCCTGCTGGTGTTGGAGAGTTAGTTCACTGCTAGAGAATTTGGAAACAGGAGCATAATGCAATGCAAATTTAGCTTTAGAACTTATACCCCTTCCCTATCAAGTCTCCGGTTAAAACAGCTTTGAAATCCCTTTCCATGTTTTGTTATCCAAAAAGGATTTGCCTTAGGCAGCGGTGACAGACTTGGGGGGACGCCAGGTGTTGTTGGATTCCCCTGCTACCATAGCCAGGGATAATTGGAGTTGGAGTCCAACAATGTCTTTTTGCTGACTGTATTTTTATATGTTATATGTATGTATATTTTTATATGTATATGTATTCCACCTTGATTTTTTAAAATGAAAGTGTGGATTATAAATCTGTAAATGAATAATAAACTTCTGGAGGGCCACTCGGTTTAACAAGCACAGAACACTGGGATTTGCCTCATTCACTGTATGAGACTGAGGGGTGAATAAATGTAAAAAAAATAATTCTTTTTATTGCTGTTTAGTCTTTAAGTCGAGTCTGACTCAATTGTTTTAGCCTTCTCCAAAAAGTAGTTAGAGCTATGGACAAGGGCCAAATAAGCAAAACTTTCCTGTTTAGACCACACACCCCCACCTTTATCCAACTTTTTCCATTGTGTGTGTTTCAGGGAATTGGTACGGGGGCAAAGGGTTAATCTTCCTTCCAGACTCACCATAGACTGCAGACTATTATTGTTCAGTAGTAAAATAAAAAGCATTAAACAGCTACTGTGAAAAATAGGAAAGCTATCAATGGAAGGAAGTACTTTTTACTCTAACACATCTGAGCTTCTGTCAGTTTTGTAGCTGGGTGTTTAATGTGGATGGGAGAGAGAGGAACAACCTTCATTGAAAACAGTTTGATTTCAGGACAGGTTAGGATGAGAGAGCCCCACAAAAGGGGTAATTAATGATTAATAGCTTCTATAATGATAGATGCTGATTTGGCAAGGTTGCATTTGCTTCAGAAAACATGTGACCATTGCTTTGATGGCAAAGTGAACTGTTTCTTTCCCTTCATGACAGATTTTCCTTGTCCTTAAGAAACAGGTGGTATGATTAACTGGAGAGCCAAAGACCTGGGTCAGTCTTTGAGGGCTGGAGACAGTGAAACTTCCAGCAAGCTTGTAGCTGTTCTCTTCAAAGGCTGATACTGTTACTCAGTGCAATCACAGCAGCGCAACACCAATGATATATGACCTGACAAAAATGTACTAAATGTAGAGGTTGAGGGGAGAGCTCTCAGGTCCTACTTGAAGATAATAGTTTCCTACCTCCTCTAAAGTTTACATTTGTTTCATCTCCTGTCAATTTGTGGGCATTGTGCAGCTACACTAATTGCCCATGTCTCTTTTGTGCTGGTTTCTTATTGCAATTACTAATTCTGTATTTGTTCTTAAAGAAAATAGTTCAGCCCTTTCAAGAAAAGTGAAATACAGTAGATATAATGACTAACCCCCGACTAATCTATAATCTATAACAACATTTGTTAACTACGTTATTTGTACTAAAAATGGTGAAGACCTTTAGTTGTTATTCTCTCTTCTAAGTGGACCTGTCCCAGTTCTCTTTCTAGGTGGGGAGCGCCCCTCACTCCATGGTTTTCTCTGGAAAGCATTTTCCTTCAGGCACCTGCAGTAAGTAATCTGAAAAGAGCAATTAGCTATGCAAGGATCAGCTGGCACAGTGTTGACAATTTTAGAGTAAAGTCGCTGTTATATTTCAGGCTGGTGCAAGACAGTTTTAAAACAGATAATGAAACACCATTTTGATCTTCCTATTCAATCAAGAACACTCCCGGTTTACTACATCATAGAAGGCTAACAGCCTAATGCACCGTTTAGCTTATTTATTTATTTTATTAGATTTATACCTACTTTTTACCACACGGTCCCAGGGAAGGTTATAACTATAAAAGATAGTTATTTAATTAAAAAATGTTACACAATAAAAACATTAGAAGCATAATAAGAGAAAAAAGTTCTATATATAAAATGAAGGGGGGAGAAACAACCTCATGTTTAACTAATCACAAGTAGCTAACAATTGAAGGGAGAGGGTGAAAGAGGCTAAACCTCAGAATTAACCCAGGCTTACAAGATTGAATAATAAACGTTTTCTTTCTATTGGGCAACAGTGAAAGCAGAATTGCTCAACACGTACTTTGTCCATGTCTTCACCCAAAAGGAAACCAGTGCCCAACATGGTGATAACAGAATAAATGATGCAAAGAGGCAGTTGCAGTCCTTGATATGAAAAGACTTTGAATTAATTCACATCTCCAGGGCCTATGAGCTGGACCAGGATTCAAGTTACAAAAAAAGAGATTCTGGCTAAACATCAGTAAGTACAGTGGTACCTCAGGTTAAGTACTTATTTCATTCCGGAGGTCCGTACTTAACCTGAAACTGTTCTTAACCTAAAGCACCACTTTAGCTAATGGGGCCTCCTGCTGCTGCTGCACCACTGGAGCCCGATTTCTGTTCTTATCCTGAAGCAAAGTTCTTAACCTGAAGCACTATTTCTGGGTTAGCGGAGTGTGTAACCTGAAGTGTATGTAACCTGAAGCGTATGTAACCCGAGGTACCACTGTACTTTCTGAGTGTAAGAGCCGTTTGACGGTGGAACAAACTCCTTCAGAAGGTGGTGGACTCTCCTTCCTTGGAGGCTTTTAAGCAGAAGTTGGATGGTCATCTGTCAGATGTTTTTTATTGAGATTCCTGCACTTCAGTGGGTGAACTATATTACTCTCAGGATTTCTTCCAACTCTACAATGCTATGATTTTTTTTGAATTGGCACTCAATACTTTTTAATCCAGCTTTTTGATCTTCACTGCTAGAAAATGATAATCGGTTTAATAATAACAACAAACCATTGAAGGTCAAACAGTTGTTCTAGACAGAGTTTAGTGAACCTCACCCCCACCCCAGTAAAGCAACAGCTTGTTTTGTCCCTACTATGTCTTTTGGGGAGAAGTTGGGAATGCTGTTGTTTTCAACTATATCATACTTGGCACACACATACATTAGACTACATTTTTTTCAGTTTCAGCCTGTCCCTAAGACCACAGAAGTTGCATCTTGACTAATGAATATACATATAATGCTAGGGCACATCTTTTTATACCCAATCATACATATATTCTCACCTTTGTGCAGCCTTCCATAAAGTGATTTTGGTAGTCAGGTTGATTTGGCAGCAATTATTGGTTGAAAATAGAAAGTTCACAAATGTATCTGAATTTTGAAATGAGAGCTATGTGGGCATAAAAGGAAAAGGGCTTCTTTCTATTCACTTTAGAAGAGAAAACTTGTTATTTATCATGTCTAAGCCCCCAGGAAACCTCAAAGGTCGAAATGCATCTTGCAGGGTGTAACTTTATCCTTCATGGATATTATTTTAGTTTTATTATGGTAGTCATAAATGTTTTAGAAAACAATTAGTAAACAATTTTTCTTAAAATTACTGTTTTAATTTTAGCCTTTGTTAGGGATGCTTTAAGACCACTTGTTCTCATTTATTGATTTTGAACATGATTTGAATAGGTTTTTCTACATGTGCAGTATTTTTTTTGTGTGTTTTTTTAAAAAAAAAACACTTCAGGAATTTTTTCTTGGGTTGATTTGTAGTTAGAACATTTCTCTTTCTTGTTCAGACTAATCAGGATTCCCAAGGGCTCACAAACAAATTAAGTATTCAGAGCTAGGGAAACTGGAACTAAACACATCACTAATGGGGATGCAAACAATTAGAATACTCAAATTTATAGAATCCATGCCATTTATAGGAATCTTTTCAGTGGATAACTTTAGTTCCAGGCATATCTGCAACAGATTGACACATTACTGATATTTCTGGCAGCAAGTCATGAAACCAACCAAAGTATTTTTTCTGCAGGAGCTTAATCTTAACAGATGTTGGTTGTGTTCTTACAGCTGAGACAGCTGGTCACAACATGAATGCTTGAAGGCAGTTTGCTATGTGTCGGTTCCTCAGGGAGCCTAAGTTTCATATAAAGCCCTAGGAGGAGTTGGTTCTGCCTTAGTTCCAAATGGTACCTGCCTTGAAGCTGTTCCTATTGCCACCAGATAATTTCCAGCTTGTTCCAGTATTACTCAAGGAGATCATAATAATATGACCATATCCTATCTCCAAATTTGATAAATTATGTGTGGATATGATATTAAGGCACTCACTGGAGCCATACCATTTTTGTACAGAACTTAATTCTGTTTAAAGGGGGGGGGGGATGTACCCCAATACAGACAAACATAAAAATATTGGCCGAAAAGCACTAAGCACAACATTATTTGCAACTAAAAAACTAAAAATGATGCAACAGCAGTCCTATGTAACTAGACTAGCTGCATTTTTGTTTGAGTTTATACCTTTCCTCTAATAAAACTCCTGCTCCATACCTCTGCAGAAGTCTGGCTGTAGTGGTCAAACAAGGTTCCTTATTAAGTTAATGACCTTAGCCAGCCCTGTAAGCCAATCCTGTAAGCCAACCTTATTTGTGGAAATTTGAAATATTGTCATAGAAGTAACTAGGTAGTGATGTTGTAGTAGCCCCATTCGAGTCCCATTGTTGAGCAAGCAGGGGCTAGGAGTCTCCAAAGAACACTTGCCTGAGAGCAGAATCCCCATACAAAATCAGCTATTCCAGAGGTCAAGGAATCTAGATGATCACAGAGCCAAGGGTACAGATGGAAAGCAGGAAGGGTACAGATCCAGGAACCACAGGCGTTCTTTCCAGCATCTGACTGCTGCTGAGAGCTCTGTTTAAGAAGCCCAGAGCCAGCTGGTTCTCATCAGTGCCTTCTGCTCTGTGTCCTTGAAGGCTGATCAGCTACAGGTGAAGTCACTCTACCTTCACCCCATTCAGGCAGCTATTCAGCAAGCAAAACTGATTTCTGGCCCATGGCAGGTGTCTCCAGAAGGAGCGGGTGGGCATCCTCCTGCCACCTGGATAGATGCCACATCAGCCTAGGAATAGAAGAAATGTAGGCCAGGAGTGAGTCTCTGTACTTCTGTACAGCTGGAAGCTGGGATGACGTACAGTCTGCAAGTGTCTTGCACAAATGTTTTATGAATTGTTCAGTGCTGGAAGGGTTGGAGAAAATGTACCCTCTTTTAAAAATAAAATAACTTCATCTATAGAAAGCAGCTCACTCACTTAAGCCTAGCTCAACAATTCCAACTTAGAAAGACTACTACTATTTTTACTGAAAGCAGAACCCCACTCTGATTTTGAGGGGTTGGGGTGAGGAGATAAACATATTGCCTAGGAGGCTTCAAGAAATACATAGCAACAGGTGGCAACTCAGAAAGTTACAGGAGTGATTATAGCTTAGGTTTCCAAAAATGACACGATTCAATGTGAAAACAAAATAAAAAAAATCCTTCCAGTAGCACCTTAAAGACCAACTAAGTTAGTTCTAGGTATGAGCTTTTGTGTGCATGCACACTTCTTCAGATACACTGAAACAGAAGTCACCGGACCTTTCTATATAGTGAGAAGGTGGGGAGGGGTATTACTCAGAAGGGTGGTGGGAATGGGTGATTGGCAGATAGCTGTGATGAGCCTGTTGACGACTCTTAACGACTGCAATAGGTCTTACAGGAAAAAGCAAGGGGTGAGAAGGTGAAAAATGGCTTTGTCATGTATAATGAGATAAGAATCCAATGTCTTTGTTCAGACCAGGTCTCTCCATGGTTTTAAGTTTGGTAATAAGTTGCAATTCAGCAGCTTCTCTTTCCAGTCTATTTCTGAAATTCCTTTGTAATAGAACAGCTACTTTGAGATCTTGTATAGAATGTCCTGGGAGATTGAAGTGTTCTCCTACTGGTTTCTCTGTCTTGTGATTCCTGATGTCAGATTTATGTCCGTTTATCCTTTGGCGTAAGGTTTGGCCTGTTTGTCCAATATAGAGAGCTGAAGGACACTGTTGGCATTTGATGGCATACACAATGTTAGATGATGAGCAATTAAATAGTCCCGAGATGGTGTGTGTGATGTTGTTGGGGCCAGTAATGGTGTTGTCCGGGTGTATGTGGCAGCAAAGTTGGCATCTGGGTTTATTGCAGGCTCTGGTGCCAGTGTCCGTGTTAGGTCTGGTTGTAGTATTATTGTGGGTTAGGAGTTGTTTAAGTTTGGGTGGCTGTCTGTAGGCAATGAAAGGTCTTCCTCCCAGAGCTTGAGAAAGAGAACTGTCATTGTCCAGGAGAGGTTGTAGATCTCTGATGATACGTTGTACTGTTTTAACTTGGGAGCTGTATGTGATGACTAGAGGTGTTCTGTTATTTTCTTTTTTGGGTCTGTCTTGCAGCAAGTTCTCTCTGGGTATCAGTCTGGCTCTGTTGATCTGTTGTCTAACTTCACCTGCTGGGTATTTTAGTTCTAAAAAGGTTTGCTGTAGATCTCTTAGGTGAGAGTCTCTGTCTGTAGAATTGGAACAGATGCGGCTGTAACGTAGTGCCTGGCTATATACAATGGACTGTTTGGTATGTTTGGGATGGTAGCTAGAGGCATGTAGATATGTTTGTCGGTCAGTTGGTTTACGGTATAAGGTGGTGTCTATGCGCCCATCCTGTATTTTTATAGTAGTGTCCAAAAAATGTATTTCTTGCATAGATTGATTCATTGTTAGGTTGATTGTGGCGTGAAAATCATTGAATTTCTGGTGGAAGGTGTTCAGGGTCTGTTGACCATGTGTCCAGATGATAAAACTATCGTCAATGTATCGCAGGTACAAGAGAGGTTTGAGTGGGTAGGAGTTTAGGAAACATTGTTCTAAATCTGCCATGAAGATGTTGGCATACTGTGGGGCCATGCGGGTGCCCATTGCTGTGCCGCTGATTTGAAGGAACAGGTCATCACCGAATTTGAAGTTGTTGTGCGTAAGGACAAATTGGCAGAGTTTGGTAGCAAAGTCCGCTGTGGTTTTATCTGAAATGGTGTTCCTTATAGCTTGTAAACCATCGTTGTGTGGGATGTTGGTATACAGAGATTCCACATCCATAGTAGCTAGTATAGTATTGTTAGGAAGATTATTTAAAGATTGTATTTTCCTCAGAAAATCTGTGGTGTCACGTACATAGCTGGGAGCACTGATGGCATATGGTTTCAGAACAGAGTCCATATAACCGGAGACACCCACTGTAATAGTGCCAATACCTGAAATGATGGGGCGTCCTGGATTTCCTGGTTTGTGTATTTTAGGTAGAAGATAGAAAGTTCCTGGTCGAGGTTCTGTTGGTGTGTTTGTGAGGATCTGTTCTTGGATGTGTGGGGGTAGCTCCTTAACAATCCACGATTCAATGTGGAAAGGGAAAGTACCAGATACTGGTTTAATTTCTTCACATTAGCTTTAGAAAAATAATTAGTGCCTTTTTGTTTCATCTTCAACCCATGCTGAATCACAAGTTTGTTCTCCCTCCCTCTCCCCCACAGAAACAGAATACAATACTGAAAACCCTTCTTGTTAGCTGCCATCAATACACTTGCCATTCCTTCTCTTCACAAACTGCATATTTATTTTTGATATATCTCCCATTTTCTTCCTAAGACCCTCCTCTTGTTTCAGTATTCTTTTTCCTTTCTTGCTCCCTTTCTTGAACTGTACCATACATGTCCAAGGAGGAGTTAAATGCAAGCAAATGGCACTGTTAGCAACATACTTTTAAACTTTGCTCTGAAAATACATAAGCCAGTATACACCCTGCTGAAATCAAAAGAAAGAGTGCTCAATTTTTTATGCTTTTAATCCTGTACCTGAAAATGTACAAAGGTAACTTTTAGTGAAAGAAAGCTAATGGTTGAGAGAGGCTGAAAGGTCCACTTCTCAGTATCCCTCCTTCCTTAAAATTTGGTAAAATTGCATTAATGAGTCATGTTAAGCATAATTCATTTTGTATTAACAGAGTGGATAAAATAGACCACTTCAGTACAAATCACCTAATAGTACCTCAGTTGTTGTGAAGTCATTATTCCAAACCTACTTTGTAACCTTCTCACATTGGTAAAATGTATGTGTGTATCTGGTGCTAGATTTTTTAGTCTGCAAAATAAGTTTTCTATGTCTTAGGAACTTTTTATTTTCTTTTAGTGAATACTAGGCCCAAATCCATATAAGTTATTCAAAATGAAAGGTTTGGGACTTCCATTTCTCTTTTTTTAAAAAAAAATAATATTTATTAAGAGTTTAAAGATTACAAAAAGAAAGAAAAATAATTAAACAAATCAACATAATAAAATACAAAAACAGAAACAAAAACACTACATAAAACATTAAATTAACAAAACAAAACAAAAACAATTAAAAACACTTCCAATATTTTCAATCTTAACTTTCATTCACTTGTTTCATTGACTTCCTCACGCCTCCCTTTTTGTATTCCACTTCAATTAACTGTTTCAGCAATTCCTTTCCATCTTCATCTATTTTCTGTCCTGTAATTATTGTTAACATATTCTAACCTTGTTTTTTCCCTTTAATACATTAACAATCTATCTGTACCTAGTTCCTGGGACTTTCATTTCTCAAACATGTCGGCATGATATTAACTTTTGGTACCAAGGGTGTCTTTCAAAAAGCAGATTGTGTTAGAAGTTTCAAAAAGATGTATATTGTTTAAAGTAATAATAAAAAAATCATAATAATCTCATACCCAATGTAGCTGTTGTATCCTGCCTGAAAAATACTCCCAGCACCACTAAAATAAAAATCTGGAGAAATTTGCATGTGCCCCGAGTATGTGTTTGGTAACATGTATTTGAAAGTTGGTCTATAGTTGAATCTTGATGCTTCACAACACAAGTTTATTCTTTCACATCCCTACTTTTCCTAATAAGTTGTCATAACATGTTTGGATCATAATTTGATGGCTAGTTAAACCACTCTGGGAAATGCAGCTCAGGGAGGGGAATAGGGGTTTCGTAACAACTCTCAGCACTCTTAAAATCTCAGCATTTTAGAATAAAATGAAAAAGTCATATGTATTTCACTGGTATTTAAAATATTTCTGCAACTGTTTATTCTCCGTTACCAGATGTGTGTTTCCTTTTATAGGATTTTTTTTCTGTGACTTTTTAAAAATAAATAAATTGCAGTGATTCTAAGATGAGGGCAGGATATAATTATAGCACTGAAGCTCACATTTTATTTCCATCTAATTTACTAATAAAACTTTCAAAGTTAATTTTTGGTTGACTGCCGTCCACTCTTCCTGTAATTGAATTCCACTATAGCATTTTAGGCATGCAGCTGCATGCATAAGCTAGCTCTGATAGTTGCTTTGTAATAGCAAAAGTAGGTGATCACACACACATTTGAATAAATAATATTTTACAATAGAGCTGTTAGCTCTTTTTAAATAATTTCAGTGTGGATAGGTATCACTAATTAGCTGAGTTATTTATGGCTGTGTTTGGTATAAAAGATGTAAACGATGTTGTGATGCATATTTGTAATATTTCTGATTTATATACCTTTCAGTAGCAACACACCTTTATTGTAGTTATGTGGAATGCCTAATTAATTTATCTACTTGCTATTATTTCCTGTAGAGATAATATCTGAAAACTACAGCGGCACAGCAGGAAAATTATATCCGTGCTATGCAGTGTGAATGTATTACAAGGGAATGAAACACATGCTTGTCATCACTAAAGACATGTCTTATGTTTATCACGAATTACACTAGACTTACATTAACCAACTGATCTAAAAGCTCATGCTGCACCAACTTTGGAGTGGGATTTGGAATAAAAAATAAGCAAGAAATAGATACTGTAACCATAATATTGCCAGCAGAGTGCAGTGAGAATTTGCCAGTAGGCTAATCTGATGTTGGGGTTTGTGGGTGAAGGTGGACATGCATAACAATTTAATGCACATTGTATTATGAAGTAAATTCAGGGTAGCAAAATTGTAGACAATTGGCAAAAGAGATTTCTTGCTTAGGTCTTGTTATTAACTTATAAATCCATGAACAACTTAGGACCAGGTTATTTGGAAGACATCTTTAATGTGCTATACATTTGATGTTAGCCGCTCTGAGCCTGGTTTTGGCTGGGGAGGGCGGAGTATAAATTGTTGTTGTTGTTGTTGTTGTTGTTGTTGTCATCATCATCTGCTCCTTTATTTCTATTTCCACAGGATCATTTAGATTTTGAGGGTATGGCTTATTGGTTGTGATGTGATCTACAGATTATGTTTGGTCCCATGCTGTGTCATACTCTGTAATCCATAGTGGAGAAGAAATCCTCCCACTACACACCCACCCACCCACCCCCCCACACACACCCACCCACCCACACACTACCACTCGCTGGCTTACTTAGCTGAGGAGTGTTCTATAGCTTGATTTGCCAAACACAATACTGAATCAAATCAGGAGTGGGGCAATTGTCACTAATCGCAACTAATGAACCGCCCTGATTATCAACATGGCAGGGTAATAATGGGTGTTAAGGGGCAGCTAATCTACATTAAGTGGTTTTGATGTATCCATTACTTGTGGGTAACTTTTTTCAGATTTCAGTGAGCTATACTTTCATGAACAGAGTTGAAGTAAGTTGCCATGTGAGAAAAGCACACAGTTTTACAGCTACTGTTCAAAGAAAGCAGTGAGCAACAGAGCAATTAACTGAGTAACCTATTGAGAGGTCACAGCAGGTATAGTGGAATGAAATTAGCACCTGTCTCAATTTAGTACCCCCCTCACAAATTAACACCGCCAAACTTTCATGGCTAAAAATGAAATTCACAGAGATATAGTTAAAAAACACAGCCTTGAATATCTCTTATACATTTCATTTCATTTGCTTTCCATAAATGCTGGGAAATTAGGAGTGGAATGCAGGATTGTTGTAACATACAGTTCACAAAATCAAATATGAACGTATCTCAATAAATTTGAATGTGTTTCAGGAAACATTTTGGGACACATTTGTAATATAAACAGAAGGTTGCAAATGTTTCCCAAAATATGCATTCATCACACAGTCATAGAAAAAGAACAAACGTTCATTGTAGCACTGAAAGTCAAGATGGATGGATTGCTCAAATTCTAGTTTGTGCCATTTTTACATATGTTCCTTTTTAAAATACTCTTTCATTCTGTTCCCACATTGATCTGGATTTTAAAAATAAAATAAAACAAAAAGCAAAATTCCACATGGGATTATTACCCAGAGAAAAAAAGTAGCTACTCAAGGTTATATCAAGCATTGCTGTACCACTTGCACATCAGAAGTCCACCTGTGCAAGAGAACTTCCCCTTCTCTCCTCTGCAGCCCCCAATCCTCAATATCTGCTCCAGAGAACTGGGGGACCCTCTGGAGCAGATGGGGGGGGCATGAGGAGAGAAGAGGACATGGAAATTCTGTTGCATGTCACACAACATTGGATCCAGCCATCAGTTACAAGGTCATGCAAGGGCTATTTTAAAGAAATTGTTTCATTATTTTTTCATGAGTAACTGTTGTTCCAGGAAGCGAAAAAACCCAACTACTGCAAGAGCCTCCCTGTTGGTCTCTTGATTAGGGGGAACATGCAGGAGAGAACATGGGTCCAAGGGGACAGCCATATTTTCTCTATACAATCTTCCTGGGAGATATGGCATGTTATCACATTCCATTGCTTCCAGGAAGGCATTTGGTGCTCCATTTTCAATACTGAGGGCAGCAGCTACATTATTATTATTATTATTATTATTATTATTATTATTATTATTATTAAGCTGCTTGGAGCATCTGTTACATGCAAAAGAAAATAAGAAAACAAAATTTCAAAGGCAGTACCCGGGACTAGTTGTAATGATGTGTGGAAAACTCGAGCAATCTGAAAACAAAGTTCTCATCCACAGATGAGATCAGCAGGTGCTGATCAGGTTGAATTGTTGGAATGCAGGTGGCTTGAATTTTTCAAGCATCCCTAGCAACATGAAATTTGATACAAGGATATTTCCCTTGACCTGTGCATTTTTGGAAAAGAGAAGGAAATTTTGATGTAAATATGCATTAAAAGCAGAATCAACATGTTGACGACTCCCAGGAATCTCTGATTGAACCCTTGATGATCAAAGTGGTACATGGAGAGAGAAAGTATGGATAGAGAGAATATCAGTAAGCAGCCAATATCAAGCAATATCAAGTGTGCTTACTTGGAAGTAAGTGCTGCTGTATTTAATGGGACTTGGTAAGAATGTATAGGATTGTAGCTTTAGGATCTACATTTTAGCAGTGGCAGTATTAAGCAAATGCTTAACCATTTCCCATTGCAAATAAGGTTTTAAAGTGCTTAACTTCTGCTGGATTGTGCCCACTTTTTTAAATAAAAAAATGCAGACATGAATTCAGTATTTTCTTACATTAATATCTGAGTTAATAAACACTTAATAATTTATATTTAGATCTAAATCAGAATATTTTAATTTCTAAATTAAATAATAATCAGCAGAAGGGGAATTAAGGATGTCATTCAAATATTGGTACATTAATATGATGAAATTCAGCTACTACAAGCAGCTGATTCCTAGTAGCTGGTAAAAATGACTTGCTTCTTAGCAGATTATCCTGGGAAGCTTCAGTTTGCTCTGTTTCTGGCTGCTCCATGAGGAGTGAATTCCAGCTATACAACCTTAGGATTAACAAACAAACAACTACACCCTAGGCCAACCCCAACCTCTCTCACCACCAAAGGAACACAAGCGAATAGTAAAGAGAACCCACACAAGCAACGCTGACACAAAACCCCACACATACATTAAGTAGAATAGAAACATTGCCACCCGACTCCACCCTCACTCACCATGCCCCCCTCCACGTCTTTCCCCCCTTTCTTCCAAAGGTAACACTAATGTCTCAATAAACGAAATTGATCTGTAGAAAATGTAACTTGAAATAAACGACATTGCACATACTTTTGTAAACCAAGAAGTCTTTAATAAAAATATGTTTGCTTGTTTTTTTTAAAAAAAAGAATCCTAAGAGCGGGGAAATCACTTTCCATAACAGCAGATGTAAGGGGAAATAAGGAGGAAACTAAGCTAGAATAAATTCAATGCGGACAGCGTAAAATGTTCAGACTGTAGTACTGAAGAAAAGTAGTCATATTTAATACTTTGTTAGGACCAACACATGTATCACAAAATAGTCACCAAATTTTTATTTATTTTATTTTTGCAAACCAAATGCCTGCTTACTATGTTGTGAGATTTTGGTTGGTTCTAATAAAGGTGTGGCACTACTGCTGCTTTAAGATATTATTAAATATAATCCATCCCCTAAAAATCAGAACATTCCAATGATAACTGCCATAAGAGGCAGACAATGCCCTAAGAGCCAGACAATGACTCAATTTCCAATGAACACGATCCAATTGCAGCTTTCCAGATGCAGCAATCCCTCTTCCTCTTTCTGTGCACTGTTCTGGGGGTTCTCCCTCTCAGCCATCAGAGGTGCTGACTTGGGCCCCAGACTGTGGGTGCCCATTGCCGTGTGCACACGATTTAATGTCATGACTGCCGCTGCTTTCCAGTGCCACCACAGTGACTGGGCCAAGGCCTCTGCCACAGGGACTCTGTTGGGGGCCTCTGTGACCACAGAGCAGGGGCACCGACTTATAAAAAATATTGGGGGGCCCAAGACCTCCAAACCGCTGCTGCTGGGGGAACGAAAGGGGCGAGCCCCGGGCTGCCCCGACCTTAAGTGAACCTGTGAGGGCCCGCTCTTTGCGGCAGCCGATTGGCTGCCGCCGTGGGCGGTGAATATTAATGAGCTGGGGGAATCCCCGCTTCTCGCAGGGCTGATGCCAGCCCCGCGAGATTGTTGATGGGTCGAGAGCCCGCAACCCCCCCCCCTCTCTAGATCGGGAGTGGCTTTGTTTTAACTCATTACTGAATGTATTTTAAAAGGTAACTATCGTCAAACAAGGAAAATAAAAAATACCAACATAATTTTGTGATTTTACAAAGCATAATATAACTAATAATTTTCTTAAATTATTGGGGGGGCAGAGCCCCCCCAAACGAGTCGGTGCCTATGCCACAGAGGCACCCCAGAACCATGTCTGCAGTTGCAATGGGCTTCAACAGAGGCCCCGCAGTAGCGGCTGAGGCCCCAGTTCAGTCACTGCCACCGCACCAGAGAGTCATAGGTAAGGCAGTGGGCAGCAGAGGAGAAGGCTTGGCACCCACAGTGAAAATTTTTGAGTGACCAGGCCCCCAGCCCCCCCCCCCCCGAGATGGTGCCAGTGACCCTGAACCAATTTAAGGGGTGGGAGCATATGGCAGTGGAGAGAGGGAAAGCCATGTTGCACAAGTGGTAGTCCTTGTGGAGGACTTTAACTGATGGGCCACGTTAGTTAAAACCCACCTAGTATGTTTCAAAATTAACTTCAGATTAGCAAAACATTTTACATTAAAATTTTACATTACATTAAGAATTCTTTCTAGTTCTCAAGTTGTATCCCCAAACAGACATTTCATGACAGAGCATTGCACTAGGAAAGTGAAATTAAATCCCAAGGTGTTATTCTGCTTGCACAGTTTCTTGTGAAACAGAGCCATGAGAATGATAAAATACTATATCTCTTCTATAACTATGTGAACTCTTTTACATGCATGCGTGGTTGAAGCATACAAGGCAAGTGGTTGTTTTCCTTTCGTTTATTGTTCCTTGACTCACTCAGTGTTGTATTCAGATGCCTAGGACTATTTAATAAGCATTATTATCTCAGACTATGCTTATTAAATAGCAGGTTTATTTTTGAGTTCCTTGGTTGCTTATTGCTACACAGACTCCTGTTCTTCCTTCTAGAATTCCCTTTCCACCAGTCTGCCTACTGTATGTCCTGGGCTAGACCACTCCATGTTCAGCCTAGAGCATTCTGGAATCCTAGTCTGGGTCTAGGAATGGATCTGCCATAAAAAGTACACTCACCTCTGCCCTCCTTCCTCTGCCAGCTGCTAATTAATATGCTTTCATTGAGGAAATAAGTCTGGTAAGGTCTTATTGCCTGCTAGGGAGGGAGAATGTGTTTTGTTGAAGAGAAAACTTGGCTGCACAAAATATCATTGATTGCTTTGAAATGCTTCAACAGAAGCCATGAAAGCAAACTCTTCAGCCTTGAAAGACTATCAGTTAAAGCTATTGTGACCTCATCTGTCACAGCTATATCTCTGTGGCACAAAAGCTTCCATCTACATCAGAAATCCATTAGCCAGTGATCCTTAATGGAAAAACTAACATAATGGATGGGTGAACTTCGGCATCGCTCTGAATGCATTCCCTGTTTTGTTTTGGTTTTTTTATTGTATGTGCTCATTTGCAACACCGGCAGCGCTTGATCAGGCTATTTGAAAATAATAAAATAGTCCAAATTAACCCAGATTTACATAAACTATTGATAAATGCTGAGATTAATTAGCCTCTGTGATTAAAGAGCAAAGGAACAATGTAACAAAGGGCAAGATAATAGATTTAAATCCATAGCTCCAGGTAAAGAACAGTGATGCGAAAGACAGACAGCCTTTTGTTCTATCCTTTGCAGTCCATCTGGGGGCATATTTATTCTTGCAGAACACAAGCTCTACACTATTGCTCATGCAGTCTTGCAGAAGACTGGGATGCCATCAGTCTGTCTCTCTTTGATTCTCTTTATTTTTCAGAAGAAGGCAGAAGATTGCACTTCACTTATAATATCTTCAATATTTTTGTCACCATCATGAAAAACCATATAAGGGATTATAACAAAGGCACTTTATTTCCACAGTTGTATGTCCCCGCCCTGCACCCCTCACCCCCATAGGAGCACATGGGACTGTCTAGAATTTCATTCCAAACAACCCTGTGGAGTTGATTAGGCTGAGATATTGGAGCACACACCAGATCACCTAGTGAATTGATGACTGAGTAGTTAAAAAACAACAACCTTGGATTTCCCTAGCAAAACCCTAACATTGTAAACTGTACCACAGTGGCTCTCAATGGTATCACTTCAAAGCAAGAGGAGAGGCTGAGGATTGTGTTGTGTTCTTCTGTTACATCTTGGAACTGAAGTTCATATAGTAGATGTAAATTCTGACTTGGATAAAATGATATTCCTAGTATCTTCATGCAGAATCCCATATTTTTGGTCCCAAAGGAATCCCAAGGCAGCTTAATCTTTCTGTGAGGCCCCCTTCATTCAAGCAACGTATCTGGTTGGATTTTGGGATTGGCTGATTGCAACCTAATCTAGTTAGCTGTAATGAAGTTGAGCAAAATCCAGTTTTATTTATTATTCTGAAATGAAGGGGTGTATTGTCTGAGGAACTTGCCAAACATAGCCACACACTATTTCAAGAGTGGTGATGATGGCAGAGGAGAAGAGTTCTGATTTTGATATTCAGAATAAGCAAATTATACTTTGTATTTGCTTCAGGTTGCCCAATTTAGCTTCTTTACATGTTGCAATATATGGGATTCAAGAGAAACAGAAAAGTACTGGTATATGTGTGTGTATCACACATACACACCTCCCATTTTGCACTGTGGGAAGGAGAGATGGCTTGTGGGCTGCAACCATCCATTTCTCAGTAGTGGCCTCCTACTGCCTCAGCTGCTTCCAGAGGGGCTCTGAAGATCCATTTTGCCATGAAGTGAGAAAAAAGAGAAGCAGGTTTAATTTTTATCCAACAGCAAACATTTCCATACCTTCCAACATTTCTCCGATGAAATTAGGGACAGCCAATTCCATAACGATAATTTTACTATTTATATCCCACATGTCTTCCTGGGTTGCCCCAGCCATTCTGGGTGGCTTCCAACGTATATAAAAATATAAAACGTTAAACATTTTTTAAAAAATTACACTATACAGGATTGCCTACAGACGACTCAGGGGTCACATAACTCCATATGCTCCAACATTTCTCCAATGAAAATAGGGGCATCCTAAAGAAAAACGGGACACTGATTTCTGACATCAGATCAGAAACCGGGACGGCTTCTCTAATTCAGGGACGTCCCTGGAAAATAGGGACACTTGGAGGGTCTGCATTTCCATTTCCTGATTAATTGTATTGATGTCTCCCACCTTCATGTACCCTGCACCTCCCCAAATCTGCTCCAGGAGGTTGGAGGAAATCCCAAAGCAGAGTTAAAGAGTGTGCAAGGGGAGAAGGTTCCATTGCACAAACATAAACCCTTGCACCAATGAAACAAGCTGCATGACACAACACTGGATACAAACCATCTGGTAAAACAAGTTATATTATCTGAGACTTTCTACTGGGCCTCCAAACAAAAGCAAGGGACCAACTAACAGTTGAAAATTACCTCTGGGAACGTTTTTTCAACAATCGCCCCTGGCTAGAATAAGATCTTTATGGGCAAAGCTCAAATGTCCCATTAAACTGGTTGAGAGTGAATTGGTTTTGATTTTGTAATATGCTATGTGTATCACACAACAGAGTATGTACAGGTTTACCTGTCCTATACATTTTAAGGTTAAACTTTGTTGTGATTGCCCAACTAACCACCCAATACAAGGTTAAGACACTTGAAAATGAGTCCCAAGTTGCAAGCAGGAGGTTAAAGGTGGGTCCCAGATCAGGGCAGGTTGCAGCCCCCATTCTGGAGAACTTATCAGTGTGTTTCAGTCCGTTTGTTATTTTACATTCTTTCCACAACAATGGTTCCTGACAACTTCTGCTTCGCTGGGAAATTGTTCAGAAATGCATTTACCATACAGTTATTTTCATTGCTAAGAGATCTTTACAGTGGGTATTGGTAGCTGAGAATGTGTTCCAAAAAAAGAGACTAAAGAACATAGCTGTTCTTGCTTTTGTTTTGTTTTTTCCAAAAAGCAAATGGCTTGTCAAAAATAATATATCATATAGAATGTGTTCCTCTGACATTTGAGTACCCAGAGATTTGGATTTTTTGAAAGTGGGGAACAAAATTTTCTTCAGATACTTAATGGACATTTAAAAAGAAAACTCAAACCTGTTGTCTGCCTGAAATTTGGCCTTGCTATTTTGATTATTACTAAATACAATGTTGATTTGATTGCCTTTATAAAAACATGGCAGTGCTGAGTGTTGTCAGCTGACCCCCTACCCCTGCTAGAAACTGAAATATAGTCACACTGCTTTTGTTTGCAGTTAACATTTATAAATGATATTAGAGGCAATTAACCCAGGATTCCAGAGAGTAGACTTGCTAAATCATGAATATCTGCTGTCTGCTAGAAAGCAGTTTGCAAAATAAATGCAAAATAAATCTTGAAGCCAGTGGTCTTCAAGATTAGGGAGATAATTAACTATTTCAGTGTACCTTTGGAGCAAATAAAAGAAGAGTTTTCTTTCCACTTTATAAAGAATTGCAGGACAATTTTATACATGTCTACTTGGAGTTCAATGAGACTTTATCATAGGTAAATGTCTACAGCAGGAGTAGCGAATCATTTTCAGTTCCATTTCCTCATGGGTAACCTTCTGAGGGATATGTATCAGTAGCTGCTGGAGCAATGGATACAGCTCTTATCTTTGTACAAGAGAATGCAGTCCAGCCATTCAAATGTCAGAGATGGGATTTACTTGTGTGTAGACAAGTATAGGATTTTACTATTAAATGTATCCCTGATGAATAACAATCTAACATGACAAACCCTGCTACCATTGAGAAAAAGTGTCATTATATATGAAGAATCATGCAATACTATGGCACATAGTAATGCAAGAGTCTTCTGAAATATGAACATTTATTCCCCTTTCAAAGAGTGCAAATATATGTTTTTGTTAATGGGTTTTTTCTTTTTCCACACACACACACACAGCATCCATATTCTATAAGGTAATAATTGCCTATAAATTATTATTTGGGATTGTTTCACACTGTCTCTATATACTGACAGATATAGCTAAGGGCGTTTCCAGGGAGGTTCTATTTTGCAAGTAAGATTTAATCTTTGGGTGTGAGCAACATCATGGGAAAATGCACTGGAATGTGTGAGATAAATGTGCTTGATGTGACATTGTATGATTTCCCCACAAACATATCATAATGAATAACATACCAAGATGGTATAACCTCCTCACAAACTTTGTGCAAACAAGTCAGGAGCAAAGCTCAGTGAAGCATATGTAAAGGTTTAGTTTTGTTTAAAACTAGGATTGGGTGTGGGTGTATGACTATAATTCAATTAAAATGCACCAGCTGCATGAACCTGTTGAAAATGATAAGAAAACATCCGTTGGATACTGGGTTGTGTCTCATTTTTCCCTGACTTTTCTGGCTTTGAAAGTTCTAGTGACTTTTACTCTCACAATAATGTATGCAATGCTTTAAATTTTAATGAGTCTATCCAGTTCATCATTTCACTCTGTCAAAATGTGTTAGCAATGAGGGCTGCTGGTCATTACAAATACATTTCAGATCTGCTTTATGCCCAGAAAGACATTCTTGACTCAGATAGCCTTGAAACCCAAAAAGTATTAGCAAAAATAAAAAATAAAAAATGGAGCAAGAGAAACAATGCACTTATTTGGTGGAATAAAAGATTATCTTAAGAGAGACAGATTGGGGCATCCCTGGTGCTGGCTGTTGCCAGTTTTATCCCTGCCTACTGTTGGCATACAGTCCTCAAGAGTTTACCTCCAAGGGAATTTAACAAGGGAAAAGAAATTGCCCATTCCAAGCTTAGGTCACCTGACCACGATTTCATTGTAAAATAAATCCTAGAAGGTCAAGAAGTCTACTGTATGTTGCCTTTTCCCTCCATGCCCTTCTTTCCATCTTAATTTGTAAAGTACAGATTCTGATCAAGGCAGTACTGGTGAAATATCTGTTCATTAACCATTGGCCCAAGAGGCTACTGAAATGAAAGAGCATTTTGAGACAGAAGGTGCATTAGTTTGGAAAAGTCTGAAGATTTATTCGAGACTGGAGGTTTCAGTTTAACTCCAAGTCTCAGTGGCTCTGATTTATTTGACCTGTAGTTTAACCTACAAACAGATCTTTCAATAGCTGAAAGTAAGTCACACAGGCAGCTGAGGGGGCGGTATTCTTGATTGAGGATAACAAGTCCCCTTGTAACTTGTTTTGCTTCAGTTCTGAACAGTGGTTTTCTACTGCAGGACTTCCCAAATCTGTATTAGCTCTGGTCTAGGCCTTTTACTTCTTGGTAGGAAAACGTTTCATTCACAGATCTCTAGCAGGCATTACCTCACATTCTTCACCACTGTGTGTCAGAAAACTTAGAACTGATGCATTACATACATTTAGGAGTTGCCAATGTGAAAAGACGGCAGGATCCCCAAGGCTGAGCTGACTTAAGGTACTAGGCCTGTTGGCAAACCAACTCTGCATTACAAAGACATTTGCAAACGAGACATGAAGGCTGGCCACATTAATCCCTTGCAGATGATCACAGTGTCTGTGGTTAGACAGTCAGAGGAGGAATGACCACTGAGAAGAATGCAAAGAGAAGAAACATTATGGTGCTCCTGTAGCAACAAAACTAGACATCTTCATCTGCCTCAGCTGCAATAAAATACCTCTCCCCAAATCATTCTCTACAGCCACAGCAGGTGCTCTAACTCTCCAACAGTTTGACTTTACCCTTGAAGTTGCACTCTTCCATTGTCTCCTGAGGCAGACAGATGCTAAACCTCACAGAAGCCAATGTACCTGCAGAGGTCTACACCCACAGTGTCTTCTCTGTTAAACTTAGACTTGGAAAGAGCTGTTATATTGTAGCCAAAATAATAGGTTGCGGTGTGAGCTTGGTTGCAGTGTGTGCCTCAGCTGCTAATGGGGAAAGATGGTCAACAACATGTGATACATCTGCACTGGCTGCCCCATATGTTACAGGGGCAGTTTCAAGATTCTTGTATTGGTACACAAAGCTCTGAACAACTTGGCTCCAGAGTACCTTAATGACCACCTGAGCATTTATAGCCCAGCTCAGTTGCTGGGATCACCCAGAGAAGTTAGCCTTATGAACAAATAAAAATAACACAAAGGGGATGGGATCACCTAGCTAAACCTACAGTTTCCTTGCTCAAGTCAGTGCTTAGCATAAGAGCAGCTTCCCCTATTTATCTCAGTTTAGTTTCAGGGACCACTGCAGCCCCTTCCATTTTGGTTCTTTTTTATTTCACCTTTCTTCTTGCTGCAACACTGCTCTAACTCTGACTCTGCCTAAGCAATTTTGCTTTCCACCTTTGCTTATATACATGTATTTCCACTCCACGTGCCCTCCCAACATCTTGGCCAATCAGAAGGGCAGTAGAGGCCTGGTTGAGTTTCAGTTCTCTTTATTTCTTTAGATTTTGTTTTCTACATAAGATTCAGATTCCTGGAGCGGACATCTGACACTCCAAATGTTGAACTGCAGTTTTGATGGAGGGTGTGCGTGTTAGTGATTTTATGTACTTTTGCACTGTAACTTGTACATTGCTTGCCTCCTTGGGATCAATTGTGATGAAGGGTGGACTATAAATATGCTAAATAAATAAATAAATAGTAACGATTTTACAAGCTCCAAACACAACACAATATGGGTGAAACAGTTTTGTTCTTTCAAACACACCAATGTGTTTACCAATAAAAATTATCTCCTATCTGTCTCTTTCACATATTAAATGTCTTCTGTTGATAAGCTGGTACAGAAGCAAGATTGGGAGGGGAAATAAATAAATAGCCAAAGCTTTTCAGCATACATTTTTATGATCTATTTTTCTAGTGACAAACTAGGTAATTTAATGACCTTGCAAAAAAATTAATAATAGAATTGTTCCTGTTTTCTTTCACCTCACCATTATTATACCTGACCTATGTGACAGGTGAATATGAGAGGTGAAGAGCAGTAGTATGCCTTCATTAGAGATATGTCTCTTCTACTAACCACGTGGTTCCTATACAAAAATATGCACTTAAAAATCCATTTGGAACAAATGACAATCTATGAGTGCATGTTGATTTTTCAAGGACACATACTGTATATTTCCAACTTTGCATAATATCAAGAATCTGAACTCTCTGCAGCCTTACAGGACTCTGAAATTTATCAAGATTAGTGCAAAATGAGATATCACAGAGTTTAAGAAGGTTTGAGGAGGTGAAAAAAAATCAGCAGGAGGGCCATAAATTGTGCCTACCCTTTTAATGTGAACAATTCTTGCTACAGGACGGTATAATAATAAATGCCTATTTGTCACAGCTTGAGAAAGTGACTTTGAGCAGCCATTTGTTTTAAGAGGTGGACAGAGTTGCAGTCAAATGCAAGACTATAAACTGAATGTAGTGTAAAAATGAAAGCATATTTCTTGATATCTTTCTAAATAGAAGCAGTTTTGATTTCAAAATAATAAAAATTAACAATGACTTGCCACCTTTTGTCTACCGCCTGTGATAAGTATGTCACTCCGGCACAACATAACTTATTTTTGAAATTCAGTGGGGGGGATGCTTATCAACAATGCTTATTATTATACACATGTGGAAACTGTACATGTGTCAGCTTTTCCATATCAACACATATCCTTAAATAGGTGAAGCTCGCAACAGTTTGGACAAAAACCACCATTGTAGGCTCTTTCATATCTTTATCTGGATATGCATATGAGATGGGGTATAGATCAGTGCTAATGATCTCAGTCAATCTTGACTATGCATTCAGTTAAACAAATGAAATGACAATGTGTGAAGATGGCACACACTCACTGGTGACTGGTAGACTTAAAGACTGAACCCGTTTAATAGAATACAAACAGGGATGTCAGGCATGGTGTCAGCATGTGCAAGGAACATATAAAATGCTTCAGGGTCCATGGTCTCCATGAGGGAATCAAAGCAAGCTTTATATGCAGATCAAGCGGGGGGCCGCTAGGGGCGCATTGGAAGATGGCCGACAATAACATCTCTCCGGCCCACACGAGGTAATTAAGAGGATGATATGGGAGTATGCAGCCTCCCTTGTTCGCCCAAGGGAATGGGGAACACTGCCTTGCCTGCTGTGGCCATAAATCACCCCTAGATTTGAAAGAAGGGGTTGAGGTCACTAGGCACAAAGCCCTTGTGTGGGTCCGGCTCTCCCGGACGCTGTCTCTGATCGCGCGCTGGCTGCATCAGCTCAAAATAAACAATTAGAAAAGAAGCAAATGCACATAATGAGGCAAGGAAAGAAGGGCTACCCTTATGCTATTCATATAATCAGTTATCAGTAATCAATATATTCATATATGCTCACACATAATCAGGGCTTACAGTATTTTTATAATCCATTTTGAATCAAAGGGAAGCTGTGCCTTAGCTAACTGCAAACTGCTTGGAACAGCAAATTAGAAGCCGACCTTTCCCCTAGAAACATCCGTGTACCCTGAACAAGGGGAAGACGTGAATCAGAGATACTGCTACAAAATCCCCTCAAATACAGGCTAAATTAATCCACAGAACAGGAAGAGGAAACCACAAAAACTCAAAAACTCCCTGTCCTGTCATAACTAGGGGAGAGGTTAGACAGAGCGTTACTGCAGGCAACGGAAAGCAGAAGTAGAACTCTGTGCTTGACCAGGAGCTGGAAGCATGGCAAGAAGCTCGCTAATTGGTTAATTTTTGCTGGTGATTCATGACTGTCTCATGGTTGTCTCCTGATCTATGATTTGCTGTGAGTTGCTCAGGTATAAAGACCTTTGGATTTCTGTCAATCGGGGTCCCAGTTCTTTGGAAGAGATTCCAACTGGGTCCTTATAGCTTGGCAATAAACTTCACCTTCTTTTCTCCGTTGCTGCGTCTGCCTGATCCTTATTAATGCTAAAGTGGGTACCTGCTATACCTTCATGTGCTACAATACTTCGAGTGAAGATCGGGAGTAAAGACTGCTAATTAAAGGGATCTCTGGGATGTGGAGCGATGGGCTGGATTCAACAATAAATCAAGAAGAAGAATCATCAAAGGATTGGTATGTCGGAGCGAGACTGAAAAGGGGGGGGACTTTTCTTTTTTTGTCTTATGTGAGTACCCAATAACCCTTCCCCCTAAGAAAGAATCGTCATGATTACTGATCACAAGCAGGAGGAATAAGAACTGTGTGGAAATTAATTACTAATCAGAGATATGGCGTGTGGGAATATCAAGAAAGGAAAGAAAGTTCTCTGTGACGCAGTCATAAAAAGAGATTGTTATGGCAGGCCTGCCCGCAGGAGGACTGAGGGGGAGGAGGACTATGGCTCGTTACTATATTGGAATGTGAGATCGGCCTGGCAGAGGCTGTCAAACTTCTCTCCATGATTTCTGTCCCTGTATCAGACATCCAACATTTGAGTAAGGCCTTTAGGCTAACACTAATCACACATTAGTCTGCAGAGTGCATGCAGGGACTGGGGTTTCCCCATGGATTCTCACTCCCCCCCCCCCCCCGTTTGCACACTAAAGAGAGCTACTGTTGAGGCTACTTTAACAGGGCTGTCTTAAGCATATGCAGTGCCGGGGTGCAAAGATACACCCAGCAGCCCTCCCCCAGGTTGCCCTGTCCCAGGCACACAGGAGGGCGGAGCCAGCTGGCTGCCTCAGCGTCTCACTGGCTTGGTCACCCCTGAACTTGCAACGCAGAGCTGCCCTTAGCAGAAGAGCCCACCATGGCACTCTAGCCGACAGGCGGGCTCTTCCCCAGACTCAACTCTCGGGCCCCAGACTCTGGTGCCCCTGAGAGCCTGTCGCCCAAGTGCCCCACACCCCTAGTGCCTGTGGTTAAGATGGCCCTGTACTTTAACTATCATAAAGGAATTTCCCTAATCTAAAAAAAACAACCAAAACCCTTCTGCTGCAGCCGTCCGTCCCGTATGTAAATAAGTTTCTTTCTTCTGCCTCATTTGATTTTATTAAATTCTCATTTCAGTAGAGAAGGGAAATTAAGGTCAGTAAAATAGCCTGAGCTTCCTGAACAAAGTTTTAATTGGATTCTTAGCTATAGAAAAACACAAAAGCAAAATAAAATAAAACTTATAATCTGATTGATTCAGCTGTTTCTACCTCTGTTAGAGCCAGGAGGAAAATTAGGGAAAAGCAATAGTTTCTATATATTTCTTTACACTAACACAAAGAGAATGATGGATTTGACTTAGAACTGAAAATAGCAAAAAGAGCAGAACAGAAAATCTAAGGGTCAGATGGTATGAAGAGGGGAGAAAAGGGAGAAAAGATGTAGCGATATTTCTCAAGTGCTACTTGTAACAAGATCGAAATGGCAATTCCCATATCATAAATTAGATGAGGGTTGACAGTCAGTAAAGGGAACCTTAGTTCAGTGATTGATTTTCAGCCTACCAGGTGAGATCAAGTGTATAAACTTTACACTTTAATTGTATGAGTTCTAATTGATCAGTTTAAGCCACTGTATCTCATATGAATAAGCACTCCATAAGTGGGAAGGCACCACTGAAACTGCACATTTGCATATCACCTCATCCCAGAGGAGGCACACAGAGATGGACCTCCAATGCTGAATGCAGGGCCTGGACTGGCTCATAAGGGAAGAGGGGATCCTTGTGTATTGGGGTCCTGAGCCACATAAGGCTTTATGGGTCAAAACTAAGCATGCCAGGATTGGTTTTATATGCTCAGACCATCTTGCCTCAGTTAGATCATGGCGACTGAGTTCTGCACCAGCTGCAGTTTCCTAACTGCCTTTGAAGGCATCCGTCTATATAAAATGTTGCACTTATCTTGTCGGGAAGCTACCAAAGCATACATAACAGAAGTTAAATTGTCCCTAGCCAAATAGGGATACAGCTGGACCACAAGTCAAAGCTGATTGAAGGCACCCCACATTGCCAAGGCCACTTTATCCTCAAACAACATAAATGGATCCAGAAGATCCAGAAATTATTAAAAAATACAATCTAGCAATTGTATATTTTTTTATTGTTGTTTTAAAGTCCCATCTCAGAAGAAGACATTAAAATCAATAAACTCTGGAAGCTCTTTAACCATTGTAGAAAACCATTGTAACCAGCTTCCCCCCCCCTAAAATTATACACATCATGGTCCATGTCAAGTGTTAACCACTGACTTGGTCTTACAGTTGCATTAGTTTTTATACTGGAATATTAACTTTATTCCCAAAAGACAGGTAACAGTCAACAATTCAATGGAAAATTGTCCATTGCACATTTCTTTCCTTTTCAGTTATTTCACAACATTTCAAGCTTAATAAGGTTTTGACATTGAATAAGTTAAATGGATTATAACAATACATTAGGATTTTCTCCTAAAACCCTAAGGATACTGGGCAATTTTGAACTTCCAATAATCAGAAAAGGAATATATCATGGGACTCCACTGAACTTCCCTGTCTGCACAAAGAAGATACAATTGTTGAAGCATTTAGTCACTAAATGGAAAATCTAAAGGAGAAGATAAAAATGATATGGTGCTTCATCAATTACTTTTAATGAGGAAAAATGTTTTATGAACATATTTGCAGTAATGGAAATGGCATTGATTCATTAACAATGGATGGCAGTGGAGAAAATTATAAGTGCTACTTTTAGGTCTTTTAAATATGCAAGATTAGGAGTTTATAAGATTTCACAGCACAGATAGAGAAAAAAACACAATGGCAAGCAACTTTGGTTACTGTGATATGAGCAAATAAATTTAGGGAAAGGGATAGTAAATTAACTCTTGTGAACAGGAAAGCAAAATTGAAGTAGATGTTCACATTCCTTGTGGTAAATGAGTATGTTCTCTTCTGTAACAATATATGTATTCAGTTGCAACACTCAAATCTATCCTTAATCTAGCCCATTATAGATTGGGTATATTATTTGCTACACAGAAACTGATGAAGGTACAGCTTGAATATCTTTTCCTATTTCTGATCTTCCGACTTCTATCAGCCCACTTTCTTTGACATTCTTCCACTTAATTGTCTGCACTGGCGGTATCAGTTTAGACTCCAATTCTAAACCAACTTTTTTGGAGTTCTGATGAGTTCCCACTGGGGGGAAAAAGCCCTGGTTAACATAACCTTGAATTTATGTGATACTTTGATCTCTTAAGTGCTTTGCTTCAATGCATGATCTAGCTATCACTCCAAAGTATTTTCTGTGAAAAAATAGATGTAATATTAGTGTTCATATAAACATAATATTTTGTTTCCTAGTGTCCAAATATCTTGACAATACTGTTACTGTTCAAAGCAGTTCTTGTGTGATGGCCTGGGATTCGGATTCAGAGGCTGAACCTGAGGAATCCCAGCCCGCACAGGATTCCCCGCCTCCAGAACCAGCTGAGCCAGGGCTGGGGCTTGAGCCTGAAGGGTCCTTACCTGTGCTGGATCCTTCAGGCTCAACCTCCAGCTGAGTCTGCTCTGGCCCCTGAGGTGATGGAGGACCCATTGCCTGCAGGTGCTCCACTCTCAGCCCCGTCAGGGGAAGCTGAGGTTGCCTCTGGGCTGGTAACCCTCCAGCCTCTCCTGAGCTGCAGAGGCTCAGGGCAGAGAGCAGAGGGAACTAAGTTCCCACAGGAGGAGTGCTCGCCTCCAGGCCAGGAGAGGCGAGTCACCTGTGGACTGGGGCTGCCCTATGCCTCGGGGCAGATAAAAGCCAGCCAGCCCCAGTCCCAAGTTGTGGGAACAACATTGTTGGTAGCCAGTTCCTGCCTGCACCCTGTCCTGCCGGATCTCCTGACCTCACCCGGCTCCCTGCCTTGGACTCCGCTTCAGCTTTGACGGACTGCCTCCATACTGCAACCTCGACCTCGGATTGGACTCGGATCTCGCCTCATGGTTAGCCCATGGGACCAGCACATCTTGTAGGACCTGATGAAACAAAACCATTCACTATGCATGGGTGAGAGTAGATGTTGAGAAAAAGAGACAAGGAAAAAGAGGCCTAGTTGGTATTCTCGTAGTAGTTTGAGGTAAGGGCTCAATGAATGCTAGTCATGTAATCTGATGACCTTTTCCCCTAAGTCACACGCACAGAGAGACCAAAAGGTTGAGATCATCAGGATAGCCATGCAGGATCAAACCTAACTTCTACCTACTGTGACATTCCTCACCAACACCAAGTAGACATTTCTTTAAAACCTCAAATGTGGGGGGGGGGGCAGGAATGGGAAGTAAGCGGTGGTATGATCTGCCCATTGAGACAGCACAATATCTTGCATTGGCTCTGCCTGGTTCACATGTAAGCACCAGTCAGACATTCGTGAACTACAACTCCCATCAGCTCCAGCCACCATGGCCAATAGTCAGAGATTATGTGAAATGTAGTTCAACAACATGTGGAGGGTCACTTGTTAGCCACATTTGGTCTAAACGTTCCTCATTTACCATTTAGTCATGTCTCAGAGGTTGTCTCCAACTGTTGTAAGCAAAAGCTGCCAAGAGGTTATTAAATATATATATGCAAATAAAAGGTTCTTTACCCATTTTTTTCTAAAGAAATATTTTTTTCCCAGGCTCAGAAAATCCTTCTTTGCAGCTATGAAGCATTTCATTCTTTCCATCAGTACTGTATTTTTCACTCCATAAGATGCACTTGTTCTCTCCTAAAAAGTAAGGGGAAATGTCTGTGCGCCTTATGGAGCGAATGCGTGGTCCCTGGAGTCAAATTGCCCAGGGGCAAAAAGCAGATTGTGCTTTTTTTTTTTTTTAAGAAAGAGGGAAGGGGGTGTTGACACAAAGCCGCTGAGCAGCTGATTGGCAACCGATCGGGAGGGGAGATAAGGGACTCTAGCAATAAAGGAGGCTGCCTGGGAGGGGGGGAGGTAAAGACAGCGAACTTGCAAGGAGAGGAGACAGGAAGATTAAAGCAATGAGGAGAGAAATTAGAAGAAAATGAGGAGAAAAAAACTGCTCCAGCTAATGAAAAGACACTAAGGCAAACAAGAGGGAAGGGGGTGTTGAAACAAAGCCTCTGAGCAGCTGATCGACAAGCAATTGGGAGGGAGATAAGGGTCTCTAGAGATAAAGGAGGCTGCCTGGGAGGGGGGAGGTAAAAGCACATGGATTCTCAGGATTTTTGCATTGGGTCACCGCAAATTCACCATCAGATCACATAGCATGTCCATGGCTACCGCCTGCACCAAAAAACACACACATCCACTGTTTCGTGGGGCCGCAATGGCGCAAAAACATGGTTACAAACACCGGATCCACATGGATCGTCAGAATTTTTGCATTGGGCTACCCCAAACTCACCGTCAAATCACATATCATGTCTGTGGCCACAGCATGAACCACAAAAATCATACATCCACTGTTTCATTCAGAATATTTTTTTTTCTTGTTTTCCTCCTCTAAAAACTAGGTGCGTCCTATGGTCAGGTATGTCTTATGGAGCAAAAAATACGGTACTTTGCTTGTTTGAGTCCCAGTGCCCTTAGAAGGCTTAACTGTAATCCTGAAATAGCTATCATAAGGAAATAATCCTTTTTTAGGAGCAGTCTGACAAAAATTGACTCCTATTTTTCTCTCACACTGAATGTATATTCAAGCTTATTAATTTTCTTGGGAAGAACAGTGAAACAGTCCACACATTTGCAAGAAAGGCACCAGTCGGCACCAACCAAAGTGAGCTTAAATATTATCACACAAACACAGAAGGTGGTCTGGAGAGGTACCTTACCTGCATTATATTGTGATTTATGATCTCTAAGCCTTTTGAGCAGCTTCCTGTAATAACTGATAAGGAAGAAATATTGAGGCTCAAGCAGCCACTCAGGACAGCACTCTCAGCCAGTTTTGAAGGCATTGCCATGTCTATGACTTGGAAGTTAACTGTACACGCATAGGAACTCTACAGAGGGGTGAATTGAGGAAGTCATCTTCCCCCTGCAAAATGTGATTATTATTATTTCAGTCACTAATCCTACTAAGAGCTGTGATGGTTATATGAATCCTCTGGATTCAAAAGAG
Source organism: Podarcis erhardii (assembly GCF_964252035.2). Lineage (NCBI taxonomy): Eukaryota > Metazoa > Chordata > Lepidosauria > Squamata > Lacertidae > Podarcis > Podarcis erhardii. The sequence continues at coordinate 50,966,968 of NC_138508.1, read as the reverse complement.
TCTACCAAATTGGACCGATGGGCTATCTTGTCCAGCATTCAGTGGCCAACCATATGCTTCTGGGAAGACCCCAAGCAAGACCTGAGCCCAACAGCATGATACTTCTGAATACAAATTCATTCCCTGGTTGTGGGCTTCTGAGAAGTATCTGGTAGATTACTGTGGGAATGGATGCTGGACTGATCCAGTATGGCTGGATTTTCTTTTTCTATGGTTGTTTACTTGGAAATTGGCCCAATTGATTTCAGTTGGGTTTATTCCCAACTTTCGGGGGATATGTATTTTAATACAGAGATTCCTTCTCTACGCTTTCTGAAATACACCAACCTTCAAAATTCTTTGAAGTTTGCCATGCAATTTTCTAACCAAAAATTCTTTACAAAAAATGCACATTAGGAGAAAATGTGGATGAAAATGCATATATTGTACCAAATAGTACACAATGTTGCATTATATTAAGAGAAATTGCTTGTAAATATATGCATATTAGTCAATACTGTATGATTACTGCAAAGAGAAAGAAAGTTTCATTGCACAGCCAAAGTGCTTGTGCGAGAACTGTTTAGCTGGATACTGCTCTATATTTTTTGCCGCTTTTGCAGGGATCACTTTATATATTTTATAGCAGTGGTTGGAGAAGAACTATGAATGACTTACATGCTTCGCATCTTCTGTAAAGTGGGATAAGTACTTGTTTCCGGTATCCACCTGTCCGTTTCATGAAATCGGGAAATTAAATCAGGACGTTTTGGTGATAGTTCTCACTGGTATGGAGTACCAATATTACTTTTCTTTTGCTGCCCGTGGTAGCCATTTTGTCATGATATCCATGGCACTTTTATGAATATAGGTGTTCTGGCACTGCATTTTATTTTTAATTTTTTTACTAAAAAGAGCACTGAATGCAATTCATCTATTCTCTCTCCCACAGTTCTGATGACCATTTGAAGCATCCCTCAGATATGGTATATATGAAGTGCATTACATATTAAACCCCTGCTTTCAAACATTCTGATATCATTTAATTCCCATGACATAGATACCATAACTGGAGGTAAGATCGGGCTCTTTTTTCAGCCAGAACTCACCAGAACTCAGTTCTGGCACCTTTCATGTGGGTGCCATTGCCATTATAAGAGAACAAGGGAGGCATTCATGGAGAGTTCCAGAACCTCTTTTTCTAGAAAAAGAGCACTGGATAAGATATCCAGATCCATCCATAACTATATTGTGTATCGTGTAGCTCTGGCATACCTATGCCGGCAGACAGTGCCTGAGTGCTCAAATACAATTGGCTCAGGCCTGGGGTCAATAGGTTTATGAGTGAGGTGTTGGCTTAGTAGGAGCAAGACAGTACATTTTGTTCGTATACTACAGTTGACTGTACTGTTATGTCTATGCAGTTAGACATATCAAGCAAGGATTTACCTGTTAGTTTTAAAGAGAATTTTAATCACAGAGGTTTCCACACAACACCAAATATCCTTTTTAAAAAAAACAAACAAAGAACTTGTAACTGTGAATCCTTAAATGTAGTTATTTTTCTTCTGCATTAGGCAAGCGGGGAAATAGAAGGGGCAGTTAATTCTCCTTCCAGAAAATAACTCAAGTTCATGAATCAATGACTTGTGAACTATAGCCAAACCACCCAAAGGCTATAACAGTCTATCAGTTTAGAGCAGTTATGATGGCAGTAAATGTTCTTTTTCCTCATTGCAGAAGGAGGGGGAAGAGAGATTTAGTAAAGTAATAAGCTCTGCATACCCTCCTATGGTGGGGGTGGGGAGCAGAGCTCATGAGCCAAGGAACAAAATCCCCAAAGGCAATGGCACCTCATCAGTGTAACAATACTAGGATAATAGCAAATATCCCTTTCCCCCTGTGAGTATGTATGAAAAATGAGTAAGTAATAAGCTGGGCAAGCAGACTTAAAATATACTCCCACTGTGTGTCTCTGAAATGCATGAAGCTGTGTAATAGAGAATAGACAGGCACTCTAGAGGAAAGTGGAGTTGTCACCGATCTCGCCATTTCTAATTGATATAGTTTAGAAACAATGGCTTTCCAGATAGACTTTAGCAGTTGGGTATTCTGCCATGCTTGTCACTTATGAAACATGTTTTTCCCCAGGCTGCAATACTGATGGAGAGCTGCAAATAGAAGCAGTGAACTGACTAGCCATGGGTTAAGGGGCTGATATCAAAGGACACAAGTTACCATATTTTTCGCTCTATAAGACGCACCAGACCACAAGACGCACCTAGTTTTTGGAGGAGGAAAACAAGAAAAAAATTATTCTGAATCTCAGAAGCCAGAACAGCAAGAGGGATCACTGCGCAGTGAAAGCAGCAATCCCTCTTGCTGTTCTGGCTTCTGGGATAGCTGCGCAGCCTGCATGTAGGTGCTGCCTCATGATCCTGGATAGCTCAGTTGGTTAGACCATGGTGCTGATAACACCAAGGTTGCAGGTTCAATCCCTGTGTGGACCAGCTGCATATTCCTGCATTGCAGGGGGTTGGACTAGATGATCCTCAGGGTCCCTTCCAACTCTACAGTGCTATGTGCTATGCTATTCGCTCCATAAGACGCACACACATTTTCCCTTACTTTTTAGGAGGAAAAAATGAGTCTTCTAGAGCAAAAAAATACGGAAATTTTCTTCTTATGGCAATTATCAAATAAAGGAAAACCACTCTAGATCAGACTAAGGATCCATATAGTCAAGTATTCTTGTCACAGCAGTGTCCAACCAGATTTATCTAGGAGCCTCACAATGAGGGTATGAAGGCACCAGTCTGCTCCTAGTATCTGATGTTCCAGGCATAGGCAAACTCGGCCCCCCAGATGTTTTGGGACTACAACTCCCATCATCCCTAGCTGGCAGGACCAGAGGTCAGGGATGATGGGAATTGTAGTCCTAAAGCATCTGGAGGGCCGAGTTTGCCTATGCAGGGTGGTTCATACCCATTCAGTATGTCCCACAGAAGTAGAAAGTAAATCTTATTGATGATATTAGGTTTCAAATAAGCATGCTTGGGATTGTGTGTATTTAGGAGAAGACTGTGTTTCTGAGCTCATGGGAAGCACATTTGTTAACAGAAATGGGAAGAGGTATCTTAACATGTCTAAAGTTATCCGGATCATGGCCTAAATGTAAAAAATGAACATATATCAACTTGAGTGACAGCTGAAAATCATGTATGGAAAAAGGAGAAAATCAACACTGTTAGCTCTGCTGTTTATTCCATCTTATAATAGATGTAGCTGTGAAAGAGTCAGGGCTAAAGACATAAGCAATATGATCGAGAAAAATATGTGTTGTTTCTATCTGATAAGTTTTTTTCTTTTTTTTTTCTTTTCTTTTTAAAGACCCAGTGACAATCAAAGAATAGCATATTGGGAGAAGTCTGGATGATTAACATGAATCTAGTGACAAACAGAGCATGACATCAATTACCAACACCTGTCAGTTTTTCATCCAATACCAACGAGTGTTAACGCCAGCATGTGGAGTCAGCACGAGGGCACTCAATTCAATAACAATTATGTTTCTAGGAGTGTAATACAAAAGCGGACAGCAACAGAAAGAGGAATGTCAGAGAAAAAAAGAGTGAAATAAAAGTTGCCATTGTACACAGTCATTTGCAAGAGCTGGTTGCATGAAAACATATGGCCAACATTTTCTAGAGTTAGTTCTTTCTTCTTCTTTGGCGATCACTCATAGCCAAATAAGATTGTCTTCCATAAACACAGTTTTAACAAGGAGTCCATAAGTGACTGTGGAGGCTAATTCTGGATCCACACGTCCTTCCACAGTGGGGACATTGGTTTCTGGGCAGGAGTTGATCACGGTCTGGATTTGCCAAGTGTGCCTTCCTCTTAGCACATTTCTCCCTTGTGTCCTGAGTTCAAGTGTCTTCAAAGCTCATGACACCTTTGGTAAAGGTGGTTCTCCAATTGGAGCGCTCACAGGTAAGTGTTTCCCAACTGCTGGTGTTTATACTACATTTTTAAAGATTTGCCTTGAGACAATCTTTAAAACTCTTTTGTTGACCACCAGCATTACACTTTCCATTTTTAAGTTCGGAAAAGAGTAGTTGCTTTGGAAGACGATAATCAGGCATCCGCACAACATAATCAGTCCAACAAAGTTAATGTTGAAGAATCATTGCTTCAACACTGGTGAGCTTTGCTTCTTCCAGTACACTGGTATTAGTTTGACTGTCTTCCCAAGTGATGTGTAAAAAATTTTGGAGATACTATTGATTGAATCTTTCAAGGAGTTGGAGATGGAGTTTATAAGTGGTCCATGTTTCACAAGCATACAGTAAGGTTGGTAGTACAATAGCTTTGTAAACAAGCATTTTGTTTTTCCTGCGAATGTCCCAGTCCTCAAACACTCTGCACTTCAATCGGGAGAAAGCCTCACTTGCAGATGCTGGATTTCGGCATCAATGTCTGCCCTTGTGGAAAGATAACTGCCCAAGTAGGAGAAGTGTTTGACCTTTTCCAACGTTACACCATTGAGTTGGATTTGTGACACTGCAGAGAGGTTATTTTGTACTTGTTGGTGCAGCACTTTGGTTTTTTGGATGTTGAGCGATAGGCCAAGCTTTTCGTAAACTTCTGCGAAGATATTTAGGATGGTTTGGAGGTCATCCTCTGAGCGTGCGCACACTACGTTGTCATCAGCATACTAAAGCTCTATGACGGAAGTACGGTAACCTTTCTCTTTGCTTTCAGCCTGCTCAGATTGAAGAGCTTTCCACAGCAAAATCAAACAGGCATCTTTTGCAATAGAGAAAGGAGGTACTACAGCAACCACAACAGCCATTCTAATGAAGAACCAGGCAATTCTGTCGTCAGCCACATTCCTGATGACACTGCCGTATTAGACATACACAGACCATCAATCAACCAATGTCAATTGCTACCACACCAAGAGTATATGACATATCTTAGTCTACACACAATTTACAAACAGGTTATCAATAGAAGTTTAGGGCACCACCTCTTTTAGTATACCTTGCCAGATTTGGGAACTTGATCCAGCATTTGGGATGAATCCTTATATTCTCCATCCTCCATGGGCCAAATTTGACAGGTGAGTGGGACTGTCCATCTATTTTTGCATGTGAGGTTTGAAATCAAACTGCATGGGCAAAGGCACAGCTAGCAAGAGGCCAACAATCATCCCATCCACCTCTTTCATCACAGCCATAAAGGGTGACAACACGTCCAATGACGGCTACTTTTGTGTCACACCAAGCCAACTAGGGTGAATGGCATTTAGCACAGCATGGTGGTATATCAATTAAAAAGCCACTGTTCCAGGTAATGCACTAGAGACCGGGACAGAGGTGCCAGCATTATAACCTGGAAAACTAACACACATCTAAATGAGCACCACATATGAATGCAGCCACTGTTTCCAACTTTAAAGAGTTGTTTCAGAGAAAATTATGACAATGTGCTCTGTTACTTCCTATGTGTGCACAGAGCTTTGAATTGTGAACAATAACTTGATATTTTTCCTCAGTACATAGAAGCTGTAATCCAGCTGTAGATGAGAGTTTTCCCACACTTTCATTTTGAGAGAAATGGCTGAGAAGCACCATAGGAAAGGCCTACCTGTAGAAGAGAAAGGGAAGCCCCAACATATGTATGGCTCTGAATCATGTGTATATTTGTAATAGAGAATTTATTTGGCTCATGAGAACATATTTTTTAGAGAATGACATCCATAACATTAAAAGTGAAGTTACCCACTAGGATCTATTCTTTGGGGAGGCATGCTCATAGGTTTAATTAGCACTAATTAGAGGTAAGAATATTCAGAGAAAGGAAGGGGGGGAAACACCTTTATAAAGTGCTTGAGAAAAATGCACATTTCTAGCAGGTTACCTGACCTGCTAATTGCCAGCATAAATCTGTATATGGCATTCAGGGCTTGAACTAATTATCCCACCAAGACTATTTCCTATCAAGGCATTCTACATGAAGTGCATTTAATAAAATGCTAAAATGAAGTGTAAATAGGGATGTTTAGATAAAAAGAAAATGAAAACCTGAAGTGAAGCAATGATTATATGTGTCTAACATATGCAGGTTGGAGAAAATTGTTATACACAAAGAAGCTCCATCTGAAACCTAGCTCCAGCTTCTGCAGGCTGCAATCTTGTGCACAGCGTGCAGTTGAACCCCCACTCCTTTAGTGACCCTCCCCCCAGAAAAAAATTCCAGCTAAAATGTTCATGTACATTGCTTTTATTTGTTCTCGCTTTCCACTCAGTGATAATGTTCATTCTAAGCAATGTCATTGCATAAATAATCCCGATTGGCTGCACTGCACTGTGCCATCATCATCCTGCTCACTCATGATCCCTCACTTAGGAACAACCTTTCAGTATGAGTCCCGCAAACTTCTGTGAGAGGTGCAAATCTCTATCTAGCATGGGCGATTCTGCCCTAAGCGTTACACTGCTGACTGAGCAGCGCTTGTCCTTTCCTGAAAGGTCTACTCATCAGACATTTGATTGGCTTATACCATTTTGGCTAGTCAGCCACAGATATGATGGTGCCAACAGGGTGCAAGAGGAGCTCCCTTTCCACAGCCCATCTTGCAGGTTGGCTGCAAGAGTTTGGCTGAATAGAGATCCTCCAACCCAAAGTGGCGCCAGGGAGCTCACCAGACTGAGCTCACATTACACTTGCCCCTTTTGTCAAAATAATATTGCTCTTTAAATCAGCCAAATTAGCCTACTGGCACACCCACCCACACACCGAATACTACAGCAAAGGTGGAGATTTGTTGCATTCCCTTCTGGGCAACCTTCTGATGGTCACATAGAGAGTAAGGCCAGAGACCAAAGCCGGCCAAACAATGGAAGTTTTCCTTTGTACGGTAAATTTGTTTCTACACTCTCTCATACACCATCTTCCATACAGACAAGCAAGATGAATTATCAGAGTTCTAGTACACAATTCAGCCAGGCAAAAATTATTCAGCCAGGCAAAAATTACAAAGCCAGAGAGGCATGTGGCCATGGGAAATTATGAGGGCTAGATAAGAGAGGACCACATTCAGTGGCTGGGCCATTTCAAGGGGGAAATATACATTTGCATATAATTATAACATATTTAAATATGTATTTTGAGAGATAATTTAAGTTGCACATTAATTTAGAAATGGAACAAAATGAAATGGTGGGCACAAAGAGGTGAAAGTGACTCAAACAAGAAATAAACAAAATTCACCCATCTCAGATTGACTTTTTTGTCTCGCAGGGGATTGACCTGGCTTGTGTGACGGAGACCTGGGTACAGGAAGGCGAAGTAGTCTCCCTACATGAGATAACACCCCCAGGTTTCTCTGTCCTCCATCAATCACGGACTGTGGGTCGGGGGGGAGGAGTAGCGTTGTTATTCCGGGAGGATTGCTCTTTCAGAGCTCTGCCATCACCAACGATCTCCGGCATTGAATGTGTTGGTCTCGTGTGGGGCACCAAGGAGAGCTTGGCTGTCTGGCTGGTGTACCAACCACCCAGCACACCTGCAGCCACCCTGTCAGACCTGCTGGAGGTGGTGGCGGGCTGGGCCTTGGAGTTCCCAAACCTACTGGTTTTGGGAGACTTCAACGTCCATGCCGATGCCGCTCCTGCCTCACAGGCTCTGGACCTAGTGACTTCCATGGCAACACTAGGGCTCTCCCAGGTTGTTTTGGGCCCCACTCATCAAGCAGGCCACACGCTGGATCTGATCTTTGGGGCTGGCATAGATGTGATCATGCTCCCTGCTGTGGAAGTGCCATGGTCTGATCACTACGCCCTGAAAGCCAAGATTGACTTCCCGCTCCTCCCCGGCTCGGGTGGCCAACCTATTTGGGCTCATCCGCAAAAACTGATGGATCCTGATAGATTCCGACAAGCCTTGCGGAACCCTGCTCCTCTGGCGACTCATTAGATGACCTTGTTGAGGACTGGAATAACCGGCTCTTGGCAGCCATTGATGAGATTGCGCCTAAGCGCCCCCTGCGACCCCGTCGAAACCGGGCCCCTTGGTTTACTGAGGAGCTCCGGAAAATGAAGCGGGATCTCAGACGGCTAGAGCGAGTATGGTGACAGACTCGAGACGGAGCCTCAAGAACATCTTATAGGACGCTTATGAAAGCCTATGAGATGGCTATGAAAGCTGCTAAGAAATCTTACTTTGCAGCTTCCATTGCATCCGCTAGCTCTCGCCCGGCACAACTTTTTAGAATAATTAGGTCAATAACATCCTTAGGAGGACAACTAAATTTAAGCACAAATTTGACCCACAGCTGTGAGGCATTCGCGAGTTTTTTGCGGAGAAAGTCCTGTTGCTCCGCCGTGACCTCCCTGCCAATTTAGATACAGTGACTGAACTGGAGGCCCCTCGACTGACTTCAGGTCCAGTGTTGGACCATTTCGATCGAATACTCCCTACTGATGTGGATAGATTCCTCCAAGTTGGTAGGCCCACCACCTGCCTCCTCGATCCGTGCCCGTCTTGGCTGATTAGGGAGTGTCCAGATGTTGTGTGGCCCCCCTGGTTGAAATTATCAATTTGTCCCTTGACACGGGGACATTCCCAGGGGAACTGAAGGAAGCAGTGGTGTGTCCACTCTTAAAAAAAACTTCATTAGATCCCTTAGACCTATCCAATTACCGCCCAGTTTCAAATCTTCCATACCTGGGTAAGGTAATTGAGATTCCCTCCCTCCCTCTCCCTCTCCCTCTCTCTCTCTCTCTCTCTCTCTCTCTCTCTCTCTTTTTCTTCTTTTCCTTCTCCTCCTGCGATGAGGCTACATTTTAATATTTTAATGTTCCATTATTTTGTATATGTTGTATTTTATTTTTGTTTTTAAGTTGTAATCATTCATCTTGTTTTTATTATTGTTTGTAAGCCGCTCTGAGCCCGGCCTTGGCTGGGGAGGGTGGGGTATAAATAAATTATTATTATTATTATTATTATTATTATTATTATTATTATTATATGTTTTATGAATATGTGTATAGAAGTTACAGCTATGTTCTGCAAAACGGGGCTATTCTTAGAGAGCTCATTTTGTGTAGTTGGATATTTCTTGCTAGAAAATCATAATTTAAATTTATCCAACATTGGTATCAATTTTAACAAAAAATTGATTTAACAAAAAAATATTAAATAAGAAAATGTGCATGTATGGTGCATGCTATGATTGCTTGGTGCCTTCACCATACACCTTTAGGCACCAAGCAAAAATGTTCCTTTTCAACCATGCCTTTGCCTAACTTGATCTACGTCCTATACCCTGTTTAAAAATGCTGGCTCTTTTGGGGGTATTATTATTATTATTATTATTAGGTTGCTGGTTTTGTTTTTATTTTATGTATTTTGTATGTATTTTATATTTTATGTGAACTGCCCAGAGACCTTCGGGCATAGTGGGATATAGAAATTAATTAAATAATAATAATAATGATCACAGAGCAGATAATTCACAGTGAATAATTTACTCCCAGGAATCGCTGTGTGGGATGCCTGCGAACAGATTGCTGGATCCTGTAATTTTGTAGTCACAAATGTATATTAGAATGTATGTATAAATTTGCTTTTTTAAAAACAAAAACAAAGAACAAAACACTCTTTATGACAGATATTCATTATTTCATCTTTTGTCATGGTTGTTTTGGCTTCCAACAGTGGTGGGCAAGGAGCTGGATAGATGGAGCAGTGTTGCTTTCCTAGGTTCCCAGTGTGAAAGTCGCTGCCAGTATCCAGAAGAGGGATGGAGGCAGGGATAATTAATCAATATGGGGCTTAGATGGGTAATACGTTGTACACTAGGGTGGTTCATAAAAAAAACTTTTTTTAAAAAAAAATGCCTCCTCCAAAGGTCTTTTTTTATCAGTTAATATCTTGACCCTCCTCCACAAAAATAGCAGTTTACTTGGCCATTTTCCTATGTCGTGAAGGCTGAAATTTCAGTTCAGTAGAGCAGGGTCAAGATATTAACTGAAATGCATGAAATTTCAGATATAGCTATATAATCCCTAGTGTAGCAAGATAAGACCTTTGTTGCAGGCACATTTTTTAAAAAGTTTTTTTTTTGAACCACCCTATTATACACATAGCACACAACTGCACAATCAATTCTGGGAACTCAGTAACACACATTGGGTCTATACGTATAGGAGTGAACACATGAAAACTCTTTTCATGTGAGATCTCTGCATGGATGACAGAGTTGGGGCTGGTGCATCAGTTCCACATGTACTGGATCTCTGAAATCATTGTCCAAATTGGTCCTTAATCTGACCATGCAGACCATGAAGTAGAGGATAAGAACTGCAGTTGGCTCTCTGAATTATTTGTGTGAAGTAGCATATTAGGGGTGCATTCAGGTGTGGAGATTATTGAGCTAGTTTTTCTGGTTCTAACACTTCTGTACCCATTTTGAATGTTCTCTTTACACTGCATTACCTGTTGTGTTATGAAACTGTTGCTTTCCAATTGCTATGCCATCATGTCACACTAAATTTCATTCATGCCAGTGGATGTGGTATGACAACAGCAGACATCATCGGACCACCACCCTTTATGCACTTGTGTGCTTCTGTTCCCCCATAATTCACACAAGAAAATTGCAGGAAATAACTGTATGCCAGAATACTACCTTTTCCTCCTACAATTTTCCAGGTTAATGACATTGAAAACACATTCTTTCTGGACACAATTAACAGAAATGAGCATGAAACATCCACTAGGTTTTCTTTGAAAACAGCTTTGAATGGCAATAAAGTGGTATATAAATTTTATTAAATGAATAAATAACTTATGCTAGGTTTCCAGACTGATATGCAATGTGGAAATACCAGGAAAATGGAATAAAGTGCTATCTAAACACCACATATATAACTGTATGACCATCCTGCATTCCATATGAAAAGGTTACATTATATATATACGATTCTTGTGGTGTACAGATGTAATTGGTGCTCCAAATATTTAAGCAAATAAAATGTGATGACATTGGAATTTTTAATGGAAAAATTAGCATAAAGTGACATGGGGGAGCAGATGTTAATTCAGTGTATAGTCATGTGAATATTTATGGATAATTTATGGTAGCATTAACATTTCTATAGCAGTTGTTACTAAGAAACTAAGAGCAGCTTTCCAAAAGTAAATGTTAATCATAGTGCCCTGGCTAAATTCCAGTTCAGGTAATTACATTTTGCTTATTTAATTCCCCCCTGCAGTTTTAATTGGATTCAGCATTCTTCTCTTCTCGTCTAAGTCATTGTATGGTATTGCTATGCTCCGTTAAACACCACATTCTCCTTCTGAGAGACATTGCATAGATGGGTGAGGTGATTCCTCACCCATCTTGCAATATTTGTAGAACAGTTTGATGTCTTGTGGAAAGAACAACACTATGTAAATATTCAGAGGCATGAATGAAAGGAGATAATTTGGATTGTAGATGAGAGACTTAGCCTTGTATGTATGTTTGCAATCAGAGTCACATGGTTGGAAAGAAACAAAACAAAATTATGGCCGACTCCTAGGCAAGCCTTTGAACGCATTTCAATCATTTAATGCACATTTCTGTGAACTGTAATTTACCCCTACAATTCCCAGCACCCTTAACAAACTACAGTTCCCAGGGTTCTTTGGGGAAAGCCATATGCTTTAAGTGTATGATATGGATGTGAGCAAACTCATTGGTGTGAGCAAACTCATTTACTTGGCTTTATGGGTAGCAGGCTAGGATTCAAAGGACTGTTGTACAGCTGTTTTGGGGGGAGGGGGCCTCCATTCAAATGTAGCTCCTCTCTGCCTGACAAACCAATTTCAAAACCAAGATTACTTTCCAATTCAGCTTCCAATGCAACATAGTAGTCTGGGAGGAAAAAAATCAAGGTTGGAATTCAATGTAATGTTGAGGGGGACATTCCATTGATGTAAGGATTTCTCATTGCATACTTTTATTTTTAAATATATTATTCTTGAGGCTGGTTGTGTTTACTCTCTCTCTCTCCACTATGTAACTTAGATGTTTGGAAAAGGAAGGAAAGAAAGAAAACAGATCAGGTTGCACTACCATTCTATATTTCTTTTTCATTATATGAAAAGAATCTATAACTTTCTACAGCAAAGAAAACTGATTGCAAAAGAGCCCTAAAGGGTCTCAAACAATCTTTGGTGGTGAAATAGAAATACATTTCAGTTTCCCTGTTACAAGTGCTAGATGCACCTCTGGCCTTTGTCCTATAATATATGCGATTCACATAATAGTGAAAGACATAGTTGAAAAACCAGTAGCCATAGCTATGCCTTCTCTCTCTCTCTCTTTTTAAATAAATGTTTATTAGCATTTTCAAAAACCACACAAAAACAAAAATTAGACAAAAGATAACAGAAATACAAAAATCCAAAACTTAAAAAACAATTAAAAAAGAACACATACAATTTCAATTACTTATTTTCATTTAACTTGTTTCTCAGACCTCCTCACACCTCCCCTTCCTGTATTCCAATTTAAATTATTAATTCAACAAATCCTTATATCCAGCTATGCCTTCTCTCAACTCGCAAAGAAAATCACCCTAGAATTTGAAAGTGATATTTAAAGGGTTGCATTTCAGTTTTGTACCATGGCATCAAAGCCTGTGATTATTACTAATATAATATAATATAATATAATAATATATATATTATATATTATAATGCAACATATCCTTTTAAATTAATCAATTTGAAATGGAATCCAAATTATACACTCCCATTAACCTCATACAACAAATCGCTTGATAAACACATTGTGTGCAGGTAGAGCTAACGTGTTTGTATGACTGATACAAGGCTTCATTAAAAAGGTAAAAAGCATGTTGAGACAATTCACACTGTAGCTATATTTCAACATGCCTCTTGACTGCTCATCGCTGCACATTTGTGAAAGGTTCACATGCAAATGTACATATCCCAGTGCCTCGTCACTCAGCGGTTCTGAACTGAATGTAAAAATCACAAGTTTGTGGAGACACGAAAACCCAGCCTTAGCAAACTGGATGTTTCATACATTTAAGATAGCCTCTCCTCCTTACAGAGGGAAGGAGTTGTGAGCAGGAGCCGCTTCCCACGTTGGCAGTGGGTGTTCCAGCCCCTGCCCAGCTGGCCTGGCTGCCGCACCATGCCCCCAGGTCGCCAACCAATCAGATGGAGGCTTGGGGGTGGGGTTTAGCCACTCAAATGCGGCCACGGCAGCACTTTCTGTTGCTGGTTTTCGTTGGATCAAGATTTCTGGAGGAGCTTGTTGTTTTTTGGCTGGTTTGGGAGCGTGGGCAGCAAGAGCCAGGAGGAGCCATTCCTGCAGAGAAGCAGGGGCTCAAGTATTTTGTCTTGGGAGCAGATTTCTGAGTGGAGTGCCTCAAGGGAAGCAGAATCATCAGCAGTTTGCAGACCGCAAGGTTTTGAGACTGGCTTGAAGGGGGGGCTTTTGCCTTGCATTTTCTCTGGGTTTCTGTTGCTTTGTCCCCTCTGGGTTGATTTGTTTTGCCTCTTATTGGCCTGAGGGGGCAGTTGGTGTTTTACATTGGGACTTTGTTGCTTGCTCCCCCACCCCACAACAGTGGCTCTGTCCTTTGCCCCCTTTGTCCTTTCCCCTCCGCTTGCTTGTTAAAGTTTTTGGACGGAACAACCCCCCCTTCCCCCTTCAGTTTGCAGGGGGGTTGGCCTGTTCGCTTGGCTTTCCCCTTTTCAGACCCGGAAAGCCTGTCTAAAATACAGCTTGTTCCCACCTGCTTTCCCTCCTTTTTTGGTGGTCAGCACAGCTTGGGGGTTTTGTTTACCGGGGGTTGCTGGTTGTTGGTTTGTGATATAATATTTTGGTAATATGCCTGTTGTCTTTGTCCATGGAGTTTTCTTGGCAGGGATACTGGAGTGGCTTGCTGGTTCCTGCTCCAGGTGGATCACGTTTGGTCAAAACTCTCCACTATGACCTGTCCATCTTGGGTGGCCATGCACGGCATAGCTCATAGCTTCTCTGAGTTATTCAACCCCTTGCCACGGCAAGGCAGTGATCCATGAAGGACCATAAAGAAGGCTGATCACCAAAGAATTGATGCTTTTGAATTATGGTGCTGGAGGAGACTCTGGAGAGTCCCATGGACTGCAAGAAGATCAACCCTATCCATTCTGAAGGAAATCAGCCCTGAGTGCTCACTGGAAGGACAGATCCTGAAACTAAGGCTCCAATACTTTGGCCACCTCATGAGAAGAGAAGACTCCCTGGAAAAGACCCTGATGTTGGGAAACATTGAGGGCACAAGAAGAAGGGGACGACAGAAGACGAGATGGTTGGACAGTGTTCTCAAAGCTACCAGCATGAGTTTGACCAAACTGCGGAAGGCAGTGGAAGACAGGAGTGCCTGGCATTCTCTGGTCCATAGGGTCACAAAGAGTCGGACATGACTAAATGGCTAAACAACAACAACAATTTTGGTAATCTGGTAAATTTCCTTTTTTTTAATAATATTTATTAACAGTTTTTTTAATTACAATACCAATAAGCAATACAATATAACACATCTCTTAACATAATTTTCTTAACTTCTTTGGACTCCCTCGCATCTCCCGCTCCTGCGTTCCTGACTATAAAATTTTATCCAGCAAATTTATCCCCTTATTTCTATTCTTATTATCTAATTTTCAATATTGTATCTCTAGTTTTAGATATCCTTAATTCAAATCTTAAAAGTTCAAATATAACCTGAAAATTATCCAAAAATTTGTCTTTTCTTAAATTTAGCTTAACCTCATATTTCACTTCATCTAGCTTATTGGTGCCAAGTTGTTTATATTCTAGCATCCTTCTTAACATTCATACAATTTACAATACTTTTGTAGATAAATCTTGAATTTCTTCCAATCTTCTTCCACTGTCTCTTCTCCCAGGTCTCGGATTCTGCCAGTCATCTCAGCCAGTTCCATATAGTCTATCAGTTGCATCTGCCATTCTTCCAGTGTGGGTAAATCTTGGGTTTTCCAATGCTTAGCGACAAGTATCCTTGCTGCTGTTGTTGCGTACATAAAAAATGTTCGGTCCTTCTTTAACACCTTCTGGCCGACAATACCCAGAAGGAAGGCCTCTGGTTTCTTAGGGAAGGTACTTAAATACCTTTTTCAGCTCATTATATATCATTTCCCAGAAAGCCTTCACCCTAGGGCAGGTCCACCAGAGGTGAAAGAATGTTCCTTCATTTTCTTTACATTTCCAACATTTATTATCAGACAAGTGGTATATTTTTGCAAGTTTGACTGGGGTCATATACCATCTATATATCATTTTCATAACATTTACTTTCAAAGCATTACATGCAGTAAAATTCAGCCCAGTATTCCACAACCTCTCCCAGTCCTCAAACATGATGTTATATCCAATATCCTGTGCCCACTTTATCATGGCCGATTTGACCGTTTCATCTTGTGTGTTCCATTTTAACAGCAAGTTATACATTCTTGAAAGTACCTTAGTCTTAGGCTCTAACAGTTCCGTTTCTAACTTCGATTTTTCCACCTGGAATCCTAACTTTTTGTCAAGTTTAAAAAGTTCTTTAATCTGAGCGTAATGTAACCAGTCTCGCACTTTGTCTTTCATTTTCTCCTGACTCTGCAATTTCCAGTTATCACCATCTTTTTCTAGTATTTCCCAATACTTCGGCCATTTGGCCTCCATACTGAGTCTTTTCCGGGCCTTAGCTTCCAATGGTGAAAGCCACCTTGGAGTTTTATTTTCCAGTAAGTCTTTGTATTGTGTCCAGACATTAAAAACTGTTTTTCTGACAATATGGTTCTTGAAAGTCTTATTAATCTTGACCTTGTCATACCATAAATATTAATCTTGACCTTGTCATACCATAAATATGCAACCAAAAGCATTATTAAAACCTTCCAAATCTAATACGTCAGTGTTTTCGAGAAGCAGCCAATCTTTTAGCCAGCAGAAAGCTGCTGATTCATAGTACAACCTTAAGTCTGGCAGGGCAAAGCCCCCTCTTTCTTTCGCATCAGTTAATATCTTAAACTTAATTCTGGGCTTTTTGCCCTGCCAGACAAATTTAGAAATATCTCTCTGCCACTTCCGAAAGCACTCTGTTTTGTCCACAATCTGCAAAGTTTGAAACAAAAACAGCATTTTTGGCAATACATTCATCTTTATAGCAGCGATTCGGCCTAACAAGGAAAGTTTCAATCTTGTCCAACTTTCTAAGTGTCTCTTAATTTCTGACCAGCATTTCTCATAGTTCTTAAATAGACTCAATTTTTTTGCTGTTATGTTTATGTAAATACCCTAGGTATTTTACTTTTTTAACCACGTTTGGTAATCTGGTAAATTTCTTCCTGTAAAGCTTAACTTATTTTTTTTTGTTAAGGCAGAGCAATGTAGTTCACATTTAAATGTGAACCTACCTAATCTTCACTTTCTGAAACAATGTGGGAAGTGGAAAACAATATGGGAAGTGAAATTTGCATTTCTCTGAATGTTGTAATCCAGTTCTCCAATCAAACAGTGTTTATGAAAATGAATATATGGAAGAAAGTGTTACATTATTAAAAATAACTTACAGCATGCATTATATTATGGAAAGCCCCTTGCAAAAACGAGTACTTTAGTGGAATCTCATACAAAAAAATGTGTTTATTAGGAGAAATTTTCACAAAAATACTCCTGAATTTTCATGAGGATTTTAAAGAAGCAAATTGCTGCAATAATGTGGAGAACTGAATGAGTGATTGGAAAAAAAAATGAAACTGTGAGGACCAATATTGACAGACTATCAGTTTCTATTTTTCACTGGCTAAGGTCCTTCCTTAAAAAGCAAAGACATCACCTTGCCAACAAAGGTCCGTATAGTTAAAGCCATGGTTTTCCCTGTAGTGATGTATGAAAGTGAGAGCTGGACCATCAAGAAGGCTGATCGCCGAAGAATTGATGCTTTTGAGTTATGGTGCTGGAGGAGACTCTTGAGAGTCCCATGGACTGCAAGAAGATCAAACGTATCCATTCTTAAGGAAATCAGCCCTGAGTGCTCACTGGAAGGACAGATCGTGAAGCTGAGGCTACAATACTTTGGCCACCTCATGAGAAGAGAAGATTCCCTGGAAAAGACCCTGATGTTGGGAAAGATGGAGGGCACAAGGACAAGGAGATGACAGAGGACGAGATGGTTGGACAGTGTTCTCGAAGCTACAAACATGAGTCTGACCAAAGTGCGGGAGGCAGTGGAAGACAAGAGTGCCTGGTGTGCTCTGGTCCATGGGGTCACGAAGAGTCGGACACGACTAAACGACTAAACAACAACAAACAAAGGTCCTTCCATGCGAGAAGCCTTATTCAAGTGGCAATCCTGGCTTTATAATGTGTGAAAATATGGGATATGTCACTCTCATGGTACAGTTTGCCATGTTTTAGAAATCAAAGCGATTTGCCTAGGTCCTATAAGTCTCTCTGAGCAGATCTGAGAAATAGTTTTCAAGTGAGTTTTCAACAGGGGCTGCCAATAGGTTTTTATCTATAATTAGGCATTTAACCTCTGTGGTATAAGTTTTTTTATTGTGCAAAAGGTCATTAGTAATCTTCCTCTTTTTCTCTCACCCACTTTCCTGCTGCTCTCTTATTGCTTCAACATGTAGGCTTTAGCTTTTAACTGCAGCTAATTTGGAAAGATTTGATACATACTAGCCATAATGAGAGAGCAGAAGAATTTTAAACAATCTTCTTAGCAGATCAGGAAAAAGAAAACTAAACAACCTTTGTCCAATTAGCATTGGTAAGGGGATCTTGGGCCACTTGGGAACCACATAATGGCCTCATGCTGCAAAACGGAGATGACATAATTACCTACATAAGCACTAAAAGGTATAAAAAGCAAAGTACGAAGCATGTAAATATATTGCAAACATTAGCACAATTTTTTTGCTGAGGTTCTAAGCTGACAATAGTTAGATGCAGACATTTTCTGTCACAGGCATCTGCCCAGAGGCAGAGTCAAGGAATGCTCACCCATCTACAAAATTATTGTGATTGTTATGCGCTTTGCTATTATTTTTACAGTGAAAAGCAGTTTAGAATTTTACATATACATATACTACTACTACTACTACTAATAATAATAATATTTTTTTTATTTATACCCCACCCTCCCCAGCCAAGGCCGGGCTCAGAGTGGCTTACGAACAATAATAAAAACAAGATGAATGATTACAACTTAAAAACAAAAATAAAATACAACATTAAAATAATGGAACATTAAAATATTAAAATGTAGCCTCATCGCAGGAGAAGGAAAAGAGAAAAAAAAGAGAGAGAGGGAGGGAGGGAATCAAATTGGCTCCAAGCCAAAGGCCAGGCAGAACAACTCTGTCTTACAGGCCCTGCGGAAAGAAATCAGATCCTGCAGGGCCCTGGTCTCATAAGGCAGAGCGTTCCACCAGGCCGGAGCCAGAGTTGAAAAGGCCCTGGCTCTGGTTGAAGCCAATCTAACTTCCTTAGGGCCCGGGACCACTAGGGTGTTGCTATTTATGGACCTTGAGGCTCTCCATGGGGCATACCGGGAGAGGCGGTCCCGTAGGTACAAGGGTCCTAGGCCGTGAAGGGCTTTAAAGGTCAAAAGCAGCACCTTAAATCTGACCCTGTACTCCACCGGGAGCCAGTGCAGCTTGAAAAGCCCTGGGTGAATATGCTCCCATGGCAGAGACCCCGTGAGGAGCCTCGCTGCAGCATTCTGTACCCGCTGGAGTTTCTGGGACAGCTTCAAGGGCAGCCCCGCATAGAGCGAATTACAGTAGTCAAGCCTGGAGACGACTGTCGCATGGATCACTGTGGCCAAGTTGGGGCGGGAAAGGTAAGGGACCAACTGCTTGATGCGGTGAAGGTGGAAAAATGTCGCCTTGGCTGTTGCTGTAACCTGCGCCTCCATGGAAAGGGAGGCGTCAAGGATTACACCCAAACTCTTAATGGAAGGCAATGGCACTAATTGGGCCCCCGCAAGCGAAGGGAGTTGGTCCCTCATCCCCATGCCATCCCGACCTAGCCATAGGACCTCTGTCTTCGAAGGATTTAGTTTCAATCGGCTCCCACGAAACCATCCAGCCACAGCTTCCAAGCATCTGGTCAGTGTGTTCGGGGCCGAGTCGGTGTGGCCATCCATCAGCAGGTAGAGCTGAGTGTCATCAGCATATTGGTGACAGCCCAGCCCAAAGCTCCGGATAATCTGGGCAAGGGGGCGCATAAAGATGTTAAAAAGCATCGGGGAGAGAATTGCGCCCTGCGGCACTCCACACACCAAGGAGTGGCGCGACGACATTTCCCTCCCTAGTGCCACCCTCTGTCCCCGACCAGAGATAAAAGAGCACAACCAGTTACGGGCTATGCCCTGTATCCCCACGTCTGCGAGGCGGTGGTCCAGAAGATCATGATTGACCATGTCAAAGGCTGCTGACAAATCTAAAAGGATCAGCAGTCCTGACCCGCCTCGATCCAGTTGTCTACGGAGATCATCTGTTAGGGCAACCAGAGCCGTCTCCGTCCCAAAACCAGGACGGACACCGGACTGAAATGGATCTAATGCCGATGTTTCCTCCAGAAACCTACCAAGCTGTTCAGCAACCGCTCTCTCAATTACCTTACCCAGGTATGGAAGATTTGAAACTGGGCGGTAATTGGATAGGTCTAAGGGATCTAATGAAGTTTTTTTTAAGAGTGGACACACCACTGCTTCCTTCAGTTCCCCTGGGAATGTCCCCGTGTCAAGGGACAAATTGATAATTTCAACCAGGGGGGTCCGCGCAACATCTGGACACTCCCTAATCAGCCAAGACGGGCACGGATTGAGGAGGCAGGTGGTGGGCCTACCAACTTGGAGGAATCTATCCACATCAGTAGGGAGTACCCGATCGAAATGGTCCAACACTAGACCTGAAGTCAGTCGAGGGGCCTCCAGTTCAGTCACTGTATCTAACTTGGCAGGGAGGTCACGGCGGAGCAACAGGACTTTCTCCGCAAAAAAACTCGCGAATGCCTCACAGCTGTGGGTCAAATTTGTGCTTAAATTTGGTTGTCCTCCTAAGGACGTTATTGACCTAATTATTCTAAAAAGTTGTGCCAGGCGAGAGCTAGCGGATGCAGTGGAAGCTGCAAAGTAAGATTTCTTAGCAACTTTCATAGCCATCTCATAGGCTTTCATAAGTGTCCTATAAGATGTTCTTGAGGCTCCGTCACGAGTCCGTCACCATACTCGCTCTAGCCGTCTGAGATCCCGCTTCATTTTCCGGAGCTCCTCAGTAAACCAAGGGGCCCGGTTTCGACGGGGTCGCAGGGGGCGCTTAGGCGCGATCTCATCAATGGCTGCCAAGAGCCAGTTATTCCAGTCCTCAACAAGGTCATCTAATGAGTCGCCAGGAGGAGCAGGGTTCCGCAAGGCTTGTCGGAATCTATCAGGATCCATCAGTTTTCGCGGACGAGCCCAAATAGGTTCGCCACCCGAACCGGGGAGGAGCGGGAAGTCAATCTTGGCTTTCAGAGCGTAGTGATCAGACCATGGCACTTCCACAGCAGGGAGCATGATCACATCTATGCCAGCCCCAAAGATCAGATCCAGCGTGTGGCCTGCTTGATGAGTGGGGCCCAAAACAACCTGGGAGAGCCCTAGTGTTGCCATGGAAGTCACTAGGTCCAGAGCCTGTGAGGCGGGAGCGGCATCGGCATGGACGTTGAAGTCTCCCCAAACCAGTAGGTTTGCGAACTCCAAGGCCCAGCCCGCCACCACCTCCAGCAGGTCTGACAGGGTGGCTGCAGGTGTGCTGGGTG
This sequence comes from Podarcis erhardii, assembly GCF_964252035.2. Lineage (NCBI taxonomy): Eukaryota > Metazoa > Chordata > Lepidosauria > Squamata > Lacertidae > Podarcis > Podarcis erhardii. Next base: position 50,946,093 of record NC_138508.1, on the reverse strand, counting down.
GTCGGTACACCAGCCAGACAGCCAAGCTCTCCTTGGTGCCCCACATGAGACCAACACATTCAATGCCGGAGATCGTCGGTGATGGCAGAGCTCTGAAAGAGTATTTTTCGCCCTATAGGACGCACTTTTTCCCCTCCAAAAATGGGGAAATCTGTGTGCGTCCTATGAGGTGAATGCAGGCTTTTGCTGAAGGTTGGAGAGCGAGAGGGGTCGGTGCTTCAGGAAGCTATCAGCAAGCCTGGGGAGCCCGCAGGAGTTCCCGCAGGGCTCCCTAGGCTGCGGATAGCAGCCTGCTGCCCGGAGTGCGGGGCACGCTGAAGCTGCATCTGGGGGGGGGGAATAATTTTTTTTCTTTATTCCCCCCCAAAAAACCTAGATGCATCCTATGGGCCAGTGCGTCCTATAGGGTGAAAAATACGGTACATATACATACACACCAGGTTGCTCTCCATGTGTGTGAGGACAATGAGACTAGCGAAAAGGGGGCAGAGTGAATGTTCTCATTTTTACTGCCCCTCACATGGTAACAGCCTCAGCCCAGTATACCTGAAGCAGTGTCTCCACCCCCATTGTTCAGCCTGGATACTGAGGTCCAGCGCTGTTGGCCTTCTGGTGGTTCCCTCATTGCTAGAAGTGAGGTTACAGGGAACCAGGCAGAGGGCCTTCTTGGTAGTGGCGCCCACCCTGTGGAATGCCCTCCCATAAGATGTCAAGGAAATAAATAACTACCTGACTTTTAGAAAACATCTGAAGGCAGCCCTGTTTAGGGAAGTTTTTAAATGTTTGATGTTTTATTGTGTTTTTAATATTCTGTTGGAAGCCGCCCAGAGTGGCTGGGGAGGCCCAGCCAGATGGGTTATGCCTTAAGAGGGTTACTGTCACTTATGGAAAGTGTTAATGTCTATTTTGGAGGCAAAGCACACAAAGACCTTTGAACAGTGTACACATCCATAACGGCTGCAACTTTTATTCTGAAGGAAAAGCACATGTGAGACTCCCCGTATACAGCCCAATGTGTGCATCTGATATGGGTTGGATTTCTGCCAAAATCCAGTCCCAGGATGACTAAAAAGTGCCACTTGCTGCAAAGAGCACCATTGCAAGGAAAATTCAGCCAATGTGGGCAATAACCATGTGATCCGATCTATATTGGCACTAGGTCAGGCCTCCAAATCATCAGGATATAAGGAACAGAATGAAGCAAACTTTTAAAACTCATGACTGCTGGTGGTGGGACACTGCCATGGCAAAAATCCCAAGCTTCACCCTGGTGGATGGGAAGCTACTGGAGTGGGATTTCTTGCAGCGGCAGCTAGCACAACCCCCCTAAATAGGGCACTTTGGTTTGTGTAGTTCCAGCATTCTGGAAGTTTTGGATCTGCTTGATCCTAAGCCTCATGGATTCCCCAAGGGGACCTGTTGTTGTTTAGTCGTTTAGTCGTGTCCAACTCTTCATGACCCCATGGACCAGAGCACGCCAGGGACCTATCCCTGGGTAAATTAGCTGTACCAGCCTGGAATTGAGGCAAAAAAGGGGGGCATAGGCTGTAGATGAACCTGGTATTCTGTGCTTCCCCAGTAGGATTCCTCTGTTCTTTTCAGAGGGTGCAACATGCTACAGACAAATAAGAATTGAATTAATGTGTTTGACCAAACTGCGGGAGGCAGTGGAAGACAGGAGTGCCTGGCGTGCTCTGGTCCATGGGGTCACGAAGAGTCAGACATGACTAAACGGCTAAACAACAACAATGTGTTCACACAAAATTATGTTCAAATGTTTTCTTCCAATCCGCTTTAGCATGAGGCAACCACACACACACACCAGATCCAGCCTGTTATTATACTCTGCTATCTATTGTAGAGGACCGATGAGGAGTATGTGAAGACTAAAGACAAATGTACAAACAGCCTGGATGATTTCAATTTACAAAGTTGTATTTCCCCTCATTTCTCACCTCCTATCATTCTACTCAATGTTCACCTTTAATGCACTGGTTGTTTTTGCAGGAAGAGCATAAAAGCTGGCATTGACTGATCATAGGAGGGTGAATCTACACCAATTAAAATTTCTAGTCTGGTTTAAGAAAAAAATGTAGAGGCAACAAGGCCAATGCAGAAAGGTTTAGCTATTAAGTATGGCACAAGAGAGATCACAGGCATGAAACCAGGGCACCCAAACATAAGTAGAAATATTTTGACATAAATTTCTAGAACCATTGTTGTTCTTATTGTCTGCCAGCTCTTTCAGTACAAAAGGCTGTTGCAAAATGAATACAAGACAAATTTCTTATTAATGCATAAACATAACTACCGAAGCCAATACACATTTAATTAGGACAATGAATTATTGAAATATATTTATTGAACAAATAGTATTTATCCTGGAATCAGATGCCAGCACTAATTTTAAAAGCTTGCATCTTGAATCTTAGAAAAAGAAAAAGAAAATACTCGATTTTGCAGAGATACCTTGGACTTTTTATACATTTCACAGCCTGTGTCTGCTCACAAGTAAGAAGAGTTTGGATTTGATATCCCGCCTTTTACTCCCTTTAAGGAGTCTCAAAGCGGCTAACATTCTCCTTTCCCTTCCTCCCCCCCACAACAAACACTCTGTGAGGTGAGTGGGGCTGAGAGACTTCAAAGAAGTGTGACTAGCCCAAGGTCACCCAGCAGCTGCATGTGGAGGAGCGGAGACGCGAACCCGGTTCCCCAGGATTACGAGACTACCGCTCTTAACCACTACACCACACTGGCTCACAGAGTTAAAGAACTATAATTCTAGTATATCCTCCAATGACGAAGAGGCTACCACCTTCTTAGGTAGTCCCATTAAGTCCAATATTATCCTTGTTTCCCCAAGTCAGTGACCTTTAATATTTTTTATGTGCTTTGCTGCTTCACATAACCAGGAGTAGTTTGTTTGTTTAGTTCATTGAAATAAATGCAATATTTCCCCAAAGCAGCATATAGAATCTAAGAAAATCAGTTTAAAAGAAATATGATATTAAATAATAACTGCACCTGCTCTGATGATGTATCAAAGCAAAAAAAGAGGCTGAACCAATGTCTGTCGGCCATAGACTCACACACAAAGCCAAACCTCACCCCTAGTATTTGGAGGCTAAGAGTTTACTAATTGATTTAATGAATAATCACAGAAGAGTAATCAGAAGGAAACTTCTAACAGTAAAATTAGATGAGAACTGAATGAAGTAGTTAGATTTAGGTAAGGGTAGCACCACTGCTTTCTATTATTAGTAATTAATACTAATAGCTCCGCGCTGGGCCCATTCTCCATATCCAGATCTTCAAGAAGTGTCAATGCTGTGTCAGCACTTCTACCTTCCAGAAACTACTTTCGGGTTAGAAATAAGGATCCTTACATACCATCTTTCAGTTCTATGTGGTATTATTCAATGCTAAGCTTTAAAAAGCACTGATAACAAGAGCTTATAATGGGAACACTCAAAGTCCCTTAACTGTAATATCATGAACAGGAAGGTGAAAGTAAGGAAAGCTTAAGTGATAACTAGCCTTAAGAATTCAGCTGCTGTCTGTAAGACCATGATAAAAATAAATGCTGCTTTCAAAGCAATAAATTATTAACTTAGGAATGACTGAACTGAATATAGGAAAGTAAAGCTGTCAAATGAGGTAAACTTCAGATTGCTGCATACAGGAAACCTTGAGTTCTTTAAAAACGAGACCCTCAGTCCTAGATAATGGATTTGCAAGCTGTGGAACACAGGGAGATCTCGTACAGAATCAGACCATTTGCCCCTCCAGTGCAGTGTTGTTACACTGAATGGCAGCATACAGGAGCCTTTCCTGGAGAAATTAGGGATTGCAAATACTAGGGATTGGAACTAGAACTTTCTTCATGGAAGAATCTGAAGGTCATTTGTCAAGGGATATATCTGTTCTCTACCTGGATTATATATTGGGTGTGGGTATTCCCATTCCACCCCTCTTACCTTCAGGGAAAACACTCTATTTTTTTCTGTCAGCTAATGAAAACAACAGACACCTGTATGATATCTAGATCTGGCCAATATATACTAATTAGAAGAAAAAAAGAGCGTTGTAGTGAATCCGATTTAACCTAAGGACTATTATTGATTTAAACATGTTTGAGGATCTGGCTGCAAACAGCTGGCAAATCAAAAAGAGAAATAAAGAAATGCAAATGGGTGAATTTTTATTTCCCCAAATTTATAATAAGCTTCAAATGCAAATTTCAGCCGTAAAGCTACCAAAATAGAAACACAGGATAGTTGAGAATACATTCACCACCTCCTTTGTAATTACATGTATTGTTTGTGCAGGTGCAATGACTGACAGCTTGGTTTGTTCTAGTTATGCAACAAAAAATTCAGAATAGCCTCCAATATTTGTGGAATTTTACTAAAAGCAGCACATTTGTCAAAGTTGGCAAAGTAATTTTGCTTTAGAAAAGTTTCATTTGTCGAGCGACTTCTGTCAACTCAAGTGAAATATCTGTATATTTCTACATGTCAAATGAACAAGCTATGTGTCGTTATATATGCTGCTCTCATCTTTCTATGCTAAACTATGTTTGCACTTCAAAGGCTTGAGGAGTTAGTTTTCTTTTCTACAATAAAGTCAAATCAAACTTTCACATTCTTGTGGTTGGATAATATATGTAGGAAGTATTGATGCTGAATTTAATTGGAATACAGGGCCAAGCAGAATAATCTGATCTTATTTTTAAAGTTATACCACAGACTATTTGGGATGGGTGGGAATATAGTATATGAACAATTTTCATCTGATGGCATATAGCTTGCCAGCAGACTTAAACATGGAACATTCATTTAAATGTTAATATATCAAAGCTTTAGCAGAATATTTAAAATATAATCTGAGCAGCAACACTGCAGAATCCATGCTGTAGAATCAGTACTTTGAAATCTGATCTTTAAACAGATTTATGGATGTTATACCATTAACACAGTTAATTCAAATGAGGGCTCCTCCAGCCTAATGCAAAAGCAGGGAGGGAGGCCCAATCCAGGAAGAAGAATTATGGAGGAACCATTTTGTTTCTAAGGTTATATATATATATATGGATTTATACATAGCTGCATGGAATTGGCTAACAGTTTGCAAACTGGCTTTTTTGCTGGGAGTTGTGGAGATACCAGCAGGGTGACAGTTTAACTTGGTCAAACCAGGGTTCTGCTAATGAAGTTTCTGTCTTTTTATGCAGACACCAAGGGGCCAAAACTTGATGAGTTCTAATCATCAGTTCATGGACTATATACCTCGCCCTATTGGATCATAGTTGTAAGCCAATGATGGGGTAGAATTATATCCAAACTGAAATGAGTGGTTAAGGGGGGGGGGGCTCTGCTATAGAGAATAAAAGTCCTGGCTCATCCTGAATTTCAAAGGCGTAACTGATGTCTGGGGGGGCAAGTCAATCGAAAAATCAAGTTACTTTGGTGTTTATGTAAAAAAACACGTCAACAATTCTGGGGTCTTCCTAAAATATGGCAATCCTATCATTGGCTAATGCTGAGAAGAGCTTGTGACTCTAGAGGGAATTTTTGCGCGTCGAGGTCCCCAAGACACCCCCCCCAAAGAAAAACACAATTGACACTTATTTTTTGTTTGAGGTTTTTGGCATAATTTTGGCCACAGCTTTATTCAAATTACAGCAATGTGAGTGGTTGCTTAGGCATTGGTAGCACTAACTGACCCCGCACGGGGACAGCTCTGACATTCGCACCCCCTGCGAAGTCAGCAAGGGTAAGTCACCTGTGGAGAGAGACGGGACTGGGAACCATGCCTCACCTCTCCCCAGAATGCTCCCAGGGGCTTGCGTGGCCCTAGCCCCTTGCCAGGGGGTTTCGGACAAAAGCATGGGGAGCCCCTGGGTTACTTTAACGGAAAACCCTTGAAGCAGCAGCTGCAGCAGCAGCATTTTGGAGGGGCAGGCACAGCCGAATCCATACCCCTCCACCAACCAATTCCAAGACCAATGCCTAACCGCAAACCTTACAAGTTGTGATGATTTGCTACGCAGTAGGCAAGAAACCAAGTGGCACACAATAATCAGCCAAATGGACAAAATTCCTACCGGGCCCCTGCCCCAAAGCAGACGACCCCATGACAGGCATAGCAAGGTCAAGCAAACAGCCTAAATTAGGGAAGGGAGGGCGGGTCATAGAATCATAGAATTCAAATGATCCGAAGTAAGCAGCAAAAAGAGGAAGTTCCTCACTGCTAGCATTGTATTTAACAAATAGGACTGTCAATCAACAAATGGCAACATCTAGATTTCCCCAGTAACAGCCCGGCCCTGCTTAAAGGATGGCCAAACCATTTGCCTACCAACAGTGAGGTGTCTTGTCAGCCCCGCCCGCAACCTGTGCTCTCCATGAGGGAGAACACACTTTACAGCCAATGCTCAGCAACTTTATTTAGAACCTAATGAAACAGAGATTGCTACACTAGAGTAAAAATGCAATGAAAGTTATGAGAAATTCCAGTGGAGATGGCCACAAAAGACCTGCGAAAAGCCTGAAAGACTTTATAGGCAAGAAGAAAAATGACTGCTGGGAGGAGCACAGAAAGAAGAAACACTAGTGGTTAAGAGCGGTAGTCTCGTAATCTGGTGAACCGGGTTTGTGTCTCTGTTCCTCCACCTGCAGCTGCTGGGTGACCTTGCGCTAGTCACACTTCTCTGAAGTCTCTCAGCCCCACTCACCTCACAGAGTGTTTGTTTTGGGGGAGGAAGGGAAAGGAGAATGTTAGCTGCTTTGAGACTCCTGAAGGGGAGTGAAAGGCGGGATATCAAATCCAAACTCTTCTTCTTCTTCTGTGTTGCATCTGTAGCGGCGAAATCAGATGCCTTCACCTGTCCCACTTTCAATAAAACGTGTCTCCTGTACTGGTCTACACAGCCACAGCAGGCACTGTGACTCTCTAATGGTTTGACTTTACCCCCAAAGGCACACTCTTCCATTGCCTCAAGACAGATGGATGCCCAAAAAACCCCGATCAAACAAAAATAAAACAGATCATAGCTAAGGTAAAATAACTAATGTGTGAGCCATCGCTCCATCAGTAACAAAACATAGTGGCAAATTTTCCTCAGGGAACATTGCTGAGGGCAAAGGATCAAAACTGCTCTAGTATTTCACCAATCCAAAGGCTCTATTTACATTGGGCCCACACAGCTGCAATTTTACTTCTTAGGAGCCATTCACTCAACTACTTGTGTGAATGTGGTTTCATTGAGTAAGGCTCAAGGAAGCTTTTTTGGAATGTAAGGGCCAAAGTAGATGTGATGGCAAATGTCTAATTGCATTTCTATATATTTTTATTGTTTTAAGTGCTTAACAGCTGGGTAGTGTTCACTCCTCTTGACACATTAGAAACTGAGAAATTGGGTGGTGACTTCACCACTACATATTTCCCAGGCCTGCAACTGGCCTTATTGCCACCTTTTCTGGTTTAGTCTGATTCTGTTTGGGTTTATTTTTGAAAAGTTTCAGCATTGTTTTCAGTAAAGGGAATGGCTCCCCCCGCCTTACAAACTGAAAGTCGGATGATGGGAGGGGGAAAAAGCTTTTCAGCATGGTTAACCTGAAGTATATTTTACTTTAATCTCAAACATGAAAGTATTTGTTTTGATGGCTTACATAATAAAGCAGTTGGAGATTGCTTTATATTTCTTTATGCAAGGCCCCTATAGTGTAAATTGCGGCAAGCAATGAGTCCTGTCCTTCTACAAAGAAGCAAATTAGTGTTTGTTTCCAGGTTCCACAGTGGGCAAAGTTAGTCCCATAACCATTTACTTAATCAAAAAACAGCAGGTTCAGAAGTGGCCATGTAATTTAACATTTTCTTTTAAAATGCACAGTTTGTTTGACCTTTCAAAGCTCCCGAGAGTCGCGGCTGAATACAATATGTATAGTTTTCGTTCAAGATAATACATATAAATAGCTGCTTATTAACTTGCATAAAGAAGAGTATAAGGAAGATTATATGCATAACTTCTAATGATCTTATAAGCAATGAAGAAATAAAATAATAATAATACTAAATGTGTGCCTACAGGTAGCAATGGGGGGGGGGGGAATCATCACCCCACCCAAGGCAGGAAACCCTTTTAATCAAAGTAGAGGAAAACAGTCAGCTACACAGCATGATTTTTTTTCATGATTAGTCCCCCCCCCCCCGCCCTTTTTCATCAAGTTTCACATAGAGACTCCTTCTTATGTTTATTGAACAAGAAGCAGGGGAAAATTATTACCACCATATGGGAGGGGGCTATAGCCCTCTAAAAACTGGAGAATTTCACTAATTGCTGAGATTGTGCCTGTTCTGTGGAAAAGTATTCTGAATATAGCAGATGCCCACTATCAACAAATGAAGAAAATCTTGGTCTGACAAGCCTTCACAGCTAGGTTTCTGCCATGTGCATCCATTTTGTATTTTTTTTTTTTTTAAAAATCACATTCTGACTTTAACTGTTTTTAATTGTATTTTGTGCATCGCCTTGAGAATTATATACATATATATGGAAGGCAATAAATTTTTGATAATAATTTACGTATTACATCAATATACCATTATTTCCTTCAAGGGAAAGCGCATACACACATCTCACTTTCCATTCTACCCTGTGAGGTAAGTTAGATTGAGAGATTGTGACTGGGCCAAGAGAATCCAGGGAGCTTTATGACTGAGTGAAGATTCGAACTCATCCAACACTAACCACTACACCACACTATAGTTCTCATATTCACACAAAAAATCTAATTGAAGGCAATAATATGCTTATCAAAAGGTATACATATATGTACTAAATCATATGAACATGTGGAAATTCTTTTTGTGTGGGGGGGGAGGTAACTTAATCCTGAAAATTCCAAATATTATGTAAAATGCCTTTGTTGGTTAATAATTAAAGCATACCAGTAAGGGTTTCACCCCAAACCTCTGATTACATATTGATGAACCATTCAGTAGAACTAATCAGGAACCAACTTTCCCAAATGTAAAACGTGGGCATAAGTCCTGCTGGAACTACTGTACTCAGCACTATAAAATAAAGCAGGACCCCTAAGTGCCACCCTAACTAAGTACAATGCTTTAATAGCTTTGGAAATAAATGCCTGTGACCTTCACAGTTGTGACATAGGCACTGAGCATGCAAGCCAACATTTGCAATGACCATTGAAGCTGAAGTTGAACCTTTAAGAACTATTTTATATGCAGCAATTAGTAGGTGATGATATTTATCTTTTCAGGGAGATGCCAGGATTGAATCTGGATTCTTCTGCATGGAAATCTGTAGACCTCCTTGGGCATTCACTGATTTGTTGATGTGTATTGGTGGCTGTACAGGACTTTAAGAATCTGTCCCTGAATATAACCCTTTCATTTTAGGTCAACCACTCAGTCACTCTGATAAAACAAAACAAAACCCAGTGTTTCAGGTAATACGACAGGAATTGGCAACCAATTATTGCTAGAGAACAAAATAAGGAGCAAAGTTATGTTTATGATTCATTCTAGACTTTTCAGATGTGGCTCATAGCAAAATACCCAGGATATTAAACTTTATCCATATCCTTAACAAAAACAATAATACTTTAATATGGATTGACAGCAGGATACATTCTCAGTATTTACTAACCACATTCATCCATTTAATAGAAAAGTCTCTGAATTTGCATGCATTGCATAGTCCCTCCCCCCGAAAGGCTAGCCTATCTGAATTGTATTCCATGCTGTCCCAATTCACACTCTCGCTTTTTAAAGCCTTAAGCAGATTTAAAAATAAATTGCAAAGAGCTGTAATCTAGAGATTTTATAAAGCTTCATTTGGGGGGGCATGAAGATATGATTGAATAGGTGTACTGTTATTAGGAAAATGGATTAAACAGGTCTTGGTGTTTTTCTAATTATTACCTGTAAAAATGGCAAAATTATTGTATTGAAACAACAGGTAATGTCACTTTGCACTGGTAGCAGTGCGGAGGTGTCCTTAAACTAAATTAATGATATGATTTTGGTTGGAGGAGAAATGGGTATCTGTAATATGCTTGGCACTGGCCTTATGAGGATATAGAGAGTGAAGAATGACACTTAAGTGCTTGTTACTGTTTCTGTGGAGACTACCTCTCACCAGGGCTGTAGCATGGGGGCAGGGGGGCCATGGCCCTGGGGGCAGACTTCTGAGGGTATGTGAAGGGGTGCTACCAGGCATCCCCATGACAGGCTCCCTCATCAAGAATGGAGCTGCAGGGAGGCAAGCCAAGCTATGCCCCTGGCTGAGCCTTCATGGCTAAGATGGCACCTCCTTCTCCTTGTGGCCGTCGAAGACCTCATCCCTGGTGCACATGTACGCTGGGTGGCAACAACCTGAACTACGCTTCTGTCTCTCACCACTTTGCTTACACAACCATTATTTTTTCTACCTACCCATAAGCTGTGTTCAGTCATTTGCCTGATCATACAAGCAGTTAAACTGGGGAAGGGGTGTTCACACAAGACTAATCCCCCCCCCCGGTCATTTTGCTAGGTGCAATGGCTGCTCTTGATATTTTCATGCAATCCATGTGAAGATCGGAAGATATTTCTTAGTCTCTTTGACTTAAATGCACTTTCCTCATGATCGGAAACTTGAGGGAAGGTTTCTAAGCATATTCAGTTCAATGCACTTTAAAATTATCTTCAGCCATTCTTCCTAATTGTGTGAAGACATCAAAGACAGCTGATGCACCTGGTTTTGTGGTGAGACTTACGTATGCACTCCTGACCCATCCCTGGTTTTGCAAGCACCTGAACACTGCTTCCCTTGAAAGTTTCTTGAACTGACTGATCCCTTTATGATGTGCAAGGGTGGACATATTCCTATTTCCTTCCATCGCGCATTTAAAGTAATCTATGACCTGGGCCATCTGTTAGGAAAGAAGTCCATATGTATGAGGATCACAAAATTTCCCACTTCATAAAAAGTGTGAGAAAAATTGCATGCTTGGTGGAGAGGAAGGGATATGGGTCTATTCATTTCCACAACTGCAAAACAATTTGTAAGCTAGGCACAAAACTAAACCAGAACTGAGTCTTGATGCCTCACCTTCATTCTCTGAAGCAGCTGATCAGTACAGATAGGAAGACTATTTTTTTCTATTTGCATGTTCATAATACTGGCTGCACTGAGAAACATAGAATGTTTTACTGAAACAGGGTTGCAGTGAAGGGGAGGCGTGGGGAAGTCAAGTGTTGTTTATTTGTGTGTTTTTTGGTTTTATGAAAATTAATAAAAATTATTTTTTTTAAAAAAAAGAGAAACATAGAATGTTTTAAATCAGCTTGGGAAGAAATAATTGCATGAGGTGTGTTTAAGAGGTCCATGTTTATATTCTTGTGAACTTTGTAGGGCATACAGTTTTTTTTATTTATTATTCTATAGTCCTTTGGTAATAAGTGTGTCATAGGTGGAATAGTATGTGTATGTACGTATGTTTAAAAAAGAGACGTGGTGATTTATTTTAAAAGGTTAAATGTGTCAAAGTAGCACCTACTGCTACTTGCAGTTAAGAAAGTAGAGAACAGATAAGTACACTGTAGCAGTTACTCGATAAATCCTTGTAATACTGGAAGAAAGAAATATGAGAAGGTCTGACTTGGTTCATATAGCTGTTTGTATTTATATTATATTTAAGCAGAAGGAAGCAGAAATGGACCTGCTTTTATTCATTTTCTTAAATTTATACCCCACATTTTTTCCAAGCTGGTGAACATCTGGTTAGCAGGCAGTAGGGATGGGGAAGAAATTCAATCCAGTTCTCTTTTAAAGGTGAACCCAGCTAACTCACACTTCCTGAAACTGTCTAAAAAGGGAAAACACAGCCACCCTTCAAAATTCTCTAAATTTTGCAATGCTGGTCTCCATTCAAGTGATGTGTAAAAATGCCCATACTGGGGTAAAGTGAGCATAAAAATGCATATATTAGTAATTGCTCTGCAAAATGCATTTGTTTGGCAAAATTTCATACAGACATGTGTCTATTGGGATAAATTGGCTGATGAGTTTTCATCAGGACTTAAAATAAATAAAATGCAAAATATTTAGTAACAATAAATAACAAATTTCACCCTCATATTTAGGAGGCATTGGACCCATCTATACGCATCATGTTGATATGAGCACAATCATTGCCCATGCATCATATTTTCTTGGGATAATTCATAACTACAGGCACTTTCTGATTCAGGCCCCCAGAGCTGTGTTTACAGATCATTGCACAAAAAGACATGTTTTGAAGCAGATGGTTTCTGCTCCTTCACTGAAAGAAAAGATCATCCACATTGGGAGTTGCAGGGGGAAACCTTTAGCATTTTTCATTGCTTTCTGTTTTTTGCTGTCCCTGCAGTTTTAAATCTGTGCAAATACTGTCATGGTATAGTTTATTTCTGGTTTCACTGACAATTTTCCTTGGCTTCAATTATCTTGATATGGCCAACTATCCTATAGCTATTAAAAGAGGGTGGGAGATTAATACTTTAACAAAACCTTGGATGTATTTCTTAAGAAATATAAAAGTTCAAACTTATTATTGAGTTAAAAACAGGAAAAATAATAAATTGAAGCTGTGTCTTTTGTTCTTTATACAGATGTAGAATGCTATATATTAGTGCTGACACCAAACTCAGCAACTGGGGAACTTGTAATAATATACTCAAGAGATCAGCCCCCAAGCTCATTATGAGCTGAGATTTGCTTCTAATGGGCTCACCCCAGTGCTTGTGCCTTCCCCACTGCTAGTCTCCCTTTCTCAAAGCATATCCTTATGAAGAACAGGGGTGTGATGGCATGAGTGCTAACAGCAGAGGCCTCAGTTTTGAGGTCCATTCTTACATGCAGATGATCTATTGCTGCAACAGTGTGAGAGAAATGTAGTTAACAATGGATTGAGTCAGAATGCATCGGGGGATCAATTTATGAGGCTCACTTAGGGTGATTCTTGGTCCCTCTCAGCATCTTGAAATATGAGGCCTCCATTATTCTCCAAGCCCTCAGTACCTTACTGTCATTTGACCTTCACAAGCTACATTATGGTGGTGGAAACTGGGAAAGAGATCCTACAACATAATGAACTCTCTGAAATAAATGCCCTTTAAACAACAATCATCTGATAAAGATTTAAAAAACACCCTGAGCTAATGTCGAAGTGAGTCAGGAGGCACTCACCCATAATGCTGGTCAGACATTGGTGTGAGAGACAGCCATACTCTCACTCATTTTAATGGTACTTGAGCAGAAAGACCTCCTGGTGGATGGTGCTTCTAAAAGCCATTTCTATATGAGACTTTTACTTACCTTTAGGTCATGGGACCTTGGAATGTGCCCATCACCTGCAAAGTGCTCTGTTATTTGCTCTCTCCTAACTTATATTTCCACTTTCTTTGTAAGACAGCACTTAGATGCTCCTCAAAAATCTGGACTAGATCTTGCATAATCAAAACTCACTCCCAAGAGCTAGAGGGTTGCCAAATATTTTGAGATGCTTTTATCCGTTTAGATCTGCTTTTGCCAAAGCTTCCTGAGGGTAAGGATAGCATGCTTGGAAAAGTATACGCTACCACCACAGGGTTTCTGGGTCCTGGCCCATCCTGACTACTTAAATCTTGCCAGCAAAAATTGGCACATTTTTGGAGGATTTTGTGAATGCTTGCTAACAGTCCATGATTTGGAGATGATCCTGTAAATTATAGGCTGCATTCTCATGTCATCCATTCATAGGTAAGGTACTATAATTGCAAACCATGAGACAGATTTTGTTAATTCATTTCAGCTGGGCTTACATTTGGAAAGCAAATCTGCCTTTTTAGCCCTGGTGGCAATCTTGATCAACCACTTGACAGCTGAGCTGCGGAGCAGCTTTTATTGATGAATTTGTTATCAGCAACTTTGTTCATATTGACCTTCAGTTGTATTCAGCTGGCATGCATACCAGATTGGCAGAAGCTTTTGGTCTTCCTACAGCAGTAATGGCCAAACTTGGCCCTCCAGCTGTTTTGGGACTACAATTCCCATCATCCCTTACCACTGGTCCTGTTAGCTAGGGATGATGGGAGTTGCAGTCCCAAAACAGCTGGAGGGCCAAGTTTGGCCATCACTGTCCTACAGGGTTCTTTTCCTTCCTTTCTGGATATTCTTGGAAGGTGGGGTTAAGTGACTACTCCTCTTCTAAAGGTTCATCTTGTGGAGTATTACAAGACTCCATCTTGCTGCAAATATTGCTTTACATCTATATGAGGCTGATCAGAATTATTGCCCCAGGACAGCGCCAGATCCAATCCATTGTGTTTGAGAGCTCTACTACAGAAGCATTTGATGCATTTACTGAGCAATAAGCAATGGGCATGTATTTATAAGCCTGGCCACACTAATCAAGCAGTAAGAAATATCTCCAGCTCCTTTCCCTTTTTGTGTGGAGAGCAGCTCCCCCCCCCCCACTTCATATTCTCACCAAGTATATTTCACAGCAGAAGAGTAATTAACCACTCTCACTTGTTTGTTGATTTCTGGGAATATTTGCATAAGCTTTAGAAAATAACTATATTCAACAAGCTGTAAATCTTGTACTTTCAAAACAATTGCTGCAATGAGCAAAATGTGTACACTGAGATAGGGGTCAAGATAATTCTATGTGCCAATTAGCCAGCAGGGCATGACAACGTATAATTTGAAGCAATTTAACCATATGCTGGATTGTGTTATTTTTACCATCTTATGTTGTAAGAAGTTGGAGAAAAAATAACACAGCATGTATTCCATAGAAGAAATCAGTAAAAAATGATGAGTGAGTAAACTCATCCAGTAACATAATGTGATGAAAGGTACCTAAGAGACCGACCTTCAGTGCCATCAGATTTTTGTTTAATTTTATTCAGTGCATGCACACATATGCACGTACGCACACAGACACACACACACACACACATACACGGTTCATTGCTGACATACTCACTGAAGTTATTTATTTGTTCATAGTTGTATCACATCGTCTATCAACTACAATATTAACAATTAAAACCAATTTAACAAATCTAATCACTCCTTTCCTCTCTATAGGATATCTATACTCTTTAAAGTCATTCTCTGTATTATGAGCTCAACCATTTCCCCACCCCTCTGCAACTATGTTCTTCCATAAGTGTCTGAAGAAGGAGGGGAGGGAGCCTGTGGCCTTTCAGATGTGGTTGGGCTTCAACTCCCATCACCCATCACCATTTGCAGTGCTGCCTGGGGCTCATGAGGTTTGGAGTCATGGATAATTTAACCATATGACATCAACTTGAGTCTGTAATACTATCTGGGTCCACAAATTCTCCTAGATTCTCAATCTTTTAGGGCAGCATCCTACAACAAGGTTCCCCTCCAAGTGTTTTGGACTACAAGTCCCATCATCACTGCCCATTGGCCATCCTGCTGGGGCTGCTCTAAGATTTCTGAAGGGCACGCAGTTGATTGATTTAGGGCCATGCAGATCTTATCATTCACAAGACAACCCTATGTTTCACTTTGCAGATGGATGACAGTACATCTCACTGGTCATATCCTTAACTGAGTAACTCAAAGTAGATCCATTTGTGCAGCATATCTCCAGGGCATCCCTGATATCATCATATATGCTATTTCAGTATAGGCCTCCAAAATTTATACCACCTTATACATTTCTGGGAAACAGCAAATTAAGATGTAATAGCAGGTTGCTTTTATTCTAGAGCAATTTAGTATTGTTTATCATTAACCATTAATGGAAACAAGAAGTCCTGAATGCTGTAAAAATAATAATAATCATGTGTGTGTGTGTGTGTGTGAGAGAGAGAGAGAGAGAGAGAGAGAGAGAGAGAGAGAACAACTTGACTAACCTTATGCATGTTTATTGGCGGGTGAAATGAACCAATACAACTTGCTATTAGCCAAATGGAACTGAAATAGAATTTGAGAGCTAGCACATCAACAATGTTCTCAATGGCATCATACCATTGGCATATAGGTGTTGAATATCTCAATGTATTGTCTGCCTTAATAATTGTGAGACCTCTGGCAAAGACCTCTGGAGCTGTCCAATGTCACATGACAGAATTGGCAACTCCTTCCCTAGTCCACATGGCATTGTGCACTGACAGATGGGTGTTCTGTGCTACTGGACAATCTCTTTAACTTGCCTCCCAACTCAGCTGGCATTTTTGTGCATACTTGGCACGTTATATGTTACTCCATCAGTTGGAAGACACCTGATACAACATTTCACTTCTCCACACTAGGTAAAAAATAATGCTGCCATAAAGGACCGTTGTGTATTTAAAGGGCAAAGCACATAGAGTCCCACAGTATCACGGACCACTGACTCCTTGAATCATTTGCATCAACCTGGCAGTTAGTCTGAGCCCATGACACATTGACCCTAGATCATAGTGTGGAAAGGGCCATTCCATTCCAGTGAGAACACACGTTCTTTCCCTCAAAGAATCATTGGCACTGTAATTTACCCTTCACAGAGTTATACTCTTCAGCAATCCTTATAAGGGAAAGTGACCAACTTGATACTTATTAAGGATTTTTTTTTTAGTAACAATAGCAATAATTGTTTGCTGATTTGGAATTGAAAAGATAAAGCAGAGAAGGAAGAAGGAAATTATTATTATTATTATTATTATTATTATTATTATTATTATTAAGGTTTATATAGCATCCTTCATCATAAGATCTCCCTGTAGGCTTGGGCAAAATGGTTGATGAGTCTCCGTAGATCTTCCCAATTTAGATGAAAAAGCTATAATAAGTTGACATATTCACTGTATTTGTCAAAATTAAAGATGGTTTTTCAGTGCCCAGAAATAAAATTATTATTAATTTTATTTTAGATACAGTGGTACCTTGGTTCTCAAATGTCTCTGTTGTCAAACATTCCGGAACCTTGGATAGTTGGACAAAATTGAAGCTTTCTTTGTTAGGCCGAATTGCTGCTATTAAGATGAATGTATTGCCAAAAATGCTGTTTTTGTTTCAAACATTACAGATTGTGGACAAAACGGAGTGCTTCCGGAAGTGGCAGAAAGATATATCTAAATTTGTCTGGCAGGGCAAAAAGCCCAGAATTAAGTTTAAGATATTAACAGATGCGAAAGAAAGAGGGGGCTTTGCCCTGCCAGACTTAAAGTTGTACTATGAAGCCGCAGCTTTTTGCTGGCTAAAAGACTGGCTACTTCTCGAAGACACTGACGTGTTGGACCTGGAAGGTTTTAACAATGCTTTTGGTTGGCATGCATATTTATGGTATGACAAAGTTAAGATCAATAAGGCCTTTAAGAACCATATTGTCAGGAAAGCAGTGTTTAATGTCTGGACAAAATATAAAGACTTATTGGAAAATAAAACTCCAAGGTGGCTTTCACCTCTGGAAGCTAAGGCCCGAAAAAGACCCAATATGGAGGCCAAATGGCCAAAATATTGGGAAATATTAGAGAAAGATGGAGACAATTGGAAATTGCAGAGTTTGGAGAAAATGAAGGATAAGGTGTGAGACTGGTTACATTATGCTCAGATTAAAGAAGTTTTTAAAAATGACAAAAAGTTAGGGTTCCAGGTGGAGAAATCGAAGTTAGAAACAGAATTGTTAGAACCAAAGACCAAGGTATTATCTAGAATGTATAACTTGCTGCTAAAGTGGAATACACAAGACGAAATGGTTAAATCGGCTATGATAAAATGGGCACAGGACATTGGGCATAACATTATGTTTGAGGACTGGGAAAGGTTGTGGACCACTGGGCTGAACTTCACCGCATGTAATGCTCTGAAGGAAAATGTTATGAAAATGATATATAGATGGTACATGACCCCAGTTAAACTTGCCAAAATATACCATTCGTCTGATAATAAATGTTGGAAATGTAAAGAAAATGAAGGAACATTCTTTCACCTCTGGTGGACATGCCCTAAGGTGAAGGTCTTCTGGGAAATGATATATAATGAGCTGAAAAAGGTATTTAAGTATACCTTCACAAAGAAACCAGAGGCCTTTCTTCTGGGCATTGTCGGCCAGAAGGTGTTAAAGAAGGATCGAACATTTTTCATGTATGCAACAACGGCAGCAAGGATTCTCATCGCAAAAAACTGGAAAACCCAAGATCTACCCACACTGGAAGAGTGGCAGATGCAGCTGATGGACTATATGCAACTGGCCGAGATGACCGGCAGAATCCGTGATCTGGGAGAAGAGAAATTGGAGGAAGACTGGGAGAAATTCAAGATGTATCTACAAAAACATTGTAATTTGGTTGAATGTTAAGAAGGATGCTAGATTATAAAAAACTGGTCACCACTAAACTAGATCTAAATTTGATGATAAGTGAGACTAAAGAAAATATAAATTTTTTTGGAAGAAGTGCTAGATTATATTTGAATGAGTGGACATGAGATTGTAAACAAGTTGATAATTTGTTTGGAAAAAAATTTTAACGATGTAAATGGGAGCGGGAGACGTGAGGGAGTCCAAAGAAGTGTTGAAATTGTTGTAAAAGAAGTAAGATTGTTTATTATGTGCATTTATATTTAAAAACCTTAATAAATATTTATTAAAAAAAAAAAAAAAACATTCCGGAACCTGAATGCTGAAAACCCGGAAGTAAATGCTTCCATTTTCAAACCCGCTTTGGAAGTTGAATGGCTTCCGCTGCATGTTTTTCAATTTTCTAAATTGCATTTGCAGCCAGCCCTTTGTGCCTCGGTTTTCGGACATTTTGGAACTCCAAAAGTCTTCCAGAACAGATTACGTTCGAGAACCAAGGTACCACTGTATTTCACTTTTAGTTCAAAGGTCTTGGTGGTAATATCTAGCCTTGCCATGAAACTACAGCATCTGCCAAATGACCTGCTATCCTGTTGCTCTCTGACTGCTGACTGATTAGTATCACCTGTGAATGGCTGGACTTTTACAGTAGAGTTCAGAATTCCTGCCAATATTGTAACTCAAATTATACCGACAACACTTTTATGTTGGCACCTAAACCAACCAACCAAACAAAAAAACTTAGAGAATCTTTGCAGGGCAAAAATTATTTCTTCTCCATTTTCAATTAGAGAAAACTACTGTTTAACAGCAAACATGAAGGACTTAGCTCTACAGTTGCAAATAAAACGTTAAAATGTGTTTAAATGCAATATAAAATGTGACAATAGATGGCCAGGGTAAGCCTTATGGAAAATTCAATGAATTTTTTAAAATGCATTTTAAAAAATCATTTTCAAAACATTTTTTATATGTGTGTAGATTCCACCTAAACATGATATGGCACACTGGAACCTAAACCCAAACATGCTACACATAACTAACTTGCCTAATGCAAACTTCTCTTTGCAAAATGCAAACCTTTCAGTAATTTTTTTTACTAACTTAAATACATACAAACATTACATTTTATGCATATTTAATATATATTTAACAGAGTAGAGCCAGTTGCTCTAGGACTTAAGATGGAGGGGGTCAGAGGTTAGAGAGGAGTCAAAAAGGAAGACATAGAGAGGCTTAGGAAAGAAGTTGAAATACCAAAAGAAAGAGATGGGCCTTGTAATATGGATTTAGACTACTGGAAAAAGATTATGGAGGCCAATGCAAGTTGAGTACAGGCCAAAAGCAGTGTGTGGAGACGGAACTGTAACTTGGCTGAGAGTTGCAGTTGAACATGACACCATAGAGTTATGAGAGATATGGGTTTATATGGCATAGGACATAAGAAACCAACTTACCTTCAACTTACCTTACCTTTCAAAACCATTTGAAATATTCCAATCCCAAATAAATATTTGTTGGAATTTCTGTAATATCTGGGTCTGCTTGTCTGGAAAGGAGGTTAGGATGAAACCCTGCAGTGTAGCAGTTTCTCCAGCTAGCTCTAAGACAAGAGATGTCAGGCTGTCGGGATAGCCCTGCTGACCGTTGCTTGATCCTATAAATCAGAAGCTGGCATGAGACTTGACAGCAATTAACTTTTATTGCTTAACACCCAGAGTGCCAGGACACAAACACAATTCAGATGAGTGAGTTGCAGAAGCTGGGTCTCTGGCCCTTCCTCCCCTCATTTAAGATTCCCTGACAGCAGTCTTCCACCGTGACCCAGCCCTCCTTAATTGCTTTGCTCTTTTTTCTGCCCTCCATTCTTGAGCTGAGAAAGAGGGAGGGGAAGGACCCGGAACAGGACTGTCTTGCAGAGCAGGAAACACAGCCCCTACTCTTTCCCTACCATAGTCTGTGGCCACATTGAGCCTCTCCCCTTCACCTCCACCCTCTGGCTCCAATGCTTCCCTGAATGTTACCTTTATTGATGGTTCCTTCCTGCCCCACCAGTCTGAATCAGGTTCAAAGTCTTCTTCCCCAATATCACCCTCTGGCACCTCCTAGGCAACTGGCTGCCACCACTCCTCCTTGCCCAGCCAGTCCCTGACAAGAGTACAAAATCTCTTAAGTGGACCTGTACTTGGGAATATTTGTTTTTCCAGATAAAGCTTCAAATCAGTCCACCTGCCTTGGGTAAAAAATCTAGCCAAATTATCAATGGGCAGTGCTGTGTTAATTTTTTAGAAAAAATGATGTTAAAATGCTAGAGTATCCCTAATTTATTGGTTCAGCTTCAAAAGAAATGCTGGATAATTTAGGACTCCAAAATCCAGGGAGATATGAAGAGATGTTTGGAATCAGGGAAGGTCACACATTGCTAGGTCAAAAAGATATACATTCATGATGTAAAGGGTTTTGCACTTTGCAGAAGACATGAACAGAATTTAATTGTGCTACATTGGACTTCTTGTCTCTACACCTCCAAATGGAGTCATAGTTGGAAAAGTCAGTCAACTCTATAATGAGACAGCAGCAGAATAACAAGTCACTTGGATAAACTGCTGGCTCCAGTGAAGTCTGTGGCAAACCTCCCATTGGCTCAAGAGGCTTCAGTGTGCTTGACAGCTCTGTTTCCTGATTATTGTATGGATGAGGAGCTCTCATAGTACTGCTGCCATTTATCTTTGGCTGGCCTTTTCATACACTGCCTCCACTATTTATCATCTGGTTTAGCTTACAAAGACAGCTATCAGAAAGGTGATGTTTGGGTCTGCCTCTTAGACTACTTAGATCTATCATTTCCCTGATAAAAGCTTTCCATTTGTTCCATTAGAAGTGATCTGGTTTTTATTTTTTATTTTACAGAAAGTTGCACAGTGAATGCAGTCGTACTGAAAAAGCCTAGTATATCTGGCTGGCTGTGAGCTCTGGGTTTGCACGAACCCTAAAATGCTTAGGTTTCTCCGGAGCTGGTGCACCTGCCTCTGTTCCCCTTAATAGAAACTCAATTGCTGAGGGAAATATTTTTAATGGACTTGTTCCTGGTCCACAGGATGTAGCCCTACTATTAGGTTCAGTAATAGATCTTTGAGATCTGGTAGAGGAATATTGCCACATGACCCTTGTGACATCCATTTGGCAGCAAAAGGGAATGCAGCATTTAACACAGCACCACTTAGATTGTGGGATTCATTGCCTTTCTATCTTTGGCAGGCATCTTCTATGTTTAGTTTTCGATGCTGGCTTAAAGTGTTTCTATTTACACAAGCTTACCCTTTGGATCTTTGCCTCTTTTTTAACATTTGATTTTATATACACCCCTTTGAAAATATTCTTCTTCTTCTAGGTTTAGCAGTATATTTTCCTTCTAGGTTTAGCAGCCATGATTGAGCTTCAAGTATTTATGCTAACACTTTGCAATCATAAGGATATCATTATCTTGCTTTCAGCAGCAGTTGTCTTCTGAGGCCCTTCTTTGTGTGGAGAGTGGGCCTTCTCAGTGGTAAATCCCTCTTCTTAGAGCACTTTCCCCATGGAGACATATCACTTTTTTATTTTTTATTCACCCAGGTCTCCGGAGCTTAGTTTACTGCATACTTGTTTTAAGTGGAGGTGGGTCTAAGCTGGATTTTCTCTTTTATGCATATTGCTGCATTTTAGGTTGTTTTTACTTTTTTTAAAAAAAAAACTATTTAAAATGTTTATAAGTTGCTTTGTTCATTTTTTGAAGAAAAAATAAACGATAAATAAAATTTGTAATAATAACCACGAGGTCTTTGCCTGAACACACAATATGCAGAGCTGGAAGCAGGGCCCGTCCAATGTCCCCAAGTACACCAGCTGCTCTTGAGATGTTTTTCTGAATAGGGTTTTCAGGGTTCCATTGAACATACTGACAACTTTTCCCACATGATCAGAAATCCTGTTAAATCCAGATAACTGCCCTTGGGGACCTTCTTACCATGTGCTCAATCAAATATGCTTAAAAACCATATTCAGAGCTTTGCTCTAATTGTGCAAAATTCTAAAGAGCTGCCCATGGACCCATGGGTGTGTATGCATACTCCTTCCCCATGTGATTAGGGAACCATCTAAGGGCAGCTATAGTCTTATAATTGGGTCAGAAGTTATTTGGAAAGGCATTGCATTTGTGTGGCATTACTGCATCATGCTGCCTCAAAGAAACCTGGTTGTGATGATTGGTGATCCTATTTGCAGTAATTTTTCAGCGCTTGATTACTGAAGCATGCAGTGATGAATGGGCTGTCAAAGATTTAACACCACCTCAGATGTGGTATTTTTCAATGCAGTCCTGGCACACGTTCAGCTGTAAACGACAAAGTATATATTAAGCAAAGTAAATAATATGTGAACTATCCTAAGAAAAAGAGAGAACTGCATCAAATACAAAATTACCAGATTGAAGTATTTAGGTGAAATGAATGAGTAACTTTAAGATTTTGTTTGAGATATGGTGTAAAGGTCTTCAGAACTTATAGAGAGTGACATGAGGTGGGTTTGATATCTGGGGTTTTCAGGCAGAATGGCAGCTGAATCAAAGGAGTTATTTTAAGCATTTTCTAGTGAGAAACTCCTCTTTCTTTGGTGATTGTAAGAAGCAGGATTTTTCCCCCCAGCTAGAACTCACCAGAACTCAGTTCTGGCACCTCTCTGATGGGCACCATTGCCATTATAAGAGAACAAGAGAAGAGTTTGTGGTGATTTCTGGCAACTTTTTTCCTAGAAAAATAGCATTGATAAGAGTGGAGTCTCCTGGAACAGCATCCCTTGTGATCATTAGAGGCTTTCAAATTAGAGAGAATGGGGCACTGCCCCACAAAGCTCAGTGTGCACTTAACCAGCCCCCTACCTTCCTGTGTTCTTATTTAAAACCGCCCCAGGATGTGGTCCCAGCTGTTGATTTTCTCCTCCTTTTCTCAGTTTTGTCTTCATAGAAGTAAGATCAGTTGGTTCTGCTGTCATTGGTTGTGGCTCCACCTGTCTTCCACCCTATCAGTCCCAATGGGTACCAACCATCACTGCTTGGGATGCCAGTTCAGGCATGCAGATGGAGATCTGAAAACTCCTGCCTTACCATCTCCATGTTGAGGTCTGTGTGTAACAATTGTGGTTATTTCGACCCAGAAGCATAGATTACTATTTCATTTCAGATTTAGCAAGGACAACACTTTCCTTGGTGGAAATTATTATTTCCTACTGGCGGAGAGCACCTTGCTCGTGAAGAAACATAGTTTAATAGAGGTTTACTGGATTAATTTTTGTGGAGGGGAGTGTTCTTTGTGGCATGCAGGTACTGAAATGGACACATAAATCATGCTTTGAGCTAGCAAGAGCAAGGGCCAATAACCAATAGATTGTGAAAGCTGTGTAGAATTGAATTTGTTGTACAGCTAGCCTGGCTGCAGGCAAGGAGCCTGGCTGCAGGATTGGCCAGGTAGCAATTCCCCCTATCAATCAATTTTTCAACCATGTCAGAGAAAAGCAGTCATTACCAGGGTACACTTGAAAAAACATCTCCTTCGCAAAACAGACTAACACTGATATGATTCTTTGGGAGGTTCTGGTTTATACTCCTTTTGTGTGAAACACTTACCAGGTGATTTCAAAAGAAAACAGTCCTTTATGATATTATTTCTGGCGGGAATACAGCAACACCATGCAGAGTTATTGTGAAAAGCCAAAGAGAAGGAAAATATGTTACATGCATTTTTTTTAAAATTAACAAAAAACCTTGCTACTATAAGCTACAGAATCACTACATTCTTGTCACTCTGTCATTTTGAATAGTAATACATTGTCATCACTTTAGCATATGAAATGAAAGGGTTTTTTCTGCTGAAGAAATGCACTCTTAAAACTGCAGACTTTAATAACTTGCTTATTCACTGACTACTTAACAGTTAGTCAGTTATACTGACTAACTGCACTGTATAACTGCATTGCTATATAGGAAAAGTGGATGAATTTTTTAAAAAATTCTTATCATATCTCAAGTTGGGGTGATTAACAGTCCAACTCACAAGTCAATTAAGCTAAAGCTTCTGGATACAAGATGATGCATCTGTAAGTGCATGGCCTAGCAGTACTGCTGTTCATCTCACTGGTGATTACTTCAAACTAATATATATATATAAAGTATCAGGGGAATAAAGTCCCCTACAAGGCAAACGCATCAGATTCCACTGGAATGTAAGTTGATGGCCTCATGGAGGTGATCTTTCAAATCCTAATAATGTAATCCTATACATGTTTATTCAGAAATACGTTCCAATGAGTCCAATAGGTCTTATTCGTAGGAAAGTATTACATGATAAAAGGTTTGATTACAATCAATGAGAATTACTTACAGGTATAGGCAAAGATAGTTAGGATGACATCAGTATCTATGATCTCATGTATCATCTGTAAACTTCACTCTGTTATATTTCTGGGTTTTCCCTTGACTCTGGCTATGCACACGTTATAGCTTCAAGGAACATTCAGAGCACCTTTCCCTCCTTAGAAAATTCTGGGCACTAGTTTGTTAAGGGCTATATAAACTACGGTGCCCATAATTTTGTGAGGGGGAAAATGTGCATAGCTCTCACATGGCAGCTTGCAGAACAAAACATAAAATGCACTAAATTCACCAAACAGATTTTAAAGCAAATACAAAAACAGTGGTGTAAGAACATATTGAAACACATTCTAGCATGTTAGCATAATCCATGTTGTGAAATTGCCTTCCCATAATGTAGCCCAAAACATTTTGAATCCCAGTACTTCAGGTTGACTGGACTTTGAATCACTTTTAAAAAGAATGTAATGCCAGCTTAAAAGTAATTTTCTTAAGAAAACAAATATTCAAAGATTATCATTTCTTAAGATGAAGAGGAAATATTCCTTAATTTGGGAGATGTGATCAAGGCAACTTGCTGTCTTCGAAAGGGTCATGTGCTTGCATGTGTACCTTAAACCAACAGTGTTTTATTAGGAAATCTGCAGTTACAGTTCCCCAGCCATTGTGCTATAAGTTGTAAGATGATGCTGGGTCTGTGCTGATCCAAATGTTATAGCCTAACTGTTTTAGCCACACATATGAGCACTTGTCCTCACAAATGTTATTTTTAAAATGCCGTCCTATCAAAATGTAGCTGTATCACATTGCTTCACACCTACCACATATAGCATAAAGTCCAACTTTAGAATAGGTTTCCTGTTAAGCATTTCTCCCCAAATATTGGCAAAACTCTTACACATATGAACATATGAAGCCATAAGCCTCCAATGGTGTACATATTTTACTGGAGAAGAGATGCAGAGAGAGACGACCAATGATAATTCATATACATTTTGTGTGTGCCAGATCTGCCCTTTCTACAGCTGCTGACTAAAGGCCCTTGAGTCATTGCCAGCCATCTGCAAAATACTGTGTGTGCCTAGTTTTACAGTTTTTCTTTTTCCCCTCCTCTCTCTACAGAATTTGCTTGTGCTCTTGCAATTAAACTGTATGTTTAAAATCTATATTGCCATAGCTTTACATCTGCTCCTTTTGAATGCATCACACACTTATATGCGATATACTGCATTTTGTTTTCCTTTTTTTCAGGCTCTATAAAATCACAGAACCTATTAAATTGTTTTGTACCAGTGTTTATCTATAATTCATGCTGTGGCACAATGTGCAACTGATTAGGCAGCTACATTTGCTTTTTTAAATATGCAATTTATTTCCAACAGGAAAGACAGAGCTGCAAACAGCAGAAGGTTGGTTTGTAACTCAACACTCTGGCTGGAGTAAATGGTAGGCAACAGTGACAGCAAGGAATCATAGAGCCATGGGATGGAGGGACTAGAATTCTTCAGTTCAGCTCCATATTGCAACACAGTGCCATCCATAGATCAAGCCATAGATTACCCTTTTGAAAATTAACCTGCTGTATGCTGCAATTGGTATCCACAAGCATTACACAAATATTCCCATTGTGTACGCATAGGTGAAGGAACATAGTTGCATGTCAGAACAGAAGACAACCCACGTCTACAACCACAAAATCACCAGCTAGTTTTGTCCTGTCAAGGTTGCCATATTTTGAAGAGCAAAAAAAAAAAAGAGGACACATTTGCCAACTTCTACTTTAAACTATGGATCGCTATGATGACTCTACCCATGAAAAAGAGAACATGCAATGTACACTCAGAAGTGGTAATGGTAAACAAACATGATGTTAAAAAAAAAGCAGTGGTTTCTTTTAGAGGTGTTGTGTAAATCCAGGGAGTGGTTAGACACAGAGTAATGGTGGAAGCAACCAGCTGGGGAACCCCCAAGGAAAGAAGGCTCAGAGCCTGGGAGAAGAGGGGGAAGACTAGGAAGAGGAGGTGATGGAATCTGAAGAGGTAGCAAGGTTTATTTTGAAGGATCTGTCTGTGGCAGAGAGAAGTTCAGAATCAAAATCTGATTCTCCTATATTGAACATTTCCACTTCAGATATGTTTTTCCCCCTCCTCTGAGATGTGGCAGTCATTGTGTGTTATGCAGCACATCCACAGCAGCCATTTTGTGGCTGCTGCCCACAGCACTTTTTAAAAATTTCAAATGTGGCACTGGTCCAAAAAAATTGGTGATCCTGTTGAACTTAAACATAATAAGGATATTATAGTGCATCAGGGATACCCTTAAATAAAGGAAAAAATCTTAAAATATGGTCACTCCTTAACAACAATGTTAATACCACATCAATGCTTGCATTTGTTATGGTTCCTTTTCTGAATTGAGAGTTTCCTCTACATATCTATTTGAGTCAGTCATGATATATCAGAGGACCCATTTTTAATAGCAAAGATGATCCCTCTTTAGTTTCAGCATAGGTCACTTTGTCCAGGTTTAACTAGCTAAAATACGCAAGGGTGATGTTCCAGTTGACAAGACAGTCATTATTATTTTTTCTTATTTATTGTACAAGGCTTAAAGTTTCAGTTTAGTTGGATAGATTTCTGCATAATTGGGATGCAAATTAAACACAAATGCATAATTAGCCCAAGAACACTTACCACTGAAAGGTCACTGCATTATTCAGAGCATAATATATAGGGGGGGGGGGACCATTAGTTCTATGGGGTAGCTCAAACCAACACCCTAATCTCATCCTTGACCTATCAGAAAATAGGAGTTAATAAGCAGAGCATTAAGCTCGTTTGCATATTTATTTGATATGGGATGCCAGGCTGCTTGCTGTCACCATACTTTTAAGCTTCATTGCACATCTATTCAAATATTAGGTTCATACTAGGACTCATATTTATTACATACCAAAGTTGCATTCTGAAATTAAGATATATGCATTTGTGAAAATCAGGATAACTTTTGGAGTCCCCTCCTCAGGTGGAGGAGGTGGAGGAGCTCTGTGAACATACATCAGTATGGAAGGCATGGAATAATCCATGCAGCCCACAGCTCCTCTTATGGATTCTTTTGACACATTTGGGAGGTAATTTCAGCTTTCTTCAGCTTCCAATTTTTCTAATGTTAAGTTCAGTTCTCCACCATTCCACATGAGTTAGTGCTTTTTTGTTTTAATGTGCTCATGAACATTCATCAGCATTTTCATGTGAAATTCTCTTAACTATATATTTTTGTATGGCATTCTCACAAATATATGCATTTATTTACCCTATTCTATGCTCTGTATTTTAGTGCAGATGATTTGGCTAGAGAACTGCATTACAAAATTCAAAAAGTGTGCATTTTGAAAGATAGCTGCGCATATGTTTCAGATATTATAAAATAGGTGAGTTGGTCTTTGAATGAAAAATAAATTAAATATATCCCCCATTCCTAGTCTGAATCCTCCTTTTATCATTGCCCAATGGAGTATATTAAGGAGCTGGCCATTACAAACATTATTCTAACCTAGGGCAAAGAAACTGATCTGGCCAAAGTCCAGACCCCAAGATGAATGAGCTTCTGATGCATCAGGCTACATCACTTCAGAGGAAAAGTTGCAGTAAAATAAGAACAGTCCCTGAAAAACATCACAAACCACACAGAATGTGGCATTCAGGAATATTTATTTTCAGTTAGCCATACATCTGAGTAGAAAATGCATTTCTTTTGCAATTCTAAAGAGAAAGATAGATGTTGAAATGGAACCCATTCACAAACGATAGATATATTCAGGAAGATTTAAATCCGAATTCATATTTGCCAGAGTTGTTATTTTCAGATGGATCTTTGGATCCTGGTCACTATCTTTCATGAGGAAAAACCATTGTGAAATAAATGAATTTCAATGGGATTATTTCATTATTTGAGTGACACATTAAGGAACATAAAAGAAGCTTGTTGCTGGGGAACAGCAGATTAGAGAGTCAAATATGGTGGTGGTTGTCCAGCCCAGCAAATGAAAATGATAATTTACTACTTCAAAGCTCCTTAAAGGTTTATATTTCCCACTCTTTTAAAACTGAGAAATTGTTTTCTTATTCTACTATTGTTTATATATCAAAAAGAATTTTTGTCATTGTATTTTCTTTCCTCTTCATTTTCATCCTTGTATTATTGGTGATATTTTGCTTTCACTGAAAAAAATATTATTCCTTAATACAGTGCACATTTCTCCCCCTCAGAATCATCTGCCTAAAAAACTATCTCTGCCATCTTCCACACTCCCCAAGCATAGATTTATCCTCTTGTATATTTAATGAACTGAAAATACAACCACAATTTATTGGTTTGATAGTCACTGAAAATAATTTCACCTGAAAGAGCAACTTGATAATGAAACAAGCAATACTTTTGTTATTTGTATAAACTAATTTTCTTTAATACATAGTTTTTAATTAAAATTCTGCTTTAATGCAAATAAGATTTGTTTGGAGTAGTAGTTAATCCAAAGCAATTGGGAAACAATCATCTTGATATGAGTTGTGCAGGTATGAAATATTCTATTTAAAACATTTCATTAAAAAATGTTCAGTTTTTGAAGTTTTTAAAACTTCGATAATTCCAAGCAGTTGAAAGTACAGTCTATTCCAGTGAACTTTTGAAGCATCATATATTTCATATTAGCTTTAAAAAAATGTTAGTTATGGGGGTTGAGGGTGGGTGCTGCAGCTAGCTGTGCTTCTGGGGGTGGGGTGGGGGGGAGAGACTGTCTGCATCATGCAATTTTTAAATAAAGATCTTAATGTGAAAATGTCTCCTCCCCCATCAGTGATATTGGTGTAAAATAGGATGTCCCTATTTTCATCTGAGGGAAGTTGGAGGGTATGACATCAGCTATTGCTAGCTATAGCAGAAGGCAAGGAGGAAATAAGAGAAATTATTCATAAATAAGGAGGTCCATTTAGCTTTTTGGGCCTAGATACATTAACCCATTCATAATTCCTTATCTCTCCAGTACAGTGGGTATTAGTCCAACATAAGCATATTACCCTACTGAGCCAACTGTGAGATGGATGTCTGAGGCTCTGTATTTCAGTATTTCCAATCTTGCAGTTTTAGAGAAAAGTATTGGGAGACTACTTGTTGGTCCCCTGGCATATGTGATGTGGGGTATCACAAGAAACTATTGTGTTTCCAGTGGGAGAGAACATTAGGGGATTTGGAGCAAAGTGTCATAAGTACACTGATGAGAACCAGTTCTATTCTCTGTAACATCTAAATCAGGAGTGGCTGTGCAAGCCATGGATTTGTGTCTGGGTGCAGTGCTGCAGTTTTTCTCTCGGTTCTTCCTGTTTTAAGTTCAGTTTGTGAACTTCCTTAAAATGTTCTTCGTGAAAATTCACCAGCTTTTTGGTGTGCATTTCATATATAACAGTTTTGTATTCAATTTCCCCTAAATATACACATATTCTGTATGCAATTTTCCTTATTATGGTGCATTCTTGAAGCCCCATTCCATGTATAATAAGCACAGGATGCCTTTGCCCAGTGGTGCTGTGGTCCATAGATTGCAACAAAATACTGGGCAAGGTTTTGCCCAGTGTCTTCTCTGTGTGATGCGCTCATGGAGAAAAGCTGTCCCATGAGCCCTTGCTGAAGAGGGGAGAGGAAAGCCTATATAGGGCAGCTTTCCTTGGAGCTCACAGCCATTTTGCTTTGAAAGCAAAAATTTCACTGTCTTCACTGAAATATGCATTTTATGCACATTACTTGGCTGGACAAAAGCATTGCAATATTCAGAAAAGTGCAACTTTTGAAGGATGACAGTTCCTGTCTTGGTTAGGAAAGTGCAGTTTTGGTAGGTTCACTATTAAATGTGAACTGAATTGAAATTTTCTCCCATCCCAGCTTGAATATTCTAAATGTGGTAGGGCACAGAAGGGCTTATTCAGATTTATGGAATCTACTTTATGTTTTACTAAAGATCCATAGGACCCAGCACAAATACATATACTTAGAATTAAAGACTGTGGTGCTTCTGAGAAGCTACTGAACATAGGGATTTGTTCTGAGTACCAGAACTGAGCTGAATCCGCAATCCTTCCAAAAAATAAATAAACCCATTCTTGGTTACCTAAGTTTTCTTTCTTCAGCAGCTTAACATAGATGTGTGTGATTGGGGGGGGGGCACATTATTTTGCTCCTGCTATTTTTAAACAATTGGGAAGACAAATTGTGAATTGAAAACACAATTTTAAATTCTGAGAACTTCTAGCTCCTTCATCTAGAGTTTCCCTTTAAAGCCAATTGCTGGATCCATATTTAGAGAATTGTACTATAGAAACCATGCTATGCGATAAACTCAAATGACATGAGAGAACTTATACCGTTGCTGTTGACAGAAAGCTTAGAATCCAAAATGTGTCGGGCATCCTGCTTGCGATAACATAATCTGCAGATGCTCCAGTTATTCATCCTAACACAATTGGCTTCCTTGTCTCTTTGTAGGAGCTAAATGTGCTGAGGCTTGAGTTGGCTCTCTCTTTTTAATCTAATACTTCTATTCATACTATTCAAACAGTAGAGGATTGTGCATTTTGGTCTAGATAGTAGCAGTCTATTCCCTGCAGACTCCTACAAGGAAGTTTGTCATTGTCAGCTTCTGTGCTTTTAGAGCAAATATCCATGACCAGAAAACAGGTAAAATAAGCTTTCTGTGGTACATCATGACAACCTTGTAGTTACCTCATACTGAAAGTCAAAACTGCCCATAAGGACTTTGAAAACAAGTTGAATATATTTAATTTTTAAGAACAGTTGAATCATCAATTTCAAAAGTAGTGCATTCTCTGAGTAGCTCCTTGAACATGTTTTCTGTGCCCCATGACTGCTATGGTGCCTCTGCATGTGCATTTTTGTGTTCCAAGGCCCAGGAAACTGACAAAATTCTACCAGGGCACATGTAAGATATCTTCATCTATCTATCTATCTATCATCTATCTATCATCTCTATCATCTATCTCATCCAAGGAAAGCCCTTCTGCTGTATGAACAGGGTGATCCACATCACTTCTTTATTGCCTCTTCACATGTTGTTTTAAACTCCCTTTGTGGAGCTAAGCAACTGCACACTACCAGTGCCCACTTCGCTGGCGGACAAGAAATAGCTGAGCAATTGGGTGATTTCCATCCCTCTGTCCCCTCCCACACACATTTTGCAGAGAAAGCTCCTCCTCAGGGTTAGTAATTGCTTGCTGCCAGCTCCACATTTTTGTTGGGCGAGAAATGGCTGAGCAAAAAGAGTGGTCTCAATTACTTCTTCCTCCACCTTCCCCATCAAAAATTGTTGCACCATGGGATAAAGCAAGAAGAAGCAACTTGATTGGCAGATGCAGCTGGTTGTCTGAGGGATGCTAAGAAGCACAGGCTTTATGTGGGTCCACTGTAGATGGACCTTCTGCATGAGACCTGTGTGACTCTGTTGTTGGCAGGCGGGCCTAAACAAGGTAGGTACAGCATGAGTTGAAATGGGGATGGGGATGCTACTTAGATGAGCGCCTTGAGGCATCCTCAAGCTCAGTGGTGGCAGCACTGCTGGAGGAAATAGGGACCTTTCTGGATCAAATCAGAAGCCAGTGTGGCTTTTGTAATTCTGTGACTATCCCTGGAAAATCAGGACACTTCAAGTGTATAGTGTATATAATTATATATCTGGGTAAATTTGCTCGGAAGGGGCGGTTTTATCAGGTGTCTAAAACAGTATACTTAAGTATGACACATACTTATGCATGTGCCATATATATTAGACATAACAGTTATTTAAGTTGTAGCCTGTAGTTAAATCTGTTTGATATGACTCATGCCTTAATTTTGGGGTGGTAGGGGCACCTATAGATACTGTTAATTGTTAATTGTAATGCTAAATACAAGAACGACCAAGAACACTTTTATGTAAGGAAAGCATTTTTTACTCTTTCTTTACCTTATCACTGGGGTCCACTTTTGCCCCAAACAATTTACATTTTAATTGCAAAGTATTTGTTAAATATAAATCAGAGTATATATGACTTATATTTGTAATTAAGTAGAAAGCTCTATTCTTGATCTCTGCAAATGTCTTAGACACATAGACATAATTAGGATTCAGAAAGAATCCAGATGTATTTTCTGTTCACATTAAGTAGGCACCTTGTGTGGGTTTATTTATATCAATTAAATATATGCTGAAAGAATCTGTAGAATTATAGCAATAAAACCTTCTGTTTGACAGCAAAGAAACCTTTGGGTACTGTGCATGTTTATTTAGAGTGACCTTTTAATGGCTAAGCACATTAAATAAAATGACTCATTTAAAATGATTTAGAAGCTAAAATGGTTTAAAACAGCCAAAAGGGCATTTATGTCTCATTTCTGGGAAATTACCAAATACCATGAGAGCAAATAGTATGATAAGGGAACAAGCATACATCAACCTGATTGTTTAAGGGAAGTAAGGAAAAAATGCCAGTATTTTTATATCCAAGATGTGTTTCAATGCCTATTGTTATAAAACAAAATTAGAACTGCAATATTATGCACGCTTACTTGGGCATAATATTGTCCTACTGAGCACAGTGAGATATACACAGATAGTCTGAAATGCTGTTTTGTTGGATAAATATTTTATCTGTTGGGCAGGATGTTGTGTTTCCATACAGGAGCCTGCTCCAACCTGGTGCCCTTCAGGACGTGGCTGATGGGAGCCAAGAAAACACCAGATTGGGAGAAGCTACCATGTGTTTTGCCTTGAATAATATTATTCACATCAACGATAACATTATTGCATTGTAAATGTGTTCATGGGAGGGGATTACTGCTGGTTGTTTTTACAATATGTATTTTGTGTTTTCATTTTTCATTTTGATGTTGTAAAGTGCCCTGTGATCTTGGCGAAAGGGTGGTTTACTACTACTACTACTACTAAGTTTCCCAGGTCTGAATATGGACCAAGTTGCAATTCTTTTTCAAGTTATTGTTATGTATTGAAACACATTAAATCTCACATTTCAGTTCACTTTAGGGCCTCCAAGGCAGTCCAGAGTCTAGATGATACCATAAAAGCCAAGGTAATGGGCAATAAACATAAAGAGGCCATATGCTATGGCCCACAACTTAGTGGCAGAGCACATTTTTTGTATGGAGAATGTCCTAAGTTCCATTCCTGAAATTTCCAGTTACAAGGAAATCTCTTGGCCTGAGACTCTGTAGACTTACTACCATTTGAAGCAGACAAGGCCACTCCACTTCTGGGTGGGGTGGTCCTGCGGTCAGGCCACGTGGCCTCCACACACAGCGGGGCTGGGTGAAGTCCCACATTATCAGGGAGTCCCTGGCCACATCACAGCCCCCGTCTGGCCAATCCAGTTGGCCGGGGGGCACGGCTTGCCGCTTTTTAAGCAGCCACGTGGCCAGAGGATCTCCCTTCTTGTTCATTCTTATTCAACATAAGGGGGAGGCCTCGGGGTCTTGACACGCAACAGTAACCCATATTTCATTTTCCAACACTATGTACTCCACATTTGTGCTCCAAATTTGGCTGAAATTTGTAATTCCTAAACAAACCTCATTCCTTTTACACAAGAGCACTTCTGATGGACCAACACCCACTCCTATCCTCTTTTCTGCCTTCTGCTATATTTCATTCTGGTGCTGAAGCTCATCCATATTGAACTCCAGCCTCACAGAAAAAGGACAAAATAAAAAAATTCATTCCAGTAGCACCTTAGAGACCAACTAAGTTAGTTATTGGTAGGAGCTTTTGTGTGATGCACACTTCTTCAGATACACATGCACATGTAAGTTCATACCAATAACTAACTTAGCTGGTCTCTAAGGTGCTACTGGAAGGATTTTTTTTATTTTGTTTCAACTACAGCAAACCAACACGGCTGTCTACTTGTAACTAGAAAAAAGGACAGGTATTATACAACCCTTCCCTCATTTCTGGAAAGCCCATTTGCTTGCCAATTCCATTTCCTGCTTTGCCCCACCCTGCAATACTTCCTCCAAAGGAGTCCTGCTCCCTGCCTTATAGGCCTCTTTCCACCTGGTCTAGAATTAGGGTTGCTATATTTTGAATACACACACACACACACACACACACACACACACACACATGCCATCACAGTCTCACTGAAACTCTGCCAGTCATTTCCACCTTCCCCAAGCTTCCCCAATCAAACTTTGAGATGGATGAATCTGTCATTTTCAGTTTCTCTTAGTTTCTCATTCCCCCCCCCCCATCTTAAATTCAATTCTACACATTCCTACACCGGAAAGGTCCGGTGACTTCTGTTTCAGTGTATCTGAAGAAGTGTGCATGCACACGAAAGCTCATACCTAGAACTAACTCAGTTGGTCTTTAAGGTGCTACTGGAAGGAATTTTTTTATTTTGTTTTGACCATGGCAGACCAACACGGCTACCTATCTGTAACATTTACAGCTATAGTTCTCTGTTTCTTAACCCTTAACATTTTATCAGTCCGAAACTTTACAACAGTTCTTAAGATATAATTTAAATTTTTTCCAGTCCTCTTCCACTGTCTCCCTCCTCTGATCACGGATTCTGCCGGTCATCTCTGCCAGTCCCATAAATTCAGTCACCTTCGTCTGCCATTCTTCCAGAGTAGGTAATTCTTGCATCTTCCAATACTTTGCCAGAAGAATTCTTGCTGCTGTAGTTGCGTACATAAAAAAGGTCTTATCTTTCTTTGGTACCAATTGGCCGACCATGCCCAAGAGAAAAGCCTCCGGTTTCTTTACAAATGTCCACTTGAGGACTTTCTTAATTTCATTATAGATCATTTCCCAGTAGGCTTTAACCTTTGGGCAGGTCCACCAAAGATGGTAAAAAGTTCCTTCGCATTCGTTACATTTCCAACATTTATTACTGGGCAAGTGATATATCTTTGCAAGCTTGACTGGAGTCATGTACCATCTATAGATCATTTTCATTATGTTTTCTTTCAAGGCACTACATGCCGTAAATTTAAGGCCTGTGGTCCATAACTGTTCCCAGTCAGCAAACATGATATCATGACCTAAATCTTGTGCCCATTTGATCATAGCTGATTTAACTGTTTCATCCTGTGTATTCCATTTCAGCAACAAGTTATACATTTTAGACAAATTCTTAGTATTGGTCTCTAACAATTCTGTTTCCAATTTTGACCTCTCTTTCTGAAAACCTAGTTTCTTGTCCTGCTTAAAAGTCTCATTTATCTGATAATAATGCAACCAATCTCGAACTTTGGATTTTAATTTCTCAAAGCTCTGTAATTTAACTTCTTCACCGTCATATTCTATAATTTCACTGTATTTTGGCCAATTCGAATCCATGTTAAGTTTTTTTACCGCTCTAGCTTCCATTGGTGACAACCATCTGGGTGTTTTATTTTCCAACAAATCCTTATATCGATTCCAAACATTATATAAAGCTTTCCTGACAATATGATTTTTAAAGCCTTTATAGATCTTAACCTTGTCATACCATAAGTATGCATGCCAGCCAAAATTGTTATCATATCCTTCCAAGTCTAAAATATCTGTGTCTTCAAGAAGTAGCCATTGCTTCAACCAGCAAAAAGCTGCTGCTTCATAATAAAGTCTTAAGTCCGGCAGCGCAAAACCCCCCCTATCTTTTGCATCAGTTAAAATCTTAAATTTTATTCTGGGTTTTTTGCCCTGCCAGACAAATTTAGATATATCTTTCTGCCACTTCTTGAAACAATCGATCTTGTCTATAATTTGCAGTGTCTGAAACAAAAACAACAATCTCGGCAATACATTCATCTTAATAACAGCAATTCGGCCTAACAAGGATAATCTCAGTCTAGACCATATGTCAAAATCTTTCTTCACTTCCAACCAACATTTCTCATAATTGTCTTTAAATAAATTCATATTTTTAGATGTTAGATTCACCCCTAGATATTTCACCTTTTTTGTTATCTCCAAACCAGTTTCTTTTTGAAAACTATCTTTTTCCCCCATCGTTAGATTTTTTTCCAGTACCTTTGTCTTTTGTTTATTTAGTTTAAAACCAGCCACCTGACCAAATATTTCAATTAACTCTAAAACTCTTTTTGTGCTGACTTCTGGCTGTTGTAAAGTCAAAACTAGGTCATCTGCAAATGCTCTTAACTTGTATTGTTTAGCTCCGAGGTGTATTCCTTCAACCAGCTGGTCCCTTCTAATCATATTCAACAACACCTCCAGGACCGATATAAACAATAGAGGGGATATTGGGCAGCCCTGTCGTGTCCCTTTTTCTATTGGGATTTCATCCATAACTACACCATTCACAATTAATTTAGCTTTTTGCTCTGAATATATTGCACCTATACCGTTTTCAAAGTTTTGGCCTACCCCCATCCCATGGAGATTCTTCTTCATAAAACTCCAAGAGATATTGTCAAAGGCTTTCTCCGCGTCCACAAAAATTAAGACTGCTTTTCTATTTATATCAGTCTCCAGTAGTTCCAAAATATCTATAATATTCCTTACATTATCTGACATATGTCTCCCTGGGAGGAAGCCTGTTTGATCTTTATGAATCTCCTCTAACAACACTTTTTTAAATCTTTTTGCTAAAATGTCTGCAAAAATTTTATAATCCACATTTAAGAGTGATATAGGGCGGTAGTTCTTAACTTGATGTTTCTCAGTTTCTGTCTTCGGTATAAGTGAGATGAATGCTTCTTTCCACGATTCGGGAGCCTTTTTCCCCTCCAAAATTTGGTTACACACTTCTTTCAATGGTTGTATTAACCATTCCTTCATTGCTTTATAATATCTCGCCGTCAGTCCATCTGGCCCTGGTGATTTTCCTAGTTGCATATTCTGGATGGCACCCTCAATTTCCTGATTCGTAATTTTTTCATTTAAACTCCTCTTATTTTTTTCCGAGATCTTTGATAGTCCATATTTTTTAATAAATTCTTCTATCTCTTGTTCATCTTTCGGCCCTTGTGCATATAATTTCTTAAAGAAACTTTGAAAACAATTACTAATTTCATTTGGTTTATTTATAAATTTTCCCTCTACTTCAAGGGACGTCACAGTGTTCAGCTTTTGTCTCTTTTTCAATTGCCATGACAGCAATTTCCCACATTTGTCAGCTGATTCAAAAGTTTTTTGCCTCATTTGTTTTATTTTCCATTCTATTTCTTGATTCATCAGTTCCATGTATTGGGTCTGGTAATATTTTATTTCTCTTAAAATCTCCTGAGATTTTGGTTTTGACCTCAGTTTCTTCTCTCCTTCTTTCATCTGATTCCAAATTTTTTCTTTCTTCTCATTCTGTTGTTTCCTTTTTATCGAATTTTGTTGAATTAGAAAACCACGCATGACAGCCTTACTTGCGTCCCATATTATTCTTCTTTCCAGGTCTGTTCCTAAATTTATTTCAAAGTAATCTTTCAGAGTCTTTTGGGCCTTTTTTACAATTGCTTCGTCTCTAAAGAGGGTGTCATTCATTCTCCATCTAAAAGTTCCAGCTGTTGTCAATTTCATTTCCATCTTTACTGCATTATGATCAGAGCAAGTTTTTGGGCAGATTTCTGTATTTCTAACCCTTGGTGCCAGATTACTAGAAATCCAAATTTGGTCAATCCTGGTCCATGTCATTTTTGCTTCAGAGAAGAAGGTCCCCTCTCTTTCCAGAGGGTTCCTTGTTCTCCAAATGTCAATCAAGTCCATTGTGTCAGTCAGTTCAAAAAAAGTCTTTGGAAGTCTCCCATCCTTAGAGATTACTTGTCTTTGAGCTTTATCCATGTTTGTGGAGACAACTCCATTCATATCGCCCATCATTATAATTTTATAGTCCATGAAATCGGTTAATGTCTCATGCAACTTCTTGAAAAACTCAGCCTTCCCCTCATTAGGTGCATAAATACCTACAATCAAAATTTTTTCTCCTTGCATTTGAATTTCCACTGCCAGAAATCTTCCTTGTTCATCCTTAAAAATCATTTTTGGTTCCCATTTTTCCTTGACGTAGATCACCACTCCTCTTTTCTTAACTTTATCTGAGGAAATAAATTCCAGTCCTAATCTTTTATTTGTCAAAAGTTTTCTATGTATTCTGGCAATATGAGTTTCTTGCAAACATATTATGTCTAATTGCTCTTTCTTTAATATATGAAACACTTGAGTCCTTTTTCGGGGATGGTTAAGACCATTACAGTTCCAACTCAGAAGTTGCAGAGACATATTTGTTACTGGGTGTCTTTTCCACCGACCGCTCCAAGTTCTTGTTCCTGGTCAGTCGGTGCTGGAGTCAGTCCAAATGATAGATTTGCAATATCCAGTATTTCCCTCTCACTCACGGTTCCTTTCTGAAAGTCCTCAAAATTTCTCTCCAGAAAGTGTTCCTTATCTTGGATTGTTTTTATTTTAATTTTCTTCCCTTTAAAGTTAAAGGACAGCCCTTGTGGGAACTCCCATCTGAATGGAGTGTTGTTTTGTTTCAGCAAGTCCACTAAGTCTTTAAATTGAGTCCTCACCTCCAAAAAATATTTAGGAATATCTTTGTAAATCTGTATTTGAGAATTCTTAATAATCAGTGCCTTCTGGAAATGTAGGTTCAGTATTTTATCTCTTTCTTCCTTGGATCTTAAAGTAATTAAACAATCCCTTGGTTTCTTGCCTTGCTTCCTGCCAATCCGGAAGGCTGTAGTTATTACAAATTCATCTTCTTCTCCTTCTAATTCATCAGTCCAAAATTCTTGAAATTTATCTGTGAGAAATTCCCCAAGGTTGCCCTCTTCCTCCTCTGGTACCAGTCTCAATTTCAGATTCTTGCCTTTCCTCTCCAGTTCCATAAGAGCTAAGGTTGCATCATGTTCATGTACCTTCTTTACAATAGGTACAAATTTTCCCTTGACTTCCTCGGCAGTAATTTTAGCAGTCTCAGCTATTTTCCTTGTTTCCGTACTTTCTTGTATTAAACGATTTATAGAATCTGTGTTAGACGATATTGTCGTTGTGTTCAGGTCCAATCTTGTTGTTAATTCTGTCAATTTCTTAGAGTTCTCTGTAGATTGCTTAGTGAGTACTTCTAAAGATTGATTTATTTTGAGCAGTGCCTGTGTCATAGAATCCATTGATGCTGTTGTTACTTTTTCTTGTCCAGCTGCTGCTCCTGATATAGAGCTTCTTTTCTGAGCCTGCTTTTGAGCTTGCTTTGTTTTGCTTCTTGTTGATATTTCATCCAGTGGCGTGCTCATAACTCAAGGTCGTTCCCACAGGAAAGTTACAAGTGGAAAATCCCAGTTCTTGCCTCAGTACTGCAGTCTCTCTTTTAATCCTCTAGAGGGGGAAATTGTATCCAAGCAGGAATAACAAAGAAACAGGGAAGCAAATAGCCATACAATGTCCCAAAGGAAATAAAATCCAACCCAAAGTCCTACTTTGTTGCCATTTAAAAATCTGGGTCTGCCAAGTAAAGTCCCGTTATTATGTTTCAAATATAGTCTTACTTTGTATCCATAGTCCTCTCACCAGCATTTGAGTGCAAATGTGTCCTGTATGTGATTTTGCCTCTTTTGCAAAAAAAACAAAAACAAAAAAAGTCTTATATAATGCATTTTTGGATGCTATTTTCACTACTAAAGTACATGCACATTTTACCCCAATGCATTTTTGTACACATTACTTGTCTGGAGAGCTGCACTACAAATTCAGGAAAGTGACCTTTTTGAAGGGTGGCTGTGTTTTGGTTTGCATATTGTTCTGGAAAGTGTGAATTATGTGAGTTAACCTTTAAATGAGAACTGAATTGAATTTTTCATCCATTCTTATTCAATCTCTGTCACGTCCTTCTGTCTTGGGATGATCTGCTCTTTCTATTCAATTGTTCTGTCCTGTCCCTTCCTGTATTGCCTATAATCACCTACTGCAGAAACTAAACTCTTACTCTCCGTCCCTTTCCCCCAACTTTCAGTTTTCTCCTGAAAACAAAATCACTATCCAAACTCCCATCTTCCTCGGGCCACCTCTCCTTTTTATAAAGCAAATGACTCTAGTCATGATCCAAATTTCTTCTGTTAGCACCTCCACACTTCAGCCAAATCAGCATTTTCTCCTCATTTCAGCCACCATCCTCTTTCTTACCCTAAGCAATGTCACTGCATCCTAGTTTTAATTCCTATATTAGTTTTAAACTCTTTCAAACTTGGCATATAATTAGTGTGTTTTTATGAAAGTCTCTGTCAATTGATTCTGTTTAACATATTTAATAAATATGCTAATTTCCTTTTGATGCAATAAAATGACTTTATTGTGTTTGTTAACCCCTGGGTGCCAAATTCTGGAGGGTATTCAGGTTTCAGTGTTGAAATATCCGAAAAGGAGATGTCATGCAAACTGTACGCTTCATACCAGTTGAGTGGGGATTTGTACCCTGATGGTCATGGGGCTGGTCTAACACTCTAACCCCCACATCACACTGGCAAGGGAGTGCATGTATATGCACTGTTGAGAGAAGACATGCTCCTTCTGTGAAGCAGCGTTCTTTAAAATTTCCTTTTCACTGTGTTCAATAAAAAGGGCATAAATGTCTTTTCCAAAAGGTTGGACACATCATGCAATGATTGTTGAACCTGCTACCAGCTGTGCTTCAGTCATCCATTAAAAACAAACCCTGTTGTGGGGTAACTGGTGCATTCAACTATATGGAAGAAATATCTCTATGGACAGACCAGCCAATTTCAATACCCAGGTAAAGTCAGACAGGTCAGCCATTTTTCTTATTGTTCAAAGAGAATAAAATCTGTAATGTCTAAGCAGTAAAATAATTGTCCACGTTTCTATAAATGAGACATTTCCATGCATATTGGACATTTTTGTCATTATACCTTTTGACCTTTCAAAAATAAGGCTGTCATCTGATTATGGGGAAAATGTGGAGAAGTGAAATCTTACAATTCTAAAAAGGCAGGGAGGCAGCACTAAAGGCAGATGAAGGCAACAGATGCTGGATCTCTCTAAGGGCAGACCTCCGTCCACCTACATAAAGGGAGAACTGATGTGTTCTATGGCCTCTGTGATGCCTTTTTAGGGACCATAGGATTACAGTTAGCTGGATTTGACAACCCATCTAATTTAATTCACACAAAATGCATATGAGTTAAAATAATATGGTGGAATTCAATGTGATACTATTATGAATGTTTGCCCAGGCAGGCATATTATGTGACCCATAGAGCAGCAAAATAACCAGACTGAACAACAGTAGTGGGATAAAACCAGGCCAAATCTGTATTGACAGCAGCAGGCAGAGCAAGGGTTGGCATGGCATTGGGTCCCAGGATCAGTTCATCATTCCACAAGCCCCAAGTTGATGGAATGGATCTGCTGGGTTTGGATCATTCCAAACCTGTACGATGGGAGTTGGCCAGTGTTGAACCTTGCCATGGTGCAAGCCAAGCAAGCAGGGTCTCCCTGGTGGACCAGGGTGCAGATTCCAACCAGGCAGATACCGAACCCATACTTGATTTGCCATGGTCAATCCTCCCCTCGGGACCCTTATGGAGGCCCCCCATACTATGTTAATCCTGACAAATGCCATTTCCACCCACATATAAACAATGTTTTTCTGCCTAGCAAAGGAAAGACATAATTTCACTGATGGAAAGGTGAAAAGAAAAAGAAAAAAAAAACCCCACCAAAGTGCCAATCCAGTTGAGAAATATTCCTTTCCAGCCCTGTTAACCAGTGACCCAAAATTTCTCAGTGAAGGGTCTAACACAAGGGGTAGTGGACAGGAAGCTCTCAAAGCAAAATGGCTGTGAGATCCATGGAAAGCAGCCTTATATAGGCTTTTCCCTCCCCTCTTCAGCATGGGCTCATGGGACAGCTTTTTCCCATGAGCCCATAACACAGAGAAGATACTGGGCAAAACCTTGCCCAGTATTTTGCTGCAATCTATGGGCCACAGCGCTGTGAGCAAAGTCGTCCTGTGCTTATTGGGCATGGAATGGGCTTCATTTGCACAAGCATTTCAGCTTGCCAGGATGAATGCGCCCTCTCCCCCCACCACGTGTGCTGACTTGGGGGTTCTTGCACCCATACCCTGGTAGTTTCAGGGGTGTGGGAGGAGAAGGAGAGGGAGGAAAGTCCCATTGTGCACAGGGCTTTTGCTGATGGGTTTGTTGTACATCATTCTTGGCAAGGAGTGTACTTCCTTTGTTTTTCTATTATAAGGATAGCAGAGGTCTTGGAAGAGACATACAGTATGTGTTTCATATACAGTGGTACCTCGGGATGCGAACGGGATCTGTTCCAGAGCCCTGTTCGCATCCCGAATGGAACGTAAGACACAACAGCACGTCTGAGTGTGCGCGGGTTGCGTTTTGCCGCTTCTGCGCATGTGTGTGACGTCATTTCGAGTGTCTGGGCATGCGTGAGTGGCGAAACCCGGAAGTAACACGCTCCGTTACTTCCGGGTTGCCGCGGAGCACAACTCGAATGCGCTCAACCCGAAGCACATTCAACTCAAGATATGACTGTAACATGTTTCTGGAAGGAAGGAAGGAAGGAAGGAAGGGAGGAAGGGAAAGCTGCTTCATGATTCAGGTGAACCTTTTCCATTTTCAATAGTTTTTTAATTGATTAATTGATTAAAACTGATTAAGGTTGGCAAATGCATTTGTAAATCTATAGGGTGTGTACATAGAGGATAAAACCGTTTGCTTGAATTGCAGTTCCTGTAAGGTCAACAGGGATCATTGCGCATAGGAGATCACAATTTCAGCTATTATGTAAGTACAACAGAAACGATTACATTTGCAGTCTGATCTCATCAATCAGCTCTCTGACCCTGAAGCACCTAAACCAGGGCAAAATGCTCCATCTGCCAGTGAAGAAAGCCAACTTGTGCCACTATGTGCACGCCAGTAGGATAACCCTGCAGTAGCTGCAAGCAGGCAACTGTCAACTTGTTACACAACACACCAGCAGCTTTTCAGCCTCACTGAAGTCAAGGGAACTAGCACAATTCATCTATACATGGAAAAGAGGTTCTGCAGTATCTGGATTGTTACTGGAAGAAACCAAAGCTATGTTGTTCTTCATGCACTTTCTGAGTTCATGATATCACTTGTTATGGTGATGTTGCAAGCTACTGTTTTCCTAAGCAAATATATAGGATTGGGATGCTCTTCACAATGTGCTTAGGAGATGTTTCAGTTATGGAACGTTAAAATGTTATTCCACATAGCAGATTGGTTTGACCTAAAATGTTCTACTTTCCAGTGGGACGAAAAAAGAATGAAAGCACAATTAATGAAACATATCCTCTGGAGAGAAGCTGCAAAATAATCCTATGGATCTTAATGAGATATTAATGCAGTCTGAGTGTTTGGAATGAGAGTGGCTGCTTGCTACACATACAGACACAGGTAAGGGGATGAAGCTGATGGAAGGTCTCCCTGTGAGAGATATTGATGAAATCAGTTTTCAAACAGAGATAAGCCCTCTTTAGGTGTACGTTAGCAACTAAACTGAATGTGCAAGTAGAGAAGGTTATGTAAAGCCATGCTAGGACGTTCTCACCCCATGCTGCAACCACAGAATACAGAGTAGTTTTCATGGGCTCAAGAGGTTTTCCCATTGCAGTCATCATGGACAATGCAGAGGATGAGGAGCGGAGGGCAGAACTGAACATTCTGGCCTCTCCTTGAGTGTTCATTTATGTCCTATGATAAATGCTTGAATAGGGCTTGTACTCAGAAATGCAGAGAGAGAGACGAAGGTTTGAAGCATTTTGGGATGCAGGCTACGAACCTCTGGGGATTTGATTTGAGGTAGCAAATCAGGCAGCAGCCTGCTTGGTGTTTTATGCTGCTTAATTCCACGTATGCTCTACTTGTATATTTGTACATAAGACAAGTGTATATTTATTTTAAAACAGAATAAGAGAGTCACCCTCCAGTGGAAACCAAATCCCCAAACAACACTACCCCTGGAACAGCCCATCATT
This sequence comes from Podarcis erhardii, assembly GCF_964252035.2. Taxonomy (NCBI): domain Eukaryota; kingdom Metazoa; phylum Chordata; class Lepidosauria; order Squamata; family Lacertidae; genus Podarcis; species Podarcis erhardii. The sequence continues at coordinate 50,901,289 of NC_138508.1, read as the reverse complement.
CAAGGAAGTGTAGGGGGATGAGGACTGTAACAACACAGGTAAAGGTAAAGGAAGTATGCTTTTCCCACCCACCCCTCAAAAATGCAAAATATAACATTTAACAAGCCGTGAAGCATAACCTATTAAAACAAACATAAATGGCATAAAGTGAACACACACACACAAAGTATGCTTGTTCTACAAATTTAAAAATATATTTGAAAGGCACTCATTTGTATATGAATATAACTGAGCAACAGGATAATGACTCATAGTGAAGAATATGTTGAGGTCTTTTAGAAAAATGCGGCTGCAACACCCTCAGAATATGTCTCAATATTTTCAAGGAGGGTTTGCTGCTTTCACCTCACATTTTTCAGGAATTAGTAGTCTTATTGCTTTCCTGTTATCTTGGCTTTCAACCTTTAAAAAAATAAAAATAATGATGAATGATAGATTTCATGCATTCATCTTTTTCTGGCCTGGTAGAAGCTAGGTGTTTTCTTTTTACTAAAAAAATCCAATCCAATCCAATTATTTGATTATCATCTAATTATGCAGAAGCCAACATACAAACATGGTCTTGACAGTTTTGCAAAATACTATTTCTATAATTGGACATTTTCTCATCATTGATAATTATACCTCTTTTTTTGGCCACACAGAATAATGAATATAAAACAATCTTATTTACAACAGGAGACAGTGGGATACATTTATAGGAGGAAACACTGGAAAACATTGCAGCACATGCAACTGGAAGATGTATGGAGCAGTCCTAAGCATGTCTACTTAGAAGAAAGTCCCACAGAGTTCAATGTATAAGCACCCCAGTCCAAATCTATGTGCATTCAGCAACCGTGTAGACATTACCATAAGCACTTCAAATCAAAATTCAGAAGGGAACCTTGCACTATGTATTACAGGGCACCTTTCCTCAATGAATATCTAGAGAGTGATTACCTGGGTTGGCAAATTCACTTCTTTAACCAGCAGTGTTATAATATTCAAGCACCAGCACTACTTGGGATGCAAAGTAATCAGCAATCTTTTGTCTTTTTACAAAAATACATCTTCCCACCAGATGGAAACCAAAGTACTCTAAATTAATGGTTAGGAGACACAAGAAAGAAAAAGAGTTTTGAATTGCTTATTTGCAAGCTGAGCTTTGACAAAAGGAAAGTGTAAGGAACAGGTAGAGAGAAATGTAAGCCATAAAGAAAATGTGTGTGGGGTTTTTAAAAAATTGAACTGCTTCATAAAATAAAATAAAATATATTCTAATGTATCCACTAAGTATTCAGATATGAATAGCACTGCATTAAAATTCAAGTTGTTTGTCAATATCCCCCAAACTTCAAAAGGATAGTATAATTTAAATTATGTACAGTTTGTGGCTGTGTTAATATTTAATGAAACATAGACAATTTGTGCATGACCTATTCTGCTATTGCTCTCTACAGATTTCTCACTGAGCAAGGCAGTGATCATTTTATGCATGAGGGATTGAGAACAAACAATGCAAGGAACAATAAATAACCAAAATGCAGTGAGGATGCTCCACAACAGAAATTAAATAGGGTGGAGGAAACAAACTGCTCAGCCCCTTGCCTATAAAATGAGGAACCATAAAGCATCTATAGTGCAGGAAACTCTGTTGCATGGCATCTTGAAGTGTGTAATGTAATGGTCAACATCCATAGCCAAAATTCTTTTATTCTGTTTTGTAATTTGCTTGCTCCAAAGAGAAAGCATCACAGATTCATAATATGCAATAAATATGTAGTCAAATGAATATGGAGCTATTGCTTAAGTGTGAATCTTACCAAAATGCCCTATAACACGGCTGAGGGATTGTGAATATTTATGTATCTACATACACCATACATGTTTCCAGAAGCTTTTAAAGAAAGGTCAATTTAAATAGGAGAGGGGTTCCCTACTAATCTTGGAGCTCCTAAAAAGGTGCTCTGCTTTCTTCTGTGGCAAAGTCACTTTTAAAGCTCTGCCTTATTGTATGGGTCCATAGTGTGTCCTTGTGTCAGACGGGCACATTATGTGGCATAATGTTATGGTTTCTAGTGAGAATTTCTGATCTTATCCCACTAGATAAAGGAGCTAGTGGGAAAGAGGGAAGAACCAAGAAGCCCAAGCAAACTGTGACATGGTCACAAGCTGCTGCAATTAAATAAAGCAGAAAACAAAAGTTAAATTAAATGGCAGGGTCTGTTAATGAAATGGCAGCAATACATCAAACATGGGCCAAAATGCAGCAATGGGGGCATGGGAACGGATCAGATGGCAGCACTGAGGTGAAGAGTGGCAAAGTTAATTAATGGCAGCCAAACATGCAGAGAGAGAGAAGAGAGAAAATGGCCAAAATGAATTAAACATTGGCAATGTTTGTCATTAGATTAGCTGCAGAGAAGAAGTGTGGGCAGGATCCAGAATCTGTATATGCTCTGTGAACCACTTTTTCAGAAGCCAAAAAACCACTTTCTCCCTTGGCAAGTACAGCTGAGAGTTGTGTGTACCGCTCAGTGGTGAGTCACACGGTGATGTTATAAGTACTCAGATATTGCTCAGTGGATCATGCTATTTGGAAATACAGCTTTGTTCAAGAAGGAATGGGTGAGATTTGGGTGTTTTTCACTTGTGAAAGATCCAAGGCAAGTGAGAAAAAATCCAGCAAATCAGCAACCCAAAGGTGGAATCCATTCCCAATATGAATGTCAAAAGAGACCTTTCAACCTGAAAGCACATGCTAAATCGAAAAAGAACCCTGTAAGCCAGTAGCTTCCAAACTTGGGATTGCTCTGCTAGTGAGTAATAAAACATTTGTGATTTCACACCATTATTGTGGCTTGTATTCTGTTAACCCTATTCAATATTTCCATAGTGCCCGCTGCGCCCTAAGCTGCTCACTTTTAATTTCATTTCATTTAGGATTCATATGCATCATGTAAGCTTACCAGGCTTGTTGTAGGCAATGCATCATTACAAAGAGAAGAAGAAAAGCAACAATAGTCAGCATCTGAAATCTGGGCAATAAAAGTGCTAAGCTGAACTCCAACAAGGATTATTATCCTCTTTCTTCATAGAAAAATAATAATCAGGCCAGTTGATTTTTTATTTTTGTAAGTAAAAATGAGATTTTATGTAAATGATATTTTTAACTTGGAGTGCTAATGTATTAACATCATTCAGTATAAAATAAGGTTAGCTATGAAAATGTGGCAAAATGTACAATATGACCTTCTAGTTGTAGATGGCTGCTTTTACTGTTCATCGTGGAAATGATTTCTCCCTTACCTTTGGCCAAAATCTTCATTACAACGGCATCTTTCCCCTATAACGTAGCCACCATAGCAAGAATGAGTTGGGAGGGCAAAGTGCTGCTGTACTATGGCATTGTCCAACTATTGTGGGGCTTCAGAACAAGAAGTGGGTGTCCCGCTGGCAGCTGGGAAAACTCAGGGCCCCCCACAAAGCTATCCTATTTGGGCATAGAACTCATCACAGTGGCACACACCTCCATTCTCCCGGAGTCTGTGGCACTGAGAGCCCTGATATCTCAGATACTTCTGCTGAATAAGGGCACTTTGTGCCAGGTGAAGTCCCTTTTGAGCCATCTTTAACAACAAGCAACAAGGTGTCCAATCAAAATGCTAGAATTTAGTTTAATGTGCACATTAGAGTTGGTGAGAATAATTGTAGTGGTGTGCTCAATGAAATTTGGGTCATGATGATTAAGTTGTTGTTGTTTAGTCGTTTAGCCATGTCCGACTCTTCGTGACCCCATGGACCAGAGCACTCCAGGCACTCCTGTCTTCCACTGCCTCCAGCAGTTTGGTCAAACTAATGTTGGTAGCTTCGAGAACACTGTCCAACCATCCCGTCCTCTGTCGTTTCCTTCTCCTTGTGCCCTCAATCTTTCCCAACATCAGGGTCTTCTCCAAGAAGTCTTCTCTTCTCATGAGGTGGCCAAAGTACTGGAGCCTCAGCTTCACAATCTGTCCTTGCAGTGAGCACTCAGGGCTGATTTCCTTAAGAATGGATAAGTTTGATCTTCTTGCAGTCCATGGGACTCTCAAGAGTCTCCTCCAGCACCATAATTCAAAAGCATCAATTCTTCAGCAATCAGCCTTCTTTATAGTCCAGCTCTCACTTCCATACATCACTACTGGGAAAACCATGTCATGATGATTTAATGTTTTAAAAACCCTACAATCCCTTCATTTAGTTCTTGGGGGGGGTTATTAGCACTGATCTAGGATCTAATCCCTTCTTTTTAAGTATCTGCCTGTTTCCAAACATATTTGCTTTAGTTATTGATACCTTTTTGCTCCTTACCTAACATATCCTTACCACAGTAGCTCTTGTGAGTGATGGTACCTAGATATGTAATATCCTTTATTTGTTTTCAAAACTTGTTCTGTGCTTTTAATCTTAAAATGTACAGTTTGGGATTTATAGAATGAAGAATGATTACTTTTCACACCACCTAAATTCCAAATAATTTTTTGCCTCAAATTATGAGCATTAACTCTCAAGCTGTATATTTCAGGAATTATTTGGATTTTAGGTGAAATGATAAATAATCATTCATGGTTGGATACATTTCTCATAAACCAAAGTACGAGGAGTAGAAATGTGTTTCATAGCTTATTTTCTCAGGAGCAGTGAGTGGTTACGTAATGTGAAAGGGCTGTCACAGAGAATACATCATGATTGGGTTAACCATGTGAAGTGCCAAAATGCCAAATCTTTCATAAGCCCAGTAAGTAAAAAATGGCAAAATCAGGACATGAAGATCTATTTAATACACAAGGGGCTTAGCATAAGTAACTCATATCACTGCACCAAGCAAGATATCCTGGTATTTCCTTCATGTAGGATGGAAGATATTTGCACAACCATTGCAGTAATTGTCAGTATTTACAGTCTTATTTCTGATAGTATGAAATATAACATTTTAACTCGCATCAAATGCAGTAGTTTAATGTTATTTCATACACCTATTTCCATCCAATTTGTGAGTGGCAAATGGGATAATCTAACACACACACACACACTTTTAAGGAGAGATTTGCACATTATGAATGTGGGACCGTCAAGGAAAATAGCAGATCTTTGTTTAGGCTTATTTAGTTATGGTTCAACTTATTCTATGCCTGATCTCATTATGATGTGCATTTTCCTCTCCCACACTTCTTTCTTGGCTTAGAATAATCTGAATGATGCCAGTACATTGGTGGAGATGGAATTGCTAGCTAGAGAGTTAGAATGTAGAACTTGACTTAAGGCTGCCTCCTTTGTTGTCAGCCCTAGTCCTATACACTCAGTATGCATGTAAAACCAGTGCATAAGGGATGAGGGGGGAGCAATGAGTAGCCCAGCCACCACATTGTGTGAACTAAGTCATCCCTAGCATTGTATTGGGCAGGCCGGGTCGTCCTCTTATATACCTGTTGGGATTGACAAGGCATATGACCCTCACCTGAATCTCATAGCTCTCCTATAGCTGCCTGTGATTAGATATCATTAACTCTTGGGGAAAATAATTAGCATCACACGTCATGTGCATGGAAGTTGCTGAAACAATTAACCAACTAGAAGGATTACTGTTAATAGCACCAGTTTTCCTATAACTTGATATTGCTGGAAAGTTTTGATGAAATGCAAAAGCATTTTTAGTTTGCTTTCTATTGCCACCCTGGAACTTTTCTTTATTAGTGCCACTTTGTTTTGTACAATTGCTTGTAAATGAAGGAAAACAACTTTTCTGCTTGTATATATTGATAATATAATTGTATATGCCCATTGTATGCCTCGCTCTTCCCAGACCTGCTCTCTTTTGGCCTGTTTTTGGAGCATTATAATTTAGGAAGACTTTGGAAGAACTGGTTGACAAGTCTTAGCAATCGCTGATGTATGAGTGGATTTTATTTGCTGCTATTCTGTTCTTCTGGTGCACCAGGGTTTACACCAGCATAATAGAGTTGGCCAGGATGCCAGAAGGGATACAATTTACGAGCTTTCTCCATTATCTGCACAGCAGGGGGTGTTCAGTCAACAGTGCAAAGGCTGAGCTCAAGCATTCCCTCCTGGTTACCTGCTTTCAGAAATAGGGTCGCTGTTTGGTAGTGCCCAATTGGTTAGCTGTCAGATTCTAGAGCTCCCTATTGGTGACTCTTAGGTAATTCACAAAATAGAGTCCATTCATAAAAGACAGTATTCATTCATAAAGCAGTAACATAAATCTCCATTGCTACATATTGGGTGTATACAGTATTTCAGTGGTTGAACATACAAGTTTATGGCCATGCTGTAGCATAGTGCTTATGCGACTGTGAATAAAAAGTGGCTGGGCTCATTGTCTGGGGGTTTGGGGGGTGGGAGAGGTGACAAAACTGATTTGATTAGTGCCACTTTGTTTTGTACGATTCCTTGCAAATGAAGGTGTTAAATGTTCAGAAAAAGTCAGAAGCCCAAGGCAGTATAAGTTCCTTAACTAAGTTTATTCAACATTTGTCAGTGACAACCGCTCACTCATAGGAACATGAGAACCAAACTGACTGGACAGCACAATAATGAACCCGAGCATGAACTGATTGTTGACAGTTGAAAGTGCATGCACTTACTTACCATTAGAACATTTGTCTACCAACACATATACGATTGGTTAGAATATGCCTTGTAACATAAAAAGTGTTAAACCCAATACATAACACTCCTTCCCCCAACTTCCTAACAAAAGGAACAAACATAGTCATCAAGGTGTGCCGGCCTTTTCCGCTCCCACAGGGACCGTCACGGTTCCTGTGCCCGAGTGGGTGACCCAGGAGGTTCCTCCAGTACCCGTGGTCTGAGTGGGGCAGTCAGCGAGGCCAGCTCTGAAGGGGTCACTGGCGATAGAGCCACTGAGGATTCCAGTCTGAAGTTGCCTTGCTGGGGTAACTCAATCACCGGCAACCCCTCTGTTTCCCACCCTAGCCTGGGCACAGAATCTCCTGAAGTACCCATCTCTCTGTCCGCTGGTTCTGCTTGAAGTTCTGTGTTCGGAGGTGCCCTAGCTCTGATCTGGTTGAGGTGTCTCTTGTAAACCAGTCCCCCCTCCAACCCTACCTCGTAGGAAACCGGACCTGTATAGCGGGCAATGATACCAGGGACCGAACCGTGTCCGGGCCTATAGTTTCAGATGTACACAGTGTCCCAGCCAGCACCACCGGGAGCTTTTCATCAAAGTGTGCCAACACTGAGTTGGACACAAGCAAGTTTTAATTTTTAAACCTTTCTTTGTAAACATGAGAGATTTTAAATGCTCAGTCTTTTTATAAAGCAAACATCAATAGATTACCCCTGCTTCTGCTTTGTTATTGATCTGATGACGATTTCCTCTTCCAGTTCTCTTCTCAATTGTTACTGGGTTGTTGTTTCTTTTTACCCCTGACAACTATTTGGTTTAACATAGCTTTCCACTCTCAATACTTAATTTAATCAAAACATCCCCTTTGTTGCTTTTGTATAGAAATTGAATTATTATTCTTACCTTGGAAACCCTCACAAAGCATGTTGCAAATATAGCATTGGAAAGAATCACTGCAAAGCTTAACTGAAGCTCAAATTCGGGATGCTGGGATAGTTCAAGACTGAGAAGACTGGAAACTCAAAAGTTCATATGCAACTGCAGCAATTTTGGTAAAGGATATACAAAAACAAAACTTGTGTTACTGATCGCAGTAGTAGATAAATCTTATAGTTTGGACTTACCCACAAGAAAATGTAACTTCTAGGGAAAAAAGGGAGTTGAGATATAAAACAATTATGAAAACCATAAGATACAAAGGTAAAAATATTTAAAATGCACTTTTATAACCTTATAAATCTTATAACCTTTATAATCTTATACAGGCTAAATCCCAACTGAACATGTGAATATGAATATGAATCCCAACTGAACATGTGAATATGAATGCTCCTTAATAATAAATAGGCCAAACACTTTTCTACACTGAGTCCTGTTTAGTGATTGGGCATTTCCTTAGTCTTTTATGTAATAAAACTGAGTACAAGTTGTGTACAAGTGCAGATTAATGAGCTCCTCTCAGTTTTTTGTTCCTATATTTTCATCAAAAGGAATAATAATATAAATTTCAAATAAAAAACTTCAAAGAACTATAATAGAACGTAGCTGTATTTATTGTTATTCCCTTATGTGTTTTATTCCTACAGAATAAAATCAGTTTGGGGAATGTCCAGTTTATGATGTAACTATGGTTCTTTGCTTAATGCTTGTATCTCTCCTATTCTGTTGTTGTAGGGACCAGTAGTAAGTTAGCATTAAAAGAATAACTTAACTATTTCAGTATTGATATTATTGCTAAACCTACTTTAAACATAATGGCATGCCAGCATTGCAACACAGTTAAGACTGCAGTTATAAAAAGAGTGCACCTCCTTGGTACTGGTGAGTACTAACAAGTACTTCCCACTTGTTTCTCTCTAGCTTTTCCAATCATCAAGGCAAATATGAGCTGGGAAATGAAAACCTGTTAAAATCTCACTATATCAGAATAATTGTATAGAACTCCAACTAAATTTAGCTTAACATGGATGCTGGTTAATAATATCCAGAGTCTTCCACATTACTGAATGATCCACTGGCAGTTAGTTGAGTATCTCATAATGCATAGGCAGTGATGGAGGGTGCGGGAACATCATTTTTCCTGGTCTAAAGTTAGCAGCAATATTATAGAACCATAAGACGTGCTCATTTTGCTTAATTACATGTCTGATTAATTACTCATTACTTGCTTAAGTGCCCACATTCTCTTTTTTTGACATTAGGAGCCTAATTGCTAAATTGCCTTCGTTCTCATATTTTGCTCATCTACTCTCATTTTGATTTGATTAAAATATTTTTTTCTGAATCTTCTACCTTTTCCATATCATGCTTGCTCCTTTCTCAGCTACTTAAGTTGCCATTCTTGTAATCAGTTTTGCTGGTTCTCCCCTGGATGCCTGTGCATATTATTCCACCTCAAAGCAGGCAAGAGAGAACAGATGATCATCAGAAAAGTCCTGCTGGATCAGAGCAAAGTCCATCTAGTCTTGCATCATGTCATGTCAATGACCAAGCAGATGCCTACAGATAGCCTGGAAACAGGACATGGAAGAGTGCCTGCGGTGATGACCATTGTGGTCTGGTGTGACCAGAGGAACAGAGAAGGGAAGGAATTTTGCCCTGAGTGTTTGGCTGATAAGGGCCATGTTCCACTTCTTATGCTCCACTTTGGTCACTGAGATTTTCTGATTGATCACTTTTGGTGGTCCCCTATGCCCCTGAGGTTCTGTCATCCATTACTAGGCTAATCCATAAGGGGGGGGGAAATTGGGGGATCCTGCTTTCAATGATTATAAATATATCATGGCTGAGAAGTATGTTTGACAAGTATGAGTGTTGGTGTTGCTGTTTTTCTGAACGTTTGTTTCCAAAAGATAAACATTTCTTATTACTAAATGAGATGAATCCATAGTTTCTGCAATGACAACTCTGCTTACTGGACACTCCTTCTGGATGAAGGAAAAAGCAATTTTTATCCATTCTCTTTCCCTTTTCCCTGGAAATCTTCTCTAGAGGGTTAGTGGACATTCCAAAACAGTGTGGTATTCCACCAAATGTACATTGACACTGAGGGATTTCCCCTCCCTTAAGGGTCCTGGGTATCTGCAGGCGGAGGGCAAGTTTCATTCCAAGCAGGAGGGGGGAGAGTATCGATAAATGTCCCTTCCCAATGAGCTGCACTCCCACTAGCAACTGCCCATGCACCTAGAATTAAAAAGGGGGGGTGAACCCTAAGACACAGAACTACTTCTGCCTGTCTTACTCCTCTCCTCTGTCAGAAGATCAAGGATCACCATGGAAACAGCACTAACAGTTTTTTCATGGTGATCTGGGAGGAGAAAGACATATACAGAGCCATAAAGATTAGGAAGAGAGTCAGAGACACTGAGCATTCCCTTTACTTGTTTTTATTGAGCAATGTAAAAACAACAATGTAGGAAGCACAGTTATTATGTATTCTTATGATGGCAGGAATACTATATGCTTAATAGTCCAGGTACAGCAGAATTGATTGGTGAATTATGAGAACAATTTGGGAACAGAAAATGAACAGCTCCAAATATTTGGGCAAAGTATTTATTAGGCCAACCAAAATGTTCCTTTTCTCTCATTTTAAGCTATTTAATCAGGTTATAATGCACACTGCTAATGTGAAAGTCTTCTGGGATATATATTTTTAAAAAAGGAATGAAGTCAATTGGCATCCTTTCCTAGTACCCCTATTCAAACTGAAAGCTTTAGAATTATAGCCATTAACTGCTAGAGATGCTCCAAAACCCTTTAATACTCGGGGTTGGATCCAGTGTTAGTCATGCATAGATCTGTTGAAATCAATAAACACAACTGTCTTTGAGCCATTAATTTTAATGGGTATACTTTGAGTATGAGTGACATTATATACAATATTTTGTTTATTACTGGGCAGGATCAGGAACATGTTTCAGGTGCAATACAAATGAAGCTGCTATTTCCCTGTTAATTTCATTCTTCTCAGGGTTAAACTGCTGTGGTTAAGTTGAGGGAAGGGGAAAAACATTGGTTACTGCCGGCAGCCCAGATGTCTCTGCCTGTGGCCTCATCTCCTGCATCTCACATCTCTTTCCGCAGCTTTATTCATTTTACCTCGACTGCAGTAGAGCTCTCAGTCTCTCGCTACCCAATCCACAACCAAATAATTTGGATGCAAGAGTTCTTTGAAGAATCAGGTTACTGATGATCAGCCAACCAGAAAAAAGAAAATTGTGTTTATTCATGCTATCTTATGAATACTCACAAATCTAATAGTTATACACATTTGCAGGGGTCAGGAGTAGCTCATAAAATAATAACTGACATAGAAGATAGTGGCGAGAAATGACTTTCAATATATAATATAACCAGGTTCAACAATGACAACCTTATTGGTTTGCAAATCACTAGATGCCTGCTGAGTAGTGATGAGTAAATCCACTTGCTTCCAGTGAGGTGACATAGGAAGAGCCCTGAATGAATATTTCCTCCCCCCATCACTACCAATCCCAAGTTACTTGTAGAATAGCTCCCTGTACTTAAGCACTTGAAATAGGTTTCTGCCCTGCATGGATCTTGGTTCTAACGATTTTATGCTAACTTCTAAAATGTTTTTGCAGTAACTAGGAATTTCATATCATCATCATCATCATCATCATCATCATCATCATCATTTTATTTCACAACTCTACCAATGTTTTCAATATTTCTATTTTTTATTTAAAAACCGTAAGACCAGAACTGCTCCTAACATTTCTGGACTAGGATAGTCAGACCATTGTCATCCATGAGCTGGTAAACTCCAGCTGAATTACTGCAGTGCACTCTATATGGGACTCCCATTTAGGTTGGCCCCAAACCTGAAACTAGGCTGTTCATTGGGGCACCTTTATGTTACGCTGCTGAAAAATAAATTGTGCTGGCTGCCAAAGCCTCTCCTCCTCCAAGAGGGGAGGTGTTGTGGGCGGGACGCGATTTCTGCATCAAGCAGGGGGCATTACGCCCCCTGCCCCACTCACCTGGCTGGTGCACCATGCCCACAGGTAAGCGCCCAACTGGGCGGCTTGGAGGAGGTGTGGTTTGCAGTTTAACTTACTGCTGCGCCAGCCATTCCGCCTCATTTTCCACCTTCTCTGTGTCTGTGTGTCTTCATTCCACAAAGCAGGGATCGGGTCCTCGAACCACAATTAACAGCTGTGTTAAGTTCAAAGTGCTGGTTCTGGTGTACAAAACCCTATTCAGCTTAGGGACAGGATTTCCAAAAGATTGTTTCAGTGTTTATATACCTAACTGATCATTGTGTTCTGCAGTGAGATCTGTTCTGCACAATATAGGAATCAGGTATTAAGTGAGACGAGAGCTGCCCTTTCAAACTCCCATTACATGGCAGTCAGGCCTCGTCATCTCTGTTGTCTTTTTAGCACCTACTGAAGACCTTCCTTTTTTTGCAAGACTTTTAAGTGTAAATATGTGTCCCAGTCTGTATCTATGTTGGATGTCAAATTGTTTTTATATATGGAGTTGCTTTTAATTGTTCATGCTTTTTACTGAAAAACCAGTTAGGTATATTTTAAAGGAAGTGGAATCAAGAAAGGAAATAAAACAAACAGATAAATAATGGAGGAGGGGCAGATTGTGTAAATAAATTACAAACCTCCAACACTTCAGCCCTGTTTGGTATCCTTCACTCTAGCGTTGAGGGACTAAGAGTGAGGCAGAGCCAAGTATTCCTGTCCCTGGAATGTTGTGCACCTTCTAGACATATGTGCACACAAAATAAATCCCAGTATGGCCGGGAGGGGGGGTATGCACCCCGATCATTCATGATTACAGCATGTACACAGAAAGGTCTCCATACTAAATATGTTTGCACTGCATGTGCAGACATTGAGGGAAGGGTGTGGGACTACTGAGAATGGCCCCATTCCTTCCTCATGTGTTCTTAAACACTGGAGTGAAGAACACCCGAAAAGGGTTCACACCTATCCAGAAAGGGTTGCCCAGAAGTGACCCTGTGACATCAAATAAAAATAATCTTAAATTTCCCACAATTGGAGAGAGAAATCAAAGGCATGGGACATTTGGCCCATTTGTGCCTTCAAAAAGAAGATTGATAAACTTTCTAGTGTATCTACCTTATAAGCTATGGCCCTGGGTCTCATAGTGTTGATGATGTGTCAAAGGGAGGCATTGGGAAGGAAGTATCGCTGGTTTACAGTCTGTTTAATGCAGCCTTTCTCAACCTGTGGGTCCCCAGATATTGTTGAACTACAACTCCCATCACCCCTAGCTAGCAAGGCCAGAACTCCGGGATGATGGGAGTTGTAGTCCAATAACATCTGGGGACCCACAGGTTGAGAACTGTTGGTTTAATGGCTTCTCCACTCAGTGACTGTCCCCTACTAATGCCCACCCAGCCCAATTTTATTTAACATCCCCTGGCATAATAAAACTCATCTGGGAGAAAATGGCAGGGGAGTAACAGAAGACACAAGATGGGTGGGGAAATCCTTTAATGAACCACAGTGCAATTTTAAGCATCTTTCGTCAGAAGTAACTCCAACAGTTCACTTTTTGGCTGGCATGTGTGTTAATGACATATGTCCAAAAATGGTGTGAAAATCTGTTGCTGAAATAGAAACTGGAATTTCTAGGTGGATTCCCAAATGAAATCTTGGCACACATTTCTATTATGCTCATAGAGATGTGCCTTCATATTTGCTCAGGAAGTTTCTTGAAATATACTTGTAAAACAGCAGTACAGTGTGCTACATTTTGCCTCTTGTTTACCTTGTGAATTATGCAAATTAAATGTCTTTACTCTGGTGTTCACTTGACTATGTACCTAAACAATTTAACATATGAAGCCTGTGCTTGTTTGCACAATCAAGACTGATTTGTAGTTTAAGTATAAAATGATTGCTTTGGCAGATAAGGCAAGTTATAGTGTGAAATCACTCCACAATGCCTAGAGTTGTTAGGCAAAAAAAAAAAAAAAAAAAAAAAAAGTCATTTGAAATATATGTTTTACATGTGGCCACCATGGAGCCATGCGGGTAGCGCTGTGGGTTAAACCACAGAGCCTAGGACTTGCCGATCAGAAGGTCGGCGGTTCGAATCCCCGTGATGGGGTGAGTTCCCGTTGCTCAGTCCCTGCTCCTGCCAACCTAGCAGTTTGAAAGCACATCAAAGTGCAAGTAGATAAATAGGTACCGCTCCGACGGGAAGGTAAACGGTGTTTCCATGCGCTGCTCTGGTTTGCCAGAAGTGGCTTAGTCATGCTGGCCACATGACCCGGAAGCTGTACTCCGGCTCCCTCGGCCAATGAAGCGAGATGAGTGCCGCAACCCCAGAGTCGGTCACGACTAGACCTAATGGTTAGGGGTCCCTTTACCTTTACTATGGAGCCAAAAAGTTAACATTAGCACATATTAACTCAGGCAGCTTATGTTGGGCACCATGAAAAGACACAGAATTGTTTGTTATTTCATATCTTATTAGTCCATGTTTACTCACAGAGATAAATGCTTTTGGGGTGTTCTGACACATGTGCCAAACCAAACCAAAATAGCTTGTCCAGTCTTCTTTGCTTTGTGCCGTAATGTGAGAAGAACATAATTGGCTTTCTGTCTAAGGTAGTAAAACGTCTTATGCCAACCCTGGTATCTTCACTGAATGATCCAGTGCTATTGCTGGCAGCAATAGGTCTCTTAAAATAACACAGTTTGCCTGGTGTAGACCCGCACCCCTGACAGCAGTGTTCATAGAAACAGCAAAGAGGAGTCACTTTCTTTTGTACACGCTAACTGCTGATGCTGTCTTGGATGGAGGCTTCAGTTCTTCTGGTATAGTATGACTTATGGCAACATGGAAGTGCTAAATCAACGGATTTTGCACATGTTGCGTCCTGCATGTTGTGGACTGAAGTTTTGCTGCCACTGCTGTTGTTTCTAGATAATGACAATAGCAGCAGTGGCTTGCTCAGTGAGACAAAATCACACCACTAGTTTCCTAGTAGGTGTGCCGCTGCCATTGACTGGGAGAGGGAGAGGAGAGACAAGGTGGTGGGGAGGCTGATGAAGTGTGAATGCACTGTTGCACCCACACCATCTTGGCCGCTCCATTGCTTTGCAACTCTCCATGACACTCCTTCTCTGGTCTATCTCAGTATAGGGTTTGTTGTTGTTTTAGAACAGGCTTAGATCAGTCTGTCCCTTTTCAAGACCCTACTAGCTCCCTTCTCCTTTCTGGAAACTGTCAATCAGGCAAATGTCCATCTGGAATTAGCTTTTGGTATGAATTTCATCCCTGTTGGCTCCGAAATCATAACAATAATATTATTAATAATGCCTGCTTTTTTTTTTTAAGGGAATGGGTTGCCAAATAAATCAGGACATTCAGCAACAAACAATTTAGCAACTAGTAAACAGGACTGCTTATATAATACCTGGATTTTCTTCAGCTATGGTTCATATTATCAGCTTCCATGCTTCCCATTAAAAATGTGCTACAGTCTAAAAGGATTTGACATACATTGAACACTGTAACCAACAAGATTGCAATTCCCTTACTAAAGAGAGAGAGGGACAAGACTGCAATTACAATATAGTTACATATGTAAATCACTACTGTAAAAAAACAGATAATTCCAGAATGTTTCATCAAAGAAATGTTTCATTTCAAATGTTTTGTCAACTTCTGTTGATCTTTAGCCACACACATGCATAGAGAAGCCCTAGCCTCAATGCCATTTAAATGCTCACAGCAAATGTATGCTGTATCTCCTTTTCTAGTCTTATGCTATTTAAATATGGTTCATTACTATAGCAACAAAAATTATTTTATTTTTCTATTTGTCTCTTAGAATAGATATTCAAGTTTACTGAACCAGGCTAGTAACTGTTAATTTCGTTTACTCAAAGACATTAAAATCATAGGTATTCCTCATTATTTCTAGTGGTGTGTCTAATCTGTTTCTATACTCTCCAACAGCACAACCCTATGCATATCTACTCAGAAGTAGAAGTAGAAACCCCACTGTGTTCAATGGGACTCACTCTCAAGTAAGAAACTCCATTTTGAGAATGTGAAGTCTGAAATGAGAAATCTTGGTGAGAATCTCAGCACGATTAAACACAAGACTATTTATTTAGCATTAAGATTTATGGCCTCACTTTCAAGGCAAAATTACCACTTTAAGTTTATAATACCTTAACCTTCAAGCTAGACACTGAAGAAGTAATAATTGTCCATGTTATGGTATAATTATATATCCCTTTAAAAATATTCTTACCTTTGACTGAAAAGCCAACACTCCCTGCCCCCATCCTACACATACAATCACCCTTTGCAGATAACTGAACACATCTGAATGAAGTTTTAATGAATGGTAGTGAGTAGTTCTGTGGTCTAAAACACTGAGCCTCTTGGGCTTGCCAATCAGAAGGTCGGTGGTTCGAATCCTCATGATGGGGTGAGCTGTATCCCAGCTCCTGCCTACCTAGCAGTTTAAAAGCATGCCAGTGCAAGTAGATAAATAGGTACCGCTGTGGCAGAAAGGTAAACCGCATTTCCATGTGCTCTGGCTTCCATCACGGTGTTCTGTTGTGCCAGTAGCGGTTTAGTCATGCTGGCCACATGACCTGGAAAGCTGTCTGCAGACAAACACCAGCTCCCTTGGCCTGAAAGCGAGATGAGCACCACAACCCCATAGTCGCCTTTGACTGGACTTAACTGTCTAGGGGTCCTTTACCTTTACCTTTTAGTGAGTAGTTCATTCACTAGGAAGATAGATGGCTGGGTCTGTGATGAGAACACAGAATACTAGATGAATTATCTGCCTGGTACAAGGGCTGAGGATATGCACATCTCCTAGATAGTGCTGGGTAGGCGTCAATGGTCGCAGTGCATGCTGACACCAATGGCATGCAGAAATGTAGTTGTGAGCTTAGTGACATTTATGTTCTTTTGCTCTGACCCTAAAGTTGCATCAGCTCATCCTTTTCAAACATGCCCAGACAAGTGCTGTAAACAGTAATTATATTGTGACATTTTATCCCAATCATTAACATGTCCTGAGTGTGTTGATATACCCCATATGAAAAGAGGCATTCATTCCTGGGGCAATATATGGACAATTTTCTTTCAGATTTTTAGATAAAAGAAGATGTCTGAAACTACTAATGAATAATGATTCATGTATGAAAGAGGGAGGGTATTACAGAGTGCAGGGGGCTGGCACAAAATGCCCATGTTGGAAGGCACATCACTATGAAGAGAATGGTAATAAAAGATGGTAAGGGTAATAAAAGATAATAGTTTAAAAGTAATTAAAATACAATAGAATCAAAACAATATAAAAACCAAATATATTAAAATACAGACAGTAAAAACAACACAGCACTATTGAAAGCCCTTCTCTTAAAAATAGTCAGTTCCCAAAAACATGTTGGAATAAATTGATAGTCATTTGCAGGCAAAGGGCAAGGATTGAGGCAAAATAGCCTCTCTATGACAGGAGGTTCAATGTCTGGGAGCACCCACCAAGAAGACCCTCTCATGCATCCTCATCAAACATTAGTCAAGAAGGACATCCATGCAAATATTAATACCAAGACAAATGTGTCTAGTCTTGTCCATGGTACTGCTTTGACCCCAAGTATCCCTACAGAACTTATTTCAGTATATAGCAACTGTAGCACAAACTATCTAATCTCCCAAAACATTACAGTATGTAGATACCAATGATAGTGTAGGCAGGTGGAGGAGATATCTGCAAAATATGTACAACATGACATTTTCCCATCTTCGTCACCCTTCTGCTAAAGTGCCTTGGGTGTAATTGCCTGCAGCACTTGAAACAATCTTAAAAAGTGTAATAACAGGGAAAGAAAAGAACAAAACACTTCACGTGGGATTAAAGGACCCTACAAAGGCACACACAGGTAGGGAAAGCATTTTCTAAGCATTATGTAGCAGTGATTGGAAAAAAAGGGGAAAAAGCCGTTCATTAAAAAAGAAAAAGAAAATCGACAGAAGCCTTATCAAACACACACATACTGTGTGTTATAATTTTCACATGGTGCCAACTATAGTTCTGTTGACTTAAATGATGTGCTTTAATTTTCAAAACGACCACCACTGCCTCATATGGCCTGTAGCCTAGTTCAGAAACAGGAAAATAATTTGTCAGCAGATAATTAATAATGCAGTCAAGCCATTTTTCTCTGTAACTTGCTCATTATAACGAGGCAGCCTAATTATTGCACTAAGCAAACAGACATATAGCATGGCATACAACTGATTCTGATCATTTAGTTTTCTAATAGATTACATCTCAACTTTGTTTGGAGAAAACAGGAGTGCTTCACAAGATCCCAGAAAGGTTTCAATCATTTAGGACCTTCTTAATTTTGCTTCTAGAATTCAAAATACTTGCACAGATATATCCAATTCTGGGGGAAAAAACCCAATCTGACGAAATTGTTTTAATTAAACAGGCAAATTGAAAAAGGTTAAGAATGAGAGAAAATGGCTGCACTCCAAAGCTTCCTAGGCTCTGATGTGTACAGAGCCCTTTCACTGCATTGAGCTTATAACTTTATTTTCTCCCAGAATGTTTAGTTCACCACACTGTTAGCTTGCACATCTACCTAGATCACCACAATAATTTATGTATCTGTTGTGTTGTGTTCTGTCTTTCTGTACTTAACAGCCCAGAATGACTAAGAGCATTATATATATATATATATATATATATATATATATATATTGCATATAATTACAAGATGAAAATAGATGAACATATACATAGTGTTGCACACAACCCCAATCTCCGAATGGTGTAAGATTCCTGGGATCTTGATGCTCACTGAGGGTTCATGTTTACTTCGGCAATTAGGCACAGTTGAGACTGTAGTGTCTTTATGATATAGGGTTTGTTTACACATACAGTATAAACAACCTGAATGTACATTGGAGAGAAGGCTCAGAGCATTCACATCTCAAGATGATTCTTTGCTCCTCTCTTAGGAGCAGCAGGCTTAGGTCTACAAACAGAGGACCTAGCCATGTTGCTTTCCCCTTTGTTCCAGCCTGCTCCAGCCCACCCACCAAGTGTTTTGCCAGCCCCCTTTTCCCACACTTTTCACACTCCTCAATTTTCCTTCAGCCTACATTTTTACACAACATCTGTCAGCTCATCTTAATTCTCAAAGCACTGATCAAATCCTAGCACCCAGAAAGCTAGAAGTGGAATCTTTGATGTGACATGAGGAAATAACAATGAAAAAGAAGGTTGTGAGGGTCTAGCAGCAAGTGGACCCAAGTGCCATTCTACTTCACTCTGCCTCAGTCAGAAGCAAACACAACTGGGTCAGAGGTGGAAATGTATGGTGATGGGTGGCAGCAACACACTTACCAGAAGTGAACGTATTGAGTGGCTTAACAATCAGTTCTTCCCAGTGAATCCTGGGAATTGTAGCTCTGTGAGGAAAATAGGGATCTCCTAACAACTCTCAGCACCCTTAACAAACTAAACTTCCTGGGATTCTTTGGGGAAAGCCATGACTGTTACAGCCAGTGTACTGCTATCACAAGGGTAGCATGTATAGAAAGCAATAAAGGTTCTTTACAAATTCTGAAATATCTCCCACTGATGAAACATTAGATATGAAGACCTCTCGATCTCCATTAAAACCTTTCTTCTACTGAGAATTATGTTTGGAAAAACAAGTATTTAAAATCTTTTTTACACCGAAAGTTAGGTTTAAATTGCTCTTAGATTGCAAGGCTTTAATTTTGCGAGTGCTCATATTTTAATCTTCAGTGGTTGCAACTGAGTACTCTCCTGTTAATATTTTAAAGAGCGAGATTTGCAAAGCAGTTCTCAAAAAGAAAGTTAACGTTTACTTGTAATTCAGATACATTATAGTCTGAACCCTGGAGCCTTTAATTATCCATTTCATTTTGCTAGCTATCTATGCTCTCTTTTCATTTATATCTGTATTGTGTTTGGGGGGAAAAGGGCACCATCATATACTAGTACCTCATGAATATGCAGTGTGCTAATTTTATTAGAAAATTTCCCCCTGGCTAAAGGATACTGTTGCATGTCACCACAATGTCCAAGTGGTGTGAGTTTCCAGGAGTCCCAGGTGTTTACCCGGGGTCTGTGTTTCCTTTTCGGAATGAGGCACAGCAGAGACTGTGGTATCTTTATGATATAAGGAGTATTTACGCATATATAAAACCTGCGTCTATGATGGAGGGAGCAATAACACCCAAAGATGGTCTTGTTTCTCCCATAGCTGCAGAACTGGATTCAAACAGTCATCAAATATCATGGTTGCCTCTCTGGCTTTCCAGTTTTCTGCTTTACTCCTTCCTCATACTCTAAACTCTGGCTTTATTCTGTGAAGGGTGTAGTCCCTACCCATTTGTCATCTCGCACCAAGCCCCCTTGATCCCATCACCTTAACCTTAACCCAGGATGCTAGCCTGATATAATTAGCTTCTAACACTTGCCAGATCCAGGGTTTATTGAGGTCTGGCATCCATTTTAACACCCCATGACTTGATTAAATTCTAACACTTGCTGGATCCAGGGATTAAAGATGACTAGCACCCACAAACTCAAAACAAGGTTATGGGGGTAAGGCTTTTGAGCAGGCGGTTGCAGTCCAGATCCAGGCGTTCTTGGAGAAAACCGATTTTCTAGATCCATTTCAATCAGGATTTAGGCCTGGTTTAGGCACAGAAACTGATTTAGTCACCCTATATGTTCACCTCTGTCTCTGTCTGAAGTCCTACTAACAATCCAGTTAATCAATTAGGGATTTAATGAAAATACAGGAGAGGTTGATTATTTTTATTATTATTTAAGAGTTACACTTTTCTACCATCCAGTAACCAAAGTTGCCCAGTGGCTTACAAATAGTAGTTAAAACCACAAAACAGAGCAATACCTAAAATCTAAAGCAGAAGAAATACATCCTAATACAAAACAGAATACAATCAGCATCACAGGATAACTTTAGTTTAAAAAGTTCAAGAAACATTTTTTAAAATCCTGGGAGAATATAAAGGTACATCTGACACTAAAAAGACCCCAGTGAGGGTACCAAGAGACTGGTGAGAGGGTTCAAAATTTTTGTGCCCTATTTTGATAGCTTCTCATCTCAGTTGGTGAGGGTCCTTGGAGAAGCGCCTCAGAAGATGACCTTAGAGACTAGGCAGATATGTGGGAAGATTCTCTTTCAGGCAACCGGGCCCCATGCCGCTTAGGGACTTAAAGTAATAATCTTAAATATTGGTTAATACAAGTATTTCAATAGTATAATAGGGGAAATTTTCCTTAAATTTTCCTCGTGTTTTACTTCTCTGACATGTATCTATTCACACTTGTCTCCAAAGTAGAGGGAACAGA
This sequence comes from Podarcis erhardii, assembly GCF_964252035.2. Lineage (NCBI taxonomy): Eukaryota > Metazoa > Chordata > Lepidosauria > Squamata > Lacertidae > Podarcis > Podarcis erhardii. The sequence continues at coordinate 50,880,248 of NC_138508.1, read as the reverse complement.
AAACCACTGAGGTGGTTGAGACAGTCTGATTAATAGTTTGATTATTTACAGAATAAGAAGATTGTGATAAGAGTGCAATAATGTATCACAACGTAAGTGATTTCTCAATCTCCGATTACTCTGTTGTCAGATTGGGTATTCTGTCACCAAATCTGTATTGTAGCAGCTTAAATATGTTCTTTAAAAAACCCAAAAACCCTCACCAAGTGAGGTTGCCAAAAAGCTTTTATCATAATGCATTAAAGTCAAACACCCATTAGTTCAGTCAACCTAGGCTGATTGAAAGGGAGTACTTTATCTATAACAATAAAGCCTTGTTCAAATAACAGTGTCTGTTCTGATATGAGATATTCCAGTAGCACAAAAATAGTTTTCTTTGATTGAGGATTTAGCTGTATTTCATCTTTTTCAGAGATATGGAATTTTTAAAGAAAATCAATTGTTCTTAGCATAGGGAAGATTTCTGAATGCCCGGATTTACTGTTTTATTAAGTTTCTGGAATGGTGGCTTTTTCTTGCTAACAAAATTCAAGAAAGTGGCAAATTTATTTTATCGATAACGAGGGACTCAGCTCTACAGTTGCAAATAAACATTTTTAATGTGTTGTAAAGTGCAATATAAAATTGTGACACTAGATGGTGAAAGTGAGCTATGCCAAATTCAATGTATTTTTCAAAACTTTTTTTAAAAAGCACTTTCACAGTGTGTTTTTTTATATGTGTGTACATTCCACCTAGCTTTCATTGGCTACTGAGTCTACCTTGTGCACGTGATTCTGGTAAAAGCCAGCTGAAAGCATTGATTCTCCAGAGAACAATTTCCACAGATATGCATCACTGCATCAAAACAAAATAAAAAATTTTTTTCTTTCCAGTAGCACCTTAAAGACCAACTGAGTTAGTTCTAGGTATGAGCTTTCGTGTGCATGCACACTTCTTCAGATACACTGAAACAGAAGTCACCGGTATCTGAAGTCAGTGTATCTGAAGAAGTGTGCATGCACACGAAAGCTCATACCTAGAACTAACTCAGTTGGTCTTTAAGGTGCTACTGGAAAGAAAAAATTTTTTTATTTTGTTTTGACCATGGCAGACCAACACGGCTACCTATCTGTAACTGAATCACTGCATCAGTTCACTTAAAATTACATGCAAGATTTTATCTTACTTTGGGTGACATTTATTTTTCAAAACAAGTGCAGCTTGGCTTGTGATACTCACCAAAGTTCACAGATTGCAATCCCACTTTCCTTTCTGTTGCTAACAGAGTATTCAGGAATCAACTGTAATTTTATGAGGCAGGCATTGATTTCTTTGTGGAATGGCTCTGCTTGTTGACAGGAAGTGACTCTTTGAATTGGCATGAAATCCCGATGAGTTCATTTCAACAACAACAAAAAGTGATCAGAGCCTACTGTTCCTTTTTAACTCTTTCCATGTGTTACAAACATAACTTCAGCCACAATGATTTTGACTAAATGATAATTTTATGATGGTTGAATTTTATAAACCTCAGACACAATAGCAATGGAATGGACTACTACAGTTGCAGAATTGTAGAAAGAACTGTGGCAAACTATCTTTGTCTCTTATCTTGAAGCGTTTTTATTCACAAGACCTCCTGTTGAGGCTCCTAGATAAGACTATTTTTGTGTTGCCTTTTCTATCCAATAGGTCTGCCTATATGTGTGGATTTGTGGAAAAGGATAGTATGAGGGCAGAAAAGTTTGTGTTCTAATCTTTCCTTTAAATTCACCATTTGAATTTTTGTCTTCTCTTTGCTATAATCTCTGAAATTTTGAACAAGTTATAACTGGTTACCATTCCACACTTTTTAACTATTTCCTCACCTGATATCAGCTTCCATTGTGTCACATTTTTGGATTTGTCCTGACAAGTGAAAGAAAGGTAGTCACATTAATCTCATTCTAATTTCAACTGTTTCTTTTTTTCAACTGTTTCTTTTTTTCTTGCAGACTTGGGCCTTTGACAGTACTGTGTGGTGAAGGGGAATGAAGAATGCACCCTTGTTCCCCTCCCTTTCTTATAAACTTTTTATTTCTGATCATGAGAACTGGAAACATTATGATATGAAATGTAAAAATTGCATTTGAATAGTTTTCCAGGCTAAAGAGCAGGAGCTTTAGATGTCCTGCAGATACATTCATTTCTGTTTAATGGAGATACTTTCCCCAAGTTAAATGGCCAGCTTTAGCAACCTCCCCAAAAATAGTGCCCTCCAGATGTTTAGGAATTGAACTTCCATAAGCAGCATCTGGGTCAAAGTTCAGGGAGGATAAGAAATATAATCCGAAACAACAGGAGGGCACCAGGTTGGTGAGGCAAAAAAATGACACAGCATCATGCCATGTATTCAGAATGTAGGGTTTTATTTATTTCTTTAGAAAGAGAATAAGCATATGCCATCTTCCATAATTTTGTTTCAAATACTGTCTACAAGTGTAAATTTTCCCTTATTCTCCTAGAGTCAGATATTGCTGATTTTTTTTAATAAGTTGACCATTTCTGTGCCAGTTTTGTCACAATATTCATTCTCCTACTCGTACATCAAACCTTAAGAGAGTTTAAGACATTGTGAATTATGATCATGATCATTAAGTTCATTTGAGCTTACTCCCAGGTAAGTGTGTAGGATTACATCGTCAATAAATATTTCAATTTAAATATTTCAGCTTGACTTAAATATCAGCTTTATTTCCACACCCATTTTTCAGGGGGATTAGATGAGTTGTAAAACACAATTCAGTGTGGTATATCCTGTAAAGAAGACTGAGAGATCAGAATGAAAGTAGTTGTGTTTCTTGGAGCTCTTGGAAATCCATATCTAAACGCCTGTTTAACAATTGATTTTTGCCCCCCCAACACACTTAGAGAATAGATTTTCCTTCCTCCCTTGCCCTGACCTCTGCATCTCAGCCACACCTTTGTTCAGCATTTGAGGCTTTGCTAGGACTGCAGTTATTTTTATTGATAATAGTTTAGTGGTTATTTATTGTAATTGTTAAGAGCGAATTTCTGTTTAATTATTATTTGCAATGTTTTGAGAGTTAATTTTATTGTATACTATTATACAGTGGTACCTCAGGTTACATACGCTTCGGGTTACATACGCTTCAGGTTACACACTCCACTAACCCAGAAATAGTGCTTCAGGTAAAGAACTTTGCTTCAGGATGAGAACAGAAATCGGGCTCCAGCAGCAGGAGGAGGTTTCAGGTTAAGACAGTTTCAGGTTAAGAACGGACCTCCAGAATGAATTAAGTACTTAACCTGAGGTACCACTGTATTTTAATAGATTATTGAATAGTACATTATTTGATATAAATTGTTCCAATTCAAAGTTAGGTTTTATTATGACTATATGTATTGAATCAAATTATTATAAGGTGTGTGTTCTTTGTTGTACATTTGGTTGCTGTAAGATGCCTTGTGTATAGTAATATAGAAATGTGGTCTGCAAATTAAAAGTGAAATGAATGTTTTAATGTTGTAACCCAGTGTAGTGGTTAAAAGTGGTAGACTCATAATCTGGTGAACTGGGTTTGATTCCCCGCTCCTCCACACGCAGCTGCTGGGTGACCTTGGGCCAGTCACACTTCTCTGAAGTCTCTCAGCCTCACTCATCTCACAGAGTGTTTGTTGTGGGGGAGGAAAGGAAAGGAGAATGTTAGTCGCTTTGAGACTCCTTCGGGTAGTGATAAAGTGGGATATCAAATCCAAATCCAAACTCTATGGGAATAGGATAAATGACAGAAGTGTCATCATCACCATCTCTTATCCTATCCTGTTCTATTGAAACCAATTCTCTCTCTCTCTCTCTCTCTCTCTCTCTCTCTCTCTCTGTGTGTGTGTGTGTGTCTTTCTGTGTGTGTGTGTTCAAATTAATGTTATAAGAGACATTCAACAGATACCATGCTAAGCCTTTCTAACAATTTGCCCATATCAGCCTCCATTCTTCATAGGAGGTTGACACAGTCCTAATTCCATACTACAAAAATAAACAGTAAGGATTAATCAGAGTTGAACCCAAGTAGCTTTATCACCACAAGCAGCTCCATGAACAGGTATAACATAGAGATCCCACAGACCATCTCCCATGAACTGAGAAACACAAGAAACTGCCCTTTAGTGAGTCACACCATTGACTCATTTGGTTCAGTTTTGTCTACATTAGCTAGGAGGGGCTTTTCTGGGTTTTAGGCAAGAGTCTTTTCCAGGCCTACTTAGAGATGCCAGGACTTGAATCTGAGACCCTCTGCATACAAAACATATATTCTACCAGTGAACCACTGCTTGTCACCAATAGCACAATGATTTGCACAGTGTCTGTCATGTCCCTCAATCACCAGTCACATTGTCCATGAGGAAACTTACACAGTATTACACACCATTCCTTTTTCTGCACCCCCTTCTATACAAAAGTCGTGTAGTAATATGATAAAGAAGGCTGTACAACACCAACAAATTTTGCATGTATTCTTAGTCATCTGTGGCCATACTGTCCACTTCATGTGGCAGCTCAGCCTGAGCACAGCTCCTAATTTCCAAGATCTGCAGAAGCTACACGTACAAGTGGTGCTGAAAGGGAAGCTGTCAAGTTGGATTTAGAATTCAGAAATTATGTGTATTTCAAATCCCTATTCCATACAGCAGCCAGTACAGATTTTAATTTTCTTTGAAAAGCATGAGGCATCATGGCAGATAAACATTCCAATATGTGTGTAAATATCAATCTGCTCATAATCATAACTATGGCATATGGGACCACTCTTTCTGATCAAATATTTAGTGATTTGCCAAAACAGAAGTTAAGGAAATAAAGCTTTCTGAGCTAAAGCAAACTCCCAGTGTCCATGCGCAATGTGCCTGAAGTATGACCTACAGAGTCAGGCCAGCAGTTGCCAAAGGTGAGCACAAGAATGTCATTCTGGAATTTCTGGAACTTCCAGGTTTGATGAGAAGAGAAACCTAGGCTGCAATACTAACTCCACTCAACCAAGAGTAAGACTCAATGAATTAAATGGGATTTACTTCTGAGTAGACATGCTTAGGGCTGAAGTCTAAGTCTCTGAGCCACAATATATGTTAATTGTCCCAGTCCTTTAAGCCTTTTCAGTGGCATTTGTGCTTAAGCATTGTTCTGAATATTTTAGCCCAAATCTCCACCATCTTTCTGTGACTATGGCCTTTCAGTACTTTATGACAGTTTCACTTTTTAATGTATTAATTGTAGAATTCACACATAGACCCTTGAAGTGGGACAGGTGTAATTTTTGTAAATTATATATTGTAATTTTTGCTTTATTTGTAATATGATTTTGCATATTTGTTTGTTGAGTTGTGACCTCCAGGGGAAACATTTTTATGATGAAGGGTGGGGTATACATTCACTAAATAAATAGGTAGGGTTTAATCAAGCCAAATACCATTTCTGTAGAGTCTGGTGATTTGGGAGGGCTTAATCAGAACTGCAACGGAAACTATTTTCAGATATTAATATAGTTTCCCTACAACTCAGATAGCACAATTTCATATTTGGAGGCAGTAAATCAGCACATTTTAAATCTGCCACAAAATGTCATTCATAAATAACCAACAATATTAGACAAGTCACATAGATAGATGGAACAGAAGTTTCAGTCTTAGGTACAAATTCTGTACCTATTGGTAAACCAAACATATAATGATAGGTAGCTTATGTATTAAATATTTATGTATTAAATAGTGGGTGGCACTGTGGTCTAAACCACAGAGCCTAGGGCTTGCTGGTTAGAAGGTTGGCGGTTCAAATCCCCGCAGCGATGTGAGCTCCCATTGCTCGGTCCCTGCTCCTGCCAACCTAGCAGTTCGAAAGCACATCAAAGTGCAAGTAGCTAAATAGGTACCGCTCTGGTGGGAAGGTAAATGGTGTTTCCGTGCGCTGCTCTGGTTCGCTAAAACCAGTTTAGTCATGCTAGCCACATGACCCGGAAAATGTACGCCGGCTCCCTCGGCCAATAAAGTGAGATGAGCGCCGCAACCCCAGAGTCGGTCACGAATGGACCTAATGGTCAGGGGTCCCTTTACCCTTTACCTTTAGAGTCACTTTGGGTTGCCTTGGGCAAGATAAAGCAACTAACACATTTAATAAATAGTTGTAATCATATTAGTAATAATAACAACAGTTGAAGTGTGTAGATATTAGAGTCTTTGAATGCCCTTGATTCTTGTCCACTGCCCTGCATTCTGAAGAAACTCCCCGAACCCTGAACATATTTTTGGTATGACTCTTCTCCTGCATCAAGTCCCTAAAAGAGATGTAATAAAGTGTTTATAAATACCGGTAATTGCACAGCAAAGTAGAATATAAGCTATTCAATTTCCAACCGCAAACATTGCTAACCAAAGTAGGGGGAAATTATGAGCATGGCAAAACAATGTAGCTATTAAACCACATACAGACCACACTGATTGAGATGGTGGATGAATAGACTTTGTGCATGTGGCAAAACACAAGCATTGACCTCTGTATACATCCTGGAACTTTGTGGCTTTTGAAAGCCACCATTAAAGTTTGCCACCCAGACCTTCTCTTTAAAAGGTGTGAAAGACTAATGATATAATAAGCAATTCATTCACATTTTAGAGAGGTTGCAGAGCAATTAAGCCTTTACGCTGTAGCCCAAATTTGCATAAATAAATGCATGGCTACATAAAAAGGGGGAAATCTCACATTGTGAATTCCTGTATCGTGAAGTCATTATGTCCAAATTTTCCTTCAGAGAAAAGGAAATTGGGAATCTGGAAAGGGGACTAGCAACATCTCACTCAAAATCTCTTAATTTCTTTATGAGAAAAAGCAGAAGACAGACAAATTTGATTCGAACAGCCATGCTGTGCTGTGGTTTTTACAGAACTATTAGCAATGTAAGTAAACATTCCAATGGTTTCAGTTTGATGCAATAAGCTAAGATACAGCCATATAATTAGTGAATCAGTTGAATTAGATTGCTGTGAGAACTGTGGTAGACCCATATTTGGGGGCTATTTTTTTCCATTTCTGTAACACACCAAGCCTGTGTTATCTGGACATACAGTTGCATGTGTATGCATTTGCTGTAAAGGCGTAACTCCATTGGGTAGATCAGAATCCTCCCACAGCATAGCCATGCTAGCAATTTAACTGTGTCCTGTGCTGTTCTACCAGTCATCTGAATGGTAGATTCCTCCTCCTTACACAGCCAGTCAGACTGATTACAGCTGAATCGGGAACATGGTAAGCATTAACAGAAGTTTCCCCTAAATGATCTCCTCTTCATTTGTCTCACTCTCCTAAGGCACACGGAGCTAATCATGTAGAAAGAGTACTTTCTTGTTTCTTATGTGATCTTTGGCCATGGCTTGGCGTAATTCTCTTCTCTAATAGGCAATGAAAAGGAGTTATAGTGCTGTTGGCAAAGAAACTAATGTTAGAGTGTCACAAGCTAAATGGATCTGTCGTGGAACTTAAAAGGGATGGTGAGCATCATTTTAACTAGAGAGGAGTTATTGCTAATCAGAATAGCTAGAAATAGCCCTGTATTGCAAATTACCGGTTCTGAATAGAATCCATTGAGAGAATCCAAGCTCACATCAGGCTCTTTGAGAGGACAAACTGTTATTATGGAAACAACTCTAAATTTTAGAGCCTACAATGCTATCGGTGAAATCCAACACAGAGTTAGGAACTGGAAATTTTAGATCTCAGATTACTATCAGCAAAGTTACATACACTTAAGACAATTGATTTCAGTGGCCTTAAGCACACCTAACAGTGCTGGGCCTATATAATGTATTTTGCCAGGTCTCGTCCCCTTCAAGTTTAGTCATTGAAAGCCCACAAATGAAACATACATTATGTATACATTGATTACCTCGCTTCCTCTTTAGCCGTGCACAGCCTCTCCGGCAGAAGCCAAGACAGCCAGCGGGATTTGCTCTTTGGGGCTTTGGGGGGGGGGGACCCGGGCTTCCCCCAGCAGCCCTGAGAAGCTCTTGGAGAAGTGGACAGGCTGCGTATAGCCTGTTCACTGCTCTTTGGGGCCGGGGGGGGGGAATAATATTTTTTTCTTGATTTACCCCTCTAAAAACTAGTTGTGCCTTATGGTCAGGTGTGCCTTATGGAGTGAAAAATACGGTAAGTACCATGAGAATTCCTTCTTTTGTAACATATCTATAAGTATCAGTGATCATAGCATAACATTATGTTTTCAGACATACAGTATAGGAATCCACATTTGTAATGTAGATAATATAATAATAATAATAATAATAATAATAATAATAATAATAATAATAATAATTTTTTCCATTTTAAAAATTTTTTTTATTGATTTCATTATAAATACAGTATATCCGAACTTCAACACTTTTCATTCATTTTTGACTTCCTTCAGCGACGTTGACATTCCTTCGAATTTGAATCTTTAAATCACATTCCATCCTTACATATTGCCATACATACCTCCCTTTATACATTATTTCGATTTGAACAATACTTGTTAGTTCTTTACAGTGCCTCTTTAAAACCCACTAGCGTTGTATTTACAAAACATTTATTCTCCAGATAACCCACAAATTTCCCCCAATCTTCAATAAACTTTTGATCTTTTAAGTATCTTAATTTCCCTGTTAATTTATCCAACTCAGCGTATTCTATCAATTTTGCTCTCCACTCTGCAACTGTTGGCATTTCTTCCTGCTTCCACCTCTGGGCTATCACAATTCTGGCTGCTGTGACCGCGTACTGGAATAGTTTACAATCCTTTCTCCTAATATCCTTTCCCATAATGCATAGTAGAAAAGCTTCTGGTTTTTTTACAAAAGTATAACCCAACATCTTTTTCAGTTCATTGTATATGTCCTCCCAGAAGCTTTTAACTTTCTTGCACTCCCACCATTGATGATAAAACGTCCCCTCCATAAGTTTACACTTCCAACACTTATTATCTATCTTGTACATCTTAGCTAATTTTACAGGAGTCATATACCACCTGTATTGCATCTTCATTACATTTTCTTTTAGTAGTGTACAGGCTGTAAACTTTATATTTACTCTCCACAGCTTTTCCCAGTCTTCCATTTGGATATTATACCTTAAATCCCTTGCCCATTGTACCATCACTGACTTCACTTCCTCATCCTTCGTATTCCACTCCAGCAGTAGTTTATACATTTTGGAAAGGTTCTTATAATCACTATTTATTATCTCTTTTTGGAATATTGATTCTTTTTCTTCGTATCCTCTTTCCTTCACCTCTATTTTAAACATCTCATTTATCTGGAAATAATGCAGCCAGCCTTGTGTAAGCATTTTAACCTGGTCGTATGGTTTAACTTTCCACTTCCCTCCTTCGTAGACAACCATATCTCCATACTTCCCCCATTTTTCCTTCATGTTAACTTTCTTTACACCTATCATCTCCTGTGGGGACAACCAATGTGGTGTTCTCGGTTCTAATATGTTTTTATATCTGTCCCAAACCTCTATTAATGGACCTTTAAAAATGTGGCTACCAAATCCCCTATGCACTCTCTTTTTATCCTTCCATAAATACGCATGCCACCCAAACCTGTTGTTATACCCCTCCAGATCTAGTAGCTCTTTGTTCTCTAACTTTACCCATTCTTTTAACCAGCACAGACATGATGCTTCGTAATAAAGTCTCATGTCTGGTAAGGCGAAGCCCCCTCTTTCTGTTGCATCTGTTAACAACTTAAATTTAATTCTGGGTTTCTTCCCTTCCCAGACATATCTGGAGATCGCTTTTTGCCATTCTTTAAAGTCCTTTGTTCCTTTTAAAATGGGCAATGTTTGGAACAGGAACAACAACCTGGGTAGCAGCATCATCTTCACCATAGAGATTCTTCCCCAGAATGATAATTTCATCCTGGTCCAGAGCGCCAGATCTTTTTTAATTTTATTCCACACCGGTACATAGTTATTTTGGTATAGGTCGATGTTTTTGTTGGTAATCCAGATACCTAAATATTTTATCTTTTTGACAGCCTCAATTTCAGTTTGTTGTTGCACTGTTGTAACCTTATCTTGCTCCATATTTTTAATAATCATCTTGGTCTTACTCTTATTCAATTTGAAACCTGCAAGTTTCCCGAATTGTTCCACCTCATCCAAAAACGCCCTTATGCTTTCTATAGGTTCTTCCACCGTTAAGACCACATCATCTGCATAGGCTTTAACCTTGTACTCATTAAAGCCTAATGTTACCCCTTTAATTTGTTTGTTTTGTCTAATTGCATTCAATAACACCTCCAAAACCATTATGAAGAGCAGAGGCGAGAGCGGGCAGCCCTGCCTCGTTCCTTTACATATTTTTATGTCTTCAGTAATAACATTATTAATTATCAGTCTCGCCTTCTGCTCTGTGTAAATTGCATTTATCCCATTTAAGAACTTTTGTCCCATAATAATAATAATAATAATAATAATAATAATAATAATAATAAATTTTATTTATATCCCGCCCTCCCCAGCTGAAGCCGGGCTCAGGGCGGCTAACAACAATCAAATAATCCAACATTCTAAAAACATTTCATTATAAAAACTAATTAAAATCAAATTGATGGCAACCGTTAAGCAAAATTCTGTGCAGATTGCCAGAGGAGGGAGTCAGGCTGTGCCCTGGCCAAAGGCCTGGTGGAACAGCTCTGTCTTGCAGGCCCTGCGGAAAGATGTCAGGTCCCGCAGGGCCCTAGTCTCTTGTGACAGAGCGTTCCACCAGATTGGAGCCGCAGCCGAGAAGGCCCTGGCTCTAGTTGAGGCCAGCCTAACCTTTCTGTGGCCTGGGACCTTCAGAATGTTTTTATTTGCAGACCGTAGGTTCCTCTGTGGGACATACCAGGATAGGCGGTCCTGTAGGTACGAGGGTCCTAGGCCGTATAGGGCTTTAAAGGTTAAAACCAGCACCTTAAACCTGATTCTGTACTCCACCGGGAGCCAGTGCAGCTGGTATAGTACCGGATGAATGTGATCTCGCAGAGAAGACCCCATAAGGAGTCTTGCTGCGGCATTCTGCACCCGCTGGAGTTTCTGGGTCAGTCTCAAGGGCAGCCCCACGTAGAGCGAGTTACAATAATCCAGTCTGGAGGTGACCGTCGCGTGGATCACAGTGGCTAGGTCAGGGCGCGAGAGATAAGGAGCCAACTACTTAGCTTGGCAGAGATGAAAAAATGCTGCCTTTGTTATAGCTGTAATCTGCGCCTTCATAGAGAGGGAGGTATCGAAGATTACACCCAAACTCTTAACGGACGGTGCTGGCACTAATTGCACCCCCGCAAGAGATGGGAGTTGCCCCCTCAATCCCATATCGTCCCGTCCCAGCCAGAGGACCTCTGTCTTTGAAGGATTTACGGTAACTTCAACTGGCTCCCACGTAACCATCCAGCCACAGCTTCCAGACATCTGGTCAGTGTGTCTGGGGCCGAGTCAGGATGGTCATCCATCAACAGATAGAGTTGGGTGTCACCGGCATACTGATGGCAACCCAGCCCAAAACTCCGGACAACTGGGCGAGGGGGCGCATAAAGATGTTAAAAAGCATTGGGGAGAGTATCGCACCCTGAGGCACTCCACACACCAAGGAGTGGTGCGATGACAATTCCCCCCCAAGCCCCCCCCCGTCCCTGACCAGAGAGAAACAAGCGCAGCCATTGAAGGACTGTGCCCTGGATCCCCACGTCGGCATGGCAGTGGTCCAGGAGTTCGTGATCGACCATGTCGAAGGCTGCTGTCAGGTCTAGAAGAATCAGCAGCCCTGACCCGCCTCGATCCAGCTGCCTGCGGAGATCATCTGTTAGGGCGACCAGAGCCATCTTGGTCCCATGACCAGCATGGAAGCCGGACTGGAATGGATCCAGAGCTGACGTTTCATCCAGAAACCTGCCAAGCTGTTCAGCATCTAATGATGTTTTCTTTAAGAGCGGGCGCACCACTGCCTCCTTCGGTTCCCCTGGGAATATCCCGGTGCCAAGGGACAAATTGATGATATCCCCCAGGGGGCCCCGCACCTCGTCTGGACACGCTCTATTCAGCCAAGACGGGCACGGGTCAAGAGGACAGGTGGTGGGCTTTCCAGCTCGGAGGAGGCTGTCCGCATTGGCTGGGGATATCCAGTCAAAGTGGTCCAATACTGGACCCGAGGACAGTTGAGGGGCCTCCAGTTCCTTTATTGTATCCAAATTGGCAGGGAGGTCATGGCGGAGCAACAGGAGCAAATATTCAGTTTATGAAAAAGAAAAATATTACAGAAGCAATCATGAAGGAAGGTACAGAAGGAAAGAACACAAAAGTAGCTGCTAAATGTATCAAGATGGAGTCTAGTGCTATCTATGCTGATTGACAACAGTGGTATTAGTTATCAAGTCCAGCTCATTTCCAGCCAAGCTGCTTAAGATCCCTTTACTTGAAAAAACACGTAACTTAGAACCATTCTCGGTAAGAAGTATCACTGGTGGATATGTCCTTGACTGGGGTGTAGGTTAAACACAGATTGACCAATATAACCTGCACTGGTTCAGCAAAACTGTGCTTTGAGTTCCATTGGGAGATGAATCCAGTTTTTTCTCAAAGTCTACTGCCAAATGGCCACACATGCACAAGAGCTTTAGGTAGGGCCTTTGTACCAGAGTCCACTCTGCGACCCAGAAGCTGATGCTAAACATTTGGTGACCCTCTGGAATGGCATCTTATGTGGCACAATCTGTCAGGAAAGCAGCAAAATTACACCCTGAACTTTCCTGGAAACACTTTGGATCCTGGGCATAATGAGATGTGACCAGAATTTGTGTTGGTAATTCCCCAGATATTTTGGCCATGTGTCACTCAGTTAGTCTACTCCTTAGCACAATTTCAGGATGGTAAACAACCTAGCAAATGTTATTCCAATTTTTTAAATTACCAGGCAGAACTAGAAATGTTTCTTTTAAAGTGTCACCACAGTGACAACTGTACTAAACAAAACCCTTTTTTGTGCTAGAAGGTAGTTATTAGACAAAAACAGATATAAGAATAAGCTTTTTTTATTTAATAAAAATTAACACATCTAGACAGCATGAAATATTTGGTGATTTGGGGCAGGTGGCAAAAATTACAGATTATGTGGAGAAAGTCACACATGCACAGAAAAACAACTGTTTTGATTGAAAAGAATCTGAGTTCCATGTTTATGTTAGATAATTCCTTGTCATTAAATTATAGGTTGCATTATATTCATTACGGGCAGTGAGAGGGCACTGAAGCATAGCTAATCAATGTGTTTCCAGAAATCAATGTGAACTAGACACCCTATAATTTAATTATAATTATTCTCTGAATCAAAGCATTGTTATTAACTATAGAAAATTGTCATATGCTTATAAATATTGATATTTACATTATTATTACTGTTGTACAATTATGATTATTGTAAGGCAAAATCAGAGTAGAACTGTGTAAAATGGAAAAACGGACCCTTTTAGTCCACATTAAATATAAAAAAGCAATAGAAATAAAAATGATGGAATCAGAAATAAAAAGATCTGGATGTGAAGAAGGAAATTAACTGAACATATGAATGAAGGGGACAGATAGGGATGGCAATAGAGATAGGTGGTCTTCAGCATCAGTTGAGATTGGGAGTGGCATTGACAACCATATGTGGAACAAGTTCAGAAAAGTTCTTTCCCAGGAATTCCCAATGTGCTTGTAATTGCAACTTTTTTACTCCCGCTAAGATTAACATCAGAGCTATAGAAGAAATGTAGAAGACCACAAAGCATGTATCGTTTTGAAAATGAGCAAATCTTTTCCTATACCTGACTCATTAAAAGTAAGTATAGAGGACACATTAATTGAGCAATAATTCTGAAGCAGACACATATGATCTGACCTTCAGGGATTAGTCCACAGATGCATTCCAGAAGCAGCATACTGCTCGATCTCCACATCCTTATGGATTTTGTCTGTGTCATTTTACATCATCAAGACTTCTCACTCCCAGAATGCCTTTCTGCATTGATTTCATTACATGTGATGCAAAGGTTCATACTAGTTAGCCACTGTTATGATGCTGAAATTATTTTTTTAAAAGAAAAACAAGAAAAGAAGGTAGGCAGGCCTGAGACCACCTCATAAGCACTCACAACCCAGACCATCTAGTATTTTAAAATGCACATTTAAAATGGGATGCACAGAAATGGAATGGTATGGACTTCAGTTCCATTCCCATGACAAACAAGCCTGACACATATATTTTCATTGGGATCATTCCCATGTACTTTTCTATGCAACTGAGATGGTGCTGGCCATCTATCTGGTGTCCCCAATATGCAAACATCATGTTTAGATAGGGGTCTATGCATGTAGAGCTGGATGTGCATGGACACATTGTCCACACTACTGCTGTTTGAAGCACCCAACTCAACCTGATCTGCAGCCCTAGCACAGCCTTGCATATTATTATTATTTAAAACCCTAATGGAGCATGTGGTCAGTATAAGGAAGGCATATTTTCATTTTCTGCCTCTTTCCAACCACATGTTTAACCAGGGTTTAAAAGCTTAGTTCAATGTGAGGTTAGCAGCATGGTGTGTTTGTGTGTGTGTGTGTGTGTGTGTGTGAGAGAGAGTGTGTGTGTGTGTGTGTGTGTGTGAGTGAGAGAGAGAGAGAGAGAGAGAATAAAATAACAGCTCACACAGGAGATCCAGCTCACACTGGATCTGGACTACTTGTTATTTCACCCCTGAAAATAAATTCCTGTGGGGCCTTTTTGTATCATCTGGAAATGCCATGGAAACATCCCTTTACCCATTCAGAGGATTCATGCCTCAGTGCTAAGGTACCGTGGGGAAAAAATAATAATTGGAAACTGTTCCATCCGTTAGGAAGCAATAATGGACCAAATGTGTAATTTTGATGGAGCATCCTGCTATGTGTTACATCTGCTTAAAGTTGCAGGCTTAACAGCCCTGATTTTGTGAAATTTGACAATATTGAGGTCAGATCAATGATATCGTAACATATGGCCTTGAGGAATCTGTCTGAAAGAAAGGAAAAATTGCTGCACTTGTTTATACAAAAGCAGCTTCAGCCATTGTCAGCTCTTTAGCAGTTAATGATGCCAGAGATGCTTACACAGCATCATAGGCCAAAGAAACAGGGATGGAGGCTTTAAAAATGTAACTAGAACTACGCTAAAAATAACAGTATGACAACAATAACACTGTGTAAAATACAGCTGCGCTGGTCAAATGCTAGCCATTTACTCACCCAAGGGAAGAACGGGCGGGGGATGGGGAAGGAAGCATTTTCTTCTCTGCCTTTGCAACATGTTGGTCTGTAAGGAAAATTCAATACAGTGAGGACTTGTTCCAAGCCAGTAAAGAAGAACAGGAATCAGAGCAGGAGGTAGGGAAGGAAAATAATCAAATGACAGCTCACACTGAAACTGCTTGCCTCTGCCAATTGCTGAAGGAAAGAAAGTCCAGCTGATAGGAAAACAGGCTGCTACTCCTGAGATTTTAACAGACATGGTGGGGCGGGAAAGGGGGGGGGGAGAAAAATAACTCAAGGTTGTGTCATACACCTACAAAATATTGGCTAAAGAGGATAATAGTTAGACCCATAGAAATGGCAAGGAAATGGTTAAAAACAAGGCACAAGTCTTCTTCACCTTGTGAATTTATTTCCCTACCTATTTGTGTTATGCCCTAATATTTCTCTGAAGAACTTGCAATGGAAAATATGACTTCAGAAGATGCTTTCTGGGTGGGGCAGAGGTGGGATACTAGCTGCCTGGCAGTGAGTTGCCTACTAGGAAGAGAGAGGATGTTCCAGGGAGACTGGCATTGTCACTTGGGGGCATGGCATGTGTCCTGGGGGCCCAGCATGTGGGGGGGTGCACGGTGTGTGTCCGGGAGGGGCCACAATGGTACCCCCTCCCTGATAGTGCCAGGGGTGGTGCACTCCCCCCCCCCCGTTTCTCCACCAGTGTCTCCACCTCCTGCATTCCCCCCAAAACTATGTGGGTCAGGAGAACAGTGGGGGGGGGGCAGGAGATGGGAGATAATTTCATCCAGCAAGCAGAAATGATTGCACTGGTGGAAACATTGCCTTAGTGTGATGCTACATTCCACTCACAGTATTCTCCCGAACTGTTATGCAAAGAAGGGGATTAGGGGGAGCTAAATAGTTGCTGTTTTTGCTTTTTCTTCTTCTTCCAAAGACTGGAAGAAATCTACAAAATCTTGAAGGATTGAAGCAGTGTTGAGTTTCCCACTATTTTCCAGTGATAAATACAGGCATTCCAAAGGGATGATCCCATTTCCATTACAAACCTTTGTCTTGTATTAAATAAAAATATATCAAAATTTAGTATTAGGTGCTTTATGGCTTCAACCTTTTCAGTATTCCATACTTTGATTGCCCTGCCCTTCCACTCTACTTACAGTTTACAACCTTACAGAAGAGCAGATACAGCACAATTGTCCAGCCAAAACCCCCCAAAATATAAAAGATAAAGCAGAAAAGGTCAAAAGTTTGCATGTCTATTTTCTTGCTAGGTATAATTAAACAGGCATCAAAATTTATAGACCTCATTTACTTTGATGAAGCATGTAAGGTGAGAAAGGGATAACCTAATTCCAATGGTCTTTCTAAGTATTAGGAATTATGCTAGGAGCCTACAAAATGGCCAATGGCCAGGGATGATGTGAGTTGTAGCCCCACCCCTGCGAAGGAATGAGTTAATTCTCCATAAGTCAGTTGGAATGATTTATTTCTAAGGTACAGCTGCAGAGTGCACATGATGTCCTGATCTCTGTTGCAGTCCAGCCTTGGTAAGAAGCTCATGTTACAGCTTTCTGTGTAGGACAGATTGTTGAGACAGAACTGGAAACAAATTGAAAAAACTGAAGACCATAGACTCAGAGAAATGTGGATTTTGTAGGACTCTGGCAACTTTGTACTACACACTTGCTGAGAACTTTGTTGAATGAAGGACTCTGAAAGCTCTCTCTGGGCTCGGAGAGACTTTTTGAAGCAACTGTGTATAGTTTGTATATAGTTTGTGTTTACTGAGTAAAACAATCTCTGCTACACTCACATTTGCTTTGGTAAGCTTATTCGCCTTGACTGAACTTCTGACTGCACACAAACACACCATGCCCGCCATGAAAACTTACAAAGTCAACTGTATCTTAACATTTTAATTCAAAACATAAGAATACCTAGAATGCAAATCATGTGAGGACCATCATTTGGTCTTTCCTCATTCTTCCTTGAAGACATAATGCTGCCTGATCTCAAAATATAGACTAGAAAATCAGGAATACACTGATTAGGAATACACTGTGTATCTGAAGAAGTGTGCATGCACACGAAAGCTCATACCAAGAACTAACTTAGTTGGTCTTTAAGGTGCTACTGGAAGGAATTTTTTTATTTTGTTTTGACTATGGCAGACCAACACGGCTACCTATCTGTAACAGGAATACACTGTGAGCTCTCATTCTTTCCTCTCATGTGCTCCTTTCCACCTTTTTTCATTTGTCTGATGCTAATTATGGCAAATGTTATTTCTGCACTATATGTCAATGTCTGTTCTTTTCATTTTCTCCTTTTTCTCATCTTAAATTCATATCACTAAATTTCCATATTTGTATTTTTTTTAAAAAAACCTCTTGATGAATATAAACTGATCTGTAACAATGTTCTCAGTAGAATAAGAATTTTGGCATTCTCATTTTTGACCATTTGGTGGGGGAGGAATAAAAGTTCAGAAAATTGGGGCTTTAAAACACACTGGGTTCCTCCATGGCTTCCAGAGGCTCAAAACATCAGCTCCTTGACCTCCAACAAATGGAGCATCGTGAAAATGATGTTAACAGGAAGGTCAGAGCCTACACACTTGTCTCCACAGCCTACTCTTGAGTGTTTAGTTAGCACATCTACAGACTGTCTGAAGAAGACTAGAAATATTTTTATCATTTTGATGGTTTGGGACATTTACCAACTTCAATATGGCATGTGTCCTTTATTGTTAAATTATGGAACTTATTATTGGTTATGTAACAAATGGTCATGAAATTTAGGAGTAGATAGAACTTTCTGATATATTGACCTATGGACTTTTATAACATGGATGACAAATCTGTGGCCCTCGAGGTGTTTTAGGACTTTCATTGTCCCTGACCATTACCATATCAGGCTGGAGTTGATGGGAGATGGAGCTCAATGACATCTAGTGGACCACTGGTTCCTCATCCCTGTCTTATAATTGCTGATAAGAGTCTACACTTAGGCCAGAACTACAAGTGATGTGTACTAGGGGAGTGGTGCTAAAAGCAACGTTGTTAGTGTTACTTTCCCTGCCCCACTTCACCTCACTGGTTGCTTCTGGCAAGGAAGAGATAGGTCAGCATGGGGAGTGCCATTTAGGAAGCAGTTTACAGCAGTCCAGTCTTACTGAATGTCTGCCATTAACATAGAACAACTGGCAAATAATATTAATTGGATTCACTATAATATCTCCTTTATGCTGAAATCTGGCAATTTTCTTTGAGATGTTTTGCAGTCTGAATGGAGTCACGAATGCAGATATGATGGTCTGGCAGAATAGCAAACGCATAACAGCAGGATGTTCTGGAGCAGCTGCAGGTCTGCTGCAAATATTCATCTGCCCCCCCACCCCCGCTGGCTGCCCTGCAAAATACTTGACCATAAGAAAATGAGAGAAATGATTAGTTCATCCTCGGTTAGAAGCAGTGCTTGACAAAACAAGGAGTATCTTAATGAAGCAATGCTTAATTTGAAGTGACATTTATGCACTTCGGTGTTTACCAAGTTCTCAGCTACTTTCTCATGTAATTACCTGTCTTAGCAGTGCAGCTTGACAAACTCTGTTATAAAGGAAGAAGCAAATGAGACTATAACAACTGATTTGCCTTTTTTTCGGTAAATGGTTCCATCTTTAAAATCAGGCTAGATTCACATCCAGAAGAAGTGTTGTGCCAAATTCTGATCCTTGCCCCCCCCCCCAATCTATTCATTCTCTGGGAAAGACATTCATTTTGGATAATGTGTGTGAATTTTAAAGGGGTTGGGGTATGCTTACCTTATGAATGCAATGAGGTGGCCAAGGGATTCCTTTCCACCACCACACCCACCCACAAAATAGGCTTTTAACACCCTGTTAGCACTTGTGCTTCGAGCCCCAAAACCCATCCCGAATGGAAATAAAGACACAGTGGAGACAGAATTTAGTTTAAATGTTAATTGGCAAATTTTGGCCACAACTTTATTAAAATACACAAATGTGACTGGTATTGGTATCAAACTATATCTGGCTCCTGCCCCACCCTGCAGGAAGCCTGGAATGGTAAACAACCAGCAGGGGGATCTCTGTCAGTGTATATTGACTGGTGCTCACCCCTGGGGTTCCAAGGGGTCCTGGCATGGCCCTAGCCCCTCTCTGGGCTTCGGATGAGATCCAGACCCCCGGATTCCTTTAACAGAATACCCTATTCATTGGAGGGGCAGGTGATGGCTGCACCTCCCCTCCCCACATTCCCCTAAACCAATGCCTAACCGCCAAACCTAACAAAGTTGTGATGATTGCTAAGAGGTAGGCAAAAACATAGTGGCCACAGCCAATCTGCCACATTGGGAAAATTCCTACCTGGCCCCCATTCCAAAAGAGGTGACCAACCGAAGTCCAAAGCAAGGCCAAACACGACCTAATTAATGGGTGGGTGGGCGGGTGTCCCTACGTTGTGCTGCCAAATAGATACCCCCAACCTCCAACCTTGCCATGCTGCTGATTAGCTAAAGGCCATTGGCATAACTGTGACACCACCAGCTTGGAGCGGGGCAAGCCCCAACCACAAGCTGGTTAGGGAAGAGTTTCAGGGCCGAGCACAACATGGACCTTCTGTTAGGAGGATCCAACTTGTAGCAGCAGAAGGCTCTTTAAAGAAAGTATTTAGCTTGGCAGGCATTACATGGCATCATATCCAGAAGTGTTGCAAAGCTGGAAGCTTGTCTTCAAAGATCCGTATGCTGTTGTGAGCATGCGAATGGGAGTTTTAAAACCTGTTTTAAAGTGTCTGAGTGTAAAAACGTATACTTTTTTAAAAATGAGACTTTATACACCCCACAATCCTTTTGAAGCTTCTTCATTTCATCACCCCTCAAATGCTTAAAATAATGACCATTCAAAAGCTTGGCACAACCCTACCCCAATGTAACTTCCTAGTGAAACACTTAAGTTGTAATTCTAGCTTTTAAGACCATCCCCTTTAAAATGATAGCTTTTCATTTTAGTTTTTAGCCTCTATGGCTGCCTTTTGTAATGGATAATTTGTGGCGAGGGTGGCGGCGGTTATATGTGACTGTGTGGAACGTGTAGTTTGGTTCTTCTAACTGTGGGACTTTGATATTTGTTTTCCTGACATAAAACTGTGGCTTCATCAGGTAGACCTGTTGACTTAAGAAGTTGAGTTTCACAGAATGCTGTACAAAATGAAATTCTAAATATGGTTCTAGCTGACTTCTCTTGTGCTCCATACCTTCTGGAAATATTTTGTTATACTTACATGGCTAGAAACACAAATGTGAAACATTCTATCTTGCAACACATTTTTCAAAAATTACCCAAATAGTAAAAGAAACAAAAGGCTTCATAAATATTGTTCAGCTGTGGAAGCAATTGTGGAACAAATTATACAAGAAAGATATCAGTGTGGATGATTGCACCTTAGAAAAAGGAGAATGCTCAGTTTTGTCCTGATAATTCTTACAAACTATTGTAAACATTCCATTTGTTATATAATGAAAGCAAGCACACACACTCATATTGACTTAATCTAAGAACAAGTAGGCATTAATTATTGGTCATTCAAGCATTGCAAAGCATGTATAGTGTTAAGTTGTGGGTGAACATATCAGACGACACAGCGATTCTTCAAACAGTTCTTGTTTATTCACAGGCCAGAACAGAACTGAACTGAAGGGTTCAGCCAGCCTGCTTATATAGAGCTCCAGTACAACGCAACTGTAACAACGTTCTATAACTATCCAATCACTGAACGTCACTTTCAATCCCTTACTTGCATATCTGGACCTGAGTGAAAACTATCTACAGTATCCCCCTACTGGCCCAGGGTGAGAACTTCAGTGCATAACATATAGGTTAATCCTTCAGAGAAGTTTAGTTGCTTGTGTGTAAAACTCTAAAACCCACCATAAAAGTGTGAATCACTAATACTGATAACTATGCATGCCACTTTGCCATTTTGTAAGAACACATTTATGACTATATATAAAAATGGAAAGTGCTCCACTACATATCCATGTATAATATGCTTTAGGGTGTTAAAAACTCATCCAGATGTCATTTTTAAGAGTACTGAAAATGGCCTGAAAATAGCACAGAATCTAAATACACTTTAACTCTATATTGATTTTGTCACTCTCCTCTAGGATTTTCCCCATTGAGTTGCACTATATAATATACTACCAAAAATCAGGCAGGAGAAAGGCCAAAAACAACCTCCCTGGTTTGCATTCTTTTCGTAAAATAGGTTGCTTTTTAAAAAGTGTATTCGTATGACATGTGAGAGACAGATATTGGGATAATCAACTCATAGAGAGGGAACAGGGTTGTACTCAGTGGCCCATATCCAACCTTCATATGCTGAGTGAGTCTTCTGTACAGACCTGGTGTCAGCCTTCTCAAACCTGGTGGCATCTAGATGTTCTGGACTACCGTTCTAGACTATCATTCCTTACCTTACCATTACCCATCTATCTGGAGCTTATTAGAGTTGTAGTCCAAAACATCTGCAGAGCTACCCTATGGACTAACAAAATTTTATTGTATATGTCCCTTTGCAAATAATCTGTACTTTGCCAAAAAGTTAAGTGCGGTAGCCCTGATCAACTAACAGAGACTGGTAAAACCCTCTTCATTTCCGTCATCTGCACAACATTGCTATGGTGCCAGATTTTAAATATAATTTCATAAAACTCATCCAAAGACAGATTTGACAAATATTTATTAGCAAATTAATACATTAAGGAAGCTTTTTAATGACAGTTAACTACCCATTTCTATCAACCACTCCTCACAATTATACTTTTGCTACACATTGCAATTATAGTGCAAGAAAAAGGTCCCATACGCACAACTAACCACTTAGTAAATGATAGGCTACGTTGATAATTGCAAACAAGGTCGAGCTAACAGAATGAAAATACCTTTCTAGGTTCTATAATAATCTTCCCTGTGGGCTGCTCTCCTATTGTATATGCCTCAATTGCTTTAGAATTCAAAAGACAGATTAAAGTAATATTTGCTTGAATTGTTCCTGCTGCCAGCCACAAACCCTATTTTGCACATTTTGAACTAATTATAAACTGTTTATCCCACTTTCAAAGAGAATGTGCTTATTTATACTATACTATACTATACTATACTATACTATACTATACTATACTATACTATACTATACTATACTATACTATACTATACTATACTATACTATACTATATATGCTGAGCATTTCCATTACCTGCAGTTATAAACACTTACTTGAGAGTATGCCCCATTGAAGAACTCAATCAGATTTAGAAGTACACAAGTATAGGATTGTACTGTTGGTTGTTGTTTAATCAGTTTGTTAGTTATTTGCTGCATAAGGGGTCTTGAAGGGACTTGCAAAATTTTAAGAGCATAAAGATTGACATAAAATCTAAAGGAAGAAAATATGTTATATTAAAAGTGCTACAGTAACTCTTGGTACACTATGTTAACCTAAATAATATGTTCAGGTCATATGGAAATGGCTGAGATGATATTCGGGGCAAAATGCTTCAGATTTCAGCAAATGTTTGTCACAACCACTTGCACCATACTTTGTCTTTTAAAAAATAACTACCGTGTAAGTGAGCATAGAATTCCCACCATTGAGGTGATAATAATGATAGATTTTGGGGAACTTTTTGAGGGTCTGGAGAATGAAATTTCATCCATAAAAGGAAATAAGTAAACAGCCCACCCATCTTATTTAGTTGTTTTACCTGATTCACCATTCCATGGAGAATCTTAGGCACAATTCCCCCCCCCCCCCGATTCTTTATTTCCCTGTTCCTTTGAAACCATTTTACATGAGTTAATTAAAAGAAAATGGTTGCTACAAAATGGGCCCCACTTCTTTCCAGGAATCCATTTTGGGTGCCAAGCAATGCCAGCTGTTCCGTCTTTCATTTTGGAGTGAGTGAGTCATACTTTTGCCAAATAAGCAAATACATAACCAGTCATTAGCATTTGGTGAAATGAAATTCAAATCCTCTTTAAAAAGTGATTCTTTTACACTTAGTATATTTCATTTCTTTTACAAGAAATGGTTTGCCTTACACTTTGTTCCCAGCCAAGCTTTGCATCTTCAGACCTTTAACCCTCCCCCTTTAAAAAAAATTCAGACAAGACTCAAATTTTGGTTTGGTTTTTGGAAGAATTTAGGCCTCAACTTTATTGATTACAGCAAGTGAATGGTTGCATAGGCTCTGGTTCGACTAGCTCCCTGCCATGCAGGTAGCGCTGACCCAGGGCACCAGCATAGGTCAGCCTAGGGAGAACACCTGGATAAGCGGAAAGCCAGGAACAGGCTATCTCTGCCACCCAAATGTCCCCCTGGACTCAGGCACGGGCACAACTCCCTCACAGGGGTTGACCAAACCATTGAGTCCCTGGATTCCTTTAACAGAATACCCTTCACATAGGGATGGCAAGAGCGTTCTCCCATCCCTATCACCTGAACCAGAGCCTTTCTGCAACCTTTCAAGTTGTGACGATTTGCTACACAGCAGGTGAAACCCAAATGGCACCAGCCAATCAGCCAAGTGGGGAAAATTCCTGCAGTGCCCCTGTCCCAATGACAGATGACACACAATGGCATAGCAAGGTCAAGTGTACAGCCCTAAACATAGGGAGAGGTGGGCAGGTGTTCCAATGCATGCACCGAAAGAGGAAGCTCTGGGTCACGTGCATAGATACATATAGGTCCCTTGATCTGTTTAGCCTGCGTCCCATTGGCCTGATTAAATCCAGCATCAAGGGACCTACCAATTGGGTGTTGTGGCTAATCAATCAACTCACCCACAACACAGGGTTTGGTTGCCAGGTCTCACCGCAACACATGCCCTCTTTAAGGGAGGACCCGATTTCTCAGAAGGAAGCTCCTCTGAGTTCTGTAGTATTCAACCTGAGGGACTCAGGTGGTGCTGTGGTCTAAAACACCAAGCCTCTTGGGTTTGCTGGTCGTAAGGCTGGCAGTTTTGAATCCATGTGACGGGGTGAGCTCCTCTTGCTTTGTTCCAGCTTCTGCCAACCTCACAGTTCATACCAGCACGAGTAGATTAATAGGTACCGCTGCGGCAGGGAGGTAATGGTGTTTCCATGCACCAGAAGTGGTTTAGTCATGCTGGCCACATGACCCGGAAAGCTATCCGTGGACAAACACCAGCTGCCTTGGCCTGAAAGTAGAGATGAACACCACCATAGTCAAATTTGACTGTCCTTTACCTTTAGCTTACATTGGTGCAGAGTTGCAGCAATCCTCCCTTAGAATATGAAAGGAATCCAAGCAAAAAAGCCCAGCCACCCCAAAATTGCTTTACAATACTACATTACTAATTACTATGTACTGGCACTGTCTAAACCAATGCTAAAGGATGAACAGATGCTGCTTATCACACTGCTTTTAAAATAGTATTATTATTTTACGAGTATTAAGATATATACGGAATGGTAACTTTAACAGAATACAAGAATAATAAAAATCTACAAATCAGATTGGACACCTTGCAAGGGATGTGTAGCATAGATGAAAACTAAGTGAAGTAATGCTAAGTTTCTAGATACCCTAAATGACTAGCCCAGGCATAGGGAAACTCGGCCCTCCAGATGTTTTAGGACTACAACTCCCATCATCCCTAGCTAACAGGACCAGTGGTCAGGGATGATGGGAATTGTAGTCCCAAAACATCTGGAGGGCCGAGTTTGCCTATGCCTGGACTAGCCTATGAGGGAATGTAGTAACAGGGCTGAAAAATATCTGAGATGGGCTTCCATTGCCCAGTAAGAAAAGTTGAAAGAAACACAATCCCTCTTGATTTATTTTTTTTTGTCAAAATATATCTATGTTGTAAGAAAGCGTGTTCTCCTTCATGGAGAGCACGTTTTGCGGTGGGGTCTACTGAGCCACCCCCTTTGTTGCCAGGCAGGTTCTCCAAGTTGGCCTGGGGGCAGCGATTGGTTTGCTGGGTTGCTGGGGTAAAAGTGATGTTGCAATTTTGGTGGGAGGGGTAAAATGTTTAAATACTCTGCACGCAGCTTGGGGCTTTCTCTTTTGCTGCGTGCAACGGATCACCCGCCCACCCGCCCTAGAGTAAGGGGTTATTGCGTTGACCTTGTTATGCCTGTCATGGAGTCATCTGCCTTCGAGCAGGGGCCTGGTAGGAATTTTTCCATCTAGCAAATTGGCCGGCTGGGTGGTTTTTGCCTACTGCATAGCAAATCGTCACAACTTGTAAGGTTGCGGTTAGGCATTGGTTATAAATTGGTGGAGGAGGGGTTAGGATAGGCTGGACCTGCCCCTCCATGGTTGCTGTGGAAAGGGAATTCTGTTAAAGGAATCCTGGGGCTTGCCATCTTTTTGTCCAATCCCTGGAATGGGACTAGGGCCGACAAGCCTTCGGGGAGCTTGCGGGTAAGAATTGAGGGCCTGTGACTCAGCTCCAATTCTCCCCCGACTTGTTTTCCCACACTGGCTTTCGGTGGTGCCCAGAAGTCAGTTCTGTCCCCAGGCGGGGAGGCGGGGGACACAGATAGTCTTAACCACTGCCTAAACAACCACTCATGGTTTGTAATTGAATAAAGTTGTGGCCAAAATCATGCCAAAAATCTTAAACAAAAATTATGTGTCTGTTGTGAGTTATTTGGGGGGTGGATTGGGGACCTCGACACACAATCATTAATTCAAGTGCTGTACTCCATCCTCTGTTTAAAGTGCCCCTTTCTGTGTTCAAAAGGGCACTTTTCCTTGGGAGCATGCATCAAAGAACTCAGTGAGGCTGACTTCCAAATAAACATACATATGATTGAACTATAAATAAATGTATTGACTGTCTTTTGAACTCAATTGACCCAAATCAACTATTAATATTAGTGTCCTTTTCAATGAATGATTTGTGATGACTTTCTTTTAAAGAGAAAGGTACATGATACAGACAAGTGGAATATGAACACGCAATTTCTAATGAAGAAATTGATATCTATAATACAATGCATGTCTATAATGCATTATTCATACTGGAATAATGGACACTGTCATCAATGGCTATTCAACAAATACGTTACAGCAAAATACTATTATTATCATTCTTTATAGGGAAATAAGGTTTGACCTAAAAAATGGAAAGCTCTGTGAAATCACACATCAAGTAACTTCTAATTTTGCTACACCATATACAAAAATATCCTCATTAAAATGTAGTAAACATATTTACCATGTAATCCTAAATCCTGTAATCTTCCTAGAACAAAACCCCATTGAGATCAAATAGATTGACTCCCAGGAGGCATGTCTTGGGGGATCCCTAATATGCCACTCATGGTCACCATTGTTTTCTTTGGTGCCTGCCAAGGCCTGCTCCTGCTCCCCCCCTTTTCTTTGTAAAAAATAAATCGAATGTTGGAAGGGTTGTTCAGCTGGGTGTGTTTTGTGGTTCCCTTCCCCATACAGGGGAAGAGGAGTCCCAGAAGGAGTGATTCTGGAGCATGTCCAGTTTTCTTTCTCTTTTGGGGGTACTTTATGGTGCTAATTACAATTTGTAATGTCTCCCGAGGCCCAGAATATTTTAGAGCACTGATTACTAAAGTATGCATGATGGGTATGCATCAGCCATGGAAAGTGAAAAAAATATAGAATTGAAAGTTTGATAGTAATTACCATTTTCTCCCCATACTCCATATGTTATGAATGGTAACATGGCTCAGGTTTAGCCTTCTAGCCTAGTACTTCTGAAGCAGCTACTATAGCAGAAAATGCAGGATACCATTTCATATGCTTCTGAGGCATCATTTACCCTTTTGTTGGACGAATGAAATGTGTTCTGCGTCTATCATACTTTGTCTGCTGCAGCACAATCACAACTTATATTTTGGCCAGCACAGGAAATTCTGCTGGTCCCTTTCTTCTTAGCTTCCCCTGTTTTGTATTTACTTGTACTTTTTCAGTCAATGAAATGGAAGCATTAGTGCACATAAAATGTTTTTATTTCCTTTTTAAGAAATGTTCATTCCCTTAATTTCAACAGAAATAAAATGTTGTTTTAAAAGTCCTTCTAATTTCATTAAATGGCACCACACAGTTCCTACAACTTGAATTACTTGTGCGGAATAGCAATTTAAAAAGAGCATTTCAAAGAAATCTCTTTCCAAAAAGCTCTTAATAGAATATTTGTTCAGCTACTGCTGCATGTCAAAAGTGCGCACTCTTTAAAAATCAGAACACATTTGTAACGACTCCAGAACACTGAAGACGTGTAGCAAAACTCCAGAGAATTCATAATAGCTTTTCTGAGTGCAAAATGGGTCTATAGATAACAATTTAATGTCTTCCTTTCCATCCTATCTTGGATAAATTATTCATTTACCTCTTGTTAGTTAAATATGCATATTTGATGGTGCTTTAAAGAATTAGTAGTAATTTTTTTGCAATCAGAAGTGTTTCATTCAGGATCTGAGGATTTCATGAAATTATTATCTCACCCAACCCCAGAATTCTGCAACGTATATGCAGGCACATCCACTGTACGTGAAGCTTTTGCTGTAGCTCAGATGTCTGATTTGGTGGCCTAGCTCAGAAGTAGCATTCAACTTATGGTTTAGTGTCATGTGAGCGAGTCTTGCTCTCATTAACACCCCCTCCACTCTCTTCTTTGGGTGCAGTCACAAGGTGGAGACTGGAAGCTTTTGCTTCCACTTTTAGCTAGCTACAGTTGCTACATTGGTTTGCATGTGGATAAACAGTAGTTAATTTTAACTATAGTTGGAGGAACAAGTCAATGCTGTGACAAATTTGCAAGGCACTTTGAGGGCAAAAATGCTTATCTCCATAATGAGCACTCACACTTTACACTGTGGGTGCCCTTTGCCAGATCGTGCAGGGAACTTACTGGTTGTATGGGCTGGCCTGCCTCTCAGTGTTATTCTTTGGAGGTTCACGCCCAGCCTCAGTTAGTCAATTTACACTGCTGGGAGGTGGGGCCAGTTGCATAAATAAGGGGTGGAGTCGGCAGCAGCCAGGCAGTCGGCTCAGGAGCTTCAGCCACCCACCCACCCAACCCTCCCTTTGTTTAATGTTTCTTGTTTGCAGGTTAACCCTTTTCTTCCTGTTTAGTGGGCGCTGCTACATTCTTTTGACTGGTTGCTGTTGAAGAACCAGGAAGATCCTGCATTGGCAGGTTTTGTCCTCCCTGTAGCAATTCGTCATAACTTTGGCAGTTTAAGGCCTTGGGTGGAATCCTTTAGTCTTTTCTTCCCTATAATGGGTGTGTGTGTGAAGTGCTGACTCACCCCCCCCCCACGGTAGTGATTCCCAGTTCCCTCTTAAAGGGATTGTAACATGGGTGTCACTGGCCATACACTGAAATATTGCGTGCGGGAATATGGGGTGGGCTGCCTGCGTACACGTGTGTCTTACAGTGCACCCCCATATCCCATTAACCCTGAGGAGCCCCAGTTCCCCCGGCTGGGGGGCTGGGAGGGATACACGCCCAATGCCTAAGCCAAGGTCTTCCTACATTTGAAAGTTTAATAAAGTTGTGGCCAAATGTTAATTCCATAGCATATTATCACGAGTCATTATTCCTTTCTGGTGGCCCCTGGGGGCTGAAGCAGTTGCTGCCTGGTCACACAATGTATTGAGAAGCATTGCTATGACAGCTGCTGGGAAAGTGTCTGTCCTGATTCTCTGAAGGCTCTGTGAGTAAGGTGTCCCTGCAGGGGTTCAGGGGAGGAGATGTGGGCCCTCCTGCCTGAAGTTCCACATGTGATGGACCAAGGAGTGGATTCATCCCCTCAAGACAGTCATCAGCAGAAGACAATCTCTCCAAAGGTTCCTGGTTTGGACCCAGGACACCCAAAGATCTAGAATGATTTTCCTTTTGCTGCAAAGGAAATGTTTATGGATACAAATCCAACTCCCAGATTGCACATGTATAGATGAATGACCTTTTCTTCTAAAATGCAAAGCAAAAACACCAAAATATATTTAAGAAGTAGGGCACTAGAAGCTCCCACACTCCACCAATCAACATAAGAAATGCAGGAAAAATGGGTGGTTATAAACAATACCCCAAAGCTAAAAATTTCTCATTTTACACATGCACTTATAACTACCAGATCGAAGCCAGCTGCACAATGGTGAAAATCTCTTCTCTCCCACTTAATGATCCTAAAAGTAATTTACAAAATATTTATTTTAGAAAATCATGCCCCACTTTTCTTGCTGCAGAAATTTGGTACCCTTGCAAAGGTTTATGTGCTGAGACACATATAAATCTTTTGCAAAGAAAAAAAAAGCGGTGGTTGAGGAATAGTATTGTAACATGCGCTGACACCATCCCAACTGTGGTGTTGTAAATGGCTATCTTTTAAGGTTCTATTTTGCTCTTCATTTATTTAGAAAAATAGACTTCCTGCACTGGGTTTGGGGACCATTGAAGTGTCTGGTCACAGCTGGTCAGTGCACCCTCTCATCTCCATGTCATCACCTCCCAGTGCTCCAAGTCCTCTGCCATTTCTGACACACTCGCACAGACTTTGCACTCTGTTGCTTCCATCACTGTCGGGAAAGCTCAGTTGCTAGAGCATGAGACTCGGAATCTTAGGGTTGTGGATTTGACCCAAAGATCCCTGCATTACAGGCAGTTGGACTAGATGACCCTTGTGGTCCTTCTATGATTTTATTCTCATAGTAAGGAGGCTACTGCTGGATAGTGCAAGCTCTACACACCCGGCCGCAAGGAGAGTAAGGAATTCTGTTAGGATGCATTGCACAGCAGTAGCCATACATTGAGCCAGATTGACTGCGGGCATCTCCCAGAAACTTCCTATTAACAAACAGCAGCAATGTCATGATGGGCTCAAGGAAAGCATCTGTCCATAGCCAAACTGATTATTCCTACCTGCTGGCCTGCTTGGGGAGTCTATACACTGACATTTCCCTCTCATATACTCTGTAACCAACATATAGAAGATTAGGGGAAGGTTTGGGAGAAGACAGGAGTGTGCAGGAAGTTTGAGCAAGCACAACTTCTGACTTGTACTTGGTTGGTAGAGAGGTTGGCAGAGAGCATAAGCACAGTCTCACTTTTTCCTAAGGAAAAGCGTCTTCTTGGGTGAGATTTTTAAAGCAAGGCTCACTCCTTAAGAATCCTTAGAAAGCTTTTTAAATGTGTATTTTGCTTATTACAATTCCCACCGTGGTGCTTTTTGCTGTTTTTTTGCTATATATTCCACGCTTTCATACTGTATCTTGTCAAGCCGTAAATGCTGTTTGATTTCTTTTTTAAAGGAAACCAAGTTTTTATAAAGACCTTCTGCTCAAGCAGTTTGATTCAGATTTAATGTCCATGCAAGACCTGTCAGGACTCACAAAAAATTGCAGGCATATGTTCTTTATGGATAATCTCTCACAGTGTGGTTAGCACAAGCAACTCACAGTTTGTGTGAGAATTTATCTCTAAGAAGCATGCCTCAAACTTTTGTTTGTCAAGCAATAAATTGGAAAGTAGTTTTAAAAGTGTAAAGGATGGTCAGAATGTGGAGACTGTCTATATTTTATGGCTCCAGAGAGGCCAACAAAGATGACACACTGCCAGATTTGTTAAAGGCACTGCGTTGTGTGCCCTCAAACAACCCGTTGGAACATCAAGAACATTTACTAGATGACCCAAGAGGCCTTCTGCAGACTTATTACCTGCAGGGTTTCTCTCTCCCCCCCCCCCAGCTTGACATGATTGCTGTTATTCGGACAGGAAAGTTACCTTTTTGTCCTGTAAACCTCATTTGTAATAGAACACTCTTACAGACACTTCAGTTCTAAAATGACATGGCAAGTGTGATAAGGAAAACAATGAGCAAATAAAATGTTGGCAACTGAGAGCAAATATCTTTCAGACAAAAGGACAAATTGCTGCAGTAACCTGGCCTGACATTGAACAATACACTTTCTTTGTATTAGCGTGGGATATAATAGTTCAAACCCCACCCACTGCATCCATAATTAATCTATAATGGTTTGGGGTGGGATTTTTTCCACACAGGATTTGCTCCTTGTCCAGTTGAAATTTCTGGCCATTATTCTATTGGCACATATAGCTGGGAGCAAATAGATATAAAGTATTCTCGAATAACTTTAGATTACCATTCCATATCCCTGTCACTGTAGTCTTTAAAAGATTAGCGTTTGATCTCCCTACATTTAGTATTTGATGTAAAGAAGCAGCTAAGTGTTCTTACTGTCAACATGCGTGTTGTAGAGTTTAATCATATAACACCTAGATTTTCACACTTTCTAAAGTGAAAAATATGTAAGCAGGAGACATTTCTACAGACTTTGCTGCTGATGCTTGATTGCAAGGTTATTTGGCATCTTATGGTCTTAATATTAGCCCCAAACACTGTTAAAGGATGCCATTGACTGATATAAACTCCACTCTTATATCTGAGGAATGTGTGCATACATTCATAGGAGCACTTCTAGAATACTATCAGATCATGAAAACTACAATCCTGAATCTGCTTATTGGGTGCTGGGAGGGAGATATGAATCTGTCAATTTCAGTTTCTCATTTTTACAACCATCAGTTCTATTTCCCCTCATTTTTACATCAGATTGCATGTTTTTTTAAAAAAATCCTCATGAAAACTCACCATAAAAATCAACATATTTTAAATACAAATATAATGCCTTTCTGTGTGTTTTCTATAACATATGCACACTTATATACACTCCCCTCTAACATTCATTCTTTTATTGGGGAACTGCACCACAAAATTCAGAGATGTGCAAATTTTGAAGGTAGTTGCATTTCACTGAACCTATTTTTCAGGAGGTGCAAATTAGGTAGATTCACAACAAAATGCAGCAACTTCTTAGTAGGGATTCAATCAGTAGGCCCCACTGAACTCAGTGAAACTTACTTTTGAAAAGATGTGTATATGATTGTGCTGTTAAGATATCTTCCTCATCTAGTGACCTGATTAATTTAGGCAGATTTTCACGTGCGTAGCTATCTGAGAACTCATTCTAATAAGAAGGGTATTAGAATGGTAAGCACAAAACATGCTTTACCATATGAAACTTACTGACCAAGTTAAAGATGCTTCTGAATCATTCTCCTTCAAAAACAAAAAAAAACAAAAAAAAACCGCTGCAAATCTAAAGCACATGGTCCCAATACTGAATCTGCACTGATGTTTGACTTTTGCACTATTCTTTTAGTTTGCATTGCCAGAATATTGAAGATCTCTGTCCACTCTTTCCCTTAGTATATAGCCATGTTGTTGCTGCATGTCCCTGTTCTCTGATTAGTAGCTGATCAGGAATGACACTTAGAAGTATTCTCAGATATGGTGCTATTCCTGTCCTTGATGTTTCATCCTTCTATATTTGAATATCTTGATGCTTTGATTTATTTTATCATCATTTTATGGTTTGCTTTCAGCTACCTTGTAAAGATTTGTATTATTAAAGGTGGAAAAAACAATCCATCAATAAATACCATATAAGTTTTCAGTTCAACACTTCCATGATTTCTCAGTTCTGTGTAATACTGTCTACAGAAGTGCAGCTTCTCATATGGCCTTGATTTTTTAAAAGACCAGACTGATTTAAACAGGTGTGAATTCTAACTTGAACCTCCATAGTCCTTTATTATTTGTGCCAGTTTTAGATCTTCCTTCATCGTAGAAAGTCTGAATGTCTAAAAAACCACAGCAGACTTATCATTCCTCAGTAGCTTCACAAAAGGGCTTGGAAATGTTCCACATTTCCTTTATTCTCTCCAAGCCAAAATCTTTTGTAGAAATCATAAGAAAAAGAAATTATTCATCTATCGAGAGGCTTGATTAATAAAATGACTCTGTGGGATTAAGCAAGGAGACTGCGGCTTGTAAGAGAGTGTTTATCTAATGGAAAACATCCCTTTAGAAGGAATGGAGCAAAATTTGAAAGCAGTTCATGCAGGTATACCTGGAGGGAAAAAATACTTTACAACCACTTATTTGATCAGTTAAATAACATGTTGGCTGATATTATTCTATTTTCTATAACAGGATTAGTCAGGTGTTTGCATTCTCTAAGTAATGATAGAGAATGTGGTTACCACCCTATGTTCAGTTCATACAGTTGAATATATATAATGTGTCCTGCTGCTCAAATTTCCTTATTCCTGTTGACATCTCCCCCTTTTATCCTATTTCTCAAGTTTAGTAAAAAAACAACAACCCCACAATGGATGTGAGTTACTATTATTCAATTGATTTCTATCTGCCCACATCTATTGGAAATCTTCAGGAGTTCACAGTCGCTGCGTTTCCAATAGCAATGCTCCCAAATGCACTGCTGCTTTTGAAATGGCATTGAAATTGTTTCTAATATCTTTTAACCAGATTGTTTGCAGAGATCTCTAATTATATATCTGTTTCATGCTTCTTTACCCTCTCAGAACCATTTGCACGGTAAATTTCATTTCTTCTATCTCTATGTTGTTATTCTATTCTGCATTCATACTGGATAGAGAATGTTCACAGTAGAAATTTTTGTCCTCTGAATACAGGCAACAGAGGTTTCCATATCATGTTCATGCCAAATCTTTGAATCAGGACTATTGAGCAAATTCACAGCTGTCAGATTATTAAACTCTGATCATTTGAGCACTGGACTGGAAAAGCTCTAAAGTGAGAAAGAACTGAACATCGTCATCATTATTATTATTAACATCACTATCATTATCAGATAATATACGGTATGCACCTATTTGCATAATAGTGTTTGTCTTTCAGGAGGGCCTTATCCCACAGAACTTGTGGCAGTTCTCACAAGTTCAGTATTTCTTGGTGCTTTCCAAAGTGTTCTTCTATTTGACGACTTTGGCTGTGGTTTTCTGTACGGTTGTATTCAAAATTGTAGTGGTGAATTAAAGCCTGTTGAAATGTGGCCTGTGACTGAACTGCTAAAAAGTAGGGATGGGGGAGAACTTGAGTTTGGTTCACATTTTAATGTGAACATAGCAAATTTGCACTTTTTGTTAAGTAACCCCCTGCAATCCAGTGTACATAGATTCAGGCAGAGGTTTTCAACCAGTGTGCTGTGGCACCCTGGGGTGCTTTGAATGATGGTGAGAGGTGCCACAGGCAATACTGGCCTCTGTCCCTCTTTCCTTCCTCTGATGCCCACTTGCATCTCTGCCTCCCAAACGCTTGCACAGCTGTTTATTGCAGCAGCCCTAGCTATAAGCTCCCCAGGCGAATGGTGCCTCTGGGGCTGACCAGGGGGTGCTTCCCAGGCCCCTGTGGGGCAGTGTGAAGAGGGACCTCTCTTTGGAGCAGGGGGCAGCTCAGAAACCAGGGGTGGCAGTGCAGCTGCCCAGAGGACTCCCAAGGAGAGGGGGAAAGAGAAGAGGCTGAGGGAACACTCCACAAGAGAAGGTGATAGAAAAGGGGTGAGGGGCTGCCAGCTCTGCAGGCAAGGGGTGACATAACTGGGCTCCTGAACAGAAAGAATGTAGTTGGTCAAGGGAACCAGGGACCCCAAAGGGTTGAAAACATAGGGAATATGTGCTACTTAGTTCAGTGGGATTTACTTGTAAATAATGAAGGTGTTAGTGAAGAAATGAAATTGTCTTAATTAAAATATTAAGAACAAAGGAAGACAAGTGGGTAAAGGTTTAACAAAAAATTATCATCTAAGAGCCTAGCAACCCTGTCTACCATATCTATGTATGTTGTATTCTATGTCTTTGGCTACAATCCCATACACGTAGCTGGACATAAGCTCCAATGGAATGTACAAAAATATGTATCAATCTTCACACATACATAGAAACGTCCTTAGATGTTAGGAACATTTCAGAAGCTTGATCATGGTGCCACAGTCCACTTTCCCCAATTTTTATATTCATATTGATTGTATAATCATGACATGTGTATGGGGAGACACATCAATGAGTTCTCCTAGCTTCCATACCAGATCGGCTTATATCTGAGTGATAGTCACACAAATAGCACTTCTGCTTTTCCAGATTTCTAATTTTCCAAATGTTCAGGCTGTCACTTAAAGCCTGCCTTTGGGTGTTACATCAACAGGCAGTGAAATGTCTTGTGCTTTTGCATTTCATCTGCCTTTCCTTGTTCATTTGCTTATGATTATTAAAATGCTGAAGGGGAAGCTTCTCCACAGAAAGATACATGGGTTTCAGATGCATGTAGATGAGCTCCTGAATGTCCAAGTTTCTTTTTAAGGTAGGGATTGGGAAACTGTGGCTTTCCACCTGTCTCCCATCAGCCCCACCCAGCAAGGCCAACAGCCAGGGATGATGGGCATTGTAGTACAGCTTCTCCGTTCCTGGTTAAAGGTGTTAAAGCGAGTTAAAGCAAGAACTCATTTTCAGCAAGATACCACTTACTCCCCTCGCCTGAAGAAAAGTGACATCAACAATAGGCTTGCTAGAGTGTGCTGTAGTTGAGTTTCAGTGACAAAATAGATTAAGGGAATTACTTCTTCAGGAAGGGGATATGGGCCTATTGTCAAGACAGTCCTGGAGGAAAACATATTTAGAAAATGGATTTACAGTATCTCTTTCAGCTGCATGTGCAGTAAATGAGCTTGCTGCAGGTTATTTTTCTTGAGGCCAATAATAAACTCATTTCCTATCAGTCAAACAATAATTTATCAGTTCTGGGAACAAGCTAAGAATCATATGCCGGGCTTCCCCCTCAATAGTGCTATTCATTACTGTCATCAGACAGACATTCCAGGGCAGTCTGCAGTGGAAAGCTAGACTCTTGCAGATGGTGAATTGTCCTTGAATTGGGACTTGAGGGAGGTTCACAAGGACCAGCTACTTGCTGTTTAAAACCAGCACACATAGAGCAATTGGCTTGACCCCGGAAATTTTGTCACCATCTTTTCAAACATGAACTTAGCAACTTTATTTTGGGAGACACTTCACAACTATTTTTAGCCTACTTTCCTGGTGATCTATCATATTCTAAAGTGAAATGAACGAGTGAAGAGTGAAGGGTTATGCAGATAGGGGCTGACGTGATTTTCAGTGCCCTTCGCTGAATCCTGTAGGGCAGGGCTCTGCCTAATGAACAAGACTGGTAAGAGTGAGATGAGGGAAAGTAACTCTCCAATCTTCCACTTTAAAAAATTCTGCAAGAATGAGGCACCTGGTGCCTTCGCCTAATTCCGTCTGTTTCCTTTATTCCTCCTACAGGACAGTGTCCTCTTTCCCCACCCCCATGTTCCCAGCCACCCTCCTCTGGGAATGGAGGAGGAGGAGGAGGGATTGGCAGGCATCAAAAAGGGGATGGGATGTGTCTTCTTGAAGTGAAAGCAGGTGTCTTGTGTCATTCACACTTTCCCTCTCATTCATTCCCATAGGTGAATGGATGGCAGATGACTATGGGATGAGGGAGGAGATGACTGCCCGGAGGGAGAAAATTCTTTTGTTAAATACATACTAAATAATGATGAACTCACTGAAGTGTGGCATCACTGCAGCAACTGTAAATAACAGTGCAGCTCTCGTCATGTCTACTCTGAGGTAATCCCACCGAGTTGAATGGGGCTCACTCCCAGATAAGTATGTCTCCCAACCACAGTTTTGGCAGTAAGCCCTATTGAATATAGTGGGACTTACTTTTAAATAAGCCTAAGTAGGATCAGGCTCTTACAATCAAACTCAGACATATTATATTTTTGTGATCCAAAAAGAGCAGGTGGGCACTTATCCATCAAGAAAAAAATCCATAGTTATTTACATATTTCATACATCTGCATTTTATTTGAGCTAAATGCAAGACATATTCCAAATTATTTGCATATAAATGAAAAGCAGCAAGATGTATTTTTGACAGCTCTGCTTATAAATAGAGTTTTCAAACTCCTTATTTTGGGGGATCGTGCTGCTGTTCTGTGACTGGTGCTTAATCACACACACAAAAACCACTTTCAACTCAATTGCACCAAGGACTGAAATTCACTTCAGCTATGACTACTATGGCAAAAGGAGATGTATTAACTAAACTCCCATTTTTGTATGGCTTTGAAAAGTTGCACAGATAACAAGGCGAGATCTAGACACATCAAAGAAGCATTTCAGTTTAAAGCATTGTAAATTTTAACAGGGAAAACAGGTAGAGAAAAATGGGACTCCATGTCGCCATCTGGTGGCACATACAACACATATAATTCTCTTTTTCTTTACCAGTCTAGCTGAGACCTAAGACTACAGAATGGATATCCAGAACACAGTCTTGAGGGCCTAGTTAAGTCCAGCAAGACTCTCTCCGGTGATGTATTAGTTGTGAAGATGTGATCATATCTAGCTCTGATAGGATTCTTGCTCCATCACCTAATATCCTTTGAAATGAGGAGGCAAAAACACCACCCATAGTATCACCTGCATTGTATTTAGTGACAGGTGGGTTGGATACTGTACAAATGCAATGAAGTGATAGAGATACAGTGAGAAATACAGCAGTGTTCCTATTATCACCTTTCAGTTTATCGCAAAGAGATGCTTAATTGACTTCCCACACTACCCAGCCTAGAGAATAGTATGGACCAGTAAATAAGTTCCAGAGGTTCTGAAACCACCATGCAACTATATGTAACTATCCAATATAAGTACAGTGGTACCTCGGGTTAAGAACTTAATTCGTTCTGGAGGTCCATTCTTAACCTGAAACTGTTCTTAACCTGAGGTACCACTTTAGCTCATCCTGAAGCAAAGTTCTTAACCCGAGGTACTACTTCCGGGTTAGTGGTGTCTGTAACCTGAAGCATCTGTAACCTGAGGTACCACTGTACAATTAAGGAAAAGCATTAGAACAAAACACTTTGTAGATATTAGAAAGTAATTATTCAACATTGTGTGTTGAAATAATATCTTTGTTCAACACAGTCGACACTAAGATTTGAAAAAATATCATTAAGTCTTTCTCAAGATACAAATTTATCTTCCATTACCAGATTTCAGGCTAGCTATTTGACATTTTAAGAGAAAAAGGTGAATAATATTACTGTAATAGTCTGTAATTTTCTGGATTAAAAAGCAGAACCTATATGCTCAGCAGGCTATGAATTTAAATCATCTTAAAGGGAAAAGGGCGTCATTAATTTTAAACGGGAGAGGGAAAGGACATGAAATTTTAAAATCAAACCTTGATCTATAAATATAGGCATGTTCTGCTGCATCAAAACTATTAGGTCCAAAGGAACCATGCACAGGAAGGAGATTGCAAAGAAAGTCCAGAAGCTCTCTTGTGCCTCCATTCATTTTCATGCTGAGTCTTGGGTTGTGTACTGGATCCGGCCCATTCCTGAGCTCAAACAGATATATTCAGAGGGACTCGGGTGTCAGGTGAGTTGGCTACAAAGAGCCACGTATTGCTACAGGTCAAGATGGCCCAGAGCTATCTGTTGTTGTCAGAGTATGGCGCATAAGGCAGAGAGGCATCAGGTGGCCGGCTTTAATTTCGAAGAATTAGGTCTCTGGATAGGTTTACTTGGAACAGCATGTTTGTTCTGAGCATGAGGTATGAACTAGAAGCCACTGCTTTAAATCTCAGTTCATGTCATAAACTTATTGGATGGCGTTGTGCAGCATAAAGTCCTTTAGCCTTAGCCCACCATGTATAAAATAGATAATAAGACTGATCTACTTATAGGGTGCTTGTGAGGATTACTAAGTAAGGGCCAATCTAAACGCTAGAATAAACCCCATGTGTGATTTAGCTTTCTTTGGGTTTACTACTTTAAATGCAAGGGGGCATTGCATGACTCTGCTTTACAAGTCAACAGATAAATTGCTTTAAATATGGAAAATACAGGCATTTGTATAGAATCAGTCATGTTGTTTGCTTTTTCTTGTTTACTCCATAAACTGTCCTTTTCTATTTTATGGCCTGGGGAGAAGATCTACTACACTCATCTCCTCGGTGTTATCTATACTATGCAAATGATGGATTAGGCCCATTCCTTGGTTGTGCTTATCAAAGTTGTTGTTCTTCTAATATGTTTTGACTTGGCATCCTTCAATGACATAGCATTTATCATAACGAACAGCCTTTCTATTGAGCATGATCTCTTTGATCCTAGGTTTTCATTCCTCTGTGAAGTCCTCATATAAAGCTCCTTTGAAATTTCTAAATTCAGCTACTCACGCTGTTCCGATTGCACCAAACTTCAGTCTTGAGCAAGCATAGGGCAAGGCCAACATAAAGCAAAGCTAGCATTGACTGTGTGCATAATGGAGCCTCTGCTTGGTGGCCAGGACCCAATTTCCATGGTTTACCCAGAATACAACAGTGGGGTTAGAATGTCCATGTGCGCGCACACACACATGCTTCTGTGGTGTGGAAGAAGAAGAAGAGTTTGGATTTGATATCCCGCTTTATCACTACCCGAAGGAGTCTCAAAGCAGCTAACATTCTCCTTTCCCTTCCTCCCCCACAACAAACACTCTGTGAGGTGAGTGAGGCTGAGAGACTTCAAAGAAGTGTGACTGGCCCAAGGTCACCCAGCAGCTGCATGTGGAGGAGCGGAGACGCGAACCCGGTTCACCAGACTACAAGTCTACCACTCTTAACCACTACACCACACTGGCTCTCCCCACTGTGGAAGCACACCACAGGGAAGCATCTGCCTCATCACCATGCATGTGTGTATATTAATGGGGTCTCGGCTGCTGGGATGTCCAATGGTAATCTTGCATGATATCACACACAGCTAACTTTAAGCTTTTTTTAAAAAAAGCATTTATTTTTATTCAAAGGAACTTCACTGTTTAAAACAAAGACGGTACCATAGTGGATTGGAGATCCCATCCCACTGGGAAATATGCAGGCCATATTAAAGTTGCAAAACATATATATTTAATAAGGCTTAAGGCTATAGCCTGCCAGATTTCATGGCATAATTGTCCTTTTTTTCCTGAAAATGCCCACAGCAACTTTGTTTCAGCAGTTTCAAAAGGTCACCTTCTGTCAATTAATACACAGGAATAAAATGTTAATAATGTGGGAGAGAAAGACCTTTTTTTGTCCTTTTAGTATTTTTTTCTCTAGCTATGCCCACTTTCCCATAAGTATCCCTTTGACCAGGCTCCAAGTCTCTGAGACCCCCCCAAAATTGAATGCTCATATGAGGAGCCCTTACACTGGAACTTGATGTCAGCATCTTGCATGGCTAGGCTAATGACAAAACCCGCACACCTTTGACAGAGCCACCGAGACACTTAACCTGCTGAGCCCTGAAACCACTTGGTGCCACCACCATCTGCTCCCTTCTTCATTGTCTAGAAGAGGCCCAAGCAGCAACCTTCTCCAGCTAGAGATAGGTAGTTGCCATTTTTATGCCTCACAATACAATGTTACTTCATTGGCATATGCGCTCCTTTAGATACACTGCTTTTTGCTGGAGAAGTAAAAGGCAGTCACTTTCCTTCCTCATCTCTTATGGGGGAAGAAATGGGGTGGTTTGTCTCTTGTTCTTTGTTACCTTACAGTGATTAAGTGGTGGTCAAGTGGTGTGTATTCTGACATATAGAATTTTTAAAATGTTGCCGCTTCATATTGGGTTTTCTATTACTTGCTTGTGTCCTCCAATAGCCCTTACAGTCCTTTGATATGACTTAAAACATGATACTCTCCAGAACACTGCCTTATGGGTTCTGATGAGCTCTGGGTTGGTTGGTTGGTTAAATTAGACCAATGTAAGGTTGTTGTTTTTAAATGGTGTTACAGTGGTACCTCGGGTTATAACTTAATTCATTCTGGAGGTCCGTTCTTAACCTGAAACTGTTCTTAACCAGAGGTACCACTTTAGCTAATGGGGCCTCCTGCTGCCACCGTGCCGCTACCATGCAATTTCTGTTTTCATCCTGAAGATGTAACCTGAAGCATCTGCAACCCAAGGTACCACTGTACATTTAATACACACACAAAATCCAATCCTGAGCTCCTCAGTGCTGCACACACAACATCTTGCAAAGCCCATGGAGCTAAAAAAAACCAAAGCTATAAAAAATAGAACTATAAAGGCAGAAAAATGAGAAGCAAGAGAGTTACTGTGCAACATGAACTTTGTGGGGGCTCTAACGCAATCCGAGGGGGGTTTATTGACATTGCACTTTGACTTGGAAGGGAAAGATCCTGAAAAGACCTGGAGTTGCCTCATTATTTTGCTCCCGCACAGAACCAATGCATACCTCTAATCTGGGGGGGGGG
The DNA here is from genome assembly GCF_964252035.2 of Podarcis erhardii. NCBI lineage: Eukaryota > Metazoa > Chordata > Lepidosauria > Squamata > Lacertidae > Podarcis > Podarcis erhardii. The sequence goes on along the minus strand of NC_138508.1, from coordinate 50,838,624 downwards.
AGAATACTAGGGAATGAAGAGGAAATGGGGAACATTAGAACAGAAATCAGGGAGAAAGACCTTTTCTTTTATTTTTAGTACTTTTTTCTCTAGCTATGCCCACTTTTCTATTAGTATTTGGAGAGATCTATGATGCAGAAAGAGAGAAAAAATAAATTGTGCTATAGGGCACAGACAAAAAGTGGGAATTAACAGTAGAATGTTGAAAAACAAAATGTTTGATTAAAATGATAATTAAGATGCTTCTTATGGTGAATGTAGTGATGTATTGCATGTTCATAAAAATGGGGATGTGTTCCTTAGAGGGATTTACATTGTACATTCTAGTGCATTCAGACTCTTAATAGTTGTACATCAGATCTTGCCAGTTTCTGTCTTTAGGAGGCATTTCTTATAATCGATGCATTCAGCAAAACAGAACAATAAATAATAGTCTACAGAAAGACTCTCCATGGCTAAAAACATAAAATCAAACTTGAGGCAGCTTTATGCTGTGCTAGCAGCTGTTAGTTAGCCTTGGAAAACGCAAAGTGGCCTAGGTCAAACGTCTTAAGTTATTGTTTTTTATGTTTAAGGTATTCTGCTCTTTGGTATTCCTCTCACTTTTCAGCTTGCAAATTTCATCTGGCAGCCACAACAGTGTCATTATTTCCAAGGAACGCTTTCTGTATTCCTTAGCAAAGAAACCTAAGGTTTCCAGTTGGAATGCGGCAAGACCTTGCATTTGCAGTCATCGTTGAGCAGTGATTAGACTAATCAAAATTCTTTGATTAAAAAATGTTTCCCAAGTGTCTGTCCCTGATAATTACTATGAAGCCACAGTATTCTAGGATAACATAATTGAAGGTACTGATGCAAATCTCAGACTTTACACAGCAGTTTCCCAAACTATGTTCTAGCCATTAGTACAGACCCATATGTTTTATAGGAAGTGGTGCATGACTTACAAGTGAACTACACATTCAGCAAATTCAAATGTCAAGTCATAGCTAAATTATAGCTAAATTATAAATCAGGCGAGGCATCATACTGTCAGATGTTCCCTCAAATAAGCAAAGTGTGCTCCAAACCTTATGTACAAAACTATCATATACGTAGTGGTAGCCAGTGAGGTGGATTGCTGGCATGTCCTGCCATTCAGGGTGATTGTGAAAGGAGAAGGAAAGTCTTCAATGGCTACTGCAACTTCCAAATTGGGAAGAGAGTTTTCCTTTGAGGCGGGTGAGTTTTCTTTCCTTCCACATTCTCTATGTACAGTTATATGCAAATATCGAAGATTTCCAGCAGAAGGAAAAGGTAATTAACACCCCAATCGTTAAGGCATGTGTGTGGAGACAGGTTTTTAGATTAAGTGGAATCTACCTCAAAGTTCTGGTATTTACAGTAAGAACTTTTTGCTATCACCTTCTTTTGACTACTTTTCTGTAAATGTGGCCAAGCTCAGTCTTATTCAGCTGTTTGCTTGAGGAGCAGGTGGAGACTCACCCACAAGTTCCACTCTCAATGTCTCTTCACAGGTGGGCTCCTCCTCACAACTTCACTGTGGAATGCACTAAGAAGCCTCACCCTTAGCAACATTCCCATTCACGTGGAGACGTATACAAGTGTTCATCTGAATGCGACAAGCTGCATACATGGCGATGGGATAACACTTGTGGGCACTTTAAACAACGTTCAGGTGACTACCTGAATAGGGCTACATATTTATGTGCCTTTGCGGGTGCTTACTTTAGATATTTGATTTATTTAATTCAGTTGTAGGGAACCTTTGCCCCTCCAGATGTTGCTGATCTAGAATCCACAAATCCCTAGCTATGTTTGCTTCATTATTTTTCCAGTCTTTCATTCAGTTCTCCGCATTTCTCTATCAGTTTCTTTTTAATTTTTTTAAAAATAGTTCTCATGAAGATTCCATAGGATTTTAGTTTGGCTTTATCCAAATACACACATTTTTGTATCCATTTTTCTGGAACATACACGTTATTGCAAACAATTGTCCATAATACAGTATTGCATATTACGGTATGTTTACTGATTTATCCATTTTTTGTACACTTACCATAGTATATGCACCTTTGCCTGCATTACTGGGCTAGAGGACTGCATTGCAAAATCTAGAGAGGTGTGAATTTAAAAGGATCGCTGTGTTTCATTTCACATATTGTTTTGGGAAGTGTGAAAGCTGGCTTGTTTTTCAGTTTGAACTGAATTGATTTTCTCCCCCATCCCTGTGGAATACACAGACAGCCTGCTATTACTACTCTTTCTAAATCAGTCCTTTGGTGTAGGAGTAGTGGTACTGGTTCCAGTGAGTCTATATTTGGAGTGCATTTCTGCATCACAGAAGCAAAAACAGGGAAAATGGCCCTGAGATAAGATTTCGAATTAGAGTAACAATATTCTGTCAGTCATAAAAACAAAAGCAACACAAACATGTGGAAGAACAGCTTTCAAGTTCATGTCTCTGAAACAATGTTTGTCCGATAACAGGAATGTTGTTATGAAAGCCTTGGGCAATGCTTTAGTACAGTCTCTTGACAGCTGTATTATTTGTACATTTCTCCTTCAGACCCACCCGTGCAGTTAAAGTGTATACACGATGCTATAAAATATGTCAGTAGGTACTAATTGCTTCCTGAAAAGGTTTTGGTGTAAGCTCAATGAAAGGTACAATTTAGCAAACAGATTTAGCAAGCAGCAGATAAAACAATTAGAGTAAAGATCTTTTGGCGGGGGAGTGGCTGGCTGTGCACCCATTGTGACTTTGTAATTTAGCAAACAAATTTAGCAAGTGGCAGATACAACAATTAGCTGAAAACTCTTGTGAGAGTAATAGCGTGCTAGCTATGCGAAAGGCAGACCTATTTGAATAAAAACAATTAGCTTATATTTCAGATAAAGCCATTCTTTCCACATGCACAATCTATTTTGCTTTATATAAGTCTGGTGGGAACAAGTCCATGGCATATATTGCATTTACTGTAGGAAGGAAATTTGTGAAAAATGAATAGTGATGCATGAGCTATTCCTGGCACATGATAGGCTGGCATGAAAATTGTTCAAACCAACTCAAACTAACCCCTTTGAACTCCCAAGATCCCCTCTCTCATGTCCACCCTGTCCCTAAATGATCCTCCTAAGACTGTTTCTGCCTTCTTTCCCAAACTACATAGTCAGTTGTAGACACATTTTATCTCTGGATCTTGTGCCAAGCTATCTCTCTCTCTCTCTCTCTCTCTATATATATATATATATTTGAGAGAGAACACACAAACACGGAAGGAATCCCACCCCCTCTCCAAGCCCTGCTCAGGCTTGAATTACCCACTAGGGGATACAATTTTCTACCCTAACTGCTAGTAAGTGAGGTTGAAGCAAAAAGATAGATTTGGGGAATTAATAAGTGGGTGAATGAGAGATGGTTGGTGAGAATTCATCTCTGAGTCAGATTAAATATGAGCTAGAGAAGAATACGAGGATCATATTTTTTGCCACATCCTTGAGATGAATATTATGCTATGTGTACATCTGAGTCTGCAAGACTCAGTGATATAACCTATTGGTGATATTCAGTGATATAACCTATTGGTGCTGACCCAACCATATGATTTCTGTGACAACATGAGCTTCTGTATACATACAAGCTTCTAGGGTAAAGGAAAGTACAATGATGGAAAAGGAAGACAAGATCCATGCCTATCAAAACTCAGATTCTACTACTACTTCCATTGATCTTCCCTGAAGGTAAGGACTCATTTGGCAGCTGAGACACTGCTGTATATATGTCAGTGATATTATATTTCTAAGTATTCCAAACTTGGTCATGTGTGGAAAATTCTCCATCTATCATCTATTGGAACATCTGATGCAGACATATCAAATAAGTGGCATTAAAAGGCTGTCCTAAAAATAAAAATAAAAAACAGCCAAAAAGATTGGGTGTAGTTAAAATATTTAACGTTGGCAGAGCTCTGGTAGAGAAATAGCCTTATCTACCATGACCAGGATTTGAACGCCTGCCTTTTAGCTCCTCCCAAATAGCTCCTGCATAGTGAGCTTCAGCAGCAAAGCTGAAAAATAGAAAATACACAGAAGACAGCAATGTAAAGAATAATGTGAGTTCACAGGAGCTGCTGAGTGAGACTGATAGTTCATCCTTTGAACGAGAGGCCTAGCTGGCAGACTAAGAAACTAGTTCTAGAAAAGAGGCCTCAAATCATAACATATCTCTGGGTGTGAGGCTATAAAACACACTGCAAAGCTTGCTATTACCGTGCTTCTGCCAGAAAGGGAACAAGTTGTATTGAAGTTCAAATCTAATGGTTTAAACACTTGTTTTTGTTACTTCCTTGTGCTGTGCTTTGAAGTCCCAAGGCAGGACACCAATATTGATTTGAGTGACGCCTCCAAGTTAGAAAGAGTCACTTCTCTTTTTTTTTTTATAAATATTTATTAAGGTTTTTAAATATAAATGCACACATAATAAACAATCTTACTTCTTTCACAACAATTTCATCACTTCTTTGGGCTCCCTCACGTCTCCCGCTCCCATTTACATCGTTAAAAAAAAAAAAATTTTCCAAACAAATTATCAACTTGTTTACAATCTCATGTCCACTCATTCACATATAATCTAGCGCTTCTTCCAAAAAATTTTATATTTTCTTTAGTCTCACTTATCATCAAATTTAGATCTAGTTTAGTGGTGACCAGTTTTTTATAATCTAGCATCCTTCTTAACATTCAACCAAATTACAATGTTTTTGTAGATACATCTTGAATTTCTCCCAGTCTTCCTCCAATTTCTCTTCTCCCAGATCACGGATTCTGCCGGTCATCTCGGCCAGTTGCATATAGTCCATCAGCTGCATCTGCCACTCTTCCAGTGTGGGTAGATCTTGGGTTTTCCAGTTTTTTGCGATGAGAATCCTTGCTGCCGTTGTTGCATACATGAAAAATGTTCGATCCTTCTTTAACACCTTCTGGCCGACAATGCCCAGAAGAAAGGCCTCTGGTTTCTTTGTGAAGGTATACTTAAATACCTTTTTCAGCTCATTATATATCATTTCCCAGAAGACCTTCACCTTAGGGCATGTCCACCAGAGGTGAAAGAATGTTCCTTCATTTTCTTTACATTTCCAACATTTATTATCAGACGAATGGTATATTTTGGCAAGTTTAACTGGGGTCATGTACCATCTATATATCATTTTCATAACATTTTCCTTCAGAGCATTACATGCGGTGAAGTTCAGCCCAGTGGTCCACAACCTTTCCCAGTCCTCAAACATAATGTTATGCCCAATGTCCTGTGCCCATTTTATCATAGCCGATTTAACCATTTCGTCTTGTGTATTCCACTTTAGCAGCAAGTTATACATTCTAGATAATACCTTGGTCTTTGGTTCTAACAATTCTGTTTCTAACTTCGATTTCTCCACCTGGAACCCTAACTTTTTGTCATTTTTAAAAACTTCTTTAATCTGAGCATAATGTAACCAGTCTCGCACCTTATCCTTCATTTTCTCCAAACTCTGCAATTTCCAATTGTCTCCATCTTTCTCTAATATTTCCCAATATTTTGGCCATTTGGCCTCCATATTGGGTCTTTTTCGGGCCTTAGCTTCCAGAGGTGAAAGCCACCTTGGAGTTTTATTTTCCAATAAGTCTTTATATTTTGTCCAGACATTAAACACTGCTTTCCTGACAATATGGTTCTTAAAGGCCTTATTGATCTTAACTTTGTCATACCATAAATATGCATGCCAACCAAAAGCATTGTTAAAACCTTCCAGGTCCAACACGTCAGTGTCTTCGAGAAGTAGCCAGTCTTTTAGCCAGCAAAAAGCTGCGGCTTCATAGTACAACTTTAAGTCTGGCAGGGCAAAGCCCCCTCTTTCTTTCGCATCTGTTAATATCTTAAACTTAATTCTGGGCTTTTTGCCCTGCCAGACAAATTTAGATATATCTTTCTGCCACTTCCGGAAGCACTCCGTTTTGTCCACAATCTGTAATGTTTGAAACAAAAACAGCATTTTTGGCAATACATTCATCTTAATAGCAGCAATTCGGCCTAACAAAGAAAGCTTCAATTTTGTCCAACTATCCAAGTCTCTCTTAATTTCAGACCAACATTTTTCATAGTTATCCTTGAATAGACTCAGGTTTTTTGCTGTTATGTTTATCCCTAGGTACTTTACCTTTTTAACCATAGTTAATTCTGTTTCTCTCTGAAACCGTTCTGACTCTATGTCTGTCAAGTTTTTTCCCAACACTTTAGTTTTCTGTTTGTTTAATTTAAATCCCGCCACCCGACCAAAGTCCTGTATCAATTGTAATACTCTTTTCGTACTAGATTCTGGCTCCTGCAGGGTCAAAACTAGGTCATCTGCAAGAAAGAGTCACTTCTCTTTTATTTGTTCTTGCAAGATCATTTAAGTTCACCAGATAAAGATATTTTTAATAGTTTTATTCGAACAAAAGCATTAAATCTTTGATGCTATCCACTTTTTTATAAAAGCAACTGCTGGACTAGATCAGCATTTGGATTGATCCAGCAGGCTCTTGTCTTCTTAATCACTTGCACAGTTAAGCTGATTTTGATAATGTTACACAAGCTCTTGGATCCCATTTTACTTTATTTAATTGGTCAGCATGAATGCAAGAAATATGTACATCTTGAATTATCTCCAGCCGTATGTGGATCTGTTTAAGCAATGCAACAATGTTGACTATGATTAAACTTTTGTGCCATTTGACTCAGTTTGTAATAACATTCTGTGAGTGACTGGTTTGAATGTGCAATCCTAGTTGTGTCTACTCAACCGTGAGTCCTACTGAATTCAATGAAAGTAAGTGGGGTCAGGATTGCTACTGGGCAGAATAATCTGAGGGGCTGGATGAGTCCCACTGGCCAGCTCTCCTGACTAAGACATCTTGCCACTGACTGCTGCTGATGGAGCAGTTCATCAGTGTGGCATTTCCCGACCCCCACATCATTGGATGATCCAAAGCTGATCTCTGTCCCTGTTTTGTGTGTGTCTCCAGGCTCAGCCTTGAGCTACTCATTAAGCTGAACCTATGAAAGCAAAGTCTCAGGGGGAGGCCAATGACTCATGGTTGTAGCATCCAAAGCACAATTCCCCTTTGCTCTTTTAGAAAGTAACTTTGTGTTGACAAATGGAAGATACCATCCCTAACATTCCTGCTTAACTGCTATGACTTGCAAAAGGCGGGAGTCAGGAATGTGCTAAGTAGCAGTAACTCTTCATGGCCTTATGGAATCTGCTGAGTTTAGCAGCAGAGGCAATTTGAAGGTTGAGGGGATATTGTAAATATGGCCATTAGCCCCACACAGCAGCTGTGTGTCTGGGGGAGAATTAGATATCAAACACTGTGCATGCCTCATCACCAAGCAGATAGGTTTCTAGGTCATCTCTAATTGATGAGCCTGTGAGGTGTGAAACAGCAAAAAAGAAAAGAAAAAAAGACTGCTTACTCTTCTGTGTTTATCCTTATTTAGAAGGACAAATATTTTTCCCCCATGGGATTAGTTTTCGTACACAATATAAATAATTAAAATATGGAAATTATCAACATAAGATTGCAGAAATATAGCCACCAGCTCAGATGGCATAAATAAATAAACAAACAAATAAACAAATAAACAAACAAACAACAATTAGTGGAGTTCTCATTAACGCCTTGTTGATCACTGAGAGAACAGAGTTCAGGACTAGATGGGCCTTTCATCCAGTGCTATTTTTCTAGAAAAAGAGGTGCCATAACTCACAATGAACACTTCCCTTAATATCTTAGAATGAAAACAAAATAAAAAAAATTCCTTCCAGTAGCACCTTAAAGACCAACTAAGTTAGTTGGTCTTTAAGGAATTTTGGTCTGGAAGGAATTTTTTTATTTTGTTTTGACTATGGCAGACCAACACGGCTACCTATCTGTATCTTAGAATGGCAATGGTAGTCACCTGAGAGGTTCTGGAACTGAGTTCTGTCAAGTTCAAGCTGAAAAAAAGCCGTTTTCATTTTAAGCACTGTAATACCCCAAACACCGCATTAAGATTTGCCCTAGATACAGCTCCATCATGAACATCATTTCAGATAGAATCAAACACCTGCTCCTAGAAAGATTAAAGATCATTTAAAAGTGCTTTTAGAAGCATTATGTTGTGCTTTTTCATGTTTTAAAAAATCTCATAGTACTATAGTAGCACAAACCACCCTTTGGTTGTTGGGTTTGTTCTATCACTTTGAAGCAAAAGGGTTTCTTCGCCACACAGAGTTAACATACTTCCTATTCTAAGAATCACTCCCTGCATGGAGCTTGTGAGCTGATCCAAGATATAGGTGCTCTTGAATAATTCCCATGTGGTCTGAACCACATGGAGGTAACTGCCCCCCCTTCCTAAATGGCACCCATGAGTTTCATTCAACCACCAGCAGAGAAAACTGAAATAAACACAAAATATATCACTATAAGGTGAATTCAGGCAATTTCTTTCTGTGTTATACATGTTCTGGGAATAAAGAAATCATTCTGCCCCCGCCCGCCCCCTGAATAACTACATATTTACCTCTATCTAATAAGCTGCAATAAATATGTAGGTGTAAGCAGTATACGTTCTCTACTCTTCAAAGCTTGGGAGGGGGGAGGAATCAGCATTTTGGCATAGAGCCATCTACCATTTAAATGGATACGCTACACACTTTAGCTTTCTTTTAAGTTAGTCTAAAATACGTTACAAATTCCCATGTGGATGCCGTGCCTCGGAAAATATGAAAAATCTTCTGAATGTCTTTGCAAGCTGCAAAAAGGTTCACATTGTACTTTTAATAAAAAGTCATAAGATGGAAATGCCATGCTGAAAAGGAATGTGTGTTCCTGCAAGTATTAAAGGAGTTCCATCCCGCCTTTACACTAATTAGAATGTCCAAGTAGGGATGTTCAAGGAATTTATTTCATACTTATGCCAGCATGAATTCACTTGATTGACACCTCCTGGACTCATGTGCTGATCAGACATAGTTTTTTCTCTGGATACTGAACTTCTTTGCAACAAAAGTTCCCCTTGAAAACTTCTAGTTACAAGATGGTCAAAGGCCTTAAGTGTGTACACCCTTTCTTTGTGTCCAGAGGGTGGCAAGAAATGCAGAAGGGTTTCACCAAATGATTTCAATGAAAAATTATTTCCATGTGGACGGAGAATTCTCAATTATCCTGGTATTAAGCTGCTTACAGAGCAATCCAAAAGATGGGAATAGGACCAAAGGAAGATAACCACCTTTTATCAATGATCAACTGGACTCATACTGGCAGCACAAACGGTGTGATGAGTTTTCCCCAAATTAAGTTGGAAGGAAATAAACTATGGCAACTCCAAAGCTGGTGCAGTTTGTGCTCCATTAGGGATCCAGTGTGTGTGCCAAAGATATCTTTTGTAGGAAAAATACATACAAAATGTATATTCTATGGGGATAACATGTACAAAATGAATACAATATGTATATATTTTACGGGAAGTGCATACAATTGAAATACAAGTTTTTATACCTTAGACTTTTTATATCTTGAACTTACGTTCGACCATAAGAGAAACATATATAGAACTGAGAGAGTGAGGTTGCTTGCAATTCTGTAACTCCCCTCACCAAACTACAGCCCCCTTATGGTGAGATAATGACTATCAATCCATTTTAAGCTCATAATGTGGATTGTGTTCCAAGATTTGCTGGCATTACTCAAGCAGTGCAGATATTAGTTTTCTTTTCAAAACTGACAAATTTGTTTGGCATTCATTTAGCTTGATTTAAGTGATAATGGTGTGGAGCTAGGGTGTGTGTGTGTCTCTGTGGGGGGGGGTGGATAGACACACACAAACACCCTTATAAAAACACACTGATAAGAATTTTAAAAGGCTTTATTTAACAGTGAACATGGCTGACAGCTGGAAAAGTGATTATTTTAAATGAGGATTGTAATAATGTGACATGTATGCACTTGAAGGTGTCTGTATAAAGATAATTGTACAGCCCAATCTTATTGTCTCTAATTCTCATCACATTACTGCACAAATGAGGGGTCAGCCTCCAAACTCAAACCAAAGCTTTCAAAACTAGCACAGATAGAACTTTTTGACCATACCCTGAAATTAAAACAGTCACTCTCCATAGATGACAAGTGTTTCTTTCCTTCTGTAAATTAACTTTTTTATAAGAAATCTCCTGGAGCTTAACAGCTGTACCAGGATGCTCTTTATCAGTCCCCAGCCAATACAGCATCGCACTAAGCAAACCTCATGGTATCAATCACAGTTAAAGGGAACTTGGAGCCCACAGTGGAGCAGTGCACAGCAGAAGGTGGCAATTTAGTCTCCCGCCCACTCAGACAAAACCATTGGTCAGCCACTGTGACTGGCAAATGCCAGGTCCAATTGTGTAGGGACCCAGTGTGTGAAATACATGTCAAATTTTCAATTGGTCCTGTCTTATGTCCCCTCAAAGAGGCCTTCCAGTAAAATAGCTCTCCACTGCCTAGCAGCAGCAGAGAGATCTGTTGTACAAGTAAATGGTTACTCATAATGTTAAGTTACTGCACCAAGGTTAACAGCAAATTACCATCTTATCTTCTGTTAATATTTCATATAATAGAAGAGTTTGGAAATACTTCTCATTGTGGTGACTTGTTGGCATAGTAACTAGTTCCTTGCTGCAGATTAAATACCTTTCTATTATGTGAAGGCTACTTTTGCACATCACCCTTGGATGTTTTTGAAAACAGAAAAGTCTACTGTAGGTCTTCATTTCAGATGACAATGCAGTAAAACACCCTACTTCAACATAAGCTACATGGAAACCTGAACCAGAGAGGTATGTTTTTATGCTTGCTAATAAAAACAAAATTACATTTGCTGCATGTGTAATGTGCTTTAAAAATAGAGTTGTGCTGCCATCAGAGGCAGTACAGAAGATCTCTACATTTTGGTAATGTATTTCAAATGAAATTTCATAATGAAAATAAAAAGCAAATGCACCCGCAGTCCTGAAATTAGACATTGCTGCAATAGCACACAGAGTGGGTTCTGTCACCTTAAGCACCCAATAAGAAGCAAGATGGCTAATCAGTAGCATGGCAACCAATTACAACTGTATATCAGCTAGATGTCATTAAAAACCAGCAAAGAAGTTTCCATGGCCACATACATTCTTTTAGGAATGCAAATCTTTTAGGCAGGGCCTCATCATCATCATCTTTTACCTATGGTATAGTCATCTAGCTATTATGGGGTTCATGCTCCATATCCTCCCAGTAATATGCCAAGATTTTGGTGCACTGCTTTATGACAGCGATACCTACTGTTGTCTCAGCATGAAAGCCAAGCTCAGTTCCCTAAGCTAGCACAACAAAACAGAATCATGGTGGTATGCTGACAACATTTGCTTTAGGACAACACCAACTCAATATTTTAAGAAAACAGAGCTGACTACCCCTGCCCACCCTATTTCCCCCTATCTTTGGTGACTATTATGGAAGTAGTCAGTTACTATCAGAGCTTTTGAACCAAGAAATGAAGTATATTAACCCTACAGGAACTCCTGCTATAGTGAGGAGCAATCTACACGAAGAGAGGCTCTGGGGTTGATCGCTTCTTTTTACTAGGCTTGGAATGTGTTATTAAAGTAATCAAGGATGAATGGGAAGTTTTAGAGACATGAAATAAACATCAGATATCCAACAGAGATGATAGCTTGAACTGAGAAGGGAAATCCTAAACTAAACGGATGGTTCTTCTAAGGAGAAAAAATAGCACTGGTTGCTTTTCCTTTGCTTGACAGAGAACAGGAGGTTTCAGGACAGGGTTTCCTTTTGACATCCCAGTGTTTTCCGGCAGAATTAGGGCATTTCAGACTTTGAAAGAAACCCACTCTGGTTTGTGGTTCTGATGCCCCACTCTTGGGCTCCAAAAGAGTGTATATGTAGCATAAGGTATGCAGATGGCATGCATACAGTATATATAGTTGTAGCTCTTTGTATACAAACAGTATTTACTGGAAAAAAAACATGAAGCTTCTTCCCCCCAATCAATATTTCCATTCATATATTTCACACATTTTAAACTGCCTCCTAGAAATGGAAGAAAAGAACAACCCACAGGTTTTCCTTTAAAAGTTACAGCCCTTCAAGATAACAAATTATGATTCATTTGGAGAAATCACTCTGGTTTGGGGATCAAATGAAAGATATGTTCTGAGATAGCATGGGTGACATCACACAGTTTACAAAGCCTCATCTAAATGTGAACTCCAATTCAGTCATTTTTTTCATGTTTTATTTCAGGCTATAGAGCAGCTGCATCTTCATTGCTTCAGTTCAATTTTAATTGAATGTGCAGCTTGGAATATGTTAAAATGATCCAAATGATATTAAAAAGAGAATGATACACACAGACAGATGAAGATCCAGCATGATTTAAAACAGAATTTTAAAAAAATCATAATTTACAATGTAAACAGTATGTGACATTGCAGGCCGTCTCCAGTGCTCGAGGACCAGAGGTGTGCATTTATTTGAACAAATGTGTCATGGTCTTAAATAAAATAGATCTTGAATGAAGTGACTGCAGACTATAGAGGTGATAACATGTGCCAAAAATGTGTAAAGATGTAGTAATTCTGGGTTTTATTGTTCTCTCTGAATCTACAGTAATTTAGTCTGCTGCACAGATTAGAGAGGGCCTAAGTATTCAAATAGGAGGCCTTGTGCTTAGCTCTGACCTGGTGCCAGACACTGAGACCTCAGAAGATTAACCAGACACTCCATGAGTCAAGGAGGGTCTCCTGGAACCAGTGTTAAATATACCATTGAGGGTCGTTCTGGTGGAAGACCTGTGGAAGAACTATTGGAGCTGTCAGAGGAGTAGTGAGAGCCACCCCCCAGTCCTCAAGAACACTGGTGCAAAGAGCATGCCGGATTCAAATAATGTGAATAAAGTAGTCCAAATCAATTTGGGCACCAGGCACCTTTAAGCAAGGAGTAGATGATATTAGCACAAATACCTTGGCTGTCTTCCTTCCCCCCACTAAGAATCCTCATTCAACATGAAAAAGTCTAAGCATATTGGGGTAGAGGGATAGGGTAGCAGGCAGTTGAAGGCTCCCATTCAAATCAGAAATATCTCAGTGGCAAATTATTGCACTCATGCCCTCTGACCTTGATGGGAAAAAAGACATACCACATGTTACTTGCTACTGGGGAGAGGTGCTAATGGACGCCTTCTGCTACTTGAAAGCATCTGCCCCTTCCTTCTCCCAAAGCTATTTTTTTGCTTCAGGAATGGGAATTTTAATGGGATTTTTCACTGTTTGGTTTCTCTCCTATGTAGACTCTCTTTAAGCTTCTGTTGCAAATTCCATTGAGAACTGACTTGATCCACACTTCCTATGCTGCCCAATCAAAGACCTTTTGGGCTCTCACTAATGGCAGATATATACATATATAATGTTTTAAAATATATTCCAATATATTCCCAATAAAACAAACAAAATGTTCTGATCCCCTGGCCTACCTGGCAGACAATGTGTCAAGACCAAGTCCAAAATCCAAGGGTCAATCAGCATCTGCAAAGTCCACAGAGATCCAAAGTTGAAGGCCAAAGGTCAAAGCGAGGTTCAGGGTTGAACAGCATCCACAAAATCCATAATCCGAGATCCAAAGTTGAAGGCCCAAAGTCAGGAAACAAGGTTCAGGGTCAATCCAAGTTTGACGCCTCAAGTAGGAACCTGTGGAGGTCCAAGATCATCCAAGATGAGGTCCGTCAACATGGGCAGTTGAGCAGACACAGCACCTCAGCTCTGTTGCCTTCTTCTACTGTGCCTGCTGACTGCAGCATTTGGGCTTAATGAGGCATGTGACCCTCACCTGCTCTCATCTTGCCTCAGCTGAGGAATCACATGCCTCCTTGCCCACCTAGTCAGCTAATGAACTGGGCTGCAAGCCTGACTTGCTTCTGCATCCTGGAGTGCACAGCCCACTGTTCCCTATGTCTCAGGACCCACGATGTTCATGGGGACGAGGGCCTCTCTGGCTCTCTGGCAAGGGGTCTCTCAGCTTAGCTTCCTGTGCACTGGCCCCTCATCATCCTCTGTCACCATGTGAGTACTACCTATACCAACTTCTCCTTCCCCATCCCCAGCTTGCCCCCGTGTGATCAGTCCCACCTGGGATCCTCCTCCTCCCCGAAGTCCTGCCAGTTCATGACACAAAATAGTGTAGTTTTTAAAGATTCGGCCTGCCATCTTGATCCAAAATTGTATCCAAATGTATCCAAACAAAAAATGCTGCTCTTTGATCTTGGAAATCATCATGCAAAATTCTGTATTCTGCTCTGGTCAGACCTCACCTGGAGTACTGTGTCCAGTTCGGGGCACCACAGTTCAAGAAGGACACTGACAAACTGGAACGTGTCCAGAGGAGTGCAACCATAATGGTCAAAGGCCTGGAAACGATGCCTTATGAGGAACGGCTAAGGGAGCTGGGCATGTATAGCCTGGAGAAGAGGAGGTTAAGGGGTGATATGATAGCCATGTTCAAATATATAAAAGGATGTCACATAGAGGAGGGAGAAAGGTTGTTTTCTCCTGCTCCAGAGAAGCGGACACGGAGCAATGGATCCAAACTACAAGAAAGAAGATTCCACCTAAACATTAGGAAGAACTTCCTGACAGTAAGAGCTGTTCGACAGTGGAATTTGCTGCCAAGGAGTGTGGTGGAGTCTTCTTCTTTGGAGGTCTTTAAGCAGAGGCTTGACAACCATAAGTCAGGAGTGATCTGATGGTGTTTCCTGCTTGGCAGGGGGTTGGACTCGATGGCCCTTGTGGTCTCTTCCAACTCTATGATTCTATGATTCTATGATTTTATGAAAATCTGGTATATTAAGAAGTATCCAAATGCATAGAGAATAGACAGACGAACAACTATCTGAAGAAATGTGCATGCACACGAAAGCTCATACCAATAACAAACTTAGTTGGTCTCTAAGGTGCTACTGGAAGGAATTTTTTTTATTTTGTTTCAACTTTTTGAAGTATATGAATGGAACAGACTATAACAGATTTGTTAGTGAACATAGACTGGATACTAAGAGACACTAAGAGATGTTTATTACACATTTTATCTATTGATCTACAGGGAAGTTCACCTGGCGCCTTCATTATACACCTTTAGGCGTCAGGCAAAAGCATTCCTTTTTAACAAGACCTTTGGTTGATCTTATTGACATTCAACATCCTTCTAGAATGTGGCTTTTTGGAGGGGGGTATTGGGTTACTGCTTTTGGTTTGATTTTATATGTTGTGGTCTTGTTGTGAACCGTCCTAAGACCTCTGGGTATAGGGCAGTGTATATGTCTAACAATAACAATAACAATAACAATAACAATAATAATAATAATAAATTTAATATAGATGTTTCAAAAGCAAAATTTATATAAAAATCTTACTACTGACTGAATAAAACATATATTAAGGAAATCATTTATTTTGAAAGTGTAACTTAAAATAAACCACTCATTATTATTTTTTACATTTTGCTTGATGTAGAAGCTATGGCCGATGTTCCCTAATCAGGTAATTTACTGTTACTGCAGTAGCTTTATCACAATTATATTCTGCTTTCTTCAATGAGCTCAAGGCAGTTTACATGATACATCCTCACCACAACCCTGTGAGATAGGACAAACTGAGAGATAGTGATTGGGATTTTATGTATTCACTTACTGTACTTACAATATTTATGTATTTCTTTTCCAACAGAAGGTTTCTAAAAGAGTTATAACTAGATAACAATTAAAGTTATCATGTTGAACAACAGTTACTCAGTGAACTCAATGGGACTGTGCTGTGAGAACTCACCAGAGCCAAGGTGGCAGTTGTGGAGGGGAAATCTCTCAAAAGAACAAATGAAATGATGGAATGCATTCCACTTTAACATGTGGTTAGCACCAGCTCTAATAAGTCTTAGAGAACAGATGAAGACCTGTCTTTACATTCAGGCATCAGCTGATCACTAGCACATGTGTCTCTTTGTTATTACTTTTAGTTTTCCACTCGTGAATATGGTATATTTATTTATGTTGCTTTATTGCATATTCTGTATTTAAATTTTTAATGCAACTTGCTCTGGAATTGTTATTGCAATGAAGTGCAGGCAATAAATATTTCAATAAATAAATAATACAAATGAATATAGCCCCTATTTTTAAGAGCATCAGATACACAACTGCATGGTTGTGCCTATAATTAAGATTTTGTTATATTATTGATTGCCCGTAATATGTTGTTTATTATAATCCACTCAGTTATTTCCCCCCAGGGCCTGCATTATATAAACAGCAGAAGGAATGTATGTGCAGAGCTGACAAAACAATGCATGAGATTTATAAAATGGAAGACGAAAAGGGAAGAATTCTCAGGTGTAGTTGGATGAGGTTGCAAAACAGGGCATACACTAGGGCACTAGATCAATACAGTCATTGATACCAAACTCAAAAGGCAAATGTTTTCCTGTGCTAGTCTTAAATTTAACATCAATATGAAAAGTAACGTTACAATACATTTATTTCCAGACTCTCAAATTGCTTTATTTCACTGAAAATGGTTGGTAACACCATTTCCCAAGTGTTTAGTTTTGATGGAAAAGTGTCAGATTAAAATAAAGGTTCTTTTTCTCTCTCTCAAATTTCCTTATATCTGTCTACTTCTCTCCATGGAAACAAAATGAGTATTTCCCTATTTCTATTAATACAAGTATAAATATTGCCCTCAAAACATGATGAAGGAAGTATTCATAATCTGCATAGCCTGGCAAGTCCTGCATCCAGCCTACACATTTTTATACTTAACAAGTAGCATTTAGGGTTGTTGTTGTTGTTGTTACATATTTATCAGGTTCTCTCACCATTCGGTAACAACAGGAAAGGAACATATAGAAATAAAATGCATTCACACACATCATATATGCAGAAAATCCTCTGCACAGTTTCTGACACTACAAACAACTGTTGACTGAGGAAGCAGAACTGACTTGTCACCTCATTTGCAATGTAAAACTGCAAAATGGAAAGTGATGACTTGGACACTTAGATGTGTTAACTTCTGAGGCATCATACTCATGAATTTTCCTACTCAGCACAAGTCACTATTTCACATATAAAACAGGTGAGCTTTGAACAAGAGGAAGCACAAGTCAGTAACTCTTCTGCTGTGCTTGAGTATAATGTTCAAAATCACCATCAGAATCTACTGTTGAGTTTGTTATAGGTTGCATCCGATGGTGATTACTTTGCATTACATGAATCACACCTATATGATTGCTGTGAAGGAGCCTGGACTTTCAGTACAAGAGAATGAAAGGCACCAGACCTGTTGCCAAGTGTATGTAAGTCACATATTTTGTTAGGAAAATTACAGGAAAATAGCTCATAAAGACTAGGAAATAGATGAGGAAGGTGACCTAAGGAAGAGGAGGAGGAGGAGGAGGAGAAGTAGTTGTAGTAGTAGTTGGGGAGAGAAGTGGGGGTAGTAGTATAGTTCCTTTCTTTTTTCCTTACAAGCTGTTTTCGTTTTTGGATTTTTTTTCTGCCACTGCAAGTAGCAACAATAGCAACTGCATTGGAAGCCTGGCCACCATTTTGTATCCTCTACAATACCGTGGCCTTGTGGAGAGAAGATGGTGGTCACCACAAACAAAATGCTGGGGGGTATTCAGAAATAATTCTGTAAAGTGGTCTTTTTATAGAGGGTGATGAGAAAAAAAGGAAGAAATCAGAAATTTTCTCCATATAAAATACTTCTGAAAAATTTCAACGTCTCTATGTCTAAAAAAAGCAAGGTAGGACTCCTCCATGTCACCTCTTCTCCAATGGTTTGGAGAGTTTCAGAGAGTCTCAATGCTATCAGGGAAATCAGGACATCTGTATATAAGGGGGCGGGGAGACATATGGTGGTGGTGATTCATACAATTGGTGTCTCCACATAAGCCAAGCTGCACTGCTAGCTCAATGGCATCCCTGTGTGCTCACATGGGGACTGCCATATGTCTAAAATAATCCAAGTATAGTAAAATCTGCCTCAACTGTCAATATTTAAAATAGATGCAGTGTGCTAAACAAAATGAAATAATACGCTGCAATTTAGATTTAAAGTAAGTGGATACAATGATTGCGTGTGGGGTGTATATATATATATATATTAGTAAGTGGAGAATGTTTTCCATTTATTGGAAGAATGTTTGCTTGAAGGATAGGCAATCTTTCAAGCCAAGATTTGACATAAAATTATTTGAAGTATCATGAGTAAAGGAAATCAAAGCAGTAATGGATATGGAAGAATAGGACTTAATAACTTTTGAGCCTAAGGTTACTAGCTAAAAGTGGAGGTCTCCAAATAATTGTATAAAGAAGGGAGATTATACATTATATATGCAAGAAAGATAATATTACAACCTTGTACTGTGCTAAGCATAACAAGTTGCATTTTAAGATTATAAAATGAAGGCATATATTAAAAGGACCAGATTTTTAAGGGGAAATAATGCCCCCTCCCGCAGCTTCTTTGTTTTCATTTACAATGTGTGTATTTACATTTCTGGAGGTTTGTTTGCTTCTCACTTCAAGGGATGTGGCCAAAAATAGCAGCCACAGGAGCATTAAAAAAACCACACACACAATAGTTATATGTTATACCATAGAGATGTGCAGTGTACCTTCATATGGAATCTAATGAGCCAGCTCCACTGAATCATAAAATTATGAATTATTTCTATGGGGAGGAAATTGAACTCTGTTCTTTTTCATGAGATGAATTAATTGAGAGGAATTAATTTAGTTGCCATGCTAAAGAGACAGGGCAATATTTTCTAGGTCAGTTAAAAAGGTTAGTTGTTTTAAGTTTTGTTTTTGCTTTAACCCAAGCTGGTCTGATAATAAGTAAATACAATAGGGAAGACTCCCTTCACATAATTTTTCCATTTTAAAAGTTGCCACTTAACGTTGCATAAACTTTGTGGCTCTGACTGTATACAACCTGATTCCGGCTGGCAGCAGCTGTTCAAGATTTCAGATAAATCCAATATGATTGTAATAATTACAAAAACAGTCACCATCACTGTGGGAATACATCAAAGAAAAGCTCATCCCATTCTGCAAGGTGCATGTATGTATATGAAAGACCAGGGGGTCCTCAATTTTAAGAGATATCATAATAGATGTTGTATAGGAAGGCTGGAGAAAGTTTTCAAATGGCATAAAAACAGAGCAGAAGATGGCTTTGATACCCTGCATCTCACCCAAAGGACAGATACATTTCACACATCATAGAACACCCTCAAAATCCACTTTATGTGAGTCATAGCTTCCTCGTTTCACCAAAATTGCAGTCACATATCATAAAATAAAAAAGCAGAAGGTTCCAGCATCCTCTGCAAATGCTGCATTTTATTCAAGATAAAAAATACAGTTGTTAAATAGTCTAAGGTAAATATGCAAATGTATGTGAATAACCACTGCATGTACACAAAATTGCAATAGGCTTTCATGAGAAGTAACAGCTCATTCACACATGCAAACACCTCACTGGAGTTTCTGTAATTGTGACAGCATTTTGAAGGCTCTGGGCTGTTTCCATGGATCATCTAGTTTAGACAAGTGTTTCACTGTGTGATCCTAAAAGTCAAGGACAGGAAATTTGTGGCCTTCCAGGTATTATTGGTCATGCTGCCCCAGCCAGCATAAGCCATAGTAGGGGAAGGCAGGAGCTGGAATCCAGCAACAATCACTTGTAATCTAAAATTGACATGGAGAAGCAACAAAGGAAGTAGTTGCCATTTAGTTCAGTACCATGAACACCAACTGACAGTGGCTCACCAGGATTTCAGGCAGATGACAATTTCTATCCCTACATGGAGAAGCCAGGAATTGAACATGGGACCTTCTAGATGTAAAGCAGATGGTCTTCCAATGGGCTCTTTCTCATCCCAATATTGTGTCCAGACAATTACAAATAGTTTGCAAGCTGCTGTTTTGTAAGGGGTGGGTGTGTTTGAATAACACACAGGACACTGGAATTACAGTTATGTTGTTGAAATGGATATTTTCTGTTTCTCTTCAAAAAGTTAATACATTGATCTCGTCTGAAACCCTCGACAAGAAGTTGAACTCTATGAAACCAGGTAGCATAACTACCTGACAACTGCACTAAGTCCTATAGGGATTTGGAAAGATCTATTATTCTTAGAATGGCAATGGTATGTTACCTTGACAACCAGAGATGATGTATGACTGCATTGCGCACCGTACTCTGATGACATTCAGCTCTTCTCTGAGACTTTAATAGATTTTGTTTATTGAAACAGCACCTCAAACCATCAACTTCCAGGGGTTGGAATTAATATTAGTTCTCAGCCTACTTCTTGATGATGGTGCTGATCCAAAGCCATCCACTTAAGGCAAAAATAAAAGGGTTATTTCTGTTTCCATAGTGCACTGCACACATGAAGTCACTAAAGACTGGTTAAACCTTAACTTTGCCAACTCTCCATGTTTGGCGGGACAAAATCCAATCATTGCCTTGAACACCTTAGTTACTCACATGATCTTCTGGGTTTGCTAGATCCTTTTGTCCCCTTCTTGGATGTGTCAGTTTCTCAGAGATTGCAGTAAATATGTCAGCTGTCCATTGTTATGCTGGAAGGATGTGGCCAGCACAACAATGGGCAGCTGACATATTTACTGCAATCTCTGAGAAACTGACACATCCAAGAAGTGAACAAAAGGGTCTAGCAAACCCAGAAGATTTTGCTGAGGTCTGGTGAATTTTTTGTTATGCATATGGACAAACAGCCAAAAAGGCTATATCAACTAAATATGACTTCATTTAGAAAAAATTATAAGAGTGACCCCACCACTACCACCTGAAAACCACATGCATCTGGCAGGCTCCAAGGGCCAATGAGGACTCCCCAAGTTATCACCCTCTGGGAGCGACCATCAAAGTAGGACCAGAACCACTACAAAGCTGTGCCACCCACCCATAACTCAGCTGCAGCAGATGGTCTATGGTATCAAAAGCCTCTGAGAAGTCAAAGAGAATTAAGAAGGATACCTTTTCCCTCCAAGAGTGTCTGGATCTAGTAAGTGTGTTTAGAATAGCACCCTGAATGTTACCTCCCCACCCTATGATTTTGCAGTGCTTCCCCACAGGCAACCACACACACTCTGAAATTTCTCTCTGAATGATCGCAACCAATCAGGATCAGGTACAAATGCTGCTTACATTACAGTGCTACATAGCAAATAATTTTAGGCTATGTGTTGATACCACTAAGGGCAGCTTAAGGGCATTAATAGTGAAAACATTGCTGGTCAGCAATCATGAACCACTGAGAATAAAGCATTTCTACAATCATGATACAATGATCCTCCTTTTTGACACAAAGCTCCTTTTCAGATTAGCCCCAGTATTGAGGACCATTTTAATTATTTAGTCTTCAGACACTGAGAGCAATGTTTAAAAACCAGGGATATTTCTGAAAAATGTTTGTAGTACAGTAATGAAGATAGCAGCTTTGAATGTATAGAATCTGCTTCTCTTGTGTAAGAATGTTTGAATCAGGAGTTAAAAAGCTGTTTGTCAATATCACTTCATAGCTGAAGTTACCAGGTCAATTGTGGTAGACCCAGAGGTGATGGTGTTTTTGTCTATTAAGTTATAAATGGGCCTGTCAGCAATGCTTATGTATGGCAAATCTTGTACAGCTTTCATTACCCATGTGCCATCTTGAAGTTGGTTAGGAAATGCCCTTGGCAAGGTCAATATTGTATCAGTTTCAGAATTACATAATTCCCCTTGCGAAAGGAGCATTCTTATTATTTAATTATTTACTAAAATATTCCCATTCCATCATTCTGCTTTATTTCTAAAGTGCCCAAAGTGGCTTACATCATGCAAAGTACAAAAAAACAGTCATAAATAAAGTTTTTTAAAGTCAGGACAATAAAAGCATAGAGAATGCCTCAGCAAAAAGCAAACAAATAAGCCAAAGGGATAAAGCAGCATCAACCAGCTAAGCCATATGCATCTGGAAACAGAATAATAAAATTGTAGAGTTCGAAGGGACGCCAAAGGTCATCTGCTCCAACACCTTGCAATGTAGTTGTTGTTGTTGTTTAGTCGTTTAGTCATGTCCGACTCTTCGTGACCCCATGGACCAGAGCACGCCAGGCACTCCTGTCTTCTACTGCCTCCCGCAGTTTGGTCAGACTCATGTTTGTAGCTTCGAGAACACTGTCCAACCATCTCGACCTCTGTCGTCCCCTTCTCCTTGTGCCCTCCATCTTTCCCAACATCAGGGTCTTTTCCAGGGAGTCTTCTCTTCTCATAAGGTGGCCAAAGTATTGGAGCCTCAGCTTCACGAACTGTCCTTCCAGTGAGCACTCAGGGCTGATTTCCTTAAGAATGGATGTGTTTGATCTTCTTGCAGTCCATGGGACTGCAATGTAGTAGTCAAAGCCAAATAATCTCTGACAGACATTCTAGCTTGTCAATACCCTTCTCAAACTGTGGTATCCAGAGCTGGACACAGTACTCCAGACAGGATCTAACCAAGGCAAAATAGAGTGATACTATTGATCTAGAGCGATACATTTATTCTAGACACTATATGTCTAATGATGCAGCCTAGAATTGCATTAGCTTTTTCCTACAGCACCACCCTGTTGAATCGTGATAACCTTGTGGTCTGCTAAGACCCCTAGATCTTTTTCATGTGTACTGCTGCCAAGCCAGGTGTCACCCATCCTATATGTCTGCATTTGATTATTCCTGCCTAAATGTGTGTGAATATTCATATTCTTCAGCTATACCGTGAGGCTCATTTTACTACTGAACAGAAAAACCTTTTTACAGGCCAGTCTAAAGCAATCCACCATGTGCCTCCCTGCCTTCCCATTCACTCTTTTTCTTCCTAGTCCTCTTCCTACCTTAACATCCTTCACCAGCCGGAGAAGATTAAGTTCCCTCTAGCTGGGAGCTTGAGACAAAAATGGTGCAGCTTCTAACATTTGGACAATCAGCTGTTTGAGCACTATTTTGGGCATCATCGTCTGGGAAGAGGTGGTAGTAGCAAGCAAGATGCACATGGCTGTTGGTTTCAGACAGTGTTCAGTTAGTTGTTGAGTCTATATATTTTGTCCATATATTCCCAGAACAGGGAAGGACCTGCAGTGAGCTCTTTCTTTTCCATCTGCCTTCATCCTGAGTTCCATGAAGGCTTCTAAATAACTAGATTACGAAGCGGTATGTGCAGATAGCTATTAACACACTACATAAAAAATGTATGAACACATTCTACTTTATTGAAATGCAGTAGAACAAATGAATCAAATCAAAACTATTAAAAGATTGCAGTACAGTTCATAAAATGTAGAAGCAGCTTGGGGGGGAGATAAACCACAAATCTTTGTTCAAGTGGAACAATGTCAGATGTCAACTGCCTGAGAAACATATGCCATTGGCTTTTCATTTTACATTAATAACTGTTTGTAAAAACAACGACAAATACATATACCCCCAAAACTCCTCTGCTTCAGATTAAGGTGTTGGAGATCTCTCTCTGTGAACACACCCAAAGAAGCAATGACTCTCTGATGCTGAGGAAGGAAGTCAAATTGTGTTTTGCTAATGATAAAAGTGTAAAGGTGGAATACTCAGCAAATCAGAATCTACTGTTGGGGAAGAGTTATTCATAAAGCATATGTTGCTGGCCAGTTGGTCAGCTGACATAATATCCAAGTGATCTTTTAACAAATCACAATACAAGCATGGACAAATTCAATCCCCCACAAAAGTTGTAAGGGAATCTTAACATCAGCAGGTGTTCAGATTTTAAATGAAGAATTGTAACTGTTCATTGCAAGTTTCACTGTGATCTCTCAATCTCAACATCAGCTGCTATACAGCAAACGTGTGGTTTCTAGGTGATCATGCATCAAGGCACTGCTTAGCTTCAGAGGTGGTGGGTTCATGTGACTTCTGCCCATGTACTGGGAACATAGAGATTGCACAGTGAGAAATTTTCTGTGAACATGGTGGAAACTCTCCTTTGCTCAGTCTTTCTAAGCTTTATCAGATAAGTTGCAGGGGGAGGGAATCAATTCTATGGGAAAGTTGATATATGATTGGCTGAGTCTGACAGGGGCACATTCATTGTAAAAAGAGTCCCCGAGATTGGATTGAACCAGACTTACCATTCCCATGTTGCAAACCATTTATGGAATGAAGACAGCCCCCTTCAGACCCAGCGCAGCATGAATCAGCTTGGTAACATTGCTGGCATGTGCGGCACCACTGAGGATACAGACCCCTTTGCAAGTACTGCAGTAAATAGGGATGCCAGACAATTCTGGTGCAAACTGAAATGGAAGAATATATTGCTGCAGTTCACATGTTCATCTATGGTCAGGAACAGAACTCAGCCAAGCAAATACAATCATTGTTGTGGTTTTTGATTCCACAAATAATTGTTTCAACATTTCATTTACAGTGAAATGAGTTAAACAAATAGCTATGTAAGTTATGCTAAATAGTGAACAAGATGAATAATGTAGTAGTTGGTGAAAAGCGAGTTTCAGTGGAACAAAAACAGCACTGATTTTTATTTGAATGGATCTCCTAGCCTCGTTACATCCCTTGCAAATAATGCCTGAAAGGGGTTAGCATGCACTGAATTTCTTTCTAATATGTCAGTGTTCAAGAGCATAATTACAGTGCAAACAAACCTGCAAAGAATGTGAGTGCCAATCAAAAGCCTCACTAAGTTTGGAGAACAATTTCTTAAAATGCTCAAAAGGAAGCAAGGTGGTGGGGGAGACATACATTAATCGTACCATTTTTTGTTTTATCTGTAAAAACAGAAGTGAGGCCTCTGTTAGATCTCCCAGTTGCTATTATTGCTGCACTATTCACTCAACTTTGTGCTGCTGTACGTCACTGGGACTCAGAGCAAATCCTGTGCAGTCAAGGAAAGCAAGTTGATAAGGCCCTTTGCGGTCACAATACTTGTAAAGAGCAGCACAGCAATCAGCAGTGACAAAGTGCTAATGAGGACTGGCATTGCAATTAGTGGCACAGAAGATTTCCTCCCACCCTGTCCCGGTTTGGCATTTGACTTTTCATAGGTCTGATCTGAATCAAGCTGGTGCTAGATTATTCCACAGAAGTAAGCATCTTTTGAACTTCTCTCTTCAAAGTCATTAGTACTGAAATCAACATAAATAGAATATGCTGCTTCAGACTTGACTACCAAGTGCTTCAAACTTGGACTGCCAAGCATGACTACCCAAAGGAGCCACACAGTAGTACATGGCGTAAAATTAATCAGCAAGGTTTCCTGCTGCCTCTTCGTTTCAGAGCGAGTAGCACCTCACCTAACCTGTGAAACATATGATGCCAATTCTAGTGATGTGATGCTACTGTTTCTGCCTTTGCCGCTAACAGATTTATTAAAGACTGAGCCGTAGAAATGGTTATTAGAATCAGTTATTTTTGTGATGTGTTTGTTAGGATATTTCTTGCAGCTGACAAATCTTTTAACAGAAAGGCTCACAACTGAAAAGAGGATTTATTTATGTATTTTAAAAAATACCATTTGCAACAGTATTTACTTTTTTAAAAAAGCAAACAACATGTTTGGTCCTCAATCCGTTCCAGCAGTCCAAACACATTCTTAAAAGCCATGCATGTGTAGACAGAATTCTGAGATGCTTTAATTCCATCCTCCCCATGAAACTTTGCTGATAAAGCTAGGCACAGATAAAACTGAACCAAGCAGAGCTCACTGGTAGTACTCTGGTATCCTCTTCCCCCCATAAAATATCATTCCAAAGAAGGCTTCCGGAAACCTTGGGAAATTGAACTACCCCCCACCCTAGGAAAGGAAGACATGGGGCCAGATCTGGGGTAAAGAGTCACAACTCTGTTAACTACTGTGATGAAGGACTGAAGAAAATGGGACTGATTAATTTCATCTAAGTGAGCCGCCTAGCTGGAGGAGGCTGATGGGAACTTTTCTCCAGATTCTCCTGGGAGTGACACCACCCTGGCTCTGAGCACTAGAGCTTTAAGTTAACTGGCCAATGCCCTTCCTCTCTGCTCAAACAGAGAACATCTGTTTGCTCCAACCATCCTCTGTTGTCAGGAAGGAAGACTTAACCATTTAACTGGCTGGCAATGTGAGGTGGGTTTGGCAGTGTTTCTTCACCATGTAGGTGCCTCAGGGGGCTCATCTGGGCAGCCTCTTCAGTCCTCTGCCCACACCACCTACTACAAAAGAAGCCAGATCAAGCCCAGTGAATCTGCAGATCATTAGGTTGAACAGGTTTTCCCACAGTTCCTTAATTAAAGTGTCCCACTCCTCCATGGAGAGATGCACATCATCGTCTCTATAAAGGCACATGTCTCTACAGCCACAGCAGGTGCTGTAACCTTCCAACAGTTTGACTTCACCACCCAAAAGCACATTCCTCCATTGTCTCCCAAGACAGAGGGATGCCAGCAACAACAAAATTATATATACACTAATGGTGGCATGTGAGATGGAAGCACCTCCAATTTTAAGCCTCTACTTAACATCCCTCCTAATTCTCTTTGTAGCTTTCTCAATCCTATTGAAATGGTGGTCCCCTACCACACCCTCTTCTCCAGCATCTCAGTTCACATGGTAAGCAACTCAGGGGACCATGCTAAGGCACTACCTAAGTCCTCCCATACCTATATTCCTATACCTCCCATACTAAGTGACAACTAAGTCATCTGCACTGAATCATCTTCTCCAAGTTGCAGCACCAAAATCTGAGGAACTAGTTCCAGGGATGCCTGATGAAATAACATGGGGAGGAGTTTCTATAATAACCATGAAAATATTATGGCTGCAATCCTGTGGTCTCTGGGGCCATGTTCCACAGCTCAAATAACATTTAGATTTATCTTTCTGGATGGATGGATGGATGGATGGATGGATGGAGAAAATAAGATGTCCAGCCTCAGGAAGAAGTTGTGACTTCATCAAGCACCTCCCAGCCACTGCATAAACTTCCACAGCCCTTACTTTACTGATGCCAGAGTTCTTACATCAGTAGAAACAAAAATGAGGTGTATGGAAGACATTAAAGAAAGGGGGAGTAGAGAAATTGTTCTTCCCTCCCCTCCACCCTACTGCCACTTGTCCAGCAGAGCTTCAGACATCTTCAAACCTCTGACAACATGGCATCTCCAACCCAACAGTAGCATTCAAATCTATCACTGAATTTCGTTTCCAGCCTCAATTTACAGAAGCAACTACTATGGACATCACATGAAACTATTATTATTATTTACAGCAGGCTCTAATATAAAAATAAATCTCACACTTCTTTTCACTTATTTCATTTTTTTCTCTTCATAAGAATCATGATGGACATTTATTATATTGACATATATGACACTGAATAATGGTTGTTTTTCATTTAGGGCTTGAACACCAATATCTTATCTATATGAGTTTATTTGCTGAGGAAATATTGAATAAACACACACTGTGTAGCCTGGTCTACAGCTGGAATTTATGGAGTGAGTAATCCACTACCACAGAAACTGCTAATGGTATTGCCTACTAATTATTTATACACAAATAGCTCACACCCTATTTCAAAATACTATTTTAAACTATGATGACAGTGTTTATTGATTGATGCTATTCTGTTATTTTTCTGCTAATGTGCTATTCCTAAAAGCCCTCTTCCAGCATACCAATTACATGTTAAGTAAACATGTAAGACCATGGTAAGGAGTGTGACAGTTCTTTCCCTCTTTCACCGCTCCAGTTGGCCTCCATGAGTTAGCTGTTAGAGGATGAGCTACTGAAAGTTGAGCCTCTTGTACTCATGGAGATTCCATGTACATGTTAGAAGCCCTGGAAAATCAGGGTTCTAAAATGCATAGGAAGCTCCACAAGTTCCCGCCTTTAGACATTTGTCCTCATGACTGATGACAGGAACAACAATGGAGGGTGGAGCTAGCATACTTCTATTCGCTTACCTGTTTACTTAACACCAAACAAGATTTCCTGAAAGAGCTATAGATTCATATTACTGCAGCTAGAGTGTCTATTAATTACAGAGCATTTCAAACTCCCTTAAACTAGCACTCCATCCATTCTGCCAGCTAAGCATGCCTCCCACCAGTTAAACCCTGCCTCAGCTACCACTAGAATGGAGCTTTCTCTTCCAGCCACTGAACATGCAGAGGGATGAAAGTGCTGTTAGTGGAATCTTCACTGGTGGCTATCAATGGAAGGCACCAAAAAAGGGCATTATGGAGGTAGGGAGGGATTGAGCAACCCTAAGGTCCATTG
Source organism: Podarcis erhardii (assembly GCF_964252035.2). NCBI lineage: Eukaryota > Metazoa > Chordata > Lepidosauria > Squamata > Lacertidae > Podarcis > Podarcis erhardii. The sequence continues at coordinate 50,810,169 of NC_138508.1, read as the reverse complement.
GCTCTTGAACCAGTCCCACTGCCATTGTGTGGTGACACTGGGTCCAATGTGGACCAGACTGCAGCACCAACAGTCTGGACTGATGCAGCAATCAACCTGCCACCATCTTCTATCCTGCCCACCATGTACAGCAGGGCTGTGGATGTGGCATTAACCCCACCAGTCTGTATAGCCCCACCAGTTGGCAGTGGGAGGGGGGGGATGCTTTCCAGATCTTTTGGATGCAATTCCCATCAGCTCCAGGTGGCATAGCAAACAATGAAGGATTATGGGAGTTACAAGCCAAAATATTTGGGGTGTAAAAGGCTGGGGAAGGCTGCTATAATCACTTACCTGGAAGTATTATTCATTGAGATTTATGTGAGTAGACATGTATCGGATTTTGCTGTTATTTTAAAAGCATATTATTTTAATAGCTTCTTTCCAGCGTCTTTGTTTGTAGAAACATCCACACTCTGTACTTTCTGAATCACATTATATGTCTCTATGACTGGGTACACACAACTTATTTAAAACACATACAAAACACATTCTTTTCCTCAAAGAGTTCTGGGCACTGTAGTTTATCCCTCATAAGGCTGCAGTTCCCAGCAACCCTTAACCAACACAGTGCCCAAAATTTATTGAGGGTAAGAATGTGCTTCTACTTTTGTGGAATTGAATAGGGTATAGTATAAAGTTTCCAGATCAAGGGAAGTAATAGTACCACTCTGTTCTGCCATGATCAGAGCATACCTGGAGTACTGTGTCCAGTTCTGGATACCACAATTTAAGAAGAATATTGACAAACAGGAACACATGCAGAGGAGGTCAACCAAGATGATCAAGGGTCTGGAAACTAAGCCTTATGAGGAACAATTGAGGGAGCTGGGTATGTTTAGCCTGGAAAAGAGGAGATTGAGAAGAGATATGACAGCCATCTTCAAATACCTCAAGGGTTGTCACATGGAAGATGGAGCAAGCTTATTTTCTTCTGCTCCAGAGGGTAGGAACCAATACAGCAGATTCTGACTAGACATCAGGAAGTGCTTTCTGATGGTGTGAACTGTTCACCAGTGAAATGAACTCCCAGGAAGGGCGATGGACTCTCCTTCCTTGAAGGTTTTTAATAATAAGTTGGCTGTCCATCTGTCCTGGATGCTTTAGCTGAGATTTCTTCATTGCAGGAGGTTGGACTAGTCGAGTCATTGAGTTCCTTCCAACCCTCAATTCTATGATTCTATTAATGTGCTTTAAAGGTATAGTGCAGGCTTCCTCAAACAGCCCTCCAGATGTTTTGAGACTACAATTCCCATAATCCCTGACCACTGTTCCTTCTAGCTAGGGATCATGGGAGTTGTAGGCCAAAAACATCTGGAGGGCTGAGTTTGAGGAAGCCTGGTATAGTGTGTATATAGCCCGTGTATGTTGATACATTACTTTAATTTTTACACACATATGTTACTGAATTTGAACAAATCTGATAGCAATTTTACTCTGAAATAACATTTCTTGCACAGCATTTAAACTGCAAGTGCCCCCAGTTTTTGAAATTTATATGCAAGCTTTATAGGAAATATAGACAGTACATTGTGGCATGGATCCAGATGTGCCAATGGAAATCTAGTTCTTCATTCCACTAAGAAAACAGAAGCATCAACAGAAAAGACTTAAAACGGATTTTGAGCTATTCGTATTATTACAGCATGACGTTTCCGGTTAAATTAATATGATTTCTTCTGTTGTTCAGCCAAGTGCTATGACAACAGAGAAGGCCAATAACTCTGAAACTGAATTCATTATTAATTATTTCTAAAATGCAGGTCAGATGCACAAAGAAATAAATTACAATGCATTTTACTTGTTTTCAAGTTACTGTGTGCCTCTACCTGTACATTTGCATTTCCTTTTGCTTGAACTCTGGAATTTTTCTAAAGCAACCAGTTATCTCTTAATTGACTACATTCAACTGGTGAATCCCTCATACTAGTACACTTTTCTATGGCTACTCATTCTGAATATAGATGAACAAAATTAGGCAGTGTGGTGTTATTTATGTTCTGTTGGTTTTTCCATTTAAATCTTTGAAGTACAATATCATTCCTGATGCCAAAATAGCACTTTAAGAGTGAAGACAACCTCCCCTTGTGTTCAAGGAATGCATGGTGGTGGTGATGGAGGGTCATGCAAGTTGCACTTGCCCTTTCCCATTCCTATCCCTGGAGACCATGTCCCTCAAACCACACATTCAGTGCACCCTTGTATGCATGTAGGGATCATTGTGAGCCCATAAGGATCCCTATCACATGGAAGAGCTCTATGTATATACCAGCATACCTACCCCTTCCCATATGCTGTGAACAGTGAAACATGTGAAGAGAAGAGGGACATGGCCACTGAGTGCATTGGAAATGGGAGCAGAGGTAGACCAGAGAACCACAACTCCCATCACACTTTCCTTGGAGGGGTGAGGAGACCATGTGAACTCTTTAGTGCTTCTTCTTCTGACCTAACATTGTATCTATTATACATATATCAATATAACTTCTAACATTTTCATAACCAACCGAAAACCTCTGCCCCTTTCCAAGTCCAGCACTATCCTATTCACTTGGACGTGTCCTTACATTTGAAGTGGTTGACTGTAACAATAATTTTAGCCTTATGGTCCAATCCTATGTTTGCTAACTCAGAAGGAAGTCCCATGGAACTCAACATGGCTTACTCCCTAGTTAGTCATGTGTTTAGGATTGCAGCCTTACGTCTAGAAGAATAGGAGAAACTGTTCCTTTTAAATTCAGTCCACAAGCTGTCTCTCTGACAATCCTAGGTGAGCATTTCATGTTTGCTATATTGGCAAAGTACTTCTCTATCTATCATGAAGCGACTAGCGATGAAGCATTGGTGACAGGGAGCTGATCTCTATGGATTAGGTCTCTTGGTTGATTTATATTACCTAATGGGCAGGACATCCCTATTGGTTTTCTTGAAGATCAAGAAGAGGTGCATGGATGAGGAGAAAAAGTACAGGTAAGAGTATATCTGTCCTTACTTGGCATTCAATAATGGCTCTTAGAGCTTCTTTACAGAATCATTTATCTTGGAATAAAATTCCCTTGACAAGTGTAAAATCCTTGACTTATTTCCAAGAATATGAAGCCAGCGTGAGCTGTAACTTAAGAGAAGGCTCGTTGCACAATAGCAGAACACATGCTTTGCATGTAAAAATTCCCAGATTCAATCCCTCTGTCATCTCCAGGTAGGACTATGAAAGACCCCTGTCTGAAACCCTAGAAGTTGCTGCTAGTGGACAATCCTGAGCTAGATAGACCAATGATCTGCCTTGGCTACTTGTGTGGGCTCCAAGCAGGGATGCAACAAATATCTACAATTTTCATTTTCTGGAGAAAAATTGCTTATCTGTAGTTGATAAGTTTCCCATCATATAACAAAAGACTTCTGAATAGATATTGTAAATCCACAATAATCAAAGAAGTGACTTGCTGTGCAAGACTTCGTTCCATTACAACAATGTCACGGAATGGGGAAGGATTAACAAAAGCCCATCAGCATGAACAACAGCAAGACAGCCACCTATTTAAATGGAAAACAATAATGAAAAATAGGTTGGCATTTTGCAAAATAAAAAGCCATTTTTCAGTTCTGTTTAAAAGTCTAGAGCTATAAGTAATAGCAAGCTGATTGGCTGTTTGAACAGAGAGCTCTACTGCAATTGCAAGCTGCTCAGCTTATTATTCACTGAACAAGTCACACAAAGACTGAAAGTGTTTCCCAGCACATCCGAATAGTAATAGTGCACATGGGCTAATGGGAGAGGACATAAATTATAGAGAGTGTTCATACCTCAGTTTTAGTTCAAATGTATTACAGATTTTTATTTGACTTTGTCCAGTTCACAGATTACCCAGTTCCTTTGCTCCCAAGGTTAGGGAACTATTCACAGAGTTTAAGAAAATTGTTCATAGGGTTTAAGAAAACTCAGTCGTCCAATCCTTCTAATGCAGTAAATCCATTACTTCAAGATCACTGATATGTGGCAACCCAGCCCCTGCTTAAAAACCTTTAACAAAGGAGTCCACCACATTATGTTCTACATTGAACTGCTCATATTGTCAGGAAGTTCTTCCTAATGTTTAACATGCTTTGAATCTTCCTTTAAACATCTCTCAGTGTGAGGAAGCCTGAAGTGGAACTGGTACATGCAAAGATGTTGGGGCTTGCATCCATATTCCCCCACTTCAGTTTTCAAGCTAACAAGTGTTTGTTTTGGATGCTTGAAGGTGGCTTAAGTCTTTGTGATAATCAGCTGAACTAAGTAGATTTTTGTTATTTAGTTTGCCATCTGTAATTACATACTTGAGTGATTTGTATTCTGGTTGTATTCTGGGAATCTGTCTTTAAAAATGTTTGTATCCCCTCTCCATGTTTCTATAAAGCCTTTCCTCCTCCCAGGAGGGGAGGGTTTGTGAGCGGGAGACGATTCCCGCGTCATGCAGGGGACGCTCCACCCCCTGCTTCAACTCCAGGGTTGGCACCACGCCCCTCCCCGGTTGGGCACCCAATAGGGTAGCTCGGCGGGGGCATGGCTTGCTGCTCAAACGCAGCCGCACCAGCCATCCCCACCATTGCACACACATTTTCTTCGAGTCACCCACCCTCCACTCCCTTTAGATTAGCTGTTCCTGAGACTTTGCTATGGACCTCTGGTTGGTCGCCCTGTTTAACCAGGGGGCCTGGTAGGAGTTTTTTCCAATTGGCTAAATTGGCCCGGCCTCTTGGTTTTTTCCCCCTACCTCGTAGCAACCATCACAACTTTCATGGTATTTGGCGGTTAGGCATTGGAATGTGTTGTTGGTGTTTCGGGGGGCAAGGTGTGGCCATCACCTTCCCCAACAATTTTGGGTATTCCGCTAAAGGAATCCGGTGGTCATGGAACCCTCGGTGACATCAGGAAGAGAGCCTATAGTTGGATTAGCATCAACAGGCCTCCCCTACTGGTGGTTAACCCCTCCTCAGACTCACCCCTCTACGAGTGGGTGGAGTCTAATGTTCCGTGGTCCAATGCCTAAGCCAATACCTTCTCACATGCTGTAATCAATAAAGTTGTGGCCTTTACCTTACCCATTAACCTTACATTCTGTGTCCACGTGTCTTTATTCCCCAAGCGGGGATCGGGTCCTCGAATCACAACTCGCTTTTTTCTGGTAGTGCCTACCTCTATGAAAGAAGGGATGCTCTAGGAAGTAATTCTTGGTGCTATGTGTATCTCATCTCTGAGAATCTTACCTTCACTGGCACACACACCACTATGGTCACACTAGGACACTGAATTCCACATTGTGACATAGTGACCCCTCCTCAAGTAGTGAACACTACCCTGTGAGGTAGAACAAACTGGACAAGACAGCATTGTGAGTTTAAAAATTGTCCACAGCTTTATTGATATCAGGTGTAGGAAGGTTTCAGCTTATGCATTGGGCATATATTCCTCTCATCCCCCACGGCTGATATATGACAGGGTTGAGCCTAGGATTAATGGATCCTCCACAAGATGCAGGTCTACATGGATGGCCTCCCAAAACCACTGAAGAAGGCTCTATGGCCCATCTGCCACATGCCTTGGATTTGGGACAGATACTTCCAACAAGAGGGAAGGGTTTAGCAAAAAAGAGTGGAAATTGGAAGTATCAGAGACTGTGACCAGCATCAGAGACTATGACTAGAAACAGAAATTAAAACCAGGCTTAGCAGGTGGCATGTAAAGAGAGAAAGCAGGCTAAAAGGGACTTCCAGCATCTGAAAATCTGGAGAAAGGGGTCAAGGAATCATAGAATCATAAAACTGGAAGGTTCATCCAGTCCAACCCCCTGCAATGCAGGAATGTGAACTAAAGAATCCATGAGAGTCCACCACCTCTTGTGGGAGTCAGTTCCACTGTCAAATAGCTCTTACTGTCATAAAGTTCTAACTGATGTTTAGGAACTATTCAATTATTTTAAATTTATGTTGGTATTTTGAATCTTTTTATCTTCAGATCTATCTTTCTTTCTTTCTTTCTTTCTTTCTTTCTTTCTTGTCACATATTACATTTGAAGAAAGAAGGGCTGCTAGGGATGGCAGAGGTTGATTGATTAGCCCAAAGAAACATCACCACTCTTTCCATGTCATTAGTGGGGATGAGTAAACCATGTGAGAAAATGCCTCAGTCCTTGCACGGAGCAGTCTATGTGATTTGAACCACCTGTGGCTCACATACTCTACCAGCCAGCATGTCAGAAACTCATCCACAGCCATCAACTAAATTAGCTCCTTCCATGCTGGGCTGCTATACTCTTGGATTATTATTTTTTTATAAACAGACCCTGTTTCAAGGAAAACAAGATACATGATCTATTCTGAGCCCTTCTTTCCCTTTGTCTCTTGTATATAGTAGTTTCTGCTCCCAATACAGCCATTTTCTATAAAGTCACAGATTTTTGTTAGTATATCTGTACTAGCTGTACATTGTGGAAAGAAAACAACTGAAGTACATTTGCTTGTCTTGCACTTTGCTCTGCATATACAAAAGAATTACAAAGAAATGTGAGTTCATATACCTATTTTTGCTTAACAGTACATGTATATGTACTTTTTTTATTGCTGAATCGCTCTGTACTGTGTCTGTTTCTGTTTCTGTCTCTGATAAAGGTTCTGATCTATTTTGTGTAAAATGAAGCTCTGAGCCCTCCATTCACCCTTACGCAAAATAAAAGTGGCTATGACTTTCTTTCCTTTTGGCAGAAGCAGGTGAAATTTGTAGACACAGAGGCCCCTCCAGAGTGGATTAAGCCTGTCAAAATATAGACAAACAGGTATGGCTTTTGAGGATAAAGTAATAAGAAGTCACTTTTCTCCACAATCCATATCAGACAATACCTTTATTAGTTTAATTAAATCTCTAAAATCCATATTGGGGTGGGGGGGGCCTTTTCTTTGGCTCTTTCTTACCTTAGAAGAATTAAGAACTGACTGAGAGACCCCAGACTGAAGATGAATCCTGCTAGGACAGTGACATTGTGGCTGAGTTGTTCCCAGAATCAACAAATTTGGATTTGGATTCCCTCTTGAAGCAGCAGGTATGCAGTTTAGGAGTGCAATTTGCACCATCTTTGTCCATAGAGGCCCAGGTGACCTCTATGGCAAACAGCCCTTATCACCTACTTAAGCTAATACATCAACTGTGCCCTCACCTGGAGAAGGATTGATTTGCCACTGGGTCCCATGTGCTGGTAACCTCATGTTTACACTACCGTAAAGTTCTCCATGTTGAGCATCCCTTATGGACAATGCAGAATGCTGCAGGCCAGTGGTGAGATTGGAGTGGTGCCAACACACTGGCAGAACTGACCCAGCACTCCTGCTGGCATGTATCCACGATACTGTTCCTTGACCCTCCATCTTTCTATTTCATTATGCAGTAGTGACATGGACAACTGGAAATTAGGTGTTTGCTGACACCCCACCTTCCCTGGCCATCTGCTACTGATTGTAGGTCTTGTGTATTTTTCTAGAGTGGACCAAGGAACTCTAGGGAAAATGTATTTAAACCCAAGTTGGAGAAGAACTGTAGAGTTGTATATCTGAGATATTTCTCATGGAATCCAAAGTGTTGTATTTCAAAAGTAATGGTTTCTAGCTAGATTAGATGCCTGTACATATATAGCTTAACATTATTGTAAGGGTATCAGGGGGTTGCAACTTTCTCTCGGTTGCTAGCAAACTCCCCTTCTTGTAATTCCAACGTGTATTGTATCTCTGTCCGGAACGCGTTGTAATCTTGGGGCTTTCCTCCAAACTTATTCACTAGCCCTGGGACCTTCCTTCCGATCGGGGTGGCTCTGACTTGACCATCCTGTGCTCGCCTCTACTCCACCCGGGCTGACAGCGTAGCAACATGTGCCTCGAGGTCTCGGTTCCTCTCAATTAGCCCTCGCACCATAGCTTCCTGCTCCATCTCCGCAGCTGGTCCAGTCTGGCTCATCGTGATGCCTTCACATGGCTATCCTCGAGCAACGTCAGGGACTCTCAGATTGCTGTAAGGGTATCAGGAGGTTGCTCGAGAACAATCAGGCAAATGCCTCCCTGGTCTGTTGTAAAGCCTTGTTATTGGTGCCAAAAAAAAGGTCATCATGCAGAGCGCCACTGTTCCGTGGCTTGCTCATTCACTGGCAGAATCTGAAAGTGGGCGGTCCTTAAACCTTCCCCAGCAGAGTAGTTTCTTGACACCCAGTCTGCGCTTCCCCTCTCTGCATGGAAGCCTACTGCGCAAGGAGGGCGTGGGTAACGGAGGACCTCTCTTCTTCCCGCTTTGTTCAGGCAAGGTGTCCTGGCATCGCCTCGCCTCCTGCGAGCCCTGCAGTTCCTCTCCACTAGAGGCGTGGCTACTCTCCTCTGCTGAGGAGGTGCTGCTTCCCATGATCTTTGGGGGCTCTCTGTAATCCATCCAGCTTTTCCCCTCTCGCCCCTGAGCCGATGGCAGTTCCCTGACAATTATTATAATTTCTGCTGTTTCCTGGACATTATTCAAGATATTGATGGTGTCTGTAAGTCTGCCCTTATTATTTAGAAGACCTGCTTAAGTAGGAAAAAATGTGACAGTTAATGCTGGGTAATGAATAGTGCTTATCAACTTTCTGCCTCAAACTTTTGTTTTATAATTGGCCCACTGCAATTACGCCATGAGTGAAACACTATTGGTTGATTTATTATCATTGGTTTGAGGCAGATGGTGGTAAGTGTTGAACTGCACTCTGTATGGCATGCTACTAATGACAATTGCACCACAAATGGCATAGTGTGTAGTTTGATCAAGATAAGTTAATACTTTATCTTTCTGTAAATATAGAAGGCATTGGAGGAAACAGGGCAATAACTTAGTTTTTTGAAATGTCTTATGTTTCCTTTCCTTTACTACTCACACTCCCTTTATAGATATTATCAGATAAGTAGATTACTAAAGCTGTCTTATCAGCTGATCTAACAGAAAGGGCCTGACCCCCTACTTCATAAAACAGTCTCACAGAAATCATCTTGCCACAGATGTCAGTTATTTTCCTCTGAGCTGTTGGGATCACAATACACATGATGTGGCACTGATATAAAGAGAATAACTAAGTCGTTTTATTTCACAGGGCTCAGTGAAAAGAAATTTGCTCAAAACCTTCATGTTTAACAGGTAAGTTTAGGTTTTGTGCTGCATTCCATTCATTTATCTTTCACTGAGCCAAATGAATGGGAGATATATAGATAGATATTCTGCATGAGTTTGTGCCTTCCAGCCACTGGAGACAAAAAAAATTGAATATTACCGGTGGCTTATTAGCTTGCAGATTCATACCTAAAGAACCGCCTGTCAAGAAACCAAGCAAACTACTAAAGTCATTATATTCTGGTATCAATTAGCAACTTGTGATGCCTTCTCTGCTCATGCAGCAAACAAATCTTCATCTCCGTTACTGCTTATATTACCATAATATTTTTGTTAGGATGGTAATAATTTTTTGTGTCACTGTGCTCGCTCACATATCTATCTCAGAAAATGGCATAAATAGAGATGGGTGGTAGATATTTGTATGAAAATAGATACTGTGAATCAAATACCACTGGTGCTTTGCTTATGGAAATACCCACTTGGGGCCCTTTCCCGCAAAGATATATTAGTCTACAAGTTTTGCTATGAGAGTGAATGCTACCTCTTTCCAGAGGAACCGTTATAATTTCTGGAATGATGCCCTGGCTTCAATCTGCTGATATTACTGTGGAATATGAATGCTGGCACTTTGAGACATCATGTCCTATAAAATCCTTTCTTGCCCCAAGAAGAGCCAGTCATATCTATTTAATTTTGGCTAGCTAGCCATTTATTACAAAGAATCCCTTAGACAAAATACAGCCATTTTACAGCTTCTGCCTTTATAAATTCTTCTAGCTAGTTTCATCACCACTAATTGAAAACAATAACAGCATTTTGCTGAGCACTAGAGTAATTAGCAATATGATTTTAATTATGGAGACTTGCACTTTTTTAAATCAAAAAATCATTCCAGTTTCACTCCACTATAAATGATATCTTAATCTTACCTGCACTGCAGAATGTTGATTTAAAAAAAAAAAAAAAAGAAGAAGCAGCAGCAGCAATGCCCTGTTAAATTAGAGGAAAATATATTTTATTTACACATAAAATGAGAAGACATAAATAATTCTTTTTAATCATGCATGGCTATTCTTCACGTTTAATACACATTTGCAGCATTAACCATGGGTGCCCATTAAATTAAACTTGGAATTCAAAGCAGGAATTTCGAACATTTGAGCAGGTACAGTGGGATTCTATACATGTCTACTCAGAAGTAAGCTCCAGTTGGACTTATTTTAAAGTAAGATAGGTGTATACAGGATTGCAGCCAAAGGGCTGTAGCCAAGTCCTACTTAGAGTAGGCCCATTTAAATTAATGGACCAAAATATGACTAATGTTAGACACAACTCCTAATCATTCTTTATTTAATAATATTTTCAAACTATGAGAACACTAGCCAATTGCATATCTGTTTACTTAACCTATTGCTTGACAGCCATCTCCTTTCTTGTAAATTGAAGCTACTGCTATGAGCCCTACCCTCCAGAGCAGGAGAAATCAAGCTTGCTCCATCTTCCATGTGGCAACCCTTGAGATATGTGAAGATGGCTATCAAATCTCCTCTCAAACTCCTCTTTTCAAGGCTAAACATACCCAGCTCCTTCAACCATTTTTCATAAGACTTGGCTTCTAGACCCTTGATCATCTTAGTTACCCTCCTCTGCACACATTCCAGCTCATCAACAACCTTCCTAAATTGTGGTGCTCAGAACCAGACACAGTAGTCCAGGTGTGGTCTAACCAAGGCAGAATACAGTCCACAAAGTTCAGGTATTCTGGCAATGTTGATTTGACCACACTTTCTTCTTTGTGGTATTGGTCCTTTTGGCAGGGGATGGACCTTGCTTGCCACCAAGGAGTGATTTGCGTCACAGTCAGCACTGTGATAGCCATGTGACACAATCATAGTTCAGTGTCAATTGCATGGAGACAATCAAGTTCTTCTGGTGACATTGACCTGACTTTGGATGTCTCCAGGACCCTTGCTGTTTTAGCCTAGTAGAGAAGAACATGTTCATGATGCAGCAGCTGTGATATGGACACATCTCAAGCAGCCTTTGTCTGTTCTCATTCATGCTGCCAATACTCAAGTGCCCTATACAGTTGTCCCATGCATCGTGATCACTCCCAACTCTGATATTGAAATCTATCATTAGAAATAGGCTGGGAACATCTTGCTTAACCAAGCTTACTTAGTCAAGGTTGCCGAAATGTAGTCATCTTGGACATTAACATTATGCCAATCTGCTGTTTGACAGGAAAGGGAAAGCAGGGAATAAATCCTGTCTTCATGTCTTCTTGAAAAAGTAATTAAAGCCACCTAAGGTTCGAATCCCCACGACGGGGTGAGCTCCCGTTGCTCGGTCCCAGCTCCTGCCCACCTAGCAGTTCGAAAGCACGTCAAAGTGCAAGTAGATAAATAGGTATCGCTCCGGCAGGAAGGTAAATGGCGTTTCTGTGCGCTGCTCTGGTTTCACTAGATGGTGCTTAGTCATGCTGGCCACATGACCCGGAAGCTGTATGCTGGTTCCCTCGGCCAGTAAAGCGAGATGAGCGCCGCAACCCCAGAGTTGTCCGCGACTGGACCTAATGGTCAGGGATCCCTTTACCTTTAAGAGTGTGTATCACTAGCTAAACTAGGAGCTCCAGCACACAATGAAATCAATGTAGCAAGTACTGTTAGGAGCAACAGGTTTTAATAGCATGCCATTTTCTCTCAGGGGGAGTTCTGTGTATTGTTCATATTTTACGTACAGTCTGCATGCTTTATGTATTTTACCTATATATATATTTACATATGTTATGTTCAATCACCCATAAGATGCTAAGAGGGAATTGAATGCAAACTGCATAAAATTCCCTGTGAGAGCAACATCATACTATCAAGAGTTGTTGCTCCCGGCAGGACTTTCTACATTGTTTTCAATGTACACAGTGGCAGAAGCCCTGCATTCCAAGGAGGATGAAATTACTCTTTAGAAATAATAAAAGAGGGCAGGCGAAAAGTCTTTGGACCACAAGCACTTTCAACTCAGACCACTACATAAGTGTGTGTGCTTTTCTTCATTACACACACACACACACACACACACACACACACACACACACCTTTGTCTTTAAAAAGTCACATGGACTTTAAAGGATTTTTCTTTCCATTCTGTGACAAATCAGCCCAACAACATTTTTGTTTTTTGTCCACCCCTACCCAGCCTGCGTACTGAACAACTATACAAAAACAATTCACTTTCCTCCATGTGTTAAGTATTTGTTTGCATCAACCTCTAATCTGTGAATCTTCTAATCAATATTGTTGTCATCGGGCAATATAATCCCCATGTGGGTAGCATCATTTGGGTGAGATGAATATGCTAAGCTCTGTCCCTGCAACAATGTCACCATCCACAGTTCCCACTATAATCATGGATGATTCTAAATCACACAGGTTTTGAATAGGAATCACACACTTCATTGTCATGGAGGGCAACAGTGACAGGGATGGAGCTTAATAGTGCTTGTTCCCCTAAGAGAGTTAACAGTGTGGCCAATTAAAATACTTGCAGAGAGTTTGTGTCATAAAGAAAAAACTTGCTAAGATCCAGTACATACCAGGTCACGCCACACCTGGAATACTGTGTCCAGTTCTGGGCACCACAATTTAATAAGGATGTTGACAAGCAGAGGAGGGCAACCAAGATGATCAGAAGTCTGGAAACTAAGCCTTATGAGGAACGGTTGAAGGAGCTGGGTATGTTTAGCCTGGAAAAGAGGAGATATGATAGCCATCATCAAATATCTTAAGGGCTGTCACATGGAAAAGGAAGCATGCTTGTTTTCTCCTCCTCTGGAGAGTAGGACTCAAACCAATGGCTTCAATTTGCAAGAAAGCAGATTCCGACTAAACATTCGGAAAAACTTTCTGACAGTAAGAGCTGTTTGGCAGTGGAACAGACTCCCATGAGAGGTGGCGGACTCTCCTTCCTTGGAGAGCCATGGATGCTTTAGCTGGGATTCCCGCATTGCAGGGTGTTAGACTAGATGACTCTTGGGTCCCTTCCAGCTCTAAGATTCTATGATTCTAGTCTATTCACCTCTAAGCCCTGATAAATGTATTCATACTCCAGATGTCATGAGACCCTCTGTCGTGTTGCTGCAGCAAAGACACTGCAGTGTTGCTGTTGTTGCTTTAAAAAACACCTCTTTTCTTATAATCACTGCTTTTGAGTATGTAGCCTTACATACCTAACTGTATATTTAGTAATTCTATGTATGTCAGGTGGAATATAAAAAATATGCCACATGTCAGATTAATGTTTAACTTTTAAATTATGTGAAAAAGTTAAATAATCCATATCATATGACAGTTCTTAAGAGCTGAGCCCCTAGATCCTATAATACGTCTCAAGAAAATGCAGTTTAAGAATTTTTTTCTGTCACAACATAGGGTATAAGACTGCACTCAGATTTTATTTGTTAAAATATTTATCTATCCACCTTTTTGCTTTCAAAATGTATTTTTTTTCCTGCAAGTGTCTCTCCTTTGTAGAAGCATCTATGTAAGGGAGGCTCATCGTTTAATATATCAGCCTTCCTGAGCGTAACCTAGCAGCTTTGTATAAGCACACATGTGTCGCACTAATCTATATTACCCATAATGGATGATCAGAGTGCAATCCTGGTGGCTGCGGGGGTCTGCTTTGTCACGATGTTCCCTGCAAAGAATGTGTCAGTGAAGAAGCACCTAGCAGAATTAGACCATCCGCCCCTGCCCATCAGATGACTGAAGTCAGCTGATGTACAAGAGGGTGTGCTTTTGTGGAAATGGCCCAAGAAGCCAACTTGAACCCAGTGATGGGCCAAGATTGGAAGAGGAACTGTGCATCAGTGGGTTGAGCATCTGGTTCACATGCAGGTCCAGATTCAATCCCCGGCTTCTCCTGGTTCTCTGGGAGAGAACCATGCCTGAAATCCTTCAGAGCCACTCCCAGTCAATGTCATCTATACTGCGTTAACACAGCTTCCTGTGTTCCTAAAGTAACACTGAGAGTAGCAGCAGCAGAAATATAGATTAACAGTTTAATTTGCAGTAGGTATCCCCCCCCTAAAGATGACATGTTTTTTAACTGCCTGTATATCCAGAGTACACAATCACATTATGATTAATAAATTATCACAATTTTTGCAGATTACTCTCCTTAACAGTATGTCCTAAACTGTATTACAGTTATATAAATATGGAGGAATATGTTCTGCATTCTTATAAAGAGCCTCTCTCATTTTTTTGCCCACCACAGCATAAGTAAAATTCATTCTGTTGACAGGATCAAAAGATTAGCCATAGCGGTGAGGGGGTTTTTTTGTTTTATTTTGTTATTTTTCTACAGGAAGATCAATCCGGTTGCATGTTTTTGGCATAAAATATTGCTTGGTGCTACTTAGAGGGAAACCATAAATCCACCGAGGTGCTACATTAATCAACCCATCCCTGGCAGCTTAAGTATATATCTGTTAAAATGAAACTCATTGCTTTTACAGGTACATAATTTGATCCCTCTGTCATCCTTTAAGTTCACCCTTAAAGCTCTGCGAGAGATGTGGGTGTCATAACCTAACTTCACAATGAATATTCATTGTATACCTTGCAGGATTCTTTTAAAAAAAACCAAAAAAGAAGTCATCACACTCTAGGAAATGCTGTGGAAAAATACACTGTTTTTATGTGTAAGCTAGCTTCTTCAAAAATAGTGTAAATAACAATTAGAGATTTAATTAGCTGCTGCCTCCTCATGGAGCAGGCGATGTGCTGGAGAAGTTGGAATTGATGGGATGCCA
Organism: Podarcis erhardii; assembly: GCF_964252035.2. Lineage (NCBI taxonomy): Eukaryota > Metazoa > Chordata > Lepidosauria > Squamata > Lacertidae > Podarcis > Podarcis erhardii. Next base: position 50,795,164 of record NC_138508.1, on the reverse strand, counting down.
TGCAGAAGGGGAGATGCTGACCCTGCTCTCCTAAATGAAACCTAAAAGCTAATTTTATTCAAATTAATCCCCAGCAAGTCAAGATCACTGACTTGCCAACAGAAGATAGAAAATAAGCCAATAATGAATAAAACTCTGAGGAAACTGTTGTATTGATGTGGCAGGAAAACTCTCCTCCCTGACTTCTAAGCCTTATTCAAGTGGTGTTCTTAAAAATACATTGAGGAAGGTATGGGAATGTGCATGCCCCAGCTCCCACCATGAGTTGCCTCCGACTTTTGCACATTGGGTGGAAGTGCTGAAGTTGAATTCTTCACAAGAACATGCTTAGATCTGGAGCCTCAATGCATGGGGTTCCTGATTCTACATGCAAGTGATTCTACATGTGTTCAGTCAAACACACTTGGAATCCCCCCTTTCAGCTCAATATAGCAAAGTCAGGGAAGCAACTGCTGGGTCCAGCATTGGAGGCTGTGTGGACATTGTGGGAAGGAGCTACACACATTCTCTCCTCCTTTCTTTTCCCTCTCCTAATATGTTTTTTCTTTTTCCTATGAGGGAAATTTTTTGTGTAGAGGAGCATTTTATGAGGGGTTTTTTTGTGGGGAGAGGGGGGAGTAGGCTGTATGCCGAGACCCTTCTAATCCCTGAATCTAGCAAATGTTAAAACATAAGTGAAGATTTAAATTCCTGGTTTGCTGATAGGTTAGGTAATGGGCCATTAAGTGAACAAAGGAAACAGCTCAGCACCAGAGGGCAAATGTGCAGGGCCCCTTCTTCAACTGGCTGGTAGTTAGAAAGACAGTGGCCAGGGTTGAGAGGTGAGTGATGTGAACTAGAAGCTGGAAGCAACAGGCTGGGAAGCCAGAGGGTTATAGCAATGTTTAAATCCAAGGCTGTGGCTTTTGGGAGAGCAAGACTATCTTGTGATATTAATGCTTGTGAATCCCTCTATCATAGACTCAGGTTGTATATATGTGTGTGTAAAAAACAACAACATGAAGCATAAAGACACCAGTCTCTGTTGTACCTCATTCTGAAGGAAACAAAAATCCTGAATGTGTGCCTGGATCCCCTGGAATCTTACACTGCTCAGAGATTGGGGTGGCATGCTACAATATTCAATCCTATGAGTGTCCTCCATCTGCAATCTGGAGTGGTACAAGTTTATCACCTCAGAGGAACTTGCAGGCTCACTAAGAAAAACTAGTGAGTAAACTAAGCACAGTAGGCTATGAAGATATAAGAAAGCAAAGGGGAAAACAGAAGCTTCGATTTTGTTTTCCTCTGTGAGGGGCCTGCATTTTATAGCAACTCCCAGTCAATTTTCCTTTTAATTATCTGTCTTGGCTGCAGTTTTCTTACAGCAGTTCAGGACAGCTGGGCCTGCTGTAGAGGACAAGTTGTTTTCATGAATTATTTCTACTGCATTGACTTCCTTCTGATCCCCTTTGTTAATGACTGTTGTATTTGCTGCTACTAAATAACACCTATGCATTTTGCATTAGGGTCTTGTACTGAGCAATCCTAAAACTCAATGTGGGTGGCACCAAAAGGTTATTTCTATCATTGTCCTTGGAAAGCAAAAACTTTAAAATGCATTCCTTTCCCACATTGCCCTTAATTTCACACATAACAGAGTTGGCAAACAAACACAGAAAGATACTCAGACTAAGGATTAGCTCCTCATTTTTGCCTGAAAACTTGAGCCCCGCCCCTGCATATTGAAGCAGATTTTTTTTTTCCCTTTCTAGTAGAGTTGCTGTGTGGCTTTGTTCAAACAATGCCACCCACTGCCCTTATGCTGCCCTGGCTGCATCCCCAGTTCTTATTTTATTACAAAAGCCAGCCTCTTGACCTGAAAGTGGCATAGATACAAGGCAAAAAGAGCACACAGTGTTTTACACAAATGCTGAGGGTTTTTTTAAAGAAATGAATCCACAGACACTTTCCATTGTTCTTCATCAAAGAGGGAACTAAATGCAATGAAACCTGAGATAGTCAGGAGAGCATGAGACTTAATCTCAGGGTCGTGGGTTCTAGCCCTAGGTTGGGCAAAAGGTTCCAGCATTGCAGGGGATTGGATGACCATCATGGTTCTTTCCAACTCTATAATTCTATGACATTCAGAGAAGCAGTCATATCTAGAGAGGCAAAAGAAAGAAAGACCCATTGCCTAGAGAAGGGACTTCCTGGTTCATTTTGTAGCTCTTTCATTGGTCTTCCCTGGGCCAGAAGTGAGAGCTGTGCAGAAAGCAGTGTAAAAATCCAGGAGTCTGTCCTCTTTCTAACTCAAGTCTTATTCCATGAGAATAAGGTGGGGTGGGGTTGGAGGGGAAGAAAGCCCAAACTGTCCTGCCAATGACAACAGAGATCATCACAGATCATGTGTGTGTGTGTGTGTGTGTGTGTGTGTGTGTGTGTGCTGAAGGAGGTTGTGGCTCAAAATGGACAGCAGCTCATCAACCATATTGTAGGGGTGTGTGGCTGAGAAGGAGCAAGATATACGAACCCTGCAGAATAGTCCAGGGTTGTTATCCAATCTTCTGATGTTTCAGGGTGGTTTTTTAAAGGGGAAATCCTAGGGGTGTGAAGTTGATTGGAGCATCAGTGATTGAAGAGAGGGTGAGGTGATTAATCACTTTCCTACCCATTACTAGAAAAAGGGCTATTTTTTGGCTGAGGGACACCATTTCATTTTTTAAAGAAAGCCAAAATGGAAAGTATTGTAATAAAAATGCAATCTAAAAGTCTCTACAATATTCATGTTTTCTAGGTTCTGAGGAATGTAATTGCCTCCTATGTTCTAGAGCTGCAGTCTTGCACACAGACCTCTCAAATCCCTTTGACTTCAATTGGTTTGTATCAGCCTCATTGTATAGGACTGAAGCTTCTGTTACACACTGATAATGCACGTAATATTTGAATTAGACCAGAGTTCTGAATATGCTTTGCCCAGTATGCTATAAGCTCATACTTCTCACTCAAAGAACCACCACCTTTGAGAAGTCTCTCTGACAGAGGTCTTTCAGGCATTTCCTTTCTGACAACCACGTCTTCCGTCACAAAGGGAAAGAGGGCAGCCTCATTCTGAAACAGCTAGACCCAATATGTTTTACATTGCTGCATGCATGAATGACTCCTGAAACATCTGTGTGTGAGTACTGAAAGCTGACAAGTGCAAGATTGGTGGAGGCACAGAGGGAGGGAGGCTCCACTTTAACTTAACATCTCTGAAACAATTACATTTGCATGTAGGACAATCCTCAGGAGAGAACTTCTTTTTTGATCCTGTCAGTTCTCTTTATAGTTTCCGTCTTGAAGACAAGCTTTGTTTCAAGGTGTTCTATTGTTTGGTTTTATTTTTTTCAGAGAAAGAAAGATGAGGGGACAATGAAGATCAAATGACCACCTGTTAAGGAGACAGGAGTGGGAAGAAAGAAGAGAAGCAGGTCCTTTCACCTCAATGTAGTGTTGGAAAAGGTTCAGATAAAGTCAATCACAACAATCAAGGGAACAGAGCAGCTTTCCTATCCTAAGAGGAACAACAACAACTGTGGAGTAAAATCGTAAAAAAAGCTCAACAACTTCAATCCTAAAAAACAGTCAACTTCGGTCGGCCCTCACACATGTTCACTTCATCAAATCTGGCCCTCTTTGAAAAAAGTTTGGGCACAAGGTATATAAAGTTATGTATGATGCAGGACAGAAAAAAGATTTTATTCCTCTAGCGCTATATTAGAACTTGGGAGTATCTAATGAAACTGAATGTCGGAGGATTTGGGGCAGACAAAATACAGTGCCAATTTAAGCTATGGAGTTCACTCCTACAAGCAACAGTGATGGATGGCTTTAAAAGCGGATTAGGCAAGTTCATTGAAGATAAAGCTATCAGTGGCTCTAGGCTATGATGGTTCTGCTTTGCCTGCACTGTCAGAGGCAATGAGCCTCTGAATACCAGTTGCTGGGACTCACAAGTGGGCAGAGTGCTGTTGCACTCAGGTTCTGCTTGTGTGCTTCTCAGAGACATTTGGTTGGCCACTGTGAGATGAGGATGCTGGACTAGGTGGGCCATTGGGCTGACCCACCAGGTTCTTCTTAGGTACCAAACGAAGTTCTGGGTCATTGTTGCCTCTTAACTTAGCTGGATGATGGAGACAATCTGCTTAGAGGTGTTTCATCTTCTTCGGTGTAGTCAGAAGCTCAAATTCTGACAAACGCTTCACATCTGAAAAGTTTGCTCCATCCCCTTGATCAATTTGGATGTCCTTTTTCCAGTTCTACAATATCTTTTTGGAAGTGAGGCAACCAGAACTGCACACAGTATTCCAAACTGTGGTCACAACATAGACTTGATAAATCTGAATAGAAATGTGCATATCTTAGATGCTCTCTAGGAGATATAAAGTGAGACTTCTGTCAAGAAATGATGAATCTGGTCAGTTTCCCGACATGCACAGTTTGTAATCAGGAGAGGAATGGTATCAGTTTTGTTTGTTTTTAAGTGTTGCTTTGCTTTGTTTCCTTATGTTTGTCTGAGCAAATTCAGCAATTATTTTGCTGCATTATTCAGAGGTATGGGAGAGCTTCTCCTATCACTCTTCATGTTTTTTAAAACGTGGCAAATTATTTTAGCACTTAATTTATCAGTTGTGTGTGTGTTGAGGGGAAAAACCAGCTACACTGAATGCATAACACATCACAAGTGACTTCACAAAGTGTGGAGAGATTTTTTTAAGAAATGGAATTTGTATTCTGTGCTAGCAATATTCCTCTATTACAGTTGCACATATTCCATCTTTTATGATAGCTTAGAGTGCTTTGGGTAGCTGAGCAGCATTTGGATAAGTGACTATTACATCCACACTTAAAATATTGATAACGCAATTGAATATTATAAGAGGATTTTCCATGGAAGCCCTTATGCGCAGCAATTTTTCATGTGTCCCTGAGAAATGCTTTCGAGACTGCACTGCCAAGATGAAGGGTTTCTTCCCTCCACCTCCCTGACACCCGATTGTCTTCATTTGTTATTCAGTGACCTTAAAAAAAAGGACTTAATTCATTTACTGAAGGGGACTGTACTGGCCCTAATGACATGTTCTCTGTGTAATTCTAATTGGTTTTCTTTTTTGAAGCATAACTAACAAAATGAAAAGCATACAAAAATAAATTTAATAATTGTAACATTTTAAAAACTCATATTACATTAATTTCTGAATTTTGGCTCATTCTCATTCTTTCTCCCTTGATTTCAGCAAAAAGTGGTTTGCATACATATAGACACACACAATTAAATTAATTTGTTAGCCTTCAATCTCCTGTACCCATGGGAGTAAGTCTCATTGAACTGAATGAAATTTACTTCTGAGTAGACATGCACAGACTCCTTTATTGTAACTTCAATCCATTAGTTCACACCCTAACCTCCAGAGCAGGAGAAAACAAGCCTGCTCCATCTTCACGTGACAGCCCTTTAGATATCTGAAGAGACCTCCCAGTCTCTTCTTCTCTAGGCTAAGCACATCCAGTTCCTTCAACTGTTCCTCATAAGGCTTGGTCCTCCTCTCTTTGTTGCATCTCAGTGCACCTAGACCCACCTTCATCCACCATCTAAAAGTCTGAAAACGTGTATGTTGTCAGCCATACAAAAGACTTCATATATGTGGAAAACCAAATACCCTAGACAAGATGTCTCTTTGGTTTTCCATATATAGGAAGTCTTTTGTATAACCAACATCTTCATATTTTACAGAAACAGATTTAACACCAAATTCACTCTTTTTGACAAGTATATAATTGTGTTTGAATGACTATTTTTTACTCTCACACTGGAATGACTATATATTGAAGCTTATATAAATAGTAGCTTAATTAGAATATGCAAATAAAAATGCAATTGGACATATTAAAAATTGGCATAATATATTTTTTTTTGTATGACAGCCTAATGGCATATTCACATCATTGACATCTAAGGCTATAAATGATTGGGCTTTAAAAAAAGTATTCTCATATGAGCTTGATTTCATGTAAATTTTTCATCAAACACTTAATGAAACCATCTAGCAAAAAGACAACATCTGGTAAAGTTGTTTATTGCTGCTACTAGATCCCATTTCATGTAATTTCCCCCCATATATCAAGAAAGGGGTTGTGAAAAATTAATCAGGGCAGTCTAAATATTTCAGTATAATGACTATTTTTGTTCACTTGTATGGCTAACTTTTGGGAAATTTCTTAGAATGATTTGTTGTTATAGAATGTCAAGCAAATCAGCAATTGTCAATTTTATTAAAACAGGAATATAATGGCAATGCTACAAATAATAGAATTCATATGATACATCTCAACTGCCTTGGCAATCTTTAAAATAGTCCTGTAAGGGAGCTCAGTTTTCTTCTCCTGGTGTTATGCTGAAAGAATGATAGATTGGCTGAAGTTAGTGCAGCATTTCCACACATGGCACCAACTCTGACGCTTCCTCGCCCTACGCCAGAGGCAGATTTAGGGGAGCACAACTGGTTTGGTTGCACTGGGCATGGAGCCTCAGGGACACTGAATGGAGTGCGAGAGGTGGAGGGCTCTGAATTCCGGCATTTCACACAGGGTACCACTAAAAGTTGACACCCCAAGGTCTGCCACTGCCTACCCTAGCTTGGTTAACTGAATGCTGCCAGGAGAGTATCACTGCTGCTCCAAGCCCCTCCATATCCCACGCACGATTGCCAACTTGAATAAAATATGGGGGGGGGGAGGCAGGTAAGCCCTGCTCCACATAATTGGTCACATGACATGGTGCATGCACACCATATGAATGGCAAGGTCCATCAACTCAGTGGGGGGTTGGCTCCCTCAGATATTTTATTGGGGGTCGGGGGCTAAATGGAACTTGGCTCGTAAGAGTTGGCTCCTATGAGCTCCTGTTGGACACTGGTTGCTTACTGGTGAGAACAATTTCAGAAGAAGAACATAAACTCTATCTAAAATTTCAGAGCAGGACATGGCTGGTCCAAAACTGCTTCAAAGGGTAGTTGTTGCTTCTTGCTGATCTTTGTGCATAATTTTTGATTAGTGTCAGCTTCCTCTCATTTGGAACAAAGTGATTAATAATGACAGAGCAGCCTGGAAGCAAGAGTAGGAGTGTGTCACATTATTTCATAATTCATAAAGCCTTTTGGCACTTCATATTTCACCACATGCTGAAATTAACTTTTACCTGTCTTATAGCATAAACATGTATGTACGGGGGGGGGGGACGACTTGACATTCCATTTCTTAATATGGAATACGCAAATCTTGAAAATTGATACTTTGACCTCAGTAATGCAGAATAAACATTGTACATTAAGTTTTAAAAAAGACTAAGTTTGTTCAGCAAACTTAGTTTGTGCTGCTTCCTAAGTGGAAAATTACAGTGGTACCTCAGGTTACATACACTTCAGGTTACATATGCTTCAGGTTACAGACTCCGCTAACCCAGAAATAGTAACTCAGGTTAAGAACTTTGCTTCAGGATGAGAACAGAAATTGCACGGCGGCAGTGGGAGGCCCCATTAGCTAAAGTGGTGCTTCAGGTTAAGAACAGTTTCAGGTTAAGTACAGACCTAACTCTGGAACGAATTAAGTACTTAACCCGAGGTACCACTGTAATTCTCAAAAGATTTTAGGATTCTTCTTGCTCAGGAACTAGGGTGAATTGAGAGATCGTTGCAGCAGTAAGGAAGAATGTTGCAGGATGGTCTTGTCCTCAAGGCCTCTCGATAACTGCTTTCCCACCTCATGGAATATGCAAGGAATGGTATCAACATTTGTACCCTGGATGTACAAATCCCCACTCAGCCATGATACTCACTGGGTGGCCTTGAATCAGTCACTCTCTCTTTGCCCAACTAACCTCACAGGATAGCAGACCCCCTTGAGCTCCATGGAAGAAAAGCGGGGTATAAATGTAATAATAATTCCCCTGTGTTCTTGAAAGCATGGAGACATAACGGATGATGCTGTAAAGCTACTTGGGTGTCTATAACAATCATTCTGCTCTACTGGTTTCCTTTGCTGCAAGAACAGTGATGATCAAAGCAAATGTCTGCCATCCAGAAGTGCCACCATTGAAAGGGACAGTTCTGTATGTTCAAAGAGTTCCAGGAACTGAGTTTTCTTCCCGACTGGGAAAACTCCAATGATGAGTTAAGGGCAGTATTCATAGTCTTTCCTCAAGTGGTTTTGAGATTTCCTCCCACCCTTCTTCCTTTAAAGCTATTGTTGCTACCTCTGCACTTCTGCCCAGACAAACTGAATTAATCAACAGAGCTGTGACACCTTCTTTCTTCTACTGGATAAGGAGGTTGCTATATAGGGTTGCTATATAGTCAGGAATTCTCACCCCAGCACCTCTCACAAGTCTATGTAGCTGGAGATTCTACCCAATTAAATCTCATTTTCAGATAACTCACTATGGAACTCACTATGGCCCTACAACTATTAAGGACATGACCTTTTCACCTTGAAGGGGAACATTATCGGGCTCTTCAGTGCCTCTATATTTCTGCTAGATTCATGTGGGGGCATCTTTCTTTTTATGAGAACTTGCATTTTGATTCTTTAGGTGAGATTTCCTGTGACTCAGTGCTCATTAATAATATTTTTCTTGTCTGAACTTCTCTTTTGTTGGTGAAGCACATGAAATTGCCTTTTTTATGCTTTTTGTTCTTTTTCTTGCTCTTCCATCTAGACACCCACCGTCTTTTCTTAAAAAAATTCCAATTATACTACTTTTTGAAGTGTGCCTTCTCGTCTACCTTTTATCACTTATTTATGATAAAGTCATGACTTCTTTTTGACTGACTGACTCTTTCACTTTAATACATAAATCTTTGTATTTCATAAAATTTGAGGAATGACAAAATCATCAGTATTCTAATGGTATCTTCACTGAACTGTTTTTGTCACCTATTATTCCTCCTTATTGCCTTATTCCTCCTTTGCCTTATTCCTCCTAATTTCAATGGGATGTTTATGACTTAATTATTTATGACCGTACTGCCTTTCCTTTCAGATTATACAGAGTATTCATCATTATTACATCTTGTAACTGTCACATACTAAATGCAAAGGAGGTCAGGAATGCTCGTTAGTAATTACAGTTTTTGAAAGATATGAACCTGTCACAAATTATTTTCAGTTTTCCTCCCCCCCCCAAAAAAAGAACATTCCAAGTTTCTTGGGAAGCTGTAGGTCCTCATAACTCAGGAGTTCCAGCATAGTAATCAGGCCTTTAGAGTGGAAGCACCTACCTTTTGAAATTCCCTCCTGTTAAATATTAGAGAGGATCTGCCTCTATCTTCTTTTCTGAAATATATATTAGATTCTTGTAATTGTATTTTTTTATCACTGATATGCTTGCTGCCCTGGGATCCAGGAGGATAGGTGGGATATAAATTTAATAAAACAATAAATAATAAAAAGATAATGAAATCATGGCATCTATGAGTATGAACTGAACATTTCATTCCTATATTGGAATTAAAATACACTTGTCCCCTTGTATACTTGTATCCTGTAGATTTTATTGTTGTGAGCTGCTTTGGGACCTACATGGTGAAAAGTGGGAAACATTTTTTAAAATTAAATATAAATAAATAAACTCCACAGGAATGGCTAAATCTGCTCCTACAGTGGCACTTGTGTGACTCATCTCTAGCCCAAGACTCTTGAGAATATGGAACTAAGGAAGCAGCACAGGCTAGGAATGAAAGTAGGGGTACTAGCCATGATGGCTATTTATTGTCTCAACAGTCAGAGTTACAGGTAGGTAGCCGTGATGGTCTGTCGTAGTCGAAACAAAATAAAAAAATTCAAAAAAAATCCTTCCAGTAGCACCTTAGAGACCAACTAAGTTAGTTATTGGTATGAGCTTTCGTGTTCATGCACACTTCTTCAGATACACTGAAACAGAAGTCACCAGACCCTTACATATAGTGAGAGGGTGGGGAGGGGTATTACTCAGAAGGGTAGTGGGAATGGGTGATTGGCTGATAGGTGTGGTAAACCTGTTGACGACTGTTAATGACTGCAATTGGTCTTACAGGAAAAAGCAAGAGGTGAGATGGCTAAAAATAGCTTTATCATGTATAATGAGATAGGAATCCAATGTCTCTATTCAGACCAGGTCTCTCCATGGTTTTAAGTTTGGTAATAAGTTTCAATTCAGCAACTTCTCTTTCCAGTCTATTTCTGAAATTCTTTTGTAATAAGACAGCTACTTTGAGATCTTGTATAGAATGTCCTGGGAGATTAAAGTATTCGCCTACTGGTTTCTCTGTCTTGTGATTCCTGATATCAGATTTATGTCCATTTATCCTTTGGCGTAGGGTTTGGTCTTGGTGAAAGTGTGGCATAGTTTCCTCACATATTCAGTAGGATAAGTGGATTGTAGGCGGTTCTTAATTCTAAGACCCTTAGGTATAATGTCCAGGTTCTTGCATTTAGTCAGAAAGAAGATGTCAGTTTGTACCTGTGCAAGTTTCTTGGTGAGGTTGATGGACTTACATTCCAACAGTCAGAAGCAGTCATGATTTTGAATACCAGTTGCTTGAAACCACAGGAAAGGACAGTGTGTTCATGCTCAGGTTGTGCTTAGGAGTTTCCCACAGGAATCTGGTTGGCCACTCTGAGAGCAGGATGCTGAACTAGATGTGTCATTGGCCTGCTCTAGTAGGATCTTCTTAGATTCTCTTCTTAGGGCCAGCAAGGGAAGCTGTGATCTCCTGAGAATTGAGTAAGGGAATGGCTGCAGAAAGTGGTGGTTAAAAGATAACAGAGAAAAGTGAGTTAGGGTCATCACAGCTAGTAGTATTTGTTGTGGACAGTGAGATGGCCAGAAATAACAGCCCCATGACATATATCTGCTTTTGGGGGGTTTTGTTTTGTTTTTGGAAACCAGATGCGAAGTATTTATTGATGAAATCAGTAAAATACTTACCCAAGAGCAGCATTTTGTTATTCTTCAGTAACCAACAAGTAATTTGTTGCTTTTCTAGAGACCCTCATTTTATACTTTGAGGTGAAGGAAGTTTAATTTTTGTAGACTCTTCTTCTGCAACGAAGTCCACAAGATTCTCTTGCAAATCTTACCCATTTTTGTAATCAGTGCATGAATGCAATCACAGCCCATTAGCACAGTCAGATATGTTAAAATTAATTAGCAGTTGTTGCTCTTCATACTGAAGATGCAACCTTTCCTGTTCCGACAACATTTTGAAAAAATTAAATCAGTTTTCACATCTGACAGAAATAAGCATGTCCATTTAGCCATAGTCATTTCTTAATCTTAAAATTTCAGTCTTAAAATTAAAGTAGAAATACTAATTGTAAAGTGACTTAATAGTTCATTAATCTACGGTTTCAAGCTGTATGCTTTTATTAACCTTTTGCCAACTTTATTTACTTTGTTTGGCTTTATGATTAAATGAAGCTGATAGACTGAAAAGAGATGCATGGGTGCAGAAATGCTTGCCCCTGGCCTTTCACAACATGGTCAGAGAGGAGGAGGAGGTGGAAAACACCAGCCTGCTCTTGGATAACATTAGTTAGCTTAGATCCAGAGTTTTGCCAAGCTTCAGCCTTACAAGAAATCCACAGAGAGAAAAGGAGCACCAGGAGAAGCAGTCCAGCTGATAGGGAAAGGGTTTTCTCTTTCCTTCTTCATTCTCCAATTAAAATCCTCACCTCCTGAAACTGGTTTCTCCTAGTAGAAGCAGGATTAATCACTGGAATTTGACCCATGTTTGTGTGAAATTCAGGGGCAGACTTTGGTAGTATGGCATCCCATGTGAAGCCAAAATTTGGTGTGCTTCCCAAGCAATTGCCAACCAGCTGCGCTGGTGCAACAGGAAGCTAGCACTCTCTCCCCTCTTCTCCTATCCTACTCTACCCTCTCCCTTCTTCCTCTCCTTTGTTTCTAGCCTGCTTTCCCTCCCAGCCCAGAAGGGATCTCTTGGGATTTCCTCCCACCTTTGCCTCCTCCCTCTCTCCTTTCTATCCCTCTTTCTCAAACATAAATAATAATTCACTGCTTCAGAAATCCCCCTCTCTTTTTTCCTCCCCACTTTTTTTCCAAAGAAAGAGATAAGCCATTGACTTTTTTAAAAAATAATAATTCAGGCTTGTACAATTAAAGTGAATTAAAGTGCTCTGTTGCTGCAGCACAAAAAATGCCCGACATTTTTTTTTAAAGACTTTTTGAAGTTAGAAAAGTGTGCAAAAAAAGTGTGTAGAATAAATCACCAATTAATAAACTATGTGCCATCAAATTGGGACCAGTGCTCATTGTCATATAATACTCCCCCACACAATCTGTATGCATACAAAACAAAACAAAATACAAAGCAAAATCTTTTTATTGTGCATTTTGGTAGCAGGTATCTAGCAATGTCCCCTCCCCGGCACTAAACAGAACTAAATATGTTTTTGGTTTGAACAAATAATCTCCCCTACCCTACCTTCCACTGCTGTCATCTGCCTCACTAGAACTGGGGATAAAAGGATCTATTTCAGATCTCTCATTTGTTCATTTTCTAATTCAGATCTCTATAGGTTGCAGCAATTTGCAGGGTTGTTTTTTATTTTTAAAAAAATCTCATGAAAATTCATTAGCATGTTAATACAAATTTCTCCTAATAAACCTATTTTTATATATTTTAAACTAATGTACACATTTTGGCAAGCTATTCCACAAAATACAATGCTGTTTTTAATGTTATTTTCACAGATATCTACATTTTAATGCACTCCTTTCCTTAATAGATGCATCTCTGCAAACATTGTTTGATTGGAGAATGGCATCACAAAATTTGGATAAGTGCAAATTTCATAGCTGTGTTTCGGTTTGCTACAATCAGCTGATCATTCTAAAACCATCTCACTTCTTCTCTGAGATCTAAGGATAGAACAAACTATTAATCCAATTAAATAAACAAAAAAATAGAAAGAAGCATTTTAGTAATTCGTAGAATGCTGTATTAAGGAGACCCTGTAGCTACATATGCATACATTGTCAGCATAAGGACCATAAGCATTATTAACAATAACCTGAAAAAGTTATCTACTTATTATAGCAATATATCGAGGGAGGGTGATGAGCTAGTGAATGAAAGGCACTTGGAGCCTCTTTATTTATTCACTGTCAATACTAAAAAAGAAAAAAATAAAGTACTAATGCTGTGAGCATTGACAGATGCTACATTAAAAGTGATACCAACTGCACTTTGACTCTTGCTTAATGTAACACATTTGCTATCATATGGCACACTATTTAAAAGTTCAGAAATATCACCTGCATTTGCCAACTTGCTAGTTGATCGAATATATTACAGAAAGTTCATCTCTCAAAATGGCATATGACACAAACGGATGCAAACTATACAGTCCAGTATAACTCAAGGTTCAAAACTCTGGCAGCTATTGCATGATGTCCAGCAATTTGGCCTGTCAGTATTCTCCAGAGGAACAATCTTTAATGTGAAAAAACAAATAGTTGCAAATTTTACCTCTATTTTAGGGTAACGGTTGCTGCTACAATGGTAGAACAGGAAAGCTGGTCTAAGCCGGGAGAAAGGCCAAAGGAAGCAATTAAAGACTGATGCAAACCTGAGGCCTATGGTTCATCTAAATGTTGGACACCCTGGACATTTCACCAACAGATGTTGCGGTTAGTAACAGCAATTAAACTTGCCATGCCGTTGGTTTGTATTGAATCGTTTTGCAAAATGGTGCTGCTGTACAGGGGCATCCCATACCATTTTGCTGCCTAAGGTGAAATGGGAAGGTGCTGCCCTGTGTGTGCAGCCAGATGGGTGGGGTATAAATCATCATCATCATCATCATCATCATCATCATCATCTATTTTCATCTACCTTATATCTCCCACCATGACCCTGCTTACCGTGGTCATGAAGCTGTGGTTTTCTGGTTCTGATGAAAGTCCTGTGAGAGGCTTTTGGAGGCCTCCAAATAATTTTGTGGAGATCTCATGAGATCTCTCCAGAACCCAGAAGATGCCACAGCCACTTCTACTCACTTCTCTCATGTCAGGGTGGGAAGGCATTGACTGCAGTGCCAACAGAAGTGTCCTTTGATTCTGCCACCTGAGACGGCTGCCTCAGTCTGCCTCAAGGACTGACTGGTCTTTGTATCATTAAAGGACCACTTCCTGGTTTGGGGGCCCAGGAAAGGCAAAGGTCTACCTGCTTTGCTCTCTTTGCTGTTCCTTGGTTCTCTTTTATCCTTTTGGTCTCTAAAAAACAGCTACTAACAGGAGCTGGAGTCAGGTGTAGGTCAACAATAAGGCACCCAATGTCATATGGAAGATGGAGCAAATGTGTTTTCTCCTGCTCCAGAGCCAAGGACCCAAACCAATGGCTTCAAGTTGCGAGAAATGAGATTCTGATTAAACATCAGACAGAACTGCCTAATGGTAACAGTTGCCTGGCAGTTAATTAGCTCCCTCCGAAGGTGGTGGACTCTCCTTCACTTGAGGTTTTAAAGTAAAAGTTGGATGGCCATCTGTCCTGGATGCTTTAGTTGAGACTCCTGCATTGTAGGGGGTTGGACTGGAAAACCCCCAAGGTCCCTTCCAGCTCCACAGTTCCAACTCTACAGTTCTTTGGTTCTATAAATACCCTGTTAGATTACAGTTCCTGTTTGAAATCTTGATACAGCAGCCAAGTTTCAACAAGCGACACAGTGATTCCTTAACAGATTCCTTAACACTTTAGATCTCTTTGTTCTGATCACACAGAGTTTGTATATGCTCAGAATAATATAAGATAAACTCCTGTGTCACATCATTATTTCCTAGCCAGCATATGAGCAACAGTGAGTTTTCAGTCATAGAGGCAATGAAAAATTCCCAAGTGGATTTGTCCCCTTTGTAGCAATGAGCAATTCAGACAAACACAGCGAAACCTTATTAATCTAGTTTCTTATTATCATCAAAAAAGGTCCAGTTGGGCCACTTTAAAGTTTGGTTACACCATGAGACTAAAGTATTCCTCATTAAACTAAGTACTTCCATTACCACTTCCTATGCGGTGTACCAAATACATGGAATTAACGTTCTGTATATCTTAAATTTTATTTTCCACAAGGCAAAATTAAGATATCTAAATCACAGTAAAGCTGATCATTGTTCTTCGTTCAATTAATTTCTTCTGCTTGAAATTATACAATATTTGCATTTTGGCTTGTTTGTGTTACATCATTTTAATGCTGAGCTCATCATAAAAGGAGTGTGCTATTAACCATGGGAATAAATATTATTTGGTAGTTGTGGTTTTTAAATTGCATTGGTAATATTATTCTACTTAGTAATAGCTTTTTCATTGTAATTTAAGAGGCAATTTATCTTGCCGTTAAAGTAATAAAATGTAACTGTGTATAATAAAAATGCTTCTGCAAACCAGTGATTTAATTATGTTGTGAGTTTGTAGGAAGTTATTTTTCTAATTTTGTATTTTCATTGTACCTTCATTTCATGTGCAAACATACAGAGATAAAATATAGATACACCAAAGTCTGTGGTCTGATGAACTCAATAGTAAATAACCAGTTTTGGTTTGAATTTTCCCATAGGTTAAAATTGCAGTCACATATATTTACACACAGAGTCCTGTTCTGAAGGCATTGTATGGATATTCAAATTAGTATTTATAATATGCTTTATTTCAGAAGTTACAATTAGTTTAAAAGCACTTAGCATTTCCACTTTGTTACAGAAAAAGCTAATGTTAATATAATTTCTTTTAAAAAGTATGTCTAGTATTGGCTTTGTAAGGTGAATTATTCAATAAATGTTGAGGTTGAAGCAAATTATGCATGTCCAGCTTTTAAACTTCCATAAATCAACTTTTGGAATATATTTTGCTTTTTAGTCATGCTTTTATCAGTCCTTGACAAATTCTCTTATACATAGTTTCTCACTCATTTCTTACTGTTGCTCTTTCATGTACAGGATGAAAGAAACTGCTGGTGGGATTCAAATATCTTCTTTGTGGGTGTGATCCAGCCCAAGTTAAGCACATTTTAGTCATATTGCTTTCAAAAGAAGAGTTAGTTTAGTCCTTTATCCTGTTGAAAGGAACTGGATATAAAATACTTAAATTTTGTTTCAATTATATCCAATGGAATTCATAAATTGCATGATACTAATGAATTAACTACGTTTCATCCTGTACTATATCTTCCTTCATCTTTTTCTACAGTTGGAATCCAGTTTCTGAGAATGCTAAATAAATATCTTTTTAATTTCAGGCACTTACTGTTTAGCTTGAATGGTCTAACTTCAAAAGTATCTCAACTACTGATCCTGAACATGTCTATTGAATATGTCTAATGATGAATTGCATTGGAATTTAAATATATAAATTGACTTCTGCAAAAGAAGCAATACATGTATTTCTAATCTGAGTTAACTGGAAATTTCAACAAAGGAAGGCAAGTTAGATATGGATCCAAATTTAACAGGTAAACATTGACTGTCCACAAATGTAAGCTGACCACATCACAGTATTGACCCTGTCTAAGAGACACAAGAGCACAGTCTGGATAAGTCACTGCTGAACTGCGATCCTAATGCAGTGGAGATTCTCTCCATAGTGCTTCCAAGTAAGAGGCCAAAGTCAGGGTTACTATACTGAGTCAGGGAGTAAGAGAGGCCTAGAGAACCAGTCTACAACAGAAGCGGGGCAGGAGCAATTGCACACATGCAATTCAAGTCTTAAGTAGCCTGGCCAAGAGAACAGCCAGTTCTAAATGATTACTGAGATGGCTTTGGGACCTGATCCTCATAGAACATTCCTATTCCTACTTCCTCCTGAGACGTCATTGACAAACTGGAAGAGCTCAGACCATTAATCATGCAGTCTTCATGCCGAGTGCCATTTCCCTTTAAGTTTATTGTCACCATCCTAAAAAGCAAAGGAAGACATTTTGGTCCTTGGGAAAATTATTACAAAGTACAGTTGGGCAAGATCTTTATTATGACCAACCATAAACTTTGCAAAACAGTGAGCCAAGCCTTTGAATATTCAGCATGGATATTGTGCAACTAACACGGAGGGCTTGATGTTGCAGCCATGGAAACAGTCATCTGTTTTCTATGCAATGACAAATCATAATAACATTGTGCCTTCTGAATGGCATTTGCAGCCCCACTTTCATAGTACACTGCTGCCAGTCTCTCAATCTCTCTTTAAAGTCTTATCTTTAAGAAAGTTGTTTTTCTTTCTTTTTAAAAATAGAAGCCAGCCCTCAAGCCACCTTGCAAAGGAATTACTACATCTCTCACCTGAACATCCCCCCTCCTCTCGATTTTCAGAAAGGTTTGAGAAAGATCCTCAAAGGTATGCAAAAACATTGAAATATAAAAGTTTTACCATCTCATATTTCTTGTTTAGGGCCAAACTTGGCATGATGTTTGTTATGTAGTTCAGCCTTGTATTACTTTTTTTTATAAAGTAGGGGTGGGGGAAGCCTGATCCAGATTGAGAAGTAGCATGAAGGAAGGGCATTCTGAGATTTTCTCCCATTGCAAATAGAATGCATAGATCAGATCCTCCAAGTATCCCTATTTTCCAGTGATGTCCCTGATTTAGAGAAGCCATCCCGGTTTCTGATTTGATCCCAGAATGCCCCACTTTCCCTTAGGATGTCCCTATTTTCACTGTAGAAATGTTGGAGGGTATGGTAGGATGTGCCTGTTTTTATTGGAGGGTATGGAGTTATCTGACCCCTGAGCCGTCAGAAGGCAATCCTGTATAGGGAATTTTTAAAAATGTTTAATGTTTTTATATACATTGGAAACCACCCAGAGTGGCTGGGGCAACCCAATAAGATATGTAGGGTATAAATAGTAAAATTTTCATTATGGAATGGGATGTCCCTATTTTGATCAGAGAAATGTTGGAGGGTATGATAGATTTGTATGTTTCTGATCAGGATTATGGTAGGATTCCATGCAATTCCAATCTGGGTGTCACACATGCAGAGCCCACTGGCAATTTACTTTAAAAAAAAAATCAACAATACAAAGTCATATGACAAACATAAAGTCCAACTTGGCCCTTTGTTCCAACTCGACTTAAAACTTTAGCCTTAGCTTATATCAGAAGGCACCAGCTGTTTCTGAGTCTAGCCTTGCAACTGTCTGTCTTTGGAAAATACTGTTTTGGCATGTTTTAAAAGTTGTAGAAAGTGAATTAAGAAAGTAAATCTCCATTCCATTACACTCAGAAAATTAAGAAACATTCAGCCTTATGCAATGAAGCTTTCATTATATGCTGCTGAGCAGCTGATTGTACGGATATTAGCAAAGCATATATTTTTGGATGGCCGATTGTGCTACTGGGCAATAATATGGCAGATAATGTTTCAAATGTACTGCAGTTTTCTTCTGCATTATAAGCCCCCACCCTGTGAGAGTATAAAATAATCAGTCTTGTGCCGCTACTCAGATTACAAAATAAACTGTTTGAGAAAAAGTTTGGTTTTTTTGTCTATTAAATTAGTCAAATGTGCAATAAACATAGCTTCCCTGCTTACACTAGGAAAATAACAGCAGCTGTTGAAATAAATGCTTGAAACATTTTAGAGTAAAAACAAGGATTATTTTCTATTTAGTGGGGATATCAGTCTGAAACACTGAATGAATAAAGGAAAGATGTTTTGATAACCAGTATAGATGCTTATTAATCATTAAGAATATTTACAAATATAAACGACTGTGCCATTAAAAGAAAGTTAAAATTAACAGACCTACTAACTAGAAACCCTAAACTCTGGTTTTCAAACAAACAAAACACCAACACCCTGTGTGAAGCGTTTGCACTACTTATGTCCCACAAACCCTGAGTTTTGTATCACCATCTTTTAATGTGTACTAGTTGGTAGTCCCACTCCACAAAAATAACCATTCCTGGATAGATAGCTTCATTTTCTTTACTAAGAATTCTAGTCTTCTCTGTTACCAGAATGAAATTGCCAAAAGTCCAGAGAAGCAAATCTTCAACCGAAGATCAGGAGTGGACTGTGATAATATGCCGCCCTGTGCAAGGCCATTTGAAGCTCTCCCACCAGCCCTTGTGATGCCAGCATAAGCCAGACTTTGATAAGAAGCTATGAGGCTCTGTCAGGGTCTTAGAGCCCTCATGCCTCCTTCCCAAAGCTGGGTGCTCACCAAGATTTGAGAAGGTGTACTCATTGGCTACACACCCAGTGCAACCGCACCATTCACACTGCCCTAACTCGCTGTTGCTTAGATTTATATACTAAGGTAAAGGTAAAGGGACCCCTGACCATTAGGTCCAGTCATGGCCGACTCTGGGGTTGCGGCGCTCATCTCGCTTTATTGGCCGAGGGAGTCAGCGTACCGCTTCCGGGTCATGTGGCCAGCATGACTAAGCCGCTTCTGGCAAACCAGAGCAGCACACGGAAACGCGGTTTACCTTCCCACCGGAGTGGTACCTATTTATCTACTTGCACTTTGACGTGCTTTCGAACTGCTAGATTGGCAGGAGCAGGGACCAAGCAACGGGAGCTCACCCCATCAACCTTCTGATCGACAAGTCCTAGGCTCTGTGGTTTAACCCACAGCGCCACCTGTGTCCCTAGATTTATATACTACCCTTCATCAAAAGATCTCAGGGTGGCTCACAAGATAAAAACAATCTGCAAAGATACCCAATCTGTTCTGGACTGGCATGTCCCCAAATCTCCCCATCTGAAGCACTGATTACTTTATTTTTAAAATGGAATTGGGTCAAAGCTTACTGGTGTTTTATTTTTATTGGTAATTATAGGGTCCCCACCTCATTTTTATGCAGATGCTTTGCATTTGCAAACCATTGCAGAATAATTGAAGAGGAAAGGGTGCTATCAGAATCAGTACTGCAGAGTAATAAAAAATATCCCCAAAACAAATTCATGAGGCCCTATACAGCCTCGGTCCAGTATATCTGAAGGAGCATCTCCACCCCCATTGCCCACTGAGGTCCAGCGCCGAGAGCCTTCTGGCGGTTCCCTCACTGCAAGAAGCCGAATTACAGGGAACCAGGCAGAGGGCCTTCTCGGTAGTGGCGCCCACCCTGTGGAACGTCCTCCCACCAGATGTCAAAGAGAACAACTACTACCAGATTTTTAGAAGACATCTGAAAGCAGCCCTGTTTAGGGAAGCTTTTAATGTTTGATGTATTACGGTATCTTAATATTTTGTTGGAAGCCGCCCAGAGTGGCTGGGAAAGCCCAGCCAGATGGGGGGTATAAATTATTATTATTATTATTATTATTATTATTATTATTATTATTATGGCACTTACACCTGTATTCCTGAATGATAGTTAAAATAGTAATAATAATAACCATGGAACATTTTTATTAGCATCAACCTTTGGACTAGGTTTTTAAAAGATATCGGATCTTTTGGTGTGGGGATCCATAGTTAACCAAGCCAAAGTTTACCATCTCTGTATGATAGTTACACTGAATGATAACAGTACCAGGCAGAGCTATCTATATAGAATACACAGGAGTAAGAGCAAGCAAACGCAAGCTGTGACCCACCAAACAAAATTCAGCCAGCTAGGTGGTGGACCAAACAACCAGCGCCCTGTTTGTGCTACATGCCTTGAGCTTCCAAAGGGGGGGGGGGGGGATGAGGTTGTACAAGTTTGCTGAGCTGCATTAACTTTGGTTGATCACAAATTGTGTAGGCTTCATTTACAGAATGTAGATTGTAGTTTGATTTCCTTCAATCGTTTTCTTATTTTTACTTGTGCATTTAAATGCAGCAGCTCAACAAGCCCACTTCTGCAGTTCTAGGCAGGGAGCAAACTAGAGATTCATCAAGCCCTGGATGGGCTGCCATGTGTGGTTGGTACACAGTAGAAAAAAGATGTGTCAGAGATGGAGTGTTTTTAATAGACACATCCTGCTTACATATTTACACTGTATTCACCCATAAATATATAGAATGCAGCAATTTTTAAATATTTCACACAACATTTATTGGTAAATATGTGTAAACAATACAGAGCAGTGTTTATTATCTTTACCATTCATAAGGTGAAAAAATGATTGCGCACAATCTCATATAGTAAGGCCATTAGGAAACCTCATGCACATTACAAAAGCCTGAATGAGTGACTTCCTGTTGTGAGATTGTCAGAACAAAGCAGGTCCTTTGACCTCTTGCTGATCTTGCTCATTCCCCATGGGCACCAATGAGACTGCAAAGTATGACACTGAGCAAATAAGAAGCGACTTTGGAGCTCCAGGGTGTCAGGTGAAGAAGCGCAGCTGCCGTTCTCCTCAATCCATCACATCTAGGCTTAATCAGGGACATCTTCAGGTGGTGCCATTGCAAAGAGTTCTGCTTCAATGGGTCATGATTGAGGGGGAAAGTGTTGTGCTTAGAATCAGGTATAATGTACAATGGTGCTAAAGGATATTTTTAATATCATCTTGGCAAGATAGAAAAAACAACATGTAACATCTGCAAAAAATATGAAGTATGAATTACATATGTTAACTTGACTGCGTTGTGTTGGAACCAGTGATGTTGTCATAATGAATTTGTTAACTTTGTAATGCTTTCCCACAAAAGTTGTTTTCTGGCTCATAATTTAAAATGATGCTTTGCAAAATTCTTCACTCATGGTCTGCATTCAACAGTCCAAAGTCACATGTTCCTGGACTGCAGGGGGTTGGACTAGATTACCCCTGGGGTTCCTTCCAACTCTCCAGTTCTTTTGCTCTGAAAGAAACTGTATTTGACTACTGTACCTGACCAGATCATCCAAACAGGCAGTTTTATTTAGTGATCTTTTTCTCTATTTCGGTTTATTATCTTGATTTCCTCCCTCATGTATATTGTATATGATTGCTTTCCCCTTTGTTACCATGCTTGCTTGGAACATGTGTGACTAGTACATGTTTGAACCAACTTCCATGATGTCGTCCAGAGCATTGTTTGTGAACTAAAGGACCTGAAAAAACAGGAATGGTTTAGGTTTCATTATGAACAAATACTGTCACTCAACATTTCAGATAAATGGGCAGTTAAATTACTTAATTCTCCCTTCTACACACTGTAAGATAAGGCACCTTAGAGAGGTAGGGAGAGGATGTAGAAAAAAGAAACAGCTTACTAACATATATAACATAGTCCTGTGTGTTATATCTATAATTGTAGAATGGGCATGAAATGGTGGAGAAAAGGTCAAGTACTGGCAAATTAGTAGTGGAGGTACATCAGTAGCAGTACATCACAATATTTCAGGATTTGTTTTTTAAACAGTTGTCTTCATGTGTTCATTGAATATAGTGCAATCCTGTACATGTCTACTCAGGAGCAGGCGTGGAGGAAAATTTCAGTTCAGTTTCACATTTAAAGGCAAGCTTGCTTAATTTGCACTTTCCTAAATAATATGCAAACTCAGAAATATGCAAACTCAGCCATCCTCAAAAATCTTAAATCTTTGAATTTTGCAATGCAGTTTTTCAGCTACAGAATGTGTGCAAAAATGTAAGATATCATATAAATGCATATATTAGAGCACTCACATAAAAATGCATTATAACAGGGGGAAATACCTTGCAAAAATGTGCCTATTAGGCAAAATAACATTCAAAAATGTGGATCTTGGGAGACATTAGCACTAAGAGGCTGATGAATTTTCATGAAAACTTTTATTAAAAGGCAAACTGATGTGGAAATATGGAGAACTGGAAAAAAAAAAGAAACAGAGAAACTGAAATTGTCAGATTTGCCCATCCCAACTCAGAAGTAAGTTCCATTGAGTTCAATGGAGATTACACCTTGGTGTGTCTGTATAGGATTGCAGTCTGTCTTGCAGTATTGCACTCTAGCACAAAGAGCTTTCCTGAGAACACCCTCCGGTATTATAAATTAAAGCTTTAATTGCAGTGTCATCATCTTCCCTTATTGTGTGTTGATGGATTTATAGTTCCCCCCATGAATTTGAAGCAAACCATGCAGAGCTAATACTACCAGGTGGAATAACATTCTGGTGCAGGACAAATGAAAGACACCTAAGTTAAGCAGTTTCCCTATGCTTCTTATCAACTAAGCAAGATGTACTTTAGAAATGAGAGTATAACATAAGGCACTGAACAGATAAAACTGATAAAATCATACCTTTATATAAAAAGATGGGGGGCCCTGCATACTCTGAAACAGTGTATATAAATATCACCAAGCTAAAAATGAAAATATGTGAATTGACTTCAGGTAAGTAATTAGATTTATATTTGTTCATCTCAGTTACTTTCAAAGCGTCTATTAGTCTAAGGTAGCAATCACACCACCTTAGTTTTCAAAATGATGATACACATTTATACCAAACCTTTCAGCACAATAGACTTCAAGTTGCTTTCCAGCCTAATTTACAAATTCCATGGTAATTACCACTGCAATGCTGCATCAAAACCTTTTTAACTACAGTTTTAAACTACAGAAATCTTAAGCAAGGGGAGGGATAATAATTTATTTTCTGCTGCTACCTGCTTGTTTAGATTGAGATAGAAGGGCTATTGATAGACAAGTGAAAATGTTGATAGAAAAGGAGAAATCACACCAACCACTGAAGTCTACGAAATGTATGAGAGTACAAATATAAAACAGGATTCCTAAGAATCCAGCCCTGTGCCAAAGATTGCACTGCAACTGAGACACCAGTTAGCCAGGGCCAGACTAGATGAGGAAACGGTTGGCCTTAGTAGTTGCATGGATGACTTTTTCAAAATAAATTGTAGGCACTGGGAATCCAATCTGGATCAGGTATGCAATGGGGGCAAGGCTTCAAGGCTCCCTACACCCACACCAGAGACCTAATCCAAAGCACAGGGTCCATGCCTGCAACTGCGAATGTATGAGTGACATTGTGTGGTTCAAATTCCAGCTAAGCTATGTTCAGATTGCAGGGACACCCAGGTTATGGGTGCCCAGTACGCACACCATGACATAATGATGTCACGTGTCACGTGCTCTTGGAACCTGACTTCTGGTGGTACCAGAAGTCAGGTTCTGAGGTTTCGCAAGGCTTCAGACAGCATCTCTGAGGTCTCACAAGGCCACGGACGTGACTTTCCGGTGCTATGCGTCTCTATAGTTGGCGCCCCTGTCAGATTGCATTGTGACAGATAGGAAGGTTGTGCGTACTATAAAAAGCATTTATATACTGCTATATTTTAAAGTAGAAGGATGGTATAAACGATATAACACAAAACACTACTAAATACAGTACAAAATAATCATTAATCAATTAAGTTTTATAAAGATCATAGGCCTGTTGACATAAAAAGACACCCGAAAACAAACAGTGAAGATGCCTAGTGAATCTTTGCTGGGAAAGTGTTCGCTAGCATGGGGCCAGTGATATGAAAGGCCCAGCTTCTAGCTGACACCAGCATGGGGGCAAGGGCAACTGACAGCCTTCCTCCAGATGATGTCAGTGATTGGGCTAAGATATAAGGGCTTGGGCAGTCTTTAAGATATCTGAAGGCAGCCCTGTTTGGGGAAGTTTTTAATGTTTGATATTTTATTGCTTTTTTATTTTGTTGGGAGCCACCCAGAGTGGCTGGGGATACCCAGCCAGATGGGTGGGGTATAAATATAATAATAATAATAATAATAATAATAATAATAATAATAATACAGTCATACCTTGGGTTGAATACGCTTCAGGTTGAGCGCTTTCAGGTTGCGCCCCGCGGTGACCTGGAGGTAACGGAATGCGTTACTTCTGGGTTTCGCGGCTCATGCATGCACAGATGGTCAAAATGACATCACGCGTATGCGCGGAAGCGGCAAATCGTGACCCGCGCACGTGCAGACGCGCAGTCGCGGGTTGTGTTCGCTTCAGGATGCGAACAGGGCTCCGGAACAGATCCCGTTTGCATCCTCAGGTACCACTGTAATATATCTTGGATCAAAATTGTGCACCAATGGGCACTATTTTAACATTATTAATATTATATTATATAATATAGAGGAAGGCTATAGATTAGCCAATGGACTGGGAGAAGAGGAATGCTTTTGCCTGCCACCTAAAGATATGCAATGAAGGCACCAGACAAGACTCCAGAGCATTCCACAAGCAGGGAGCCACCACAGAAAAGGCCCATTCTCGTGTTGCCATCCTCTGGATCTCTCAGGGATGAGGCACATAAAAAAGGGCCTCAGGTGATTATTGCATGGTCTGGGTAATCATAGAATCATAAAATTTGAAGGGACCATAATGATCATTCTAATCCAACCCCCTGCAGTACAGGACTCTTTTGCCCCAAGTGGGGCTTGAATCCATGACCCTGAAATTAAGAGACTCATATGGGAAGAGGTGGTCCTTGAGGTATTGCAGATGAATTTACCAGCATCCAGGACATTCATATGAAAAGCAGCTCTTTCCATCTAGAAACACCTTTCTGAATAATTTCAAGAACTATTTTTGTGTACACCCGGAAGAAGACTGGAAAGAGGTAACTTTTCATTTAAAGTTATATTTTGCAGCATCCAGATATCCTGTCTGTAAAAGTGCAGGTGGAATCTGTGTAAGCAAAGTGAGGCAAACCCCTACTGTCATCTTTGGCAAACCACAATAGCTAAATTTCACTGCACTAGAGGGGTGGGAGACATTTCCCCTCCCCAGATTGGAGGCAGTGCACCACACCTCTGCCGTCCAAAATTCAACAGATACAGCAGACACAGACTATGCCCATAGAGCATCAACCCAAAGTTGGTTGGCTAAGTTGGTCATAAATGGAAAATGGCTGGAGCTGTGCCTTCACCCAAGAATGGGTGGGATTTACCATAGGTATTCCTCAAAATCCATTAAATTGGCCTGCACTAAATGCCAATCAAAGCAGCCTCAACCACAAAAGGCCAATCACAATTTAGGACAGTATGGAACGGGTGAAAAATGTGTCCAAAAGCTAACTGAGGAGACTGCATGCACCAAAAAATCCCACTCAGCAGCACAACCAGCAACACCCACATTAACACAGAAGATACAAATTGTGAACAATTAAATGCCAGGGGAGGTGCTAGCTTCATAAGGCCAAGCACCAGTCCTGTCCTGATTGGCCCAATCAGGCTAATAAAATATTGCTCTTCACCCAACCCATTTTTCTGTGAGGGGTTTGGGGGAAATTGCACCCCTCATATTGATGGGTTTGGCAATGTACATTCTTTCGAACCCCATTAGATGGGTGGTGTGTGTGTGTGTGTGTGTGTGTGTGTGTGTGTGTGTGTATTCCCATGTTGTTTCTATTTCATCCACGTGACTCACATGATGTGAGGAATTATTCGTCACTCTTGATGTGAGTTTCTGTAAAGCAAATTGAGACTAATAAGTTGCTCTGACTGAACTCACATTTGCAACACAGCTTGTGGAAGGAAGCATGAATAAGTTTTCTGGCAAACTGGTTATAGTTCCTGTCTGATATTCTATGGCTGATAGAGTTCTTCCTGTACCTGACTGATTGTTTCTCCTCTCTTAATTTCCTGAATATTATTCCTTTTTGTTTCTCATCTCTTAATTTCCTGAATATTATTCATCTTTCTACTCCTGGAATCATTTCCTGAAAGTTTTTAGATTGCTAGATATGCAAATTGTTTATAACCATTGCACCATGTTATAAAGAGCAACATAATGTGGGAAATGAGTGTTCTAAATAAGTACGACAAATTAAATTAAAGCCATCTTAGACAGTACAGGACACTGAAGTTGGTCCTTCCTATCCCCACCATCAATAAACTGCATGGCCCAGACATGAGCAAGTTAAACCTGCAAAGTATTTTAAAGTCAGTAACAGAAGACAGATCTTGATTATTCCCTCTGTTAAGCCATATAATTGAACGATACAGACTAAAAAAAGATTTTTTAATTTTAAAAAACTCAGAACAGTGATGTATTGAAAATGTTTTAATGTAACTCCAACCACTGACCTTGCAACTATTTTGCTGCTGTTGCACTGAGTGCCTGGCTATGCTTTCCACTAAATAATCAATTGCTGCTGCTGGAAAATTAAAATATTTGGCTTAAATCATGGTGTCCTTTTGGGAAATGGTGCAGTGGTAATTGTAAGTAAAAGTCTGAGGGAGGTATCACAGTGGGCAATATCCAAATAAGGCTGCAATTCCAGTTATATATACTCGGAATGAAGTCCTTTTCAATACAATAGGGCTTGGTACCACATAAGTGGGGATAGGTTTGAAACATAGGTCATACTCAGAGTAGACTCACTGAAATCAGTGGGTTCTATCCAATCAAATCATTGTATATGCAGTATGACAAGGGCAATTAAATTTCTCCTGGGTACCCCAAATATCACTTGGGAGAGTTGGGAGAATCCTCAGAGTAGATCTGCAGTGTGCGTGAGGGGAAGAGCGGATGTTCAATTGCACTTATGGAAGTAATTCTGTGACTGCAATGATTTTGTTGCATATAACCAAGAGAGTCCAGTGGAGGCATACTCAGCACTCTGTGTTTCAGCTGTAGTAAAGGTAAAGGTACCCTTGACCGGTAGGTCCAGTCACGGATGACTCTGGGGTTGCCCGCTCATCTCGCTCTATAGGCCGAGGGAGCCGGTGTTTGTCCACAGACAGCTTCTGGGTCATATGCCCAGCATGACTAAGCCGCTTCTGTTGAACCAGAACAGCGCATGGAAATGCTGTTTACCTTCCTGCTGGAGTGGTACCTATTTATCTACTTGCATTTTGACATGCTTTCAAACGGCTAGGTGGGCAGGAGCTGGGACCATACAATGGGAGTTCACCCCGTCGCGGGGATTCAAACAGCTGATCTTCTGATTGGCAAGCCCTAGGCTCTGTGGTTTAGACCACAGCTCCACCCGCTGTACTGGACCAGTATTGACTATTACAGTCTGAGGATATGTACAAGTTGTTTGAAGTGCAGCTACCTACCTGCCCCCTTGATATTTACACATTCTGGTTTCTTAGAGCTAGCCATAGTGGGTTGGCTGGATGGATCCAGGGAGTGATCAGTGCTTCACTGAGGAAGAGAGAAGTACCAGTTCACTGGCTAGGGTCTCATTTACATCACATATAAGCCCAGTTTTAAAACAGCTACATTGGGTGCCAGTTGGTTTCCAGCCTCACTTCAAGATGTTCATGTTAGTGTTTAGAACTGTAAACAACTTGGGTCCCAAATATCTGAAAACCTGCCTCCTTCCCTACAGACCATCTTGGGTGCTGAAATGGGCAAAGATGGCCCCTGTGGTGGTTCCACTGCCCCCAGAAGCTCATGGTGGAGGTTTCCTGGGAACGAAGATTCTCCATGGTAGCCCCTAAATTATAGAACTTCTTCACCACAGAGGTACATCTGTGCATACATGATACAGTTTTCAATGTATACATTTTCAGGACACGCCCTATTTCTTGTGATTGTCAGAGAAGGTAAGGAGCTGTCTGTCTCTTGCCAAACCCAATAAATCAAACACTGGCACACAATTACTTCTCTCCATGTGAGATATCAAGCTTCTGAAATCCAGTACTGAGAGCTGGACTATAGGATAATGCAGTTCTAATATTTTCTCTGCTGCACATCACAGAAGTCTGAGCCATCTTTATAACACAAACAAATTGGAGCACATTTTACAGTATATTGCATAGGGAATCAACACCATTTTTGCACATAAATGACTGGAGTAGTTTACCTTGCTCCCTATGCACAATGCACTAAAGCATAAATCTTTAATTTGCTTTCTTGTCTCCATCAACGGGAATAATGCGGCACACACCAAAAATGGTGCTTCTCCTATGCGAGAGAAAACGAAGATATGTTCGTGCTTTCAGAGAGAGTTTCTAATGGATTCCTTGTTTGATAGAGAAAGCAAGAATAAGGATAAGGGGCCTGCTGCTAATGAAAAAGAATTTGCATTCAGTATATATTTTATTAGCACTCTGTGAAGGAAAATTCACTCTTTGTGTGGCTTCATAATCATTCTCTGTTCCAGTGGCTCTGCTCAGACTTCAGGCTGACACTGTGAAGCAGGGCAAGAAATCCTCTAATGAAATGAATCCCTTCATGAGGGAGAAAGCCATAAAGAAAGGGGGAAATAACAGTAGGAGTTTTCATTTTCTTGTGGGCTCAAGAGAAATTGCTGTTCACTGTGCACATGTTGTATAGAAACACAAGCAAGACTACATTCAGGGATTCTGCATATGCATGAACACATTTAAAATTATGATCACATACAATTCTATAGACTTTGGCATCCTTTGATTAAACAAATGATTGCCTATTCTTTTTATTTTATTTTATTTTATTTATTAGTTCTACATTTCTAACCCACTATATCCCCTTTGGCACAGAGTGGTACGTATTTCTGAAGAACTTTTACACACACACACACACACACACACACTTCTTTCTCCATTTATGTTTTATGTTTTTAGCTGCTATGAAAACAATTTGGTGGAAATAAAGAATACAAATTTAAGAAATAAAAAAAAAATATGGACACCCATGCTTGCCTTTCACATCTGCTTCTAACATTTAAAGCATTGATATATCACTTTAACAGTCACAGCTACCCCCAAAGAATCGTGGGAACTGTAGTTTGTTAAGGATGCTGAGAGTTGTTAGGAGACCACCTATTCCCCTCACAGAGCTACAACTCTCAGAGAGGTTTAACAGTAAGTCCATCTTCTCAGGGAACGCTGGGAGTCATAGCTTTGTGAGGAATTGATCTGTGTTAACAGGCTTTATGGCCAGTAATAATGATAAACTTTTGTGTCTACTCAAATGTAAACCATTAGGTTGAATAAGCAGAAAAAAAATGAATATATAATAAACCAGAAAGGGAAGTTGGGGAAGTTGTTGGGGGGGAATTGAAAATGTAAAATGTAATTTGTGTTTTTTATTTAGAAATGAGGATGTTAACATTTTGTTGGAAAATCTTAATAAAAATATTTTTTTAAAAAAAGAAAGAAAGAATGTAAACGATTAGGTTGTATCCAATGTTACACCAACAGGGTTCTACTGGCGCAATGGGACTTGTATTCTCTCTTCTCCCCATCCCCCCATCTCCTCTGGAGGGTTCCCCAACCTTCCAGAGGTTTCAGGAAGCACACAGGGGGCTAAAGGAGTCAGAAGAAGAAGACATTGTGTTGCATGCATGGAAGGCACTTGCACCAATGGAACTGCAGTGTTTGATGTGGCTCACTGAGTTCTGTTGGATTTATTTGCACATAAGCAGGGATGGGTAAGGGACACGGGTGGCGCTGTGGGTAAAACCTCAGTGCCTAGGACTTGCCGATCATATGGTCGGCGGTTCGAATCCCCGCGGCGGGGTGAGCTCCCATCGTTCAGTCCCAGCTCCTGCCCACCTAGCAGTTTGAAAGCACTCTTAAGTGCAAGTAGATAAATAGGTACTGCTTTATAGCAGGAAGGTAAACGGCGTTTCCGTGTGCTGCACTGGTGCTGGCTCGCCAGCTGCATCTTCGTCATGCTGGCCACGTGACCCGGAAGTGTCTTCGGACGGCGCCAGCTCATGGCCTCTAGAGCGAGATGAGCACGCAACCCTAGAGTCGGACACGACTGGCCCGTACGGGCAGGGGTACCTTTACCTTTACCTTTTTAGGGATGGGTAACCTATGACTCTGGAAAGTTGCTGGGCTACCTATAATGCCCATGATCCCTGATCATTGGCTTATCATTTACCATCATACCCAGTGCATTTTTCTTTAAAAATGTTTAGGGGTACTCTTATTTTGGCTCAAGAAAACCACCATTTTATGTTTCAAATCGGAGGAAAATAAATGCAGTAAATACAATGAAACTGACCAATCACCGTGCTAGATTCCAACTCCTACGTCACATCTTAAATGCTCGCTTCCATCTGAGACTCAGGAAACACCATGACAGGAAATGAGGCCGCCATCAGGGATAGCAACGGAAATGGCGATTTACTGTGCTAGAGAATAAACTAAAAATTATTTTTTTAAAAAAAAAAAATTATTTTGCGTGTTCAGACCCAGAAACCTCCCCGCTAAATAAATTCACACTTGACTCAAAGTTTAGTTTTGGTTTTTGGCAGAATTTAGGCCACAACTTTATTGATTACAGAAAGTGAATGGTTGCATAGGCTCTGGTTTGACTAGCTCCCTGCCATGCAGATAGCGCTGTTCCAGCATAGGTCAGCCAAGGGTGAACACCTGGATAAGCGGGAAGCAGGGAACGGGCTATCTCCACCACCCAAATGCCTCTCAGGGGTTGACCAAACCATCGAGTCTCTGGATTCCTTTAACGGAATACCCTTCACATAGGGATGGCGAGAGTGTTCTCCCATCCCTATCACCTGAACCACAGCCTATCCGCAACCTTACAAGTCATGACGATTTGCTACACGGCAGGTGAAACCCAAATGGCACCAGCCAATCAGCCAAGTGGGGAAATTCCTGCCATGCCCCTGTCCCAATGACAGACAGACAACGGCATAGCAAGGTCAAACACAAAGCCCTAAAAGTAGGGAGAGGTGGGCAGGTGTTCTGAATGCACTCGCCGAAAGAGGAAGCTCTGGATCAAGTGCATGGGTATAAATAGGTCCCTCGAACCATTTGGAGTGTGCTCCATTGGCCAGATTGCACCCAGCTACGAGAGACCTACCAATCAGGTGTTGTGGCTGACCAATCGTACCCACCCACAACACAGGGTGTCGGTTTCCAGGTCTCACCACAATACGTTCCCTCTTTAAGGGAGGGCCC
Source organism: Podarcis erhardii (assembly GCF_964252035.2). Classification (NCBI taxonomy): domain Eukaryota; kingdom Metazoa; phylum Chordata; class Lepidosauria; order Squamata; family Lacertidae; genus Podarcis; species Podarcis erhardii. The sequence goes on along the minus strand of NC_138508.1, from coordinate 50,763,363 downwards.
AATCTCCTGTTAGATTCACAAAATGTTTAGGGGTATGCGTACCCCTGCATATCCTCAGAAAAAAAGCACTGATCATACCTGATCACTTGCTGTGCTACCTGGGACTGAAGGGAGCTGGAGTCTAACAACATCCATGGGGCCACAGGATTCCCACGCTTAGTGTACAGGATCTCAGTCTAAATCTATCAAGCTGCATAAATAACCAGGATACAAGCCCAGGCTTTTCTGATTCCAGAAAATCTGTAACCACCATTCCACATTGGCCCTCAGACTGTTTCTCATGGGGAATAGTAGCCTGACTGGCTTCTATGAGTCTGATAGAGGGAACTCTACATTTTGCATCTCTTTCTTTTTAATACAATCAACTGTTCTCCTCCAGACTTTATCGCTTAACTTGAAATTTTAAAAAAGTCATGCCTCTTCAAAATACCTGAAAGCAGTAAGCAAAAGGACTTATAGGAACAGGCCAACTCTCAGCATACCAATGTGCTTTGTGGCAGCATCCTCATAACAGATGCATGACTGGCAGCTCTGTGCAGCAGAAGGAAAACAAAATCTACCCTGTTCACGAGAGCATCGTTCCCGTAGCAGGCTTCTCAAGATGTGCAGAAGTGCACCCTGCACACGTACACTGCAACATACTCTGGAGGCTAGAAGAGTCCTACCGTCTGTTTATACCTTAAATGCAACACTCACATATGGAGAGAATTTCAGAGTTGTCTATTTCACCTGTTCCATTATAACAAATAAGGAAAAAAAGAGAAAGCAGCAGCTTGTCAGCACTTGACGTACAGAGTGTCTTCGTGTTCACATTCTTGCAAAACCAGGCGTGAATTTGATGCATACATTAAGTATAGCTTGTGCACCAACTGTTTCCCTGCACTCTACACCTTGAAAGTATGGCACAGAATAACTGTACAGATAGTATCAAAGGTGATAGACTGAGGCAGTGTTCTTTCATGTGCCTACGACTTCTGGAGCTAGTAGCTGACAGAATGAATCATTCCTGTCTGGATGAGTTAATGCTTTAAGTTGGTTTCTTTTTTGTAGCGACAGTGAGTTTGCCTGTTACTCTTAATAGTGATGAGCCAGAGTTATAGTTCCTGTTGAACGGTTCACTTGCAAGCATTGCACTACAGCGGACTAAGTGCTCTGTGAATTGCTCTGTATTTTTCAAGGTGTTATTAGGCAGGGGTACCTAAATATTGAACAGTGGGCACAAACTGCCACTGAAATTTTGCTTTTCTTCAAGAGAGCTCTTAGTTCAATCTATAGGGCATACATTTATTAAATCAATCCTAACAATATCTAGGAGATCCACTGAAAATATTATGCCTCATTTGGGGATCAACAACTCTTTGGCAGCTAATCATTTAGGATGGGAGTCTCTCTCTCTCTCTCTCTCTCTCTCTCTCTCTCTCTCTCTCTCTCGTGTGTCTATGTGTGTGCCGCAATGGTTGGTTTGTGCCTGTTTTATTATTGTGCAATAATTTAATTGATTAGTAATTTATTAGAAGACTCAAAAACAGAACGTAATCTTATAGCGTTCATGCAGAACAAAGTGTTTTGGTTTTTACACATTGCAATGATTGAGCAGGGAAAAGCAGTATCAGTTCATCCCATTACATTCGCTTTAAAATATGTTCCCCCCCCCAAAAAAAAAACCCCACAACCTCAGACTTCTTAATGATGTATTTGTGATTGAGTTTAAAATGAGGATATAATCAATAACACAGGTAGGGATAATTTATGACATTGATGTGATTATCTGCAATAATCAAATTATTTGTCTCACAAGGTGAGCTAGCTTTTCAACTGTCATCTTTTTTATAACTGTTCTGTATGGGTCTGAATTTATAGGTAAATACCCATATTCCAAAACTCAGTGGTTCTGCATACCCCATCATACCACATTGTACCCCACTCTTGCCCCAGCACAACTACATATACCTCTCCCCTCCAAAATAAGAACAAGGTGTGCCTCTCAAACCCCTTCATGGATCACTGCCTTGCCATGGCGAAGGGGCTTGAATAACTCAGAGAAGCTATGAGCTATGCCGTGCAGGGCCACCCAAGATGGACAGGTCATAGTGGAGAGTTTTGACCAAACGTGATCCACCTGGAGCAGGAACCGGCAAGCCACTCCAGTATCCCTGCCAAGAAAACTCCATGGACAAAGGCAACAGGCATATAAAAGTTATGACGCTGGAAGATGAGCCCCTCAGGTCAGAAGGTGTCCAACATGCTACTGAGGAAGAGTGGAGGACAAGTACAAGTAGATTCAGAGCTGATGAAGCGGCTGGGCCAAAGCTGAAAGGACGCTCAGTTGTGGATATGCCTGGAAGCGAAAGGAAAGTCCAATGCTGTAAAGAAAAATATTGCATAGGAACCTGGAATGTAAGAACCACGAACCTTGGTAAGTTGGACGTGGTCAAAAATGAGATGGCAAGAATAAATATTGACATCCTGGGCATCAGTGAATTAAGGACAGGTCGTGAAGTTGAGGCTCCAATACTTTGGCCACCTCATGAGAAGAAAAGACTCCCTGGAGAAGACCCTGATGTTGGGAAAGAGGGAGGGCACAAGGAGAAGGGGACGACAGAGGACGAGATGGTTGGACAGTGTTCTCGAAGCTACAAACATGAGCCTGACCAAACTGCGGGAGGCAGTGGAAGACAGGAGTGCCTAGCGTGCTCTGGTCCATGGGGTCACGAAGAGTCGGACACGACTAAACAACTAAACAACAACAACAGTGCCTCTCAAAACTGATTTCATGTCCCTTCTCAGCAAAGTCTAACATGGCATTTAGAAAGGAGAATGGACTCAACAACCTGATAAACCCCAATGGAAAATTGTACGCATATATATGCTCACTTGGGATCCTAATGTCTAGTGACCAATGCAATTAATTTTACAGCTCATTCACTTCTGTGAGTCACTTCCAAGTTTAGAGAAATCATTGCCATGCAATGCATCTACAATGACACACAAACCACAGATAGTGGATTAGTTTCTCTCTTTCATTTCTGCCTCTCACCGTAAACATCATTAATAAACATATTTCCTTATTGTCAGTGCCAGAAGTTATGCATGCTCTGTACAGCACCGGTTTTGGGTTTTTTTTTTACCTTAGATGAAAAAGAGCATGTTTATAGGTGATAGCCAAATATGCATTTCTCTGAGGAATTAGAACTCCTTGAATATTCAGTAGTTTATCATGCAACTCAGATGGCAATTTATGAGGATAGGGAACTTGTAGCTTTCTAAACATTCCTGGACTACAACCATCCCTGATTATTGACCAGGCTTGCTCAGACTAATGTGAGTTCTAGTCCAATAACATATAGAGAGCCACAGCTTTCCTGTCCCTGGCCTGTCCCAGGCTCCAGCCACCCATATTTCTTTTAGGAAATATTCCCTTTCCTTGCAGCAGGGCCAAGGGGGCAGCCAACACCTGGCCACCTCCTTAAAAAGGCTAAGGCTGGGCTGGTTGCAGCCCTCAAGCCCCTTCCTCTAATTGGCTAAGGGGAAACTGCCTGCCCTTACCTGAGGGCCCAATGTGGTTGGAGGTGGGCAGCGCCAGCCAACACCTCCCCAAGCCATGCATGGAAGATGGAGGCCTCCCTTGCCTCACCACAGCTATGCCATGCAGCAACAGCTGCTCACCTGGAGTCCCAGGTGAGTGGATATTTTCCAGATGTTGCTACACATCTATCAGCCTCATAACCCTTGGCCATTGGCCATACTGGCTGGGGCTGAAGAGACCTGGAGTCTAACACCATATGGAAGGCTATACAGATTTCCCACCCCTGTCCTACAGAAGCCTTCCATGTGGAATACTCTGGTCACACCAGAAGTTATTAGCATTAGGAGAGCATTTTTGCCTCTGATCAAAGGATCTTACGCACTGCCCCTCCCCCCATTCTTCAGGGTGGAAGCATTAGAAACTTATGCAGCTAGAAACAATATGTTGGGTACTTCTGAGTTGCACCCAATAGAACTTCCTTGGAATATTTTGACTGAAGAGTTCTCCTTGTGCACAGAACCATAGTGGTTTATTGCAAAGTTTTGGTACATGGGTATTATATTCTTCTAAAGTGTGTGGCATGCCTTCCTTATATGAAGAAGCAAGCTTTGTAAACACAATCTCGAAAATACCAACTAGTAGTAATTAGTAAATCTTCTCAACGGCATTTTAAGGATTTTCTTATGCAATCTGTTTTTCCTTCCTTTCTACCTTTCCATAGGATTATATGAAAAAGGATGCATCCTTTTCTTTGAAATGGTCTGGATGCAATTCCCTCTGAGGCAGCGCTCTGCAAATGCTATTCTGTCAAGTCAAACAAAGGGAGTCACCTAGAGTTTGAGAAGAAACCTGTGTCCCAGGAGAAGAGCCACACAATATACTTAGTTCTGCAGCCTGGGGAGCGCAGTGCATTTAGAGGAAGGTGTAAGATATTTTTATCACCAGTTCCAGTCACCTTAAAATGCAAATTACAGCTTGCATATTGAGCATTCCTCTGTGCAAGAAATTGCTTCGGCATATCCTTGAAGAGGGTTCTTCATTGTTGTTGTATTTGTATGTATGTTTGTGCTTGTGTTTGTGTGTGCGTGTGTTTACTCTTTCCCTTATGCAAAGCTTCACAAGAATATATTTCCCAGGGGCGAGGGGGACCTGTCACAGACCAAACACAGTATAGAAGGATGCCTGGATCAAAGAAAAACATTTTACAGATGGTATTTATTTATTTATTTATTTATTTATTTTTAAAAATAAAACCATATAGATTGTGCATTTCATTTCTGTAGCTCACCCTGGCGCCTATAGATGAAGGCATAATATACAAAAGCTATGACAATGGCTTCTTTCCAATGGTGTTGGCATGCAGTTGGATGGAAGGGGGGTGAATCCACAAGAAAACTCAGAAAGCATGAAGGAACAGGCAAACCTAGGAGGCACCTGATCCATGAAGCAACTTTTTGCTTCTCTTCCACCACTGGAATGATGGCACAACGCAGTAAGGACAAAGGTGCTCTTTAAATTGTTTGCAGCAAGGCAATAGCAAACCAGGATAAAGTGTAGCAACTTTATCCTGGGTACTGGAGTACTGGAGACTTTGAAAAGTGTTCCTTTTTGTTTCCATTTGGGCCACACCACCTTGGCTCAAGGCAGAGCTGGTCAGCACCTATCAGAGGCAGCTTTAGGTTGGTGTGGTTGGTATGGCTGCACTGGGCACCATGCTGCAGGGTGTGCCACAACAATGACGTAGGATGACGCACTAGAGATGGGAAGGTGCAAAATTTTAGCATTGCACAGGGCGTCACTGAAATTTGAGAGCCCCAAATCCACCACTGGCACCTATCATAGTCAACTTACCTAAATTTAGGGAGAGGGCCTGTGATTACCTCCTTTATCATCTCTGGTCAGCATCTAGAGGCCCAACCAGACCACAAAGCCTCAAGCCAGGAGGTAGATTGGGTTAGCATTGTTTCATTTTATAGGTGCTTTAAGATCTCCACCAAATCATCCACATCTACTTACCTGCTACCCACCTGCCTTAAAGTGATCAGTAAAGGCACGCAGTCAAAAGCAGCATCCCCTCTTCAAAGGAAACAGCAACAGTGAGGGGTAGATGACAATGATGGGCCCAGCTTCTAATTCAGGATGCACCAAAAAGATCCAGCTTGACCTCAATGGACAGCAAGCAGCATAAACTCACTATTGATCATGGAAGGCTGAATGGGCAGCTTTCCCCAAGGGAACGAATACAGGGAAAGGACAGGGAAACCTTGGCAGAAGAAGACCCCATCCCTGATCCAGCACCTTACACATGTCTCCAAACAGAAGACATGCGGAGGGGCAAATTCACCCCCAGTAAATGCCTGGGGAATAGCATTTTTGCAACTCTATAAAGCTAAAATACTGTGTTTGCAAGAGGTTACCAAACATGGATGCACACTCTCTCACTCTCTCTCTGTCTATAGGATCAACCCAGCTGAACAGCCACACCTTAGAGATGAAAGCCCTTTCTCTAACCCTCGACATGTGTGTAGGAGAGGGGGTAAAGCAAGTAGCTGCATTATTCAGAGTGGTGAGAAAAGCACCCTGCACATACTCTGGAACTTTCTTCCATTTTGTGTCTTCATAGTGTTCTGGTTTGCTATTTGATTACTGTGAATAGGCCTGTCACTATGGATTTGCCCTTAAGCAAATTCCTTGATAGGTGCCTGGGATTTGACAAAATAATTCTGCCTTTAAAAAAAGCATGACCAGAAAGGGCTATATCTTTATGGGAACTAGTCGTTAGAAGATAGTTTCTTGATACAGAAAAAAGCCATCAGAGCTTGAGAAGGGCTCACAGCTACCTAGGGGGGAGGGGTCTAATATAAGGTACATTTAAAGGAACAAAAGAAGCAACAGCAGAGAGATGGAGTGATTAATTGGTCAACAAACTGTGAATGGAGGAAGGGGACAGCATAAAGGTTCCACTCCAAATGACAGTCTATTGTGCAGAGGGATTCTACTCAAATTTGTGAGAATGCTCTCTCTCTCTCTCTTGCTCTCTCTTGCAACACAGTTACATATGGCAAAAAAGAAAGCCATTACACAATCAGAAGATAATAATACAGGTAAATAAGCTAAAAAAACTCCACCACGTTCATTACACAGATAAGCAGGATCCCCACACTACAATTCAAGGTGCCATATTAATTATGACAATCCAATTGATATAAACTTAATAGGCTATCAAAAGCAGTATTTGAATATTATTGGGGTTGTATTCCCCTTATGTTGCCTTTTTACAAAGTTGAGAATTTCTGACTGGTTAAACATGGGAAAGCACATTAAAATTAAAGATTCCTCCATAGAATTCAGGAAATCCACATCTATTTATGCAATGTTGGGACCATCCTACCATGCTCCTGTGCATGTGTTTATTCCCTAAAGGAAAACAAAATGGCCACAAATTGTAGTCTTTTCCATTGTCACCACCTGTAGTTTGAGGGAAATACCTCATGTAATTGGAAGCTCTCCTTTAACAGAGTCTCCAGTTATACAGGGTGTTCCAATAATGTCCAATATACTGCAAGTAGAAGCCATACTCAGTCCTTCCCTCTGCAACACACAGAAGGTCAGGAGCTGAGCTGTGGGGGAACATGAACGTTCAAATGAATGCTTGAAGACTTCTAAAAAAGAATTGCTGCAGAAAGCTGGAAGCAGAGAGCCAATACCTGATATCTCCCTTTGGTGTGATCTGATGTGAGGTAGCACATGCTGCTTGCTTCTACTTTTGCTCTATTTGCACATTGGTATATACTACTAAAAACACCATAAGCCCCAACTCCTCTCGCTTCCAAAAGATGCCCAAACCGGGGTAGCTCTACCGCAGAACCACTTAGAAAAGCATCAGGTTTCTAATTCATTTACTGAATTAGAAATAAGCCCTGCTGAACACTTGTAGGGTTGATATTGCTGTAGGTTTTTGTTACGTAAATTGCTAAAGCACCTATTCCAATTAAACAAAAAATTCCATTCATATAATATCTTTGCACTAAACATTTGTAGTGACTATTTCAGGCTTTATCATGCAGATTAATCCAGAATGTCTCCTGTGATGCCAAGGTCTCCCCCCCCCCCTTTTGCTTTATTGCTTATCACAGAAAATGAGTTTAAAATTTCCTTTACCCAAAAGTAGGGAGAGAAGCCAGAGCACAATTTACTGTTCCTGATTTAAGAGCAGATCTGTATTCCAGTCAACTCCATTTGCCTAGAAGGGATATATAGCTGATATAAAAACAGTCAGTAGAGTTCTCTGTGGATTAGCTGTGTATTGTGATGAAGAGATTAGTATGTGCTTTGCATGCCTAATGTGAAAAGGTAAGAGAGACAATCATGACTTGAAAAGCAATGGGTTTTATAGAATGCCTGAAGCATCTGTCCTGGGAAGTGTACTAGATAAGGTCAGCTAATGATAAAGGGTTCAGGAATCCTATGATATAGGACTTTTCAGTCTTATGCAACCCAATTAGATGTCCCCCATCTGCACATAGATGAAGGGAAAGGTCCAAAGATGCAAAATGGGAAGAAAAAGGGATCAAGTGAAATGAAAGTGAGGCTGTGTCTTCTGAGAAGCAAAGACAGAGCTGGCACTACCTTCCTACAGTCTTCATTTTTATCCTATGGTGGACACCTCACTAAAAATGATGACAATAAGTCACAGTCTTCAGTTGTGACTGGTTTAACACTCCATCTTGTAGTATCCCCATTTTCTAAGACTGTGATTCTTTGGGAGATATTTCCCATAATGAAAGTTTGTGAACATTCCTCACCACTTTACAAGAATATTTGACTCATGAAATAAAATAAAAACTCAAGTATTAAAATGCTATATATGTTAGTACTACCTGGTGATGGTGCACAGAGTAAGCAATGCATCATTATAACTCTATTTCTGTGTGATACATTACCTTTTGCCATTACTGTGACAGAAATACATTAAAGATGCTTCATCTTAAATTGGAAAAAAGAAGAACAGAAGAGAATCCCCATTATACTTTAAAAACCAGAATGAACTGATCTGAATAGACCTGGGAGGCAGGAAGTTAAAATGGGTTTCATACAAGTATCTTCAAGCTATGTGGGATGATCAATGTTATTGAAATTCATGGTGATCTGAATCTGTGAAACATCAGGTAGCCCGTAGGAAAGGGGAAATGCAGTATTTGTTATGTATCATTGGCTAGTATAAAAAGTACTCAGAAGCACTCATTTGTGTGCTGTCCCTTATAACACAGCTTATTTCATTGATTTTGTTACTAGCAATTTTATTTATTTATTTAGATTTCTAACCCAGAGGTTTGTGCTTCTCCCCTAGTTGATGCCCTGGATTCAGAAGAACGCCAGCCATCATGTTCTTTGTATCTCTGCAGCCATCATGTTCTCTCTCTCTCTCTAATGTCTACATTCAATCACTCCTAACTCTGCACTAGGCAGCTGCCTATATTGCGTCTCCATTGCATTGCTGCTTACAGAGTCAAACAGCCCTCTGCATCTGGCAAAAAGTCTTTGGCTTTCTTTGTTTGCTTAACAATTCAGCCAATATCAGGCAAGCATGGACTTGGGAAGCTCAGTCTAGTTATTAATAGTGTGCCTCCCAATTTAACTCTCTAAGCATTAATTACATTCTAAAACTTACTAAATCTAGAAATTATGGGTTTCTGGCACCCACAAACTCTGGCACTTCAAACTTATAACAATATTGTTGATGGATGTTCTATGTTATTTTATGAATACTACTGCCTCACACAAGTTTGTCATGACCTGTGGCTAAAACAATAAACTTATGAACTGAAACTGAAATGAAGCATCTCATATAATTGCTACATTATTTAATCTTTTTATTACTCACCTTGTATGTGTGTGTCAATCTCTACTGCAGAATACAGTGAACTGTTGGGTATATAAGGCATTAAGCAATCTCTATACCTACCTTGACTTGACCTGTAAAGGGCTTTACATGTTAGGACCAAAACCTTGAACTTGGTCTGGTCACAGATTGGCACCTAGTGGAAATCACACAAAAAGTGTTATATGCTGGTGGTAGTTTCCTTCCCACAAGCAATATAACCACAACATTTTGCACTAACTGTAGCATCTGGCTCAATCTCAAGGGTAGCTCCACATAGGACACATTGCAGTAATTCAAATTCACAAAGAAGAAAAGTTTTCTGATGTATTTTTTAAGAAGCTTCTTTATAATTTTCAGAAAAAAGTTATACCACAGCAGCAGAGAAGGAAAGTAGCTATTTATAGCATATTTCCTCATTTCTTTCAGACTTTGTTTTCCTTATTCTTCAAATGTAACAACTGTAGAGCTATTTGGGAAATTGAGATTTCAGGCATAAATCAATTCCACCCAAACTTATTTCCTATCCATCAACATGTGACTACAACCCACATAACAATTTATTAGCAAGAGAAACTCAATGCCTTCTGCAATGAAATGTCAGCTCCATGTTCCTTAAAATAAAGAAGGTAAAAGAAAACAAATAACTCCTATTGCTCACTCACTTCTAAGGAGTTCTTGTTTCTTTTCCTCAGAGTTTTCAAGTGTAGTAAAATCTCAGTGTCAAAGGGTGTTCAATAACATACATAAACATATCTTCAATTCAAAAAAGGGGGGAAGTAGAATCCAATTACTGCAGTGGACAAATGCATCAACAATTCCTTTTGATTTTATTGGAATAGCAAGTGCACCATATCTCAACATATTATTCATTTTGAATCCTTTCAAATACTTTCTGTGTTTCCATAGTTGAGATATAGAAGCATTAACTATATGTCACAAGAAGGATTTTTTTCCAAAGAGTTCTTAGAGTTTTTATTAAGGAATGTGCTTTTTTACAGCATTTTTCTTAAATTAAAAATATCTATAAGCAACAAAATATTTTTTAAAATCACTATGCGATGTATGAAAGGAAAATTATATCATTAAAATAAAAAATACAACATAAAACCAGTAAAACAGTAGCATAGAAACAAAGAAAAACAGGAATTTGGGGTATTCAAACAATTAAAAAGAGGATTGGATCTTATGGGTCAGGGAAAGCCGGGGCAAAAAGATAATTATGTACAAGTTGTCTGAGTCAATGGGTATTTGCTGCTTCGCATCTTTTCACATCTTCAACTCTGCTGTTGAACTTAACCCTAAATTTAACAATTTATAGGAAAATGAGATGGTTAAATATGGTTTATGAAGTGAATGCCGGGCAGGTAGTCTAGGTAAAACATTTATGTCAGCTCTTCAGAAAAGATGAAAGGTGCAACTGTATGGTCCCATGAATGGCATTCCAAGGCCCATAGGATAATATGGGTCTGCATGTCTGCCGACCAAGCAGGAGGTTCACTATGGAGATCCTTCATTGATCAGTGGGAAGAAAGCTGGCTATGTAATCTATGTGAATCTTAAAGCAGTTATAGTTATTTCCTCTAGTGGGTGGATGGGGAGAGCAGGGAGGTGTGGTTAAAAAAGCTATGTCTGCCTTTGATCCTGGCTGATGTTACCCTAGCAAGGCTTAGAAAGTGGCAGGTTCTCTAGACCAGAGTTCTTTCGGATTGCCCTGTAAAGCTTCAACAGTATGCGAGATTACGTAGGAATGAATTGCATTAAAATCAATGGGCTTCCTTCTGCCGAGACATAAATAGAATTACCGGTACACTGCAAACAGGCATGCTTGAATAATTTGTTCTTTGAAGCTTCTGATAGGAACTGACCTGATCTGTACCGCCCAGGCTTATGTGCATAATGTAGTTAACCATTATGTTATTCTGCCGTTTGCCATCTAGATGATGATGTACTATCCCAGGTAATCTTTGGGGTGCTTTGTGTTGCATAGATGCCACATTAGCAGTGCACACACTAGGTTTGCTTGCTTCACTTCAGTACTTTTAATTACTGACATGCCAGATTTTCAGTGTTACTGCTAAGCCTATTTTTCCAGCATGAACATTTTATCCTAATAAAAGAAACAGTGCTGAAGATAGATGTTGCAATCTATCTCATATTGACACATTAAAGCTATCCCAATTAGCCATCAAATTTATCCTACCAGAAATTAAATGTTCCACCAACTCTACAGAAAAGTAGCTACAAGGTTATTTATGGCCCAAATAGGATGTAAGTTTCCCTCAGTATTTTCAAATGATACAAGCAATTCATCATTGATATTAAACAAGACAGGTTACATTCCAAATACTTATAAAGGCTGGTACAATGCCCACATTGTTAAACTGTTCACAATTGGCTGCATAGTATGGCTTGGGTCTTAACTGTACTATCTCTTTATATGCAGTGGGTTGCTTTACTAGGGAATCTAAATGAAAACTCTGTCTTTTACTATTCATGCACACCTTCAATGGAGATGTGCCAGAGGTGGCCAGATGTTAAACACTCTCCCTCACTGGAAAAGCCAGGGTGAAGTACAGATAATTGGGAGGCCTGTAGTTTCATATATAATCCTGAGCCAGATATCCCATGATTGCTATCAACCCAGAGTTGTCCAACATTTATCATAGAGGAAACATTACATTTCGAAAATGACTTTTTAGAGGGTATGTTTCCCTCCCCAGCAAATTGAATTCCTAGCTTTTTCCATTCAAAATAATGTATTGATTGTGGTACTGTGAAGTTTGTATGTGATATAGCTGGGTAAATACACGTGGCCTGACAATGGAATACAGTGGTACCTCTAGTTGCAGACACGATCCGTTCCGGGTGCCGTTCGCACCCCAAAAAGTCCGCAACTAGAATGACGCTTCTGCACAAGTGTGGAGTGTGATAGAGCGCTTCTGCACTTGTGTGAAGCATGCAGAATGCTTCTGCATGTGTACGCGGTATACACTTCCGGGTTTGCCGCGTTTGCAAGCCGAAAAGATGCAACGTGAACCTAACACAACACGAGGTATGACTGTATTGTAAATCATATTATTGTTGGCCACCTGGCTCCTCAACTACAGTTGGTATTTTAAAATGTGGTAGCTGATCCAATAGTACTTTGATATAAACATATAATTTTTTATCATGATCCAACTGCATGTTACTTTAATGTTATGATTAACAATCAAATTGTGGGGTTTTAAAATTTAAATCCCAGGAATGAGGGCTCAATTGTCCTCAGAAAACCTGCACGCAGAAAATGTCCCTCATCAGCCATAATATTGCTGAAAATCCACCGCCCCCGCCCCCCAAAATGTGGCAATTAGGGGGAAGCTCTTATTGGCACCATTGGAGTTTTTGCTAATGCTAATTCTTATACAGCAGTAGGCTGATTTTTACTGATATTGCAATTGGGGAGGAACGTATGAAACAATCCCTTCCTCTGCATTTCATTCCTGAGGACAGCCATCCATCTTCCCATGCCCAGGGAAGTGGTTTTACTCCACTGTGGTTTTACTCCACTGAATTTGGCCCCTGTCAGGATAGCAAACCTTGGCTCAGAGATTTACAGTTGATGATTACGCAATATCCACTGGAGCAGTGGTAATGAGTCATGCAATTAGATCCTTAGGCAATCTTTTTCATAGCTTTTCATGAAACACACCCAGCACAGGCATCCTTAAATCAATGTGGATAGTTTGTCCAGTTGGTCCCTGCGGTGATGCCGAGAGATATTTAGTACAGAGTTCTCCAACAACCAAATCCTCCACATGGTTCTTCAGAAGAAGTTCCCACTATATTTGATTAGCCTTGCAATCAGGTAAATGTGCATAGGACTGCAGCCTAAACATTTTACCGCGCTCTTACTTTTGTTTTCCCACCCCCACTCCATGTAAGCAGTATTGCAAAGTGAGATCTCAGTTTGTCAATTGACCTTCAGTTGTCTCCCTACAATTTTACACCTGATCACAATTCAGAAGAAATTCAGAGCTCTCTGGATGAGGTAGAACTGCTGGGAGATCATCTCTCAGGCTATTGAATTATCAATGATTTGAGAGCAATAAACAGTTCCCTTCATCAGATTTTCTTAGCTTGCAAACTTTTCTTGGCTAAAACCAGTAACTATATTGCTGCTGTTGAGATAAAAATACATATGGATAACACTAGTCAATATTAAATTGTTCTTCACCTGTACATATTATTTAATAATACCCTGTTTTATTTATATGTTGTGCATATTTCCCCTCTCTTTTATTACTCTATAGATTTCCTTGCTTGAGGCTAACCATTGGAAAGTTCCGGGATATAAAATGTGCAGTTTCTCACTCAATACAATACAATACAATACATAATGTTGAGTGGGATCAACATTATGCTGAGTGGGGAAAACATAGTTTTCTGATAATTCTATCCCTTTCTTATACCTTTATTTCCATATAAATCCAAACATTGTTTTTTCTTTTCACAGATATAAGTGTTGTTGTTGTTGTTGTTGTTGTTGTTGTTGTTGTTGTTGTTGTTGTTGTACCACCCAACTGACTGGGTTCCCCCAGCCACTCTGGGCAGCTTCCAACAAACACAATACTGTAATACTGTACAACATCCAACATTAAAAACTTTCTTGAACCACCAAAAGGTGAATCCATAGCATAGAGTTTCTGTAAAGATAAATATATTCTGAATTGGCTATATCTGTAAACTGAGCACAGAATTAATTTAATGACAGAAAATTACTGTTTTTAACAAGTTATACAAGGCATGGAAGCATATAATTGGTCTGTACTTGAAATATGCTCTCTTTCAAATAGAAGTAATGAAGTTGGGTGAAGATGCTATACATGACAAAGAAGAAAATTGCTCATGTCTTATCTGTTCAATGACTTGTTCTTTACAGGTGGCTGGCTGGAAAACCAGCAGCTATTATTTTCAATGGTAATAAATCCTAATATTTGAAGAATGCAAGAACAGATGGATTGCCAGATCATTGCTATTTGCCACAGTACAATGAATATTAATATTAATGACGAGAAATTCAGTCTTTATGCAACTACTCCTATGGCAATTTAATGTTGTTTCATCATTTTATTTTTTAAGTGGATTGTATGTAGGTTTGAAGCAAAATGCAAACACAATTCACAGATAGGCCTCCATTAACATTTCATTTAAAAAAAATAAAGTTGTCATCATAAGTATTAATTTCATTAAGTTTACATAGTTCATTAAGTAAATTAAGTTATATCTTTTCAAGTTCAAGGATCCAGTTTCTTAAAATTTGGTTATGTAATCAATAATATCCAGTGTCTGTGGTTTACTACAATACCTTGTTAATTAATTACAAATATTGAATGTCAAATCAATAAAAAGTGTCAGCAATCACATCAGTCGATGCATTTATGTATTTACTTTAAATATATGTGTGCTGTTTTCTTCAACATGTGTTCGAAGTGGCTTACAATAACAAAGAGAAACAGATGAAAATAAAATAACAAGATGGAGAATTAAAATGTGAAACTATGATTGCTTATTCATTACATTTGTCCACTTTTTTGTTACTTCTGGGTTTTATGAAAACAGATTTATAGATTTACAGCCATTTCAGTATGGAATTTGTTAATACTCGCAAAAATGTCATTAGCTGCAAAATGGTGTGCACCTGCAATTTCTAGAGTACAAGAATAACTCAGTAAATAATGGAGTGTTACAATAATAAATAACATAAATTGTATAAGGTGAGGGGGAGGGGGAAAAGGATCAGTGAAAAATCCTGGTCCCTTTTTACAAATTTAGGAAACAAAAAAATTAAATTACACAATTTGCTTCTTTCTCACTGTTGAAGTGATGAGGAAAGTTACAATGTTTTAGGAGGTGGTACAGGGAGATACCAGTAAATAATGAAATCAAATATTTAAAACTATTATGGAATCTTACATTGTGTAAGGCGGTGAAGATCCTGTGTGAGTGTCTGGAGGTGGTTGGAGGATGGATGGCGGCTAACAGATTGAGGTTGAATCCTGACAAGATAGAAGTACTGTTTTGGGGGGACAGGACTCCCTGGTCCTGAATGGGGTAACTCTGCCCCTGAAGGACCAGGTGTGCAGCCAGGGAGTCATTTTGGACTCACAGCTGTCCATGGAGGTGCAGGGCAATTCTGTGTCCAGGGCAGCTGTTTACCAGCTCCATCTGGTACGCAGGCTGAGACCCTATCTGCCAGCAGACTGTCTCGCCAGAGTGGTATATGCTCTGGTTATCTCTCGTTTGGACTACTGCAATGTGCTCTATGTGGGGGTACCTTTGAAGGTGACCCGGAAACTACAACTAATTCAGAATGCGGCAGCTAGACTGGTGATTGGGAGCGGCTGCCGAGACCACATAACACCGGTCTTGAAAGATCTACATTGGCTCCCAGTACGTTTCTGGGCACAATTCAAAGTGTTGGTGCTGACCTTTAAAACCCTAAATGGCCTCGGTCCAGTATACCTGAAGGAGCATCTCCACCCCCATCTTTCTACCCGGACACTGAGGTCCAGCGTCGAGGGCCTTCTGTCGGTTCCCTCACTGTGAGAAGCCAAGTTACGGGGAACCAGGCAGAGGGCCTTCTCAGTAGTGGCACCCACCCTGTGGAACACCCTCACATCAGATGTCAAAGAGAACAACAACAATTACCAGACTTTTAGAAGACATCTGAAGGCAGCCCTGTTTAGGGAAGCTTTTAATGTTTGACAGACTACTGTATTTTAATATTTTGTTGGAAGTCGCTCAGAGTGGCTGGGGAAACCCAGCCAGATGGGTGGAGTATAAATAATAAATTATTATTATTATTATTACTACTACTACTACTACTACTACTACTACTAGGATGTGTCCAGTGCTAATCCTCATTGGACTAGACCTGTTACAATTAATTGACCTAAATTAGTCATTTTCATTCATTTCAGTAGGTTTCCTTTGAGAAGGATTAGCACTGGACACAATACATTAGTCCTGTATATATTTGTATTATAAGGTGTTTTGCATGTTTGATAAATTGATTTTTTAATTAATGTTCTATCAGAGGTGTTTGCAAATCCCCTGCCATGAAACAATATCATTCAGATGTGATATCAACCAGTAGCTATCAACCTAACCCAATCCACACTACAGCATTGTCAATCAGATATTAGACAACTACTGTTCTTCAAACCTTTGAACACACTCTCTGCCAACTGGGGAAGTGTAAACACTCCCATTTGCTTTGGATCTGCTGGTATGGGAATCCATACCTCTCTTGTATCTATCCTAAAGTTTATTATGGGATTCTGCATTTTGATGCATTCCCCCCCCCCCCAAAAAAAAACTCAGCTATATTTCGAGCTGGTAATGTGTACACAGCCTGAGAGAGCCTGCTCTTGTGAAACAAGCTGGAAAGCAATAGGGAATGAAAGCTCCTAAAGGCTTCAGTGAGATCAGCCTCTGCAATGACTCATCTTTTGTTTTTATTTCCCATCACAGGCGTCCTCCTAGTGGAAATTTCTTGACATTCAGGGTGTGATATTAAAAAATGGTTTGAAGTTCTCTTGGGTCCACTCTACCAGCTTTCTAATTTCAGTATGCATGAGAATACAAGCAGTTCCTAGGACAAGGCAGATGAAAGAAAGTGGAAAACAAAAAGATTAAAAATCAGATTAATCTGGAAAAGTCAGATCAAAGCAGTGTTAACAAAATGCTTCGCCAAAAGAAACTCATCATTTTTAAGCACCTCAAGCAAACTAATTTTAACACGGAGAGGGTGGGATGCAAGCTTTTCTTTTATTTGAAAACTGGGATCCTTAGTATAGAAGAAAGAATTTATTGAATTGAGTGAAAACAATAAGGGGAGGGGAGGACAACAAAACCAACAACATTAATGGAATTAATGAAGCTACTGTTTGAATATAAAACATTTTTAAAATTACATTCTGAGGAATTCTCAATGCATGCAATCTTACTGCACTGCTACCCTGATCCAAATATTTGTTCTAGGCTTGCAGAGAAATCCCCTCCTGTACTAGAGATAGGCTAGCATGCATACATTTCATTACACAGAGAGAAAAATTGAAATTCTGTTAAAGAGAAGAGGTTTGCAGTAGCCACGTGCCCCTGTTTATCTAATCCAAGATGCTTCTGCAGGCTGTGATGATAGGAATGTTGGTTTCAGGCCATTTCATGCATAAACCTGAGCTTGCCACTCAAGTCCAAGCAACAAGAGGAGTGTGCTTGTATGATAAGCATGTTTCAGAACTAGTTTACATTTTTATAAATCAGATTTTTTTTTTAAAAAAAAAAGTGTATAGCTAAAGAAAAATAGCCTGGTTCACATGACACAGTAAGTCAAACTATGAGAATCTGGGAACACACAAACATGTGGTTTTCTGGAGAGGAGTTTACAGATGCTTTGCTCCTCCATTGTCTGTTGTGGGGTTTTTTTACTTCTGTGCCATGCTGAACTAAGACAAGGTTTGGCTTAACCAGTGGTCAGTCGTCCAAAAGCAGCTAGAGACCCAAGTTTGGTAAACAGTGCACTACGTCATAGTTGTGATGCCCTGCAGTGCTCCCTAGCCGTGGCGCCCAGTGTAGTAGAACTGGTTGCACTACCCGAAATTCCCCTCTGTCCTATGCTTACATGTTATACTATCTACATAGTTGTTAATTATTACTTTTATTACTTTTATTATATTTATTATTTTTATTATTAATACCCCACCCATCTGGCATGGTTTCCCCAGTCAATCTGGGCAGCTTCCAACAAAATGTTAAAAATACAATAAAACATCAGACATTACAAACTTCCCTAAACAGGGCTGCCTTCAGATGTCTACTATAAGTCAGATAGTTGTTTAACCATAGAACTTGCTTTCACTGTGATGGCCATCAACTTGGATGGCTGTAAAGCAGGATATGACAAAGTCATGAAAAATAAGGCTATCAGTGGCTACTGAGTTCTGCCTCCATGGCTGGAGACAGGAATGCTTCTGAACAGCAGTTGCTCAAAAGCACAGGAGAAGAGAGTGGTCTTGTGCTTGTGCCTGCTAGCAGACTTCCCAAAGGCATTTCATTGACCACTGCGAGACCAGGATCCTGGACTGAATGGGTCATTGTCCTGATCCAGCAGGCTCATCTTACGTTCTTGTGTTCATACCATAGAAATTCAGCCATATGCTCTAAATCAGTGAGAGTGGTTCATGAGCAAAAGCAGCTTTTTCCTCCCATAATTCCCATTTCTGGAGAAATACTCTTCTTCCCCAGCCACCTAAGAGTAGTGTGGGATAGAGGAGCTTTGCATTAGCTTTCAGAAGGAAGCGAGGTATGAAGTGATGTGTGGATATGTCACCAGGAATGGTTAGGATGGTGTCACTTCAATGAGCAACATTTCACCCCACTCCTTGAACGGGGACCCCTTGAGGGGCACCCCTATCCGATGTAAGTGGTAGGGCAACTCCATTCCCCAGTTGGGTTTACACTCAGACCCACCTCCAGCAGATGGGCCAGAGTGGATTGGAAGTGGCTTCACCCAGTGGTTATTGCCAAACCTTCACATCTGTAACCAATAAAGTTGTGGCCTTAATTTATCCCACAAACGAATATACTGTTATTTGTCTAGGGAACAGGGTGGTCATAAGGAAGACCTGAGATGGTGCCAACCCAGACACTGGCCTCTTCAATGAGCAACATTTCACTCACCATCCCATTCCCCAATTGTCAGCACAGGTAATATTGCTTCTGCGCTGAGTATTTTTTCCTCTTTTGCTTTTTTTCCCCAGGCTGCCCATGGAAAGTGATCCATTTTTTGGCTATACTGCACCTGGAGAATTATTGGCTGAGGTGGTATCATATAGAAAGAATTGGCCATGTCTGTAGGACACAGCATGCTGAAAATTCACAGTAGTGGATCTTTATGGGGAGATGGTTTCCTATACTGGCTCTGTAGATCTGTCAGCCCCAGGGACAAAGAAGAACCCGTCTCTGAAGTTTAATCAGTTCAAACCCTCATGACTGTGGGACTGGGTGAGTAGGTAGTAAATTGAAAGGACTTTCCTCCACACCTAAATTCCATAGGATGATTGCAGGTAAATTCCTGTCCACAATCCAAATCAGAGTTGACCCACCAATTGAAATTGACACAGGAAAGTCAACAGCTCTCGCCTCAGGATTGCTAGACCTGCCAGTGTTGACCAATGGAAGGAGGGCAGAAGTTTGCAGCAGGCACTGAACCATACGTTGCACGCTAACATCTCTGGAATAGGATCACATAGAAATAAAAAAGGTAGCATAATGGCCTTTGGGTTTGTGCTGTCGGCTGGCATGGCAGGAACTGAGTCACTTAAAATTCAGTCTTATTATAATGGTGAATATGCATACTCTCTGACATAAAGGAGTGAAGTTTTGCAAACA
This sequence comes from Podarcis erhardii, assembly GCF_964252035.2. NCBI lineage: Eukaryota > Metazoa > Chordata > Lepidosauria > Squamata > Lacertidae > Podarcis > Podarcis erhardii. The sequence goes on along the minus strand of NC_138508.1, from coordinate 50,743,519 downwards.
CCAGCAACATCACAGGAAAGATTTAGAAAGGCTGCTCAGTAATGTGAATTTTTAGCAGCACTATGCATCCTTCTTTCTCATCTGAAAGACATTTCATATCATAGAATCTATCTGTATATATGAATGAAATTCCAATGCTTTTCTGTAGCATGCCAGGCAACGCTTATCAACAATTGTAAATCTAGCATAAAATATATAGTTCAAAAATGTAGGATTAAAAAAAAAGGCTCAACATGTGAAACTTCAAATTGTGTAGTTAAAATTTGACAGCATTTGAGGAACACTAGCGTGGAGACAGAAAGAAAAAAAATTCTATTAACTCAATATACTTTCACTGAGCTATTTTGAAAGTCCAAGTCTCAACATAAAAATATGTATAGTTCCTAGTGGAATATTATATATAGCCTAAAGCTTTATTTATTTACTTTATTTATTTATCCAAGTGCCATTGGATTCAATGGGACCTGCACCCAGGTAAGCAACCCCCTATTCCACACAGAGCTACAATTTTCAGAGTGGTTTAAAAGCCAATCAACCTTCACAGGAAATTCTGTGAACTGTGGCTCTTTGAGGGGAACTGGGGTATCCTCGCAAAGCTCAGCACCGTTAACAAACTACAGCTCCCAGAATTATTTGGGGAAAACCATTACCATTTAAAGCGCTATCATAAATGTTTGGTGTGAATGGGACCCTAGACAGCAACAGCAATACAGGTTCTAACTAACTCTGTGATGAGCCTACCACGTTAGCAAATTATCACTTAGGATTTTACACACTGACCTTCATGCCAGAATAACAATGCTAGGCTGGCAGTGTAAATCAGGCCTTGATGCCTGTAGGACAATGTGAGCTACGGCCACTACGCTGCTACAAAAAGCAACAATAGACAGAAATGTCACTGCCTGTTGCTCAGAGCTGTTATGAAGCCCATAAATAATAGTCAAGAATGAGGTATGGTGAATGCAAGATTAGTGCAGGATAGTGGACAAATCACCTACATACCATCCTAAGGGCATTAGAGTCATGAGGGAGCCATCTGTGTCAGCACGACCCTATTTGTGTGATATATGATAGTAAGCCATTTCAATGTAGTACCAATATATTTCCGAGTGTATTCTGTGAAGCAACATTTTGTCACCTATGATATGCATGACCTATTATTTGGTTTTGTAGAAGATTATGGAAGAAGACGTACATTTTAATTTACTCACAGGTCCGACCAAATGTTACATGGACCATATTACAGATTTTTGCATGACCTTGCAAAGGTTTGTTTGTTATATTAAACTTTTAAACTTTCCTTGTTGTGGTGTTTTGGCACATAGGCGGATCATTCCTTCTCTTTTCTAGCGCTTTCTTGGGAAAGAATTTAAGCAGAAATAAAGTTTTAATCTATACTCTATAACAGCAGATGCAAAGAAAAACACTTTACATACAGCAATTTTAATTATCATTTTTCTTCCTCTGGAATGATGCAGCTAGGAATCTGGGTATGGCCCCTGGATATGGTCTGAACGTACACAAGGGGAAGGATGCATTCAGCAGCTAATTCCATCCCATTTCATTTCCACTATCATTGGTCTGGGGTATTTGGGGGGAGGTTTTGTTGGGAGCTTTTGCTATTGTTACTGATATTAACTGATATTAACTTTTTGTATCTTTATTTTTAGGTGGAAATTGTTCTGTTTGGTTATGTAGTTTTTAATGTGTTTTATTTATTTTCATGACCACTTTGCTATGTTTGTAATTATGTAAATCTTTTCATATTGTAAGCTGCCTTCAGCATTGTTTTAACTGTGCAAAGGCAGCATACAAATAAAATGAAGATGGTCTGCTCCATTCCAAGCTTGTTCTGTTCCAATCTATATCACTCTATCCCATTGTGTAAACTTATCATGTAAATTACAGGTTTGTTTTTTTCAATGTATTCACCCATAAGAAGAAGAAGAAGAAGAAGAGTTTGGATTTGATATCCCGCCTTTCACTCCCTTTAAGGAGTCTCAAAGCGGCTAACATTCTCCTTTCCCTTCCTCCCCCACAACAAACACTCTGTGAGGTGAGTGGGGCTGAGAGACTTCAGAGAAGTGTGACTGGCCCAAGGTCACCCAGCAGCTGCATGTGGAGAAGCGGAGACGCGAACCCGGTTACCCAGATTACGAGGCTACCGCTCTTAACCACTACACCACACTGCAGAATATGTATTTTTGTGTATACTTTTTGGGCAGCAAATATAAAATCAGAGAAGTGTGTAATCCAGCTGAGAGTTGTGTTCCACTCTGCAATCAAGTTTGGGAGCATCAGAGTGGGCTGATCCAGTGGGGGGGGGGAGTGGGGTGAACAAATTATCTTCCCCTTCCACCCATACATGAGATCATCACCTTGCTGAAGCGAAGAAGGTGTATAAGTGCCTGAACGGGTGACTTCCTGTGAAGCTCATGTGTGCTATCTTGGGTTCTGTAAATGGAATAAATGCAGGGTATAAATTTAAACAAACAAACAAATAAATTGCTAATTCATTTAGATGGTTAGGAATGTTATACTGCAAATTTAAAATAATGAAACATTAATGCCAGTTCTTATTATTTGAAACAACTTTAGGATCTGTAGATGCAAGATGAAATTTAAATCTCTGTGCATATCTGTGAAACATCAGCACATTCAATGAAGTCATCCTTTTGAAGGATGTAAGAGGCAGGGATCCTGATAATTTAATAGTTCTGTAGGAGAAGACATTGCAGTTTGTGCAGTTTTTCATACCTTTCCACCTTTTATACCTGCTGCTAAAGGTGTAGAAACCCATTCGCCTCAGGGATTCATCCGCACCTTGTCACAGTGTGCTGCTGATACCTGTTTCCTGACACAGCAGATTAGAGACAATATCACACCAGGTACTGTACTGCTCATGGAATTATCACTACTGTGTTGTACCAGGAACTTGACTTGTGCCACATTCATTTCTCATGCCTTTAAGGAACTGTTTGTACATGCCCTTGTAAGGCTGCAATGAGGTCCAGCTAATTAACACCATAGAAGAACTTTGGGAGAGTGCTTGGTGATTCACTTTAGATTATTGCTATTATTTTTTACAAATAACTCCAGCTGAGAAAGGACCATAGCTAGCTGATGAAATGATGACCTTTCCACAGACTCCAGTGCGATCTCAACTAGCCGAATTTCAGCTTCCGAGGCACATCACAGACTCAAATGTCAGCTTAAAATTGTAATGAGAACCTGTCATTACAACATTCGTATTCAGGCTCATCACTCAGGGATCAAAGCATATACACTTTGCCTCTGCCTTGACACATCAATATAACAATACATCAGCATTAGTTGTTTTTGTTTCATTTTTTAAAAAAATAAGGTTTCCATTTGTTTTGACCAACTCTATTATGAGTGCCTTTCCGAAACCTAACATGCATTTATGCACATATGCATTTTCCACAAACAAAAGCCACTCAAGCTATGCAGGATACTTTCCAGGGACCCTGAGATATTAGGAGACAGCTCCCCCCAGTGTCTGATGGCTCCATTCCCTCATTGGGAATTTTGGCTCGAGCAGCGGTTTAGTAGGCATAGAGTAACCTTAGTCTTGGTTGGGGGGGGTATCCTTACTTCCCCCTCCTGAAATAGGATATCCCATTAAAGGGATCTGTGATGGAGTTGCTTGTGTCCATTTGCCCAGATGGGGGCTTGGGTCTCAGCCCTTGAACCCTGTGGGGATCCCCCTATTTGATGTAGGTCATAGGAATCCCCACTGCTGGGTTGATCCTGATGTCATTTCCGGCAGATGGCCCAGAAATAAATGCTTACCGAATGCCTATGCCAAACCACTTCATCTGTTATCAATAAAGTTGTGGCCTGTTTCAATCCCATTCAACTGTGTGGTCTTGTTTATTTGGTAGCTCATCTGAACGAAGAAGGGCAGAGGGTGAAACTTGGGGCTGCAATACATTCAGTTGCCCACATTTTTGCAGCAAGTTGTGATTTATTTATTTATTTTTAAAAAAATCCTAATGATCCCCCCCCCCATTTTTGTATGCAGTTTTGAACAGTGTATACATTTTGCCCACAATTTCCCTTAATATACATTCCGTATGTTATTTTCACCAATTTCTTCATTTCTTTGCACATTGCTTTGTAATATGTGCATTTTTGTAAACACTGCTTCATTGGAGAACTGCATTCAAAATCCACATTTCAGATTTCACTGAATGGTTGTGTTTTCATTCTCAAACTGTTTTTGAATGTGCGAATTTGATAGATTCAGCTTTAAAATATGCACTGACTCAAATTCTTCCCACACCCCTAACACATACCTACCTCCACTTCTCTCCAGCTTCCACTCAGACAAGCAAGAGGCACCACAGTTCTAAGATACATTCCAGCCAAGCATGACCATGAGGACAGTAAGAAGCAGGGTTGGTTAAGGAGAGTTGGCTGGGGAGAGTCCCAAGACTCAGATACAGAGACCAAGAGGTCTGCATTGGAGCCCCAGGCTTGAAGTTCCCTATCACAAGTCGAGAATCCTTATAACTTTTTTTATTTAAAAAAACCAAGCCCAATCTTAAGGTTCCCCTGAAACAGGAAAATGTATTGGGTTTCACAAAAGGAAGACTTGATTCAAAATGAGCTGTGTTCTAAGTTTGGACATTTTCTGCAAATGTGTATTGAGTTAATTAACTTGGTGTTCCCAAGAACAGTAAAATAGGCCCTTCACCTGTTTGGTAAGTGATGTCCATGAAATGTCCTGAAAATTATTCCTATGCATTTGGTTCTATTTTCCAAATCCAGAAATGCCATTACCCTTAGTGTTTATTGCACAGCTGTCTGTAGAGAAGAGATCGCCACATAAGTCTATCAAAATCACAGCAGCATTCTGGCCAGCAGGGAAACTGGCAGATGATGGGAAAACGTAGATGTAGAAATAAATATTTTCCTTTCTTTCTTTTTATTTATTTTGCTGTGGAAATAACAGTAGCTTGTAGAAGGAGACATCTGTTAAACTTGAAAACATCTACCCTCACAGGCACTGAAGTTGTTACCACACAAAGGAAATGCAGCAGATACAAGCCAGTTCTAGTCACCTGTCATTCGCTCTCTTGAACCAGCTAAAAAAAAAGTAAATCAAGAGCCAAACTAGCAGTTGTCAAGCATGGCTCCTCTTTTTGCTAGACTTGGTTTGTTTATCTCTCATAATAAGCTAAAACTTGACATTGCACTTCTTTTTGTCTGGTTGGCTTCAGCAACAGCTGACTTGATGTAGCTGACTTTCACAGCAATTGTCATAGAATGGAAATGAGTCAGTAATATAATGGCTAAACTGAGCAACAATTCTAAGAGCCAATGGCTTAGAAGTACCACTCATGCTAATACAGAACAAGCAAAGTTGTTTGGGGGTGATATTGCTTCACCAGTCCTAGAGAATGTGAGAGACTAATGGCATTTATGTTGATTCGCTTTCTTCCTGGATTTCTTTAAGGTGCATTATATTGCTTTTAGGATACAGTAAACGCCCAACCATTGTCTTCAATGCATATATTGGTTCTTCTTTGTCCAACACTTGATCAAGATTCCTTTTTCTAAGTGGATCATGTGCCCATTGCGGGTATATTCAGTTGGGAATGACACCACATTGGGCTCTGCCATTCAAGCTGTAGTTTCTGAGGGAGACACAAGCTTTCCATATCGTTCCATATGGCCACTAAGTTCTTAACTGGACTCATGCTTTTTGTAAGGTTTCTTTAGAAGAGTAAATAAACTTGGCCCCGGGGCATAGGAAGGGGTGTGCGGGGGATGCAGCTCACCCCAGGTGTCATCACTGAGGGGGTGACAAAATGGCACACCGCGGGGGGTGGCACTTAACCACGGGGCCTGGCCTGCAGTGCACCCGAGCCACGCGTCTCCCCTGGGAATGACACGGTGGCTCGGGCGCCACGCTGCCTGAAATGGCAGTGTGGGGCTTGCGTCTACCAGGGGACTCTGTGGGCAGCTCGCCCCGTCCCCACTGCTCCGGGTGCTGGAGCAGCTAGCTATGCAGCTGCTTGGCCCTATCCTCTTTTACATTTCCATAGCTTCAGGACTTTTTGAAATATATGCCATTAGTGAAGACAGAATCCTAATCTAAGAATGCCCATCACCTTCCTATGTTCTCAGTTCATCACTTTAGCATGCGGCCAGTGTTCCAAGAAAAGTCAGGTATCCATTCTACTGGAATATTCACTCATACTAGCAATGGAAAGTAGTGCTGTGCTGAAATCCATATATATGTGTGAGTATTACTTTATAGTAAGCACTTCTCCAGCAAAATCCAGTCTGCCTGATCTGAAAAAAAGCTCTATGGGAAGAGTTATAGCATAAGGCTTACATCTTGTCTTTAACTGAAGTACAGGCACCACTTCTGAGTTCAAACTGTGATTTGTAGAATGAAAGAAAGCACTCTTTGGCCATCGCAAAGGTAGGCACAGGAAAAAACCACTGTGCTTTAATCATAAGAATTTCACTGGAATTTTATGGAGAATAGTGGGAGAAATTCTGGTATAGCACTAACAGAAACTATGCCATGTAATTTACATCTACTGCAGGTTTAAAGCTCAGACATCAGAGTTGCTCAGTCAAAAACACTTATTTAGAGATGAGGCCAAATGGGGATTTTAAATGAAAAATATAGGCAGTTTGAATGAGTCCACTTACACCCGGTTCAATTATTTTCCAGACATTGCCTCAAAAGGGTGCAAAGTTATTTACCATTGAGAGTAAATAGATTCTAATATTGTATTTTTATAATTGTTGTCTGCCCTGGACCAGGAGGAGTAGCAGAATACAGTTTCTTCAGCACATAGCCAAATTTGTACTTTTGTGATGACACCCCGATCACTATACCCCTCCCCCAAAAAACTGACCGAGATGTTCATGTAACCATTTACAGGAAGAGAAAACAGTAAACATAAAAGCATGGTGCCAAAGCTGCAGCAGATTTGGGGAAATGAGGGCATCAAACAGGCTGTGAAAGGTGGGCATTCTCATCATGTAATCACTATTTTTGCCCTGAATTTTAAACAGTTAAGCATTTGCTTCAGCCCTAATCTAGCTCCTCAAATTACCCACAATGCAGATGCGCCATTCAGGGTGAAAGAAGAAGAGAGTAAAATCTCAAAAATTAGCTTTGCAGTGATGCAGCTGAAGATTTACTTTGAATTGCACAACATTTATTTTCAGCATTTTCTCTCCCCTATTGTGTGCTTTATTTCCTCCTTCTAATTAAAACTGAAGAGTGCTATTTTTTACTGATGCATCATGTAGCAAACTTCCAAGACTTTCCCAAGGCAGCTGAAAGAATATTTTTTGACTAGAGGGAGCACTAAGAGAACTAATTAAGGAAATGGAGCAATACAAATGTTCCCAGGCTACTTCCATCGGCCATGTTACAGGGACTAGGCACATTCCCCAGGTCCAGTTTTGTCATGAGTTCTGAGCACGATTGACTGTTTAAATTCACTGTAGACTTCTGTGCTTAACCCTAGAGTTTCCACTTGAACGAATGTGTTGTACCCTTAGAGCAAATAAGGAAGGGTAAGTAAATTAATGAACTGCTTCACCCCTCCCTATAACACCTGGATCCAAGTTTCAACTTTAAATATCAATTCTATTGTGACTACAATAAAGTCTAGTGTTGTTTACCCTAAATTAGTGCCCTTCACATATTTTGGATTACAACTCCCATCGTGGTTATGTGTGTTGTAGTACAAAACTTCTTGAGGGCACAAAGTTGGGGAGTGATGGTCCAGTGAAACCAGTCATCAAACTGATAGCTTTTTGCCACCTTCCATTTAATCTCCTGATTTATTGTTTATATATAAAAAGTGTAATATATGCAAAATATTTGGAAACAGAATAATGGCAACTCTGTGTAACTTTACTCTTCATTAGTTGCTTCTGCTAAATATTCCATATCTGTACCACACTATTTGGAATCACCCCAGTTTTTTAGCACTTTCAAATGTTGATCCTTTGAGACTCCTTTCTAAAAGAAATATGTATAGATGCATAATTTACCCAATTTAGTCAGATCTTAGAATCCAGGCTTTCTTGATGCAGAATCAGAGACTTGTCTAAAACCCAGAATGAATACATTTTCAATGAGCTTAGCTATCCAGTTTGTCTTAACTGGGGGAAACTTTGCTGCTGTTCACAACATATGACTGCACCAGGTACTAAAAATTATTTTGCTTTTGAATGAACCTATTCTCTTTAGGCAAATCACAGTGGTGCAAGTTCTGCTCTTGTTTAGTGTCAGATGGTCTATTGGGTACATCACACAGAGAATTCCATTTGCAATGTAAATGCATATGGTGCTACCAATAAGCCAAAGGGGGGTTATTTCCGTCTAACAGAATGTCTAGGCTACTGTATGTAGGTGGATCATATTCATTCTATGAAAAATCATATTTATCTTTCTCTTTCTGTTTGTGCATTGGTGGAGAGAGATTTCCTGCCAACTTTAAATAGTTATTTCTGAATGTATTATAGATTGAATTTCAAGAAAAATGTGAACATTGACAGCATTTATTATTATTTTAAAAACATCATAGCATAACTATCAATTAAGTCAACTAATCGCCTGTTCTTAAGTAAAGGGATTTGTTCTTTTGACATGCATGTAATACTTACCTACACTTGTTTAAGTGTTCTTAAGATATGGAATGAAGGAAACAAATTAATGGATTTGAAAGGAGGGACTCAACTTCAAGGTTCTGAACAAAATAGGAAAATGACACTCTCTCCCACAATATAAGTTGACTAGTTCTAAAGTAATTGCTAGGAGTGCATAAATCAAACTTCCTACCTTATATCTTGGGACTGAGCTAGGTTCCTTCTGACCCACATACCTGAAAGATGTGCCAAAGAGTCTCTGTCACTATCATAATCATATATGGCCTGTGAAACTTGAGTTTACTGAGGTCACTGTGGCCTAAAGCAGATTCCTTTCTCAGATTAGGGAAGCTATGAGTGGTTGCTAAGCTTACCTTCACCATTACGATACAGAAGAGTGCTTACCAATGCACCAGATACATTCCTTCCAATCTGTACTACACCTTCCAGTTGTGGTCACTGAAAACAAACAGACTAAATTGGTCCAAGGGGAGGCACTTAAAATGCATGCTGCCATACACCTCTTCCGCCAGCTATCTACACCTCATGTTCCATCCTAATACACGATGCAATTAAGTTGTTTGAAAATTCAGGACAGATTAAAAAAGTAGGTTTTCACAGAGCACATAGTTAAACTATGGAACTTTCTCCTACAGGAGGCAATGAAGGCCACCAGCATGGATTGCTTTAAAACAGCATTGGAAGAATTCAAGGAGGATAAGACTAACAATACCTACTAGTGATGGCCATGCACTGCTTCGTGGTTTCTCACAGGCATCAGTGGCCACTGTGAGAACAGGATGATGGACTAGATGGGCCATTGTTGATGCTGATTTCTTTTCCAGTTGACTTATCTCATAAATTAGCCAAATTCCACAGAGAGTATCCATGCCAGCACTGTGTGTTCTTCCTAGCCAGAGGAATTGGTATGAAGGGTCCCCATGTGTTTGGCCTGATCCATGAAGTGTGCAACTTGCAAAACTTCAAGGACGCAACTTCAGGGCCCATGCTATTATTCCTCAGGTGCTCCTCTATCTGTTTCTATGCAAAACTCAATATTGTCCACAATATTACTTTCCCCCACACAGCATAATTGATAGGTGTCAAGCCCGGCCTGACGGGGATGGGAAAGGTACACACTGACCAGATGCAGACCCCTTCTCCTGTTTGAAGCAATCCGAAGCTGGGGGGGGGGAGCAGTCCATAGGCATGATACAACAATAAAAGCACCAATGACCTTGATGAATTTCCCACTCTTATAATCCTTTCTGTGTTATGATGACAATTTGCTTCTCTCAGTTCAATCCCACTTATATCCCCCGCCCCAATACAGACCTTATCATCTGTGTCCTAATTTCCATGGGGACCATCAAAAATTTCTTTTAGGCCAAAACAGTCAATATATTCTCACTTTGTTGTTGAAGAAGAAATAACACAATGTTTCAGCTTAATAAAAACTATCTTCTAAAATATTTATTGCATAACATGCCCATGATCTTTATTTGCAGAATTAGTCACAAGGATAACACACAAGGGTAATCTTGATATATTAATGAACTGTTTTAGTACTACTGGTATTTTGACTTTGGGAAAAGATTCCACAGCTCTATAAACCACAAATCTTTCATGTTACAGCCCAGTTTTAATGACTGAGCAGAATATTAAAATAATTTATTGTGGAATAGCAGCACAGAGAATTAATTGTAGGAGCAAATTGCTTCCAGCCATTGTCAATTGGCCATTGGCCACTATAAATTTGGTTGTTGGCTTTGTTTGTTCCTGTTCATTCAGAACTTTAACAGAAATGATGCAGACAAAACACCTTTTTGTCAAAACACTGCAGAGGACACATTCCCACATTAGCAGGTGCCCCAAAATGCATTAGTATAATCTATAAGGATTCCTGAGCTTAGAAATGTTTTATAAATATAGTTTTTTTATTATTTAATGTATCCACAAACAGCACCCCTCAGTCCACTCAAGCACACTTGGTAGGTAGAAATAATTTTCTTTTCACTTAGCTGCAGCTGTTTGGAGAACTGTAATGGTGGGCTTGCTCTTGCTATTCCCACAGGATAGAACAAGTTGAAAAGAACCTTTTAGGTTATTTAGTTATGCCTCAGAAGTAGCTGCCATCACGTCTGTGCTCTTCTTATCCCTTAAACTGCAGGCATTTCATAGATGGTGTCAGAGCTGCCCGAGGTCCCAGCTCACAAAGGACCAACGCCAGTTCTTGTTATATACAAAAAGTCTTTATTGAAGTTCAGTTTCGATTTCAAAGCCGTGGCGCGCAGCTCTACGTCTTAAACTCTAGACCGCTGAAGCTCCATCTGAATCTCCTCCCCCCAGACACCAGTTTAAGACTCTAGCCTTGCTCCACCTCTTCCTTTGCTCTTTCCTCCTCTGGGTCCGCCTGTCCGCTGGGGTCTTGCCCTTTTTAGACTCTTCTGACGCTGAGTCCCCTGAGTCTTCCCCCAGCCTCCGGCAGGCTTTAGGACCTGGCTCCCAATCCGGGTCCTCTGCTGTCCCCCTGTACATTTGAACTTGGCGTGCGCGCCCAGCCGGCAACCTTTCTCCTGACCGTTACACTGCTCCTGTCACTGCTTCCCCCTTCGGGGGAGCTAGCTGGACCTGACTTCTCCTCCGTTCCCTCACTCTGCGATAGAGGCGTGGCCAGCCCTGACTCATCTTCTCTCCCTACTGGAGGAGACGCTGGCCCTGATGCATGGGACTCTTCCCCCCCACTCCGCTCTGGTGGGGAAACTGGTCCTGATCTCCCGCTGCTGCTTTGGGAGTCCCCGCTGGCCCCTTGCTTCTGGTGTGTCCCCCCTGGGACCTCCCTTGCCCTGGCCATCGGCGCCCCCCTCTGGGAATCTTCTGAATCTCTGGAGAAGCTCATGGAATCTCTCGGGTCACTGTCATACTCCCCTACGCTGCCCTCAGATTCTTCCCCTTCGCTTTCCGTTTCCTCTCTTCCCTGTGCCTCTGCTCCTGAGCCCCTGACAGATGGATAAATGAATTTGACGTTAGATAAATAGTGCTTGCAAGCCACGGTACTCTGCCAGGCATGGGCCCCATGTCCATATCATTTCTATAACTCCTCAAAAGCTTGTAGAATGGATGAATGCTTAAGGACAAGGTTGAGAAAAATTGTGGGAGACAGCCAACAGTTAGTCAACTTTAATATTCTAATTCAAGTTCTTGATCAAAAGTCTCAAGACAAAGGAATATGAAGGAATCCCAAACCAACCTTCACGAATCTAGTTTTTAGATAAGTTAAGTCTTTAAGAAAAGCATCATTTATAGTGCTCTGGAAGACCAACCAAGCAGCAGTCTCAGGCCAAAGGAAAGACAAAGTCATACTCAATCCACCCAATTTTATGGTGTGTTCCAGAAAGGCTATGATCAACATAGATAGGGAGAGGCACCCAATCAGCGCTAGAGTGTGCCAGCATCAGCACATATGTAGGATTGAAATACTTATCATTTAACTTAGCTAGGGAAGGAAATGCAAACCCGAGGCCATACCTCTTTTACCTCCCTGCTAGTCGGCATCCAGGCATAGTTCATCCTACAAGACATGCTGCCTTTTCTTTAATGGAGAATATATTTTGATGGAGAAAACGTGGAGTTTATTTCTTTAATTTTATTTTTAAAATATAGATCCAATCTTTGTTCATTAACCTCAGGTTGCAATGGAGAAAACAAACAGAGTAATCAATATTAAAACCAGTTAAAACCATCAGTTGGCTTACATTTGTCAGGAAAGTCCTACTCATATATGAATCCTGCTTTGCACAACTGGTGCATGCGCAACAGGCACAGCTACATACAAAGAATCTGTTTGAAAAATAAAAATAAAAAAGGCTTATCAGATGTTTATCAGCAAATGTATGAGAAGAATGATAAGATTCACCCCCTCTTCCCCATTATACAGACCTGCCAACCAGGTCTCTTTAAAACTTTTTACATGTGCAGTGAATGGGCAGTACTTTGGAACAGGATAACTGAGCTTAAAAATATAGTAACTCAGATTACTGTGAGATGTATTTATTATAAATTTTATTTTTAGAACTATATTAAAAATAGTAATATTAATAAGAGTAGCAACATATGAAAATATATTCACAAAAACTTCAGATTGATCTCAGAAGATAATACAGTATCTGGTTTAATATGGTGTATGACATCCCCTTTCCCTCTTCCTCTTAGTAAGCAGCAGAGGTCCCACTAGCAGGAAGGTAGTATGGCAGCCTTGACCAACCAGGAGAGCTACCCCTGATTTACTATAAAGAACAGGGAGTATGGTAACACAAATTTGGCTGTGAAGTAAACTTCCAAGTGGATTTATGTTGCCCCGTCAAAAGGCACTTAAGATAAAAAGAGATGTGGGTTCCTTTTTAAAAAAGTAAATGTGAGATATGAAAGTCTGGATAAAACTGTATGCCTGAGAGGATCTGGAAGATTGACTGTGTTGCCCTCTGGGCAGCCTAAGGACAACAAAACAATGCCAACATTATTTTTGTGCAGCTTCTTGAAGGTCAACACGCATCCATCAGCCTTACAAATAGTTTTAATATCAAATCAAACTGGTGTTTACACAGAGTATCTGACCTTCAAAGCAACTTCAAAATTGCGGTCACTGGGAGAGTTTGAAGAAGATTTCCACACCACAGAAATTATCTGAAAACAAATTACACCCAGAAATATTCTGTTAAGAAGAGAAACAAGGAAAAGTTCTCTTATAAAAAGAAGAAATCTGAGAGATCCACATTCAACTTAGCCACAGATGACAGATAAAAATTGTGTTAATCTTCTCCTAGGTCAAGGCTGTGTTGCTGTTACTGCATATGAACATCAGCAGCAAAAGTTGTGACAATGACAATTATTAGATGAGAAATGGAAATGAGAGGGGGTTTTTCCTTTCAAAAAAGTATTTTTGGTACTGTGGAGCTTTCTGAATATGATAGACAGATCTGAAGAGTCATTTGAACATGGAAAATGGCTTAGTTTGAAGGAAATGCAAGGAGGATAATGAAAAATATATTTCTTTCTGAAATGTTTCAGTATAATATTTCAGCTCCTAAATATCCATGGCTCCACATGCCTACAGGATTAACTCCAAATGAACTTTCCTTTTTTATTTTTATTTTTATTTTATTTTTACATTGGTAGGATAGGCCATTTTTCTTCTCTACATGAAGTGGCACCAAAGGCCTATAATTAGCTTTCCATGTTTGCCACATCTACCTACCTCACAACTGGAATTCAAATTTCCATTAAATGCCCTCTTAGTTTCTTGTGCTTTTCAAATTGTGACTTTCTGTGCCTGTTTGTTTTCTGGGGCCCCTTGGTGGGGTCTTTAGCTAACTGTGTTCTGAACTAGGGCAAACTAATGTTTCTCACTTTCACACATTCCTTTCTCCCGCTGTCTGTTTAGGAAGGGAAAAGATTCTTGTCACACTCTGAAATTTCCACTTCCTTCCAAGGTTTGAGGTCCTAGTTTGTCTTAATCCCTTTGTCTGCTTTGCCACAGCAGATGACATGGTGGGGCTGCCCCACTCAGCTCATTGTCTGCATCATTGCTGCGTACTGAGACAAAGTGGAAAGAGCTAAGCAGCTTCATTTGTTTGGTTTGTTTCTCTTCTTATTTTTATTATGTATTTTTGTGGGTTTTTTATATTGTAATTTTATGCTGTGAACCGCCCTGAGAGCTATGGATATAGGGCGGTATACAAATTTAATAAATAAAATAATAATAAAATAATTACCTGTCCATGTGTGCTAATTTTACAAACCAAGAAATCTGTAGCAGTATGTATGGTGGGAAAGAGCCAGCCTCCTGAACTTGGCATTGCTTTGCTTTACCTGGACAGGGCTGGCAGTGAGGTAAGGTCTACATGGATATACTGATGGAGCCACTGTCAGCAAACCAGTGGTCCTCCCCCCTAGAATCATAGAATCATAGAGTTGGAAGAGTCCACAAGGGCCATCGAGTCCAACCCCCTGCCAAGCAGGAAACACCATCAGAGCACTCCTGACATATGGTTGTCAAGCCTCTGCTTAAAGACCTCCAAAGAAGGAGACTCCACCACACTCCTTGGCAGCAAATTCCACTGTCGAACAGCTCTTACTGTCAGGAAGTTCTTCCTAATGTTTAGGTGGAATCTTTTTTCTTGTAGTTTGGAACCATTGCTCCGTGTCCACTTCTCTGGAGCAGCAGAAAACTGCCCTGGAGACTTGAATACATCTAAACTAGCCAAGTATTCTTGTACTATCTCCTTAGTTATTCTGGGCTGTGTTTCCTCTGCTGAATCATTTGCTCCAAATTCTTCAGGTCGGGCATTGTTTTCTTTATCGGAGAAGACTGAGGCAAAGAAGGCATTGAGGAGTTCAGCCCTTTCTGTGTCCCCTGTTTGCATTTCACCATCTTCTCCTCTGAGTGACCCCACTGTTTCTTTGTTCTTCCTTTTGCTACGAACATACCCATAAAAGCCTTTTTTGTTGCTTTTAACCTCTCTAGCAAGCCTGAGTTCATTCTGTGCTTTAGCTTTTCTGACTTTGTGTCTACACGTGCTGGCTATTTGTTTGAATTCCTCTTTGGTGGTTTCCCCCCTTTTCCATTTTTTGTACACATCCTTTTTTAATCTTAACTCAGTTAAAAGTTCTTTAGATAGCCACCCTGGCTTCTTTAGGCACCTTCCATGTTTCCGTCTCATTGGTATTGCCTGAAGTTGTTCTTTTACTATCTCCCTCTTAACAAACTCCCAGCTATCATAAACTCCCTTTCCTTTTAGTATTGCTGTCCATGGGATGTCACCCAGCACTTCCCTAAGTTTTATGAAGTCGGCTTTCTTAAAGTCAAGAAATTGAGTCCTAGTATGCTTGGCTGCTCCTTTCCGCTGTATAGTAAACTTCAGAAGAGCATGATCACTTGCGCCTAATGATCCTTCCACTTCTACCCCACTAACCAGGTCATCAACATTGGTTAGGACCAGATCTAAAATTGCTGTTCCTCTTGTTGCTTCTCCCACTTTCTGGACAACAAAGTTGTCTGCAAGGCCAGTGAGGAATCTGTTTGACCTTATGCTCTTGGCTGAGTTTGACATCCAGCAAATATCCGGGTAATTGACATCCAGCAAATATCCAGGTAATTGAAGTCCCCCATTACTACTACCCTCAATACACCCACATGGCTCTAACCTTGTCCTTGCTCTAGCGCTGACCAGGTATGCATCAGTGTTGCCAGTATCAAGAAGGCAGCTTCATGGCTTTGCCCCACTCTATGCACCACCAGTGCAAGAGTCCATCCTCAGGATCTCATAATAGTTATATATATTTACATCCCACCTTTCCTCCATGGAGCTCAAGGTAACATAAATGGGTCTCCTCTCTGCATTTTAGCTTCAGAATTATGCTGTAAAGGTAGATCGCACTGGGAGATGACTGGCCCAAGGTTACCTTGTGAGCTTCATGGCCAAGTAAAACTTAAACCTGGGACTTTCCAGTCCGACCATGGCACATTAATAACTACACTCCACTGGCCTGAAGTTAACTGAGTTATGTTAAGCAATCCTGAATGTATGCATTCTTGAACATTATAATAGATCAGTTAAAGCTATATTTATGCAAGCAATTTCCACCCCCAGAATCCTAACACCCAGCAGGAACAATCCGATATGGTACAGTCTGTTTATTATAGGCCAGGCTCTGGACTGAGGAGAAGCAACTCAGTATTGTCTATACAAGCTATGGGGAACTAATGTCCCTTCATACGTTGTGGGATTATGGCTCCAAACATTCCTAAACATTGGCCATTTTAGCTGGGGATGTTGGGAGCTGGAGTGCAATGACACCAGGAAGACCACAGATTCCCCATTCCTAATTTATACAGACTATTCAGGGTTTCATATGGAGTGTCTCCCAGTCCTACTTGGGGATACCAGGGATTAAACAGGGGACCTTCTGCACAGAATGCATGTCCTTTTACCATTGAAATACATCGCTTCTCCACTGCCTACTTTTTCTGCCTTGCTATACTATATAGGTTTTTGATTGTACAGCGCTTTGGGTGCCTTCAATGGCAGAAAGGTAGCTATAAATAAATCCAAACACATAGTGAAACACACTATGTCCATGACATGTATTTTCTGCATTTCTCATATTCTAAATTTGCTAAAAGCTGTGAAATCTCTGTTACTGAACATGCTATGCCACCTATTGCACACTGTGAAAAAAGTGTCCATTTCTTTACAAAGATGGATATTCAAGTTGCACTTGAGACAAGAAATCGAAGGAGACAGTTGCAAACACAGAATGGGAGGAAAGGTGATGATATTTTGCAAAGAAGAGGAAGAAGAAATAATGTTGCTACTTCATGAAAGGCTCAACATGTCTCAATTTGATTTATGCTATTCTGCCAGTAATTCTCCAGGTGATGTACCGTCTACCTGACATGACTATGACTATTCATGAATGCCAGTTTTGCCAAGCAAGGTGTTTAAATGAAAGCTGATGAGGCAATGACCCACTAAGAAACTTGAGATGGAAAAGAATCAGGAGGAGCATCTCCAGTTCATTCTTATGCTAATTACTGAAGTGAAAGCTTGCACTTCTGAGGATCAGAGGCTGTGCAGGTAATATAAATTTATCATGATGGGTGTGTATAATAAAATGTATTTTTCTGATTGAGTGTAGCAAGTCACCATCTTCCAGTTTCTGAAGGCAGGGCATACACAATAAATAAAATATAAGCTATTTCATGAAGTTTACATGCTGCAAAAAGCCAAAAACATCTTAACAGCAAAAGCTGCTTTGAAGATCTATCATATACATACTACCGCAGATGCATTTAAGCTGATTTTATCATTCATAAATTTTATCATTTCACACTGGCGTGTGTATGCCTGGAAGAAGTCCACCAACAGCTTCTTTACCGCGTGCCCATTCAATCTAAAATTGATCGTGTGCATATTGTTATGTTGTTAACATTAGGTCATAGCTATAGCCAAGAATTCTGTCAGTGCAACCAAGGCTGTATAACTATAATTCAGACTCTTATTTTCAGTGGCTCAGAGTGAGCTACACATGTCTATTTACTCTTGAAAATTTGGCATTCTATTTTACCTGGATGACATTCCCTGTGTGTGATAATTTTTAAGTACTATTATTCTATCAAGTTGTGTTGAATTTTTTAAAAATAATAATAATACATACATACAATAGCAGATATAACTGCTCTTTAGCTATACTTTATTCTCTGAATAAAATTATTTTCTTTGACTAAAATAGGTATTTTTCATTTGATTTAATATCCTTTACACTTGCCTACCCTCAGGAAAATAATAGGCCAATCAGTTTTGCTTTGGAAAGGGCAAATATTGATTAATGAAAATATGCAAAATCTGAGTGCTTTCCATTTAAGAAGCACTTTGTATAGAATAAAAAGAACATTAAGTTAGTGCAAGTTTTATTTTGCTGTTTTTAATAGTCTCATATTGGAACATTGCTGCAGATGGAATATTTGAATTATTTGGCTGATTTTCATAACTCTGAAATACTTTGATCTACTGTTGTATTATGAATTCATTTTCCCCACAAAGACAGCAATGTAGAAAATCAAGCGCACTAAAAGAATTTGGAATGCCAGAATAAATATCAGATGCATGTAATTCTAAATCATTTCAAGTTAATTTTACCCTATTTCTAAAGATTTGTCTTTTCCTTCAATATTCCTAGGCTTACATTTTGATTCTAAAACCAAAACCTGTTTCATCCTATTAAATATTATGGTTGCAGCAAAACACTGGATTAAGGTAACTGAATACAGTCCAAGTTCTGGAATTAAGTTCAGAAAGTTCAACTAACTGAAATACAACTGACTGATTTCAATTGCCGGATCCCCTAAAGAATGCCATGGGAGGAGCTTCCTGCAGCCAATCAGAAGCCACACTTTGGTTTCTGAACATTTTGGAAGTCGGACTTCCAGAATGGATTCTGTTTGACTTCCAAGGTACTACTGTATAGGGTCCCCACAATAAATAGTGTTTAACTTTGACATTATGTGGCTTTTATTTCCTCAAAGCCCTACAAAACTACTCAAAAACTCTGTGTGGCTTCCGCCCACTTTCTCCTGAGTTACCAAGAAGTTAGAGAAAGCTGGCCTTGAAGAATATGAGGCAGTGATATTTAGATATCAAGTAGTTTTATTACAGCTATCTGTAGTGTTGATGTTTGAGGCTTTTGGGGTTGGTTCTCCCTGCGCACATCTTTTCTAGGCTCTAGATCTAAAGCTAGAATGCAGAAGATTGGCCCCAGGAACCAAATGCAGCCCCCTGGAACTTTTTATTTGGCCTGTGGGAATCTCAGGCCACATCCACCATGGAAACTGCTTGTTTGAGTGGTTCCAAAACTTCTTTGACCCACGGACCACTTGAAATTTTTGGAGGGACTTGGCAGACTGACTATTGCAACAATTGCAGTGTGCTGTGCTGGATGTCATATGATTTCCAATTATATTTTTACTGCTTATTCCTTTTCTTATATTATATTTCAGTGTATTGCACTTTTTAATTCCATAAAATTCAAATGATAATGCAACAAAATGCAATATGAAAAATAAAAGAAGCAATAAAAATTCAACTAAAAATAAATATGCATTTTTAATGGCAGCATGTGGGACACTTGAATGAAGTACATGGACCAGCCACAGCTTGAGAACCTTTGATCAAGAGCAGACAATGGCTATCAGGTAGCAGTCCAGAAACAATAATGAGCATATTATTTGGTTTTCTCTAAACATGATTTCCAGGAATGGTGTGTTTGTGTGTTTGGGGATTATTAGGTCTGTTGGAACAAAAAATCAATAACATCATCTCTTCACCACCATTACTCTTCTATTTCAATATGCAAGCTTAGAAGAATCTGAAGTCATGCTCCTCTGATGCTACTTGCCAGGTGGAGGAGAGCTGCTACACCAGCTTCCCAGCATGTGTGTCACTGTTTACTGAGAAGGAGAGATACCAAGTGGTGAAGAGGTCAATGAAGTGTAAACACACTGACAGGAGAGCCATATTTGTTCCACCAATGCATTTACACCACAATGACTTCCTTTTGCCTCAAGCCATCCCATCTTCCTGCTTGTAAGCAACAATGAATATAATGTACCAGCTTCATCTCACCAGGAGCACCATTTCTGTTACATGAGGAACAGTGGGCAGGCCTGGACAACCTCCCATGTGAACTGAAGATGCACCTTGAAATTTAATCCCAGAATTCTATGCAGTTGGCACAACTTAAGTAACATGCAGGGTAGACAAGTAACTGCAGAAAGAATGCCTGAAGGTAGAAAGTTTGAAAACTAATGACTTCATGTCTTAAACATTTTGAAGTAGCAAAAGTCAACACAGAAACATGAAATGTTAATAAATGTGCAGAACAAGACAGACCTCTAATACATTTATTTAAGCAATGGAGGTTGGACATTAGCAGTCATTTTCTATAATTTATTCAAGGGCATTCCTGCTGTGGCTAATTTTTTGCCAAATCCATTTCCCCCCCTGAATAAAGTACACTTTCGAAAAATACTTTCCATCTCCTACATTTTCCCCTCACTTGATTACTGTCATTTTGAAAATTTTACAGCGTACAAGCTAATCAAAATTCACAGAACAGATGTCCTTTCTTTCAGCATTTGGAAACTGATGATGCCGCAGAAGAAAACATTTTGATGCACTGAAAATGTTTTAAGTGGACTTGAAGGCGAAAAAAACTTAAAACTTCAACTCTGAAATCCGCAACCAGCTAATATTAAGTACTTGAGCTCTTAAAGCAGGGGAACCTCAGGTTCAAGGAGTGAACATAGTCATCTATGCATCTCTATCCCTTGGGATTCTCCTTGCCATTCCCTTTCCACAGAGCACCCATTCACCAGCCCTGCTCCACACCCTTCTTAAGTAATTTTGCCTGACTGGAATGTGCCTTTGAACTGTGATGATGCCTTTTCTAGGTGTAAAATAAAGAAAGAGAAGTGTGTGGGTCTCTATAGAAATCTCTGCCTTGTGTGTCCTGAATATAGTCTTCTGAACGAATGTAATACTATTGCTATGCCCACTTTTCTTCTGGCCCAACACAGAACGTTGGCTCTGAGGAAATGCTGGAAAATGGCTGGAAAATGGCTCCCTATGCCTGATGTAAAATAAACGTTATATATTGTGTGTGTTTTTAATATATGTATTCTTTGTTGGTGTAATTTGGGAATATGTGCAAAATTGCACTAACTGCTTGGTTTGTCTCCGGTTGCCCTTCTCCCGTGTGTGATTTCTGTTCAGGGCTAGGGTGACAGCTGGAGTGAGCCTTTGGAAGCAGCTAAAGGCTAAAGGCCTCTAGCATGACTCGCCCATTTTCTCCAAAGAATGTATGTACATGCTTGGGTGGGTATAAAGCCAAGGCTGCATTCAGCAGCAAAGAGGCAGCGAACAATGTGAGTGGTAGTGAATTGTGGTGGTGCCAACACCTGTGCCATATTTGTTTTCCTGCCTAAGAATGTGCAAAACTATACCTACAGCAGATGCAAGCTGATTGCCTTGCTGGAAGAGAAGGCATAGCAACTTGAGACCTGCTTATCCAACTTTGAGCTATCAGAAAAGATGAGGAATTTCTCAGCAGAGCAGAGTGGACTGTCTTGGAGCAGCGACACAGCTGGGGTCCACCTAGGGAGGAGGAAGATCACTCATTGCAGGAGATGAACTCCTGGAGGAACATGACACACAGAAGCAGAACTGTCAGAGGCATGCTGTGTCACTGGAGCTGTAAAATTGATTCCATGCCCTCACCTCAGACTCCTCTGGGCTAGAGGAGCAAGGACAGGAATTGCAGACCTCGGAACACAAGGAGGTAGCTGTGGAAGATACAGTGTACAGAATGAGTCCTGCCACTCCTAGAAAAGGAAAAGAGGTGTGGTAGTGGTAGGTGATTCCCTACTGATGGGGACAGAGGCAGCAGTGTGCAGAGGTTACAGGATGTCCTTGGAGGGGCTACAGCTCTTCCTTTAAGACCCAGTTGTTACTGTAACCCAAGCAATGCTAATACTATATGTTAAGAAGCAAACAAAGTTAGCATTCTTTTATATGTACCTTTTCTCTGTACCTTTTTTTCTTCAGAAAGCAATATTAACACTGTTCACTGGAGTTGTTTTCTCCCCACCCCCTTCAATTTAGCTATATTTGAATATATATATATGTTTTAAAAAATGTGTTTCTCCCTTTTTAAAGGCAGAAAACAAATTTATTTACTTCTCTAGATACGAAGGATGTCATAAATGTCTGTTTCCATTGGAGAAAAGAAGTGACTAGATGAAGAAGCACGTAATTTTACGGCACGTAAAATTACAGAGAAACTGCCCTGCTGAGTCCCTCTGATTCTCAGTTTCTGATCAGATCACATTTGCTTCCCAGTGGGCAACACAATGTAGCTTTAAGACTGCAGTTTCAGATCATAGCAGGCAGGCATATCCCAAATGTGGCTTATATGGCTTAGTGATGTACTTCCCAATGGGGAACATGATGCCACTTTTAGCCAGCTTCATACCCTTTCATGTTCCCTGGTGAGGTTTCTACTGAGAGATGGTACTCCCAGTGTATGGTATTGGTATAAAGTCAATGGAATGCCCACAGGAAGGGAGAAATATCCATAACATGAAAGCCAGCATTAGTCATGCTCTGTGTAGACCCATTGCAATTGATGCACTTCCACAACTTGCTCATTGATTTCAATGGGTTTGTGTGGAATAGGTCTCAGTTGGATGTCACCCATAAAAATAAAGGGAGAGATCTCTGAAGATTCTGCTCACAAAAAGGCAGCTGTGAAGTGTGGTTGGAACAAAAGACAGAACCAGAAAGGTAGTGGTGGCTTTAGTGTAAAGACATAACTTTTATGTTCTGATTGCTGTAATGCTCTAGTAAGAACAAAAGGTATTTGAATTAAAGGACCTTGACACATGCTTTCTCCACAAGAAACACATTTTAATTATATGCTCCATTTTCTTCCCCTTTATTTGTGTCATCTGCGCTGTGAATTCATTGAGAGATAAAAGATTTTCCCCTGACATGTTTGTATAACAACAAAGTAAGTCTGCAGCACTGCCATTTTCTAGAGTTACATATTTACTGGTTTGCATTCTTTCTCTCTCACCCTTGATTACATCAGAAATCACACTGTTTCAGCATTTCCCATCTTTCAGGCCAGCACAGGAAGAATGGATAACTACAGTGTTTATTTGTGATTGTTTCCAAACATGAGATCTGCCATAACATGCAGAAGAGGAAAGGAGAGTGTATTAAAATGAAATGAAGACTTTTAAAAGTCTTTTGAAATTAGTAAAACAAAAACAAAAATATTGTCTAAGAATATCATATTGATTCTTCGAGCTGCATCCTGCACTGAATAGTTCCAAAGAACATGGCTGAACTGGTTTTTACAGGTCTATATTATATTGGAATCTCACAGTTAAAAATCAGGGGTGTGTAAAAAACTTAAAGCATAAATATTTGGTGAGATATGCCATGCTAATGTTTACTTGAGCAGGAATATGAAATTGTACAGTTCATAATGTTGGGTTGAATCAGGTAGGGGTTCCCTCAAATGTTCTTCTCTACTTTGGAAATTAAATCAGGTAGTTCCTTTGTTGTGTGGTTCTCTGAAAACCATAACAGTAACATTTAAAACATCAGGGAGCTTGAGAACTTTTGAGGGGCCAGGATACCAGGATAACTGATTCTTTATTCTGGATATCAGTTGCTCTGCAAAGTATACATCCCAGTACTCATTGCACATGTTAATCATGCTGACAGTAAGGCAATCCATGGCATGTGCATTTTCCAGGGATCTTAATTCTCCTACTAAAGCACATTCCCCAGGACTTTTGGTGCCTAGGATGCTGTTGCAGTCTTCAGGGTGCCACAGTAAGAGAGTTAGCTCTTTGAGAAGATCCAGTGAGAGCTTCCATTGCCAGTATTGGCACAAGGTAGGAAGGGGTGGTGGGGTAGGACACATACAAGGGCAGGAGGTTGGAGGCATGCAAGGGGGTTGCTCAGTTCCCATCACACACTTTGTGATTTCAACAGGAGCAGAGAAGAGCCCACCATTTCAGCTTGGAGAAGCCAAACTGGTTTGGGGTCATGGGGGAGAAGAAGTTAATTCTTTTTTCTTTTTCTTTTCTTTTCTTTTCTTTTCTTTTTTTTTGAAAATAGCATAATATGCCAAGCCCAATACCAAAGCCCCCAGCAGAGGCCATTTTGCCCATCACAACTTTATGCATACACAAACAAGTCACAAACCAGACTTTTAACTTTGTAGCCCCAGGACTTTGCTGAGCAGCTGGTCACTTTCCATAGTACTTTTTTTACTCTGGAAATCTTTAACTCTACAACAGTGCACTTAAGGCATTAATCATTTTCAAACAAACAGAAAATTCAAAGAAACAGGGAATTCATAGAAGACATCCATGACAGCTCACAGAGGCTGCTAGTAACACCAAACGAGAGAGCCCAGAGGCCATATTGTGAAGCCAGATTTGGGTGGGGGAGAGATATTATACCAGTTCAAAATACTATCAGATATACTAGAAAAGTGTGTAGTCAAAGCAAAAGAAAAAAGAAAAAAAAAGTGTGGAATAACTAGATTATATTCATTTTATATTTTTAAAAAAAAATTGGGCAGGGTAGGGGGGAGCCAGATACTGTATTCAAATATCAATACATTTCCATTAGCTTAATTGGCACTGCTGTGTATTCTATAATAATACTGAAATGTCTCACAAATTAATGATTATTTGCCCAGGGCTGGCTCAAGACATACTGCTGCCTGAGGCAAAGGACAAAATGGGGGCCTCCCGCAAACCTCATA
Source organism: Podarcis erhardii (assembly GCF_964252035.2). Classification (NCBI taxonomy): domain Eukaryota; kingdom Metazoa; phylum Chordata; class Lepidosauria; order Squamata; family Lacertidae; genus Podarcis; species Podarcis erhardii. Next base: position 50,718,964 of record NC_138508.1, on the reverse strand, counting down.
CAGAAGCCAATATAACTGGTAGTTAAATCTTACTCCATTACTGGAGCAATTGAGGGCAGCAGGCTAGTGTGGGTCTGTCAGGGCAGGCCACATGACACTCACAGCTCTGTCTTATCTCCACACCTCAGCATCTGTCACCTGAGGCATCTTCACCACTTCAGTGTTGGTCCACCCAAGGACACTTTTCTCTCTTTTCCTTGCCATTGCATACAGTGATGATATTCTGCCCATCAGACTGTAGGGTGCTGATGCTGAGCTTAGATAGTTTCACACTGACTACCATATTCAACCATCACAAAACTCTCTGTTGTTGTTGTTTAGTCGTTTAGTCGTGTCCGACTCTTCGTGACCCCATGGACCAGAGCACGCCAGGCACTCCTGTCTTCCACTGCCTCGAGAACACTGTCCAACCATCTCATCCTCTGTTGTCCCCTTCTCCTTGTGCCCTCAATCTTTACCAGCATCAGGGTCTTTTCCAGGGAGTCTTCTCTTCTCATGAGGTGGCCAAAGTATTGGAGCCTCAGCTTCAGGATCTGTCCTTCCAGTGAGCACTCAGGGATGATTTCCTTAAGAATGGATAGGTTTGATCTTCTTGCAGTCCATGGGACTCTCAAGAGTCTCCTCCAGCACCATAATTCAAAAGCATCAATTCTTCAGCGATCAGCCTTCTTTATGGTCCAGCTCTCACTTCCATACATCACTACTGGGGAAACCATGGCTTTAACTATATGGACCTTTGTCGGCAAGGTGATGTCTCTGCTTTTTAAGATGCCATCCAGGTTTGACATTGCTTTTCTCCCAAGAAGCAGGCATCTTTCAATTTCATGACTGCTGCCACCATCTGCAGTGATCATGGAGCCCAAGAAAGTAAAAAAGCTCTCTATGCAAATACAAATAAGGTGGTTTTATTATGCAAATATGTGTGTGCTTTAAAGAGACTGCCTTAATCTTGCATTGTGGGGGAACTGTCTTTATATCTACTGCTGCTGCTGCTACCAATAACACCTAACGTATCATTAAGCGTGGATGCACTTTACATTGTCCTAGTCATATATGTCTCTGGGATTTACATCATGACGATCTTCTAGAAGGCTCTTGTGCAGCATTAGGTTAAATCCACAATGGAAAATTTTCCCTAGCATCTTTTGTGTGAGTTAAAGTATGCAAAGTGAAGGGCACTGGTTTGTCCATGGGCTGCCGCCTGCTTATATTCTAGCAGCCTCTCACAGTTTCCAGTCTAAGGTTCCTTATTAAACATTCCTGATACAAAATCATTCCAGTTTGACAAGCAGTTTCCATGGTGACGGCATCGTCAAAAAAACCTGGAATGCTTTTGAATCTTCATTGTCTGTTCTTCTGTGCATGCCGTACTTGATCAGTAAATTCACTATATAAACAATTGGATTCTGAACTATTTTCCACATTTGGTAAAACCACACTACTCCTTGTTTTACTTTTTTATGTCCCAGGAGAGAATATAGACATTCAAATCAATGTAGCTTATATTTTTAAATATTTCAAAAGTCTTTCTTCAAAGGATAGGCTCTTCATTAGATTCTTCATTGGATTCTCTTTCTTACTATTGACAATTTGCTATCCATTTGCTTCCTGCTTTCCTGAAGCTGCAGTTTGAATAAATTGTTAATACTCTTTCTAAACCATCTCCTTTAGCAGTCTTTCTGCAGAGATGTACATGCTAATCTTGTCACCAGCGGTGGAGGAAGCAGCTCGGGTGCCTGGGGCAGCATGCCTAGGGGTGGGGTGAGCACCCATAGGGGCAGGGCAAGAGCGGGACGCACTGAGGGGCCTCCAGAGCCTGCCTGCCTCCTCCCACACAGCTGCCCTACAGCTGGGGAGGCAGGAGGCAGACCGTTTGGGCAGCGAAGAGCCTGTGCGTGCCCAAGCCACCACATCTCTCCAACAATTCCTTGAGGACTGCAGGTTCTCCATCTCTAGCAAAACAAATGTGGAAAGCTAGAGCAGAATATTCAGTAGAATAAAGCAGGGGTGGGAACCCTTAGGCCGGTGGCCAAATTGGGCCCTACAATGCTCTATAACTGGCCCTCGGGACTTTCTCCACACCACCACCCTCCCTAGACTCTCACTGGCGCTGCTCCACACCCTTCAAGCAAGCACTCGCCTGGCTGCAATGTGTCCATAGATTCTGATGAAGCTTCTTGCTTTTCTTGAGTGTGTTAGTGTGCATAGAAACTAACCTATTGCACAAAAGTAAAATCTGTATTTGTTATTCCAGCTCACTTTTCTTCTACCTATCAATGACTTGTAGCCTTGGAAGGCTGTCCAGAAGGAAATGTGTCCCCCAACATTTGGTATGAAGGAGACAGGGAACATGGAAACTTAATACTTTAGAAACTGCATTTGAATCTTAACAAAGCTTGAGAATTCCCCGTTCACCTTCAGACTGATGAACTGCTTTATTTAAGCCAGTTCTCAAACAACAGCAGACATAGTTTTTGCACATTGCCATTCCCACTCTTATATGGTCACTCTGGTCACCCCAGGGGATGACTCAAATGGTTTCTCCCTGGAGTGTTGGGGTGGCATAAGTGGACAGCTGACCACTACAGACAGGAAGGGAGCAGGGATATATATTCCCACTCCTCTCCCCACTGGTCACCCCATTTTTGTTATGGCACCCACCCTCCTTCCATTTTGCAGTGTGGGCTTTGCCATTCAACTGTTGAAGAAGCAGAGTAGGATTTTTTTTTTTTTAATAAATATTTATTAAGGTTTTTTTTATAAAAGAAATGCACAGATAATAGACAACATTAGTTATGTCATAACAAAATCTCATAACTTCTTTGGACTTCCTCACGTCTCCTGCTCCCACTTACATCGTTGAATAATTTTTTCAAGCAAATTATCATTCTTATTTCCACTCATTTAAAAATAGTCTAACAATTCTCCAGAAGGTTTATATTTTCCTTAATCTCAATTATCGTCAAATTCCGGTCTAATTTAGTGGTGACCAATTATTTTATGATCAAGCATCCTTCTTAACATGCAACCAAATTACAATATTTTTGTAGATAAATCTTAAATTTCTTCCAATCCTCTTCAATCCTTTCTTCTCCCAGGTTTCGGATTCTGCCAGTCATCTCCGCCAGTTGCATATAGTCCATCAGCTGCATCTGCCACTCTTCCAGTGTGGGTAGATCTTGAGTTTTCCAGTTCTTAGCAATGAGTATCCTTTCTGCCGTTGTTGCATACATAAAAAATGTTCGGTCCTTCTTTAACACCTTCTGGTCGACAATACCCAGGAGGAAGGCTTCTGGTTTCTTAGTGAAGGTATACTTAAATACCTTTTTCAGCTCATTATATATCATTTCCCAGAAGGCCTTCACTTTAGGGCAGGTCCACCAGAGGTGAAAGAATGTTCCTTCATTTTCTTTACATTTCCAACATTTATTATCAGGCAAATGGTATATTTTGGCAAGTTTAACTGGGGTCATGTACCATCTGTATATCATTTTCATTACATTTTCCTTCAAAGCATTACATGCAGTGAAGTTCAGCCCATTGGTCCACAACCTTTCCCAGTCCTCAAACATAATGTTATGCCCAATGTCCTGTGCCCACTTTATCATAGCCGATTTAACCATTTCGTCTTGTGTGTTCCATTTTAACAGCAAGTTATACATTCTAGATAATACCTTAGTCTTTGGTTCTAACAATTCTGTTTCCAACTTCGATTTCTCCACCTGGAACCCTAACTTTTTATCATTTTTAAAAACTTCTTTAATCTGAGCGTAATGTAACCAGTCTCACACTTTATCCTTCATTTTCTCCAAACTCTGCAATTTCCAATTGTCTCCATCTTTATCTAATATTTCCCAATATTTTGGCCATTTGGCCTCCATATTGGGTCTTTTTCGGGCCTTAGCTTCCAGAGGGGAAAGCCACCTCGGAGTTTTGTTTTCCAATAAGTCTTTGTATTTTGTCCAGACATTAAATACTGCTTTCCTGACAATATGGTTTTTAAAGGCCTTGTTGATCTTGACTTTGTCATACCATAGGTATGCGTGCCAACCGAAAGCATTGTTAAAACCTTCCAGATCCAATACATCAGTGTCTTCGAGAAGTAGCCAGTCTTTTAGCCAGCAGAAAGCTGCGGCTTCATAGTACAACTTTAAGTCTGGCAGGGCAAAGCCCCCTCTTTCTTTCGCGTCAGTTAATATCTTAAACTTAATTCTGGGCTTTTTGCCCTGCCAGACAAATTTAGAAATATCTCTCTGCCACTTCCGGAAGCACTCCGTCTTGTCCACAATTTGCAATGTTTGAAACAAAAACAACATCTTTGGCAATACATTCATCTTAATAGCCGCAATTCGGCCAGAGTAGGATTTTTTTGGGTGGGGTGGGGAGCCCACAATTGGTCTGGTGCTCATCTCCTCTCCTCTCCTTTCTTCTCTTCTCTTCTCTTCTCCTCTCTCCTCTCCTTTTATTTTCTTTTTTTTTTTGTCTACTCCACACTGTTGGGAGTAATTTTGAAGTGGTGTAATTTGGCCTTTAGTCTGGGCAGGAAAGACAATTTAAGATATGGAAAACTTTAATCCTTAAACGCTATGGAGCACAGGAACTCTGGAGTTGCTCCACATTGTTTCTGCTTAATGGGTGACAGCGGCACCCTGTGGCCTGAGCATGAGCATCGGTGCGCCTAACCCAAGGCTCAGGTAGCAAGGAGGAAAAATTCTTTCCAATCCTTGCTCCCCACCTCAGAAGTTGTGAGAGAGATTATCGTCCCCACATAGGGAACTTTCCAGCTTGGACTATACTTCGTTTAGTTGAACTGCATCAAGTTAGGTTAATTGTTTTTTAAAAAATTTTCTGCAGATCCTCAAGTTTTCCTTTGTTATTTCCTTAACAAATATAACCTTGTACCCAACTTAAATCGGTGTCTCAAGTCTTCTTTGGTGTAGGTGTGATGGCAATGAGTGTAAAGAAGCTGCTTTTCTCTAAGACTACAAGTGAAACTGAGAAACACAAACTAATTTCTTCCACATGATCTGCCTCACCATTTAATGACACAAAGTAGTTGCTGCAAGCAGCAGATTACAGATGAGGTGCCATCCTCCTAGCTTCAACCTCCATCTCTGTGTGTCATTTGAAAATGAACTCCAGCCCAGAGAAGGGGGCATCATTTTGAACTTTTCACTTCAACTCCAATGTCTAAGGCTGGCAGTGCTTTCCCAGCAGGAATTCTGCCCTCTTCGCCTTGCAGGTTGCAAACAGAGGCTTGATTCCCTGTTTCGAAGGGATTCACATTCTTTCTTGACAGCAGCCAGATGTGAGGCAAGTTTTCAAACTGAAAATAAAACATTTTAGAGCAGAGGTCCTGGCTCCCATCTCTGCAGAGAGCACCTGGGAATATTGCTTTATTGCAAAGCAATTCCAATCAAATAAATGCATAGGTGTAGCAGTAGCATCATCATAATCAGTAGCTGTAAAGGGTTGGGAGCCCTTATCAGACAAAGCAATTTTGTATTATTTACTCAGCATTGTCTTTTAAAATCATTTTAGTATGTTTGTTGTATTTTGTTTGGCTGGTAGTTTAGGCAATCAGCAAGGTGAAAAGGAAAAAAAAGGAAAGAAATGTTATAAAGGGAAGACTGTAGGCCAGATATCCTCTTTCCATAAATAAATCTTCTGTCTTGCATGGTTTGTGAGATTTTTTCCATGTGCTTGAATAAAAACTGCACTGAAAGGGATAAAGTGAAACTTACTTAATCCAGCCTTTTAAAACTAATTAATCAACAGAGTTTGGACATATAACAAATGCATGTGCAAAAAATATTATCTGTAACAAAAAATATTACTTTAACTTATTCAAAAATCTGTTAACTTTTGACACAAATCTAATTATGTGTTAACAGAACAAGTGTTGATAAGAAATACATCCATTATTTACAATTTAGCAAGTCTTAATAATATTCACCTCTCCTTTTCATTTTTTCTTGTACTAATACTATAAGAGATGAATGATATAGACATATGTGTATGCTACTCCAGTAACTGAAATTTGACTTCTAATGAATACATGAATTATACTCCTTTACTAATGTAACATTTTAAGGTAGAAACAGTTATTAAGCTATTCTGTTATTAATAATTATGCAATTCAGAAGAATATAGTTCAAAACAAGGAATAGCTCCGCTCTGAATGCATTCATTTTTACAGTTTTACAATATTACAAGTGTAGCTCTCAGAGTTGCAATTCCCAGAATGGTTTAACAATCAATGCCTCTTCCCAGGAAACTTTAGAAATTGTAGCTCCGTAAAGGCAATAGGGGTTGCCTTACAATTCTCAGCACCCTTAAGAAATAAACTACAACTCCCAGTATATTTTGCGGGAAGCCATGGCAGCTTAAAATGGTTTGATAATATTTTAAATATACAGTGCAGATGAGGCCCAAGTCTCAGATGGTCTTCCTCATCGGCTGCTACCTATCCTGATTTTTAGTGGAGATGCCTGTGGCTTTCTGCATGCCTTTGTCTTTCTTCTACCGAGTAAAAAGTAATGTAAGTAGTTACCAGGCATATTTTTGGATCTCCTGAAATTAACAACATTCAAAATAGTTCTGTTTTATATTATCACATTGGACTACTTTTCCAAGAGCACAGTATAGTATATACATACCCCACACTTCTTCCACAGGAAAACTGAGAGTGGATTGTCTTATGTTATCCTCACAACTTTTTTATATAATGCAGACACCAATGAATGTATAAGTATTTTAACAAGGCCCTTCACATCCTGCTGAAATGTTCTTCAAACTGTCTTAATATGTGAGGTCTGAGTAGTTTCCATTAGAATGACATGACCATCATAAGCGTTGTTATGAATTGACCCCTGTTTCAATAGACTCTAAAAACCTAGTAAAATTGTAGAGACTTAAAAGGATTGCAGATGCTTTGTCAGTTGCTGAGCCATTCTAATATTATAAATATACGGTAACAAGATTGTTGCTTTAATCAAAACTTTTAGAACAGCAGAAGTTCCATGCAAAAACCACCTTCTCACAACAAAAGTGGAATACACTAACAGAACCGTGTTATAAATGTATACTCATAAGTAAATTTCATCAGTTTTCCTTGGGCCTTACTCCCAATTAAGTTGGTAAACCATTGCTGTCTTATTGGAGAGGTTTGCATTCTTTTTGCAGATGACCTTTCCATCTTTATGATCATTCCTAGGAAGTGCCTAAAGTAGCCTACCTATTTCCATAACAATAATTTGTGATTGTGCAAACAGAGGATTACAGCAACGAATCTTCTTAGTACAAACCCACAGGAAGAGAAGATAGCTGTTGGGAAGAATGTTTAATGAACATTTATCTGCAGTAATTAGCCACTCTGGGAGAAAGATAGCCATGAACACACAATAGGCAAATTGGCATGTATTTTAATAACATTAATCTACTAAAGGGTTTAGCTTGAAAAGTCCTTTGAAAATAAATCTGAAGCACAAACTCCTCAGTGGAAGAATATTTAAAAGAAGTGTAACACGTAGGCACAGTGCAGCCATCTGGATTTAAAATGAATGATGATATTAGACATTAGAAAGGAAAGACTGATATAAAAGGAGCGGAACTTCCTCCATTGCTCTGGTGTTATAAGACCCAACACAAATCTTTTGCCTTTCTAGTGGGCAATATGGTACAGGCAACATTTGAGAGATTTTCTAAGGTTTTGTAGAAGTGAGGTAACAAGACGAAAAAGAAACAGAAACTGGTAAGACAGAAACAATGTGTCCAGTTATAAGTTTTAGAACTTTACAACATCTGTAGGAATGGCTCGTGTGGATCATAGGATCATTACAGCTCTATGTTGCAGAACCTCCTTACTCCTGACCCTACAACCCATTAAACTGATGTAAAACCTCTTATAAATCTCAGATCAAGGCTACACAAACTAAGAATTACATGGCAAAACACTCCCCATACTGCACAGGTAGGAGATCATATGACTGAATGTTCCGCCATATAGCCTTAGTCTCTGCTCATAGAAGATTCTATGTTCTGAGTATGACTAATGTTGGATAGTACCCATTATCTTCTATTTTACCCACAAGCTACAGGCTTGTTTGCACAGTGAGAACCTACAGCCGGAGTTGCTGAACTCTTGCTCTCCAGGTATTTTTGAACTCCTAACTTTCATCAGCTCCAGACAGCAGGACCAGTGGTCTGTAATGATGGAAATGCAGCCCAACCCAGGACTGCAGGATTAGCCATAGCTGCCCTGTACCAAGGATCACAAAAAACATGCCCTAGAAATCACCTTTCAACAACTGGTTATTCGTGGTTATTAAGCAGAATAAAAAGCATGGTTTTTTCTGTATTAAAATAAAAGACATTTGCCTATATTTTAAAGTGTTGGGCATATTATCTGAATTTAAAACTTTTATTAATTTTACAAAACATTAACTATCATCCAAAGAACCGAAAGGTGTATTTGTGTGAGATCATGCTGAGAAATTCCTACACATTCCAGGATTCTTTGAAATAAAATGACTAATAAACTAGTTTAGGTATGTAGAAATCCACCATTAATATATAATGAACTTTTTTCTACCACAGCACCAGCTATGCCCCACCATCACCACTGAAAAAGGAATACGCAGGAACTTCCATGATCTGATCTCATTCCATCTCTGTAACTTATTAATAAATCTACTGAAAATTCTCTTCAAAAAGGCAGAGTTTCATACATATAATATCCAATAATCTTTTCTTTGAGATTTAGATTTTACCTATAATATATGGCACAAACACATATATAATTAATAGCAGGTACTTCCCTGACAGTTTTTACTATGTGTCTGTACATATAATAACTATGTCAACAATTATAATATAGAATTGGTTACAGACTTGTCCATTGCAGTTAGTTTTCTTAAATTATTGTATCATCCTTCCACAACCTGGTGTATTCCAGAAGTTTTGGACTACAACATTGATAATTGGCAACACTGGCTGGGGCTTATGGGTATTGTAGTCCAAAACATGTAGAAGGCAGAAGGTTGGAGAAGGCTAGCCTGTATTATCCTATGTAGTGTACAGTTGGTTCAAAAACCTTTGAAGGAAGTTGGTTAGCCCAAACATCTTCAGTAAAATAAAAAATTAAATAAATTAAAATGCACACTGAGTGAAACTCATATTTTTGGAATGCCTGCAAATAAATATAATGCTTCTGGTGGCAACAGTAGCAAAAATCCATCCTGATCTTCAAGCCTTTGGGGGTCTTTGACACCACTGATCTTAATAAATCTAGATTTTCAACTAGTAAATTTTCTATTGCTCTTCACATTTCAAGTAGCCGGTAGCTATTTAACCTTCACACAGCAGAACATACATATATTTCTGAAATCAAATTACAGCCCATAGGGCAGGTTGAAGCAGTTAATAAGAACATAAAAATTGCCTTGCTGGATCAAACTAAAGGTTCTTCTAGTCTAGCATTTTGTCATTCCTGTTGCCTCTGGGAAGCTCAGAAGCAGTGCATTATGGCAATAGCCATGCTCTGTTATTTGTGCCCAGCATCTGGCATTCTGAACTTCTCAAACTGCTATGTACTTCTGGGTACTCATAGGGAAGCTGTGGTCCTTCAAGTGTTGTTGGACTACAATTCCCATCATCATTGGCCAATGATCATACTGCCTAGGGTTTATGGAGTCCGATTATTTCTAGGGGGTCACAAGTTCCCCATCTGTGATCTAGATGGTCACAATTACATCTGGGTAAATCCCACCAATAACATAGTGCCTAAAATGCAAAGGATCTTAAAGAAGTGGAATGGCTTCAAAGCAGGAGAAAAACGGTAATACAGTGGTTAGTCTAGAATCAATTGTGTCCACATGAAAAGAAGTGGGATCATGTCCAAATGAATCCCACCTCAGTTTGAGCACTGGATACACCAATACAGAACTGCACATAGGATTCCATCCTATGGTATTATAAAGTAGAGCTGATATAACCAGAATGATCATCAAATTTCTCCCTAAATAATAATAATAATAAAGAGATCTAAGTGCATTCATGGATTCTTCTCAGACAAAGCATTCAAGAAATGCCAAGGAAATCCAAAGGATGAGCAAAATTTTCTTGGGTTGATGGGGTCTCACACTACTAAGCTGTCACAGGGTACTACCAGAAAAGAAATTTGAATTGGATGTGGAGGTTCCTCCTGATGTAATCCTGAAATGAAGAAACTTTCTTTCTGTGAGGTTACTGAGAAAAACTTGGAGTTCCTTCCTATGTGAAGCATTCAATAATTTCTAGTGAAGGCAAACTATTTGCAATTAGAGTAGCAGTGTTTCTTAGGGAACTCTGCACAACTCTAGATACAACTCACACAGTCTCTTACTGACCATAAAACATTTCTAGCGGATTGCTTGTTTCCTGTGCCATCACTTGCAAATTATTTCAATAGTTCTGGGGTCTTTGACAGTTTATCATATGAACTGCGGACAAAATCTCTTCACCATAAACACCACTAGATCATCTATTTCACATCTGAGGATTCATAATCCAACAGAATGATCACACATTTGATGACACAAAGATGTGTTTCATTAATAAAGCAGAAGCAAAAATGGAAATCAAAGTTGCAAATCATTACATTTATGCTGTGGCTGAGTTTGATAGCTGTCTTAACACATTATGAAGAGAATATGAATAACTAGCTGAATTACATTTAGGCAATGGGGACTATACAGTGTGGTGGAATGTTAACATTAAAAAACTGTCTTTCTAGTTATTAGAATGGTTTCCGCATACAGGGGGGTGGGGGTGGGACTGTGAGTAATCCAAAAACTAAGGATGGTGGTGAAGACAGGTGGAAGCATATGAAGATTTTAAATAATGTATGATTGGTAATTGCACTGATGCGATATCATGTGTGATTATGGCCTGATTTCATCATTACCTGTTCAGGGTTAATTTCCACAAATGAATTAAAGTTTAAAGCTCACTGTACTGTGCAACACTGAGGAATGCATCAGTGCTGAATATTTGATGAGAGGAAAAGAGGATCTGCCTTTAGCTGACATTTTATTGCTCAAGGTGATAACAGTTAAACAAATGGGAATTGTAGATATTTGATATTCTACTTCCCCTTCCACTGAAATGCTATCGATGCCCATTTTTATTAGCTATGGAACTGCAATATCAGAAATATAGATCCAACTGGTTCATCATTACCAGTCCTGAGGGATGCATTTCCATAAACAGTTTATGAATGCAAAGGAAATATTTAGAAGGGAAAGCTTTAGTTTATTAAATGCACCATTCCTTAATTGCTGCCAGGCTCATACTTATTTACTCTGTCTCCTATTAAATCAATGGAATTGGTGGCCCCACAATTAAATATTTTAATCAGAAAATTAACAGCACTGCACATTTTTACTCCAGTACCTTTAGTGATAACAGTGTAAATATGCTATAAAACCAAGAGCTACTTTAGAGTGCTAAACCTGTGAAATAATAACACACTGTTCTACAGTTCATTTTAATGAGGAATATTTCATTAAGGATCTGACAGCCACAACATACAGAACTGCATACAAAAGCTACATTTAGAAAGAAAGCTCTAACAAATTCTGCAGAGCCAAGCAGGAAAGGTTAAGATATGCCAGCCTTAAGGCTCTTTATGCATGCTTGATATTAAGACTGATTTTTTCCATCTTAGATTGCAACCTACACTTCTTGTTTTCCATTTTTTAAAAAAATATTTGTTGGTTTCATTTTCTCATTTAGCCACAGAAACACATTGTGTAACATTGGCAAATTTGGAAGAGTTGGAAAGTATCTTGGAGGTCATTTAGTCCCACCTTATTCACAATTCTGGATATGTACTTCTGGATGCAACTACAGCAGGGCTGTATTAAAGCATGGGTCAGCAAACTAAGGTCCGTGGGCTGGATCAGGCCCAATTGCCTTCTGGATCTGGCTCATGGATGGTCCGAGAATCACTGCGTGGATTGCCAACATGCAGGTTCTTTCCCTCTCCCTCACACGGTGGTGGCAGCGCCTCCTCCCTCCCCCCACCTGGCTTCTCCCTGCCCTGCCTAGAGGAGGAAGGGGGCTGGGCTTTGTTGGTGCCAGCAGCAGCAGCGTTTGAGCGGCCGCCATTTTAAGCAACCCCTCTCCAGAGCCCTTTCGAGCGCCACTCATTGTCCCTCTGCCATCGCTGCCGCCTGCCCCTGCCGCTCACAAGACACAGGTAAGCAGCCACCAGGGCTTGTGGTGCTCTTGCATCATTTCCCCCCCCAAATATAGTCTGCCCCCCCCAAGGTCTGAGGGACAGGGGACCAGCCCCCTGCTGAAAAAGTTTGCTGACCCCTGTGCTAAAGACATATTTCCTTAGGGAAAGTAGGTGGGTAGGGCCAGACCCCAAAACAGGCAGACTCCCTTTTTTCTCTGTCTGCCACACTATTTCCTCTCTCTGTATCTCCTGTTCCCCCCATCTCCTCCCCCCCCCATTTACTTATTCCCTTACTATTCCCATTAACCTTCCTGCCATCCAGGGGGCCAGGGTGAGGAGGATTCGCTTTCACTCAACCTAGCAGGGAGGGAAGCAAATTTGGCCTCCTGAAACAGTAGTTGTGCTCCTTATTGCCACCAGCATTGTCATTCGTTTTCTGCATGCCAGTTGGAGTACACCAACATTGACCTTCATTTTTGCCTATGCGTAAAGAAAAATAGGGAGGGGAAGGAAAAGAGCAGAAAACTGCTGTGGGGCACAGGGTGCAGGCTGACTCTGTCTATCATGACAGCTCTTACTGTTGTATCTAATCTCTACCATCTATCTATCATCTATCTAATCTATCATCCATCCATCTATCTATCTATCTATCTATCTATCTATCTATCTATCTATCTATCTAACCATCAATATTATTGAAGGAATGGTGGCACAAAGAGTCTGACCAAAACTCAGATAAGCAGATGGGTTTTCACCAGGAGTAGGCTGCTTGATAATTTCTACTTTTGAACGGAATATTGTAGCGCCCTGCTTGTGGTTAACGCTTAGCTGGAATGAAATATTCAACGCAGCAATAGAGAAATTAAAATAATAATTTATTTGTCAGACAAATAAATGAGAGGCTCAGTGGTATATGGTTACCAAGCTCTGGCCTGGCCTCCTGCCATTCTGGCCAGCACTTATATTTCCTTAATCCAGCCGCCTTGCTCCTCCTGTGGCTGCCTCTGTCCAATCAGCCTGGTTGAAATTCCTATTGGCTGTTTGCTAGAACCAATCACAAAAGATACACCCATTTCCTCGCCCTTTTATGGAACACAAAGAGCTATCTATAAATGACAAATAAGTAGTAATATATCTTACATATGTCTCAACAAGGAATCTTAATTACCAGCTCACCTCTTGCCCTCCTTGCCCTATTGCCTTCCAAAACAAATGGTTAATCTTAAATTTTTATCTTCAACAGATGTCAAGGATCTTGAGTTCACATCAACATTGAAAGATCTCCTTCATTTGATGGTTTCTAAACAAAAAGGCCTGACAACTATATATCAGGAGTGCTCGATGGCGTCTCCTGTCTGGCAGGGGGGCTAGGCTGGTGGCTGACTTAATTTCAGGATAGTTACAACTCTTACAACTATATGAAATAAGAATCTAGCATTTCTTAAATCCTTTGCATAATTACATTTAAGCCAATATATTTAAGCTAATATATTTCATACATTATCATAGGTAGCCTTTTAAAAGGAATAAGGCCTTTGTAAAGTAAAAGGAACTCAGTAAAAAACAGCTTTAAAAGAAGCCTCTTCAGTTTACACCCCTCCTTTCACAGCCAGCTAGATGCTTCTCCATTGCTCCTGGCCTTAGGAAAATACGGCTCAAGTTTTAATGGGAGGCCCATGGTGTTATTTTACCCATTCCCAATTGTGTTTATCTCTGCTTTTTTATCTTCTGTAACATGTAGGATCAGTGTCCTCGCTCTCAGCCTGTAATTTCCTTTTTTTTTTTTTACGACTTTGAGAATTGTTTTCTGCTATAAATCAGGGGGCCCCTTGTTCAGGAGGAAAACATTGCCAAGGTTCTTTCTAAGCAGCTGGTCTTCTGCCTGGCATGAAACATTTGAAAATCTTTAAGCTTATTTTAAAATGCAAGCCCTGATTAAACATATAGAAGCTTTGATAAAAATGCAGGCTTATGATTAGATGCCTCAATATGAAACAAAACCTACCAAAATAAATAATTTTGAATTACAATTTGTTCTGTACTTGAAGTTTCAGAATAATTTTAGTAGCAAGGTATTGGAATAGAAGACAAATAATTTCTATGCTGATTCATTCCACTATGATGACACCGTATTATTGGAGTAGTGGGGGTGTTCACCAGGAAACACACATCTTCCCATTTTAAATTTGCTAGAGATGTGTAGCAAGCAGAGAAACTCACTATTTCTAGCCCACTGTGATAGATCTACACATAGTTCTATTAAGGATTTGGAAGAGATAGGGTTGCTTAGAAAGTCAAATATTTATTATTAAATATGTGCAGATTCTCACACCTAAAGAAGTGAGGCAGATGGTTGCTAGGGAGAGGGCCTTTTCAGTGGTGACATCCCTGTTATGAAATGATCTCACTCATGAGGCTTTCCAATCACCTACATTAACATTTTCTCACTGCCAGGAGAATAACTTTTTTTTCCTCCTAGAATATTAGAAGTATATTTTAGTATTTGGAACAAATTGTTCTTATCTGGATTTTAGAATGATTTTATGTTGCCTGTGTTGCCTTTCTGTTTTGATTTTAGTATATTAATTTTTTGGCTGTTGTGTGTTTTATTCTTTTATTTTGTGTGAGTGTGACCCTTTAAAGGGATGGTGTTAATAAATCTATAAACATAGTCTTTAATGTAGTCTTGATAGAAATGTATGCAGATGTCATGCAGACAATTCAGTTGGCAATAGTAAATATTTACTTCTACTGCCTTGACAGCTGACCATACTACAGTATTCTTCCAAATTCTCTCCACCCCCTGCAAACTCCTCTACCATCCAAAATGTCATCATCATAAAAATAGCAATAGTTTTGTGACCTAATTAAAAATAAATCCCATAGCTTCTCTGTGTGTTTTTTGTAGGTCCCAGTTTCCAGAGGCATAGCTATGCTAGGCAGTTGCAGCAAAAACAGCAAAGAGTATTTTGGAACTTTAATGACCAACACTTACATTATGTCATAGGACTTTGTGGGCCACAGTCTTCTGAAATAGCTTCGGCTGATTCCCAAACTTTCATTTATATTAGTAAACACACTTCTTGAATCTGTTTCAAGGGCTCAGGGACCAAATGAACATGACACCACACAGCGACTCACATTTCAGAAATTGCATATGGAAATCAATTCTTCAAGATGAGTAATGAGGAACAGCCACTTAGATCTGTGTTTCTGGTATCCCACTGAAAGGCTGCAGAGTTTTACAGCTATGAAACAAAAGTAAAATGGCTCGAGAGTGGGATGCTAATGCAAAACATAGAGATGTTTCCTTAAGGGTCAATTCTAATATATGAAATCAATCTCCTCCTGCTGCTCCCTCACTGCCTGCAGGATTAAAATCACAAGTGTTGTGGAAATGTGAAGAACTGAATTTAAGACTGGAAAAATGAGAAACGTAAAGAAACCAAAACCTACAGATTTGCCCATCCCTATTCACACTCCTCAGCAACATGGCTGTGCTATACCATCCCCATGTCCCTCCCATCCATTTGCCAGATCTTATTATTTCTTCTACTGCATATGCAACCCATTTTCCTTTCATTGGTAACTTTGTTCTCCCACACTCCTATATGAATGTAATTGGTGCTTAGTGCTTCAGAATCTTTATAGTTTATAAAATCTGTCATACTTTACAACTATGCTGCCAGACAACAGTCTACAAACTGACATAGTACTATTAGGGCTTCCTTTTTTACTTTTCTTATTTCTGTGCATGTCCTTCATACAGATAGTAAAGTTTCTCTCTCTCTCTCTCTCTCTCTCTCTCTCTGTGTGTGTGTGTCATTTAATATAAGGACTGTTTCAAAAAGTTTAGATCATGACTCTTGTCAGAAACTTTTTTTAAAAAATGTGATTGTTATTTTTTTAAATGCAAATTGAAAACACTTAGTCTTGAGGAAGCAAATTTTTTAAAAATACAGTTTCCTTTATAGTCAGCTTCACACCACATCATTTCCCTCATAAACACAATGTTAGAGTATGCTATTAGTGAATGTAATGGTGTAATGATGTAATGGTGGGCAATTTTGAAAGGTGCAGATGATGTTAAGCATTTTAAAGGATTGGAAAGGATGGGTAGAAGAGAGAGGGAGACTTTTTTTCTCTATATAAGTGGCAGATCCCTGCCTTCTTTAAATTTATATAGCTTAATGAAAGCAAACACAATGCCTACGTCAGCCATAGTGCTATCAATCAGAACACTAGCCAGGAAAGCTCCTTTATTTGAAGCTCCTTTATTCAAAATTCCTCTCATATGCATTTTCCACAGTGTTCAATGCATGCTGATGCCTGGATGGATGAGGAAAAATAACATGATAAACTGATGATTTATTTCCTTTGAGAGCAACAGAATGTAGAATACTGTGACAAATAGAGGATCTAGTGGGACCGGGAAACATTATATTAAAAAGTAGGAGACCTGATTACTGTATTGTCAGTAATTTATCACTCTTTCCCTCAGTGACTTACCCCTGAAAGACTATTTATGTGTGAAAATCCCTGCAATTGCTCCTTGCAATATTGAAGTAGTTTACATCACATATAAGGCTATTCTGAAATTTTAGAAAAGATAGTAGAAATGTAGAAACCTACCATGACAACATTTCCCCTTAAGGTGCCTTTCCAAACTCCAGATGTATAAAAGCCTAGTCATATGTGTACAAAGCAGTCAACCCTTTGGGAACAGAGCCTGAGCCACCTTACTTTTTTTCACCACATCGCTCCCCTCATCCAAAGAACATAAGAACAACCCTGCTGAATCAGGTCAAAGGCCCATGTAGTCCAGCATCCTGGTCTCAGTGGTCAACCATATGCCTATGGGAAGCCCTCAGACAAGACCTCAAGGTACCAGTGCTTCTCTTCCCACTTGTGTTTCCCAACAGTTGGTATACAAAGGTATATTGCCTCAGAAAATGGAGGTACCATATAGTCATTGTACATTTAGCCATTGATAGATTTATCTTCCATGAATTCATCAATCCTTTTTGAAAAGAAGTATCCCAGGAATATGACCTTTTACTACTACTACTACTACTATTAGTAGTAGTAGTATTGTTTACCAACCCTTCAAGCTAAGGTCCCAGGGTGGGTTATAGCAATTTTAAATACAAAATTAAAAATCATTGAAAAACTTACAATCACAAAAAATACAATCACAAAAATTAACATTTAATAAAAATAACAATATCACTTACTGGTTTCTAACATATGTCTACCATTACTGTTCCCTTTGTGGGAACATAAATTCAAGCAGAGGAAATGCAGTTTGAAGGGAATAGGAAGAAAAAAGACACACATGGAGCAATGGTTCCAAACTACAAGAAAAAGGATTCCACCTAAACATTAGGAAAAACTTCCTGACAGTAAGAGCTGTTTGACAGTGGAATTTGCTGCCAAGAAGTGTGGTGGAGTCTCCTTCTTTGGAGGTCTTTAAGCAGAGGCTTGACAACCATATGTCAGGAGTGCTCTGATGGTGTTTCCTGCTTGGCAGGGGGTTGGACTCGATGGCCCTTGTGGTCTCTTCCAACTCTATGATTCTATGATTCTATGATCTAACTTCAGATGACAGTCTGACTTCAACATAGGGCACCAAGAGGGGTTTGTATAGCCCCAAAATAGGGCTCGCTCTTTCTTTTTTTTACTCAGCAGCTTTGAAATTGGGGTAGATTCCTAACTGACTGGATAGCAGCAGAATTATTGTGCTGTGAATTAAAAAGCATAAAGTCATAGAACAGGAATAGGACACTGACTGCCTAAAGCCCTGATTCAGTTCACCATTTGGACTAGCCTACCATCCTCTTCAACAGTGATCCAAACGGAAACACAAAAACACCATCTTCAGCTTCTGCCACTTTAAATGGCAAATGAAGTGCAAGATGGGCAGAGCATGGCAACCATCAGAAATGGGAAACCAGGCTTTTTCTGATGCTTACAATGTTCCGTCCATTTTCTCTTGATGGAAGTGGTAGTTCTAGAAGACTTCCTTCACCTTGCTCAGCAGGGCGCATTGAACATCTTGAAGCAGCAGTTCTCAGTGGCTTTCCTTAAGGTGATGAAAACCAACAATGTTAGGAGCTGCTGCCTCAGGGCATTCAGCACACCTTGAAACTGTGTCTCTCAAGGCAGCGATCCAATCATCACCCCTGCTCATCTAGGCAGCACAGCAGAGTGTTTAGCTTGTGTGTGGAGATGGCTACACCCCCTATTTCTAAAATGTAAATACAGTTGTTGTTGTTGTTTGTTGTTTGTTGTTTGTTGTTTGTTGTTTGTTTGTTGTTGTTAAATAAATGGGATTGGCCTAATCATCTCCATAAGCAGAAACCCTGCAAAAGGGCTTCTTATTCTGCAATGGGTCTTCCCCTCTCTCCTGCTCTTGTCCCCCCTGAAATTATCTCTGATGGGGTCTGGAGAACCACCAAAGAAGTGTGTGGAAGAAGGAGATGGGGAATCATTTCACCTGGCAAACTGCATGCTTTCACAGAAAGAACAATTGTGTGAGTGTGATGTTGAATTCCATCTGATAAAAATAATGGCTTCTGCTGGTTAAACCCTAGGCAATATGTTGGTCAGTTTTAAACAGAAGTACCGAAAAGCCATTGCACTGCCCCACCAAGCTCAATATATTTCTCTATATGAGATGTGAATTCAATTTCAATACAGTTACAACTCTAAAAAAGTATGCAGAGTCTCTTCTTTGGTGCATATAACTCTGCTCAGTGAGCAATGCAGTGGTACATTGTGCTGCAACACAGCTCAGTTGGTAGAACATAAGACTCTTAAATTTCAGGGACATGGATTTGAGCCCCATGTTGGGCAAAAGATTCCTGAATTGCAGGGGTTGAACTAGACCACCCTCGTGGTCCTTTCCACCTCTAAAATTCCATGATTCTATGACATCAAAGTTAGAGGTATATTCCTATTAAAATGTATGGTATGATGTCCATTTAATTATAAAATATGGGACTCATCTGGAGTTCAGTCCTAAGGAATGGAATTCTGGAGTAAATACTAATTTGCACCATCATTCCCCATACCACCTCCTTCCTTCCCCATGCATACCCCAGGCCCCCCCCCCCAAATCTGCTGCAGAGGGTCAGAGGCTTGGGGAATCCAGGACAGATCCTGGAGGACACAGAGCAAGGAGAGGGGGAGAAAATTCCCATGTGCATGAAGAAATCCTTGTATTGATGGAATGTTTGCTTTTAGTGCTACAATCTAATATCTTCATATCCCCAATCATTTTGAAACCTTAGTTATGCGCATATGGCTAGATCTTCAGATGTATGCACTCTCACTAAGCAGAAATTATTTCATCTGAAAATAATTATAGGTTTATTTTTATTTATTTAAATTCAGTCATACAATATTGCAATCCTGCAGCTAAATACACAGCAAGAGTTAAGATAGCTCTGACCATTAGTATTTGTTTTAAACACTACAGGTTTATTGCTATACTAAAACCTTTTACATCATATTAAAGAATGTGCACACAATTTTTTTCAATGGTGTGTATCTATCTATACAGTCAAATTTTATGTCATCTCAGAGTAAAAGACTTTTTCTGGTTACTGGCTTTTATAATGAGAAATTTTAAGGTTCAGTAGCAAGCATGCTTGATGAAGCAACTAGATTTCTTAACATTTGCTTTTTATGCTAGCAAATAGATTGAATGAATCCCTGCTCACAATTCATAGCAGCAGATAAGAAGGTCTGTGAGTCTCCCACAAATAACTCTAGAGGTCACAGCTTTAAAACTGTTAAGTTTCATCCAGAGTAATATAATACTCTCCAGCCATTAATTTAGTGAACTAGCATATTTATGATTTTTATATTTCATTTTTTTATATTCTTTCCAGGAAACTTTTAAATATTATCTTTATATCCCTTCTACATGGTTTCATCTCAACAGATAAATAACTTTAGGTTCTCTTATTCATTCAGCTTTCCAGTTAGAATATTAGAAAAGCCTTTTAGGATTTTTCTTTCATTTTCATCTTTAAAAGATCCTAAACACCCCAAATAACTCTACAGTTTCTATCTATATTGTTTTCATAGTAAATAGTATGTACAAGATCAAATATTTTTCCTGTTCTTTTTTTCTTTGTGCTTAGGTTTGAGAAATAGCTGGGCAAAGAATTTATTGAACCTTTAGAGCTAATCTTGGCCCCCATTCTTATATTGACGGTTTCTCTGAACTTCTTGTAACAACTTAAAACAAGATAGTGTTGGTTTTATTATTTGACATATTTTTCAAGAACCAATAGGGCCTGGTATCCAATATTCTTCACCAAGGTTAGCAAAATACCTTTAGCCAGCCCATATCCACAACGTATCCCAAGAATACAACTGTATCAGATGATGTCTATTATCTTCAGATCTTACTTTGCAGCTTATCTCTGTAAAACAGCACTTGGGTTATTAACTAGCTTTCTCAAGGGCAGATGTCACAAATCATTAGGAAACATGTTCATCGTCTCTTTTTTGTGAACACATTTGTTCTCTTTCGACATGAAAGACAATGGTTGGCTACAAAGTTGTATAGATTGAAAGACAGTCACAACTAATTCTCTGTGCTCAAGGGAGTTTGGCGCTTGTGTCCCTCAGCCTCTCCTTCATTATATAGCCTGGCAAAGCACTTTTTGTGATGTGGTATGGAGTGGAGAGTCTGTTTTAAAATGGAAAAAGGTTTTTTAGAAAATCTTCCTGGGCAAATCAAAGCACTGAGCTCGCCCTAGGTCTTTGGTCTCTGGCCAGTGATGCCTTTCCTTTCAATTTATTCCAACCTACTTTACAAATAAAAGGACAGTTAAACAATCATTTTTATTGCTTGTTCTAAGTAGTACAGATAGTCTGAAGTCTTTTGCTGGAGTATGAAAATGATTCAATTAAAAGAAAAAATTCATGCTACTGAGACAAAGTTTTCCATTCCATTCCACTTAAAAGACAACAACGGGAGATTTTAGCAGAATATTAAATACAGATTAATCCAAACCTATGTAATAAACTTTTATTCAAAGTACAGATATGAATGCACCATTATTGGCTTAAACTGCATTGCTACATTGCAGCTCAGATTCTACTGACCTCACTGAAATCAAGCAGCTTCACTCTGCACAGCACTGCAAGCTTAGAGAAGAAATCACATTCTTCTAAACTGAATCTATAATCAAGTTGCTGAGTTATAGAAGCACAGCCTAGGACTTCTCAGTATCCACTATGAAACAGTTTGCATTCATGGATCTTGTTCCTGTAAAAAACAACAACACTGAGATCCAGCTGCTAGGGCCAGCGCTACCATTATACAATCTGAGGCACTGGCTGCCGCTTCCAAACCCTACCGCGGCTGCCGCTTCCAAACCCTGCAGCCTTGACACCACCTTTGGAGGCAGCCACTTCACCAGTTGCCACTGGTGCTGAAACAGCCACTGCTGCCCAGTTGCTGCCCTTCTCTGTCATTGGATGGAGAACAGAAGCAGCAGCTAGAGCAGAAGCAGCCAAAAGACCAAGCCACAGCTTCTTCAAAGGTCTTCTAGCTTCAGGCTCACCTGATTGGTTCACCTACTCCTTCTGGCTCTTCTGATTGGTTCTCTTTCCCTGGGCTTCCATTCATTTTGTGTTTGATTGTGCCAGTTGGGCAATCCTGTACATGTTGGGACTGCCTTACCATGGACCATAAAAAAGGAAATGAAAGGAAGTTTGTTCCAAGTTTTGAACTACAAATGGATCTCTTTCACCAAGTTTGTTGATATATGCAAAGTAAAGTGTTTTATTGAGGCTGCAAATAGCCACAGGACTGAGATGTTAGCCAGTCATCAAATAATAGTAATTTATTTACTCATGTGAAGGAGGGTTGTGTTGCATAGAAAATTGATTTTTAAAACTGAGGATTTTTTCAAAACCTTTGTAATATGATATTTGCATCTCTCTCTCTCTCTCTCTCTCTCTCTCTCTGTGTGTGTGTGTGTGTGTGTAGCAGCAATGCTCCTGGATATGCCCAAGACTTTGGGTGTTCCCTAAATGTGCTCTTTGACTCCTAGCTAAAATGTGCACCACAGCTTCTATATTGATATATTGAATGGAAATGTTATATTCTCAGTTTTTTTAAAAATTCAGCATAATTACCATATTATTAATGAGAAAAGTACTGCATCATAGATCTCAGCATTATTTAGATTAGTTGCTTCAAAAGTAATTTTTATTAAATGGATTAGATCAGAAAGAAAGGAAAGGAAATACAAGGCTGAGCTTTTGTTTGCAAAAAGAACAAACTTGGTACAAGTCATAACCAACAACTTAAAACAAGTCATAGTTTGATAGGGATCAGGGAAAACATTTCTTTTGACTTTACAAAAATCTTTTCATGTTTTTGAAACAAAGCCATCCTCCTGTGCATTGTCTGGTCAAAGAATGTTCTTGTGTTGATAAATGATTACTCTGATCTTTCTTCATACCTTTGATTTTATTGTTGAATAGTGTTCTCCATATATTTATTCTGAAAAGACTTCATCTTACAATTCAAAACTGACTTCTGAGATGAGTATTTTCTGATATATATACATAAGGAGAATTTGTGATAGTGGCAGTGTTCCTACTTCACTCTGATTCTTTGTATAGCAAAAAGAAAAGAGGGGGAAGCATGGTAGTGTGATAACAGAGCTTTGCTGCTGAAGAAAAGTCATTTTATTCAACTATCTCTTCTAATTGTAGCTCTTCCTCAATTCAGTGGCTCTTAAACTTTACTGTACTGATGACCATCATGCTGTTTGGTCATGTTGTTTGTAGGTCATTACATTTCCTTGTACCATGACCATTGCGGAAGAGGGCACTTTAAATGTTTCTGAATTGAAACTCAATTGCAAGCCACTTTTTAGTTACTTTTGTTGATTAAAATAATATAGCCGCACACACAAATAATCTCTTGATACATATAAAGCATAAATTTAATGACAAAATGCAAAGAATGTGTAACTAACTTAAGAGAAAACACATTTATTACTTCTTAGGTGCCCATGGCTACTGAAAAGAGGCAAGCCATTTCTAAAAGTGATAATGCAATGCAATTCCCATTAGGGCATTTTGTAAGAGTGAAGGATGCTGCTGCCAGGCTAATCAGTGCAGCTCTTCAAGGTGCCCCTTGAAGCAACAGCACAACTCAAAACCCTCTTTCAGCATATCTTAAATGGTAAGCCATCCTTGTTCACCAAAAAGTACTAGAATTAGATACCTCGCGCCCAAACGTTTTCTGACAGTGTGCCCTGAATTTCAGGGTGGGCAAATCATCCCAACAAAGATGGGGAGGGAGAGGTCATTTTCATCCTGGAACAACTCAACCCCCATCAGCATCCATGTGAAATTATGTGTGGGTTTTTTGCCTCAATGTGCAGCGCATTACACTTACTTTGAACCACATCTGCCAGTTTGTGGCCCATTCACCCAGTTGGAAGAAATTTGTTTGGAGTTCCTCCTAATCTATTTTTGTTTTTACTACCCTGACTAATTTGCTGCCATCCACAATCTTTGATGCTTCCTAACTCCAGGGTCATTTTGTGCCTTAGCTCAGTTTCTTTCACTTTTTCATTTTTCCAGTCTTAAGTTCAGCAAACATTTTCAACTCATTTTGCATTAAAAAAAAAAAGTTTTAAAAAATTCATCAGCCTTTCAGTACACACAGAATGGCATTTTTATACACATTATTGGATAGAGAACCATATTGCAAAATTCAAATAGGTTCTAAAGTTTCAAAGGACAGTTGTGCTTCAGTCCTTGTATTGTTTCATAAACTAAAAATTAGGTTGTTTCACTTAAATGTGAATCAAATTTCTCCCCCATTCCTATCACCACATAGGTCCCACTTAAACTTAAGTGTAAGGTGACCTTTAAGAATGAATCATCAAGGTACAATAACAATGAAATAATCTAAATATGGAAATCAATTGAAAATAATGTTGTGGCTTGGATAAAGAGTAGAATGCTGATTACAGAATATTGTGCTGTGTGTTCAATCTTTCAGATGAGAATAGATTCTTGGTCCCTCAAAGCTCACAGAAGAAGACAGCCTTTCGGAAAGGTTAACCAATCCCAGTGGCACACCCTCCCCTTCATTTACAGAAATCAGGTTGACTAAATGTGAAGGAAAAAGAGCAAGGCAGGGTATGGACACCCTGGAGTAATGTATGCTCTTCCATCACTATGATGAAGTCTTGTTTCTAGACTGTCTGAGCAAGTTTGACAGATTTTCAGAAATGGATGCAAGCACTACCACTCACCATAACAAGTCTCCTGTAGCTAAGTCTCATACATCTTTACTTATATGTAACTCCCATTTGTTATGGAAAATCTGAATGAGCCATGTCCTAGAAAGGTTCTTAAATGTGATTATATCTGCATGTTTCATATCTGTGGTCTATTCAGAGCATTACTTGCATAGTGTGGATCAAATCTATGTTGTTCCCCATCCCTAAGCACTGCTGCAGTTCCACCATGCAGTTTGAGTGGAACATAGAGGTTCCACATATGTGCAATATGTTACCTGAACCTACAAACACCTTTCAAGAGTCAAGACGTTTGTCTGAACACTTCAAAAGTGTGGCCAACTGGTCTGTGGAAAGTACCAAAACAAAATATATTACTAAGTTTTTATATGGTCTCATCTTCACTATATATTTAAAGTAGTGTCATAGCACTTTAAACAGCCATGGTTCCCCCAAATAATCTTGGGAATTGTTGTTTGTTAAGGATGCTGGGAGTTGTTAAGCAACCCCATTACCATTACACAGAAAAGAAAAAAAAATCCAGAGTGGGAATTGCAGCTCTGTGTGAAGCAAGAGGTCTTCTAACAACTCTCAGCACCTTTAAACTACAGCTCCCAATATTATTTGGTAAAACCATGACTTTTTAAAGTGGTATGATAGTGCTTTATATGTATAGTGCAGATGGGGCCTATGACTGTGTATATAATTGCCATTCAGAAAAAAAAAATGTGATGAATGCTTCCACTAAATGTCCATTTCCCCTCTCCTCTCTCTCTCTCCCCCCCCCCGGCACTCTTGGTTTTGAAATTTTGGTTCCAGATTATAATTTGCAAATATGTCATCCAAATCAGTGTGCACTAGAACCTTAATTCAATCAGTAATTTTTATAGGCAATACAGAAGCTTCACAGCATTGCTATGACTGCAGTTCTGGAGGACATTATAAAGATTTGTTTTCTTGTAATAAGCCTCCTTAAATATAACTGCATTATGATATCTTCTTAACCGAATAAAAGGTGACACATATACAGAGCCAAAACAACATTTTCCCCAATAGCAGCTGTCATTCAGTGAACAGTTTATCAGCTGCCATCCACCATATGGAAAAGCCTCCTGTATCCTCCAGTATGGGATTGGAGTGGAACAAAAACAGCAGGCTTTTCTGTTGAGATTAGAGGAATCTGCGAAAAACAGAATTGCAGCCAACCTTATCCTAATCTGCATGTACCAGGGGCATGGACACCATTAAAAAAGTTCTGTTCCATCAGAGCATGGCACAGGTTTTAAGTGTGCACCCTCAGGTAGAGCCTTTACTGTGCACTTTGGGTTGCTGATCAACAGGCGCCCAAGGGAGGAATCCTCACCCTGGTCACTCAAGTGAGACCTTGCTAGATTGGTTTACACAATGACAAGGTTCAATGCTGGCTGACTCCCAAGGAACAGGTTTGACACAGTCCAACCCCCGCTGAGCCAATTCCACCAGCATCGAGTGTATGGAATGATGAACTGATCCTGGCCCTACTGCCATGGCAACCCTAACCCTACCTGCTGCATTCAGGGTTTTTTCATCCCAACACCTGGTGTCTTGTCTGCTTATTTGCCGTTCTTCTGGGTCACATCATGCACCTGCCAGGGCAATCGTTGCATGCCAATAGCCTAAGACAAAAAGCAGTTGCCATCCAATGTAAATTAAATATATTAAAGAAGCAAGGGGTTTTTCTTCTTCCATTCAATGTGATTTCATGCAGGTGAGAGTAGTTAGTAAACTGAAATTGCCCAAGGTGGTCTTAGGCTTGGACATGCAAATAGAGAAGGTACTATCTGTATTAGATACTACTGAAAAAAAATAATAAAATGGAGAGAAATAAGAGTCCAATATTCTTTAGCTTGTTGACAGTGGTGAATGTCTGCAGCATGCTGTAGACATGCTGATTTTTGATTTTGTAAATGCAGTGGCGTAGCGTGGGTTGTCAGCACCCGGGGCAAGGCAAGTAATTTGCGCCCCCTAACCCATGGATTTGCGCCCCCTAACCCTAATCCCCAGATGTTGTACCCGGTGCGTCCGGGCCCCCCTGCACCCCCCACACTACGCCACTGTGTAAATGGAACCTGCAGTAATTCATAGATGCACAATATCACAGAAGCATCCAGACCATAACCAAATGAAAAGAAAATCTAATATGAAGAAATAGTGGGAAGTGGGGGGGGGGGCAGGATGCTTAAAGCTGAAATGAGATTGACAACATTACAAATTGCACACCAAAAAGAATGGAGAAAAAGTCTAGTATATATTTACAGTGGAACAGACATAAACCCCAAGAAGAATGGCTGGATGCCTGAATGAATGCTGGCAGTTTCATACCTACCCATTCTCTATGTGGTGGTTTGTTGCAGATGAACTCCTCATGGCATGGGGACAGTTGCCATGGAAAGTAATGTACAGCGTCTATAGGGCATTGGTCCAAAATTGTCCATTGAAAGTTAAGCATTCATTGATGTTTGAAGAAAGTCCGGTTCTACTCTCAAAGGGCAGGGCTGTTATTACCATCATGAATGGTAATTTATAGCACAATGTTAATTGATTAGTGATGGGAGAAACTTCCTATTGCTCAGTTAGAGAAAGTTACGAAAGGAAATGGTTTTCTTCTGATCAAAGATCTATTATTGCTACAACTTTTAAAAATAAAAAAGATTATCTTTTAAATACTAACATTATTCTCTGCTGAATGGTGCTTCTTTGATAAATGCACTAGTTGGTCGTAGTTCTGCTAGATTCTGTCTTCTGCAACTGCATTTAGATTTGTTATTGATGACCAAAAGGGTCACCAAATAAGGGTACATTGATCCAGTCATGTGACTCTTGAAGCTGTATTGGGGAAATGAAGGAAGAACAGGAGGCTACAGGATCCCAGGAAAAGAGGGCACTGAAACTGTGAAGAGGTGTCAAGGGAAGAGGAAAGTATGAAAAACTGCAAGCTATTTTCCCTTTGTTGTCTGAAAGGACAGTAAAGCCTTTTTAAAAAGAAAAAAAAGGTTGCAGTATACATCAGAGCATGACTACATTTTTATTTTTGTTTTGTATTTAATGAGCATATATTGGAGAGATCATATAACGGGAATCTCATAATAATTTATCATGCAGCTGACCACACCCATAGCCAAACAAGCATTGCTTTAGGATTTTAAGAATGCTCTCTGTTGCTGAGACTTGTACAATATTTATAAGGCTCAAAACCCATTCAGATGTTCATCCATTCCTATGCAATGTGTTATGTTTGCTACAACCTTCATCAATAAAGAACATCCAGGTCATGTTAATATGCTGTAGTAAAAATTCCTGTTAATTAAAAATGTAGTTCCCTCTTTCCATTTTCTCTCAAAATGCCAAAGAATATAAAATATTTTGCATATTCATGTTATTCCAGTGACATTGTATACAGAATTCAGAGATAGTGTATTTCATCAACAAGTGAAAAATGTTGCCTTAACATGACATTTGTGGAGATTTTCACATTTGGTATTATTACAACTGTCATTTCTAAGCTCTGATAATGAGCCCTGATTATATGGTGTACAAAACAAAACATATTTTCCTAGCCTCAAGTAGTCTATTATCCTGAATGAGAAATGCACATTCAGAGCGGGAGGGGGAAATAATAATAATTTCCCCCTAAATGTACCCCTCAAGGAATTTGATCTTATCTTCCTTGCTAATAAAGTGTAGCTATGATATTAAAGCAGAAATTCATCTACATTTTCTCAAGGCTATTGCAATCACTGGTTGAAGAATTTTGCATTTGGAAATAACCGTTAGAGTTTGGGTGTTCATTCCTGATTAAAATTTATTCTCTATAATTTTCTATTTATTTTTATTGATGCTTCATTTGGTAGAAACAAATCATTTAAGGTCATGCTGTGACTTTTATTTGATAGGATTTTGAGTATGCTTTTATGCAGAAGTGTTTGGTCTGATCTTATAAAGTCTCTTCAGATCTCTCACTCTCTCTGTTTGCGTTTGTTTCAGACAAGCAGGATGTAACTATCAGCTCCTGTTCTTGTTGTTATGAATGACTGGTCTGGTATCTCAACAGTATTGAGGGGGTATTTTGGAAACTCATTGATGACCCATATGCTGATTCTGTTGAACAGTTACAGGTAGGTAGCCGTGTTGGTCTGCCGTGGTCGAAACAAAATAAAAAAATCCCTTCCAGTAGCACCTTAGAGACCAACTAAGTCTCTAAACAAACTTAGTTGGTCTCTAAGGTGCTATTGGAAGGGATGTTTTTATTCTGTTTAACAGAGCACAGAAAATATTATATAATTGCTTGAACACATAGATGTTTTCTACCCAGCAACAGGGTAGGAAACACTTGAACATATGCAGGAAAAAAAAAAAAGGTTTGTTTTGGTGCATGCCCAAATTCTTGTTCTTGAATTAGCATGGCACACTGATATTTTCAGTGCATTCCCACTATTGCCTACAGATTTGGTAAAGCTCTCCTGAAATAGCAGTTTTGTGATAGTCTAGTTTAGGAACACATAAATGCAAAGACCCTCAGTGTTAGGGCATCTGCTTTTCATGCAGACCATCCAAGGTTCAGTCCCTTTAATGGGATGCTACTCACCTCCTACTTATTGGCCAACAGCTGCATCTGCATCTGCACCTGCATCCCTGAGGTCATATGTCACTCTGCAAGACATTGGGGCAAATACATCAACACATATACAATCCACTTCAACTGATTCAAAATACATCCAGATTACTGGCTCAGGCTGCTTTTAGAACTCACATAGACGCTTTTCTAAAACAGCTGTGCTGGCTGCCAGTTCATTTACACACCCAACTGAAGGTTCTGATGTTAGTGTTTAAAGTCTCAAATGACTTAGGCTCCCTTCAGACCCTCTCAAGTGTTAAGATCAGCAGAGGGAGCCCTCTTGGTAGAGCCACTGCCCTCAAAATTTCACTGTGGGGCCGGGGGAGGGTTTTCTCTGTGACAGCACTTAAATTGTGGAATTCCTTCTCCAAACAGGTACATCTGTCACCTTCACTATACAGCTTGTAGCAAATTCTGAAGACTTCTATTTACCCTAACCTTTAACACTTGAGATGTGTGTTTTCAGAACCCATGCTATTTTTATGATGCTGAGCTGGACAAGCATACTGGCAAAACAGCTACAGCAATGGCTCACCTCTCCAAAATGGTAGTGGAGAATGTGATGCTAATGTCCAATCCCAAGACAAAGGTCTATCAGGCTTGTGTGTTGAGAACGCTGCTTTACAGGAGTGAGTTGTGGGCAACTTACACCTTCCAGAAGCAACTCCTCAGTGGCTTCAGCATGCGCTGCATCAGGAAGATTTTGGGCATCAGATGACAGGACAGAGTCTCAAACAAAGATATGCATTCCCAGACCCACATTCCCAGCATTTTCACACTCCTGCTCAGCGACATCTTCACTGGCTTGATCATGTCCACAGTTTAGAAGATGGCAGGATCCCCAAGGACCCTGTTAGCAGACCAGCTCTGTATGACAAAGATGCCTGCAAGCATAACACGAAGGCTGGCAACAATAACCCCACTGTGTGGGAATCTCTTGCAGATGACCATAGTGCCTGGAGACAGTCAGGTTGTTTATCCATAGCAGAGACCAGAAGAAGAATAACTGCTGGGAGCAGCATGGAAAGAAAAAAATGCCATTGTACACCTGCATCAGCACAACCAGACACCTTCATCTGCCCTAGCTGCAACAAAACATGTCTTTCCCATATTGGTCTCCATAACCATAGCAGGCACTGTAACACTCAGACAGTTTGCCTGCACCTCTGAAGGCACACTCTTCCACTGTTTCCCAAGACAGACAGATGCCAAACAAAACAAACTGTTTTTAATTTCTGAATTTTAAATTGTAACCTATCTGGGGACCAGCTGGTGAAGAGCAGGGTAATCAACATAGCAACAACTTGTGAGCAAGCATTATGAACTAGCCCTTTGTTACATGTGAAAAGAGTAACAACAACAACAACTAGCTCCAGCAACACATATACTTTTGGGTTTTGTAGTCGTCTCCACAATCCGTGGCCCCTTATGTTTTTATATGAGAACATAATTTCATATGTTCATTTGACTTTAATTCTAGAGAAGTAACACATTTGACTGGCAAACCACTTAATATAGAATATATCTGAAGATTGAAAAAGACAGGCATAGTATATATTAAATATGTACTGGCCAACATTCAGCATGCTACATTACTCAGTTTATTCACTCCAAGATTTAACTCACATGACTACCTCCACAGAATATTTCTAACCTTGGCACATTTCCCAGGACCTTATATTTTGGAAAGAGATTTAAGTTAAGTTGTTAATTCTGCGCTGAATAAATCCTCCTGTCTCAAGAGAAATGTATAAGATCGTTAAAATAATCCATCCTTTTCTACCAAAATTGAGGTTAATTGATCTATAGAGAGTCTTAAAGAATCTACCTTTTTACTCTCTTCTATAATCCACCAAGGGATAGTTCAGTTTTGGGAGGCCTTCAGTATTCTATCCTTTCAAGAACACCAAAGCTTCCACACACACACAGACACCCCTCAGAATAACAAAGATGTCTACTTTAAGGAAAGTTGTTTAAAATTAAAATATTTATAATGAAAGACTCAAGCAAGTGCATATTCATAGTTATATTAGAACAAAGTGCTATGACTTCCATATATGGCAGTCATGTGTCCTACTTTACAGGGCACAGCCCTCTATTTGGAGTCCTAAAAAACTATTCAGGCCAAGTCAAGTTTAAAAGAACAAGCAGTCGGGAAAGCAGCGGCCTTGAAATTGCCCATCAACAGACTGTGCAGGCACACAAGTCACCTGCCATCGTCTTCCTCACTATGTCTTGTATTTGTATTTAAATTAAATGTATTAGTTCTAAATATTCATGGATGCATATATAAATGTGCACATGCCATTTTATCATATCTGTGCCTCCTTCTGCTTTTTGGTATTGTGTAAGTGGCCACCTTACTTTCGGGTTGGGTTATGGTTCAGCAGAAGTCAAGGGCTTCAAGTTCCATTCAGTTCAATAGGAGACAAAAGTATCTCATAGAAATTAAAGCAATTTAAGATTTCTTAACATTTGCTGGATTGTGCTATTATAGTGCAGGAACAAGCTCTTGAGGTGTACATCCCAAAACTGAAGTGAAGATAAAAGCTTCCAGATCATTTCAGTTGATCAGCAGATCAAGATACAGATCCATGAAGATCTTATTCACCACATGTGTGATCAGTTCTAAGGTGAGCTGGCCATTGCACAATTGAAAACAACCTTAGGACAACCCTTATTTCCCAATGATGGCATAAACAAGCTTTCTGCCTGCATAACGGCTTCACATTAGGACATAAATATTCCAAATACTTTCAGTTTCTTCTTGGCACTGTGCTTCCCAGAGAAAGGGGGGGGGAGAGAAGGGAACAAACAACAAAAGATAATGAAACTTAGTGCATATAAATATGCACTAAAATCTTAACAGACAAGGTTAACGCTTTGGGGCATCCAATCTATCTTTTAAATATGCATTGTCAGACAAGCCTGAGACAGTACCAAAATATGTTTCCTTCACAGTAAATCTCCATCAGGATTGCCGTTATTGATCAGTACAGTCAGTAACTGAATCTATCCATGGGATTCAACACTATCTGTCTTCATATTATATAGCCCTTTCCTCCTGCCAGAGCCCATTAAACTGTCACCTCTGGACTTTACATCATTTTTATTTGAGGGTCCTAGTGAAAGTTTGCACCCCTTACTTGTCTTTAAAAATATAGCATTGCTCTGAAGTATGGCATCCTGAAAATTCCATTTCACATCCCTTGCTTTGTCTCTTGTTATCTTTCGTGGGGAAAGAAGGGCAAATTTAATAGGTTTTAAACAGCATGATATCACAAAGACCAAGCAATAGAAATATTTAAATTAGACATTTGATATATAATTCCTCAGACCCCCGTCAAATGTCGTTGAGCTTTTGTTGCACACTTCTGCTTAGAGAAGTATGTGAGTCACGTTTGTTTTGTTAAGGTGCTCGCTTTGATGTGCAAATAAATGACAAAGTTCAGATAAGAAAATTCAATATGTTTGCTGTGTATTTTAGGTCTTTGATGGAAACAGATGAGGTTCAGTCACACTGGGGAGGGGAGGTGTAGTTGGTCCCAGAAAATGTCATCAGGAAAAATTTGAATTGTATTTAATAATTGCTGGAAAATATATTTTAGTGGGATATGAGTACAATCAAAGCCTGTACATGAAGGGGTGAAGAAGAAGAAATCTGTTTCCATAATTCTGAAATGGAAACGTTTGTACATCTAGTGCCTTAATATGAAACAGTTTTGTTGATTTCAGATGAACACACTTCGACTTTTAATATATTAAAATGAAAGAAAAGCACATTGCAATCAATGACATTTACTTACAAGGAAATGGTTTCAAAGCAAGGTCTTATTACAAAAATAAAAGCTGACTATTGATGATCAACTGCTTGATGAGGAAAACTAGCTGCCTGACAGAAATGAATCTGGATTAGGAATCATGATCTTCATACATCTGTGAGCAGATCAATCATTAAACAAGAGCTGGTGAACCTTTGAGCCTCCAGATGTTGAATTTCAGCTCAGCAGCCTCAGCCAGCATAACCACTATTTAAGTTATAGTGCAAGGGTGTCCTCCAGATATCTGGGGCTACAATTTCCATCTTCCCTGGCCATTGGCTATGCTGGCCGGGACTGGTTGGAAGGAGGTCACAACTTGTGAAGGGCACAATATTGGCAATCACTGTACTAAAAGCTGAAAATATACATATGCTTATAAGAACATAAAGAGAACTCTGTCGGATAAGACCAAAGAGAGGCCAACCAAATATAAAGATGCTTAGTACATACGTATTTGTTTGTATATGTCGGTAATGTTATGAGATAATGAACATCAACTAAATGTCTCTCAGGGCACTCAGAGGTTTACCCCATTTCAGGATGCACCTGAGTACTTCCTACTCTTCTGTCTATGCCCCAGACAACTACAATTTCAGTTACACAAATATTATTGGTCCCATCAGAGCTGTAGAGAAAGCTCTGGAATTGCAATACCAGGACAAAATGCAAGACGACGGGCAACCAAAATAAGGGGACAAAAGCATCCAGATCAGAATGTTCTGATCCACATTTATTGTCCAATATATTAGATACCTATTTTCTTAATTTAAATGTTATCCCATAAATCAGTGTGCTAAACAGCTTCCCCCATGAGCATGAGTCACAGGATCCAAACCTGTGCTTCATTTGAGTAGCTAAAACCTGCCCAACCCCTGCCCTAAAACTAGAAGTAGAATATGTGTCCTTTTCTCAATCCACAGATGTGCTGGAGTGAAATAATTCAAAACAGCTTGAGCTGCGCACATTGCCAACTACTGAAAACCAACTGTGCATTTCCATTTCGTAGAATGATGCCTGCTCCTGGCTTGATCATGCTAAGCCTCCTTAGGCTACCTAGTGCAGCATCACTTTGAGCACAACAGTGGCATCAAACAATGGAAGTAATTCTCAATCCGATTTGTTCTCATGCCTTCCAAAATGAAAACAAATGTGAAATTAGAGAGAAGCAGTAATCTTCAACCACATGTCGCTGTGTAATTCGCAAGGAGGCAACTGTCATCTCAGGAACACATCAGCTGTTGTTTGTAATACAGAGGCAAGGAAAAATATGCGAGGAAGGCAAAATGCCAGATACTATTACTACTTTGTGCCTATGGCTACTAAAATGCACTGGATATTTTGACCCAGTGCAACTGGGACAGATCTAGATATACCAGCTAAAATACTGCGCAGCATCAGAAAATAAGTATCATTTTAAAAGTTATATTGTTCCTATACATGAAGAAGGAGTAAGTTATCTGATTCCACATAGTCTAGCATTTTAGAACTGAAATTGCATACTTTGGGTTCAACTGAAGTCAAATACTGCCATCACAGTTGCACATAACAAAGAGCTGGAAAAATGGGCCCCTTATCAGCATATATTTCTCTATAGCTAATAAAAGTGCATATGGTGCTACAATGCAATCACATTTTTAAACAATAATTATCCAATCTGTTTTCCATTTGTTCAACTTTGTAAGACATCAAAACAAACTTCCTTGAATATTCACAGTCCAATTATAGTAAAGCCTGAAGAGATGTTGAGCAACACTGAAGCGCATGAAATGGCTGCCATAAAGAGAAGGGGGGAAGGATGAAGTAAGATAATGGCCATCATTGCAAACTTTAACTTGCAATGTAAATTAGGGGTGAAGCCAGACTGACATTGAATTGTGGGAAGGGGTAGCGGCTCAAACACACATTCTCTGTTCTGGAAATAAGCGCCTCAGATGCCTTTCAGATACTGAAATTAGCATATAGGGCCTGGGGGCTGGAAGACAAAATTACAGTGATAGGCTCTGCTTTCACATGATACACATGTTCATCTGAAATGTCCTCTGCACATAAGCCTTTGTACATAGAGAGCTTCTTCTGTGAAATCAGTAATCCTAGAAAAACAAGATTCTAGATGGCAGACTCGGAGGGGTCTGCGCAGGGGCTTTCTTCAGACCTTCATATCAGTGCATGTAGTTTAGGGTGGAATCTGCTTTTGCTGCAATTCCACTCTCCACTCCACATGTATTCAGTGGATGTTTTAAAAGGAAATTCCAGTGCAGAAGACAGGAAGGATTTCTGATATCTGATATCAACTTTCTGACTATCTATGTATCAATCAAACTAACTAAGTAAGTAAGTAACTAACAAACAAATTAAGAACAATTGAATAATTTTTGCCTCTGACAGTACTTTTAACATGTAATGTCTACCGTTGCCCTATGATACTATTAACTCTGATGCTAACCACAGCAAATATTAATATTGTGAAATGATAGCAGCAAATACAGTAATTTTCCAATGACAATAATTTCCCTATTGTCGCTGAATCATTTTCCAAATATTAATAACTATGGGTAACTGTGAAACTTAAGTGAAACCAGATGCATGGAGACGGGTAGCATGGCAAAGTAGAACCTCTTGATAGTTGCCCCAAGATGAGAAATGCACTTGTCTGGAGAGGTGCTTCCTGTATTAGAGGTCGAATGCTGCTGCATACTGTCAGGAGTGCGTGCAGAAGCCGGGCCCTGTCACTGGCCTGGAAGGGCAAGGCACGGGCACACAGGTGAGGCTTGATAGAAGACTTGTAGTACCTGGTGGCAAGGACCAGGAGGGGTATATAAAACCAGCGTTCCCCTCTGGCTCTTTGCCACAGCAACACGGTCCAGTATAACCTGAAGGAGCATCTCCACCCCCAACGTTTTGCCCGGACACTGAGATCCAGCACCGAGGGCCTTCTGGCGGTTCCCTCGCTGTGAGAAGCCATGTTACAGAGAACCAGGCAGAGGGCCTTCTCGGTAGTGGCACCCGTCCTGTGGAACGCCCTCCCACCAGATGTCAAAGAGAAAAACAACTACTAGACTTTTAGACGACATCTGAAGGCAGCCCTGTTTAGGGAAGCTTTTAATGTTTAATAGGTTATTGTATTTTAATATTCTGTTGGAAGCTGCCCAGAGTGGCTGGGGAAACCCTGCCAGATGGGCGGGGTATAAATAATAAATAAATTGTTGTTGTTGTTGTTGTTGTTGTTGTTGTTGTTGTTGTTGTTGTTAACACACTACCCACCTAGCTGTGCTTCGGCTTCCTGACTCCTGGTTTCCTGACTCTTGGACCCTTGGCTTCCTGACTCCTGGTTTCCTGATCCGTGGACTCTTGGCTTCCTAACCCCTGGACTGCTGATTCCTGCTTTCCAACCTCTACCCCCGTCCTGACGTACCAAGCCGGGAATCCGACTGCCTGTAACCCAGACCGTGACACATACCAGTTGCTGGAAAACACTTGTAGGAGAGGGTGGTTGTGCCGCATCTGTTTGCATCCTGTGGGAATCAGAATTCTAGACTCGACAGACCTTTGTTCTAAACCAGAGGACAAAAACTGGAACCTGCCAGAGGTCCCTACAGACTGATGCCATATGATCCTAATGACTCATACCTATCATGAGATTATCTTCTGTGATTTGCACCAGTTGTGACTTGGAAATGTTTTTAAAGCATACACACTGTTTAATGCCTAATAATATGCAGTTCACATATCTTTTTAGAAATACAAAAAATAACTGGAGGGTAAAAATAAGTCATCATTTGAATCCCACATTGTTATTGGTTTTTTTCAAAAAAAAATAAATCATATATTCCCCCCCCAAAAAAAACCCAAGTTCATCAAATCAATGTTCTTTTGGGCAAGGCCCAAGAGACATTTAGGACTATCTAATATAGGTCATAACTGCTGACTCTATTTCAAGCTGACAGCAGCATATATCACTACAATGCTTGATGTAGTAATTTGCTGGACTGCATTGTTTGGGGAAAGCAGCAGCATTTGGGTACAATCCTGATAAATGGTTCAAGCACATACTGTAGTCCTATAGAGGCTACCTCATTTCTCAAAGGAAATGTGTGGATGAAAATTGAAGAAAGAACTTTCACATAATGGGATTTAGATTGATCCATTAGATTTATTTCTCTGGAAAGGTTTTATTTCAACTCATTATACATCTTGCAGTGGATTTCCCTGGCTTCAGTGTTAAATGTAAATTTCTGACATTTAACAATGGAGCAGTGAAAGAATTGAGGAACCTCAATTTACAAACAAGCATAAGGTCTTGGCCTGATTTATTTCAGGCCTATTAAAAATATGAAAAGTCAGCATCTGTCCTGCATACACTCGGAACCTACCCAAGGTCTTAAAAACTTGGGGGGGGGGTATTTTCTTAAAGAACTGGTTGATTTGCTATGATTATTCTATAGAATAAGCAATGTTACTAAAATATTTTTTTTTTTTAATAATATTTATTAAAGTTTTCCAATTAATTACAAATTAATAAAACATCCAATTTCAAATCTTTTTCCAATTACATCTTTTCAGGACTTCCCCTTCCCTCCCCCCCTTGTATTCCAAATCTCTCAAATGATCTCAACAAGTTCTTCTCCTCAATTCAAACTTGTTATCCTTAACCCAATTTTTTTTTTTAAAAAAAAAACATTATTTTCCATTCCCCTAAAATCGGCTTATTCCCACCACGAGTTCCCCACTTTAGAATACCATGTAGATGTATATAGCCTAAATAAAACATAGTTTACGCCTTTAAGGATTCCACATTTCCCACCCCCCCTTTTCCCGGTTGCGTTCCCAATGTTCCTCAATGTCCGATATTTCCACGTCTCTCTAAATCATAGTCCTTTGCCAGTCCTCTTTAGTTTCGAATGTCCAATCATGGAAGGATTCTGTCTCAAAGAGAGGCCCATTTTTTCCATCCAGATTTTTATATCCAGGAGTGAAAAACTCCAAATTATAATCCTTAAGCTTGTCAAATCTGGATGTCCCAAATGTCCCCACTTTTAACTTGGTCCAATTCTTGTTATTTTATTGTTCTTATTGTCCCTGCTTTCCTGCACAAATGTCCTAATTCCAAAAGTTAGTTCCTTTACAGAGGCTTGTTATTCAGAAACAAAACATTACGTCAAGTTCCTTTCATTCCACAACAGATGATTCCATTGTCTTCTTCGGTGTAGTGGCCTCTGTAGTCATAATAATGTTCCATTTCTGCAGTTTCCCAGGAGATAAACAGTTCAGTTCCATGCAATGTTACTAAAATATCCCCCCTCTGCTTATATTTTCAGCAGTACTTATTTAGGCTTTGATGATGCTTCTTAGAAAAGCACACTGATAAAAATATTCATCAGTAAGATTGGGCTGCTGAAGTAACTTGCTCTGAAGTAGTGGAACAGAACTCATTAGGATTTTCAATTTTTCCTGGAAATGACATTGGAAGTTTGCATGATAAATTTTGGTGTTAAATCAATAAGGCTGCCAGAGGTTGTGCAATGCTGAATAGTATAAATTAGGAATTCATTTTATTTCCCAGGCTCGTTAAATGGCATGCTAACACTAATAAAACATTTGAGAGTTAATATTTTCTAGTACACATGGGTACCTCCAATTTCCCTTTGCCATTTCACTTGCATACTAGTGCAAGATTTTCATTATGTCAGGCTCCCACTTGAATACTCCAGACCCCTGTGCAGAGCCATTTTGAATATTAGATAGTGTCTTGGAAAGATAGAAGGGTGGGGAAAGGACAGATTCCTTGGAAGTACTGCCTCCCCCTGAAAAGGCTCTGAAGAGACATGTAATTAATTCACCAGAGGTAATAAGTTCATTTTCCCATTGCCATTCT
The DNA here is from genome assembly GCF_964252035.2 of Podarcis erhardii. NCBI lineage: Eukaryota > Metazoa > Chordata > Lepidosauria > Squamata > Lacertidae > Podarcis > Podarcis erhardii. The sequence goes on along the minus strand of NC_138508.1, from coordinate 50,680,104 downwards.
TTTTGCTGCAATACCCCATCATCGTGACATAGATATATATTGGTGAAGGATATGGCTCTGGAGAGCAGAGTTCAAGATTACTAACATTTAATAATGCCATGTCTGCATGTATGTGTACACATGTGCACACAACCAGGAAAAAAATGCCAATACTAACATTCTTTGGGGATTAAGTTGCCTCATCCATCATCGCCACATGCCTAAAATATACAATGGTACATCAGTTTTCGAACATAATCTGTTCTGGAAGTCTGTTCGAGTTCTAAAGCATTCAAAAATCAAAAACTGAAAGCGGAAGCCTAAAAACGGAAGCCACGTTTCCCGTTTGACTTCCAAGGCACGTTTGAAAACAGAGGCATTTACTTCTAGGTTTGGGGCGTTCGAGTTCTGAAATGTTCAACTACGGAGGCATTCGAAAACCAAGGTACCAGTGTATACATGTTCCATACCAAATTATCATCAGTAACTCTCTCCCCCCCTTTTTTAAAAGAATGGCAAACTGTCACATGCAGCGCCTTACTTGGATGTGTCTGGAGTCTTGGAAGCTTGACTACCCTACGTTCTCCTACAAATGGACCTTGAGCTTGTTTGGAGGTTCTAGCAGGGGAGCGCAGCTATCGTATACCCTTGACCGAAGAACGGTACACTCCTTCTATCTGGGATGGTCGTCCTCTTCCACCGAGCGCGTAGCTTTGGGAGGGACGCATATGGAGCGGTGAGGGAGGAAGGGGACACCCACGTAGCCAGCCAGATCAGCCAAATCAACCCTGGCGATCAATGGGGTGACAGATGTCGCAGCCAGATCACCCTCACATCCTATCATCAGTAACTCTCATTTGTGGTCCTTCTGTATCAGTAAAGGCTAAGCAGCCTGCCCAATAGTTTTCAGTATCTGGATGTCTACTATACTTTCATTATCATTTGCTTCTGAGTAAAGTACTATATTTTGTTTGCCAGACATTATTATGTTCATTGTGTTTTATGCATCCTACCCACTTCTAAGAGGCCACAGATAGTTGAAGGCCAAAGGACCGGTGATAGAGTTTTTGCCTAGGCAAAGCATGCCAAAAACAGGAAGCCACTGCAGAAATGACCCATTCTTGTGTTGCCACCCTCTGGACCTCTCATGGACAGGGAACATGAAGAAGGGTCTCAGATGATGAGCTCATTTTTCTGGGTTGGATCATATGGGGAACACGTGTCACACATTCACATATTATAGTCTCCAAATGTTTTAAATATAGAAACAAAGGCACCATGTGATAAAAGCTTGTTGTCTTGCAGTTACAGTGGTTACAAAATGTTACATTGAAAGCTCGAAAGTTCAAAATACAAAGTTGCAGTCTATTCACAAGATGGAGACAACACACCCTAATATGAAATTTGGTGGAAAGTGACATGTAGATGAAGTAAAACTGTAGCTACATTTTTGTGTTCTTCCTGGGCAGCTGCAGAGAAGGTCAAAAAGATACAGGCATATCATCCAGTTTCATCATGCATATTTCTGCACATAAATAATAAGCATATGCAGTGAGATATTTTAGTTTTGTAGATACTTTCCCAACATTCCTTCAAAATAAATGGAGAATTAAGCCAGGCATTATCTGAAGTAAATGATGCCAGGATTGTAAAGTTCTAAATTCTGAAGTAGCCTTCCAATATCAAATGCATGCTCAAGAAACTGCATATCTATATAATTTCACATTCCTCACACAACTATCTGAAAGATTTATTGTGGAGTCATCATTAAAACACATCTCCAGAGAGCTATATAAAATAATCATAATATTAGCAGTGGCTCAGTGTGAAGTATAACACATGAAATCTGCCAAGAGTCTCACAGAAGCTGGCTCAAATTAATTTAGGGTTATCTTAAATATATTTCACAGTAGAAGTCACTTTCGAGCAGCTTGGCTAAAAAGCTGTTCTTATGTGTCAACTTATTATAATTATCTTGCCTATAAAATGAAAGCTATCTTCACAGTGATACAACTTGATGAATAGGTTTATTTGACCAAACCTTTGAAAACCATGTGTATTTCAAGGAGTCTCTTCATGAATGTTAATAATCATGTTAGCCTCATTAGCAGCATCAAGGTATTTTATATTTGACTGATAGCCATTCATGATGTTATATAAGTAGACGAAAACTTGCTTGGTATCCAAAATTAAATTTTATAATAACCATTCATCTACCAACTGGTAACTTTCCATGATAGGCAAGTGGTGATCTACAATCTTCCTAGGGAATCCTGGGAATTGTAGCCCTGTGGGGGAAAATAGGAGTCTCCTAACAACTCTCAGTACCATTAACAATGTTTACCAGGATTATTTGGGGAAGCCATGAAAGTTAAATTCTGCTTTAAATGTCAAGTGCAGATGGGGGCACATTTAGAAGCATTTCCATAATGGGGGAACCTGTGTTGTCAGAGTTGTGAATTGTGAGGAGCTTTCTAAATGCTTTGAGTAAAACACACTTGGAAACTTCCTTCAGACAAGCTCAAGACAGGAAGGTCTGAAATGGAACTGATGCAATGACCATTGACTTGCATGAGTGCTTCTATTCCCGCCTGACTTTTTAGCTCTTGGGAATTCAGGCTGCCTGCCTGAAGGAGGCTACAGAAAGAGAAGACTCAACCAGTCAGTGGTCAGTTTTTTGTTAAACAAATACTGAATTGACTTGAATGCAGATGAATAAATTGATTACCAATGCAGCCAAGCTAATATTTGGAAGAAGCAAACTCACTATTACAACAAAGGGAAAGGATAGGCAGGAAGGGGGTCAGAGACTAGGCATGGGTCAGAGACTAGGCTGACACATAAAAAACTGATGTGTCAAAGCAAATATTAGTAATCATAGATATATTGCAAACATAAAGACAAATCATGCAAAAACATTACCATATTTTAATAATGAAATATCCTTTCAGGCCTGAACAATTATAAATAGTCAACAATTAACTTTGCATACATCATTGACATTATGCTGAAAACAGAATCTAAATTATACATGAGGAAAAGAGATAGTTTCAATTAACCCATAGCCTTTTAACAAATTTCCCAGGGAAACTAGTTCAAAAGCCAGTGTCAACAGAGAAATACATTAATGTACTAAACTGTTTACAGAAGAAACCATTTTCATGCTCCTAAAAGGTTTATGAGATTGAATATCTGATTTGTAATAATTCTCCACAAGGTCTAAACCAATAAAAAAATCAATAATGAATGAAAGACTATCAACAGCCATTCCATTATCTATAATATATAAAATAAGGAAGAGAGCAGTTGCGTTTTAATTTTATTTTCATAAGATAGGAAAACATTGGATGGGATCCAAATATGTCTAACATAAAGCAGAAAAGTAGTACTGCTTGCTCAAATTGTGTGAATTCCTATCAGTGTGCAGGCCTCCACACCCTCATGCCATTCTGAAGCAGATTTTGGAGGGGCGGGGGGGGGACTCACATTGCACAAGTGTTAGACCTAACCCATGGCCAGTATGAGTGTCATTAAATATAAATTTTATCAAGATTCCTTCAAAAAAATTATCTTATTCACAAAATTTACACACAGTCTCCCATTTGAGTTTGTTCCTTTAAAAATGGGTAATTTAACACTTGGAGACAACAGCAAAACTTGACCTCCCAGTGGGAAAGCTCATGGCAATTTACCTCCTTTCTTTTTTTCCTTAGGCTAATAGGATATTTATACCAACAACTACATTCTTTAACGTAAGAACTTCCCTATCCTCAAACATCTCCCTTGAGCGCTGACAATGCTTCTTGCTTGGAGGGTGGAGAGAAACGTGTGGCAGGAAAGAATCTAGCCTACAGCGCAAAGGTACAATTCACACTTATTGTTCTGCTCACTTTTGCCTCTGGCCTTACACACCTCTGTCATGTGGTCCCCAGAAAATTGCCCTGAAGGAAATGTGACACTTGGAATGGAAATGTATCCCTACTCCTGCCATAATCCCTACACATTTGTACATGTACAGATTACTACACAAAGGTGGCCAACTGGTCTCCACTCCAATATTCTTTTCCTGACCCTGTTCTTGCTGCTCTGCCCTGCGCAAACTTAGAGAAGGGACCACATTAAACCCTTGTGCTGTGAATGTGTTGTGAACCCCTACTTCCAAGGTTGCTGCAGAATAATGCATTTGATCGGCTATAATTATAATTACAACCTAAAAACTACCTATACTAGATATACCTCGTTAGATCACAGCATAGGAAGCCTTATGACAGATGGTTCTCATATTCCATCTTTCCGTAGTTCTGTGTACGTTTTATATGAAACCTTGTGCCTATTAACTTTTTAATGATTCATTTTTTTAAAAGGTCAACCCTAAGAACCCTAAGTAGATGACTGAGTAAAACTGGAGTATATTTAAAAATTTTGGGCATGTTTTATAAATCAATTGAAACTTTTGGGGGGAAAATAAAACCCATTCAATCTTTCTGTGAGGCATAATGCAAAACCACTGCTTGCAGCTGAATGAACCCATTAACTTGCTGCATTGGTAATTTTTGGAAGAAATAGCCAGCCTAACCATTTCCCTTGAAGCAAAATAAAACCTACAACAGGCATAATATCCCTAGTGCCTCAGATACTCTTCTTTGCATTCCTCTTTCCACATAGTATATCTGTCTGAGAGATAGCAAAGTAAAGGGCTTTCAAAGTTATGTAAAATGTGGTTTTATAATTCACCCTGAACTCATAGTGAATATTTGATGAAATGAGATCTTGCTTCATTTAACCTGTTTAATTACATTCTCCACTGTTAACACTCAATTTTCAGATCTTCCCAAAAAATGTCACTGTGAACTATAGTTAAACAGTGACCAGCAAACTTTGTTGCTGCTGCTTAAAGTCTAATCCTACCACAGGGGTCAACAATGTGGTACCCTTCAGATATTGCTGGCCTGCAATTCCCATCAGCCCCAGCCAACATGGCCTATAGTCAGGGACAATGGGTGTTGTAGTCAGTGGCAAAGCTGCATGCACCACTACTGGGGCGGAGAGCAGGCAGTGGTGTGGCTGGTGCCCCCGGGGGCATGGCACACATCCCAGGGGCATGGCACACTGCCCACAGGGGTGTGATACGCATCTCAGGGGCGTGGTACACCACCCGCGAGGGCATGGCGCACATTCTGGGGGCCTGGCGCGCAGTCTGTGGGGGTGTGGCTCCCAGCGCTTGGGGGGGGGTGCAGCACGTGTGCAGGGGAGGCCACCGCAATGGCACCCTACCGGAATAGTGAAGCCAGGCTATATCTTGACTCCTGCCCGTCTGCAGGGATTCCATCTAAGAGTAAACCACCAGTAGGGGGAGCACTATGACTTACATCAAATAGGGGCACTCTGGGGGGGTTCCCGTTGGGGTCATGCCATGGCCTTAGCCCACATCCGGGCATCAGACAGAATCCACACTCCCGGATCCCATTAACAGGATACCCTTAATGAGGAGGGGCAGGCGGACGCTACAAACTCCTCTCGATCCAAACAAAGGATTACCCAATGCATGACCTCACAAAGTGATGATGATTGCTACAAGGCAGGTGAAAACCACAGCCACACCTATTGCTGGTGCTGACTGGTCAGCGGGGTCACCCTGTTCCCTGCCCAGGACCAGAGATGTGGCCCAGATGCCAACAAGGGGGGCGCCAATCTCCACTCCCGCTGGATCACTGCAGGGCCCCCAATGCCTGACTGTAACAATGCCCACCAGAAAAGGTGAGTGGACTTGCTTTGCTTCTAGCTCACATCACTGCTATCTCTGCTTCAAACACTGGGTTTCTCTATTGAGAAAGGGGCCCCCTAACTGTTTGCTATCTCACACCAAGTCCCTTAATCCCCCTTAATGGCTCATCACCTCACCAGGAGGCTAGCCTAGCCATTCCACAAATTAAAAGTCTTGATTAAATTCTAACACTTGCTGGATTCATGGATTGGAAGGGTCTGGAGCACATTTTAACAGCCCAAAGTCAGAACATTATTGAAGCATTGGCTCATTGAATGAGCATACAGTCCCAGCATGGCATACTTTTGCCATCAAGAATGTTTTAAGAGCAAGTTCAAAAATGGGCCGATCACAACCCATAACATTGTCTGGGATTTTATTAAGAAATCAAAATAATAGTAATAATAATACCTTAATTGTCATTGTACAACCTGTGTACAATGAAATTACACAAGCCTCCCCCCCCCCACCCAAACACTCAATCTCTTATTGAACAACACACCACCTCGCAAGTCAATTTCGCTGTTATTTTCCATTCAACAGCCTAACAGCCCACAGATAGAAGCTATTTTAGCCTGTTGGTACGGCTGATTATACTTCTATATCTTCTGCCCGAGGGTAGAAGATTAAAGAGGTGATGATGGCCAGGGTGTGAGTCATCCCTGAGAATTTTTCTTGCTCTCCTAAGGCAATGATCCCTTGCGATATCATGTAGCAGACTCAAGGGACAGCCAATGATATCCTGTGCTGTATTCTCCACCCTCTGTAGAGACTTTCTGTCCGTGGCTGTCAGGCCAGCATACCACACTCTGACACAATATGAAAGGGCACTTTCTAAAAGGAGTTCATCAATTGTTGTTTAACATTATTCTTTCGCAAGACGCTGAGGAAATGGAGTCTCTGTTGGGCCTTTCTGATCACCTGTGTTGATTTTCCAAGTACATATATTAAAAGTATATATATAATTAATATATATTTAAAAAACACAATAAATGTGCATTGCCAACCACTTAATTTTTGTTCTGTGCTGTTATAAGTGGAGGAGCCCTGTCCACTTTTTCATCTGTCACCTTACACTGCCCTCTCCCCCCAAACTTTCCAAGATAATGTAAACCCATCACCTTTATATTTTTCCTTGCAGGGTTGTCAGAATGTTCCAAAGCACATGGTGTCTTGCCCATTCACTTGCTGGCTCTATGTGCCACTCAAGACACAGCAGAAGACAAAAAAAGAGGGTACTTTAAGGCAAAAGCATCATCTAGATTATGACTCACACAACCTTCTTGGTTTAGTACTGTCAAAATAGCTTAGTCTGCGATCAGGAATCAATCACAATTGCCCCTGATTTGGCAGTGTCTGTGTGGCAGCACCTTGTTGTAAAACAGCTGAATTTCACCGAGGTTTTTCACCCCCTTTTCCTGGCAAGCATTCTTTGCTCTGCATCCTCTAGTTTTACACTAGAGTTTTCCTGCTCTGGGTAACACTCTCCATCAATGTTAATGAATATTTTTACAACATCACTTCCACAGAAGTGCTCCAATCCATTAAATTAGACAAGTGAGACTTTTACCATCATCTCGAAGAAGAGATGCTTCAGCTGTTTCTAAGGCTTATGCTCGCATGATGAAGCCTATGTTCACAATAAATCTGAAGTGAAAATATGTAAGCAGAAAAATGTTTTGGAGTAAAAATTCAAACAGAAGAGATAGGGTGTGTAGGCAGTATGTTGTGAGTACATAACATCAAAGTATCACATGATTTGTTTGATATTTTTCTACCAAAAATATAATAAGTCTTGCTGATGAAATTTATACACATCTGTGGTTCTACCCAATGGCCAGAAGTGCTGATAATCTCAAACACTGCATCAATAAAATCAAGATTCTGCTACTTACCTAATTTACATTATGCGCATCTGTCTACATTTCTCATGACTATTCTTTTTTTACTGGAGGTGCAGTTTGGAGGCAGGGGTGTCCTTTCATTTATTATATCATATTAATATACTACTCTTCCTCTCAGTGGAGCCCATAGTGGTGCACAACCTTATTAAATGTGCATAATGAAACAGGCACATTAAAAACATTTTAAGAACCTTATGTCAAAACCAAATGAAAATAATACAGCAGCCATACCTCTTCATTGTCAGATCCCAGCAGGATCCCAATGACTCATAATATGGTATAAGCAAAGAGCACAACTGTAGATTGCAGTTAGGGAGAGTTTTGATATGGATTACCCTCTGAACAGTTTCAAGGTCTCAGGCATACCTGGGTGGCATCTCAGAAAAGAACTATTGAAATATTGCTGGATTTAGGTGAACAGCTGTAGTAGGGACAGGTTTGGTAAGATTTTTAACATGCCTTTTTAAAAGCAAAAGGAGTGTGTGTTTAGAGGAAGGAATTTGGTGCTGTTCATATTTTAATGTGAACTTACCTAATTCACATTTCCCAAACAGGATGTGAATCAAAACACAGTTATCCTTCAAATTTGCAGTCCTCTGAATTTCACAATACAGCTCTCCAAAACTATATCCATGGAAGGTGTGCATAAAATAACATATATCAGACAAAATAGCATGCAAAAATGCATTATATCATATAATTGTTTGCAAAACTGCATATATTAGGCAAAACATCCACAAAATGTTCATTTAAAAGAAATGAAATGCTGCAAACTGATGTAGAAGATGTGGAGAACTAAACTTAAGATAGGAAAAATGCAAAATTGAGATAAACCAAAACTGACAGATTCATCTATCCCTAGTGTTTAATTTGAATGTTCTTCCATTTCAAAGTTATATGTGGAGATCCCAGTTTGAACCAACTTCCATTTACCTTTGAGAGGCCAGAGAATAATTTCCAACCTTGTTTCCATGGGCACAAAAATGATACAGCGTCTTTGACATCTTGAATTCATGCACACTGATTTGCAGTGTGCTCATTAGTCCCATATGTGGAGCGTGCTGCTGCTGTTTTCATTATTGTTACACAGGCATCCATTGCTTGCCTTTTTCAGCAAAAAATAATCTGAGACTAAAGCAGAAAAACAATGAAGACAACCAAGTACCTGTGGGAGGAAAAGACATGATAAGATTGCTCAGCAATTTGCCCTTTCATCATCTTCTCTCCTGGGTTTCCCCAGCATCATACTGAACTGAAAAGAGAATGTATGCACTGAGAAGCGAGGTGTTTTCCATGTGCTATGTTTTTCCACTTTAAATTTCCATTAATTCATTCTGATTGTTAGAAAGAAATGGCAGAATAATTTAGTGAGCAAGCTGCGCTTGACCAATGTGTACAGGCTGGGTAGCAATTTCCTCACCTCTTCTAGCCCTTCAAGTCTTCATCATGCTTTATGGAAATTGCTGCTCAGTTGCAAAAGGATGTGTCTTAACAGCAACTCAGTAGGAGCTCTAGACCAGGTGGAATACCACCCTCTCTATGCTTGAATGACTCTCTGTGTGAGAAAGTCATTAATCAGGATGGTGATGGGAGTTAAGGGGGCACTTAATGTCTGACACCTGCTCAGATGAGTCTTGCGTTCAGAGTGTTTATATCCGGAGACCTTTTGAGGAGGTTAACAGAAGTAGCAAAAAGCAATTATGTTAATTTCAGCTTCAGCTGGGTGAAAAGTTTTGCTTGTCAAGTAGAAAGGCAAACATTTCTTTGCTATAAACTGTTTGTGAAAAAGAAAATTGGATACTCTAGCTGTAGTCCATGCCAACTCCTTACTGGCTCATTTAGAGCATGGAGGGAAAGCTTAGTGTTAGGCTTTATATTATTCACAGCTGCATGAGTTTTAACACTGTATTTACCAGCATAATTGGACCAAAAATCACAGTATTGCAATGTAACATATCACCGTGGCAACTTTAAGGTCTGTTAACGCATATACAGAATTAACATTCATTAATGAAATTGACACTGTGGAATTTGGCCTCAACTAATACTTGGAATGGCAGAAAGTAAATATCCCCTTTTAGATGAAATTTTACACTATTGATTTTGCTGCAGCCTAGGGTTAACCAACATGGTGCCCTCCTGACATGGTTGGACTCCAAGTCCATTTAGCCCCAGCTAGAATAGCCAATCGAAGTGCATCATGGGAGCTGCAGTCCAGCAATATCTGGAGAGAATCATATTGGCTTCCATGCTATACACCAGGCATCCCCAAACTCGGCCCTCCAGATGTTTTAGGACTACAATTCCCATCATCCCTGACCACTGTCCTGTTAGCTAGGGATGATGGGAGTTGTAGTCCCAAAACATCTGGAGGGCTGAGTTTGGGGCTGCCTGCTATACACTATTCATCACCAGTTGGGAGAATTGATGAGAGCTGCTCATTGTACATTTCAGAGTTTTCTTGGATAATTATTGGTAAGGGGGAGGGGAAATCACTGATACAAGGGAATGCTCTTGAACATTAAGTCATAATCAACATATGTTGTTGTTGTTAAAAGCAGACATGTGTGCAAGCACGCACGTGTAGAAGATTTGGACTGAGCTATGACATATTGGTTTGGAGCTTAACCACTTTCCCTGTGCCATTTCCTCAAGTTAACACACAAGCACATGCACACACCCACACCCAAATTCCTGTTGGATGTGGAGAAGAAAAACAAGAGATGTGCAGTATGCTTAACAGCAAGTTTGGGAGGGATTGAAATAACTGAAGGGGTTAAAAACCCCTCCATTAATACAACAGCCAAATTGTCTGCTCCCAGTGGCTGATTTCAACAAAAGGAAGGTATGAAGCAGGGAGTCTGCGCTAAATATATGTCTCCATTGTTCTAAATCTCATGTGGAGCCTATGTGTACACAGCAGGCTCCCCAGGTCCCAACATCTTCTCCAGTGTGTAGACCTGGGTAACTGGAATATTTTGAAGACATGATGGGGACATGATTGGAGAAATGGGACCAGGCATTTGGGGTCTCCCTCTCTCTTGAGGGATCAAGTGCTGAGCAGGACTTGATTTGAAACTGAATGTGTACCATAATGTAAGTTCTGAAGGCAACAAAATCATTAACATTCCTGACATTTCACTTATATTGTAGAGTTTAACTTTAGTGGTAAAATATATGTTTAACTTTCTCTGCAGCTCATAAGCAGCTTCTAGTGATGACTCATTTCCCCATATGGTTTTCAACAAAAGAATGGAGTCAAGCAGATCCTCGAATAAAATCCCCTGAAGAAGCAGTCAGGTCAGCAAACACACAGGAAATAAAGCTTGCTGAAAACGGGAAGTTCTCTGGAAATGAAATCAATAAGTCTGAATAGAATGGTGACATTTTTCATACGGAAACTAACATAAGGGGGGAACTCTGCTTTAAAGTGACAGACACAGATGTAGCATCTGTTGACATATATTGATATACTTTGGTTAGTTTTCATTATTTCTTGGGATTTATTTCAATGAGTTGTCAGAAGTGGCATCTAGAATTTTAAAATCCAATTTAAAAAGTAACCTGTAAGAGTTTCACATTTCTTCTGTGGTTGGGTACTTTTGCAAAGGGGGGAGCTGATGCTATACAATGTGTCGTTGTCGTTGTTGTCGTCATCTTAATATTTCTAAAATCTCTAAGTGGTCACACTATGTACAATATAAAAATAATATCCATTCCCAAAAAAACAAAAAACCCTTAAAACCAATACAACAATATAGCAGACCATGCGGTCCTGAACTGTACCAGTACCGGCTTCAAGGGAAAGTAGGAAAGTTTCTATATACAGTGGTACCTCAGGTTAAGTACTTAATTCGTTCCGGAGGTCCGTACTTAACCTGAAACTGTTCTTAACCTGAAGCACCACTTTAGCTAATGGGGCCTCCTGCTGCTGCCCTGCCGCCGGAGCACGATTTCTGTTCTCAACCTGAAGCAAAGTTCTTAACCCGAAGCACTATTTCTGGGTGAACGGAGTCTGTAACCTGAAGCATATGTAACCTGAAGCGTATGTAACCCTAGGTACCACTGTACACACTTTACACTATTATAAGCATTTTTGTACCTATTACTTTTCTTGATAACTGCACTGCAAAATTTGGAGAAGGGTGAATTTCAAAGGGTGGGTGTGTTCCTATATTGTTTCTAAAAATATGGATTAGGTAGATTTACCTGAAATTGTGCACTGACTAGAATTCTTCGCCCATCCCTAGTTGTGATATGTTACTCTAACATGTTTCACGTCGCTAATTCATTTTCACATGCTCATATGAAGGTGAAGTGTGCCCCTCATATTAAAGTGTTGTAGTATTCAGAATTCATAACTACCATTATTTGAGGATTTCTGATTTCATTTCCAGAGTACCATTAACAGGACTTTATTTTTCAGTACTTTTCTTCTTTTAATTGCTGGATAGTCTGTACTCTACAGCTTATAATGTACCTAAATTATATTTTTGTAAAGCTACTTTGTAAGAACAAAGTATTTACACTTCCAACTACACAGCTGTTTTTTTCCTTCTGAATGTTCATGCCTGGATCTTTTAAATAAAAAATCCTTGCAGAATAAAACACTCCTGCAACCATTTTTTTGTAATGGTTTTGTTTGTCTTAAAAATAGAATGGAAATGTTATTTTTGTCTGAAATGATTGTAAAGTAAAATGACACCTATAACTGTGACTGTTTTAGAGTTCCTTTCTGATTAGGGTAAGCTGAATTTGAACAATTTCTAGCATATATACTAATACAAACAACAATCAGTGAAAGTATTCTCTGAGCCTTCACCAAATATTACAATTCTGGCATAACAAAGGGTTTGACTTTCTTATATACTTACAGCAGACTCGGTTTTCCAGTGTGAAGCTTTATGTAATCAAAAGAGCTCCATCTACTCACAAGAAGGAACTTGGTGTAAGTTGCAAAAGAAAATGAAAAATCCTTAGGGAGAAAACCCTAAATATGGTGAAGGATGAGAACAGCTCAATGCAGCCTGAGCATGTTTAGTGACCATGTAATGATGCCAGAGTGTGCATGGACAAATGGAAAACTTGAGGTGTGGGGAGAGAGGAGGAGGGCGGGGGGAGGGAGATAGAGAAAGAAGAACAAAGAATATCCTGGAAAGGGACATGGTTTCCTGGAACCCTGAACAGGGACAATTAACGTAACAACATTTTGTTGAAGATTGTACTTCTTCTAAGAAACACTTGGTCATTTATAGCATAATTCTCTAACACCTTTCCTGAATCAGCTCTTCTTGCAGCAGCTTCTTGTGAATGCTGGGGTGGGGACAGAATAGAAAATACTTATTCTCATTGTCCTATTTCTTTCCTCTTGTCTATAGTGCAAGAATGCCCCTTCAGATGCCAGTAATGCAATAACACTGTAAAGCATCACATATCTAATAAAGGGAAATGACTTATGGACATTACTATTACATTACTATTGTGTCTGACATGTTACAAAATAGATACACAGACACGCACACAAACCACCACTCTGAGTGGCCCAAAGTTGGCCTACCACATGTCACCAAGCACACATAAACTATTGGTTGACATACAGCTCACTGCTTCACAGACATTCCTGGATCAGCACCATTACATTTGTTCCTCAAAGTCTGCTATAACTGGAAACCCATTTGCAAGGAATATGAGAGAGATAATTGGCAATAAACAGCCTCTGCATCAAACAGAACAAACAGTGCAAATACTGGGGAGGACATAAATGTGGATGAAAAATAAGTAGACATCAAGAGTCAGATGGTGTGACTTTTCTAGAATCATGCAGAAGGCAAATGGCCAAGCTAGTAACAAAGCTCAGGTCCACCCATTAGACAACTCAGGCTTTAGTTCAGATAGATATTTCAAGATGTTAATTCAATACAAATAAAATTCCTCAGAGTTATGCTATTAAAAAAATACACACCTTCAGTTGGGAAGATTGAGTGCCAGCTGCATCAATTTCTCTATAAGAAGGTGGGAGAGCTGCATTAGAACCCCATTAAAACTTTTTCTCCATCTTAAAACTGATCTTTCCATCAATCTGTTCATGGGTAAGTGGTAATTTTTAATTCCTCCCTAGTAGATGGTGAGTGTGCAGGTGTTATTTTGTGTGCCTGCCAAAATGGGATCAGAAAAGCACAAATCACTTCTAATATCACCTAAAAGGCATATCTGAACTCATTTTTACATACCTTTGAAGTGCATGTGCTGAGCTTTGATGTCACATAACAGCTGCTCGTTTACCCACATCCCAATTCTACCCCCACCTCAATTAAGTTTTATATTGATTTTCAGGATAAATTTATAACACTTCAAAGAGCATTTTTTATAAAAAAAATGTCTTGAAGGAATACTATTTACTGGTATGAAATTAGAGAGGGACAGTTTTCCTAAAGCCTTTCTTCAACAAAATCTGACCCCTTCACATGCATAGCTAAAATAAGACAGTGTGGTGTGGTGGAGTTGGTAGATAAAGCATTACATCCAAAATATTCCATTCAGAGATTTTGATTTAGCATGGCATCTGAAAACTAGCAAAACATTCTGGTTGCATATAAATGGGCTAAAGTTACAGCTCTGTCAGCACCCAAGTGCTAAAATGTCACAGGTTATCAAAATGGTGAAGTTAACAGCATACATGCAAATAAGAAGGGGGGAGTATCTTCAATGGGTTAGTCTTTGTTCTTAAATTAAGATGCAGAAGTATGCAATGTCTCCCACTATTTAATAATTCTGAATTACCCATTCATGAGAGTTCTGCTATCATCCTTTCCATTAGCAATGCATGGGGGTAGTTTCTGATCCCTACACAGCACTATCTAGAAAGAAGAGGGAAATATCAGCATGCCTGAAGGAGGAGGAGATTTAAGAGTCAAATTTAAGAGTCAAATTTGGGAGTGGCTGTTGAATCTTGCAGAACCAGAGGAGCACAGGGACCCAGATACTCAGGTTCCCAAAAAAGGCTCCCCACACTACTAGGTTGATTATCGAATGGCATGTTAAACTATTTATAATGTGGATACATAAAGGACCACTAGAAAGCACACAAGTATAAAATATTCTCCCGTGATACTTAATGTTTTCATAATTCTTTTAAAAAGTAGCAGTGTTTGCTGACCCATCAGCATTACCACCCAAAGCTCTTTAAGGAACACTGGAAGTTAATCATAGTCCTTGCTTATTAAGGTAGTCAGCAGCAATCACATTTAGCTTTCCTTTGGGCTACCAAATACAGCACCTAATTGTTGTTCCTGTGAAAATGACTGACACTAATTATATATCATCACTTCTGGGAGGACATGTGCCCTTCAACTGCCTCCTATTTGATACACACAGAATTGTCCTTGTTCTGATGGCTGCAATTTAGGAAATAGAAAACATAGCCAGCCATTAAATATCAGGTGGGGATCCTCATTCCCTTTGATTTGAAAGGTGCCGACACACACATGGTTCATTTATGCTTTCCAGAGACATACACCTTCCTAAACTGTTCTGCTATTTATGCCTGTCAGATAATAAACATACCAACAGGGACCTATGGAGTCAGGACCTATAGACCTGATTAGTCATTATCCTCAACAACCAAGAAGGACTGGAGGAACCAGAACCAGTTATCAGGCAGAAATCAAGCAGCAAACAAAGGCCAGAGCACCAAGAGAAAAGTACTTATCACGATCGGGCAGATGTTCAGAGTCTAGAGGTGGCAGAGCAGGAGAAAAGATAGGAAGCACTGACATTTCTAGAACAGCTACTATGTAGGATAAGTTGCCCAGACTGAGGAACCTTATCTGACCCATCTGCACCAGGCACCATGTCAAAGCAGGACCATGGATAGCTCCAAGTTAGCAACTTACTGTAACCAAGGACAAAGCTCAACTGATACAGGTACCTCCCCATTTGTGTGCAATCAGCACGTGTATTACTGCTAACACACACACCATTTTCAGCACTGCAAGGGGGCAAGGGCAGAACAGGGTGGGGCGGGCTTACTGCTAACATGTCCAGTGCCTCAGAATGTAAGCCCTGTGTAAATGGGGACTTGCCTGTACTTTAACAATTCTCTCATTCGCTCATTTTCCCCAAGTTCTATCCTCTTGGCCTCAATACGATGGCACTTAGTGGAGCAAACCCTAGCCTGCAGACATGAAATGATGCTGGAAGCTATTCTTTCTATGCTGCTGACCATGACTCTGAATACCATTTACTCACAAGAGGAGAGAGTAACAGCTTAATCATTATTTTATACCCTTCCCTCTGCCCAGATCCTTCAACAATTTGACAAACATTTGGACATCTGGTAAAATCATAGTATTGGGTTAATTAACGGTATAATAAATAATAATTATGATTATTACTGCTTGTTTGTTTGTTTGTTTGTTTGTATGCCACCCATCTGACTGGGTTGCCCCAGCCACTCTGATGTTTTAATTTGTTGGAAGTTGCCCAAACAAAGTAAAACATCAAACCTTCCTAAATTAGAGTCAGTCACCAATACTTGAAATAATTGTGTCACACCTTACATGGAAATCAGACCCACAAGCTACAGTTTCATGGAAGGAAAATATATGTGATTGTACCAGTGTCGTGTTGGCCCTATGTCTAAAAATGCAATGCTATTATAAGATTAAATATATGAGAAAATATTTAATGCAAATAGATTGAATGACTTTTTAATGATTAGCTATTAAATATTTAAGCACAATCTTGCAGCATTTTGGTTTTTTATTATTCTCAGTGTGATCTTCAAAACATAATAGAAATTTCTAGGTAAGAAGGTAATTATGCATAATAACTAGTAAGTGTTTCTCCTCATAATGCTGGAAATAATTTTATTATTGCTAGGCACTTAAGTAAAATAGCAAGCTTAAGAAATGAATGTTTTCTTGGTACTCCAACTTGGAACGTAATTTGGATGTGCTATTTAATCTATTGTGTTTCACAGCAGCAATTACTACTGCCAAATTATATAATGGAAGATTGATCTACCCATAGGATCTGCTGCAGTCATCTTCATGGTGTTAAATAGGTTCACAGTGTCTTCCATTGCACCCGCATGTGGTTCTATGGCACAAGACACACCATATAAAAAAACCTACCCATTTCCAACTCCCCAGAAATATTGCTCTTCATATATAAACACTTTTAAAAATTCACTGAGTGTTTCAGTTAAAGTAGGGCATCCAAATTCTTTTCAAATTTCACTTTAGGTTGAATGCAGAGATATCTAGGACTGTCAATCCCACTCCTTGATAATTGTTCCAGTTGCTCTTCCCCTTAATAAGAACCCCCCATACTTTCTTAGGCACACTGTTGATAGCAACATAAGAGGCTTACCAAGCAATCTTATATATACTGACCTTTGAGTCCCATTCAATGGGGGCTTACTTCTGAATGGACACCTATAGAATTGCCCTGCTAATTGGTGTGTTTAGAGTGTTAGTTACAAGTTAGTCTATATTTAAAATTCTCTTTCGACCCCCCATCAAGGATCAAAGTTGTATAAGATACTAGTAGTGTTTGTTATTTTAAGAACATGCTCTACATTTTCAGTTGGTCCTGTGCCCTTGATGGTTTGACAGCTATACTATAAATCAAAGAAATTCAGACCTAAAGCTAGCCTTGTTCTAATAAGTTTTCAGTGCCTGCCTGGTAAAGTTTAGAATAATTATAGACCCAAAAGTAGCACCACAAAAGTAAAATGGAACTGAATCAGTTTGCATATAAAACAGCATCTTGATAATAAGGGGAGGCGACTATAATTCTTTAAATAAGGCAGTATTCAGCTGAATGTAAGCACTTTAAAGCCCCATTGAGTTAAACAAGGGAAATTTAGGAATGTTCTTAAACCTACAGGCCTATCCATGCTTATCTAGGAAAACCTACCGAACACAGTGAAACTTATATCTTGCTCTACATGCAATGGATTGTACTCTAATGCCCCTGTTGAAATCTAAGGCCTATAGATTGTTCTGTAGATACATGGGCTTAAATGCAACATTCCTGTGGTTTTTAAAGGCAATGAAGACAGATTAACATTTTTTTCTAAAATAACCCTAGAGATAGTTTAAGAGTAATGCTTGTTAGCAAATCCCGTCCTCCAGCAACAGCTGACTGCACTGAAAGTCCACAGATGGAAAATCAGTTCAACTCATGGATCACACTTGCTGAATTATGTCAAAGGACATTAGAGGTCAAATGGGGCCTGCAATAAACTGTTACAGTGCTCAAGATTCTAGCTATTCCGTGTTATCCCTCTCTGCTTTTCCACATACGGTAGACTCAACAATTGGGGAACATTTTTGTACTATGAGGTTCCATCAAACCTCCTGATTCCTCACTCTTGTGTGTGGGTGGAGACATTTTGGCTACATCAGCAATGACATCCACAGAAACGGGGGGGGGGGGTTAGTAGAGAATTCTATTGAATGTAATACCTCTGCTCAGAATTTGCTTGACTACAGAGATTACTAGAAACTTAAAAAACAAAACAAAAAAATTCACCACATCATTTTACCAAATACATATGCAGGCCAGGAGCTGGCATGTTAAATTTTAATTAGATGATCCAGTTGCCTAAGCCTACAGGAAACTAATTTTATAAAAGAAGCGTAGAATGTCTGCAAAGGCATGCCCTCCTTATAAGTGATCTGTGAACATGAAACTTTTTTTCTCTCGGCAGCCTTATTATAGAAAGTTCCAATTAATGTCTTACAATTTCCATAAACAATCATATTAAACTCTGCTTGCCATGCTAAAATCACAAGTGTTTTCCCCCTTTAGGCGATAGATGATCTTAGCACTTGAACCTGCCATATTTCTATTAGACAAGAAATAAACCTCATGCATAACATTGTTGAGTTTTTAATTGAATTTCTTTATTGAAGACAATATTGTACAGATGTTCCGTACCATCCCTGAGCATGTCTTTTTGCCATTTTTTCTGCTTTTTAAAAGCCAAAACAATGTACATTGTTATAGAAGCTTGAAGACAGGAAACATTCACTATACCCATACATATGGCAAAGATTACCGTTGCAGTGGATTTTTAGCTTGAACATGTTTTATGGATCTAAAATGTTTCTTGGATTGATTGATTGATTGATTCACTGTTTGTCTCAAAGTGACTTACTGTAAAAAAAAATAACAACAACAACCCAAAACATACAATGTACAAGATTGAAAACACAGAGTAAAGCATCAGGAAGAAGAAAAAATAGAACAACATTCATAGTGCAAAGGACTCCTGAAATACAACCATTTTAAATCTCTGGACCACAGAGAAAAGCTCATTGCATTGACAATGCAATGCAAGAAGCAAAGAGCATCTTCTTAGCCACCTTCAGTGTTACTTACTAGATGGGTATGTGCTCTAACAAGTGCTTGATCAGCTTTAGAGTTAGTTTTATAGCACTTATGCTCTAGCCTTCTCTTGGATTACCCTACTGCATTGGAGTGATCATGCTGACATACCCTCCAACATTTCTCCGATGAAAATAGGGATGTCCCATTCCATAATGATCATTTTACTATTTATACCCCACATATCTTACTGGGTTGCCCCAGCCACTCTGGGAAGCTTCCAACATATATAAAAACACAATAAAAAATTAAACCTTAAAAAACTTCCCTACACAGGATTGCCTTCAGATAGCTCAGGAGTCAGATAACTCCATACCCTCCAACATTTCTCAAATGAAAATAGGGACATCCTAAGGAAAAGTGGGACATTATGGGATCAAATCAGAAACTGGGCCTGCTTTTCTAAATCAGGGATGTCCCTGGAAAATAGGGACAATTAGCGGGTCTGTGCTGATAATCCTCTTCATGTTGTTATTCCACAGTGAAATGAGTCCCTATGTTCACCAAAACCCTCCTTTCAGTAGCCTTCTCAAGAGGCATACTAAAACTATAAATAAACACTAAAAACAAGTTACATTGAAAAAATATGTAGTTACATTAGTCCAAAAACAAGTTAAATGGAAAAATATGTAGTTACATTAGTCCTACAAATAGCCCAAAGCAGGAGCTGAATGAGGCCTTCTTCTGTTAAATTTAAACGGTAATTATTTTTTTCACAGATTGCTATAATGCTCACCTCACACTGCTCAGTCCCCATATAACCCATGTTATTTCCTATTTAAACCTACAGACAAAACAAACCCAAAATCTTCCAGGATAAGCAAGTTTGAAATAGGCAGATCTCTGGCTGAGCTGGAAGAATCTGGACTCAGCTGGGCCTATGCCAGCTGTGGTGCCTCAGCTGGAAATACACCAGTTTAGCTGGCGGTCAGTCACTTCAGTTGAAGCTGGCTGGAGTTGGAGCAGCATAACTCCTGAGAAAGGGTTTGGTGGTGGACAGGAGAGGGCAGGGGCAGACTCACATCTATCCCAAACTGCTTCCAGCATAAGGGGGTAACATACACTGTCTTAAATTAGGCTAGTGTAACTTCTACTGGTTTCCTTTAGTTAGGATTACTCTGTCAATGGAGCTCTGGAAGCAGCAACCACTCAGCACAAAAGTATGTATTTTATCACAAAGCTTCTTATGGCTTCCTTCCTGCCCACCCTCCTGCAATCAAATTAAGCAATAAAAACTGTGTTTTCAAGGTCACAAATTACTAGGAATTATATATCTGGCATTTGGTCAAGTTTCAAAATGTGTTTACTTTACAGCACTTTCCCTACATTCCCTTCCTGAAATCTTTCCTTGTCATTTTAATTATTGGCTCTAACCACTGTCTGTACTAGACATCAGAATTTACATATAAAGTGCAGCCCCCAGAGCTCTCATAGAGCATGTCCTGATCAAAGCATTTATTTTGCTATTGATTCCAATGTGAAATGACTTGACAACTCTGCTCTCAGTAGGTAAGCATTTGATGCTGTTTCAAATCATATGTATTCAGTCCCCTCGAGCAATACTAGACTACTCACAAATTTCATTTGCCCAAGTCCTGATCTTATTGAGTGTGGCAGGTATAGAATAAGTGACCCAAGGTGAAATGATTGAGAATGAGGGAGGAAATTGTTTTGGTGTTTTCCCCTGAAACACTTGCATACATTTTTTTTTTTTTTTTTTTTTAAGGTAGTCCCATCCATCACAGCAAAGTTCCCTATACTGTTCTGGAAGATTTTGTAGTGGAATGGGTAAATTTGTTTGATTTTAAAGGTATAACAAAAAATTCAAAGTGGAATGATAAAATATTTTTAATGTAAGGCCAAGAATAGAGGGTGCAAAGACATGTTCTGAGTCACACAAAATGGCACCTGCTTCTCCTAAAGTAGTGGTTTTGGTAGGCATGGAGATGAACTTAAAAGAGCAATTATACCTAGCTTACTTTTCTTAAAGCAGTATTAATTGAAATGTGGAATGTAAAAACTTTTGATAACTCGGTATTTTTCATTGTTCTCATTCATCAGCTCTATATTGCATATGAAAATGTGTAATAGCAGTGTTCAGTAGAAGTACATTTCAGTCTCCTAGGACAATCTGCTGCTGGTCTGAAATTCAGTATTCTCCAACAGAGATTTCAAAGGCAGAGTTCTGTTCTCTGAATTTTCTTTTGTTTTAAATTGTGATTTCTTTCTTTTGAGATGTCATTCAATAGATTTCTTTACAAGTCATTGTTACAAGAAGAAGGTAGGGCAGTTTACATGAGACCAGTGACCTCTCTGCATGCTCAAGAACCTGAATTTTACTAGTGGGAAGAAAAGGGGAAGTGATAAGTGTGAGGGAAAGAGCCTCATTCTGGACACATCTCATCACTTGTGTGGAAAGGAAAGAGCATCAAACATAGTCTCAACCACAGTTAAGTGACTGCCGAAGTACATAAGCAACTGCACATTTTTGCACTAAAAATGTCACCCAAAAAATAGTGCGGTAGTGCTGTAAAAGGTATGTTTGGACGAGCCCTAGATCTGGGCAATGGTAATTAAGGGTCTAAAATAGCCATACTTTTTCAAAGCAACAAAATAAAATTGAAGTAAAAATGTTCCTGACATGTGCTAATGGCAAAGTTCGTTTCATTCCATCTTTTTAAAGAGATTGTTGTCTGTTACAAAAAGTGAAACACTCCTTAAGAAAAAGTTTCAAGGGAGTGAATCAGACTTAATGATAGTTTGCTTTTCAAAAGTTTTGTCCACAGACTGATTGCACTTCCAAATGTGAACACTGTCAGATCATCAACTTTACTTTCAATCTCCATAAAACTCACCTTGCAGAGTGCTACTGAAGTCTTTACATCTGTGCCACCAGTTTTTGAGGGCTAAGAAACATACAAAAAGAACTGAGATTTTTCCACAGCTTATGGCAAGGTGCCATCACACAAAATCTGTTTTATGAAGATTAGAAAGTAAGGTAAGCAGCTTTTACAGGGGGGAAAGTGTGTTGATTGGTGCTTACTTATTTTTCTTTATGCAGGTACTTTATCATCAACATGATGAAGGTGCTGCTGGCATTTAAGGGGAAATGATGATGTACGCAGCATTGTGCATTCAGTATGATAAAACGAAAACAGCATTGGCTCTTTTAAAGTAATCTGAAGCTTGCTACATTAGTTTTAACAGCCATTTGGAGTCCCAGAGCAGTTCTTATCTTTCTTGTTATTCCTATCCCAAAGCCTTAGAAACTCTCAGTAGTCCAGAACCCAAGCACTCCTGTCCCTTTCTGAGTAGTGGCTCCAGTATATTATCCTGTATATAAAGTACTGCAGTCCCTTTGAAGAATCCAATGTGGCAGGGACTTTATGCAGTAGGTTGCATATGACAGAGTTGTTCCCTGCATGAGTTGCTCATTTGCAGATAACTTCCTCTATAGTGGCCAGCTTTGATCTTGAGTTTGCATGGAGACCAGGTCTCCTGGATGGCCTTCCATGTTGATTGTCATCATGCAAGGCAATGTTTACAACAGGCATGGGAAACCTGTATTCCTCCAAGTGTTGACGCCCCATGTCCCCCAGCCAGCATGGCCAGCGGTCCAAAATGATGGCAGCTGTAGTCCAATGATATGTGGAAGGTCACAAGTTTCCCATACCTGATTTACGAGATCTGGGGAATCTGAACTTTGAGTAATATCCATATTGTAACTTCACTGTACCTCAGTTCAGTTCCTGTCTTTAAAAGCAAAGACCATTCAAAATCTAACTGTGTCTGAGTAAATGTCATAATATGAGAATCAGGCCTAAGGCTACCTTTTACCATATACATCAATGTTCATTATATATTTATAGTCAGATCCAAATAATGGATCATCAGTATATATTTAATGGTGACCACTGGCCTCCTGATTTATGTCTAATAGTCAATAGTATAAAAAATGCTCCAAAAATTGGTCTTAAAGCTGAAAGTAAGTTGGTTTGTCCTTGTAAACTGCCTTGATGAGAAACCAAGTGGGAATGGCTTCAGCCACAGAAGACCAGTGGGAGAACTCAACCTTTCAGAGAAAGGTTAATAATAATAATAATAATAATAATAATAATAATATCCATTCATACATATATTGCACATCCTCTAGCTTCTTTTAAACAGGGTGCTGCTTCAATAGAGTGCAATCCAATGCTGTAGGTGTGGTTTGTTCAGAGGACATTTTCAAGCTATGTTCTGGGGTATCTGAGTGTTGCTTGGCAGCTTTTCAATGAGTCATCATTGGATGAAAACTTCTCATCTGGCTCATGACAATGTGGTTCATGTGTACAAGCAAACAGAATAAGCTTACTTATTCAGCAGTTCAAACCATTTCTACCTAAGAAGTAAATCCTATTGAATTTGATGTTGGGTTTACAGCCTTGGCCAATCATCCTAGTCTCACTTATGTGAGAGTAAACTCTGCTGGAGACAGGGTCACCTATGACTGAGTAATTATGCACAGGATTGCATATATAACATATATTTAATATTTTATATAGAATTGTCCTTATTATGCCTTCAATATTAATGTCATGATGTGTGTTTTTTAACAGCAGGATTTTTATTTACAGTAGCAACAGGCCAGTTTACAGATTTTTCATATATACACTTTTTTAATAATAAAAAGCCTTCTGCTTTTCATTGCCTTTTTCAGTTTTTTAAAATGTTAAAAAATGTTGTGGTTCAAAACAAGGAATGATATGTGTGGCTGGGTCTACTGCTGTGCCTTTCTAATGAGAATTATTCAAGATATAGTAGGGAAAGTTGTACACTGGTAGTATGTCAAGGGAAAAATGTGCTTTCTATATATATTAGAGGACTTGAAAAGTTCATGCAGATAGGTATACATTCTGTGTTAGACCCTTGGCATAAGAAAACGCACACACACAAACAAATGCTGAAACAAATGAGCCTTTTATGTCACAAAAAGAGTGAGGTCTTTAATAAGAAAAGCAAATGGACTAACAAAATTGTAAACATCATTGAACAGCCCTAGGTAAAGGGGAAGGTGGTTGTGAAGTGGCATTTAGGTTTCATTGCAGAAAGGAGATAACTAACTGGCTGGAAAAGCTGTGTATGAATACATTTCAAACAAAACATTTCCACTCTTACGGTTTGTTTTAATATTAAATAAATGTGCCAAGAAAGGAAGGAAGGAAGGAAGGAAGGAAGGAAGGAAGGAAGGAAGGAAGGAAGGAAGGAAGGAAGGAAGGATGGGGTAGGCAGGCTACAGAAAATAATAGCTGTGTGTTCAGATATTTATCTGAATCAGGAGGGATACAAATATGTAGCAAACCCTGTGCCCAGGGGTCTGCATACCTGCAGAAGCCTCTCAGAGTTTTGTACATTGAATCTATGCATATTCAACTGTAAGCACTGAGAATCTTCTTCAAGAATAGGAATCCTGATAAAGTCAGATTCCCAATCAGATGCATGCAATTGCATCCAGTGAAAATGATAGGGAGCCCCTCTTCAACTTTCATGCTTAACATATAACGGTTTGAGAGGAGACTGCAGCTGAGTAAACAGTAGGGGAAGGCTTGAGTGCCTGCTTCAGTCTTCAGTATGATCCCTTGTGTGCTCAGTACAACACCAGCAAGTACTCTAGTGCCGTTTCCAATCGGAGATGATGGCACCAAAATATATGTTCAGTTATCCACAGCGAGAAATGTTGTTCTCAACTTAGAGTGCTATTTTTTCCAGAGCTCAGAACTAAAGGTGAGAGATGCGTTTGGATTGATCACAGCATGATGCCTTTATATTTTCCTGCTGCTGCAAAAAGTTTTATCTATCTTCACAAAAATATATTAACTGACATGCCACTAGGATCTAGCACGTAATGCATTAAAAAAGAGAGTTTTGTTGGACCACACTTGCCAACAATAATAGGCTTAAAATTAGGTTAATCAGCTCAATGTTTCATTTGAATTTAAAATTTTAATTACCTTGTGCAGTTTCATTACTGCAGGGTGAAAAGGGTGGAGGGGAGGGAGCTGTGTCATTTGCAAATGTTAAAAAGCCAAGATATTAGAATGCTTAGGTTGAAATGACTCCAAGTTTATCAGCAAGAGGAGTAATAATCTCTATCACATATGAGACCCAAAGAAGAATTTGTATTTTGTATGCAGTCATCCATATGTTCTCTACTACTATTCACGGTGAACCACATTCATTCTTGGCCAATTTTGAGGGCCAGTATGTCATTTGTACACTTCTGCATTCGCAAATAGGCACATAGGCCCTTCAGCTAATCTGTGCAGGTCAGCCGAGGAAAAGGTTATAGCCCCTCTCTGCTCACCAGATTATCAAACTGATGCCCATGAAGGGGCACCAGGCACTACCAATCCCCATGCTCTGTCTATTTTTTTATTCTTCTTTTAGCACCTGCTGCTATAATTTGGGTAGGGAAATATTGTTTTATCAGGTCCTTGAAAAGGAAGCTAGCCGCCCCTTCTTTAAAAGCTTCTTGACTTGCCTTTTCCCTACACTAAAACTCCCTAATGCTGAAAGCTTTCCTCATAGGGGGTTTTCTCCAACCTCTTCATCATTTTCTTTGCCCTTTTCTGAACTCTACAATATACTTTTTAAGATGAGGTGAGCCGAACTATATGCAGTATTCCAAATGTTCACACCATTTGTTTAGTCGTTTAGTCGTGTCCGACTCTTTGTGACCCCATGGACCAGAGCACGCCAGGCACTCCTGTCTTCTACTGCCTCCCACAGTTTAGTCACACTCATGTTGGTAGCTTCAAGAACACTATCCAACCATTTCATTCTCTGTCGTCCCCTTCTCCTTGTGCCCTCCATCTTTCCCAACATCAGGGTCTTTTCCAGGGAGTCTTCTCTTCTCATGAGGTGGCCAAAGTACTGGAGCCTCAGCTTCACAATCTGTCCTTCCAGTGAGCACTCAGGGCTGATTTCCTTAAGAATGGATAGGTTTGATCTCTTTGCAGTCCATGGGACTCTCAAGAGTCTCCTCCAGCGTCATAATTCAAAAGCATCAATTCTTCGGCGATCAGCCTTCTTTATCGTCCAGCTCTCACTTCCATACATCACTACTGGGAAAACCATGGCCTTAACTATACAGACCTTTGTTGGCAAGGTGATGTCTCTGCTTTTTAAGACGCTGTCTAGGTTTGTCATCACCTTTCTCCCAAGGAGCAGGTGCCTTTTAATTTTGTGACTGCTGTCACTGTCTGCAGTGATTATGGAGCCCAAGAAAGTAAATCTCTCACTGTCTTCATTTCTCCCCCTTCTATTTGCCAGGAGGTGATGGGCCCAGTGGCCGTGATCTTCGTTTTTTTGATGTTGAGCTTCAGACCATATTTTGCGCTCTCCTCTTTCACCCTCATTAAAAGGTTCTTTAATTCCTCCTCACTTTCTGCCATCAAGGTTGTGTCATCTGCATATCTGAGGTTGTTGATATTTCTTCCGGCAATCTTAATTCCGGTTCACACCATAGAGTTATATAAATGGCACTATAATAACAGTAGTTTTTTGCTATAAGCTGCATTTGTTTGACTTTTTTTTTTTTTTAGGATGTTGGTAGCTTTGTTTTTAGTTCCTTTCTTAATGATCCCAAGTAGTGACTTCACCCTTTACACAGCTGCCACACACTGGGTCTAGCTATCCTCTATGACAGGATTTCTCAACCTCGGCCCTCCAGATGTTTTTGGCCTACAACTCCCATGATCCTAGCTAGCAGGACCAGTGGTCAGGGATGCTGGGAATTGTAGTCTCAAAACATCTGGTGGGCCGAGGTTGCGGAAGCCTGCTCTAAGATGTCAAAGTCATGTTCCTGGTCAGTCACTGCCAGTTCAGACCCTATTAGCATATACAGTGTGTGAAATTAAGATTTAGCCCTAAGTCTTATTGTTTCAAGGATGGATGTCTAAGAACTTCTTGGAACATTCACCTTTACATGAATGTGTATTGTTTAAAAGTTACAACTACCTTGTCAAGAATGGGTGAGAGAAGGCATTGAGAATAATTTTATTGAATACAAACTAATAATTGTAGGGATCGGTCCATTTTATATGAGCCAATAATCTATTTTAGCTTCTCTTTTGCCCTTTTCAAACATGCCCATCTTAGATAAGGTCTAATTTATTTTCCCAGCCTTTTGTAATTGCTTTATTTTTACTATCTTCTCTGGGGGTATATCATTCTGGAAATTAGAAATGTCTTCTTCATCCTTTCTGTGATATCTTGAATGATTCAATTTCATATAATTAGATTTTAAACACCACCATGTCTTTAGTGAAATTTCTTCGATTCGGCTGAATCAGTCTCTTTTGTAAGACAACCTGTGCTTCCAAGATGTATTAAAGATGCTTGATGTTCATTCATCATTCTGAGTTAAAAAAAAGACTTAGTGCAATATGCAAACTGTAAAATAATAAGGATGCTCTTAAAGCTGGATAACTTTATAGATTCCACCCACCCCCTGCCAAAACCAGACATTTCCACACTTAGAGGATAATAGCTGATGGAGAAACAGACCTCATCCAAAAACCACAATCAAGCTTTGAGATCCATAAAACACATTTGTTTGTTCCTCAGTTATATATAACTCATTGAAAGTCAGGATCACTTACATTTCCTTCAGAGGAAAAAAAAAATCAATTCAAAGTCATTAATTCATTTACTCTGCTATATCAACACAATTTGCCAAAAACCAGACACTATATTAAATGCTTTCTTAATCTTTATTGTTGTTGTTATTACAGTGTGGTATTTTCCTCTCCAAAGAGGTTTGCTTATATAGTAGTACTGATACTGTTCAAACTCTGCTTATCATAGGATTATTTATTAAATTTATAGCCCCCTCCCCCTCCGTCCTTTCTCCAGAAGGAGACCAGGACAGACAAGCATACAAAAGATAGAACAATTAAAATGTTTAAACCAGTTCCAGAACAGACAGACTAGGAAAGATGATATAGTGAACACTGGCATAATTTTGAGAATTGAGAATTTTGAATAATTGTGAGTATTGGCACCAGGTAAACCAAATCAATCTCCACTCAAATTTTGCTTTCAAAAGGATCACCTGGGGCAATTAATGTATAAATTTCCCAGCCATCAAGTGCCATAAGTCAAAGGACACGTTTCTGAAGCAGGAGCTGCCTTTGCATGCAGAGCCTTATCACACATTGTAGAACACTGTATAATCAGTACTTGACTGGCAATGCCTAGCTGTTATATTTATGTATTTCATGCAGTTGTGTTCATATGTGTGCTAAGAATTATGGCTACATAATTATCTTAAGGCTTTGCAATGGTGCAAGCTGTATATTTAAACAAATGAAGAATACTATGACTGTTATGAACGGTAACTACAATCCCCTGAGATTATTTCACATGGAAAGCTCAAGGCAAGGAATGTATCAGTTTTAGATGAATCTATTCTATCTGAAAAGAATTAGCTTTGGGATAGATTTTTGAAGGCATTTACATTCACCGTTTTGACATTCCACTCCCTCAACCTTTTCACTAGAGAATGAATAACATGACACCCTAACTTTAATACCTTTTTTAAAAAGAAGAGAAAAAAGACGGTCCTATGATTTAAATAAGGGTTATTTTAAGGTAAGAATGCATTGGATTGCAACCTTGGGCTGTAATGTAGCACATAGACTGCTTAAATCTTACTGTAGTCAATGTGATTTAAGTGGCTTAACAGGGTGCACAATTTTTCAGCTGGCATGTTCCAAAGGACAGAAAGGCAAATTTGGAAACTCCACAGATCAAAGCAGTCAATTTACACTATTACTACATGAACTAAGGAAATAAGGCAGGCAGGCATTCTGCCTGCCTGCCTTATGGGAGAAGGAAGGCAGAATGAGAGAAGAACATCAGGAGAATTTTTGGCAAATCTCAAACAACAGATGTGTCTGGGATTCAGAGCTGTCTCAGGGACAATTGCTAACATACGGATGGACAGAGGGAAATGTGGATTAAAATAGAAATAAATAATATGCTGAGTGGAGTGCAGTGACCCAGGAGAGAGAAAACAACAAGGCATTCTATTTAGAAGGAGCAGATGATCAGGCTGGCTGATCAGGAAATTAAGCTGTTGGGAATGATGGCTAGATTCCGAGTGCTTCTAGCCATGTCAACACATTGTTCCTGGTGTGGATGGGCTCCGGTCCAGATCTTGATCGTTCCTGCAGCATTTGCTCCTGTGGTAAGCAGTGAAAAGGGCTCAAATCAGTAACATCTGCTAGGATCATTGAACACCTTGTTTGCTAAAGGCTTGAAGGGGCAAACCCTATGGTAGCTCATCTGTTCTTGCATTGTCATAATTGGGAAAGCAATATTGGATTTCACGGCACACAAAGAAAACAAGAACAGCAAGAGTTGTAAAAACATAGCCCTCTTCATAAGGGCCAGTGCTTGTGTCGTTTAGCTTCAGAAAGAACATGAAGTAATGTAAAGATAGGATCCTGTAAAAGTTTATCTGATAGTTTTAAAGGACTGCTTCTATATTTGTACCTAGAATAAGCGTACATTTTCCTACAACATTCCTGTAAGCATTTAATATAGGTGTGGATGAATCTCCCAATTTTAGTATCTCCCAATTTCTAATTTTTCTAATCTATTTTTTTTTTTTTGTGGGGGGGGAAAGTTCATATGGAAATCCATACATTTATTTTTGTGTGTGTGTGTGCATTTCACCTTATATCTTTATTTTGGCAGCCATTTTTTATAATATAATGCTTTTTGGTACATTTTGTGCTGTACTCTTATATTAAGATATGCTTTTCGGTATGCATATTTTGGCTGAAAAACTGCATCACAAAATTTGTATAATGCACGTTTCAAAAGACAGCCGTGCTCCGAAAGAGTGAATTGGGTGGGTTCAAATAAAAATGTAAATTTAACAAATATATCCTCCATCCCTAAAGCAATCAATTTTACTAAATGGGTCTGGGTGGCAGGATCTCATCTTGCATATACTATGGGAACTGCACATGTTCTATTTCTGAAATTTGTACAAAGTCTCATGGGCTCACACCTCTGAATATATGCCTATATTAATGTCATTTATTTTTCCAGGCTTTGTTGCTTTGTTGTTGTTTAGTCGTTTAGTCGTGTCCGACTGTTCGTGACCCCATGGACCAGAGCACGCCAGGCACTTCTGTCTTCCACTGCCTCCTGCAGTTTAGTCAAACTCATGCTGGTAGCTTCGAGAACACTATCCAACCATCTCGTCCTTTGTCGTCCCCTTCTCCTTGTGCCCTCCATCTTTCCCAACATCCGGGTCTTTTCCAGGGATTCTTCTCTTCTCATGAGGTGGCCAAAGTATTGGAGCCTCAGCTTCAGGATCTGTTCTTCAAGTGAGCACTCAGGGCTGATTTCTTTAAGAAAGGATAGGTTAGATCCCAGGCTTTAAAACATCTTAAACAGATGGGAGTACTGTGTTTAATTCTTCTGTGCTTTCAGGCTTCCAGCAGATAGGTGTTTCTTCAGTTCTTGTTATAATAATAATACAGTGGTGCCTCGCAAGACGAAATTAATTCGTTCCGCGAGTTTGCTTCGTCTTGCGGTTTTTTCGTCTTGCGAAGCACGGCTATTAGCGGCTTAGCGGCTATTAGCGGCTATTAGTGGTTTCGTCTTGCAAAGCAAGCCCATAGGGAAATTCGTCTTGCGAAGCACCTCGAAAAACGGAAAACCCTTTCGTCTAGCGGATTTTTCGTCTTGCGAGGCATTCGTCTTGCAGGGCACCACTGTAATTTATTATTTCTACCCCACCCATCTGGCTGAGTTTCCTTAGCCACTCTGGGCGGCTCCCAATCAAGTGTTAAATACAATACAGCATTAAATATTAAAAACTTAACTAAACAGGGCTGCCTTCAGATGTCTTTTAAAGATAGGATAGCTGCTTATTTTCTTCACATCTGAAGGGAGGGTGTTCCACAGGGTGGGTGCCACTACCGAGAAGGCCCTCTGTCTGGTTCCCTGTAACCTCACTTCTCGTAATGAGGGAACTGCTAGAAGACCCTCGGCACTGGATCTCAGTGTCCAGGCTGAACGATGGGGGTGGAGATGCTCCTTCAGGTATACAGGACCGAGGCTGTTTGGGGCTTTAAAGGTCAGCACCAACACTTTGAATTGTGCTCGGAAACACACTGCGAGCCAATGAAGATCCTTTAGGACCAGTGTTATATGGTCCTGGCAGCCACTCCTGGTCACCAGTCTAGCTGCCGCATTCTGGATTAATTGCAGTTTCTGGGTCACCTTCAAAGGTAGCCCCACTTAGAGTGCATTGCAGTAGTCCAAGCGAGAGAGAACTAGAGCATGCACCATTCTGGCAAGGCATTCTGCGGGCAGGTAGGGTCTTAGCCTGCATACCAGGTGGAGCTGGTAGACAGCCGCTCTGGACACAGAATTAACCTGCACCTCCATGGACAGCTGTGAGTCCAAAATGACTCCCAGGCTGCGCACCTGGTCCTTCAGGGGCATATTTACCCCATTCAGGACCAGGGAATCCCCCACACCCTCCCACACCCTGTTCCCCCAAAACAGTACTTCTGTCCTGTTGTTGTTACTGCTGACATGGTTCCCTGAAGGAACCATTGTGCTGTGACAGTGCAGAATGCAAATTCTGAAAGTGAAAATAAATAAATAATAATAACTGCATTAACACACACAAAGAAGTTATTATTAGGTCTGTTTTTATAAGAAAAAGAGGTGCCAGAACTCACCATGGACGCCTCCCTTGTTCCCTTATAATGGCAATGGTTCCCACCTGAGAGGAGCTGCAACAGAGTTTCCGTGAGTTTTGACTGTAAAAAAACCCTGGCTATTATTGAAAGGTACTCTCTTCTTGGCAGTTAGAGACAGGTTGCAAACATTTACATAGGCCACATAAAGGGATGAATCTAGCTAAGTCATTGTGAGAGCAATTGGACTTCTTATGCAACCTCCCCCTGCACATTTTCTGTACCTTTCCCAAACCTGCTATGAAGCGTTGTGGGGAGTAGATTTGGGGCGAAAGGGCTAGGAAGTTCCACTACACAATCAGAAATTCTACTGCTTGTGCAATGACCTTGCTGGATGCAACCAAAATGTTTGTTACCACTGAAGAAAGATGATGTTGCCAGACAAATCTCCCTTGCTCTCACCTGTTGGGAATTGGTCACCTATCCAAGCATTTCTATGTCAAGAGGCGAGCGATTTAATTCCCTATTTTGTGGGAGGTGGCAACAATTAATAATTTACCCTAAACTCTCAGGCAAGTTAGGAGAGGTAAATGGAATTATTATTCTCTCCTGTTACATCATGAATTAGTTGGAAATCCTATATCTAGCCTCCTTCCTTCTTCCAGGCTTTTCTCCACATTTGGACCAGCTTCACACATACAGTGGTACCTCAGGTTACATACGCTTCAGGTTACAGACTCCGCTAACCCAGAAATAGTGCTTCAGGTTAAGAACTTTGCTTCAGGATGAGAACAGAAATTGTACTCCAGCGGTGCGGCAGCAGCAGGAGGCCCCACTAGCTAAAGTGGTGCTTCAGGTTAAGGACAGTTTCAGGTTAAGTATGGACGTCCGGAATGAATTAAGTACTTAACCTGAGGTACAACTGTACTTCATTTGAGTAGACTCCCAAACTCAGATGTTCAACAGATACATGCAGATGATGTGAAATGTTAACCATATTAACTTCTTAAGCACTGAGCTTGAATGTCCAATGCTTGCAATACTTGTCACATTATTTGTGAGCAAGCTCCAAGCCAAGAATTATTTTCAGAAGCAATTTGCTATAGGTTTCTGTATTCTAAGCACTCAATCATAAAACAGGGAGAACATTCACCAGATGAATTATTCATTGCTGTTTAGTCACCCAGTCTCACTCTAAGAACAGATGGGATTTCACTTCTTTTTCATGTTTCGGCTTTGATATGTACATGCAACATTTTAAACACCTCAGAAGGCCTTTTTTCGATTTCTATGAAAGTGCAAAATCCCATACCACTTCCATGTGTGGATTTTCTAAAAGCAACAGCCACCCAAGATGCAGAAAAACCAATTTATTATTATGTATATAATTAAAATTGACTACTACACTTGTTTATTTTTAGAAAGAAATAGGAAATGATAAAATAATGGCAGCAGAGTTCAGATGCAGATCTTGATGCAGCTCCCATACACAGCTGGCAGCCCTGGATAGGAATGTGCAACCTTCCAAAAACCAGTTCACTGAAGCCTGGATGAGATGGACACCAAAATCTTCATCTGGGTGTTCATCTCCATCTACACTGAGCTGCTTTCATGCATATCAGGTCTGAATGGGCCAATGCTAGAGACTCAATGCACTCAGTTCTATCCAATTTACTCCAAATAATATTGGGGTTATATGTTATGTATGCACAAATGCATATATTCATTCAATTTATCAACTCTCCTGAGAGTTATGTGCAAAACATTTCATTGTGGTCGTGCGCCTGTCATTAATGTTGACTGTATATTTTAAAAGTATTTTCTGGCTTGTATTTGTCCTATAAACATGATGGTGGAAAAAAAAATGCTGTCTAAATGGAGCCTGACTTATGTTCATTAATTTTAATGGGGTTACTCTGAATAGTACTAACATGAATACAAGTCAAGGTCTTTATCGTTATCTTGGTGGTTCCGCTGTGGTACATCACTAAGAGGTACGATGAAAACTTATGCCATATTCTGATGGTTGCTCAGAAAAAGCAAGAGATACATAATTCAAAACAATCAAGTACTTTCTTAACCTTTGGACAAGTAAGGCAGGGATACAAATTTACTTAGCTTACTTAGCTCTAAGAACAATTCTCTATTGTTGGAAGAGATTTAAGCAACTTAAATCACATAATTCTGATTTTAATGGTGATTTGTACATGTTTTTAAGTTTTTAAGTCTTTGTAAATCAACCTTAGACCATTCACTGAAGGGTGGACTATAACTACAAATCATAAATAACATTAAGAATAATAGAGGTGCCTCTGTTAGGCCTGTAAAATAATACTCATTCCTTTGCATTAATGGGGGGGGGGACACAACATGAATTATCATATAATCATTAGGTATTGGTTCTGTTCTCTTTGAATCCACAGAGATACATTTTAAGTTTGTTGGCAAAGATCTTCAAGTAGGCAAAATATTCTGATGAACAACATTTGTTTCTAGGATATTATTATTTTCTAATTATGGCACATCTGTGTTTATTCATATGCAAGTGTGGGTTTTCTGGCTGGATAAATGATGAAACAGAAGATGCATTTTTATGTCTTGCAACACATTAACCAGGAAAATACATTTCATGTAATTCAGTGACATGGTCGCTATTAAATCCTGTGTAATTGCAAACCACTATGCAGCCTAAGCACATATTAACACTGAGTCCATACACATAAATACCAAAAATGTATTTATTTCCATTCCTATGAGGGCAAAAGCAGGTTTAAAATGAAAATTCACACAATATGACACACATTCACATGCAAGGAAAAACTAAGTAAAACTAAGGCGATATCAAGAGTGCTTTTACTAATGTGAAATAGCAGCATGATTATGTATGTTCTTCAAAGTCTAGGGAAGGAGAAGTGTGAAAGTTAATAGCGCCATAATAACACATTATAGCTCTATTCAGATGTTATCCCCCATGCATAGGGCTACTGTGTGGAAGGAAGTGGGGTCGCACTACCAATCTCACAATGCCTGCCATCCGCCACTGGTTCCACACCTTCTAATAAGGAAATATTCTCCCTTGATGTGAACATGCATACACAGAGCCCAGGAATTCTTCGGAGAACCCAGGACAAAATAGGAACTTGAGAATGGAACCTGAGATACCGGTAAATTGCGATTTTGGTTATTAGGTGTGAAATACTTACAATGCAATCTCTTGATGTAGAGGAGAAGCAAGCTGTGAGGGATAACTATCAATGAAAGTCCTTTTGGCAAGCATGGACCGATAAATAATGAAACTTTTTACCAAATTAGTTTTTACAGAAGCATATATGAAAGTGTGAGATGAGGCAACTTTCTGAATCTAAGCAGGTGAGGGTGTGACCAGTGCCTGAATTTGAGGTCACCAGGAATCCTGATATGTACAATACTGGAGAAAACATGGGGTATAAAGGCATTGGATACATTACAAATAAAATGTGGAGAAATGAAATAAGGGTTCGAAATCTCTCCTCCAAAACTCCATATTTTGATATAAATGACAAATGTTAATGTTCCTTTACTTAACAAATTGTCATAATGTGTCAAAGCATCAACACCAGCAATGTTCTGCGTTATTATTATTTAAGAGTTGGTCATTTTTTCTTCTCATCCTTTGTAATGCCTTTGTGTAGTTTTGTTCTGCCTTAGTTTTATTTAAACTGCCTTTAGTTTTCTCATCTTATGCATCATACTTATTGGATTTTCATTAATGCTTCTCTTTCCTTTGTTGACTCAAACCTTTTGGTTCCTCAAGCTTCTCCTTGAGGCCCTTTGATCTGTGTTCTTTATCTTTGGCCACTGGGTTTTCTTATTAACAATCATGTGTGCTGAAGATATTGTCGTTCATAGATTCATTTAAATGTGTGAAATTGGAAGTGGGCCCAGAGAGTGTGATCTCTTTCATTGCTACGCCAGGTGTTCTTTCCCCAATATGAAGGTGTGAACAGTTCTTTTGACAAATGCTTATCTTTAATCTCTGATTTCTCTGTGTCCTCTTCTTCGTGGCCTCCTTTCTTTTTTCGTTGCTTGTCAAATTGTATTTTTATCTCTGTTTTTTCACCTTTGGGCTTTTTCTGTATTGGCTCCCTTTATGAAACACATTTACCATCCAAAATTCATTCATCTAATTCTGTTCCTCTTAAAAGAAAAATAAACAAACAAAATCCAACATGCATACTGAGACTCAGTTATTCCAGTTACTCATTATTTTGGCACTCTCCCTACCAGTACATAGAGTTTTTGTTTGTTTGTTTGCTCTAAATTAGATTGTAAGTTAATTGGCCTGGCTAGGAATGACAAGTGAGCCTCATTATGTTCCTCAACACTGCTGATCTTTTCTCTTTTCCACCAAAACTCACAGACCAAGGTAGTGATGAAAGGTAACTGCTGGAAATTAGGTCTCAGTTGTGCTTCACGATACTGCTGTGGCAGAATCTTAGGTGTCAGGAGCTCTGCAAAAGTAGTTTCCAAGACTTTAACATCCATAGATCAGAAAACAATATTGTTCAGGTTCCGGGAATTCTAGAGGAGTGGATTTGAAATTTTTCACCCTGCGGACCACTTTTAAACTGCTGCAAGCCACTGAAATAACCTGCCCCCCTATCAGGCCTGCCATAATCATTATCATCACCAAAAAGGGGCTAGAAGGGTGCCAGGAGAAAACTGTAATGAAATGCCATCCTTTGATATAAAATAATCAAATAGTGAAGAAAGTGTATCAGTGAAAATACACGCATGCAACTCCTTATTGTGCTAGAATATTAATCTAACATTAATACCTAAAATGTTATGTGAAACTTCATTTAGAGACTGTGACAGTTGACTGTCAGTCTATTTATCAGTCAAGGATATTGCATATGCCAAACACTGCAGAAGCTCAGAAACATATGGGAGAGTTTCTGAGACTTTCAAAGGTTCATATATATGAAGCATACCATATATTTATAATCTACGTATTAGAATGGCGTCATTTTTTAAAGATTGTATCAGCCAAGATAAATAATAACTGATTTTATGTCTATTTATGGTGCAACCTGATGAATGTCTGCTCAGAACCACATTAAGGAAGTGCTTATAATAGTGAAGGACCCAATGCACGCCATCGTGAATGCCCTTTAATTACATGCTATTCATTGAAATAGCTTTTTATATCTTTGTTTCCAAGAGATGATTCTGCAGTTCTTTATACACTTTTCTCAATCTATGCAAGAAATATTTTATTCTCTTGGAAACTATTCCAAACACTACTTTTTTTTTTTAGTATAGGCACCTAGTTGACTATGCAAATTAACACAGGTTCTTCATCCTTACCTGTTTGCAGTTATTAGGTGGAATTATTTTTAATGTTAGCAACAGTGTATTTGTAGAACTAAAGACTGATTATTATTTTTGTGATCCAAACTATCTCACTGACAATAGCAGTGTACTTGAAGGCTTTCCCATAAGTGCTATACCAATACATCATAATAAGTTGTAATGCAGAAGGGATATACTATTTTTCTCATTTTTGATAGCATGCCGTTTTTGTTTTAAAATGTCTTCTGGAAAACTTTCTCTGGAAACAAAATTTGGAATAGTGAAGGTTTTTAAGTAAATGCTCTCCCAAATCAGCTTATTCCTGGCAGAGAGACAGAAATGGAAAATGAAGCATTTCATTAAAGTAAAAGTCTCTTTACTATTAATATACAAATGGTGAAGAGTGACAAATAATTGATATAACTGTAATCCATACTTTCAATATCTTTCATAAATACAAAACTTCAGCATTGCAGTATCTTTTTTTTTTTTTACAGTTTAGAATATATATATACAGCATTTCATAGGGACATAAAATTCTGAAACTATGAACAAATGCACCCCAGTTGTAGGTAACGCAACAGTACAGTAAGTGGATCAGATGGCAGATACCATATGGAATGTTGAAACAAAAGAAATGTTGATGAACAAAAACTGTTAAGTCTTAATTTTACTGTACACAGAATCCAAAATACCTACTAAATGTTCATTTTTTGCAGGATAACTATCCTTGTCAAAGTAGGCTATATATCTGGAGGCTTAAAATGCTCTGTCTCTTTTTTATTATCCACTTATGTACATTCAGAGGCTGTTGTGATGATGGCAACTGTATTAAATTGCATGATTAAGGAAGTAACTCAAAGGTCCCGGGGGAGGGTAGCAGGTGGCTGCAGGGTGCAGTGGTTCCCAATCTACATGGATTGGGTAAGTCCTGCCATTGAAGGCTCCTCATGGCAGTGGCAGAAAGCTCCACTGCTGTTGCTCCTCTGCATTCAGACTTCCAATAGCAGTAGAGGGTGAAAAGGAGTATGTTGTGAACATGTCAGGGGGGACTGGGGGAAGTCTTGGATCAGCAAGATCCAAATCCCTCCTATGCCCCTGAAGAAAATGAATATTAAAAACTGACTACAGAAAAATAGAAAAAAAAAATCCCATTCCCCTGACCTTCTGCCGTGTACACACAACATGGCAGGGCTTAGGATATGAGTAGTCCACAGACTACTCCCTGCCTCCACCTAGGATTGTTCTGCCTGAGATCTCTTTCTGAGAACAAGTCTCCTTACAGTTTCCATTCAAAACAAGCATAGGTTTTTATGTTATTGTCCACCTATTTGTCGTTCTCTGTTGGCTGCACCACTACTTCAGCATTGCCTTCATGGGACCTGTTGCTGTCCTATCCTTTCCCCCATCTTTTCTCTCTTTTTACTGCCCTACTGCGATCACGTGGAATCAGTGGGGCTTCACATTGACAAACTTCAATTGTTTTGTGCCCATCCACACCACACACCCCAGGACAGGTCTACAATAAAATCTTAAATACAAGCAGAATGGAAATCACAATGCCTTTTTAAAGAGAAGTTTTAACTAACAAACTGTAATTGGCCCAAAGAGCTCTGAAGCTTCCCAGCTGCATCAGTAAATTGATCAGGTCTTCAAAATCTAAATGCAGGTTACATTTATACATGAATGGTGGAAATGTTGCAAATTCTGTGACCAGAAGTCGCTCTATCTGGTGAGTGTAATATTACATAGCAATGAAGTTATCGTGTGTAAAAGAATCATCTCACGCGTGGCTACTGACCAGGGTTCTGAAAAAGAAGCATATCTAACTGAATTCCTAAACAGATTCAGGGGACCACTGCAGTAATTTTGTCAAAGATACTAAGTTTTCCTTATAAGACTAGCAGCCAGTGATTTTAACTGATGCTTGGACCTGATGTCCATTCCCTGCATAGAAATGATTGAACTGCATGCTGCAATAAGAGTTCTTGGTCAATAATTTATTGTGACAATGCAAGCAGAGGCAGTGAATTCAATACGAGCTTCGGCAACACTCCTAATAGTTTTATGATCCACTGAAAATTGAGGGATCGTATGTTGCAGATCCTCCCCCCCCCACACACACCTTTTTAGGAAAAAAAGAGAACAGAATTAAATGTTAAGAGTTAGGAATATTAACACAGAAGGCTATTTATTGATAAGATTGCTCTAATAAGCCTTTGCTATGATGATTTAGTTAAATAAGGCAATAATTGAAATGGGGCTTTTGTTTCTCTCATTGCTTTTGTGGGAGATAGCAGTATCTGTTTTGTTTTAATCTTCTTCAAAAGAGCTCTCATTCTCTCTCCCTTAAAGGAAAGTTGAAGACAGACGTCTGAAAACCCATAACTACATTTAGCAACATACTGCACAAATCCAAACAAAATGGCTACTTTACCAGTCTTAGGTAGGTTTGGGTTTTTCATGGTGCCACTGAATAACATGATGGCCCAGGTGTATTTCCATATGCAAGAATGTAAGCAAGTCTGAGGCTCTGTATTCAATGAAACTAGGGATCTATAGGTACATGACTGGAGGTGGGTGTTGTTTTTTGCTTGACTAAAACAGAGTGACATCCTACCCACTCTGTTACTTACCGTGCTAAGCAACAGGGGGAAATGACTCACAGTTTGGCACTTAAATGAACTTATTTCACAATCATTAGACAAATAATTGATTTCTAATACACAGTTCAAAGCTTGGCAATATTTAGTGGGATTTGTCATATGATTACATATTGTCTGTCTCAGTAATTGTTTTATTGTGGAATATTGCTGTATATTTCTGTAGATAGAAACTAGACCTCACACACATACCTGTGAGCTGCTTATGAAGGACAGTTACAATCTTGCATTACCCTACAAGGTGGTATTTGTTTATTATTATTGATCTAGCACTCAAGTTGCCAGATATTCCTATATACTAATAGAAAATTCATTCTCTGAGTGTCAGTCCAAGAAGGAGGTAGGTGGTGGGCAGGGCGGGATTAATGGAGGAAGGAGAAAGTTACATACCATCACATTGATGACAGAGGAATGAATGCTGGCAATTGGGGGAAGGATGGAAAACTTGGGGAGGGGATGAGTATCCTAGAAAGGGGCACTCTCCACACCACAATATTTCAAATGTTTCAAAAGGAGAAGTTGGAACAATGGATTCTAGTTGACAGAAAGCTAAAGCACTGGTATGTGCTATAAAATAAAGCATTAAATATGAAATTAACTACAGTCATTTTGGAGTTGATTTTCACATGTATTGCATTGTTCTGAAATTTAAGAGAATGCCCTATTTAACTCTTAATTGTGGAATTCTATCATGTTGATTTCATTATGCTATTTTTGTACTCGTTGTTTGAAGATAGGTTGCAAAGATGTTGTCAACCACCTAGAGATATTATTTTTTGGTAAAGCATGAACACTATGTAAACCGTCTAAATAAAGCAAAAAGTATTCAAAGTAGTTTAGAAAAACTATATTTGTCTTCAAATAAAGAAAAAAACTGGCTCTGACATATGGCACCACATTATCAGACTGTAGGAACATTAATATTTAGCAGTTCTAGCATGATGACACAGGAAGCCAGTAAACATGTTATGAAAATTTCTAATCAAATAAATATATATTTATACCCATTTCATATATTTCAATAGTGTATGCCAGAGAAGGTGAATGCTTTATCAGGCCATTAGTGGATGGAAACCTTGGGCCCTGCAGTGCAGACCTATCATACCATGAGCCCTTGCTGGGAGCTGCAAGAATCGTCAGGACATGGAGGTGGGGTAGCACCTCCATATCTCTGCCCAACATATCTCTGCACTTCTCCCATAACACCTTCAGCCTTTTGCTCCCTTGTTTGCCACTCAACAATAGCAGTTGCACAATACATTCCTCCCATGCAGGACTACTGTTCCATATATTTATTAACAGCAAAGATTTAAGGGGGATCTGGGAGCCAAATGAATATACTGCAGCTGATGGCAATTTTACCAAGGATCAAAAAAAAAAAGCAAAAAAAAGCACAGTTTTTTATTTGTTATTTTATTTCAATAGCAAGTTACACATCTGTAGAGGCCAACCAAAATTTAACTATTGAAGGGTATGATCCACAAATTGTTCTATTGCCATCACAGCTATCCAGTACAACAAAGGCATGCCTAGGGTTTGGAGACTGCAGTTCAACATTCTATTTTTATTTGGATTTAAATGCATCTTAAGGTTGTCTGCTTAGTTCATTCCCAAACTAGGGAAGATATTGCTGGGAAAAATTATGTATAGAATTCTATGAGAACAGAAACAGCATTTTAAAAGTCAACTGGTTTCTTGGATATATTTTCCTCTATTGTTTAAATGCAGCTCACTCAACCTCTGTCTTATCTTTCTTATCACCTATCATTTGACATTCCTCCTAACACCCACATTTTCCATTGCTTTTATTTTATTTTTGTGTAGTTGGTTTATTAAATTGGTGGTGGAAGTGAAAATTACACAGGGCATGGCCAAGCCTAGAGAAGTTTTTTGGATCTTGGGTTTGAGTTTACGTGAATAACTTTAAAAATATATATTAGAACAAATATGATTATTGTTGTAGTAAACAAATGAAAGCAGAAATGTGCATATTATGTTTCTTTATAAATACATTGAGGCAACTCAGTTGAGCTTGTATTTATTGTTGTAAGACTTGCTTTGAAGCTGAGTGCTATGGTCATAAGTCAGGATTCTTATTTTCACAACAAAATAGGTTTCGACATTTTTAGCTTACACATGATCTTCCAAACATAAATACAAAGTATCTGAAGCACTGAAATTTCTGTGGACTTTTGATAGTTAGGATGTGATCAATGTCTTCATCAAAATAGTTCACAACTTTTGTTAAAATCTGTACATCAAACCTACAAACCCTTCATTGTCTGGTGTGAAGTGCAGGGTTAACAGCATAAGGAGGTTGTCTACTCTGTGTCAAAGATCAGCTGCAGTCAAGTCACTATTTAGCTTTGCCAGCTAC
This sequence comes from Podarcis erhardii, assembly GCF_964252035.2. Classification (NCBI taxonomy): domain Eukaryota; kingdom Metazoa; phylum Chordata; class Lepidosauria; order Squamata; family Lacertidae; genus Podarcis; species Podarcis erhardii. The sequence goes on along the minus strand of NC_138508.1, from coordinate 50,637,976 downwards.
ATATATCTAATTTCTAATGGAGCCTAATATTATATCTATATATATATAATTTGTTTATATATATATATTCTTTTAAAGGCAACCAAAATCTTTTAAAATTTCAAGTACAAACAAATATAAATGTATATGGCACTTTCTCTCAGGGTTTAATTTCCATTGTAAGTGGTACGGCTGTCAGGTGTACAGTCTGTGGCTAAGGGGGTTTCTTGAATTTTTATAAATAGATTTCTTCAGTGATAAAATAAATTACAATATTTATATTGGCTGATTTGCCAAACTGAGACCACGGGACTGATGTCATCCAGGACTACAGACTAAAACTATTGAAATAAAGTGAAAATGGACAGTCAACAGAAGTCATTTGAACTACGGTACTTCTGAGAATTATTCCATCTTAAGTTGCCCAAGAAACTAAGGTCAGCTGTAAAGTTTTGGTCACAGATTTATTTGAATCCAAATGCCTTTTATTCCCCTCTAGACAGCTGTAGTTGTTGTATTATGCTTTGCTATCATCTTCTTTTGACTGGATGATGTCATTAGAAACTTTGATTTCTATAGTATCTGAATTTAAAACTTCTTTTCCATTTTCTTCCTTTAATGGCAGTTTCCTGTGAGAAAGTAAGGAAAAACCAAAATATTACATTGTAAATTCATGGGTGATTTTTTTTGGGGGGGAGGGGGGTTAGATCATTTTTCTCTTATTCAGATTTTGTTGAGAGCACTACACTGCCGCAGTGGCAAATCTTTAAGTTTCTCTATGCGTCTCTTCCTCCCCACCCCACCTTCCACCACTGTTAACAATGTGCAACACTACCCAAAAAAAATTGTTCATACAATTGCATCAAGTTTCATTTTGTGAAGTATTTTACTGATGCCCATGTGTTGTTGTCTTTCATGCTCAATAGAAGCTTTTCTTCTAGTAGAAATAGGCTTAATTGTGTTTTTAACATTGTTGTAAAGCACTTGGAGACTTTCCCATAAAAAGTGATTAACAAATATAAGAAATACTACTACTAGCAGGCAGGACCCCCCAATCCAGATTGGGAGTGGGGGTGGGCAGCAATTTAAAGTTTCTCCTTCTCTCTCCAGGGTCCCAAAGCAGATCAGGCATTCCCACACCTGCCATTTACATTTGATTGATTTCAAAGGGATGTCCATTTAACCAGCTACATTTGGATTGGGACAAATAGAAAATATATATTATATGATGGAAGGAGCATCAATATGATATGTTGTAAGGTACACTAAGATTACTTTCCCCCATAGTTCTGGGAGGACAGTTGTTGTTAGTGCACAACCTACAGCCTATACATTATGGAGATGGTAGGGTGATCTGGACCTAGGTCACAGACCCACTTACATGGGTTCAGCCATGAGTCATCCCTTCTGCTCATTCAGTTCTTAGTAGCAGCCAACACAAGGCAGCTACCCTGACCTTTTTAGCTAGCAGCTATTGTTCTTAGAGAATGCTAATTCTGTAACGCATCAGACTATAGTTGGGACTTTCCTATTGATGTCAAAAATTACAATGCTCCAGAGGCAGGGGTCAAGGCAGCGAGCAACCACAGCACCTGCTTGAGCTAGTTTCTGATGTTCAACACTGAGCTGAGGGTCAACCACAGAGTTCCTGTTTGATAGCCCCAATTTATAAAAATTGGAACATCAATCTGCTGCAACTAAAGCGTAAGTTGATTAATAGGAAGAAACACAAGGCTTGAGAGAAACACGTCCATAGAAGGACAGCATCGGGGTGCCAACTTGAGTAAACTAGGGTGGGGCAGGTAAACCCTGCTCCATATAATCAATCAAATGACATGGTGCATGCACTCCATTTGAAGGGCAATACCCATCAACTTAGGGGATGGTCCCCTCAAATATTTTATTGGGGGGGGGTATGAAGACCACGTTGACCCCTAGGAGTTGGTTCCTGTGCTGCAGACCAATCAGGGGAGTGCAATGGGGATGGGCAGGGTACAGTAGGGAATCACATATGTGTAGATAATGTGCATTAGAACTTATGCCTCTCATCCAGTCTTGGGAGATTAATCTGCTGGACATTTACTTTTGAATATACAGGGTGTGAAGTTATTAAAATGTGGACTACATACTCTGGTTCTGTTAATGGTGTTGTTTCATTGGGTTCATTTACTGGACTTCCATCTTCGTGATTGGTAATTCTTTCATCCTCTGTTCTCATTTCAACTATCGGCTCTTTTGATCCGTCTTTCCTAAAGAACATTGAAAGATTCTTAGCCTCACTTCCTTTGTGATAAAAATATGTTGCATTTTATTAATTGTCAGTATTCTGCTTTCAGAATCATGGAAGAAAAGCAAAAGGCAACTATAATTAATACTGATAAAAATATTTCAACATTTATTACACCCATCATTGTCACCTCATACATTATCATACATTTTAAGCTCAAACTAATATGCAAAAATAAATGTTATATCTAAATAATAATTTGAGAGTACCAAATTGGATTTTTCAAAAACTAACATAGAGGCTAGCAAACTATCTGATCTATTCAGCATGACAAATGATAGTAGCCATATTATAGTTTCAACTTATATAGATTACCTTAATATGCTTTTCTGAATAAAAGGAGAAAAACTAATGCCTTTCTCATGGAAACTGATGGTAAGATTTTCAGAGCTGTAACGATATGCTTGCATAGACTTGCCAAGTTCATTAATGTGTTATGTTAGAAAACCCTTTTCCTTTTCATCAAAGTAGCATCAAACGTGTGGGGCAGGGGATGAAATCATTTTTGAGTGCTGCTTATATATAAGGACTTTTAACTCCCATTGCTTAAAAATATGGGAAACTGTTCCGCATCTACCTAACTCTCTCACTGAAAGCCACCAGCAAAACATAAATGTGCTTAATTTTGGCTGAATGGGATTCATTATGTCTTCAGTCTCAGTACTGACTGAAAGCAGCTTTCCAGGGTTTTTAGACAATGGTCCTTCCAAGTGGTCCCTGGAGATTCCAGGGATTAAAGCTTGGATATTTTGCATGTTCTCTATCACTGAACTACAGCCCCTTCTAACACTGAAGCCTCAGCACAAATGTCTATTAAAAAAACTTTTAAAAAATTGTAACATGCAATATGTAATTCTGCCTTTCCTTGGCAATATGGCCCATCAATAAAAATGCATAGGAGCAGGCTGTACAGCTGCGATCCTAAGGACATTTATTAAGGAAGCAGCATTGGGTTTTCTTAATATTGATGTGGTCAATGGTGCTACTCAGAGGTGTATGTTTGTAATTATAACCTGCATGGAAGCACATCTGTGAGCTCTTGGCAATTCAACACACCTGCAGTCTCTTAACAATTTAACTAATTAGCCGGGGGGAGTTTACCTGCTGCACCGAACGCAGCAATGTGATAGGGTAATTGATTATTTTGAAAACTGCATTTAAGTTGATCAAATGCTTTGTATGATACTGGCTGGAGTGGAGTGGTGAGAAGGGTTGTTTTGCAGCTGTTTGATCATATTATTTAAAAATAAAAGATAAGCAAAGATATCGTGGGCAAGTTTTTATTCCATCGCCCCAGCCGCTGCGCTCAGTTGGTGAAGAAAGTCCAACAGAAAGTCCAATTGGACTGACCTGCAAGGACTGGAGGGGCATGTCTGGAGTTAAAGAACACAATTTGTGCCAGTCACCTGTTGGCACACCATTGAAATAGTGCAGCGGGCCATAAAGAAGCTGTAGTTAAATGACACAGTGAATAAGCTTTCTCAGCCTTGGAGACCCAAGGTTGTTCTGTGAATGGCAGTTCGTGACAGATTCACAATTCACATATGCTTGTCCTTTGGCTAAACGTTGCGACTAATACTCACAGATATGCAGCCTTCCCCTCCTCTAGCTCTTTACTCTTCCCACTGGAGCCACTCTTCTTTCCACAGATCCTTCTGGTGATGCACATCAGCAATCCACATTGCCTTACAAAGAAGCAGCTGACATCAGTCACGACAAGGATTAATAAAAGGGCAGCTACACCCAGTCCAATGACTGCACCGAGTCCAAGTCCATTAAAAAGTGTGTCTTGAAAACAAACAAAATAGACAAAGGCAATCCGGTTAATCTACTGTGATGCATTCACAAAGGGAAGAGCTTATATGTCTTGATGGCAGGCCTACTTTTGCACATTAAAGGCCTTAAAATACTTCAGACTTTTCTAGCAAAACAATTTTCTTCTACTGCAATGCAGTATGCATTGTGCCTGATGGCTTTAAAGCATGGTAGTTACATGCAAACTAGGAAGAGTGTTTTGTCAGGTAATTTAGCTACAGAATTCAATGGCTGATCATGTACTTTGGAGATAATCAAACATTATAGCTCAAAAGGGTTGTTATTTTTAGAACATGCATTATTTGATTGATGGTTTGTCAGATCCCATCATTCCACTGTTGAACGAAACAGAAAGGTTATATGTAAATACTTTTTTAAATGCTACGGTTAGTACAAATAGACACTTTTCAAAGTTAATTGTGCAGCTATTAGTTCACACTTGATGAACTCCAAATATATTTTTGTACTTATTCCAGTGTAAACACACAGAACTTCATTAAGTTTACTCTGGAGTTGAAGCAGAATAAAAATTGGTTGAAAATGTTTATCCAGACTACACGTCCATGCAATTGGCCTTTGGCAGAAAAGATCGTTTGGGAGGGATAGGGTACCTTATCTGAAGGTAATAAATAAATATAAAAATGTAGTTTTAAAACTATTAATTTCAAAATTCAACACTTTCAATCTTTATTCCAGTAAATTATTTTACATAACTTTCCTATCCCACCCAAGTGCATTATAGTAGACAGAGATCATCTAAGCCTACAAAACAAAATATTGAATTGCATAATTGCATATAACTGGCTGGTTGTGTCACGCCTTTGCAGCTCTAGCAAGATCTGGCATATTAGGAACATAGGATGCTGTGTTGCCTTGTATCACACCATTGGTCCCTCTAGCTCACAACTGTCTACACCTGGGATGGGGAACCTGTTGCTGGACTCCACCACCTATCACCCTTGAACATTGGCCATGCTGACACTGAAAGGGATCCAGCTTCATGTGGAAGGCCACAGCTTTCCATCTCTAGTGTACACTGACCACCAGCAGCTGGAGATGTTGGGATTTAACGGGAACCTTTTCAAATGTGCTTTGCTACTGATTACAATCCTGACATCTCCTTAGCAACAGTAACAACACTACCCTCTTTTCTGCAGTAGTAATAGCTCTGATATCTGTGTTCCAAGATATAGCTGGGCCTTGAATGTCAAAAAATGCCAGGGCGGGCTGTTGTCATATGGCCTTTACTCAACCCTTAGGAAGAATGGACATAGATAGTGGTGGTGAAGAATTTATTTATTTATTAGCTAATTATTTTTAATGCCCTTTATCAGCTATGATCCCAGGGTGATAATTTAAAACCAATACAAAATGCAACCATAATACAATGTAGCAAGAGGACAACCTTCGGCTTAGTAAGCATGTTACAAAAAGCCAAACCATGGCTTAGTGTAAACAAGCATGCACATGGCTGCCACACTCCATGAATCCTGCTGCTGATCTGCAGCTCTGAGCTAAGCCCTGTGGTGCTTGATCTGTAATGGTAGATTCACATATGCTATAGTCATATGTTGGTGAACATTAATGTATTCAGCGGCTCTGGGTATAACAGATAAATTCTTCGTTGATGTAATTTACTGCTGTACAGCTCAAAGCAGATCTTTGAGATCTTCAGATATTTGTGCCAAATATTTGTGTTGAGGTAGCTTTGTGAAACTGAGACTCAGGCTTAACTTTAGTCAAACCTGGAATCTATTCCACTAGCCCAATGACCTTTTTAATGCCAGGGGAGGGAGCAAAACGAATACAGTTTGGAAAGGGGAGAAAAATGAAATTGAGAAATAGTATGGGAAGAGGCCCCTTAATTCCCCCATCCCATTTCCCTGGTCCAAATGGCTGCATTGCCAAACAACTGGTGTTAATACTTTGGTTTTAACTTACAATTTGTTGAAGAGTGAATGGTCATTTATGATTAAGTTTTTGGAACCCAAATTCCATACAAGTGAGCTGAATTTATGTGGATTTCACTTCAAAATCTGAATGAAATGGCCTTTTGGTATGTTCTCCGCCCCCACTTTCTAGCCTGTCTCTCAGAATTGCCTTGGGTTAAAATGGAAATCATGCCAAACCCCAAGTTCCCCCTACATACACTACATCACATCTCACACTATCAGCAAAAATGGCTTTGTCCCCTTCTCCCTGTGGGAGAATTTTGTGGACAGTGCTCTGCCCACCAATAAATCTAAAGCCTACCATCTTTTCTTGCAATGCTGATGGATTTCAGGCAGTGAGCTTAACATTACTGTTAGGCTTTTCTTTCTGTGCAAATGCTTATTGTTTTGTACAGAACTGAGTCACAAGATTGGCTCAGGGTAAATCCTGTATAAGCAGAGAGCTGCAGAGGCTGCAAGGCATTGATTGTATCCAACAATCCACAAGTGGCATTCTGCTTGCACAGTAAATCTTCCCCTTCTCCCATCCCTGCTTCAGAAGGTCCCCAAACCCTCTACAGAAGATTCTGAGGGTGCATAAGAAGGGGGCTGCTGGAGATAGGGAAGGAGAAATTTCCATTTCATAAGTGGGAGCCTGCTACATGAGGGTGGCAGCATTGGATAAAACCCTAAATTTGTGCATCCCTAGTGTGCAAGTCTGGCAGGTAGAATCCTCCCACTACATAAATGGGTGAACAAGACTTGATTAAGTAATGCTATCCATTACAACTATGGTCTGATCATGTGCTTTCAACTCACTCTTTGGTGAGTTCCTAAAACTATAAAGCCCCATTTAATCATCTTGCTCCTGCTGAGAATAGCACATCCCTTTATACTTTCACTTTAAGTTCTTGGGGTTTTTTTATTATGTGATGTTTTAATTTATTAATTAATTGAGTGGAGCAATTAATAGTTCTAATCCCATTAGCAACAGAACTGATTAGAATTTCATGGTTGAAGGAGACAAGAAGTGATCGGATTCACGAAGGGATATAAGCAAGAAAGGAGACAACCTCAACAGGTGCTAAACTTAATTAGCCAAAGAAGCAGCACAACAAACATTATCTTCAAGTTGCCCCTAATGAGCAGTTTATATCCAAAATGCATTGAGATGCATTTCTTCATGTTATATTGCTTCATGACACTTGCAGAGATTATTTTCTCTCTTGTTTCTTTGTTGTCCCCCCCCCCCAATCCACCAAAGAAACTTGCATACAAGCTTCTGCATTGGGACTGTTCTTTGGGACGCAACCCCATAAATACGACAAATAGCTGGGGAAGAGAGAAGTCCTTACTTCCAGCCCTCTTGGAAATCCTGATCACATAATTGGAGACAGATTCTGAGCACCCAACTCTCAACTAAAGATGTCCAGTGTGCAAAAAGCAAAATAAACCAAAGCAGACTCCCCCCCCCATAAAAAAGCTCAGATTTTTATTTTTCTCTCCCCCTAAGGGAAGAATAGCAACTTTGTAGAATTTTCTCCACCACTTTCTTGTGGTGATCACCACCATAGAGCTTGAGCTACTGTTACATAAATGGCTACAGAGAAAATGAAAGCCTTTTCAGAAAGCAGAATAAGGAGAGATGGTTTTGCAAAGCAATGCAGTTATGAAGCAAACATACATCAAATTGTAAAGAAAGGAAGTAAAATATTGAATTTTATGGGCAACACTCTGTGTAATGAAAATCTCAAATCTCAGTTGATCACATATTTTCATACTTAATTCTAGTGAATTGAGCGTTGGCAATTTGCAATTGAGAAGTCAACATTTTGCAAGCTAGTTACAGATTTTAAAATAGTGGGCTGTATAAAATTTGCTAATTTGGATCCTGTGTTTATTTTGATTGACATTTGTCAAAAATGTACTGGTTCCACAATTCTATCACTTTCAAATATGAATAGCTTTTCATAAATGAAAATAGCATGCCTTATCTATGGTCCTGTCAAGTTAACTATAATGTTCAATAAGCGTTACTCAAAAACTTTTGAATGTGTTATCACTCCCAACCCTTTTAATTACAAATATGTTAACTATGACAGAGGGCTTTGTTCTGAAAATATTCCATCAAAGCAGAATCAGACAAATGAGTTGACATGTGAAAATTAGTATTAGCAGGTAGTACCATCAATATATAGCAGAGGTAGCCAACATGGCTCCTTCTATATGTAATTAGAATAAAACTTCCAACATCTCTGATCATTGGCCATGCTGGTGAGGCTGATGGGAGTTCTAATAACATCTGAAGGACACCACAAAGCTGTGTTTTAAAGTACAGCATTTTAAAAATGATTCTGAGTACCTGTGGTTGCAGGAAACTAGCTGCATGTGACAATTTAGGGCTCAGATGGGCAGTGTATCCAACCAGTTCAATACTTCAGGAAGCCATGTAAATTATGTGGACCACTCATTACCTGCACTGCTCTATTCTTCTGTTTTAGCTTAGAAAAAGAGGGCCTTAATGTAATCTGTTGTAATATTTACCTGCATGGGAATAAAGGATTGTATCCAGTGCTAGTATTACTCAGAATAAGCTCATGGAAATGCATTTGTTAGTGGTGTTCATTAGTTTGAATGTGTCTACTCTGAGTGGTCCATGGGGTCATGAAGAGTCGGACACGACTAAACGACTAAACAACAACACTCTGAGTCAAACTAGCATTGCCTACAGCCCATAATTACTAATTTTAAAAGATAATAATAATAATAATAATAATAATAATAATAATAATAATAATAATAATTTTTATTTATTTCCTGCCCTCCCCAGCCGAAGCCGGGCTCAGGGCAGCTAACAACACTAAAACAGTGCAACATTATAAAAACATTATAAAAATTAATTAAAATCAAAATTGATGGCAACCATAAACTAAAGTTTTGTAAAGATTGCCAAAGGAGGGAGTCAGGCTGCGCCCTGACCAAAGGCCTGGTGGAACAGCTCTGTCTTGCAGGCCCTGCGGAAAGATGTCAAGTCCTGCAGGGCCCTTGTCTCTTGTGACAGAGCGTTCCACCAGGTTGGAGCCACAGCCGAAAAAGCCCTGGCTCTAGTTGAGGCCAGCCTAACCTCTCTGTGGCCTGGGACCTTCAAGATGTTTTTATTTGAAGACCGTAAGTTCCTCTGTGGGGCATACCAGGAGAGGCGGTCCCGTAGGTACGAGGGTCCTAGGCCGTATAGGGCTTTGAAGGTTAAAACCAGCACCTTAAACCTGATCCTGTACTTCACCAGGAGCCAGTGCAGCTGGTATAGCACCGGATGAATGTGGTCTTGCAGCGAAGACCCCGTAAGGAGTCTCACTGCGGCATTCTGCACCCGCTGGAATTTCTGGGTCAGTCTCAAGGGCAGCCCCACATAGAGCAAGTTACAATAATCCAGTCTGGAGGTGACCGTCACGTGGATCACAGTGGCTAGGTCAGGGCGAGAGAGGTAAGGAGCCAACTGCTTACCTTGGCGGAGATGAAAAAATGCCGCCTTTGTTATAGCTGCAATCTGCGCCTCCATGGAGAGGGAGGTATCGAAGATTACACCCAAACTCTTAACGGACGGTGCTGACACTAATTGCACCCCCGCAAGAGATGGGAGTTGCCCCCTCAATCCCATATCGTCCCGTCCCAGCCAGAGGACCTCTGTCTTCGAAAGATTTAACTTCAACTGGCTCCCACGTAACCATCCAGCCACAGCTTCCAAGCATCTGATCAGTGTGTCTGGGGCCGAGTCAGGATGGCCATCCATCAACAGATAAGAGTTGGGTGTCATCAGCATACTGATGGCAGCCCAGCCCAAAACTGGGGGCACATAAAGATGTTAAAAAGCATCGGGGAGAGTATTGCACCCTGGGGCACTCCACACACCAAGGAGAGGCGGGATGACAATTCCCCCCCAAGCGCCACCCTCTGTCCCTGACCAGAGCGAAACGAGCGCAGCCATTGAAGGACTGTGCCCTGGATCCCCACGTTGGCAAGGCGGTGGTCCAGGAGTTCGTGATCGACCATGTCGAAGGCTGCTGACAGGTCTAGAAGAATCAGCAGCCCCGACCTACCTCGATCCAGCTGCCTGCGGAGATCATCTGTTAGGGCGACCAGAGCCGTCTCGGTCCCATGACCAGCGCGGAAGCCGGACTGGAATGGATCCAGAGCCGATGTTTCATCCAGAAACCTACCAAGCTGTTCAGCAACCACTCTCTCAATCACCTTACCCAGGAATGGAAGATTCGAAACCGGGCGGTAATTGGATAGATCTAAGGGATCTAATGATGTTTTCTTTAAAAGCGGGCACACCACTGCCTCCTTCAGTTCCCCTGGGAATGACCCGGTGCCAAGGGACAAATTGATGATATCCCCCAGGGGGGCCCGCACCTCGTCTGGACATGCTCTAATCAGCCAGGACGGGCACGGGTCGAGAGGACAAGTGGTGGGCTTTCCAGCTCGGAGGAGTCTGTCCACATCGGCTGGGGATATCCGGTCAAAGTGGTCCAATACTGGACCCGAGGACAGTCGAGGGGCCTCCAGTTCCTTTATTGTATCCAAATTGGCAGGGAGGTCATGGCGGAGCAACAGGACCTTCACCGCACAAAAGCTCGCAAATGCCTCACAGCTGTGTGTCAAATTGTTATTTAAATTTGGCTGTCCTTCGAGGGACGTTAAAGGCCGAATTATACTAAATAATTGCGCCGGGCGAGAGCTAGCGGATGCAATGGAGGCCGAGAAGTAGGACTTCTTAGTGGCCTTCACTGCCATCTCGTAGGTTTTCATAAAAACCCTATAAGATGTTCTTGAAGCTCCATCACGGGCACCCCGCCATACTCGTTCTAGCCGTCTGAGGTCCCACTTCATTTTCTGGAGCTCCTCGGTAAACCAGGGAGCCCGGTTTCTGCGGGGTCGCAGAGGGTGCTTTGGTGCGATCTCATTGATGGCTACCAGGAGCTGGGTATTCCAGCCCTCAACAAGCTCAGTCAATGAGTCACCAGGGGGAGAAAGGTCCCGCAAGGCTTGACAGAATCTATCAGGGTCCATCAGCCTCTGCGGGCGAGCCCAAATCGGCTCGCAACCTAAGCAGGGTGGGGGTGGAACGTCAATCCTGGCTTTCAGAGCGTAGTGATCAGACCATGGCACCTTCATCGAAGGAAACATGATCACGTCTATACCGACGCCAAAGATCAAATCCAGGGTGTGGCCTGCTTGATGTGTGGGGCCCGAAACAAACTGGGAGAGCCCTAGTGTCGCCATGGAAGACACCAGGTCCAGAGCCTGTGAGGAGGGAGTGGCATCAGCATGGATGTTGAAGTCCCCCAATACCAATAGGTTAGGGAACTCCAAGGCCCAGCCGGCCACTGCCTCCAGCAGGCCTGACAGGGTGGCTGCTGGTGCGCTAGGTGGCCGGTACACCAGACAGACAGCCAAGCTCACCTCGGAGCCCCACACTAGGCCAACACATTCAATGCCGGGGATCGATGGCGATGGTAGAGCCCTGAAAAAACAATCTTCCTGGATTAATAATGCCACCCCTCCCCCCGACCTACAGTCCATGACTGGTGGAGGACGGAGAAACCCGGGGGCGCCATCTCTCGTAAGGTAACAGTATCCCCTTCGCGCACCCAGGTCTCCGTCACACAAGCCAGGTCGACCCCCTGCGAGATGAAGAAATCTCGCAGGGTGGCGGTTTTGTTGCCTATAGACCTGGCATTGCACAACACCAGTGACGGAGGTGAGTAATCCTTGCTCACCCTACCCTCGTCTCTTGGGATGGGGCGCAGATTGGAAGGGGTACGAGCATATCCGGATCTCGATCCCCTTCGCCTATGACATCTGCCCCCACCGCCATACCTCCCTCGCCCCTCCACAGTAGGAATCCCAAGCCTCATACTCGCCTCCATTTACAAAATATAAAAGCAAACAAACAAAAAACAATTACACCAAAACAAAACCAATCCCTTTGAAAAACTCAAAGATAAGGTGTGGGATTGGCTACATTATTTTCAAGTAAGAGAGGCCTATAATTTAGATAAAAAGATTGGCTTCCAGGTGGAAAAATCAAAGTTAGAAACTGAATTGTTAGAACCCAATGCTAAGATATTATCAAGAATGCATAATCTGCTGTTGAAATGGAATACTGTGGATGAGACAGTGAAATCTACTATGATTAAATGGGCACAAGATGTTGGACATAACATTATGTTTGCTGACTGGGAACAGTTATGGACCACCGGAATTAAATTTATGGCATGCAATGCCTTAAGGGAGAATATTATGAAAATGATGTATAGGTGGTACATGACCCCAGTCAAGCTTGCAAAAATTTACCATTTGCCCGATAACAAATGCTGGAAATGTAAAGAAACTGAAGGTACATTCTTTCACCTTTGGTGGACATGCCCAAGGATTAAGGCTTTCTGGGAAATGATTTATAATGAAATGAAAAAGGTATTTAAATATACTTTCTTGAAGAAACCAGAGGCCTTTCTCCTGGGCATGGTTGGCCAATTGGTGCCAAAGAAGGATAGAATTTTCTTTTTGTATGCCACAGCAGCAGCAAGAATTCTTGTTGCAAAGCGCTGGAAGGCACACGATCTACCCACCTTGGAAGAATGGCAGATGCAAGTAATGGACTACATGGAAATGGCAGAAATGACTGGCAGAGTACGAGATCAAGGAGAAGAGCAGGTGGAAGAAGATTGGAAGAAGTTTAAAAACTACTTACAAAAACATTGTAAAATCTTTGAATGTTGAGGACATTGAAATGAAAAGAAGAGGTTCAAGTGACTAAGATAAATAAGAATATGAAAGAAGGGATAGACATTGGATGAAAATTTGAATAATATATTACTTGAAGGAATTTTTAAAGGATAAAACTAATATAAATGAATTTGCTAAATTAAATTTGAAGTGGAATACAAGAAAGGAGGGCGGGTGGAAGTCAAGAAAATAAGGCTATGAAGGATATGAATTTGAAAAGAGTGTTCTTTTTCTTCTTCTTTTTCTTTTTTATGTTAAGTGTTTGTATTTTTGTGGTTTGTATTTCTTTTGTGTTTTTCTTATTTATTGTTTATAATTTCTTTATTGTGGAAATTAATAAAATATCATTAAAAAAAAACAACAACCAATCCCCACCCCAGTCAACAACCATCCCACCCCAACCCAAAATAAAAATACATGGGTAAAAACCACCGTTTATGGTGGTACAACAAAGTAAAAAGTAAAAACACTTTTAAAACACTTTAAAATATATAAAAACATTTTAAACATTTGCTGCTGCAGCACCAGTGTCCTTAAAGTTGTGGCGGTGGTGAGTGTGGGCCCCGCCCCCCGGGCCTGGTGGAGAATGAGCTTGCAGGGGGAAGAGCCCTCCCCACAAACTCACGGCAGAGTGGCAGCAGCAATGTCCCGAGGCCTCCTTGGAGCCTTATATGCTGAGGTGGAGTATGGGGCCCGCCCCCAGGCCCAAGATGGAGAATGGGCTTGCAGGGGGAGCGGTCCTCCCCACAAACTCACGGCAGAGCGGCATCAGCAATGTCCCAAGGTCTCCTTGGAGCCTTATATGCTGAGGTGGAGTATGGGGCCCGCCCCCAGGCCCAAGATGGAGAATGGGCTTGCAGGGGGAGCGGTCCTCCCCACAAACTCACGGCAGAGCGGCATCAGCAATGTCCCAAGGTCTCCTTGGAGCCTTATATGCTGAGGTGGAGTATGGGGCCCGCCCCCAGGCCCAAGATGGAGAATGGGCTTGCAGGGGGAGCGGTCCTCCCCACAAACTCACGGCAGAGCGGCATCAGCAATGTCCCAAGGTCTCCTTGGAGCCTTATATGCTGAGGTGGAGTATGGGGCCCGCCCCCAGGCCCAAGATGGAGAATGGGCTTGCAGGGGGAGCGGTCCTCCCCACAAACTCACGGCAGAGCGGCAGCAGCCGAAATCACCATGACATTCATGTCAAATGATGGTTCAGTAAATGGGAATGGAATACAAACAATATTTCTTACTGGTCCCAGTTTATTTCAATTTGAAATAGTAGATATCGAAGACCAAGCTTTGGAAGGTGAAAGTATTACCAACAAAATCTCAGGGTGGTGACTCTATATAGCTTGTCAGACACTGTGCCCTCCTTGGATTACAAGTAGGATTTTCTTTTTTTAATATGATTAATAAATTATCAGAGTAAAAATTAATTACACAGTTGCTAAGAGCTATTCCTCATATGTTATTTTCCTCTAGCATCTATATTTTGGAATCAGAATAGGAAAAGGGAATCTTCACCCTTGGGACTGAATCCAGCTCTCCTGGCATAATAGGCCCTTGGGATTGTTCCGAGGCCACACCCTCTCTCCCTAGACCATGCCCCTGCTCCGTGCCTTCCTCGGATTGTTTTGACTGGCCAGGGTATGTCTATAACTGTGAAAATGCATCTTGATTTCCTATATGCAGGATGGGAAAATGTCTATGTGGAGAGAGGCCCCCTGTCTTTTACGTGGCTGCTGTAGTCTACCAAGGGCAAGAGTAACCTCCATTGCTCCACCCACTTTTGTTTCTGGCCCTGCCCACAGCTGACATGCAGTCCCCATAAGTTTCCTTTTGAAAAAATGTGATTCTTGGACTGAAAGGTATGGAATCTTACTGGAGGAGCACCACATGCTGGTCACCCCCACTCTCATGATGCTTTAAGGCAGGTCTCTGACCTAAGACGGAACAGGTATACACAAGTTTAATAAGGAAGCAGGCACTTGCGTAGCTCTTTTGAAAAATGCTACTAAAATCACAGGCCTGAAATTCTTATGTTGTATGGCATAGCACCTTTCCCCCTACCTGCTGCCATGTGTACAGCCAAGTTTTAACTGATGCATATATGTCACACTCCCACAATACTATTGGTATTGTACTAGGGCTGTATCCCAGATTTGACCAAATCTCAAGCCAAGTCAACCTGATTCAGGTGGGTCAGCTTTGGTTGATTTGAAGTTGAGGCCTAAGGATAACTGATAGATTATTTTTATTGTTAATAGGAGCTGACAATTTTGCTTGGTTTTTTAAATGTTATACTCAGACACACACATACACATACATGCGCACGCACACACACACACACACACAATCTGAACACTATTATGTTTTACTGAAAGATCTTCATGATAAGCTAGGTTCTATGTCCACTGTAAAGAAGCAGTATGCCTCTGAATAGCAGTTTCTGGGCATTGCAAATGGATTAAGGTCATGCTTGTGGGTTTCCCATAGGCATCTGGCTAGTCACGATGAGAACTAGATGCTGAACTAGACTGTTCTTATAGCTGCATTACATTTGGTAGGGTTCAGAATAAGAAGCAATAACCACAATGCGATGATTGTGTTTTCTTCAATATTTTACTGATAAGACAATACTGTCCTTTGACTTTACAAAAAGGGGGGGGGGGGAATCCTGAGAAGAATGTTATACAGTTAACTGTGATGTGGAAACGTGTGAATTAGAACAACAGTATCTTTATATATAATTAAAGAAACTACTGCTAAATGAATGTTACATTACTTTTCTTTATTACAAAAATGGGGTAAAGATTACATAAAACAAAATGGACGTTAAACAAGTAATGAAAGACGTGCATAAGGTTACAAATGTTTTTGACATTACACTTGGGAAGATCTTGTGGGACATTACACTTACAATGCACACACTTGTTTTAAGGAAAAGATATGATGCATGACAGTAACCATCAGTGTGTACTAAAGCCATTGAGACAGAATGTCAATGAGACATGAATGAATGAATAAAGAGTTACACAGTGCTTCATAAACTACTTTAAAACTATATATTTCTACATTTGGAAAGTGTTTTGTTTTAAATAGCATTCCAGAGAAGATATTTAGTATGGACAGTTTCTCTCTCACACACACACCTCTACACCCCACACCCACACCTAAAATCATGGCTTATTGGGAATAAGAAGCAGTGACCCATGAACTTTAAAACCACAGTTCCCCATTACATCTGACCTTGGGGAACTGTGGTTTGCTCTAACCAAAGCTAGTTAAAGCAAACTAGGATCAAACTCTGGTTTGAACCAGGCTAGACTAGCTTAAGCCAGCTGTTGGGAACCTTTGGTGCTCCAACGTTGCTGAAATACAACTCCCATCATCCATTACCACTGACCATACTTGCTGGTGCTGTTGGGAGCTGTAGTACAGAAACATCTTGAAAGCCAAAGGTTCCTGACATCTGCTTTAAGTGAACCAGACATATGCTGGATATGCTTGATTTATTTTTCATGTGTTACAATTCAAATATGATTAGTAACTAAAAGAAAATAACAAAATAATGTTAAGACCAACTTTATATCAAATAAAAACAATTATTTTACAACCTGCAAATATACATTCCTGTAATTTGATTACTGAAATAAAGAGTTTACATTAATGGGCAGCAACATGTTTTTGTATCCAGAGCTTTAATGCTAAGTAGATGTCTTTGAAAGATTATGAAATACAAGAACAAATAAAATGCTAACTGATTCTAAGATTGATACACAATGCTCAATTTATTTCAATGTGTCTACTCTGGGCATGGCTGAAGCTGGATATCACACACAGTTTTGAACTTTGTGAATTAGTGGGTGCTTTAGTGAGGGTAGCTGTATTGCTGCCTAGAGATTTAGCTTTAGATGATGCCCTGCTTGTCACACCTTTAAATTCTTAGAGAATTGGTGTGGCCCTCTAATAAAAAACCCCCATAAAAATATGTTGCAATAATTAGAGAAAAATGTTATTACCCACTCACATAGCACTTACTATTTAGTTAAATGCCTGTAAAAGGATCAGATTGGGCTAATAGTCTCTGGGCTCACACCATCTCTTTCCCCTTTCCCCAACCTATTTCTGCTTCCTTTGCTTCAGCACCTCCCCTTCACAACTCAGACTCTGTTTCATGGCTCTCCCTCCCTTATTCAGCACCCCTGTGCTGAAGTTCCTGCCCTTCATCTGAGCACTCAGATGTTTAATTTCCCATTCCACAGTCACAGCATCCCATCACCTTCTCCCTCCTCACTCCTCATCAATATTTTTCAATGTTGAGATAGGTCAGAGCTGGATCAGGAGCTGTGAATATGATCCTGCCCCTTGTTTTGTCCACAGGAAAAGCCTCACTGAAAGATGACAAGAGAACGTGTAGGGACTCTTCATCCCAGGGGTGCCAACTTGGGATCCAGGCAATGGGTGCCCAATGACACCTGTGACATAACATGACATTGCAGTGTCATGATGTCATGTTAATCAGTGTGCCGCAGCAGAGCTTCTGAGGCCTGACAGGGCCTCGGACGCCTCAGAGATCATGCCCAAGGCCTCCCACACAACCTCCAAAGAGACTTCTGGTTTGTACTGGAAGAGCTGTTGGAAGGCCTGGTTGGGCCTCCAGCGTGACTTTGGGTAGAAACCAGAGGTCACATGGGAGCCTGCAGTGTGGGTACCAAGCACCCAGAAAAAAATTGTGGATGCCCGGGCATCTAGGTCACCCAATGCTTGGCACCTACGCTTCACTTACATTCAGTCTGAATGCCTGAAAGTCATGAATGCCTTTGCCATGGTCAATGTAAAGGGCAGTACAACTGATTCTACCCCAAACCCACCCACTGAAGTGTTCCTTTCCAAATAAGATATCTCGCATGTTTCCAGTGTTGTCTCTTTGGTAAGAAAGAGGTAGTCTGCTGCTGCCTTGCTTCCAGATATTTTTTGAGAGTTCACTTCCCTGATGTAACTGAGAAGCCATTTCATAGTAGAAAGACAGTAGGGAGAAATATAGACCTAAACCATCTAGAACCACCAGTTGTTGCTACTCATTAGTGCCCATATAGACTAATAGCTGTAATAAGGGGGGCGGGCAATGCAGATGACACACATTTGGTAGCAATCCCCTCTGTTTCTCTATATATCCTATAGTATGCTTTTTATATATTCCATTTATATATGGCACTTCACTACTTCAGCGGGTATGGCTCTTTATTGCTTGTATGGAGACATGCAATTTCAAGCTCTTATTAGAATCAACAATGCTATAGGCAGCCTCATTGCTGACTGATTAGACAAATTATATGGGAAAATTTATTTATTCATTTATTAAAATATTTCTAGAGCATTATTCATACACAGCAGTAAGGCAGTTTACAAAAAAGCAGAATTACAATAAAATTACAATAAAAAACAAATTGGCATTAGAAGCCAGCAGAACCCTCAAAAAAATAATAATGCATTTTCAGCTAGTGCCAACATTGCATTAATATATATGCTTTCTGCAACTCACAGGGAAGGTGGTTTCACAGGGAGGGTGACACTTGAACAGACCCTCTCTGTGTGAGTTGTAGAACAACCCAATATGTTTCTGAGCATCTGTATAAGATATAGCCCAAGTGGTTCCTTCCAGGTGTGACCATTGGCCATCAGCTGGGGCTGATGAAAGTTGCAGGCAACATCTGGAAGGCTCTACATTGGCCACCCCACCTTAAAAATTCCCAGTCCTATTTTAAGTTCTATTGTTGTTATATTTCTATAGGATCCATAGTAGGTTTACATTAACAAGACGTGCAGATCGTAGAAGGAAAGGATGCTAACTAACAGTAACATCTAGTATCTAAATGATTATTTACTTATTAATTTTGACAGGCCAATCAAACTGACAGGCTTCAATTCATCAAGATGTTTAGGCTTATGAATATTTAAAGCATATACACTAGCAGAGAGGATATGCACATGGTTAAGTATTTTTAGGACATCTGCCTAATGCAGATTCCCAACATATTACTAAAGGTTTTAGGAGTGAAGAAAGTGTATATAAAATAACATATCAAGTGTAGCTCATTAAGGTTTTGAAGTTGCAAAACAGTTGCTAGGTATTATTTGCTAAATTATAAATTGGCTAGTGAAGTTCCCAATATGAATGATATGTTGAATGATACCCATAAAAATAATGTGAAATAGAACATTTACTTTCCTAAATATAATACATAAGTGGATATCACTGACCATTGAGAAGTTTCAATCTTATGCTCTGTATTTGAAACACAGATTGAATGATAAGCTTATTACTATGATAAGCTTATTACTATGATAAGCTTATTACACGTGACTCAAAGAAGTAGGAGGCCCAGGGTTCGCTCTGATTGTTTAGAAATACACAATCGCTTTGAGGTCCTCTCCCCTAGCATGGAAGACGAAGAGCAGACTCCATTTGAGGATCTCTCCCTCATTACAGTCGATCAGGTATATGAAGATGAGCAGCAAAGTCAGTCCTCAGGGAATGTGCAGGCGACCTTGGAACGGACAGCTCACGGAAGAACCCCGACCATACCTAAGAGGAGGCGTGTAGTGGTGATAGGGGATTCCCTACTGAGGGGAACAGAAGCAGTGATCTGTGGGCCTGACAAGATGTCTCAGGAAGTGTGCTGTCTCCCCGGGGCTAAGATCCAAGATGTAACTGAACGACTGCAAGGAATCATAAAACCCACTGACAAATACCCCTTCCTCTTGGTTCATGTGGGAACCAATGACACTGCAAGCAATAGCCTCCAGAACATCAAAAGAGACTATGAGGCTCTGGGCAGGAAATTGAAGCAATTAAATACACAAATTGTCATCTCATCTGTCCTCCCAGTTGAACGACGTGGCCCAGGGAGAGAGGGGAAAATAGTGGAAGTGAACAGCTGGCTTCGCAAATGGTGTAAACAAGAACGGTTTGGATTCTTAGATCACGGACTGCAGTTTCTTGAAGATGGACTTCTGGCAAGCGATGGGCTGCACCTCACAACGGTTGGGAGGAATGTTTTTGCCAAAAATCTCAGAAACCTCATCAGGAGGGCTTTAAACTGACTAATGTGGGGGAGGGAGACAGTGCTCCTGAAGGTAGGAGTCTATCAATTGATGAAGATGATCATCCAAATGTCATAGACCAAATGGAGCAAACAAAATGAACTCAGGCTTGCTAGAGAGGTTAAAAGCAACAAAAAAGGCTTTTATGGGTATGTTCGTAGCAAAAGGAAGAACAAAGAAACAGTGGGGTCACTCAGAGGAGAAGATGGTGAAATGCAAACAGGGGACACAGAAAGGGCTGAACTCCTCAATGCCGTCTTTGCCTCAGTTTTCTCCGATAAAGAAAACAATGCCCGACCTGAAGAATTTGGAGCAAATGATTCAGCAGAGGAAACACAGCCCAGAATAACTAAGCAGATAGTACAAGAATACTTGGCTAGTTTAGATGTATTCAAGTCTCCAGGGCCAGATGAACTGCATCCAAGAGTATTAAAAGAACTGGCAGATGTGATCTCAGAACCACTGGCAGTCATCTTTGAGAATTCCTGGAGAACAGGCGAAGTCCGGCAGACTGGAGGAGGGCAAATGTTGTCCCTATTTTCAAAAAGGGGAAAAGAGAGGACCCAAATAATTACCGCCCAGTCAGTCTGACATCAATACCAGGGAAGATTCTGGAGCAGATCATTAAGCAAACAGTCTGTGAGCACCTAGAAAGGAGTACTGTGATCACCAATAGTCAGCATGGATTTCTGAAAAATAAGTCATGTCAGACTAACCTGATCCCGTTTTTTGATAGAATTACAAGCCTGGTAGATGAAAGGAACGCAGTGGATGTATCCTACCTTGATTTCAGCAAGGCATTTGACAAGGTGCCCCATGATATTCTTGTAAAGAAGCTGGTAAAATGCGGACTTGACTATGCTACCACTCAGTGGATTTGTAACTGGCTGACTGACCGAACCCAAAGGGTGCTCATCAATGGTTCCTCTTCATCCTGGAGAAGACGGACTAGTGGGGTGCCACAGGGTTCTGTCTTGGGTCCGGTCTTATTCAACATCTTTATCAACGACTTGGATGATGGACTCAAGGGCATCCTGATCAAATTTGCAGATGACACCAAACTGGGAGGGGTGGCTAACACCCCAGAGGACAGGATCACACTTCAAAACGACCTTGACAGATTAGAGAACTCGGCCAAAACAAACAAGATGAATTTTAACAGGGAGAAATGTTAAGTATTGCACTTGGGCAAAAAAAAATGAGAGGCACAAATACAAGAAGGGTGACACCTGGCTTGAGAGCAGTACACGTGTAAAGGATCTAGGAGTCTTGGTTGACCACAAACTTGACATGAGCCAACAGTGTGACGTGGCAGCTAAAAAAGCCTATGCAATTCTGGGCTGCATAAATAGTAGTATAGCATCTAGATCAAGGGAAGTAATAGTGCCACTGTATTCTGCTCTGGTCAGACCTCACCTGGAGTACTGTGTCCAGTTCTGGGCACCACAGTTCAAGAAGGACACTGACAAACTGGAACGTGTCCAGAGGAGGGCAACCAAAATGGTCAAAGGCCTGGAAACGATGCCTTATGAGGAACGGCTAAGGGAGCTGGGCATGTTTAGCCTGGAGAAGAGGAGGTTAAGGGGTGATATGATAGCCATGTTCAAATATATAAAAGGATGTCACCTAGAGGAGGGAGAAAGGTTGTTTTCTGCTGCTCCAGAGAAGCGGACATGGAGCGATGGTTCCAAACTACAAGAAGGAAGATTCCACCTAAACATTAGGAAGAACTTCCTGACAGTAAGAGCTGTTCAACAGTGGAATTTGCTGCCAAGGAGTGTGGTGGAGTCTCCTTCTTTGGAGGTCTTTAAGCAGAGGCTTGACAACCATATGTCAGGAGTGCTCTGATGGTGTTTCCTGCTTGGCAGGGGGTTGGACTCGATGGCCCTTGTGGTCTCTTCCAACTCTATGATTCTATGATTCTATGACTATCCTACAATTTTCATGTAATCTATTTTTGCCTTTAGAAAAAAATGTATTCCCTGGTATATTAAAAACATAACAAAATTATTAGACCTACGTACCTGCATAGTAGTTGCTTAATCATGAGACCTATTAGATGCCCAAAGGTAAGTAGTGTAAATTGTCTGACTATATAAAATGTCTGACTATTTAATAAGTAAAAATCATTAATTTGAAGAAATAAATAATTTTATTTATAGAAGTCTATGGTTGATGCAAGAAAGACTGAATAACTGAGCAAACTTCTCAGTGGTCAAAATTTTATGTAGGAAAACCAGACAGAGATGTCCTTTTTCCCTGTTCTGGAATACCAGCATGCTACGTTAAGTAAAATATACAAATGAAATAAAAGTAAATAATTAGATTAGTAAGATATCACTATTGTCATAGGATATCATGTATCTCTTATAATATTATGTTTTTCAGAACTGAAAACATCACCCCAGTAGCTCTTTGGGGAACCTTTGGACCTGCAGATGTTGCTAAACAGCATATCCCATCAGCCCTAGCAAACATGGGCAATGGCCAGGGATTATGAGAGCTGTAGTTATAGAATCTAGAGAGCCAAAGATTTCCCACACCTGCATTAGAGAAGCATTTTGATTTGCTGTTAACCATGATAACTCAGAAAAGTATGTTACTTTAACAACTAAGGGCAAGGAGAGAGTAAATCAAAGTTCCCATTTGTGTGGACTAAAAAATATCGGAGACACTTGGAGCTAATCCTACATCTGATCACTTGCTCATGTTCGGAGAGGAAAGAGCTATTGATGGCTACTAGACATGATGGCTATGTTCTGCCTCCATAGTTGGAGGCAACATTGCTTCTGGGTACCAGTTGCTGGAATCCACTGGAGGGGAAAGTGCTCTTGTTCTCAAACCCTGCTTGCTGGTTTCCCAGAGGCAAATGGTTTGGCACTGTGAGACAGGATGCTGGACTTGATGGACCATTGGCCTGATCCAGCAGGCTCTTCTTATGTTATATTTATGTGTAATAAACTACTTTGTGTGGTGTGTGTGTGTGTGTGTTTGTATGTGTTAAGAAGTTATAATTGTGGATATAATGGAGAATACTCTATTCCTACCAAACATGATTAAATGAACCAAGATTTCCACCTCCAATGTTCTGAAGAGGTGGCATTAAGTATGAATGTTGAATGTGTAAGTTTATGTCTAGAGTCAATGGATAGAACAAACACCATTAGATGTACAACTGGATAAGTGTTTAATGTTTCATGTATCTGTATTTGTTTAAAAAACAATAAAAATTGTGTGGGGGGGAGGAGTTATAAATATGGATGGGATGTTGTTTATCTTGGGCAGTACTTCCAAAAATTATAAATTTCAAGCAATGTCAATTATTTAATTATCGCAATACATTAATGAAATGGCAAACTAAAATAAATACTTTAATGAGGCGAAACAAGAGATACATCCTACATTGTTGCCTTAAGGGGGATAGGCTGGCATTACCGCATATTGCTGATTATTTTTATGCTTGTCAGTTGAAGGATTTATCAGGAAGCATCATGGCAACAAATGGAACAATTTGAGTCCTTAATGTATTAGAAGTTTGGAAATAATAACTGATATACAGTAAGGATAAAATGGAAGGGGAGAATCATATCCTCAGAACAGTCCACTAGCTGCTGCCAGATGTAATCCAAATTTCATAAAGCAACATTTCAGGGGTGGAAAGCTCTAAGCAAGCATGAATTTACTGATACCTTTAAAAAGTGAAGATATGAAAGCTGACTACTGTAATGCAATTCTGTTCCCTGTTGATTTCCATATTTGAGAAATATTACAGAGTCTGAAAATGTGTTTTTCACACTGTTTTAGAGAAAGAAGTTCCTTTGGTGGAGAGGAGGTGCAAATCTTGCTTTATACCTTTTTTAGGTAAATGAGAGCATAGCATAGCATACCATACCATAATTGCTACATAATAAAATGGGAAGTAATTTCCAGAGTGCTGAATCCACATGGGAAAAGTGCTGCTTTTCCAAGGGTAATAGAAATTTTCCTCCAGCAATAGGAACAGATGTGACACAGGTGAAATGAGGCATATTGATATCTCAGTTCTGATGCTGTCGAGTGACATAACTACAGAAACTATACAATAAGACCTGTGGCCTTTGGGTTATTATTTAAAGTTAGATTTTAAATTTCACATAGAGATACTGAATAGTATGAAACAGAATCCAATGATGAATCAGAGTTTTATTAGAGGATTGTTATATGGTAGTTTAAAATCATCAGGTATTATAATTATTTATCTGTGATCTTTACTTCAATATGTATTTCTAGATATATGTTTTAGTGTGTTATTCCTTTATATTAGCTGAACATTTATATGTATTTATATGAAAGGATGTGTTTTACCCTTAATACATAAAAAGAAAGGCCTTTCCCTATAAATTAATCCCTGTCATTCCAATAATTTACATACTAATAAGGCCAGTGATATAAAATATTGCCTATTACTGTGTTAATGGAATTATCACCAATATCTAATCTGGTGGATGTATTGAAAAGTAACAACATTTGGTGTAAAATTATTAACTGTCTCATATGGGAATGATTATTATTTTTTTGTAAAGATGTATTAGTTAAGGCAGGAATGGCTGCATTTTACCTACAATAAATAGTATATTATACTCTCAGTCTTGGGACGGTATTCTGAGAGAGGTTTTAGTTGTCTGAAGAATTGTGATAGGAAGGAAAAATAGAAAGGGATTGCCTAGGGAACTTACAAAGTCTATAGAGGTACGAAATGGCTGCTTGTTTGTTTTTGAATATATATACACATATAAATCTAAACTATGTTAAAATATATATTAGGCAAAAACGCTCCGGCCTGAAGTTCTGCATGCATTCCAGTATGCTTCTGCAGGTTTCCCCATTGACTTTAATGTCAGAAATATCATTGTACAGGGATGTATAAACAGGCTCTGACAGCACAGTGAATGGAAAAACACAGGTAGGGACAGTAAAACTCTTTATGGGTATTTAAGAGGTCCCAACTATATTTAATCGTCCTTTAGAAAGGGCTGAACGTCAACACTTTGCTTTAAAAACAAAAAACAAACAATGTCATAAGAAATAACAAAGAGCATATAAATACATCTTAATAAAGGCACAGCAATATGCATAGTGGCATATATGAAACCAAAGTATTCTAATAGACTATTCAAGTCATGTGATAAAATTGAACTACAGGTCAACCCATGGGCCAATGAATAACTATGCTTGTGGTTGTTGCTGTTGTTGTTTTGCAAAGAAACATAATTGAGACAGAATGGCAACATTTTACTCCAAACCATGCTACAAGTAGCTAATCATGTTGTGTGTTTGCCATAAGATTGAAACTGTTTCCACAAGTGATGCTGAGAATCTATCATTTTGAACTGAATCTACTTCTATACCATGAAGATTCTACATTCAAATTGCATATGCATGAAATACAAAAGATGATTTAAGCATCACTTCTGAAAACATTCTTAGGGTTTCCCCAATAAAAAAAAGCCACTCGTAAGGAACATTCATTCATGCATAGTTTCTTCAGTTGCTTTCATGTTGATGTAATATAACAAATGTTTAAAGGAGCTCCAGAAAGTCCAATAGTATCCAGGTCTGTTATTTCCCCTTAAATAGGAAGTTCACAGAAAGAAAGAAAAACCTCGTACAATGTTCTGCATGGTTCACCACCAATATGAAAACGTGCACAATAGACTTATGACTATAAGGAAAACAAAGCCAGCAGCATTCAGCTGCCGTGACTGGCATCCATTTCCACCTTTACGGGCTTCGCAGCAGGTATCTGCTTTGATGAAGATTGATATAAAAATCAGAAGTGTAAGAAAAAAATTGACAAAAATGAAAAAAATATTATAAAATGTGAAAAAAGAAAATTAAAAGGAAACAGTGATAGTGAGAAAGAAAAAAGAGAAAAAATAATTAATGCAATATTTATACAATGTCAAAGACATTTACTTAAACCAATTACTTTAAAATGTTGAAAATGTAGGTAAATGAAGGGCCCTTTTTAAAAAACGTGAAACAAATATCGTCTGAAGTAGGAGGAATTACCAGGTTAAGATACTGAATATACTTTCAGTAAAAGTGCACCATAAGAGCCCTAGGACAGCAATATGAATTTCAGGTGGAACCACACCACTGCTAATCCCATTTTAGTCCTTCTACTAATATTATTAGACAAGCCAAGATGCCATGTTACCATTCAAAATCTGATTTTGCAAGATTGCAATGGAACAAAATGGCCTCCCATTCACCAACATTTAATACCTTGCCAAGGTGCAGGCAATAAATTATGAGTCATTATGTTGCCTTCAGCTGATCTGCAGTACATATTAGTTAGATACAGCTCTTTCTGTTCCGTTACTTTGGAAGTACTGAGAGGCTATGCAATTTTCATCTTTTAAAGTGTTGGTAGAAATCCTATTGAAGTGGCTGAGCTATAAATCAGTTTGGCATATCTTGCAACACCGTGCAGGTTCCACATGCAATGTATATGGATGGTGGTGGCATGTATGAAGCCCAAAGCTCTATCACATGAATGACCTTATCTGATTGGTAATAGCAAAATACCATTCATCCATTCATTTTATGTAAGAAATAAGTTGCACTGGGAAATAAAAAATGTTCACAGAAATCTATGGGCATATGTAACTCAAGTCCATTAATTCCAGTGGGTCTATCCTGATTATGAATTAGATGGATGTAATCCATCTTCCTCCCAATGAAGTACCTCAGTTCTAGCCATGTCTACTCAGAAATAACTCTTATTGAATGAAATGAAGCTTATTCCCAAGTATGCAGGGTGATGATTGCAGCCTAAGTGTCTTTGACACCTCCAGTCTTTGATCAAAGAGCAGAATTGGGAAACAACAAATGGAGGGTGAATCTTTCTCTTCCTGTGCCCTACAAATCACCAGCAGAGCAGAAATGGTGGGTGAGTGGGAGTATATATTAGTTCTGGATTTTTATTTTTATTTTTTTTGTGTGTCTTTTAAACAGTTTCACAATGAGAGAGAAATAATTACATCAGATCCAGGACTGGGTTTGCTCCAGTTCTGGGAGCATGATAGGGACAGTTTCATGCTCAAACATAAATGTTCCCATCACCATTTTTGACATTAGTGCTCCAGTGTTGGAGAGAAACTGGCTGTGAACTTTTCCACAGCAACATACAGTAGAGGAAGCCTCTGATTTCATACCTCCTTCTCCAAGGGAGATCCAATAGCATATATAGCAAATGCAACTAATAGAATTTTCTATGCCTCTGTCCTACAGGACTTTAAATGTAAGATTTCTAAGTAATTCATGTTGAGTTTCTGACTTTCTGCTGCTCTTTCTGGTAAATAGCTATGTTTCACCTTAGCCTTCTCACATTCCATTGGAAAATTACTCCAGATGCCTCTGGATCAGCACATAAACTTCTGAGGCATCAGCCTATTTTTATGCTGGGGATGGTGACATGCTGCTCAGAAGAGGTATGTAATTCCCAGCAAGCATGCTCCACTTAGCCTGACCTATACTACTTTCCCCAACTAGTTTTTTCCCCCTTAGAAAGAAATATTGGAAGCTGTTGAGATACAGACAGGACATCTCTCCAAGAAGGGCTTGGAGATAATAGCCTGTTAGATCAGGCCAATTGCCCATCTAGTCTAGCATCCTGTTATCACAGTGCCAACCAGACGCCTGTGGGAAACCAGTGAGCAGAACATGAGCACAAGAGCACTCTCTTGTGGTTTCCAACAACTGGTATTTGGAAACATTGCTGCCTCCAACTGTGGAGGCAGAGCATAGCCATTATAGCTGGAAGCCATGGATAGCCCTCTTCTCCATGAATTTGCCTAATCATCTTTTAAAGGCATCCAAGTTGTTCGCCACCACTGCCTCCTGGGGGAAAGAGTTCCATAGCTTGACTAGCTAGCTTCTATGACTCCCAGATTTCACTCCTGCTCTGTCACTTCCAGTTCAGACCCTTAAATTAAGATTTTTTGGGGGGTCCAACATGCACCACTTTACACTTGTTTATATTGCATAGCATTTGCAATTTTACTGCTCATTCGCTCACTTTGGAGAGGTCCTTTGTTCAAATTCTCTTTTTTGTTTTTGAGAACCCTGAACAATTTAGTGTCAGCAGCAAACGTAGCCACCTCACTGCTTACTCCTAACTCTGAATCTCTAGGATCTCTCAGCTGGTTGAGCAAAGGCACTTTCTAGACATCTCTAAGATGACAGCAACTAGGAGCAACATTGCACAACCCAACAGCATTGATCAGGTCTCTGTTTCTGAGACAGTAGATGCCACATTTGAGAAATGGGAAGAAATGACTATTACACAGTTCTCTTGCTTTGAAATGTCCTCTACTTTTGAACCAAGGCAGTGCTTTCCAAATTATTTAAGAATGTGAGCAGCTTAATATGGAGGGTTTGAAATAAAGGAGCACAAAAAGGAAAGATAGCAGTGTTGGTCCATAAGAAAAATTACACACTCCACAGTAGGGCAATAATTTTATTAGGTCAAGAAAAATATCACAAAATAGTGTCAAATTTAATAATTGTGTGATTTTCTCCTAATAAACACATTTTTATGCAGTGCGTGTTTTGCAGTGAATTTATCCTAATATAATCCATTTTGTATGTAATCCTCACCAATATATTCATTTTTATGCACAATTGTTCCTAACAAATTCATTTTTAATTAGTTGGAGAACTGAGTTGAAAAGTCAGATAAGGGCGAATTTCAAAGAATAGTTGTTTCTCCATTCCCATAGTATTTCAGAAACTAGGAGTTTGATAAATTCACCTTTAAAAGTGAACTGAATTCTCCAAACCCATTCCTAGAAAGAACCATATAATTTACCCACTTATAGTTCTTACAGAGCATACTGGTGTGGCAATGTAACTACTGCACTGTAGATGCTGTTACATGTTGAGTGGTAATAGGACAGAGAGGAAGAAGCAGACCTGATTGTCAAGATTTCTTTCCCATAGAACCCTACAGGGTGGACTCAGAGACCCACAATGGTTTCTTACTCCAAGTTCTGCTTGGCAGGTTCTAATCACAGTATCCCTTTTTTGATAAACAATCCTTACAGTATAACCTGTTTTCTTTGGCTCACCACTGAAGTTTACACTCAGACTTCCTCCCTTGGGTATCTCCCTTTCACAGCTCATCATCTCACAATTATCTCAATATACCTATGCTGGCAAAAGATGTCTGGAGTTTATCATTCATCTGTACTGGATCATGGAAACCAGCAAGCTGTGCTTGCAAAGAACAGTAACATGACTGAAGCTGTGTACATGCTACCACTGGTGTTTGAAGATGAGTACTACATGATGTTATACACAATTGATATGTAACTTGTATTTTCTTGAAAAATACTCTTAAAAAAAATTAAACTATTAAAGCTTTTTCATAATGCAACAAAGTAAAAGAAACTAATCTAAATAAAAACAAAAACAAAGAGAGAAAGAGAAAACACCAAATGAAAACAAAAAAGAATGGAAGAAAATTAAAAAAGAAGAAAAATATAAAGCAATTTTGATTTTCTGTTTGTCAGTTACATAAAATAAATAATTCAAAATAGACATTCTAGAATGACATCCAACTGATCTACTTTCTGTTAGGCACCCCCCCCCAATCTTCTGACCCAAATGTCTCAAATTAATTCATTTTACTTTTATTTATTTATTTATTTATTTATTATTAAGGATTTTCTTGTTTAACAAGGGTTCTCTAATTCTTGATATTAATAAAAGTCTGAAATGGTTTTTATCTAATCAAACGTATCAACTTCTTCTCCAATAACTTCAACTACCATTCCTCCATATTAAACAATAATAACTCTTTCCATATTTGTCCACATAAGACTCTTTCTGCTGTGATCATATATTAAAATAATATTCCATAGTTCTTTACTTATGATGTATTCATCAATTCACACCTAGTTCAGTTTCTTCCATTTCCTGTTGAATTTGCCATGGTTCTGCATCTTGATTTTTAAAAATTACCCTTCTGTTTACACTTCATTCTACTCCATCAGGACTCCAGCATTTGGCTGTTTCATTTCTCTAAACTCCTGTGTGAAGGGTTTCTTCTATTTCACCAACCACTGCCTCCAACTCTAGAATTTCACCCTCCTTTTCTGGCAATCTTTTATCTATATTGTTCTCTGAAGTCTCTGTGTCATATTCAATTCTGTTTTACATTTCATCCTTCTCTGGTCTGCTTTCATTCACCATTTCATCAATCTTAGCTCTAATCACTTTTATTTGCTTATCAAACATTTCCTGAAGGATGCCAACAGTCAATGGAATGTCCAACATTACATCTGCCATCTTCACCTTAAGTTCTTAACAGCACTATCTCTTATCAAAACACAAACCTTTCCCATGGAGGAGGTATGAAGTGGCAAAATTACTATCGATTTCAAGGCAACACTTTCATCAATAAAACAGAGAATTAAAAATAATAAAATAAGAATTATCAGCACTCAGAGCTCCCTTGACCTTTTAAAACTTTATTGGTTCAAACAATTAGAGCATGTTTTTTTTCCTCCTGCCTTGAATGAACAACTCTTCTTAAGGCCAGAAAGTAGATCATACGCCAGATTAAATTTCCACTGGCAAACAGAAATCTTTCTCAGTCATAAAATATAACTGCCTCAGAGATTGTTAGAAAAAGGAATGCTTTTCAGGCTCATACCCATCAGGGCTCTTACATGGCTTTTGGGCAAAATGTTGATTCCTCTACTCATAAGTTGCCCATCCTTGTTCAGGTTCCCAGGAGCTGACAGCTTCTCAGTCGCCCAGTGTAGAAAATGGCCTTTTCAGAGTATCAGGCATTAATCCCCTGTTCACTCTTATCTCTAGATTACTTCTGGATCCACAGCTGTCTCTTGAGGCTCAGGCGGCCTTGCTAGCATGGTTTAGCTTCTGTTAGGTTTGTCCAGTAACCCAGCTGCACCCTTACCTGGACAAGGATAGCCTAGCTTCTGTTGGCCAAAAAACAAAACGAAACCTCAAAAAAGCTCAAAAACTTTTGTTTTTGAAACATGGCAACCCTGGGACAGGACTTTTCTGTGGTAGCTCCCCATTTGTAGAATGTTCTCCCAGGGAGGCTCAACTGGCACATTCATAATATATCCTTTGGTGCCAGGCAAAAACTTTTTTCTTCAAACAGACTTTTGGCTGATTAATACTCTATGACCTTTTAGATGTGTTTGTGGGAGAGGCATAATTGGTTTGTTTTTATTATCAGTTTTGTTTTATTATGTATTCTTCTGTTCTCATTTCATATGTTTGTGTTGTGGACCACCTTGTAATCTTCAGATGAAGGGCAGTATACAAATTTTATTATTAATAATAATATTTTTACTGAATCGATATTGAATCCTCATTATATCACAAACATTCTGCCCCAAGATGTAGAGAACATATCTGTGTCCTTGGGTACACTCTTTGGATCTTAGACTATGTACTTAAAACTAGGGGAATATCAATCTTAGAAATTTCTACATGATCAATGCTGAATTCCAGTCAAAGAGTCTATACTGATATAATATGATATGATAGCCAACTTCAAATATCTAAAGGGCAATCATAACAATGACGGAGGAAGCTTGTTTTCTGTTTCTCCAGAGGTAGGATCTGGATCCATAGATTCAAATTATATGAGATGAGTTTCTGCCTGAACATTAGGAAGAACTTTCTGGTAGTAAAAGCTGTTCAACAGTGCAATGGACTCTATTGGGAAGTTGTGTACTCTCCTTCACTGGATGTTTTTTAAATAAAGGTCAGATGACCAGCTGTCAGGGATTTTTAAATCTATGATTCCTGTATTGCAGGGGATTGGAATAGATGGCTCTGTGTCACTACCAACTATAATTCTTTGATTCTATGCCAGGCAGGGCTGCCAAGAGGTGGATACAGAAGGTACTGATTTACAAGACAGCAGGGGTCCTGGACTCTGAGATTCCATTTAAAAAAGAGGTGCTAGACCTCCCAGAAGGGAAGATATAAAGCAAACATGGAGGCAAATCTCTAAGTGATTTCTGTGAGATGACATGTCAGTCTGGCTGCTCACATCTTTCAGTGATTACAGTCAACGAGTGAAGTCAGAGCTGTGACTGATTAGTGAGTTGTTTGGACACCAAGCAACAGGAACACCTGTATTCCTAAAAAACTGTTGCTTTCACTCCTTGCCTCCTTCTGTCTAATTTTTTAGTCCCTGAAGACTCACTCCACAGTTCTAAAGACCTCATTTCCCCATGTGTTCTGGCATCCTTCCTTTCCTCTTAAGCAACTTTTCTGTGGTTGTTCATCTGAAAATAGGCACTGCCTTGAAGTTATTTTGTGCAAGTTATTTAAACAAATTTTCTTTTTTAAAAAAATGAAAGACATTAGAAGGAAAAGCAAAACAGAAGAGGAGAAATCACACAGTCTAGGGGAAAGTTACTGTGTAAGCACACTAGAAATATATTGATATATAGGGTTTAATGCAAAATATAGAAGAACAGTCTTCTTATAATTTTACCATAACTTATGATAAATGGAATGGAACCAAGTATATAATATATGCATAATTTGTTTACAAACTAAAATTACACAACATATTTGGGAAGATCATATTTACAAGCATTTTATGATGGTTCTAGATTGCAAAAAAGAAGTGCATAAAATGCAGGTCCACTTGTTGTTGGGCAAATTCACTCTTCAGTCTTATAGCTACTTCAGCCCACATTTGAGAACAATGCCATAATAGCTTTAATTATGTAAAGGTAAATTACTTAGGGCAGTAATACAAAGTGATGTGTTCTCTTACTTTTTTTTCCTGAAGAGCTAATTAATGTTCAAAAAGTGCTGAAGTTGCAAAAATATCATAATTTAATTGCAATTTGGGTAACGAAGCTGACATTGATGTTGATGATGATGGTGGTGGTGATGATAGTGACGAAACAGATTTACATTTTGCTTGGTGCAGAAAACTTTCTGCCCCTGGGTATAACATTCCCAGCAGCTATTTTTTACAAGTGCAGGAAATGAAAAAAAAAAAAAAGGTTGCACTTACCCCAAATTGTTGTTCATTAATCAGGTCCTCTATGCAGTCACACACATAGAACCACACATATACAAGTCACAGATTCTAGAGCTCTAAGCAGGCCCAAAGGTGCTTGGGTCCCTTTTTGACTGATGGGTTTTGACCTAGTGGACATGTGCTGACAGGCAGGCTGAGCACCTCTCTCCTCACTACTCAGTTCCTTCCTGACAACCAAGACCCTTTACAGGGACAAAGGCAGAAATCACGTGTTCCATTTGATATTACCACCCCAAAAAAATAAAAGTTACAGATATGTGCATTCTTCTTTTCAACTTTTTATCCATGTTCATTCCCACATAGTGACAACTGATGACCTAGGCAAGGTCGTAAGTGTTTTCAGGAGTAAAAAGCCTGAACAAAACTGCAGTCAATCTTTGCTCAAACATCCTGGGAATAATGTTTGAGATATAGTTCACACAGTAGCTTTGCACAGATCTGGAATATGGTCCACTGGAATGTGCCAATATGAGTAGAATCCCATATCTTGATGAAAATAATAATAATAAAATTGAGATGTAGAGGATCATATCATCATGCTCCATTACACTTTGGAATTATGACCGTTATATTTATTAGAATTTCTCTTCGTGAAAGTATCCACTTTAAATTGCCCTTCGGTTTAGTTGTACATCAGCTGTTCCACTAAAACATGGCAGATAGCATACAAAGGACTAACATAATTTGGTCCAGAATCTGCAGAATGGGCTCCATCTTTGATATTTTGTGCTCTGCTAGGGCAAGGAGAAACACTTCCTTATCTTGCCAAGATAAATCTAAAACAGAAAGGAGCATAGAACCCATTGTCTTTTGTTCTAAAAGTTTAGAGCTAAAATGCCCAGCAGAGTTTGATTCCCCCTTTATTCCATCATAATCTGGCTTTCTTTCCTTTGGACATGAATCTGCTGGGCAATTAACTGTTTTGTTCTGGAAGACAGTCAACTGAGTCATTTTGAGAGCATCTCTAAATCCTGAAGTCATTTCTGGGGTGATCACATAAGACGTTGTGTGATTTTAACTGCCTCAGCTACTTTCAGTTTCCGGTGAAGATTCATTTTGTAATTCCTATTTACCTGGCACAAGGCTGTATAAACTTGACAAACAATATAACTCTTTTAAGAAAGAATTCCTGTAACTACAGAGGAGATGTCAGTAGTACATCGCTATAGAGTGAGTCTTTATTACTCACTTCCCTAATTTCCATTTGCTCTTGATGGCCTATAAGAGTTTTATCTGTGAGTCAGCAGAGTGTCAGTCCATGAAATGTGTGCAGCTCAC
This sequence comes from Podarcis erhardii, assembly GCF_964252035.2. Lineage (NCBI taxonomy): Eukaryota > Metazoa > Chordata > Lepidosauria > Squamata > Lacertidae > Podarcis > Podarcis erhardii. Next base: position 50,603,709 of record NC_138508.1, on the reverse strand, counting down.
TGCGTTGTTAGTGCAGCTATTCTTTGTAATATGGAAAGACCAGCTGGCTCAGGGAATTCCAAATCAGCATCATCTGTTCAGCCATAAAAATGTTCCAGCAAATAACTGGAGATCTTGTTGATCCAGTCTGCAGATGCACCAAATGCTAGAGTGTTCATCTTTGGCCCTGTTTACTTTGAAGTTTTATCTCTGAAGCAGACAGTATCACTTGATTTCAGCAAAAGACACACCTGGGTCTATTTGTCAAATGAACATTTTTGCTTCTCTTTCTTTCACATTCTTTAAGGCGACATTGCCATGAGTTTTCAGTAGGGTGTCATTAATTGTATGGCAGCATCCTTCATCCCACTTGCTACTGCACTGAGAATAAGTCATACTCCAGGGCTGTACATAGGTCAATAATGCTTTAAACAAATCTCCATACAGCATATACTTTCTTCATCATGTATTTCACTGTGTGGCTCTTTCAATTACACACAGTTCTGGGTTATGTGGGCAACTTGTGCTACAGTTAAACAGTTTAAATTCAGCACTGGGAAACTGAGGCATTCATTATTACTGACTTTATTTGGTATGCTATATTTTGAGAATGTTAACTACAACACAGCCATCACTGAGGACTACATGCCTGTGGCATGTAGTGAATAGATATATTGGGGTACAATAAATGTAATTATTAAGTGCATCTTGGAATTTCAAGTCAAGCCATCCCTTCCTTTGTGGCATTGGGTGAGAATTTAGTGCCTGCTCTTGCAATCAAGCACCTTCCAAAATTATCCCATCTGCAATTCCTGTAGTCTCTCACCCAGAGATCACAGCTACATTTATTTTTTAGCTTTCTCATATGACTGCTTCCTCTAGAATTCTCAATGAACAATCCTCTTTTCCATTATTTTTTTGTATGCTAGAGGGAGTGATTTGACAAGTAATCCTGCATGGGCCTGCAGCTCAGGTTCAGAGATCTTACCAGCTTTCAATATAGAGTTTAAATTTCCAGAAATAACATCTAAAATATGCATTTACCTGTCATGCAGGTGCAACATTCAACTCTACTTTTGCATTTTTATCATTTGTTGAATCCTAAAATGTGGTATAAGGAGTTTGTGATCTGCTTAATTCTGGGCAGTTTGCACAGATATAGTCATAAAATAAGATTCCCAGCAACTGTTGATTTCTGTGTATCTTGTTTGTGCCGCAGACAGATTTATTTAGAAGATTTGCACACCATCTCTTAATCAGGTTTCAAAAAGTGGCTTATAACAGGCTGCATAAATTAAAACAAAAACCCAAGAACCCTTGTTCCTTAGGCTAACGCAGAGGCCAGTGCTCTTCTGACAGCTAGACACAAGATGATCTTTCACTTCCTGTGATGTTCTTCCTAGGAGAGGAAGGAGCAGCATCTCATTGGTCTTTGTTTCTTTGGTTGATGAGAGGACATAATGGACATAATGGTATTCCCTTTGCTTCTGCATTCCCAGTTTCATATTCGTATGTCAGCCATTGTCAAAATAGATTTGTGTATCTGCAGACTGTGCTCCTTGCTCCGGTGATAATACATCCAACTGATATTTTGACACACATCCCGGAATCATAGTGCCGCTTTTGTGGTAAATTATATGTGTATTTTACTTTTTTGCTTGACAAAAGCAATGGCAGCAGTTCAGGACCCTGAACTTTTCTCTTGTTCATTTCAATCCCTTTGGTGGAGAGGAAATCTACAAACGTCAACTCAGTAAAGGCAAGCACACTTTTTATCAATTCAGTTATATATTTTCAGTTCAGGTAATTAGTAATTGAATTAATAGGGGGTCTCATTGGCTCTTTCATCCTGAATAGTGAATCAATTACACTTTCAGGTGAATTTAGCATTTTGGCGTGTGCTTTTATTGCTTTTCGTTATCCTGCAGATCTTGAGAGTCTTTTACAGAATCAAGACTTGCTCATGAGAAAGCTTCTCTTGTGACATATTGGCTGCATTTACGCATTAATGTTAAACAGTGGTTTAGCATTATGAGGATGAGCTACAGTAAGCAATGAACTCATGTACACACAGGTCCAGCAGTACATCCCCAGGAAATTGTTTAATAGGCGAATGTTTGCATAACAAGCTGATGATTTCCATTATTTCTTATGGGAAGATTAATAAATCATGACTTGTCCGATCTCCCTCGTACCCTCCCTCCCTGGCAAAAGACAAAAAAAGTAAGGAAGTGGGCAAACTTCGACTGTTCAGATATCTGAATCAGCTGCTGGTGTAATGAGGTTTGGGTATCATTCTTTGTGTTCAGATAACTGAGATTTCAGATAATGAGCATTCTGATTTACTCCCTTCCCCTGGTGGGGTCTTGAGGAGTTTGGAAGCTTTTGCTTCTGTTTTACATTATCTTAGTGTTGCATCCCAAACCTAAAATGTGGTAAACTAAATATGGTTTATTGAAACAAGCCTGCTCCATAACAAATAATTTGAAGTTGGTTTGTTTCTATGATAGTTTGTTTTTAAAAAGGTGCATTTATTTATTTATTAAATTTGTACACTGCCTTTCATCCATAGATCTCAGGATGGTTCGTAGCATAAAAATACAAGATAAAAACACAAAATACATAATAAAAACAAGAACAAAATAATAACCTCGCTCTCCCCAACACCTCCCACAAACACATTTTAAAGAATATAGGGTGGTTGAAGAGAAATGTTTTTGCCTGGCTCCTAAAGGTGTGTGTGTGTGTGATGTTTTCATTAAAGGTTTCTTGGTTTACAAAAGTATGTGCAATGTCTATTTTTTCAACTTACATTTTCTACAGATCAGTTTCATTTGTTGAGACATTAGTGTTACATTTAAAAGTGTATAATTAAGGAGCCCAATTATAGAGAACAGAGTCAAAAATTAAGCCAGCTCTTAATACAATTGTCATGTATTGGATTATAATAAATAATTGATATTTAAATGGGTCTTTTCTTCAGCTTAAATTCTTCAAACTACTGTAAGCATTGAATGTTGATATCATTCACGGGATCAAGTACTGTGCAGGAATTTGAACTTTTCCTCCACCAGTTACTGTTGTAAAAAGTTTGTTCCAGCCTTAATTATATCCTTGATAAGGCACTATGTTCATGTGTGGCCTTAGGACAATCACCCTCTCATTCTAATCTATCTCAAAGGTGTGTTTTGAGGATAAAATGGGGAGGGCGTCATAGGAGCCAACTCCTAGGGGCTGAGGTCTGTTCAGCCCCCCCTAAAGTATTTGAGGGGCCCATCCCCCCTCCCCCAAGCGGATGGGCACTACCATTCAAATGGTGTGTTTGTGATGTGTATTTTGATCAATTATGTGGGGTGGGGCCCCCCTATTTTATTCACGTTGGCCCCCTTGCAGGGCATGTATACCACCCTGCACTTGTTGGGTGAAAGGTGGGGTGAACATGTAGTAATTAACAAGTACCATACATATTATCTGTTTCCTCTCTTTCTGTGCCAACAAACAAAGATAGATTTTATTCATCTTATTTCCTACACAGTTCTCACTGATGCTATAGAGATTTCTATACAGCAATCTTTCCCCTACCCATTCCCGCAGTGTTGCAAAACACTTCAGGGCTTAAATTCTGCTAGGGGCCACCAGAGTGATATTTCAAACCTGTTTTTACTTTCATATTTTAGCCTTGGGAGAAGTGCATAATAGTTGAGTGTCCTTCTTAGCATATGCCAAGTGAATTTCCTGTTGCAGCGATAATAATCAGATTAAGCACATCAAGGCTCAGGGTGCACTTTTGGGAGTACTAACATGTTTCTTTCTATTTTAAATTTAATTTTATTCTGTAAGTAAATCTATATGAGTAAACTGAAAGCTCTTTTCTATAGTGATGAGATTTGGAAGCAGGTAGCAGTATTGTAACAGGCTTGTACCCTATAATATCTTGAAATTAGGTACTGAATCCACCTTACCATTACAGAAAACTATGAAGCAAGAAAGAAACTCTAGTTGCAAAAGTAAACAGAAGTGTTTCACACATTTCCTATGGGGGGTTGCAGAAAAGAATATATCAGTGTTGTGTTTATTCAAGCTTCAAAATATGAACATATTGTTATACTTAAAATAAAAGTAAATGTTTTTAACCTCCAGATGAACCTTTAAAGTTCATAAGGCTTTCACTGTGAGTAATTAATGAAAATATAAAGGAATGGTTTAACTTGAACACTGACATTTTTTGCAAGTATATAGCACAACACGATCACATTAAATAGATTATCCATCATCTCTGCCTATGACAAAATGGGTTTGGTCAGGAAGAGTGAAGATGCTTTAACACATATGATGGAAAGGGTATGCAAGACATTCCAGTCAGGGACATAAAAGGTCGTAATATTTGTGGAATCTGAAAACAGTCCTAAATGCAATGACTGATGGGTGCGCTTCCATGAAATAATTGGCTTAAGTCCATAGTCAAGAAAATATTGCTATGTAAGCTGAAGGGTTGTGACTGGAAACAGCAGCTATTCATCCCAAACATCAACAAATAAATTCTGCCTTGCTGATAAACACAACCACTTAAAATATTTTAAAGAAATTGATTCACTGAAAAAGTATTAATATGTTGAGAATTATTGTACATAAGTTAAACTCTAGGGAGAACTGAGATATGTCTAGAAGCTTTCAATTTTATCTAAAAATAATCAATGTGGATTCCTAAGATAGCAATTGTCTTGATGATGATGGTTGAATCTTGTGATCTACCTTCAAATCTCCTGATAATATTAGTTTTAGTTTCCTACCAATTTGCTCTGGATACCAAACTGATATTGATATAATTGTGAGACCTAGAAAGTAATTGAGGATGGCAGAAATCCTTCTCAGTGGAGTTATATTTGATACCAAATGTGTCATAATGACCATGTTTGCATGCTTGATCAAGGCTTCATAAGCAATAATGATACCCAGCCTTATTTTCCTGGGTTGTTAGCTCAGGCATAGTTCCTTAGTTCAGGTGTAAAATGGAATGCTGGATTAACATAAGCCAAAAAGTTCACACTGCTGGATAATGGGAACAGTGTAGGGATGAGAGTGTAGCCAGATCATTCATGCATGGCTTTATTAAAACATTGTTTACAAAGTCCTGGATGATTATCCAAACATGGCAAATGTCCATCTTCCCACCCATTGTCTTTCCCTTTCCCTTTCAACTTTTATTTTAATGAATTTTTAAAAAAATGATTCTGTAGAAATAATCCATTAATCACAGACACCTATCTCATTTAGGCTTGTAATTTTCTGCAAGGTTTCAGATCTTGCACAATTTCTTTTGTGATTCTGAATAAAAATTATCTGCTTTTTATTATGCACTAGGCACAAGGGAGCAGGTGCACATGAAGAACTGAAACCGTGTATGGGGTAAACAAATCCACAACAAGGCTACAGGAACATTGGGGTTTGGCAAGGCATGATCAGTGGTGGGAGACAACAGAGGTCACCACCACCCTTTTAAGGTTCAAATGCAGATCAGGAAAGACACAATCTTCCATCAGGTCTGTTTCCAGGCCCTACCCAGCAAGATTTTGAAATTTGATTTTCATATCATTACTAGAATTCAATTTTTATAATTCGTCCCAAGTTTGAAAATTCATTTGAATAATTTGTGAAAATGTGATTGCATTCCAACTAATAGCCACACAGGAATTACCTAGTGGCCTATAGCTAAAAGAAACTTTTGACAAAATTTCACAGGGAACCAAACACTCAAGTCAGAAGTCAGGCAAACAAGGCACCATTAGTATTCTTCAGATTTCTAATTAAAGTACCTATTGGTAACTTTTGGACAACCTGATCCCAAACAGTCATGGAAAAGAACAGGGATAGGGAAGCTGTGGCTTCTTGGATTTTGTCAGACACCAAACTCTCATCAGCCCTGTGTTTAGGCATGATGGTAAACCAACAACATCTGGATGTCCACAAGTCCACCTCTTCTGGTATGGAAACTTGTGCCATGGCAGCTGCAGAATGACCAGCATCATATGCTATACAAATGGGGCAGATGTCACCTGATTAACGTGCTTTCAAAAATGCCTAGCATGCTCTTTTCTACACTATGATCCCAGGGAGGCATTGCCACTCCACCAGACTTTAATATTCCAGGCAACAATCTGCTAGCAACTGCACCATCATCTCCTTTAATGTCACCCTCTAGGAGCCTGTTGTTTGATGCACGCAGTACCATGCAGAGACTTCTTCTAAGTGCTACTGCAACAAAACCAATTACTGCTAGGTGGATGTAACTACCAAACTGTAGACCGTAAAATTGCAGAGATATGGTAAGTGATTTCTTTTGAAATAGTGATCTGTTAGCATATGTCAGTGCATAAAATCAACAGAATATTGTAAACCTTGTAGCTGGTGATTTTGCTAGTAATAAGGAAATAGTCATACCAGTAATAAGCAACTGTGTGCCATCTGAGATATACCATTTGTAGTGCTATAACTGTTCTTTGTTCTGATGATTTTGGCAGCAAAATTGTAGCGGACCGCCCACACTAGCTGTCACATGTTGCTGCTTTTTTGGAGGCTGATTGCTTCTTTCCCCACTGCCCATACCAATGGTGGGATGGGTTCAGACAGAAAAAAATCTGTGCCTATAATCAGACCCCTTCCTTTACCTTGTGCCTGAAACCAGTGTAAGAGTTATGAGACAGGGTACTGACAGACCTCTTGCATCCACACCTGATGTTCTGGAATTCTGTTTGTGAGGGAGATTAGGCAGTAGGAACTCTCTGAGTTTTTGGTCTTGGCTATGGACAACCTCCTGTCAAAAAAGGCCAAGGAGGTTAAAGAAGTGCAAAGCTAAAGTGGCTTAAATCCCACACCATGAACAGCACCTAGAATGCATGGAACTGCACAAAACACCACACAATGGTGTTCCACACAATGAAAAGATTGCAGAAGAATTCCAGATCTTTCACAAATGTCAGAAATTTTGCTGCAGAAGAAAAAGTGGTTTGATGACTGCAGTGCTTTGGAATAGTGATGAAATAATGCTGCCATGTGGAAGCATGTAGAAAAATATAGATAAAAGCCCCACCAGTTATAACACTACAAACGGTATATCTGGCAGGGCCAGAAATGTTGAAGATGTTTAGAAAATATAGAAAACCAATTCTCTACTAATGTTAAAATAAGAGCAGAAGTAACTGTTAGTAGTATGTTAGAATTAACTTACCTGTAATTATATTGGGCTTTGGTGGCATGATGAATTCATACACAGCTGGTTCTGAATATCCCAGTCTGTTGGTGGCAGTAATTTGCACTTCATAGACCATTGTCCACTGCAACGGTTCTAGAATAATTTGGTCTTTATTACCTTGAAACTTTTTCACTTCCCATTGGTCTTCCTTATCTTTCTGTAAAAATGCAAAAAGGAGTCTAAATTGTGATGAATTTAGTCCTTAAACTGAGTACAGTTGAAAGCAAGTCCCAAACTACAACATCAGTCATCTAATATATGACTGTACTTTCCTATTAAGCATATAAAAAGCAATCCACCAGGAGCTGCTGGTATGGAGAAGTGGTGTTGTGCTGTCCCCTTTCAGACACTAGAGTTACTGCTACTTGCTGAGACAGTGTAGGAGTTACGTAGGGTTTGGCTAGGCTCTGTGGATGTACTTGTAGGAGTTTTGGACTGGCTGCACTGATGCACCCACCTCAGCCCGGACCTCAGTGCTACCCTGCACCTTCTATAAGTGGTAGCAACTCTGCAATGACTTTGCTGTTGGGAGAGCTCAGCACTGCCCCTCCATACTGCATGTTTCTGGTATAGCCCTGGAAAGCCTCCTTTTCTGGAAGCTACCTTACTTGGAAGTGAGGGTTGGAGGAGAAGCAGCAGCCCTAACCGGAGAAGGGATGGGGGAGGATTTCACACTATATTGGGCAACCTTTTAGTCTGCATCTCCAAGCCTTTCAATCCATGCACAGAGGTTCATCTTTCTCCTTGTGCAAAACAAGTTCTCCTTCCCATTTTTAGGCTGTGGGTGGCTGGCTTTTGAGGTTGCCTACAAAACAGGAACCCTTTCTCATATCTGTCTGAAATTTGGCAAGTCTAATTTCTTGTTTCATTCCAAATAGATGGAAAAAGCAGAAGATACAGATAATACAATGGCAGCTGGTCTTCCAATGAAAACAGTTGGAAACAAATGAAATAATAATGAGAAGAACTAATGAATAACAAAACATATGAGGTTTTAGTAACAAAAATGAATGTAATAATTAAACAAACAAATTCTTGCCCATCCCTATAATCTAGAGTTCACTGGTACAACACTCTGAGGAAATATAAAGTACAGAAAGGCTTGGGGAAAGTAGTAACAGTTATTTCCTCTGTAGTAAACTACCACTATGGCACAGCATTAATCTCAACAAAGCATTTAAAGCAATAGCTTCTTTCTAAAGCAGTGTTATATTGGATGAAAGAATATTATTTGCTACTTCTGTTATATAGCTGTTAGATCTTTAGGAGCATAAAGCAAAACAATTCTGCACTCCATTCATTTAAACAGGGTATGGGTATGGGTATGGGTATACTGGGTATGTGTGTGAGAGAGAGAGATAGAGAGAGAGAGAGATATCTGGGAAACAGTTATAACTGTCAGAAAAGTCAGAAAACAGAAGCAGACTGGAGCTCCTCAGGGTCTCTGCTTCATAAAAGGCAGTTAAGCCTTTTCTTGATCTAGTTGCCTATAGGTAGCAGCAGGAAGCAGTGAGAAGAAAAGTCTTATACTTCCCACACTTACTTATATCTATTAGGGATGGGAAAGAAATTTGATTTTGCACCTGTATTAATGAGAAATTACCTTAATCACACTTCACAAACAAGTATGTGAACCAAAACACAGCCATCCTTCAAAACCAGGAGTTCCCTGAATTTTGTGATGTTCTCCAACCAAATAAGTAAAGGTAAAGGACCCCTGGACAGTTAAGACCAGTCAAAGGTGAATATGGGGTGAAGTGCTCATCTCGCTTTAGGCCAAGGGAGCCTGTGTTTGTCCTAGGACAGGCATGGCCAAACTTGGCCCTCCAGCTGTTTTGGGACTACAACTCCCATCATCCCTAGCCAACAGGACCAGTGGCCAGGGATGAAGGGAACTGTAGTCCCAAAACAGCTGGAGGGCCAAGTTTGGCCATGCCTGTCTTAGGAAGTGGGTTGCACTGTGGTCTAAACCACTGAGCCTCTTGGGCTTGCTGATCGGAAGGTTAGCAATGGGGTGAGCTCCTGTTGCTCTGTCCCAGCTTCTGCCAACCTAGCAGTTTTAAAGCAAATCAATGCAAGTAGATAAATAGGTACTGCTGTGGCAGAAAGATGAATGGTGTTTCTGTGTGCTCTGGCTTCCATCACAGTGTTCCATTGCACCAGAAGTGGTTTACTCATGCTAGGCACATGACCTGGAAAGCTCACTGTGGACCAACACTGGCACTCTTGGCCTGAAGTGAGATAAGTGCTGAACCCCACAGTCACCTTTGAGTGGGGTCCAACCAAATAATGTATACAAAGCACATGTATTGGATAAAGTGTGCATGAAGTGCATATATTAGAAAATGTAAGATACAAAAATGCATCATAATAGGAAAAGCTGCACAAAAATGTGCTTATCCATTGAAACTGCATACAAAAAATGTGTATATTAAGAGAAAATCACAACTTTTCATGAAGGTTTTTAAATACATAAATAAATCACAACTTCCTGCACAAATGTGGAACACTGAATTTAAGATTGGAAACTGAGATAAACTGAAAATTACAGATTAATCCACCCTTATATAACATATGTATCTGTAAGAAAGAAATTCAAATGAATTTATTAGCAGAAAGAACGTCAATCAAGGTCAACCACAATTAAAACATACTTTTCACTGTAAAAAAGCTGGAAAATACATTATCAAATAAAATCATTTGAATACCACAGGAAAACACCATCAAGCATGGGTTGGACTACATGGCCTACAAGATATCCTCCATCTTAGTTCATTTATTCATGTTTTATGGAAATGCTCCCATGTTTAAAACTTTTGGAATTGAGCATTTTCCATTATAGCTGCAATTACAAGCCAACCCATTTCTCCAAATCCTGCCTTAACTCTATTTGGACATAGAGTTAGACTCCACCCTGCACCATAGAGAACTAGTAGGCTTCTTACTGCCTGCAGCACACTTCGTGATAGCTCAACAATGGAAGAACCAGACAGAAATACCCCTGAACATATGGGGAAATAATGTATTGCATATAGTAATATGGGAGTGTCTGACTAGACCAGGCATAGGCAAACTCAGCCCTCCAGATGTTTTGGGACTACAGCTCCCATCATCCCTGACCACTGGTCCTGTTAGCTAGGGATGATGAGAGTTGTAGTCCCAAAACATCTGGAGTGCCGAGTTTGCCTATGCCTGCGCTAGACACAGGACGGCAATTAAAGACATCAAGGAAAGAGACACTTTCCAAGAATAAAAACGTGGACCCATTACTTTAACTATTTTAATGACTTTGCTAGACCAACAACTCAATATTCTCAGTGGAGAGAGTATGCTAAGTGATATGTTTAAATGTTATATGTGTAAGTTTATGTCTAGAGTCAATGGATAAAACAAACACCATTAGATGTACTGCTGGATAAATGTTTAATGGTTGACAAATGTTTAAATGGCTGACAAAGACAAGAAATGTTCATATTATCTGAGAGTTCCTAGGCTGAATTAATCTCTGAAGTAATGTAACATAATGGCAGACGCATTACAGAGTGCTTTCATTTGTGGGTCACAGTGGGCTCTGTGCTAAGCTCTTGTGGATTGTGACCAACGTAGATTCCTGTTCTGCATACATGAATTATTGGACAGCAACTGTTAGAGAGCACAGGCAACGTTTTGAACCTGCAGAGCCCCTAGCCCTTTCATTTAAATTCAGTTCCCTCTTGAAACATGCCTGCTTTTCTTGGAACCTCAGTTTTTACAATTGTCAGTTGTGTGTGTTTGTTTGTTTTGGTTTTTTATAAAAAAAATAAGTGTTTGTACATAAAAGAAGTAGAGACAGATCAACCCTCCCTCTATAGCTTTGTACTATTACATTTTTTGGTTTGTGTTTGTGAGAGCTGCTATTACACAGGCAGTGGAAGAATTAAAATGCAAGCTGAAGGCAACGGCAACACACAAAATAAGATGGTTGGGAACCACTTGGAATGTCTCTTGTGTTAGCAGAGGGCTTGCCAACCTGGTACCCTCCAGATGTTATGGACTACAACTCCCATGAGCCCTCACCAGCAGAGTTGGCTGGGAACCACCCAGAATATTTCTTGCGTTAACCTCTTTTGAGATGAGTGGGTCATGCATAGAAGCTGGTTCCTGGTAGATCATTGCGCCTATTTCATACTGTATACTGATGTCCACCCCACCCCCCCTCCAAAAAGTGTAGTTAGTTCTGGTTTTACTTCTGAAAAAAAATGTTTATATCTTTATTATGTGTATAAATGCAGTGGGGTGTAAATGTAAACAGAAAAGAAAAAGTAAAGGTTTCTCTCCTCCCCTGCATTTTTTTTTTTTTTGACAGCCTCTGTGTTTGGTTTTGATTGTGACAGCAGAAGCAATGTCTATTTCTACAGACAGTGAAGATGAAAATTAGACTCTCCCCTTTGTCTCAACCTCCTCTTCCCTCCCTCTCACAAAAAGGTGTGTTAGGAAGCCGGTCTAATTTGTAAATATCTTTATGAACATAAAACATTTGTACTTGACCAGTAGGATTGTAAGGACTTGTGATGTATCCTACCTGAAGGTGTAATAAAGTGTATTTGAATTTGTTTAACAACCAATAAAAAAATGTGTGTGTGTTTTAAAGTGTGCATAGGATTGCAGCATACACATCCTTTCAACACACTAGTAACTGCCCCAATGTGAAATCTGCAATGGAAGTCTGAGGTTCTTGCTTGTAGATACTGTCAAAACATATTCTAGGGGGGAAGTTTTATAAATTTGCTGCAACAAGAATAAAAAAGAACCTTGCGGCAACTTTAGCAAAAACAGTCTGGGGAAAGATTTTGTGTGCTTGTAGCTTTATTTTAAAAGTTCAAAAGAAAAATCATAACATAAGCATATTCTCGAGATTAATAAAATACTTACACTTCTGTATTTTACAATATATTCCAAAATAGGTGCTCCTCCATCATCTTGCTTTGTTATGCTAAGTTTAAAGCTTTTCCCACTGCCTGGTTGTCCATGAATAGCTGGAGGGCTTGGCTCACCTAAAATACAAGATGAAAAGAGATATGCAATAATTCTATGATGTAATTGTTGTATTTTATTTATATGTGTATTTTTAGGTTGCTCTCATGTTATTTTACAGATGTGAGTTGATCTCAATCAAATGAAGAAAATGCACAATTTTATTGGGAAGCTGGTCTTAAGCACCACTTACAGATATCACTGAAACAGTAATTTCACATAAGGGAGTATTTACAATTAATGAAAACATTGTGTTATATTTTGTTTGAAAAATATAACTTTAACAACATATCTTTCCAAAGATTGACTGGGTTACAAAAAGACAACCCTGGGTACAATCCATTCCTGAATCTTAAAAGGTAAAGGTACCCCTGCCCGTACGGGCCAGTCTTGCCAGACTCTAGGGTTGTGTGCTCATCTCACTCTATAGGCCAGGAGCCAGCGCTGTCCACCGCGGGGATTCGAACCGCCGACCATGCGATTGGCAAGTCCTAGGCGCTGAGGTTTTACCCACAGTGCCACCCACGTCCCGACTCCTGAATCTTACATGGGTAAAATTCCATGTGTAAGGAGGTAAACCAGTGCAGGATCTGTCTCGCCACTCCTGGCTGACTCATGGCTATGGCTGCATTAGCATTATCTACGCACCATACAACAAATCACACAATGCTCTCCTTCTAAAATCTCTGGCCTGTGAGTTACCAAGCTCTGTTTATGCAATTTATTACAAAAACACAGACTAGAAAGCAACCATATATTTTCTGTTGCAGGACAGGTTGAGGAAATTGAAGCAGTGGAAAAAGGGACAGCTTGCTTGTACAAGCTGTTGCACAGCTAAGCCAATTGTACTCTTAATGCCTTGAGAGGAGAGAGATGTAAATTAGGAAATCATGTTGCTGTTCCTTTTGTTCTCTCATGTGCTTCCAACCAAAAGCATTTGTGCCCCACTCCCCATGGTCCCCTATCTGAACTATGTGAACAGATTAGAAATCTCCATATGTTCATAGGATAAGGGAATGATTAATAAAAATTGCTCTCCTCACTGGTATGCTGCAATAGAAAAGGTAATTGAATTTCATTTTATTTATGGAATATTACTTTCCCACAGCTTGGAAAAGTCTTTAGAGAACTTAGGTTTCAGCAGATACCCATTAGTTACGTGAATGGTATGTACCTGTAATGGATATATTGTGTATATTTGGAAGAAGTGGTAAAGAGAGTTTTGTTTACTTTATGTGTATCCCAGAATTAAACTATTTTCCTGCTATGTATTCCAGTGTACCAGAAGGTCAACACAGGATATAGCAAAACATAACTCATAGATGGTATGGGTACCATGGATGTAAAACACATTTAATATACTGTTACAGGTTTCTGGGTGCCCAATACCCTCTAGATTCTTGGGTAATAGGGTTTAATCAGTGTGCTGAGAATTAAGGTGAGCTAACAGTGCAAAGGGATGTGGGTGGCACTGTGGTCTAAACCACTGAGCCTGGGGTTTGCCGATCGGAAGGTTGGCGGTTTGAATCCCCATGACGGGGTGAGCTCCTGTTGCTAGGTCCCAGCTCCTGCCAACCTAGCAGTTCGAAAGCACGTCAAAGTGCAAGTAGATAAATAGGCACTGCTCCGGTGGGAAGGTCAATGGCGTTTCTGTGCACTGCTCTGGTTTCACCAGAAGTGGCTTAGTCATGCTGGCCACATGACCCAGAAAAACTGTCTGTGGACAAACGTCCAATCCCTCGACCAGTAAAGTGAGATGAGCACCGCAACCCCAGAGTCGTTCGCGACTGGACTTAACGGTCAGGGGTCCTTTACCTTTACCTTTTTTAACAGTGCAAAATGGCAGGCTAAGCTTCTTTTCCAGTCCAGGATATCGCCTGGGGGAATTAGTTAAGGAGTACAATGATGCTGATGACCGGTCATCAACACATCAAAAGAAGATCCTTGGAGTCTGGGGAAATGGAGGTTTCCAGGAATAGCAGTGGGTGTGATGACCCACTGGAAAGAAAAGTCTCCCTTTAAAAACAGATGTTTGGAGGAAGGGGAGGCATGGAACATCTTGGTGGGCTGGCCAACACAGAGGGGGGAAGCAGCTGTAAATGCTGCTGAGAAGCAGAAGGAGGAAATGGGTAGAATGGGTGAAAGAATCAGCAGCAAATAAGCATCCAAAGTATCACCTAAACTTGATTTTTCAACAAATATAATTCATTAAAGAGTAATGAGATTACTTACGAACTGGCAATGTTTGAAATATCTCAATTTTGCTATATTCTCCTTGCCCTTTTCCATTTACAGCAGCAACCTTCATTTCATATGTTGTATTAGGTTCCAGGTTGCTAAGAATAACGGTTGCTAAAAAAGAAGAAGAAAAACTTTGGTTAGAAACACACACATGAAATAGGATATAGCATTTTGTTACATTGCTGCTTCAGTTACTTCAAAAGCATTTTACTAATTTTATACTGAGAAGTTAGACAAATATACTTTTGTATTTAAGCAGGAATATTAAGTTCTTTGCCAATAGGCAAATTTGTTTTCTGCTTTACACAAGAATGCTGCTATGATAGTGCAATCAGCTTTGGTGTTATTAGTGACCAAATGATAAAAATACATAACAGTGAGCATGTAACTATCTATGTTCCACTAGATTTGTGATCACAAGTATACTGCAGGATGAGGGAACTCAACACATCTAAGGAAAATCCCATGAGCACATGTTCAAACAATTACACCTTGGCACTATCTCAGTCAGTGTTGTATACTTAAGGAGAGTGTGGTTGTACTGGAAAACTGCAAGCCTGAATGCAATATAGAAATATATTTTAATCAACAGAATAAAAGCATAAGTTATAATGTTCCATAGATAGCATGGGGGGGGGGGAGAGATGATGACAATTTTCAGCACAAAACAAGTCAGGTAATGTCTACTATGTGAGTTGTGACTTTTTAAAGAAAACTTTTGATAGGGTCAAAGCCTTATCACGTGTTTCAGGGAAATAAAATAATATTATTGTATGATTGTTCTTGGTTTTTTTTTTAAAAAAAATAAACCCCACAAAAACACTTCAACTAAATTGTGTATGGATGTGTAGTTCTTCTAGCAAGCAAAAAAAATAATTTTTGAAGCACGCCATCTTTTCTCCCCTTCCCTTTTCTTTAAAGACACCTTCCCTTTTCTTTAAAGACACCATATTAATTTTCAGGAACTGTCTCACTAACCCAATTACCTCAGTTTGCAATACTCAAATAACAACTCAATTCATAAATTGTGAGTCAAGAATCACATTATAAATGTCACAAAATAGCTGAAATGCAAAGTTGCACTTTCATAATAAACAATTTGTATGCTAAAGGTTAAGACATATATGATAATTAAGTATTGCATTATACTTTCTTTTAAATCAATTTGAAACCTTAGGAGGTTGCAGAAACAAATAAGGGGAGCTTCACATTTCCTTATCAAAAAAATGTTAAGTTTCTCTGAAATGAAACAGCAATGTACCAGATGGAGCTCACTCATCCTCACACTCGTGCCCAGTTAGAAAAACTAATATTCACACCCACTTATCCCAAACACCTGCACACTGCTGGTAACAGCAAACAGGATTAAGTTGAAACCCAGGGCTACCACTTGCAGCATACCAACACAGAATCATCCACGGGCAGTCACACACCCTTGAGCTCACCCCAGGAAGCCCTGCAGGATTCTTTAATAGCAACGCTTGGTCCCCTTTAAAGGGGAAACACAGTCACACCCACCCACCTGCAAGAAGCCAAGCAGAATGTCTAACAGCAAAACTCCCTCTTCCCCAGCTGCACCACATATGCACACATACAAACACACTGGACTCTCCCTCTCACAGACAGGCAAGCAAGGATTATGGAAACGACCCTTGAGCCAAACACACACACTCACACAGGACCAGTACTCTTCTAGCACGTTCACTCACCACCACTACGGACTTCAACTCCCAAACTCCCCCCACTCCCGACGTTTTGCCTGATTTTAAAAACCTGCCCGGGCAGACACTTTAAGCTGGAAAAAGAGGGCAGGTCTGGGAAAGACAGACAGATGGCAACCCTACCATAATGGACAGACATCGCAGAGTTTGATTGTAATATACACAAGATACAATAGCAGAGCTATTTTGCTAGAGAAATATGAAAACCAAAATAAGTAAATTAAATGGGTTCAATTTGGCATTTGCTCCTCCCCACTATAATATCTTCTGAGCAGAGTTCTCAGACAGGAGCGTACCTATGGGTTGATCAAGATGGCCTGCACCCTTGGTGCTGGTATAAATCATATGTCTCCACCCTTGTTAGGAGTGGCTAGGTCCCCATTTGCATTCACCCTGGGTTGCTGCTCTGCTGCTCAAGCCATGGGGGGGATACAGCTGCTAGCCATGGGCACACCTTTGCCAGGTACACCTCTGTTCTCAGGGAACACTTCTGCTGGCCAAATGTGACTGTGGCCCACTCCCCCTCTCCTATATCTATCTGCTAGTACTACTTCCAATACTATTCCAGAGGGTCTTCCAGAACTGTCTGGCCCTCAAAGACAAAATAAGTCTTGGAGTCCACAGAAGATAAAGGCTGGATCCAACCCACTCAAACCTCGAAATGTTGTCAATCACAGGCCATGGAATATGGTGGCAGGATCCTTAATAAAACATTAAATTGTTCATTTTTGTTATATCTGCACATTTTCTCCCCATTGTTCAGTGGCATTTCTTCAACCCAATTATATACACCAACCAATACTTTACACATTTAGTTCCATAAGAGCCAGAAAATAGAACAAAACATTGTTCATTCTGAAGCTAATAAACACTATGTATGATGGACTTTGTATGAATGGGTTTTAATTAGTATGTTCTATGCCCTGTGTTATTTTATTCAGCAGCTTTGTTTGGTCCAGTAAAAGAAAAGAAAAGAAAAGAAAGAATGTTATCATATGAAGGACCAGTTCCAAAACAGTCTGTGAAGTACTGCAGTTATAATTAAATGCATGCTATATAAATAGATGTGTAACAAGTAGAAAGCTTAAAATTTTACATCTGTTTTCAGAAGTTCAGCCTCTGGGTAGAGAAAGTGAGATTATTCATTACAATGAATGTTAATGCTGCCATCACATAACTATTAGAAATCACATTGTTAATTTCTTCATTTTACTAGTTCTTTTAGGATATGTGTATCATTTCTGACACCACTAATTCTCAGTCTTTCAGATTCCATTTAAAGTTCCTATGTTGTAATAAAATAAAGTCAAAACGCAGCACCACACAAATACAGCATATTATAAGAAAACAGTATGTCTGAGGGATACACTAAACTGAGATATTGATAAAACACACACATTGTGGCTTGTGTAATAAACAACTTATTGCGCTGAACAACCTCAAATGCTATTCGAGTGAACTGTCTCTAAACTACTTGAATATATGGTGTGAGCCTATAGTCTGATTTAATCAAGAAACTGGGAGTGTAAAATTCTATGCAAGTATCCACTATGCATGTAGAGTTACCTTTATTTTTAGTATTAAAAATGTTTTCAATAACAAAAAGAATTTTGAAATGTAACAGATATGCCACAGTTATCAAATAATGCATACTATACAAATACAAATATTTGTGCAGTGTTATACTTCTAATATTACCCAATTTTTATCCAGCAATTATAAAAGTTTTGAATTCTTGCATTAATTTATAGCATTAATTATGTTAATAAATGGCTTTCCCCAGTCATTTTTTTCTTTGCAGGTATAGATATTAATTTCCTATGCTTTGCCTAAATAATTTTCGTGGCCACTAATAAAAACATTACAGGCATTATAATTCTTCCAATGTCTTTAGGTATCTCAAAACACAGACAGGCTAATACAGGGAGATACAGTCCTTCAGATTGTCTGGACCTTACCTAAATATGTATAGCCACACAAACATACCTAAAACTACCACCAATTTTATTAATAATCTAATCATGTAATCCTGCACCCATTTACTCAGTAACAAACCACATTAAACTCCCACATGTAGAATTATGCTGCTAGAGTACTTAATATAAAAAACAAACAAATGCCATAGGAAAGCTGGGCCAATATTTCTCTTGGCTCATGAATTTTAAAGTGTGCTTGATATGTTTCTTTATATAAAATTCCATAAAATGTATATCCACTTGGAGAGTACATTTGTATTTGTGTTCACTTGACTTTCCCTCTGTCATTTTCTTGTCCAGGTAATGCAACTTCAGGTATGCAAGTGTTAAGTGTGGCACCCCCCCCCCCAAAAAAAAAAAATCACATATACTCTTATGGGGTGTGAATTGGCAATGACTAACCAGAAAATATATATTGGGGTCATAATGAAGCTGTCATCCTAGTGTGTGGTAGTTGTGAAAGGAAAATTCTGCTAGGAAAGAAACTGAAAATAGTGTGGCTATATGTTGAATAATGTGTTTTAGTCACCATACCTTAGGATTTTGTAGATCTGAAAATGCTTGAGAAAAGTCAACCTGATAGTCAGGGGCTGGAATAACTCTGCTATGAAGAACATCTTGCTTGACGACAGCATAGTAAATCTTAGTGCTTTAATTTTGAAACTTTATTACACACTAAAATTACCACAACTATTTAAAGATGACTATATGTGTTCATTATCTAAAACATGTTAGTTCCCCATTAGAGAATGTGCTCTCCCACGTAATACCATGGACAGAAATGAGCATTTAACAAGTATTTTCCTTTTATACTCATATTATGAATTATCCCCGTTTTTCCCGTTGCAGACTCACTCTGAACTCCATGGGAAAGAACGACTTTCCATGTTTCCGAAGAGACTTCTTTGACATCCACTTGATAATGATGGATTGGGACGCCCCCATGTGAATCTGGTTTATTGAAAGAGACTTTTGCAATCGTCTGTGAGATCTCTATAATTTTTACTCCATGTGGACTGGATGGTACATCTAGGGAAGTGTAAGAGATAAGTAACTAGAAATTATATTCCTTATCAATAAAAACATAATACAGTGTTCAGCATCTTGAGAAGAACAGATTATAAAATGTGTACTGATGCGTACTGGTTTTTAAAATGTCAAAACCACATTGCAGAAACATAATATTTATACCCTGCCCATCTGGCTGGGTTTCCCCAGCCACTCTGGGCGGCTTCCAACCGAATATTAAAAACAATACAGCATCAGACATTAAAAACTTCCCTAAACAGGGCCGCCTTTAGTTGTCTTTTAAAAGTAAAATAGTTGTTTATTGCCTTGACATCTGCTGGGAGGGCATTCCACAGGGCGGGTGCCACTACTGAGAAGGCCCTCTGCCTGGTTCCTTGTAACCTCACTTCTTGCAGCGAGGGAACCGCCAGAAGGCCCTCAGCCCTGGACCTCAGTGTCCGAGCTGGATGATGGGGGTGGAGACACTCCTTCGGGTATATAGGATCAAGGCCGTTTAGGGCTTTAAAGGTCAGCACCAACACATTGAATTGTGCTCGGAAATGTACTGGGAGCACAATTCCCCATCTAATTCCATGCCAACTCTAACCATCCTAGATATGGATGGATGACGAATTCATTTCAATGGATCTGTACATGGTTGGTGGTTCCAACCTGACGAAGCTCTGCACACATCAGACTTCTCTTGCATCAAGTGCCAGCTTATACCTGAGCCAACGATGCCTTGTCAGTTTTGTTTTGTTTTTAAAGAAAAGGTTAAATGCAAAGGTTATATGCAAATCTGAATGAAAAAGGTATATTATATATATGCCACATATGAAAGAGTCAAATATTAGGGTGCAGTAAAGTTCACCACCTCATGTGATCAGATGCTACAGATGATTGCAATAGGTTATTCTTAAACTGCATTGTTAAAGAAACAAGTAATTCATCTCCTGACTCAGTTTTACTTGCTGTTAATTAACCTTTAGAGTCCAAAACAGCCTGGGACAAAGCCACTGTAATGACTTGCTTTGCCCACATGAAACAACCCAAGCCTCAAGATCAGAAAGGACTTCTTCTCTTGTGTATTTAGATGGCTTATAAAAACATTTTTATTGCAAGATGAGCTTGATGACCAACAGAGCAATCCAAAGCCCTGCTGAGCTCATGCTACCAGGACAGCGGGGTGGCTTCTCTTTCTCCTCCTTTTTGCATTCTCTTTATTCTCCTCCTTTTTCTTCTTCCTTCTGTAGTTCTCCACCCCGTGGATTTTTCTTCCCATTGGGAGCGCAAAATAATTAAGCCAGCTTGGGGAGGGAGGAAGAACGTTGGATAAACAGGATTCAAAACATTCTTCAACACACACCCTGTTGTGTTTTCTCAGCCATTAGGTAACTGATGATGGAGAAGTAACAGCACTTGGTTCTTTCCTTAGCCCAGTCACTGGAAGGACACTGAACTCCCTTTCAAGGGACCATAAAAGTGACCAGAGTCTATGTCATTTATTTGTTTGATGCTGGTTTTTAATGTTGCTATTCAATTGAACTGGATAGGAATAATGTACCAAATATATATTTCCCCCTGCAACTTTTTTCAGCATTCTGGTTCATTAAATCATAAACCTTAACAATATACATCAGGAAAGTGAAATAAGGTTGCTGATTTTTTTCTTCACTGGCCTTTATAGTGGCCTTAACAAAATGGGGGTTTTCAAATACAGGGCTTAATATATTTCCAAAGAATTGCTGTAGTACAGAATAAATGTTAAACAAATCACATGCCATGGCTGAAAGATGCTAATGTATTCTTAAAACTGCCATCCTTCCCCTTAACACAAAACTGTTATATTAACAGGTATTAATATACATTTCTAGGGGCTGCAGTGCTTTTGAAATATTTGCTTGGCAAACAGTTTTTCTTTGCTTTGAGTAAATTTATTGAGCTGCATAACCCATTATTTCTTCAGACAACAATGTTCTGCAGCAAAAATCCCCCAACTCTTTGTCTTGTAAACTTCTCTTTTAAAGAATGTATTAAGGGCTGTTCTCATAAAACTTATAAAAGAAATGTTAATTGCTTATGAAGGAGGCACAGTGACATTTAGCCAGCATAATCAACCTTTAAGAATTGCAGAACAATTAGAGCAAATGAAGTCAGAGAGAAAGCTACGTACATAATCACCACCTTGCAACTATCTGGCTTTGTAATGAGATTTGTGTCTTTGATCCACATTCTTCACTGGTGTAAATTACTATCATTCCAGTCATGCCTAGTCTACACCAGAAGACACCTAGATTTATGTGCTGTGGTGTAAAATGTGGCTAAAATAAGTCACAGTATGTCAAAAGCAGGCTAGAATATTTCTTTATAGGCTGCAATAGTGGGTTGGGCATCTCACTCATCCTGCACCATTTGCCCTCTTCCTCCATTAACAAGATTTTGTGAGAAACCAATGTGGTTGGCAATGTAATCCTAATCACGCTAAGGTGAAGGCCCACTGAGGCCACTGAATTACTGATGGTGAGTAAACATGCTTAGGATTGCAGCGTTAAGGGCCCTCACTACTACAGTTTGAGAATTTCTGGTCTAACCATGTGTAACCATTATTGTACTATGTATATAAAGCTTTACTGTGAAATGCTGAGCTTGGGTTGGCAGGCTCTGATGCAGGAGGAGGAGGAGGAGAAACAGAGGGAGCCTGAATGCTGGGAACCTGTCAGAGGAAAAGGGAATCTCACCTTTCCACCCTAACGTCTGTTGCTTGGAAACAGGGAACAGGGATGTCACCTAGAACCAGATGCCATGTCTGGAGACTGGAGCTGACCCACCCACCCTGTCGTAGCACACACTTGCAATCTGAACATTCCTGTGAGACGAGTGAACATGTCATACCTCATCTTGGTGGGCAGAGAATAGAAACTTCTTGAGACATTTCTGTTGCTTCCACCTAGTTCTCAGCTTTTTGCCTTGCTCTTGAACTCCTGAACTCTTGTGTCTGCTGCTGAGCCTTTACCATAATTTGCCTGAATAAATATATATTTCTTGCTTACAAGTAAGAGCCCTTATTTGCATATTTTGGGGTGGGAGCCTGGACAGTAGCAGTTATTGTCATATTGATGTTTTTGAGGGTGGGAACAGAAATTTTAATTATGCTTATTGTTGCTAACCATTTTGCTTTCTCATTGCCAAAAGAGCAGGGCATATATGTAGTAAAATAAACAAATAAGTATTTGAAATAAGTTATAAAGAAGAAGGCCTTCAGTGATATTCCCTCTCTTTCCTCTTCACATCCCACAGAGGCCTGTAAGGCTTGCTCTTATTCTCTTCTCTCTGCCTAACTCTAAATCACACACACTGTTCAAAAAGCTTAATAATTTCATTTATTCAGGCAAGTGTCTCTAGCTTAATCATTGTATGCTCTCAAGAAACACTTCGCCAATCAGATTTTAGGGCCAATTATATGATCCAGTGTTGTTATGGTTTAAAAATTATATGTTTCCACTATTCATAAGCTATATTGAGATATTTACTTCTACACATTAAGTAGGCTTATACATTCTTAAGTACATTATTTATCCATTTTTCATTAAAGTATTGCTTCTCATGAGCTACCCTGAAGCAGTTTACAATATGTAATATATATACAAAAAATAGTTTAAACAAATGCATATATAATTTTTTTTTAAAAAAACCCACAAATTTATGCATGTATACACACTTTCAAACAACAGCGCACATAGCCTAAATTAAACTCAGTACAAGCTATATCTCCATTCAGAAAGTATCTCCATTCAGAAAGTTTGTTGAAATAATATATAAAAAACAACAAATATTTTTACTTACCAGCTAAAGCTAATATATATTCTTGATATCGTGTTCCTATTCTATTGGTAGCTGTGCAGTTGTACCGTCCAAAATCATTGTCAGATGTAGGAGCAAACTTTAGGGTCACAACAGGGGAGGGGGGAAATAGAGAAATACAAATGTGTATCAGTCTGCATGTAAAAACAAAACAATATATTTAAGGAATTTATTATTATCTAGTTTTTACCCCCCAAAAAAGAAATAATAATAAAAAATAATAATTGTTAATCTGGTTACATATCCATCTAGCAACTGGAAATGGTTAAGCATAAATATCCACTGCCATTGGATGGTCATCTGTCATGGATGTTTAGTTGATATTCCTGCATTGCAGGAAGTTGTACTAGATGTCCCATGGGGTCCCTTTTAAGCTCTACAATACTAAGATTCTGTGATTAACATCAATACTGTACAAGGTTTGAGAAGGAGCCTCCATTCTGGGGACTTGATACTGCCAACAGCAAGCACAGAGTCTAGCTGTAAAGGATGTCACATAGCTTACTTGCTAAAATCTGATATGTCCCATCTCCCTTCACCTACTTGTCATGTACACAGGGCAACTGCAAGGAATAGGAGGCCCAGTTGTCCTTCTGTCCACTGTACAAGTTACTTTTGATTTGAGGTAGCCAATGTTGTGCCCTATGGATGCTGTTGGACTACAACTCCTATCATCCCTCACCACGGACCATGCTGGTTGGGGCTGATGGGAGTTGGAGGGTACCATGCTGGGCAATAATGTTGGAAAGAAACCCTGCTCTAGAGCATAATTTCACCAAGTTTAGAGGCTCAGCTGCATAAACCTTGCTGGTATGCACAAGACAGGTGAGGAAGGAGGGCTGTATTGAATCTTGTCTGAGTCCTCTGCGACAATAACACTGGAACTGCACTTGGAGAGGATCAATCCTATGCCTGTTTATTCTGAAGTCCTTTTGAGTTCATTGGTGCTTGGGATAAGTGTATATAGGATTGCTTACACACACACACACACACACACACACACACACCCCACTAGGAAAAAATTGACAAATTCAAGTATAGAATAACAAATATAGAATAACAAATTCAAGTATAGAATAACAAATTATTATTATTAATAATAAAAGAAAGATGCCGAATCCCGCAGGGCCCTGATCTCTTGTGGGAGATTGTTCCAACAGGCCAGGGCCACAGCCGAAAAGGGAATGTAAAAGGGAAGGGTGAAGAATCCCTCATGAGAAAATAATCTTAGTCACAATTGTAGAAGCAAAGATATTATGATTTTTTAAAAACAGTATTTAAGTTACTAACACAGGTTCAAGGTCTTACCTCTAGTATCAGTTTGCTTCCAGCACTGTGTGTCTTTAGATGAGTTGAGTTTCTTACAGGTAAAACTAGTTTTCCTTGTCTCCACTGAATAGATGCTGATGGATTAGATAGAACATCACAACTTATATTGATGGGATTTCCTTCCCAGGAATAATATGTTGTCTGATTTGAAACAAAGACTGGAGCATCTGCAAAAAAAGAGGGGACATATTTTAAAAGTGTGTTCTTGCTTTCTCTTCAGTCAATCCAACGCTATACAAGATGCTGTAGAGATTTCAATGACCAGTTATATCAGTGTGTAATATATAAAGAAGTACTCCGTAGTAATTTCTGAAATATTATTAGCACACTTCCTATTCTATTTTGTTGTCATGAACAAAATACTTGGCTTTATACTGCACTTTTAAATACATTGTGTGAGTGGGGCATAATTAAGCCTATCCCAAATGCTCAACACACTATATAGATGCACAATGCAAGATCAACTGGAAAACAAATCAAGCTACTTGGAGAAACAAGATATAGTTTATTTGCTTATCTGTGAGAAGATTAGTTGTTTGTTGAACAAATCGTGGTTAAAGCAAATCATGGCTTAGTGAACATGCTTGAATGCATTTTTGACATTGCTTGTGTTAATACTCAATGACAAGTAGCTATTAAAATTATTTTTTAGAAATTATTTTCAAAAAACCCCAACCTAAAATCTGATTTGAACTTAATTCTCACATAGCTACATGGTGTGCATATGGCACATAGCAAACAGGATGAAATCCCCCCTTTTCCTCATTAAATACAGTTTCAGGGTGGAAAAATTGTCCCTAAGCTATTCTCATCAAAAACACTGAAAACAAACAACTGGCTACTTCACCACTGCTAAAAATTGTCACCTGAAACATGTCACCATGTCACATCATGCCTTCACTTCACCTTCCCTTGATTACAGGAACATGATCAGATTTCTATGTGACAGCTGCATAATACCTCAAATGGATTCAGCTAGAGTGACCATATGTGGCATTCATAAGCAGAGGCTACAGAATATGCATTGAAGAAGCTACAGAAGAAGGTCAATGCCAGGGAACAACATCATTAGGCACTCACTGACTGCTGCTGCAGGCTGTTCCCCTTCTGATCACGCAAGAATCAATGAGAGCAAGGAGGGAAACTGTGAGAATTGGGCCCAGAGGGAAATAGCACACTACTGGACCATAGTGTGGAGCTGGGCCAAATCAAGGAAGGGGGCTCTATAAGAATGCTCACAGCTCCCCATCTTCATCTGGATGGCCACCACAAATTGAAAGTTGAAAATACAACTTTAAAATAGTGGCTTTAAAGTTGAAGATGAATGGGTTTGCAAACCCTGTGACATGAGATAAGATCCATCCAAATCAGGTAGATTCATTTTAAAAGGATTAAAACAAAAAATGATGCCCAAGAAATCACTGAATCCACAGCTTATATGACAGAACACAGTTTACTGGAAGCACCAAGCTTGGCAGCAAATTGAATTACTTTGACTTTGACACATGAAGTACTATTATGACAGTTAAATTGCAGAGCTGTCAATGGTATCTCATACGACCCATAATTCAAAATGAAGCCAATAAGTTCAAATGAGAGGAAGTTTGTGCTATACTACTGGTAAATTAGGCCCATATCAAGAACATATATAGTATTTGATAGAATCATAATAAATTATAACTTGAGTTATAATTCTCAAGGCACAGAACCACTAAGCACCTTTCATTTCTAAGAGTTTAGCATCTTCATAGTACTGTACCAGGAGGAAATGTATCTGAAAGTCTATAAGGCTTTCCTGCCTATTTGTTTAATAATTTTATTATTATTCCACTTGGGTGGAATCAGGCAGAGATACTAAGAAGTAAAAGGTGCAACGGGGAACAGTAAAACACAACCACTTAATTCTTAGAAATGCAAAACAGAACTGTGTAAGCACAGTTACAGATAGGTAGCTGTGTTGGTCTGCCATAGTCAAAACAAAATAAAAAAATTCTGTTGGTCTTTAAGGTGCTACTGGAAGGAATTTTTTTATTTTGTTTTGTGTCAGCACAGTGTTTGTGCTATCTGGAGGGGGCAGTTGAGGAAGTAAAACTTTTCCACTGTAAACCAGATCATGGCTTTCTGGCTAACTAGTAATCAAATATTGGAGCATTTCATCATTTAATTGGGATAGCACACCTACATAAAGTGGGTAGTTTCTGCAATAACAGTTCCTTGTATTTAGCAAACCTATGCAGCTCTCAGCAATCCCAGCCTACAAAGTGGATCAGGATATATGTTTACGGTATTGGAGCATTTCATCATTTAATTGGGATAGCACACCTACATAAAGTGGGTAGTTTCTGCAATAACAGTTCCTTGTATTTAGCAAACCTATGCAGCTCTCAGCAATCCCAGCCTACAAAGTGGATCAGGATATATGTTTACGGTATGTGTATTTCGAGAAATTTTCTGCCCAGGTGTTTGCTTTGCTGATGTTAAGCTGAAATAATGGCATAGACGGTTCAAACAATATGTAACACCTCTATGAATTCTCAGAAATTTGCATGCAATACTTGATGAAGGCCATATTGCAACATGAAACTTAGAGTGTTTAATATATATTAAAGTAAGCACAGATCTATATTTAACAAATTTATACCACTGGGTGGCTTATATAAGTCACATAGAACACAATATGAAAGCACATATATGCTGCCATTTAAAAAAATACAACAAGAAACAAAATGCAGAATAAAAGCAGCAATTAAAACATTTATGGAGAGAGAGAATGAAACACAGTGAAAATAGAAAGGTCTTTGTTCCAGAAAGACAACATAGTTCTTTGCAGAAGAGGATCTCATAAACAAGGCTCAGCAACTGACAAGACCCTATTCCCGTTGCTACCTGCTTTACGTGAGACAGCAGGAACTCTGGACCTCAGGCTGTGTTAGAAGCATCTCTTCAGATACCCAGGTCAGAAACCATTTGGGACTTTAAAAGTAAACAACAGCATTTTCTGACCAAAAATGAAGCCGGAGCCAGTGCAACAGCACCAGTAAGGTATGACCCCACTATTCAGGTCTAGTTAGCAGATGAGTAGCTAACTAACTAGCTAACAGTTTCCTGACAAAGGTAGCTCCAAATGCAACACATTGCAATAGTCTAATTTGGGGGTTGCCACCAAATGGATGAATGAGGCTCGCTATTTCTAGCCAAGCAGAGTCACAGCTAATGTGCCATCAAAAGATGTTATGAGCTGTGGAAGCATGGTTCCAGTGACAAAGCTGGATCAAGAAGCACCCCCAAATTGTGAACTCCTTGAGGGGAATGGCAATATCATGTAGAACAGGTTAAACACTCATTGGACAACAAATTGCCCACCAACTGAAGCGTCTCGATCTCCATCTACTTTATTACAGACTTAATATGTTCACGTCCACACCAGACTCAGGTGTAAAGCATACCGATGAAAACAAACATCATATCTGTGGGTGATGTCACTCAGTGGCCTCAGGTAGATGTTGAGATGCGTATGGGAAAAGATGGAACACTGTGGGGCTACATAGCATACTGGGCTGAACAGCAGTCCCATAGCACCACCTTCTGGAAACAGCCTTCTAGATAGAAATGGAATGAAAACAGAATTGCAATCCACCTGGGGCCCCTGTTCATTCCAGAATTTACACAGAACTAGACCTACAGCAGTCCTGCTAATTTATTACTATAAACAATGTCCCGAAATTCAGGCACATTTGACCCCAGTGCTGGAATGGTCCAGTCAGGTTTTCTAATGAAGGAGGGTTAAAGAAGCTACAAGGAAAGTGTTCAATACTGCTGAATATAAAATAAGTCATTCTCCCCATTCCTTTCAGAGGAGGTAAAATCCCTCTTAGGCCATTATTACAACGATGAGAAGTGGCTTTGCATAAAATCAATACAGAAATTATGCAGAGCAGCAAACCCTTGGCTGGAAACTGTCTCCATACATTTGAATATTTCCATTATGTTTAATGCCTCAGAAACTGTTAGGAGAATACTGGATAATATATCACTTGTCACATCCAGCAGGTAATTCAATTAATGATTTCTTAGATCCAACCCTAGTGTATGTTCAGAGTTGTATCCAAAATTAGATATGGAAATTTACCTGATTCAGCATATGTGCCTAGGGAGCTCTGATGGCCAGGCATAAACCTGCTTGTTAAACAGATGGCCAAAGGTTTTCAAAATTTAGTGTATTTCCCTTCTCCAGAGGGGGGGGGGGTGATGTGGGAGTAAACTGTGTGGCTTATTTATGCAATGTTCACCTTTTACTCCCAAGCAGCTAGCCTTTTGGCTCAATGTAAAATAATTTTTTTTGGGGGGGGGGAATCTTTCACCTCTGACCTTCTAATTTGCTAATCCCTTTGAATAACTGGTTTTATTGGATTGTTTTACCTTGCAACTGTTTTGAATATGTTTATCTGCCACCAATGCTTGTGTTTAGCATTTCAAACTTTTTAAGGCAGACATTTCATCTGGTTTTTATATCTGGTTTTATAGCTGTGCTTTTGTATCTTATCACTGAACTGTCAGGAAAGATGAGATATAAATCTGGTAAATAAATAAATATAATCTAGGTGGTTCACAGCATAAAAACACAGGATAAAACACACAATGCATAATCAATACAAGAACAAGAACAAAACAAGCTAATACCCCTGCTTCCTCTTTTGATTCAACAGATGTCTATGCTAATAGAAGAAGAGGGGAAGTGGTTTTTTGTTTTGTTTTTTACCATTCCTCCCCCTCCCCCAGTTTCCAGTTCTCCCTTGAAAACTGGTTACAGAGTTGTGACATCCACCCACTCTCGGAACAATGGCATGGGGGGGGGGGAGATAGGCAAAAATGTTCCTCTTCCTTTTCCTTTAGCAGACACATCCACCAGATCAAAAGTGCTTTCTTTAGCACAATATAATCAGTTTCTACCCTAAATAGTAGAACCCTATTATGCATGTTTCAGTTCCTTTTGCATCCTCTAGTCTATGAATGCTGGTCCTGCTCATGATCTCTATTCATATGCATCGCCCTCTCACAGAAGAATTATTATTTATTATTTATTTTAGTATTAATATTGTACCCTAGAACCAAGTTTTCCAGGCTGCTTACTACAATAATAAAAGGAAACTAAAAATAAAACAAGCTGCATGCACATAACAGCACTCAGGAACATGCATGCTGAGTGAGGCTCCACAAGGAGCAAGCTCTATTTTCTCATAACTTCTTACTAATTTAGAAACATAGGAAGCTGTCTTAAAACAAGTACAACTTTTGATACATCTAACTAGGTACATCTACAGTGACTGGCAGAGATTCTTCAGAATTACAACTGCTATACACATGCCAGTCTTGTTTGGAGACGTTAGGGATCGAACCTGAGACCTTCTGCATGCAAAGAAGGTGGTCTGTTTCTGAGCTACAGCCATTCCCCTATGGAACCCTTGAAAACAACTCTTTCAAAAAACTATTAAAATAGCACTTTGCTCTGCAAACAGTCAGTTTAAGCCTTTTGCATACTGTTAAACTTCTATGTGGTGGAAGAAGTCTTCAAAGAATTTGAATAAATTTTAAGATTACAGTGTGTATTCAATAAACATCATGCATTTTTAGACCAGTTTCTTAAGATTTATTTTTTATGTATGTATGTATGTATGTATGTATGTATGTATGTAAACATTTTCACAATTGCATTGGGCATAATCTATGCAATAATTACCTTAGGCAGAGAAATTATAATGGGACAATTGCATTAGTTTGTTGCAGTAAAAACAACAGTCCTGTGGCACCTTAAACACTAACAGATTTAGTGAAGCATAAGCATATGTCATAACAAATCTGCTTGTTTTTAAGGTGCCACAAGACTCTTTTTCATTTATACAGATGGTGAGATTTCTTAGAAAGTAAACACACCTCAGCAGATCCCAACTCTCTAAATCGATGAAAAAGAATTTCCTGTAGCTTCAGTGCTAATACATGTAGCAAATACGTGTTTGCCATCTTCATCATAATATTGAAAGTGATGCTGCCTTGTTTCCTAAACATATTATGTGTTGGCTCCAAGCTTCACCTTCTGCAAGTCTCCTTCCAGCCACTGAATACATTTTTTTATGGGTTCCTATGATCTTCAGAGACCTAAGTAGCCTTTTCACTTCAGAGAGATCTTTATTCTCTGTGGGATCTCTCATGGCAGTCTTTGAAGGCAGCAACTGCCCAG
The DNA here is from genome assembly GCF_964252035.2 of Podarcis erhardii. Lineage (NCBI taxonomy): Eukaryota > Metazoa > Chordata > Lepidosauria > Squamata > Lacertidae > Podarcis > Podarcis erhardii. Next base: position 50,573,097 of record NC_138508.1, on the reverse strand, counting down.
TACTGGAAAATACTGGTTTATTCTAGTGTGTCTGTTCATTTCTGCTGAGACAGCAGCAGATGTCATGAGTTACTCTGTTCTCTGTGTGTTCGATGTCAAGGCCACAGTGAGCCAGAAAGATATATCTGAGCTCAGTGAACTGCCTGCTCATTCTTACTTTCTCTTTTCTTTTCTTCTCTTCGCATCCTCTGAGTTTCTATATATTTATTCTTGAAGTTGGCTTTTGTTTTGTTTTTGCAACTAAGCCAGAAATCATTAGTAAAAGTTCTATTTGCTAATAAGCTTTTACTGTTCGTGATTTTTTGGAATCAAACGCATCCAACAGGCTTCTGCAATTCTTCTATCCAACAAGACAAGGAGCACCTTGGGATTTAAGGCCAAATCTTGTCAGGATCCTTATTCTGGGGCCTTGAATGTTATCATTAGATCTTCTCAATAAAGGTGTATATTTTACACATCACTCTCCCGCAACTTCTTCTGCCCAATCCCTTACCAAAGGGATTAACAGCCCGATGCCTTCTTATTCTTAGCTTTTCTTTCAGTGTTGCTCCCATCTCCATGCAGCTCTGTGTGCCACCTTCCATACTGTTCTTGGAGAATGTGGGAAGTGGCAGTTGGGTCTGCAGGAAGATGTGGAATCAGCAAACATCAACTTCCCCATCCACCATTAGGAAGGAAGTCTGAATCCAGCCCAATGCTTTTAAAATGGAATATTCTGTGGAAATTGTAAAGTTGCCCACAAGCAAATTCAAATAGCTAATTTTGGAGCAGCTTCCCTGACTATTCAACAAGGTTTCTCTAAATCTAGAATATTACGTCTCTGTTTGGGGAATCTTACTGAGCGTATGAGGTAGCATGACAACTGCAGTCATTCCTAATCTAACCAGTGTTTCTCAAGCTTTTTCAATATGGACTCTGCATTCAGACATCATACAAACCAGAATTTATTGTGACATTAGTGCACCACCGTGAGCCTTGGGTATGCATGCTCATGCCATCTCATCTTACAGCATGATTACAAGCTGAAATTAATAAACTTTCACTTCCATTTTTGCTTAACCATCTCTTGTGCTATCTGAACAGGCAAACTGATCAAGGTGGGTTGTTTCAAACATTAATCATAGTTTGCCACAGCAAGTTGTAGTGGGGGACAGAAGCAAAAGCTTTCAAACTCCTCTTCACAGCTGCACAAGGACGAGCAAGTGGGGAACATGTAAGTGCAAAGCTATCTGAAGTGCATTTACATCATAGTAATCTATGATTTAATATATGGATAAACACAGCAAGGATGCCTTTTAAACCAACCACTGAGAAACTGTGTTAAGGTGGAGGAGACAAAAAACACAGAACAAAATTTAGACTAAACAGAATGTTGTTAGCAAAGAATTCAGACACTGAGGGGGAAATGACTTTTCCTGTCTCTTTCTTGCCTTGTCAGATCATGCACACAAAAAGGGTAGGACTTGGCATTGCTACTGGAGAAAGAAAAACATGCCCACAGCCAGATGGACCTTTTATCAACTATATATTATAAGCTCCCTCTTCTATGATATGGATTTCACTTTATCATACAATATATTTTTTTATATATTCAGTAGTCAAATATATGAGAAATAAGCTAGGAAATAAGCTGGATGTCAATTAAGATGCTTCACAGCTACACCTTCCAAAGATGGAAACAGATTCAAACAGTATTGCAAAAATTGTAGCGGCTGCTGGCGATTTTCCAGGCCCATTTTTAAAGGCTTCACAATCTTTGAATAACATAGCTTAGACAGCATTCCGACATATATGAGCAGGGATGTCAAATCAGAGGTGAGGGTCCTACTTTTAGTTATAACAGCTTAAAAGATCAGGACAGCAGCTCAAGATCTTCTCAACAGAAGCTCAGGATCTAGAATAAGCTCCCATATGACAATGGTTTTTGCTAATGTTATGAAAACATTGGAAAGCACACATCTTTAGGCTAAAGCTTTGGAATCTGAATATATTAATAATACAAGGCATTGCCTGTGCCACCACAACTACAACACATTAATTGTTTAAAGTTGCAAGGATTTCCCTCTTCAATTGCCCATATCTTCAAGCATTCTTTATTTTTCACTATGTTCTTTGCTTTTCCATACAAGTTTAACTTCAATTTAGTTCATTGGATATATATATCTTTTTTTAAAAAATCCCACAAGGTTTTATATAAGGCTCTTCATTTCCTTTCTTCAGATTCTTAAACTGCTTCATTACCACAATTTTATATAATTGTTCCTTCCCTTGATTAGTTTCAAGAATCCATTCAGTTTAAGAACTGATAGTTTTTGCCTTGCATGTATTTTCCCATTACAAAGTTTTTGCAACAACCAGATGACCGTCTCATTTTTCTGCTATACTTGTGAACACTTAATGTACATCACATGGTATGTGAAATAAATCATATGAATATTAATGCATTTAATTTCACTTGCCTCAGTTTTTTTCTACCCAGGAATTATATTACTCACCATAGTCATATTCACTTGCAGTTTTCTGAAATTTCTCCTTTTTTTCTGAATTGAAAAAGCAGTTACCCTTTACTCATTAAATCATTGTATTTCAGGACCTTCATTTCTGCCTCAAAGGTCAGTGTATGTCATAACTGCTTTTATATGCGTTTTGGTGACTCCTACTTAAGTACTTTATTTGCTCACTGACATCATTAAGATACATCACTGCAATAAAGTTCACATGCTGACAGAAAAATCAGTTCCAAATGAGTAAATGCCAAATCCATTTTTCAGTTTAAACCCCAGCATGCCATCTTTAAATAGTACTATTTCGAAGTTATTTATAATACTAAACCAGTTTCAAGACAATCTAAAAAGCAGGTTTTAAAAGTGAGTTTAAAGTTATAAAATGAGTTAAAATGAGTGGAGTTAGATTCTTACTATGAGATAAAGATAAAGAAAAATAAGAAAAATTGCTGACAAACAGATCAGCTCATAAATTGGTTGCTTTTGTTTTTCTTTTGAAAAAGAAATTTTCTACGAAGAAAATTGCTGTATACAAAACCATTCAATACTTCTGTGAAGTTAAAGAAAGCAGTGTTCTGAACTCTCTGAGCACAATCAAGATAATTTACAGCACTTTTTGGTCCCACTGAAATCTAGAGGACTTCGAAGTACTTAATCTTTGGCTATATCATGACAGATTTTCTACTATGTGGATTTGTCATAGTTAATGTAGGTGTCACTAAAATAAGTTTGCATTATACCAAATTGCACAGAGATGAGTTTAGATACAGAGGTGATTCCCTGAGTTCACTAAATAAAAAAGCCGTAAGTCAATAACTAAAACAAGTTATTTCATGCTTCAGGCCAGGAATATTGAGAAAAAATATTAATGATAAGTCCAAACAACTTGATCCTGGAATTCTCATGCACACAAAGTAGCACTTGTATTTAGTTTTCCAATGTACAGACTCTGTTCTATACTAACACCTAGAATTAAATATTAGTATGAGTGCTGTCTGACCCGATCTGTCACACACATACTGGTTAACCTATATCACCCCAGTTATCAGAACAAATGATAGAGCAATTTGTATTAAAGACAAGCAACTACTTAGTAAAACTCAGAAAGCTGAAGTATGTGGGAACTCAAATATCATAGTACAGTAAACAATTGTGGGTGGATGGGGAAGAACCAAATTATGAACATTACAAAGGAAAGGAAAGACCTGAAATATATTATCGGGTGGGAGTGGGGAGATTGGTGGGGATAGAATTACTTTTCAAGCCCAATATTGTCACTATTAAAACTACTTAGGAAATTATGAAACTATGCTTCAATAGCACTTTTTTCATTTTGTATACCAACAATAGAATAATTTTACAAAACAAATATTTGCAGAATACAATATGAAAACAAAAATATTGCTGTTTCTTATGTGACACTATTTTATGAACACATGTTGGGCTTTGTGCAAGGACTGCTTCCTTGTAAACAAACTTCAGGCCTTTCACATGATTTTTGGTAGCCCTTCTTGAAAATGTGTGAAACTCTTTACAAGGAGATAAACAGTGTGAGCATCCAAATACACATCCCACTGAAATGTATAGTGAGGGATTATTAATATTATAAATTTAATATTATAAATTTAGTGCAAATGTAAAGTCACTTCCTTAAATGTCCAAGAAAAGCATTAACCAGTTAAATGTTGGTTTAAAGCTCTTCGATTCCATGCCCAATAAGCATGGCACATCTTTGCCCAGCGGCACTGTGGCCCATAGATTGCAGCAAAATACTGGGCAAGGTTTTGCCCAGTATCTTCTTTGTGTGATGGGCTCATGGGAAAAAGCTGTCCCATGAGCCTTTGCTGAAGATGGGAGGGGAAAGCCTATATAAGGCTGCTTTCCCTGGATCTCACAGCCATTTTGCTTTGAGAGATTCCCCCCCACCTATCTTTGGGTTAGAACTTGGCCGACCGGCTGACTGTATAGATTTTGAGCATTCCAAACACAGCGGATCCATTCCATCAACATGGAGCTTGTGGAACGATGAACTGATCCTGGGACCCAACCCATGCCAACCATGTCAATAAAGATTTTATCCTATCACCATTGTACAGTCTGGTTATTTTGCTGCTCTCATGGGTTGCATACTGTGCCTGCCTGGCAACTCCAAATTCAAAACCACAGCCCTTAGGAATCCTTAGAAAACTAAGTACAGTGGTGCCCCGCAAGACGAACGCCTCGCAAGACGGAAAACCCGCTAGACGAAAGGGTTTTCCGTTTTGGAGGCGCTTCGCAAAACGAATTTCCCTATGGGCTTGCTTCGCAAGACGAAATGTCTTGCGAGTTCCTGCGGGTTTTTTCCCCTTTTTCCCCCTTTTCCTAAGCCGCTAAGCCGCTTATCAGCTGATCCGCTGATAAGCCACTTATCAGCTGATCCGCTAAAAGCCGTTAAACCGCTAATAGCGCTAATCCGCTAAGCTGTCAATGGGCTTGCTTCGCAAGACGAAAAAACCGCTATACGAAGAGCCTCACGGAACGGATTAATTTCGTCTTGCGAGGCACCACTGTACATAAGTCCAGTGCTACTAACCTAGGTGTTTAAAATGCAAGCAGTAATCCAAGTCTCTTACAACACAATTCTACTCAGAAGTTAGAACCACAGAATTTAATGGAACTTAATTCTAGTTCCAGCGTCTCCACCCCCATTGTTCTGCCCGGACACTGAGATCCAGCGCCGAGGGGCTTCTGGCAGTTCCCTCACTGCGACAAGTGAAGTTACAGGGAACCAGGCAGAGGGCCTTCTTGGTAGTGGCGCCCGACCTGTAGAATGCCCTCCCATCAGATGTCAAAGAAATAAACAACTATCGGACTTTTAGAAGACATCCGAAGGCAGCCCTGTTTAGGGAAGCTTTTAATACTGGATAAATCACTGTATTTTAATATTCTTCTGGAAGCCGCCCAGAGTGGTTGGGGAAACCCAGCCAGATGGGTGGGGTATTAATAAATAATAATAATAATAATAATAATAATAATAATAATAATAATAATACAGTCCAAGTAATCCAAGGGAAAATAATCATTTCACTGCTTGAGGGTGGGGGCATACACCAGTACTTGAAATAATAATACAACTAACCTCCAACATTACTTAGATGAAAATAAGGGCATTCTATTCTACTTCAATATCTCTCCCTGTACCCCTTAAATATGTGCACTGCCAATGGAATATAAGAAAAAGGCAAGGGTGGCTGCGTTACCCAGTATGTTCAAACTGTAAGCTCTTTGAAGTTCAAATACAAGTGTGCTCAAGTTCGAAATCTTACACACATGCTGTCTCATTCAAGTCAGTGAAAGCACACAAAGGGATCCACAACCCTTTTAAACTGTTAAAAGTGTAAATTTACACCCCATGGGCTTCCAAGGAATAATACTCAAAATGCTGGTTCTGACCTGCTGAATTTTTGCAAATCATTTATCATTAACTCTGCTGGGGGGGGGGGGAGGTGTCAGTCTATATGCCCAACAGCACACATACACACATGCTAAAAGGGGATTAACTTGCAACACACCTATACCTCAGGTGCAATGCCTGCTTCCTATCCACTGAACTCAGTTGTACAACACACACAAGCTCCCGAGTTACAGCACCCTCACGCTCAAAGGCTTGCACAGCTCTTTAAAGGCCTAACACAAACATTCATTTGCAAATTCAAAAAGGGATTGAATGAAAAGCTTAAACACACTTATTCACAACACCAGCCCAATGGAATTTATGTAGCTTCCAGCCTTTTGAAGACCCCACAAACCTCCAGCTTCCAGGGCAGCTTTTATGGAGCTGAGCTGTGAATGGCAAACTGCCAAAGCAGAAGCAGGGAAGGCCCCATGTCTACTTTGCCCAGTACCTGTCAAGTGTCTAGCCTGCAGATGGGCATCCTCAGCTCCAGGAATGTAGCCATGCCTCTCACCCTCAGAGCCTCTTTCTTCCCACCCCACCCCCAACAAACCCCTGTGCATATCTCTTCTCTGTAGCCAGTCTGGTTCCTCCCTGGCTATGAAAGCAAACCCCACTGACCTTAATGGGGCTTACTCCCAAGTAGACATGGCTGGGTTTGGGAGAGAGAAAGAGAGAGAAAGAAAAATGAACCACTAACTAACTTTGCAAAGCCATTGGCTCTGAGGCGACTGTTTTGCTCTGGGCCCTTGCCCAATGCTCCTCTGCTGAGCCAAGGAAATCCTGCCAGAGTGAATTAATGAGAGAGGGTGGACAAGCACTGTGGAAAGTGAACTAAACAGATAAGAGCATTTCTCTCAGTAGTTTATATAGGAGAGCAAGGTGGGGACTTCAGGAGCCAAGATACTCTTAAAGGAGCTGCAAGCTAGTAACAATTTTGCCCACAGCTCTTTTAAAATTGGGACAGCCTGTGGCACAGGAAGAAACCATGATGGCTTACTGGTTTTCATGGCAGTCCTGGCATAGTCGTGACATTTGGAGACTATGGCTAATTGCTGCTCTCTTTCCGTAAGCACTCTGATAAGCTTGATTTTGGATCCAATATATTTGTCCAATTATCTGTTGGGCAACTTTATTTCACAAGAGAAAAACATTATACTGAATACAGTGATGCACTACACTGGAGTGCTATGAAAAATTTACTATGTCACAAGAAAACTCTGCTTTTTTAACTCAAATAATTAAAGGCAAATTAGAATTTTCAATCAGAATTATTTTAAAGAGTGTATTCCCATTTTCCTTTCATAATACAATTTAGGAAAGAGAAAGTAGAACTTACATTCAATATCAAGATACATGCTCTTTTGGTGCCCTCCAATTCTACTTGCTGCTTCACAGTCGTATCTTCCTGAATCTGACAACTTCACATCTTTAATGTGCAGTGAGGATCTTCCATGTTGCCCTTTGACTTCTATCCGGCCATCTGGGCTCTGTAGACATTCAGGAAAGAAGTTTTTGTGTAACTTATTTTGTCTTCACTTTATTTTGTACTAAATCCTACTAACAATTGTATCTGAATGCATACCTCTTTTGAAAACAGAGCAATTTTAATAAAGCTTATATGACATATTCTGGATGTTTTAAAATAGCGTTTTAACCATAATATATGCATTAGTGTTTATTGTGTACTTTGCATAGTGTTTATTCTGTACTTTGCCTTAAATAAATAGCTTTATGCTGTTAAAGGATTAAAGTTTCAGTCACCATCTCACGTAGGGCTGGTTCTCCCAGAGACCTTGTGATAATGATCTATGTCAGGTGAGGCAGATATTTGTGGATTTCTTTCCAAGATGACCTGATCTATGTGTCTCAAGGAATGGTGGCAACCAAATGATAGAGCAAAGGCTTTATTGCAAAAGTGCCAGGTATAGTTCCTGGAATCTACACATATAGTTGGCATAGGGCCTTGTCTGAAACCTTAGAAAACTGCTCCCCATCAGCATAGACAATGCTAGATGGACAAATGATCTAGGCTCAGTATAAGACACATTACTAATGTGTGAAACTTGCATGTCTCTGAATGCTGAAATACTATTCTTGGCAGTTTAAACATTATCAAAATACACATTTAAATAGCCTTTGGATTATTATTTTTTTAAATACACATTTAAATATGTATTTTGAGAGGGTGTTTACATTTGTGATTAATGCAGTTATGGAACAAAACAGAAAGTGGCACAGACAGGAAGCAAACAGATTTCGGCATCTCTTGGCCGGGAAACCAATCTGTCTTGCACTCACTTCGCCATAGTGTAGTGCATCATACATGGTACTGATACACACATGTCTGTACCAATATAGGCTCATCTTGATTACCTCCTCATATTTTTGGTGGGTATAGATTGGGTGGGTCAGGCCTACATATGTACATAGGTATGCTCAATATCATAAATGCATGCACAATATACTTTATGCTCTATATATGGTACTAGGGGACAGTGGAGAGGCTGAGGCTTGCTCCTGCACTTCAGTACGCATGGGACACTGATGCTCGGACCATGAATAAAATGACACACACACTCACTCAACCTTCTTAATTAAAGCACAGTGTATATGTTACTTGATGAATATAATGGCTTAAAAATTATAGAATAAAGCAGTCCTCATTTGAAGTGTTCTGGTTTTATACAAATGTAAAACCAGAATATTTAGAATCAGAATAAATTGGTTCCCTACTTTTTCATAATATAAAGTAACATATCACAAACAGATTTGAAAATAATAGTTATTTGCATTCTAATCAGATTGTCATATTATATTGAAGATATCCATGAATAATGCAGATGTAAAACACTTAAAAGAGTAATGCTGACCTACATGTACCTAAAGGCTGTGCAAACCACAAAATGCAAGTAAACTGTCTAGCATAGTGCAAAGAAACAGAAGGGTAAATGTTTCTTCTTATAATGACACAATTGCTAAAGTCAGTTAACGTTTTATTTTTTAAAAAAACAAAACTTGTGAGGTATTTGCTGTGAAACTGCATGTAGCCTTTAGATTTTGTAGTTTTATTGAACTTGTTTCAAAACCTCTGCAATAAAAAATAATAAAGGGCATACAATGTTGTAAAGGAAAATATAATTAATTCATCAGTAGCAAATACAGTCTAGAGAAAGGCACACCAAAGTCCCCCTGAAATGAATGGTACAATTAAGCACTTAAATCCTGCTGATTTCAGCTGTATTCAAACATGCCTAAGTTTTTGCAATTTGTAACCAGTGGCAATTTTATGTATGCAGAAAAATGTAATACTGACACAAAGTTTGGATATAGAGCTCCTTCTTCACAGTGTCATTCTATATATCTGCTCAGATGTAAGTCCCTCAGAGGTCAATGGGGCTGGCTGTCATCTAAGTGGGCACAGAACTGCAACCTCACAGTGCTAATGACAAAATGTAAAAAACTGAATTCAGATATCATCCAGTGTTGGACACCTGTGGCCTTTCTGAAGGACTCCAGGTCCCATCAGCCTCACTATAATGGCCAATATAGAATACAGATCAAGAGGTCTGGGACCCAGAACCCAGCAATATAGGGGTGAAGGCTTCTGCACCAGAGAAATAAAGAAAGTGGTAAGGAGTGGAAGCCAAAGTACCTAGAGGCAGATACATCTGTAATATGCAGATCCCAGTGTGCCTATGCAGAGCCAGCTGTAAAGGGGTGAATCTGTTTATCTATGGAATACAGCTAGTTCTTGTCCTGTAAACAAGCAAGACCACCCACACATATCACAATAGATCAGCTTTCACCTATGACACAAGTACAAAACATGAACTAAATGTGCAGGCAGAACCATTTGCTGAATGATGAGTCAAACTACAGACTACATTCTAGTGTCATATATATTCAGGAGGAAAAAATAATAATCCTAGCAAGCATTTGCACTTTTTGTCAGATGGGCAATCTTAGATTAACAGTGTGTAGCTCAAACAATGAATCAGTGAATCAATAGCAGACATGCCAACACTAACACAGAACAAATCCCTCAAGAACATGAGTGAAAATACTATAAAAATTGCCAGTTGCATTCAAGTAACCATATCCACAAAACTCATCCCTCCCCCCATCACACACCACTGGCTCTAAACAAGCTAGCATTCCTTTTCCCTTTGTATTGTGTGCAGCCCATATACTCCCCTGACACTTCTCATCCCAGTTGTTCCTCTTCTATCTCAACCTGAAGCAGCCACCACTTTCTTACTTCTGTGATGCCCACACACTAAGTGCCAGTTATATTGCCTGTGTACCACTGTAGTGCTGCCATTACAGTCTGTTTTTGCCATTAGAATGCCAGCTCACACATTATGGGAAGATTCTGAATCACACAATGAGCCAAAGAGCATAGTGCAGGCTCCCTTCTTCAGACCTTTGATGAATGCATGACTAGCAGGGTGAGCAGAATGAAGGAATACAGGATCACCCTGCTCCCCTGCTCCATACAATGTTAATCATATGAAGGCAAAAGTCTGACCAACAAACTGAAACTAGCATGGGGAAAAATAAAAGAGGATGCCTTAACCCCAGTGTGGCTCTCCTTTATTACACATAGCCCAACAAGACAACAAGAACCCACCGACAGCATACAAATAAATATGGCTATCTTGACCCAGCAATCCCTCCCCCTCACACACACAAACCAACTCACTGCAGTCAACTGAAGGCAACCAACAATGCCCTGGACCCACCAATCTCTCTCATTGTCAGTGAAAACTAATAAATGAACAGAAAGAGAACCTACCCACATGACACTGACACAAAAACCTTGCACATACACTATGTAATGAATTGTCCCTGAACCAGAGTCCATGGGTACTTTGATATACATGTGGAGTATGTGCTTCCTGTTTACATTATTTGGTGAGGACCACTACACGCTCAAGGAGAATCTAACAATGAATGGTAATCACCATTCAAGTTAAAAGGAAAGTTCTTACACCAAAAGCCCTGTGACTAGAACAAAAGCCATAAAAGGTTGAAAGAATGGTGGTGATTACACAGAAGGAAATTTTAGAAATTTCATTTCAACTTTTACCCCTATAATATGGATATCCACAGGCTACCTAGGACTTATTTTGCTTAACATTCATTGAGTCTGGACATGGTTTTTAAAAAGACTTTCATTTGTTTTAATAATAAAAACTAAAGGTATATATAGACCTATCATTTGAGTTATGTCGTTAAATAAACTAATATTTGACTATAAAGCTGCAATACTTTTTGACACATTGTCATCACTTCCAATGCAAAAAGAAATACATTTCATGAATACGTTGCATAAAATCCAATATAAAATAACACAACAAATGTAGTTTAGTTACCAGTAGAAACAAACATTTTATCCAACCACAATACTGAATTTAACTATACATATTGTATTTGTTTATTGCAAAAAATACATATATATATTTTCTTTAAAAATAAAAAACCCTCAAGGCAGTTTACAAAATGAAAACATAGGAGGAAAACCATCATTAAAATACAGTTATGTAATACTATGCATATTCACCCATAAGTAAGTCTAGGACTTACTTCTGAGCAGGCATGCATAGGATTGTACTGTAAGCAAAACAATAGCATCAAAATAAGGCTAAGAATATAGATATAAATATGATAAACAGACATAGAAGAACACTTTTATTTTAAGAATAAGGATCAGACTCAATAGGGTCAGATTAAAATATTGGTGAAAGCTGTCCAATTTACTTTCAAAGGGTTGTATCCAACAGTGGACTTGCTGTAGCCTAAGCAATCCTTTCTACCAATTGAAACCCTGTATATATTCCATACTGTTCAGAGGGTCCTCCAGCTCTCAGGAGAAGCTCTTGGTAGACATGAATGGCTGCACTGGATAAGGTGGATTTGACATTACACAGGGAAAAGGAAAATAAGAGCAGACACAACAGGGGTGTAGCCTACTGGGCAAAGGTAACAGTCCCATCTCTTAGTCTGCCTCTGTCCCTACCCACCACTGGCATGTGAGCTCTGGGAGACTGCCTATGAGAGACTGTAGCTCTTTGGCAGAATTTCAATCCACTCCTAGAAACCTTATTCAGAATTGTATTCAAAATATATTCAAGAAATTTGAATGTTAGTTTGAAGAGTTTTTGTTTTAGCTCTGTATTTTCTTATGCAAACATGTTCAGGATTTTTTGATGGGAATCAGTCTAGAAATGATTTTAATAAATAATTAACTCATTTAAGTAAGTCAAAGAAAAGTAACCCAGGTGATTTGTATAACCAGCAATATATGCGTTGTAGCATTAAAATCTATGGTAGCAATGTAATGCTTTGCAGAGTTCACTGACACTGATGAGAGAAGGGGTCTTGTTCCAATACAGAAGAATGGCTTCTAATTTTAGTTCTTGCTGGCTGCCTGTAATGATGTCCTACATGGGAATTATTTGTTGATCACCAGTTACAAAACTATGCAAATTGCAGTGAACGATAACTCAGTTTAATTGATCAGTTTCTGATGGATTTTTTCTTTTTTTGCAGTGAAAGGGATAACATCATAAAGTTCTCATACTGTCCATTTTTAATTAGATGGAGGATAATATACAATGTGAGAAGAGCTGTAAGCAGTAATAAGCTTGTCTTCTTTTGTAGAGGTCTCAGTGTCCATACGTAAATTTCCACAGGCAATTATATGACAGAGTTAAAGGACTAGAACAAAATTATTTACAAAGAAATAAAATTGAGAAAAAACAGTGGCGCTTTTATTTGTTCCTGAGTAAATGTTTGAATTACTGTTATTTTTAGAATTCTGTATAACAACTACATAACTATTGCACTATAGGTTGACTTTACTTGTCACTGTTCGTAGCCATAATGCATTTTCAAATGCATTTCTGTTATCAACATGTTCACTTGGTTTAGCTCTAAAGAATGCCATGTGTCACCAGCTATAATGACAGGAAATAGAGCCCCAGTATGTATAATACTGCCATTTCTCAAATGTATGATGCATATGACAATATTGGTTTCTTGATTGTACTACAATCTGTCCCCCTCAAAAAGGCAAAATTTATTATTAGCAGTCATCAGGAATTGAGTACCTATAATTGCCACAAGTATAGATGGTAGGAGAGCCAAAGCAAGATGATGCCTCATTCGTATACTTAGTTCTTCACTGCTACTATTTAATTCAGCTGCTGTTTAGTTCAGCAGGCAAAAGGTAGCTGGCTGAGAAAGTCAAATATATGGTTTACTCAGGTTGTCAGGACCAGATTTTACTGATTTTCAAAAGGATCCAGAATCCTCATTAAACAGCACTGTATTTGAAGTCCATGAAATATATCTGTTTGCCAAGAAATATATTGCATGTTGTATGGTTGATGAACTAGCATCCACAGGAGAAATAAATAAAACAGTACAGACACTTGCAAGTCAGGCTTCACTGTCGGACACAACTCTAGCAGTAAGCTTGTTCCTCAAGTAGAAGAAAAGCAATGGAGACAAAAAGTGCTATCTGAATTGAAGGTGTTATGAAAATTCCAGAAGTTGAAACAGATGGCCAAGACTTCCTAGGCTGAAAGCTACCTTTGAAGAGCAAGGGCTGTTATTCACAACAGCCACCAATGTAGAGAAGCTGATGGAAGCTCCCTTCTGGGTTATGGATGCAACATTCACAACATTCCCCACATTCTTCTGGTAAATGTATTCTATCCATGCACCTGTTGGAAACAGCAGAAAATTCCAGAGTATTGCCATGTGTATATTCCTTATTGCGCACTGATTCAGTCATGTTACACCTGAGTCTTGCATTTGATTGTGATTTTTTCCCCTAAATGAAAGACCTTGAATGGAGTCTATAAGTGCAGTTTATTTCTCAGTTTCACACAGGTACTAATCATTGCAACATGCTACAATTTCCTTAATGGGTTTATATACTTTCGCCCTTCAAGGGAAGAAATAATTTGTAGTCACCCATTTAAGAGCTGATCAGTATTTAGGTCATTATATGAAATCTAATCCTGAAGGAAAGCTGTTTTGTTGCTTTGGCTTTCTGTCCATCTGTAGACATAGCAGCTAATTTTAATGATTTCAAAGTAGAAATATCACTTGGTATGTACTGAAAATTGCCTGATAATTATGATTACATACAGGTACAATAAGTAAATTCTAAAGGACATGAGACATAATTTAAGAAATGGTAGCAATATGAGTCATGATTAATCACTGCTTTATGCTGGTGTTTTCATGCAACATTTTGGTTGGTTATAGAAAGAGGTGACACAGGGCATTGTACATACCAAACCCAATACTACTTCTTCTGTTCTTGAAAGAGCCGGCATTGGTGCGCCTGTAATTGTAGGAAGGTAAAAAAAGGAAAATAATGAAGAAAAATGATACCTTAAATGTGTTTTTATTGCTAAAAAAAAGTAAAGAAGCATCAGTAATCATACAGAACAGAAAAAATAAAGGGAACTACATAAGGATACTAAAAACTTCACTGAAATATGATGTCAGATACTGTCAAAAACTCATCTGGAGATTCCAACCGTACAGAACAGAAAGGGGTGTAGGAAGCTGCAGGGAGACAAAATTGCCTCCTTCCCTGTTCCATTGACTAAGGCCTCCATTAGAGGAACAACATCAGCTGGATTCTACCCTTTATGTTTATTATTATTAATTTATTAGATTTATATACCACCTTTCATCAAAAGATCTCAAGGCGGCTTACAAGATAAAAATGCATGTTTCCACTGGTGTTTCCAAAGCAGCTCAGTATAATCTAATGCTCCAGTTTTCATTAATCTGTGCAATTAGACTATTTTGAACAAGCTGCAAATGTTTAAAATATAGAGGCTTGAGATTGGGAGGAAATGATAGGAAACTAAATTTCTGGAACAAAAGGGTGTGGAAATGAAGACGACAAAGCAGAATTCTGTAAGAGTTACTATAAGAGTTCAACAACCAATTAAAAGTGCAAACACAATATTTCTATATATTCTTTATGGAGCTAGAAAAATGAAAACACATCTACAGGTTTCTGTAAGGTGATCAGAAGACACAGTTGTGATAAAACTAGAACCACGAATGTTCTGCATATTAGGCTCCTTTGGGAGGAAGTGCAAGATAAAATGTAATTAATTAATTAATTAATTAATAATAATGGGATGATACCCTTCATTTTTCATATTTCATATTTCATATTTCAGAGTCAAATAACTTAATTTTAAATGCTCTGGATATGACTTGGATATATCAATCATAATAACCAACAATGTCTTAAAAAGGTCAGTTTCACTGATCATGGTATTACACTTGCAAGAATCATAAGCACATATGGCCTTATCATCAGCTTTAACAAGCTATCATGACGTAAAATAAGTATATTTCATGTATTATCAGTGCATTTGTACTGCCAACCATCCCAACTATATTTACAAATGCACAATTATTGTTATGGGCGGGGGGGAAGGACGCAAAAAAAGGGTTCTTGGCGAATTACTGATATTGCAGTATCATTTAGTCACTGATTAGTAAAGTTCATGCTGTGGTAGAACTTGCAGACATGAATAAAAACTGCCATTTTTAATAAACTAAAGCAGTATTTGCCATCACAATACAGTCCAAAATTCACTTAAGATGATGTACTAACGCTGATGCTGAATTTAAGGGAAAACAGCACCTGCAGTTAAAAACGTATACCACCCCACTTCTTTTCAGTTCTCCAGCGGATCACATTTCATATTCAAGCTTTCAGCATATATGTGTATATGCTTTTTATCAGAATAACATGCATTATTGATTATGCCATCATCGTATTTAATGACTTGACTGGTAGCCATATGTGATCAAGAATTCCATGCAGTCAAATGTGTGAAAATGCATGACAGTGAGTATGTGGCTTGGCAGAGTGGAGAAACCAATTTCCACCAGCCTGATTGATTTAAACCAATTTTCTTTTATTAGTCTGTTAAGAGAGTATTGTCTGCTGTTTCCATGCTTGCTGTGGAAGAAATGACTTCAAACGACTATTAGCAGGCTAGTAATTTTGGGGGGCTTCTTTATAAAGTGAAATTAAGCCCCCCATTTAGTTCTCATTCTCCCTTGTTTAATTCTATCCCTTCTACTGATGTTCCTGTATAGTAATTACAATAGTCTCACCAGCAGAAATAAACAGAACCTATAAAAATGGCAACAAACACAAACATACTTCACATTAAATTCCAATAAAATAAAAGAATAGGACTTGCACCATAGTAATAGGTTAGCACATTACAGAATGACCAGATATTTTACAGCCTATCCTCTGTGAGGTTCAATGGGGTGGAGGGAAAGGAATATAGATTGCTTGTATAATACAATGTGGTACATTAGAGTCAAGTGTTATATATTAAGGTCTACTGTACACTGTTAATTTTCCCATATTTGACAGGTTAGTCATAACCTTACAATTATTTACACAGTGCACAGAACTGGAAACCTATTGAAACTGACCATGAAATACCTTGCCAGGTCATTTAATTGAGTACCCTGATAATATATTAAAGTACTTATTGGTCCTCTCTCAGTAAAAATGCCCTAGCTCCTTTAATCTCAACTGTAAAAAAAAACAAAAAAACAAAAAACAAAAACTTAATTGGACATTATTTGAACTCATCTCTGTGGGTGGGTGGTGGATTTTTTTAAAGGAAAAATGAAAAAAGAAAGAGAGCTCTCCCCACCCCATAGGCTGACCTGATCAGCCCCTGCTACTCTGATGTCTTTTCAAAATAAGTTGAAAACAACTGCTTTGCAAATCTTTTTCTAGATCAAGAGTAGTCATTTCCTTCAGGATTTCTTTATATGATTCTACTTTGGATCATAATCTTTGCATCACCATCAGATAGTCTACAAGAAACAGGATGAGAACATGTATTGAAAAACCTATTACAGTAAAGTTCAAGAACAGAGTCAACAAAAGCTAGAAAGGCAGAAGCAAAGAAAGCCCAGTTCCAAATAACACCATTTTATACCCAGTAAAATACTCATGAGTGTAGGTTTAATAGGCATAACCAACTCAGGTGAGATTATCATAAAGAACAGCTCCAAACAGAAAAAACAACATCAAAATAAGCACCATCCTTGGAAGTGCATAGCTTCAACCATATTCTCAAAGTATACTAGCACATACAAGATAAACTTTGCCAGTTTCTATTAAGAATAACAATTTATGAGAGGAGACATGTCCACAGTGGTGTATGGGACATTCGACTTTGCAGATAACAGCAGTGAAATCTGACACCATGTTGTATTGCTGTATTGTGTATCACAAGCCTTAAATGTTACCAGTAAATGTTATGTATGGAGACTGCCTTGCAGCCAGAGAAAACACTGTATGTGAAATGTTAATATTTCTAGTCTTTTGCTATGGAGAAGTTACATCATTAAGGGCATGGTCATCCTCCTTACACAGCTTGACACCTCATGTTTCTAGTTCTGGGATATAAGCCAAATCAGGAGTATACATAAATTCCCCAAAGGACATCTATCTTATTTGTGGAACATATTTATCCGCACACAAGGCAAGGGTGTCATATAAAATTTGCTATAATTCAAAGAGGTCACTATTAGAAGAATTCTAGTGGAAGATTCAAGACATTAAGAGAACTAAAAAAAGTATACTAGTACACACATATAATCATTTTCTTTAGTATTTACCTCTTGCTTTATTATCTTAATGCTCCCAAAGAGTGTTATGGTATAAAACAAGCAATGTTCAATAAGCTCATAAAACTACATTAAAAACACCAACAAACAGGCCCAACAAAATAATTAACAATAACTAAAGCAGTGGGGAAAAAGAATTCAGAGCTGCAAGGAATTGGTTGGTAGCAAGTAAGGGAATATGTGCTGGGACTAGGGTTAATGGAGAATTGTACAGAAATATGAAGACTGCAACTTGCCATGACTGCAACTTGCATTCTCAAGACCACCTCTTACTCATTTTCAGCAGTTATATAATTTCATATTTCCAATATAATTTTTATAGATATATCTTTATAGTTGCTTTCGTAGATTTTCACGGGTACAGGAATGCAGGTTTTGGTGTCCTCGGGTGTCTTCCCGTGTAAAAGTTGGGGTGTCTAGGCGACGTTTCGACGAGGTCTCACTCGTCATCTTCAGGCTGGTGCTTTCGGCTTCTTGTTACTGGAACAGAGCAGGATCTCAGTGTTTGAGTTCCTATAAATACTGTAGAGGGGGTGTGGTGTATAGCCTCCAATGTTCTGGGCAGAGAGGAAGTTCCCAGGCTAGTGTGTCTTTTCTTCTTTTGTTCCTTAATTACTTGAGAGATATCTTGAGTGATTTCTTGAGTGATATCCTGAGTACCACTTAGGTGGGTCATTAGGTGTGGATTAGTTGTTAAAGTCTTTGTGTCTTGACCTCTTGAACTTTGTGAAGAGTTTTCCTGAGAAGATGGCTGTACTGTACTTAGTTGTGCTCTGGCTTGGCTTCGTGTATAGGGGCGAGCTGTGGTTTTGTGGCTTGTGTCAGCCAGATCTGTGTAGGGATTGCAGGGGGGTGCAGCATCCGGAGGTGCCACCATGGATTGGCTACTGGATGGTGTCTGTAATTCATCTGTGGAGAGGGTCTGGGTTTGGGTCTGGTGTGGTTGATTGGTGTTGGCGTTCTGTGTGCCTCTGGATCTGGTGTCAGTTTTTGTGGGGAGGGCTAATTTCCAGATGTCTGGCAAGCGGGATGTGTCGTCACGCTTGTTCATGTTGTGAGGGTGTTTCTCTATCTCGATGGCTTCCATGATTATTCTCTTGTGGTGATGTTCCGTGTTAAAGAGCAATTTGGAATCTGCAAAATTAATTTCGTGTCCTGTTTCTTTCATGTGTTGGAAAAGAGAGGAAGTTTTTTCTTCTTTTTTGACGGCATTCTTGTGTTCTGCGATACGTGCATTTATTCGTCTGTTTGTTTGTCCAATGTACGTGGCTGGGCAGACTTTGCAGGGTATTTCATAGATCCCTTGGTTTTCCAACTGGATTTTATCCTTGGGGTTTCTGAGGATATTGGCTATTTTTTGGTTGGTGCAAAAGGCTGTTTTGATATTGTGTTTATGGAGGATTTTGCTAATTTTATCTGTAGTGCCCTTGATATAAGGAAGGAGGGCCATGCCATTGTTTTCTTCTGTGTCTTGGTTTTTGGGGGGTGTTTCCTTTTGGATTAGCTTCGTAATCCTGTTTTGCTGGTATCCATTGGCAATTAACACGTTTGAGAGATTCTGTAACTCAGTTGTCAAGTGGTCTTTGTCAGCCAGGCGTTTGGTTCTGGAGATGAGAGTCTTGGCTACGGAGTTTATTTGTGCAGGGTGGTGGTGTGATTGTGCATGTAAGTAGCGGTTGGTGTGTGTTTTTTTCCGGTAGATAGTGTGTCCTAGGGAGCCATCAGGTTTTTTGTAGATTAGGACGTCAAGGAAGGGAAGTTGGTTGTTGGCTTCTATTTCCATAGTGAATTGTATTTTGGGGTGTAAGTTGTTGAGATGTGTGAGGAAGCTATCCAGTTTTTCTTTCCCGTGTGGCCAAATTACAAAGGTGTCGTCAACATATCTGAGCCAAAGTTTGGGTTTGTGTTCTGACTTGTCTAAAGCATTGGTTTCAAAGTGTTCCATGTACAGGTTTGCGATGACCGGTGAGAGGGGTGATCCCATAGGTGCTCCTTCTATCTGTTTGTATCTTTGTCCATTGTGGATGAAGTACGTGTTGGTTAGGCAGTGGTTGGTCAGGTCCAAGATGTATTCGGGGGGATTGTATTTGTTTTGAATAGCTGTCAAGGCTTCATTAATGGGCACTTGTGTGAAGAGAGATACAACATCGAAGCTCACAAGTAGGTCATTAGGATGTAGGTTTTGCTTCTTTATTGTTTCTATGAACTGGAAGGAGTTTGGTACGTGTGAAGAGATGGATTCTGCATAGGGCTGAAGTTGCTTGGCGAGAAATTTAGCGAGATTTTGTAGAGGTGAGCCTATGGAGCTGACTATTGGTCTGAGTGGTGTTCCTTCTTTGTGTATCTTGGGGAGGCCGTAGAGTTTGGGGCATCTGGATGATTTTTCTCTGGGGATGATTCTTAGCTGGATTTCTTCACTGATAGGAGAGGCTTTTATTTTGGATTTGGTGGTTTTTTCCAGGTAGGTGGTGGGATCTGTTTTTATAGGTTTGTAGGCAGGATCTTGGAGTAGATTTGATAGTTTTGCTTGGTAGTCCGATGTGTTCATCACCACTGTGGCATTACCTTTGTCTGCTGGGAGAATGATTATGTTGTTGTCTTTCCTCAGGTTGGTGAGTGCTTTCTGTTCTTCTTTGTGTAAATTGCTTCTGGGTGGTTTGCTGGAGCAGAGGATGTTGGTGACTTCAAGTCTGATTTTATTGGCTTCATCTGGGTTGATTTTGGTTAGGCTAGCTTCGACTCCGCATATGATGTTTTCCGTGGGGATGCGTCTCGGGGCGACTGCAAAGTTGAAACCTTTGGAGAGTACTTTGGTTTCAGTTGTGGTGAGGATCCTGTCTGATATGTTATGTACTGTTTGTTTCATGGGTTGCTGTGGAGGGTGGCTGGGCTTCTGGCGTTTCTCTAGTTTGTGGAGTTTGTTGGTGTGTGTGTCTGTCTTATGTGAGGTCTCCGTTTCAGCTCTCCAGACGGCTAGTTGTTTGCATTTGTCCCAGAGTGCAGGGTGGATTTTGTTACAGAGTTTGAGGTGAAGAGTGAGTAGATCTTTGTTGGTTTGGTCTAGTAGGTATCTTTTCTTGTGTAGTTCGTTTCTGATTAGGGATAGTTCAGTTCGTTTCAGGATCCTTTCGGTGGCTGGGGTTTTAGAATGGAATTTAAGTTGGAAGCATGTGGGAATTAAGTTGTTGTCTCGGCAGTTGCGTAGGAACAAGAGATCACATAAGATGGTGGCTCTTCGGACTTCTAGTTTCTCGTAGGTTCTTGTCAGCTGGAAGGTTTCCTCCCCGTAGAGGTAAGATATTTGCTTTCGTAGATTTTCACGGGTACAGGAATGCAGGTTTTGGTGTCCTCGGGTGTCTTCCCGTGTAAAAGTTGGGGTGTCTAGGCGACGTTTCGACGAGGTCTCACTCGTCATCTTCAGGCTGGTGCTTTCGGCTTCTTGTTACTGGAACAGAGCAGGATCTCAGTGTTTGAGTTCCTATAAATACTGTAGAGGGGGTGTGGTGTATAGCCTCCAATGTTCTGGGCAGAGAGGAAGTTCCCAGGCTAGTGTGTCTTTTCTTCTTTTGTTCCTTAATTACTTGAGAGATATCTTGAGTGATTTCTTGAGTGATATCCTGAGTACCACTTAGGTGGGTCATTAGGTGTGGATTAGTTGTTAAAGTCTTTGTGTCTTGACCTCTTGAACTTTGTGAAGAGTTTTCCTGAGAAGATGGCTGTACTGTACTTAGTTGTGCTCTGGCTTGGCTTCGTGTATAGGGGCGAGCTGTGGTTTTGTGGCTTGTGTCAGCCAGATCTGTGTAGGGATTGCAGGGGGGTGCAGCATCCGGAGGTGCCACCATGGATTGGCTACTGGATGGTGTCTGTAATTCATCTGTGGAGAGGGTCTGGGTTTGGGTCTGGTGTGGTTGATTGGTGTTGGCGTTCTGTGTGCCTCTGGATCTGGTGTCAGTTTTTGTGGGGAGGGCTAATTTCCAGATGTCTGGCAAGCGGGATGTGTCGTCACGCTTGTTCATGTTGTGAGGGTGTTTCTCTATCTCGATGGCTTCCATGATTATTCTCTTGTGGTGATGTTCCGTGTTAAAGAGCAATTTGGAATCTGCAAAATTAATTTCGTGTCCTGTTTCTTTCATGTGTTGGAAAAGAGAGGAAGTTTTTTCTTCTTTTTTGACGGCATTCTTGTGTTCTGCGATACGTGCATTTATTCGTCTGTTTGTTTGTCCAATGTACGTGGCTGGGCAGACTTTGCAGGGTATTTCATAGATCCCTTGGTTTTCCAACTGGATTTCCAACTTGGTTTTCCAACTTGGTTTTCCAACTGCAATCCCTACACAGATCTGGCTGACACAAGCCACAAAACCACAGCTCGCCCCTATACACGAAGCCAAGCCAGAGCACAACTAAGTACAGTACAGCCATCTTCTCAGGAAAACTCTTCACAAAGTTCAAGAGGTCAAGACACAAAGACTTTAACAACTAATCCACACCTAATGACCCACCTAAGTGGTACTCAGGATATCACTCAAGAAATCACTCAAGATATCTCTCAAGTAATTAAGGAACAAAAGAAGAAAAGACACACTAGCCTGGGAACTTCCTCTCTGCCCAGAACATTGGAGGCTATACACCACACCCCCTCTACAGTATTTATAGGAACTCAAACACTGAGATCCTGCTCTGTTCCAGTAACAAGAAGCCGAAAGCACCAGCCTGAAGATGACGAGTGAGACCTCGTCGAAACGTCGCCTAGACACCCCAACTTTTACACGGGAAGACACCCGAGGACACCAAAACCTGCATCTTTATAGTTAGGTACATTATGACTCTTTCTTTCCATATTCTCTTGCATTCCCAAGAAGATGCATCAAAACAATATCATATTACAAATAGCCCCAAATCTGAAGACAATGTATAGTCACATAACTAGATAGCTCTTTCTCATAATAATATGTTCAAATTATCCACAAAATACTCAATGTGCACAAGTCCTACAGATTTTGAAGAGAGCACTTCACCCTGCAGTTTGTCTTCAGGATTATACCTAGATAAAGCAAATTAAGGGAGCATTTTTAAAGCGGAAATACTGACATTCTAAATTACAGGGGAAATGCAGAGAAATGTCCTATCAAATTTCAGCAGGGAATTTTTAAGAGATTAACAAAGCATTCTCACCCATGCTTATTCAGAAGCAAATCTTACTGAATTCAATGGCACTTACTCCCTGTAAGTGGATATAGGACTACATTCTTAAAAAATGTTCCCTTATTTTGGATAGTCTGATCTCTGTCCAGAAAACAAGTTTCAAGGAAGACCATTTCCCTTGAAGTCTGTGGAATTGCTGTGGTTAAGTATTTTGTCTTTATTTTCCTCTCTGCTGGAAAACTGCAATTCCCACACTATCGTATAAATATATTGGAAACAAAAGTGCCAAACTCAAAGTGACATTGGTATTTACACCTTTCCTCCTTCCCCATTTTTTTCCAGTAATAAAGAGATATATTTAGCCTTTATTCAACATAATCCTGATTCTTAAAAAAATCATAATCAAGGGAGACTGTTTTACCTTGTCACCTTCAGAGAATGTGATTCCATCGATTGCTCTTTTCCAAGTAATTTCAGGGACAGGTTCTCCTTCTGCCTCACATATGAGGGTAGCTTGGCCATTTTCAAAGGTAGTTTCATTTTTAAGTTGTATTATTTGAGGCTGTACTGTTAGAAATATAATTTATATTATTCATTCTTGATTTGAATAAATATGAACAATGCTATTTGTTTAGCTAGAAGATTTATAACCTACCCTTCATTGGTACCAATACCAATGAAGATGCAACACAAAATAAATTATTAAAAGACAATAATAAAAGAAAGCATCAGGAAACAAAACAGCAACTCAACAACTAAGCAGAGGAAAGGACCAAAAAACTAACTAAAAAGGATGAGTGGGTATGCCTTCACTTAGCACTGTGTTAGTGTTGGGTGAGTGACATTCCACAAGAAGGCTGCAGCCATGGAGAAGGCTCTCTCATGCATAACTTCAAGTCTCCCCTAGCAGTGGACCGCAAGGAATTAGAAAACATTTTTTGGTTCTAAACACACATAAATATTTAGCAGGACACACAGAAAGGACATTATTGGAAGTGCATCAGTGCCCCAGGGAATGGGAACAGGGTGTTCCTCTTATAGATTGTGCTGAAATTTGCTATTAACTGGTTTCTGTAGATAACTATGCCAAACTTGTTATACACAAATGTATTACCAAATGAGTGCCACTTCCCCTGGAACTTCGGTAACCTATGATAAATGAAATTCTGCACATGTGTGGTCAAGCTTTCATCACAGCAGGCATCCAAAGCTAGCGGATTTCAGATGTACATGTCGAACCCATACAGGTGATAAAAACATTAACTGCTGTGAAACCAAGTGAATTTCTGAAATAGGCTTGTAACTTACAAAAGGAAAGACTTTAACATAGTCAATTAAACTAATCAGATTTATTCATTTGGCAACCATTACAAATATGAAAATACAAGGAATACATGTCGTTGACAACAAAGAATATTGTAGAATAGTAATACATTAAATCAGAGGTGGGGAAGCCTGAGTGTTTCTTCTTTCCAAATCTAAAATTTAGCAATAATTCAAGTCCCCTTGTAACACTAATCAGAACATACTTTTTGTAAGACTGTGAATAAAAGTAAGCAAGAAAAGAAAAGAAAAAAATAGCAGCCATTGAATAAATGAAACTGGAAATTGTTGGTTTAGGTGTGTGTATTTTACTAAAAGAATTAAAGTTGTATTTCAAATTTAGAAAAAAAGTTGCAGCGAACCCTTATCACTTTTAAAAAGTGGTCTTCTTCAATGCTTCAGTTAGCTGCCACAGGATTTTCATAGTGCTGTTTGTGCTTACTAAGGAAAAGGGGGGAGGGATGTTTTTCAATATAAAGATGGGGGCAGGAATTTCCTACTCCTTTGAAACATTTCCCTCACCATATTAAATAATGCTAAAGGCATTTGGAGCTACCTACTAGTTTCAAATCAGAGTGTTTGGCTACAATAAAGCAGGAAAAGGGTTAATGTCTGTGGGTGTTCCTGTATTTTTGCCAACGTGATAGGCACTAGGCTACTCAAATTCAGCATTAGAAATAATGGTAGGTTATAGCATCACTGTCCCTCCCCTAGGTTATCCTAATGAATCCTTTGGGATTAGCATTTGGGTTGGGGGAAGAATCACAATATGCAAGATACTATAATCCCTATTCCCTGAAATATGTTGCTTTATGGAAAATCTAAGTTTCCTTTAAAATTCCTCAGAGTTCAGAAGTTTCCTTATTCTTTTTTTACCTTAGGTGAAATTTCTCGCAACTTGGACGTATGCCATACACCAGGCATAGGCAAACTCAGCCCTCCAGATGTTTTGGGACTACAACCCCCATCATCCTTAGCTAACAGGACCAGTGGTCAGGGATGATGGGAGCTGTAGTCCCAAAACATCTGGAGGGTCATGTTTGCCTATGCCTGTCATACACCGTTGCACAGGACCTCCAAATTTGTCTGAAATCTGTATGTGAAATTCAGTGGCAACTTTAACAATATAGCAGGAATCAGAATATGTACTCTAATTTGAGTTCAAAGGTAGATATAGCAAGCAATACTTACCAAAAACTTGAAGAAATGTCTGATTTGTCATCTTTCCTGCTTTATTTCTTGCTTCACAGATGTAAGGTCCAGCATCAATATTTTTGATATCTCTAATGGTCAGTTCTGTATTGCTTCCCCTTAGTACATATTTTTCATTTTCCTCAATGCGTTTTCCTTTCCTGAGAGACGAAAATGATTTATAAGCACAAAGCATACTTTATCATCTGATCTGAAACAGGCAAGCATTTCAAAACAATATTACTGTTGTTATTTGGCTTGTCTTGGGTGAGATAAAGTGACTAACATATTTAATAAATAAAAAATGATAAATAAGTATAAGAATATTTTCATGATCATTTCTAGTACATAGCATACTAGTGTCAATAGTAGCACACAGTTTCTTGATTCACTGGCAAATGTACAGTGCTACTTTTTAAAAAAAAAATTGCAAGGCAATTCATTTTAACAGGGTTCACTGAATAATTGAGGACTATGCAAATTAATTACCTGAGGTCAAATTATTTATTAGTTTCAGGTAAATTTAATATAACCTCAACAATTCCAACCTTCTCACTGGATGTACAGCTCCAGTCATGAGAGTTTAAATATAGTCTCACTCTACTACTGAACTTACTACCCAGAGTCACTTCATCATGATTGACTGACCTGTGGCCAATTTAATCACAAAGTTGAACAACTAACAGAATAGATGTACAGTGGTACCTCGGGTTAAGAACTTAATTCATTATGGAGGTCTGTTCTTAACCTGAAACTGTTCTTAACCTGAAGCACTACTTTAGCTAATGAGACCTCCTGCTGCCGCTGCACCATCGCTGCACGATTTCTGTTCTCATCCTGAAGCAGGTAATATTTCTGGATTAGTGGAGTCTGTAACCTGAAACGTATGTAACCTGAAGCATATGTAACCCGAGGTACCACTGTACTCTCATAGGCTGCATTCAGACAGCACTTTATTTGGTCTTCCTGACCTTTCCATTCCTGTTAATTTTCATGTTTTATGGTCACACAAGAACAGATGTCACTGGACATGTCACCACAACCCTACCCATTACATACGTTTCAAGTTACAGACTCCGCTAACCCAGATGTTTTATGGCATAAAAGCAAATTCTAGAAATCCACTGGAATCTAGCAGAAGTTTAGCATTCATTTACGTGTTAATTGTTTCAAGAAATATAAATGGGAGCACACTAGCGGGATTGTGGTGACATGTCCAGTGACATTTGTTCTTGTGTTACACCATGGCCACTGGTGTGAATGAAATATGAATGCATTTTGAAAGCTTGGGTTAGCTGTTTCTCTCCTACTGGAACTCAATATACCAAATACCAAAGAGGTTACAATTTAAGCAAAAGGGACGTTACTGTACGTTGCTGTAGTGTAGGAGGAAGAGAAAATCTGTAATATTAGCAAAAATCCTGCTTCATTGTTGCAAATTATAACCTGCTCACACCATGCAGAATGTCTTTTCTTCAAGGATATGGGTAGAAAAAAGAAAACTGAAAAACCAAACCAAAAATAAACCCCCACAGCTAAATACTGGATATTTTCATCTTTAAAAGAAAGCTTTATACTCCAAAACATGCTATCCTCAAACAGGCAGAGAGGGAATTACCCTGAGGCAACAGGAAGTTCTGCTTATGTCAGGAAACAAGGATCTGAATACCAACAGTTGAGGTTGCAAATAATTCTTCAAGAGATTAATAATTTAAGAAAATGAACAATACAAAAAGAAGGCATCCATTTACATTTTTTAAAGATATGCCTCAGAATTTTTAAAAATATGTTATCAGGGGGACTTCTTTTCAATCAATGATAATTGCCATTGAAAATAACGTTTTGATAAAATCTGCCGATTTAGTTGCTTCTACCTATGAAGGAACTTTTCTGTGGAAAGATCCGCAAGGTCAGATTTCAAACCCTCCAGTGAGCAGAAGATAACGAAATGGTATTTTTATGCAATACCTGAGTCAGATTTTTCATGTTCAAAATGGCAGAAGTGGCTTTGAGAAGGAGTATGCTTCTGCACACACAACTGGAAATACTTGTTTAGACAGAAAAGCTCAGATTTTTGATTGACTTTTCTCTTAAGCACCCCTTTGCTCATTACAATTTACATATGAGAGAAATATGAGATTTGGGACAGAATCCCAACAAAATGTTTTCTGGAGAAGAAAGCATCTCTCAACAAGAGGTGATTAGTAAATAGAAATAAAGTTTGATCATGGACTGTATTAGTTATGTAGCAGTCTATGTAGCAATGTTTCTAAACAAATTACCTTATCCATATGTGGGAATACAACTGAACTTGTATTCTAAAAAGGTAAGGTAAAGGACCTCTGGACAGTTAAGTCCAGTCAAAGGCGACTATGGGATAAGGCGCTCATCTTGCTTCAGGCCGAGGGAGCCGACGTTTGTCCACAGACAGCTTTGTGGGTCATGTGGCTAGCATGACTAAACTGCTTCTGGCACAACGGGACACCGTGATGGAAACCAGAGCACACGGAAATGCCATATTTTTATCTACTTGCACTGCCGTGCTTTCGAACTGCTAGGATGGCAAAAGCTTGTATTCTACATCTAATTGGCACTGAAGATTTGCATGCAAAATGATGGAGGCCCAAACCACCTCAGTCAAAAAGGATAAGAGAAACAACCCAGCCACACTTTCAGTGAGTAGAACGGAGAGTTGCACATGGGGAAAGGCCTGCAGAACTGCTCTAGGCTCCATCCACAGTGCAGCAGATTGAGGTGTGTGTATTGCACCCCTCAGTCCCTGGAGACTCATCTGGATGTACTGCTAATGGATCATCTGGATGACAAGCTGATGACTGCACTGAATATGAAAGTCTGAACTTTTGCCTCTCCCCAGCTTGGCTGAAGCACTGTCCACTTTGGCAGTGTAACTCAGATATAAACAAAGTGAATAATACTTCAGGATCTGTGTCTTTCTTGTATTTACAGCATTCAGACAATGTTTCATGTTAATTTTGATGGTTTCAGATAGCACAAAGTCCAATTACATGACATTTCCAACAGGAATAAAGTAAAAACAAGAACAAAATACCTGCTCAATTAGTGACCCTTTAAAAAGAAATCCCTATGAGCTCAAAGGTTTATTTTCACCTCACTATTCAAATGTATATTTGAAATATCTCTGCAGCATATATTTGAGCTTACCTATACCAATTGATTTCAGGTTCAGGAGAACCCATGGCTCTGCAGAATAATGTAATTGACTCTCCTCGATCTGCTGTGGCATTAAAGGACTTCTGTAGCAATGTGATAGCTGGAGGAACTGAAGAAAATATGGAAAATGGATGTAAGGTTAGATAACTGAAAGCACACAGATCCCTCTTGTTTCTTAAAGTAACTTTGCTATAACCATTTCATTTTCGAACCATAAATGAGGCCGATGGATAAGTTTTAGTCAAGTAAAATTCAGTTACTTATCTTCCTGAAAACATTTTGTGATAATACCTTATTTTACTTTCATCAAGAACAGGCATAGGCAAATGCAGCCCTCCAGATGTTTTGGGACTACAACTCTCACCATCCCTGACCACTGGTCCTGTTAGCTAGGGATGATGGGAGTTGTAGTCCCAAAACATCTGGAGGGCCGAGTTTGCCTATGCCTGATCAAGAATATTAGCAGTTTATAGTTTCAGTTTTAGTCAGTTCAGAGTTAACTACAGCACTTCTATCAGAAGAAACCATGGATATTTAAACCTTAATTGTTAGGCTCTAAACTGTTAACTCTTAGCATTTTGATGCCATTTTAAAATTAAAAATGTATAGTGATTTTTTGACATAAATGCATGATCGTTTTTAAAGGTTACTGCATTATAAATGCTTTAAGGAGTTCATTACTGGAAACAGGAAAAATGCCTTAACAATAGCACCTTAGATTTAAATATGTAATTACTTCAAATGAATTGCAACTAATTCCTAACTACGGTACATATTCCACACAAATTTGTAAACATCAAAACATATGAAACATAATGCCTTTTAATTTTTTGTTTGGTGCACTATATTTATTAAAATAACATTCCTCTTACATTGGGTAGTGTCCTTTAAGATGACTACAGCCTGCCATCAACCCTGTTGGCTGAGTTTGCTGTGGCTCCTAACCTGAGATCAGCCAATAGCTGACCTTTACTCCCCAAAGCCAAAAATTTCAAGGAATGGAGGGAACTACAGGCAGCAGAAAAACCATACTATCCAACCTTTGAGAATAATGAAGGCATTCACTTCCCTAAAGTTTCTTTCCTTATCTGCTCAGGCTAATGAGCTCAAAGGTTGGTTTTGTAGCCACAACAATATCTCAGGATGGTCACCAATATATTTTTACTACTTCATTTTTATTTTACTATGTCTGCATGTATCTTCATTGTGGAAGAAGGGAATATAAATGTTTGGTTTGGCTGGACTGTGCCCATTCTATGCACTATATAGGTAAAGATAAAGGCACCCCTGACCGTTAGGTCCAGTCGTGGATGACTCTGGGGTTGCACGCTCATCTTGCTCTATAGGCCGAGGGAGCCGGTGTTTGTCCGCAGACAGCTTCCGGGTCATGTGGCCAGCATGACTAAGCCGCTTCTGGTGAACCAGAGCAGCATACGGAAATGCTGTTTACCTTCCCACCAGGGTTGTACCTATTTATCTACTTGCACTTTGACATTGTTTCGAACTGCTAGGTTGGTAGGAGCTGGGACTGAGCAATGGGAGCTCACCCCGTCATGGGGATTCAAACCACGACCTTCTGATAGGCAAGCCCTAGGCTCTGTGGTTTAGACCCCAGCGCCACCCGCGTCCCTTCTATGCACTATACCACACACTTAATAAAACATGCCATTTTGAAAAATAATAATATAGAGTTGTATCTAATGAAATCATAGAAGATGATTAACTGAAATTCAGGAGTCTGCTCTAAGTCATACACAACCCATAATTAAGGTAGTGTTTAAAAATAATACAGCAAACATTATGCCTTGGATTCAAAGAAATGTTAAGTGAGACTCCACTTGCCCCATTGGAGCACTGCCACCTTCCCAGTATGGAACTGCCTTTCAGCTTATGCAGGGCACCTTTGGACCCAGGCCTATCTTTTTAATCAAGATGCTGAACTGAAGATCATTTAAAGTAAAAGGTTTGCATGGATACATATATGTAATAAATGACTACAACCCTGGTCACATGTAAACTTTAGGTGCACAACAATAGTCACAAACATTAAATTATATACCTGTGTGTGTGTGTGTGTGTGTGTGTGTGTGTTTGGCTGCAGCATCATTAAATGAAAGTCTCAACGTGTAATTTAACAAGCTGATAAAGTTGCTACAGTAATGAGCATAATATTGAATCCTTGATTATTCTGAATTATATAAGTGGAGGTTCTCCCAATGTAACATCTAGCCCAATTTCTCTTATAAACTGGAATGTGAACTCAATGGTAGACTATTACCTTGATATTATAGTATTAGAAAAATTGATTTTGTTCATGACTTTTGCCAGACCTCAGCTATTTACACACTTAGAGTAAGCTACAGCATATTTTGTGGTAATAACAAGGCAAGAGAAAGCACTGAGGGCCACACATAAAGGGTGATAATTTAGATTTATGTAATATTTTGTTTGGTGCTAAGCAGAATTATTTTAACACAAAAAAACAGGCATCTCTCTCTCTCTCTCTCTCTCTCTCTCTCTCTCTCTCTCTGTGTGTGTGTGTGTGTGTGTTCAGTTTTGCTTCTTACCATTTACAAGTACAATGATATCCCGAAAGTCAATTTCCCCTCTGGCTTCTACTCTTCCTTCACATCTGTAAACACCTTCATCACTTTTATTGATTTTAAGAATTTGAAGATTATTGTTTGGCAGCATGGCAAACCTATCTGGAAAGGCATGTAAGATATAAAATAGTATCAGTAAATGAAGGCACTGCTGGGAACATGATTGTGAATCGATAAAATTTAAACTATTCTGCTATACTATCAGAGAGCTCATCAACAAAACATACTTCAATTTACAAGTAAAATGTAATTCTAGAAGCTCAGTTATCCTATATCAAATGCTTCATGTTGTCTTTTTTTAAAAAAATTAACAAATGTACCTCTTATAAACAACAGCTCATCTGACCCATCATACCTCACAAACTTTCCTAACAAGAAATGAATATCAGAACAAGGAAAAGGGAGACAGGAAAGAAAAGAAGAACAGAAGCAGGAAGAGAGATAAAGAAGTAAGTTAGGGAAAGCCAACATGGTTCCCTCCAGACATTGTTACACTGCAGTTCCTATCATTCTGACCTCTGGCTATGCTAGCTGGCTTGGGCGTGTGCAATTAGTTGCCCAACAAGCACAGGAAATGAACCACACCAGCTATCGGAAGGTTATATATGAATTTATCTATGGATTCTCAATCATTTTTATAAGTCTCTCTCCTGTTATATGACTTTTCCACACACTGAACTCTTGCATGTCTCTACCATGTAACTGATATCAGGAGAGTGAGATAGCTCATGGTTTTGAAGTTTTAACTTTTTGCCACCAATGAAGGTTGCTGAACTCATAATGCAGGGGTCAGTCCAAGCTGGTCCACAAGGCTGTTCTTACCCAAACCATGCCAATATCCCCCAAACCTCCTCTCAGGTGTGAGGTAGGTAAGGGTGCAGCTCCAAAGGAATAATGCAACCTCAAAAGCACTGGCAGAGAACCCCACTAGGGTATGTATACTGCTGAGGGGGATCAATGTTGAGTGAGACCCCCTATTGTTTGCAGGTGAGATTTCATAGCACATCTGAAAACAGACATTTTTGCTTTCCAGATGCCACCTGCAGATGGAAAATGTAACTGCTGTAACTCAATGTAACTGCTACATTAGTAACAGCAAGCCTGTTTGCAGGCACACTCCCAGTGCCAATCAACTTCAAATGGTTGCAACCTGATATAAAGTCAGGTGACTAACCAGTGGAGGCCCTGCCCACCTGTCAAAGATGGTCTGCAGGGGGGTTAGGAAGGAGAGGTTCTGGCCACCTGCTGAATCCACTGCCCTACCTCTCTCCCAATGTATCACTTAGAAAGCTCCCACAATGATTTAAATAATCCAGAATCAACTGACTGGTGGAAAATAGGATAGCAGAAGACAAAGAAAGAATAATTCAATGTTCCAAATCATGGCAAAATCCAACAACCATAGAGCAGATAGTTATATCTTTTGTTAAAATTCAGTCATTTTCCTGATTTTTAATTCAGCACATTTTAGCTAGTTCTCAGAATTTACTAAGGTAGTATAGAAATTAAAGTAGAACTGAAGTCATGTATGAGAAAAAATACGGTCTTGAGGGTCTAATCCAAAGACCAAACAAATGAAGATTAACATGACAGTTCTTGAATTCATTGGTCTCCATGACTAACCTAATTTACAACCAAGTTTAAAAGCTAAAAATCTACAAATGTCTTCCCACAGCTGTTGACTAGAATTATTTATTTTTGTACTTGGCAAGAGTCTACCTAACTGTGGGGTTACTTAACAAGAAGGTACCAAACATAGTCAGTTGTAAGTTCAAGAGGGATCCTGAGCAGAGAAGTCTCAAACAACACAGAGTCTAAAATACCCAGGTAGATAGTCCTGTGGCCACAACCACCACTTCTTTGGGAAATTTCTTTCATCACTGAGTTTGTACATAGGACCCAAGTAGTCACCAGGGTTTTTGTTTTGTTTTTGGCCAGTTTTATCTTGTGGCTTTCATTTGCCAATTCCTAAGCTATTTACCTTTATTTGCAATGGAAAATTAAATTTCAGAGGGATATATCAGGAAAAGGACTGCATCACGATTTAATAGTAACATTAATTGCATTCCCTATCTCCAGCAATATAACATCTCAATGACCACATTTTACTCATTATTTTGCTAGCACAATAGGTGTTTCATTACTATATCAGAACATTAACATAAGTGCCTTTAAACTGGTTGAATGTAGAATGAAAACAGATAATTTAAAGAGTTACCAAAATACTAACTGTCAGCAATATTTGAGACTTCCTCATTTTGATACAACCAGCTGACAATAGGTGCAGGTGAACTAGTAACACGGCAAATGACTTGTACATCTTCTCCCTGTACAAATTCTTGTGGGGATGAGATATCTTGGAATGTGAGCTTTTCTAAGAAAGAAGGAAAGACAGTTTAGTTAGTAGCTTCTACCATTTGCTGAGAATTCCAAAGTACATTACATAGGTAACAAATAGAATTTACTTAGCACTTTAAAGTGTTAAAAAGTATTTCACATGCAAGTTGGGTAAGTACGATTATCGTATTGTTCTGTTGCAGCAAAAAGACAAGGTTGATGGCAAAAATATACAGCAGGGCATCAGTGCTATATTATTTATTTATTTCATAAAAGTCATACACTGCTTGATTGTTGTTGTTGTTTAAATCACATCAAATTTGTTTTCAAAAATACCAGAATACTTTAAGTTTCTATTAACAAAGACAAAACTATTTCAAGTTAAAAGTAAACCACTGTTGTTGTTGTTTAGTCATTTAGTCATGACCAATTACTATAAATAAGTCTTCTGCTGCCATCTATTACAAATATATATATGAAAATTTGCTTACTTCAAAGTAATCATTGAGTACATACAATACTTAGCACTGAGTAGCCCCAATATACTGAATACTTTTGATATAAAGTTTACAGAGCATTTTCGGTACAACATGAAGGAAGAGAAGCCTCACTACTGAATTTATTTTCACCTTTGGATTTTACTTACGGTAAATTTCCAAAACAACAGTAGCCTCTTGAGTCTGTCCTCTAGAATCTGTTGCTTGACACCTGTATATTCCAGCATCTTCTACATTGGCATTGTAGATTGTTAACCGTGATCTGACACCTTCTTTCTGTACTACTACTCTTTGATTAGATACAATCTTCTCTCCTTGTGGGTTGTACCAATCTATACTCTCAGCCTCACCAATTACTAAAGGAAAGAAGAAAGAAAGACAACAATGTACATAATGAGTAATGGACAAGGTATCAGATACATTTCTTTAAAATATGCTACGCTCATGTGCATCAGTTTGGTTCTATATTTTGAGACAATATCAAGCAGTCTCACAATATTATGTCCAGTAGGGGTCTTCCAGAAGTTTGATTTTGTTAGGGGTGTGCATCTGATTTTACTGAATCCTAAATTAGAAACAAGCAACACAAAATGGCAGGTTTCAGGCTTGTCTAGGATTCCCATATTTCAAGAAGTAAAAATTCGGGTGATCTTGCAAAAAATAAAAGCTCAACAACTTTTTTTGCAATCTCAACAAAATAAAGCACCCTAAAACCCAGGCATTTCCTATAAAATGCAAACAAACAAACAAAACAAAAAAAACAGATGGGGATGTAGGCCCCCCAAAAGAGGACATGTCTGGGATTTTCCGGATGTATGGCAAGCCTAGGGTTGTCCAAACCAAAGAGGAATCTGAAGTGCCTTGAACTGAAGAAAGAACAACTAAAGTGATTTGGAGATACTTTCTTTTTTATATCTGTGGACAGTGTGCCTGCAAAAATCAAACCATTTCTCCCAAGATTCCAATGTAATGAAATTCCACTGTAAAAGTGGGAAAGCGGAAATAATTTAATTGGGTCTCTGCAATCGCAATGCTTCAGGGAAAGGGTGCTAAAAAGTACTATATCACTTTGTTTTTACCAGTTCCACTTGTTTTGCTAGTTCTGCTAATGACATTTGTTTCCAAAATGATAGACAATCAAGTCTTTCTGCCTTTGTGTCATTGCCCAAGCATCCATTCCTGCATTGATATAATTTTTAAGCTGCTTGTAAAAACAAACTCTAAAAACAACAAAATAAAAAAAACCAACCACTCTATCTTTTATTTGAATAAAACAACTGAAATGTAGAGTATTTTCAGGAACAAATTATTCATTAGTGGTTGACATTTGATTAGTTAGGTTTTGTTTGTATTACTTCTGTTTGTAATAATCTTTAATTATCTGCCATTAACTCAAAATTCAATTGGTCGGAATGAGTAGCCATAAAAATAATTACATGGAATGAACTTTGTACATCTCCTGTCCTAATATCATTTCAAAGTTAGAAGTTAGCGACCCCATGCTTTATAGACCTAATAATGTATACTTAAATTCTAATGGGATATCTCATTGTCTCCTGGCTATGATATGACAGTAAAATCAACTCCTTTCAAATCTCACTTGGAAGCACATTGCAGAGATTCTGAAGCATAAATGCTGTGGAAATGTGATTTTCAGAGTTAAGACTTAGAAGGAAATTCCACCAATACCTGTACTCATTAAATGAAACCACACATTGTTCAGATAGTTTAATTTATTCAGTAGTGACTGAATAATTAGTGCCAGAACATTTCTCAATGTTTCAGTTCATTATACATTTTTAATGCTTTGTAATGCATTTGCAGAACAGGTAGAGTTTTCTACTCAGTGATCTAAGTACCAAGAAAAGATTCCCCTCTAAATTTCCATACAAAGGGTTACTATGAAAAGCTCAGGAGCACATCCAGTAAAATAGAAAGCAACTCTATTCTTGCTATCTTTTCAGAAGTGAAAAGAGGTCATGCCCAGTGCCACTAATATTTCTGACCAGCTCAGTTCTTTTCTCACTTAATTGCCTTAGTTTGTAGCCTCTGAAAACTGGCTGCTTCAATATGAAAAGCTCAATTCCTACCCAGGGCTGACTCTACCATTATTTAGAGGTGGTGCCTGCATTATTTTTGGGGCCATGAAAGAGAAGCAAATTATTAGTTTTTTAATTTATCATCATCATCATTGTCATCATCATAAAATTTACATACCGCTTAATTATATATATATATCAATATATATTGTCAGGGAACTGCCATCAGCTCAGAGGCGAGAGGTGGAAGGGCAGTTAGGTTACAGGGAGCCTCCAAAGATCATGAGAATCAGCACTTCCTCCGTGGAGGAGGGAAGCCACGCCTCCAGTGGGCAAGGGGTGCAGGGCTCGGAGGATGCAAGGGAGAGCTACAGCACTGAGCATGAACAAAGCGGGGGGGGCAGGTCCCCCTCTGCCCACGCCCTCTTTGTGCAGTGGGTTTTTGCACAGAGAGGGGAGGTGTAGGATGGGGGTCAAAAGACTACTCTGCTGGGGAAAGTTTAAGGACCGCCCACTCCCAGATTCTGCTAGCGACTGAGCAGACATAGAATTGAGTCAATCAGCATTGTGAACATTTGGGACAGATAATAAAGCCTTGAAAAGACCAACGGGGAGTCTTGTCTGTTTGCTCTTGAGCAACCACCCCGGCACACATAATATATATAAATATATATCAATATTTATCTATCTATCTATCTCTCTATCTATCATCTATCTATCAATCTCTCTATCTATCTCTCTATCTCTCTCTCTCTCTCTCTATCTATCTATTTATTTGTCTGTCTGTCTGTCTGTCTGTCTGTCTATATGACCAGTTTACAAAAAGATAAAACAATAAAACTGAGAAAAATTCACAACAATACTTTAAAAGATACAAAATTTCTATTTTATTTTACTGCCAAGAAGGGAAGGAAGTCCTTGTGCATTTTTTTTTTTTTTGCTTCAAGTATCCCATTTGACTTGAAGCGAGCACTATATGCTGTTCTACCTGAGGCAGCCAAGTTCTCACCCTCCCCTTTCGCTCCTTAGACTAGTGACTCCAGACCCATAGAGAGGAATCTTCACTTCTGAAAGTTTGCATATAAGGGACCGTTTCACCAGGTGCCTGTGATCACCACATGGCACTGAATGATGAGAAAACACAATTCAAGTAAAGCACATTCCACAGTTCAATGCTATTGGGGGGAGGGATGGAGTTGGAGAATACGTAATTTATACAGTTCGTGCAAAGATCAGGGACCATTTTCCAATCAATCAAATCAAAATAATGTCAGACATTATTCTCAAGTGGAGTATCTGCTTTCTAATGCCTACAAATAATTTTTTTTGCTTTCATAAAAGCTCTGCAGGACCAGGCTTCCTGTAGACCAGAGAGTACCTATATTGGTATGTAGCTACCGTATTTTTCACCCTATAGGACGCACTTTTTCCCCTCCAAAAATGAAGGGGAAATGTGTGTGCGTCCTATGGGGCAAATGCAGGCTTTCGCTGAAGCCTGGAGAGTGAGAGGGGTCGGTGCGCACCGACCCCTCTCGCTCTGCAGGCTTTGCGGACCTCTCCGCAAGCAGCGGGAGCACTCCCGCTGCTTGCGGAGAGTTGCCTGCATGCAGAAGCCTGCGCGCGCTGAGCTCAGCGCGTCCAGGCTTCGTGGACCTCTCCGCAAGCAGCGGGAGCGCTCCCGCTGCTTGCGGAGAGTTGCCTGCATGCAGAAGCCTGCGCGCACTGAGCTCAGCGCGTCCAGGCTTCGTGGACCTCTCCGCAAGCAGCGGGAGCGCTCCCGCTGCTTGCGGAGAGTTGCCTGCATGCAGAAGCCTGCGCGCACTGAGCTCAGCGCGTCCAGGCTTCGCGGACCTCTCCGCAAGCAGCGGGAGCCAGCGCTGGGCTCCCATGGCTTGCAGAGAGCTGCCTGTTTGGGGGCTGGGGCGGGGGAAGCTCGGGCCTCCCCCGCCCCAGCCCCGCACCTGGGGGGGGGGAATAATTTTTTCCCTTTATTTCCCCCCCAAAAAACTAGGTGCGCCTTATGGGACGGTGCATCCTATAGGGCAAAAAATACGGTATATATAATCTAAAATAATACAATGAAACATAAAGTGCACACAACATTAAGAATCCAAGTTGATGCATCAAAAAATAATGTCAAAAAATCACAAAATATTAGGTTGAAACTGCACCCTTCCTCACAAAACTCCAGCACACATCTGGTTCCAGGAACTGTCTTATGACAAGGCAAGAGGGCCATAAATATTTGAAATTTCCTTGTTCAACCACTTCCTTCCTTTCATCAGCTCATAGCTTCTTCTTTCACTGATATCTATGTAAGATATTGCCTTGCCCCATATTCTCCAATCTTAGATTCCAAGCCTTAGATATTAGATTCCAAGCCTCAAATACTCACATTCCCATCAGGCCAATCACTAGTCAGTGATTGTTGCAATGAACAACTTTGTTACACTTCCTTAACCATCCCAATGCTTAGCTGCTTCCCTCCAATTGTGTACACACTAGTCACACGTGAAAAGGGATAGAAGTCAAGTTGAAATTAAGCAAATATACATACCTGTGCATGTGAAGAATTTGGATACACCCACACTGACTTCTACCTTGCTGAGGGAAATTGACACTTGTAAAAGTGCTGCAAAATAAAATAAAATTATTATTATTATTATTGAAGCAGAATTTTCCATATGTCTACAAAGAGAAAAACTTCCACATATTAAAACCATAAACAGAATCATGTCCCTACAAATTAGATTCCTCTCTGAAAGAGCCTTACACCCTACCTCTTGGAATACTTCTAAGTAACAAGCGCTACAGACTAATATTTAGAAGCAGGAGCCAAATATTAGGGGCAGTCATACTCATGTATAAAAAATGGGGGGAAACAGTTAATGAGATTTTTTAAAAGAGACAATCACATTATTCTAAACACATCACACCATCTATTAATTTTTAAATACATTTAGGTAAATCCAGACTACGGTAGATGAACTCAATGGTGTCTAAATAATTCAGACCTAAATAAGTAGACCTACATGGTAGTCCTTGAGTGACATTGTCACAGATTGTTACCTGCACAATGTCCCCAAATAACAGCCAGTTGCCACTTGCTATTTTCCTTCTGGAAACAACAACAACAAAACCACCTGTGGCAAAAAAAAAAAGACCCTGAAATGTATTGAATTTTGCCATTGGGATGTGTTTACTACAAGCCAATGTTAGCAGACTAGGGTGAATAAAAAAAATCAAGAAAGGTCAAGAAACGGTGGGGCATATCCATATTTCTCTAACCAAAAGCAGTTCTCTTGAAGGTTTCTTAATGGAATCAGAAAAACACCCCATTTACCATTAATGTTAGTTAACATTGGTTCTCAGCTGCAATGCAGGTCCCCCCCCCCCGACAAGTTACAAAATTTCCATAACACTTTAAAAGACTTGTCATTTGTAAAAGGGGTCATATTCTGTTTAAAGAAATCCATCTTGCTTACTACTCAGCCTTCCCGTTAGCAGAACTATCATAACAGCTGCTTACAAAATGATTCTGTGCCCAGTCTGCTTGCAGTCAACAAGCTACAGCTTTCCTCTCAGCTATCAAACGCACTAAATATTAATGTTTAGTGTGCAGCTACATCTCTATTTTTTTCTTTACTTGATTGTATGTGTGAGGAACCCTGGAAGTTACTAGGACCGTGACAGAGAGACAGAGAGTGCTTCCAAAGGTTAGTGAAAAATAAAAATAAAAATCCCATTTGTGCCCTGCTATCTACCATAAAAGCTTAAAACTCATCAGAATTTTTAGAAGACATCTGAAGGCAGCCCTGAATCGGGAAGTTTTTACTGTTTGATATTTACTATGTTTTTATATGTTCTGTAAGCTACCCAGAGTGGTTGGGGAAACCCAGCCTGATGGTGGGATATAATAATAATAATAATAATAATAATAATAATAATAATAATAATAATAATAATAATAATAATAGATCAATAGCAATGGGCCTAGCTGCAATGTTTAGCTGATTAGTAGGCTAGATTAATGAGTGCATTTTTGTAGTGGTTAAAAGGTTATCTCTGATTAATTATGCTTCACATTTAAACCATTCATTGTTTTTAATGGGATGCAGTCAAGCAAGAAGGGCACCCTAGTGTTGTTGATGTCCCCCTTCCCTACCCAGAGGAACCCCCTGTGCTACCAAAAATATATTTATGAGGGTTGGGGACACTTCAGAGCAGTATGGGACATGGCACAAGAGACTGCAATATTTGCTTGCATTGGGTGCAACCTGTAGTATTGTGATGCTACACGGACAGACAGCACAGCACAGCACAGCAGAAAACCTATTCAGGCATTATGGAAATGGAGTAAGTTCTTCCATAAGGAGGAAAACGTTGAGATGAATATGTTAGCTTCAGCCCATCTCTCTTCCTTTTCATCACCTTCCATGAGTTGGCTGGAGAACCACACTGAAAAATTTGAAGAAGACTGAATTTCCAAGGATTGCTGAATACACTAATATTCATTTGGCACAGATTGCTCCTCAACTTAAACAACATGAGGAGGAATAGAATTTGAAGGCACTGGTATTAAAAATTCTAAACTACACTTATAAATGTAGGCACAACTCTAGTAGTAACAGAATAAAGGAAAGAATATAAACACATGTTCTACATATGGTTATTTAATAATTATAAAATAGAAAACAAAAAAATACCATATGCCCTCTTTCCCCAGCCCAGCCAGAAGCATCATTTCTGGCAAGGCTTTATGTAAATACGGTTTGAGAGAATTAAATATAAATAAATCCCTGATGCAGATTAGAATCGAAAAGTATTTCCTTAGTGATTAGTTGAGCAATCTGTGCTTATGAGGTAGTTAAGCAAACTCTATTACCGGTTCATGGAATGTTCTCTCATCAGTTATTTGAAGTATGACATTTAATTAAAATGAAAATATTCTGAAGGGATATCAGTGTCCAAAAAAGTTTTATGTCATGACCAGATGTAAAGCTGTAAAGACACGACAGGAAGTACTAAGATGATGTGATGAAGCTACTGCGTAAAAGGCAGGAGAAGATCAGTTCTAACTCGCATTTATGCTTGTGCAGCCCATGGTTATTCACTTGTGGAGCATCTATCACATCCATCCCCCTGCTGGTTTACTGTGGTCAGAGCAGGGAGGTGAACAGCCCTTCCTACCTCTTGACAACAATGGAGGAACATATTACAGCGCACATGTTTCTCCTCTCTGCTGGTGGAACAATAACTGCAGTGGATCTGTAAAGAGGCGTGTTAGGGAACTTCTAGCTGGTTTAGACATCCCACCAGTGTGCATTCATATCTGCTTCTGGAGTAACACTTACGCCACTTCTTTAAGCCCCTCAAACAGTCAGCTTGAGTGACATGTAAACTTGAGTGACATACAACAGCACTTCCTCCTCCTCTACCCTGCAGTCCCCTATGCACCTTCAAGATCTGCTGAAGCATTGGGGGATCCTAGAGTAGATTTTTTAGAGGTGTGGGGAGAGGAGAGAAAAGGGAAGTATTGTTATACAGTACCCTTAGTATCTCGATTTACACATTATATTTCTCAAGTTGCTTGTGCACTATATCAGAAGTTATCCTTTTGCTATTTACTATTTCTCCATATTTCTTTAATTACTGTGGTACCTTAGCTGTCAAACTTACTCCATTCCGGGAGTCCATTTGACTCCCGGAAGCATTCGAAAACCAAGGCACTCAATCGGAAGCCACAGAAGGCGTGTCAGACGTTTGCCTTCCGAAAAATGTTCGCAAACCAGAACTCACATCCGGGTTTGCGGCATTTGGGAGCCAAGCCATTTGACAACCAAGGTACCACTGCAAGGTACCACTGGTGTCCTACAGACATATTCTACAATAATTATTTTCTTATTTTTCGGTGAACAACCTTAAGCCATTAAAAACAAAATGTAAGATAGTAAATTCCATTTCCATAATATGCTATTGATTGTTACTAAGTGATATCCAACAACAGTCAATTCAAATATTATCTGAAATGTGCAGATGTGTAATAAGATGTTTCTCTATTTCTAAAAGCTAGAAATATGAATCGTTCCTACTCCTAGAACCCATTCTCAAAATTCCCCTTCCCACTGGAAATGTTTATCCATTGAAGTAACTCTATACCCATGCTGTACCATGTGCTTACCATATAAACAGGCTCCATATATGACCTGCTGTCAAGATAGAAGTGTTTCTTCTCTATATTATTATTATTATTATTATTATTATTATTATTATTATTATTATTATTACAATAGAACTGACTTTTAGACAGGTATGTGGCAGTAGTGTATATAATGATTAAACTAAGGTTACCAGATTCCCCCCCCCAATGAATAGGGGGACACATTTCAACTTCAATGGATTTTGTATGGGAACTGATTTGTAAATCTGGGGATTGTCCTTGGGAAATGGGGATGTCTGGTAAGCTTAGATTAAACCTTTCCTATTTGAGAAGTTGGGAGGCACCATATTGTGGAAGCTTCCCAAGTGATTTTGACCCACTGTAATAAATGTGTACTCTATTTTAAAGATGAGCTCAAGTGTTTTGCTTTGCTTTTGAGTTCAAAAACACAAAATTTGCATCCCTGAATGCTCAGCCTTGCTTATTTACGTACATTGATTTTTTATATATATATAAATATTTATTAAGATTTTTTAAATACAAATGAAAAAACAATAAACAATATAACATATATCATAACATAGTTTCATAACTTCTTTGGACTCCCTCACATCTCCCGCTCCCACTTTCATCACCGTAAGTTTTTGCCAGCAATTTATCATCTTGTTTACATTCTTGTATTCCACAAATTGAAAAAATAACCTAACACTTCTCCAAAAAGTTATTTTCTTCAATCTCGCTTATCTTCCTAATTCCATCTAATTTAGTGGTGCCGAATTATTTATGATCTAGCATCCTTCTTAACATTCAACCAAATTACAGTATTTTTGTAAGTAAATCTTAAATTTCTTCCAATCTTCTTCAACCTTCTCCTCTCCCAGGTCTCGGATTCTGCCAGTCATCTCAGCCAATTCCATATAGTCTATCAGTTGCATCTGCCATTCTTCCAGTGTGGGTAGATCTTGGGTTTTCCAATGCTTGGCGACGAGTATCCTTGCTGCCGTTGTTGCATACAGGAAAAAAGTTCTGTCCTTCTTTGTCACCCTCTGGCCGACAATACCCAGAAGGAAGGCCTCTGGTTTCTTGGGGAAGGTATACTTAAATACCTTTTTCAACTCATTATATATCATTTCCCAGAAAGCCTTCACTCTAGGGCACGTCCACCAGAGGTGAAAGAATGTTCCTTCATTTCCTTTACATTTCCA
The DNA here is from genome assembly GCF_964252035.2 of Podarcis erhardii. Classification (NCBI taxonomy): domain Eukaryota; kingdom Metazoa; phylum Chordata; class Lepidosauria; order Squamata; family Lacertidae; genus Podarcis; species Podarcis erhardii. Next base: position 50,529,753 of record NC_138508.1, on the reverse strand, counting down.
GCATTTGTTATCAGACACTTGGTATATTTTGGCAAGTTTAACTGGGGTCATGTACCATCTATATATCATTTTCATTACATTTTCCTTCAAAGCATTACATGCAGTGAAGTTCAACCCAGTGGTCCACAACCTTTCCCAATCCTCAAACATAATGTTATACCCAATGTCCTGTGCCCACTTTATCATAGCCGATTTAACCATTTCATCTTGTGTGTTCCGTTTTAACAGCAAGTTATACATTCTTGAAAGTACCTTAGTCCTAGGTTCTAACAGTTCTGTTTCCAATTTCGATTTGTCCACCTGGAACCCTAACTTTTTGTCATTTTTAAAAACTTCTTTAATCTGAGCGTAATGTAACCAGTCTCGCACTTTATCTTTTATTTTCTCCAAACTCTGCAATTTCCAATTGTCTCCATCTTTTTCTAATATTTCCCAGTATTTTGGCCATTTGGCCTCCATATTGGGTCTTTTCCGGGCCTTAGCTTCCAGAGGTGAAAGCCACCTTGGAGTTTTGTTTTCTAGTAAGTCTTTATATTTTGTCCAGACATTAAACACTGCTTTTCTGACAATATGGTTCTTAAAGGCCTTATTGATCTTAACCTTGTCATACCATAGGTATGCATGTCAACCAAAAGCATTGTTAAAACCTTCCAAGTCCAATACATCAGTGTCTTCGAGAAGTAGCCAGTCTTTAAGCCAGCAGAAGGCTGCTGACTCATAATACAACCTTAGGTCTGGCAGGGCAAAGCCCCCTCTTTCTTTCGCATCTGTTAATATCTTAAACTTAATTCTGGGCTTTTTGCCCTGCCAGACAAACTTAGAGATATCTCTCTGCCACTTCCGGAAGCACTCCGTCTTGTCCACAATCTGTAGTGTTTGAAACAAAAACAGCATTTTTGGCAATACATTCATCTTGATCGCAGCAATTCGGCCTAACAAAGACAGTTTCAATTTTGTCCAACTGTCTAAGTCTCTCTTAATTTCTGACCAGCATTTTTCATAATTGTCCTTAAATAAACTCAGATTTTTTGCTGTTATGTTTACCCCTAGGTACTTTACTTTTTTGACCACATTTAATTCTGTCTCTCTCTGAAACTGTTCTGACTCTGTATCTGTCAAAATTTTTTTCCAATACCTTAGTTTTCTGTTTGTTTAATTTAAATCCTGCCACCCGACCAAAGTCTTGAATCAGTTGTAATACTCTTTTCATGCTAGATTCTGGCTCCTGCAAAGTCAAAACTAGGTCATCTGCAAAAGCTTTAAGTTTATATTGTTTCGCTCCGACCTGAATTCCTTCCACCAACCGGTCCCCTCTAATCATATTCAAGAGCACCTCCAGAACCGAAATAAAAAGCAAAGGGGAAATAGGGCAGCCTTGTCGTGTTCTTTTTTCAATTTTGAACTCCTCTGTAACCACATTGTTAACTATCAATTTAGCCTTTTGTTCTGAGTATATTGCGTCAATCCCATTTTCAAAACCCCGTCCCACTCCCATCCCTTCTAAGTTTCCCTTCATAAATTTCCAGGAGATATTGTCAAAGGCCTTCTCCGCATCTATAAAAATTAACACTGCTTTTGTATTTATATTTGTTTGCAAAAGTTCCAAAATGTCAATAATGTTCCTTGTGTTAGCAAACAAATGTCTACCTGGGAGAAAGCCTGCCTGGTCCTTATGAATTACTTCATTTAGGACTTTTTAAAATCTACTTGCTAAAATGTCTGCAAATATTTTATAATCCACATTTAAGAGAGAGATGGGACGGTAGTTCTTAAGTTATGTCTTTTCAGCTTCCGATTTTGGTATCAATGTGATAAAAGCTTCTTTCCACGATTCCGGCGCCTTCTTCCCCTCCATAATTTCATTGCTAACCTCCATCAGTGGTTGTATCAAATAATCTTTCAATGTCTTGTAGTACTTGGACGTCAGCCCATCTGGCCCTGGAGATTTGCCCAGTTGCATGTTCTGAATGGCTTGTTCGATCTCTTGTCGTGTTATTTTACAATTCAGGATTGATCTGTTTTCTTGTGACAATTTTGGTAGTCCATTCTTTTTCAAAAATTGTTTAATCTCAGCCTCGTCTTGCGGCCCTTGAGTGTATAATTTTTTGAAATATCTCTGGAAACATTTTCTAATATCCACAGGGTTCTGAATGTTTCTTCCTTCAATCTCTAAATTTGTAACTGTATTTAGTTTTTGTCTTTTCTTCATCTGCCAAGCTAGCAGTTTCCCACATTTATTCGCCGATTCAAAAGTTTTTTGTTTCATTAGTTTAACTTTCCACTCTATTTCCTGGTTTATCAATTTAGAATATTGTGCTTGATAGAGTTTAATTTCTCTCAGAATCGGCTGTGACTTCGGATTTGATCTTAACTTCTTCTCTAATTCTTTAATTTTCTTCAAGATCTTGTCTTTTTTCTCATTTTGTGTCCTTTTCTTTACAGCATTCTGTTGTATCAAGAACCCCCTCATCACAGCCTTGCTTGCGTCCCAGATGATTATTTACGTACATTGAAATCAACAAATCTGTTTCCTCAAAAAATGCAATTTTGTGATGAATCAATAAATATTCTTAGACAGAACCTATGCACATTTAAATAGGTCAACAAGAAAATGCATGATCTAGTTAAGATGCCTGCATTGCAGGGGATCACTTCCAACTCTACAATTCTATGATTCTGTGATCATTAATTATTGCAGTGGGAGGAGAAAGATTCGGCTGATTAATGTCCTCTGCATGGCAACCTCTGCCATCCTCCCAAGTAGCTTTATGGCATCAGCTTTTGGCAGTTTACTGCACCTGCCAGTTTTGACAAAACTTTAAACTCTACTGAGGTCATTTAGAGTTTATTTTTCCTCCTCCCATATTTGGCAAACAACAGTCTCCAGAGTCCCAAAGGTAATGAAGGATGTTTGTTGTATTTTTTAAGTGTTTGCCATTAAGTTTCAAATGGGATTTTTTTTTCATTTGTTGTTAAATCAGTTATCATATGTATTTAAGAATTTAGGATTTATTCACAAAATCACTGAGATTTATCAACATGAACTGAAAACAAGTTGACTAATTCTGAAGAGTGATTCTAACTTGTTTACCAATGACTACTCTTCATTATACTGGTATTATTATGTTCCTAGCCTGACTGTGTGTAATATTCTTCGTTGTATCATCAGGCAAAGTGATCTTAGTTTCTCTACTTATGGGACTGAACTAGAAGTCACACAAAGTTCATTCAGCCCATGGGATTTTCAAGATGTTTCCAGTGTAAGAAGAGTGATGCAAGTGTTTCATCCTTTGGTACAGAAAATAAATATATGGATGCAACAAGCCAGAACAAATTAGGTGCATTTAAATCCCATTGTAACCAACAAACTTTTAAAATTTATGGCACTACCTAGTCAAAGGTAAATATTTTAAAGTCTGATTTATCTAAAAGGAAGCCTAACTACAAGCTTAACTCTCTTCTGTTGAAATCAGTGGCACTTAAATATAATGAACTTTGGCTTGATAAATTATGTTAAGAAGTAAGTCCCAGTTTCAATGACACAACCTGAGAAGTTGCTATCCTTAGCCCCAGCCTGAGCAGTTGCTATGGTAATACTGTGCTGAACATTGTTATATGCAACCTTTAGTAAGCTGGTATTCTTTCAGTACCTATGCCATTTTTTAAAAAGCATTATTTATGCTAAATTGTGTGTTCTATTTTTCAAGGCCTATATGGACCTTGAAAAACTATGTTCATAGGGCACATTCTTAATTCCTGACTAAACACAGCTACACACCTAGGATTTGGTAGCTACCCTTTAAATTGAGAAATGCTTTGAGTCAAGTTTTGAAACCCAAAATTTTAATGAACGATCCTAGGTGTATAACTAGTTAGTCAATGATTAAGAATGGGGCCTATAAACATTTTCAGAAGGCCCCTGGTGTCCTGGCTCAGTTTAATACAGAAATTTGTATTAATATGTGATTAGCTTCACATACATTATTAATATTAGTTGTAACCTAACTTTCAGAGGTACAAAATGCCCATCTCTGCCCATTCATTTTAATTGGAACCGGTGAATCAGCTCTCTTGAAAATACACCCTGGGGAATAGGAAGCCCACACTTATTTTGAATTACACTATACTGCAGAGAACTTTTTGTAGAATCAGTGCAATTACTTTAAGTTAAGGTAATTTGGGGTCAGAATTCTATTACATATCTTGAACTTAATTTGGACTATCTTAAAAGATTTTTTTTTAAATGAAGTGCTTAGGATTCTTGCTAGGAAGAAAGTCTAATAGCACTAACATCCTTTTTTGCAGGAGTCGTAACATTGTTTGTAGTAGCTTGGATTCAGAGGTCTGGAAAACTGTAGATGGCGGGCAGTAAAAACCCCTAAAACTCTAAGTAGAAGGCTTCTATTTAACATTTTTGGAATACTGTATTCTCTTTTCCAAGCTATGTCAAAGCTGTTTTGCAAATTAATAAAAGCCATTGTCCACACTGCAGCACCATATTCCCTGTGGGATGTTCTGATGAAACGTCTGCTTTCCCCTACAGTAAATGCCTGAATATTATTGCACAGAGACTTCTTTATATAAAAACAACAATAAAAAAGACAATATTGCAGGGTCTTACTCTTTTACATATCATAACAGATTCATTTGAGATCTTTAACAGAAGAATGTAAATGTAATGTTCACTATGGAATTATGTTCAGTTGTTTGTATGCAGTAAATTATAATTTATCTTAAACATTGTTGAACTAAAACTTTTCAGCCATTAAAGCAATTGCTAAGCAAAGCAGCAGGCTTGCTGCTCAGAAAGTCAGCGGTTCAAATCCCTACAATGGGGTGAGCTCCCATTGCTCAGTCCCAGCTCCTACCAACCTAGCAGTTCGAAAGCACATCAAAGTGCAAGTAGATAAATAGGTACTGCTCCAGGGGGAAGGTAAACAGCATTTTCATGCACTTCTCTGGCTCGCCAGAAGCAGCTTAGGCTGGCCACATGTCTGTGGACAAACACCAGCTCCCTCGGCCAGTAAAGCAAGATGAGCACTGCAACCCCAGAGTTGTCCGCAATTGGATTTAACGGTCAGGGGTCCCTTTACCTCTAGGTAAAGCAGCAGTATGCTGTGCTAGAAAGGCAAAAGTTGCCTAAAATCTAAAAGGGTTTGGGCTCAACTCAAGAGTGAAAGGCTTGTAAATTAGTGATCTGCTATGCATGGCACTACTGAACATGCTATTTTAATGCCCCAACATTTACAGTTTAACTATGATTGTTTCCAAATTAGCATTGAGCCATTTGTTTCAAGCGACAGTATTGAAATGGAGTAACATTTCCGTTGAAATTATTTCAAATAAAATGGAATGACATTAAAGGAGGAGTAAAGAAATATAAAGCATCTAGCCATGTTTTTGTTCTCCCTGCACTGTTGGAGCAGATAGAACAAACCTGGGAATTGAAGATTTGGGAAAACTGGTGAACTCAAGTGCTGCTTATGGGATTCTCAAAGACATCTCTGTGTGGTCACTGTGAGAACAGAAAACTAAACTAACTGCTTGGGCCTTTGACCTAGTCCAGCAGGGTTCTTCTTATGCTTTTAATGTCTTTGAACAAGTATATACATTTATATGGGCTATCTTCTCTTCCTGCTCCTTTCCCTTCCCCTTTCTTCTGCATGACTGCACAGAGCATGGTATGGCACAGTCTATTGTGGGTCTCCCCCACCTCAGGTTTCTTTCGTTGTGCTTTTTTTCCTCATTTTCTTATAATAGCATCTACTTCTGCAATGTCTGTAGTCATACGTCTATTGCCTGTTTGGGATTGCTTTTTCTCTTTTTAAGAAAGTAAACGCTTAATGAAAAGTGCATAACTTTTTTCCAATAAGTGCATGGATTTTGGCTACGCAAGTATCAGCACTAATCCCTGAAGACAGAAAATATAATAAATGATTCATCCCTTCTCTAAACACAACCTTCCAGCAATCTTTCTAATATCCAACACAGAATGTCTTTTTAAAAATCATCATTTAACAAGTGAATGAGTTACTGGGGTATATAGATCTGTTATACAAAATATGGAAGAGAATCAAATACGGGGAAAGGTAATGAGTAACTAAATAAAGATGATTTTGAAAGGGCAAGATACACCTCTCACATGGGGTTTGCCATTCCAGAAAGCTGAATATGATCCATATTCATATATCAATACATTTCCAGAAGCAATTTGTTTTGCACATACACAAAATCAATGAACACCACCATAAATTAGAGCCTAGAAGCAAGAGACCTCAGTGCCCAGACATTCTAAAAATCCTTAGATTGGCATAAAAAGTCAAATTACCTGAAAATCTGCTCTCAACTAACCCTGTCCCTCCGAAAATAGCTAAGAAAATTGCTTAATATTATCTGAAGAAATAGAGAATAATAAAATAAAAAATGCTTCTATTGTAACTAACAGCAGGTAGGAAAACCATAGTTCTAACAGCAGGTAGGAAAACCATAGTTTTTTATAATTCCCTTCTGAAAGAAAATCAGCACAAAAATCCATGAAACGTTTCTCCCTGATCGACTGGTTTGCATTTGTGGGGAAGTTATATTATTTTTTAAATGGACAAGAACTAAAAAAACCTGCACCGATAGTATGCAGCAGTACAATTCTATATACCATGACAGTAGTCCATCACATCATTTCCACATCATTCATTTGCATTTGTAGACCCATGGTTAGCTCACAGCGCTTACTCTGAATCTAAACTGTAGCATGTGTGAGTTTGCTACTTCTTTCTCAAGAAAGGGTAAGTAAAACCTTTTAAATGAGTTTGGTGCCCTCTTGTCTGCACACTTTCTGTTCAGTAAGTGCATACTGGCAAAAGTTCTTATTGATACACACCTTGTCCTTTCCTCCTAGAGCCAGGTTGAAAAGATATTCAATATTACTAACTTAACTCAACAACCCCCCCCCCATGCACAAACTTCACTTCTGCCAACCAAAGACAATCAACCACACCCTAGGCCACCCCAACCTCTCTCACCACAAGGAAACACAACAAGTGAATAGAAAGAGAACCTACCCAAGTGACGCTTGTACAAACCCCACACACATACACTAAGTAAAGGAACATAAGCTTTACCAACCCCTCTCTCCCTCCCCCCTCTTTTCTTCCCAACCCTATACTGCATATCACACCAATGCTTCACAACTGATGTAACTGATCTGTAGAAAACAAAACCTGAAGAAAGAGACAATGTGTGTGCTTTTGTAAACCAGGAAGATCTTTAATAAGAAATATTTTTAGAAAGAAAGAAAGAAAGTCAAAGATATGCCCCATAGGAATACCATGGAGATAAAATTAGCTAATTCTTCTAACAGATATCACAGATTAAGTCCAAATAATTTCCAGTCTTTATGAAGAAACAGAGGAGGGAGAGAGACAGAGAGAGAGAGAGAGAGAGAGAGAAGGAAATAGCAATTTTGCTTGTGAGCCCTGATATGAGATGCAATCTTTTTGAAAGTTTTCAGGTCCCCCAACCGACCTTTCACAGGTAGAAGGGGCAGCCCACCTGATGATCACCTAACATCATGTGATTCGACTTCAAAGGAACAATCAGAAGTCTACTTGCAGTGCTCTTCCAATTCTTTCCCTCCAACTGCAATTCAACACTTTTTTCTCTTGGGTGCCTTTTTCTGTGACAGAACCATTTTAAGTGTTTTAAATTATGTCAGTTGGTGCAAAGGAAGAATAATGAAAGCACTTAGAAGTTTCATTTAGGCCCCACACTTTTACCTATCCCACACATAACATCAGGTGACATCAAGTGCTGAACAAGTAATTGTGGTCTGTGCAAAACCATATCATGGCCAAACTGGGGAGGTTTGGTGGGCCCGCCTTTTGTTCTAAAATTACACACACAAAGGCACACACTGTATTTTGTATCCTGCATTCAAACAAGAAGAGGATACATTCCCACAATTTCAATCCAATGTTTTTTGAAGGTTTAGAAATCATTTTCAGTCTCTCAACTAGTAATTTTCCCAGGAGAAACAATGAAAATCCATGGGGACTCACTATGATTCAAAATTATAATGTGTAAGAAATTTGACTAATGAAGAGGATTAAAGAGTTAGGTGGTCATGCTTAGTAGGAATTATATTATTTTAGTATATTTCTCCTTGGAATAAAGCACACATGCCTGAATAAAAATTGGATTACATATCAAGCATGAACTAATAAAAGAAATAAATGCACAATGGATAGTGGTATTCTACATTTGGCAAAATGTTGTTGGCTTTTGTGGCTTTTACCACAAAAATGACCAACATGCAGAACTCATTTCCAGTTTTTCTAGCTGAAATGCTGTTGGACTATCACTGAGCTAATGGCCCTTCCACTAACTTGACATTCATTGTTCAATTAAAAATAAAAAAAGATGAGGAAGATATGATAAAGAACACAACAGGGCTGTAAACTTCAGAATTAAAAAGCATTGTCAGAATTTTGTGGACACCCATTTGTGGGGGGGGGGGGGAGTGTATTCTAGCTAATCTCAAATACACACAGATCCTTGGGAAAATTTATTGAAAAGCAACCGTTTTTAAAATGAAACCATATTCAACAAGGAAGAATAAAAATACCAATTCTCATCTTTAAAACGATTCCAATTCGTAGGTAAAAAGATGCACAATTCTAGCAAGTGTAATTTAAATTGAAAATAGGTGTTTCCTATATTGTAACAACACAAAAGAAGCATAGCTATAGAAGCTATAAAACAGCATAGATTTCTAAGATTGTAAATTCTACATACACCTTACCGTACTTTATAGAAAGTCCCACTAAGGTATGAGTAAGGATACACAGGATTGCCCACTTTTGAATGCCTGAAAAGTGCTCTGGTATATTTTTGTATAATATATGTAGTGTAGATGGTTTTGAATTGATTAAAAAATACTTTCCACATACCTGCTATCCAGACTGAAGAGCAAATGTATATGGTGCATTTAAATAAGGTAGTGTATTATACCAGTAGTAGATAAAACAGAAACTGCAACTAATTCTTTCTAGACTATGACAAAATTGTTTGAGGTAATTTGCTCAAACAATGATTAAAAAAGCACTTGGTGTCACTAAAATTGAGAGGTTTTTGTTTTATCCACAATACCTAGATATCAATTGCCACAATCCAAAACACTTTACAACTACTTCCATGAACCCCAGAGGCACTTGTGCTTCTTGAGGAGTACCATTTTTTTAATCCCTCCAAAAGTTTCAGTGGCATTTACTATAGGCAGCTGGGGAATGCCTGCAATTTCTCCTTTTCTTGCAGTAGCTCCTTGCCTGTACAACAACACTACATTGAGATGTAGCATAATTCCAAGACAGGCCTTAGGGTGTGGGGAATGGTGACTATCAATGGAGGACATTGTTCATGTAGTGTCATTCCAAGGGCATCCTGGGGGATAAATAAAACAGGCACTGCTGCCACAAGCACAAAATGGAAAATATAATTAAAGTGATAAAATAGAAGAACAGCTGCCAGTGATAAGTGTAAGTTAACACTCCAAAAAAAAGGGGGGGGGGAGAAATTGTTTTAAATTCTCCTTGAAATACCCATTCACCCCAATTTAATCGGCTATGCCCTACAAATCTCAGGTTCTCATTCCTTGTCCTATTTCAGGTGTTTGCTACATCTAGTGTTTCTTGGTTCCAGTCACAATTTTTATATAAAAGGATTAGTCTTTCCCCAGCAGAACAGGCATTTTCAGATTGCCATTCTTGCATACTCAAGACACCAGTGAGAATCAATAAACACCCTGCAGGGCAGTATTATATACAGTAGTGCAACACTAATGTCCTAAAATTATGCCCTAGGTTGAAACTTCAGGGAACCTCTATTAGTATAGGCACCACTAATCAATTAGCTTAAGTTACAAAATAAAAATAATAATGAATTACATATATTACATTGCTTCAAAAATAAACAGAATGAGCAAGGAAAGCGGGCAAGGAAAATAACAGTACTATGTTAACTGGTACATTTTAGGAGTTTGCTTGTATGATTAAGTGCTGAAACTCTGCTTCATCAACTGCAGCTTTAACAACATATCAAATGGAAAGAGGGTGCCATTAAGAGATAAGTACTTTTTAGACTTTTGCACAACTCCAGTCTGCAGTACCCCTTTTCTGATCTTGACCAGGCAGAGCTCCAGATTATTTGGGATAGGAATAGGGCCAGCCCAATACATTTTGGCACCTGAGGTGGATCTCAAAATGGTGTCTCTCTCCACATCAGGAAAGAAGGTGCTACAGAATAGCTATGTTAGTAACAAGGAGGGAAGAAAGATCCACATTGGGGTCTGCTTCCCCTGTGGATTCTGCCACCTGAAGTAGTCGTGCCTCACTTTGTATCATGGATGAGCCAGCCCTGAATAAAGATTGGCATCAGACTGTATTTCCCTTAGTGATCTTGCCACCTGAAGAGATGACTTCACCTTGCCCCATAGGTGGGCTGACCCTTGATGGGGGTATGGAAGGTATCCTACCACAGATATTAACTGCAGTCTTCAACTGATCTCAAGCATTATGGAATGTTTATTTTAAAGCTTGGAAGTCAGAAACAAAGCAGTACTGAACATAACAGTAAAGGTAAAAAAAGAGGAAACCTGCTGTGAATATCCTGTTTCACATTACAACTGCAGTACTCTTAAGTGACCTCAAATTTCAAGAGGACTATCTTAAGAGTAGTGTTTCTCAGATTTCTGACAGCCAACACAAACTTTTTTCTTAACTGAAACAGGAACTATATTATTAGGCCTTCCAAATATTTACTCTAGAGTAGGAAAGAGGAAACATTGCAAACTTTGGAAAGGGATGATACAAAGACAATCACGTGGAGATGCAATAGCGGAGAACTTTTCTGAGATGTGGGGCAAGAAAGGAAGAAACCAAATGATCTTATCATGGTACCCTGTTCCTGCTTTAGTCAAAGCAACACAACCTGCCTGCTTCTTCCACTGCTTTCTACTCACTCTTCAAAAAATGGTGTGTTGGCTCCTCAGAAATGAACTGAAGCAACAACAAAAATGTGATTGGTTGAAACTGTCCAGAATAAATTCAGATTGATCCCATGACAACAATCAAAGTAAAATTGGGGAAATATTTTGAAGTGCTTGCAATGGATTTGTTGTGGGTGTCAGTCTGCAGTGAACCACTTTATGCAAATTAAAGCAAATAATTATTTCCTGATTGACTGGCTTGAAAGAAGGCTATATGGTTGGTCTTGTTGACCTGCTTCAACACTATTTTTCCACGAGTAATTATCTGTGGGGTGGGGCATGGACTGGGGCTTGTCTTCATGATGATGGTTACAAAAATGTTCATTTCTCATAATTCACAATAAGAATGCAGGAACAACTAGAAAAGCCTTGGCTCCTCTCACCTCCAATAAAATCACAGCATGCTAAGTAGTTGTAGTAGTAATAAAAATAATAACAATAATGCCTTTATTGTCAATGTATAACATGTGTACAGTGAAATTAACCAAGCCTCCCCCCCCCGAAACACTCCATCTCATTGCATTCTGTGTGCTTGTCGCACAACATACCATCCCCAAAAGTCAGTTGCACTATATTATTTTCCGTTCAGCAGCCTAACAGCCCACGGATAGAAAGTGTTTTTTAGCCTGTTGGTACGACTGATTATGGGACCTGGGTGGGGCTGTGGGTTAAACCACAGAGCCTAGGGCTTGCCGATCAGAAGGTCAGCGGTTCGAATCCCTGCGACAGGGTAAGCTTCTGTTGCTCGGTCCCTGCTCCTGCCAACTTAGCTGTTCAAAAGCACGAAGTGCAAGTAGATAAATAGGTACAGCTCCGGTGAGAAGGTAAACGGCATTTCTGTGTGCTGCTCTGGTGCACTAGAAGCGGCTTAGTCATGCTGGCCACTGAACATCCCTTCAGGCCACATAACCCGGAAGCTGTATGCCAGCTCCCTTGGCCAGTAAAGCGAGATGAGCGCCGCAACCCCAGAGTCATCCACAACTGGACCTAATGGTCAGGGGTCCCTTTACCTTTACGGCTGATTATACTTCTATATCTCCTGCCCGAGGGTAGAAGATTAAAGAGGTGCTGGCTGGGGTGTGAATCGTCCCTGAGAATTTTTCTTGCTCTCCTAAAGCAACAAACCCTTGTAATGTCATCTAGTGGGCTCAGGGGACAGCCCATGATAACATGTGCTGTGTTCACCACCCTCTGTAAAGACTTTCTGTCTGTGGCTGTCAAGCCAACGTACCACACTGTGATACAATATGAGAGGACACTTTCTATTGTGGACCAGTAGAAGGAGATCATCAATTGTTGTCTAACATTGTTCTTTCGCAAGACCCTGAGGAAATGGAGTCTCTGTTGGGCCTTCCTAACCACCTGAGTTATATTGTTTTTCCACTAAGGTAAACTTCACTAAGGTAAACTCCCAGGAATTTTAAATAAGACACTCTCTCCACAGCCCTCCCCCCCCCCCCGATATACAATGGGGCTAGTTCCCCTCTCTTCCTCTGAAAGTCCAAGACCCTTTAGTGGTAAAGGGGCAAGAAGCAAAACTGAGACTGATGCCAAGCCCTTTTGAGTTGGGGGTGGAATGAAATCTGAAAGTTCTCCCATCAGTGTGCACTCAATGCTTGACCACCTCTCCATTTTTCTCCTGGATATTTCCAATTCCTGAGTATGACATTGTACTTCCCCAGTCTCTCTAAGAGATCAGCATCATCATGATATGCTTTCAGAAGAAGAATGAAAAGGCAAGTGAAAGTGCATGTAAGACTGGCGAGGTTGATGGAGAAGAGAATCATTTGCATGGTTCTTTTCTAAAATCTTTCCTTCCAGCAGCCTAGAGTGCAGTCATTAAAGCTTCACTAGGGCAATGCCTTCAAATCAACAAGCCTCTTCAGTCTTCCTCTTTCCATGATGTCATTGTAATGATAATTAAAAATGGTCCTATTAACCTTTGCTGGTTCTGGCAAATGTACAGGATACTTAGTTGTATAAGAGCCACTTGTTCCCAATTAAGTTATAATGGACTATCATTAAATACGATAAACATTGATTTGTTGGTATAGTTTTCAGAAACATACAGTTTTTGATATGTACATCCAGACCTTTTGTGTTCTTTAAAATGTCAGAACTCTACCAGTGCCAGAAAATGAGGGGCAAGGCACGCACACACATACGCACACACATTACATAAAATATGAGTCAAAGAAACAGAATGTGCTTCCATTGTACTGGCTGTTAAGATTTGGCAAACAAAAGGAGGGGGAAGCAGCAGAAACAATTATGTCTTGTTTTGAAAACGAGCTCTGAAAATTAACTCAAGAACTATGCACTTTCCTTTTTGAAATGAATATTATATTGCTTTAAAATAATGTGTTCATTTCTTCAAGATTTAATCTCTAAATAACTGCAAAAAATATGATAATGTAGTGATGCAAGCTTAACGTAAGAAAGAGAAAGTTTGCATAATTCATAAACATATTGTATTTCTTAAAACAACTAATGTCTCTTTTATAACCGAAAGTATTAAGTATTTAATACCTTATACTAACAATAATTTTACTGAAATTCTAATGCCAATCTTTTCCTTTCTGGCTTTGGAATATCTTACCCTAACCAAATTCAAATCTTATATGAAATCAACACTTCGTATAAGGTACTTCACTAAACATTTGAACTGTTCACTCAAAATTATATTCTTCTGCACAGTGAACACTATCAAAAACTACCACAAAATTACAGATGGACAAATTTGTCTAGACTAGTGTCACTTTCACATGCGCATTTTAAATTTTTGTTCTCTTTTAGCATTGTATGCATTTTTTTAAAAAAAAATATCATATCAAAAAACCATTTAAAGAGAGAGAGAGAGAGAGAGAGAGAGAGAGAGAGAGTATTACAGATTCTTGACTCAAAATGTATACAGGTAACTCGCAGTTTACATGAAGGTTCAGTTCCTGGGTTCCATGTATAAATGCAAAATTGCGTAAAGCCAGGAACACCTGTAACCTATGCCAATGTTGGGTTTTTCAGTGTCCCTCTCCACTTGAAGAAAGAGATGAGTGGTGAAATCTGAACAATGGCAGTACCAGGTTCACCTGCGGGGGGGGGGGAGCATACCATTGTATATCATATTCAGAAAGAACAAACAAAAACTGCTTGGCTGCCATCAAGGCTTGAAATACACACTGCACACCAATGCATATAACTTAAACACCAGCACTCTGCCACTGCCCCCACAAGTCACTTGAGTACAGGGTGATTTGAAGTGAGGAAATGATGGAAGGGTGTTAAACCTTTTTCCCAACCCACATTACATGATTCCCCAGCTTGTTTTCCATTCTGAACACTAGCTGAAGTTGCTTTACTTGGGGGGGGGGATGGGTGTCACCGGGATTCAATTACATGGATTTGAATGTAATGAGTAGCTATTTCTTACATGTTCTAAGCTACTCTAAATACTTTTGGTAGAAGATCATGATAGAAATAAGAAATGAAACTGAGCAAGGTTCTCAAATTGCTGGAGAAATGAATATCTACATGACTAAGTAAAACCAATTAACATATCTAAGCTAAACTCATTCTCACTTGCTATGAGGAATTATTATTCTTAAGTACTCTAGGGATACTGTTGACTACTGAAGAGTAATGCAGATTTATAATAAGACTTAGGGCTGATTCAGACATACTTGCACATTATGGAACATAAAATCAATTACTCACAGCTGAATGTGAAAATCGAAAAGCAGTATGTTCAAGATTATGTTAGGTAATATGGAAACTCTGTTTTTGAACTGCAAAGGCTGTTTAAATTCATATATTAATTCCTGTGATGTGCATAGAAGGGGAATAAGAATCTACAGGAGGGGACATATCTCAAGAAAACCGAAGCAGGAAAGGAAGGAAGCCGAGGCGTGAGGACACGCAGTGTAAATATAATGACTTAAATTGTTGGTTGTAAAAGATTGCTTTATTTTCTTGTTGTTTGTGTGTGAAAAATAAATAAACAGTGACCCATGCCAAAAAATATATATTCATATATTAATCCAGTGAATTCAATATGCACTCCTCACTAGATTTTGAATACAGATTTGTTGGTACACTACCAGGTTCAATTTTGTCATGAAGGTACTGCAGTTCCATTTGACCAGACAAAATTCCATATCCTTATATCCAGTTCAATCTCATCTGACTTTCTTTGGAGAAATGGGATATTGGGGGCTGAATATAGTGTCAGACTAGAACAGGGGAGACCCAGGATCAAATCCCCAACTAGTCATGAAGCTCTCTAGCCAAGCTCAGCCTAACATGGTAGCTCATTTGATTAGAGTGTGGTGCTGATAATATCAATATTTCAGGTTCAATCCCCATATGGAACAGCTGCATATTCCTGCATTGCAAGGTGTTGGGACTAAATGATCCTCAAGGTCCCTTCCAACTCTACAATTCTATGATTCTATTAAAAAAAAGTGGGGCAAGTACTCTTCCTTCAGCTCTGGAGATGAAAGGTGAACATGACTGTAATAAATAGATAAAATAGAACTTGCACAATCTTGGAAATTTGTGTTGAAAAAAGAACAGAGAAAAAAAAAGAATTATCACTTCACCCTGGTTCTTAGTAGGCACGAGTCCCAGAAGTTCTGTCAGCACAGTGGTGTAATTGACAAGGACTTTTAAAATAGATCTTTCTACAGTGAAGGGTCTTCTCCAGGCTAACTGCAGAAGTGGGTAAAAGACTGTCTTTCATTCTTACTTTTACAGATACTTTCTCAAGCTTAAGCAAGATGTTGTGTGTTGTGGTCACTTCTTAGGTGAAAAGGAAAATGGTTATTAATGATATCCACAAAGCCCAGCCCCCGATTTACCTCAATTTTAGCTATATCACCCCATAGCTTTGTAAAAACAAGCTGGATTCTCTACAATTGGGACTTCTAGATTCCCTATAATTCAAGCATTGATCTAGTCCCCACCATAAAGTTTTCAATGAGAAGAAGGCACACTGTCAAGCTTGAGTTCAATTAAGTCCATCATTCAAAAATGAAACTAATAAGAGCTTCCCCTGCACAACTACAACCATCCATTTTATTTCTCTGCTGAACGAACTTATCTGACTTGCCCCATGTTTTACAGCTGCAGGGGTTAGTTTAACACATAACAGTAAAGATACAAATGAAACTCATAGTTATGGGTTTTGGACCAAAATAGACAGAAATTCATGTTCTGACCTTTGTTCTGACCTTAAAGAACTGACCTGTATCTTCCTTCCACTTCTATTCCTTTTGTGGTCTTTTTTTTTTTTAGTTTTTAAGGCTAAGGGCAGGGTCTCCCTCCCCCCCCCCGCGCTTTTTAATGAAGAAAACTGAGACAATACTTGTCTGAAGAGCAAGATAAACAAACTGGGTGGTTATTTCCGTTATTTCCCCAGGTATTCCTAGCTAACTCATCTGACCTAGCCAGCCAGCCCAACTATGTCTCATCATCCTGCCACTCTTTAATCCCTATCATTATTATTTTCTAAGGGCCTGGCAGGTGCAGCAGTGGTGCCACTTTAGGCATTTGGAAAGTGAAAGTGCAGATATAGCATGCTATAGGAACATCATTACCGGTACATTCCTGCTGGTTTAGACTGAAAGTCTGCCTAGTACAGTGGTACCTCGGGTTACAGATGCTTCAGGTTACAGACTCCACTAACCCAGAAATAGTACCTCAGGTTAAGAACTTTGCTTCAGGATGAGAACAGAAATCGCGCAGCAGCGGCATGGCAGCAGCAGGAGGCCCCATTAGCTAAAGTGGTACTTCAGGTTAAGAACAGTTTCAGGTTAAGAACGGACCTCCAGAACGAATTAAGTTCTTAACCTGAGGTAGGGGCAAACCACATGCTTGCTGTGTAGCAGCATACCAAGAAAAAAAACATTGTGTCATTCTTTGGAAACAGTCCCCACTCTCCAGAGCATTGTCCATGGTGGAGCCACTAATAACCTTATGTTGTATGAATCAACAATTCTGTCCAAATAAGAGTGTGTATGATCAATGAGCAAACAAAGCTAAGCTTGTTGCCTACGCTGAGTTTAATATTTTATGTTTTGTAGGGTTGCCATATGTCCAGAATTTCCTGGACATATATGGGATACTGCTGACTATAGCAGGGGATTTTCACTGTTTGAAATATGGCAACCCTAATGTTTTGCTTACCCTGGTCTTTTCAATAGCAGAACACAAAGCCTCTCTGCTTATCCAGAACACCACTGGTATTGATGAGATATTATATAGCTGGGGTGAAATCTGTTCATAAAATGTCATCAATGAGTCATTTTCAATGTGCTCTGAATTTATCAGGGCCCATTTGGCACTATTGAAATATAAATAAAAACCCCACATGCTCTCTTAGAACTGAGCTTTTTCTTCTAATAGACCATAAAGCTTTCTCCTTCTTGGTATATTTATTATTATTATTATTTTCTGTACTATAAGGTTGCACTTTGTAGTCTTAGATTCCTACACATATTTTCAGATTTAAACCTGGCACTTGCTTGCTATATAAAGGGACCAACACATCGACTCAAAACTTGATTTCACACCATTACTGCAAATAAGTATGCCAATGCAAATGCTTCAGATGATGCCAAGCACAAACACAGCACGCACAAAATGTATACTGCCATTTCAGATATAAACATAAATTACTTTCAGAGCATATCAACTTCCTTCCTGGATCAGAAGAAAGGTCTCAGTAGTCCTGTTGGCAGAGCGAGCCAGTCAGAGACCTCTAGACAGCTCAGCAGCAGAACAGGAAGCCTCTTCCCCCTCATGTTTTCCCCAGCTGCCAATCAGTAATCTAATTAATCTATAATGGCTTACAGTACAGCAAGGAATAGATCTGTCGTCCTTGAAGTTGTCTAGTCCTTTTGGGCAGGGGGAAAAGTCATTTATCCTATATCCTGAATACAATGCCATTGCTACATAAGCAGTGGGGGTAGGGTAGGGATAGCCATCATAAACAGGAAGGATAGGATCAGAGCTCAGCAAAGACATAGAAATGTATTTGCTTCCCAGTTTGCTGTCTTCTACACATTCAGATGGCTGTATGTGTTCTAGTATAAGATTTCCCACCACACACAGAGAGAATCTGTTTGACATGTAGCTAGGCTATTTGTAGATTAATAGTTCTATTTCTTCAAGACACATGCAAAACAAATGAAGTGGCATTGGTCCATAATAGGGGATGCGGGCGGTGAATCAAAACCCATGGTTGGGCAATGCCTTTATTAGGACCAACCAAAATGTCACAGAATAGTGTGCAAGCTTCTTCATTATTTTGTAGTATTTTGGTTGGTCCCAATAAAAGTGTGGGGTTTGGGGACTTAATGTTGGTTTAATTGTTTATCTGCAAAAAAAAATCAAAATATTAAGAACAACAACAACAAATAGACATAGCATGTGATGCAGACATGTGTTGCGTGTTGAAGTCCCCCAAGCCACCCCTAAATAATTCACAATTCACACATAATTTTTGTTTAAGGTTTTTGGCATAATTTTGGCAATAACATTATTAAAATACAAACAAGTGAGTGGTTGCTTAGGCATTGCTTATGACTATCTGTCCCCACACCCAGGGACAGAACTGACTTCTGGATTCCGGCAAAGTTTTCCAGTAAGGGAAAACAATATTGGGGAGAGCATGGAGGCAGGCACCAGACCCTCATCCCCCCCACTCATGCTCCCGGGGGCTTGCGCGGCCCTAAGCCCCATTCAGGGGTACGGACGAAAGAATGGCAAGCCCCTGGATTCTTTTAACGAAATTCCCTTTCCACAGCAGCATTGGAGGGGCAGGCACCGCCAATCCTTACCGCTCCACCAACCAATTTTTTAACCAATGCCTAACCGCAATCCTACAAGTTGTGACGATTTGCTACACAGTAGGCAAAAACCAAATGGCACCAGCCAATCAGCCAAATGGACAAAATTCCTACCAGGCCCCTGCCCCAAAAGCAGACGACCCCATGACAGGCATAGCAAGGTCAACACAATAGCCCTAGATTGCAGCAAAAGAGCCCAGTCAGTGCTGTGTGACTTGATTTTATAACCTTTGGTCTGTCCCCCTAAATGGCAACACCAAAGTTTTCCCAGTAACCCAACTGCCCAGTCACTGCAAATGGTCATCCATACTAACCCGCCCAGCAACAGAGGGGCGGTCTGTCAGACCCCATCACAACACGTGCTCTCTATGAAAGCAAACACGCTATGCATAAACTAAACAGGAAATCGGAAACAAATGTTCATCTTGTTAAGATACTTTCATACAATCTATTCATGTATTGCACTTTATAAAGAGACTGGCCTGATTTTCACCTCACTTTAAAACAGAAATCAGCTGAACTATGGGACTGTGGTTTGCTTTTCTACAAACAAATCACAAGCGGTAACCAAGCTTTGCTTTTGGCTTACTAGTCATGGTTTATTTGAGCCCAGGTTCAGACATGCTAAGCCAAACCATAGCTTAGGTCCTGATAGGACAGCACGCTTCATTAGTATGGGGAAGGAGTGAATCATTCGTTAGTTTAGCTTTATTCACCATCATGCTGCACGTCCACCTCTAAACCTTAGCTAAACATAACTGTGATTTAAAAGGTTGTGTGAACCAAACAATTGCAGCTGTACATGGGTGATTTACACAGTAACAATATTTTAGAAAATTACACAGAAATATATTTTGTCAGTTTGATATGCTGAAATTTGTCAAATATCTATGTAGAAACAGACAGATAAACCTTATCAAAATGTGTCCTCATAGTTTTGTGGAGTATTTTGTAACATACTAAACATGGAAAATACAATTTTTTCAACTTCCCCTTGTGGTGGTGTTCTCAGCAATCTTTATATCATCATCATTTTATTTGTATGTTGCCTTTCCAGTTAAAAACAATGCTCAAGGCAGCTTACAACATGACAAGATTTACATAATTATAAAAGTCATATTCAATAAATAAACCACATAAAAAAAAAAACCACAGCCAAATGGAAAACAATTTCCACATAAATAAAAACCTAAAACTAAGAATACAGCATTAATATTACAGTTTAAAATGACATAGGTAAAAAATATGAGCAATTTTAAAAGAAGACAAACAGAACACAAACAAAACAGAGCGCTTCCTGCCCTAGGCCAGGTGGTGAGTGGCAGGACTGGGGCCAGGGGAAAGATTATATGCTAGTAAACCCAGGTTGCAGTTAAGCATGAATGTTACATAGCTACAACTACCAATTTTGAGCTATCTAGTCACACTTCAGTTCTTTTACAACTTCTTAGCAGCTCTTTCCCTGGCATACAAGGGAGTGCATGAAATCTTCTGTAGTAGTTGAATTCAAAAGGCAGTTGTTCTTGAATTCTTTGGCTGCTGTATGCTATGGGTATGGGATTCATATTGGTTTTCAAGTGCAATGTTTCCCAAAGATAATAAAATGCCTTTCGGAAGCCGAGTCAGTTTCCTCCTATG
The DNA here is from genome assembly GCF_964252035.2 of Podarcis erhardii. Classification (NCBI taxonomy): domain Eukaryota; kingdom Metazoa; phylum Chordata; class Lepidosauria; order Squamata; family Lacertidae; genus Podarcis; species Podarcis erhardii. The sequence continues at coordinate 50,509,233 of NC_138508.1, read as the reverse complement.
TTATCACAGTAGTCTATGCAGATAAAACTAACATTTCACTATAGGATGCAAGGAAGTAAGAGTAAATAACATCCATGTCCTATCAGCAGTTATACAACAGGAGTACCTCACACTGAACTTAGTAGGCCTTAATCTACTGCGCCACTTGGACTTGCTAATCGGAGGTTGGGGGTTCGAATCCCTGTGACGGGTTGAGCTCCCGTTGCTCGGTCCCTGCTTCTGCCAACCTGGCAGTTCGAAAACACACTGTGCAAGTAGATAAATAGGTACCGCTCTGGCGGGAAGGTCAACGGCATTTCCATGTGCTGCTCTGGCTTCACCAGAAGAGGCTTAGTCATGCTGGCCACATGACCCAGAAAAACTGTCTGCGGAAGCGGATAAACCCCGGCTCCCTCAGCCTGTAAAGTGAGATGACCGCTGCAACCCCAGAGTCGTTCGCAACTGGACTTAACTGTCAGGGGTACCTTTACCTAACCCAAAGTAAACATGCAGACTCCTAGGGGTTGAGCGTCTTTGCGCGTGCACGCCATGTGTTTGAAGGAGCCCCCATGGAATGACTGGGAAAATGTCAAAGAACTGCCAAAAAACTGAGCATCTTTAAGAGACTCCCTTGCAAGTCTCTTATATATAGTAAGACCTTGTGGGTAAAAATGAGAATTGTGTAAAGAAAAACAACCATAATAAACAAGTTGAAATGAGTGAGTTTAGTAGTTGGTTGTTTTATTTTGTTTTATGTTGTAAGTTGTTTCAGGTGCATTCTAGATAATGTAACATTTGTAAATAAATGCATAAAGACTCGAAATCCTTATGTTTTCAAAATTATCAAGAGTTTCCTTTTTCAGCTTTACAAAAATAGTTCAGGATGGAATAATTTGGATTTAATTTAACATTGAAAGCGGTAACATGATCTTATTCAAAAGTTTATTTTTACATTCTATGAGCATTAGGAACAGCTTATTTTTACAAAGGTCTTTTCAGAATCCAATGATTTGCTACATTCCATTTTCAAGAAGAAGCTATTCAAAATTAGATGAAGCCAATGTGTTCCCTTGACTGAATTTAGATTTATTAATCTGAGCTCTGGTTCAGACCACTGAAATTTGTTTGAAGTGCAAATTAAAATGTCCTGCAGTTTCCCCCCTATTTTATACATTATTAAACTGATTCAAGGTTATAATTCTTGTCCAGTATTATGTACAATGCTTTCCATTTTTTTATGCATTTGAAAGGCACACCTTAGAAAACACTGTACAGCAGCTATGTTTAATTAACTTCAAAGGGACCCATTATGATACACTGTGCTATTGTTAGCAACTTGGGAAAGCAAGTTAATAGTAGAAACACCCAATAAATTGTTCAGATGGAATCATTTCATAATTCCTAAGCATATGGATTTTTCATTAATAAATGGAAGTCTCTTTTTTGAGGAATTGGTTGATTATTACTGAAAATATTATTTGTCATCAATGGTTTCTTTCAAACAGTGTAGGGGAGAACTACAAATGGATAGTTCCAATATCAAAATTAGTGCTTAAGTATGCAAATTACATCCCAGCAGGAGTCTGCTGAACATTACATTAACAGGATGTTTTTCATTCATTTTCACCTGGATCTTTTTCAAGCCAGAAGGAAGAAATATGGCTGATTGCTAATATAAGCTTTGTAGCAGTTTAGGGCTATAAAGTAGCTCCACATTGTGAGTGGGACTCTACTAAAGACACACACACACACACACACACACACACACAGTGATTCGATAAAAAATATTAAGGGAAATGATGCTCAGCTGGCTGGAGTCCTGTCAACCACCATCATGCCTTCAGCCAGTTCTGCCAAGGCTGTAGAGCTTCAAAGGCAGATAAAGACTATTGGTCTGCCTGCTATCAGTGTTTCCTACTGATAACCAAGGCTGCAGAGGTGGGGAACCACCAACTCATAGGCTTAGTTAGACCCAGAACAGGTCCCATTTTGGCCCACAGGGCCATTTTCCACGAAGCATGTATTTAGAGATGAACAAAGCTATTTCCAGTCTCTGTTGAAGAAACCTAAGTTCCAGTCTGCACATGAGTGATAGATATGGATCAGAATACTTCATACAGTAATTAGCAAAGATCAAATTCCTCAAGCATCACTTTATACATGAGAGAAATGCAAGGCCATACCTCCTTTGGTCATGCAGATTTAGATTCCCCAGGACGATTCCCTTAAGAGACCTTGGTTTGTCACATCAAGGCCTTATCCAAGCTCAGCAGCCAATACACCAGTCATACACCTGGTCACAGTAAAGGCCTACATCATGCTGATGTGGGCCTGTGATTGCCACCTAGTCCCACTAACGTTCTCCCAATATGCAGGATGGTTGGTGATACTGATCAGCAACTAGGATCTCCGGTGCACAGATCCATCCCCTATGCCATTCCAAACTCTTTCCCCATCTTCAATAAAGTCATGGTTATTTTTAACTCACTTTTGTCTACATGTAGGTGTTGTGCCTGTACAGCACCCTGTTTCACATTGGAAGCATAAAGAACTTCATTACTGAACAATGAGGCTTTATCTCAGGAAAAATAACATCGACTTCCACAGCATTCTTCTTGTCCCAACACAAGTCTTTTCAGGCCAGCCTCTAGAAAGGTTATCTGGAAATGTCTTAAATATTGCCAAACTTTCTACCAAGTCTCTATGGGACTTGGAAATCTCATTGCATCCTGCTTAGTTTTCCATGTTACTAGCCAGTTGCCCTTTAGGAATTTCAAATTTCAAATCCTACTGCAAAGATAGATTGCTGATTCTGACCACATATTTCCTTCCCAGCACATGATGGACTATAAATTTAATTACTGCCCGAATTCCTTTGTGACTATTGCAATATTTCCTTTTTGCTGTATGACAAAGTGTTTTAATGTAATAATGCAATACCCTTTCAACAATACAATGGTATGATCCTTGTACATTTTTTTTAAAAAAAACCTTAATACCTGCCCTTTTGTTTTATCATGGCTAAAAAGTGTATTAGCATCTTTAACTGCCAGAAAATCTGATCCAAATCAATGGAGCATTTGGGGCTGTACCATACCATTTCCTACTATATCAAACAACACATATTAGCTTTAGCCTTTTATATACCATGTCCTTCAACACAGATTTTTTTTAAAGAAAGAGTAGATTAAAATTGAGACTTTTAATTTTGGAAAAGTTTCACTATACTCAATTTTTCACCAGTTCTCCCCGTTGCCTATAGGACTGCTGAGCTAAGCACCTGCCTTTAAAGTAGTTATGTATTTTAATATCAAAGACAGATAATATGTCCTAATGTAACTTCTCTCATTACCATAATTCTAAAATGAATTTAACAACAACTAGAAAACACAGTGGGTAACCATGTTCACATAGTTACTCAATATGTATCAGTCTGGATGACCTTAGAGGGGAAACGTATATTCAATTCTATTGCATGCAACAGCATTGCTCACCAACTTGTGGACAAAATCAGTCTGACATGCATAGGGCTAGTTTGGATATAACCATAACCATAATTTAGTGCTATGGGAACGAGCCTCCTTGAGCCTTGTGTGCAATCTCGCCTTCTTCATCATGGTGATGAGGAACAGAATGATGTCTGTTTTCTGGTTTAAATTAACAATAGTTACATGCAATCTGTGGTCAGTGTGAACTACATGATTTATTAAAGCAAGCCAAAGACAAATTACGGTTTCTGATCTGGGCTTGGTTCAATAAGCGATAGTATAAGCTAACTGTTGTTCCTATTTTGGTGTCCACATCAGGACACAGTGTGCCTCCCCACTGTAGTGTACATATTTTGCTGAAGAAACAGCAATTTTGTTTGCTGTATGAACTGTTGAGCTGTCTTTTACATACCACATTAGAGTCTAGAATCAAAAAATGTATCAGAATTCTGAAACATATTTATTTTTTTGACAAAATGCACATGAATTATCAATGGATTGAGTTATAGAATATTAGATTTATGGCTGACACAAGAAGGTATTCCTTTTAACTTTGCCAGTGTAGCAATAAAAAACACTGGATATTGATGAAAGACTGCAGCATATCAGGCTTTGTTCTTTAAAAAAATAAATGTTAATTTTTTTATTTAAGAGATATATTTCACAATGCCCATTTTTCATTTTAATGATGACCTTGTAGAAGGGAAAGTTATGTTTGTATTTTGTTTCAAATCCACAAGTTGTTTTTTCGTAAACTCACCAGTGGTTTGACACTACCCCAGTGACACACTCTTCCATTGTCTCTCGAGACAGATAGATTCCAACATTTTTTGTTTTTTAAAGAAGCCTTTGTTTATTATTTATTCGGAACTATAAGCCTCATACCCAGCACTGCTTGGTAATTCTAAGAAACCAAAAAATCAGTGCAGTTTTGAAAAATTCAGCCTTCCATCTTGATTTAAAAGATAGACAAAATCCTGCTTCTTGATTTGGTTATAATTTTAAGGTGTCCAAATGCATAGCGAACAGATAATACACTTTCCAAAATATATAGTAGATAACATGAAAAGGTACAGGTCACTATAATAAGTAGAGCAATTTTCTCTTCTCAGTGCCACAAGTGCTACTACACTAATATGACACTGCTATACCTTTGGGCTTCATTCAAACAAAATTCAGTACTTAAATCATATCAATTTCAATAGGACAGAGCTAATTGAATGCTCAACTCTCTGTCTGAAATCAGCAGCAAAGGGAGAGGATTCAAATTAGAGTCACTATCTGCTCTGCTGAGAAGTCTTGTCCACTTCCCTGTGGGGTGGGCTTGTGGACAGACCGAGTGGCCTCTCACACGCAGCGGGGAGATCCCTTGGCTGCGTCATGGACTCCAGCCAGCAAATCTGGGTGGCCGTGGGGCATGGTTTGGCTAATTTAAGCTGCTGCACAGCCGAGGGATCTCCCTTGTTTGTCCAGGTCTTGACACGCAAGACCACTACATCAGGCTTCTTTTCCTCAGTGGCAGCAAACATTCCACTAGGCTGCAGCAGAGGAAATTATGAGAAGCAAGTCCACATTCAGAATTGCTGAAGGAACCTCCTTTCATCAAAGCCCTTTGTTGTGTCTTTAGTTTGTAAACCTGAGTGCAGGGAATGCATTTTTACTGATCTCGGTAAGCTGCCCTGGGATGCTTTATTTGGTGAAGAGCAAAGTTCAGTTCTTAAAATAAATTTTAAAATACAAAAAGAAAAAGAAAAAACAAGGACACTTAAAAGTGCTTAATGTTGCTTGGAGTGTGCCCTTTGCAATGTTATAAGAAAAGAAAATGGTCAGTGTCTGTTCAAGGAAACCTATTACTCATTGTAAAGATGTTCCTAGGACCTGGACTTTTCAGGACAGCTGGCAGGCACAGCTACTGTGGCAAGAAAATGATGGCTGAAGGTAAAGGAAGAGATGTGTGTCCTTCCCTCCCACTGAACCACTGAAAGTGTTTGAATTTTGTCAACTTCCTGATGCTCCAGAGCAACCCAATTTGGTGAACCAAGTAAGAGACCTACACCCCATAGGCTGCAACCTAGGATACTTTCTCAGTGCTGCAAGGCATTGTGTTGTCAGTCCCCACCATGCTAATCCAGATCCTACTCTTAACATGAGGGAACCTGTGGGCTTCACTGGATTCCTGGCACAAATGGGTAGCTAATTTAGTTTTTGTTTTGTTTTCTGTAAAAATACTCATTTAAAAGGGCATTATGAACCTTGTCTTTTAAACTGATGCAATTTGTATCTGCCTCTGTGTTTCTTCTACTTTTTTCTGTAGCAACAATTTAGGAGACTGACCTGGGTGAGATGCATCTGAACCTAACTAACATTGCAGCTAAAACAAAGGAACAGAAAGCAACTCATTTAAGGATGCATGCTATGAACAAACTCTTCCCTGTTAGTGGACCAGAAAGGAAATGATGCAAGCTGCAGTGATTAAGAAATGTTTGATTTACCAGGCTTGGATTTCCAAATAAAGCATCCATTTTGTCAGTCTCTTCCCCTACTTCCCTATTTTGTCCTTGCTATGTTGGTAAATATACTGGAAGTTCTCAATAAAATGCTTCAAGTTTGTAACCTGGAAAAACACACACTCAAACCCAAGCCACCAGAATTTTAAGGTTTCAGCCAATGTTGTGATAATTTTTTGTGTAAAAAGAGGGGTCTTCTGCTTGTAAAGGAGATGTGACTGCTTAACTCAAAGGTTTTCAACCTTTCTGAGTCCACGGTTCCCTTGACTAAATGCATTCTTTATTTGGCTCCCTTGTGGGGCTTAGGAGCCAAGTTATGTCACCCCTTGCCTGCAGAGCTGGCAGCCCCTCACCCCTTTTCAAACACCCTCCCAAGTGGAGTAGTCACTCAGTCTCTTCTCCTCTCCTCTTTCCTTGGGAACCATCCAGGCAGCAGCTGCCACCGCTGCCTCTGGTCCCTGAGCATCCTCACTCCACCCCACAGGAGCCTGGGAAGAGGATGCTCCCAGCCTTAGCAGCCTGATGGGAGACTGCCCAAAGGTGAATGTGAGGCCACCATCTTATTCACATTGGGAAGCAGCAGTGGTAGTAGTGGGTGCTGCCAGGCCTGCATGGCAAAAAGGCTCCCCTTTGGCACCAGGCACTCAGCTACCAGGCAGGCACTGCAAACAGTAAGCACAAGAAAGGCCAGCACAGCCTCTGCCTGCCTGCCTGCCCAGCCTCCCACTTGTCTGTCCATTCCCAACAGCAAAGACTGGCGGACTGTCTGGCTGGGCTCCCTCATGCACTTGCTTGCTTACTCTAACACCGCCTAAGTTCCTGGCAACCAGCACCATTTGCCTGGAGAGTTATAGCCAGGACTGCTGCAACAAAAGACACACAAGCCTTTGGGAGGAAAAGATGCAAAAGGGCATCAGAGAAGCGAGGGAATGAAAGAGGGACAGAGGCCAGATTTGCCTGCAGCACCCCTGACCATCCTTCAATGCAACCCAAGGTGTCACGGCACACTGGTTGAAAACCCCTGGCTTAACCCATTGAATAGCACACAGAAAACTATTTTGATGGGTCAGATGAAAGGTATTCTTGCAAAAAAAAAAAAAAAAGGAAAAAAAAGACAGCAAGCCAAGCATATGATAGTATATGGACCTACATGATAGAGAGAAAAGCAGAAAGATAAAAGGGTAGAGGGACTCTTTTCCCCTCTCACCTTTTTATACATTTGGAGAGGGAGGGGGAAATGCATCCTGCTATGAAGAAAATAGAACACATTTGAGAGCAGAGGTTAGTTGGTTCTGACAAATCACAGAGTAGATGAAGCTGCTATGTTGCAAAGACAAGAGAAGCCCACTGTTTCAAGAAGTAACTTGGGAACAAAGACTAGCACAAATTTTTTTAACTATGAAGAACTGCTGGGAATATTGTAGAAAATACAATGCAGTGTGTGAGATAACAGTACAAGCCAACTGTTTTTTTAGAACATAGTTTTATAGAATCGTAGAATTGTAGTGTTGGGAGAAAACCCACGGGTCATCTAGTTCAATCACTTGCAATGCAGGAATCACAGCTAAAGAATCCCTGACAGATTCCAGCCTCTGTTTAGATACCTCAAATGGAGAATTTATCACCTTCTGAAGGCATTGATATAAACTAGTCATTCAAGAGGGCATTGATATATATACTAGTTATTTGCTGTTACATAAACCATGAAGCCCTGTCCATGGGTACTTTGGTACTGGACCCCCATAGACTATGTACTACCGGCAGGATCTGGATTTGGGTTACAGTGTATATTAGTCTTCAAAACATGACTTTGTTTTAATGCGCTGCAAGCATGAGCATAATGGCTTTGAGTCCTTTAAGACTTTCACTTTGCACATTTGGGGTTGATGAAACTTGGACAATACTCTGTTATTAACTCTTTTTATCAATAAATACAGATATAAGAATGAAAACATTTACTGAATGCATAACATGCACATAAGGTGAAATTATTCCAAATATTGTCATTAACAAAATGGAACTAGGGAAGTACCTAAAATATATCAGTTGAGCCCACTCCTTCAGACATGGATATTTCTCATATCCTTTCGCAAGTAAAAATGTTTCATTCAGAAGCAGGTGCCAACGGACAATTAAAAGTTCAATGCATTGCTAACCATGGAAATAAAATTAGAAATATTTGCAAACAGAAGCAGCTTTACCACATTCAACTCCAGTTTTAAGATTTGAACCACATTATTATTACAACCCTGGTAGATGAAGGGAACGCAGTGGATGTAGCCTACCTTGATTTCAGCAAGGCATTTGACAAGGTGCCCCATGATATTCTTGTAAAGAAGCTGGTAAAATGCGGACTTGACTATGCTACCACTCAGTGGATTTGTAACTGGCTGAATGACCGAACCCAAAGGGTGCTCATCAATGGTTCCTCTTCATCCTGGAGAAGACGGACTAGTGGGGTGCCACAGGGTTCTGTCTTGGGCCCGGTCTTATTCAACATCTTTATCAACGACTTGGATGATGGACTCAAGGGCATCCTGATCAAATTTGCAGATGACACCAAACTGGGAGGGGTGGCTAACACCCCAGAGGACAGGATCACACTTCAAAACGACCTTGACAGATTAGAGAACTGGGCCAAAACAAACAAGATGAATTTTAACAGGGAGAAATGTAAAGTATTGCACTTGGGCACAAAAAATATGAGAGGCACAAATACAAGATGGGTGACACCTGGCTTAAACAAACAAGATGAATTTTAACAGGGAGAAATGTAAAGTATTGCACTTGGGCAAAAAAAATATGAGAGGCACAAATACAAGATGGGTGACACCTGGCTTGAGAGCAGTACATGTGAAAAGGATCTAGGGGTCTTGGTTGACCACAAACTTGACATGAGCCAACAGTGTGATGCAGCAGCTAAAAAAGCCAATGCAATTCTGGGCTGCATCAATAGGAGTATAGCATCTAGATCAAGGGAAGTAATAGTGACACTGTATTCTGTTCTGGTCAGACCTCACCTGGAGTACTGTGTCCAGTTCTGGGCACCACAGTTCAAGAAGGACACTGACAAACTAGAACGTGTCCAGAGGAGGGCAACCAAAATGGTCAAAGGCCTGGAAACGATGCCTTATGAGGAACGGCTGGAGAAGAGGAGGTTAAGGGGTGATATGATAGCCATGTTCAAATATATAAAAGGATGTCACATAGAGGAGGGAGAAAGGTTGTTTTCTGCTGCTCCAGAGAAGTGGACACGGAGCAATGGATCCAAACTACAAGAAAGAAGATTCCACCTAAACATTAGGAAGAACTTCCTGACAGTAAGAGCTGTTCAACAGTGGAATTTGCTGCCAAGGAGTGTGGTGGAGTCTCCTTCTTTGGAGGTCTTTAAGCAGAGGCTTGACAACCATATGTCAGGAGTGCTCTGATGGTGTTTCCTGCTTGGCAGGGGGTTGGACTCGATGGCCCTTGTGGTCTCTTCCAACTCTATGATTCTATGATTCTATGATTATTTCATACAAATGATCTATTAATGAACCGAACATTTAAAAATAAGAAAGCTCCGGAAGAAATCTGATAAAAGGCTTTAACATGTGACACAATGGAAAACATCAATTGTGTCCATAGTTATCAATCTGACCTTTACTGATACAGAAGATCCTTCATATTTCATGGCATTTCTCTGAGCTAATTATTTCATAAATTGAAATATCAATCATAGAGACTCTCCAGAAGATAGATGAATATAAAGAGACATGTGGCATAATCATCTGTAACAGTATTAAAACGGCAATTATCTGTCTAGTGGTGAAATAAATAAAAACATTTCATACCTTCTGTAATTCTTGTTTTGTTTGCTAATTTTTGAAATGTAAATACCCAACATAAAATAGCAGGCTACATCTGTCACGAGAACAAACAGCAGGAATGAGAAGAACAGCTTGATAGGAATATGTTCCACAGTAAAATGTCAATTATATACCTTAAATGTATTGATGTATGTGCACTACAGCCTCATTTTAAACACATATTAAAGAAAATGGCACCTACATGTTTCAGAGAAAAAGAGGTGCATATACTAACAGAGATATATGCATAGAATAATAGAATTGCATTTGAAGTGACCATGAGGGTCATCTAGTCCAACCCCTTGCAATGCAGGAAGACTTTGCCCAATGTGGGGCTTGAACCCATGACCCTGATATTAATGATCTCATGCATATGCACACAGTAAAGGTAAAGGTAAAGGGAACCCTGACCATTAAGTCCAGTCACAGACGACTCTGGGGTTGCGGCGCCCATCTCGCTTTACTGGCCGAGGGAGCTGGCGTACAGCTTCCGGGTCATGTGGCCAGCATGACTAAGCTGCTTCTGGCGAACCAGAGCAGCGCACAGAAACGCCGTTTACCTTCCCGCTGGAGCAGTACCTATTTATCTACTTGCACTTTGACATGCTTTCGAACTACTAGGTTGGCAGGAGCTGGGACCGAGCAACGGGAGCTCACCCCATCACGGGGATTCGAACCTCCGATCTTCTGATCAGCAAGCCCTAGGTTTAGACCACAGCGCCACCCATGTCCCAATAAACCACCACAATTTAGAAGGGGTTGGGTTTTATTATTCTCAATTCTCCTTATTTTTACAATTATTTTTGAGCTGTTTCTGAATCTGGTTTGCCACCTAATAAATATACTCTGTCCTTTATATCAGAGTTGGGGAAACTTTGGCCTTCCAGATATCACTGGACTTCAACTTCCATCATTCCTGCCCTTTAGCCATGCTGGATGGAACTGATGGGTGTTGGAGTACTGTATCTACATATCCACAAGTTCCCCATTCTTGCTTTAGACTGTCATCAAAACACTGTATCAATAATTATTGTTAGGGGCATTTAAATTATGTGTTGTATCATGTTGAATAGGTAATTTGGAGAAATTTGTTATTTGTTTACTGCAGAAAATAGGAGGAGGAAAATGCTAGAGCTAACCTCACTGAATTAATGTTTCATAGGATGGCAGCAATTTTAGATCCGTTTACTGATGTTTCATTGTTCATTCCAGATGTCTAGAAGGTTTCTGATTTAAAAATGCTTATTTTCAAATATCTTCATAACTGGATCAGGGTACAGTTTTTGGATGTTGCTTCTGCTGCTAGGGAGGATGTTAGGCAAAAAGCAAAGTACTTGTGGGTTGCAGGAATCCACACACCGAGACTGAGTGTGAATCTATTTGTTTAAATCTACATATGCACTCCTAAATTCATACGCTTACATAAGACGCTAACAGATTGGTGTACCAAGCATGTACATGTGTGCACACAAGTGCATGGACACACAGACAAACAAACAAACAAACAAACACACTGTAACATTATTTTTTAATGGTTTACAACACAAAACTTCCAAAGGGACTTATTTCACATATTTTGCACTGAAAATACATTTGAAAACCAATGTTTCAGCTTGTATCAAATAAATTTTACTATTAAAAAATCAAACCATAATAGAAGATGCTTAGAATGCTTGGCTATGAAAGGTGATTGAGATCCTCTTTAAAGAAGATATGTGTGGTTTTAGTATTGGAAAAATATATTGTAATGTGCCCCAGATGGTTTAAAAAAAACCCACAGTAACCTTTTATAGCATTATTCAGGCCTTGTTTATTTATTCAAAATATCCTGCCTTTCTGCCTGACAACAAGCGTCCAAGACATGTTCAGAATAAGTGAAAATAATACATAATAACACAGTAATAAAATCCTTTTGAGGGGGAAATTATAGCAAAACTCTCTCCTTGACCTTAGATGTTTCAGATGCTGTTGGCAGTGTTCTTCTTTCAACTTACGTCCTATATATTCCCTTACGGTATACACAAATCTTCATGCACACACACATTTTAGTCTATACATGCCTATTGCGGACTGCAACATGGTAAGCTTAGTGCATCCAATTAAAAGGAGCTGCCTGCATGTATAAAATAGCTATCATAGCCAGAGCAAATATTTGATAGAAATCTGAAAGCTACATTTGTAGCCATCATGTGAAAAATAGGATTGTGCAGAACCACCACAACACAGGCAAAAATCCAGTTTTATTTCAAAACCATGTTTCTCCCCCAGAGGAATGACATTTACTTAATACTATTTTTTTCACATACTTTCTTGGCAAAATAAGCACCCATTAGAAACCCATTCCAGAATAATTGCATTTTCTAGCTTGATAATGATGCACTTTCACAACGTCATGCATCACTTAAGCTGAATACAAAATAAAAGTGACTTAATGCAATGAATAGTGTTGCATACAAAGAAATCTGTGCCATTTGATTTCCCAGAAAAAGTAAAACACAAAGCACAATCAGGCTTAGATTTGATGCTCTTGAATCTTAAAAGAACTTAAGGTGGAACTATATATATTTGACGGATCCTTAATTATGTCTGTGCTGAATAGTGCTTACAGAAAGTAAGGCTTAACTGATTTCCCTCTTAGTTGTCCATGACATTACTTAAAACAAGACTGGGGAGAGCAGTAGAATACACTTACCAGTACCTCATAAATTCAACATTGCATGTCAAACATTGAGCATATAGGCAAGTAAAGTATTCCTTGTTATGAATAGGTTTCAGTGACAATAAAGCTCAGAAATACTAAAGAAGCTAGCCATAGTTAGGCATGGTCACCCACCTAATTGTAATCATATGTCCACACTATGTACCTGACAGACAGAGGGAGGGAGGGAGGAGGAGGTTGTGAGAAGAGGAGAAATGATTAAATAGTAACCAGAAATCTCTCTTCTCGTACTCTGCCCCACAGAAGAGCCTAGAAATTAGCATGTACATCCAGCTAGGAAGGGCTCTGTAACCCAGACATCATGGCAAGGAGGAATGGCCCCATGGTGTGGAATAGACAAATCTTATATTCTGTTTGTCTGTCTCTCCAGTGCAGCATATTGGTTTGTTCCTGTGTGCTGTTCCTCTGGAAAAGGAACTGCTGCGGACTGGACCCAATCCACCCAATCAAACCACCAAGTAAGAGAGAGCGAGTTGAAAGAGGTGAAAGCTGCCCTTTCATTCAGGTCTTAAACCTATTTGCCCAAGTTCAGGGAATAAGTCATTCTAGATCACATATAACAGTATGGGGGACCTAGCTCTTTAATGGAACCTTTTTTCTTCCTAGGCTACCAGGGATTAGGCTGGTGTTGGTCTGCTGAGCTGCGTCAAAAAAGAAGGATATTAAAACGATACACAGAAATATATTGTTGTTTTACATTGTTTTTAATGCTGAATTTAAATTGTTGTAACCTTCCTTAGGACCTTAGTTAATTAATTATAGAGATAGAGGAATCTATGCCTGCATTCTAAGTGAGAAAATGTAGGAAGAGGGGGAAATGTGCACGAGTGTGCCAGTTCTTCCACCTACCTTGCCACACTTAATGTGTTTCATGGTGACTGTCTGCAGGGTTTCAAACCTCAAATTGTAAACATATTTATCAGCTACAAAAGATTTTTATTCTCAGGTTAATGTGAAAGCCAAAGGACATGCTAAACTTTTAGGCTTCTTTCTGTTGGTGGTGCAGTCTACTGACCTGCCAGAGAGATATTAGTAGGTCATTGTAAACTTGTGGGGGTGGTTGGCATAGGTCTGGTTTTGAACATTGTTTATCGTATGTCAGGTAGGCTAGAGTCACTGAGTGACTCTTTATGATGATTAAGAAGGTGAACCCAGGTTTCCCCAGCCAAAGGAAACTGTTTCCCCAGCTAACATAACAATCATTACAGCACCTTTTGTCAGTTCACAATTCTGTCAGATGATCCTAATAAAATGGTATTATGCTATGCATTATGCTCTTTCGGATAGGTAAGGTAGGGTAGGGGGAGAGGGAGATAGAGGTGGATTCTCATTGAGAGTGTAATATGATTTCTCTTTGGCGATATTATGGGGCTGTCATGGTGAGCTCCTTAACTTCAGAATTTACCACTGCACCCAGTACCTTCTGTACAAAAATGTAGTCCATCTTGGACATATATATCTAAAGGAAATTAATATCAGCTGGGATGTTCTGGTGCTAAATGCATAATTGCTGAAGGGCGTTGTGTTTATAATTCATTGAAAATCAATACAAAAATTGTATTTAGAAAAACCAACTAACTTAGGTCTGAACAATTTCTGACCATCATACTCAAATGCAGTTCACTAGTCACATACCTGGACAACCACTAGATAGACCAGGCAGGAAGGAAAAGAACAAGAGGTCTTTCAAGCCGCTGGTGGCATTGGCCACACGTCTTCTCAAATGAGTTTGATTTGGTTGATCAATGCTGAGCAAAGTAGAATGCATATGTGTGTGTAGCATAAGAATAGGGCAAGGTTGTTTATTGAATCAGCTCTGATTTAGAATGTGTTTCAGGGTTTCGAACTGCATAATAACTATTCATGAGCCACAGTTGTTAAAAAGCAATAAGAATAAAATGGATTCTCTGCTATCATTTAATATTTGTGATGCTTCATAAGACTATGAGATTATGTATTAGTAATCAATCATAATTAATTTTCTACATCCCCCTCTCCCTCCACAAAAACATACAAATATATTTTCAGCAGCAGTATTAATTAAGCAATATTTCTTTCCCTATCACCAGCTTTCAAATCAATTAATTCAGAACTGCTTCATTCATTATTCTATCAGTAGTTCATCCTGCTAAAATTATTAATAGAGTCCATATTCATTCTTCTCCCCCCCACATTAAAGAGACCCCCCCCGACACTATTATTACAATCTCAAGTGTTAAGAAAGCAAACAGATGATCTGCTGTGCACTTCACTGCTGTAATATGAATGTCTAGCAAACAGATAAGAAACCATGGAAAATGACGACAACATATTACATAAGGCCAGACTTCACTTTACCTAAGACACATGTGCCAATGAAGTCAAACAGTATGTAGTATCAGAAATGAAGTTCTTCAGTTTTGAGAACTGTGTGGAAGAAGAGCAGGTGGCTACAAAGTTGAGGCAATGCAAATTAGACTCCTTACTCACTGGGGGGGGGGACTTTCACTGTACCACAGATGCTGTTGGACAATTGCTTACATCATCGCTGACCATTGTCCATGCTGGCTGGACCTGATGACAGTTACAATCAAACAGCATCTGGAGGGCCACAGGTTCCCAATCTCTGGATTATGCTGATGATTTTCACACTCCCTAGAGCTTCAATGGCAAGTTTGGGGAATATTTTGGAGAGTGTAGGAAATATAATCATTTAACGTGGCAGCCAAAATCCTTGCAAGTGAAAGAACTGAGAAACCCCAACTAAATCCACAGCTTTGGGATATGGGGCAGGGAACCAAGCTAATCATTAACATTTTTTGTAGGTTACCCAAAAAATGGCATAGGAGTTTCATCATGAGGGGTTTGTTGTAGTATTAATTTAAAGCTGTTCCAGGGACTCTATTTCAAATCCTAGCAGTAATACTGGGGGAGTGTTTAACCCTTTCTCAGTGTGCCATATTCCAGATCTGAAACACACCCTACTTGCAATAATATACAAGTGTGGTACAGGCACCTATATTATCCCCACAAATATGCTAATAGCAACATTTAGGAGGGGGTGACCTCACATAGGGCACAATTGGTGAACCTGTGATGTTGTTGGACTCCTCCTCCTATCAGCCCCAGACATGATAGCCAATGATTAGGGAGGGATGCAAATTGTACTGCAGCAACAAATGGTGGACCACAAAGAGAGGCAAATGTGCTTCAAAGGTTGGGAAACTGTATGCCACAGAATACAAAGAAGGGATGTGTTCATGGTGAGCTGAATTTCACTTATCAACTTTAGCTAACTAACTTTGGCTGCAGATATCTAGGTTTAAACACAATTAGGGATAATGAAACCTTAAAGTGCTGTTGGCATCTATTCTGATCATATATCTAGCTTGTCTCTTTCTTGTAATGAGTTGGAAGAAAAGTTATGTCTATGTCCCATTAAGAACAGACAGGGGGATACGTCTTTCTTAGGATTTGGCTGACTTCCAAGTAGTTTCTATTCTCTTAAAAGTGAAGAATGAAAAGGATGCAGATTTGGCATAAAGAAGTGTGAGATTTTAGGACCAAAAGGCTGTGTACACATACTGGCTTAAAATGCAGCTAGGCCATGCCTTTTTTGTCAATTTGGATGGAATCTGGTTTTAGGGAAAACACATTAAAATGCCGCATTTCATAAGGAACAATGGGTAGCTAGATATAGGATAGACACAAGAGAGGTATGCATTATAGATAATGTCCTGTGTACACTGCTCCCAAAATCAGCAGTGGGAGCACTCTGAGTAAATGGGAGTGTGGAAAATGCTAAATGGCTCAGTGGTTCATTTAGTTCACGATGCCTCACAGGGTGACAGGAGTTATGTGTAGCCTGAAGAAAATAGGATATTTTAACATTTAAAGATGATAGAACACATTTATTTTCTGTCAGTGCAGATGCTATGACCCAAACCAATAGGTTCAAAGTACAAGAAAGGGAATTTTGACCCAACATTACAAAGAATTTCATGGTGGTGTGAAGTGTCTGGCCACAAAACAGACTCCCTCAGAGGTGGCATAGGTTTTTAAGCAGAGACTGGATGGCTACCTAGAATGGGTGCTGTAACAGCAGATTTCCTGCATTGGCAGAGGAAATGGACAAGGTGCCCTTTGAGGTACAATTCAACTCTGTCGTTATACGTACACCCCCAGCTAAGGCGTGTATCTCCCAGATGCCTACCAAATGTTCATATAAAAGCCTCAGAAGAAAGGGGGGTAGACTGCTAAGCCACTGTTCAGCTATTCTTACTCTTAGAAATGCTCTCCTAAGAGAAGGTTGTTAATGTTTAGCTAAATATTCCATATAGCTTTAAACAACCATTTCTTATGCTAGAAGGCTGTCATCAAATTATAAGAACCCATGGTCAAAGCTCATTAAAGTAAACAAGCCCCTGGTGACATTGCTATCTACCAGAGTTAGTATTTTCAACAGTACACCTATTCCCAAACAGAAACAAAGGGAGCTGCCACATTGACATGATCATTACTTACGTGCTAGAGGGTTATTCTGCTTTTGTTTTGTTTTCAATAGCCAAATCAGCTTTCCTAGATTCCTCTGGCTTATTCAGTGCTTTCTTTTACAATATGCACAATACTTAAAACATAACGAGTGACTGGGGAAGCATAGTAGTGTGCAGATGTTGGCAGAAGTTGGCTTTCCCATCTTACTCAGAGTATCTTTATATATTCACTTTTAAGGCCAAGCAACATGAATATAGTGACTAGCAATGAAGGCAGGGGCTTACAGAGAGTACAGAGAGGGATTCTGACGAAGCTGTAATTTAATTGGATCTGGGAGCTTCCCAGAGGTGAATTAGACAAAGGCAAAACTGTTTTGATACCAACTCCAGAAGGCCTCCTGAGCTCTGTCCCATGGATGGCTATAAGATTGTATGGTGCTGGGCAAGGTGGGGCAGAGCACTTGGAAGCTTTTGCATACTTATAGGTGTCCAGAACTTGAACAAAGCAACAGATAAAATCCAAAGGCTTGTGTGAGAGTCTAAAGTACATCAAAACACAAGGTGCTTTTCTAAAATAAGGAAAGTCAAAACAAACAACAATGGTGTTTCAACTCAGCTGAAATTAGTTGTCAGTCAGAAGCATGCTACATGAGAAGGAAAGTATAATACTTAAGGATAATAAGCTACTAATATTTGAAAGAGTAAGAAACATAGACAAAACTAATAAACCCAAGGGAACATATTAATTCAAGAATAGATTTATAGTATAGGGTCATTTTCCTATAGATGTTGGTGTGAGAACACTGCAAGGTTCTATATGTAATGTTTTCTTACATACAGATATACAGACTGAGAAAGTTGCAAGCAAGCAGGCACAGGGATGGTGCCAGTTTCAAAACAGCATTTGACACAAGACAACTGCAACAACCGTGAAGCAAATACCGTACATTGCAAAAAAAATAAATGTTTGCTTTCTTTTTATATTTTTTATATCCTTGTACGCACATCATGTTATGCCTTTTTAGGCAGCAGGTTGTGATGAATTCCAAGAGATTCAAATAGACCAAGTCTTACCAAGACTCTACACTTCACTATCTTGTTTATTTAAACAATTTATATGCCACTTAACCTACAATTGCCTTTAAGTGGTGCAAAAGTAACAAAACATTAAAAAAAACAGTTATAACTATAAATCAAGCTTTCATTAAAATGTCAGCTGGAATAAAAGTCGTTAGTAGTACCAGAAGTTCAACAAGAATCAGGTTAGTCTGAAACTAATTTACTCAAAGCCACCCAAAACACTTCTTAACTGAACATGCATTTCAACCAAGTCCAGCAGACATCACTGCATCCAAAGGAATCAAATGTTGTTTTAGAGTGTAGCAGTATATTGAGAAGAGATTGCATGCCTTATCCTGCCTACTTTATCAAACGCTCTTCTGTCAGATGAATTCCACAATACAGCACTTCTAAAATTGTGTTTCTCATTTAAAGTGCAATATAGATTCTTATGTCATTAAATGAGACAGGCAACCAGAGATGGGAAGGTACTGCAAAGACAAAGTATCTTTTTTAAAAAAAAGAAAAGAACATTTCTCCAAGAGATTTGATGAAGAAAATGTGTGACAGACTCATAGATCTTTCTTATTTTTCAGCGAGCTTCAGAAGTGTGGGATTTACATTGCAAAATTTAACTTTGCCTAGATAAATTCATTATTGGTACTTTCAAAATACTCCCTGATTCCAAAACAACAACCCTGTGACACGTTGAAGACAAAGAGGTTTAATGCATTGTTTAGTTGTTTAGTCGTGTCCGACTCTTCATGACCCCATGGACCAGAGCACGCCAGGCACTCCTGTCTTCCACTGCCTCCCACAGTTTGGTCAAACTCATGTTGGTAGCTTCAAGAACACTGTCCAACCATCTCATCCTCTGTCATCCCCTTCTCCTTGTGCCCTCCATCTTTCCCAATATCAGGGTCTTTTCCAGGGAGTCTTCTCTTCTCATGAGGTGGCCAAAGTATTGGAGCCTCAGCTTCATGATCTGTCCTTCCAGTGAGCACTCAGGGCTGATTTCCTTAAGAATGGATACGTTTGATCTTCTTGCAATCCATGGGACTCTCAAGAGTCTCCTCCAGCACCATAATTCAAAAGCATCAATTCTTCAGCGATCAGCCTTCTTTATGGTCCAGCTCTCACTTCCATACATCACTACTGGGAAAACCATAGCTTATACTATATGGACCTTTGTTGGCAAGGTGATGTCTCTACTTTTTAAGATGCTGTCTAGGTTTGTCATTGCTTTTCTCCCAAGAAGCAGGCGTCTTTTAATTTCGTGACTGCTGTCACCATCTGCAGTGATCATGGAACCCAAGAAAGTAAAATCTCTCACTGCCTCCATTTCTTCCCCTTCTATTTGCCAGGAGGTGATGGGACCAGTGGCCATGATCTTAGTTTTTTTGATGTTGAGCATACAGTTTTTTAATTGCCAACTTATTTGCCTTCAATACCATTAATACTGAAATAACAATTTAAGAATAAAAGAAATCTCCAAACAAGTTCCATTTAGGCCTCATTAACTTGGCTCAGGAGGCAAAACAAGAATGCCAAGCTTTGGCTTTAGATGTTCCAGGGAAAACAAACTAGTGTATTTGTACTGGATTAATCCTGGAAGTATATTTGTTTGCTTCATTGGGTGCTAAATAATCAAGAATTAAAGGTTTAAATCCTAAAAAGGGATTTTAAGAAATTGCCTTCCTTTTCAAATTTACCCATAGGAAGCTAGTCTTATGGGAGATTTATTTAATGATTTCTGTTGGCTACAGAAAACTAAGCTGACTTTTAGTTCATACCACGTACTCTGAATATTCTATTACAGTCCACTTGTATTACAGAGTCTTATGTCAACTGTTACAAAAGTAAGAGAATCAGGTATAAGATTTTTTGCCTACAAGGTTCAAAAGAAATACCCAAAACAAAATTATATATAAAAATTAATGTGAGAAAGGTCTGCAAAATAACATAGTTAAATGTAGAGGGACCAATACTAATTCAGACCAGTTCTGTGTGCTGCTGTTAAGGCAGTTCTCTTACAGACCAGCCCATGAGATCCATGAATGCATAGGTGTTGGGTTCTTGTATCAATCCCTGAATACTTCCAGTAGTGACAAAATTTTATTTAAAGATCTCTCACAAAATAAAAGGAAACCATTGGAAAGGCAGTTAATATACAACCTTTATCTATTGCAATTACCTTCTTTACCAGAAAGCTCAAGAAGGAAAAGACAGAGAAAGGGCATTGTGAAGTGGGGAAACTGTGACAAATACTCTTAAAAATAAACAATCCCACTTTTTTTTTTTTAGATAAAAGAAAAGCAAACTTGTACCCCCACCAAAAAAAAGTTTAACAGAAATGGTTCACTATCAGAAAAAGAAGTTAGAACCAAAAATTGGACTTGAGACATGTCTCATTTGGCCACTGGTTTCTTAGGCTTCAATCCTAATGTATAAAAAACTGAAGGTAGCTTCACCACCATATCCTATGCCCTGCAGGGCTTATGCCAGTGAAATAGAAGCAAAGATGGAGCAATGCTATTCTGTTGTTCTGTCCTTTTTCCTTAGTCTGCTTTCTTGCTTTTAATGACAACCAATATGAGGAAAATTCACTCTGCCCTCTGCAGGTCTGGTGTAGATTCATCCCTGCTTTGGGCACAGCAGAAAACTGGGAATGTGATGGCTCCCAATCTGCTTATAGAGCTGCTGTTCAAACGTTCCAGCCCAATGTTCCAGCTGTAGCTTTGCTATAAGTAGGGAAAGGGCAGCAGAGGTTTTCTGTAGCAGGGTGAAAGCATTCAATGTTAAAGCCCTAAGGTCAAACCTCCCAATGCTTCCTATTATGCTCTTTCTGGTACACTTTCCCAGGGACCATAGGATTGCAGAGTCTATCTGGATTCATCCCATTACGTGCAGGGAATAAATCTTTTTATAACATTATGATTTTTTAAAATAAAAAAACCACAACATTGCAATGACAGGGTAACAACAACAGGAGCATAAACACTCTGTTGACTTACCTGTTTAAGCATATCAGAATATATCCCGATGCAGAAGGTATGTTTTGTTTCATTAGGGAGAGTAAATCCAGGTGATGTGGTTGTATTCAAAAAGGGAAGGAGAAAGAGAAAGACAGAAGAAAATCAGTTAGTTTAAATTTTCATGTAGGTTGTTTGAATTTAATACACACAACATATTTTGCAGCACAATTATGCTTCATTTATACTAATAGTTTAGCTTTGTCTTACTATTCCTTGGAAAATAATAAAAGTAACATTATCAGTAACAATACTGAATCTAATTACTTAACCGTGCTCAGTCTTCTGAAGAAGGATTACTCAAGAAAAACAAAGCCTTTTAATACCAGGTACATACATAAGCAGAGAGTGGAACAGGAGATTGCATAATTGACACAGACACTCATGAATGAACACACAATATAACACAATTGTGGTACAAAATATTCAGACTTGCACATACACAAACACTATGTGGGCATGCCAAGACTGTGAGGAACAATCATGACCCCCATTCACACTTATACAATTAGACCAGTCTTCACCAATCTGATGTACTAGTTGGGGATGTAGTACAAACCATGTGAAGGCACCAGGTTGGCCAAGACTGAATTAGAACATCAGCATGGGGTTTAAAGTACTGTGCACAGCCACTCTTAGAATAAATATTAGCTCCTTCTCATTCCATTCCTTACTTCTCTTTGGGTATCAGCTGTCTTTTATGTAAAGAGCTTCCTTGGTTACAATGGGGCAACCTACATAAACAAGGCTTTGTCAGTACATTCCTTGTTTCCTTTTTTGTCTAAAAAGTGTTATACAGCAAAATCAAACACAACATAGGGAGCACAATAAAACTGCAGCTTGTGTTTGGGTTTCATCCAAATATCTAATCTGCTGACACCAAATGCTCTATCTTCGTGAATACGCAAAGGTGCATTCTTCTATTGGTAATCAATATTCCACCCTTGTTTGTAAACGTTCATTTAGTGGCAGTAAATCACTAAACAATGCAATAAAACAGTATACATATTTTAGCATATTTTAAATGAAAGGATTTCAAAGTATAAAAACCAACTTCTGTTTAGAAATACAGTGCACTACAAACATCAAAGCCACCAATTAAGAGACAGAAAAGGCTGCAATTGGGCCATGGCAGCCTAGACATTCAGCAAGGGTGCTGAGTAACTAAGGAGGCAAAACGTGAGAAATTGAACAAATGGCAAGCAGGCTGTGCCTACTTCACTTTGCACATGTTTCAAGTTATGGAGTTGCACTGTTCTACAGCAGACTTCCCATGAGAAAAATAAGGTTGTTGGAGGCAGTTGTCTCTTTCTATTTTGTGTTATGCCACACCCATTCCATGGCAGCCAATATGTAACTGGCAATTCAGAAAGCTCTCAAAATTTGAAATGTGCCCATTAGTCCAAAAAGTTTGGCAAGTCCTGCCATAAGCCAATGGTCAAGTAATCAAAGAAGAGCTCAGGAAACAAGTAGAGTGTGAGGGGAGTGTTTGCTGCCCAGGTGCATGCTGACCACATCCCAGTGACGGGGAATGGTGAACCATAGAAAAAACCACAGGATATTTGTATAAGGTTGAAATAGGCCACAACTTTTTATTGATTGCATATCTAAGTAGGTCTTCACCAAGACATTGGGTGTGTGTCAAGCAGCCCACCTGCTGCTGGATAGGGTCAACCCTGAGCTGAGAGTCACCCCTGACATGTACCAGGTGCTTTCATCCTGAAGGTCACCATTGGGAGAGATGCTATGGCCCATAACCCCCCTTGTGGGCTCCCAGACAGTGATACCCCTCCTGGACTCCTTTAATGGGGCACCCATTAAACTAAGGATCCAAATCATTGCCTTATTCGCCAAAGTTGTGACAGTGCTTATGAGGTAGGCAAAAACCTGCAGAAAGAGCAACTTATTTGCAGGGGGGAAATCCTCCCCTTCCCCCAACCCAGCAACTGTATAAACCAGGCTTCCTCAACCTCGGCCCTCCAGATGTTTTTGGCCTACAACTCCCATGATCCCTAGCTAGCAGGACCAGTGGTCAGAGATGATGGGAATTGTAGACTCAAAACATCTGGAGGGCCGAGGCTGAGGAAGTCTGGTATAAACCATAACAAGGTCATATGTTGGCGTGCCCACTTACATTTGAAAAAGCCACTTAGAGTCTAGTAAACGGGTGGTAAATCCTATGTCGGTCTTCCAAGAAGGCGTCTTTCCAAGGGTCACCCTCTTAAATACTTTGGAGGCAGACCTGGTCTAGCCCCTCCACCACTCTCCTGATTGGCCTTCCCGCCAGACCAGCGCAACCAAAAGGAGAGTCACTGGGCACCCCCCCCTTCAGCTATGATGGAAGAAGATGGCCTAGGCCAGGACTCACAGCTGCTCCAGGCAGCAAACACTGCCCACGAGGTGACCCAAGTGAACAGGGAATCTTGGATTAGAATTGGCCAAAAATAAGACAAGCCGTTTTTCAAAAACATTGGAACTGGCACATATAATTTCCAAGCTAACCTGAAATCACACTCTATCCCACCCCTCCTACACAAATGACAGTTTCACTCAGATAGAAGAAGGGACGTTTTTGGTTGTATGAAGTGTTGGCAGGCATTATGGAACATATCAGTCTTCATGGTGGTGGTTGGTAGTGGAGAGTTGCACTGCACAAAATGGATGCTTTAGGGTAAAGGCTCACCCGCTGCCAGGTACCCTTGTGGCAAATTGGCCCTTGGTCATAAACCTTGATATTAACTCTGACAAACATGAATGTCTTGTCAACACTCCCACACCTTAAGCTAGGCTAATTTGTTGAGGTTAGGATACTGGACTTAGATAGAATGCCGGAGGATTCAAATGGCTACATCATTTGCATGCAAGTATGGTGAGCTCATAATCTATGTTAAACTCTACTTGCCCTTCCCATATGTATTAACTAGTAAAGGAAGGAAAGTTCACACAATACTGTACTGGCATGATCACCTCCTAAATGAACTACTAATTTATCATCTATACTCAGCCATTGAGCTAGAATAGGAGATACAATAGAATGAGAGTCGCTGACACACTGCCTCCCTCCTACAGGGTCTCAAAGCCAATACCCTGACTACTGGTTCTCTGCCATCGTGCCAAGGTTATGAAATGTGCTTTTGATCTATTTGTTTCTTTTTTCACAAGTTGTATTGTGTGATTTTTTTTCTTAGCTGCTTTGAGTGTTCTTTAAAAAGAAAATCCGAACAAAAGAAATGGTTAGAAAAAGAGAGCCCACAGACCTAGCAATTTAGTTTGAAATTGAACATGATCTATTTTTCCAAGGAAAAGAAAAGAATCCAAGTTTGAAATCCCCCTCCCCCACTTTTTTCAAGCATCTTGGCAGGTCTCTTTACATTTCCTGTGGAAGATATTTTTCTCTAGCAGTTAATCGATTTTTCCAATAAGATAAAATAAAATAAAACCTCCTCTTAATCCGGTTACGATTGGCTCACTTGGGGTTTTTGTGGGGGGTTTTGCTTGTTTTTTGGTTTGCTAAGTTAAAAGCACATGAAGATGTCAGTACGAGGACCCTAACTCCAGAGCTACCTTAGACATCTCCAGCATCTCCACAGAACTGACACCAGGCCCATCTGCAGAAAAAAAACCTGATGGGACATGTGGATGAGGTACATGATCCATCCGCAAAAGTTCCCTCTCCTATGGAATCAGAGGGGAATATGTGGTTTGCTGACTGCTCTTAATTCTTACTGGCAAGCTGCCATTTTAGGGGGCAGAGTAGGTGGGTTAAAAACATAAAGGCAGTATATGAAAGAATCTTCTCTTATTTATTATGTGATTTGAATTATTTGGGTAGAGAGAGAAAAAGATGCTGCTGGTCCCTCCCATCATACCCAGCCTTCTTTTAGGCAACATATTCCAAACAAATGGTAGTTTCCTGTTGATTTCTGTCACATCCTGCTGGAGCAAATAATCTATAATGAGGTGTCAGGCAACATTATATTATATTTGTAAATATTTGTAATTTAATACCACAGGCAGTAATTAGTATTTAACAGCTGTCATACATGTGAGACATATAAAAGGAAAGGAAAGGAAAAAAAAACTGATTTTAAGTTGACACTGCAGTTACAGATCAGGCTAGCAGGATAATCTGTCCTATTATCATTCATTCAAGAAGGGGGCACTATCTGAAAACTCATCAGATTCACAAGAAGGAAACAATATATTAATCCTATGAAGTTTTTGCTTTTTACCTGTCAGTCTCTCATCATCGGAGCTGACTGCTGATATCTGACGTGATTTTGTGGGGAGGACCGCTCCCCCTGCAAGCCCATTCTCCACCTTGGGCCTGGGGGTGGGCCCCATACTCCACCTCAGCATATAAGGCTCCAAGGAGGCCTCGGGACATTGCTGCTGCCGCTTTGCTGTGAGTTTGTGGGGACGGCTTTTCCCCCTGCAAGCCCATTCTCCACCAGGCCAGGGGGCCGGGCCCACACTCACCACCGCCACAATTTTAAGGACACTGGTGCTGCTGCAGGAAATGTTTAAAATGTTTTTTTATATTTTAAAGTGTTTTAAAAGTGTTTTTACTTTTTACTTTGTTGTACCACCATAAACGGTGGCTTTTATCCATATATTTTTATTTTGTTTTGTTTTATTTTGGGTTGGGGTGGGATGGTTGTTGAGTGTGGTGGGGATTGGTTTTGTTTTGGTGTAATTGTTTTTTGTTTGTTTGCTTTTATATTTTGTAAATGGAGGCGAGTATGAGGCTTGGGATTCCTACTGTGGAGGGGCGAGGGAGGTATGGTGGTGGGGGCAGATATCACAGGCGAAGGGGATCAAGATACGGATATGCTCGTACAACTTCCAATCTGTGCCCCATCCTGAGAGACGAGGGTAGGGTGAGCAAGGATTACTCACCTCCGTCACTGGTGTTGTGCAATGCCAGGTCTTTAGGCAACAAAACCGCCACCCTGTGAGACTTCTTCATCTCGCAGGGGGTCGACCTGGCTTGTGTGACGGAGACCTGGGTGCGCGAAGGGGATACTGTTACCTTACGAGAGATGGCGCCCCCGGGTTTCTCCGTCCTCCACCAGTTGCGGACTGTGGGCCGGGGGGGAGGGGTGGCCTTATTAATCCGGGAAGATTGTTCTTTCAGGGCTCTACCATCGCCATCGATCCCTGGCATTGAATGTGTTGGCCTAGTGTGGGGCTCTGAGATGAGCTTGGCTGTCTGTCTGGTGTACCGGCCACCTAGCGCACCAGCAGCCACCCTGTCAGGCCTGCTGGAGGCGGTGGCCGGCTGGGCCTTGGAGTTCCCTAACCTATTGGTATTGGGGGACTTCAACATCCATGCTGATGCCACTCCCTCCTCACAGGCTCTGGACCTGGTGTCTTCCATGACGACACTAGGGCTCTCCCAGTTTGTTTTGGACCCCACACATCAAGCAGGCCACACGCTGGATTTGATCTTTGGCATCGGTATAGATGTGATCACGTTTCCTTCGATGAAGGTGCCATGGTCTGATCACTACACTCTGAAAGCCAGGATTGACGTTCCACCCCCACCCTGCTTAGGTGGCAAGCCGATTTGGGCTCGCCTGCAGAGGCTGATGGACCCTGATAGATTCCGTCAAGCCTTGCGGGACCTTTCTCCCCCTGGCGACTCATTGACTGAGCTTGTTGAGGGCTGGAATACCCAGTTCCTGGCAGCCATCAATGAGATCGCACCTAAGCGCCCTCTGTGACCCCGCAGAAACCAGGCTCCCTGGTTTACCGAGGAGCTCCGGAAAATGAAGCGGGACCTCAGATGGCTAGAGCGAGTATGGTGGGGTGCCCGTGACGGAGCTTCAAGAACATCTTATAGGGTTTTTATGAAAACCTATGAGATGGCAGTGAAGGCCGCTAAGAAGTCCTACTTCTCGGCCTCCATTGCATCCGCTAGCTCTCACCCAGCGCAATTATTTAGTACAGTGGTGCCCCGCAAGACGGAAACCCCGCTAGACGAAAGGGTTTTCCGTTTTGGAGGTGCTTCACAAAACGAATTTCCCTATGGGCTTGCTTCGCAAGACGAAATGTCTTGCGAGTTCCTGCGGGTTTCCCCCCCTTTCCCCCCCTTTTCCTAAGCCGCTAAACTGCTTATCAGCTGATCCGCTGATAAGCCACTTATCAGCTGATCTGCTAAAAGCCGCTAAACCGCTAATAGCGCTAATCTGCTAAGCTGTCAATGGGCTTGCTTCGCAAGACGAAAAAACCGCTATACGAAGAGCCTCACGGAACGGATTAATTTCGTCTTGCGAGGCACCACTGTATAATTCGGTCTTTAACATCCCTCGAAGGACAGCCAAATTTAAATAACAATTTGACACACAGCTGTGAGGCATTTGCGAGTTTTTTTGCGGAGAAGGTCCTGTTGCGCCGCCATGACCTCCCTGCCAATTTGGATACAATAAAGGAACTGGAGGCCCCTCGACTGTCCTCGGGTCCAGTATTGGACCACTTTGACCGGATATCCCCAGCCGATGTGGACAGACTCCTCCGAGCTGGAAAGCCCACCACTGGTCCTCTCGACCCGTGCCCGTCCTGGCTGATTAGAGCGTGTCCAGACGAGGTGCGGGCCCCCCTGGGGGATATCATCAATTTGTCCCTTGGCACCGGGACATTCCCAGGGGAACTGAAGGAGGCAGTGGTGCGCCCGCTTTTAAAGAAAACATCATTAGATCCCTTAGATCTATCCAATTACCGCCCGGTTTCGAATCTTCCATTCCTGGGTAAGGTGATTGAGAGAGTGGTTGCTGAACAGCTTGGTAGGTTTCTGGATGAAACATTGGCTCTGGATCCATTCCAGTCCGGCTTCCGTGCTGGTCATGGGACCGAGACGGCTCTGGTCGCCCTAACAGATGATCTCCGCAGGCAGCTGGATCGAGGTGGGTCGGGGCTGCTGATTCTTCTAGACCTATCAGCAGCCTTCGACATGGTCGATTACGAACTCCTGGACCACCGCCTTGCCGACGTGGGGATCCAGGGCACAGTCCTTCAATGGCTGCGCTCGTTTCTCTCTGGTCGGGGACAGAGGGTGGCGCTTGGGGGGGAATTCTCATCCCGCCACTCCTTGGTGTGTGGAGTGCCCCAGGGTGCGATACTTTCCCCGATGCTTTTTAACATCTTTATGCACCCCCTCGCCCAGCTTGTCTGGAGTTTTGGGCTGGGCTGCCATCAGTATGCTGATGACACCCAACTCTATCTGTTGATGGATGGCCATCCTGACTCGGCCCCAGACACACTGATCAGATGCTTGGAAGCTGTGGCTGGATGGTTACGTGGGAGCCGGTTGAAGTTAAATCCTTCGAAGACAGAGGTCCTCTGGCTGGGACGGGACGATATGGGATTGAGGGGGCAACTCCCATCTCTTGCGGGGGTGCAATTAGTGCCAGCACCATCCGTTAAGAGTTTGGGTGTAATCTTCGATACCTCCCTCTCCATGGAGGTGCAGATTGCAGCTATAACAAAGGCGGCATTTTTTCATCTCCGCCAAGCTAAGCAGTTGGCTCCTTACCTCTCTCGCCCTGACCTAGCCACTGTGATCCATGC
Source organism: Podarcis erhardii (assembly GCF_964252035.2). Classification (NCBI taxonomy): domain Eukaryota; kingdom Metazoa; phylum Chordata; class Lepidosauria; order Squamata; family Lacertidae; genus Podarcis; species Podarcis erhardii. The sequence continues at coordinate 50,480,560 of NC_138508.1, read as the reverse complement.
GACGGTCACCTCCAGACTGGATTATTGTAACTCGCTCTCTGTGGGGCTGCCCTTGAGACTGCCCCAGAAACTCCAGCGGGTGCAGAATGCCGCAGCGAGACTCCTTACGGGGTCTTCACTGCAAGATCACATTCATCCAGTGCTATACCAGCTGCACTGGCTCCCGGTGGAGTACAGGATCAGGTTTAAGGTGCTGGTTTTAACCTTCAAAGCCCTATACGGCCTAGGACCCTCATACCTACGGGACCGCCTCTTCTGGTATGCCCCACAGAGGAACTTACGGTCTTCAAATAAAAACATCTTGAAGGTCCCAGGCCACAGAGAGGTTAGGCTGGCCTCAACTAGAGCCAGGGCTTTTTCGGCTGCGGCTCCAACCTGGTGGAACGCTCTGTCACCAGAGACAAGGGCCCTGCAGGACTTGACATCTTTCCACATCAATAATAGGATGCCCAGGCTCTTGGCAATATATATATCAATACAGTGACAATATCAATGGGATGATTCCAGGATTAGTCATGCTTAGGATAGAATCGCTCAAACCAATACCATTGATTTCGATTTGCCTCTCACCTGGATCCAACCCATATTTAATTTTGGGGTGGGGCCAGAGACTTAAAACTGGTCAAAGCTAGCTTCTGCATTTTGTACCAGTTACAGTTTCTGGACATTTTTCACAGGCAGCCCTACTCAGAGCTCTAGACTGGAAGTAACCAGAGTATGTAAGACCAGCCTTTCCTCAGGAATGAGAAGGGACATACTAGCTGAAGCTGAGAAAAAGTACTGCTAGTTATGACTTCTACCTGCCTATTCAGGAACAAAACTGAGTTCAGAAACACTCCAAACTACTTATTTGCTATTGTGAGAGGAGTATAATCCCATTCAGGGCAGGTCACACACATGTCCTGGGTCAGGAATCCTTTCTGCTAACAGGATTTCCATCTTGTCTGGGTAAAGCTTCAGCTTGTTAGCCTACATCTCAGACACTGGTTCAGGGTTTCCACTACACTTCACAAAGCAGTTTTATGTAACAGCTGAACAACACAGTGGCAAGATGGGTTCCTAATGAATTCCAGAATTCAAAGGCCATGGGCTGCAGATTAGTTTTCCTATATCACCTTCTTAGACCTGCCTGCCAGGCATGATCAGAACCAACATAAAATGCTACATCCATTAACAAACTCATCCAGGTAGCTCAGAAATATTGTTGATGGCATTAAGAACCACTTTAAGCTCTGTAAGATTCAACAGCGATGCACTCCACCTGACTATTGCCAGCAAAGATGAAATTGTCTGCCAAGGTGATAAAAGCTGTTTCCATTCCTGAAGCAGATCAGAAATCAAACTGAAAAGGATACAAATCCTCCAAATGATTCTGCAAGCAGCACAGTAGTGGCTATCATAGTGGTTATAGCTGCTGGTGTAGAGGCAGATTTGCAACATTGGGAGCTACAACACACTTGTTGATACTGAGTCAGTGGCTCTTCTGGGCAACTCTTTGGTGCTGCCTCTGCTGTTTGCTAGAGTTAAGGCTGCTTGCCAGATTTTGCAGCAGCTCTAGTTACCTCTGGTTGGATGTAATGCCTGCAGCATCTCACATCCAGGTTTCTATCACCAAAGTATCTACAAATTAATAGAATTAGAAAAAATGCAGACAACATGGATGTTAATTTAACTGGGATTAGTGTTCATGAGCTGATTACTTGAAATGTGTTTAACAGCATCTAAATTGTATTATGCCCAGACGTTCAGTGGGATTACAGGAACAGTTGGATGCTGAGTTGGTACCTATTTAACACTCATTTAATGGCAGATTATAAGATATTGCTAAAAAGCAAGCATTGTTTCTTAAAGTATTTGACAAAGCAGAAACTTCTGTTGTTGAACCACCCAAAATAATGTTTAAAAGACAGTGGAATTGTACATCATTTAAAATATTGTACATCTTGGGGACCTCTACAGGGGAGGGATGTTTAGCAATATAGGACCACTGAATATATATTGTGATACGTTCTGTTTGTTAGGCTATTTCCGTTCCACCTTAAAAAGAGAGCAGGTTGTTGTGTCACAGCCTGCGTATTTCCTGTTCACAGGAAGTTTCTCTTTTGTTTATTGCTTTCGTTTTCTCTCTCCGTGCCTGAACATCGAAGCAGGCAGTCATGTTTTTTCTTTGTTCTGATCAATGCTGAATAAAGCTGTAAATAATGCTCTCCTGAGTGCATCTTTCATTGTGTGAACTCTGCTGAAAGAGCGTGCACCAGCCTTGGAATGTGGCATGTTATTTCTGAGTCTCGTGTCGCTAATTGACTGATACTGTATCTACGGGAGATCGATGGATCGTCCGGAGGCGACGTGGAATCATTATGGCCTTTGTCTCCCTGGCAGTATCCCAACACTGTTTACTATTCATAACTACAACCACATCTGCACTGAGCAACTGTGCTACGTAATCCAGTTGACAGTGTATGTGTCTAAAGCCTGTCTTGACAGTGCCACTTCCTATGAAGTTTCATTCCTTCCCAAAGGCAGCTCAAATAAAAATTATCCAATATGTAGTTTGCATGAATCTCAGGCAGATTGTCCATGGTGCCAGTAGATTTTCAAATCTCTTCCCACCTGAAAGGTTGTCACGTAAGGTATAGTTGACATGTTAGTATGAGCAGTCCCAGAACAAAGTGAGTTATACCATACTCTAGAAGGCTTTGAGCCATAAATGAGTTCTAAATGTATTTTTCTTTGGGATGTTTAAAATCGATGTGGGCTCGTACTTCTTTAACCAATATGCTGATCCTAAACACTTATCTAGTGTATCCTCTGTGACAACAGGCCAGAACCTGATGGGGCAACATAAATGTGCCTGGCACTTTTCTGACTTCTAAAGTTGGACTTCTGTACCATTGATGTTGCATTGTGATTTTTTCCATGCCATGTTTTATGTTATGTTTTATTTTGTGCTATGTTGAACTGTATACTGCTTAGATATTTTAATGTTTAGTAGTCTAGGTTTTAACATTAATAATAATAATAATAATATAAATCAGAAAGGGTGACCCAGTTTTAAATACCAGTTGAAAAAAGGCAGATACCTCATATTGAGCCACTTTTCCACTCTATTCTATGAGATTCCAAAATGTACAATCTCTTCAGGTCTAAATTGGGGTGTGTGTGATGAGGTGTGAGGACTACCACCTTCCACTGTTCAATTTCTATACCAGCTTGGTATTGGGATTTCTCAGCAATGTCAAGCCCACATAATGATGTATAATTGCTTTCTTGGTTTTGTTACACAGAATTTTGCCTACAGGGACACAGCTTATTTCATTTTGCTCACCAGACCAAATGCTTCAAATTACAATATGAGTTAGGGTGAAATGGAGTGATTTATCCAAGTCATAATTCCATTAAGCTCCTTGTGTATAAACCCAAACACCTATATTTAACTTGCATTAGTAATGTAAATTTTCTTGTTGCAAAATTACACAGTGAAACATGAGAAAACTTTCCACAATAATATTATCATTAAACAATATCTCTGCTGCTTTCTACAGATAAGAAATGACACATTACTGGTAGCACAAAATATTTCTCTCTTTTTCCCATTAAAGGGGTAGGGTGAATAACAGAAATAAGACATAGAGGCCACCAAACATGCACAGAGGTCAACTCTACACACACTAGAAAATTGAACAGTGAGACTTGTGTCTGACTCAGAACATGCTCATAATTGATCATATAGTCTAATTTCTGGATGGCCGAATCCTTTACAGGGGTATTGTAACAGCCCACCTTCAATTTCTCTATTCTCTCCTTTCACACTTTCTTTCTCCCTCATTCTTTTTCTTTCATGCCCTGATTTAAACTCTTAGACTAGACAAGAAATGTTGGAGATCTTCACACCAAATATAATGGCAAAATTAACCTGCTTATATATCTGGACCATTTATAATCCCAACTTCAATCCAATTCAATTACTAACAACAGCTAGAATGCATACTTGGAAATCAAGGTTCAATTCCATATGCTACTTTCCTTAGAGCGATCTGAATTTCATAATTTAATGTAATCCAATATGATACTTGAAAGTCAATAAAAATCTAAGGAGCTGAATTTTATTGAAGCGTCCTTATACTGGAATTTATGCTGGAAAAGGGATTTAGCCCAACAAGGATATTAAATTTCATAAACCATGCTATATCACCAAGTATTATCTTTGTCTTTGTGATGATTTATTCTCTGAAGAAACAACCTGAAGCAAAATAACACAGATTTGAGATGCATCTTAGGAAATTAATATAAAGTTTATAGTTTATGTTTTCCAAATACATGTTAATTACCATTTCACTATCATTAAAGTTTTTTTTATTAATCCCCAGCTGAATAAAGAAATTAAATAAAGGAAGGACAAACACCATAAAATACTGGTTTGTATGCAAAGGTGTCCTCCTGATGGAAGGATCTTTGATTTAGTAGAGGCTACCATTAGTGGAACAGAAAAAGAGGTGATTTTATTTGGTTGTCCATACTGTCTGCAGCCCCCACCCCTCACACTGCCACCTTCAATACTGGGTGGCAGAGGCAGCTGCCAGGTAACACATTCATGGCTTCCCTTTATGGGAAGATGCCTTTTTCTTTCTAGTAATGCCAGGGAATTTATCTGTGAAGGTTTGGCCCTAAATGCAGGCAGGCAGATTTGCCAATGTCTAGGTTTTACCTGCCTGCATTTGTTTTCGCAACTGATGCGAGTTTTCTTTCTACCAAAACATTTACTATCAATTCTTCATTCCATGTGTGGGCCAACAGATATCAATAAATCAAAAGGTTAGAAAATGAGTTCATAATGGTCAATGTCAATGGGAAGGTTTCATACGGTACTATGGGCACCAGGCATATTGTAATATTTTTAACTCAGGAATACAGAGTCTTTTTCAGTAACAGAAAAAAAATTATTAATTTAGGGCAATCTCAACAACCGTATTCTACTGAACCTCCAGAATTCTAGAAGGGACAAATGGAAAAAAACAAACAAGCAGAAACTCCCCCTTGCGGCTGCTGGCATACATTACAGCACTTGCAGTGTTACGTTTGAATGTTTTGAACTCCAAAAAGAATACAAAATAATGTCTGACCTGGAATGCAAACACAATTTCCCAATGACAATTTGCATAAGTGCTACCACTTATTTCAACCACTTCCTTCATGCAAATTGCTGCTGAGAAATAGCACCAGGATTCAGAGAGGCTTAAGGTCATACATTGCTTCTTGAACACAGCAGCGTGGTGCAAGGCTGCTTGGCATGGCTGAACAGAAAAACAGATGCTTAATGTTGATTTTGTCTGAGTTTTAGGCCCATTAGGAAACGATAACTTCTACTAAGACATTGACTAACATTTTTTTCCTGTGACAATAGACTGCTCTGCCTCCTTTCTTTTGGCAAATGTTTTGTGCCACTGGGGAAGTGGTAATTCTGTATTGATTTGTTTTGGGTGTTTGTACGTGATGCCAATAAAAGGTTTGATGATGATGATGATGACTAACATTTTTGTGACCTCCCATTTTCATACATTATATCCCAGAACACAGATTTCTTTCCCTCCATTCCCCAACATCACAAACAATGCTGTGAGAATGTATTGACGTCCTATCGGAAGGCTCAGAACCATTGATTATGGGCTGGAGAGCGACTAATAGTCATGCACAGCTCCATGTTCCTTCCTAACAATTACTATTCCTTGCAGCCCTGCTTCTACAACCCTTTTATGTAACCTTATCTCCAAATGCCCTGCCATCCATTTCCCCTGCTCTTTTTATCTTCTGTCATTCTAATCCTTGAACACATACAAATATGAAGCTCAGCTGTTCTAAATTTCTGAACTTGTAATGGAGAAAGAATATATTTGCAAAGTGAGTAACACCATGCAAATGTACTTGATATACATAATTCATTCTAAAACACAATACTTTGAGCTTCCTTGGAATAAATTTGGATTCCTTTGGTACATAGTGCAGCCAGCCCTCGTTATGACACAAGGATATCTGAATAGCTGTATTGTTTTTGTCATGCTGATCAGCTTGTTTCCATTTTGCATGCAGTGAAACTTAGTGTCTAATAATTGTGCTGCATTATAAATGATAGCAGATAGTCACAAACATCAAACTTGCTCTTCAAGGGGATTTATCAATATGTGATTTAAATGTAAATTGGTGAGCATCTTTAGTCAATTCTGAAAAGAAAAATAAAGCCTCTGGAAAAAAATATTTTCTAGCAGAGCATGCTACAATAAAAGCAACAGTATAAAATGCTTTTTTTAAAAAAAATGTATAAATTATATCACACTCAAGTTTTCTGAAATTCAGTCTACCATGATTTATCAGAACCATACAAAAGAAAGGAGGATTGCTATTCATGTGAAAAGTGATAAGTGAGAAAACATGGATGTGAATGTTTTGATCAGTTGGTTATGGTGAAAGTTGTGAATGAGGTAAGAAATATTCATCACATTTCAACTGCTTCACATTACCAAAATTGTATGTGTGTGTGTGTAAATATTTTATAGCATCTCCTTTATTTCAAGAACAGTAATGAAAATCACTCTAAGAAGCTGTGTAACAAAAGAATGGTTGGCAATGGCAGAGTGTGGTGGAATAATAATAATAATAATAATAATAATAATAATAATTTGTTTATACCCCACATGGAGTTAGAGATAGCAACAGGTGACAATTAGAAGAGGTTTAGAGAGAAAGAGAGAGAGAGAGAAGTAGGAGGAGTTGTAGAGAAATGAATTTGAGAATGAGGGCTCCAAGAAAAGGTATGGTGTTTATGTAACATAACAAGGGGATCAGGTATGGATATGGATATCTGGTTAGGATATGGGCAGAACAATACAGGAGGGTGGGAAAGGGAAAATCTGTGGCAGTAAAGCTGCCAAATCCCAAACCCAGACAGTCTTGCATAGACCAGAACAGGGAAGAATCATAGTACTGCAGAGTTGTAAAGGACCACAAGGCTCATCTACTCCAACTGCAGCTGTCCCATATGGGGATCAAAGCTGCAACCTTGGTGTTATCATCACCATGCTCTAACCAACTTAGCAATCCAGAAGGTGATGGAATGGCTGGAAAGACAAATTATGCTAGCCTCGGAGCATACTTTCCCCCTGTCCACAGGACTGTAGTGGGGGATGGGGATAGAAGTGTTAAGGGAATGGCCAGACTTTGCATTTACTAGATCAAAAACCTATTCCAATCTGTCACTGACACTCCTTCCTTTTGCTCTTTCCCCCCATTAGAATAGTTCAAAAGCTTTGGGGTGAAGGGAAGCTATAACCCCCCCAAATAACAAAGAAGTAAATCAATCATATACTGAAGCAAGACTAATTGTAATATAATCTTAATAATGTGTGGGTTTCCCCACGTATAATTATTTTTAAAAAAGAAAGAGTTAATCTAGCAAAGGAGACTTCTTTCTGAATAAACTTCATGGATTCTTCCAGAATGAAGGCCTGTCTCCCCACCTTTCCCCAAACATAGTGAATCAGTCATCTGTTAGCTGAAGGATGTATGTAGGTATCACACAATAATGTTAAACCCAGTAGGTCCTAGGAACAAATAAACAATTGGGCTCTAGAGAAAAGAAAGGTTTTTTAAAAGAAAGAAAGAAAAAGAAACAAAACACAATTTTCTCATATCTGCTGTATAGTGAGAAGTTATTATTACCACTCTGGTTTAACCTATAAAGTGACACAATCCAATTTAGAAAGGAAAACAAACAAATCCTTTATGAAAATGCCAAATCACATCAGAGTGACACCTGATTTCATTCTGCTCACTGAAGTATTTGATGATGGAGAACAGCTAATGTGCCACCAAATCCCATGGGGACTGAAGCTACAGAAATGTAATCTTCTCATGTCTGCACTGTAATGCCTTTTACATGAATAAATAGAGTATGAGATTGCCTCTGCAAACTTTTCTTTCGAAGTCATTACTGGGAAAAGCACTACAATATTATGACTCTTAAGTGTACTGAGATAAATAACAGCTTCCATTCAAAGGAGGCATAGGAATGCTTTTGTTGGACCCATTGTCTGAAAAATATGCAATTTAAGTTACACGGAAATCTTTTCTTTCTTTTAGGCAAAGTGAGAAATTAGACAATTTTCAGCTATTTTCCTAGCGCAGTTACTTATGCCTGTAAATATATTTGTTCTTTTCTGGTAGACCATCCAATGCTGTCTTAGTAAACTTTTGATGAAGCTAAAGAAATAGATGTACTTTAAACTGCATCACATTGCTAGAATTTGAGAATGAAAGAAGGCTGCAATTCTATACCTGATTACATAGGAACAAGCTCTGCTGTACTCAGTAGAACTTGTTCCTGAGCATAGGACTGCATAGTAAGGATTTTTCTTGGTGTGGTTTGTTTTGCACTCAGATTAGCAGGACATTTATGGGTAGCTGACAATAAATTGAGAAGGGGGGAAATCTGAGAAGGCAGAAGCAGACTAGGAAATTAATGTTAAACTGTGAGACTGACAGATCATCAATGCAATAAGGTATCATTGTGGAGAGTATATAGCAATGGATCTTGGATGGTAGGCAAAGGTGAGAAAAAGCTGGAACGCATTTGCTTACAATCATCATTCAGTACTGATTGGAAACTGAAGCTTATTTTCTGAAGCAAAATCCAATTAACTGCAAGCTTGTGGTAGAAGGTCTTCTGTTGTATCAGTTGTGTAGCACTTAGTGGTTGATGGACACAGAAATAAACATTCATCTTTGCATGGAGTAAAAAATGTCAAAAATGCCTTCAAAAGCTAATGTATGGAGCCTGCAAGACTGGAAACTTTACTAATTCAATTCAGTTGATGCAATAAATTTAATTTCCTAGGTAATGACTTATTATATTTGCACTAAACATTCAGTGTTCTCCCTTATATTTCCTGTTTTTATTTCCAATTAAAGGCAGTTGGTGTATTTTAAGGAATATTAATAAATCTGAATAAGAATCAATACTTGTTTACAATCTAAACCATAATCAGTATAGAAACATACAGCATTTTAACCTAATGGACATTTCATTCTAAGTACTACAACTTAACAACAGCACAATTTAGCTTATTTATGGGCATGCACTGGTGAGGTCTCATTAAGTTCAACAACAATTGTCTTATGTAACCAATATTTAACCAATTCAAATTTAACCAATTTCATCAAAATAGTTATATTGTTACACTGGATATAAAGATTTCAGTTTCATTTATTTATTTGAACACCAAAAAGGCTCCCAGAGGATTTAAAAATGTCAATAATAAGACATTTCCTTTCCTTACAGTTAAAATCTAAAAGTCGTAACACAAAAGGAATGGGCACTACGACAGAGAAGGAAAAAGGCAAACTGGGAAGCTAATCTTTGGTCACAAAGTGCTTGCAGCAAAGAACAGTTTTGGAAAACATTTCAGGAAGATCCATAGAGATGAGTCAGGCATTCTGCTGCTAATTTCAGATGTGTGTTAAATACCATTTTATGTTGACAGGTCTATATAATTGCCTACATTCCCCCCCCCTTCAAAATATGCAAGTCATGTTTATGATTATTTTGATTTTTTTTTTACATATATTATGTTTTGCTGTGTTTGTACATGTTGCTATATACCTCCTTGTTATGTTATATGAGTGGGCACTTTATAAATATTCTTATAAACAAATAAATAAATGTTGCTGACTTTTAGCTGAGCTGATAGAGTGGTCCTGTTTCTGTTCACTGTGCTACACTTTGCTATAATGGCCACTGTCTGATGACAGTTATTTGAGTTGGTGGAGGAATGGCCATATATAATACAATAGAGTGGAGCCAGACTTCCTATGCATGGGTTTTGCAGTTTCCTACCCCCTCCTGTGTTCCCTGAAAAGCTGCTCCAAAGTTGGGGGTCCCTCTGGGAGGAGAGTTTGTGGGCTAGCGGTGAAGAGGAACTGGCAAAACATATCTTCCCTTCCTCCTCCATCACGACCTGCTCAACCCTGGTGCTAGCCAGCAGGGCACATCTGCAGCCTGCCAACTGATTAGGCACACTCCCCTGGGATGCTCTGCATCCTCACACATGCATTGTGTGGCACAGGAGGCTGGGTGATGTCAAAGCCCTATTTAATGGCTACTCAGCCTTCCCCTGCCCTCTTCTCCCCAGTACCTGCTCTTCCTCCCTGTCTCAGTGTGACTTGCTGGTTGCTTAGAGCAGTGGTTTTCCACCAGTGTGCTGTGGCACCCTGGGGTGCCTTGAATGATGATCAGGGGTTCCACAGGCAACAATGGCCTCTGTTCCTCTTTCCTTCCTTCCTTCCCTCCCTTCCTCTGATACCCTCTTGCAGCTCTGCCTCCCAAAGGCTTGCACAGCTGTTTGTTGCATTAGCCTTGGCTACAAGCTTCCCAGGTGAATGGTGCCTCTGGATCTGGCCAGGGGGTGCTTCCCAGGCCCCTGTGGGGCAGTGTGAGGAGGCACCTCTCTTTGGGGCAGGGGGGCAGCTCAGAGACCAGGGGCAGCAGCTGTGGTGACCCAGATGACTCCCAAGGAGAGGGGAGAAGAGAGAGGAGAGGAGAGGAGAGGAGAGGAGAGGAGAGGAGAGGAGAGGAAGCTGAGGGAACACTCCACAAGGGACCGTGTTTGAAAAGGGGTGAGAGGCTGCTAGCTCTGTAGGCAAGGGGTGACAGAGCTGGGTTCCTGAGTCCTCCAGGGGTGTCGTAGAAAGAATGTAGTTGGTCAAGGGAGCCGTGGACCTAAAAAGGTTGAAAACCTCTGCCTTAGGGGACAAGCAGGCATTTTGGGGTAATTACCTTGTTTGGGGATTTTCTCCATCTACTCTGTACTGAATAGATGGGTGGTGTCACTGGATGGTCTTCTGTGTTGTTAAGTATGTCAATCTGGTCTTTAATTCATGCACTTTTCATGGATGTACAGGAAGGGGAATAGTTGTGTTTCAGCCTTGTGATCCTAGTTCAGTTCAGCCTCTGCATCTTTCTCGTTATTTAGCCATCAAACCACGAAGTTCTCCACTGGATAGTAGTCTGTTCCACAAATGGAAGAAGCTCTTACCATTTATGGAAGAGCATACCTGGATTCAGCCCAATAATTTTAGCAAACGCAGGATGAAGTCAGGTTATATACAGCCAATCATTACCATTAAAAGGCTGGCAAGAATTCAGTCTTGGTTATTTGCTTCAATACTTCATACTGGATCTATACTAGTAATGAACTTATTAAAAGATTTACACATTCATAGTATGTTTAAAATAACAATTCTAAATTTCTTTATTGATTAAGTGTGTACTTCAAAACACATTCTAGCAAAGCACCAATGAGTGTTGTTTTTCTGTCTGGGATTCCTGCAAAGTTATCTTGTGAATCACACAAGAGACACTCTCTTTAACAGACAAGCACAATTTCAGGCATGCTAATTTTACTTTAGATTTCACAGCTAGAGTATTTCAAGATAGGAAAAGGAAGCATTGCAATGTCATAATGAAACATAAAACAGCAGGGAGAAAACTACTTTTTGACTTATTCAGTAATTCCCTCTTCATGAAGAAATGAAAAATTCATGAAAAATGACTGTTTTGCAGGCTCACATTCTTTCCTAAACTAGTCTGACTGGTTCACCCAAAGGATAGTTTTGGGTAGGAAGAAGGGAAAAATAAAATGTTGCATTATTCTTATGTAATATCCAAAAGTAGGAAACTGATGCATATACAACTTTATATGATACACATCACACAAAACAAGAGGCAGGTTAGTTCTTTTTAATTATATATTATAATGTGACAAGAAGCATGAGAACAGGAATGACAAGTAATTGATTTCTCTCCCTCTTATACAAAAAAAAAAAAAATAAATTGTAAAAACGCAAGCTACAGTTGGACCTAGAGAAATCTACTCTTGGACTAAGAGAAACCACAAGTATTATCCATGCCTGATATGGATGTTTGCCAAGCAGAACAGAATTAACAGCCCAAATATAAGGAAACCAAAGTAGAAGTCTGCATAACCCAGCCTTCCTAAAACTAGCACTCTCAATGTTTTTGACTACATCTCCGATCACCCTGACCGTGCTGGCTGGGACTGTTGGGAGTTGGGGTCCAACAACATCTGGAAAACCAAAGGTTCCTTATCCCTACTTTTGAATGTCTGGCTTCAGCACAAAGTTCTCTGACCTTGGATATTCTTTGTAAGTCCAGATAGGTTTGTTTGTGACCACACACTTGAGGTTTTAGACAATTTTGTCTCCCTGGGCTCCACCACAAACAGTGACCTCTCTACTGATACTGAGCTGGACAAACATATCAGCAAGACAGCTATAGCAGTGTCTCAACTCTCCAAAAAGGTATGGGAGAATATGATGCTAACATCCAATCACTTGCAGATGACTGCAGTGTCTGCAGACAGTCAGGTCATGCATCCATAGCAGTGACCAGAGGAGGAATGACCGCTGGGAGGAGTGCAGAGAGAAGAAACGCCATTGTGCAACTGCAGTAGCACAACTAAATGCCTTCATCTGTCCCAGCGGCAATAAAGCATCTATCTCCCATATTGGTCTCTACAGCCACAGCAGGCACTGTAACGTTTCAATCCATCAATTAACTGCTCAAATTCCTACTAACTTCTCAAATTTCCCTCAGGTCTCCAGCCTTATATTTGATGTAGTGGAAATGTAATTTTAAAATATTTTGCATAACCTGCTGATGATTATGTCATAAAAATATATTTGCTCATCTCAGGTATGTTCTCATGTGGGTAAGAAGCAAGAAGCAATAATACTAAAAAATAACAATTTTATAAATTTGGATGGCATTTTTTTTTGCAATGGTACTGTATTTTAATGATAAATTATTTAAAAGAAATCATTCCCAATTTGTTACATTTTTCTCCTATGTCTTACATCAGAGTGTGGAACAATGTAAAAGGTCAAAGGTCAAATCTTATGGAGCCAAGCATAGAGATAATGGTCTTGTTTGCTCCTTCCTGATATTTTTGCTCCTACAGTGGGTTCAGGTGGCAAACTATTGTACAGTAACAACAGTGGGTTCAGGTGGCAAACTATTGTACAGTAACATCTTGTTATGTAGAATAGCAGCTTCAGAAGCAATTTAACTTTACTAATATGTGCCACTGCTTCATGTTGATTTGCCCCTTTAGGGAGAGCTACTGAAACGTCAAATGAGTAATCACAAATACCTGTATGAAGAATCATTTTTGAAATTAGATTTAGATATATGATGAATACACACACACACACACACACACACACACACACACACAATTGTGGTTTGATTGATGACAGACTCATAGATTCCGGCAGAAGAGGTCATGCTTAAACAACCTTTTATAAAAATTACTCCCATGATTTTTAAAAAAGGAAAATTCAGTAACTATAGTATATTTCAGTTTTCAGAGAAATATTGACACCAAAGATTAATGGCCAAATTTAGCAGCCACAGTACAGAAAGCAAAGCAAGGTTCTGAATATAAAAGCATAGTAAATGCTTTTGAAAGCAGTAGTTGCAAATACACATCTGAAGAGGGTGATATAAAGTGAATTTCTGATGTTAAGAAGCAGTAATACCCTTCGTCTACAGTAGTTCCATTAGGGCACAGATGGCAAAGACAGAAAATGGTGAAGAAGTAGCAGAAGAAGAAAGGGCAGCAACATTTGGCTCTGATTTCACCCCCTTTGAATTCTGCCCCTTTGCCTCTGGCCCCGTTGCCCATTGGTATGCAGCATCTGACAGATTACCCAAGACAGAATAAAAAGGTTTCCTGCCCCTGTCCTAGGATCTGGACCAGGCAGCTCTTATCAGAGATGAAGATGTCCCATGTGTGCTAGACTGCTTCTGTACACACCATTATGAGGTTAACAGACTAAAGTTTTGAGGCTTACTTTCTCTCAGTATGATGGAGAGAAACAGGGTTGTTGCTTTTTCTTGCGGATGTGTGGAGGCCTGTTGCTAAAAACTGATACAGTAGTCATCTACCATCATATGTACTGTTCCTGAATGGTGGGAAGCACAACATTTGGAGTACAGTGGTACCTCGGGTTAAGAACTTAATTCGTTCTGGAGGTCCGTTCTTAACCTGAAACTGTTCTTAACCTGAAGCACCACTTTAGCTAATGGGGCCTCCTGCTGCTGCTTTGCCGCCAGAGCACGATTTCTGTTCTCATCCTGAAGCAAAGTTCTTAACCTGAGGTAATATTTCTGGGTTAGCGGAGTCTGTAACTTGAAGCGTATGTAATCTGAAGCGTATGTAACCCAAGGTACCACTGTACATGAAACTGAAACGTGTAAAATCTAATCTATTACCCCTTTCAATGAAACAGAATTTTAATAACAATTTAGTAGTCATGCCATGCAGAACTTTCATGCACAGCCTTAAATCACATCACAATACTTAAGTGTTCTCAGCTTTGTAGCCTGTTAATTTTTTAAAAAGGTGATGTGTTAACTTTCAAGGGAAAAGCATAAGTAAATGTTTATAGCTTATACTGCACAATCTACTTCTATTTATAAGCTTACAAGAATTCAAGTGCTTATTCTGTTTTTTAGACACTGAAGAAGTGAGACTTGGGTATACTTATCCCTACTTTATATTCCAAAGCAATAATACCTGGAATTTGCTGCCAAGGAGTATGGTGGAGTCTCCTTCTTTGGAGGTCTTTAAGCAGAGGCTTGACAACCATATGTCAGGAGTGCTCTGATGGTGTTTCCTGCTTGGCAGGGGGTTGGACTCGATGGCCCTTGTGGTCTCTTCCAACTCTATGATTCTATGATTCTACCTAAATTCAGAGACATTTCTTATTTCCTCAAGCAAATGAATGCTTAAAATCCAAATAGAATCGGATAACTGAGACTTGAACTTGGCACTCGGCACAGTATGGACAACCTAGTGCATGGCTATAGTTCTCCCTCGTTAAAGCATACCCTCTTTTATTTATTAAGCTTAAGACACTACGGAGTGTGCAGGTACATCTGAGAGCAGTGCAGGTACAAATACAAAAAGTATTTGTAAGTCATGGCTTTGCCTTGATTAATGGCAATTGGCAACCTGGAGAAAACACACAAGAAACACTAAAGTTGAGGGGCTGTAGATGTTAATCACTTGACTTACGAGCCCTCTTCAACTTTCAAGTCAGGATCAGAGCCACAGCAACAAGTGAATGGGGCTGACTGCCCTGGGGATAAGACGCCAGATCCTCTGCAGTCCCTACTCACCCAAGGAAGTTTTAGGACACATATGCAATTTCACATTCCATTTTGCATTTCTTCCAAGGGTCTGCAATGCATTCTACTCTGTGGCATTCCCTGCTTCCTGTACCATTTAACATTTACTTATCAGGGTTGTGGCACTACACCATCCATTTTTAATAGTTTTACTGTGGTTGCATTCTTGTTGACTAAGGCATTTTCTGGCAAATGGCAGGATTTTAAAATGTTTTAAAGAAAACAAAATAGAAGTATTTAATGGACGCAACACATAGTGCTCTTCCCCACATCCAGTATTCTGTGTGCTGCATATCTAAAGTTAGCTTCTGTTAAAGAAGACACTGCCTCTTATCTTAACTTGCCATTTCCCCAGTGATCTTAAGTAACAGTTTTACTTCAATTTGTGTGATATTGTGTGATACAGCTTCTCCTCTGGAAACATTTATTAGTTTTTTTAACATGTATTAGTTTTTCACTACAGAGTTTTCAGTAGTTCATGGTGCCATGGAATATAAATTCACTTATTCCTTCAGTTAAGCCGGCTTCAATAAGGCCATAAATTGGTTAAGACTTATTCATTATAACCTTACTTTTATTACATCAATCAATGGATTTCAGGAACTGTTAATTTTATACAGCCATGTCTTACATTTTCCCCACAAAGACACCCTTGGAACTTCAAATCATGTTTGTGGCCCCACTCCAATCAATCAATCAATCAATCAATCAAATCACTCGTATATTTCTGTGAAGACATCTGCCAGTGAAGAAGCTGGTAAGCTTTTTGCATAAATCATCCCAGGGGTGTTGCTAGAATAGGTCCTGGATAATTTTCCAAGTGCCCCAAAATGTTTCTGAGTGGGTTATAAATTGAGGAGAAATGGAATTGGGTAGCAATCTGGCTTCTTAAGAAGTATATTTATTTGGAGAAATAAAATTATTTAAAATTGTTTTATCTAGAGATGACTGCAGGCAATGCAGGGATAATTCAATTTTTGCTTGAAATCCCAAACAAAATCCTTACTTCCAAGCTCCCTTAAAATGTTACTTGTGTTTAAGATAGGTCTTTTCACATTATCACTAATTTACTATTCTAAAGATGTGTGAGGATAGTAATGCACACTATGAATTAGGACTCAGAAATGGGTTTTTTATTTATCCGCTGTATAAACCTATATTCCAAGAAGTTACACCTGTACCTCATTTTTTTAGAGAATGAAGAAGGTCACTAATCTCTACACCATCATAACTGAAAATGAAACTAGGCTAACAGAAGCCCTTTCCTTGTGTTACTAATGAGTAGGCAATTACAGATGATCCAACCTATGAGCAATGCTATTAAAATCTGCAGACCATGAACTATCTGTATTATTTTACCCTATTACTGAGACCTGAGGCTACACCATAGATACTAGGAATGGGATGCCATACAAGTTTTGTCTTCTCTCTCAATCCCTTTCCCCTCCACTACATACATGTATACAGGAAAAAACCTGCCCGGCCAGAGGCTGAACACAGGGAAAATATAACAAAACCATGTCAGTGGATTCACACTGACACATTTATATAAAAAAGCTTTTTCTTGGAAGAGTAATTTTTATATTTCAGTTTCACTTGAATGAATGCATTGAAGAGGTGAGCTGGGAGGTAGGAAAATTGTATGTTTGTATGGCATTGTCCCAATAGTAGAAGACATGATTTGCTCTTCTTCCTATTAGATTGAATTGTGTTTATAAGGTGTCGTGAAACTGCAGTTTTGTGAGGCTGTTTCTTGATTTAAAATGGTGGAGTGAAGGAAAAGCATCCTCTGTAATGACACTCCTGTCTACGATACAGATTTCCCCACACAAAGGGAATATGTACTATTAACAACGTCCATAGTGATTGGTACATCTGAGTACTATTATTTGTATATCAAATGAAAGCACTCTGTAATGCGTCTGCCATTATGTTACATTACTTCAGAGATTAATTCAGCCTAGGAACTCTCAGATAATATGAACATTTCTTGTCTTTGTCAGCCATTTATAGGATGAAAAATCCATGCCTCAAGAAAGGAAAAGCTTCATCAAGATATCTTGGTAGGCTGGTTATACTGATTTATCTTTATCTTTTGTTTTCCTTCTGTTGCTTCAGCAGATATGTAAGTGGAGGGGAGTGTGGATAATGACAAGCAATTTCATTCTGGAACATGTGCATTGTTCAAAAAGATCTTATCAACTGAAATTGATTACTAGTCTCTTCCAGTGCTTCAGGTTAGCTCTCACAGTCCCTTTTTATGAACCAATTCACTTAAAGTATTAAATACTTTAAAAATAATTATGAAGAATGGCTTTTGATATGAAAGAGTTGCTGCCAGTATGATATGCAACCATTCTCAGGAAACTATTTTCCCTGTGATGATAGCCCAACTTGGAAGCATGTGGGTTAAAAAGAGCAAGGCCATTCACTGGTCCTGCCTCCTCTATTCCGTCGCCATGACTAGCCACACTCTTCCCCTCATGCAATTCAGTCTAGGGATTCAACATCTAGAATAAAGCTTATGGGTAAGAGGAATGACCTGCAGTATATGGAAAAGTTTTGAACATGCAGATGGGGTCAAATGCTGAGTGAATTCCACTGTAGGCATGCATTGCTTTATAAAAGAAGTCAGACTCCTAGTTTTTTTATCATTTATACTCCGTTGCTATTCTGATAGCCAATTCATATCACACAAATAAATATGATCGCAAACATTTTTTGGTGTTTCTTTGCTTTGAAGAAATGAGAATGAGGTCACTAATTGACATACGCTAACATAGAAAACAATGCTAAGCACTCTACTCACAATGGTAAGCTGGCCTGCTGAAATAATAATTTAAAAAGATGTGATGAAGGCTTGTGAAAGTGGCTCAATAAAAGTAGGGGTTATTCGTTGCCTAGGACCTACAGTGTCCAGAAAATAATAGGAATTCAGTAAAATGTACTATACAAATATCACTAGGGTTCACTCTTCCTGGCGAAGACCACTATTGCACTGTAATTTAGCAGACATTTCAATTTCAAAAGGTATTTTCAATGTTATGATATGGTATATGTCTAAACATCAAATTGATTCTTATTATAAACCACTCAACCAAAGAGAGTTTAGCACATTTGTAAAGAAATTGCACACATGTTCTGCCATTCATACACTTTTCTTTCAATCATTTCAGCAATAAACTGTTAGAAAAGGAAATCAAGTAATTCCATTTCACATACAGGTTGGCAAAATTATAGGGGCATATAATTTATAAGTACAAACCGCAGTCTAATTTCCAAAAAAGAAACTTGTAATAAAACTTTTAAGTTTGATGTAAAATAAACTTTTGCCTACTGAAGCAGAAATGTGAACTATAATGTAGTTATGCCAGTTGATTTATAAAAGGCATATTACTTGCATCTAAGTAAATATGAACCTAAGAATTGTCATGCACATCTAAGTACCAGTGGACTGACTCAACACCAAAACTCTAATGACATTACATTCTTATTTATTTAAATATTTCAGGTCTTTCATTCCGAAGGCTAAGAATGAAGTGAAAATCAGTATAAGAATGGGCAAAAGGAAAATAGGGGTGGTAAATAAACTATATATTCAAATTACAAACGACATTCCTTTCTTTGTAATGTGAAAATATAATAGCCCTGGCACCAATGGTATCTGTCTAAGCTGGTCCCATGTTTTGTTGGAGGAACTAGACATGGAAGAAGGGGTAAATTTCTTTACAGGTGCAATGTCAGCCAAGCCAGTTGCTATGGCAATGGCCCAGTGCTGTCTATATAAGTCATTAAGGCACATCAGCTCAGCGGTCCGGGCGCTTGTGCTGAATGACAGTCAACAAGTCAGTCTGTGAATTGGAATATGTGTTACGTCTTGAATTGCTGGAGCAACAGATATACTTTGTGCTTGTATATATCTGTATCTGTATCTGTATCTAAAAGCCTACAAGCTGTATGTATATATCAATGTATGTAACTGTATTACTGAAGCATAATCTTCTGCAGCAGTAAAACTGTTTGGACCTAAGCTGCCTGTGTGTGGTGATTGTAACTGTGGACAACTTTCGCTATGTGGATATCTTAGCTCAGATTCCCAGCACCCTTGACATTCATATATTAAGTGTGTCTATGAAGGAATCACACATGTCATGCAACAATAGAGCTCTAATTGGTACTAAAAGCCTGCTATCTCTATTAAGATCTTCTAATATGGCTCATAAATATTTCTACTTATTGAATCAAAAGTGGAAAGGGGATCAATAAAACCAACAAAAGTCTCTGGTTATTGTTGTTTTTAATGTGAAGATATTTATGAATCAAATGATTCAGTATAAAATATTGATCTATAGCTGGCTCCAAACCCAGCCTGCTTGTCTGCCAATAAGTAATTCGTAAAATAAAGCAACCAGTTTCTGAATGGTTATTGCCATGAAAATAATACGTATATATGTTATTATTAATATACATAGGTAAGTGACTTATTATATACAGTGGTGCCCCGCAAGACAAATACCTCGCAAGACGGAAAACCCGCTAGACGAAAGGGTTTTTCGCTTTGGAGGCACTTCGCTAAACGAATTTCTCTATGGGGTTGCTTCGCAAGACGAAAAAATCTTGCGAGTTCCCGCGGTTTTTTTTCGCTTTTTTTCACCCTTTCCCTAAGCGCTAAGCCGATTATCAGCTGTTCCGCTGATAAGCCGCTTCTCAGCTGATCGCTAAAAGCTGCTAGACCACTAATAGCGCTAATCCGCTAAGCTGTCAATGGGCTTGCTTCGCAAGACGAGAAAACCGCTATACGAAGAGCCTCACGGAACGGATTCTTTTCGTCTTGCGAGGCACCACTGTATAAATAAATGTGGACCCATTTCAGTCTAGGTCCAGGTTGAATGGAACAAACTGGCTTTAGTTGTCCAGGAGAGGAGGGTGAAGTGTTACACTGCTGGGCTTAATTTCTCAGCAGCTTTTTATACCATCATCCATAGCAGGGCTTCTTTCAGAGGGAGCTTACAGGAATTCAGTTCTAGAACCTCTCAGGTGGGTGCCATTGCCATTCTAAAAGAATGAGGAAGATATTCCTGGTGAGTTCTGGCACCTCTTTTTCTGATCTTCTGCATGTATATGTTTTACTGAGCTGGCTTGATGGGTTGGGAGTGGTTTTGCTCAAACCTTCAAGGCTGGTTTCAGAGGGAAGCATTGAGGGCTGATACTTCAACTTCCTGGCAGTTGTGCTATAGAGTGCTGCAGGATATCATATTGTCCCCAGTGAAAGGTGCAACTTTTCAGGAAAACAATTCATAAGGTTCAAGATAAAAGAACAAGTCATAGGGCACTGAGGAATTTAAGCAACATACCCACTCCAGAGTAGGAGCAGCATTGTTGAGGTAAAAGGGCCTAGAAGAGGATTAAAAAAACAAACAAACACATGCATTGCAGACCTGAGCAGGGGTAGTGGTGATAAACCTTTATTCAAAATCACATCCTTTTACTCTCAGCTTGGACAGAATAACCAACTTTGTAGAGAAGCACACTGCTCAACTGTTCTGTAATCAATATGTCGAAGATCCTTGAATGTTAGGAACTCCAGAAAATACATGTCTAAAAGAGAAATTATAAGAAGTCACTGCTAATCAACAAAGCTTCAAGATCTGCTTTCAGTAGTGATCATTTACACTCCAGATTTCCTGATCAGGAGCTTGAAAATGCAGCAGATTCCAAGGGGGATGCATTTGGTGCCAAGTGTAAGAGGCATTGAATGCAAGCTTACCTGCCAAGTAACAACTGGGAATGCACTTCAAGGCTGCCAATATATAGATATATAGATACTTCCAAAATGGGGCTAGAACACTGATACAGTGTTTTTTTTTCTAGAAAAATAGGTGCCCGTACTTACCATGAAGTTGTTACAATAAGTGTCACACTTTTTAACAACAACAACAACAACAACAAATCTTGCCAGTACTGTGTACCCTTGAGTACCCCTAAAATAATAATCACTGCCTGTAAATATTGCTGCATGAACACATAGCAGAATTTCCAGGGACAAAATTTCCATTAGGGGACATTCACAACTCTTGTTTGTCAGGGTAATATCATATGCCTCCTCCGTGTGAGGTCTGGAGTGTGGCAACATGAAAATGGGCCTTTTCTGCAGTGGCTCCTCATTTGTGTAATGCTCTCCCTGGGGAGATCCAGCTGGCACCTTCATTATACACCATTAGGTGCCAGGCAAAAACATTCCTCTTCAACCAGGCCTTTGGCTGATTAACATCTTATACCCCTTTTTAATGTGTTTGAAAGAGAGGGGATGTGGAGATGGGAGTGTATTACATTTTTTGGTTCTTTTTTATTATTTATTTTGTGTTTTTGTATTGTGCTTTTATGTTGTGAGCCACCTTGAGATCTACATATAGTGGGCAGTATACAAATTCAATAAATACAAATAAATAATAAAATAATTTTCAGAAACATTTACAGGGATGTTTCCTAGCCACTCCATGTGGCATTAACTTTTAAACAAGTTAGAAGAAGAGGAGGAGGAGGAGGAGGAGGAAGAAGAAGAAGATGACAACGACTTAAAAGCCATTGGACCACCTCATAATTATAAATGTAACTAAATTTAAAAAGGTAAAGGTAAAGGACCCCTGGATGGTTAAGTCCAGTCAAAGGTGACTATGGAGTGTGGCGCTCATCTTGCATTGGGCTAAATACTAAATATCTCCTACCCGCATACATCAAATGACTTTTACAATATTCATCATTGCCTCTGTCTTTTTAAATTATTATTTACTTTCATTGGAAGCACAGTCCCAACCTAAACTGAAACTCATTTTTATAAATTATATAAATCAATGCCAAAACTCATTTAACAACATTCCTTTTTTTCTTTTAGACTGCTTTCACCATCCCAAATGAATGCAATATGTATAAAATCATTTATGAGGACCAAATGTATTGTTATTACCTAGGTGCTCTTCTGAAGCCTCTCAAATAGAAAATCTTTAAATGTAATGATACAGAAAAATGATACCATCTTAAAACAGAATGAGAGCTCCAAAGACTTTGGAGTTTATGATTAAGAAATAACAGCCCTGGCATATTAATATATAGTGGATTAATTCCGTGGAACAGTTTTCAATTTTAGCTAATCCTGTTTGCAAAATCTTCATCAACCAAACAGATGGATAGTATTATTAGAAGCAGAGTATTAAAGATGGATTATTGGAATGTCCAATATTTGACAAATGATAATGAGTTAAAACAGCTGAGAAGGAAAATCCTTTTGTCCTTTTATGAAAATCCTGATGGAGATGAACAAAAAAAAAAAAAAAAAAGATGACACTCTTGAGGGAAGTGAGGAGTGAAAGACAGAATTAGATATGATAATTTCAGTGAATTCCCAAGATTCTCTTCAAAATGTCATGTGCTCTTAAAGAAAATCTTGAAAATCTGCTGCATCCAAGGATGAGGGTGATAATTTTCATAAAGCTTTGAAAAAAAGTATTGTCCCCAAATGGAAACAAGGACATGAGACACGCATTATTCACATATGGCACAAATAAATACCCATCGCATCATGGCTACCACTCTTTAGTAAAATGATACTTAGAATGAATACATCCTGTTGTCATCCCCGTTAAGCAATTCCACCCTGGTTCTTATCCTGGGATCAACCAGTATCTGACCGTTGCTCATTGCACGCAGTCCATTCAAAGAGGGAACTATAGGCAGCATAATCCATCTCACACTATCTAATCTATGAGGTCAATGAAGCTACCAATGCTCTGTGGAAAACAAATCCCAGTTCCCTCATGCCAATTAGGTACAGCAGCCTTCACTGCTGTGGTGTCTCTGGGAGGTCACCAATATAATCCAGGTGATTTCATTTTGTACCAGCTTCTGTACTTCCTTCAAATGAAGACACATGGGAATATTCTAGTCAGTAGATGAGCAGTGGATGAGTAGTAGAGACTAGGTCGCCCTTCTCTAGGTATGGTCTCTGCTGGTGTACTACCCTATGATGTACTGTACCTAGCACTTCCAAGTCCAGGAAAACCTCAAAGCTGCAAACTTGTCCTCCCAAATCAATAGTCAGCAGCAAAGCTCCATTTAGAGCAGTTGGTTTTCCTACCAAGAACCTTAATCTTATTTGGTTTATGTCTCAGCTAGCTCAGCAAAAATCCAATTAAAAAACCCACAGCTCCTGACCCCTATTTACGAGCATGACAGCCTCCCTGGGGTTGTTAGATGAAGATGAAAGGTAAAGCCATATACTGGTGACATTGTAGCCTGTATCTCCAGATTTTCAGGCAAACATTTGGGGGAAAGATGGAGTTCTGAAGCACCCTCTAGATTAAAAGCCATGTAATGGAGCAGAAATCTGTGCACACTTCCTTTTGGGAATATTGTTCCAAAAGGATTGGAATCACCATTATGCTGTGCCTAAGCTCAGCCCAGGAAGATGGGCCAGGAGGATACCATGATCAGTGTTACTGAAAACTACTGAGAGGTCCATTCCCTGGCATTATCATTCTGGTGCATCCATCCTGCTATCCAACACTTGTTTCTTGAAAAAGTCTTCCCATTCTGCATGGCAGCAGAAGCAAATGCATTAAACCCAACTCAGTCAAACTTCACACACCTTGTGAGCAATTCCTCAAATTGACATTCAAGATGGAAATGGTATTATCTGAAAGCTTCATGCATTTCCACATACACATGTGACATGTACATGTCACCTTTGCAGTTCCCTCCCCTAAGTGGTGTATGGGATGCTGCAGGAAGTCAAGTAAACAAACATGACAATAAGCTTTTATAAATTAATACTTCCATGTGCAGTGCCCTATTTTGGATACTGTACCAGATGGACTTTTAGTTGGATGAAGCAGGGTACTTCTTAGTTAATAGGTAAAGACAGCTTTGACCAGCCTAATGTTTCAGACATAGTGTGTTCTCCCTCATGGAGAGCACAGGTTGCGGGCGGGGCTGACAAGACACCTCACTGTTACTAGGCAAATGATTTGGCCATCCTGTAAGCAGGGGCGGGCTGTTACTGGGGAAATTTAGATGTTGCCAATTAGTGATTGACAGCCCTATTTGTTAAATACAAGGCACGCAGCAACGGACGTCCTCTTTCACTGCATGCTTTGGATCACCAGGAGCACTTGGACCGTGGAGTTATCTTCTCATTGTCTGGTTACATTTCTTTATTTCCCCCTTCTCTTTAATCCTCTCTACTCCCTTAATTAATTCCACCCCTCTTCTTTTCCTCTTTTATTTCCCACCCCACCCCTTACCCTGCCCTTTGAGAAGATCCTCCCTGTACCTGTGAGCGCTGCCTGTGCATAATCCTCCTTGGCTTGTCTTTCCCAATAGGGAGAGAGCCCCCATTTAGGGGCTTTCTTTTGCAGAAAGGTTTCCCTCATTTTAACTGTTTGTTAATTGTGGGGCTAGTCAGGACTGTTCCCAGCCTAGCTGGAATCACTTTCGTTTTTAGTATCCCCAAAGGTGGCTTTATTTTGGGTGTGTGCAGCGCTGTTGGCCGAATTTTAATCTAGCCTTGGGCAGGAGCACCATTTTGAGCTTCCTTTAATATTGCAATGAGTCAAAGATTTTTAAGAGCAGAAGCAGTGAGGCCTACATTCAGTGTTAGGATATTTCCGTTCTACCTTAAAAGGGAGCAGGCTTTGTGAGTCACAGAGTCTGCGTACAGTGGTGCCTCGCAAGACGAAAAGAATCCGTTCCGCGATTCTCTTCGTCTAGCGGTTTTTTCGTCTTGCGAAGCAAGCCCATTGACGGCTTAGCGGATTAGCGCTTTTAGCGGCTTTTAGCGGCTTAGCAGATCAGCTGATAAGCGGCTTAGCGGCTTAGAAAAAGGGGGGGAAGGGGAAAAAAACCTGCAGGAACTCGCAAGACATTTTCGTCGTGCGAAGCAAGCCCATAGGGAAATTCGTTTTGCGAAGCGCCTCCAAAACGGAAAACCCTTTCGTCTAGCGGGTTTTCCATCTTGCGAGGCGTTCGTCTTGCGGGGCACCACTGTATTTCCTGTTCACAGGAAGTTTATGTTATGTCTATGCTTTTGTTTCTCTGTGCCTGAACACGCAAGCAGGCAGTCATGTTTTTTCTTTTGTTCTGACCAACGCTGAATAAACTTCTAAATAATGCTCTCCTGCATGCATCTTTCGCTGTGCGAATTCTGCTGATAGAGCGTGCATCAGCTCTGGAATGTGGCAAGCTATTTTCTGGAGCTCGTGTCGCTAATTGCTGATACTGTATCTACGGGAGATCTATGGATTGTCCAGAGGCGACGTGGGGGCCATGATGGGCTTTATCTCCCTGGCAGTATCCCAACATTCAGGCCTAAGCCTGCTACAGTTAGCAGTAAATTGTGAAGTCTCTGTGACATGTGACTCATTCTCTAAGAATGTATCTTGCTTGCAGGCTCAGTTGGTATTGCATATTTGGGGCAGAGTGGAGCCAGGGTCTCTATGCCTCCAATGACTATGAGCACTCTGTGTATGCTCTTTAACTATGCTGTTTCTAAACAAGTTTATTTTCTTCAAGTTTGTTTTGCCCTGATAGTGGCTACCACTATTTTAGAGAGGAATTGTGGCTTAGTGGCTAGAGGACAGGACTAGGTCCTGGGAGACAGGGTTCATGTCCCCCCTCTTAGCCATTATTATAACAAAACAAAACAAACTGCTCCTTTTGGACTATTCTGTGGCTGGGTGGTTGGGCCCATTTGTGATATCATTGCCCCCCCCCAAAAAAGAAAGGAAATAAAAAGAAATTTGGGTTTCTTGTGGAGGTGCTTCCCTGTAAAAGGGCAAGCAGGCGTACCTGGTCAGGCAGTGGGCTGCCTCCAGCTTGCTATTTCACTGGAAACATTTATGCCTGGCCTAGCAGGTAATCCTAGGGCTTTGCCCTAGAATTCGATGGCCTGGAAGCGTTTCTGGCCTGAATAGTGTCCCTATGTGGTGCATGAAGCATTGGTTTCACCGGTTCCTTACATTGTTTAGTTTTTTTGCAGACTATGACAGGGCTTTTGCAGATGCCTCAAGAGCTTGCCTTTCCTGCAGAGGATGACTTGCGGATGCCCCAGGTGCCTTTTTCCATAAGGAAGCATCTTTGGAGGCTGTGATCCAGGAGGAGGGCAAAGAGGAGCAGGGATGATGATTCAGACATCACCTTGGACCTCTACAGGGGTCAGGGTGAGGCTGTCCTGGGTCTTTAGGGATCATCCTGGATAGATCAGCTGGTCAGCGCATAGTGCTGGTAATGCCTAGGTTGCAGGATTGGTCCCTGTATGGGACAGCTACATGCCCCCCATAGCTCTACCTGGACACTTAGGTCCAGTGTCGAGGGCCTTTTGGTGGTTCCCTCACTGCGACGGATGTAACGGGTGCCACGTTTGCAATATGCAAGCGGGAGGAAGCACCTTTGAGTGCCCGCATTGCAGTTTGCTCTGTGCGTTGCAGGGCACAGCGCTGCACGGGCTGCATTTGCATTGCATTGCATTGCGTGAGAGATTGCATTTGCATTGCACGGAGGGTGTGTGCATTGCACGGAGTGTGTAGTTGCATTGCACGAAGTGTGTTGTTGCATTGTATGGAAGGTGTGGTTGCATTGCACGGAGTGTGTGTGTGTGCATTGCACGGAGCGTGTAGTTGCATTGTATGGAAGGTGTTTTTGCATTGCACAGAGTGTGTGTGCATTGCACAGTGTGTGTAGTTGCATTGCACGGAGTGGGTAGTTGCATTAAGCGGAGTGTGTAGTTGCATTGCATGGAGTGTGTGTGCATTCCATGGAGTGTGTTTTTGCATTGCACGGAGTGTGTAGTTGCATTGCACGGAGTGTGCAGTTGCATTGCACCGAGTGTAGTTGCATTGAACGGAGTGTGTAGTTGTGTTGCACGGAGTGTGGAGTTGCATTGCACGGATTGTAGTTGCATTGCACAGAGTGTGTGTCTGAAAAGGAAGCTGGATCGGCGGCAGCTTTGTCAGGACTTCTTTAGGGGTTCTGGCCAGCGTCGGCCCTGTAAATTTACATATCATGATGGCAGCACAAGATGCCCCCTGCCCAAGCGGGGACTGGAAGCTGGCAAGCAATAGCTCAATACCTTTTGCCCATATTCCCATTTTATTTAGGGATCCAGATGGATATCGTTGCTAAAACATACCACTTGCCTAGGGAGAAGCTGTCTGCCTTGAAGGAAGTTATTTTGTAATACTTCCTCTGTAGCAAGTGATGCTTCATCAGATCCGACCTTGCTGGGTCACTTAATTAATCTTGCATGCAGAGTGGTTGCCCCAGGCCACTCCTTCCATTCCTGCTAGGCCAGGCTGCCTGCGGCCTGAGGTCCCCTTACCTTCGTGTATGCTTACCAAGTGAGGTGATACACAGATCTCATGCAATGGTTGCAATTCCAAAATGAATGCAATAGTAGTTCGCCATGGCAGGATACCTTGAGCCTGCACAGGGATTTTCAGGTTCATGCTGATGCTGCTGGATCTTTGCCCTTTGGTTTTTTATTTCAGGGGCTGCTGGTGTGCATAGCCATGGCCTCCAGCCCGGTGTGGTGAAGCAATCATGTGACCTAACTTTTCTTGAGTTTTCCCCATTGTAGTAGCAGTTCACATGTGGCCCGAGGAGTTCAGTGACCATCGGATCTGCTTTTGGTCTGATAACCAGGCAGTGGTGAGCGTCTTGGCAAAACAGTCCTCACGCTCCAGCAGAGTCTCCGCCCCTCCGCTCACGCTTCGAGCTGCGCTGCTTAAGGTTTAATATTGTACTTTATGCTCTCCTGATTACGGGATCCTCTAATGATGTTGCTGACACTCTATCCCATTTTCAGATGGAGCGCTTCAGATCCTGGGCTCCAGACACTCAGCTACTGCCAGACTTTTCCAGACCACCTGTGGCACTTTGACAACAATTAGTTGTCAATTACAGAGAGCAGCAGCTTCCATTTCCCCTTCTGCTTTTAGCTCTTATGAGAAGGCCTGGCTGTATATCTTAGCCTTAAGCTGGCAGTCCTCGGCCATTCAGAAGAACTGGTCCCCATCCTCTGAGCAGATCCTGCAGTATTTGGTCCACCTGCTGCAGATTGGATGTGCTGTTAAAACTATCAGTATTCAGTCCGCTGCAATGTCTGTTATAGTAAAGCTTTAATTTGCAGATACCCTTGTATAAAGTCAGTTGTGCGCAGGGCCTTGGAAGGTTGGAATAAGCTCCAACCTCATAGGACAGTGGGCAGGAAGTCGGTCAATTTTTACCTATGCAGTATCTGCAACAAGTTATAACTTGTCTGCTGGTTAAAGATCAAGGCGAGACTCCTTTCAGTATTCCATTGCATTTTTGGTGCACTGAGGGTTGGGGAAATTGTGTTGGAGCCAGCACGGGGCTGAGAGTCTGGAGGCTTATTGCTTCAGGACTTTTCCTTATCTGCTTTGGAGCTGGTCATTAGAGTGGGGAACTCTAAAACAGACCTAGTGGGCAGGAGTGCCACCATCAGGCTTCCCCTCACAGGTGAGGAGGGCCCTTGCCCAGTTATGGATACCAGAAATATTTGGCTTTTCATTCCCCTGGGTGCTGGCCCGCTCCTAGTGCATGAAAATGGGTTCCCGTTAGCCAGGCATCAATGTGCTTACGTCGTGCACCAGTTATTATGGCCTGCGGCTTGCCTACCGCTGAACACGCCTCATTCCTTCCGAATAGGGCTGCTGCAAAGGCTGCACACTGGGGGCCTGTCAGTAGACAGGATTGTGAATACTGGTCATTGGAAGTCTGATGCTGACAAGGGTTACATCAGGAAGTGTCACTAATGATGTCTGTGCTGATGCCTGTCTGTTATTTCCGTTTTTCATAGGAGCAGCTGTGCACATTTAGATTGGCGGTTGAACAGGCCAGAAAGCATGTTAATAAGGCGGTGGAAAATAAATAAAATAAAGTAAAATAAATAAATAAAAAATAAATAAATAAATAAAATAAAAAATAAAAGCATTGTACACTGGGCTGGCAAGCGTGCTGAAGAGTCTGGACTGGGGCGCCATCTCAGTCTTCCTGCCCATGTGAACATATACTGGGTGTCCAGACGGGGAATGCTTTGGGAGGAGTTCCTTCCTTTGGTGCGGTCGAGTGTGACATGTGCAGGTCCTCCCGCAGTGCTAGTGGTGCAGCTGGACGAGAATGACTGGCCGTCTTCTTACAGCATAAATTTGCGTTCCTGCATGCAGGAGGACTTGGATGAGTTGATGGCAGCTCTCCCTGGACTCAAAATAATTTAAGGCATTGGTTCAAGGTGGTCTGGAGGGAGGGTCGGAGCACCTGTCCCCTCCAATGCGCAAAGGTAATCCTTTAAAGGAATCCAAGGATTTGCCATGCTTTTGTCGACCCCTTTCGAGGGGTAGGGCCACACAAGGGTCCCTGGAGCATTTAGGGTGCGCTTGAGTCTGATCCTGGTTCATTGCTCCCCCATGATGTTTGCTTGTACTGACGATATGGTGGGGCCCAGTCGTCAGTGCTGCCCTGCTGAGGTCAGGTGCAGATAGTCGGAACCAATGCCTAGACAAACTACCACTGAGCAGGCCAGAAAGCATGTTAATAGGGCGGTGGAAAATAAAATAAAATAAAATAAAATAAAATAAAATAAATAAAATAAAATAAAATAAAATAAAATAAAATAAAATAAAATAAAATAAAATAAAATAAAATAAAATAAAATAAAATAAAATAAAATAAAATAAAATAAAATATAAATAAAATAAAATAAAATAACAGTGGTTCTGTGATATTGCACCCTGCTATTTCCTTCAAGGCTGTTGCCCCCTTTAGGGCAGATGGGGTGCATCTTTCCGCTATGGGGAACGACACCTGGCTGGATGCGGTTGCTTTGGGATTGAAGGAAGGGTTGCATTTGTGAGTGGTTTGGCGGTGAGCTTCAGTGCTCAGTTGGCGGTTAGGCATTGGTCTGGAATTGGTTGCTGGGGGGTATGGATTCAGCTGTGCCTGCCCCCCAAAATGCTGCTGCTGGTGGAGGGGTATGGATTCGGCTGTGCCTGCCCCTCCAAAATGCTGCTGCTGCTGCTGCTGCTGAAGGGTTTTACCGTTAAAGGAACCCAGGGGCTCCCCATGCTATAGTTCGAAACCCCCTGGCAAGGGGCTAGGGCCACGCAAGCCCCTGGGAGCATTCTGGGGAGAGGTGAGGCATGGTTCCCAGTCCCGTCTCTCTCCTCAGGTGACTTATCCTTCCTGACTTTGCGGGGGGTGCGAATGTCAGAGCTGTCCCCGTGCGGGGGCAGTTAGTGCTACCAATGCCTAAGCAACCACTCACATTGCTGTATTTGAATAAAGTTGTGGCCAAAATTATGCCAAAAACCTTAAACAAAAATTAAGTGTCAATTGTGTTTTTCTTGGGGGGGGGGGGCGGTGTCTTGGGGACCTCGACGCGCAACACAAACAAACCCAAAGGACATATTGAAATGTGAATGTGACTTTAGTGATAGAGAATCTTTCATGGAAGCTACTTAAATACCAGGCCTTTGGCCTTTCAAATGTGTTTGTGGGAGATAGGTTATTGGTTTGTTTTTGTTTTATTATGTAATTTGTTGTCAGAGCTGCCTCTAGGTCCCAGCTCACAGAGGACCAACGCTAGGCTGTCTTAATGTACAAAAGTCTTTATTGAAGTTCAGTTTCCATTTCAAAGCCGCAGCGTGCAGCCCTACGTCTTAAACCCTAGATCGGCGAAGTCCCGTCTGAGTCTCCTCCCCTCTGACACCAGTTTAAGATCCTAGCCCTGCTCCACCTTTTCCGCTGCTCTCTCCTCCTCTGGGTCCTCCTGCCCGCTGGGGCATTGCCCTTTCTGGACTCTTCTGACGCTGAGTCGCTTAGCTCCTCCCCCTGCCTCCGGCGGGCTTTAGGACCCGGTTCCCAATCCTCATTCTCTGCTGTCCCGCGCTCCTGTACATTTGAACTTGCCTCTCGCGCCAACCCAGTGACCTTTCTCCTAACCGTTACACTACTTCTGTCACTGCTTCCCTCTTCCGGGATACTGGCCGGATCTGACCTCCCCTCCGTTGTCCGACTCTCCGATGGAGGCGTGGTCAGCTCTGCCTCGTCTTCTCTCCCTGGTGGGGAATGCACTGGCCCCGATACTTGGGACTCTTCCCCCCCACTCTGCTCTGGTGGGGAAGCTGGTCCTGATTTCCAACTACTGCTCTGGGAGTCCCTGCTGCCCCCTTGCTCCTGGGGCGTTCCCCTTGGGAACCCCCTACCCCTGGCCACTGGCGCCCCCTTCTGTGAATCTTCCGATTCGCTGGAGAGGCTCATGGAATCCCTCGGGCCACTGTCATCTCCTACGCTCCCCTCGGATTCCTCCCCCTCGCTCTCCATTTCCTCCCCCTCCTGTGCCTCTGCTCCTGAGCCCCTGACATTTGTGTTCTCATTGTGTGTGTTTTTTATTGTTAACCACCCTGTGATTTTCGGATGAACAGCAGTATACTAAAGAAATAAATACAATATCTGAACAGCATGTAATCAGATGTGAAGGACATGACCAACTCTTCATAGGGTTAAGCTATCCAGGTAGTGATTAAAAGAATGCTATATTCTTTTTAAAAAGAAAGAAAATGTCCAGGCTATTCAGAAACAGCTTGAGATTATGTATGTTTTTTCAGAAGTATGTCCAAAGGAGTTCAATGGCATTTACTCCCACATGAGTGTGCAATGGATGGTGGCCTTATTGGTCAGCTAAAAATTTTATTTTAAAAATCTGCAGTGCAGTTTGGAGAATGTTCACACAGCAGTGGTTGTGCAAATATGAAAATCAACCATTAAAACTCTAAGTGTAAAATGTTAAAACAGTCTACCTTGAGAGGGAGAAAACAGCCGAGACAAATTTAGGTATCACACTTGTTTATTTCTAAATCAGTTTGATACATATGTCTTAAAAAATACAGTGACCTAAATGCTGAATTACTAACTTCATCTTTTTGCACTTAACAGTTTGTAAATCCTGCAAAGTTGGTTTCATCAAAAGATGTTGGGGTTTCTGAAAACCTTAGGTTTTATTGCCAAGTCTGCAAAAGCCATATTTTCCATGGATATCAATACACATACAGACACTAAAATGGCATATTTAACCCCCCCTGCGCCCCCCGTTTCCCACATCCAGAGGAAATGCCACTGAATAAACAATTGTAGTCTCTGGTTTTTTTCATAGTCTGTCGCCCACAAAAGAAAAGAAAGCACGTTGGAAACAGCAAAATAGGCTATTAAGCCCAGTATGTTAAAGGCACAGTACACCTTATGCAAATAATTCCTGGTACAGTAGTTTAAGACTAAGATCAAGCCAGCTGTAGCACACATACAGATAGCCTTGTTCAAGAATATATTTAAATGCAGAGATTTTACAAGGACAAACACTACATCGGCTTTAGCAATGTGACTAGAAAATTCCTAACACCTCTAGTTTTGAAAAGGAGTGCATGCTTGATCTCACAAATGTTGCATTTTTTTAAAAAAACACCAAAACAAATACAAAACTGTTTTGTCATTAGTATAGAATCATAGAATTGTAGAGTTGGAAGGGATCATGACAGTCATCTAGTTCTATACCCAGCAATGTGTGAATATTTCATCCAATGTGGGGCTCAAACTCACAATCTTGAGATTGGGATTCTCATGCTCTACTGACTCAGACTTCATATTTCACTGTTTTCAAAGATACTTCATGTACTATTTAACTAGAATTATAGGCATGTCTCCAATTTTATCTTCCTTTACCAAGAAATTACTAGTGTGTCATTTCCCATACAGCCACAGAGTTCAGATTTTATAAAGTTTAACTCAAGATTCATATTTACTAATAGTACTATGGGCAATCATTCATGTATTTGTTTTGTTTGTTAAGTTTGTGTACCAGCCTTCATCTGAAGAACACAGGGCAGTTCACAACAAAATAAAAAATGAGAACACAAAAGACATAACAAACAAAAAACAAACAGACCTATAACCCCTCCCACAGACACATATTTATTTACTAAATTTGAACATCATCACCCAGTTTGGCTTTTTATCACCAAGTCCTCCTGCAACAAGGAATCATAGAATTGTGGAGTTGGAATGAAACTGAAGGGTGTGAGAAAATACAGAATAAAATGTAGAGTGGGAATTTCATGAGGAATCATAACATTATCTAAGGACTGTTCATGTGTCAGTTGATTGAACATCAAGTGGTGACTTTCTCTTCCTTATCAAGCACTATGTAGCAAGTATTAATCTTACTTCATGCTGTCCCAAGCTCTGGAGTGTACCAGGAAGCCAAGTGGGCTCCACAAAGCAGGAAAGCATCCAGATGTTCCAGAGTATGACCAAGGAATGGACAGGAGCACCAGTCATAACAGCTGGAAAATCCCTCAGAGCCATTTGAAGATGCACTTGTTCCATCAGCCTCCAAAAGGTGGATCATCTTCATTGGTCCTCACCTCTTTGGACGGGAAAAGGTGATGAAAACCTTGATCCCAGCAGAACGTGACAAGGTCCAGAGTGTGACCTGCCATATGCATTGGACTGGTGCCTTTTAAGGGCAGCCCCATGGTCAACATGGTATCTATGAAGTCCTGAGCCACCCCAGAACTAGCCACCTTGGCATGGATATTAAAGTCCCTCCAAAGTCCTCAATACTGCCTCCCAAACCAGTTCTGCCAGCTCAGGCAGGGAAACTAGTCCTTTTAGATCTAATGAATGAAAATTTGCACAGAGTTAAAGATCAAGAAACAATGGTTCACTACCTTGGATAAGATATCCAAAAGGAGCTTATACAGCTTCTAACAGGTGCTATAAAACAGAGTTTTAGCACATGCAAACTCAGCCAAATACTACTTAATTATTCTGGACGGCATACCTGATGTTAGTCATATTGAACAAATGATAATGAATGTGCATTATGTTGATGTAATCAGACTATCAGATAGTGAGGTGTCTGAGCCTGAGGCTATCATAAAAAAATTCTTGGGATTTGTTCCACTAAATTTGCAGGTGCCTTTATATAACAAACTCTTCCTGGATAGCTTGAGAAAATTTGATTATCAGTTGTGAATCTATGTGGTCAAGGTTATAATCATGAAAGGTTATGATCATGAGAGTAACATGAAAAGCAAAGAAAATGGAAGACAAAAGAGACTCCTGGACATAAACTGTTTTTTGTCCTCTTCAATGCACACTCATTAAACTTAGTAGTCAATGGTGCTAAGTGTTGTCTGGGAGCAACTAGTTTCTTCAGTTTTGTTCTGCTGATATATAATTATTCCTCTGCATCGACTCAACATTGGAAAATTATAACTAGCCATGTATCAAATTTAGGGATAACTGTTAAGCCATTGAGCAAGACAAGCTAGGAGAGTCAGACTGATGCTTTAAAACCACTAAGATATCATATTGGTAGTATATATAATGCTTTAATAGAGATTTTTGATGGCACAAACCTAAAAGGTTCTCTGGAAATATTTTCTAAATTTAAGCTATGGTCCTTGCCAATGCAATTTGTAAGTTTGAGTTGCCGTATCCCTTGTTACATAGTGCAACATCCTTTTTGAAGTCAATCTTACAAGCAAGCTATTGCAAAATAAGGAAATAGATTTAAATTCAGCTACAAGCCAGTTGCAAGTGCCCAAGAATTACCTTGTGAGATGCAGGTACAATGAGCATTTTCAATCAGTTTTGACAGGTGCTACTGAGATTGCAAAGGATCTAGAAATACTATCAATGTTTGAGACAGAAATGGCAGTTTGAGTATAAGCCCCCAAAATAGGCACCACAAGAACCAAACCAGAAGTTCAAAATAGGTTTCTACTGTGCTGTCTTAGGCATTGCCAAACAACAATATAATTCCGAAAGCTACAACAATCTGGCTTCCTGTGTGATATATACAGTATCAACATAAAATCCACTGAAGATGCACTTAAAGCCTGCACGAATTTGATGCAGAATGGAAACAAATATAATGATGCTGAAGATCAGTGCTGTGATCTTGAAGACTTCCAAAGTCTATGCTGCCACAAGGAATCCGCAAGTCTCTTTATACTACAACAAAAACTCCTGTATAATGTGCTTCATGTTTTCATTGCTTTAAGAATCCTTCTCACACTTCTACTTTAGTGGCAGCACAGTTTCTAAAAGCACAAAATTACAAAAACTAGCTTATGCTCAACTATGTTGCAATGATAACTATATAAACTTAACATGCCCAATCATCAGCACTTGACCTGAAAGAATTGATGGCAATTGGTGAGATTTTGATGTGCCTGAAAATGTGCTTCTTTAATGACTGAGCCAAAAGATTCCTGATCCTGTGCAAGGTGTAAGATTCACAATCCTTTTACACTATTTTGAAATGGAGCTGAACCAGAATGCTTGGCCCAGCTTTTTATTTGGGTTTGTGTGTGTGTGCAGAATATTGGCAATAAAGTAGGTGGGGGCAAAGTAGTCACAAAAACTGCAGCAGGGGAGCAAAAAACCTTGCAAACATTTTGAGAGAGGAGCAAATATTTTGGCTTAATTTACTTAATAACAAGGTGGCAAGTCCCCACCCCACGCCTTCTATTTCACTATTTTAAAAGCATGTAGCTGACCACAGCAAGCATGCCGGAATTTTCTGCTTCCTGCTGCAGGAGGGATAAAATTGCCCATGGGAACACTACCATAGAAATCACACCATGCAACTGCTAGCAATGGGGTGGAGGAGGTCTGTATGTTGCCAGAGGGACACTTTTTCTAAAACTAAATACCGGTATAGTCTGGTGGTGGTTTCCATTAGCACTGTAGCTCAAGAAGAAAATGTTAGACCTCCCCTGCCTACATGCAATAGTAGGGATCACCTAGGATTAAAATTCACAAATGTTAGTGCAACAAACTATACAAATAACCTAACATGTAGGTAGGTCCTGTATCCACACACAAAGCAAAACACTGGCGTAATGGTAATGCTACTGGGGGGAGAGGGTTCTGAAAAGTCACCACAACCTTTTCCCTGGGGCAGCAGTGGAAGTGCATATATTTTGCTCAACAGTTTATTGTTAGTCTGCTCATGTGCTTCCGAGTGTGAGATGATACTTTACCAGGCCCATTATAATTTTAATATGTCCATTACACAGTACTTTCCTCCTATTCATGCTCTCAGATAACATTATTGTAATCACTCTAGCTAAGGGCTTTATCCTTCATACAGGAGGGAAAGGGAAAGGTTTAAATCAAAAAGCTTGGAATAATCATGCACTGCACTTTCTGTAAAGAGCACCTGAAAATTACCACGATTTTATAGTTTATCTTTAGCACTCAATGATCCAACAGCTATAATTTCAAGAACTAATAAAAGAATCTCCTTAAATTAGGCTAGGTAGACCCCAAAATGGGGTTGTCATTTCTTAACCCCCATTTGATCATTCCTGGGAATCTAAAAATATAGAAGAGTAGTGTTTTGGGGAAAGAGTTCCTTTTCTTAGGTGGCTATCAGGTAGTTGTATTTTCATAACAAAAACCTTCTAAAGTTAATGGCTGGCATACATTTGGCAGCTACCCTGCAGAGATAAAAGGGATATATGGATTAAAGCTACTTAGCATTCTGGTCAGCACTGCAGAGCAGCAACATTACAAACAAAGATTTTACTAATTAGAAAGGCCTTTTTTCAGTGTATTTCATGGACTGCTAGGAAAAGCCCCCTTCCCAATAAAAAAATATTTCAGAATCAGTTATAAAATACAGAGTATGGATGCCAAAATTTCAGTGCTTGGCTCATCCTGTAATTTTTCAGTGAACTTTTGCAGTTATATTTTGAAAGAAGCAAGAACTCAGAGTGACTATTTGATACAAGGGATGAGAAGTTCAGTTTTTCAACATTCCATTTTGCACTCTTGTGTTTTCATACATAAGTCTGCTTCTATGCACTAAAAGCAATGATGAATATCCACATTTAAAGACATATTTTAAAAAATATTTCATCTGAAAATACACCTTTCTAAATATATTCCGGGAAGTTTTTTGAGCTGAGAACTGCATTCAAATTTTGGGGAAGTGTGAAAACTGGTGAACAAGTAAGTTCTGACCCACACGTCAGTCCAGTATGAGCAGATCAGATCAGTTTATACTTCAATCAAAACAAATCAGAATGAACGCTCAGTAAATAGCTGGCATCGTCACATACAGGAGTACTCACTAAACAAGTCATCTGGAAAACAACTTCAGTCTCTTTCATAATGATGAAAGATGTCATCTCTTTGCAAATAATACAGCTGGAATGTTCTATGTCACCACTGCACATATCTCATCTTCCATAAGAACATTAGAAGAACTGAATCGTACCAAATGTCTAGCTAGTCCTCTTTGCTAGAGCTGCCAACCAGACTCCTGTGGGAAGCCCCAAAATTGGACATGAGAGAAATAGCCATTGTTTGCTTTTGTTCCCTGATGGTTGGCACTCTACATCTAATACTGGAGGTAATATGAATTTTTCCAAGTTGGGAACCATAATTAGGCATGGAGGACGAATCCACCAAGTTCAGACAGGCTGACATGATTTGATCTAGGCATAAATTGACCTGGATCAGTCCGTGAGTCCACTCTGAATTCACAGTTCTGTGGATCCAGTTACAAGGTAGTATGAGGATTGCAGTACTGCCTCTAAAAGCTATTTCTTTCCTTTAAATGTTTGAAAGCAGATAATCCAGCCATCTGGAGCCACAACAGCAATTCCCTCAGGGAGTGATGATGTCCCATTGCTCTTCAGGAGAATTGTACAGAGGAAAACATGGCTGGCTCCATGTAAATAGTAAAGGCCTTTACCTGCCTCATGTTTTTGCATGAATTTTTAAACAGGTTTTTTTCCTTACAAATATGCATAGAACCAGGACAACACAGAATTAGTCCCATACTCATGCAGAGCTGGAACGAACTGGATTTTGACAGATCTAGCCCTCAGGATATTAAGACATACAGCTTGGTAAAATAGCACCTGTCGTGCAAGCAGAAGGTCCCAGGTTCAATCCCGAGCTTCTTCAGGTGCAGATGGCTGTAAAACTGCCCAGGTTCTAGTATTAAAAGAGGGGGAGA
Source organism: Podarcis erhardii (assembly GCF_964252035.2). Taxonomy (NCBI): domain Eukaryota; kingdom Metazoa; phylum Chordata; class Lepidosauria; order Squamata; family Lacertidae; genus Podarcis; species Podarcis erhardii. The sequence continues at coordinate 50,442,197 of NC_138508.1, read as the reverse complement.
TTTCCCTCCATCTATCAATCTATCAATGCCCTGCCTTAATCACCTAAACTGTAACACTCCAGATTATGAAATGCTTCCTCATTTGGGACTTGCTTCAACTCCTTCATCATTTTGGTTGCCCCTTTCTTCCTCTTTTCCAGCTCTGTGATATCCTTTCTGATATACTACAAGGAACCCACAGTTCCACATGTGGTCTTATGGACAACTCTTGTGTTTAAAAGGAGGGAGGTTTCTATGTTCTAACATGTACAAATGGAAAAGTATTTCATGAAGCACTGCCCAAGGGCCACATTCCCTTGTTGGTATCCATGGGGGGGGGGGGCGACGACACATGCCAATTGTGGGAATGGTCAGAGGCAATGGATGTGCCTCTTAGCTTTGTACAGTAGGCTACATTATACAAGTCACATGAAAGTATGAGGTTCTACAAAGTAACACTCATGCACAACTCTCCACGCAGAAAAGCAAGAGACATTATCGCAGAAGAACATATTCCTGATGAAGAAAAGCACTCAGTAAGGGTGTGGAGGGCATGGTTATAGGCAGTTATAGGTTAGTGCTGTAATAGACAAACATAGCTGCCCATATTTTGTTGCTGCTGCTGTTACAATAAGCGTATAAATAAAAGATATACAAGCAAGAATGATATAAAAAGATTAAAGTCACTTCTAGGGGAACTACACCTACAGCACATTAGGACTTAAGAAATTTCTACAGTACAAATCCAACTTGAAGGTTTACTGAAAACAACATATTTCAGATCCAGACATTTACAATACAATTCATATTCTCTGTGAAGCTTGGGGTCAATTGCATTGCCTTGAACTCGCTTACATTTCTTTCTTTCACATGCCACTGATTTTCATATCAAAGATTTACGCGTTAAGTTCCAAACTTTATTATGCAGCATCAGCTTCTCCAGCTTCTAATTCTATTAGTAACAGACATACTGTAGCTGCATGAATCAGCATGTTTGCATAGTAGTATGTAGCACAGATGTTCCTGTGCTATGATCAGTGGGTCCCGAAAGAGTAATTAACTCTTAGAATTCTTATTTGTGTCACTCTAGACAATGCTGACTTTAAATAAAGGCCAACTGATACATACCCACATGTTTAGTAATAGGTAGGCATATATTATATTAACGCTTTTCTATACACAAATTCTTAAAAACCACCATGTTCATTAACTGAATTCAGAATTCAGCTCAGATTTATTTATCAAACCCATGCCTCTTTCTCATAGTCACATACAATTATCAATGTAAAGGCATGGTTCAAGCAACACTGGAACACGATAATATGTGATTAAAATAAAAAATGTGCATATATGCCAAAAAGCAGGAGTAAAAAAACTAAATCTACAATTAAATTCAATCATATCAAATAAAACATTTGATATATTCAGAAAGATTCCATTTTTTTTATAGCAGTAACATAGTCAGGATAGAGCTAGATACGTTAACAGTTGGCTGTACCGACACATCTTAAAATAAATACTCCTGTAAAAGTACCAGTCTTTTTTAAAAAGGAAAAGCATTACATCATAACCCTGTAAGTACACAGAATTTATGAGCAAAAATAGCTACAGAAATCAAATGCAAATCTATGGGAAGACCCATCCAAGCGCTTAGCAGTTGTTGGAATCAAGAGCCCAGAACTGCCATAAATGGCACAAAGCCATTTAATATCCAATCACCCAGCCCCAATGCTTCAATGACTAGCAACATGATTTGAATATTGAACATTCGGAAACAGTTTGAAGTTGTAATATAAAACCAGAAACTAAGCCACCAAACTCACATGATATGTATAAGTTCCCTGTTATCTAAAATGCTATATCCTTGGAATCAATACATTCAGAGTGTGAATCACAGATTGTGAATAACAGTTATTTCCATAAATAAGAACAGCACACCTGTTTTTAGTACTTACAGACCTGTTCTGGTCTTATCTCACATATACAGAGATTAGGACCACTATTATTATAATTTAATACAAACAGCAATAACTAGAAGCCTGTAGCCAAAGAGTTGAATGTTTCATTCAAATCAACATGAGGCATTCAGCTGCAGAAGCAATGGTACTGTCAGGGCAGGACTTTGGGGGCAGAGGTTCAGAATGCAAAGAGTCTCTAAACACTGCAAAATAGTAAAGTAATACCCACCTCTTATGGGACATTCAGGAGAACAAAAGGCTAAGGAGTAAATCCTACACAAATCTGGAATGAAGCTCCTAAGGTAGTTAGATGGCACCTTGTACATCTCCCTCTGGCAACTCCTGCAGCCAAGCTGGTGCCAAATACATTGCTCTGCTTTCCTTCGTGCCACATCAGTGAGGTCAAGAGGAGGTCTTGTTATCTGAGCAGCCCACAACTTCCATACACATTGCCCAGGCTTGCATCCCAGAGTGATTACTTTCCTGATGCCAACTCAGCAAAAACAACACAGGAAGCAGCAGTTATGAGTTACTGGTCTCTGCAGCCACACAAGGCACTGTGGTTTGACTTCAGCTCTGGAAGTGCACTCTTGAGGCAGACAGATGCCACAATAGTAAAGTTAACACACATTGCCATGGAGAGGGCCCCATAGGATGAGTAAAAACACAGTCTAAAATGATGTAACTACCACTGCCCACCAACATTAGCTACTGCTTCTTGTCACAAGTTGCTTCCTAAGGGTTGTCTGGTCACAATATATTAGTGACAGTAGAAGCTCTTTTAGACTCCTGACTCGGGGTGGTGAACCTGTGGCCCTCCAGCTGTTGCTGGACGCCAACTCTCATCAACCCCTGTCAGCATGGCCAATGATCAGGGACTATGGGAGTTGTAATCAAACAACATCTGCAGAGATGCTGCTAACCAATCACTGCTATTCACATGATCTCTTGTTTTGAGTAAGTTCCTTTTGTTGGTTTCTGTTTTATTCAACTATGTGCCTGCTCCAGTGCCTGATGTTGCCTTGGTTTCTGCTTTTAACCCACAACCTACTTTGTCCCACTTTGTTTGGTCACAATGGCTTGAATCCTGAGATAAGGAAATTCAAGGAAGGAAAGCTTACCATCTCCTGTAGCTTCTCTGGGGATCATGGGACTCTTCTGAAACCTTTTTTCCATAAACATCCTGATATTATTCTAGGATCAAGGCAATTCCACCCTTCCTTAGGAGTCCCTGTATTTCCCCCCACAATGTTCAGCAGATGCTCTGGCTGTCCAAAAAGTATTACAAAGGTACATGGGTGGCTTGGGGGGGGGAGGCAGAGAACTTTTTTCTGATCAGTTCCTTATGTTTTTCTTTATCCAAGGATGCAATCCCAGGCCTCTTAGCCAGCTTCCTGATCACTCCTCTCTCCTGCAAAATTTATTCAAAGCCAACCCATGGCTGCCCCTACTTGCATTCTCCATCTACTCTTTCTTCAAATTCATATTTCTCTGTTTGTTGCCTTTGGCTTCATTGAATTTACTAGGTACCCTTTCCTGAAGCTTCAGTGAATACCAGGACCACCTCCTAGTGTACACTCTGAAGTTTACAACCCAAGGAAACTAATAAGTTACCCTTCCTTCACTCAATATGTACTTCAAATTGTTTAGCTTCTTGAACTGAACATTCCAGAGCAACAGAGTAACATGGCCAAACAATGCTAGAAGATTCACAACCACAATACAGCTGCTGCAGGAGTGGTGGTTAAAAAAAAAGGTGTCTGGATTTTTCAGTGTTCCATTATTATAATGCCATCAAGATAATTGATACTCTCATTCTAAAAGTTGGTGTAGAATTTGACTATACCCAAGTGCCTACTCGTCTACCAGAAAAAGTGTGAATATTCATCCCTCTCTTCCTTTTCTCCAGCAACAACAATGAGATAAGTAGGATGAAATATCTGAGAAGGGTATTTGGGTGTGGGGAGATCATGGGTGTGTGGTATTTAGCTAGGAAATGAATTCAGATTGGCATGGAAATAAACTTAGGTATTGCCTGAAGTGGGTGAAATTAAAGACTCAATCCAATTTTAGATGTCAATCCCATTTATGCTGCAAAGAGTTTTATTTTAATCTCTTGACTCCCTTAGATCTTAATCATTCATTATTATCATAGTTGTGAAACTGTTATCAGTATCTACATAACATCAACCAAAGAGAAAATAAAACTCCCTAGACTTCAAATGTAATGGAAAGTTTATGGGTAAACATTCATAGCTGGTCTGATAATACGGTTGTTGTTAAAGATTTCTTAGAAAAATGAGAACTTCACATGTCAAAAAAGTGTAGGTTTATGATCATGTGCTTACTTGTCATTATTCTTCTGCAGTATGCAAAAAGGCCATTGAATCCTGCTCTGATTATTTAAAAAGAATACTTACCTAGTTTTTTATTGGTCTTATACTACTTTAACTAACATGGCTCCCCTGACAAAATACGGGCAATGTAAATTTTGTGAAGTGCTAGAATTCTGTTAAATGTCCATACTTCCCCCTGCTTCACTACAGCATTCCCCAATAAAAAAAGATTTTAATCTATAGTGCAGATATGAGCAGGAAGGTTCTAGGTTGATGAACGTAATTCCCAAGCACCTTATTGTCAATAAAATATATCCAGTAATTAAGTGTAATACGACCATACTAGAGCTCCAGTGAGATTTCCTAGCAGAGAGCATCATATATTTGAAGCAGCTACTGCTTGCCATTGATTTTAAATTTGGTACACAAATGGTAACATAAGAATGATGCTCTTGTTCATTATTAAAGCCCAGATTCTATGCAGCTGCACTCAGGAACAGGCATGAGGACCCTAGTGTAGCTGCAAAGGCAGAACTTGTTTCTTCATGTTAGAACAAGGGCCTGATGTCAGCACCAGAGCCCTGCACAGCATACAGCTTAGTATCAGCATTAGTGCCATGCTAAAATGTCTCTTGAATTCCCCCCCTCCCAGTCAATCGCCATCAATTAAAGAGAAAAGAATCTGCATAATAAAATTATCGAAATGGAGAAGTTCTCACAGGTGAGGTGCAGAGTTTTGCTGTGCTTATTTTCCAAGCAGCCAAGGGCTTTTGTGAGCATCCTGAAAACCCCATGACCTCTTCATCTGAACTCTTCTAAAAAGCATAGGAAGTTGGGGGTGGGGTGCTTCTGGTGCATACAACAGCTGTTCATTTTTAAGTGGTCAGATTTAAAAAAGAAAAGAAAAAACCTGCAAGATTTTCCCTTAAAGATAATGTCAACAACTGAACCAGTCTCGTGTGCTTTGTAACATCTCCTGGCTTTCTATTCTTCAATTAAAGCTCCTTCCCATGGACCTTATCCAGATCAGGAATCACAAGCAGAGAATCTGTAGAGGGCTAGAGAAATATTTAATGGAAATTAAAATGCACACACATTACCCATGGTCATCTCAGAGTAATAAAGCAAGCTTTCAGATCTGAATGTACCTCAAGAATGAGGGAGAAAAATTGAAAACCTTTGAGAAACTGGAGGACGGATTTCAGCATAACTTGAATCAGCATGCAAAGTACTTCCTCCAGGTTCCTGTTTTGCACCCACAAAAAGGCATGAAGCATAGTATCAAGCTGTGTGAGTGGCAATCGTCATTATTTGGGGTAAACAGGCTGTCATTGCAAAAGTGAACAGAGCTATCCCATTTCCCTAGGACTATGCCCATAATTATGTTACAGAATGGCATGTCTCTCTCTACATACATCATCTGTTCAAGAAAAACAACCACAAGATCAAGTTGTAGGGTACAGTGGGATTGAGAAACGAAGATGAGCTCTGACATATGTACAGCCCAAGTCATATTTGCCTTTACTGATAATGATCAATCAGTGCCCTGAAGTGTGTTTTGTAAGGTTATTTTAAAAAGTTTATATTGCTACAGAGGTTGCGCGCCACCCCCAATCTCTGCCGAACAGTAGCACGAATCCAGGAGTTCCAGGAGCTAACCTGGGATGTGTTTCCATGGGCAACACAGAGGAAACTAGTATCCTTAATAAACATGGCTTATTGTATACATACTGTATTTATACCTGGATGTACTTTGGAGACAGTTCAGAGCATTACATCTCACAAAGGGCTTGTTTCCCACAACAGTGCAGCATTGAAATCCAAGGCATCCTGAACACCATCTTTGTGCCTCTGTCCCATCATGCCAAGATGGTTTTGGCCTTCACAGCAGCTCATTAAGTCCTCTCCCTTCTTTCCTAACCTCTAAATTTCAAAAGAACACTACATACCCTTATTACCCAGGCAACCTCCCCACATCTGAACTCTGCTATTGTCTTCAGCTAACTAACACACAGCTGGTGGGGAAGACAGCATCTGCATGGTCAATTGTTCTTCTGGTACTTAGTTTTTCCTTCTCTTCTTAATGGTGACACTATCAGCGATCTCTTGAACAGGAAAACTGGTTCAGCCTGTATTTTTTATTTGCCTTGCATCTTCCCTTCATTACTCCAAATATTATCTAAATTCTACCATATATTATTTTCTAACATTCACTAACTCTAGCAATTATGAGTGCTATTGCACCCCTAAACTCTGTTACCTCATATCTGTAACAATATATTCATTTATGTTGGGAACCTGGCCCATATCCCATAGCACATGGGGATGGGAATTCAGAAATCGTTTGTATTTAAAACAAGAGGCTATAGGTATGTGCATCTGTCTTGTTTTTACAAATGTAAAAATAACCAACAGTGCAAGTTTTCAAAATCAAAGCATTTTTTTCCATTGCAAAATTGATTACTTTCCCTTGCTAAAAAGGTAAAGGTACCCCTGCCCGTACGGGCCAGTCTTGACAGACTCTAGGGTTGTGTGCTCATCTCACTCTATAGGCCGGGAGCCAGCGCTGTCCGCAGACACTTCTGGGTCACGTGGCCAGCATGACAAGCTGCATCTGGCGAGCCAGCGCAGCACACGGAAACACCATTTACCTTCCCGCTGGTAAGCAGTCCCTATTTATCTACTTGCACCCGGGGGTGCTTTCGAACTGCTAGGTTGGCAGGCGCTGGGACCGAACGACGGGAGCGCAGCCCGCCGCAGGGATTTGAACCGCCGACCATGTGATCGGCAAGTCCTAGGCACTGAGGTTTTACCCACAGCGCCACCCGCGTCCCTTTTCCCTTGCTACAGAATCATTAATTGAAGGGGAGAATGTTTGCATAAAGATAGCTACCAGTTGTGCAGAATTATTTATAAGAAATATTTGTTTTTACTAGTTATGCAAACTTGTTATATCCCTTGCTATTTCCCTTGCGATAAGATACATATTACTCTGATTGAATTGTGTAACATTTTGTTTAGAGCTCTTCAAAGAGATTTGTCTTCAGACAACAGCAATGAAGAGGTATATGGAATTAAAGCTGGAGGAACACTGAGAGAAAGGGACACTATGTGGTACAGTCTGAATGTAGCAAGACTAAATACACTGTTAGTATTTCACAGAAGTTGATTGCATGCTCTTGAATAAAGGAGTAAAAGTTTTTCAAACACTTGCATGATCAACAGTGGAGAAGATATAATGAGGATTGTGACAAACGACTCAATATACTATTTAGAACAAAGGAAGCACTGTACAAACTTAATTTGTAGTTGTGCCTGGCAAGGGACTAATTGGGAAAAACGTTACAACATATAAGTATCACGTCCCAAGCAGTTACACTACATAGCCCAAGTTCAATAAAGGAACAACAAAACACATGCCTACACAGTTCATTGTCATAATAAATTGAATAGAAACTTTCCCTTGCAAAATCAGAACAGAATGCATTAACACACATAGTCTCCAGAGCCTATCAATGGTTTTTGCATCTTCATGGCCTCTTTAACAAATTTGGTAGTTCTGTGTGACATAAAGTAATTGTATGGCCAATAAAAAATGCAGACAACATTTCCTTATAAAGTTTACCATATCCCTTTTCTTGTGGCAACCAGGTGGAAGGTATCTATTCTCACCAAGTTGAACCCCATAGCACTCCTTCACCTCCATCAACTGCAAAGAAATTCAGGCTACATTTAGTCAACCACCACCTCAACTCATGTGAACAAGTAAGGATAGATATGGGGTACTTTCTTGGAAGAATATTATTATTTTTATATAGCTTATTGGAATGCCATTCTATTACAAGTGCCCCTGTAGTGTGAATTTCAACATCATATAGTTGCTCTTATATGTTATATAATCCTGAGTTGTCAGCCAGGATAACCAGCGTTTGGGGGAAAGAGTTTTTCCTCATCTGATAATTAACTAAAAAACCTCAAGGAGCGATGGAGTTCAATGTACTTACAAAACTATGGTGACAATAATGAAGACAGTTTTCAGAATCCTACCACTTGTTATGGGAGACTCGTTCAGTTGCACTCCAGATGCAGAGAGCTCTGATGACATCTCCCATGCTGATATAGCAACCATGATAGATTAGAGTAAAACCTAAAATGCATGAAGCCTTGAAGTACAAAAACTATGAAAATGCTTGAGCACACCTTAGAATCACTGAATAAAGTACTGGGGTGGTGACAGCATTTAAAAACAAACACTACATTAAAAAAGCAAAAAATAAAATAAAAACAAGCTGCAGAGCCTAGATAAACCACAGCTCTGGCTGCCATCTTGACAACTGAAAGTGGAGTACATATGCAATGTACAAGAAGTGAATCATCCATCTGCTTCCTCCAGTTCATCACATATATCACTCCCCAACGTACTGTAGGATGCTGACAAAAGTGCAGACGTCATTGTTGAATTCTGGGACCTTTTGAAGGCCTTATCAGTTGCCGCTGTATTATTCTGATTATGATTGTTATTATTATTATTAGCCAGTTATTGGCTTTGATCCAAAGTCATGCTTTAGAGTACACCGGTTAAAATAATAGGACTTATTATTTCAGTGGGTCTACTCTAAGCACAACAAAGTCTGGATTTAACCACTTACGTGGCACTTTTCTGAGAGGAAAATATATTATTTGAATAAGTTACACATGTCAAAAATGATGCACAGCTGTGGGTATCGAGTGGGTATTCTTAACACTGCTTAGCTGAGGTCATATTAAAGTGCTTTTCTTTTTTATAATTTATTTATAGAATGGAAGGAATGAATTGGTTTGTATGTGATGTGATCCAACAAAACTCCCCCCCACCCATTAAGGTAAAGGACCTGGTTATTAGAGCACATGATGCATTGCACATATAATTCAGAATTTACAGCCCTCATGTTCAGGCCCAGAGACTCTGCCACAAACATCTGAATTCCAAGTAAGATTTATTTCCAAACATCAGAGGATGGTAGAAAGCAATTATTAAACTTCCAGAAATATACTTTTGCTGAAGTCATCCTGTTCAGACAAATACTCCCATTGATTTCATTGTGTGTGTGTCACAGAAAGGAAGAGATAAATAGATAAAATGAGAAGAACAGTTATTTAAAGCTATTGAGCAAATACCACTAAATTTAGACTCCAAATCTGATTTGCTGAAAAGCATGAAAAGTTGAAATCTTAAAAAAACCAGTCACAGTGTATTTTCTTGTAAATCTGTAGATAAACTAAATTCTACTGCCATTTAAAAGCCTACAAATTCAATACCTAGTTTATGTCGAAAGCATATTGCATTTGGTTGCCGCCACATTATTATATCTAAAATAGCTGATACTGACAGGCCAACACGAGAGGTAGATAGGCCTAAATTTGGATCTTTCAAATCTCCATTTTTCACTGCAATATCTAAATCCTTGCAATTTGCTGTGGCAGCAGTGGTTGATAGTTCAAGGTAGTGTGTTAATGGAAGTGAGTGTGTTTGCAAAATGGTAGTAAGAATATTCCTGTTCCCAGATCTGCCATGTACACATATCTACGGATTCAGATGTAACAACTGAGCTGGTCCAGAGCAGGCCTACTTTAGAGAGAGGGAAATACTAGTAAATAGAATATTTCACACAAGAAATTCTGACCAATCAGAGAGGCAGAGGCATTTGTGCACTATATTGTAAATGTAGCCAACAACAATTCTCACGCAAATGCTTTCTACATGCAAGTACATATATAAGAAAATGGAATGCTGCATCAAGTGTACCATCTGTGAGATTTATCTAAAGCTGAACACTGACCAAGGTATGCTACTGATTCTTTTTGGGTTTTTATTTATTACTGAGGATTTGTGTTGAGACCAACCCAGAGAACATGATACATAATGAATAAAAGAAATAAATAAATGAAATGAAATATGAAAATATGGCTTTAATATGATGCAAGAGTTGTTTTCATACACAGTGTCCTTACCCATTCACTAAGAAAGGCCTATGAACTCCATGCAGATTCCCATCAGAAGAATCCCAAACAGAATTAATACACTACCAACTCTTTTAGTCTTACAAATAATCCTTTTAAGTAGATGTATATGGATTAAAGCCAATTGAATCCCATTCAACATCCATCATGATATTGTTTAAGTTAGTAAAAAAAGTCCTTTCTGACTTTTTTTTTGGGGGGGTGGAAGCAAAATGCCAGCAACATGGTTCAATTTTTAAAATGCAACTTTATCCAACCAATTTTAAAGCTTCTCTCTCACAAAGTAAACAAACTTTCTTGGTTTTCTTTTGTTTTAAGGTCATGATGTTCTTATTTTCAGCCAACAGAGCACTCTTGGCACATTAACATCCTCTATAATTACCTTTCAGCATCAGCCCAATTCTCTTTTCAGGAAGGATTGTAGGAGATCACTCGCATGTGCTATGCTGTTTATTTTGAAGAATGTAGTGAGGAAGAATAAAAGCCCTGACATGTAATCAAAATGTAACTCTGTGTTTTGCCAATCAGTTGCTCATCAGGGCAAAAGTAGCAGGAATAGCTACCCTTATTTGAGTGCCAGGGGTGCTTTAGGTAACTGCTAATGTTAGCAACACTGCTCTTTCCAGGCAAGACTTTTTTGTAGTTCAATCAAAGAGGAGGGAAAATCAAAGTGATTTTCTGCAGTAGTCTAATATTAATATTACAAGCTGACACTTGTCCAGTCCCTTTTCAAGAAGTGATAGTGAACTTCCTACAGACAAGTGTTGTATTTCAGAAGGAGAGATGGGAGTGTCAGGTAAGAGCCATATTATTTATTCATATGTACATTTACATCCAGGCCTTCAGCAAAATCTTTCTCAGATCTTTCTCAGATCATATTGAGCATAACAAAAAGATCAGAATGTACTGTACTTTACTTGTTTCAATTCACCATTGTACAGAAACAATGTCCTATTCCATCATAAAGCTAAGCAGTTTTTGAGATCCCAAATAAGCATTAATATTAACCTCTATAAAATCTTAACCTGGCATCCCATCATCCTCTATAAATCAGAACTCCTTATAGTAACAAAATGGGCTTAATCTATTTTCTGTGAATCGACCTTTTACACATATTTTATAGAGACAACTTAAATGTTGCAAGCCAACATTTTTTGCATCTTCTAGTTAAATGTGGGCCTACAAGGATTTAAATTATCAAGACCAATGTTTCCCAACCTTGGGTCTCCAGCTGTTTTTGGACTACAATTCCCATCATGATCCGACCATTAGTCTTGCTAGCTAGGGATGTTGGGAGTTGCAGTGCAAAAACAGCTGGAGACCCAAGGTTGGGAAATACTGATCTAGACACTTTTCAGATATTACTTTTTTAAAAAGTCAACATACTCTTCAAAACGTGTTTTTGGAGTGCATATTGCATTATCAGTACAATTAAATGTGTTGATTTGGGCCTTCTTATTTAATTATGACATTGAATAGCACTCAGGCTTGGAAGTTTTTTACTTCTGCTATTCTGAGCAAGCAGTTGCTTCAGCTCAAACATATTGCGATTGCTTAAAAAGAAATGCATTCTTCCTTCACCAGCCTAACAACACAATGCTTTCCAAAGAAACAAGCTTCAACCATGCTTCATAAAATCCACATCAACTATATTACCAACATAAAACCTGAACCTTGGGGGTTCGTATATCTAAAACAAATGACCCCAGTGATTACTGTCTATTTTATTTGTGCCTCCCATATGCTCTCCCACTTCTTTCAGTTATTGAGAGATAACATGCATTCTAAGATTCTAGATGAGTACACAGTTAAGAAGTTAATAGGATGCCCAAATAATTCTGACATTTTAACCAACAGAATTGTTCCAAAATGTGTCCTTCCAATTTTTTTCCAAGGTCCCCACCCAACAAGATGTATGTGTTTCTTGTTAATGAACCAAGTTTCTCTTCTTAATTCTTGCCGTTTGTTTAGGCAATTTTATTTAGCCTTTTATTTAGTTCCATCCACAACAATTGTAGCAATCCGTATGTGGGTTTCAGTGAGATAGATTACTCTGACAAAGATGCACATACACATACAAACATACGAGGAATGTGGTGGATGAAAATAACATGTTGTATTTGTACCCTAAAAAAACCATGAAACATGGTTTGTAATTGACTATGAAACCCAGTGGTTCTGGACAAGCCACTATTTCACAGAATTACTGTATGGATGACCAACTATAAAGCACACTGCATGCTGAAAAGACCTTCAGAAATGATTAAAATACAATCTCTCTTCAATGCAAATTTTATCAAAAGCAATCTGACCCAAAGAACTGATCTTGAAGGCATATGGTCTAGTTCTACTGATGAATCAATAAGGTCTAGCCTTGGATGTGGTATTCTTCAGAGTTATAGCAGAGTGCGAAATTGATCAATAAATATCCTGTTTGCAGTTAAGTCATTTTTAGGACATGGAATTTTCCCAGTTGAAGAACAATATGAATTTGCAAATTTGCACCCGTCTATTTCTTGAACCTTAGCAACACCATGCTCCACAAACTACCCCGCTAAGCAGATGTGAATGCTTAGGCTACTGTCTTCCATTGCCTCTTCTCTTAGCTCTAACTGTTGTTCTGCTGAATATCTTCAGGGCAGTACTAAATTACTAAATACAATTGATCCAAAGTCTACCCAGAGATAGCAAAAAAAAAGAAAAGAAAACAGCATTTTCACTTAAGATAATAGCATCCAGTGACTTACATTCCTAAGGACATGAAATACAAAATAATTATGTGAGATACAATCCTCAGTATCCCTAATTATCATTGGTTTGAAAATGTGCAACAGTTTGCTCTTAGGCATTTTATAAACCTGCATTGTTGATGTTGCTTAAAAAAAAAGATGCTGCGGGTCTTAATTCTAAATGTGTTTGATGGAAGGGAAGCAGGGCAGGAAAATGGCTTGTGCAGCTAATTTGCATATCACTGCCTGTGCTCAGCTGAGGGGGGGGGGAGAGATGAGAACAGAGAATTGAAGAAGTCACATCCAAAATGTCAAGCTGTGCTTGAAGAATGATAGAAGACAGACTCACTCTCTTTCTGCCTGTGTAAAAGCCTTGCTTTGACATAGAGTGAAATTAACAAACTTAGCCATTTCAGTAGAACTCTATCACCCCCTGCTGGACAGAATAATTCAGTAAAAAGAGCAACCTAGAAAATGCAAGTCCAGAAGTAATCCCAGTTGGTGAAATTCCACCCCCCCCCCTTTCTTAGATATGCTTTATAAATAAAGTCTATGGCATGCATCTGTCCAGCTTTTCTCCAGCATGCATACACACACACAAATATATATGAACTTCCATGTAGCTAGTTGCCGTAATACCTATAAATCCTTTCCCAGGGAGGGCGAAACAAGCTCCTCCAGCAATTTAACTGACTCTTTAAGTCATGCCAAAAACTTGTCTAAACAGTTTGAAACGCTGCAATTAATTTGCACAAAGGGGTTCTGTTAGTGCGTCCCATTCATACAGTGCAATGTTCCTTCTGCCTGTCCAAAAGTAGTGGAATCCTGAAGTAACCTAGGAGTAAGAAGCACACAACAGGCACAGACCAGCCTCTGTTTCAAGCGAAGCACTGCTAAAATGTACGTTTAAACACACAAACATATATCCGAAAACCAAAAGCGCCGAGGTGCAGCTTCTGCCTTTGCTTTCTTATTGCAATGCAACTGCCATTCAGTTCTAAGGATGTATACATGCCATGCACCACCTTGTATCAGAACGGCTGCGTGCATACCTACACAGATGTGCCATACACAACACAGCACCCAGTGTCTGCTGTTGGCAAATTTAATCCAGGAAAGCTCTCCTTGCAGAACCACAAGGAGACAATTTTTTCCTCTTGTGGGGGTGGGGGGAACCTCCAGATTTCCTCACTGGCAAGGACTCCCAACCCCTTTCAAATTCATTCCAATTGGGTAAATCCAGTTTAATTAGTATGTGAAGGAAGGCTTTACATTCAATCCCATTCCTTTTACTGCAGTACCAGGAGAGGGGAGGGGAAGGGGAAAAAAATCAAAATCAGCTGTGAAGAAACAAGGACAATCATTGTTCCGAATGATCAGAGAAAGATTAGCCCCCAAGAAAACTGCAGTTAGCATACTCGTTCTCCATCGTATATCACAGACGTATATATCAACGGGGAGATCTTCCTCGATTTAAGAAGCTGACCAATGCAAAAGGCCAAATGATATTTCAAGTGTCAGGTTGCTGCTGCTACTGGCGATAGGAGTGTGAGGGTGGGGGGGGCGCGTTATTTTAATTGCATTATAAGCATCACGAAGAGATGGAGGAAGATTGAGGGGCTCATGGAACAAGGGAAGGAAGGGAAGCGAGGGGGAATCGTTCTCCTACCTTGCCCGCTACTGAGGAACAATCCGAGCAGGTAAAGAGTCAGGCGGTTCATTTTCAGGAGCTCCCGTTGGTGGACAGTTCCCAAGTTAAGAGGCGCCGCGCGGAGGCGAAGCCAGCAGTCTCGCTCCTACTTTGCCGCCGCCTCTGCTGCTACTGCGTGGCTCTCCTCGCGCTCAAGTCTCCTCACCCCTTCAGTCAAAGGCGCGCGCCCGCCGCGCGCCCGCTCGCACATAGACGCGCGCCGCGAGAGCAAACTCCAGCCCCGAAGCCTCCTCACCAGCGCCGTGCGCCGAGTGACTGCAAGCGCCTCTTTGCGCCTCGCTATATCAAGGAGGCGGCGGCGGTAGCAGCAGAGGAGGAGCCGTTACACACACACACACACACACACACGAAGGAAGGAATGGGAAGTATCCCTCCGCCGGCACACATGCAGGGCTTGATTTAAAACGCGCACACACACACACACACGGGAGCCGGTCCAGCTCGACGAGCGGTAAACAGCGAAGAAGGGAGAGAGAGAGAGAGATTCTTCCGCGCCTTTTTGGCGCTCTGGCGCTGCTTCTTACAACATTCCGCGCCTTTCCCGCCCTGGCGGAATGCCGCCGAGGGGGAAAAGGGCTCTGCTGGCTGGCTGCGAGCAGCTTTTCGAGGAGAAGAGGAAAGGGAGCTGCCCCCGGAGCTGGGGGGAGGCGCGAAAGGGCAAAAGGCATGTGGCGAGGCCAGGCAGAACAGGAAAGAGAGAGGGGAAGGGGGGAAAAAGTTTGCAGGAGCTGAAAGGCGACGGATATGCAGATTTGGAGGGGCTGCGTGGGCTCACATGCCTGGGCAGTGCGACAGGTTGCACCGAGGTGCGGGGAAGGAGGGAGACGAGTCGGGAAGGGAAGGCGGCTGCTGCTGCTGCTGCTGCTGCTGCTGGAGGAGTCTGTGGTCAGAAAGGTTTCTACAGTGACAAAATCTGCCTGCTAGGTGCTGCAAGCGGGGTGGGCTGCGGTGGGTGAGGCTCCAGAACAACGCGGGGAGTGGCTGTCTGTAAAGACATGTCTGTATCTGCGAGGGGAGGCGGTTTTCTTTTCTTTTTTTCTTGCTTTTTTAATGAGGAGGAAAACAAAATGGCTGTAAGGAGAAAAGGGAAAACAAATCGGGCATCTGGAAGGCCACCTGAGACCGGCGTGGGGATGAATGGCTGGAGGCTATGCCGTCCAAACGGGAATGCCCAAAGTTGAGGTGAAATTTCCATGGGGAATATAGGACATAACGGGAGAGCAGGTGAAAGGGCAGAGAGAGAACCACATCATCTTTGGGTGATGAGGATTTAAAAGGCGCTGAAATAATATGCATGGTTGAAAAGGCAAGGAATGGCTAAGTGTGGGTCGATACACCAGAAACAAAGATTCTCTCTCCAAACCAGCAAGTCTGCATGGAGAAGAAGCTATGCAACCAGTGCAGGTGCAGATTGGCATCTGGATTGTTACTTACTGCATTTATACCCCTGTCATTTCTCCATTGCACTCAAGGCAGCGTACCTAGTTCTCTCCCCAAATGCATCTTCACAAGAACCCTGCAAAGTACATGCTAGATTAAGAGATAATGATTGCTCCAAATCTCTCCCCTTCATGCTGAGTTGGGATTGAACCTGAATCTTTCCAGTCTCCAACACTGTAATAATGATGGACACCTGGCTTCCAATGTTCACCTGCATTGTGCTTCTTAGGTCACCCCAATATAGCAGTTTGACCCATTTAAAGCGGATGAATATGTTCATACCCTTATGAGGCCATTGACTGGGTGCAGCTAGAGCTGAATTGACTCCATATCTTTGAGCCAGTGCTGGTTTATATCTAAAATTAAAAATCAGGAACATGAAGTTTGTAATCAATCTCACGAAAAGCCATCTGAAAATGTTCAAAATTTTGTGTAAGCCAAGTGTTTGCTTCTCTATTCATATTATCTAGAAAGCTGTCATTCGGGATGCACACTGGGTTTGATCCAGGAACTGTCATTCTTAAAGTAGACTCATTGAAATCAGTGGTTACTGAGTCAATCATGAGCCTACTCTGGCTATATTCACACATCTGAATTGCTAGAAATTTCTGAGAACAGCATTATTATGAACTACGTTAAAAGAGGGGTATGAAATGCACCTCTGCACTGTAGTTACTAAGATTGAATTTGGTATATATGGAGTTCTTTTTAGACTAGGGAAATCTGAAAATCATACATCAAATTGTCAGATCTCATGAAATATGCCGTCAAATTCCAACATGAAACAGTGAAACATAACAAAGGCTGTGTTAAGTTATTGGACTTCCAGTGCCACTTTGGAACATAGAAATATGCCTTATACTGAGTCAGACTCATTGGTCCTTCTACGTCAATACTGCTTACACTGACTGTCAGTGGCAGCAGCTCTTTAGGGTTTCAGACATGTGTCTCTCCCAGCCCTAAATGGGGTTGAACCTGGGGTTCTCTGCATGTGAAACTTGTCTCCTATTACTCAGTTAAGGCTCTCCCACAGTTAAATCAAGTAATCTTGAATTCAAGTAAAAGTGATATGAATTAACTTTCAAAGATTTTCAGTAGCAGCTCAACACATATATCTATGCTTACAAAATGCAGTCTGAAATTACTAGCATATTGTGTATGTGTGTGTGTGGAGATTGAGTGTTCATCCATCTACACACTTGTCAGCGTGCCATCTGTATTCTCTAAGAACAAAAAAAAATCATGTTTATATGATGACAGTTAAGGCTTGAAGGGAGGAAGATTAAAATAATATTATATCCAAGAAAATATAATAACTTTTGTGCTAGGCATTGCTCTCGATTTCCAGCTTGGACCTGTTATTTCCTGGGTACCAGGCAGAATGGAAAGAAACATGTGGATTTACAATTATATCAAACAGAGAGGAAGACACAAAGCCAATCTCATGAAGGCATATGGAATAGCAAGAGTGCTAGGATGGGAGTTTAATTACATGGGGAGTCTATGGGGACAAGGGGATGAAAAGGATGAGGAGAAGGTGAAAGGGGGGGAATTATGTAGGAAGTATAAAAGGAAGTACTAATTAAAAGAAGGTTTATGATAAAGGGGCAAATGTAGAGATAGTGGTGTAGTGATTATGCAGACCTGGCAGAAGATGAGTAAAATCTTCTGAGTGTTGTTATTATAAGAAGGCTTTAGAGACTGTGGCATGGACTATTTGCTACATAACCAAACAATGGCTTAACATGGTGGCAGCAGGACCAAGGAAGGAACAAAGGAGTTACCATTTTCACTATACGTAAAAATGTACATTACTTGTCCATGGTTAGCTATGCGTGGGTGAGAGCACTGGATAACTACTTCAAGGCTCAAGATAGCATAACAAGGAGAGCCATGATGTTATTTCCTATGATGCAAAATATTATTTTTGTCATTTTTAAAATCTGTAAAGTTTCATCATTGAAACCATATTTCACCTGGATCTACAAAAAAATATGTACATCCTCATACGCCAAGGTGATGTGAAATTATCATATTCCAAATTAACCTTGTTTGGGCATTCCGTTGCATGTAATTAATATTGTGTGAACCAGGAGAGGAGGACTGCGGTCTCTCCCCCCCCCCCCATCTTCCCCACCATATGCCACTTGCTTAGATAGCTTAATAAGATGTGAGTAGACAGAAATCTATAGGATAGTTCCATCTGTAGTAGTTAGCTATGGTAGCTAATAGAACATCCACTACTTCCTTAATGCCAAGCTTGTGAACTTCCCAGAAGTATTTGCTTGGCCATGGTGGGAAACATGTTGCTGAGCTAACAGGTCTATGATCTAATCTAACAGAGCTCTACTTATTTTCACTGTTGGTTAAATATTTAGGGTGAAATGTATACAGACTTATTGAAAAAGACTTACCATGCTCCCTAATTCCACCATTGTCTGATGTCTTCAGCCTAGCTTACTGTAGCTCAATGTCAGAGTACATGTTTCTCATACAGAACGTCTTCAGTTACAAGAAACAAGTAGCTGTGTACATGCAAGAAGTCTGCCTGAGACTCTGGGAAACTGTTGCCATTCACAGTCCTGGATACATATGCTAACTAGGAATAACACAGCTTCCTGTGTACCTCTGCTTTGTCATTTTACATTCATCCCATGGTCTTCAGCCTACCCTTCTGTTGTTCTGTATAGTTCCTGAAAGCTATGCTCCACTGAGACAGGCAAACTTCTCAGTGACCCCCAGGGCAAGTGGCCAGCATTTCACATTTATTGTTGTAAGACACTGTGCTTTTTATACAGGCCTACTGACACCTATTATTTGGTTTTGTCCCCATAGGTTATAGCTGTGTTGGCATTGTATTCCAGATTTTACAGTGAGCATTTCTTTGTCATTTACAGCCCCTGAGTTGGAAATATGTTCAGAGTTCTTGTGCTCCCTGCTTTCTTGAACTGGTGCTTGGTATTCACTTTGTTGGTTGCTACCAGTCCTCAGGAGAGCTCACATCCACCAATTAGATCTAAACTGCAGGATTCTGGCCAGATTCTTTCCTAGCTGGACAGTAAAGTATTTGGTGAAGAAGTGATGATTATTTGAATGCAATTTCAGGGCTTAACTCCCCTCCCCCTTCAATGTCACCTTCTTTCCTTACTATTGTGTGCATTCACTTGCCAGTCTTTTCATGTTAAAATATTTAAATAATATTAGAAAAGTGGATATTTGGGAGCCTTCCATGTGTTTTGAAAGTGTCACAAATTCTCACACCTATTCATTTACTCGTCTATAAAATTGCTGGTTTGGGCTTCTTTATTAATGCAAATAAAAAAACCCCATTCCTTTTATATGAATGTAGTAGACTGTTTGTGTGATATGCAGTCAATTCAATGCTATGAAGGACCTTTTCTCAGAAAAACAGCACCTAAAAATACATGTATATATTTTATAACCAGTGAAGCAAATGACGTTTGCACTCTCTTTTCACATTATAATGTAGCAGGAAAGTTTTACTCAGAAGCTATATTGCATTGCTATTTGCCAGTAATGAGACTGTTATCTCCCTAGTTGGGAGAACCCCATGCAAAAGTAGGTGAATACAAGTCTACAGTTTCCATTGATATGACCTGAGCACACGTACTGATAGTAACAAAGCATCATATGGTTTTAAATCATTTTAAAAATACGGGACATAGAAAGAGTGGGAACAACTTCTAAAGTACATTGAAGATGTGATGTTCCATCCTCTACCACCTTTTTGGCTCCAACTCCTATTCAGACAGGCCTCTTTTATTATTATTGTGGGTGGATGCTTGGCTAGAACTCCTTGGTTCACAGCAACCTTTTCTCGCTTTGAGATCCACCTCTCCATGACTACCTTGGGGGAGGGAGATGATGTCTTCAAACTCTTCTGCTTTTCTCCACACTCTTTATATACTTACACAATTTCAGATTTCATAGCTAGCTTTTCATTGCTCTGCAACACAACTTTAAAGCTAGAATCCAGTCCATGGCTACTGTACCTCAACCCCTCACCCCCCTTCTGCATGCCTGCAGTCTTCCCTGTAATGGGGTGCACACATCACAATATCTTACAGCAGTAGTTGATATGGCCTGTAGAATACTTTTATATGGTTTTGGGTTTTTTTTAAAAAAACCTTTATTTATAATTTTTCTATGATATAATAACAAAAAAATAGAACATAATATAGCTAATAAGTTGCCCTCTCCCAGATTTATTGGTGATTTATTTAGAATTTATTTGTATTTTGGCAATAATTCCTATAGACTTAGGGCTGTTTCAATGGCTGGTGCTTCTGCTGTGTGCTGTTCAACAGAGATATCGGTCACACCTATGAGATCAGAATCAGTAGCTGTAATTGATGTCTCTATTCTTCATCAGCAAGGAGCTGAAAATGTAGCAACCCCCAACATTGTCCATGCTGCCAGTTGTGTACACATGTTGTCTGCAGTCCCTTCGGAATAATGAGCATATTGCAGTACGCTCATTATATGGCACTATAAATTGCTTGGGCCCTGGAAATTCTGTCTCTCCCGTGAATGATATCAGTGGCCAGATGCAGACAAACTTTCTGAGGGAAACTGAGATGATTTTGTTAGGAACGAGATGCTGAAAGTATATCCTGAGGCCTTTGTGAAGGCAAGACAAAGGCAGCCTTTAGGAGAAAGAAGCAAAATTCTTCAGTGGATTCTGGTCCACTGAAGGTGCATTAAATTGGACAGGTTAGTGTAGGAAAAATGACATGTACTGCTCCCCTAATTGCTTAAATGTTTTTGGGAATAAGGATAAACTCAAGGATATGGTAAAGTGTTTCTCCAAATAATGACTGAAAGCCCAATAGAGTCAATAGCCCATTTCCCTTTATTTCAGGAGACATGCTACACTGTGAATAGCTTGTGTAAGTATCATTCTTTCTGTGTTCAGTGCTGTAGTGCCAGGTAGAAAATTTAGAAAGTATGGCATGCCTACAGGTTTTATAGCCATTATATGTGTTGTGCACTGACAGTAGAAGGCAGGCATAGGCAAATTTGGCCCTTCAGATGTTTTTGGGACTACAACTCCCATAATCCCTAGCTAACAGGACTAGTGGTCAGGGATGATGGGAGTTGTAGTCCCAAAACATCTGGAGGGCCGAGTTTGCCTATGCCTGGTATAAAGCATCCTTTTCAGGTACAAAGAAAACTGGTGCAGGTTCTGGGAGTAGTGTGTTGAAAATCATCAAACTATAGGGAATTCCAGATGAATCTTGTGAATGTCCAACAATACAATGACAACTTATGACAGTCATCAAAATGAAATTGTCAGTCTTTACCAGCACATTCCTCTAACAAGTTGGGGAAAATGCATTTCTTATGGAGTAGTCCTAAAACTAAGACAACATGCCTAAATTATCCATATTTTGAACAAGCCCTGTTTCGGGCATATGATAACAGAATGAAAAACAAAACCAAAAAGACAAGGGGTGAAGACCAATACCACACCAGTGGATTTGACAGGACTTTCTCCTTCATCTTCTCCCACCACATCCTCTGATCCTCTGAGGCAGATTTTGGGAGCTTGTGAGTGGTGGGGGGGGGGGGGAGAAAGAGAAGAAGGTTCTCAGATGTATTTCCTGATATGTGGATGCCCTTCCTGTGAGGTGTGTCAATGTCCATCATAACTGACTTTCATATAACTTCACACACACACACACACACCAGACATAACAACCTTTAAATTAGCAACTGTAAGATATACAATTGCCTTAATGGTAGATGAGGGCGCAGACTTGGCATGTATAACTGAGACTTGGGCAGATGGACCGGATGGTTCTACATTTGCCCAGCTGTGCACACCTGGATACATGGTGCAGCATATTCCAATCAGAAGGGTAGGGGATTTGCAGTTTCCTTCACCAGGAGACCAATCCACATGGTGTCTGGGTTTGATAAATAGTTTGTGGTTTTGAGACAGAAAGGCAGAATAAGGATGTTGCTGGTATGCCTTCCACCCCGCTCTTTGCAACCTCCCTGACCAAACTGGCGGAAGTTGTCTTAGATGTGGTTGGAGAACTCTCACACAGCGGTGCTGGTGGACTTCAGTATCCAGCTGATGCTGCCTCAAATGAGGCTGCCTCAGTAAATCAGTGACCCAACACATGTAGCTGAGCATCCCTTGGCCTGGTATTTGTCTCACAACAGTTTAGCACTATTCCAATGATTGGTGGGCTCACTGTGAGTACATTGTTGCAGATGGACCCTTTCCTGGTGAGATTTGGGCTAAATGTTGCTGCTCCGCTCTGCAAGGGTGTGGGACCAATGTAGTTCAGATGTAAAAGCAATCTTTGGGAAGGAATCAGAGCACATGGGGGGTAGGATATAGATGGAATGACAGCAGGTAGCATATGAACCTTGTTTCTTCAAGGTCAAACCATGTCTTAACCTTACATCTGAACCTAACCAGAGACTGTTACCACTTTCATTTCAGATAATAAATTCATGTTAATAGTTGACTCTATAGTTTTAAATGTTCATGAAATAGTTGCCAGGTCAGTTTGGTAGCTATAGGGGCCTTTTAAGTATTCAATACTTGAATCTTTGTAATGATGACTAAAAGACTCATGACACATACAGGGCCTGACTCGTGTCCTTGGGAATTCTAGATAAAAAGAGCAAAGCTTCCTGCCTGATGCCACAGAAAATTAGGACTTATTTTCATACAACAAGCAAACACAACTAAGCTGTCATCTTCAAACATTTTGAATGAATGTTGATGAGCCAAAGTGAGTAATCATCGAAAATGCAATGCTTTCTCACAATTAAAAATACAATTGAGTAAGCACCAACATTGATTAGAACAGTGAGCAAGACCATTACAATGATGTACCATGGTGTAGCAAAGATGCAAAATATCAACAAAAGACTAGTGTTAGCATGGCCTTTTCTGTTTTAAAAGCATCTCAGAGTACATATTTTAAAGAGTTAAATCTTTTCCATTTACTTTAAATCTTGTAGGGGCCTTTTTGGAAAATTCATTTTCCTATACCATACAGAAAGTTTCTTGAAATAGCTTTGTTCCAGTGTAACTTATATTGTTAGGGAGTTTAGGAAAGATTTGCTTTTGAAACTGAAGTTTGTGAAGATTATTTGTCCACAGATATCAATACCAACAAGCAGTTACTGGGATAGCAAAGGGTGAAACTTTCCTACAATTTAATATTCTGTCCAATGTAGCTCAAGGTAAAGGTAAAGGTAAAGGTACCCCTGCCCGTATGGACCAGTCGTGTCCGACTCTGGGGTTGCGTGCTCATCTCGCTCTAGAGGCCGTGAGCCGGCGCCGTCCGAAGACACTTCCGGGTCACGTGGCCAGCGTGACGAAGCTGCAGCTGGCGAGCCAGCACCAGCGCAGCACACGGAAACGCCGTTTACCTTCCCGCTATATAGCGGTACCTATTTATCTACTTGCACTTAAGAGTGCTTTCGAACTGCTAGGTGGGCAGGAGCTGGGACCGAACGACGGGAGCTCACCCCGCCGCGGGGATTCGAACCGCCGACCAGCTCAAACAACATCTAAATTGTGTTAATCATTATAATTGACGCTAGTAGCAATAACAACAATAATAATTTCTATATTTCTTAGATACTATGGTGTAGCTTCCAGGCTTCTATTGGTGATGGTGATGATAACAGTCTAAATTCTAATGAGAATACAATCATAAGCTGTACTCCAAAGCCTCAAGGCCTTCTTCTCACTAGGATATATACCGCAAAACTCTCTCTCTTTGTGTGTGTGTGCACGTGTGTGCTTAGAAAACAATCAGGGAAGTTATTATCTAATTAGAATAAGACCCAATAAGTGGATTAATAAAACAACTCCGGACAGGAACACTCTAAATTAGCGTGAGAGGAATCAGCCTCAGGAGAGATATGGCAGTGTGATGAACAATGTGTCTGTTTTGCACTTCCATTGTCAACTTGCTTTCTAAAGCAGAATCATCAGTATAGTTCCAAAACCACAGATTCTCCATGCAGCTAACAGTGTTATTCAGATACAAGTTTCTTAACATTTTTATTCTGTTCTTGTTTAATGATACACCTTTTAATTTAGGAACAAAAAATGACCAACATTACGATGAAGTTCAAAGACGTTCAGAAAAGCATGCCTACTGATTAGCAATCATTAGTAAACTCCAAATATTGTTGCTTTCATCCATGCTGCATGCACTTAAAAACACAAAAACAGTTTTGTATATGTAAATGTGAATAACTTATGTTTCATTGATTTCAGTAGAATCAGCATGACTTAGGCTACAATCCTAGCCCTACTTAGCTCAGATTATACCCCACTGATTCAAAAGAACTTTCTTCTTAGTATACATGGCTAGTTCCTTCCAGCTGAAGGAAAAGGACACTTTTAAGACCATTTACTTTAATGATGAGCTACAGTGTTATCATGAGCACATTTCAAAGGGTTTTCCCACTGATTACAGCAACAGTGGCAACAAACTCCAGTTTAAATGCAGCTGGGAGACCAGAGTGCAGCATTCACCCTGAGTCTGTGTTAGTGTCACTGTTTCTGGCTATACTCTTATCAGAAAATGCCAGCTTTCCAGCCTGGAGTCTGTATAATTTATCAGTGCTGCAAGAAGACCATACTTTATAACTTTGGACTGACTCACATTGCCAACAGCAATCATGTGCATAGGGTTTGTGAACCACATCCTTGTGTCCACCACACACCTGCTGATTGCATGGAGGCAATCTGGTATGGATTCTCATATGTATATGTCAAAGGTCACAGTTAAATTGCAAGTCCAGACTGATACATGTGAACATTAGTCAGGTTGTAAACAGAAAAAGTCATTATATTACCTTATAGCATCATCATTCATACACCCACAACAAAGTAATCACTTTGATAATATAAGCCCTGATCCCCGCACCCACCCTCAAATACCAGTCAGCAATCTATTTTGTCTCAAATAATCCTGGCTAGCTTTTGTGTTTTGTTTTAGGTTGGCTTTGTTTTATTTTTGTCTTCCCCTACATCATGACAGCTTGGCCACTTAGTCAAGCCATCTGGATTCTTATACTAAATCATTACTGGAATCATGCAGAAACCCAGCTTGGGGATCCTTGTTTGCTTTTTGTGGCAGACAATGTTGTGAATTACACAGAAGGGAGAACAATAATATGTGATGAGGATGTGAGTCAGAGCATGGAGCAGGCTTCCTCAGCCTTGGCCCTCCAGATGTTTTGAGACTATAGTTCCCATCATCCCTGGCCACTGGTCCTGCTAGCTAGGGATCATGGGAGTTGTAGGCCAAAAACATCTGGAGGGCCGAGGTTGAGGAAGCCTGGCATGGAGGATCAAGACAGAAAGAATAACATATTAACTTCAGGTTCCTTTAGGTCATGCTCTTAAATGTTCATAATTCATGTCACAATGCATTTTATCACTCATATGGCTGCATGGTCCTCCAGGTCCTCTTGGTAGTGTCTCCATAAAGAACAAAGACCTGAGAGATAGGAGCACCAGTGACCATGTGAGGATTCTTCTGTTTCTCATATTTGATTGATTCCTGCAGCTGAGGTTAGAGGTGATCTCCACTGATTATTCAACTTTCAACTATCTCTAATACCTGTGGCATATCACCACTTGGAACATCTAGGAATGGCTCTTCCTGCCCTCAGTTGCTGATGTCACTCCTCAGGTTGTAATAAGCATGTCACTTAATATTGCCATATAAATAGCATAATAAAGAAAAATCGTAAAACCTGTTACGTGAACATTTCAAGTAGCATAAATTACAATAAAGGTAAAGGGTAAAGGTATCCCTGCCCATAAATTACAATACACAAATATAATTAAAGCCCAGGAAAACAGTCAGGAAAACAAAAAGGTTCTACAATGGCAAGCATTAAGCAACCAACCAAGTCCACAGTGAACAAAGAATTTTTCAGTATATGCTAAAATTGTATCAAAATCTGCACATGCATTAATTGGAACTCTAATGTGACAAACTTGGCATTTTGGCTTCCTCAACTTTCTCCAGTCTCTATAGTCCAGGGATTCTGTTCCTCATCTCATTAGTCACTGAACCACAGTTCTAGTTGTACACACACTGAAGCTCCATTTCTTCTTATGACTGCAACTGTACTGTACTTTTGTTAAGTTACTCACTGCCGGTTATTGCATAATATTACTTGTCTTTGGCTTGTCCCATCCTTCCATGACTCAAAGCTATTTCTCTCCATTTTCTCAATCACTGGTGAGATTCTGGATGAAAAGAGAGCTTTTCTCACTTTAATTGAAAACTTTGACACAAATTAAGCTTGAATTTTCTCCAATATGTGTCCCCCCCCCCCTTGAAAAGAGAGCATGGTTGAAGTAACTTACAGTTTCTTTCTTTTCACACTTCCAATGATATTATCTTGTTTTGCAATTGTCACAATACCTTTTAGGATTATCATGATTTACTTATTGCTTGTGGGTCAGTCTACATAGTTTCTTTTTATGATGATTTTTAAAGACTAGGTTGTTTTTTGTATTCTACGAAAAGCATTTTTAAAAAAAACTCAGATGTTTGTGTGGCACATTTTAAAGAACATGTACTGGAACTATTGATACTGCAATCCTGTACATAGTGGGTAATGGTGCCTTCCAGATGTTTTGTGCTCTAGCTCCCATTACCCCCCAGCCAGCATGGTCGAAGGGATGATGAGAAGTAGTAGTTCACAATATCCAGAGAGTACCACGTTGGCTGCCTCTACTATGCATACTAACCTGAAAGGAAACTCCACTGGAATCAATGGGACAATACTGAATAGACAACTAGAGGATTTCTGAGAGAAGGTTGCTTTAAATTATGTTGCATGGAAATGAATTTGGATGTGGCTGTATGCATACCTTCCTGTAAATCTTATTTATAAATGGAATGTACTTCTGTGTTAACATGCATATGATTTGGATGCACACCATGCACCTGATCCTATTCATATTTACGAAAATAAATTCCACTGTGTTCGGCAAGGTTTACAGAAAAAAAGAGCTTCCTGGCTGATCACTATGATGCTGCTCTTTAAAGTTTAATGTTGAAAGCAAACAACTTGCAAAGCATAATGAGTTTGGCATTCTTAAGCCTCATATGAAACGTTGTTGTTGTTGCTGTTGCAGCAACTGAAACCACGATAAGTGACAAGGCATGTAAAATGGGTTGAACTCAGGCCATATTTTATTTAAGCAAACTTCTGCAAAAGGAATTAATTGTGTGGGCAACTATGGACAAGTCTACTCTGCCAACTGGGTCATGACCACTTTACCTGGACCACACAACTAAGGTACACAGGGAAGCCCTTGGTCTGAGCCACACAGCTCCAGTCAGATGAGGCTCATTAGCCTCAAGGATGTTCCATATCCAGGAAAGAGCTCCATGGCTCCTACCAGCAGGCCTCTGGAGATGCCTATCATCTGGAGATGCCTATCAGAGAGCCAGTGTGGTGTAGTGGTTAAGAGCGGTAGTCTCGTAATCTGGAGAACCGGGTTCGAGTCTCCGCTCCTCCACATGCAGCTGCTGGGTGACCTTGGGCCAGTCACACTTCTTTGAAGTCTCAGCCCCACTCACCTCACAGAGTGTTTGTTGTGGGGGAGGAAGGGAAAGGAGAATGTTAGCCGCTTTGAGACTCCTTAAAGGGAGTGAAAGGCGGGATATCAAATCCAAACTCTTCTTCTTCGACTACTTTTAAAGGTGCTGAAGAAGAAGAAGAAGAAGAAGAAGAAGAGAAGGAGGAGGAGTAGTTTGGCTTTATCACTACCCGAAGGAGGCTAACATTCTCCTTTACCTTCCTCCCCTACAACAAACACTTTGTGAGGTGAGTGGGGCTGAGAGACTTCAGAGAAGTATGACTGGCCCAAGGTCACCCAGCAGCTGCATGTGGAGGAGCGGAGATGTGAACCTGGTTCACCAGATTACGAGTCTATCGCTCTTAACCACTACACCACACTGGTTCTCCCACACCACACTGGCTGTTCATCAGTAAACCTAATATCCCTTTCATTCACATACCTTCCTGTCAAATGTGACCAACTAGAATATTTAAAGATGCTGGCTCACTAGACCAGTGTGGTCCAACTTTTCATACCAAGTTGGCTGCAAGAGTACTTCAACAGAGAATCTGCAGGCCACACAATGGCTTGTTGCTTGGGGATGGGGGCAGTGAGCCCAAAATTTGTCTCACCTCCCAACCCTTCGTTGGACTGGTCATGTTGTTTGGATGCATGATTATCATCTTCCAAAGCAACTACTCTATTCCGAACTTAAAACTGGAAAGCTTAATGCTGGTGGTGAACAAAAGAGGTTTAAAGACTGTCTCAAGGCAAATCTAAAAATATATAGTATAAACACCGACAATTGGGAAACAATGGCCTGTGAGTGCCCCAATTGGAGAAAAGCCTATACCAAAGGTGTCATGGACTTTGAAGATGCTCGAACTCAGGATGAAAGGGAGAAACAAGCAGGCTTGGCAAACCCTCACCATGATCAACTCCCTCCCAGAAACCAATGTTCCTACTGTGGAGACGTGTGGATCCAGAATTCACTTATGGACTCATTGTTAAGACTGTGTTCATGGAAGACAATCTTCCTCAGCTACGAGTGATCGCCAAAAAAGAAGATACAGAACAATGCATAAATATATTTGTTAAGAAGATGCAGGAAAAACACTGAATTATGGCCATATGCATAAATGGTTAAGAACATCTAGTTCATAAATCTAACGCAATTCAGTTTTATTGAAATGGACTTACAGCACAATCCTTATCAAGTTTACTAAGAAGTAACTCACTGCGGATGGTGACAGCAGCCACAAAATTAAGAGACGCCTGCTTCTTGGGAGAAAGGCAATGACAAACCTAGACAGCACCTTAAAAAGCAGAGACATCACCTTGCCAACAAAGGTCCGTATAGTTAAAGCTATGGTTTTCCCAGTAGTGATGTATGGAAGTGAGAGCTGGACCATCAAGAAGGCTGATCGCTGAAGAATTGATGCTTTTGAATTGGTGCTGTAGGAGACTCTTGAGAGTCCCATGGACTGCAAGAAGATCAAACCTCTCCATTCTTAAGGAAATCAGCCCTGAGTGCTCACTCGAAGGATCGTGAAGCTGAGGCTCCAGTACTTGGCCACCTCATGAGAAGAGAAGACTCCCTGGAAAAGACCCTTATGTTGGGAAAGATGGAGGACACAAGGAGAAGGGGGCGACAGAGGACGAGATGGTTGGACAGTGTTCTCGAAGCTACAAACATGAGTCTGACCAAACTGCGGGAGGCAGTGGAAGACAGAAGGGCCTGGCGTGCTCTGGTCCATGGGGTCCCGAAGAGTCAGACTAAACGACTAAACGACTAAACAACAACAAACTCCTATTGAAAGGTTAGGATTGCAGCATAAGCTTCACCTTCAATCCCAAATTAATTGTGGATACAATTCACACCTGAGTTTGAGAAAGAAGGTTTTTTATTTTCATTTGCAAGCCATAGAGAACAGCAGGAGGCGTATTTCAGTATTCAACCAGTCTGTACTCGAAGTAAAATCAGGATGTAGTGGGAACAGAGTTTGGCCCCTTCAGAATTATTCACTGAACCTTGATTAGCATAGGTCTATTTTAAATTCATAAAAGCCCAAAACTGTTTAACTGCAGTACTCCATGTGATGGTAAGATGTTAAAAAGGTTGGCCATCTGGGTTTAAAATGTGCCATTTATTCCTGCATCTGCTTTAATTTCTAAAATTCCCTCTAAATATTGAATTAGAAGTAGTGATATGATGCTGTCCATCAAAATAGTGGCTACAAAAGAAACATGACTTGACTTTCTTTACTTGTACAAAAATATAGCATGGAAAAATATATATAACAACATATATGTACTGCAAGAAAATGTTGCAGTGCATCCCCAGGCCCCAACAGAAGGAATGCTGCAGAAGAGAAGAGTTCAGGGCTGCAGTTAGGGGAAGTTTTTAGGAAGAGGAAAAAGGATTCCTTTAAAAGAAGAAGTGTTGTTGAATATATTGTTATTCTGCATTTTAGATAATTTCTCAGGTGGAGAAAAATAATACAAAATAAAACAAACATAATAAAATTTATAGCTAAAATTATATATATATATATACCTCCTTTTCTACCAAAGTTGTTCCATGTAACACTATATATATAGCCCTAAGGAGGCTTGAGTTCTGGACTGGTATAGCTTTTATTGGTATATATTGAAGGAGAAAGCTTACTGCAGAGAGGAAAAGGGAAAGTGTGTCCTTTACAATTCTGAAACCCATGTAATGGGTATGGAAAGGAAATGTTTAGCCTCATGTCCTGACCCTAATTCCCACCTCCTGGAGAGTATAAATTGCTAGGAGCTTAGGGTGCAGTCTTAACCCCACATAACTGTGCCATATTTATTTCAGTAGTTCCTATGGTTAAGAGGAGTCAAGCAGTCAAATTCCTTTCCTCTCCCTTTCCCTGCCAAATGAGATCCTCAAAATTCATTAACTCCCATAGACCATGGAACATGCTCCCCATCAGATTACCCCTCCCCTTGTAATTTATGCATCCTTGGGGGAGCCTGAAAGTTTGCTGAAAACATAGTCTGATGATGGGCCAATTTTTATGCTCCCAAACAGTAGGTATGGGACCATCTAGGATCAATAAGTGCATCTATATTAGTGAGCCATAGTCCTTTTGTTATTTTTATGACGTATTCTATGGTATAGATGATGTCTAATTACTTATCTGTGTGTAATTGTATTTTAGTTTGGAAAACCAGAAGTAAGTAGACCGTTTGGTAGATTAAATTAGCATCAGCCCAGGAAACTCAAGTCAGGACAATCTTCCATTTTCTCCTTGCACAACTCAATTCATTAGAAAGAACCAACTGCATAGCTACAGACCTAGAAACATGTCTTGTGGGGTGTCACTATACTAAAATAATAATTGGTTTTGGTAATGGCAAGCATATAATAACAGGCATAATAAGTGCAGGTTTTTTTTATTTTTAAAGAAAAGGTCCTGCGAATAAGGCAGCTGTTGTTTCTTTGTCAGTGGTATTGATTTTAGATTTTCTGCTACTTGAGTCTTTTTATTTCCTTCTTTCTGCTATTGAAAAAAAAATGCTCTGTGGGTATGGCAAATGTGCTAGCATTAATGTTCACATCAAGGACCTTTCCAGTGGTGGGGGAAAAAACCCCACCTACACACTTCTCTAGGCTCTATACTTGTGTAACTGTGATTCAGCAGGTTGATACTGCTAAGAGTCTTGTGGACCTTATAAACTAACACACTTATTATGGCACAAACTTTCATGGACTAGAGGTTACTTCAGCCGATGTAACACACTGCCTTTTTGAAGAAGAGGATTTTAGTTCTAAAAAGCTTGTGACACAATAAATGTGTTAAGTCTATAAGGTACCACTAGACTTTTTTTTGTTGCAACAGAAAAAAACATGGGTACCCCTGTGGAAGTAGTGTGATATACTGTCCTTGTGATATTGAAAAGCGATAGAACAATGTTGATTTAAGGGAGGGGAAGAATAAGACCTGAGCTGATATTTAACAGAAGAGTTATTTCTGAGAAAATTGCTGAGCTTTCTTTTTGTCACCCTTTGGGAAAAAAAAGGCCACTTCTTTTGTAGAATTTTCTTCAAATGTTCTTCACCATTCTTTGTGGCAACCACTGTATTTAACAGTGAAACAAGCCAGTGGTCAACGAGGACATATTTTCCCCTGTTTCATCTAACTAACTATGTCCATATTTTCCCAAGTTATTCACTCTTACATATAATTATTTCCCATCTGTGTTTCACAAAGCACAGTATGTTTTTAACTCCCTGCCAACAAATGTAAAGATACCGTGCCCAACATTTACAGTTCAACAGCATAGAGGAAAGTCCAGACAGATGGCACTCCTGACTCAGAAAGACATTTTTCTTCTAGGCAACTGACAGGATATGTTGATTTTCAGTTCTGACCTCACTTTCTTGTAATAATCCTGAACAAGATTTATTACTTTGGATGCCTGTAAAAGAAGCTTTGGCAGTAGGAAAAAATCCAGATCCTCAATAGAGGCATCTCTCCAAAATATTCTTTTAAAGAGTTGTTCTTTCTAGAGCTTGAGATCTTTGTTCAGAAGTACTAGTTTTTGGTTTTTTAAAGTACTGATGTTCCTGTCACATTATTTACTTAGGTGTCACTCCCTAAATTTAGTCATAGTGTTAGGTTTTGTATTTTATTTAAATCTATATTTTATTCTCTCTCAATCTATCCTATTCATTTAACTTTCAGTTCAAAACCAGCCTACTTGTTTGCTTTTCAATCCATTCTATCCTTTCCAATTGTTTTGAAAAATAAATTAATTTATTTTTGGGAAAATGGGGGTGGGGTGGGGGGACACCAGGAACTGCCACTCTGAAATATGGCAGGGTTAATTTCCTATTGGCTGTCTACACTTCAGATTTCACACACCTGCATTAAAAAGTGGCTGTTTGGGTTCCCCAATGAAAGTAAATGGGAGGGCTGAAGCTTTGGTTTTCTGAATTTTGCTTCAGATTTTGGGTTTGAAGTACCCCCGCATGTAATTTAAAGCATATGGGGGCCTATTTCAAAACACTGAATTGGGGGGGGGTCCCTCACACAGCCCTAATTTATATTTCCCACAATGCCTCAGAACCATGTCATGTTGGGTTTTCTCTAGAACTTCGTAGGAATCTTAAATGACGGTTTCAAGCTGTCCCTTTTACCCATAAAAGTACCACTTCCCACAAGCATCCTCTGACCTGAAGGCAACCCTGCTTTCTAGATGCCACCCATACAAGAGGTAAGAGTAGCTACTGCATTGGGTGGAGCCTTCTCTGTTGCAGCTTCCACTGGTGCAACAGCTCCACCAAGGACACCAACCTTCCAGAAGCCATACATGCCTTTCACCTATTCACTAAAAATAATTTTGCTTAATTATATATTCAGTAGCTGTTCTCTGCTGCTTAAGATTTATAGTTTTATAGTTTTCTGTTACCTTTTTTAACCCATTCATGCCCCAAAACAAATATTCGGGAGAATTTCCAGTATTTTATGTATCACCTATATCTGGGAAGGTGGCTATTATTGACAATTTGTTGTCTCTTTTATAATGACTTTACTTTTTCAGAGTAAAGCCTTTGCATACAACCAACCTTCTTTGAGCTTGCCACAAAAAAAAAAAACCAAAAACCACCATCCCAGAACTATTTATTAATATTTGAAAAGGGCCGAGGTTCTTAGATAGAAAGTACCAATGAAATGCAGGGCACTATTATAATATGAAACACTTCAAGCATAGAAAAGAATGTAGAAGCATGGCAAGAAGCTCAAGTAATGCAGAGACAATTCCAAGGGAAGATGAAGCAGAGAATAGGATGTATATTAAAAGCCAGGTGTGTGCATGGGAAAAAAATACCACCCGGAAAGTGGTTAAAACCTTTTAAGAGATAGTATGGTAAATTATTGTTGGAAGCGACAGACATTGAGCTATACTTCAGCTCTCTCAACAAAATAGGCAATGGGAGAGTTGAGAGCATATTTCTTCCAGCCAGAGAAAAAAAGGAAGTAGCATCACTTCAAAAGGAGCAGAAAACTCTCCTAGTCTTTCAAGTATATAAGAAGTCACAATGCCAGGCATTGCCAGGAGACTAAAGTTATGACACCACTTCACATGTTCCTCAGCCTCTTGGTGCCAAAAGCTTTTGCACAGTAAGGAAACCTAAGCAGAGGTTTGGCTGGGTAGGCAAATTAAGATGTCTTTCTCACCAAATAAAGAATGTTTCTCATCAGAATTTTCTACCTCTGTGGACCTTCTATTCTGCTAGCAGGGGAACTCCCTGAGTGCACAAATGCCATGCCTGCCTCAGAGTCCAACCCTCACTGTACTGTGCTATTGGTTGATTATGAGAGCCCCCAAAAGTAAAGGATACTGTGCAAGGAAGTACTGTAAATCTCACTCTAAAAGCCAACAGAAAGTTCATCAACTACTCTGTTGTTATTGTTAATCAAGCCAAGGACAACCATGTCTCTTTGTATCCAAGAGTCACCCATCCAGAGCAATCTTTTGGTATCTTAAGCCCTTTACCAAAGTCTATTTTACTAAAGTCTATTTTAACCTTTGTGTACCTGGTTTTTGTAAATCACCTAGAAGCCTATTTTGGTTTTAAGTGATAAATAAAATGATGATGATTATAAATATGACTGTTCTAGATTCTCTGAACTCAATGAGTCTCCCTAAATCTGTCCAAGTGTCTAATGTCCTTATTTTTACTGTCAGACCAGTTGCCTACCAAAGTTTAGGAGTGTCACCTGGTGTCCACCCCTTTTCCAATCTGCTGCCACAATAATATGGATAGGTATGATATGTTTTTCATCTTCTTTCAACCTCTTTTGCCAGTTCCAAAAGCAACTTCTCCTTTTTTTGGATGCAGGAAGACCACAATACATTCCACACAATTGATTCTACCCCACCTCTTTCTTTCCCTATCTCTTTCTGGGAAAGCTCAGAGTTAATAATTTGGCTACTAATTTACTTTTTCTATTGACCTCATTTTCTGGAAAAGTGCTGACTTTTCTTCATTGCACCCCAACCTTATGGGGGTACTCCGCTTGCCCAACTAAACTACCAAAATGCTATCCATGCTTGGGCTCCATGTATTTGGTCAAAGGGTTAGATTGGGCTAGCTCTACCAGATTGACAGCAGCTGGTCTTTCACTAGAATAAGATCCACAGTTGCACTGGGAAACGGTTGCCCTAGCAGAACATTTGAACAACATTCCGCCAATCAGTTTTGTTGCACGAGAGCTCACTCCTGAACACAAAGAAGTTTTCTGTAGATGTGTCCTGAGCAAGAGTGGCAACTCTGAAGCTTCCATTCACAGAGTAAAATTGTATTCCACCTCACATTACTAAAGTTAGTAGCAACATTGTCAGGCTTGTTATCCTCCCTTCATTCCCCTTCTGTGCACAGTTCCATGTATCAGAGCATCCTGCTATCTAGTTTCTTCCATGTTGGCTGCCATTATGGTGTTCTGGATAAGCAGTAAATACAAAATACCAGTTCTCATAGATGATTAATTAAACTGACCTAATTTTTAATTTATTATGGTTGTA
This sequence comes from Podarcis erhardii, assembly GCF_964252035.2. Taxonomy (NCBI): domain Eukaryota; kingdom Metazoa; phylum Chordata; class Lepidosauria; order Squamata; family Lacertidae; genus Podarcis; species Podarcis erhardii. The sequence continues at coordinate 50,406,885 of NC_138508.1, read as the reverse complement.
GCTCAGAGGGACACTTAGCAACCATGCCTACTAAGCTTTATTAACTCTATCTAGATTTTAAAACAAACAACCCTAGATCCCCAAAGCCAAGGATAAGGAACCTCAGGATTAAGTGGCCAAATGTGGCCCTCCAATCCTCTCTATAAGGTCTTCAGAACTCTCCCCAGGCCACATACATCATTGGACCTGCTTTGGTTCCCATGGCTAGGATGTAATAATTGCTTTCACTTATCCTGGTTCACTTATCCTTGAGCTCTGTTAATGTTTCTGCCTTGTACATTTCAGTGAAGGAGAGAGAGCAGTGTGTGTAGAAACTAGCCTACAAATTGCATTTGTTGCTTCACCCTCTTTTGCCTCTGGCCCTGCCCACCACAGCCATGTGGCCTTCAGAAGGATATCCAAAAGGAGTCAATCCTTCAAACTGAAATGGTTCCCAATACCTACTCAATGCCTTGCAAATGATACTGGATGCAATGGACCTGCCCCAACTTTTTTTTTTAAAAAAGTCAAGATTTTAAATAATTGACAGGTGGAAGTTGTAGGCAGGATTTACCTACTCCAGAAAAAAAATAATCTATGACCAGACAGCAAGTGACATTCTACAAGGTCAGCAAGCATCGTAGGAGCTACGAGGTGCTTATCTGGATAAAGAACTGTCTTGAAGAATGAAGACAAATGATATCTGGGAGAGAAAACACTTCAAGATGGATAGAAGTGACAACTACAATGCTGCAAGCCTTCGTATTAGCCTCCTTTGTGTTAACTCTATATATCAGTTACCGGAAAGAAGGAACATCTAGGCTAGCAGGATACAAAAGATACCTGTGTAATAGAACATAGCTAAAGGCAGGAGCAGAAAGCTTTGTCTTGCTGCCTTGGCCTTCTCATCTCTTGCATTGTTGAATGCCCTAGGAATATGATGTAAAAGAAACTAACAATTCTCTGAAAGGCGGTTGTATATGGATCACCTCAAGTCCACTTGGTTATTGTTCCACCGGTCACATGTCCCTCAGATGCTGTCACTTTCCAGTAGGTAATTCAGATTTCAGAAGACTGTGCTTGCATAGGGTTAAGCAAAAGGAAATTAAAACAAAATCTCTGGTACTACATTTTAAAATTGGACTGGGAAAAGGGTAGTTTATAATATACACCTATGCATGTCTATTTGAAAACAAGCTCCACAGGGTTCAGTAGGACTTACTATCGTGCAGAGAATTTTTTTAATACACTAAATGAAAACAATGATGTACACCACCTTGAGCTCCTTGAAGGGCAGATGGAGATCCCAGATTCTTTTAGTTTGAGGAATATTGTAGAAACTCAAAGAACCAGTCACAACCTGCCAATATCAGAAGATAAACAAATACATCAGTTTCTAAATGCCATAAATAGCCTCCCTAAAAACCATAATGGATAGAACACAATATATTGACAATCTATTAGATGACAAGGCTTCTGTCTTGTCAGTTTAAAAAGCCCTATAGAGTTGGGTGTTCTTCTGTGCATTGTATTTTAATCACCTCCTCACATTATTTGTAAACACCTGATACCAACATTCTTGGTGTCAAAAATCCATAAAACAATCATTTTATAAATAGCATGAAATATCTCCTGTAGTGTTTTATTGGTGCCCAAGAGCCACAAGAAGTTTCCAAAGCAATGGAAAGGATGTATCATGGTGTCATGGACTGGCCAGATGCAGAGGAGTTTTTGCATTTTATCAGACTGATTTGAGCATTGAAGTTTTAGGAAAGCATCATCATCTGAGTCCATATTCACCAGCAACTGGGAGCCATAACACTAGTATTAACCTTTGCTCCCAGAAGCCTGTAAGGTACTGTCGTGTTAACTCTGCCCACAGCTTTATTAACAAACTACAGCATGAACCCTTATTAAATGATTAACTCCAGTTTTTACAAAAGTTAAGTGGAATGGGAGGAAATAGCTAAGATACTGCTGGAGGCACATCAATCTTTTGTTAACAGGCCCTTTAGGCAGCTTTAGGTAAAACAGGCTCACTTTGTGCCTCAGCTATTGAGGAACCAGAACCTTGTGAGTGAAGCAATCATTCTCAGGTTTACTCAGGCTTCTCAGAAAATCCTGTAAGAATGTGTATGATATACTTGAAATGCATTAGGCAAATAAACTGAAGTGCTTCTCTAAATGAAATATTTCCTTTAGCAGCTTTTGAGACTTGGCAGCTGAACTAGTTTAAATTCCTAAAATCCATTCCAGCTTGCCCACCACAACCAATGGCCTCTGGTTTCCACTTTTGCTTCAAGTACTTGCCGCTATCATTCAAGGAGATACTGGTGCTTCTAATTTTATTATGTTGTGGGTTTTTTTGTGTGTGTTTGTAAATACATTTGGCAAAAATGAACAGTGCCACATTTTCTTGCCAGTTTCATTTATTATTATTACTGATATACCATCTGCATACCAAAGAAAGGGATTAGCACATTCCAACCTCGATAGCTTGAAATCTGAAAATAGACACAAAGGAAACACCAGGGTAGTAGATGGAAATGGAGATGGGGAGAACATGCTGCTTTGGAGGGATATAAATTTGATAATGAGTATGTGATTCTTTGGTGTCATTTACATGCCATTTGGTTTTCAGGAAGGTACTGGAGCGAGGGGGCTGTTTTGTTCCAAAGGCTTCACAGAAAAGTGGGGGAGGGGGTTGAGAGATCTGAAGGAAGGCAAGGAGGTGGTCCGGAAAGCAGTTTGACAAATAAGGGGGAAGAATTGTTCTGGGGAGTAGGAGAGCTTTGGATGTCTGGGGAGCTGGATGAGCAAAGGCCACTATTAGGGATCTGTTAAGCTAGAAGAGCAGAGAGATAAGGCTTCAGAACAATGAACATGGGCCTGAAAGTAGCTTCTACTGAACATGGTGGGAGTTGCTGCTGGGGGCTGCTGCTCCAAAGGACCTGTTTGACCATTCCTTCTGATTTGCTTGCACAAAGTGATTGTTAGACTATGAACAGTCTTTATTAAGTATTTATTCCATTTTGTCGTGAGGTTATACTGCAATGGGCATTCATCCTGCACTGATTCTGATTTGCTTGTGTACTGTTTATATGTCTTCCCATCATTCATTCATTCCACTTTTCAATGTTTTCCCTGTCACTTTCCTAATTGCATGAACTTGGTTTCTAAGGTGTCAGAGTGCTTTAATCCACTTTAACTGTATAAACCCAAATTTCCCGTGGGTGCTTGAATCATTCAAAGCACTGCCTGTCTAGAGGTGCACTGAATTAATGCACCCAGGGTTACACAGGAAGTGGTTTGAACAAATGTATTGCTGTCAGTTATGATGAAAATTTAAAACTGCATGCCTGAGCTTTTCGCCTTTCTATAAAATCATATATGCCTAAAAGTAAACCTTAGATGAAAAGGTTTCTCTGTATAGACACTTTCTCTTCATGCATCATAAGCTGAAATGCCTGGACTCCTCATACTGTAATGTGCCACATTCATTTTTGATATTCATTTTGAATCTCTTCCATCCTAATACAACTTCCCATTCCTTATACCCTTTTGTTGCAAGGATAATTGACCCTCGTTGACTTTATCAGGATTTAAAAGCTGACAAAAATGCCCCACTGCTCAAAACCTGAGATTTACATATAAAAATTATATAGTTGTGACTTTTGCTAAGCAAAAAAATTGCTCAATGATTGAACAAAAGCTATGAAGATAGATTTCACTTAAGTAATTGGCTCTCTTTCTATTACTTCTGGTCCATTAAATTTGTCAGTAAAATACATGAGCACATAAGGTCAATGATCAAAGAATGTTTACAGGTGTAATCAGTTTAAAATGAGATAATTAGGCACATTATCACAGTTAAGTGAATCACAGAAATTAGAAATGGGAAAGTCCTGTTAGGTCACTTTGTCAATCTCACAAATGAAGCTGGTTTGTTTTCTAGATTGGCAAACAGGAGGGTTTTTTTAAAAAAATACACTATTCTAGATGGGAAATATTGTGAATAGCATTACTCAAAGATTTCAAGGATGAAATGGATCCAGATTTTTAAGGATGAAAGTAACCAGCAATTCTTGCAGAAGCTTACTTGGTCCTACTGGATATGTCACTAAAAAGATAGTATGAATAAAGTATTCAATGAAATGTCATTGAGGATTGTGCCTAAATAAGTTGAAATTAATATAGCAATGGTGCAAAGCTAAGCTGGTCTACGGAAAATACATGTTGTTCTTCCCTGTGGACCATTTTAAACATCACCTATATTTTCTTGTTGCCTTTTTCCTATGTCATCATAACCACTATGCCTGAGGGACTTGCACTGTACATATCTAAACAAAACAAATTCCTTCCAGTAGCACCTTAAAGACCAACTAAGTCAGTTCTTGGTATGAGCTTTCGTGTGCATGCACACTTCTTCAGATACACACTTCTTCAGATACAGGGTGTATCTGAAGAAGTGTGCATGCACACGAAAGCTCATACCAAGAACTGACTTAGTTGGTCTTTAAGGTGCTACTGGAAGGAATTTGTTTTGTTTTGACTATGGCAGACCAACACGGCTACCTATCTGTAACTGTACATATCTAAGGCAGTCTTAGGGATGTTTCTGATACTGTTGAGATGTATGACCACATGAAATTTATGAATAAAGGTCTAACAATGTAAGAAATGCTTGAATAAATAAATGGCACAATAAATGGTTAAAAATAATGTCTCAAACCCTCAGTGAGTTAGGGACTTCCCCTACATGAAAAGACTGGCTCAAGTGGATTGAGCAGATAAGACCAACAGTGGGTCCAATGGTGAAAAAGGCGGTTTCTGCATTTATTGTAGAGGGAAATGAGGGGCAGATGGGTCAAGCTGGAAGGGTAGCCCATCTAGAGAAAGGCTTCAGGAATAAACCCCAAGGAAAATTCCTACCCGCTGCCTTGCAGGACATCTTTGGGGAAAGAAAAGGATAAGGAGTAAACCGTACACAAATCTAGAGTGGAGTCCCTAAGATGGTTGGATAGCGTCTTCTATGTATCCTTCCAGCAACTCCTACAACCAAGCTGCTGCCAAATGTATTGCTTTCCTTTTCTTGGACCCAGTGGCAGAGGAAGGGGGGTAGTGGGGGCGGTTTGCCCTCGGTGTCACCACTGAGGGGGGTCACAAAATGCTGGGCAGCACTCACTGTGGGGCCTGCAGCGCGCCCGAGCCATGCATGTCTCCTGGAAGTGATGTGGTGGCTCGGGCGCCCACAGGCTTCACTCTGCCCAAACGGTCCACCCACTGCCTCCCCCCCACCAGCTGTAGGGTGGCTGAGTGGGAGGAGGCAGGCAGACTCTGGAGGACCCACGGTGCACCCCACCCCGCCCCTGGGCATGCCACCCCAGGTGCCTGAGCAGCTTCCTCCACCACTGCTTGGACCACATTAGTGAGACCAAGAGTGGGATCTTGTCAAATGGGCAGCCCAGGACCTTCATACACACTGCCCACTTCTAATGCAGCAAAAATGATGAGAGAGGCAGCTGTTACAAGCTACTGGTTACTGCAGCCACAGTAGGTGCTGTGATTCTCCAGCGGTTTGACTTTGCCCCCAGAGGCTCATTCTGTTGTCTATTGAGACAACTACCTACTTGTCTATTGAGACAGACAGATGCCAACAATACATGTATACTCAAAAATAAGTCCCATTGAATTAAAATGGCTTACTGCCAAATAAGTGGATATAGGATTACAGTCTATGCAACCTGGGAGCAAGCCCTTTTGATGTCTATGGGGTCAACTCAGAACTTAATGTATAAGATTGCACTGTTGGCATTTTATTATGAGGTTGACATTAGTTATATACATACAAAATAATTGTAATGAATCCAGTTACGTATCCTTGCAATTATTTCACTATTCCCCTTCATCTAAGAATCAATATAAGCAGTGAGATGCTACATTATATCAGACTTCCCAATCCTTGGCAAAATTATCTATTGCTTTAAGGTGGACATTCTTTCTTCCCCCCCCCTCCCAGTACCTGTATAGTTTGCAGTGAAGCTATAACACACATTCCAACATTATTAAAGAAAAATCTTTCCCATTCTACTCATACCTAAGTTTAAGTCAAGACTCAGCTCTCTATATAATCGACCTCTTTAAGAGAGTAGAACTGTTGGTCGATAATGGGATATGGTATTAGAAGTTCAGATCTGAACATGAATGGGAACAGAGCTGAAGTCATTATTAGCTGAAAGTAGCTTGGGTAGACTCTGTGAAAATGAGTTGATCACTCCCAATCAGAAAGAGGAGAGAAGAATGAGAAGACAAGCACCTCCCAAACTGGAAGACGTTAGGGAGCTATTTTGCCCTTGCACCAACAGGCTTCTATTCCATTTTTTTTCTTTCAAGAAGATGAGGAGTCCAAGAGCACTCTGTTCTTTTTTTTCCCTATAAACATTTCTTCCCTGAAAGATAAGAAATGTATTTGCACATGAAACTGGAATCTTCTGCTTTTTCCAATGTTTTTAAATGGAAGAGGTCTCTCTAAGCACTGTCAATCTGCCATTTCTCATGAGAGTCCTTTGCACTCCTTTCCCCCCTGCTCACCTCCCCCTCAAGTCTGTTCCCCCTGCTGAATTAAATCAACTTCTACTGGAGCCTGGAGTATTTGGAAGGCTTTTAACAACAGACTCTGCAGGGAGAGAAATGCCGTAGATCAGCCTTGAAGGTTGAAACAGAGGATTTCAGCACACTTATCCACTCTAATCATAGTTATCTTGATCATGCAGTTTATATCCCCAGTGGCCAGCCAGAGCTGTGCAAGTTGGGACCATGCCTAGAAGGTAGGCACACTGCCTCTTAAGTATTTCTCTGCAGCTGTAGTTCACACTGTCATGTTTTGTTTAAGCAAAAGGTCTACAAGTTCATTTCTGGTATAACCGTTTGCGAAAAGAACACAAAAAAACGCCCACCTTCACCTGCAGCCTTTGCATTCACCTCTGCAGCACAGATGTCACAGTCTTTGTGTCTGAAGGATGTGGGCATATTCCAAGCTAAATCCACCTGTGCCTTACGTTGAACTTAGGAGTTATGATATGTACATGAGCACAATGCAGACTTTTTGAAGAAAGGCAAGGTAAGTGATGACAAGGAAGGCTCATGCCTTCTGCTGACATGCATTGGGTGACAACATTGTTCCTTTGATCTATGATACAGAAGTATTTCTATGCTGTTGTATCATAGGATATCATGGTGGTGTACAACAAAGCATGAAACACCATTTAAAACAATACTATAGTAATTAATGTGACTGGTTAATCAATTTAAACAGCTTACAAAGACCTGCCAGCATAAAAAGCACAAAGATGCCTGGAAGTCAAAGGATTACTACTGAATGTCTGCAGGCCAAATTCCACAGGATAGGACCAGCAGCACTAAATGTTTGGCTTTGAGTGAAGGTGGAAGGCCTCTGCAACATGGGGGCCAACCAATAGCACCTCTGTGGATCAGCTAAGTGATCAACTTGGGATATAAGGGCTGAGTTATTCCTGAAGGTATCCTGGATCCAAGTTGCTCAGGGCTTTGTATGTCAACACAGGAAATGTGAACCTGTCCCCATAGCATTTAAAAACTGTTTTTTGGGCCGAAAGGCCCCAAATTTGTGAACAGTATTAATACATATTATAGAAGAAATATATGATTAAAATGCAATACATATACGAGTGCAATCAAAACACTCTCATTTTTTAAAAAACCATAATATGCAAATTCACTCAAAGATACTAGTTACATAATAGCATCTAGTTACCAACATGTGCAGCACACACAGGGTGGCAGAAATCTGCAGTCCTCACTGCCTTCTATGCAAAATCAAGGAAATATTCACTGGCATCTTTCTTATCACATGGCATGTTACATGCTGGACTCTTCCAATACATCCGGCACACTCTTCATGTGCAGATTTTTGCAACACTAAGCATGCAGAGAGGCTACTGCCTCTAACTGCCATCTCCAGGCCTAAATATCTGTGTGGATCAAGAAAAAAATGGCAGCAGGCTGAGGAATCAATAGCATAAATGCTGATGCTCTACACAGTTTCGGCCCACTCCCAGTTATTGGTTTGGCTGCCCATCCTAAATACTTGTAGGGAACTGGAAGAGATGGTATCAGGCCCGATTAGTAGGCAGACCAATAACAGGTAAGCACACCTCTTTACAGAATCCCCCCCACCCCACATCCCTGCTGTAAAACTAGATCATGGTCCTTAATTGAAGTTTAAAAATCCCAGTCATTATGTAATAACAGCCAATTCTAGTAACTGAATTTGAAGGCTTCAAAACATATGAGGCAAGACACTGGCTACTTTTGCCTCATCTGTTTTTCCCCTTCCTGCTTCGGAAATAAAATCTTTTTTCCTCTCTGCCTGTACTTTGAACAACACAAAGTATTGCTAAATGATATTGACAATCATAAATAGGGAACAAAATTACAATAAAAATGTATCTGACTGCCCCACATTACAGAACTGAGGGTCAGATAGATACAAGATACTCTTACAAATCTAGTCATGTTCAAACAACTTTGCTATTCTAAGATATGGAGATATTACACACTCTACTTGGTAATAAGCCTGCTATTTTAAACCTATACATTTTAGCTGGATGGAAGAAAAGATAGTCCTTCCAGCATTACAATTTCCTAAGTAATGGATTGGGGGGGGGGAGAGAGAAAAAATCTTATTCTAAGTCCCTAAATAGCTTTATGTTGTATGTAAAGTGGTCTTTTTTGCACTTGCAACTGGTATGAAAGGGGAAATGAGTTTTCATGGTAATGAAGGAGCAAAATTAGGCTCTAATGTTCAGAGGAGGTAAGTACCAGGGATAAATGTGTGGGATAATGTACTGATGCCTTGAACTGCCAAATCCAATGCATGTCCAATGATGGTGGTGGTGGCTATAGGTGGTCCTTCTCTGAACAAGCTGCCCCTTCATGGTTGTAACCCCTGAAGGAGGTCACTCTAACAATTAGGATTGGTAACCCATCAAGTTTCCTTTAACAGCGCAGTGAATTGAACCTGCTCACCTCACCTTGGGCTCAAGTAAGTATATTCCTCTTGTCCACGTGCCATTTCACCTATTCTGCAGCATCTTTCTTGCTGGATTCATGGTTGCATAGATCCTTTAGCAGAGTCAAGTGAAGGGATGTACATTGATGATGATTTTTGGTACAGGGAGAGACAGAAGAAGAGAGACTCCCTTAGAGTACAAACTGAGGAATTTCCACTACCAAAAAGATGGACAACACTGGTCTTGAGCCCCTAACTGGTAGAGGTCCTTAGTCCTAGCTAGGCCTCAACAAAATCAAGAGCTGTGTTTGGGCTTTCTGGGGCTGGGCTGAATACAAGCTTCTTCAGCATTGCCATTCACCATGGGGCTTGAATGAGTCGGTGTTGTGTTCTTTCCTCATAACAAGGTAAACTTCCTCATATGCAGGGGCTCTGCAAGGAAGAATCAGTTCCCTTTTCTGCCTAGGAAAGACAAAACATTACCTGTGTTAGGCTCATCTGCTTTAACTTCCCTTCAGAGATCTTAACCTTATAAATTAATTTGGAGCCTGGTTACACTCCACTTGCTTTCTTCTGTTTTTCTTCATGAGCATAGGGTGCATATTTTGGAATTCTGTGCTTAAATAACATTATCATTTGGATATTGCCCACCTAAGGTTCTTCTTAATCAAGAATACACCATGCAAAATTGCAACGTGACTCTTTGTTTTTCTACTTGCTTATTTCCCGGCAGTTTCCACAACATCTGTTACATTGCAAGGATAGAGCCAAGCTCCCTGTCATACAGTGATACCAGAGGGTAACCCTCTATCTCATCAGCTGTTAAAATATATTGCTGCTCAGAAAGAACATGCATAAAGAAAGCCCCTCTTCTAGTCCAAGCAAAGCACAAAAGGCTAGTGAGCATAACTATTGCAGGCAAACAGCACACAGATCTTAAAACATATTGATGCCACATGCTGGTATTTTATTTAAAGGCTTGTTCAGAAAGAGTTTTCCAACAGGAACAGGAGAAACGCAGAGTGTTCCAGATACTGGAACCTATCAAGGAACCTATTTCCCAGTATGAACTGTCTTTTGCATGTGGTTGATAGTAAATGGAATAGCTACATCAGTCTTTCTCAACTGTGCTGACTGGGGCCCTTGGGAATCTGTCAATCTGTGTTTCCCATTTTTCCAGTCTTAAGTTTGATTTTCCACAAGAAGGCCTTGTTCACATTCATCAGCATTTCAGTGCACTCACCCCCCCCCCCGATATAGACTTTTTTTGCATGCAAATTCCCCTAATAAGCAGTGCCCAATTTGGAGAAGTACAAATCTGAAAGTATGTGTTTCAGTCTGTGTACTTTTTCAGAAAGTCCGATTCAGGTAAGCCCACATTTAACTGAAAAGTGAATTGAAGTTCTCCCCCATCCCAAACTGTATTCCAAAACTTCTGTAGGGCACACACTACAGAAGGCTGACCTATGGCATCCCAAGGCCATATTAGTTCTCAGGGGGTGGAGAATGAGCAAGAGTGCAAAACAGAGTAAGGGAAAACCCAAAATGGTTTCTCACTGATGTACTAAGCAAATTAGAACTGCAGTTAGATATATGATTTGTTATTATTATGGGAAGGGTTAGTATTTGAAGTCCTTACTTTGAAAACTCAGTTCTATATATAAAAAAGTCAACAGTGATGCAAGCGGAAGGTAAATTTATATTCCTAACCTTAGGTTAAGGAATGGCAAATGATACGTGGAGAACTTCATAGCTGAAATAGGATTGGAAGGTGTGCCTCTCTGACCCAAGTCCTACAGGCATCCCTTTTTAGAAGGTAACATGTTTTATCTCTCCCACTTCAACATGATCTGCTCTATTTCAGGACCCTCCTGCCCAGTCTGTTAAGTGAAGCCCTTGTAGTCCTGCCTAGACCACCAATTGAAAGCAAGTCCACAGTCTGCGTTGCTTACTGTCTCTGAAATTGATGTTGCCAACATTCGGTTATTTAGCTAGTAGAGGAAGAGCTGGATGTTTTCCCTTCTTTTGCCATGTCTTGCCAATCAGAAGGACATGGGCAAGGAATCAATTACTACCTGCATGCGCCATACATTTCATACTGTACACCATCCCCATAGAAACGGAGGAGAGACGAAAACTAAGTTGCACTCCAGAGCACATAAATTTCACACAAAAGCCTATGTGCCTGTGACAGGGAACTACAGGAACAGTCATGCCTGCTGAGTTTGTTCATTACATTTGTAATCCACCCTTCTACCAAGGCGCTTAGGGCATTGCATAAGCCCACCCTCTACGTAATGTATAATCTACTCTGCAGTGCTGAGAGAACTATTTGGCTAAGTAATTCTGACTTGCCTGTGGTGAACATCATAGTTGGATGAGGATTGGAAATTGGGTCTCCCTGCCCCAAGTGCCACACTCTATCCTCTGCAACACGAAGGCTCTGAATGGAGTTCAGTTCTATACCTCTGCATTAGAATTTTGCAAACTCATTTATACCATCTCTTCCCATAAGAATCAATTTCAATGCATAAGTGAATTTGAGACCTGGGCAGTAGAGTGTTTATGACTCCCTCTCCCTCCACACCACCACCCAAAGACCTCTAGAAGGGAAAGGCCGTAGCACAGTGGTAGAATTGCTTTGCATGCAGAAAGTTCCAGGTTCAATGCTTCTCATGTACAGGTAGAGTTGGGAATGTCTTCTATCTTGCAGTCCCATAAAGCCAGTCAATATAGACAGTACTGAGTTAAATGGAACAACGTTATGTGTGCATGCACACACATGCACATGAGACACATAACAGCAGGTACTGAAGATTGTATCACATGCGGCTCCCCCCATCTTATTTCTCCCTTTTCTTCTGCACTGTAATTTGTGAAGAAAGAATGGGTTTCTATTTTCCTTCAGGTACACTACAGTGGTACCTCAGGTTAAGTACTTAATTCGTTCCGGAGGCCTGTTCTTAACCTGAAACTGTTCTTAACCTGAAGGACCACTTTAGCTAATGGGGCCTCCTGCTGCTGCCGCGCTGCTGGAGCACGATTTCTGTTCTCATCCTGAAGCAAAGTTCTTATCCTGAAGCACGATTTCTGGGTTAGCGGAGTCTGTAACCTGAAGCATATGTAACCCGAGGTACCACTGTACTTGCATTGAGCTTCCAGCATACATGCTTAAAGTAAAATAGGTGCTTACGCATTTTTTTTATTAACATATTCCTATGTTCCCCCTACATTGAGATGATCTCCAAGAAGACAACCTTCCATGTACAAAATGGGGGGGGGGGGGAGAGAGAGATGGAAGTAGTCCCAAGGAGATGCTGACTGGGAGTATACCCCACCATCATTGTGCTGCCACATGCTTTTCTGAAGCCATGACTGTGACAGTTGCTCTACAGGAATGTTTGTTTTTTTAAAAGCAAGGTCTGGAAAGTGTTATAAGCAAAGTAGCATTTGGATTTTCTTCTGTCATACATGAGACCAGGCTTTGGAAGGCTCTTTCGGCTGTTTCTACCTCATGGACTATTTCCATATGTCAGCAGTGCATATGATAAAAACCAAAAGTTAGTAGGATCAGTCATATGCGATTGGTTAAAAGCAACATCCATTTACACAAATCCATTGACACATACCCAGGCATTGACACAAATCCAGCCAGCCACATATTCCGCCAATATCTCTCTCACTCCCTTTCCCATCCATGTTTCCCCCCCTGTCCATTACCACCCATTCTTTCTTCCTTCCCCACACATCTCTGTCTTTCTTTCTTTTGCACCCACACCAACAGCCATTCATTCTCTCCTTCCCTCTATCCATCTATCTCTGTCATTGCCTTTTTAAGAAATACCAAATGCATTGCTCTTGCAAGGAGTGTGGATGCTACAGTCTTAATTGTTCACTATTGCTTTCAGGCAAGTAACATGAGTTGCCTGCTTGCTCTGTCAAAATTCCTTCTTTGCTCAGATGCGATTGCTTTCCTCCCCCAAAGGTAGGTTCCTTTCCTTCCATGCTCTCCCACATGTTGTTTTAGTGGCAGCATGGTGGAGGAGAGGCCATGAATACAATGTTATTGTTGGCACCCTTCTGTCTCAGGAGACAATGGAAGAGTACAGCCTCAGGTCAAACCAATCGGAGAGTTACAGCACCAGCTTTGGCTGTAGAGGAGGGACATGTCTTATTGCAGGTGGGGCAGATGAAGGCATCCAGTTTTGCTGCTACAGGAGCACCATGGTGTGTCTTCTCTCTGCACTCCTCCCAGTGGTCACTCTGCTCACTGCTGCAGATACAAGACCTGACTGTCCAAGAAAAAATGCAAAAGACCTGGTCATTGATGTTTTCGGCATCAATTATAAGTCACAGGCCAGGAATTTTAACCACGGACCATTTAACCTGCCTTCAATTCACATTCACACTGTACTTTTTGAATACTCCTATTACACTTTAACAGTCATGGAGAATCCTTGGAGTTCTAGTTTGTTAAGAATTGCCAGGATTGTAGATATGGAAGGTCAGTACCTTTAGCAAACTACAATTCTCGGGGTTCCCATGGGAAACCATGACTGTTAAAGTAGACCATGAATGTTTTAAATGCATGGTGTGGATGTGACTGATCTGTCAGTATGGCTGATACTTCCTTTGTGTATCATCTCAAGGTAGCCTTGGGTTCTAGAACTACCTCATTTTGTAACAAATGAAGAGTTTCTGAATCTTGGCAAACTAAATAGCACAAAAGGTTATTTAATATGACATTAAAATTCTGACAAAGAACACTTCTCTGAGGAAATGAAATGCTAACACACTGACACAATATCCTCTACTTATGCAAATAACTGGTTATGGATTTCTTGGTGACAATCCCTCTGTCATGTTTACATTTACATAAAGAGTTGTCTCTTGGAAAATATTGCACAATCAATAGGAGGAAAAGAACAAAGTTAATGTTAGACCATTCATAATTGCAAGCATTTAATACTACATTTTTTTACTATAACGTTAACTTTACAAATAGTCTGGGGTTGGAAGAAGTGGGTACACAGCTTGGCAGTACTTCTAGATCCTTTGCTGTCACTTGAGGGGGTATTCTTTTTGTTTGTTACTATGCTATTTTTTGTGTTTTATATTGTAAACCATTCTGTGAGCCTCAGATTAAACATGGTCTAGAAAATTCATACATACATACATACATACATACATACATACATACATACATATATTTGATGGAAATTGCATTGATAAATGTATATGACAGTCTGTTGGAAACATGTTAGCTTAAACAGGACTGTGTTATTGTCAAATCCAATATAACAGGGCTTGGAACAGATAGACCAGGCATGGGCAAACTCGGCCCTCCAGATGTTTTGGGAATACAACTCCCACCACCCCTAGCTAACAGGACCAGTGGTCAAGGATGATGGGAGTTGTAGTCCCAAAACATCTGCAGGGCCGAGTTCGCCTGTGTCTGAGATAGACTGACTGTGTAACAGACAGTCAATGATATTTCCACCTAAAGTGCACCATAATTGTTTAAAGAAGAAGAAGAAAAGTGTATTTAGGTCTTTCTTATGAAAGGCAGGAGGATCTTTTGTGGAAAGACAGTTTCAGATGGAAACAAATTAGTTAATGATAAATTGCATAACATATGTAGTTCAAAGCACAGCTAGACATCAGGCATGATTTGAACAATGCCTATTTGAATCTGATATATATATTTAAGTCTGGGGTTAAGTTCACTTTCCAGACAATCTGAATATGGTGAATGGGAGGCAGGACAGTGAGTTATCAGGCCCATGCAGGACTTCCACCCTATTTTTCTGCACTGAGCAACAAGTAAGACTGAGGAGTCAGGTCACCTGATCCTGCTGGACTTCAGAGCTACAGGAGACCTTCTGGCCATCTGCGGTGGTGGCACATCAGAACAACAGAAGCCAGGCTAAGTTCCCTTCCCTTGCTTTTTATCCTCTCTTCTGCTATACAATGTTTATTCTGCCTCTGCAGAATATCAGCGAGCTAGTAGCTAGATAGAAACATGATTAAGAATCCATTACATTTTAAAAAGTTCCTTGCAACCATAGGGTAAGTGTTGCTGTGCAATCAAACACTTTGGATAGGAAGGACATGCAGGCTGCTATGTCAGCACAATGTCTCAGATCATGGTTATGCTGGCACTGCAAGGATACTAACTCCTGCATCACAGGAAGATTTGCCAGTGCAAATATTTAGCATCAAAGTTGCCAAGAGCCAGTGATTAAATCTTGATATATCTGCAGCAATTAAAACTTGACATCTTGTTTCCAGCCTCTAATACCCAATCTCTATCTTTTGTACTGTCCCCTCCTATGAATTAGTTGGATAGCTTCCACCTGTCTGGAAACTTGGGTCCTTTAATCTTTCATCCCTTGTATTGATAATCAGTACATTGTGCATCACTGCAGCACTTTATAATTATAACCTGATTCAGCATACAGTTAACCAAAGCTAATGCGACTTGTAGTCTACAACAGATCTGCAGTCTCTTCCTCTCTACTATTGTGGAATGAGCTTGCAAAGGATAAGGTATTGTGCATCATAAATATGTATCCCATACACAGAAGCCACAGTATCCTGATTTTATTTGATAGGGATTTTTGGGTGATTATTATTATTATTATTATTATTATTATTATTATTATTATTCACACAATTAAAAGATGAAAAACCAAAATATAACATAGGCATGTAGAGTTGCACATGAGTTAAAATAACAAAGTCCAGATAAAGACTATCAACTTTATCAGATCATCAAGTGGAGTTCTAGATTTGCCAGGCTTGTGACAAGCATTGTCTTGAAAATGATGGTTCCACTGTATATGTCATAAATGAATGCCAAATCATATGAAATGTTACTGGGGGTTTTAGTCCCTGTCAAAATATCAAATTATGTATGATTTTCTCCACTATAGCTATGTTCCAGAGTGGGTGGCTCTAAGCATCCAGTGTAGGATTTTGGGCTATTTTCCATTGTGATGCACATACTATTGTGCTACCAAAATCACATACAAGACCAATTCTTTTGAAGATATATTTACAATAGTATCATCAAAAATATTCAGTAACATTAATTTTGGATAACAAACAATAGTTTCTTTAGTAATATTTATCATTTGTCAAAATTAAATCCCAAAAATCTTGCACCAACTGCCATTTCCCACCATAAACAATATGTACCATGTTTATTACAACACCTCCAGCAATTAGGTGATATAGCAGAAAATATGGTTGACATTTGCAAAGAAGTGAGATACCATACGTGTGATCAGTTTTAGGACTTTTTTACTACACTGAAGAAGTTACAAGCTCTCTCTATGACTGCCAAGAAAGTTTTTTAATCTTTTTGCTCTGCATCCTCTAAAACTGATCTAAATTCCAAAGTCTGTCACGATTTCACTTAACACCCACATGGTCATACAGTTCTTTATTATATTGTAGAAAGGTTTGAATTTTTTTTCAGAGTTTTTCACACACAATCCCATAGCTTCATTTGCACTTATTTCTGTTACTTGTATCTTCCGAGTTAATTTTTCTCATGGATCTTTAATAGTATTGAAGCCTCTTTGCCACTTTGCAAGTAAGGAGGCATGCAGATTTTGCATTTTGACAGTAATTGCCTTCATCAAGGCTGTTGTTGAAGCAATATCTGCTAGTCCAAGCTTTTTTCCCTTGGTGGTCATTTTGTGTACTTTGTTTCCACTCTGTTTTCCTTGATAAGATTATAGCAAGCCAGAAAGAGAAGACTCACAGTTCTGGAAGATATTGTTTGCTGCTTTCATCAAATATATCTTTAGAAAGATTCAAAGTTCAGTTTAATCCATTGAAATCAGTTGTAAAGTCTTGTTAGAATCAGAACTGTTCCCAAGAAACTGCTGTTTGACTCTTTGCTGCACCTCCCCCTCCAATTTTAATTGATGTTGATGCCAGTTCAGTTAAACCTCAAGAAAGGTAGAGCTTGGTCTAGTTCAACTAAAGGGCATGAAAGACCAGGGGAATTAAATAATTTATTGTTTAATTTTTGTTTTGACTGCAGGTTTTTTTTAAAAAAAATACGATCTCCAAATATTTCTATCTTCAGCTACAAAATAGCCACCCTAATTATCTGAAAAACCTTTTCAGTAATGAGTTACCAGGAAACAGGATCACCTTTCCATAGTTTCTAGGTTCAATTATGAGTCAAACGTATTGTTAAAAATAAAACCCAATTATATATACATAATTGACAAACACTGTAGCATATTGTTTTCTTGGAAGTCCCCCTTCCCACTCATATAAATGAATTTCTTAGAAAAATGGTCTGTGAAGCTCCACTTCAGCCATATTTTTATATCTTCTAAAATAATTCTCAGTGTCACTGGCAACAAGCTATCTCTATTGGAAGGAGATGACCTCCTATCTAAGGTTAATCCCTGATAAACTAACTGATAAATGGATGAAGGGTATACACAAGCTCTAACAAAACCTATAGCTCAGACTTCAAGAAGTTGTTTCCTAAACAAAATTCTAAGCACACTTACTAGGGAATGTGGGTTTTACTCCTGGTGTTTAGAATGGTATTGCAGATATGGGAAAGAACCTTAGCTCAGTGACAGAGTGCATGTCCTGTATACAGGGGTCTCAGGTCAAAATCCACCCCAACGTTTTCTGTTATTAAATTTCTCAAAGGAGTCCAGGGTGGCAACCACACAAGCTATTAAAAAAAATCTAAAAACAATTCCAATACAGATGCAGACTTTATTGTACAATTAAAAGACCTGTAGGAAGAGGAAAGCCTTCAGTAGGCACTGAAGAGATAACAGAGATGGCACCCTCAGGAGGCAGAATGTGATGGGACAGACCTCTGTCTAAGAACCAGGTGATGTTCTGTGAGTCAGTATACAACAGGTGATGTTCTGTGAGTCAGTATACAACAGTGGCCTAGGCTGACAACATTATCTGACCTGGAATAAGATGGCTTCCTACATGCCCAGAACAAAACTGTTGAACACAGAGAGAACCCAAACTCTGTGCTTAAAAAGAAATAAAAATCCACTCCCTCATGTTCTACTCAATTTTCCAGCCTGTCACTGTTGCCAGTGGCATTCAGTTGTTATTTATTTATTTCATAAAAAATTATACACCTCTTGACTGTAAAAAACAACAACCCTCAAAGCAGTTTTACCAGAAGATAAAACAATAAAATCAATAAAAAATCAGAACTGTACTTTAAAACATGGAAAAGTTAAAATATTAAAACAGATTGAAATTACCTCATGGCACATTACTGTATGTCACTTGGCCAATACCTGCATATCACTGAATTCAAAGAGAGCCAAGTGTACAGTATAACCATTGTTAATTTTAGTAGCACTAGCTGCTATGCAATTATGTTTAGGGCTATGTCTGGAAGAACTTATAACTGGTGCCAGGGGAAAGTCTGCCACCCCTGACTGTTTCTGCAATGGGACAGGCTGATCTCAGTCCACAAGAGATGACCCCGAAAGCAGGATGTTTTATTAAATTTGGAGGAGGGCAGCATGGTTAATCTAGGAAAGTCGATACATTACTGATCATTGGCCATGCTGGCTGGGGCAGGTGAATTGTAATCCAAAGGATCTGGAGGGCACCAAGTTGGGGAAGAATAATGGGTCATCCCTCTAAGATTCTGGAGTTGAGACAGGGTTGAGATTTAACCCAGAACAGCATTATTGAAAGGAAGTAATGGAAAATATGGCATTAAAGTTCCTGAAGAGTTTGCCAGAAGGGTGGGAGTAAGAGCCCTTTAAAAAGCAGTAGTCTGGCAGATAAGGAAAGGACAGCCAAACCAGCAGCAAACCTTTAGAAGAATTACTATTGCTTCTCTTACTTGGCTCACCTGTTCCATTTCTAGGGCTGCCTGTAAATTAAACCCAGTCTGGGTGGGGCGTGATAAAAATCTGTCAATATATTTGCAGACGAATTTGCCTAGAAACAGACTGTGTTATCTGCAGTAGTATTATTTGTGTGGAAAAGCTAATAGTCTGAATTATGGCTGGAATTCTATATGTGCCAAAAAAGAAAAGGGAAAGAAAGAGATAGAAAGAGGCTGTAAAGGGAAACAAAAGCATATGGCCAGGAAAGAAAGAGCTACAAAAAGCCATGGTGGTGCCTTCATTCTGGCAGAAGATTAAATGAGTGTAAGTCCTGACTGAGCTCACATGAGGAGCATTGCATGGCAGAACGCTTATGTGTCAGGTCTGTCTATTTTTCACAGTTGTTTAGAAATAATAAAAATCACTCCGTTCAAGCCAGACTAATTCCAATCTGCAAGGATGCAGCTTTGCGCCATATTTTTACACAAATATTTGGTTGATGGGAGCCCAAACATGACAGATTTTCAATCAACATGTTTTTAATTTGGATTATTTTACTTGTGGTTTACGTTTCCAACTCATCCAGCTAGATTGTGATCATAGGGACAATTCCTACATTCAAATTGTGAAGTTACCCAAATCAGTGAAATGTATTTTGACATCCACGGTGAGGCCACTGATGGGTACAAGAATTAATTAAAAATAAACTACTGAAAACTATATAATACACTGACCACACATCCCAAAATATATTTCATTTGACAAAACTGTCATTCACAAATGCCAATTATCCTTTATCTTACATAGAATACCACATGTTCCATTTCCTTGAAAGAAAATATATAGGAATTTGATAATGCATCACATTTTCCCCACAAGAACAAAAAATAGTTCAGCTAAGAATCAAACTATTGCTAACTCAGACACTGTTCCCCTGCTCATTACTTACTTTCCAGCAACAACAGAAATGTTGCAATACAGTCTACAAAAAATGTGATTGCAAAATGTCTCTCCTTCCTGCTACCTGGCCATTTGGCCATTATATCTTAAAAATTCACACTCAGAGAGAAATCTGAAAGAGCAGCACCAAACCACTAGCAAGGGTAAACCAGATTAAGTTAAACAATTTTAAAGCCTGGATAACTAATGTTTAAATCGGCTCTGAAAAGACATCAAGTTAGTCACCAGGTGAGCATCCTGAATAGGGAAGGTCCACAATCAAGGGACCACTACTTCAAAGATCCTTTTTCCAACAGCCTCCCAATGCACCCCAGATGGTATCTGGAGCCTGCTCCATATACTAAAATGGTCAGGTGCATGTGTGAAGACAGGCAGTGTTTTGATCCCAAGCTGCAAATAGCTTCAAAAGACTAGCACATTAAAATGAACCCGGAAACAGACTGGAGATGAGTGCATGAGGGAAATCACCAATGCTAGTTAGAAATTTGGCAGTGATATTTTGAACAAACTGCAGTTTCTGAATTGTCTACAGAGGGCACCTCTCGTCTTGCACATTAGAGTTTAATCTGGAGGTTGCAAAAGCATGAATAACAGGAGTAATTGATTAGAGAGGTAATAGGTGAATGGGTACTTAAATGTACATTTTCTGAGTCTAGACATGGTAACATGTCAGACATTAATGAAAGGGAAGTGAACTTTATGCTTCTAGAATTGTCCTTTTTCTGAAGCACAGAACACTTGCCTGATCAAATTCAGTTACAGAACAAACAATTCAGTTTCAATTTCTGAACTGGGAAGTCAGATAGTGATCTGTTTTGTATGGTGTGTTCTTCCATTGCTGTAACTGAATAGATTTTCTGCCCATGGCTTTTACTTAACATTACAGTTCAGTATAATATCCATCTGGATGTTCTGATAAAAGAATGTGAGATGAACCACCAATTATTGCAGATCAACAAAGCAAGTCACATTGATATGA
Source organism: Podarcis erhardii (assembly GCF_964252035.2). Classification (NCBI taxonomy): domain Eukaryota; kingdom Metazoa; phylum Chordata; class Lepidosauria; order Squamata; family Lacertidae; genus Podarcis; species Podarcis erhardii. Next base: position 50,386,064 of record NC_138508.1, on the reverse strand, counting down.
TTGATCTGAAGATGGCTTGGACGACTCACTTGTCAGGCACCTGGATGATCATTGTTCCAAAGACATGTTGTGCATTTTCCTACTGGCAAAACTATGCAGAAAACCTGTTTTTGACTTGCAAATATTATATCTGGGATTAATTTTGAAAATACACCCAATACCATAAGAAGGCAGTTCTTTGAAACTGGGCACATGTATTCTAAGGTACGGATGATTGGGCTGAAAAGCATTAGATTTATACATATGGTGGCAGTCCAAAAAGGAAGAGCTGAAAGGTAAAATGAATCAAACTCTTTGGCACTGACCTTTAGGAATGTTCCCCACATCAAATCCAAGAATACTTTGGAATAGATGCTGGTGTAAAAGTGTGAGCCCTAGATCAAATTTCCCAGAACAGTGTGAGATCCAGCCTGGCATGGCTGCTTCTCATGCCATTGGAGTGATTTGTAAATGGGCCAGGTGACATAATTAATCTGCCCCAGCATTGCTCTTGAAGTTCTCACTTCAGATGATTCAACCACATTTTCTTCTTTTCAAATATTACAGTGGTGGCACAGGAAGCAGCCATGTCACAGTGGTACCCAAGCTGTTCAGGGAGCATGGGCATAATTTAATCAGCTTCCAGACTTGAAGTGGTTATTATATGCTATTCTGGTTCTCTCTGTGTGGGCTACTCATGGTTTCAAATTTCTAGGAGGAGGTGATGGGTGGATTTTGTTCTAAGCCTCACTCAGAAATCACACACATTCTTTCACAAAAGCCAACTCTTTTAAAATATCATGGTAGTGCACAATAAAATTAGTAAACCATAATAAAAATGTAAAATTTTGTGTTCCACTTATGATCATTCATTGGTGTAACAAAGAAAATGGTTAGTATGTCTCTTCAATTTATTATTGATACAAGTGAGCAAGTATTCATGATGGATATAACCTGTTTTCCACCAAAATATCAACACAATCACCAGCTTAATTCACTGTCAGACTTAAGTCACTTTTATAAGCTTAGCCAAAAATTCATCTATAGTAGTTTCTGTGGCACCTTGAAGCCTTACAAATGTACTGTAGCATCAGCTTTTGTAGGCAAGACAAAACCACTTTATCAGAACATGGAGTGATCAGAGGTTCTTGCCTCTAGAAGAGAATAGCATAATCAGTGTTAGCCCTTAAGGTTTCCTTCTTCCACCTGTTATCCTTCAGCCGTTTTGGCTTACAACTCTGATCAGCTCCAACCAGCATGGGGCTGGCTGGGGCTGATGAGAGTTGTAATGCAAAACAGCTGGAGGGCAGCAGGTGTGAGAAGGCTGATTTAATGTATCGCAAGCCAAGGTATGGTTTCCAGCACAAAAACTTTAGTCTTGACCTTACAATCCATAGCCTTCTAAAATGTATTTCCGATTTTGTTTTGTCCAAATATAGAGGGCAACATGAGATTCTCTGCTATTAACCTCCTTAATCAAGGGTTTGTTATGCAACGCTCTCAAAAATGAGCATCATTTCCAAGGTTGGAGGAAAAATATTTGGAACAAACAATTCCTATCCAGGTACTAAAAGGGGGACATAGAGATACTGAGAAAATAAATTGGCTAACAAACATATTTTTGTTTTAGTGGCTCATATAAGGTTTTGACAGGTATATGTAGGAGAAGCATTATAAAATAAGTATGGCTTTATCCATTTATTATTAATATCAGTTATGTCAGCCAAAACCTGAATTACAAAGATTAAAACACAAATTAGGTATGACATTCAAATGAAAAAAAAAGTACTAAACATAAAAAATATGTCTTGCATTATTCTCTGAAGGTCACTAGCCTAGATTTCTGTTAAGGCTGCCAAGGGAAGCAAATTTCAAAAGTGCTATCTCAATGGAATGTTCAAACCCAGTTATAGACCAAACGTCTTCCAGCTTATCTTTACTACCATGGAAGAGCTTCTGCCAAGGGCTTTAAAGGTCACAAGAAATGTTCTGAATTCGTCTAAACAATATAAATTGACAAAGCAGATGTAAAAGTAGTTGTAGAATGCTGTCAGCTAAGACTCGGGTCTATCCACTCACAATTCATTTGAATTTTATGCTGCAATCTCAAATACACTTAATAGGGAGACAAACCCATTGAATACCCTGGGACTGACATCTGAATAAACCTGTGTAGTACTGTGCTATCCCATTGTAAGATGAGGAAAATAAGGAAATATTTAGTGAGTGGAGTTAAACCCCTATCTCTCTTTCACACAGCAACACTCACACACACACATGCAGAATATAATAATGCTGTGACAAAACCCATACTCCAATTTCTCAAAAGTTTTCTTCCCCTTTGAAAGTGGATTCCATTTTTTCTACATCTAGCTTTACTGAGGATACATGGGTGTTTTCAGGAAACTGAGGATACATGGGTGTTTTCAGGAAACACAGGAACCAAGAAGACTGAAGATCACTAGATATATGTTTTGCAGAATGCAAGGGCAAACACTCCTTCCTCATCTTGGAAGTAAGGTTAGCAAAACAAAATCCTTGCGCTCATCAGAATTTCACTGAAATATTCTCTCTCATTTGATGGTTTTTCAGGTGTAATTTCTTTTCTCATTAATTGGTTATTTAAAAAATATGAATCAGGACATTTTGGCATAGAACTACAACATATTGTATGCTGGCACACGAATATTGATAATTACATTGTGGGTATGACATAGAGAGGAAATGACCTAGGAAGAAAATGTGATGACAAGTTATTACATGAATTTGTCTTCCAAATACTATGATAGGGACTAGGGTGAACAGAAACAATCTGACAGGTTGTGATGCAGTGTGGAATGAATATATTTTATACTGCTTAAACTCCATAAGGGATTGTGAAATTTAGAATAGATCCTTAGGTACTCTAGGCATCTAAGTTGCTCAGTGCATGCTAGGAGGCAAAGAGGTAGGTGATACCACTTTTCTTTCACCATATTGGAGACTGATCATATTAGATGAGATCTAGAATGGTCTGGTGATGCCTCCTAGGCAATGCTAGACTTTGTCCATATTATTAAATATCAAGACCATTGCAAGGAGAAATTGTGTGATGGTTGTACAGTGTTACCTCTGGTTATGTACCTAATTCGTTCCGGAGGTCCGTTCTTAACCTGAAACTGTTCTTAACCTGAAGCACCACTTTAGCTAATGGGGCCTCCTGCTGCTGCCGCGCCGCTGAAGCACCATTTCTATTCTCAACCTGAAGCAAAGTTCTTAACCTGAAACTGTTCTTAACCTGAAGCACCACTTTAGCTAATGGGGCCTCCTGCTGCTGCCGCGCCGCTGAAGCACCATTTCTATTCTCATCCTGAAGCAAAGTTCTTAACCCGAGGTACTATTTCTGTAACCAGAAGCATATGTAACCTGAAGCGTATGTAACCCGAGGTACCACTGTATAGCTATATCACACTTCCTTCTTTCTGTAGCAGAGATGGAATTCATAGGAAAGCATTGCATCCTGGGTAGATTGCTATATTGCTTTTATCACAAATAGAACCCAGACCTTCACTGTGGATTCTAGTTGGGAAATAATTCTCCCCCAACCTGATGATATAATAATTGCAGGCGGAGATGAAACAGCGTACAGGGGGGAGGTTCAAAAAGTATTTACATGGTGCTTAGAGAATAACTTGCACCTAAATATTAGCAACTCAAATTAGATGGTATTGGACTTTCGAAGGAAGAGAGGGGAACCTGCCCCGTTATATATCGGGGGGGGGGCTGTGTGGAGAGAGTCTCCTCCTTTAAATTCCTGGGAGTTTACCTTAGTGAGGACCTTACTTGGAAAATCAACATAACTCAGATGGTCAGAAAAGCCCAACAGAGACTCCATTTCCTCAGGGTCTTGCGAAAGAATAATGTTAAACAACAGCTGATGAACTCCTTTTACTGGTCCACAACATAAAGTGGCCTGACAGCCACAGACAGAAAGTCTCTACAGAGGGTGGTGAATACAGCACATGATATCATGGGCTGTCCCTTGAGTCCATTAGATGACATCGCAAGGGATCATTGCCTTAGGAGAGCAAGAAAAATTCTCAGGGATGACTCACATCCTGGCTAGCACCTCTTTAATCTTCTACCCTCGGGCAGGAGATATAGAAGTATAATCAGCTGTACCAACAGGCTAAAAAATAGCTTATATCCGTGGGCTGTTAGGCTATAGAACAGAAAATAACAAGCACAATTGACTTGTGAGGTGGTGTGTTGTTTGATAAGAGATTGAGTGCTTGGGGGGGGGAGAGGCTCGTTTAATTTCATTGTACAATGTAAATGTATTATTATTAATAAATGTATTATTATTATTATTATTATTATTATTATTATTATTATTAGAGCAAGTTTCCAAGCTTCTGTGACTAATCATTCAACCTAGTCTATTTCTTTTTCTGATTAAGGCTTAAAAGTGGAGCCCTCTTCAGGCATTTCTTGCCAAACACAAAGGGGTCTGCACCCTTAACAACATGTATACCTTCCAATGTAATACAAAACTTGCATCTCCATTAATAAAACTTTTTCACAGGAGCTTTCTAGTGGGAGCAATTGGGGCATTATTGGGAAGGCCTGATAAGTCACCAAGACAAGAGAAGAAGATATTTAACTGAGAAAGTGAATAATGTGAAAAAGATAAATACCATAAATTGTCTTATTTATTTGAGAAGCAAGTTTTTATTAACAGTAAACCCCTGCGAAAAAGTTCTGTTAACGAAGAAGCAAGTTTTGCAACATAAAAATCTACTGTAAAAATAAGAAGATAAAATTCCATTGGAACAAGCCATTGCCTGCACAGATTGTTTTCATTTTTTAGAAACTCACACATGCAATTCCTTAGTTTAGTTGAATGTTTTTGCCCCTTTTCATGTTCAGCAGAGCCAACAGCTGCCCTTGACTACTTGGCATCTACTTTTATGGGTTTCCACCCATCTTGAACCTATCAGTAATATAGAAAGTCTGCATGCTTTCCTCTAGAACTTTAGATTAGTCAGTCAAATAAATATCTTTGCCCTCTAGGAGTGCATCTTATACTATGTAAAAAAAGAAATAAAGAAAGAAAAACCACATAGTCATAGGCAATTTACAGTAAGTGTGTTAAGTATGTGGCCAAGTCTTGTCTGGAAGAACTACCTCAGAAGCATTAGTCTTGCCACAAAAGGGGGCATATGATGCTGTAATTTCTTTCAAAAACAATTTCTGTATGTAGTTTCAATTTAAAAGCAAACTTTTCAGGAACATGTGAGACATCAGACTTGTATAGGGAGCCTGTACATTGTTGTGTGTTTTTTAGCCCTATTACTTACCTTTAGGCACACACATGCACCAATCAGCAGAAGTAGTTTGTGAACATTTATCTTTGTATTCGAGCTCTTCTGGAATCCAATTTCTCCTGATTACTATTGCCTCAGGCCATGTCCCATCTGCTCCAAAGGTAAAGAGAGTTCAGCACACACAGAGACATAGATATCAGGTTGTTTTTTTCATGTGAATACTACAGAGGTGGGTGGAGTTGGAAAGCATATTATTGTTCTCATACAGAACTTCTATTGAAGTTTGCTAGGTATAGTTTTATCAGTGTTCCCAGTAATCCTCTAATCACCAAAGTGTGTCAGACAGGTATTGAAGCACATTGGGGAGGATGTGTGTGTCAGGGATGGATGAAAGGGGGGTGCTGTGGGTGCTGGCTGCCCTGGGTGTCACCGCAAGGCCTGCAGCACACCCAAGCCACGTGTCTCTCCTGGGAGAGACGCGGTGGCTTGGGCTTACACAGGCTCCGCGCTACCCAAATGGTCCGCCCTCTACCTCTCCCCAGCTGTAGGGCGGCTGAGTGGGAGGAGACAGGCAGACTCCATAGGCCCTGTGGTGCACCCCGCCCCTATGGGCGGCTCGCTGTCCCATGCGCCCGAGCGGCTTCCTCCACTGCTGGTGTGTGTTCTCCTTTCTGAGCAATATTTTCCAAAATAATAGCATTAAAAATGACATTAAGACATTACTTACCATGTATGAATGAATCTGTAACATATGGCCCAAGTCATGTGAAGTGGTGCCTGATGGAAGATAGAACAACCCATAATGTTAAGTTCTGGGAGTGGTAGCATAACGAGTAGTCATAACAGATCTTCATCAGTTGCTGTTCATGTTTTGTTTCTTCAAAGCAGAAACAAGGGATGGAGTCGGAAAGTCAGGTGTCATCTCAACACATCCAGGGGCGATCTGGAGCCAGAGTTGACAGGTGTCAGCAGATAGAGAAGAAGCAAGGCTGGGTTGAACAGTAACATGGCTCAGGGCAACAGCAAAGGCAGACACAGATTTAAGCAGCAGCCTATCACAAGGTTTTCTGATATTGTAGGGTTAGATATTTGCTTTTGCTTTCTCTAAGTCAACATTTCGACAGTTTCTGGGGCAATTAGTTTTCTTCAATCACCTGAGATCAGGGCGGCTAGCTGTGAGCTGCAAGGTAGATGCAGCTGTTGGCAACTCTGTTCCCACTAATCTGAAGATAAAGAATCAAACATGATGCCTTGGGTATCAGATACAGATCCTTTAATCTCCTTCATGTGGCAGCACAGAGATAGCATTCCTGAGTTCCAGTGCTAGGAAAGGCATTTCAGGTGCTCAACAAGAAAAAATCAGGGTAGTGCTACAACATGCTGATTCATTTTCCTTCCTCCTCTTCATCAACATTTTCCAGACCAGGGGTGAACAACCTTTCTGGGACCATGGGCATATTTGCAAACTGGAGGAACTGTTGCAGGTACCACATGCACTCTGCAACCAAGCAGACACCTCAACCTGTTCTATTGACTACAAGTGAATGCTTCTTCCAAGTCAAACTTTGGGTAGGGGAGGGAATCATGTAGGCATGAGAGAAGGTCTATGGGACACATGAGCTCGCATGGCCACTATGTTAGTGAACCCTGCTCCAAACAAACACTGGAAACACTGGAAAACAATTGTTTCCATATCAGAGCTGGATTTCCATGTCTGAAGAACTTAGTATTTCCTCTGCTATGTTACTGACCTAGTCCCCACCATCAAACAAGTTATCACTGCTAACAGCACTGACTATCTGATAGAGTTGAGTTCACAATGTTATATTGCTATCATTTCCCCTTTATTTCATTTATACCTGGTCTGGGATTGAAATATTGAACGAAGAGTGGTTTATATAGGAAACAACAACAATTCTGATATAATGGTGAGAATCCCACATGAAAATTGTTTTTTGTGTGTGCAATGTTAGACTAAGGTTCAAGCTGACAAACCTATTTACTTAGAATAGTTCCTTTAAACCCTCAGCAACATATTTTGGAGTAAACAATTTTATATTCTGTTATGATTGATAGCTGAAAATATATTATACACTATTTTGATAACAATTGAATTATAAGAACACAAACCAAACAAACTCCAACTTTTCATGACACAAAACATCATAAATAAATAAGATCTGTATGCCCATGTACAAATATTGGCAACATGACTTGGCATTAGGCATTGTGTAGTTTCTTACCCATTATTAAAGTATATACAAATATCAAGTTATTTGTTATTTTGCTGTATTTATACTTTATATTTTCCTCTTATTTTCCTTTATTTTATTGATGTTTGACATTGCAAAGTATTCTGAGTTGCACTGTGGCATGCCTACTTTTAAAGTGTTCAGCATGTAATAAAAGAATAGTTTTTAAGAGTCTGTGTAGGCACACAGCACATATTCCCTTTTCCTGACAGCTGTGCTATAGGTAGATCAATTCCCTCACCATAAACCTTTCATTTTGAAAGCTTGATACAATTCAGTCAAATGAGTAAGCACTATATCTCCTCCCACTGTAATGCTGAAAGAGACCTAACCTTGCTTGAAAACTCTGCATTGAGTATGTCAAATATGTACATAATGCAGACGCATATTGAGTCAGAAATTAACTGCTTCCTAATCCATATTTCTCACATCCCTTTTGAAAGCTGCACTGACTCACTCATAATAAGCTATTTTCTTCCCTAGAATTTGGCCTGGTTGCAGTGCCCTGGGCAGTATTTCAGAGATTCTTGGTATAACTTTCTAATAACTGCTTTTAGTTTACATATCTTCCTAGACCGTAGACATTTTTTCTGCTCCTGTGAGGGTTCAGGGTTGAACAGTGATTCTGCGAAGGTACAATTTGTGTACCATTGTCAAAAGATTGCAAAGCCATACTAGCTTAGATGCTTTAGCTCTTTTAAAAGAGGGTTAGGCAAATTCATCATAAGCAGTGTTGGTACCAGGCTATTTTGTGCCATAGGCAAGGGTGACTACTTGCACCCCCCCCCCAATGGTTAACTTCAATTGTCAGAAACAGGTGTCTCGTAGAAATGATACAATATTAAAGAAAAGAAAAATATTATCTAAAATTTATAACAAAAAAGAATCTGTATAAAATCATGCTCCGCAAAGGTCAGTACTGTGCCCCTCTGAGGTCTGTGCCTTGGGCAACTGCCTAGTTGGTTTAATGATAGCACTGGCCCTGGCTATAAGCAATATCCAGGTTCAGATTTGCCTTGCCTCTGACCATCAACTGCTCGGGAGCAACAGCAGGAGAAGGCTCTTGCCCTTACATCCTGCCTGTGGGCTTCCCACTGTGGATAACAGGATATTGGATTAGATGCACTTTGGTGAGTTTCAACAGCATTCCTCTTACGTGTGATTGAAATTCTCTGTGGGCTACAGTACTTGCAATTGCTTGATGACAACAGTGCTTTTTGGAATCATAGGCATTGTGGAAACCATAGCAGCCATGTAGTATGGTGGGGTCAGCTCACCTAACAGTGCTTCTCTGTCAGTGCACCTAATCGTATCTCCCATCTGTTTCTGAGGCGGAAACATGGGTTTTGGCCCTGGCAAGGTATGCAATATACACTTAATAGAAAACAATTGTGTTGTCGTTTATAAGCCAAATTTTGAAGCTGACTAATTTCCCCAATGAATGTCAATCCAAAGCTTCTGAGAGAAGTTCTAGTCATTGTGATAATGCACATCAAGAGCAAAGGAGGGCCAGGAGCAGAAAGTCAGGCGCCATCTTGACACCAAGGGGCAGTCCAGAGTCTGAGTTGAAAGGAGTGTGGAGATGGAGAAGAAGCAAGTGTAATTAGGAAATAAAACACCTTCAGTACTCTTCCTTGAACAGATCCTGCTATTCCTCCTACTCCCCCAAACTGGTGCTATGAGTCATCCTCCTTGAAACCCAGTTTAAGGCTCGGATCACCATTTCTGTAGTGAGGCTGTGGCTCTGCAATAAGGGCAATAAGAGAAGGGTGGGCTCCTTCCTTTATACCAAGGTTGGCCAGACAAGACACCTCTGCCTTTTCCAGGTGTTAGTGTTGGGTTTTCTCCTACATTTGGGACTCTCCCTGAGCTACATCCCTTTGCCCCAGGCAACATGGACAGTTTCTAAATTCTTTGCTTCAAAATGCTTCAATGCTTCAAAAGTTAAATCAGCAATGCCACTAAGAAGCAAACTCAGAAGGACAGAATTGCATGTTATTTAACAGAGCAGAACAATTTATAGAGCAGCAATATGGACATTATTTGACAGACTGGGTGTCTCCATTTAGAATGTAATCCTGCTTAATGTGCCTGCATAATAAGAGCTATAAAATACAGCCAGCCTGCTTCATTGTATCTAGTCTTTAGCGATATTTGTTTTATTGTTCAGTTTACAATGATCACATTCCCATTGTTTCTGGGGGGGAAAGTGTTGAGCCTAAAGAATGTCATGGCAACCTATTCACTTCTGCTTAAGGAGCGCAGACACATAATGTCTAATCTAACTATATTTTACAAAACTCAGTAAACTCCTAGAACACTCAGAACACACACACACACACACCAATACCAATGAGGTGCTTCAATGGGCTTTTGCATTTTCTGCTTCATAATTCAGATGTAAAATCTACACTATATACTGCTATTGTTTACATGGCTTAGACAATATATATATAAATTTATATATATATATATAAATTGCATATAAAACGTTCTAAAAAATATAATGTTAATTCAGATGTGCATTATTTATTTATTTATTTCGAAGAAACACTTTATTCCTTTCTGTACTGCTTTAGACAGAATTTGCTAACATGTTGATGGTCTACACTTCCCACCATCCCTGTGTTGGCTTGGGCTTATGGGATTTGGAGTCCAACAACATCTGGAGGTACAAAGTTAACCAGCCCTGCATTAGAACTTTCAATAAATGAAGGCTACAGCCCCAAACATACCTCCTTTCAGTCTTAAATCCTAATGGAATCAATGGGATTAATTTCTGAGTAAATCTGTTTAGGGTGTAAGACATTTGTGGTGTCAGTTGTGAGACTTATCTGGAATAAGTTCCTAAAATCACACCTGGCACTTTAATTATTTGCAGAAAACATTATCTGGCTTAGTCCAAATGAGATGGTAAGCTGGGTACAGTTAAAGTATATAGTCAGCTGAAGAAGAGAAGCTAATACCAGACATGAGAAGCAGGAAAAGCAGGAAAGCATCGGAGGCAGTGCAGAGGTCTATGAATCAAGAAAGTTGTGTTTAATGTAAAATTTAAAGGGCACACCAACTGCAATACTAAAATTAGGGCATAGTGGTCAGCTTAAAAAGCACCTAAATCAAGGGGGAAGGGAACTACTTTTACACACAAGTTTTTAGTACTACTCTGCCACAGGCACACTTACAATTGGCTCCTCTTTTTCCTTGTGCTTATCCTTCATTATAACAACATGAGACTTCATATTTATAAAAATCTAAATTAATTTCTATGTAAACAACACTGGTACCTACAATTCAAAGTGCTAATTTTAACCTTTATGAGCCTCAAATGGCTTTTTCCTACAAACAATGGAATTTTCACATAATTACCATCATCTGCTAAGGTACCTTTTTGCATCTGCTGTCCACACAAAATCATAAGAAGACTGCCAATCAAGTCCTTAGCTGTCCATTCTTTTTACAAGTCTATGATCCTACTACATGTATAGCTAGTGGCTCCAAAGTTAAAACAAACAATGGGCACAGGGGATACCCGTGCCTTGTCCTTCACTGGAGAACTATATGTCTGAAATCCACATAATTCTGATTTTGGTCACCAAGTTTTATTTTGTTGACCTGTGTGTATTTGTTTAGTTAGGCACTTATGCAATAGTGTGCAGTTGTAAGAGCGACTGAGGATGCTAGGAGAGGGAGAATGAAATTTCATGCCTGGTGGTGTGAATTTTGCCACCAACCTTGGATGTGAGAAAGAAGGGGTTGGGTGTCGTATTACACACACACACACTCAGATTATTACAGTGTGAGCTTAATTGGTATTTTTGCCTCCTGTGTGAGAGGCACTGGTTTTTGCCCCAGGGTGAAAGCCTATTGGTGGAAACTGCCCCACTGGATGCAAGAAGGTATTGGTGCATCTACACCAGGTATAGGCAAACTTGGCCCTCAAGATGTTTTGAGACTACAACTCCCATTATCCCTGACCACTGGTCCTGTTAGTTAGGGATGATGGGAGTAGTAGTCCCAAAACATCTGGAGGGTTGAGTTTGCCTATGCCTGATCTACACACCAAGGGGGAAGCTTTGTTTCTTTATTTTTGCTGTGTCTTTGCCACAGAGCTAACTGTTGTTCCTAATATCATTCAAATTATCAGTTAGCTGGGAGCCTGTACTTATTGTAAATGTGAATGACATGTGTGTTAAAGAGTGATAGGAAGAATGGATTAATGTGAGTTAGTGTGTGAGTGCAGCGGGATGCTGTGAGTGTGGTGTAGATGGTTGCACTCTGTCCCCCTTTCTGGTTTCTTAATCAATCCCGATGCACCTGGCTGCTCTTCCACTGAGCTTCCTACTCAGTAGTGCTGTTGCTCAATGCCAGGTCCATTTGGAACAAGACTGCACTCATTCATAATTTGATCATGGAGGAGGAAGCCAATCTGCCATGCATTACTGAGACCTGATTAGATTAGCTGTGTGGGCCAGAATTCACAGAGCTTTACCCAGCTCTGTGTAGCACCAGGCAAGACTTGAGGAATGGTGGTGGTGATGGTGGGGTTTACTGTGCTGATCTTGAGAGATTATAGCTGCTTGAGGGAATTGGTAAGTATCTCATTGGTAAAGATACCCAATTGGTCAAGATGCTGGGACACTTGAAACTCACTTATAAAGTCAATTAAATTTCCTGAGTTGGGCTGGGCTACAATTTCATTAGTATTTTTTTTTTTAAAAAAAATCTTGTATCTGTTTGGCTATAATGATCTAAGTTTATGCTGACCTTAAGAGCCACCTTGAATGTGAGGTTGATGTTGGTATCTTCTATGGTTCATCAGGTGTTGGGGTTGTTCAGTACAAGGCATGTTATAATTATGGAGTTGGCAGTGAGGGAATGGAAATAATTCCGCCTCTTAATGTTGGTGGTATAATCCCCCCCCCAAAAAAATAGTGCCTCCAAAATGAGAAGTGTTCTGCCTCTGAATACCAGCTGTTGGGAGCTGCAGGTGGGGAGAGAGCCATTCTGGTAATGTCCTGCTTGCGGGCTTTCCAAAGGCATCTGGTGGGCCACTGTGAGAACAGGCTGGTGGTCTAGATAAGCCTTTTGCTACAGAACTCGTCTTATTTTTAACACAGTGACAACTCCACTGAAAAGCAAAGGTGACGGCAGCATCTGTGCCAAAGTGAATGAAGAAGCTTACTGAAAGCTAGGCAAATTTCTGTTGAACAAACAAATTTGTGTGTAGCTGAAAACAACTCTTAGAGAGCACAGATGGATGGTAATAAAAAGCATTGCTATTGATAGGTAAGGAAGAAAGAAAGAAAAGACTAAGAACCATAGGTATCTCTATTTGTGTTTAAAATTATGCCTGCAAAAAAAAAGCAATGTGCAATTTAGGTTTGAATATCTCTGCAGGACTAATGACTTATTTACCTTTTGTTGACTACAGTGTGTCATTGTGATCTTATCACATTTGGAATAATTAGTATCTCAAGTACCGTTACAAATGCACACCACTGATAAATATAAAAAGCAATGGGAGCCTTCAGTACAAAGCAGCAACATTCACAAATAATGCTATTTCTAAAGCAAGCATAAGATAAGAAAGATGAATATCCATGGGGACATTTTCAGCAAGGCACTTAGGGAATTAAACAAATGACTCCTGTTACTTTGTAATGTGCTAAAGGAATCTATTCCTGATAATTTTCTTCCTACCTGAGCAATGTGGACATAATAGATAAGCCTTGCATCTTCTGTATTATGAATCCTTGTGAAAAGGTAGTGAGCACGACCCTGGTGGGTCTATGATATTCTAATATGAGATACTCTTAAGGTAAAAAATAATAATAAAATGCAGGCAGAAAATGGGGTGAAATGGTGACTACATCATTTGCTAATGCTACCTTTGCCCCCAAATAGATGGAATAACAATGGTGCTTTCAGAATCATTTGTTCAAGGCCAACCTGTCTTTTCTATTCATTCTAAAAAACTAGAACTAATGCTCCATAAATATGAGTTTGTTCAATTCCAGCAAGGGATCACAGGAAGACAGAATGCTCTTCCTTGAGTGAAAAATATAATAAGGAAAGCCAGATAAACATCAGAATCATACAATAGATGTAGACAAGAAAACACTAAAGGAATTTATTATTATTATTATTATTATTATTATTATTATTATTATTATTATTATTATTTCCAGCCTCGGAGCGTCTCCACCCCCATTGTTCTGCCCAGTCACTGAGGTCTAGCACTGAGGGCACTGAGTTTCCTCACTGCAAGAAGCAAGGTTACACGGAACCATGCAGAGGGCCTTCTTGGTTGTGGTGCCCACCCTATGGAACACCCTCCCATCAGATGTCAAAGAAAAAAAACAACTATCAGACTTTTAGAAGACATCTGAAGGCAGCCCTGTTTAGGGAAGCTTTTAATATTTAATGAATCATTGTATTTTAATATTCTGCTGGAAGCCGCCCAGAGCGGCTGGGAAAACCCAGCCAGATGGGCGGGGTATAAATAATAATAATAATAATAATAATAATAATAATAATAATAATAATAATAATAATAATAAATTATTTGAGCAGAACAATAGCCTTCCACCCCGACTCAAAATCTAACTTGTTTGGAAGTATACCCTCATTTCTACCTGGACTTCCCTTTTTCACCCACAAATTGCAATTCTTATACATCTACCTTGCTGGTTATTGATCTCAAAATTGTAAGGTTTCAGCACTCTAACTTCTACACAGCTCCTCTGTGAACAGCTAAACTGAAGAGAGGGAGATGGTGACCACTCTTCTTCTGCGAATACTGGTTCGCCTTATGTCATTAAAGCTGAACTGATGATGAGAATGGAAGATGTATTAGGCAGAGACCTTCAGTGTTGAGAAAGAAATTGCATGAGTTAAGGTGTCAGAAGAAGATGACACAAAATTTTGTAACACTCACTTGTCCTGAGCTGGAAGCATGGCTTCATATCAATAGGAAGGAGGGAGAATTTTATTTAGGTGTCTGCACTTTATTATCCTTTGGACTTTGCACTTCCCAAAATTTTGTGATTTAATTGTCAGAAGAAAAAAGGATTTTAGGGTAAAATACGTTTCAAAATGCATACATTCAGATAAAATTCATTATTTCAAGAAATATAAATATGAATTTTCATACAGACTTTTAAAAATGAAAACTCAAAGGTTAGTGACAAAATGGGGCAGAATGGACTTATGAGTGAACATGTGCAAAATAGACATGGACTAAATAAAGACTGATTCATCCATCCCTATTCCAGGCTAAGCTTGGATACAAAACAAAGAGAAAAGATTCAAGTAGACCCTAGTTTAAATTAGAGCCCATGCAAATCTTATTCCAGCTGACTAACTCTGCAAATGAGATGTCTGTCTGTTCATCAGAAGAAGAACCCACCACCTCCCCCCCCCCAGAGAGAAAGAATCATTGCAAATTACTAATCACAAGTAGGAGATTAAGAACTGTGTGGAAATGAATTACTGATCAAAGAGAGGACTGGTGGGAACATCGGGAATGGAAAGAAAGCTTTGTGACGCAGTTACAAATGGAGATTCGTTAAGACAGGCCTGCCCACATGAGGATGAGGGGGAAGAGGACCATGGTCATCAGAATGTGAATGTATGGTTATCGGAATGTGAATTTGAATATCTCAGGGCCCCCTGAGATACAGATTGGCAGGCCTGTGGAAATCAACGGACAGACTGTGGAAATGTTCTTTATGGAGGTGTGGAAATGGTGTCTGTCCTTTATGTGATATGGCTCTTGGAGAGTGTAAAATTCACACAGGATATGTTTGTTTTCAACCCGCTTGTGAAGATTATCAGAGATCACAAAGAAAGGAATATATGATAACAACAAGAAGATGAGGAAAATAACAAAGAGACTATCTGGACAGAACTGGACAGAACTGTGTAATTAAAGCAGCAGCAAGAGTGATGTTTGGATCCCTTTCGGAGCTCAAAGTATGGGTAACCCCAACAAAATTTTTAAAAAATTGGCTGTATAATTTGGAACTAATGTGATTTGGAATTAATGTGATTTGACTGGCCTGTTAATAAAAATTATTTTTTAAAAAAGAAGAAGAACCCACCAAAAATTTCCTCTAATCTTCTAGGAAAAGCAAAATTGTGGTTTGTCCTCTCCGCTCCCCACAAATGCATGTAGACCATTTCTGTTAACAGTTATTTCTTTGGGCTGGCCAGTTATAACAGATTTGGAACCATTGGCTATGCCACATGAAACTAGTATCTTCACATTTGTGCTTTGGTATCTTCAAGTATTCTGCATCAGTCCTGCTTTATTGTAAGTAAATTATGATGTTAAAAAGAGGCTTGCTGAACAAGTAATCAGAGAAGTGTTTTCTTGTGCAGATGGCATCAGAAAACAAGATAACATATTGGAGCACAGAAATAGGTAACTGAAATTGACCTAATAAAGTAATACCTTCAGGAGTGTCTACTGAGCAGAGTTTAATGTCTGGAGTGCGGCAGCTATAATTTCCCCATCTTTTATCATTAGAGAATGCTGTGACTCCTCACCCCCCATATTAATATATTTAGAAAGCTTCCACTGGGTATATATGTGTGTGAGAAAGAAAGAGAGAGAAAGAGTGTGTGTATCAGAATATGATATCACAGTGAGCAGAAGATGTATTTGGAATTGTCCATCCAGAAACTAACTGGTAAAAAAATTATTTAATTACTTGTCATCTGATGGCTTAAAATGAACGAAGTTGATTATTGTGGTTTCCTTTATAGCTTTAATTAGATGAGGTTTTTTAAAAATTTTATATCATCTTGGTCTTTTCTTGAGCCTTCCAAAAGAAAGAAACTGTCTAATTCACTTGAATATTAAAGTGGAATAATAATTTTTGCTGGGTGGTGATGGAAATAATAGTTTAAATATTTAAAATAGTGGGTGATTTGCAATAGGAAATGGCAAGCTCTTTTGAGGGCTTAGGGCTGCAGACTAGTGAGAATGGGGCCATATCTGAAAAGTGGGTGGATCCAGATTAAACAATCTCAGATGAAAACAAGTGAAGAATTAGAACAGTGGTTTAAAATCCTTTCCATTCCTTTTTAATGTTAAAATTGATATTAGGGCACACATCATGACAGGCATTGCAAGCAGGCTCTCAAGGAACATAGGGCAGATACAGAAATATACACTCCTAAAATCCTTATTGAATACTTCATTTTGCATTTCTCCTTCCTTCCTTACATTATTTTATTTGTTTCCTTTTATTTGCCCACCTTCCCTGCTCCTTTCATTACAGTATTTTTCTCCTTCAGAGCACAGAGCTGTCATGGCTGCAGCTGATGCTTTCAGTCTGATGCACTGAATTCAATGGACTGAGTTTGATGTACTGAAAACAGCAGCAGGCAACAATAGAGTGACCTAGGTAGGGTGCTGAATGGATGCCCTGCTTGTCACTTCTAAGGTCAGAAGAAGGGAGACAACAGCAAAAGCCAGCAAGGAACAACAAGATCAGCATGGAGCTCAGTAGATAAATGGACCAGAAGTTAAGTTTGGGGGCAGCTGGGAAGTCAGGCTTCTGAGCAGCAGTAAATTAATTGGTGTCAACTGCAGTGGTACTTTTTGTGGAAGAAGAAGGCATTCAAGCAATGGACTACATGGGACAAGGGCTGTCAGTTGCCAGTGCAATTTACACAGTCATCAATAGTTATCATGGAATGTTTTGCCTCTTTTCAGAATCACAGGGGACATTTTTTTCCATTCATTCATTAAAAAAAAACCCATTGACATAGGACACTAAAGTCCTAGGACATGGGTAGGCAAACTAAGGCTGGGGGCCAGATCCAGCCCAATCATCTTCTAAATCTGGCCTGCGGATGGTTAGGGAATCAGCATGTTTTTACTGTCACGGCTAAAATGGCCGCTGTTTCTTTAATGTGAATAAAGCTGGGTCAGCGTGAGTCAGCAGCTTGCACCAGGTTGTATATATAGTGAGAAATGTTAGTCTGGTGTTCTGAGGCTGGTGTTTGGGTTGGTTGGTTGGTTGGTTAGTGCTGGTGTGTATAGTTTTTTTTTTTTAAAAAAATAATATTTATTAAATTTTGTTTGACAATAAATATATATAAAAACATATCAATTTCAGATATCATCATTTCATAAACATCCTTGGACTTCCTCACGCCTCTTATTCCTACTCTCTAGACTCATAAGTTTTACCAGCAAATTATTAACTTAATTTAGTTTACCTAATTAAAATTTCCTAATATTCAAATCTCAAATTTAATCTTTTAAATTTCTTTTGTCAAAGGTTAATTATAGAATACCATTTATCCACAATTTATCTTATTTTTCAATTACATTGACTTTTGTACATAAAAATTATTAATTTGTTAGAGCCATGATGTTACAGATCTTACATTTTTCTTAACATTCATATAGTTTACAATACTTTTGCAGATAGTCTTTAAACTTCTTCCAGTTCTCCTCCTCCAATTCTTCTCCCTGGTTTCGGATTCTGCCAGTCATCTCATCCAGTTCCATATAGTCCATCAGTTGCATCTGCCATTCTTCCAGTGTGGGCAAGTCTTGAGTTTTCCAGCCTTTAGCAATGAGTATCCTTGCTGCTGTTGTAGCATACATAAAAAAGGTTCGGTCCTTCTTTTGCACACTCTGGCCGACAATGCCGAGGAGGAAGGCCTCTGGTTTCTTAAGAAAGGTATACTTAAGTACCTTTTTCAGCTCGTTATATATCATTTCCCATAAAGCCTTCACTCTAGGGCACGTCCACCAGAGGTGAAAGAATGTTCCTTCAGCCTCTTTACACTTCCAAGTGCTGGTGTGTATAGTTATTCAGTCGTGTTTTGCACAAAGACTTTTAAGAATAAGACTCTGCAAGGATATTCTTCTGGACTCTTTTATGCCGACAAGGGTCTGAGGACCAGGCTGAGGAGACAAAGGGAGGTCAGAACCCTTTCCTTCTTTTTTTTTTGCTTTTTACAAACACTGACAGGTTATGGGCCCAGTGTTTCTGAGCATGTGCAGAGTGCAAAGCGACTAACAGCATCTCAGCAGGGAGCTGGTGAGTCCTGGTGGTGTACGGAGCCAGTGGCTGTGCGTTGGAGCAGTTGGTGGCAAGCTGTAACTGTCTGCAGTGACGCTGGAGCGGCTAGGATCTGAGGATCAAGAAAGCACTCAGCGTCGGCTACTGGAACAGTTTGAACTACTAGAGGACCACAGTAGGCGATTCACAGAGTGGCTACACCAGTTGCAGAGCCAGGCGGGACCTGAGGGTCAACAGAGGCAGCTGCTAGAAGCCGGTGAGTGCCATCCAGGACCATCCAGTGGGACTCTAAAGAGAGAGTCCGGAGAGATTGCTGGAGGCCCCACAGAAGGGGCTCAGCAAGCACCAGCAGAGATGGCAGATTTCCAGTCTTCCCAAGTTGTAAATATTGGGGGAGGCATCCCTTTTGAACTTCTCTCAGAAAGCAACTGGCTGAGTTGGTCAATTAAAATGCAGCAGTTGTTAAGGAGAGATGGACTATGGGACTGTGTTGAAACTGAGGTTTTGAGACGGGACTCTGCTGAGAAAAAACAGCTAGATAAAAGGGCCCATGCCCAAATTATGCTGTGTTTGAGCAACTCTCAGTTATTGCATGTAGCAAATGCCAGCACAGCGTTTGAGTGCTGGAATTTATTAAGGGCAATGCATGTCAGATAAACTGCTGGAACTATCATTTCTCTGACCAGAAGGCTGTTCAGGACTGTTATGAAAGAAGGTGAGAGTTTGGCAACTCATCTTCAAACGCTGAAATCTGTGTTTCTTCAACTACAGCAGAGAGGTAAGCGTTATGATGAGACTGACCAAACCTACATTATCCTTTCAAGTTTGCCTGAAAGCTGGTTGCCTGTGATTAACAGCATGGAGAGTATGCGTCCCCGAGACCTGACCCTTGAGTATGTGGTGGGAAGATTGACCGAAGAAGCAGAAAGAAGGTCAGATAAACAGGAAGAACTCCAAGAGCGGAGGAGTTACAGTTGAGGGGGCCAACAGCAGAATCTGCCAATGGAGCAACGCCAAGGTTTGGACTTGGCCATGGCGGTGAGGAGGTGCTATAGATGCAACCAACCCGGGCATCTCCAATATCAATGCAGGGCAAGACTTCCAGGAGACGACATGGAGCAGAGACAGCAATCGACGCAGAAACGTAAGCAGAAGGGGTTCTCTTCAGGGAAGAAGAACACGCGTTCTGCTCAGTTTCTTTCTGCATTTTCTCGAGAGGAGAAGAAGATACCTCGAGGAACATGGTTGCTGGACTCTGGGAGCAGTAGGATTATCTGCAACAGTCAGGAGGACTTTAAGACCCTGGGGAAGCCAGCTGATGGAAAGGACTCAATCTATTTTGCTGATGGTCGTAGAAGCAAGATTGATGGCCAGGGAACATGTTTCCTGCAGTGCTTGAACACTACTCTACCAGAGACTCTGTCAGCAGTTTGGACTATTGTTTGCTGTCTGTAAGCTGTTTGATTAATGCAGGGTATAGTGTTAAGTTCACACAGGATGGTTGCCTGATAAAGAATGGAACTCAGGTATGTGGCCATGCAAAGTTGGAAAATGGGTTATATGTAATGCAGGACAAGCCTGTTAAAGCAGCTCAGGTGGTTCAGGATAATTTACCAGTTCATAAGGGGGGTGTACATGAACTGCACAGAAAACTGGGCCACGCCAATTTCCGTGTGCTTTCAGAGATGCAGAAGGTGTGCAAGAACCTAAAAGTAAATAGCTGTAACTGTTTCCTAGATTGCAATGTATGTAAAATGGCCAAATCTAAGAGGAAGCCTGTGGCTTCTAAAAGTGACAGAGTATCTAAAGAGGTTTTAGAACTTGTCCATTGTGACGTGATAGGCCCTTTTCCACAGAAGACTGAAGGGGGCGCCAGATATGCTTTTCTGGTAATAGATGATAAATCATGTTTCAGTTGGTTGTTTTTGTTAAAGCAGAAATCTGAGTGTTTCCCCACATTCAGAGAATGGGTTACCCAAGCTGAACAGCTCTTCACTCGCCCTGTTGTGCAGTTGCAAACAGATAGGGGAGGAGAATTTCTGAACAAACAATTTGGGGCATGGTGGCGACATAAGGCGATCACTCACCGCTTGACTAACCCTTATAGCCCTGCTGAAAATGGTCTGTGTGAAAGATGTGGGGCTGTAATACAGTCAGTAAAGGACTGCCTGCTAGTGGATGCAGGATTGGGTCACAACCATAGGCTGTGGGGCGAGGCTTTTCTGACAGCGAACTTTTTGATTAATAGAACCTGGCCTAGCTCTATAAAAGATATTCCTTATCGTGTGTTGTTTGGGAAAGAACCAGAGTGGACAATGCTCCATAACTGGGGTGCTTGGGCACATGTAAATATTCCCAAAGCTCAGCGCCGAAACTGCGGTTTGTGGGATATCAGTCCTATGGCAAAGGGTGGCATTTCAATTTACGCCCAGGATGTGTGGTTCTGTCACGAAGTGCAGACTTTGCTGACCAGGACAGATGGACTGCGATCCATGCCAACCCAGACTGCCTACTGCCCCTGCAAGTAAGAGAAGAGGCTTCTTCTCAGCCATTGGCAACACAGGAGCAGGATGAGGAGGAGGCACAGATTTCCCCAAAAGATGTGGCAATAGATAATACTACTTCTCTAGAGGAAGAGGAAGAAGAGGCAGAGATAAGGGGGGAAGAAGAAGTAGTTGTGCCTAGGTGATCCCAGTGTTCAAACAAGGGTGTACCTCCTCAGCGTTTGACCCTAGGAGGAGTGAGAGTATGCAATGTGAGTTTTGTGGAACCACAAAGTTATAATGAAGTCTTAGACTTACCCCCTGGAGAACGTGCTTTGTGGGAACAAGCCATGAAAGAAGAAATGGACTCTTTTAAATGTAACAAAGTGTTTGAGGTCATAATGCCGCCACCTGGTGGCAGAGTGGTGTCATGCAAGTGGTTTTACAAAAGAAAAACCCTTGCATCTGGGGAACCACATTTTCGAGCCAGATTAGTAGCCAGAGGGTTCACTCAGATTAAAGGGGAGAGTTATGATGAAGTGTTTTCTCCCACTGTAAAGAGTGAAACTTTTCGTTTAATGCTTTCCATTGCTGCTGTAAGACAACTAGAAGTGCACCATTTTGATGCTGATGCTGCATATCTGCATGCAAATTTAGACCATGAAGTGTTAATGAGACAACCCCCTGGGTTTGAAGAGGAGAATGGTGCAGTCTGGCGTTTGAAAAAAAGCTGTTTATGGTTTCAAACAAAGTGGAAGGTGTTGGAACCAGTGTTTAAATGAAGCCCTTGTAAAACTTGGTTTTAAAAGGAGTGTGGCTGATCCATGCCTGTAGACCAAGGGGACAGGCAACAAATATCTAATGCTCTTAGTCTTTGTTGATGATTTGCTTGTGGCAGGGAGTTCCACAGATGAGATCCAGAAGCTCACAAGTCAACTGGAAAAGAGGTTTAAGCTTAAAGCCTTAGGGCCTGTAAGCAATTACTTGGGAGTAGAAGTAAAGCAGGAAGCTGATGGAAGCTTCCTATTGAGTCAGAAAGAGAAAATTCTTCATTTGATAGAGTAGTTTGGCATGGAAAACTGCAAGCCAGTTCAAACTCCCATGACACCAGATTTCCCAAAGACAGTGTGTGATGATGAATTTGATCAGCCTGAGTTGTATCACTCAAAAATAGGATCACTGTTGCATTTAAGCCAGTGGTCAAGGCCAGACATTGCATGTGCTACAAATGTTCTGAGCCAACGTGTATCTAAACCCAGTACTGCCGATTGGTGTGCTTTGAAAAGGCTTATCAGATATCTAAAGGGGACATTAAATGTATGTTTAAAGATATCTAGTACACAAGACGAAAAACTAGAAGTGTTTGTTGATGCGAACTGGGGAAGCTGTGTAGCTACCAGAAAATCTACAAGTGGAATGGTTATGATGTTTGCCAATTCCATAATTGGATGGAGGTCAAAGAAACAAGGATTTGTTGCGACCTCATCCTGTGAGGCAGAATATGGGAGCCTGTCGCTAGCATGCAATGAAATCATGTGGTTTATACAGATACTAAAAGATCTAGATTGTAAAGTTGATTTGCCTATCCAAGTGTATGAAGATAGCCAATCGTGCATTGTATTAGCGGGCTCAGAAATAATGAAACCTGAACTGCATCAAAACATATTGCTATCCGTCATGCGAATGTGGGAGATTGTGTACAGAATGGGGTGATCAAACTGGAGTATTGTCAATCACAAGATAATATTGCTGATTTGTTTACCAAGCCTTTGCCAGCAACATGCCATAATGAATTGATGACAAAACTGGGTTTATGTATATAATGTATGTATGTATTGTTTCTGTTGGGGTTTTTCGCATTTAAGAAACAGAAGGGGTGTCACGGCTAAAATGGCCGCTGTTTCTTTAATGCGAATAAAGCTGGGTCAGCATGAGTCAGCAGCTTGCACCAGGTTGTATATATAGTGAGAAATGTTAGTCTGGTGTTCTGAGGCTGGTGTTTGGGTTGGTTGGTTGGTTAGTGCTGGTGTGTATAGTTATTCAGTCGTGTTTTGCACAAAGACTTTTAAGAATAAAACTCTGCAAGGATATTCTTCTGGACTCTTTTATGCCGACAAGGGTCTGAGGACCAGGCTGAGGAGACAAAGGGAGGTCAGAACCCTTTCCTTCTTTTTTTTTTTTTTTTTTTTTTTTTGCTTTTTACAAACACTGACATTTACATGATTAGAATGTGTCCTTTTATTTAAAATGCATCTCTGGGTTATTTGTGGGGCATAGGAATTCGTTCTTTTTTTTTCTTTTCCAAAATATAGTCCGTCCGCCCCCAAGGTCTGAGGGACAGTGAATCGGCCCCCTGCTGAAAAAGTTTGCTGACCCCTGTCCTAGGAAAACCTCAACACCATTAACCTTTGGGAGCCCTGTATGGCTATTTGTGTCAACATAAAGAGCCTGAAGTTCCAGCATTTTCTGCACATTAGGTATCTGGTCCCTTCTCCATCTGGGAGCACACATAGCACTTCTCACGTCCCAAGCCTGCAGGAGTGGAGGAACGCTAATCCATTGAGTGTCACCGTGACGATCATGTGAAATAAAATGTATGCTGCAACCCACCCTCAATGAATATATTTAATACAGACTTAAACTGGTTAACATTCATGTCCTCTTTCTAGGAAATCCTGGGGATTGGAATTCAGGGGGTTCACCAGGGATTCTTTTCATGTGTCATGGAAAAATCGGAAATGAATAAATCCTTTGAGTTAACCAGGACCTGCAATAAAGTAGGTGGTGGAAATGCTTTTTAAAATTGGCCAGGTAGCAACTCTGACACCTTCACTGAAGGTCAACAGCCACTTTTTCTGATCTAATGTGAACTTCTGCAGCTCATTAGTCTTGGAGAACAGCATGCTGGGAAAGGTGGAGCTTTTAAAGATAAACCTTGTTGTTTCTTGTTATTGCCAGAGTCTTATCTGATATAAATGCCCAAAGGCACGTTTCTTGGTTCCCTATCACAACCACATCCCCTAAAAGCCATTGTGTGCTAAAGCAGCATGTCAAAGTTCCTGTTTATTATTGATGTGAATAAAATGAGCATGGTGTATTTATGCAGTCTGTGTTGGGGGGGGGGTACTCAATACTGCAAGATTGTCCAAGGCTTTTAAAATTGAATATTTTCCCCTTGTAAGTTTGAGTATTGTCTGTAATTATATTTTACTACACGGCAAGTTCTGCACAACTGAGATAATATCTTTTGAATGTATTTTTGAAGGCACTTAGCATGTTGTGAAGGCTACCGCAATAAAAAAAGAGTAATACCTTATTCACAAAAGACACAAACATCAATAAGAGCAGCTGGCAGAAAATGATGCATTATATTCATGATAATTTTGTATATACAAATACATTTGTGACAAAAGAATGCACTTGTTAGCAGGAAGGGATGAAATTGGGAGAAAGAGAAGCATGCAGTTCATTGATGCTGCTGTTATTAATAGAAGCAATTTATGGAAAATAATGAAATATTCTGAGGAAAGCCGTTAAAGTAGATTAATTCTTTTCGGAAAGTGAATTAATTTCCATGTTCTGCTTTCATTAAGAGGTCCTACTCTAACATGCATGGTGTATTATAGCTAGCTGAATAACTTTTAGTTACCCACACATCCTAAGTGACAGTCTAGTTACTAGGAATATATACTGACTACAAGATTCAGTTCAAATGCTGAAATTGTGTTTTAGAAACAACTCATTGAGACCCAAATGACTTCAAAGGCTGCTCAGTTAAGGGGCTGAGGTGGAGTCCACTTTTGGGGAAAGTCAGGTTTTCTTCCCTCTACCCCATTTACTATTGGAAAATCAGTAAAAGGTTATAATTTGTTTTTCCTTTTAAGGCAATAAAACGGTGCTGATTCTAAACTTTAAAGCCATATATAGCTTGGGAACCAGATCCTTTAAAGATCCCATAGGTTCCTTTCTTTAAATGTTAGTCAGTATAGTCACACAGGAAATTGTCTTATACAAAATCAGATTGTTGTCTGTCTAGTCTGGTATCACTGAATGGCAACCAGCTCTCCTGGCTTTCAAACTAGAGCCTTTCTCAGCATTCATGAAAGTGATCCAAAGTGAACTACAAGTTATAAAACCAGTTATAAAAACACATTGACGCATCTAATAGACAGGATTTGCAGATCCCACCCCACTAAAAGAGTCCACAAATGCATGAAACCCTTCAAATTAAGGGCCAAAAGCCTGAGTAAAAAAAGGAAAGGTTTTGCACCTAAAAGATGGCTTCAGGCATGCTACTGAAAAGGACTGTTTTTGTGTTGCTACCCTCCAGACCTCCTGTGAAGGGGGCACAAAGATAAGGGCCTTGGAGGATGAACACAGGGTCCAGGTCAGTTCATCTGGGGAAATGGAGTCCTTAGTCACATGAGGCTTTTTATGTTAAAACCAGCCCTTTAATTGAGCCCAGAAACTAATAGTAGGCAGTTGGACCAGGATTGGTGTTACATGCAGACTGTCTTGCCACAGTGAGCAACCTGGCAGGCAAATTTTGCACCAGTTGCAGTTTCCAAATTATCTTCAAAGACCACCCTGGGTATAATGCATTGCAGTTATATAACCTAGAGATTATTAGAGCATAGACGAAAGAATTTAAGCTATATCACTTTTCAAATAGGAGCAAAGCTGGGCCACCAGCTAATGGAGGAAGGCATGCCAGGCCACCAAGGCTGCTTGAAGCTCGAGCTACAGTGATGGATCCAGATATCCAAGCTGCATATGTGCTCCTTCAATTGCATTGTCCAAATCACTTTTTCTATAATATAGCATTTAAAAAGGGGGGGGGGGGAGAAATCAAAGCTGAAGAATAAAGGTAAAGGTAAAGGTACCCCTGCCCGTACGGGCCAGTCTTGACAGACTCTAGGGTTGTACGCTCATCTCACTCTAGAGGCCGGCACTGCAGACACTTCCGGGTCACGTGGCCAGCGTGACGAAGCTGCTCTGGCGAATCGGCACCAGAGCAGCACACGGAAACGCCGTTTACCTTCCCGCTATAAAGAGGTACCTATTTATCTACTTGCACTTAAGGGTGCTTTCGAACTGCTAGGTGGGCAGGAGCTGGGACCGAACGACGGGAGCTCACCCCGCCACAGGGATTCGGACCGCCGACCATGCAATCGGCAAGTCCTAGGCGCTGAGGTTTTACCCAGAGCGCCACCCGCAGATATTAATAAATGCACAGTCCCCATCCAATTGCTTGAAAATGTGCAGAAAATGTTTCTAAACTCTTGTGTTTTCCCTATGTCTGTTGCTTTGCATAATGTTTGCAGGTCTGCAACAATTGCATCTTTATAGGAAAACACTATATTTAGCACCTAGTTTGATAACACTCTTGCTTAAGTTAAATGAAAAAGCTCCCATGTGTATCATCCAAGTGCACAACAGGGCCTCACAGAGACAAAAGAATAGGATATACTCATCGTTTCCTATTTTAATTTGTCCCAGTGGGACAAGTGTTCCAGTCTGATGAAATTTGCTTCCTTCATATCTTTTATTTGAAAATGGAGAATTGAGCAAAATGATGACCAGATCTGTTTGAAATACCTAGAGCAGATGGTACCACCAGACTTGGTACTTCACATGTTTACTAGGGATAACAATGATAACAATGTGAGATAACAATGAAAATGAAAATTGTTATCTAGAAGCATTATTAATCTCACACTTTAAGATCGCTATAGCCTTCTCCAGACACTCAAGCAATTGCCATCATGCAAGGAGCACTGGGTGCATGTGGTAAAGAACCATTCCATCCCTGTGTCCCCATTTCCTTACCTTTTTCAGCCCCAGGAATCAGGGGATAATCATTCCTAATTGTATGTGAAAAGCAAGCAAACAATATTGCTAACTAGGTCCCTGCCTTTTGTTTTAATTCTTAAAGTCTGTACAGCTAATTAAGCTTTATGATATGTTTTTATCTGCACTATACATCTGTAAAGCTCCTCTGATTTAGTAAAATTCATGACATACGCATAATTCACATGTCAGCATTGTAACTCGACAAACTGTGATGCTGTTCACCCCCTCCTCAGCCTAGCTCAAAACCACTCTGGTTCCAAAACATGTGAAACAGCCGTCTATATTGTTTTCGAAGAGTGGGAAATATCAAACTCGTGACCAGGATCTGTCAGCAGTGAGTATCTTTTTCCAGGCTGTGAGAGCATTATGACTCAGATCGCTCATGAAGAGTGCTGGCAGTTATTGCACAATCTGTGAGCCATGCACATTCTGACCCCAGATATGCCTGGTATTTACTGGGGTTTGGGAGTCTGTGTGTGAAGAAAAACTGGTCACACCAGCAAAAGGAGCAAAGTTATTGACTAGGCACTTTGCTACATTAAAGCAGTGCAACATAGTTCAGAGGAATACTGGTCATTGACCATAATAAAGAGATTATTACTTTTGCCACAGGGGATAGGAAAACCTGTCCCACTGTCCAGCAGGAATGGCTAAATGTGTCTCTGTCGGTTTCTATCAGCTTCTTGTTTTTCCAATATTAAGTTATGTTCTCGACATTTCTACATCAGTTTCTGATTTTTTGTTATAGTCCTCATGAAGGTTTGTAAACAAATAAGAACAGATACTCAATAAAGACCAGACATAATGTATCCACCACATAAAATTTGTGCAAGCAAATCAGGGTGAGCGCTGAATAAAGAGGTCATCTGGAGGAACCCATAGATAAAATAATGAACTTGCTGCTCAGGCACAGTTAAGGACACGGGTTTGTAAAATGCTTGACACTCTGCAGTTCCTTTTAACACCTGTGGTCAGATCCTTCAAAGTTCAAGAAGTCATCACATCAGCTTTTCATATTAATTCATCCAATTATTTTGGAGCCAAAAGGCTGAGATTTTGTCAGAAAATCCATCTGAGAACTCTAAGCCAGCACAGCAGCACCGGTGATGACCAATTAATACTCTGGTGTTTTGTATTGCTATTTTTAAACTAAAGAAAATTCAAGATTGGAGCCATGCCGTTGTCTGATAGTGGGGGCTTAATGTGTAGGATAAGTAACTGGTGAAAGCTGGCTTTCTTTTTGTACACTAAACAGGAAAGAAATCAATGTCACTGTTTAAAAAAAACCTGGCCCCTGGCCACGGCAATCTGTACAACTGAGTAACTGACATTTATTATTCATACTTAATACTTATGAGGGGGGTAGCTTTAAAAAGAAAACAAGGATGGTGAAATTAGGGGGAGGCATTCTACAACTCCTGTGGTGGCATCACATTGAATGTTGTCCCCCCATCACCATTGCCCACTCATTTTTATCAACTATCTTTAGTCATTTAGCTGTTCACACCAGGTACTTCATATCTTATTTTTGCCAGCTTATATTTACTCAGTGAGGAAAATAGTTGACCTGTCTGAAGAGCTGAGCTTTGTTATTATCATGTTGCAAGCTGCTGTTATTGTGCAACGGCATTGCGGTCTAGCATTACCAGTAATTGATGCTGGTCTGAAAGTGTGACGTTAAGAAAGGAAAGATACTAATTGGAATACAAATGTCAGATTTATGACTGGTGCGCTGGTTCTCAGATTGTCATATTTTCCATTGATTCAGGTTAATTGCTAGCCCCATGCATGGCCAATGGCTAAATTGCTCTAACTGTAAATAGAAAGGGCTGGAGTTTGTATTACAGATGAAGCAAATACCTGTGATTTTCTACGGTAAAATTGACACATTTGCTGTTGCAGATGGACACCCTGAGCATGTTTATGAATGTTATGGTAAAATCCATGGAGAAAAAACAGCAGCTTAACAGCACAATCCTATGCATGTTTACCTAGAACCAAGCGCTGCCATTTTCAGTGGTGCTTACAGCCAAATACATACACAGGCATAGAAATGCAGCCTTTATTGTTGCTGCTGCTTCAAAACTGTTATGAACAGACTATGCACTAGGATAGCTCAAGAGGCTCTCTCCTCACATTCTTCTTTTGTGATCCTTTGATTTATGATAGTAACAATTCAACAGGACCTTGATGAATATTTTACAGTTCAGTAAATGTGCCATTATTTATTTTATACGATGATTCCAGACTTCTTTTTCATAGGTAGCTCAATATTTCTGTTGCTTGGGATACCACATAACCCCGAAACTCAAATGACAGTATTTGGTCACCTTGAAATGCACTTCCACACCAGCCCCAGCCCCTTGCCAAGTACATCGGTTGCAATTCAGAGTGCTGTGTGGACTATGGTTACACTACTGTCATTTTATCCTGTTGGGTAATGTTTGTGCTTGCATGTGAGTGACTCCTGATTGTGTGCTGATGTAGCAAGTCTTAAGTATGGGTGACACATCTGGTGGGTTTTGTTTGTTTGGGGCTGCCATTTTGGTATTTTTGCTTTTAAAAAAGAAACAGTGTGTGAGAGAGAGAGAGAGAGAGAGAGAGAGAGAGAGAGAGAGAGAGAGAGATGTGATGTGATGCAGCCTTATAGATAGGCTTCCTTGTTGGGTGGTGTATTGGAGGAGGGGGAGTCACATAACACCAGCCACCACTACCCCACTCAGTGGTGGAGAGAATGTGAGAACCATGCCAGTGTAAGAAAAATGAAGTAACCTTCACCCTCACTTATCATCCACGAAAAGAGTGTGTTATGAGCTATGCAAAAGTCAGTTTAACTAAAGAAATAGCATTTAGTATCTGAATAGGAATGAACTTTACTCTTTTTGAGAGCTCTCCAAGAATACCAGACTCAAAACCTTGAATTTTCCTATAGCTGCAGCCCTCTTTCATCTGGATTCTGTGTTCTCATGCTTCACAAACTGAATTACTTTGCCTAGGAACAATGAGCTCCTGACTTTGATGCTGCATTAGGTATCTACATTTCAGATCCCACACAAAAAGCAAACAAACTTGTTCAATACTAAAAGTGTGAGGAGCAGCAGAGAAACAAATAAATACTTTAGGATGATGTGTTTGTTAACTTCCGCCTTAAGGGTCTTTCCTTGCAGTCTTGTCCATGACCTTTCCTTTTTCTTCATTGTTGGATAAACAAGGGAAAGTTGTAAACTTGCTATATAATGCACCATATAGAGGACTGCAGCAGCAAAGGAAGGTGAGAGAGAGGAAGCTAGCTGAAAGAGGGAGACTGGGGAGCTTCAGGACAGGGGGTGTAGGAGCTTCTTGACATTTCTTCCTGAGATAACTGGCTTTGGGTTGAGGCTACTTGCTTCCAAGCAGAGGCAGCTGTCTATGAAAGGCTTTTGCTCCGGGCGGCATTTAACATCAGACTAAGCTCTGCTGAGGCTGTATACCATCAGCCTGAGTGGCTACAGCCCCAAAGCAGCACACATTGCATTGGTGCTGGGGAATGGAAGGTACAATGCAAGGATGCTGGGGACAGGAGGCTGGGCTGCTGGTGGAGCTGACCCCAAAGGCAGTCATGTCTTTGTATTGTGATAAGCGCAAGGGTAGATAGAGCAAAGGAAAGTCCAAGGGGTGGTGTGTAATTCTAGTTCATATTACAAAGTTCTAATATTTAATACTCCAAGGACCATATTACCAGACAGGCTGTTTTTTAAAAAATAATTATAAGTTGATGGTGATGTGATAATGAAAAATCCACCCTCAGTCAAGAAAAGTCTTTACTGAGCAGACCTTTGGGGGCTCTTCCAGCTGAGACTTTTATGGTGTACTCACCCTGCCTTCACTGAATTTTTCAAAGACACCAATTATCCTAGTTCTTAAAGCAAGCTGTCATTTTATAAATTGAGGCTGTCATTTTCTATCATGTGTGTGTGTGTGTGTGTGTGCGTGTGCGCGCGCAGGCAAAGCATAGCTTAGGGGAAGCATTGCACCCATTCCCCGTACCCAGCAACAGGCCTGGTGTGATGGCATTGGGTGAGAAAATGCATGTAAGCCTGCTAATTGTGCTTTGTACCTTCCCAGTTGCTTGCAAGTAAGGCAAGTGATAGGTTGAGTGATAGGTGCATATAATTTCTTTTCATTATTAGAGTAGTTGCTAGTGTACTCTGTGACCAATGCTGGTTAATACCTTTACAGCCCTAAATGGTTTTGGGACCAAGTTATTTTAAGGATGTCCTGCATCCATATTAGTCTGTCTGACTGTTGATTGGCTGGGGATATCCCGTTTGCAAGCCCATCAATAAGGTTAGTCAGACTACAAGAGACAGGGCCTTCTCCGCAGTGGTCCCATCATTAGGCATATTCCCCCCTTGGAAGTATGCTTCGGTTCCTCATTGACTGATTTTAAATGAAATCTAAATACTTGACTGATAACATCTGATTTTAAATGATTAACCTGAGGTTATTCCAGGCTTTTTAAAACAATCTAATCACTGCTGCTATTCGTTTCTTGATTTTTTTGTTTTGTTTTACTCTCTCCATCCCGCCCTGTCTTTCCCATTTTTAATGCTGCTTTTAGATTGAATTCTTCTTTTATTCTATTCTATTATTTATTCTTTTAATTTGTTTTATGATGCAAACTGCCTTGAGGGGGCCACATAAGCCTTGAATATCAATGTAAAAATACCTAAATAAATAAGTTAACAAATCTGCTGTGACCTTTTGAATTTCCTGGCAAGAACAGTTGCTAGCTAAACAGCAGCCCTTTAACAAGTCAGAACAAAAGACAAAATGGCGTTCCTTTGCAGTGTTATTTATTCAGAAGTGCAGATGGCGATTTTAAAACTTGCCTATGGCATTTAATAGATCTGACAGAGGTCAGGAGGCAATCTCTCATCCCTAATTCATTTGCTATTCAACAATAATTTAAAGTGAGAACAGAGGAAGAGATATGCACACAACTTGCACCTTAATGTCATCTTGTGCTGCCCACTCAGTCCATGGTTTTACCATGTTGAACAGGGAAGTTAAACCCTTTGCACAATCAGGGACTCTGACAAAGCATTCAAGTGCATTCTACTTGTGTTAAAGTAAATGTGAATAAAAGCATCCCTGAACCTTCCCGACTCAACAAAGAAAAGTTGGACTCAATGCATATTTGGGTTGACATGAATGGAGACAATAGAAGTGAGCCTTGTATATGCATCCCTGCTCCCATCCCCACATGCTTGAACATGATTTAAGTGCCCTTCTTGGATCCTTTGAGAATTTTGCCTGTCATGGCCTCTGTTCAGAGCAATAGCCATGTTTGTCTCCTCCAGCAAAAACAACTGCCTTGTAGAGTCCTTTAAAATTACCTATGCTGCTTATGGCATAAGCTTTCAGGCAGCTGGGATATGCAAGAAGTGGTAACCTCATTACATATACCATGCGTGCAGAGAAGGAAGGTGGAGAAATGTTTGTCTGAAATGGCTTTAAAAAACCAACAATAAACACCCACTCCCTTATTTTTCTGTGCAAATTGGCTTAGATTCACAGAAGGACAAGCAGTGAGGGGTGGCACATTCCATTTCACTGCTTGAGGCAAAATGGGAAATGTTGTGTGGCAGCTACTGGACCTCCTGCTCTGCCACATTTGCCTCTTGTAGATTAGATAAGTGGCGCTGCCATTGGCATTGATTTCAGGTGAGGTTGTGCCAGTTTGGGGTGGGATCTTGCTGCCAAATGGATACAGTCTCACCTGAAATTTGTGCTGATGCCACTGGTGGAGGCGGCAGGGCACATGGGGCACCCATGGATGTGTCACCCTGGGTGCTTCTGTCACCTGAGGCAGTGGCTTCACCCTGCCTAATGGCTGGGCTGCCCCTGCAAGCCGTTTTCCATTCAATCAGTGTTAGTATTTTGCAAGAGGAATTGAAATGCATAAACAGAAGTTTAGGTTTCTCCAATTAAAGCTGATAGAAGTTCTTCGTCACCTAGCACAACAAATCTACTTAAAAAGCAACCAACTTTTTTTGGTTAGGAAAGTGATAGGGAAATGTCCTGAAAAGTGTGGGATAAATGAATGATTAATGGGAATACTTGTAAGTACAATGCAAGGAAATCATAATTTATTCAGGATGAGCACTTACTGTTATCTAACATCCCCACATGCTTGATAAAGACGGGGCATAGTCTAACCCAGAGTTTCCCAAGCTTGGGTCTCCAACTGTTTTCAGACTACAATGCCCATCATCCTTAGCAAGCAGGACCAGTAGTCAGGGATGATGGGAATCGTAGTCCAAAAACAGGTGGAGACGCAAGCTTGGGAAACACTGGTCTAACCTATGGGTAAGATTTGTGCAAGTAAATCAGGATGGGTGTTCAATAAACAGGTCATCTGTAGGAGCTCTAAGAGGCCTTTATAGGAGCACAAGGCTTTCAGTTGTTTTAAAAACTAGTGAGTGCTTCTGCCTGATTCTATGTCCTTTCTCCCAACATATAATGAAAACAGAACAGCTAAAGTTTTGCAGGATCTGTGATCCAACTTGGTATGAAGTTTATTGTGAGAGCAGATCAGTCTTGTTCAAACCAACATACTGGCTAGTAAATGTGTTCCAGTCCAGAGATGGTAGAGCACAACAAGGGGTTATACAGAACTCAGTAGTCATGAATAATAAGCATGTGGTATCTTCAGCTGTGTGTTAAGATGAACATGCTTGTCTTCATTATAAGATGGATGGATAAACATCAATCTTCCATTTGGTACAAGATTGATAGGGCTCACATCAGCATGCACAAAGAAGGACCCAGGTTCAGTTCGCAGCATCTGCAGGTAGGACTGGGAGAGATCCCTGTCTAAAATCCTGGAGAACATCTGCCAGTCAGTGTAGACAATACTGAGCTGTATGGACCAGTGGTTTAACTCAGCATAAGGCAGCTCCCTCTGTTCTTACCTTTTGCCTTTGAAATTATTATATTTCAACTTGCGTATTGCTGAATGTTAAATGTAGATTTATTTATTTTCAGCACAGTAACATTAAAGAAGTATGATACAATTTGCAGTTCAGTGCCACTCTAAAGTGCAGCCATCTTTTTTAAAAGTGTTTTTTATTTCTATTATACCAAAACTGAAATACTGTAACTGGCCAAAAAGTATCTCCTTAACAATCAGCTCAGTAACAAAAAATGGGCCACACTGATTAACCTATTGATATAAAACTTGCAGCCCTATTTTTAGCCTTAAAAAAAACTAATAGGAGACTAGATGTATGGATTGTTTAAAATCTGCTGTGTTCTTGCAAGATTTTATATTAATAAAAGGTTTTGGGTTCTGTTTTTGTTTTCTGTTGAGGTTGAGGTTGTTTCACTTCCAAAAAGAGATATATTGAATACAGTCCAGATTGGACAAACTTGAACAAATCTAGTTGTTGCTATTATTTTTATTTTTAAAGTGAAAGGAACAAAAAGCCCCAAGGGGGGAAACTCAGAAGGGAAGTATCTATTTTAGCCACATCTCATCTAGATCTTTCCACAAAAGAAATTCCTCACTGCAATATCTTGTTTAATGCTTCTAGCATTTCTTATTGGGGCCTCAATCAGCAAGTGCAAGAGCCATAATGAAAAGCAGAAAGGTGAGAATGAGAAGTGAGATTAAAAGAGAAATGCTTGAGCAATAAAGAAACATATGTAAGAGAGACAGGTGGGATTGCAGTAGTTAAGGATCTGTCAAGCCTTTCATTACTGCAGCACGGGAGCCCTAACTGAATGTTAATATAAGTGAAGACATACCCTGCCTGGATAAGTCTAGAGAAATGGTTGAGAAAATGAGACAGGCTAAAAATACATGAGAAATAGACAAGGTGTAAGGAGGGAGGAAAGGGAGATAAGGCATGCTTGAATAGCAAGAGCAAGAAATGGGTCTATATGAGTGAGAAACAGGAGAAGAGAGAAAATTAATGCATTTATTTCATCTATTTCTCCTTTTGTGTCTGAGCAATAAAACAGAAATAAATGAAACAATCTGAGAGCTCTTGCATGTGTATGTTTGTTTCCTTGCCTGATGAATCAGGGTTAACCTTTTACCATATATTTTAGGAGAGGGACCATGATCTAAGTTTAAGTTCACATATGCCCAGTTTGGTGTTCAAACAATTTTTGATCTGATTTCTTTTCCAAACAAGCCCTCATCCCCTAAATGACAAGAGAATAATCCAACAGAAATTAAGCTGTGTTCTACACAGTCTCCTGAGAGTAAGTCTCATCCAACATACTAGGACTTGCCTTCAAGTAAATATGTTTATGATTTGCACTGTTAGGCAGTTTTATATCTCAGTGGTAGCAGAGTTCCAACAATAAGGTCTTTTGATGGGGACTGCTTTATCTAGAATCCTTTCAGATAGTGATAGCAAGCAACTGAAACAATAAGGTGTGGCTATCTATTTAACATATTATATTCAATTACAAATTAAATATTGATTCTAAATAGAGTAGCATCAAGGCTTATAGGAAACAGTGTCAACTGTTTTATTGGGCTATCATTTCCACCAAATAAGCGGTTGGCTGCAAGGGCTGCTTTTCGTTGAGATTTTGTTGGTGCAGAGATGCTTGAGGGTTCTGACTTAATGTGCAAATTAGAACATAACTAACCACCAGGTTTGGCAGTTCTCTGGATATTGCAGCATAACTTACAGCTCAAAAAGCATATGGATTTTAACATGAATCCATATATATACATATTGAAAGAAAATAGTTTAGAAATTCATAATGGGATAGTGATATTCCAGGGCAATCCATTTCCTATTGTAGGGATTAGCAAGCCTATCCAAAACTAGTTCATTCTAGAATTTGTCTAACAACTTCCAGAACTAAGACCCCACATTTTATGGTAGCCAATTCCATAGTTCAACTCTGCTCTGCTCTATATACTTCCGCTTGCCTGCCCTGAATCTCCCACTATTCAGCTTCAGATTTTGAATTGCAAGTGAGGGAGGGAAAAAATCTGTGTTCATTCCTTCCTCAACAAACATACCTCCACCTTCATTGTAGTCACGGGCAGACTCTAGAGGACAAAATTTGGGGCCACGGCCCCCCAAAATATTCTTATTTTCGCAATAATTCTTTTTTGTACAATTGTACAATTGCTTTTTTGTGGATCTTCTCAGTAGGTACCTGTATAAATATAGGGATGATGATGATCATGATATGCCCCCTTGGCTCAGCCTGTCTTGTGTGGGGGAACTGCCTTCACCACCCTAAATATGGTGCTCTCTGTTCTCTCTGGGTGTGGTTCATAAAACTGACATGAGCTCTTGTGTTAACCATACTAAACTGAGATAAAAACAGATTACAAGAGGTTGAAAGTTCCACTTGCAATGACCTGCTACATGTCACCACTCTCCACTTGGTCACCAACATTCCCCATGCTGCATAGAGAAGGTCCTCATGGGCCTTTTACTCACATTCACTTGAATGTGAATCCTCTGCATGATCCTGGACTCTGCTTTACTAGAGTTCTCACTGGCAGATTTCTACTTGCATTCAAATGACCATGAGTAAAAGCCCCATACAGCCCTGCCCCATATAATAGAATTCGGGGGGGGGGGAGGATGCGCATAAAGATGTTGACCATGGGCTTGCCTGTAGGACCCCCACTCCCATCCACACTTTGACATTCGCATGTTCCTGCAAACAGCTGGACACAGGCCATGAAGAACAGAAAATGTGCTCTATTTGTAATAAGAGAGAATGCAAAGCACAGAGCGGAAGACACAAAACATTGCCATTATAATAGAATCTCCTGATTAGAGAACTGAGGATAAATTCTGCATTTCTCTATGTATTTAAGGCACAGTATTTGTGCATATCCTCCTACCAACCTTTTGCATTTTTCTTTTTGTTCTCACCGTAGCCTTTATCGAAATGGCATCAGCCCATTTTGAGAAATCAGATGAAATATTCATTAAAAAGTATAGATAAAGTAGATTTATACCTTCCTACCTGCTATATTTCAGGACATCTAAGCTTTTATGGTGCAATTTCAGTGGTTAGTCTCAGGAAAATGCCTGAATCATTCATTAGGAATAATTTCAGAATTTGCCACCCGTATTATTAGTTTTCATCTGAGAAGTGAGGTCTTTCCAATGGCTGACATAATATTCATAGTTATGCACTTAGCAGAATTTGAATTCCCATCAGTTAACATAGTGGAAATTTAATAATGTGTTTTGCAGGCTCAGAAAATATTAGCTGAATATTGCAAGTCGACACAATGATTCTGTTTCATTTGTTCCGACAATGAGTCATCATTTCCCTTACATTACATCTTGCTGGATGCAGATCTGGATCACTGCAACCTGAATGTAGAATGAGAATTCTTCAGGCAAGTCTTCTCTGTAAGATGTATTGGACAAAATGGGTTATCTATAAAGTTACAATTACTTTTGCTGGCAGGGCTGCGGGTGCAGGTACAAAATGCTTCAGAACTTTTTAATGACTTCATTGTCAAAACAATTCTAAACACGTGGAAGCAGCAGTAGAAGGGGAGACTTTGCATTATAGCTGTCAAGATAGCAGTCCATGGTAAATAAGTAGGGCACAGTTCTTTTTTGATTGCTATTTCCCTTTATCTCACCCATCTTATCATGGTTTACAGTCCTACAGTCACAGCAGGTACTGTAACCTTTTGACAGTTTGACTTCACCAGCAAAGGTGAAGAGACAGACAGATGCCATCAAGCAGTCATATCATATAGCAACATTCAGATGGTTCATGTTGGTCCACATGCAAGGGTCTGTCAGTGACACAGTCCTCTCTCCATTGTTATTTTCTTCTGGAATACCCTCAACTCTGAACATACCTATTTATACAGCATATACCTTTCAGCCTAACCTAATTTAGATAGTTGTGAGAATAAATATTGGGGAAAAACATACAGACTGCTATGCATGTATGTAATATACTAACATTTTGTACCTTTTACTACATCATACATCCCATGCAGTATTGTGATCTTGAAGTGTGTATGCACATTCATGTGCACTATAATTTGATAGTTCTAGTTCTCCATCATGAATCCTACAAATTCCATGATGCCATGTAATATACAAATGGCACAATAATGGATCTGCCATATTCCAAAGCAGATCCAAACTTTCAATTCCATGGATCTGAATCAATAGAACTCCCAGAGTGAGATTTGAAGCACCATGAGGAAATATTTTCCAGGTTCTTTATTATTTATTAC
Source organism: Podarcis erhardii (assembly GCF_964252035.2). Taxonomy (NCBI): domain Eukaryota; kingdom Metazoa; phylum Chordata; class Lepidosauria; order Squamata; family Lacertidae; genus Podarcis; species Podarcis erhardii. The sequence continues at coordinate 50,347,898 of NC_138508.1, read as the reverse complement.
TATATAATGCTTCCATGCTTCATATATTGTTTTCTTCATACTTTGTTCCAGTTGTGTTAGAAATTTTCTTTCAAAGTTATCATTATAGCACAACCAGCTAGTAAAAGTTTATTTTCCCCATGCTTCCAGCCATAGAACCACAGTGAGAATTTAAAGCTAAAAGGTATATATGGTTACACCAAAAGTGTGTGTGTGTGTGTGTGTGTGTGTGTGTGTGTGTGTACGTACCTGGCTACACCAAAAGTTGCAATGGGACAAGGCTTTCATTTTCCCAAATAGGTTTTGCCTTGGGCATCTCTTTGAACTGCAAAGGATTGAAGCTGATTCTAAAGCATGATGCAGCCTTACTGCTTTGATGTTGTCTACCTGGAAAGGATGAAAGCTATGAATGCATTTTGTCAATCTATTGAGCCTGCCCATGTTAAAAGCAAACTAAAGATATTCCTGTAATGGTAGTTTGGATGACAACCAGGAATAGTGGTCTGGCTTACACTGCACTTTGAATACACCTCTGCTGAATTACAGCATCACTCATAATTCAGTATATGGTCAAGGTTATGAGCACTTCTGAGCTTCCTAAGCAATCATTAATAGTATAGAGTTCTTGCTACTTAGAGCTGTGGCAGGTACATTTACCATCATGCTCCCCACCTCATCTAAGGCAAATATGGCACAGGACACTAAATTATCACATGATTGTACCAGATTTTATCCTTAGATTAGTAATCAGAAGATGAAGGAAAGAGTTGCAGGGGAGGAAGAAGTGGAGCTGAGAAGGCAATCTGATAAACTTCCAGGTTGCCATGCAGAAGAAGGGAATAAGGGCATTTCTATCTTATCTTGAATTTGACCAGAGTTTGAGAAACAGAAATTTTATGCACAATGCAGATTTAGGCAAGAACTAAAAAAACCCCTTTGAATTGTTGAGAAACGCAGTGGGTTATGAAGTACTGAAAAATGGAAAGCAATAAACCCACAGATAATGTCATTTGTGGATCTTTGGGATAGTTAGGACTACTTCAGACCCACTGAAATTAAATTAATCCCACCGTTCTCACCTCACATAGAAATTTGCTAATTATTACTTATAAATGTGATATTACTACTTAACATTTTTCTACTAGCATAGAGTGTATGCACATTGGGTCCCACTGAAGCTAAGTCTCAATAGATCTATTCTAAGCATGGTTCCCATATGCATTAAATCTAGATCCAAGCAAGATTTTAGAGATACTGGTTGAAAATTTGTACATAGCGCCCCCCCCCCCCGCATTAAAGGCTACGATATTAAGAAATTATTTAAACAAAAGGAAAGCAAATCTCCATCAGATTTTATGACTTTATTACATTTGTAACCTACTTCTGCCCCCAAAGAGCTCAGGCTAGCATGCAATGAATTATTCCTTTCTATCCAAAAATAATCTTGTTAAGTAGATTGGATGAAGAACTAAACCCCTTCATATGTTATTCATATGAAGGAGGAATTCTACAAAGAATATATTCATTGGGCACACTACCTGGCCCTGTCTGCAGACATCTCTATGTTAGTGTAATTGCTTGAAGCAAATAAGACTATTTACAGCTCAGTAGTAGCACACACACTCTGCATGCAGAAAGCCCCATATTCCACCCCGATCTCTCTAGGTAGGACTAAGGCAGGGGGTGGGGTGGGGAATCCTGTCTAAAACTCCAGAGGGTTACTGCCAATAAGTGTAGACAATACAGAATAAGCTGATTCACACATAATGCTTACCCAAACTGTGACCTACTGGAAACATACAAGCATTCAAACTATTGGAGAGGAAATCATGGCCGCTTTCCCCCTTCTCTGCTGTTGCTGCTGTGAGTGAGTCCATGGTTTAGCTTAGAATGTCACCTGAACCTGGACTTGTGCTTTGCCATGCACTGGCACCAGGCAAGTATCTCTGGGAAAGGCATTCCTTTAGCAAGATGCCACCACTGAAAAGGCCTCCTCGTAATAACCATGCACCTCATTTCATTAGGCAGGAGAACTTAGAGAAGGACCTCTGATTAGATTTTTAACTGAGCAAGTGTATATGGGAGAAGATCATCCATCAGGTAACCTGGTCCCAACCAATTAAGGGCTTTGAAGGTTAGAACTGGTATTGGATGTTGTCTTGGACTCGGGGATATATATATATATATATGATGAGTTCATCATGAATAGGGCTTTTGTGGCTTTTCACAATTTCAATATGTACACCACATATATCTGAGTATACAGTCTATACAATATGTCTATATCTGATTGAGAGATGCAAGAGACAAACAACAGGGAATAGCCATCACTTTTTTCTTGCTTGTTTTTTGAGTTTCTATAAAAATATCGCTAGAAGATATTATACATAGGTGATTTAAAAAATGATTTTTTAACAATATGTTTTTGAGGTCAATTGCCTTGACATGACCGTGAAAGGATGGGGGGGGGGATTGAGAACCGAGACAATGAGGCCATTCATACATACTTGACATTGGTTGAAAAAGCATGAAGTGAGTTTTAATCCTGGAAATCTCATTCCATATTTATTTGAGAATTGTTTTGCTATTTGTGGTATATGGTTTGGATAATTCCAGTGTTTTGTATATAGTGAACCTAGTTTGTTATTATACAGGGACCTTGATATGTTTTGTTTCTATTTGCTTCTATTAATTAGTTTCCATGACTGTCTTTTTTCTGCTTTCAAAAAGAAACATATCCATGAAAGATAAGGCCATCAACAGCCAGGAATCATGACATATATTTGCTGCCTCCAATAATCAAGGCAATGTGTCGCTGAATAATAGTTGCATGCCCAGGTGCAGTGCTGCTCTGAGTTCCAGGGGCCAAACATGGGAAAGTGCAGTAATCATAGGGCTATCATCTGGGGATTAAACAGGCAACAACTTTATTGATTACAGATAGGTAATTGATTACAGGTAGGCTTTGGGAGTATACCCTGAATCATCCAGCCTGAGTATTGGTTGATTATTGGGCAGGATTAATTCTAGGTTAACCATCGCCCTATGGCAAACATCAAATTGGGCTGATTCCTTTGAGATCACCATTTTGGGTGTGGGTGTGTTATGGCCCAGACAGAACCACTTCCCTATGAACCCCTTTAGCACTGTACACCAATTGTTTAGACTGTGGTGAGTGGCTGCCCCCCTTGTCCACCTTGACTAACCCAACGCCTTATCCTCTAACAATTTCTATGTTGTGACAATTGCTATGCGGTAGGCAAAACCTCCAGATAGGCCCAATTTGTCTGGAGGACAAATTCCTCCATGGCAACTGAATATTTCCATAGCAAAGTCATAAGAGTGACCTGCTTGCTTACCTTCAAGCAGAGCCGTAACATGAAGTATAGGGTGGAAGAGTAGGGAATCCAATTCCTAACTGTGTACCAGGTCTGGGGCATGGCATGGTTTTATAGCTAGGTAGTGGAGCAGAGGGAAGAAGTTTTCCCTCTGGTCCACTCCCAAGCCAAGCCTTCCAGCTTGCCCATAATTGGCCAGGACTGGAAGTGAGCCATGGCAGCCTGAATAGCCAGTGGAGGAGGAGGTGATGTTCTTCGCCCTGCTGTATGGGAGCTGGCAGACCACGTCCGGTACTACCACTGCCCACACTGGGCCACAATCACCGGTCCCCATTCAGCTTGCTAAGTGGTCCTTGCTGCAGAATATAAGTACCTGTGATCTCATGTCCTGCTTGTGGGCTTCCTCATAAGCATCTGGCTAGCCAGTGTGGAAATTCTGGACTAGTAGGTGGATCTTTGGTATGATCCAGCTGGGCTCTGCTTATGTTAGTTCTAAATCAGGCCATATAATTGTGCTTGGAACCTGTTGTTTGCACATGACATTCAAAATCAGCTACTTCAAGGGATCCCTCAAAAGCCTCAAGAGTTAACTGGCTTTTTCAAGTTCCTTGTCTGATATTTCCCACAAAATGTTCAGTGGATGTATGCTGGTTCAATCTGCCTTTCTCTGTGGGGTGGGATGTTCTGATTGCTTCTACCTCTTTTGTGGGGATTGCATTGAGCAATCACACCTAAGTCCTCCTCCTCACTACTTATTGCATTTGGCCTTTCCTGACCAGACACTGCGCTTGTTGACTATGCTGCATGACATTCCCAAGAATGAGGTCAGGGGTTCACAGCAACCTCCCTTTTAGCGTCTCATCTGTAACTCTGAAAACAATTTTATCCCTTATCATCTTGTTCATCAGGGAACTGAACTCACAGCTATTTGCGTTTATGTTTTCTTCAATAAAAGGTTGCTCCATGTTATGTCTCTCTGAGACATTTGATATATAGCAGAATGTGTATTTCTCAAACATGGGCTTTATGTGGGCAATTGTCCTCACCGATATCCTCATCTTTATTAGAAGTAAAAAGTTTAATCACACCTAGGACAACTTGGACCCAATAGTGTCATATTGCCATTTGTGTCTTCTTGTGCTTTTGTTCTGTTTCTGTTTCTTCCAATGAGTTCAAACTTTTTCCTTTATGCCTCATTGCAATTTTTCCATGATGGGTGATTTTGCAAAATTAATGTGAAAGATCATGGAGCAAGTGGTACAGCATGTAAAAGCTTGCAAGGTTACATCTAACTGTGTCTAAGGGATGGATGATAATAGTCCTGTAGAGATCTTTCACATCAGAGCACCTTACTGCCCTGCCCTGCAAGATATGGGGACTATGCCTAAATTCTAGTAAACATCTGTATGGGCCATACCACCTTAGACTGCAGCAACAGGCTTGTGACTAATAGAGGGTTGAAGATGTATGTGCTCCCTAGCACCTGGGTTCATCTCTTTGAGGAGTAACTTCTGGCCTTACTGCAGGGCTGGAGTGGCTAGAATTGGACTGGAACAAGTCGCAGGTTAGTCATTGATTACCCAAGGGTATCCTGAACTAAGTGGGATCACGCTTGAATCAGCAAACCCCTTTAGTATTTTATATGGGGAGAAGGGTGGGCAACTGCTGTGTCCATGCCAGGATGGGACTACCTGTACAAACTGGATAGAGTGAGTGGCACATTCTGTTCCTATGATCACTCACACAGATGCTTGGGTTCAATACATACCTGCAAAGGTGAAAGAACCTGCATGTTGTTGAATGGGAAGGACCAGAAAAGTCACACTGAACTCCCAGTAGAAATGTGTTGTAAAAAAGAGGGTGCCCTGACAACTGTCATTTTCAATACCCCTACTATATGTAGGCTATAGAAGCTGTGATATATTGCTGAGGAGGGCAGGAAAAGAGAAGAGGAAGGCAAGTCTTCAACCACCAGTTATGTCTATGTCTCATCCAGAAAGTATAGCCAGAGACATTTTGGCAAATTTAAAAAATCCACCCAGACAGAAATTTTACCCCTGAAAAAGAGGATGTGTCTTGGAAAAAGAGGACACATCGCAACCCTACATGTAAAATAAAGAGATAGATAAAAAATCAAAATTGCATGGGATACTGGCTGTGTCAACATGTTTTTTAATGTAATAAATGTTGCTGATGGATATTAAATTTGCACCTCTGACATCAATATCATCAAAGTTTCCTTCATTAGCCAATCAGCTGCCTCTACAAACTTCATTCCCTACTGTGACATCACAGTATATCAGCTAATCAGTTGTGGATTTAGGAGCAGGCAACTGAGGTGGCCACCTGGGATTTCAGGCTTATGGGAGGCATGCTTTTTGAGCACCAGGCTCAGAGTGCAGTTGTCACAAGCTCTCTGCTCAACTGTCAGTTGAAACGAACAGCACAAACAGGACATCTTTTCTTGTAAATGGAGCTCAGTAGCAAAGCCCATACTTTGCATGCAAAGCATCCCTTGATCGAGTCCCTGAATCTTCAGGTAGTGCTTGGGAACACTGCTACCTAGAAGCCTGGAGAGAGATTCTGCTGGCCAGTACTGAATGGATGATGGATGAGCAAGGATGATTGGTCTGACTCAGAATAAGACAACTTCCTATGCTCTGGCACTGGCCTGTGTTGTGCATGAGCGTATAAGTTGTGGGAGGTTTTGCAACCTCTCACTCCACAGAACTAAAAAAAGTCTACAAATTGTGTGTCAAAGTTGTGAACACTTGTCCAAAATGTCCCAAAACTGAACATAAGAGGCAACATGGAAAATGCTTCCCAGCTGGGGTGCCATTTTGATCTAGAGGTGGCACTGCAGCATACAGTTTCATCCTGACAGTTAGGAAGGATAAAGGACCACAAGAAGAAAGAGGCGAGAGGACAAGGGAAAGCTTTTATGAGAGAATCAAATCCAGCCATCGTATTGGCAGGCCCTTAGCTCGTAACAATAAAAGTAAATATCACTATAAAGGTAAGTTATGAATTCACTTGAGAACGATCTTTGGTATGACAGCCCTGTGGAAGATAAACACCCCAATACATAACAACATCATGGCAAGCGGAACACTGAACAAATTAGTCAATTATTTTGCTGGATTATTCTGCTGCGACCTGGCAACAAAGGAAAATATATTCAAAGCGCTGGTGTTTACAAGCTTGACAAATATTCCCAAACCTCTTTTGTTACTTTTCAGCACCAGTGAAAGTCAGGTTGTCAGATAAGGGTGGGGGTGGGGGTGGAGAGCAGACAATAAAGCAGCTCCCCCGCCCCACTTTTTGTCACATTAATTGAGGGCAGCCTTCCCCAACCTGGTGCCCTCCAGATGTTTTGAACTACAACTCCCATCATCCTTGATGAAGCTGGTTGGGGCTAATCACTGCTGGTGCTGGCCACCCTTAAAATTCAATTAAGAGGCCAGAAATTTGCCTCCAGTTCATCAGTAGCTGATCTGGAGCAATCATCTTACCTGACACATTCACCTGCCAGCTGGTATTCAGCAATAGAAAAGGACAAGTTTGAGTTTACTCTAGTTTACCCTGGAGAGAGGTGACCTACAGCTGATTTTTGCAAATGGCCTGCAGGCTTGGGATATTTTACCACTTTGGGACTGTTTCCAGCACCGCTTCATGTCTGGGCTTTCATGTTATTCCTGTGCCAGACACATTTCTATAAAATACCTAGAACCAGCCTCTTTTTCTGGTCAGGAATAATGGCCTGGGTGGTGGAGAGGAGCCACAGAGCCATCCTCCTGACATCAGCATCGCTGCTCATTACATGGATGAGGATGAAGATGGGGTGGGCAGGGGGCAGGGCTGTGCAGGTGCACCGGAAGGAGCACCAAATTGGATCCATTGATGTACCTCCATGTCACTTCCCTTGTAGCTACACTTCCTTGTCCCAGGTTCTGCCCAGGTAAGAAGTCCCAGGTTCTGTCCAGGAACTGACAATTCACCATGCTAGTGAAGAAACTAATTTTTAAAATGTTTTTAGTTTCTTCTCTCATTAGATTCACAAAATGTTTAGGGGTATGCGACCCCCTAAAAAAAGAGAGCACTATTTATATATACAGTGGTACCTCTGGTTACGCATGCTTCTGGTTATGAACTCTGCTAACCCAGAAATAGTTGCTCCCAGTTGTGAACTTTGCCCTGGGATGCGAGTAGAAGTCATGTGCCAGTGGTGCACGCGCAGCAGGAAACACCATTAGCGAAGGCGCGCCTCAGGATTTCAACTTAAGAATGGACCTCTGGAATGAATTAAGTTCGTAACCAGAGGTACCACTGTAATAGTTTTTAAATTATTTCATTTTCAGTTTTAGCTGTAAGCTGCCTTGAGTCCCTGTCAGGAAAAAAGGCATGATATGAATAAATATAATAATAAGATATGAATAAGTAATAAATAAATAATAATACTGCTTGTTGTACTATGTTTATCCATGCTTTTGGCATATTTGTGGAAATACATATGCTGCGTTTGTTTTGGATTATGTAGAGGCAGCAGTACCAGCAACTGCATGGCAAGTACATACCCACTCGTTCTATTGCAAGCACCAAGGGTCAGCTTTCACGTCATTTTTTTGAATCTTTTAGGTGATTTCAAGAATGACCGTAATCAACAATGCATATGTGAAAACGTTAAATAACTTGGAGTGTGGAACAGCAATCAATCAATCAATAATTTAACACACACAAATCAATAATTTAACACAAACCTTTCAAGTCTACAAAACATTTTTTTATATATAGCAAGAAAAGTGGGGGAAGCAAAAAAACAGCTGGATGCATTGGTAGGAAAAACAAACAAGCATAGAATCACTTTTTAAGGAATAAACACCAAATCAAGTTATGGTCTGGTATCACAATAACTACCATTTCACATATAAGCATATTGAAAACAATACTTTGCACCAGCATTTATGTGCACGCATAATGTCTGAGATCCAATGTTAATGATTTACCAGTCTGCAACTGTACTGGAACTATTTTTAAAGTGCTTTCATATATAGAATGGCTTTAAAATGTTGGTTTTGTTTTTATATATTAAATTGTTTTTAATTCTTTTAACACTTCTTTGTTTTATGACTAATTGTTTCATTTCCTTTAATAAATGTATATTTTATTGGTGTGACCTGCTATGACAGCTTATGGTAATGGGTGGTCAGAAATCTAATAAATAATGTCAGTTTGCCAGTGGAACAGTTTATCACTTGCACAACAGAATTTCCCTTATTTTGTGTCCCTTACTTCTATGTGTCCCCCTCCAATCAGCTCTAGATGAGTATGACTTAGCTGGATATCACTCTTAGGCTGAAAACTGCAACCCCATTATTTCAGGGGCCCAAACATGCAGCAAATTCCAAAGGTCACTAAATAATGAAGAGTGCAGTGTATTTTTTATTGTTCACCGCACTACTTCTAACATAGAATGAATAACTTTAGATCATTTTTACTTTATATACACATGTACTTCTGTTTTTCTTCTTCCCTGGATGTGAATAACCCAGAGGCTTTGGGGATGGGGGGGGGGCATTATAAGCACTGGTTATCACAGCACTTAGAAGGCACCAGTATAAAAATTACTATTCTTTTACAATAATAATATGATTTTTCTCCTAGTAAGTGCACATTGAATATGTTTCCTGAACAGATTAATAACTCAAATTTGTAGATCTTTCCTTCCTATTCATAGGACTTAATATTCCATCACAAATGATTATTGGTACCATCATGTTACCATCTCAAGCAAAAAATATTTTCCTAGCTTAGGTATTAGTTCAGGTGATAAAACACCCCTCTCTTCATAGTCATTTAATTTCTCTTTTCTGTGAATTTAAACCATAGTTGAAATTTCACTCACACTGAAATATGTAGGCAGAGGGTGGGGGGAACTCTTGATGGCTTCTGATTTGTAAAGATTTAATCTGACAAACTTTAATACCACATCTCCACAAACACTCTGTCAGGAAAGAAATCTGTCACCTGGGTGGGGTGGAAAAAGAATATCTCTAATATTCTAACGCACGGTTTCCTAATGGTCATGGTCGTATACTCAATAAAAATAGCAAACATGGGCCAAAGCTCAGGTCTCAAATCTGAATGGTGCATTCATTCTCCACAAAAATGGAAAATGAGTTTCTGCTGCTTTGAGGGAAGAGGAAAATTTCTGTGAAATGTGCAGGGTGCTGTCCTTACACTAAGAAAAGCTTCCCTTATTGCTGATAGTGAAGGGGGATTTTCCAGTCCAATAATATTGTTTATTTCTGTTGCACACTCTTACGCTGACATTTTATACGCTGACATTTTACAGTCATATTTACTGGCAGTGTTGAATTATATATATTAAATCTATGAATAATATATTATAAATCTTATAGATTATATAGATTATTATTTATATATAAAATATGTTAAAATAGCCTTTTCAGCCTGTTTCCATAATCCTTCTTCTAGCTTAAATAAAAGGAGAAAAAATGAGATCCTATCACCATGTACATCTTTTTCTGAACTTCATCTTGAAAGTGGGCCCCTTTCTATAGCACTATGAACTAAGCCCTTGGTTGGTTTATAACCAACTAATTCATACTAAGAGTGAACCCTTTGAAACCCACAAACTTAAATTTTATCTCCTTATTTCAATGGGACTACACTGAGTGATCTGGGAAGGGATGTGAAATTTTCACCAACCCATATCTGTCAAGCCACGAGCTTATATGTGTGATTGGCTGCAGATGAGATCTCTTGCTTCTCTCAAGCACCAAGTTCTGAAATGCTTTATGGTAACGTCTTCCTAACCTGCACTGGGAGGCATAAAGCTCTTGACCACAGTAAACAGCCCCCCCCCCGTACATGGTGCCCTGCCAAGTTGTGATATCAATTAATACATTTAGTTGTTTTTGATCTCATATATCTTAGAGAAGTTGCTGTGATCACATCTTGCTGTCCTTACCCTAGGAAGGGTAACTGATGTCGTTGGAGAGATGACATGAGCAGATTGGAGAACTGGGCCAAAACTGACAAAATAAATTTCAATGGGGCAAATGTAAGGTTTTGAACTTAGGCAGGAAGAACCAGCTGCACAAATATAAGAAGGGAAACACCTGCCATGTGAAAAGAATATTGGGGTCTTAGTACACTGCAAGCTTAATATGAGTCAACAGTGTGATGATGCAGCAGCAAAAAAAAAAAGTTATTGTAAGGATACTCTGTTGTAAGGGTATTCTTCACCCACTCAAGTGAAAGGGAATGCAAATGAGGATGCCAGAAATTAACAACCACCAGCTTCAGAATGGTAAATCTCCCAGTGCGCCAGCAGTTCTTGTTATGATAAAACACATCTTGTTATGATAAAACACATCCCTAATAAGCAGAAACACTGGGACCAACTTATGTATATGGCAACCTAGTTAGTTTCCGTTAGGGACATTTATGTGCATTATATTTTCATATTTATTGCTTTAAAAACCTGTATCAAACCTCTTTATTCTAGCCTATTCTTTTATTTGCAGAAGTTAAGTAAACTGCGCTTTTAACCTACTTGGACTGAAAACCTAAATTGTGAGCTTTGCAGAGCACAATGTATCAACTTTGAAAAGAAATAGTTCCAGCCTTAGTGACTGCATAGCAACCAGAATAGAAGTTACATTTGTGTGGTGTGTGTGTGTGAATGGGTTTTGCTCAGAAGAAGGTTGAAGACAGGCGTGGCCAGGGATATGTCCACTAAGCCAATGCATGTGAAGAGAACAATACTGAGACATTCAAACCTGGATTTTGGCACAGAAGAATGCGTTTTTCACCAGCCATTTGGATTTCTAGATTCTAAGAAAGGAACTTTTGGCCGTTGAGACATGTGACTATAAAAATAGATCGTTCTCAATGGTGAATCGGGCAAGAACCAATTCACAAAGGGATTACAAATTCAGAGAATACTGCCCAGCAGAGATTTCAGAAGCCAACATGTGACCATGATACCTTTTCCTTCCGCCTTCTTATTTTTCCTTTTTTAAATGAGTCTGTCTTTCCAGGATACACACTCTCTCTCTCTCTCTCTCTCTCTCTCTCTCTCTCTCTCTGTGTGTGTGTGTCCCACTCCTTGGCTTGAGCATGGATTGATTTGGTTAGTATGCTAGTAGGATAATTCCTTCATTCCAAACTTTATTCCACCTTTACAGGGCTTTTCTTTTCACAAGGAATATAAAGGTCCCAAGCTGTCTAATATTGATTTTAGGCAATAAAAGCTTTGAATTCTAATTATTCCCTTGTACCACCCTAGTATCCTTGTATTTCCTCTTGCAAAGAAAGATTTCCAAATTGCGTCTTGGTTGGCACAAGCAAGGCTGTTGTTTAAAGTTCACTATCCAGTTCCATGCCCAAATTGGGCTATGGAATGCTCCCCTCCCATATTTCTCTCAAGTGATCTGACAAGGAGGGTTTGGCTGGGAGACATCTCCCCCTCACTAAGCAGGTGCCCTTGAGTGCTCACCAAAGAATCTCTCTCCCCTTTAATAATTTTTGAATGCAATATTTGCTCATTAATTGATGGATAATCTTAAAAACAAAAATAAAACTAGGAGAATTTTTCAGCACAGCACTAGTTTCTACACATCACCAGAGATTCATTGGCCAAAATATTTACCCTGTGTGTCCATATAAAAATGGCTACCTGTCAAGTTCTCCACTTGAAGTAATATGTTACAATTTGTTCTTAGAACACACTTCAGTTTACTCAGTCTTGATAACAATGTTGAGACAATAGAGGGTTTGGCTGCTTATTCAAACGATAACACCTGTTGATACAATAGCATTTCTATATCCCATAGCACTATATCAAAATCTATAATGTGTCAGATACATTTATTCACTTTTAGTAGCATCACCAAAGTTCATCTCAAGCTGAAAGCAGTATTACTGAAGTAAGGACACAAAAATTGTTGTAAAGCTTTGTTCTAATTGCCTTAAATTTACATTATACAGTTTCTGAACAGTCATACAAACTGTTCTTCTCAGCAAAATATTGTTTATTTCCCCTAAGATGCCAGCCATGCAGAGATGACTCAAAATGTTCTAGAACAACCAGAGGGGAAATAAAAATAATAATGTTTCTTCACCTTTCTGCATCTCTTTCTGTCATCAGCACAAAGTCCCTTTCTCCCTAGTTTGTCTTTGAGGTGTTTCTCTAAAAAACATAAGCTTCACCCAATCATTTCATCTTGGGCTAAGAATAGGGCAAATACATTCTGGGCCAGAAAATAAATGCTGCCCATTCAGAAATATGGTTACCCTTATAAAGGCTTATAGTGATGTTTGAATGATAAGTTTGTAAACTTAGCTGTATCCAACATTCAAGGATGTTTCAATATACCTGAACCTCCTCTCCAAATGTATTGCATTTGTTTTCACAAAATATAACATATGGAAATTGTGTAGAAAATACTATGAAGGCAAAAGAAAAAAAAAGTGAGGACCCTGTATTTACAATAACTGTAATCAAATTTATGATAATAGATTCCAAATACTCTTGTGCTCTTTGTTGCCCTGGAGGTATTAAAATGAATACATTATTGGGGGAAATTCCCTTTCTACATATGATCTTATCTGTTCCTTTTGTACTAATGAGGTTTCAGATTTCCATTGTATTTTGATGATATATTTGGCCCACAGCAAATGCCATTTCCTTTGAAATGTTTTCCATGTCAGAGATGACATGGAGTTTTCAAAATCCATCAGAAACAAACTAGGGTTAAATTGTAAGCTCATACAGTTTTTTGAAGCAGCATAAATGTGCAATTCTAGAAAGGTCTGTATGGCCTACATCTTAGCTATATCTTTTGATTCTCTCTCTCTCTCTCTCTCTCTCTCTCACACACACACACACACACACACACACACAAAATATCTCCTGACGTTCACAAGCCTGATCCAGGTATTTGCATTTCTGATCCATGTGACTTTCATATATGTTCACACATAATTCTGTTCTGTTCTACATCTGCATTAATCTATGGATTAAAAAATCTGCATGAAAGTTTGCATTTAAATAGTGTGTATATAATTTTGGGTGTCTTTTCTTCCAAAGCACCTTTTTAAACATACCCATATGATTTTTCTGAGCTGAGAAATGCATTGGAATGATCATGTAAGTGTGAAATCAGATGGATGGCTTATACAGTAATCCATACACTAGTCAGAGAGGTGTGGATCAGGTCATTTCATATATTATTATTTTTTTGCAAAGATTGAATTTCTCTAGTATCTCAAGTTTGAAACAGAGTGCCAGCTTCAATTTTGTTACGGAGGACATACTTTCAGATAACTTGAGATGCACATATAAGGATGAACTAAAGAATCCTCTTCATCAATGCAATGAAGTTAATATTTGCTAAGGCTGAACTGACATTGCACACAGCCTCCATCAATATTCTTATCCTGATGAATGAAAGATAATGGTAATGGCATGGTGAGCTTGCACCATTTTATCCTGTGAAGCAGCAGGCTTCTTCAGAAGGTGGCAAGCCCTTTCAGCCATAAGCAAATGTGAAATGTATTGGAAAATAAAAATTGGAAATGTAAAGAAAATGAAGGAACATTCTTTCACCTCTGGTGGACATGCCCTAAGGTGAAGGCCTTCTGGGAAATGATATATAATGAGCTGAAAAAGGTATTTAAGTATACCTTCACCAAGAAACCAGAGGCCTTCCTTTTGGGTATTGTCGGCCAGAAGGTGCAGAAGAAGGACCGAACATTTTTTATGTATGCAACAACGGCAGCAAGGATACTCATCGCAAAAAACTGGAAAACTCAAGATCTACCCACACTGGAAGAGTGGCAGATGCAGCTGATGGACTACATGCAACTGGCTGAGATGACTGGCAGAATCCGAGACCTGGGAGAAGAGAGGATTGAGGAAGACTGGAAGAAATTTAAGATGTATTTACAAAAAAATTGTAATTTGGTTGAATGTTAAGAAGGATGCTAGATTATAAAAAATTGACCACCACTAAATTAGATTTTGAATTTGATGATAAGTGAGAGTAAAGAAAACATAAATTTTATGGAGAATTGCTAGATTATACTTAAATGAGTGGATATAAGATTGTAAACAAGTTGATAATTTGCTTGGAAAAACCTTTTAACGATGTAAATGGGAGCGGGAGACGTGAGGGAGTCCAAAGAAGTGATGAAACTACGTTGTGATAGAAGTAAGATTGTTTATTATTGGTGCATTTGTATTCAAAAACTCTAATAAATATTTATTAAAAAAAAAGGAAAATAAAAATTAACTCCAGTTCCCATCTTTAAATCCTTTGACTAATGGACACTGCTTTACTGAATTATGAGCAGCTATCATTTGTGATAATGACAGTAGAGGGAGTAAAATGAGACTTAAAATAGCAAAGCAACATGCATTACCACTTTCAGACAATGTACAACACTTTTGATTTTGCTCTCTACCAAGTTAACCATCCAAATAAAAATGGATGTTTAATCAGGGGGAAATAACACACACACACACACACACACACACACACACACACACACACATCTGAGTTGCAAAATGCTGGAGTGGTTGCTGATTATAAAAGTCGCATGGACAATTTCCTACAGGCTTTTACATAAAACATTCTTACTGGTGGTGTCACAAATGATTTGTACATGCTGGAAAGACTAAAACAACCTATTTAAGTGTAATTCCAATCAATCAGTTCTGTAGATGGTTTCCAAGACACTTTTGATGAATCAGTTCTGCATACCGTGGGCTCATCTTGGAAATGTAAACATCTTTCTAAATTGTCCTGGTTGTAGACGGCGATAATAGAAGAGAGGGAAAACATTCATATGTTCCCTGTGGCAGATATTGAAGATTCTGAATTGGATCCTTAAACCTTAAAGAAACAATCTGTAGGAATGGTGAGATTGACTTTACATGCCAAAATCAAACACAGCAGTAATGGAGTAAAAATGCATAGGACCCACCTGAGAAGGACTCAAAAGTTTTCATTACATTTGTGCACATAAGAAATTATGTATTCAGAAGAAAATAAATCAGTTTGCTTATCTGACTCCCAATAAATTGAGATTGACACCTAGGTAATTTTGTCTGCCCCTTAAAAGCCATGGGGAACATTTGTCTTTATAAGAAAACTGACCAACGACAAAACGACAGATTCCATGGGCAAAAATTATGGGTGTTCTAAAACAAAGATAAAGATAATGGATGTCGCCCAAGAAACGTGTATGCCCCTACCCCACCATTCAGGAGGCCCTAACTGTTTAGTGCTTCTGAATTTCTCTGACCACCTGCACAGGATTCTTCTGTAATACTTCTTTTTAGTTTGAAATGTTATTAATGTATATATTATCAGTGAAAACTGCTTCAAAACGTCTTTTTAATGGTAAGTATTTATTTTTAAATAAATAATAAAATAAAATGAGATAGCATAAGAAGAAAAAACACTCTCAGATTACTTCAAATATTGACTCAACTGTCTTCAAGGTGAAGTAAAATGCCTTAAGTAGCAAACACACAACAATGAATTACTAAACAGGTGAATTCCTGCATGTTAAATGTCAAAAGGAAAGTTAATACACTTTGCTTACCTGGAAGATACCCCACTGAACACAGTAGAAATTACTTCTCATATATATGCATTGAAGAAGAATAAATGGAAACAATTATAAGAAAAGGGATTAAAATGCAAGAAACAGGCCACATTTGGGTAGAGAAACAGGTAAAGAAAAGGTGATCTATGCTGTTAAATATTCAATGCAATTAGTGTTGAACAGAAAATAATTTCATGCACTACTCTATACTTAATTTATCAATATAATCTCGTACAAGGTCAAATAACTGGCTGAAAGATAATGAATTTTCCAGCCATTTATGTAAAGAATTCTAGCATTGAGTGGGATGCAGAATCAATAAGAAAGCAGCTAACATGCTGAATGGAAACGGTCATAGTTGTTTAATATGTGAGTCAGGAATGTTGCAAGTCTTCAAAAGAAGGAGCTTGCAATACACTTTCCTCCAAGTGGGACATTAGACAGGAAGGATATATGATATGGCACCTCTCAGTTCACAAGCAATATGCCTTTCAATATCAATTGACAGAGGACAAGTGGAAGAGAGCTCAACTGGTTTTCAGGATTAGCTGGAGAAATCTTGTACAATAGGGGTGGGACAGGACGGGGGTCGGATCTGTTGCCTGAGGCAATGGCTTCACCTTGTCTCATTGATGGCCCGCCCCTGCCTCCAGGTTAAGACTTCCAGGGACATTTTGGACCTCTCTATGAGCAATATGAGAATATTGTTGATCCTTCATGTTTTACAACATAAATTTCCATTAAAGTATGAAAGATTCTTTTCTAGTTTCTCAGCAGCTGGAATGCACTTGTATGTCCTATTGTCTTAACATCTTTTTGCATCTATGTGTTTGTAGTCTTTGCCTTTAAAGGAATTGACATTAATTATAAAGTGTAGAAGTAATTTAATATGTCACTGCAGAATTTTACAGCTTGAAACAGCTCATCCTTCAATAATTAAGTCAATAAAGTTAACTTAATTCAATTTAAACCGTGCTGTTTTTTTAGGCCTTGTGAAGTGATTACAATTAGTAATTCATAATTAGTATTTTATTGATGTCCATACACCGGATTGCCAGGGATCATCAAGATACAACGATGATTGGAGGTAATTTGATAAACATTCAGAACTGTTGCATTAATGACATGCCTCCCAATTATGTCTAGAGTTAATGAATGCATTTAAATATTATTGAGATGGATTTAAAGGACAGCTCAACCTTAATTATTATACAGTTTTTCACTCTAACATTCTAATTAGAATTCTTCTGGTTATAACCCTTTTGTTTCTCCTTTTTTTTAATAGAAAGAATGGAAATTCGGAAAAAGTCATAGGAATGATTATAAAGTTTGGTCAATTAAAAAAAATCAGCATATATCAATAAAAATAATTAGACAAATTCGACAATGCCTGTCTCACAAATCAACCCCTTGTATGAAGGGCATTTGGTGCATAACCTGTTCTCTCTGTGCTTCCAGTTTGCAGGCTCTGCAATCCCTGCATATCCGTGCAGGGACAGAATGTCAAAAGATAGTCTGCAGATCTAATTCTGCTGCTGTTATCTGTTGATTATCGGTTCTTCAGTTGTGACGGTTGAACAGGGTCATTTTGACCCAGAACTATGGAAACACGGCTGCGTTCAGTTAAGAACAATAGTAGAAAACCAATATATCCGAACACTGGGGTATGCATTTTCAGTGTAGTCATGCAATGTGTGTGGCAGTCAAAAAGGTAATACTTGTTTAATCCACACTCAGGTGACTGATGAGTCCGTACATTGTGTGGACAAGTGTTTTGCCTCTTTATTCTGGATGTGGGTGCCAACTATTACTTGAGATCATGTTGGAAGCCTCACGCAACATATGTGTCATCAAGAAACGAAAAAGGATGATTGCTGACCACTTTGTTGTAATCTTTACAAGTAGGGAGAAATTTGGTTAGGTCCACATTTTAATATGAATCTACTTAGTTTATGCTTCCTGAAACTAAGTGTGCAAACTGAAATGCAGCTACTGTTTGAAATATGCAGTTTTCTTATTTTTGCAATGTACCGGTAGCTGACCAACCCAAAAATATGTTCAAAATGAGTGTGAGTGTGTGTGTGTGTGTGTGTGTGTGTGTGAATGCACACATCAGTGAAAATTTGGCAACAACTGCATATGTAAAAATGTTGTTGTTGTTACAATTAATTACCTAACAATTAAAACTCAGCATTAATATTAAAGCACAACATCAAACAATATTAAGAACAGTTTAAAACAGCTTGCTGACAAATTATCACAAGGACTTAAAAAACAAAACAAAAAAACACTGCTGCAGACTGCAGAAATGTGGCAAATATATTATTGGGAAAATGAGGCACTGAGAGAAACCAAAGTTGACAGATAGGCCCATCTATACTTTCAGAACCATCTGAAATTGTACAGTGAGACTGAGTGACTGGCCTAGGGTCAGCTACACCCTGGCAGTGGTGACTTCCCAATTGGTAGCTGAGTCTGGTAGCCACTATGTTATAGTTCAAAAGAAAAAGTAAACCATGCTAGTACAGTACTATATCTCACCCTTGCCATGATCTGATTTTATTTGGGATTTTTGAAAAACAGAAACTGGAACATAGGAAGCTTTCGTATACCGAGTCAGACTATTGGTTCATCTAACCTAGTAGTGTCTGCACTGAGTGGCAGCAGTTCCCCAGGATTTCAAAGGGGGTTCTCTTCCAGTGCTATCTGAAGATGCCATGGCTTGAACCTGGTACTTTCTGTATGGAAAGCAGATCCTCTGCCTCTCTGCTATTGCCCTTCCCAACTGGGGAAGGGACGCTAAGGAATGGTTCAATATTTGTCATAGTATTAAAAAAAAACCCAAACAAAACAAAAACAAAAAAACAAGGAGGTAAAACTGAAAGATGCTCAGGAATAACTTTTCATCAATGGCCTTAGGCTACAGCTATAAACAGGGCAAGAGGAAGCCCCAGGTGGTCATCTATGAAACTGGAGTAGCCTTCTCTTGTACTTGCAAGTGTCAAACTGTCAGTGCTGATAGTTAATAATAACTCTGCTGCTCAGCATGCAAAATGGACAGGTGCGTGATGGATGCCAGCCACTGTGAGGAATGATAAGATAAGAAATAAGTAGTCTGCTTGATATATCTATTAAGTTTCACGATTGCATGAATTTGCTCTGGAAATCACAGTTGAGGCCTCTTCCTTACAGCAAGCTCTGGTCTTCTCTATTTCAACTATATGGGTCTACAGAGTGCAGGACTAATGAGAGTGGGAAAGCCACCTGGGTATACCAAGTTCATGATTAAAAACGATAATTTGGGAACATCTGTCAGTTTAAGGAAGTTAAACATTCAAGCAGGTTATAGAATGCTCTCTCTCCACTCCCTCTCTCACAAACTGTTAACAAGCTTCTAGTTGTTTTAGGTCACGGTGGATGAGGATGACATGGGTGCGGGGGGGGGCACAAAATTACATTCTGATATTTAATTTGTTCAAATCTGATTAAAATGTAGTTTTTGTCTCAGAATCTTTTCAGGTAAACTGGTTGTTATTGCATTATTCAGTGTGTGTGTTGCTGCCCTCTTCTGGGTGGTTTCAACTTTGTGTTCAAATCCACATAGCCCTGCTAACATCTCTTTGCTAACACAAAGTTGAACAGACTTCTGGAACAGATTCCTTTTGAGAACCAAGGTACAACTGTACAGGTATAAGCCGGAGGGGGAAATGTTTGGAGTGATTGAGCATTTGGGGGAAAGTTCAGTGGAAGATCTTGGGAGTGAAATGTACTAAAGGCTAGGGTGTACCTACAACAGAGCAGGGCCCAGATCCATTTCTCCCTTGAAACATTATGTGCCATAGACTGTTTCTTCCATCCAGCAAGGAAAGACAGTCTCTCCATTCCCATAAGTATCCAAAGCAAGCAGTCATACGCACAGACATAAAGTAACCTGCCAGCACATCTCTTCTCCATGAGTAAACCCTGCATATCACTGTTCAAAGGGGCCAGGTTTAGGATAGTTCTGTGTGGTGCTAGCAGCAGAAAGCAACATGAAGGTGCCTAGTCCCCTGTTTCACCTACCAAAAAAGGTCTGAGTGTACCCTCCTGTTTCAATGCCTTTGCAGCTTTGATTGTAGTTGAAAGCCAAAGTGTGCTAACAAGCTCCATGGGCAGCTTGTGTATCCATCTACTCCCTGTCGCTTCTGTACCTAACTTTACAGCTAGACTGTATACCATCAATAAATGACAGTATGGATACAAGTAATGTGTGTTGTTAGGGCTCTGTGTAATGGGGATAAAATGTATCATTTCGAAATCCTTCATCGTAGGGGTTTCTGCAACAGCTCAGCAAGCTAAAAGACTAAAAGCTAGTGGATGAAGATCCATGCCCCAAAAGGTGTAGTTACTGTATAGTCCTAGTCTGTTATATCAGTAAGCAAACTCTATTGAGTAGGCTGGAGAAATAACTTGAAAGAAAGTTGTTCCAAAGATTATATGTACCAAGAGAGAATATGGAAAGCTTTACCATATAGAAAGATTAGAAGGGAAGGGCTGATTTTGCAGAACATGTGGCATTTTGATTCCAGATTCAAGAGGTGAGCGAGATAGTCACTTCTCTCTCTCTCTCTGACTTAGGTGAAGCAGAAATTCCACAGGTAATACTTTTATCAGCTTGGTAGGCAGAGATTCAACAGGCAATACTTTTCTCTGTTATGTGGTGATAGGAAATGTTACACCACTTGAATTTCTTCCTGCCATGCAGTTTTTAATAGTGTAAGAGTCCAGAGAGAATCTATCTTCCTATATATCCATCCATCTAGCTGAACACAGACAGTATTGGGGTTTGTCTGAACCATGCTGATATAGAGTTATTTACTGGGCATGATACAGTATCATGAAGCTATATCCAATACGAAAACACTATTTCACGTGCCATCTAAACAAATGTGCACACTGACATAGTTGGGGTTTTTTTTTATTAAAGAAACCTAAATCAATAAATTGAACTAATAAATTGAACTACTACTACTACTACTACTACTACTACTACTACTACTATGTAACTGAAGAACTTGAATTGATTTATGGTGTGTCTGAATTCCAGTTGGGAGAAGATGAGTGCTATTGTGACCATATTCTCCTTCTGAGCTGCCCATAGGGCATTTAGTTAGCCACTGTGAGAACAGAACGCTGGACTAGATAGGCTTTGATGCACTTCCGGGTTAGCGCCAACGTCTAATGGCGGATTCCCTCCGAGCTCCGGAGGGAATCGGCTCAGTAGGGATCGGGTTCTGCCGCGGCGGCGACGCGGGGACCCTTAGAAACCACAGGCGCAGAAGCCTGTGGACTTGGTGACTCGGCGGGCACCATTTGCACCCCCCGACCTGTGAAGGAGCCTTTTTAAAGGCTTCGGGACGGGGGACGGGGAGCGGCGCGGTGCTGAGAGTCCTCCGCTTCCCCTGCTGAGTGAAGCCGCATGCCATGGACGGAGAGCACTGACTTTTTCCTGAGAACATTTGGACTAAAAAGCAACAACCCGTGAGTAATACAGAAAATGGACTTAAAAAGGAAATTTTCTCTTTGAATTTGGCACGACCGGGGAAGATACAAAAAGGAAGTCCGTCTCCCCGCCTTGTAGACAACTTAAAACAAGGACTAAATAACTAAGGTCGAGAGAATATATTTTATTGTAACTGAACAAAGTTATTAATTTCACGATTGGACAGTATAAGTAATTTTGCTGGAGGATATGAGTGGATTTTGAGAGCTGCGCAACCCCCCAGGACCCGGGAGTGATCAGCGAGAGAGCCTGCTGGAAAGATACAGAAGACTTTGACAGCTGTCAAAATTAGCTGTCAAAGTTGGGGAATACAAAGTAACCATTGTTTTTGTTGCCTTTGCCAGTTGGATTTGCTACATTTTGGTTATAAACTGTAGACAAATAAGCTATTTTGATTTTGGGACTGGAACTAGAAAGATAGTAAATATCCACAATCCCTCTAGAGGGGGTTTTGGGACACTGCAAGAATGGCTGGAAGTGGAAAAATACACACTGAGCTGAACAAGACTTTTTATCTCCTGGGAAAGCTTCAAGAACAAAGTAATATTTTGGCTACAGGGGTCATGGGACTGAATGAAACAGTAAACAACTTTACTGAAAATGGAAGGGACTTGACTCAAGTCTTCGTCTTTGAACCAAAAGCCCCTGTAGCGGAAACAAAAGACTTTGCAGCTGAGCAGGGAAAGAAATTTGACAAATTTGAGAAAGTGGAACAAGTGGAAGAGAAACATGAGGATCTGGAGGGAAAGGAAGGAGGAGTTATAATGTTGCAGAAGGCTAAGGAAGGCCAGAGGCCTGGCAGGAAGGTCATAAAGGAAAATAAGAATTGGATGATCAAGATTTGGCTTGAATTGGAGAATGAAGAATGGAGAGACCTACCTAGATGGAGACCTGAAGACTTATGGATTACAAATTTGATTAAGATGGAAGTTCAAGCGTTTGGGACATTTAAATTCATGAATTCTCTCAAACATGGAGGGCTGGCCGGAAGAAATATGGACTTTTTTGGGATTGCGCTCCTCCGAGATTCGGGGTTTAATATAAAGGACTATCCAAAGAACCGGCAAAGAGGAACTGAGAGAGACTTAAAAGCCTCCGATGTGAGATCGCCAGGCTGATAGCAGATGGACTGATGGACAATGGTTTGGGGATCGAAACCGGGAAAGGGAGGGTGGGGTTTGATGAATCCAAAGGTTGTATAAATATTTTTTCTGATATTTCTTATTTGGTATTCTTGGTTTGGTATTAGTATAAAATTGGGAAATTCGTGGAAGGGAATTTGGGTCGACCTTGGAAAAAGGGTTTAAGTAGAAGGACTGAGGTAAATAAGCTAAAATCTGTTACTAAAAGGATTTAAATATAACAATGAAATAAGGTAAAAATTGGGGATAAGAACTTGTTGAATTGGAATACAAGAAGGGGAGGCGAGGGGAAGTCGTGGGAAATAAGGTATAAGAAAATAAGGACTGAAATTATATTTGTTTTGTGTGTTTTTTCTGTCTTTTTGTTTACTTCTCTTATTTGAAACCTCAATAAATATTATGTTTTTTTTAAAAAAATAGATAGGCTTTGATGCTGACCCAGCAGGCATTTATTATGTTCCGATACTCCTTTATTAAGCATAAATATATTTACATAATTTGTAGATACTTACGTATCTTCTTTAAACACTGAAGATAACACAAAATTTAATGAACAAAAACTCTCACATTCTTAAAGGTAAGGCTGCCTTGTAGAAAAACCTACAAAAAGTATTGACCAATCAAGTTTTTGCTAGCCTGCTACAGGACTAGTATTCTGTGTCCCCTTTTACAACTGGCATGGAAATGCAAGGCACTAGCCTCTTAGCAAGCAAGTTAGAAAACAAAAATTAAAGCCTTCTACCCAGCACATTGGTAAAGGAGAGGTGGAGAGACACTCACTTGCTTGTGCAGAATTCTTTGTTTACCAGATGAGTTGGTAAATCAAGGCTGGTGTATAAACTTTAATATTTTTTGTTTGTTTGTTTTCCTATTATAGCAAGACACCAGCTCTGAAACAGCTTGATTAAAATGTTTATTTGTCAATAGCATTGGCTGCCACTAATTAATCAACTAAAGTTTTCCTTGATATAGCTAGTGAATCCTTGCTACAGTTCCCACAAGTAAACATTTTTTACAATGTATTTCTAGTCTCAGTTCTGGGCTACCAATGCCATCTCTTAAATTCACATAAATTCAAGTATATTCTTTGCATAGCGATGCTTAGCTTTCACTGTCAACATCCTGAGGTTGATCTCCCGGCAGGTAGAACAAGATCTGCCAAAAGATTTCAATCTGCCTCTGTCTCCCTGAACAAAATACTGTATGTACCAAGAGAGAAGCATGACTGTGACACTGTCAACACTTTCCCATTTATACCGTAGCTTTAAAAAAATTGCAGTCAATTTTCAAGGAGTTCAGCAAGTAAATGCTATTAAACTTCATCACATATCTGCTCTGGTCATTGCCTTCAAATCAAAACTTTACTCTTTGTTAGGGTACATTGTCATGTTTCTTGTCAGAAGATAGGCTTTGGAGCGATGAAGTTGTCTTCTCAACCAAACCTTTCACTGCTCTGAACTTCTGCTGGAAACCACAAATGTTTTTTTGGCTGCCAGAATACTCATTCCCACCACACTGCGCCGGAAGCAGCTGTTGTGTGGCCATGGCAGGGGCTGGACTCCTCCTCCCTCAACTTCAGTGGAAAGGGAAAGTACTTTCCACTTCCTTTTGTTGCAGCAACTGCCCAGGACACGCTTTTGTTGCCAGTCATGGGAGCAGGAGGGCCCAGGGCCATGGAGCAGATTGGGGGGGGGGCATTTCCCCCTTCTAGTCTGCTTTCTGGCTATATAAAGTTGACTGCTCCTGGGCCTGGACCCTGGATTCCTCTCCCTCCCTCCCTCCCTCCCTCCGTTTCAGGGATTATGGTCTGCCTGGAGTTTAGGAGGCATTCCGTTGCGAGAGCTTGCTAATAGTTGCTGTATTTGGGGCCAGGGAGGAATTTTGCTTGCAGACCAATTGGGCCTGCCTGTGAGTTTTTGCCTTCCTCATAGCAATGGCCACTATTTCTTGGCATGGAGTTGGATCCTTAGTCCACACAGGTGCATAACACTCCATATAGAAAATGAAAGGCCAGCTATTTGTGTCGTCTCTGTGCTTGTCAATTAAACAAAAATAGTGTCTGTGGAGGGGAAGGAAGAATTAGAGAAGGACTCTGGTGTGTGGGGAGTTGTTGCAAATATCAGGTATAGGGTGATTCCAATTGGGATGGCAAAGAAGCTGAGGAGTTAAGCCCTCATCTCCTCACACACTACGTTCCTGATCCAGGTTATTTCATGGCCCCTTCCCCAGCTTGCTTTCTCTTTTTTTAAGATTAAAATGGAGCATGCCAAGGCAAGATACATGATGAAATAATGTCCGATTTATATGTTTTAAAATATTGTGGTAAATTCTCTTGATTTTCTTATTTTATCTTTTTGTAAATTGCTTTGAGGGATTTTCTTTTTTACAATCAAATGGTGTATACATTTTATGAAATAAATACATAAAATAAAATATTCTGCCCTAACTCATCAGGCATGCTGACATATGGGTTTTGCATGAAGGGTAGGCAGGACAATCCACCAGGAAGCAGTGGGGCAGGACAGAGGTGGAGCCGCCACCATATCTGCAGATCTGTTGTGCATGCCAGATGGGAAAGATCACTGGGGCCAGCCTGAAGCAATATTCACATTTAAAAGGAAGAATTGCTATTAGTCTATCTTCCTTTATTACTCTGGGCCCACTCTCACAAGTAAGGGGGGGGGGGAAACACTTTTGAATAAGCATTATACAATGTGTGAGAAGTTTCCTTAAATATATATATAAATGTGAGATGCTGGAGATATTCAAACTAAAGAACATGGATTACAGTATAAATTGGTCCATAGGAGGAGACCTTCAACCTTCAACTCTATGAAGCATTTTTTCAGGGCGATTGATTGATTGATTGTTCTATCTCACATCTGACTCTTCTTTACTACATCATCTCAGGAGACTGCATTCTAGTCTAGATTTTAGTTTCTCAATCTGGAACTTGCCATTCAAGGCAGCACATTACAACTACTCTCCCAAAGGTCAAGGATCACTTAATTGGATTTCTGACAGTGATGTATGAAGACAAGAGAGCTCTTAGTAAAACAAGCTCTCTTCAGGTCCAGGACACACCAGCTTTGTAAACTTCATTGTCCCTGCCAGCTCAAGGGCTGAAGTTTTCATTTGTGACCAAAACACTTGTAAGTAATACTGGTAGGCACTGAGCCTCTTAGCCACAATCCAGAGAATATTCAGAATCCATGCATATAGGTACACAAATCTGGGATGGGTTGCTTATTGTGTAGCAACCCTCTACCGTAGGCTTCCTCAACCTCGGCCCTTCAGATGTCTTAAGACTACAATTCCCATCATCCCTGACCACTGGTTCTGCTACCTAGGGATCATGGGAATTGTAGGCCAAAAACATCTGGAGGGCCAAGGTTGAGGAAACCTGCTCTACCGCATCTAATTTTGCAGAGAAAACCAGCTTTCAAATGCAAGCAAGTTTTTCAAACGCAGTTTGAGTTATGATATAGGGGCTCGAGGAAAAGGAAAAGTAGTGGGTACACAATGTGTCCCCATGAATTGTGAATCCTTTGCGAATTTAAAAGTATGTCTTTTTTCAAGAAAGAAGATAAAGTATGTTCTGTAGATGTCCAGGGATACTAGAAATAGGATGAAGTTATGTGTCTCTCTCTCATCATTTTGACCCTGAAGTCCACGTTTTGAGGTTTATCCATAAAGTGGGTCATACTTTCCAAACATGTTAACTCTCTCCTCTTCTGCCACATTTTGTCCCACTATAACAAATGCTGCTTCCATCTTTTGACACAATGTGCTCCCTTTTATTTTCAGACGTGTGACATACTTTATGGATGGTCCCAAAGGGATATGGGAATGCTTTCTCCATTAGGCAGCCATACTGGAACTATTTATTCTATAAACAAATGTGGAGATGTCCAACTGCCTTGAAGGCAAGGCTAGTTTGCAATGCCCCATCTTACTGTCACTGCCTTTCAATCCAGCTCAGCTCCTGAGGAAAAGGAAATGCTTGTGGCTGAGAGTATGAGTATGTAGCATGTTTTTATGTGTGTGAGAGAGCGAGAGAGAGAAAATGCTTTGTCTGCATGTCTGGTGAATGTGCGTGCTGCCTGAATCCTGAATGCTTATGTGCGGCAAGTCTGTGTGTTTGTCATCTATATGTATTCTATGCTCATGTGCTTGTAATGCCCACTGCCGGCAAGTGGCCCTCAGAAGGGTAGCAGACTGTCAGGGTGGCCCTTAGGACAAAATAGATGAGCTACTCCTGGCCTACACTGACTGACAGTGACTCTCCATGGTTACACACAAGGAATCTGTCCCAGTTTCTAGGATTAAGACTCAACCTAGAATGTTTTTCATGCAAAGAAGACACTCTGCTATTGAGCTACATCCCTACATGGCAGTCCTTCACAAAGGCAGCAACAGAAAAATTAACACGCAAGCCTCAAATCAATAATCAGAAAATAAGAGATGTATCCTGTGTGAAAATTTTTCCCACATAATCTTATTCCAACATGACACAACATGCTATAAATAATGAAATCAGATGGCAGAATGAGATTGTGCAATATTTTATGGCCCATGAAAAGGTGACTAGTGAAAGCATGTTGGTCATATTAGACTCCGTCATAGATTTCTACATTCTGGAAAAAGTGACCTCTTGATTCATCTAACTCTGTATGAGCTAGTTTAAATATGATTGCATGGAAATGGAAGTTGGGGGAAGTACTTGTGCATGATGTTGATCCTTCAAGGCAGCTAGTATAGTGTTTGCTCATGTGCCTGCTTCTTTGATCACACCATATGCATTAGTTGGTTATCCCCTCACATATAAAAACTGTAGAACAGGTATAGGAAACATCCAGCCTGCAAGACAAATTAGGCTCAGCAGGGATCCTAATGTAGCTTGCAATGCCATTTACCCCAAGCCATGCCCACCTAGCTGATGTCATAAGATGTCAGGAGTAGCTGCAAATGAACAACAAGGAAGCTTAAAATATACTACCAATTCTTCCTTTGCACAGATGGCTTCCATTAAGCACATTTTAAATGAAAGCCCTGTTGGAATTGGTTCCACCAATGAGCTCCTAAGTAGTACTTTCCAAAATTGGAGCTTGCAGTCAGTGCCGATCAGCAGTGATGTCAAGCCCTGCTGAAATCCTAAGTGTAGCCTATTCTGCAGGGTTTGTAGTCAGACTTGATCAGCTGATATCAGAGCTGCAAAGGGAGTAAATCAAGAATCAAAACCCACTTGGAGTGTACTCTTGATTCTTTCTTCTGATTAATTTGGCATCATGGTGACATCAGGTGAGTGACAGATGAGTGGCAACACTCACCTGTCTAAATGGCTCACAGGTGTCCTAGATTCTTTTCACATGTGCCCTAGATCCCACCAGCTGTATCATGTTCCTTCCCCCTGCTGTAGACATAGGAGTATTATGAGTTAAACTGTGCATTGACAAGGGCAAATGCTTTTGTCAGCATGCAAACAGCTGCAGTAATGTTTCACTTGGTGCTTTACTCTAAAAGGCAAGATTACATATTCAACACTCTGAATGTTTCTCAAAGCAAAAATTAAAAACTCTCTATCCATGCCAATAACTGGCACATTGGTGAGAACAGTGCTAGTCTAGCAATCTTCCTGGTGTACTAGTTTTCTTCATGTTGTAATTGTAAAGAATGGATGAGTATTGGAATAAGTGATTTTGCACCTGCAGTTTGAATAGTGTACTACCGAAGGACTTTACTGATCATGCAGCAATTTAAACCAGGTAAGGCAACTATGTGTGTAGAGCATCCTCTCTTCTTCAGACCCTCCTCTCAATTATATGGGTAGTGGCAGGATTGGGCCAGAGGAGCAGCCCTAGTCCTCATTAACACAATTATAATTCTGCTGAGCTGATTGTGGAAGATGTGAATGAACAAAATTATGCTTTATCTTCTTGTACCCATAATAAGGGTAACAAGTACTATTCTGTTCTCGTCCAAATTACATTTTCCATTATCTACTAAAATTCAATGTGCATTATTTGCTAGCTAAGATCTCTGTGGTCCTCATATTCATAAATTAAAATGTTTTACAACTTTTAACTACCACCCAGGTGTCCTGACCACCCAGCTGTCCTGACCTCATTAATTTAATATTCTTCCTAATGCTCTGATTTTTCATTGATCCATTTAGCACTATATATACTGCAGATACCATTTGCTCTTCACCTCACAGTAATTCAAGGGGTAGTAAAGCAGCAGTAAAGCAAGGTGTTAATAATTACTGCCAAAGTGAGTCATGGAAGAAACACAAAGAAGGTTAACTATGAGTACAGATTCTGAGAAGGAAAGGTCTCGTGTTTTTTAAAGCCAATATGGCTGTTATGACTTTCAGTTCTGATAGAAAGTACAAGGATTAGGAGCTGTCCAAGGTCCTAAAATGCTCTGATCATCCTTTCTCATTTACAAGCCAGGAGTCCTACAAAACAGAACTGAATTCCCTTGCATGATTATACCTATTGGTATATAACTAATAACTATTTTGATCAGGTCCAGAGAAGACACCAAGGATCTGAACCACCAACTTCTATTAATTTATATATAAGTGCTGAGTGATCTCAGGTTTTGCTGAATTTATTAGAAGCTTGATTTTCATCTCTCTCTCTCCCTCCCTCTCTGTCTCTCTTTTATGAAAATGGGTCCAGAAGACCACTTACAATAACAAAACATCATTTAATTTTATACACACATTTTAGATCAATTTCAAAAGGAAAGGAAATGTGAAACTGGGGAAAGCAGCAGGAGCAACAGTCAAAACTAACTTTGAAAGACCTGTTGGAACAGAAATGCATTGTTCTAGAAAGCTAGAAAAGAGCTAATCCTAAAATCTTTATAACAGGTAGCTATATAATAGCTGAGGTGTCACTACTGAAAAGGTCCTGTACATCAATCTTGCTTCAAGTAATATAGCAGATCACAATTACATCTTGCATTCATAATGGCTGGAGAGGCTTCTAAGGATGAAGAGGTTCTCTAAGGCACTCCGGAATATGACCATCAGGGCACTGGGGAACAATCCTAAGTATGTGAGTATATATTGCACTTGCTCTTAGTTCCTATTTTAAATAAGGTTTAAGCTTATAATTAGGCATTTGGGATCTATATTACCGTACTAACAGAGCAATACAACACCCATTACTCTGGGCTGGGTGTTTGTTGGATCAGGTGGATCTAACTCTTCACTCACCTGTCCCAACTGAGATAGTCTTCCTTCAGCATCAGCCTCCCTCTTCTGCCCACCAAACATTGGGTTGGTAGCATGGCTGCTAGCAGGAAGGCTCCGTATTTGGGTGTTTTGAATGTGGGGCTATCAACAATATCTGAAGTTTCCTGCTAGGAGGTTGTTGTTTTCTTCTTCAAAGGAATATAATAACAGACTTAAGTGTGGGGTGCAAAACAGGACAAAAAGTTGGCTGTTGAAATGTGTAGAGAAGAAGCTTTGTGCTGGCTTAGAAATGCACGATGAACGTGGAAGAAGGCTGGGATAAGTGTTTTGAATTAAATATAGGGTATAAATTAGAGAGAAGTTTATGGAGTGTTGTCTGCTGTAAATTGGATGCTTTCTGCTCAGAGACTCTTTTTGGCAGAAGTCCAAAAGGTCCCAGGAGGTATAACAGGTCAGGCAAGGAAACATAAGGTGGTATAGGGAGAAGCAGAAAATTCTACTGCTCTTGTGATTGGCCAGAGTTCAGCAGAGGAAGCAGATGAAAGAAAGTTGTTGGGGAATTCAAGGGGGGAAAGTGCTAGAAGTCTGAAGAAGCCAGGACAGTGAGGATTGCAGCTAAATTCAAAATTGCCTTATTGCTAGGTCTTTGCAACTAATAGAGTCTTGGTCTAGATGGGTAAATCTGGACTAGATTTAGATGGGTGCATTTTTTCCATTTTATTTTCATATTATAGGATGTATTGCTATGTACAATTTTATGGGAGTAAAGCCCTACAGAATTCAGTAGGCCTAACTTCTGGACAGACATTCATAGAATTGTAGGGTTTATTGTTTTAAAATCTGCCCCCTACTAGAACCCCCCCCCCCCCGGTAGCTGTTTTATTAATACTTCCCCAAACCTTTAGCAAAATCAAAATCTTGCCAAACCCAGCATCAGAAATGCAAGAGAGTCTGGACATGTGCAAAGTACTCCCTCCTTGCAATTGACTGAATATTCCCAAGATGCCTGGATTTCGGCTTGCAGTTAAGAGATGTTGCTTTCAGGCATGTTTGAGACCCATCATCTCTCAGTTTATGATTTAAGCACTGCAGAGGGTATGTTCACATATCACGTCTGACCAGTATAGAAATATAGGTGATTTCCTTCTAAGTTGTGCATAACCATTGATTTATTTGTGAATGTTACAAGAATTCATCAGCAGGAGAGCTGAATTCTGCCGCCTCAGGGAAGCTCGTCAAGATCTTGATGAGATGTAAGCTTTTACTGCAAGGTTTCATTATGATACATGTTTGTGTAATAAAATGCACATATTAAAATTGTCAATAGTATTGATCCAAATACCTACATTCTGCTCTTTATCAGTCACAGTGGAACAAATGGCATTCACTTTGACAACACTAGAAAACATGGAGTTGTAAAGAAAACCTGCTTTCAAAGAAGCAGGATTTCCCCAGTCCAAAGAAATCACAGTCCCTAAAAGCTTGTCATCTGTCTAAAAACAAAATATCTAACCTGGCATTAGGTTAGGGGTTAGGTTACTACACAGATGGATGCAAAGAGTGTTTTATCTTGATCCAATCAAAAATCCATTATGGGAAAACCCATGCATTTAAAGAGTGTTAAGGCTCTGACACACACTGTGGAAAGCTTTTTTAAAACAAACAAGCAAACAAACAAACCAACCTAAGAGGATTTCCAAAGTTACATGTATATCGGTGAATATCTTGGGTCGCTTCCAGACAACCTTTTTATTGAGCATTTATCCTGATTTATTTTCACAAAGCTTGTGTGGAGGTTATACGATGTCCTCTGTTTATTGGATATTCATTCTGGTTTGTTTGCTTGGTTTCACTTGTCAATAAATACATAAGATGTGATCCAAACTTAGTGAATCAGATGTGATTCATATCTATTACAATGAAAGCATTATCAGTATATTTATTTGCAAAATTTATAGACCACTAAGCAATACAAATGCAACAAATAACACATATCAAAACAGTTTACCAAAAGTCATCTGATTTATTCCCCTTGAAATCAGTGAGTTCAAAGGTGCTCAGAATGGTAGACCATTCATTACAAAATGGGACACCATCAGGCCCAAGTTAAGTATTTCAGTATGTGAGTTAAAGCACATGATTCACTTTGCCACTGAAATAAATATAAAACATAAATGCTTAACTCTGGCTGGATTGTAGCTCTAGTATTTATCTAGTTAGATGTGAATTTTATTACAAACATTATTTAAACAAAACCTGCCTTAGGGAGTTAAGAAATACACTGAACACCCTGATTTCATCTTTTGTGAATGGGATGTTGAACCCATTAAAAGGCTTTATATGTGGTGGCTGCTGGCAGAATACTATGGCCTCTGCACAGTGTGTGTATTCAGTTACTGCAACAAATGCTTTCTCAATGATGCTGGATCAATGAAAGTTGTTAATTGGGTATAGGAGACCGATTACTTATCAGGGCCAGAGCAACATCCATTTCTTCCAAAAATCATGTGTAAGCATCAAACATTACCACCTTTTTCTCTATTGTCTGAATTCTTCTGATTTCTTGTGCATTATAAAAAACCAAGGAACTGTTCCTAAATGAATATTTAGGTCTTTTATGGTGCTCCAGTTTCACATGCCAAAATCTCTTTATGGAATTATAATTTGCAAACCATTTCCCAATGAAATATTGTTGATCAGTCCCATAATATTTTAGGGCAATGCTCCACATAGAAACTAATGCATTGCACAATTCAGCTATTTTTATTGCCAGCAGCAGTTAGTATATTCCAACCACATAGGGTGTTCAGTAACTTCTTTTATTCTTAAAAGCTTTTTTAAAAAGCTGTTGCATTCTAAAGATCCATAAACTTTTGCCAGCCAATAAGGGATGCATTGAATTCTAATTATTCTTTTACTACACCAGGCAGAATCCACTGTCAGGTACCTCACAGCAACCCAGGATTATCACATTCATTGTGTCAGACTTTCTATTTCCAGTTGCTGCACTTGATCACAATATTTATCATTTATACACTTTGGGGTGCAGTTTAGGGATTGTATGAACCTTCCTGTGGGTCATTGTTGCAATAACTCTATAGCATCCAGTGGGATCACTCGGCTTTTAAAGAACCGCTGAACGCTTTGTAGGGAATATATTTAGTAGGGAGGTTATATTCAACAGAGCATGAAGACTACAGTGAACCCCATTCCTTCCAATCTTTGTTGTTTCCTCATAATAGTTTTAAAAATAATTACTTCAGAGAATCACACAATTAATTGTTTTATGTAGCTTTCTTTGGAACAGATGAAGCGTCACAGGCAGAGTTGTCTCAATACATTTCTGTGCTTCAGGCAGAAATACAAATGGTAGCTCCCTCTGCTCCCTGCAATGTCACTGAGGCTGCTCAGGTTATTTTGGCACCTGTGGTCGGAAACTCCATAAAGGATCCTCCCCTGTAAAAACTGAATAATAATAAATTTAATAACCAACCATTTGCTACTGTTTCACAATCTCCAAAACCAGCTGCCTGAAGCAGATGCCTTACTCTGCCTAAGGGCCAGCCCTGATCACAGGTTAAACTTACATGAAAACTAAGTGCTTCATAACATCACTTCAGCCCCTAAAAATCTCAGATTAAGTGAATGCACTATTGCCAGTGGCAGCGGGTGCCCATTAGGCCTGGTAAGGATACCAAAACGTCATGGGGGTATGCCCCTGGGGGTGAGTATATATATATGTAAGAAATACATACCCTGCAAGGGTCCTGGAAAAACTGGGACATTTAATTTTTTATTGTGTGAGAATGACGGCCATTTGGGTTGCCATGTTCTAGTGTGATTTTGTGGCGAGATTTCCTCCCCACCCCCCAAGCACTTTTTCAGGGCTGTGATCTTGCGTTGCACCCCAAAACGCACATTTTGGGGAGCCATGCCCAGAAAAAGGTGCTTTTTTTGGGGGGGGGGTGTCTGCAGTGCAAAATCAAAGCAACCCAAATAGTCATGGTTCTCTCTTCTTAATAAACGGGAAGATGGTGCCCGGGAAGATGGTATCCTGGAATTTGGATTCAAATTGTTGGAGAGTATGAGAATACAGTATATGCCTATTTCACTTGTGTGATTTAAACCATACATGGTTGAAGGTGAGCTGCTTGAAATTGTGCAAGTCAAGTCCCCAACAAGATGGAGAGCTTTAAAGCTTCTTTGATGCTGAGTAACTGAAGTGGAACTAACATGAAAAGAGCTTTGAGGCTCTTGTCCTTGCTTCTTGGCAAGACCTACTGTCAGGCTCCAGGGAATTGGATCCCTCCCCCGGTGGCAGTAATTAAGCAGATCAAACGAAAGGAGTGTTCTTACCAGGTAAGTTCTTTAATAATCACAGCGAGAGACAAAAAAAGGCATATCATGCTAAAAAAAATGGTGTTGCTCCCAGTAAAGGTTCACCCCCTCCATCCCCATTATTCTACGTCACTCTGTGCTGGTCTGGGGGGGGGGTGTTACCATAAGGCATGGTCAGAGTCCGGTCCTGGGCCAAGGGTCTGGAGACTGTCCATCAAGGGGGAAGTGGGGTCCAAAGCAAGAAGCCAGGCATGGTCGGGAACTCCGGAAAAACAGGTCTGGGTGCTGGCAGAAACGGGTTTCCAACGTCGTTGCTCCTGCAACCTGGAACCGGGCTGACTGGCCTTTATCTCCTCTGAGGCCAGGGGCGGTCCCGGCCCACAGGTGACCCGCCTCTCCTGGCCTAAAGGCGAGCACTCCTCCTGAGAGAGCCCAGTTCCCTCCGCCTCTCTGCCCTGAGCCTCTGCAGCTCAGGAGAGGCTGGAGGGTTACTGGACCCAGGGGCAGCTTCCCCTTCCCCTGACAGGGCTGGGAGAGGCACACCTGCAGGCAATGGGTCCTCAATCACCTCTGGAGCCAGAGTGGATACATCTGGTGTCTGCTCCTGAGGATCCTGCACAGGTGCAGGCCCTTCAGATTCAAGCCCCTGCCCTGGCTTGGCCTGCCCTGGAGGCGGGGACTCCTATTCAGGCTGGAACTCCTCAGGTTCAGATTCTGAATCAGATTCCCAGGCCATCACACACTCCCACGTTGGGTAATCTGAGCTTGATGCCATTGGACTTTCTGTTCCATCACTTTTCAAGCCTGTCTAGTCTTAGGGGAAGGGGGTGCATCAGGAATGCTGCCCAAAGACACTGAATCACCAGCTGTCTCTCCTAGTGTAGCTGCTCCTCACCCAGTATTTCCCAGCTTTCCCCCTCTGGACTATGCCCTTCTGCAAACCACTGTTCTAAATCAATACTGTCCTCCTGCCCTTGGGAAGGTTCAGAAAAAGGGAGGGGGCTCCCATCATTCCTCCTCAGTTCAGTCCCTGATATCTGCTTGGTGTCCCAGATCTGGGAGTGCTGGGGAAGCTCTCTCTCTCTCTCTCCCTGCTCACTGCAGGGTTGTGCCAGCGGTTTTATTATGTGCAGTTTTCACATATACATATAACGCTTGGAACTGACCTGCTGTTTGGTTCTAAGTTGAGGGATTACTGTCTTAGACAGGGTTAGTATGTGTGGTCCTGACTCTCCTTCTTTACATTCTGACAATGTGGTGGAGGCACACACCTGAAGAGGGCTACTAGTTTCTTTTTTCATTTGGTTTTGGTAAGGCTGAAGACTGATGTCCGCTAAGTAGTAATGTTCTTTGTCATTTTAAACTCTTTTCAAGTGAAGAAAAAAAACAACCTGGTGATTTGTGTGTCTGTTTCAGGTGAGAAGCTGGGAGTTGGCTTAAATTTAGTGGAGAAAACTGGAAATCTTGAAATGAAAAGAAAGATTAATGGGAAATGGAGGAAACCAGGGGGGCAGAAAGATTTGTGAGAATTGAAAGAAAGTGAGAATTAGTTGAGCTGAAGGGGAGGCAGAATTAGGTTTCCCTCCTTCCCCTGTTCCTAAGAAATGTATTGTTTTTCAGGGCAAAAGTGGATTTTGGAGGTCAAATAATTTCTTTTTCTTTCTTTTTCATGGTAACTCATTGATTACAAGGCTGTATAATGGAATTCTGTGCTGGAGTTTTAATATTAGCATATAATTGTTATGCAAAGTTCTCTCTGACATTTTGCCATGTCAAAGTAGTTAAAGAGTGTCTGAAATATCTTGTCCCCATCAGGAATTCTTTTTCTTTAGTTGATAGGCAAAAAAGTTCATAATTGCAAAAACTTCCAATTTTATGTGGCAAAGCAAAATATATAAATCAATCTCTGGATTAGCTGAGTTTTCACTTTTTGCTGCAGAGATTTTCCCCTTGACAATTTTCAAAAGTTCCTAACCCAATGGACTTTACCTTTGTGCTTTCTCAATTACCTCAAGTGCACCTTTCTCCAAGTACTTTCAATTCTTTACACTTCTGTGAAGGCCCTATTGTTATCTTGGCTCTTTTAAAAAAATCTTCAGACCTACATCTGGAGGAAGTGCATTTCGAAAGGAGATGCTCTGCAAAGTTGAGAAAAAGAACTCTTTGTGAACAAGATGCACTAAACTGCCTTCAAATCTTAAATAATATACAATTATGAGAGCCCATATCTCTGGTAGTTTTATGGAGGCGGCAGGGCAGTGTTCATGGCTTTTTAATACAAAAGAAAAGGTTTTCTTAAATATAAAATATATTTGGATTAAAAAAGAGAACTATAAAAATGTTCCCTCTCAAGACAAAGAACCTATGCTGGATTTCACACAACATAAATCCAGCTACAATAATTACAAATCTACAGTATGACAATGCCTTTTCTAGGACCAACTAAACTACTGCAAACTAGTGAGCATGCTCCATAACTTTTCATCACACTGGATGTTAAATAAAATGTGCTGTGGGTGTGCATGTATATGTATATGATGTATGGGAGATAAGGCTTGATGATCAAACTGCAAAGTCTGTATTCAGTCAGAGCACTGAGACAGAGTGAGGAGGAAAATCGCAGCCTTCAGCTACAATCCTATACCAGCTTAACTTCATTTTGGGGCCCAATTCAAGATTTGTATGTTCGAGTTTAAAGCCCATATAACCAAAAGACTCCTTCCCTGCAGACCATGCTGGGGATTAAGAGCAGCCCTCTTGGTAGTTCTCAGAATGTCTGAGGGGTGATGGCCTGGGAATGGTTATTCTCTGTGGAATTGTTCTGGAATTCCCTCCCCAGAGAGATGCACTCGGCTTCTTTACTATACAGATTTTGGGGGGTGAAGATGCACCTCTTTACCATGGCTTTAGACACCTGGGATGTATGTATTTCAGAGGTGGACCATGTGGATTCATTGTTCTCAGTGACCACAAAATGCAAAGTGTTGCTTGTGTTGCGTGAAATATCCTGGAAGTAAGTACTCCACACTGAAGTACAGTGGTACCTCAGGTTACATACGCTTCAGGTTACATACGCTTCAGGTTACAGACTCCCCTAAACCAGAAATATTACCTTGGGTTAAGAACTTTGCTTCAGGATGAGAACAGAAATCGTGTTCTGGCGGTGTGGCGGCATTAGCTAAAGTGGTGCTTTAGGTTAACAACAGTTTCAGGTTAAGATCAGACCTCCGGAAGAATTAAGTTCTTAACCCGAGGTACCACTGTATTCTACATAAAACTATGGAATACTATAAAGGACCCAGACAGCAGCATGTATCCTCAGCATGTATGAAACAGCATTTGACCACTGTATGTTAACAAGCAATGAGTAGGACCTGCAACAAAATACAGTGGTACCTCAGGTTAAGAATTTAATTCATTGTGGAGGTCCTACTCATTGCTTGTTAACATACAGTGGTCAAATGTTGTTTCATACATGCTGAGGATACATGCTGCTGTCTGGGTCTTTTATAGTATTCCATAGTTTTATGTAGAATACAGTGGTAACTCAGGTTAAGAACTTAATTCATTGTGGAGGTCCGTTCTTAACCTGAAACTGTTCTTAACCTGAGGTACAACTTTAGCTAATGGGGCCTCCCGCTGCCACCACACCACCACGCGATTTCTGTTCTCAACCTGAAGCGAAGTTCTTAACCCGAGGTACTATTTCTGGGTTAGCGGAGTCTGTAACCTGAAGCGTCTGTAACTTGAAGCATCTGTAACCTGAGGTATCACTGTACCTGAGATTTGGTTGAAGATGACATGGACTGAATGTGAGATTTTCTGTCCGAGACCTGGGAGAAGAGACGTTGGAAGAAGACTGGAAGAAATTTAAGATTTATCTACAAAAATATTGTAAACTATATGAATGTTAAGAAGGATGCTAGAATATAAACAACTGGGCACCATTAAGATAGAGGGAGTGATATATGAAGATAAGTTAAATTTAAGAAAAGATAAATGTTTGGAAAAACTTTAAGTTATATTTAATTTTTAAAGATTTGAATAAAGGATATCAAAAATTAGAGATATAATATTGGAAAATTAGATAATAAGAATGGAAATAAGGGAATAAATTTGTTGGAAAATTTGTTTTTTGGTTAGGAACGCAGGAGCGGGAGATGTGAGGAAGTCCAAAGAAGTTAAGAAGATTGTGTTAAAAGATATGTTATATTGTATTGTTTATTGGAATTGTAACTAAATTAAAAAATTGCTAATAAATATATTATTAAAAAAAAATGAATGTGAGATTTTCTGCAAGCAAAACATATGCCCTTTATGATTCATGTATGCCTCTTTAATGTTTCACTCAGCTATGTCTGTTCTGCCCACTTCTAGGATCTGCGATGCCACCCCCCAAAAAAGATCAAATGAGATCCTGTAAGATCCTGAGTGTGACCTGACCTCCCTTGTCATCTGGAGCTGGCAGTGCCACCCCACATATTGGCCCCCAGCAATGCAGAACCATGTAAAAACTGTAAGGTGGACTGGAATCTTATTTGAAGCATCTGGAGTGTTTTCCTTTCTTTTGATATCCCTATTTTGAATCAACTTCAGTTTCCAGACAAAATTTGAAAGCAGCCCCACAGACAACATATTACAATAGTTTTTAAGTAGGAGGTGACAAGAAAAGGCATAGTCCATTCCCATGCCTGATTCCTAATTCAGGCCATCCATAGCTTTAGCTGTATTTGATGGAAAAAAGATAAATTTGGGAGTCATCTGAATACTGGTGATATTTCAGCCCAAACTTCTGAATGACCTAGGAGGTTTTATATGGGGAAGAACAGGTCAAGGTGATCAAAAAGCAATTGAGAGCCCATAATCAGGACATGAACACAATAACCCTCTCTTGCTCTTAATCCCCAGCACCTTGTTTGCAGAGCCACACTGCCTCTAACACTGGAGGTAGAACATATCAATTATTATTAATAGGCACTGATTTCCTTATTCTCCATGAAATTACCTAATGTCTTTTGAAGCTAGCTAAATTGGCAGCTATTGTTGGAAAACAAGCCCCCTCGGGAGAGGCTGGCCCCCCCCTCGCAGGTTCCCAGAGCTTGTTTACCGGTGATCTACCCTGGCTGGCATCCCCGCAAGTCCAGGGAGATCTTGATAGGCGACATCTCCAGCATGGAAGATGCACACCCCCTTTGCTCCTTGCATACCAGCAGGAGAAAGAAGAAAGTCAGAAAGTCTACATCATCTACAATTTATTTCTGTCTTCACATCTGTACAAAAACATGTCCGTTCAGCTCAGTCATCACCAAGCAACTCAGTAAGACTTCCTTCACATGCGCAACAGGAAGGTCTCATATTACACTCAGAACAAATCCCTGTGAACCGTTCTGATAAGAACTGCCTAGTACATTCTTTCCCAGGACTAGTCACATCATGTGATGTCAACATCGAACTGCTTGTTTGCAGCTGCGTTGTACTCATATCCCAACAGCTATCACAATATATTGTGGGAACAAATTCCATAGTTTATGCACTGTGTGAATAAATATTTCTGTTCGTCATGATTCTTCCAACATTCAGTTCCTCTCCTAACACTATGAGAGAGGAAGAAAAAATGATCTCCATTCCCCTTCTCATCATACATAATTTTATATACCATTAATATGTCCTCAGAGACATCCCAGAGATGTTTGGGGGGAGTGGTTCAGCAAGCTGCAAGGGCGGGACTTAGGGTAGGAACCTTTCCTATAGAGAATTTTTTAGTTAACATCCTCAAAGGTACTGTGCCTTATTTTTTCCATGTGTATTTTTCTTTTATATTTCAATTCTTTTTAGAGAACAAATGCTTCCCCACATTTATTTATTCCCTTTTAACCTTTTCATTTTGCGATATTGCTTTGTTTATGGCTGATGAATTCTGGCCTTGGCTCTCTGGATTTCTTTCCCTTCTGTACTTCTTTCTTGACCTATATTCATCCTTTCGGTTTTGCTCAGTATGTAATAGTATTTACTTCTTACACAGTAATACATATTTTTAAAGGAAGACTCAAAACAGCATTGTGCCTTTGACTTGATCAAAGCAGAGGCTATTTCAGTGTGTACCACTTTGTGCCATAAGTAAATAAAAATAGAATTCTTAGGTACCTAGTAAGTCTCTAACCATTATGAGTGATGACAAAATCTTGATAAAAACTACCCTCAGACTGTATTTCTCCATCCAATATATATTCTTCTCTACAACTGTCACTTATCTCTATGCACACCTGAGTGATGGTTGGAAAAACTTAGACAAGAAGCTCCCTATTAAATCAGTTATCAGACACCAAAAATTTCCATAACTATTGCTGGGGAAATGATATTGTACTCCTTTGTTAAACTGGATTTTTTTTAAGAATGTCAAAACATACTGGTTGCATATGTGCTCATGTTCAGAAATTTTACTGAAATAATCATAAGCTGGCACCTAAAAATCAATAAGAAGGCAAATGAACCTTCCTAAATCCCACTACAGAAAAGGCCCTGTCAGAACACCCACCACATCTCAGATAGTGGAATAATATGAAACTTTGTAAGATGACCTAAATTCAAACACATGGATATGCCATGTTCATATTTTATATTTTATATTTTTGATATACACTTGGAGCATCTTGGTGTATACTTAAAACATAATATATGAAGTATAATGCTGACTAAACATTTTTCAGGCAGTCCTGGACCTTGGAAATAAGTCCCATCAAGGAGAAACTCAGAGAAAGCTACTCTGTTTTGAATTTTCCACCCCATAATATATTTGCCTAAATTTTGTCTTCCAGTATAATCTATACTGAGCGATTGACTTGATAAATTTGGGCACTGGTAAATTTCTGGGTCTGAACACACAATTTATGTGGCACCTAAGAAAATGCCAGACTTTTTAATCGAGGGATGCACAAACATTTGATATCTTCCCAGGGACACATCCAGTGTTGAATTAACAAACAGCCCATGAAGTTTTTGTAATGCCGTTTAATTGGATATGCCAGAAATCCTTCTTCTGACTTTGCAGAATCTAAAGGAGGTATGGGGAAGCTTTGTCCCTCCTTCCGAACTACAACTCCCAATATCCCTGACCATTGGCCATACTTGCCAGAGCTGAAGGGAGTCATTTCCTAATTTATTTATTTTTTAAAAAAATATAGTAATTTTTAAAAAATTACTATAATTTTAAACCCTAGTAATAGGGTTGTCAAATTTGCAGATGACACAACTGTGATTGGGCTCATCTCTGAAAGGGAGGGTGAAACGGACTATAGAGATGAGGTGGAGCGGCTGACAGAGTGGTGCAGAGCTAACAACTTGCTCATAAATACAAGGAAGACAAAGGAGCTTGTGGTGGACTTCAGGAGACAGAAGAGCAATGTCCAGCCACTTTTGATTGATGGGGTCTGTGTGGAGAGGGTAACAACGTTCAGATTTTTGGGTATTGAATTACAAGAGGATCTGTCCTGGAGTGTCAACACAAGGGGGCTTGTGAAGAAGGCGCAGCAGAGACTGTACTTTTTAAGAATCCTAAGGAAAAACCATCTTCCGCAGAAACTGCTGCTTGCCTTCTATCACTGTGCCATTGAGAGCGTGCTCACTTATGGCTTATGTGTGTGGTACGGAAGCTGTACTACCCAGGACAGGATGGCATTGTGCAGAGTTGTTAAGGCAGCAGAGAGCATTGTTGGCTGCCCACTCTCCACCTTAGAGCAGATTTATGCCACAAGGTGCCATAGGAAGGCACTGGACATAGTAAAAGATCCATCGCATCCTGGTCACTGTCTCTTCGAGCTCCTGCCATCGGGACGGAGCTACAGGACGATGATGACAAGAACGAGCCGTCTCAAGAACAGCTTCTTCTCCAGAGCGATCTCGGCCCTGAATGGGAAACCTGGACTTTGAAAGTCATCTAATCTTCCTTGCTGTATTATATTATATTGTTTTAATTAGTGTTTTTTGTGGGAGTTCAGAACTTAACTGGTTAAGTGTTCTGAGCTGTGCGTCACTTTCTGACGTCAGCTATGGAAGCTGGGAGGAGTCTGGGAGGAGACTGTATCTTGTTGTTCTCTCTGTGTGTCTTGAGAGAGACGGACATGGCTGCAAGCAGTGATGGACAAATGTTTGAATAAAAGCTGTAAATAGACGAATCTGTCTGTGTATGCTTGCATGGAGCAAGGGAGAAAAAGACTGTTTTACACCGCTGTATGCTACTCTGCTAAGCCGTGGCCAAAGAGACAGCAGACTTTGTTGCGCAGCTGAGAAAGAAGCGTGCCGGAC
Organism: Podarcis erhardii; assembly: GCF_964252035.2. NCBI lineage: Eukaryota > Metazoa > Chordata > Lepidosauria > Squamata > Lacertidae > Podarcis > Podarcis erhardii. The sequence goes on along the minus strand of NC_138508.1, from coordinate 50,305,409 downwards.
GCTGCGAATGACTGATTGGGATCGTAAAGCTGTCTGAGATCGCGGCTCCATCGATCAAGCTCAGAGATCGATTTCCGCATAGGTTATGGGAAGGTCAGACAACGCTCGTAAAGCAGTCGGTGTGAGCTCCAGGAACGCTTTGAAGTCAGCGTGGATGCCGGTGAGCAAGAATGATTAATTGCCTGCTTCCGAGAGACAGTGAGAGCTTCTGATACAGAGAGCTGGCCGGAGGCGGAGGCTGCTTTCAGTGAGTCTTGCCTGATGCTGGAAGGCAGAGCTGCTCAGAGACAGAGCTAAAAGCTAAAAGGCAGCTGAAAAATTGTTTCTCCACGGAGAAGGGAGAGCCCGGAGGAGCTGGTACTGAGTTCTGAGTAAGTACAGCTTGAGGGGCACCTTGGGAAAACGGGAGAACATGGCAGAGAGCCAGGACATTCCGGTGGAAGAGCTCACTTTAAAAAATTGGGCAACCTGGAGCAGAAGAGTCAGGGGTTGGTTCCTGGTCACTGGGCTTTGGGAAGGAAGCCAGTCAGAGCCAGCTGAAGCAGGCTGTGAATCTGCGGTGCCTGGAGATGGCAAGCAGAGAATGCAACAAGAGCTGAATATGCTCAGAGCATGCGTTGATGCTTCACTGAGGCCTCATTTGGAAGGTGTACAGACACCAGGGGCTGCCTGGAATGTGCTGCGAAGTTTGTGTGAAACTGCAGCAGGAGGCCAGGGCCCTGGAGAAGAAATGGAGAGCCCCAAGATGGCTGCGGCCCCAGTTCCCGGTACTTCAGTCTCAAGGAGCACTGTTGGGCAGATCGGGGGGGCGAAGAGTTCCAAAGGCAAGTTTAAGAAACTTTCCACTGTTGCTGAAGCGGAGAGCAGCTTCAAGGGGGGCCAGGCTGGTGGGAGGCGCCGTTCCAGAAGGAGGATGGCCAGGCCAGCTGGGAGGAGCCCCAGGCAGTATTTTTCCACTGGAGTACAACGTCTGCATGGCAGCTGCCCCCACCGGAGCACAGAGCCGAGGCAGGATGTTTGCAAGGACACTTCCCATGGGAATCAAGCGGGTTTCCATGGCAACAGGCCTGGGAAGACAGGCAGGCGTGGAACTGAGCCAGGTGGTCGTGGTAAACAACAGGAAGAGGCTTATCAAGTCTCTGCGAGTATGGCATTGTTCGAAGACGGCCGAATGGAAAATTTCGAAATGGCTTTTGTAATCGACTCAGCAGCTAACCGCAACATGGTTCCAGAGACCACTGCAGGCGGGATGTGGAATTGCACGCCAGTTCCGAAGGGACAGACTGTTAAGTTTGCAAATGGACAAAGGGCTGAAGTTTATAAGTTTGCTAATGCCTATTTTTCTGTTTTGCAGGAAAGGATGGAGTTTTGTATTGTCCCAGAGGCGCATCACTGTTTATTATCTGTGCCTTATTTGTTAAATAAGGGGTTCAAGGTTTGTTTTCAGGATGATGTCTGCACAATCTCCAAAGGGGAGAGGGGACTTGCCAAGGTTAAGAAGGGGCAGAATGATCTTTTCATTCTTAAGACGTCTCTTAGGGGTGAGGGGAAGGTTGAGAGAGCACAGGCGCAGCGTGCTACAGTTCCCACTCATGTTCAATGTGCTTGTGCATGGCATCAGAGGACCAATCATAGTTCTGTAGAGGAACTGCAAGTGCTTCCTGAGGTTACCAGAGGGTGTAAAATTAGAGATTGTGGACGTGCCATTAGTTGCACCACATGCAAGCAGGCAAAGGTGAAAGGGTGCAGTTACCCAAAGGTGGAACGGGTAACCACTAAACCTTTTGAGCTGGTTCACATAGATTTGGCCGGTCCTGTCAAGGAACCAAGTCTGGGAGGGGCCAGGTTTCTGCTAACTTTTTTGGATGATTTTTCGCAGAGCACCTGGACCCACGGCCTCAAATCCAGGGAGGATGCAGCACAGCTGATCAAGAGCTGGATTGAGGGGGTGGAACAGAGATTCTCCACCAAGGTGCAAGCAATCGTCAGTGACAGAAATGCTAGGTACACTGGTTCTGCTTTGCAGCAGTTCTTTCACAGAAGAGGGATACGTCACACAGTTACTTCACCCAGTAAGAGGGGGGTGGCAGAGCTGAGAAGTGAAGCTCTGGTTAAGGCTGGACAGGTGATGCTGAAAGAAGCCAAGTTACCTCCAAAGTTTTGGCTGGAGGGAATCCGTTGTGTGTCGTTCACCTGGAATCGTGTCTACAACTCACTGGTAGGTGACACACCGTACTCGTTGTTGAATGGCAGGAAACCCCAGGTTCACTTTCTGCGCAAGTTTGGATCTCCTGCGGTTGTCCCTGTGCCTAAGGCTTTGCAAGGGCCAGATGGAGCCAAAGTCCAGAAAATGATCTTCTGTGGGTATGAGCCAGACGCTCGTGCATGGAGATTTGCTTATCCGTCAGGTGATCAGAGTAAGGTGCTGATCAGTAAACACGCTGAATTCTTTGAGCAGGATGAAAGGCCAAAGATTTCTGCACAGCGTGATGTTCTTTCAGAATGTCTCTCTGATTCAGAGGACAGTTCTGGTGAGGAGGAAGAAGAGGCTGAGTCTGCTGATGACGACCAGGTCACTGACCAGGGTCAGGAGCAGGGTGGGGCGTCTCCACAAGTTGTTAGGAAAGGACAGCCCAAGAGTGAGCCTAGTTCTCCTGTGAGTGTAATGGAGAGGATTCGAAGACGCTTTAAGTCAGAGGGGGAATCCCGTGATGCAGAGGACACACCTGCTGGTGACAGTGAGCCAGAGGAAACACCAGAGTTTGTGCCTAGGCGATCCAGTCGCACAACCAAGGGTATTCCACCCGAGAGGTACCAGGCCACAGGTACGTGGGTAAGTTTCGCACAGTGCGATTCTGAGAGTTGTGAGGTGATTCCACAGATGCCCAACAGGTACGCCAAGGTAGGGCGCAAGGCATTGGGGAAGGGATTGATCTCACAAGGTGTTGCTGAAGATGTTACACAGGTTTTGTCAGAAAGCAACGCAAGGGGGTGTGTGGGAGTTCAGAACTTAACTGGTTAAGTGTTCTGAGCTGTGCGTCACTTTCTGACGTCAGCTATGGAAGCTGGGAGGAGTCTGGGAGGAGACTGTATCTTGTTGTTCTCTCTGTGTGTCTTGAGAGAGACGGACATGGCTGCAAGCAGTGATGGACAAATGTTTGAATAAAAGCTGTAAATAGACGAATCTGTCTGTGTATGCTTGCATGGAGCAAGGGAGAAAAAGACTGTTTTACACCGCTGTATGCTACTCTGCTAAGCCGTGGCCAAAGAGACAGCAGACTTTGTTGCGCAGCTGAGAAAGAAGCGTGCCGGACGCTGCGAATGACTGATTGGGATCGTAAAGCTGTCTGAGATCGCGGCTCCATCGATCAAGCTCAGAGATCGATTTCCGCATATTTTTATAGTTGTTCTGATTTTGAGTGGAGTGCCCTACCTGGGTGGATGGAGCAGCCAAGTAATTTCGTTGTCCCTGAGAGGGGGCAATGACAATAAAAAGATAAAAAAAAAAAAATATTATCCTTCAAAGGATGTAAAAGCCACTTATTGAAAACTAGTGAAATCCAGAAGAAGTTTAAGACTCATTAATTGCTTCCAGAAAAATCTGCCTGCATCCCCCGCAACTGCCACCACCGCACATAAGCCTAGAAAATTGTGGTAGGTTTGTGCTCTGCTTTTCTTGTGGCTTTCATGGATCCCCGTGCCACAACCATTCATGACTAAATCTGCAGCAATACTCCATCATTCTGGCATACAGTTTTTTCCCGCCATTTTCAGTGGAGACTAATGGAGAACAGAGCCACACACACGTGCCCAAAGGATGGCAACATGTCTGATGGTATCTGCAGTTGGGTCATGCCACGCCTGCTGGTGTGAATGAAATTTAAAGCAATATTGAGGTAGCCACAGTTACCGCAAGCAGCAGTTCCCACAGTGTTCTGGGAAAGACCTTGTAGCCATAGTCTTCCTATGGCTATTACTAGTAGAATACACTGTCGTAAGTTACCCTCTAACCACAAGAAGAAGTAGATGTTATAAAGATTGTGGGATAAAGCATTATGGCAGTAGTGCCTACATCACTCCAGGTGTACTGGAGGCACAAGCTATTAAGTTCTAACAAGATATATTACAGCTAAAACTTAAATAACAAATGCTGCATAGTAAGAAAAGCTAGTTTAGTCCCTAGGCTGTCTTCCCTTTTTGTTCTGGCAAGAGCGTTAAGCTTCAGTATAGCCAGCATTAAAAATCTCACCAGTAATTTACGAACACCATAGAATGCACCATAGAATAAACTTGCACAAAAGGAAAATGTAGGTTGTTAGGTGATCCTCTCATGGCAAGATATATTTAATTAATTGACCAACCTGCCAAGGCTGGTTGTGAACTTGTCAATAGTGGGATTGTTGAAGACCAGAGGAGACAGCCTCATGTCAGGAAAGTGCAGAAACAATCAAATCAATAGCGCTACAGTTCTAGAATTGGCCTAAATGACTCACTGCAATTGCCTTCAAAGTGAAATTATTCTTGATTAACAAAAGCAAAATGCATCAGGCACTTCAGCCCTTTGAGAAGAAAACATTACTTCCAATAAGATTGCTCAATACCAACAGCCTTGCACTCATTAGCAACCCTTTCATAGTAAAAGCAATCCATGCAGGTGATGAATGAGCAAATAAAAGGCCTGGGAAAGCTGCATTCTTGTTTCAATTGCCTACGAAGGTGGTTGAAGCAGAATGCTTTTTGAAAAGAAAGAATAGAAATGTTCTCTGTCTTTTATTATTTTCTTTCAGCAAATGTGTTTGACATTGGGGTCTTTGTTTTTTAGGTAATGAAAAGCTGAATACTAAAATACAGTATAAAATAAATACCAGCTAATTATTGTGCCTTAAAGATGGATAATATATCTCTTTATAATGCATGTCATTTTTGCAATTTGCATACTTTAGCATCCAGACTGCTTCACAACACTTGTCCGTTTTCTTTTTCTTACAGCAAGTGTGATAATCCAGTATCCCCTTTTTTGCCATGAAGTTTCTTTGCCATGGAGTTTTCTTCAAAAAGATAAATAAATGGAATCGGCTATCCTGGATGCTTGATTGACCTGCACTGCTACTTAGTTTTCCAGCATCTGGTGTAAAACTAGGCTTATCTCCCTACAATGAAATGCATGATCTGTCTTTGTCTATTATTTCAGAAGAATAAAAAGTAAACACATAACTCACACATCTGCTTTCACTGCTTATCTGCAATGAGTCTGAAACTTCTCTGAGAAATGAGGTACATACAGTTCCTTGTGAGCTGATAGTTAAGCTGAAGTTTAAGTACAGACTTCCTGTACAGTCAACATTTTTGGATAATGTATGTCTTTTCACCGCTCGCATAAAAAAACATTGCAATAATATGTGATGTCTGCTTTGTGTTACCTGACACTTTTGCCATTGCGGTTTCAGCTAAAAATTTGGTTACGTCTACCCAATCCTTTCTGATACTTTTAGGGAAAGACTCTCATAGTGACTCAAAAGTTGGCTGTACAAAGTCTTTTCAGGGATCTGGGCAGGTTTCATATATTCTTAGGGATGCCATTGTAATCTTTCAAGATGATTTCTGATGGGAATATTGTTTTGCTAGAGCAGATGAGTTCTAGCCTGATGGTAGAGAGCATTTGTTTTCTGACATAAGTATTGTAGCTCTGCAGGTGCATTGTTTCCTGGTGGAAATTAAATTGGATAGAACTAGAGCCTCCCTATGTCCAGTTTTATCCAATTTAATTTCCATCAGGTGTCATGCTACATGCTGGTCAAAGGAAAAAAGATATCAGTGGCTGAATGGGCAAACTCTTGTACATGACAGCCTGAACCAAAAAAATATGTAGTTGGATGTGCTACATCTTGATTGAGCTCAGAGAATTGTGGTCAGTGAGTTGCTATCAGCACCTTTACTGTAGTGATGAAAGTGACAAGGCATCTCAAACCCTTTATCAATGTTATCTAAAGAATAAAGGGGAATATCCCTGAAAAAGTGGTCAGTTTCACTGGTTGTCCTTGCAAACTTTGAATGAAACTAAATCATGCACAGATAATGCATCTGCACATGTAAAATACCAGTGTCCGTGCAGTTACTGTAAAATGTGTAAATATTATTATTAAATCAATTTGCATGATGGCTGTTTTGGGATTTTCTTTTCTTTTTTAAAAATTACACAGAATGTTGTTTATAAAAGCAAGGATCCCTGAGACAGTTGCTGGGCTTCCTATGGATTCTTGAAACCAGAACAGAAATTTGGAATTTTGGTTCAATCTCTTTCTCTCGTTCTTTCATTCTATTGTAGAATCAGTCAACTTAGTTGTCAGACTAGGTGGCTTAGTTATACACAGCTGTGCATCCTGGTTATAGAAAAGCTGTTCTCAGAGAGGCTCACCTAGCACAACCCTTGTTGTTTTCAATGGTGGGTGAAGACCTTCGCCCACATCTTTAAAATAATTCTCTTCATCTATAACTTTAAAATAATTCATGTCACCAGGGCCTCTCAGTTTGAAAATCTGTGTTTTAATTTCTGGGTTGTGGTGAGTTTCAAGAAGTAAAAACCAGGGCATCCTAAAAGTTGACATACCTCAAGCTTCTTCTTAAGCTGCTGCTTCTGCTTCTTCTTCTTCTTCTTCTGGTAAAACCTACAATAATTTTTTTTTATTTTTGCAGCTTTCAGGACGTATGGCAGCCCTACCATAGTGACTTCAAGCCCAGAATCTAATTATGTGATCTGTGCCTCAATTGGTGTCATGTGTAGACATCCATGTATGGTCGTATGGGTGGTCAGGGCAGCATAAGGATATGAGGAAATATATTGAGAGATCAACTGTAGATCAACTTGTCTCTCTACAGTTCAGTTGTAACAACAGGCTAGCAGGAATGTGTGGGTACAGATATGTTTTTCATCATAATCATAGTACTCTTGGCCAGTGGTTTAACAACAATTATGTTAATAAAAAATAGTAACGGTGCACTGCAGTTTTGATTGCAGTGAATAGGATCATATTTGACTGTATTTTTGACATGCTGGTTGATTTCAAATATACTGTAAGCTGGGCTACAACAAAGTTGAGTCTGTTGGGTTTTTAATGTAATATATTCAGGTTCATTCTGATGCATCATCTGTCTTCACTTGTGAAAAGACCTTAGAACTAATTTGTGGCAATGTCGGATGTGATGTATTAGGCTCTTCACTTGTGAAGATAAATGCCAGATCAGGCCTAAGTCATCATGTCTTGCTTCCACATATAAATCCAGACACAATAGGAAGAAGGAAAGAAGAGTGAATAAGAGGCTATTCCCTAGAGGTTTGGTAAAGGGATACCATGCCTTTTGTTGAAGAAATTGGACAGACACTTTAATAAATCCTGTTTGTACATCCCTCTTTTGATATATCCCTCCAGGCAGATGCCATTAAAACACTCAGACCCTTCATTCAGACAACACATGGCTGCTATGTTCTGTGGGTGCCACTGGTGATTGCTAAAAGCCCTCTCAAAATGCTAGAAGGCCTAGATGAGGAAATGAAGGAGTCATTTTTCAGATTTACAGAAGGACACTGTCCCCATTAAGAAATGAAGCTTGAACACCACTTAAGTGTATCTTCTGTCCTATTTCATGGCCTTTCATATATCACTCAGAGGGGGAAGACATCATGGTGAAGGCAGAAGAAAAAGGGAAAGAAATAAAATAAAATAAACAGCCCAGATTCAGAATTAAAGGTTGTAGATCTCTTGGTGTTTCTTTTAATCATGAAAGTAGACACTTTTATAAAAATTAACAAATCAGGTGCCGTTGTTGTATTTATTCTGATTCCTGGTTGCTGTGAACATTTCAGTAATCAACAGTACACAATACCTGAAATTAAGTTAAGTCACTGGGGTGACAGCTTGAATTAGAATCAGCTCTGATACAGTATGCGCAGTTTACCAGAAAGTCAAATTGGGCACTGGTAGTGTCATTGCAATTTAAATTCTTATGAAACAATCTAACAGCTGGATATGTTTGAACTGTCAAAACACTTTCTTTATCAGTCTGCTTTCTGGTAAACAAAATATACGGGATGAATTTAATGTCATGCTATTACTATCATTCCATCAGTGCAAGCATCTTTGCTGATCAGGTGGAATGGTCTCTCCCTTCTTCCCCCTGCACACTATTCTGGGAGTTCTCTTGACCTCTCAGACTTGATCTGGGATGAGCATGGCAAGTGCCATTGGAAGCCCCATTGCAACAGTAGGACTTATGGTGTTGGCTCCCGCTAACACAACTATTAAATTGAAATGGGCACTCTGTCTATAAGTACTGTTCCCCCTCTTTATTTCTTTCAAAATATTTTTTTTAATAAATATTTATTAAAGTTTTTAAATATAAATGCACAAATAATAAACAATCTTACTTCTATCACAGACATAATTTCATCACTTCTTTGGACTCCCTCGCGTCTCCCGCTCCCATTTACATCGTTAAAAGTTTTTTCCAAACAAATTATCAACTTGTTTACAATCTCATGTCCACTTTCAAATATAATCTAGCACTTCTTCCAAAAAATTTTATATTTTCTTTAGTCTCACTTATCATCAAATTTCAAATCTAATTTAGTGGTGGCCAATTTTTTATAATCTAGCATCCTTCTTAACATTCAACCAAATTACAATGTTTTTGTAGATACTTCTTGAATTTCTCCCAGTCTTCCTCCATCTTCTCTTCTCCCAGGTCACGGATTCTGCCAGTCATCTCGGCCAGTTGCATATAGTCCATCAGTTGCATCTGCCACTCTTCCAGTGTGGGTAGATCTTGAGTTTTCCAGTTTTTTGCGATGAGTATCCTTGCTGCCGTTGTTGCATACATAAAGAATGTTCGGTCCTTCTTTAACACCTTCTGGCCGACAATACCCAGAAGGAAGGCCTCTGGTTTCTTAGTGAAGGTATACTTAAATACCTTTTTCAGCTCATTATATATCATTTCCCAGAAGACCTTCACCTTAGGGCATGTCCACCAGAGGTGAAAGAATGTTCCTTCATTTTCTTTACATTTCCAACATTTATTATCAGACGAATGGTATATTTTGGCAAGTTTAACTGGGGTCATGTACCATCTATATATCATTTTCATTACATTTTCCTTCAGAGCATTACATGCGGTGAAGTTCAGCCCAGTGGTCCACAACCTTTCCCAGTCCTCAAACATAATGTTATGCCCAATGTCCTGTGCCCATTTTATCATAGCCGATTTAACCATTTCGTCTTGTGTGTTCCATTTTAACAGCAAGTTATACATTCTAGATAGTACCTTGGTCTTTGGTTCTAACAATTCTGTTTCTAGCTTCGATTTCTCCACCTGGAACCCTAACTTTTTGTCATTTTTAAAAACTTCTTTAATCTGAGCATAATGTAACCAGTCTCGCACCTTATCCTTCATTTTCTCCAAACTCTGCAATTTCCAATTGTCTCCATCTTTTTCTAATATTTCCCAATATTTTGGCCATTTGGCCTCCATATTGGGTCTTTTTCGGGCCTTAGCCTCCAGAGGTGAAAGCCACCTTGGAGTTTTATTTTCCAATAAGTCTTTATATTTTGTCCAGACATTAAACACTGCTTTCCTGACAATATGGTTCTTAAAGGCCTTATTGATCTTAACTTTGTCATACCATAAGTATGCATGCCAACCAAAAGCATTGTTAAAACCTTCCAGGTCCAGTACGTCAGTGTCTTCGAGAAGTAGCCAGTCTTTTAGCCAGCAGAAAGCTGCAGCTTCATAGTACAACTTTAAGTCTGGCAGGGCAAAGCCCCCTCTTTCTTTCGCATCTGTTAATATCTTAAACTTAATTCTGGGCTTTTTGCCCTGCCAGACAAATTTAGATATATCTTTCTGCCACTTCCGGAAGCACTCCGTTTTGTCCACAATCTGTAGTGTTTGAAACAAAAATAACATTTTTGGCAATACATTCATCTTAATAGCAGCAATTCGGCCTAACAAAGAAAGCTTCAATTTTGTCCAACTGTCCAAGTCTCTCTTAATTTCAGACCAACATTTTTCATAGTTATCCTTGAATAGACTCAGATTTTTTGCTGTTATGTTTACCCCTAGGTACTTTACCTTTTTAACCATAGTTAGTTCTGTTTCTCTCTGAAACCGTTCTGACTCTGTATCTGTCAATTTTTTTCCCAGCACCTTGGTTTTCTGTTTGTTTAATTTAAATCCCGCCACCCGACCAAAATCCTGAATCAGTTGTAATACTCTTTTCGTACTAGATTCTGGCTCCTGCAGGGTCAAAACTAGGTCATCTGCAAAAGCTTTAAGTTTATATTGTTTCGCTCCGACCTGAATCCCTTCCACCAGCCGGTCCCCTCTGATCATGTTCAAGAGCACCTCCAGAACCGAGATAAATAACAGGGGGGAGATCGGGCAGCCTTGTCGTGTTCCTTTTTCAATTTTGAACTCTTCTGTAACCACATTGTTAACTATCAATTTGGCCTTTTGTTCTGAATATATTGCATCAATCCCATTCTCAAACCCCCGTCCCACTCCCATTTCTTTTAAATTTCCCTTCATAAATTTCCAAGAAATATTATCAAAGGCCTTCTCCGCATCTATAAAAATTAACACTGCGTTTGTATTTATATCTGTTTGCAAAAGTTCCAAAATGTCAATAATGTTCCTAGTATTGGCAAACATATGTCTACCTGGGAGAAAGCCTGCCTGGTCTTTATGGATTACTTCATTAAGAACTCTTTTAAGTCTACTTGCCAAAATGTCTGCAAATATTTTGTAATCCACATTCAGAAGGAAGATGGGACGATAGTTTTTAAGTTGTGTCTTTTCAGTTTCAGATTTTGGTATCAATGTGATAAAAGCTTCCTTCCATGATTCCGGCGCCCTCTTCCCCTCCATAATTTCATTACAGACCTCCATCATTGGTTGGATCAGATAGTCTTTTAATGTCTTGTAATACTTGGAAGTCAGGCCATCTGGCCCTGGAGATTTGCCCAGTTGCATGTTCTGAATGGCTTGTTCAATCTCTTGTTGTGTTATTTTGTTGTTCAGGATTAATCTGTTTTTTTGTGACAACTTTGTTAGTCCATTTCTTTCCAAAAATTGTTTAATCTCAGCCTCATCTTGCGGCCCTTGAGTGTATAATTTTTTGAAGTATCTCTGGAAGCACTTTCTAATTTCCATGGGGTTCTGAATGTTTCTTCCTTCAATTTCTAGATTTGTAACTGTGTTTAATTTCTGTCTCTTCTTCAACTGCCAAGCAAGCAGTTTCCCACATCTATTCGCCGATTCAAAAGTTTTTTGTTTCATTAATTTAATCTTCCATTCTATTTCCTGGTTTATCAGTTTGGAATATTGTGCTTGGTGTAGTTTAATTTCTCTCAGAATCGGCTGTGACTTCGGATTTGATCTTAATTTCTTCTCCAATTCTTTAATTTTCTGCAAGATCTTATCTTTCCTTTCATTTTGTGTCCTTTTCTTTACGGCGTTCTGTTGTATCAAGAACCCCCTCATCACAGCTTTGCTTGCATCCCAGATAGTTCTTTTTTCCACCGTAGTGTTCATATTTATCTCGAAGTAATCCTTCAGAGTTTTTTGGGCCTTCTTAATAATCTCCTGATCTCTAAACAAGTTGTCATTCATCTTCCATCTAAAGGAGCCGGTTGGCAAAAGTGTCATATCCATCTTCAGCGCATTATGGTCGGAGCAGGTCTTTGGGCAGATTTCCACTTTTCTTACCTTGGGTGCCAGACCTCTAGTTATCCATATTTGGTCGATTCTTGTCCAAGTCAGCTGGGCTTCAGAGAAGAATGTTCCCTCTCTTCCCAGGGGGTTCTTAGTTCTCCAAATGTCAATCCAGTCCATATTGTCTGTCATTTCAAAAAAGGTCTTTGGTAGTCTGCCGTCTTTTGAAACATTTTGGTTTTGTGACTTATCCATGTTAGTCGATACGACCCCATTCATATCTCCCATCATAATGATGTTGTTGTAGTCCAGATAGTCCAGCATAATCTCATGCAACTTCTTATAAAATTCCGATTTCCCGTCATTTGGTGCATAAATTCCTAGTATCAGAATCTTTTCTCCTTGATGTTGTATCTCAATTGCTAATAGTCTTCCATGTTCATCTTTGAATAAAAATTTAGGTGACAGGCTCTCTTTTGCATATATCACCACTCCTCGCTTCTTTACTCTATCCGAAGATATAAATTCTTGACCAAGTCTTTTGTTTATTAACACCTTTCTATGGAGCCTAGTCACATGTGTTTCTTGTAAACAAATAATGTCCAGTTGTTCTTTTTTTAATATATGAAAAATTTTCCTCCTTTTTTCCGGGATGTTACAGCCATTAATATTCCAACTCAAAAGTTGCAGAGACATCCTGAGTAAATCTGGTTATTTTTCGAGGGGTGGTACCTTATTCAAAGGATCTTCAGGATCCAAGGGTGCAGGTACCTCTGGTGTTTCAGGCCCTGGAAGTTGATCAATTCCTTTGTGAAGGTCCTCTCCGTGTACGTTCAGAAATTTATCTCTATCTTCCAATGTTCTGATTTTGATCTTCTTCCCTCTAAAGGTGAAAGATAATCCTTGAGGGAATTCCCACCTAAAGATGATTGAGTTGTTCCTTAGCAGTCTTGTCAGCTCCAAGTAGTTAGATCTAAGATCCAACAGTTGTTTAGGAATATCCTTGTAAATCTCAATTCTTTTGTCCAAAATGTCCAGTGACTTTTCGTAGTGTAGGCCCAAAATCTTGTCCCTTTCCTCCTTTGACCTCAATATTATCAAACAGTCTCTGGGCTTCTCTTTCTTTATAAGTCTCCCAAGCCTGAAAGCTGAAACAATTTTAAAATCCTTTTCCTCTAAGCTCCAAAATTTGGAGAATTCTTTGGTCAAAAACTCAGCTAGGTTGCCTTCTTCCACTTCTGGTATTGCCCTTATCCTTAAATTGCTCTCCCGGTTCCGCAGTTCAATCATAGATAGATAGGTCTGGTGTTCACCTACTTGTTTGCAGAGTGGTCTTACCTCTTGTTCTAAATTTTCAAGTTTTTGGCTGGTATCTTCAGCCAATTTCCGATTTTCCCCTGCAGCCTCCTTCAATTCTCCAATTGCTTGAGTATTCTGTGCAACTTGTCCAGATAATTTATTTAAACATTCTGTGTTTTGGTCAATTTTATATGTTTGCTCATCGGCCTTCTTGTCCAAAGATTCTACTTTCTTGTCCAAAGATTCCAATTTTTCAAAGATTTTCTCTAAATTAGCAGTGCTTGCCCCTGAGGCCATATCTTCCAATTGTAATTCCTCAGTTTCTCCCTCCCCTGCCCGTGGCAGAGAGGCAGCTTCTTCCTCAGAAGGCAAAGTAGGCACAGATGATCTACGTGCCTGTGAGGCTGCGGTTAAAGTTGTCAAAGTTGTTTGTTTAGCTCTTCCTCTCCTTCTTGCACCACTCATTCCAAAGTTATCTAAAAGTCAAGGTCAATCTGAGTTGTTCCCATGAGAAAGCAGCAGCCCAGATGGTAACAGTCAACAGAGGGCCGGGAAAAGGAAAGTAAAATAAAAGTCACTGCTGTAAGTCCCAAATCCTCTAGGGGGAGTTTAAAATATTTCAAGGAAGAGATCAATTCCAATTAAAATAAAGTCAGATTTCAAAGTCCAAGAACCTTCAATAAAAAGTTTTTCAGCAGAGTTAGGATTTAATACAGCAACAGTGTTTCTGATGGTGCAAACTGGTAATCCAAATGCTTCAGAGTAACAAGTTCAAACTCTCTCAGATTGTTTCAAAGTTCAGATTCAAAGTATCCAAACTGCAAACTGCAAACTGACAGCTCAATTTCTCAATTTCTCAGGCAGCTCCAGCACCTGGGTTTTTTAGTTAAAATGTAGCTCCAAGAGAAGAAAGGTATCCCCATGCAGCTAAAATTCATAAAGTCCAGCACATAAAATTATTATTCCACTTAAGGTAAAGTTCAATGGGAGCTCAGATCAGATAGTTTAAAAGGTCTCTCTTTGCCTCCACTCCTCCAGCTCTTTGCGTTCAAGTTCAACGGGAACGGAAGACGGACTTCCTGTTTTTCGTCACTCCGCTTTCAGCCAAATTTAGTACTTTAAAGTTCCAAATTGTATAGAGTCAATTATTTACTCACGGGTTGTTGTTTTCAAAGCAAAAATTTCAGGAAGAAAGGTCAGCGCTCACTGGCAGCAGCTACGCGGCTTCGCTCCGTTGATTGCGGAACGACCCTCAGCGCCGCTACCCCCTCCGCGATCCGGAGCCCCTTACGGGGTTCCTTCAGCGCTTTGAGAGCAGCTCCTGGCGCCCGCCGGGTCCCAGGACCGCAGGCTTCTGCCACCTGCGGTTTTCCGATGTGGGTCTCCGCTTCGCCGTAGCGGACGACCCTTTCTCAGCGGAGCTACCCTCTCCCGGTTAGAAGAGGGCAGCCATTGCCTTTTCGCGCCGCCTCCGGAAGTCCTTTCTTTCAAAATATTTTTTAAGTATTTAAATATTTTTTAAGTATTTAGAAATACAGGAGTAACAGAAAGAAAAAAACAAAGAAATAAAAAATGTAAACCATAAAACATTACAGCCTGGGAAAACAGAGATACAATGCAGCTCCAGAGATTAATAAATTATTGACTGCTGTAAGCATTCATTTTACAAATAATGAAGGTATATATATAAAAAAGGTTTTTTTAATGAGTTCCATCATTATTAAAGTGAAAATCCTATAAAATATTAAATGAGCCAGACATTTGCATATACTGGTGAAACAGAATGAGCATGGGCCTCAATATTTGTATTAGAAATATTTTGTATTTCTATTAGAAATAAGATGCCATATAACAAAAAAGTGTCCATTTGAAACATGTCCATTATTTTGGGTGAGATCTTTTCAAGGAGAGCAATTTGCCAAGTACTAGGTTTTTGCAATTATTGAGATTGATAGGCCCCCAAGATTTGGCAATCTCTATGTTAGAGATAAGTTCTTTATTTTTCAATTCCCCTTCCGTTTCCATTTACAGGTTCAAAAGTACCAGGTGGAAAGATTGGGCAATAGTTTGGATATCAGAGAGATCTCAATGAACAGCTTTTTCCCACTGTGCTCATGAAAGACCTATGTGGCAAACATATCTTAATTGGGTTCCATGAAGCTCCTTCCTAAAGCACAGCTAAAGTTGAACACAATTTAATAGGAAAAGGGAATCAAGACGCCTCATTAAAGGGTATGCATTTGCTACAGACCAAGGCTGCATTCAGACAGGACTTCATTCCATCTTCCCAACGTTTCCTTAAGTGTTACTTTTTGTGTTTTATGTGATATTTTCACACAACCCTAACCCACTTCTGGAAATCTAGTTGAAGCCCACAGACATTTGGTGCTCATTTGGTGCAGACATTTGGTACTCATTTCTTCGACCCAGGTAGGGTCGGGTGGCGGTATTTCTATTATGCTTAATGTATGTAGGGTTTGGTGTCAGCGTTGCTTGTGCTGTTCACTTATGTTCCTTTGGTGGTGAGAGAGGTTGGGGTTGGCCTAGGGTATGGTTGTTAGTTTGTGATTGGCTGTGGTGATCTTTGTTTTTGTGTGTGAGTGGAGTGGGTGGGTGTTTTGGATCAGGTTAGCCATATTGATTTGTATGCTGTTGGTGGATTATTGTCATTGTCCTGTTGGGCTGTGTATGTGATAAAGGGGAGCCATACCGGGGTAAAGGCATCTTCCTCTGTTTGTTCCCATGTCAGTTTCAGTTTATTGGTTAATTTTTCTAGTAGGGCTGTTTCCCATACTATTTGGTACCATTGGTCCATGCTTACTCCTGACAGGTCTCTCCAGTGTCTGGTTATGGTGTTTCTGGCTGCTGAAAGTAGGTGGGTTATGAGTTCTTTGTGGTGTAAATGGGCATTGTTGTATTTTCCCACAGTTTTCATGATCATACCACCGCTGCTCACAATATGAAATTTGGTGCAGTATCGTGACATACAGCTCTTTACCGCCATTTAAAATTCAGCATGACTTGGATGCATAAAAGTACCCTAATACAACAGAAACTGCAGCATAAAAGGAACTTGTGTTATAACCAGTGAATTAATGTTATAAAGGCCACATCTGAATGCAGCCTAAATTAACTGATCTTAGTTCCTCTTAGGACTAGTCATGATGAACTTCTCCCACTGTTTGCGGTACAACTGGATTCAACTCAATTCCTGCTATCATGGTTTGAATCAAAATATCCATTGTGCAGAGGCATAAGCACATCCCCTCAATTACAGAGAGTTCCTGTTTGCACAGCTACCCAGCTGGCTGAAGTCCTTCATGCATCCAGAAAGCCTGCTCCAGATTCTCATGTGACCTTGCTGAGCAGTGCAAGATGTTGTGGGTGGTAGAGCTACAATAAGAGAGGAAGAGATGGCTACCCTTTTTCTCATGTAAGCAGATCTTAAGATACAAGTCAATATGTCTTTTTTGACATTTAAGATCAGCTGCAGCAGATCGCCAACCAATTTAATAGGGGTGTGCAATGGATTCAGATGAACGCCATGGTGAAGTGAGAGGACTTGTTTAGCCTTGGTTATGGGGAAACGTGGTTTAAAGATAAGATGAAACTTTATTCGCATTAGCCAATGGCCATAGCAACAGTATAACATTACAGTATATGCAGAAAGGAAATTTGATATAAGAGCAGAATTTAAAGTCCTGAATCAGCCGTCAGTTAGTGGCCCTTATTCTGATTGCCCCTGCTATGAACCTAGCAACCTTTGCCGTTATCTGCTCATTTTGATCTGATAGAAGAAAGGACATTGTGGCAGTGGTTGAGCTCCCTGGGATGGCTAGTACGAGTGGTGATGATCTCGTTCCACAAGTCTTTATAGAGAGTACAAGACAGGAGGATGTGTGCCGCTGTTTCAGTGCTACCATCTCCACAGGGGCAAAGATGTTTCTCAGGGGGGATCTTTTGGAATCGACCCTCAAGTACCGCAGATGGCAAAACATCCAGTCTTGCAAGTGTAAAAGCACGTCTGTATTTTGGGATAATAAGTTTGTGCAGATATGGGGCCAGAGAATCAAAATGGAGAGGTGGAAAATGAACATACCAAGGGCAGAATTTCGTTATAGTGGAACGTGGGCTAAATGTGACATCCTGAGTCAAAGTGAAGACCTCCCATAGTGTCTTATGGCACTCAATTGATTGAATGAAAAACAAAAAGTTTAGAAACACTGAAGCCGAACTATTACTTAACATGCTTAGTTGCTGTTAAGATGTGACCTTGCGCTGTTCCCATTGCTTTTCATACCAAAAAGCAAAATAGGCACCTAACACTCCTGACAGGATAAAGTAGAGTCTCATTTTGATATATGCCTATTGAAAATTTGGAAAAACCAACTACAATATATCATAGGCTATTGTATGGTGCCACTTTTTACCAGCCCTATCAAGTTAAGTGAAATGAACAAATACTTGGAATTAATACATATGCTGGCGTTTCCTAGATTGCAGAGGAAGCAATGGTGGCAATTTATAGAATGAACATAAATCTTAAAGAGCTGGAAACAGCTGAGTATGGCACCCAGAGTAGCAGCAAACTGGCAACTGTTCTAGGGTAAAGTTGATACACAGCAGTTTCTCTTCCATTTAAACTATTCCTGTAGATACGGTACTGTTTACTATCCAGCCACAGCACAGTCTGGTTGGGGAGATGTTTGTGGGCACGGTCAGAAGAAGGGCATGGTGTTACACTGTGTGCCAATTATGGAGGGTGACAAACACTGGACTTTGTGGAGCCTTCTAGCCCTGGCATTTCCATTGGGGGTTTCCCAGCTGATGCTTCACACCACTCTTCTGCATCCAGCTACTCCATGACAAAAGCTGAGATATTTATACCTTAGGAGCCCCCTCCCAATTTTTCTGATTGCAAATTGTTTTTAACAGCTTTTAGTACTGTGCTTTTATATTCTTATAGCCAGCCCTGGAAATTTATGACAAAGGGGAAGGAAGGAAGAGCTTTCATCCTTCCCCCAATCCATGCACACACACACACACACACACACACACACACACCTGAAAGTAAATGTGCACTTATTAATTAATTAATGGAAATGTGCCATTGGGGACCTAGCAAATCATGACATTTGTGGAAACTGCAAATCGAACTGCTATGTAACCACTATCAAAATTATTTCCTCTGCATCTTTGATGATATTCCTGCAGAGCAATTGCACTTTAAAGTTCTGCAGTGGGTATGCATGAATAGAAAATGCTCAATGTCAATTTGCATTGAAATTACCATTAGGAAAATAATAAGCACTTAGGAAGTTGCATGCTAAAAATGCAAAGTCAATTAATGTAGTTAGTATCATCTTATTTACCAATGTAATTTCTGAAAAATACACTTGTTTTGCATTGCATTATGACCACAATACTGTACTGACATTTAAAGGTAGTCTAAGGAATATAAGCTAATTATTTTGCATTGGAAAATGTCAGCAGCCTAATGACAACTGCTGTATGACACAACCGACAGCTCGACACAGTGGTTCATGTCCCCCCCCCCCCGTGAACATTAAAACAAATGAATACATTTCAATATTACTAGACCTCATTAATTAGTGGTGGAAAATCTATACAACAGTTCACATCAGTTCACATAAAACTATTTCTTATTACCAGAACAATTTGAATTTATGATTGAGTGAAAGCATAATTAGAAAGCTGAAAGTTCTTCTTCATCTCAGCAAGTTAAGGTTAAAGTTGATCAGATTCATATATCACTTTCGAATAAACAGACCCAAAGCAATTTGCAAACAAGTAAAAAATACAATAACAACATTGCACAAAGTAAATAATATTAAAAATGAGTTTAACTGTGTGCTATTACTGGTACTGCCCAAATATCTGGGAAAACAAAATAGTTTTTTCTTCGCATCAAAGTGATGAGAAAGTTGGTGGGCTTCTATAGAATATGTCTCCTCCCTAAGCCCTGCAGGCCCACCCTTTCTTCCCCACTCCCACAGTGTGGAAAGCCATCTCCTGCCTCAAAGTGCTCCTGGAGATCATAACATCATGTTATTCCACAGAAGCAGTGGAAATGGCCACTGGCTTGCAATTGGAGCACCCCTCCTATTTGGATGTTTTTCCAAAAAAACTGTTTTAAAAAATTAAAAGAGGAAGATAAACATCTGCTGCTGAATCATAAGCTTCTGTTGGCCTACCAGTATTTTGAACATTTCATGGTGGCATTGCTCATGGTCACATTTTGCCCCTCAGTGGGGTTGCCTCCAAAGTCTGTTCCTTGTGCTTCTGCATCTTGCCTAGAATGGAGTGGTTCTGTGATGTATGTGCAGTGGATATAGAGGGCCATTTGGTATCACCATCATGAACTTCAAAAACTGGAAGAAGTGTGCATGCACACGAAAGCTCATACCTAGAACTAACTCAGTTGGTCTTTAAGGTGCTACTGGAAGGAATTTTTTTATTTTGTTTTGACCATGGCAGACCAACACGGCTACCTATCTGTAACTGGAACTATGGAAGGCACCACATTGAGCCGCATGAAATGGAAGTCCATCAACCTCACCAAGAAACTTGCACAGGTACAGACTGATATCTTCTTTCTTACTAAATGCAAGAACCTGGACATTATACCCAAGGGTCTTAGAATTAAGAACCCTCTACAATCCACGTATCCCACTGAATATGCAAGAAAACTATGCAACACTTTCTCTAAGAAGCTGCTCAAACATCTGATCAGCGTTCTCTACTCTAAACAGAAGCTTCAAAAACTGGGTTCGGCAAGGCTGTGGTCTGGGAAACCATCACCTGCACCTTTGGTGAAGATCTTACCTAACTCATATGAAGAATGTACGAAATCTAGAAAGCAGATGGAGAAAATATAGCCCACGACAGAGGTGTAGATCTTATATAACTCATATGCAGAATGTATGAAATCTAGAAAGCAGATGGAGAAAATATAGCTCACGGCAGACAATGTGATCAATAGATTTGGCTCTTAATCTGAGACATTCAAATTTTCATCTAAATAGCTGCCATATGACCAAGCATTATGCAAGATGTGACCTCTTCCCACCTCTCACTATATCCATCTGCAATCAGACAAGTTCTAGCAATAAGATACATAATTTCTGAGCAGTATGCTTCCATGCTCCCTTCATTGCATCCAATTTATAGTGCAATGAACTCTGTGCTATATTACAGGGATGGAAATGTACTCTAGAAAGAATCCTCATGTATTAAAGAATCTTTAGGGGATGGAAGGTGATCATGGCTGATATTAATGCAGGCTGAAAGCCAGAGGGGGGAAAAACCCTCCTGCATAGAGCTTCAGACTATTATTACATATGTTACTTTTACCACAGGGCAAAACTATGCAAAAAATGATCGTATGGCAGTAATTTTTGTAGCCTGGAGTGGGGCCCAGGAGAGCACTAGCCGTAGTTTGATACAGAATCAGTAATTCTCAGCATGAAGAAAATCTAGGCTCTTAATTTTACCCAGGTGATTTGAAACTTCATCTACAAAAATTGGAATAATAGATCTTTCCTATTCACTCAGATGAGGATGAAATATGCTAAAGAGGTTGAGGTATTTAAGCTACTACACCCATAGGTCCAATATAATTGCAGTAGGTAAACAGCCCCATGATTCAGGAACAGAAGAAATTCATTCCAATTGAACTCTTCCATTCCCTTCTATGAAACGACCAGAAACAGTTTTGATGCGTAGCATGTTTTCAAATGAAAATCTGAGCAAATGATATTAGAGTACAGTCACAAAAATGATCCAGATTTTTTTTTTAGCTGCATTAATACTAATTGTGCTTTTTGATTAAGATGATCAAAAGGCACAATTTGAGACATTTGCAAGATTATAAAATCCATTAATGCTAATGAAATTTATGAGCATTCATTAAGCGAAAGAATAGACTGCAGTGTATGTCAAAGAGAACAAAAAGTCTGATTATACTGGAATGCTAAAAAAAATGCTGGGTGAACATTTTATACTACTGGTGAATTTTGTCCTGTTGTATCAATGCCAGTATGCTGTGATTTTCCTACACATTTATTGTAGACAGCTGCCCAAAGATTGGCAATTAAAGAGATTACAGAAGTATAGTGTTCAGATCAAGGGAAGTAATAGTATCACTCTATTATGCCATGGTCAGACCACACCTGGAGTACCGTGTCCAGTTGGGGTGCTACAATTTAAGAATATTGACAAGCTGGAACGTGTGTAGAGGAGGGTGACTAAGAAGATCAAGGGTCTGGAAACAAAGACTTATGAGGAACACTTGAGAGAGTTTAGCCAGGAAAAGAGGATACTGAGAGGAGATATGATAGCCATCTTCAAATATCTAAAGCATTGCCACCTAGAAGATGACGCAAGCTTGTTTTCTCCTCCTCCACACCAGGGGCAGACCTTGGTAATATGCAACCTGTGCAAGGCCAATATTTGATACCCCCCTCCCAGCCCTTGAGTCACTGGCTTAAGCCTGGTAAACCAGGTACCAATATTTGGGGAGGAGATGTGAGGCTCTGGCAAGGTCCTAGAGCCTCCTACTCCTTTCCAAAGCCCAGTAAGCTTGGGAAAGGAGCTAGGAGGGCTCCAGGACCCTCACACCTCCTTCCCAAAGACAGGCAAGCACTTTCTGGGCTTTGAGAAGGTGCCCTCCTCGGCTGCATATCTAGGGCCACTGTACTGCTCGCATTGCCCTAAATCCACCTCTGACCAGAGCTATGACCTAAACCAATGGCTTCAAGTTACAAGAAAGAACATTCAACTAAACATAAGGAAGAACTTTCTGACAGAGCTGTTCAACAGATTCCCTCAGAAGGCGATGAACTATTTTTCCTTGTGGAAACTTAAGCAGAAGTTGCATGGTCATCTGTCACAGATGCTTTAGCTGAGATTCCTGCACTGCAGGGGGTTGGACAAGATGACCTTTGGGATCCCTTGCAATTCTACAATTCTCTGATTCTCTGACTGGACTGCAAAGAACTGCTAAGTAGGATGGAAAAGGTTTTAGGTCAGTGGTGGAGAACAAGCTCTGGAAGCAAGGAAATAACTGTACAGGATCCAAGCCATTTGGCTACAGCCTCTCTAATGGCTCCTCCTCTTATTTTAATCCTTGGCTTCTTGTAATGATTTTTACTAAGAGCTTTTAGGAAACTGCCTTTTACCCCGAGTCAAATTAGATGTGCATGTAGTCCTGTGCTGCCTACTTTCCAAGGTGTTGGGCAGAAGTCTTTCCCATCACTCACTGCTTGTTTCTTTTAGTTGGAGTAGCCAAGGATTGAGCCTGGAGCCTCTTGCATGGGAAGCCTGTGCTCTTGCTGTGAACTAATGTCCCAAATGTTTTGCTTACAGCTGCCACATCATCAAGAGAGCAGTACTTTGTGAGTCCACCAGCTTGCCGTTTCAAGTGCATATACCTTGATCACCAGCTAGTTTCACACAGCACGGTGCAGGACTATGCAGGTTACATATGAAATATTGCATTCAAGTAGCACAAAGAATACTACAAATGCAAGCCAAAATTAAAAGTGGCTGGGCCTACCTTTTAGTTTCTACATCACTACATAGTGTCCTCCAGGTGTTGTGTAACTCCTGTCATCCCCAGCTAGCTTGACCAATGTCCAAGTATGATGAGATCTGTAATGCAAAACATGTGGAGGACTGCCAGGCTAGTAAGGCTGCTCTATGTAGTGCTCTGCACCTCACATGAGCCAAATACACTAGGGGAGAAAGTGGCCAAGTACATGTGTGAAACCACCCCTACTGAACAGAGCTTCCATGGGCACATCACTAGTCTAAGCTAAAATGGAGCTGATAATGGCTGCCTTTGGACAACAGCCTTCCTCAGCAAGTGTAATAGCAAAATGGAAGCATATGAGTCTGGAGGATTGAAGGTGCCTTAGCTTAAGATGTACTAGCTTGCTTGGGGCTTTGGTGCTACAGTTACTAATATGTACCTCTGCTGATCCTGTCAATCCCTTTGCACTAGTAGAAATCAGCACAGGGTTCAGAACAGTCTCTCTGTGTCTTGAAAGTGTCAGGCATACCAATTTAGTGCCTCTGGCATTCAGAAAGCCATTTCCTGAAATACCCTTAGACACCTTGTGTGTGAGTGAATGTAGCAGTTTTAATGGGTTTGGCTCATTCTTGTCTGTTGTGTATCCAACAAAGTGTATGACTAGTGCTCTGCATATGCAAAAAAATTATCATCTACTCAGCTTGGTCCATTGTGGCTAAACAACTCAGAGTCTTGTGGCACCTTATAGACATTGCATTATGGCATAAATGTTAATAGCTTAGAAGCCACTTCATCAGATGCATGAAGTATCAGTTGACATAGCGAAACACTAACCTGTGTTCTCAACTGCATATGACGGGGTGCCAACTTGAATAGAATATTGAGGGGGCCCGGGTAAGCCCTGCCCCACATAATCAATCACATGACATAGTGAGCACACACCATTTGAATGGGAATACCCATCAACTCTGTGGGAGGCCGACCCCTAAAATATTTTATTGTGGGGGTCAAAACCCTCACGGCTTCTAGGAGTTGGCTCCTATGGCATATTATCACAGGACTCAATTCCTGAAATTTGAAGCCATCTATCATCCAAATGCTACTGGGGCAGTGCAGGGGGGAAACCCCCCCCAAAAAACTCCATATTATGGTGCAATCCTGGGAGTACAACCAATGGAAAACAATGGGATTTACCCCTGAACAGACATGTTAATGGTTACGATACAATACGATATCTTTATTGTCATTGTCCCTTGCGGAACAATAAAATTGAAAACTACATAAAACTACATAAAAACTACATAAAAACTACATAAAAACTACATAAAACATTCAAAACCCCCTAAAAACTCTAAAACCTCATTTTAAAATACACTATACTACAGAGACCCCTTATGCTGCGTTTAGAACCAGAATTGCATTAGCGTAGAAACTGTTTTTCAGGCGACTAGTCCTGGCCTTTATAACCCTATACCTTCTTCCAGAAGGCAGAAGCTGAAAGAGATCATTTCCGGGGTGCATACTATCATGTGCTATCTCTGCCGCTTTCTTATGGCACCTGGCAGCATAGATTTGATCTAAGGTGGGAAGAGTGCACCCAATAATTCTCTCTGCAGTCTTTACAACCCTGGATAGCATTGTTTTTTCCCTGGCCGTGCAGCTCCCAACCACACGCACAGACCATAAGTTAGAATGCTCTCCACTGGTAGAATGCCATCAACAGGTCCTTTGAGAGATTGCTTTTCCGGAGGATTCTCAGAAAATATAACCTCTGCTGTGCTCTCTTCACCTGGTCTTTGCTGTTCTCTCCCCAGGTTAGGTCGTCTCTCAACTCCATTCCCAGAAATCGAAACACAGACCTGTTCCACGCACTTCCCCTCAATAATAAGTGACTGAATATTCAACTTACATTTCCTAAAGTCCACAATGATCTCTTTTGTTTTCTTTAAGTTAAGCAGTAAGTTGTTTTTCCTGCACCACTCCCCCAACTGCTCAACTTCCTTCCTATAGGCCGGCTCCCCCTCTCCAGCCATAATTAAACCAACCACCGTTGTATCATCTGCGAACTTAATGATCTTATTACTGGGGTATTTGGGGGCACAGTCAGCTGTATAGAGCGTGTATAAAAGTGGGCTCAACACGCACCCCTGCGGCGTCCCCGTATTCGTGATGAGATCCGCAGAGACGTGGGAACCCAACCCGACCCTTTGGGAACGGTTTGATAGAAAGTCTAATATCCATCTGCACAAACATGGTGGAAGTCCCAGGTCTAATAATTTGGGCACCAATCTATGCGGAAGAATAGTATTAAATGCAGAACTAAAGTCTACAAATAACAGTCTCGCGTAGTTCCCTTGCTTCTCCAAATGAGCATGTAAAGCCATTGCCACAGCATCCTCTGTGGATCTCTTTGCCTTGTACGCAAACTGGTAAGGGTCAAGTCCCACTGGCAGACAAGATAAGATGCGCTTCCTCACCAGTTTTTTGAAACATTTCATTATAATGGGTGTCAGCGCCACAGGGCGAAAATCATTCAGACTGTCTATTTTTGTTTTTGGCAGGGGTATAATGGTAGCGGATTTCAGACAGGGTGGAACAGTGGCTTGGGACAGAGACTAGTTAAAAATATTCGTAAAGATTCCTGCCAGTTGGTCCAAACAATCTCTTAGCACCCTGCCAGCCACCCCATCCGGGCCCATAGCCTTCCTCGTGTTTACCGCCTTTAATATTCGCCTCACTTCTCCCTCTTCCACCCTGGCAGCATTTCCTGTAGGTAGTGACGCAAATAGCTCTGTCATCCCTGTTGGAGTCACTGTTGGTGTCACCTCAAATCAGTGCAAAGAAGTTTGCACTGTAACTGACCCAGAATATTATGGCATGGCAATGAGCTCCCATTGCCTAGAAAATACACCTTTTGGAAATTATGTTGGACAGAAACAAATTCTTTAATACTATTTATCAAACTGATATATAAGTTATATGCTACTGAATAGGTCTATGTCTATTTTGCAGTTTAAATTAGAACTGAAATGAAATTTCTCAAGACGGCATTGCAATCTTCTCCAAATATTCACTAGCATTTTTGGGGTGGTGACTGCCTCCTTCCCACCACTGCCAGGGCTCTATAATGATGCTAAGTCCAAACCATTGTAAATGGTACGCGCGCGTGCGCGCACACACACACACACACATCCCTGGGGGGGGGGAGAGGGAGAGGGTGAAATAAGTTGTATTGCTCCTAATGCTGAGTTTCATCCCTGAGAACCCCTTGAATTTCTCTCATCCCTTGAAAAATTCAGTGAAATAGTCATCCCAATTTCTGAACCCCATAAACAGAATTGAGAATGTCAAGAAATCTTTTGCACATAGCTCCATTTCTAGTATTAAAGTGATCCATGTTGCATTAAAACCACAATATTTAATGTTTCAGGAAAATATCAGCATATCTCCATGCAACAAATGCACTGAAATTACTTTCAATTTACAGCAGTGTTTCTAGCCTGACATACAGTAAGTAGCATTAAAGAGTATTTATTCTTTTTGTATGTACAGTAATTACAATTACAATAATTTACTGGGAGATCTATTACTGTTTACTTACCCAACAATCTCTGTGGCATTGTAACCATTAACCTTTCCCTCACAGCTAGAACCAGAAACTGTAACTGTGCTAATTATTTGCCTTCAAAACACAAAGTTCCTCTCTTCCATTCTCTGGTGGTTTTAAATTCTATAAAAAAAATAAATTCCCACAGTAATGATAAAGTAGCTAACATAAACTTACACATTAGTCAAGGGACTCGGAATTGCCATCCAACGCATCCCTTCCACTGAGTACATAGAAATTCAATCTATAAATTCTGGAAGGAAAAATTCCTGACAATGCATCATCAAATGTATTTTTGTATTATATCAAGTCTTGACAGAATCGAAAGTTACTACTCCATATTACAGAGGTCTTATGTGCTGCAATATAAGGTATTACATTATTTATTTATTGTTTAATCTTATCACATAAAAATATATCAGTTGCCCGACATTTTAGAAAAGTGAGCTATTTCACCCCACCTTTCTTCTATAATGGAACTGCAGCCAACACTTGAGAAGATTCTCAAGTGGTCTCCTGTCCAAACACTGACCAGACTCAGACCTACTTAGATTTACAGCAAGTTTGCTGTGTTATGTGTCTTCAGACCCATACCACATGACTATGCATGTGAAAGAACACTTCAGAGTTAGAATGTGTCAGTGCTCAATGATACATTTCCTCTTCCATCAGATCCCTGAGGGCTGAGCTTGGGCTTCTCACTGTCAGTTGTGGAAGGTGAGTTTTATTTCCATTATAACCAGGGGTGCCAACTTGAATAAAATATGGGGGAGACAAGCAAGCCCTTCCCCACATAATCGATCATATGACACGGCACACCCACCCTATTTGAATGGTAATGCCCATCAACTTTGTAGGGGCCTGGTCCCTTCAAATATTTTATTGGGGGTGGCTGAAGGGACCTCGGCCCCTAGGAGTTGGCTTCTATAATTATAAGATTGTGGAACCTTCAGCATTTTACTCCTGCCCCTTTGGCAGCCATTCATTTATACAGGATAATATAAAAGGGGGCCCTCAGGGATATTACTGAGTTATGTTTTTCACATAGGGAGAGAGAAACACTTTTGCTCCACACTAGCCGTGCCTGTATATTGTCTCCCTGCTTATTTAACTTATATGCAGAATTCATCATGCGAAAGGCTGGGCTGGATGAATCCCAAACTGGAATTAAGATTGCTGGAAGAAATATCAACAACCTCAGATATGCAGATGACACAACCTTGATGGCAGAGAGTGAGGAGGAATTAAAGAACCTTTTAATGAGGGTGAAAGAGGAGAGCGCAAAATATGGTCTGAAGCTCAACATCAAAAAAACAAAGATCATGGCCACTGGTCCCATCACCTCCTGGCAAATAGAAGGGGAAGAAATGGAGGCAGTGAGAGATTTTACTTTCTTGGGCTCCATGATCACTGCAGATGGTGACAGCAGTCACAAAATTAAAAGACGCCTGCTCCTTGGGAGAAAGGCGATGACAAACGTAGATAGCATCTTAAAAAGCAGAGACATCACCTTGCCAACAAAGGTCCGTATCGTTAAAGCCATGGTTTTCCCAGTAGTAATGTATGGAAGTGAGAGCTGGACCATAAAGAAGGCTGATCGCCGAAGAATTGATGCTTTTGAATTATGGCGCTGGAGGAGACTCTTGAGAGTCCCATGGACTGCAAGAAGATCAAACGTATCCATTCTTAAGGAAATCAGCCCTGAGTGCTCACTGGAAGGACAGATCGTGAAGCTGAGGCTCCAATACTTTGGCCACCTCATGAGAAGAGAAGACTCCCTGGAAAAGACCCTGATGTTGGGAAAGATGGAGGGCACAAGGAGAAGGGGATGACAGAGGACGAGATGGTTGGACAGGGTTCTTGAAGCTACAAACATGAGTCTGACCAAACTGTGGGAGGCAGTGGAAGACAGGAGTGCCTGGCGTGCTCTGGTCCATGGGGTCACGAAGAGTCGGACACGACTAAACGACTAAACAACAACAAAAGCCGTGCCCCAGGTTGTGATGAAGCTACCCAGGGGGCCTACATTGCTGATCTTAACACCCAAGAGGCTCTGTAGGGAAGGAGACAGTGTTTCAGATATTTGGGACCCAAGTTGCTTGCAGAAACTAGACTGCTTCATCTTCAGTACCTAAGTTGCTGTTGTTGTTTCTTCTAGCAGCAAAGTATAACATTTGTATTGGATCTGGAAAACTACAATGAGCCAGTGCAAAAAAAAAAAAAATGACAGCCTGCCAGCGCAGGAGGAAATATGTGGTATTTTATCACAAGCCCCAAAGGGTTTAGCAGATGCAAGAAAAGATCACTTAAGTGTCAGGCAGTTATTGGTATACATATACAATTAGAAAAGAAACAAAACAATTGCAACCATAAAATAAGAATAATTTTAATCATTACATACCATGAATTCCTATCATTCAAAAGATCTGAAAGCAAAGAAAGGGCAGAAATGTATTTTTTTTGCAAATTCTAGTCAAACAACAACAATTTCATTTCTAAATCGCATCCCACGAGGCATCCAAAAGCAAATTACAGTATAATTGCCTCTTAAATAAAATCTCTGGTTATATTAAGTCGTCAAGTTTCATTTCAATACTCTTAAGATTTTCTTATATTTATGGAAGATAAAGCTATCACTGGGTTCTAGCTATGATAACTATGTTCTTCCTTCACTGTCGCAGACAGTATGCTTCTGAATGCCAGTTGCCAGAAACTGAAGGAGGGGAAAAGGATGTTGCCTCCAGGTCCAGCTTCTGGACATGCCATCTGCTTGGTGACGGTACAAAAGAAAGATGGCTGAGATGGACTTTTGGCCTGATCCAGTAGGTCTTTAGTCATGTTGTTATGTTAACACAAAAAATCAGCATGTTGTTCATTGTAGAACTCTTTTAGAACTTCATGAGGGGAAAGGGATACGAATGGAAAGCCCACAAGGAAAGGACAAGAATTATTGGCTATATTGGAGCAACCATTAACAATTGTTAGACCTGAGTAAAGAGTTCAGGCATGATTAAACACACATTTGTCTCCGAGAGCCCAGCATACAGTGGGACTTGTTTGAAATGAATCATTAAGTACAGTACTAAGAAGTTGATTTATTCCATGTGACAGAACCTTGCTGTACACAGTGACTGGCCTCGCACATGAGATCACACTTGAAGACTTTCGTTTTCTTGCCCTCAGTGCAATCCTAAAGCAGAAAGAAAGAAATAACTTGTGGCTTTAATGCACCATGCACATTCATTGCATATGAACTTGTTTAATGCAGCAGGGACCAAAGAGGTTTCATGGTTATGAAGAATGGCAAGATGTGTGTACAAATCAGAGCAAGCATATGGATGAAAAGAATTCCAAGAACTGAAAGGCTGCACAGAATACTAATATAAAGTTACCTTTTCATTTCTACAATTCATGAAAGTGCAGGGAATGTGAGCAGCCTTTCTTTGGTCAGCCTTTACTCTATCCCTGAGTTTCAATGTTGTGATTTGTTTAATGACATTCTGAAATGTTATTAACGTTGTGATTAAAAAGGGTGTGTTGCAATAGCCTTCATTCCATTAAGCATAACTGAATGAAATACAACAGTTTTCAAAATGTATTAAAATTGAGATATTTACCGCATTATAATTACCTGCCTGATTTCATCAATGATTTGGTTGTTGTTCTAAACTCTTTCACTGGAGATAAGCTATGTCCTATATCATGGGTAGGCAAACTAAGGCCCGGGTGCTGGATCCGGCCCAATCACCTTCTAAATCTGGCCCACAGACAGTCTGGGAATCAGCCTGCTTTTACATGAGTAGAATGTGTGCTTTTATTTAAAATGCATCTCTGGGTTATTTGTGGGGCATAGGGATTCGTTCTTTTTTTTCTCCCCAAAATATAGTCCGGCCCCCCACAAGGTGTGAGGGACAGTGGACCAGCCCCCTGCTGAAAAGGTTTGCTGACCCCTGTCCTATATCATATAATTTTTGTCAGATTAGGTCCTGGAAAACAACTGATTAAGTCTGGGATGGGGAACCTATGGCCCTTCAGATGTTGAATATCAACTCTTATGATCCCTGGCCATTGGGCATACAGGCTGGGGCTGATGAAAGTTGGAGTCTAGCAACATCTGGAGGATCACCATTTCTGCACTCCTGAACGCAGGTAATCCATATGATTCAAATAAGATGCAATTTCTGATTCTTTGGTTCAATCAAATCCATGTATGTTTTGCACAGATTGCGGCAAATTTGTTGAACCGCATCTTACTACCATTCTTGATCCACTTTTCAGTCCTTTCTTATTACCATATGATTTCACTATATTATTTTCGAAGGACTTAAGAAAAGGGGGGGGAAAAACTTCGCATGTGATTTGCTCATTTCACCCTGCATCAGAGTGGCATGGCATACCACTGCAGGAAAAGTGACCCCATGCTTCTCTGGTGGAAGGTGTGAGCTAAAAAATTCTGATTATATTATTGAGCTCCGGATACCATTTAATGAGATCCTATGAATCTCCATCTTTATCCATGTGTCTGCTCTTTCTCTGTGGCTAAACAGAGGAAGCGTGCATCGTCCTATTAGCTGCCTACAGCAGATTTATTTCCTGACTTCACTGCCTCCACCACCACTGTCACACAGACACTCTGGGCAGTGACTTCTTAGGTTTCTATATGATTTCAGAAACTGGCAGACCCAACTGGATTAAAGTGAAGCACACAGTGCAAGCATAAGCTGCTTTGTCATGGCATGAATAAGCTGCTGGGCCATAACCACTTATGCTGCTCCGTTTAAGCACTGAAGCACTCCATGGCATGCACATAAGTAGGTTCTCTGCCCTAAAGCTTTGTCATCCAAAGGTCAACTTATTATAGGTTCAAAGCAATACAGCAGAAAGTAGCAACAGCAGGAGTCCAATATAACCAGAATATGTCACGGAGATCCGACACACTTTGCAAAGCTCTCTTAAATAGCTGTGTTCACAAAGAAGAATGAGGAAGGATGGCCTCTGGGTACTATATCCAAGGAGCTGCATTAAGTCTTACACCTCAAACCATAGCCTAATTATTTAGATGCAAAACTAACTTAAATGGACTTTGGGGGCGGGAGCAAGCAGAGACATATAGGAGTATGGTGAAAGTCATAAAGTATAAGGCAATAAATTTGCAATAAACTATATTTTCCAGAAATAGTTGGCCCCAAATGTGATGCTTTCTTCACAAGCAAAACTTCCCCTTTCCACTACTAGTACAACTACTTAACTTTAGGGCTATGTACATACTATACATTAATACTGTAGAACGTTGTTGTCCTCCAAGAATCCTATGCATACAGTAAGTGTGATATAAAGTACTATGGAAATTGTTGTTGTTAGATAGCTTCTTATATGGTATTGAGGAACAGGTCTGAGTGGTAAAAAGAGACTACAAGAAGAATCAGTTTAAAAGTTAATTTATGTACTTCTTTTTTGCAGCTTTTATCCCATTGCCCCTCACAGCCCTTTTATTTTCCTGTATCTAGCTTGGTCTGCAATGTTAATCATTGTGACCATGGTAAATGGTTTGTATTAAGGAGAATTTAATTAAATAGTGAAAGGCTACATGTTTCCATCCTTCTCTTTTTCTCTAGCCAAGGAATCAAGGGTTGTTGTTGTTTAATTAACAGCCCAAACAGGTTGCATTCAGAGTAAGTGAAACCTTCAGGCCTTGGAGCCAGTTGTTCTATTTAGTAACGATATGCCTTATTACCTTGACAGGACACATTGCACAATCCCAAATTAGATGATTAAAAAGGGCAAGATTTAATTCTGTGTCACTGCTTTCACAGAGACTGATTCACCTTTATTGCCATTGCTGCTAATGTCCGTAGTCATCTCTCTCCTTGGCACTAAACGTACTAAAGGCAAGTTCCCACATAATGCATCCAGCTTGGAAAGATTTCTGAAGAGAAATACAGAGAAAGCAAAACTTTAAAATTAGATATGGAAAGGAAGGTTGAAGTTGCTGTCCACATTTTGTTTTCAATGGTTGGTATTCAATAGGTTTTACACAGAATAGACCCATTAAAATGGACCCAACTTACTAATGTTCATTCATTTCACATTTCTTCTTTCTTGCCAGGTTTTCAGTCTCTGCGGCTTCAACATTGTCCTTTTCCTCCTGAATACTGAACCATCACTAAACAGCTTCCTTTGGCCTACAGCAACCTCTCTTGTCCCTTCCTTTTCAGTCCTTTTTTTCTGAGATAGCCTTCAACAGTTAAGCCCTTCATTTTATTTTCTCGACAAGGACTATTTTTCTTGGGAGAAAGAAAGAAGTTCTGATCTTGTTTCCCTTGTTTTGTCCCAAATACCTTATGAGCTCACTCAGTCACCTAAAGTACAGTTTTAGTAGATATGCTAGCTTCTGGAACAGATTTACCAGACTGACACCAGCCTGCCCTCAAGCAGAACCCATCCCCTAGCACTGGAGACATGTTCCTAAACTGCTGTATGAGAAACGAGCTAAGAGGAAGGCACGTTTGGCAAACCCTCACTGTGATCAACTCCTGCCCGGAAAACTATGTCCCCACTGTGGAAGGACATGTGGATCCAGAATTGGCCTCCACAGTCACTTGCGGACTCACTGTTAAAACTGTGTTTATGGAAGACAATCTTACTCAGCTATGAGTGATCACCGAAGAAGCAGACGAAGACAAATAGTGTAAGCCAAACATCCGTACATGTTAGTAAGGGTTCATTAGCTGAGTAGTTTAAGCTGCTGGATGGAGCAAGTGCCAAGTCCAGATATTAAAATCTAAACCAGGACTAGTCAGTGGCGTAGCGTGGGTTGTCAGCACCCGGGGCAAGGTAATTTGCGCCCCCTAACCCGTGGATTTGCGCCCCCTAACCTGTGGATTTGCTCTAACCCCAGATGTTGCGCCCGGTGCGCCCAGCCCCCCCTGCACCCCCCACGCTACGCCACTGGGACTAGTGAACTACTGGCCAGAAAGATGTGTCCACTCTCCAAACATTGTTTCTGGGGTCCCAAGCCAAGGCAATGTAGCAATGAGGCCAACAAAGTGGTGCTGGGCTGGGTGGAGAGGAACCACTAAGCTGGATCATGTGAGAAATGTGTGCATGCAATGTGGAACGCATGCATATATATACTCTAGTGTGCATTTAATGTGCGTTTGTGTGTGTTTTATGTATGTCTGGTATGTGCATGCATCTTCCAGTTGTTGGGTGCTCCTGTTCTCAGCAGACAATCTGCTCTGCTCCAGGAAGTTTTTCAATGGGGTAATGCAGTCTTTGGGCCTAAAGGTTTTACCAACTCTAATATCAACTATATGCTTTTAAGCTTCCAAATATTATGTTGCCAAACCGATTTGCTGCTTCTTTTCCCTTTCTTCTTGGTGTTTCAAGCATCCCACATTGCTTGTTTGCAAATCTTTGTAAGGCTTTACATATTTTATTTTTTTCCCTATTTGGATGAAACACATTTCCCATTGGAAGAGATTGAGGCTCCATGTTTAAATGTAATATATCTTTCAGTATGTCAATGATCCAGCAGCAATGCCAGCACACATTCTTTGTGGGGTTTTAGTATTGATGGAAAAATAATATCATTATATGGTTATCTAGGCTTCCTGATAAAATACTCCCCGTGTTTATTTCCCCTGATATTTATTTTAAGTTACACAGTGAAATATCTCATTCTGTTTAATAGCTTTCTGCTTTTCTATTTTCTTTTTGGAGGGGAGAGGTTCTGAATGCATCACTTCCCATTTCTCAGTAGAATATATATTTCTGTCACTTGGATGATAAGTTTTAGATGATAACTTCTGGCTTTAAAGCTCCTTTTAAACTCTGGTGTGCGTATGTGTAACTATAATTATATTACTGTAGGTCTTTTCATATTTCATATAGTTCCTGTCTAAGCTATAACTAAATGCTGGCTTTTCTTTCCCTACTTCATTTAATCTCTATCAATGCTCTGACTACACTGCTGTTTTTCTTTTGTGATTTTATTTGATTTAGATTAAAATAGGTTATTTTGAAATTCTGCTTATCTCATCTATCTGGTTTGCTTTAGTGTTGTACTCTGAAATTGAAACTAGGTGACAGGTTTTCACATTTGGTTGATCCAATATTCCACTTCCAAAATGGGAGACTGGTTGTCGTCATC
This sequence comes from Podarcis erhardii, assembly GCF_964252035.2. Classification (NCBI taxonomy): domain Eukaryota; kingdom Metazoa; phylum Chordata; class Lepidosauria; order Squamata; family Lacertidae; genus Podarcis; species Podarcis erhardii. The sequence continues at coordinate 50,271,095 of NC_138508.1, read as the reverse complement.
GTTGTCCCCCCCCCCCGGCTAATGGAGGCTAGATAGATTATTTACTAAAGTCCGAAAAGAACTTTGTCCATGTGACTGCTAGTTTTTCGTTTTCCTCTACACTGATTTGTTGGCAATATCTTAACCATTTCTTTTTATATGTTTATATTCACAAGTCAGCTTGAATGTATGAGTAAGAGAAGGATAAAATTTAAATCAATAGAATAAATCTTAAATATATTTGTTAGGAAGAAAGTCCCAGTGGGACAAAGCAGTTATGATTGCCCTATGATATCTTCGGTAGCATTTTACCCCCCACTGCTTTCTTATATTTCATGGATTTTTCATACTGTTTCATTGCATAACCATTCTTCCTTTCTCTTTGTTGCAGAATATGGAGAACAGTCCATTTTATTTTTGTACTTTAAAAGATCAGGACTTTGGGAAATATGTGGACTAAGCCTATGCAAGAAAAGGTATAGTAGTTCTAGACAATAGTTGCTTGCAAGTTACTCCTTCTACAAACTGATAAAGCTGAGTGATAGGGATACAATGGATGCACTGGGAATCTCTAACATGTTCCTGCTGTCCCTCACATAATGCTAATTGGATAAGGTTTTAAATACTTCAATAAGATTGGTTTCTCTCAACGAAGCTTTTCAGTGCAAGGAACCAATTCATAAAAACTCTCTATGCTGTGCTGGTGTAACCGATCACACCTACACCCCTCCATATTATCCCACACATCATAGTCTTAGCTAAAATGGGAACTATTACTGCTTCTCTGGAAATACCACCAATGCTTCCCCAGGATGCTTTTGTTTAAGATCTGTCATGTTACAAAACTTCTTGTCTGGAAATTGGAAAGCACTGATAGTAGTTCTACTTTTTTAGTATCCAGATTTCCATTTTGGATGGGATTGTTATGACTTGACAACCAGTCAACTGAAACAAGCATAAACTGAAAAGTCCAGGAGAATTACCAGGTTTCAAGCTAGCAGTCTATTTAATGCCCTGGCCTCATCAATACACTTTTTGCAAATTAGAAAGTGTACTAATTCATGTATTTATAATTGAGCTTTTGAAAACATGTGTTACTCGCAGAATATTTAAACACCATGGCTTGAATCCTAAGATAAATTAACCTAAAGATGTTTCCCATCTCTTCCATACACCTGCTGAGGTCAAGATTATTATTTATGTTATTGACAGCAACACACACAAATTGTTTACTTTTTAAATGTAGTATCTCATTAGCCTAGTGGCTGGAATGCTATGGTAACTTACCTGTTTACCATGACCCCTGGGAAAAATAAATCATGCATTATGTATTAAAAACTCTTCTGTAACAATACAATGCATATGGATCCAGATATATTAAGACATAGTCCTTTAGAAAAAAAGTTTCAGAAAGTGGATTGCATTTTTTTAAAAGCGTTGTCTTTTTATAGAAATTGGAGACTGTCTCAACAAATAGACATAAAACCGACACATTTAATAGAATTTTCTTGTAGTACTGACAAGGTGGCAATTTTGTGAAATCCAGCCGCTTCTTTTGTTAAACGTTTCCTCCAATCTGAGATGAAAATTGGGGTTAGAAGAATTTGAACTAACAACTAAAAACATATTACAGTTAATAGGTAGGTAAGCCACACAAATAATTACCTACATAAAGATTTCTAAATAAACTCCTAAAAGGGAGCTTTGAAGGAAAATACTAATATAATTCATGCAGCATGCTTGTACATCATTCCTTCTATTTCTGATGGTCAGGTTTGACTGCTGATACTTATCATTGCAAAATGGCATCACCTAGGCACAAGAAAGAGGTGTCACCCTACTCAAGGGCACTCAGTTGTTTGCAGAAGTAACCCATATGAATGATAGGAAAAAATATTCTCAAGGTGTTGAGCAGTTTCCACTTATCAAAGGATAAAGTGCAATATACTGTATACTGTAATAAGTTTCTCCAGTGCTATTTTTCCAGAAAAATAGGTGCCAGAACTCACCATGAACACCTCCCTCATTCTCTTATAATGTCACTGAGAAGTGCTGGAACTGAGTTCTGGCTGAAAAAAAGGCTTAAGTGTCCCTACGTATCAAAACACAAAGAGCAGAAATACATAAATATACTAGAATTTGCATCATTTTTGTATAATTGTTTATTCTCTTTTTATAAATGCTTCTTGAGCATAGTATGGTATATTTGTGGCCCTTTCACATATCACAAAATGTAATACAAGGCTCAATGGATCTGACCAAAGGTCTATCTAGTCTAGCATTGTACCTGGGCATAGGACTACCATTTAAGAGCAGTGAAATCTCAGATTTCAGAAAGGTGTACACACATTTCAAATGCCAGTTACAGATAGGTAGCCGTGTTGGTCTGCCATAGTCAAAACAAAACAAATTCCTTCCAGTAGCACCTTAAAGACCAACTAAGTACTTTTACTTAGTTGGTCTTTAAGGTGCTACTGGAAGGAATTTCAAATGCCGTGTTTCCTTGCAGCAAACATTGAAACAGAAGGCTGATTGATTGGTGTGGGTATACTTCTGTGGCATGGACTGGATTTGATTCAGGAGATAAACTGAGCTACTTGCCCCCAAACCAGTAGAGATCTGGTGCTGAAGAGAAAATGGAAGTGGCATGCAACTCCTCTACATCTTCCACTGAAGTACTTTGTATTGCCTTCACTGTTTCCCCAATGTCAGTCCAGGTATCTAGAAATATAAGCAGTGCTTTTTTCTGGGGGGGGGGGGATGCAGGAGTACACATACCCCTAAACATTTTGTGAATCTAGGTTTGGCCTCATTGAGGGGCAGTATTTCAACATGAGTAGGAAAATGAGAGTACCCCTAAATGCTTTTTTTAAAAAAGCAAAAAAAAAAAGCACTGACTATAACTTTGCTGGCATGTATAAAATCCACACAAGAACTCACATGCTACTTCTATGGTTTATAAATATGCAGGAAACATGTACCCACATGATTGGGAATCTTTACACAGGTACGGTTATGATACACAGGTACGGTTATGATAGAGCTAGAGTTTGAGAGAGCTAGAGTATTTTTGATCACCCTTTCTTTTTCACACAACACACAATTAACCTGTGCTTTTAGCGCCCAGAAGATGAGATTGATAGTCACCAATTTGGATGAATTAGTTATTAAATGTCATGGACAACTCGGAACCAGGTTACCTACAGCCCCTATATCGACTTGTAAAATTGCTTAAACCGTCTGGGGAAATTTTACTTATGGCACCACACCCTCCACAGTATCAGAGAGCAGTGATCTGAAAATGAATATTTCCCCCTATTGGTCCTGCACCTTAAAATGTCCTTCCCTTTGTCATGTGGGAAGCAACATCCATCACTTGCTTCTTGTAAGGACATATCTTTTTGTCCAGGCTTCCTGATCCATGAGATTAGACCTCATTATTGAAATTACGTTTCTATAATAACATTTTACTCGTTTTTATGTTATATCTCCATTTTCATGATACTGTTTTATGTTGTAATTTTTATGCTGTTTAGAGGTTTTTAAATATTAAGTGGTTTAGAAATGCTTATAAATAAATATTAGACAAATTCATGGTGCTACTAGCCATGGTGACTCCGTGTTCTAGTTGCAGGACATCACAAGTGGAGAGAGTGCTATTGCAGCAGTCAGACTCTCCTTGTGTGCTTCCCATAGGCAGCTGGTTGCCCATTGGAAGAACAAGATGCTGGACTAGCTGAGCCTTTGGTGGAATCCAGCAAGGCTCTTCCTACATTCCCTCTTCACATTTCCAAAGTGCAATCAGTATGACACTAGACACTTTTAAAGATACATGTCACAAAAGCAAGCTCACATAAATGTGATGGGTTTCAACACTGTGATTTACAGATAGAACGATATTCTGCCTTGCGTCTCTTGGCGAGAGATCTTATGATTATAAAACTCATCTCTTTCAGAGCTCCCAGAAATCACTGAGAGATACTATGCAGGTAACAAAAACATGATTCTTGATAAGTCAGTCAACAGAGTTAATGTATTTGACCCTTTGTACTGCTACATGGAGTCCTCATTATCAATATTGCCCAAGCTGTTGCCACAGGCTATTGAAACTGTGGAATCTTGACATTATCATTTTGCATTTCAGCTTACTGCTCCTTGCTATAGACTGTTGTCTGTGCTGTGTCAAGCGCTAAATATTCCTCCCTGAGGACAACGTGGGAAGATTTAGCATCATGACTGCCACAGACCTGTCTGACATGTTTCACATGATCCACTATTATGTGAAATATAACTGTTAGATGTGAAGATTACATATATACAGTAATTTCTGGCAGAAGTGTGAATGGTGATGGATTACTTGACGTAAGGTAAACTGCCCAGCATGTGGGTGCCCTTAAAAATGGGAAAAAGAAAGAAAGTGTCAAAAATGTAAATACGTAAACTCAGATGTTCAGTGTGAGTGACGTGTGGCCTAAGGCAGCTCCAGCCTGTCATATGATGAGTTCACACTACTGTCAAAACATTGCATAGCAGGTAAAAAGTACCATTTATAATTATGCCAACAGCTCTTCATTAGGCTTGAGTTGATAAAGATATACATATCTCAATCCTATAGAGCTTACACATCTGGTTAAATTGCTTGAACAAGACACACACATGCAAAACAAAAAACAAAAAACCCCACAAAAACACCCCACACCCAAAACTAATAAGCTTTAGCTCATTATCAAAGAACTTTGCCGTCCTGATATGAGATTTAAGATTATTATAATTTTCCATTAGACTTTAAACACTTCTAGAGTTTGTGGTCCTGTCATCTTAAATGGTCAGGGTTAGGGTTCTAGATTCTGGAGAAGTCTTCATGCATAAAACTACACCCAGCAAAGTTGCCCCCCCCCCAAAAAATGCTCATGTTATATCTGCTGATACCAGGAAGAATATGCACAATATCAGAGTGGGACTACTCTGCATAGCCCCACTTCCCATGTTTTTCAACACAAGAAAAAAATGCCCCAATAGAGTTATATGAATCAGATTTATAATCTAATTTTAACATTCGCTTTTTTTTTTTTTTTGGTAGGATCCACCTTGACATTTTGGGTGGATACTGGTTCCATCCATTGTAACAATGGATGGAAAATAAGCAACAAAGAAACAGCCTCCTCTTGCAGACTCACATGCTATACAAAAAAAAAAGGGGGGGGTCCCTGCACACATTTAGAAGATAGGAAGAGACAGATTTGTCATCTAGACAAGTTCTGTCCTTCAAGCAAGACATACTATTGTTCACAAGAACAATCAGAAAACAATCAGCTTTAATCGATTAGGACAGGCTGTATAATTGAGAGATTAATGCAGGAAAGAATGCAAACCTACATGGTGGGAAGTTGAGAAATTGGCTGAATGGTGGGGAAACATGGCTATGGGCATGGAACTCTGCAGATCAGGTGTTAAGAGTGAAATGGCACTTTTTCTTCACAACCCTTCACTGTTTCAGTAGGGGGGATTTTAATCTTAGAATATGTTCAAAGCAAGTCTTTATGGCCTGTTGTTTAAAAGATTCAACAGGAAATTTCTTCAATACTATGTATTTTAAGACCATTTATTGTGATTACTAATTTATACTAGGGACGCGGGTGGCGCTGTGGGTAAAACCTCAGTGCCTAGGGCTTGCCGATCGTATGGTCGGTGGTTCGAATTCCCGCGGCGGGGTGAGCTCCCGTCTTTCGGTCCCAGCTCCTGCCCACCTAGCAGTTCGAAAGCACCCCTAAGTGCAAGTAGATAAATAGATACCGCTTTATAACGGGGAGGTAAATGGCGTTTCCATGTGCTGCGCTGGTGCTGGCTCGCCAGAGCAGCTTCGTCACCCTGGCCACATGACCCGGAATTGTCTCTGGACAGCGCTGGCCCCCGGCCTCTTAAGTGAGATGGGCACACAACCCTAGAGTCAGACATGACTGGCCCATATGGGCAGGGGTACCTAATTTATACTATGTAATCACCTTTGCTTGAGGCAGTGCCTCACTTGACTGGGAAGGTCCTATAAGACCTTGCATAGGTGGGAAGAGGTGATCTAGCAGGAACTTTGGTCTTAAGCCTTAAAGGGCTCTAAAGTCAAAGCCATCACTTTGAACGGGGTCCAGAATCAAACCTGAAGTCCAAATGTAGAGAAGATTCACCAGATGAGGTAGTCACAGCTAGCCTCAGCTTGTTACCAGTCCTTTTGGGCCACCCAAGAGGTCACCAGGAGGGGAACCCTGTTTCTTCCAGTTCCTGTTACATGATGCTCTTTGTTTTATGCAACATTTCATATGCTAGCCATGTAAAGGGGCAGGGGAAATGCAGTAGTGGCTGTTGTGGTGGGGAAGAGCTGCAAAGCTACCCGATGTCATGAACTGGCAGGAGGATGGGGAGGAGGAAGAGGAGCCTGGTGAGGGGTGTAGCTGACAAGCAAGGAATGGGAACTAAGTACTCACAGGGTGGCAGAGGATGGTGGTGAATGCACAGGAACCAGAACAGCAGGACCCGTAACCAGAGCCAGAGGGCCCCCATTTCCATGAATATGGTGGGTTCTGAGGCAGAGGGAGCAGCAGGCAGAGCACTCCAGGAGGCTGAGGCAGGCAAGGCACACAGCCCAGCACATGAGCTGGCCAGGTGGTGTTCACTAGCTCTGAGAGGAGGGGTGTGATTCCTCAGCTGGAGGAGGCTTGGGACAGGTGAGGGTCACATGCCTCAACAATTCCAGATGCTGCAATCAGCATGCAAAGTATGAAAAGAAAGCAGAGCTAAGGTGCTGTGTCTGCTCAGCTGTCCATGTTGATGGACCTTGGCTCGGATGTTGAGGGACCTCTACGGGACTGTGCTTCGGGTTTGACTTGGGACTGTATCCTGACAGCTGGACCGCATTTTCCTGACCTTTGAACTTTGGATTTTGGACTTGGCATACTGGCTTTCTGCCAGGTAGGCCAGGGGTTCATGACACCTGCTGACACCAGCATTTTGATGCCTCACCTGGATGGAGCTGGGGTGGTGCAGTGTAGTGGCAATTGGGTCTGTGTGGATGCATTGATAAGGTTGCCAAGTCAGAAGCAAAAATCTAAGCTAAAGGGGATGTCCCAAGGCCCAGCTGAAGAGAGAGGATATTTTTTTTTCTCATGTACTTTGGGGGCCTGGGTAGGGGACACTTAATCTTGGCTATTTGCTTAAGCTCTCAGGGAGAGAGGAGCCTAGTGTGGTGATTTTAGATCTCTCACACTCTCCCCATCTTTCACACTCAGTAGAACAGAGCACAGGCTGATGCCCCTGAATGCTGCAATCCTAAACACATTTACTGGCAGAAGTGACCAGATAGGACAATAACACAAAGCAGATTATCTTTCCCTACTTTACACAGAAATTCCTACAAACTTTATTTTCCAAGCTCTGTGTTTAAGACGCAGGATGTGCTGAGAGTTGTACTCCACCAAAAGGGACCAACATCATTTGCAGCTGGTGTGATTAAATTCTCCCCTTCCCCAGTGTTGATGGGAATGCATTTTCTTTAAATGGAGAAAAGCAGGAAAAATAAAGAAAATGCTGCCCTACCGCAATCTAGCAGGATATAGGAAGTGGCTACAGCTCCTCAATGGATTCTCTCATCTCCCTACTGTTAGATTGCTATGCTACTCATGTATCTCCCGTTCCATAGCTTGTCCCTCCATGATTATAGGATTGTAACTTCAGTTGAAGTTCCTTACTTTCAAGTCAATGTACATGATCAGTTGCAATTGTATTATGGGAGCAAAGACAATATTTACCAGAAAAGAAAATATTGTTTTCTACAGATCAAATGATCTTTACACTGTTGCCTGGCTATTAAATTGTTTTCTATACAGGCTACAAGTATATTTCATCTTTTCTGTGCATTATGTATTTAATATCTAGCTGTTATTATTTAGTTGCTTACCTAGACCTTTCTACAGTTTGTGCACTTCACAATCAATAGAAATTAAAGATTATTCTGAAGATAGAGAATCTCTTGTGTTTATGTTGGTTTGATTGTTTTAGGAGGTGCTGGGGGGGGGGAAGCTAAGAAATAGCTGCATTTACTGTTAGTCGCTCAAAATATATAGTTCTCTTTCTTCCCTTCCATTCATTAATGCACATGCATGAATGAGCCCTCCAAGGATAGGTTCAATGCAGAATTGATTAGTAATACTATTACAGTATAATAATCTCACCCCCCCACCCCCTTTCTCTCTAGTATACTCAATAGTAAACTGTGGTGTTGTTTTCAGACTATAAGATCAATACAGGCCAAAGAAAATTTCCACACAGGCATTTTTGAGTGGATTGCCTGTATTAACATACCACAATGAGCTAGATTTTAAAAAGCTTGATGTTCTTTTTTGATTATTTTTAAGAGGATGAGAAGGAAAAGGTCAAATCTCTTTAAATCCAAGCGAGTGGCAACTCTAGACTCTGTTAAGTATGTGATAGGGTGTAATTGTACTTGGCATTTGATCTTTGTCTTCTATTGTGTCAGCTTCTTTCAGATGTTTTGCGCATTAAACTAACCTTGCAAAAAGTGCCCCTGGCTTCAAGTTAAGTGTGTGTGATTTTTGAAGGTAGATGGGATGGCGGCATCATGTGCCTTCAAGGATTACATACACACACGAACACCTTGCTGGTATAGACATGGGTCAGACGTTGGATGGGTTACCACCTGGGAACAACATGGGCACCACTTTGGGTTCCATGGTGCATGAAAGGTGATAAATTTAAGAAAATAATGAACTATCTATCTATAAAATATTCCAAGCTCTTTCGTGCATGGCAGGGAAATACAGCTTAACAGCTGTGAGAAACAGAGGAATGTGATGCTGTCAATCTGTAGTATATTTCAGATAATTTATCAAGGAAGAACACAAAAGATTTGTCAAATACTCTGCTTTCCACCGAAGTATCCACATTATATAATCTTGCAAACACAACTGAGTACAATCCTATAGAAAAATGACTCTCCACCACCCTGGTTCTGTCCGTAATATTAAATGGAATGTATACTGTTCTATAAAGAGATACAGTGGTGCCCCACAAGACGAATGCCTCACAAGACGAAAAACCCGCTAGACGAAAGGGTTTTCCGTTTTGGAGGTGCTTCGCAAGACGAATTTCCCTAGGGGCTTGCTTCGCAAGACAAAAAAACCACTAGACGAAGAGACTCGCGGAACGGATTCTTTTTGTCTTGTGAGGCACCACTGTACAGTCTAGTCAATCATCCAGTACAAGACCAGTGTTACAAATGAATCTGTTAATGCCTTTGAGCAGGCATAGGCAAACTCAGTCCTCCAGATGAATTGAGACTACAATTCCCATCATCCCTGACCACTGGTCCTATTAGCTAGGGAAGATGGGAGTTGTGGTCCCAAAACATCTGGAGGGCCAAGTTTGCCTATGCCTGCCTTTGAGGCTCCAGAAAAAGTTGGGGAAATGGAGGCTGAAGGAACAATGTATAGAACTGTGGTTCTTTTTTTCTGTGGCAGACCAGACATTGCATTAGCCGCCACTCCAACAAGCATTATTTATTTTGGATTTCAGTTACACAGATAAAAAGGTTAACAAGAGAAAGACAGTTCCCACAATCTTTCAACCTTCAAATGTTCAGAAATTGTACAGAATAAAGCAATAGAGCAGAGATAGGCAACATGGTGTTCTCTAGATGTTTCAGACTGCAACTTCTTTAATATCTGTTCACCCCACACATCTTTCAAAACGTGTGATTGTCTTCCTCATATGTTATGCTGTTGGCATTCCAATGCTAAATAAACATGTAACATCTGTAACAATAATTGTTGTTGTTGTTTAGTCGTTTAGTCGTGTCCGACTCTTCGTGACCCTATGGACCAGAGCACGCCAGGCACTCCTGTCTTCCACTGCCGCAGTTTGGTTAGACTCATGTTTGTAACTTCGAGAACACTGTCCAACCATCTTGTCCTCTGTCGTCCCCTTCTCCTTGTGCCCTCCATCTTTCCCAACATCAGGGTCTTTTCCAGGGAATCTTCTCTTCTCATGAGGTGGCCAAAGTACTGGAGTCTCAGCTTCAGGATCTGTCCTTCCAGTGAGCACTCAGGGCTGATTAAATTATTGATTTAACAATAATTAAGAGGAGCTTAAACACTACATGCAAAAGTATGCAACAAAACCCAGACAGACAGATTATACTGCTAGAGAAAAAACACATTGTTCAGGAGGAGAAAATTTGGATCACTGAAGCAGCAGTGTGCAGATGTATGGAGTGACTTCTTTCTAACAAAATATACTATCAGGTTATTATTTTCATGTGAGGATTAGTTCTACCCTTCGTTATGATCATGCCTTTGAAGATTATGAACCCTGGATATGCTTCCAAATAAATCAGCAAGCCAAGTTTGCAACAAACATCTGTGATATCTTGCTGTATACAGAGTAGTGACTTTCTGAGATGCAGTCAAAGTATTTCTTTAGTCAAATGCTGGATGGCTTCTTTTGTATGTTCTATTAAAGCTTGAATAATTTCCATGTATCTGAGATGGCTCGCTAGCACTAAAAAGGTGTTTCTGTGCCTTAATCAGTAATGATTTTGACTTCAGTTATTACTGAAATTGCAATTACAGTCTAAACCAGATGCTTCAAACTAGGGGCCATTAATCCACATTAAGAATCTAAACTGGTGGCCAGCTACCCAGGAGACTGCCACAAGAGTCAATATAAACTGCTGGAGACAATTTCATCTTAAAAGTTTTCTAAAAGCTGCAGTAAGTAGGGCTCCATCATTTTAAGGACAAATGGTTCCTGAACATTCCTCCCCATGTATAGCTTTTCTAAACCTTGTCACAATTTGCTGCTCTAGTTCCCCCTCTGCTTCTGCTTTCGTACTATTATCTTTTCCACTGGGCTCCCACCACCACCACCCCTGAATTATCCTAGCTAACCAGATGTAATTACAGCATTTTATGGCCAAAGTAGCTGTTACTTCAGCAATCCATCAGCACTACTTTAAAAGGAGAGGAACTGCCCAAAGTTGTTGGTCTTTAACAGAGCTAATAGAAACATCCTGCAATACCATCTTGTTCACTTTCCATCTTCTGTAGCCAGATGGAATGACTTCTGTAGATCACAGATGAAGGAGAAGCCTGAGGGATCTGGTAATCAGTGCAGCACATTAAGAGGTTCTGCAGCTTCATCTTTCTCCCTCTCCTATGTCCCAATGGATTGACATGCTTAAATATTAAAAAGGGAAAGTGTTTAACTTTGGCAGACCTTGATTCTCTAAATCATTCTGCGGATTCTCTATACCAGTGGTTCCTGAATAGCTAAGTAGTGCAGACCCCCTGCTTTTCCAAAGCCAAGCCATGGACCTCCTACTTCTGAAAATGTTGATATCTCCATGATAGTTTTTCTTATGTGACTGGTGCCATGGACTCTCTGGGAGGGTTATACGGACCCCTAGGGTCCATGGACCACCAATTGGGAACCACTGCTCTACATCATTCTGCAGATCCTAAACTTCCATCTAATCCCGAACATCTGGCCCTTCTTGTGAACAGCTTGCATGTTTTCACATTTATCATCTATTTAAATATATGCAAAAGTAGAGTTCCCAGACTAATGAGATGTCCTTCTGAACATGTCCTATTTTAAAAGAACTAGAAGAAATAGTCAAAGAACTAGTAATTGGAATGGTTCTGATCTGAAGCAGACGGTGTTCTACTACAAAACAATGAGAATAGAATCTGGCTCTAGTTAATAAAATCCTTTAATTAAATCTCAGTAACGTATGCTATATTGAAGTTTCAGTACTACTTCCACCTAATTCCATGTGTCACTCCTGGACTGAGAAAGGTTTTTATATCCAGATGATCCAGTGTCCATTTCCACTTTAATTAGCTTAAATTAAAAAAAGGTTGATTAAAAGGAACCTAATCATTGCGCCCACATTGCTCAAGAAGAATAAACTTAAGTAGCAAGGAAGGTCTCAATCAGAGCCATACATTATTCCCGGAGGCAATGTGGCATATTTCAGCTGTCTAATTTAAAATGCATTACATAGAAAGTGCATCCTTTCAAATCAGAAAATTAGTATTCCTCTATTGTTTGTTGTACCAATTATGTGCATTAACTTTTGAGATTCTCCCCTCTGCCTATGAATATATATCTCTCAATTGTCTGAACATAGATTTTTGACCCTCTGTTATAAGTTGCAGACATTCTTGATTTGCTATAGCAAGCATTTGTGGTTAATGTTAACTGTTAAATAGCTTATTGCTACCACACTAATGACTTCCTATTTCTGTAGTACATACAACACAATATTGCATCACATTTGTTGAAATTCAGCATGTTTCATGACAGGAATCTTTGCTTCCATTAGAAAAGGGGAAATAGAGGATATTTCTAAACATCAAGCACAGGGATAAAAGATGCACTAGTTTTGAGGTCTAGAAAATAGATTCAGAACTGCCTGCAGTACAATGCCTATGGGAAGCCTTGGTGCTACCTGAGGAAACTCTGATTTGGTGGAGACACTTGGTGAGACTTGGTTGGAGCTTGATCTTTGGATCCTTTGCCACTTTCATCAGTCTTCTGGTGTTCAATCCATTCCTACACACACAAACACACACACTTACTTGAGAGGGTGAGTTTGGTATTGCACCTTAGATTTCTGAAGACAAAAGATCATCTAGGATTGTGGTGGTCTGGTTGTGGAATGCCCTCCCCAATGAGGTTTGGACTCATTGTGTAGTTTTTACCACAATCTGAACACAGTCTTTGTGCAAGCATTCTGAAGTAACTGCATTGGTCAGTCCCTATTGCAGAACTAGTGTAGCTAGTTTTTTATTATTTTTATTTTTTCCCTAGTGATTTTTGCATGCAAACTGCAAAGGACCCACCTCACTAACTGCATCATTAAATTAAATATAAAGCTGATAGACAGAAAATTTCATTGTCACATCTAAACCATGGGAAGAGGTGGCTCCTTTTGAACTTGAAAATAATTTTGTGCTTTTATCTGTTCCCAGTCTTTTCTGTTGCTTATTAACTTGATTGAATACTTGTTGAGGCAAAACAAAGGTGTGTGTGTGTGTGTGGATTTCAATCCAGATCTCCAAAGTGGATCCCATTTTCTGGCAAGTGTGGAATATAAAAAGAAGGGGAGGAAACCCTAGACCCTGACCCTGGTCCTGCATGGTGACCGAAGTGTTACAGATAGGATTATGCTAGGTTCAGTGCTATATTTAACAGTTCTTTCTTTGTGATAGCTCCAGAACTGTCATTCCTTTGGAACTGAACTGTCCTTCCCTTGGAACCTAATATCATCATAAGGTATAAAATGAGCATATTTCTCTTGCACTGCACCTCAGAAAGAGTTCTACTCTTCATTTATATTTAGTTACAAAGCAATTTGATATTGTTATATGAGTAATTAAGCAATATTTAGACTGACCACTGACATGATGTACAGATCACTGGAAATTCTCATTCAAGGCTATCTATGGTTCCAAGTAATGAATAAACAATTTTAAGGACAATTGATGAATGCACACCATTCAACTGGATAGAATTCAATACAACTCAAATCCACTTTATTTCTAGTTAAAATGCACGCTTCAACTGAAATCAGACAATTTCTATACATACTGTCTAGACTGGCAGCAGCGCAGAAAGTCAGTTTTCTTTGCAAATTTACATTACAATGAATTTAAAAGCAATTCAGAAGATTGACTTTTGGACTAACTTTCCTTGTGCAAATGGAAGAATGGAATCTGCCTATCAAAATGATGAAATAGAGGAAGCATTTGCTAAGTACATTATGTGTGGCACTGAAATGTCTATCATTAACTTCTACAGAATATTTTTGTTTAAAAAAATTGCCAGGCTTTCCAATTTAATATGAATTACATAAAAATCAATGGATTATAGCATAATTCCTAACATTGCATAGGTTCCCTTTGATCAAATCAGAGAAAATCGCTTTAACTAGAACCTAAAAATTGGAAAAGCACCCTTATCTTCCATAAACTGAACTCATATAAAACATGCAAGCAGCAATGGCAAAAAAATGCATAAAGTCACCAATATGTGTGTCCTTTCACAGCTTTTAATTTTCAGGTGAGAATAAACAAGTAAGATCATAATAAAGAAATCCATTTGAATTGCAAATGGATACCTTCTCATACTTCCTTCAACACATGTAGGAAAAGGGGAGCGACATTGTGTGTGAATGCTTTTGATGGTCCAAATACATACTGTGCGTCTAGGCTGCTTCTGCTTAGCAAAGTCACTTCGTAATACAGACTAAGTCACAGTCACTGGTTACAATAGCAGTGATTCTGGCTCCATAATCACTTAACTAACTAACCCCAAAGAGCTTATCTGACTTACTGATGACAGAATTAAGTTACAAACTGAATGGTCCCTGCTTTGGACAATTCCAACACTTCTGACCCATATCAGGGTTCCTGGTCATGTAGGGCAGAGCTTTACAAATAAACATCTGTACACAGTTAGCTTGCAGGCCTATCTTTTCAGAAGTCCACTGTTCCACAGAAAAAAACACTAGATAGGGTCATGCTGGCCAGCCCAGGCCCCAGACATCATATGTCCCACTGCACCTCCTGCATCTGCATTGATATGAACATCAGCAAAGGGAGAAACTGCCACATGCACAGCTGTACACAGGCACAGACATCGAGGTAAGGGCTGGTGGGGTATGTTGAGGGCAGGGACAGCTGGCAAGGGCTCTCTTCTGGATCACTCATTTTTTGTATGCGTGTCACAAACATCTAAGCAGTGCCTGATGTCACTTTGCCCACCCCCTTGTCCTCATGCACACTCACCTATGTGGAGCATTTTGTCTGGCCTGGAAAGGCTTTTAGCAGTAAGGACTGCAGGTAAAATTCAACAGTAACCTTTACATACATTTGAGGAAGCAGTTTTCATCACCTCTGTGTCTTGTGTAGCTGTAGGTGTAGGAAATTCAACTTTAAAGTTTCCCCCCGCTACTACATCTCTGTTCCTTACCTGATTAATTTCCTGTTGTCACACAGTTGATAAAGATACAAGAGCTTTGCTAAATAAAAGGGGGGGGGGAGAAGATAAAATCTTTCCTCTCTTTGACATGCCCCTTTCCCCATCAAGTGATTTCTTTATGGTTTTCATCATGTCTAATGTAGATACAATCAAAGTGCCAGACATGCTGTGAAAATTCAGAGTCATGATGCTGAATAAATTCAGTTCCTGTGACTGGCAGCTCTTGTGAGTGAAAAGAGAGAAGCTTTTTAAAAATTAATGTTTGTGAAATTCCTGATGGTACTAGAGAGTGCCAACCACTAACAAACATTTGTTTGCTTAGATCTGGCTGAGAAATATTGTGAAACAGATCAGGCTTCAGTGATTCATTATTTATTGTGCACCAGCTTGATCACCGCAAAGTCCAATGAATTGAAATTAACTTGTTAGCTGTGCTAACATTTGTGTCGATCCCAAACTGGGGCCCTGGTCTTAAAGAAGGACCTGTAAAAAAACATAATGCATTATTTCTGTAGCTATTCTTGATAGTGTATATCAAGCTCACAAACTGGATAAACATGGGAAGGGAACAAAATATTTATGTGGCAATCTGTGACAGCAATATTCCTATTGTCAGAAGCTGTTCATAGATGCTGTGTACGCTGACATTTCCCTATCCAGATTTCATATATAGACTCTTCTGTGTGTAGACAGAGAAAAGACAACTAGATTCATTATGTTGGCAGCTTAGCACATTTGTTCACTGAAACTACACAGGAATTTGTTTCCTCTACTTTGAAACTACAGAACATCTGCCTGGCAAAGTGGAGCAATGCTAAATTGCAGCGTAATGCAGTCCATTGCTTTTAAATTCTTTTTCAATTGCAGCCATGTCTTTTCTGCTGACAGTGTGGGGGGAAAAACACAAAGCAAGCAAAACAAAACAAAACAAAACAAATGCCAAGTAAACAAGGGAATTGTAGCAATTCCTGCTAAGAGCATACTAATGAGATCAGTGCTATATAATACTTCATTACTCAGGTGATAACTAACTGCCCATGTGATTGAGTCCCCTTCCTCACAACACACTTTTTTGCCATTCCATATGTTTCAAAATCCTAATCATACAGAAGAGGAAAGGTAGGTGGAGGGAATAAGTAGATGGAGGTCCTGCACCCCTTTCTTAACAGACTAACTCCAGAGAGTGTTGAATTTGCAATAGAAATCCTTCAGTGCCCAAACACCCTTTTTGGAAGTAGATTTATTTTGATTTCATATGGTTTTATAGGTTGAATGGAAATAGAGCTTGTTACATGGAAATAAGGCAAAAAGTAGACCCTCAAAATTCCTGCTCCATCCCTACCACCAACAGAAGTAACTTTGAAGCTGTAAGAATCACAGTATAGCAATGAACTCAACACTTCATTCTGCTTATTAATATATAATTGCATGGCAAGGCCCCTATTCCCTAAGGCACAAATAACTTGACAACACACAGCATATTGGGTTTTGGGGATCAAATAAGGCCACAACTTCCTTGGTTACAAATGTGAAAGGTTTGGCCATAGGCACTGAGGTAAGCAACAGTGCATGTCACTCCCGCCAGTCTGCTGGGAGTGTTTCTAAGAGTGAAGCCAGGGGGTGGGGGGGGGGAGAATGCCCTTTGACCTACATCAATTCAGGACATTCCCCAAGTGGTCCTCATTGGAGGAGTGGTATGGCCCTAGCGCCTGTTCGGACATTGGGCAGGAGCCTAGGACAGACTAGGCTTACCCAATGGGAGAGGCCAAAAGTCCCTGCCATCCTTCCCCTGGGTGCAGAGCCAAGTGCTGTTACTGGTCAGTTGGCACCATGCCCAGGTGACGCCCCTAGATTCCTGCCGCCATTGGCCAATTTGATGGTAGAAGTATGATCCGGCTGGCAATAGGCCAGTTCACAGGGGAGACACGGTGCCTGCTAGCAAAGCCACCCACCAGAGGAGGGCAAACAGACTTGTGGTTCAGGAACGCGGACTTATAAAAAATATTGGGGGGGCCCGGGAAAGCTCATGAATAATAAATAAGCTCATGAATATGCAAATAAAGTGGCGCCGCCTCCTCGTGAGCGAATAGGGGAGCGTGCTGCGCCTATTAATCAGCTCCAAAGGAAATTGGGTGGAGCTTTTGCTCGGGAGGGAGGGCAGGAGGCATGCAGCCCGCGCCTCCCTGTGCATTTTGGGCTGGGGGAGGGGCGGCGATGGCGCTCTGCTGGAGGGGCGCCGGAGATTATTGGGGGGGCGGAGCCCCCCCAAACGAATTTTTGAGGGGGCTCGGGCCCCCTCAAGCCCCATGGAGTCGGCGCCTATGTTGTGGTTACAACTGAAAATCTGTGGGGTTCAGCTGGTAGGGTTGAAATCAACCAAACGTAATACATAAAACTAAGTTCATAAGAAGAACATGCTGGATCAGGCAATGGCCCATTTAGTACAGCATTCTGCTGCCTGTAGGATGCCAAATACCTGTAGGAAACCCACCAGCAAGACCACTGTACTCTCCCCACCTGTGATTCCTAGCAAGTGGTATTCAGAGACATATTGCTTCTTGCCAATGGAGGTAGAACATATCTATCATGCCTAGTATTTATTCATAACCTTGTTCTAAATGATTTTGTCATGGGATGTGTTTTGTACAAATTTTGTATTCTAAGCAGCGTTCACATTGCTAGCAAAATCTATGGATTGAGTCTTTTATTACATTACCCCAGTATTTTGAGTTTGGATGTGAATCAAAGTATTGCAAATTCAAGATTTACCTCAAATGTTGATTAACAAATGAATCGGAAATAACTTCAAAGCAATATGTCTCCTTTTTATTATTCTGTTACCTTGATGATTATAGATGTAAAAGATCTGGCAAAACATCTACGCCTTGAAAGCACAATACATAAAACAAGCACTGCACATCTTGTAATTAATTAGGTTGATGTTTTTATTTTTGCATTGCCGAGATAGGTATTTTTCTCTTTGTTGCTGTTGATCATAAAAGTGTTACTTTATTTTTAGCCCAATATTGATTGTGTGCTATTAGGATCCTCAGTTTCAACAAGCAACTTCAGATGCAGTGTGAAAAGCAAGGACTGATTTTCCAGCTAGCTAATTCAGTGTCATTATGACTTTGTAGCTTTTAGCTGACCTGCTTTCCATGGTCCACAAAGGCTCTTATGATGCCATGGAGGGGAAAGGGTGAGGGAATGTTCTGCCTAAACCACTTGTGATGCAATGACAAGTGAAGGTTGCAACTGTGTCACACAGTTCAGGCAGGAGTGCAGGGGAGAGAAGCAAATATAACCGATTGAAGTGAAAACATTGCCCGCTCTCAGAGAGTGGAATGGAAAGAGGCTATCCAAGCTAGAACTCTCATGCTGGGTCCTTTGAGCTGTTGTCACACTGATATACTGTTTCAGTTGTCACTGAGGGGCTAGCTCACCCAGGAGATGAGCGAAGGGATGTCTCCACACATTTCAAACCCTCTGCAGCCCAGCATAAGGGTGGTGGTAGAGTGAATCATAGATTTGTAGAATCATAGAGTTGGAAAGGATCCTGAGGGTCATCTACGCCAACGCCCTGCAATGCAGGAATCTTAAGTAGATTATATGTGGCCATCCAGCCTTTGCTTAAAAACCTCCAAGGAAGGAGAGTCCACCACCTCTCATGGGAATCTGTTACACTGTCAAACAGCTCTTACTGTCAGAAAGTTATTCCTGATGTTTAGTTGAAATCTCATTTATTGTAGCTTGAAGACATTCATTTGGGTCCTACCCTGGAGAAAGAGAAAACAAGCAATGAGCATTCTTCCAGATTTTCCTGTGCTGTGTTCATATATCTTCCTATTAATCATTCATTTATCCCACACTTTTCAGTGCATTTCCCTATTACTATCCTAACCTTCAGAAATACAGAAGTGTTTTTTGGGAGCGTGTGTGCGATTTGTTGCACCAGGGTGACAAAGCACTTTAATTCACTTTAATTGTGCAAACTTAAAAGTTCTGGTATGCATTTGCATTCCTTTCTGCAAAATACTGAAAGTCTCAGGTGATCTGAGATTAACATCCACTGAAAATGGCACAGCATTGAGTATGCTACTGAATGGGTCCATATTTGTGTAATTACTAGCGCTCATTTGTTTTTCAATGCTTTAAAAATAACTCCCCAAGTCATAGTTAATATTATTTATCAGGCTCGTGTCTAGAAGCTTCAGTGCCAAGCCCATCTCAACCAGTTGAAATCCCTTCTTCCCCAGCCAGGCTTATGTTATGAAGAATGTCCCCAAATTGGTTCTTATATGTTAAATAACTAATATAAATGAGATTAAGAAAGCAGAGGTCAAGACAAAGAATTATTCAGTGGAAAGTAATTGACTATGAAAACCAAATTAACATCTGGATGTTTTACATGCAGAGGTGAGCATTATGGCAGGAGATGCTCTGTGAACATATGAAATTGTTTTCCGAGAAGTCTCCTGGTGTTTGTTAGATGTCTAATAGCAAAAATGAATTTATTTCTTAATTAACTCTGCCTCAGGAGGCTATTAAAAATAAACCATTAGGTTTTGTTCATACTCAGACAATCCTGATAAATATAAAAGGTCAATTGACTGACCCTGTCCCTTAGGAGATAACTCTACTACCTTACTGCATAGGATGAATCACAAGCTGGAAGTAATCCTGGCTATTTCGCTTGAAGTTTTTAAGGGTTTAAGTATCACAAAATTAATAGATTTTACTTTGCTGTAAAGGTGAGTGTGCTGGAAGGGTGACACTATATAAAAATGTCATTTGTGTGATTAGTGGAATGACTCAAGCGCAGGGGATTAATAGCATATGAATATGTAACTTCTTCAGCAGCTAGAGGGTAAAAGGTTGAAAAAGAGCAGTGATGGCTTACCATTTTGGCTAGTGTGTCACAATTCAGAACTGATTCTTTATTTGGAAATGTAATGGGGGTCGAGGAAAGAAGGTATAATAGGGTCTATGGTCCAAAGAGCTGCTTCAACTCAAAGTAGCGGCTTGCAGAAGCCCAGTGGAACCTTTGAGCTGGATGTGATAATATGTCATAGAGGACACTGTACTGAAGGTCTGAGTGGCCACATAAAGCATTCCGATTCATGAATTTCCCCACCTTGCCTATTGCTTTACCTTCCTGCATAGCTGGGTTCACCCTAGAAAAGATTTCTATAAATTCTGAGCCAATACAAAACTGTGAGTTGCATCCAGCTAAGTTTACTTAGAGTTGTCCCATTAAAATCAATGGACCTAATGTTGACTCATTTTAATGGGTCTACGCTGAGTGCCTAATAATGGATACAACCCCATGTGTTTGCTGCAGGTCTACTACTACAGTACCTTTTCCTTTTCATAGGGTGTAGACCTATGCATAAAAGTAAAATTCATTATTATTCATTATATGGTAAAGAAAATTGATCCTGAATCATAGACATGCAGACTCATATTTAGTCTCTGAAGTTATCATTAATGGATTACATCTACTGTGGGCATAGGAGCCAACTCTTAGGGGCTAAGGTCCTGCCCCCATTGCACAGATGAGGCATGGTGGGAGCCGCCACTCCTGATAAGGATCCTGAATCTTCCCAGGAGCAGTTGGACAGTATAGATTTGGAACAGTGGTTTGCAGAGGGACATAGTTTAGAAGACAAAAGTTGGGAAGAACTGGGTGGTGAACACTTAGGATAAGAAGAACCGAGAAAGAGAGAGTTAACAGACTCCGGTTCGCTGGAAAGTGTCCAGCCGATCAGTCCAAGTGATGAGGGTGACTAGGGGGGAGGGGGGGAAAAACCTTAATTGGGAGCAACTTTACTCTGAGAATGGACTCTTTATTCTTTCGCTGCAATCATTAAAATCTCTTTAAATGGTAAGAGACTATTTTTGTTTTGTTCTGCTTTTCCACGGCCAAAGGGAGGGAGGAAACTGCTTCCCCGAAGCCTGACACCCATAAAGTATCTGAGGTGACAACCCCTCTCAAGTTGAGGGGCACCACATCATGGGTGGGGCAGGACTTATCTGCCCCCCTCAATATTTTATTCACCCTTGACTGTGGGTTTGCTATAGTACTGTGTTTGGTGGATAAATAACCATGAATACTAAGTGCTTCTGACACTTAAGATCAGTTATTTTTCTATATATACTCAGTCTTACCTTTGTTGTTTCACTTTCTTCTACAGAGCATACCTGCTCTTACTGAAGCTGCACAGATAAAATAATAAAATGGTACTGAATGCTTGGATACAATTTTGTGAGTTCTTTGGAAACTCACAACTGAGGAGTCTTAAGTGGAAGCACCAAGTTGTTCGCTTGCTAGAATCCAGTTCCTTCTGCTTTCCTTCCTTTTCTATGATGTGGAAGGACAAGTACCCTCATACTATTTTGTTAATTTCTAAGGAATAAATCAAGAGAAGACTCTTGTTTATAGAAATAAATTGAATTGTACATATTTGGGTGGGGCTGGGGAAATATAGTTAGGGAATTTATGGGTCCTCAATATTATGCTATAATCTCACATTGCAACCCAAGTGGCTCTAATTTGAAAATGATCAGAAATACTTCACAGAATAGGTTAATAGATTAGCTTTTACTAGGCTGAATTATTGTACAATAAAATACATTAATCTAGTACGTGCACATTATGAGAACAATATTTCACAAGCAACTCATTGTATGCAGTGAACTCTGTACTCATATAATTTTTGTCCTGAAACAGTGTGAATTTCAGACTTTCAAACTGCGGAGCAAGCCTAAGGAAGTATTGTTTCTAGGACATTTTGGAAAGAAGACACACATAGCGGCATTCTGACTCGATTCCCATAAGGTTTGTGTGCCCCAATATCCTGGAATAATTCAAATCTCCAGTGGTGCAGGAAGTTCTCAAAAGAGGATGTTTTACTTGAGTGTTGGGATGGGATGGCAGTCAAATCCAACCAAGGCCTGGAGCTCCCATAGGGCATGACCATTTTACCACCACCCTCCCCAAAGCCCCTACCAAAGCAACAGCCTGTCATTGTTTTGGTAGCTACTTGAAGAAGAAGCTGTAGAAATAGGTGGCTATACAGAGTTCTAAAGTGCACTGAGACTACTTCTGGAGGGCTGTAAACAGGGCAAAGGTGACATGCTTGATGGGGCAAGTCTTGGCAGCACCCATCCTTTCTCCCCTGTGTGATTTTCATCACTCAGCATTTTTGAACACCCATATAGAGCTCCAGTAAACTGAAAATGAACATTCTTAAAACCTCAGCCTGGTGAAATTCTGCAAAGAACTCTATGCAGCCGAGCAGAAATATCTACTGAAAAATGGAAGGTTTTACACTTCCATACTCCTATTTTTTCCCAAAGTGCGGATGTTTTTTGGAACCTTTGGAAATGTTAATCACACATTGTATATGAGTGATCCATTTCCTTGAAAAAAATATCCCTGAGCCTGTGCAAGGGGAAAAGCAAATAGCACAATTGGAAGTACTTGTCTGTTCCTCTTGTATATAGTTTCATTTTCAGAAGTTAAATTCTGTGGATTACAACTACAGCTTAGCTCCAAGTTAGTGTTCTTAGTACCACAGCATTAGTTACACTTGAGAAGTTATGGAAAAAAGGCCTTTTCTTGACACAGTGAGACTCACTGCTATACAGTTTGAGAACTCTGGTACTACAGCCAATAGAGCTTATCATACATTGAAGATTACTGATGTAAGCAATTGTTTGTAGAACTGTGTTGCTAATGCAGGGTTCTTTTTTGCAGTGCGATTCACAGAAAACACACGCTGCATTTTTTAATGATAGATTTTCCACAAGAATGAGAGAGAGATCTTAAAGGGTTAATTGAAATGAGTCACTTTTAAAATACTGTAATCCCATAATTTTGCACTATGCATTATTATCCATGGCGATGGAAATATTTAATCCATGGCCAATTAAATATTTGATAAATATTTTGGATAACAAGCTATATTCTTTACAGTTCCAAAGAACCACTTGGGGATGAAGATACTC
Source organism: Podarcis erhardii (assembly GCF_964252035.2). Classification (NCBI taxonomy): domain Eukaryota; kingdom Metazoa; phylum Chordata; class Lepidosauria; order Squamata; family Lacertidae; genus Podarcis; species Podarcis erhardii. Next base: position 50,248,055 of record NC_138508.1, on the reverse strand, counting down.
AAAATAGCCTTTTACCCTTATGTGCTACAAATAACAAAACAGACACGATGTGATAGCTATGTGATCATACCTCCTGATGTTAAAAATAAAAATAAAATCAGCTGTCAGGATGAAGATCCTGAAATTAATTGGAGCAGTGAGGAGCTGGCAGATAGATAGTGTTTAGCTTTTTCTCCCTGTGCTATTTTCTCTGTATACCACAAGCTGTACTATTGCCCCAGTCACTCTTATGTGTCAACAGGGGAGGCCTTTGTGCAGTGGGTAAGGTCTGAGGGAGACACACACCCCTGCCCTAGTGAGCCCATTGTTCTTAGCTACCTGTGGGGGATGCAGTTTCAGGGCCAAGCCACTGAGACTCTTCTCATACACCTGGCTGCAATCTGCTTTCCCCCCTAAAAGGCTCAGGTCAGATCCTGGTGCTTTCTTTGAGGTACACAGTGCTATTACAAGTTGGGGAAGGCAACATGCAGTTGAGCCAGATACCAGTCACCTCACAACCTATTCTTTTATAAGAAGGTTGCGTAGTCAGCTCCCTCTTATTTGTTAGTCCCCTTATGAGGCCTCTCTTTTCCAGGCGGCATTCACATTGGTATTTTTGTTTCTCTGAGGGTGATTGAATATGCCCTAGCTTCAAAACCAATTCTTCACCACAGCCTTATGCCTCTGCAATGTCAGTGGTACAGATTCAAAGTTTATATGCCGTTCAAAGACTGATCAATGGGAAAGGGGCACTAGAATCTTATTCCAACTCTCCCCTGTCAGTGACCCATGTACACTCATGGGTTTTTGAACTTGCAGCCTATTGTTGGTGGCCAGCTCTTCGTTCACCAGGATGGATCATGGCTGATCAGGTGGCTGGGTACTAAGAGCAGCCCTGGGGGGCTTGGGACCATCCCTTAATACAGACTCACTATTTTCACATTGGGGACGCAGGTGGGTAAAAGCCTCAGCGCCTAGGGCTTGCTGATCGAAAGGTCAGCGGTTCGAATCCCTGCGGCGGGGTGCGCTCCCGTTGCTCGGTCCCAGCGCCTGCCAACCTAGCAGTTCGAAAGCACCCCTGGGTGCAAATAGATAAATAGGGACAGCTTACTGGCGGGAAGGTAAACAGCGTTTCCGTGTGCTGCGCTGGCTCGCCAGATGCAGCTTTGTCACACTGGCCACGTGACCCGGAAGTGTCTCCGGACAGCGCTGGCCCTCGGCCTCTTAAGTGAGATGGGCGCACAACCCTAGAGTCTGTCAAGACTGGCCCGTACGGGCAGGGGTACCTTTACCTTTACCTTATTTTCACATTGGCGCTGTTACTTCTGCTGGTACAGGATGGCTTGGAAAATCTGTCACCTCCTGATCAGGTTTGAGCTTGCAAACTTGGATGGAGTTCACCTGCCAGAAAGCGACAATTTACATTTGATTGGAAGATCTTTATTCAGGCCTTCTGCATTGGCTGCAGGGGGTGGTTCGGTTGGTTGGAGTCGGACCATGGTAGGTCCTGCCTTGTGGCAGAACTGGGATTGGGCAGGGTCAACACAGTATAGGGTGGTCCCCATAAGGTGCCTGAGTGGAGTATTTACCACAGCAAACCCAGGTGTGTGTTTGGTATCTGCAGGGCTTTTTTCAGCCGGAACTTGTTGGAACTCAGTTCCGGCACCTCTCAAGTGAGCGCCATTGCCATTATAAGGAAACAGGAGAGGTATTCATGGTTAGTTCCAGCACTTCTTTTTCTGGAAAAATAGTACTGGGTATCTGCCTGGTTGGAATCTGCACCCTGGTCCCCCAGTGGGACCCTGCTTGCTTGGCTTGCACCATGGCAAGGTTCAACAGTGGCCAACTCCCATGGTACTGGTTTGGAGTGATCCAACCCCAGTGGATCCACTCCATCAACATGGGGCTTGAGGAATGATGAACTAATCCTGGGGCCCAGTGCCATGCCAACCATTGTCCTGCCTGCTACTGTCAATAAAGATTTGGCCTGAGTTTATCCCATCACTGTTGTACAGTATGGCTATTTTGCTCCTCTCATGGATCACATAACGTGCCTGCCTGGGCAATTCCATTGGAACTTCTGAAACAGGAACCAAGGAAGCTGCCTTATATTGAGTCAGAGGATTGGTCTAACTCAGTACTGTCTACACTGACCGGCAGTGGCTTTCCAGGGTTTCTGATAGGGGTCTTTCCCAGCTCAGATTGAACCTGGGACCTTCTGCTTTAGCACTGAGCTACAGCCCTTTCCTAGATGTAAAGTAACTCAAAATGAGAGATGGGTGCGTGAGGGTATAAATTTGTTCAAGAGATTTTTGGGACGCAGGGTTAGGTTCCTCCTCCCCTAAAATGGAAAAGAAAGCCCTTTACTCTGTCACATTCTGAAATACCTCCATATTTAAGTGAAATACAAAGTGGCTACTAGATTTTTGTTCCTTGGTTACATCTGGTTGCTGCTTCTCTGTACTCAGCTTTGTGAATTCCTTGAAAGTGAACATATGCGTTCCCTGAGTCAGCTTGTAGGTTGCGCCTCAAAATGAAGCAAAGCATAAAGAGTGCTGAAGAACAAAATTACGGCTGCATTGTTAATGTGTTTTGTTACCAGTGAGAATTTAGAATTTAGTCATGATTCCTTTTTTGTCTTGTGACCTGTCACAAATAATAGATGTTGCCCCAGGCCTACTTTTAATCATGTTTCATTTGTTCTTCAGTACTGCTTGGCTCAGGAAACTGACTCATTTTGATGGTTCACTTACAGTGGTGACAGGAGTATTGACCTTGTTTATTTATTTAGAACATATCATGCCCAGAAAATCTCAAGGCAATATGCATAAAACATTTCTATCACCATCCAAGAGGCGATGGAGGTTGTCATCCTAAACAAATTTAGTGAAGAGTATGTTGGGAATTGCTGGCAATGGCCTAGATCCAAAGAAATGGGTGACAAGTTCTACAGACTTGTGAGGGAACTTAGACTTTCCTTGCTCAAACAGTACCTTTGGTGGGCTGTGTCACCATGCTTTTGTTGTATTTATATTGGTTTTAACACACACGTTGCCAGAGTTATATCCTAATGATTATAAATCCAAGAAGCATCCTCTGGGTGATGTGACAGGTCAGTGCATCTGGCTGTTCACCAGAAGGTTGGTGGTTTGAGCCCACCCTGGGATGGCTGTGGGCAGGATTCCTGCATTGTATGGTGTTGGTCTAGATGACCCCCAATGTCACATCTATGATTCTATGAAAAGGTGGTTTCCCTGAGGATCTGGTTACGTGCAGCAGAAGACTGCCTTTTTAAAGGCCATCTCTTGCAACTCTGTATGTCATCTGACAATTCTAGAAGCAGCAATCAGAGGAACTGAGGGTTATGACTCTCTTTCCCTGTCCTCAACTGCCAAACTTGTTCTGTGGCTGCTCGGTCCATGTCTTAGTACATATGCTACCTTCATTTCCACAGAAGAAGGGAGGAGATAGGTAGACAGCTGTACTCTGTTCTCATCTTTAAGAGACGCGAGGGATGGATATAACTGTGTTAGAAGTTTAACAACTCATAAAATGGACCATTTTGTGGTCTCTAAGTATTGTTGGTTTGTGCAATAAAACAGATAATCTGAAATCTAGAAATTCATGTCCTGCAGTCATTGTAAGTTTCTTTCATAAATTCTTTATTGACGCCTCTGAAAGTAGATAAGATGAAGGGATTTAATTCAAAATGAAGTTGGCCAAGCTTTGGGCATTTTTATCTGGGTTTTCTTTTTGGTGCCACTCTGAACAGTTTTCAAAGGTTTATTAAACTGTGAGACCACCTGTTTTGAAATTAAATGTATTTGCATACAATAAACCTATGTAGGGATAAATTTTACTGCATTTTCAAAGAGAAGAGGGAAACATATACATACGCATTGAGAATGAGGAAAGCCTCTTGTGCTATGCCATAGAAATGGATGAGCATGCAGGTGGGGTGGAGTCTGAGGAAGCTGCAAATGGGTGGATGCACTTTGAAAGGGCATATGTGAAGAATATTTGGAAAATGTGAACTGGGCATTTCCTACACACTCCAAAGCCAGAAGGTGGGGATCATCAGGCCCAGAGAGCAAATAGAGGCCTACAGTCCTGTCTATTTGACTCTTGGGTCTCTCCCACAGACCGCAATTTCCATGAAAGCTTTTTGCCTGGCTGAATGTGTCCCTGAACTCTGATAAAATCTCTTGCTTACATGGAAAGAGAATGGTATCTCTCTTTCTCTCTCTGTGCAGAAACCTCTGGAATCTGCTTGGCTGGAATGTAAGATTCACAGAGCTGGATTCAACTAACCCGTTCTGCTAGCAAAAGCCAGTGTATGGACCCTAGCTAGCACAACAGGGCTCCCCCCCCCCTACAAAAACTTGTTTCCCCTGCCTACCTGAAATCTGCTGTGGAAGGTTTGGAAAATCCTTATAACAGCATATGAGAGGAGAGGTGATATTGTTACATCAGGCCAGAATAAATGTTTATGCTGATCTCCGTAGCACTATATTGAATTTCACCCACAATTTTTCATCTTTACTGTTCATTTCTTACTTCATATAAGGCAGAGTTACTCCTAAGCATGTGTGATTGGCTTTATTGGAGTGTGTCTACAGCTGCTTATTAGAATCATAGAGCTGGAAGGGACCACGAGGATCATCTAGTCCAACCCCCTGCAATGCAGGAATCTTTTGCCCAACCAAAGGCTCGAACCCACAACCCTGAGATCTCATGCTCTATCGATTGAGCTGCAAGGCTGTTATTGAGCTGCAAGGCTGTTATTAATTAATTAATTATGTGGCTGTTGATCATTAAAATCCACTGGGTGCCTTACAAAAACAAAGCAAAACAAAAAACCCTTCATCCAATAGTTAAGGATGCAACAATTAAAACAACATAGTAAAATAAGATCAGTAAAAACAGCCTCTCCCTAACTACAGAGGATGTAATTTTGACAGAGCCAAGGACACTAGCTACATTTTAAGGTTCTCTATGCGATGCGTGAGCATTCGAACCTTAAATTGTCTTAAGCAGATTTTTTTTCTAAAGAGAAACTTAACTTGCAGCACCTGTGCAACCAATGTAGGAAATGTCTTTATCTTTCAGTTGGTGCCATTATATGTTTGACACCGAAGAAACAGCAAACAGTAATTAAGCACAGGATTTATGTTCTCCATATGCATTTTATAAAATAGGAAAGGTTGCCTTGGTAAACACTTTCCTCCCCCTATTGCAGCTGTAATTTACTTTACCAGAATGCCTGAATTAAAATGAATGCAGCTACAGCAAAAAAATAAATAAATCCAAGATTGACAGCAATTCAGAAGCAACAACTTTATTCATAAAATTTAGACACTTGTTCCTTGTTAATCCTCCCAACACAACATCTGGATTTTAATCTTCAGGCTAAAAGGATCACAGATGTTTTGAGAAAGAAGGTAAAAACAACACAATATTTTGATAAATTAGAGAAATGGGCACGATGTTGCAGTTATTGTAGTTAAAACCCAGAAACGCATGGCAAGAATGAAGCAACAAACACATAAGTACAGTTTGTGGAATGTTTGCCTAGGCATTTAATTAACACAGGTAGTACCTGGTGCCAAACAGAAGTCAGGGACAAAATAACAATGACTGCCTCTGAATGTGAACATCACTTACTGCAATAAAATAAAATAAAATAATTTTAATCAGATCAAACCTTGCTTCAGATCTAGGCTTGATTACTTCTACTCGGGCCCAATTTGTATGTGGATTATAGTAACATGTTGGGTTACCCTGTGAAAGCTGAAGGGGATCCTGGAAAATCAGGGTTCAGGATAATGTGGGGAGCCTCCAGGAGTACAAGCTTCCCTGTTTTACCCTCTGAATCATGGAGGAATGAAAAGGGGTGTGGGCAGAAATAGTTCCCACCCTCCATCCCATCATGTGTTTGTTTAACTCAAAATATGAATGCTTGAATATGGCTTTTGGGAAACTGTCTAAGCAGAACATTCTATTCTGAAGGCCCTTCTTCAAGTCCCCTATCAATGGATGGACATTTGTAGTAGGACCTTCTTGCTTGTGGTATCTGGAATGTGGACTAGCCTCTTTAAGAACAACTAAGTCAGTTAGCTTGGTCAGTTAGATAAGGTTAAGTTCAGCTGGTGGTTGTTGCACATATATGGATGTGGTTCTTAATGAAGTAGTTGGTTGTGGACATCTGCTGTCTCGAGAGACAATGGAGTATGCTTCTGGAAGTAAAGTCAAACTGCTGCGTTAGCAGCACCGAAGAGACCTTCCCAGGGCACAAGCCTGGACAGTGTGTATGGAGGTCCTGGGCGGCCCAGACAATGTGGTCTAAAGGAAAGCAGAGCAATATATTTGGCACCAGTTAGCCTTCAGGAGTTGCTGGAAAGAAGCATACACAATACCATCCAAACATCTTAGGGACTCCACTCCAGATTTATGTACAGTTTACTCCTTAGCCTTTTCTTTTCCTAAATATATATTGCAATGCAGCAAAGATTTAAGATCAGAGTTTTCCTTTTCCTCGGTGGACTACCTTCCCAGGTTGACAAGCCCCATGTGCCCTTCACTTCCCTCTACAACAAATGCAGAAACCACCTTCTTGACCATTGGACTTACTACTGGTCTTGCCTGCTCATTCCACCAGAGCCTGTCTTCACATGCAGGAAATCCCTCATTCACTGAGGATTTGAGACCTCTAGATTGCATCTGGGACTTATTGTAGATAGATGTGAAATAAACTGTGTGAATGTACTATGGGGTATTTTAGGGCTCCATATCCTTTATCTTCCTGATGTGGGTAGCTGAGAAAAGAAAGAGGGAGAGGTTTGAGTTCGGCAAGAAATGACATATTCTCCAACATTTCTCCCAATGTCCCCTCTTGCTCCTCTACAGTACTGCAAATGCCCCCTTAAATGCCACCCACTTCCATCTGCTCCTGTCCTATTCTTCCTCTCTCCAGCTTTCTTGCCCTGGACACCAGAGCCAGCAAACTGCCACCCACACCCGCATACCTCCCTCCCTCCCATTTTCCTCCAAATTATACCTTCTCCCACTTTCCGCCTACCTCTTCCCCAGTTCCTCTGTTCTCTCTTCCCTCCCCACTTCCTTCAGTTACTAGAGACCTTTCTCCAAGGCCTTCCCCAAGTCATATACTACAGACACGACTCCTCTCCTTTTGCTTCCACCCCCCTCTTCCTTCTTCCACCCGTGCTTTTAGAAACACAGTCGATGAAAACAGAGTAATGATAGACTGCTGCACATAAAGGGATTGAAATAAATATACATTACTTAATTAATTGATTAAACAAACCCTGTTTTTTAAAGAGCAGCGCCCATTACAAATAGCTTCCAAAGCATCTTGGATATTTATTGCCAATTTCCCCCAGTCAAGGAACCAGTGATAACCATGGATTTTTCTCATCCCTAGTTAAAGCCATTTAGAGCTAGATAAGACCTGATAGAATTTCCTTCTACAAAGACAGCAAATGAATAAGATGGACACAGAAATAAAGCTTGAGTGTCTGTGTGGAAATGATAGCAAGATAAACATCGTTAAATTTAGTTGGGAAGAAAATAACAGCACAGAAATTAGGCTGCCTGACAATAAATGGATCAAAGAGCTGTATCATTGTAGAATATTCAGTGCCACACAAAGACTGAATCTTTTGTCATAAATTCTGAAGTAGATATAACATTGCAGAAATCATCTTTTTTTTGGGGGGGGGCAACATTTTATTTTAGGAAAACTGACACTAAGCAATATATCCAAGCCCAACTGAAACTTTGGCTCATGAACAGATACCGTATAGGGATTTCTATAAATTGTGCTAAAACTGGGGTCTGCAAAATGGCGCTTATGGAAACCACATGGTCTCATACACTTCCCATGGTGCTTGCCAAGGCCTCCTGCCCCCCCCTTTTTTAACATTAAGGCACACATATACCGTCACTCTCTTACCTTTTTTTTGCCTCAGGGTGGTTTCTGGACCCCACGATGGATCCTGTTGTTTTAGGTCTAAGCATAACCAGTTTTTCTTTTGTGAAATGGGTATTTTATAGGTGACCAGAATAGTTTCCAAATGTATCCAATGTATCCATGTGCCTTCTGTGCTAAAGACTCATGTGCTAGAGAGATTACTGATGATTTCTGTCATAGAATCATAGAACTGTAGAGTTGGAAGGGACCCTGAGGATCATCTAGTCCAACCCCCTGCAATGCAGGAATATGCAGCTGGTCCATACAGGGATCGAACCTGCAACCTTGGCGTTATCAGCACCATGGTCTAACCAACTGAGCTATCCAGGCTCATCACTAGGGGGCATGTCAGAAATCAAATGAATGTCGGAATTATACAACTAAACACACACACACACACACACACACACACACACGTATCCAGCACAAGTAAGGCAACAGGTTTACTTATTCAGATATCAAATTAAACTAGAGCTAATATAAAAAATGAACTCAGAAGTCCTGGATCCTTGCCCCAATTTTCACACAGAATTATAAGTAAGCCTGAGCCTGCTGCAGAATGTTCCCTCTCATAACTGTTCCTATAATATTGAATGATGATCCTCCTTGGGATAGTTTAGTGCTGATGCTGCTCCTGACTCAATGCAGATGCCCTCAGTGTGATTGCATCCAGCTGTAGGGTAGATCATACAGATCATTTGTTCATTGGATAAGCTGTCATCCCTGCTGTGTAGCGCACTTATGGAAAGGCTCAGTTTCACAAACAAATGGGAAAATCTGTCAATTTCCCTCCAGTTTTTCCAGCCTTATGTTTGTGACCTATTTCTGTATCTATTACATTTTTTAAAAAAAACGCAAACAAAAACAAACCAAAATGGTCTGTGCAAAAAATAATGCACATTTCCATGCATATTTCTCATAACATACACATTTGGCTCACTATGCTTAATAAAACATTTAGAAATGTGTTATTTCCCCATACTTAGGGATTTTTCCACAGTACATTCACTAATATACAAATTTTCACACATTTCTTGGTTTGTGAACCACATTGCAAGTTTTGGTGAAAAATTGACATTTTTGAAAGATAGCTTTGTTTTGGTTCATGTATCAGTTTGTGATATGTGAATTAGGTGGGAATTCTATAAATGCAAATAGAAAAAGAAATCTCCACCATACCTAGTTGCACTGGTGCACACAGCAACTGGGGCAGCTTTAGATAATTACTAGAGTATGAAAGTGCATGTGTGCCACAACAAATGCAAGATATGATATTTATTTCTAAAATGGTCTTCTAACACACAACAGTGGCACTTTATCTAGCTTTTATAGTCATCCTGGATTGGGATCAGAAGCCACTGCAGCTTCTGCCAAACCAGGATGTTCTGCTTAAAACGGGACACTTGGAGGGTATGTGAATGCAACCAGAAATTAGCTTTCTGATTTTGACCAGAGTCCATCTAGTTAAATCTCCTTTGTCCTACAGTTGCCTCCCTAAGGCTTCCAAGAAGTGAACAAACAGGGCACAAATAGTTCCACTCCCACACCATTTGTGCCTGAGAAACTAATAGTCAGAGGCTTACTACCTCTGAATTTTTAGTTCTCTTAGCAAAAGGAGTACCCACGAAGGAAGAGAAAGCCTGGCTTCAACTCAATTATTCAGGCTTAGATGACTGTACAACTTCTTCTGCAATTAAATGAAGTGTAAAGAATTCATTCAGCTCCTCCACTCTTTCCCTGTCCTCCTTTAGCATCCTTTTGCACCTTTGTCATTGAAACAGTCCACACCTGCTAGAAGCAGGTATCCAGCTTTTGACAGATTTAAAGAAATTTTAACTAACTTAACATTTCTAGCAATGTGTTCTTCAGATTCATTTTTGTTGTTTGTCTCAAATGCAACTTACACTTGTAAGTTCCTTTTTGTTATCTTACTTGGGCAAGACTCGTACTTGGTGATTTGCAGAGCATCCTTTATTCTGCTCATTAACGGCACCGACTTCCTCCAGAATTAATCCATGGCATTCATTCAATCCAAACATCTACTATAGTGGTTTTAAATAAGCTTCAAATGTCCTGAAAAGATGTCACTTTCTTGACTTTCCTTTTCAATTCCCTTATGAGGGATTACCTGAGATTTGAGAAGTTTCCGCTCTTGAAACTAGATATAACTGTGTTGAACTTTCAGAGCAATGTTCCACTTATAAATGGATGAGTCAGTAGTCATTGGTTTCTACACAATGGCCAAATTCTGTGATGTGAGTGTGTATCCAGTTACTGTAGTCATAGAGTGGAACTAATGCTACCGCCATCATAGGAATCGGAGCATCAATATATATTCCACCCACAGGAAGCTGTTCAGCACAAACACAAGCTCAGCTGGGGCAAGGATCTAGTCTGCTTTTATGGGTTTTTCAAGAAAATCATGCAGGGTCAACTCATGTGCAAACTAAAATGGAAATGAAAATTCCTCTACGGTTTTGCAATCTTCTTTACACGTTGCAAAAGTGGGGAGGCATGATTTGTCATTTGGGACAGCTGCCAGTCAATTTTAATATATATGAAGAATGTCCCTAGGAATGACACTACGTCATCACTACTGGGACATTCTCAGTGAGAAATGTCCCGGGACTTGCTGTTTGTTGCAATTCTGTTACTTCTTGGAGTGGCAGGAAAGATTTTTACCCACCGTCTCTCAATAAACCCCAATAAACTACCACAATAAACCCCTCGCCCCCGAAATGATGAGGACTCTTTGTGTAGCTAAAGTCCCCAAAGTACCTCCCATTTTCACAGGAGACCAGTAGCCTGGTGAAAGTGGAGTTTATTTTCAGTCAAGCATTTGCATATGTCTGGCATCTTCATCAGTAGAAATCAGAATTATCATTACACTTTTTTTTTTTGATGAATGGGGATTTCCTTGAGAAATATTTTAGGAATAATTGGTTTAATATGTTTTCTTTTATTGTGGAATGTTGCTGAATTGTAATTCTAAGTTTTAAAATTCTGTATCGTTGCTCCTTTTCTCTTTTGTTTTTAATTGTGAGATATTTTGTACTGGCATTTGGTCAGAAAAGCTGCTTAAAATATTTTAAATAAAAATAAAAATGTATATCACAATAAAACTTTAATTAAATATTATGCTGTTAGGAATAACCTTATGCCACTGGCTACTTAGATTTTTGTAGATGGAAGGACATTATAAAACATAGTTTCAGCTGGCCAAAATAAGTATTAGTTTTGTCTAGCACTGCAGAGGCTTTTAAAAATAACCCTTGTTTCTGCCCCCCATCATAGATGTTGACAAGTTGAATGAATGATTCCAAATAACCCAAGGTTAAGTATTTCATGTACAGTACTACACATATTCCTATAACATAGCAGTTCTATCCAGAAATAGCACTGTAATCATTTGATTAAATGATTGAGTGAAACACTCATTCTGTAAAATGACTAAAAATTGCACTCTCCGATCAATGATGGGTTTTACATTATGAACAAATGGACATGTTAAAATATAATGAAATGTAATATCATGCTGTATAAGTACATTATTAATTGTATGAAATGATAAAAATTGATCACAAAGTGGGCTACATGTCCCATATTTATTCTGAAATATATCATTATAGGAAAAGGATTATGTGAAAGAAAACTGATGGGCACTGAGCTAGTTTCGGTTGCAATTAGCTGCGGTTTGCCAAATTCATATGAAAAATGTGCTAGTATAACAATAAAAAATAGCATTTAAGTATCGTAAGATGTATTTTAAAGAATAAGTACTTAACTAACAGGGTTCATGGACCTCTGAAGCCAGCCTTTATAGAGTTCTTGTTGTAAAGTACAAATTAATTAGATATCAAAATGCCACCTGCAGTGAATAAAATCCCTAAATACTTAAGTGGGAACAGTGCATTAGCCAAGGTATTTAGGGGAACAAATTCTTCTGTAGTACTCTTCTTATAAGCAGCAACGGAAGGCTGAAAAGGATGCTGCAGAAATGATTAAGATCCTCCTTGATGAAATTATTTATCAGTACCTAAAGTACAGGACATTTCCCTGTGGTTCTTAACTAGTTCTTAATTATAGTCACCTATCCATGCAACCAAAAAGATCGGGGCGGGGGGGGGGGGGCTTGCTGAAATCCTGATTATGTTCTTATATGAGACCAGTTCATAGGATAACCCTCACTAGCACCGTTCTTTCGTAAATTGCATGGGGAACCTCCATGTGAAAAATATGCTCTCTACTTCATAATTTATGCCCTACCCCATGGATGGCAGAAGTATATAACTTGACAAACCAGTCCATATGGCTGTTCTACCCCCGATGGGATGGAGGGAAAAGTAGTTATATCCAAGGTATTCTGACACTCAAAATCGATATAAAATGGCAGTAAGTAAGGTGCTTTCAGATGTCCTTCATGCAAAATTGAAATTGGGCGTCTTAATTCTAGCTGCTAGTTGATCTGCTAGTATTGTTTCTGTATTGCATTGAGTCAATCTTCACTTTCATTTTGGTACTGCCTTTGAAGTGACTTGTAAATCATTCAAGTAAGCTGCAGCAATTAGGGATTTTTAAATATTAAGCATTTTTTCTAAGTTCTAGAGCCCTTACAAATGGTCACATTGTCTCAAGAAGAGTTATTGTACTGCAGGATAGCTTGGTGATTTATGGCGTCCTACCAAATAGTAAAGTGAATTCTGCCACTCAATTCTGCCACTTTGAGGTCCATATGTGGTGAGAGTCATGTACAGGTTAGATAAGCCTTGTCCAACCTAGTGGTTCTCTAGGCCTTTTAGACTACAACTCCCACCATCCCTGACAATTGGCTGTTGAGGTGATGGGAGTTGTGGTCCAAAGCATATGGTTGGACAAATCTTTCTTAGAAACTTCTTTAATTGATTCAAATGTTGCTTTTGTTATTGTACTGTACTGTTCACATGACTGTACATTTCAAACAAGGTGCCGTCAACTGCTCCAAATGAAATGAACAATGTTCAGCTATTGACCTTCTGCTGCTAACAAGCACAAGCTGAAATGGTAAAAGGTGAGTAAAGTGCGTGGTAAAAAATTATATGCTAAAATCCATTAGCAGGTAATCATTCACTTTCTGCTTAGTAGATGATTTTGTATCCTATAGTCATGATTAAAAACTGTTTCCTTCCCCCCTCATGCTTTGTATAATTCTCAGATATTCTACCTTCTCAGAAGAGTCAGGTCCCTTGCAGTTATTCTCTGTGCAAAATAATCCAGATGTAGCCACCCATCCTCACTCTACTTTGATACACCATTCTCAAATCAATTTACTAGATCAGCTAACAGAATCACAACAAGTGCACGGGAACACCTTTAAAAGGAGCTCTTATGTTTACAATGTGTAGCTCCCCCCCCCCGTCTCAGTCACTTTTTACAAATTGTTTAGGTGTTGGAATTTTAATAAGGCTGTTGATATTACAGGCTGAGGCAAAAAATACAGATTGAATTGGGCACTGAGTGACATCTGAATGATGAAAGCCTAGGCTTTCAATAATCTAATACTGTTAGGCTGTGCTGAGAACTAAACAGTGTATTTAAATAATAAAAAAGTGCTTCCCTTTAGGATATACCTTTGCATATCCATTTTGCATAAGACTTTGAAGCATATTTTGTTTTCTGTAGTATTATGTGATTCATGGGCATTATGTACAGTTATTGTATAGTCCCTACAAACGGTATTGCAATAGCTGTTGGCATCTGTCTGTCTTGGGAGACAATGGAGGGGTGAGCCTTTGGGAGTGAAGTCAAACTGCTGAAAGCTTGCAGTACATTCCGTGGCTGTAGAGACCGATGTGGAAGAGACATGTTTTGTTGCAGCTGGGGCAGATGAAGGCATCCAGTTGTGCTACTGCAGATGCAGCATGGCATTTCTTCTCTCTGTGCTCCTCCCAGCAGTGGTCATTCCTTCTTGGTATTGCAGTACTTGAGAGAATATTATATCAATTAAACTGTAATAAGTTTATGACGTCTCCTTCATACGATTTGGAATTATATATCAACAATATAGATTAAATGTGTCCAATTACACAAAATGCTTATCCCTACCATGGATGCAGACCAATACCTTCAGCACCCACCACAGGGCAATAACAAGACAGCCACATTAGAAAAATTGCTTTGGTGAAGCCCAGTTCACCAGAACAATTGTGAATGCTTAGTTTTGCCATCCCATTGACAGGTGGCTAATGTACATCCATAGCAAGGTGGGTTGGGGGGAGGGAAGGCTGGGCCTCCTTTTGCAGGGCGAGAGTGGAACAGAATGGAGAAGTTCTGGTCTGCTCCAGAGCTGTAATTCCATGGATTTAGGTGACAGAACTGACTGGCCCAGTGGCAAGTCATAAGCTGTGGCCAAACAGTAAGCCAGAGCAGATGTTTGCCTGAGGACTCCTACTAAGCAGGGACCTGTAGCTTGTATTCCTGCATCTTTCTCAATTATATAGCAAATAGAAGTAACCTGATATTTTCAAAGTGTCAAACATTCTTTATGATGTATGTTACAGTGACCACATGCTTTGACTGATTTTCCCACCCTTAAGGATCATTTTCTTTTGATTATCTGCAATGGTATCAAGTTTGTTTCATGCTTCGCAGTATGGATTATCCTGTTTTTCATCTGCTTTTCTTTCTTTCTTTTTCAGTAAAGTCATATTCTATGTTAAATTACAGAAGTCACTCAACCAGATTAAATGTCACTATATCAGCCTCGGCGGTGGATCAATGCTGTAAAGGCATTCAACCTGATAACATTAATCCTTCACTCTCTTTGGTATCATGAGTTTGATTTCCCAGTGAGAAATTGAACTTGCAAGAGATGGCAGTGATAGAAGTGTAAATCTCTACAGTAATGCCAGTGAAAATTTATTCTTAGTATGTGGAATAAGAAATGGATTAGAGTGTATCCTTATGCATGGATCAGGGATGCGGGTGGCGCTGTGGGTAAAACCTCAGGGCCTAGGACTTGCCGATCGTATGGTCGGCGGTTTGAATCCCCGCAGCAGGGTGAGCTCCCGTCATTCAGTCCCAGCTCCTGCCCACCTAGCAGTTCGAAAGCACCCCTAAGTGCAAGTAGATAAATAGGTACCGCTTTATAGCGGGAAGCTAAATGGCGTTTCCGTGCGCTGCTCTGGTGCTGGCTCGCCAGAGCAGCTTCGTCACGCTGGCCACGTCACCCGGAAGTGTCTTCGGACAGCGCTGGCTCCCAGCCTCTTAAGCGAGATGAGCGTGCAACCCCAGAGTCGGTCACGACTGGCCCGTACGGGCAGGGGTACCTTATGCATGGATCACCCCCTGGCTAGATTAATGTAGTGAATGGTATTTTGGATGGTGATTGTGATTTTTGATATTTATTTATTTATTGTAAGGGAGATGGGTTTGCCGCATTTCGGCAGCAAGAGGTGGGAAGGGTGCTTGAAGAGTCTTAATATAGCAGCAGTTCAGATATTTTTTTAAAAAACAAAAAACGAAACAAAAACAAAATGCAGAACAAGATGTTCTGCAGCAGCAACTGTAGCTGCCATATCTATAGGTGTCATTTTCCAAAGGCATGTTTTCTTCTTCTTCATAGAATTCCTGCTGAGAGAAATAGAATGTCATTAAGTCCCATGATGTCCAAAGGGATTAGCTGCCTCTGATGGCACCCTCAGCACTAGTACACAACCCTCAGACTGCCTCAGGAATACTCTTAAATATGTACTAATTTTTTTGTTTGTTTTGGGGAGTTTTGAGGATTTTCTATTAAAAATCCACCTGGAAACAGGACAGGGAAGACTTAGTTCCCTCCCCTCTGAGAACTGGGATCGACCAGATTTTAATGGACCTATCTATTCCTTCTGATACACCAGTTGTGACTCATCTAAAGGGATTTGACCACATGCTAGTTATTAGTGCTAGGAATGAACTAGTTTACTAAACCAAACTTTACTTAACTAGTTCAAAGATCTCTGAACTACACCTGAAAGTAGTTTTCATAATTGCTGAGTGAACGGAACATGAATTAAGTTCATTTTGGGGTAGAAAGCTGAATTATTTCTCTTCAAATTAATTTTCTTACAGGTTTTTTTTAAAAAAAAACAACCCCAAAACACTCCAGACTCTTTTAAGCTTAAAGATCACAACTGAAATGAATCAAACAATTCACATTCCACTGGCTATGTGGTTTCATATTTTCTTAGACTTAATAGCGTATTGTAAGGGACGTGGGTGGCGCTGTGGGTTAAACCACAGAGCCTAGGGCTTGGCTATCAGAATGTTGACGGTTCAAATCCCCGCGACGGGGTGAGCTCCTGTTGCCCGGTCCCTGCTCCTGCCAACCTAGCAGTTTGAAAGCATGTCAAAGTGCAAGTAGATAAATAGGTACCTCTCCGGCGAGAAGGTAAACGGCGTTTCCGTGCACTGCTCTGGTTCGCCAGAAGTGGCTTAGTCATGCTGGCCACACGACCTGGAAGCTGTACGCTAGCTCCCTCGGCTAATAAAGCAAGATGAGCGGCACAACCCCAGAGTCGTCCACAACTGGACCTAATGGTCAGGGGTCCCTTTACCTTTAAGGTTCTTGATGCTGAACTTTTTTTTTTTTTTTTGCCAAGGATCATTTGGATGAACTTGAACTGTGAACTGAACATGAACCAAACTATTTCATTTAACAAAAGAAATTAACATGAACTAGCATTATCTCCTTTGGGGGCATTTATTGAGGTTTTTATTAATATCATAGTTTATCTGGCTGTTAAGTGTTTGATGCTGCTAGGTAATAATTGTTTGGATTTAACTGTGGAGGCAACCGTGTACCCCCGTTTGTGCAAAATAATGATCATTGAATAATTGTTTCAGCACTAGTTTATGCACTCTTACATCACACACTTACACAGATTGATTGGTATAGTAAAAGATAGTGTTTCATCTGCTTTCCCCCCTTTGTATTAGATAAAGTAGACTGCCCAACAGACCGCAGACCTGAAAACTCTGGCAATTAATTAACTTTTCTGTAAATGGAACTACTCTCATTGTATTATACTTTATAGCATTTCTCTGTGTGTGTGTGTGCGTTGAAAATGTAGCCTGATTAATAGAATTGCTCAAATTAATTTTTCATCCCAAAGTGGAAGCTAATGGAAGCTAGTGGAAAATAGAGTAAAGCAGCTTTGCAACAGATCAATGAACTTGATGGATTATTATTATTATTATTATTATTATTATTATTATTATGTCACACTATAGAATTGCAGTTCACAGGAAACAAAGATGCTGCCTCTTGCATTATTTATAAATAATGAAGTATCATAACAAAACAGTATTAAGAAACAAAGAAAACACAGCAGAAGGAGAAATAACTGTTTTAGAGCAATTTGGGTTATCATGTTATTTTCCAAGCATATGAAATATTGAATACATTTCTACATTTCAGCAATTCAGGCAAAGATTAATAATGCAGCTTTCTTTTTCTTCTTCCACTAAACGTATTTTTGGGGGCGTGTGACAGAAGTCAGCCTGTAAAATCAATGAGAAAATTATGGACTACTAAATAAAGGAACAACAACATGAATCTAATCACACAAAGGACCTTTGTTCATGCGTTTAAAACTATCTACTTGGTGGGATGTCTTTATGCAGATGTCTCTGGTGCCTAAATAGCAGGCAGGGTGGTAAGAAAGTGGTAAGAAACTGAAAGATATACAGTGGTACCTCGGGTTAAGAACTCAATTCGTTCTGGAGGTCCGTTCTTAGGTTGAAACTGTTCTTAACCTGAGGTACCACTTTAGCTAATGGGGCTTCCTGCTGCCACTGCGCCGCCACCACACAATTTCTGTTCTCATCCTGAAGCAAAGTTCTTAACCTGAGGTACTATTTCTGGGTTAGTGGAGTCTGTAAGCTGAAGCCTCTGCAACCTGAAGCGTCTGTAACCTGAGGTACCACTGTAATCCATTCTTCACTCCAGCCCCCAAATACTGGGGAAAGCAATAACATCCCAGGCAACAATTGTGCATCATGTACCCTTCCTTCATGTCATTACTGGTAATGGAGGGTAATTGACTGGTTGCCTTAGTCCTGTAGAAGTGAAGTCATTCAGGGAAGTGCTAGAAAGAGAGTCAGCTTTTCTCTCACACACATCCTTGAGCTCTTATTCCTGTATAAATTCAACTGATGCAAAAGCATGGTCGATGAGCAAGGAATTGTGGTTTCAGTGTTTCTCCCCCAACTCCTTGCTCTGTCCCTCAAGATTTTCATTTGCTGTTTTGCCCTGGAACCAAAGTTGTTTGCAGAAGAAAAACTCTGCAGAGTCTAGCACCTTTGTGAACCAGGGGTATATTTGGACTGATTGACTACAAGGTTTTGCAAACAAGATTTACAAGAGTTACATATTTCTCTTTGGACCAAGAGGAAGTGCTGTTGGTCCTTGAATTAAACAGAATACTTATTCATTTTGCTCTGTGGGTATCTGTTGTTCTTGTGTTGTGCTTTCCATTGTTTCCCCTTGTTCATTTCAAATCTCTGTAAATTTTATTCCAAGTAAACCCTGTAGCACCCATGCAGACAAAGGTCTTGATCTTTAGCAGGTGGCTGAGAGGAAGTGAGAAACAAGGGAATGCTGAGTGGAAACACCCTTGGAAGGTTATTGTCTCATCTTAAATGCTATATGGACATAGTGCTAACCTCTCTGGAATCCCTTTACCTTTTGGTTTGTTGAGGCCTACTTAAATTTCCACAGCCAACTTTTCCATGTAGGTGAAGTGGTTATTGGTGGCAAGAGGTTCTGAAGCTTAGAGGGAACAGTTGTTTGACAGACTTGAATCAGCAGAAACACTCCTTCTGTTTATGCTGAGTGGAATGTCATATATCATTCAATGTGTATATCATCCTCTAAGGAGACTGACATGGACTGTGATTAACTTATACACCTGATCATATATGCAGATTCTTACTATACAAGACCATACAGTAATATAAAACCCAAAACAGTGATATATATTAGTTTTGGTAGGTGGCTGGTGTTTTAATGTAGATTACTTGAATTAGAAGCTTTCTAAAATTATGGGGAGTGTATGTGCAAGTGTTAAATTTGCAGCTTGGGGCTGAGGTGACTGTCTGAAGAGAAGACAATTAGAATTGTTACTCAGGTTCCACTGAGATGAACTGGAAGTTAATGGGACTATGACAAGATTCTATCTGCCTTGTCTTGGAATAAGCCCATTTCCTGAACTTTCTGTGGAGCAATTAACAGGGCTGCACAGATTACACAGCCTGAGAATCTGTTCCATAATGTCAAAAAATGTGAAAGGTGTCACATCATGAAAGAAACAAACAGAGGTCAGTCTGTTCATTGATTAGATAACCTGAACTCTACACTAGAACCTTTAATGGTAGTATAGACCTTGCTCTTTTGTTCCCAATTATATTCATTGGCTTCAGAAAGATCTTGACTTGTTCTTTCTGCTTCACAACCACTTAATAATGTGCAGTAAAAGTTCTGTTGACAATTCATATAAAGCAATTATAAACCTGACAAAACATTGCTAACAGGTTCATGAGGTCAAAATAAAAAAAGCCAAGAGGTATATCATGTCTGATTTTCTTGTAATGAGTACAGTATTTACTAAGGAATGGACACAAGCACATTTTACCACTTTCATGAAGGGAACCTTTTCTTCATATTAGCTTCTGTCAGTAGCTTATAAGCATTGGTTAAACAATCAATAATAAATCCTGGATTTTTTAAAAAAAGAAAAGACCTCACAAAATCAAAGTTCAATTATACACATTTTTGTATGCATTTCCTCTTTAAAAGAAACATTTTGTATGATTTTCCCACATTTTTTAAAAAAAATCAACACTGAACTTAAAAAAAATCAAAAAGTGTCCTATCCAAATAATAACTGCATTCTAATATATGAATCATAGAATCGTAGAGTTGTAGAGTTGTAAGGGATCCCAGGGATCATCTAATCCAATCCCCTACTTAAAATTACAGATTGAACAGGTTTATACTTCATTGCTAGCTATGAAACTGCAATAAAGTGTTTTGGGATTTTTTACATTTTTGTAACCACAAAGTTAAAATTAGAAATGTACAGGACGTCTCTCTCTGTGTGTGTGTGTGTGTGTGTGTGTGTGTGTGTGTGTGTGTGTTGGGAGGAGGCACTAGAAGAGGAGGGTGTCACTAGGACTTGGGATGGAGACTTCAAGCACAGGGAACTTGATCGCCTAGTCCATTCTGCCACCTCTCTTCATGCCCCACACCTGATGTCACATATGGCATCACATATTTGGTCCAGAACAATGACTTGCAGCACAATCCTAAGCATGTTTACTATGATGTAATCTCACCAACAATGGAACTCACTCCCTAATAAGTTTTTTGTTTTTGTTTTTAGGATTTCAGTCATTAACAGGAAGGTGTGTTACTAACTGGTGTGTAAAAGTAATTTCAACACAGGATGTGTTGTAACCAAATCTCTATTTTAAAAAGTGCTAAGACTGTCATTGCATTGAATCAGAATGGGACTGACTCTATATCAAAGTTTATATTCAAAATAATATCTTGCATACACAAACATACAAACTACTTCTAATTATTGGCTAATAATTTATTGGTTGTCTTTATTTTTATTTTATTTTTCAGCAAAAGTTTGGGTTTTTCTTCTTTGACAAGTTGTTGGTATCTGTATTTACTTATGTTTTTGAAGCTATGTGGATGCACCTTTTTCATATCATATTGCGTCTGTTACTTTCAGCTGCTTAATCTTTCTAAGATTCATTTTCCCCCTTCCATTGACACCTCTCATCCTTTAATTCACCCTTTGGTTTTTTATCTCAACTGGATTATTGAAATTCTTTGCTTCTTGGTTTGTCCTTATCTCATCTAAGGCTCTTTCTACTTGCATTTTATTCTATTGCTAGTTTTAGATTCCATTCCACAATATTGATCATTTCTCTCCATTGCTGTTTTCTCTCATTGATTACCTTATCCCTTCTGTATACAGTACAACAATTTATTAACTTTTTGGTACATCTATTCCATAGCTCCCTCGTATCTTTATTCTCTGACTTCAATTTATTGTCCTCCTCAATCTCTTCATTTTTCTTTCTAAATCATGGTTACTTTTAATCTCATTGGGTTTTCTCTCTTTGTACTGTTTTACCTTGTCCTTTTTCTTTTCTTTTTGTTTCAAACACACTGTTTGAGATTTCTTCATTTAGATGCTTTTTAAACAGCTTAATTACATCAGCTAGAAGGAGTTCCACAAAATTGGATCTACAATACTGAGTGCAAAGCTCCTGGTGGATATGAGCCACACACCCTAACAGTGACTCCCAAAAGACCTCAGTGATCAGGCAGGAATATAAGGAGTCAGGTGTTCCTGACCCAGTCCTGGATCCAATTCGGTAAGGGCCTTGTACAAGAATACAAGAAAATTGAGCTGGTCTCAGTAGTAAATAGTACAAGCTTTCAGCCAGCAGAATTACATGCTGGTGATAGTTTGCTCCCTCAACTGTCTTGCAGCAGAAGGTGCCTTGTATAGGCTGAAGGTTTAAACTAGACCTGCAAAATCAGGTCTGCACCAAGTCCATATAAGCTCTTAAGCAGGTGTGTGTATTTGTGTGTGTCATTGTAGCTGGCAGAAATGAGGATCTGAAAACCTCAGCTATATGCCCTCAGCTGCATTTTAGCCATTTTTCCTTCAGTTAAGCACCATGTCTGCAAGTAAGCCCCACCAGGGTAAAGTAGCTTAAGTTGGAGAAGTCTATATGTGTATGGTGGGATGGCAACAAATCAGCTCTTATTTCCTGCTTGCCCATGCTGTATTTTGTCACTCTTACTTCTGTCTATAGGGAATAGACAGGCAAGAAGGACACAAACAAGGTCTTCTTCCATCACATCTAAATTTCCTCCTAAGAGTTCATTCCTGCATAAAATCTTGTTTTATTTCTGTGGCTATTCCTGCCACCCTACTTTGCATGCATGCTCAGGATATCTGCCTGGAAAAACAGATGTGAACTTTTCACACTGGAGGTCAGAATCATTTTTATGTATCACACACATCTGCAACTGGCCTAACTGCATATAAGCAGGTACATCTAGCTGTCCTTTATCAATAGATCCAATGACAATATGAAATCTGCTCCGTGTTCCATGTTACTTGCAATGTGGATGTGGCACTGAAAGTGGACAGCAATGGATATTCACAGCATCCATGCTATTGTTTCAAAAGAAATATGTTTTATGATATTTTCTTAGCAAGTAGATTAGATAAGGTTCTGTGAATTGTCTCCACAGTCACACAAGAGCCTGTCTTATGAATGTTTGAGCTACTTGGTTGTACATGCTGATTTTAATGACCATAATGGGCTCACTGTCATCTTCAGAGAAAATAATACATGATTTAAAAGTCTCTCCCAAGAGCACACTGCTTATTCAATACACCACAAAAGGCTCTAATAATCTGCATTTTTAGAAGATGCTAAATTGTGAGATGAAATCCAGAATTTTATAAACAGCTAGAGGGGTTATTTGTATAATACCAGACTGCAATGCTTGCTTTTGAAAGCAATGCTGTTAATGTACAGATACAGATATAAATCTAAAATATATATTTTTGTTAATTAAAATTGTTTCAACCTCAGTTCTTTTGTATGCATGGTCTATATACTAACATGAAATGTTTGGGCTTGATAGTTTAAGTAAATTACTTCCACGATGGTATACCAAAAAAACCACAGTATGTTCAATGGGATTAAGTTTTAAATGCGGAAAATCTGTTCCTTATACATTGTCAAAGAAACCTAATTAGGTGAACTTTTAATGCTGGGAAATGAATTTGGCCTTTAGTTAAGAATCAGTGAGTCACAAAAGGTGCTTGGCTAGTTTAATGCTTAAGAGGTTCATGCTTAATTAATACAACATGAATCAAAATGTTCAGCCATGCCTGAATTTTGCAAATTTGCAGCCAGTGAACTCTTAGAAGCTGGGGTAGGAGGGGATAAATGTTAAGAAGTAACTAGGAGGATAATTCTCTAGCACCTGTCTGTCTGTCTGTCTGTCTGTCTGTCTGTCTGTCTGTCTGTCTGTCTTTATTCTGAGCTCAATAATATGGTTAATTGGAAGAATGCCTAACAATCTGTCCTCCCTATCCTAAGACGAACCAACATTAATTCATCCTCTGCCACCTCCCAACAGAGGAAGAGCTCCAAGCTAGCACACTTTTAAGGTCATTCTTAAACCTTAGGCTTCACACATTAATTACATGAAGAACAGAGGGACTGTGCAGCTGTGCTTTTGGCCATACCCCTGTGGCCTATGGTTTCTCTACCCTTGCTCCTCAACCTATGTGTTAGCTTGCCCAATTGTAGTGATACTTTTATGTGGAATCTTTCTGCTAAGAGGAAATACAAGAAGGCTTCCTTGACTCAGACACCCATGTTAATTCATGATTGACAGGGTTAGGACTGAGGGTGTGTGCAATAGGGTGAGACCAAAAAAGTCACCTGACTACTCACTTTTCCTGTTTCATGAGTAATGTGTGGCAAGAGTTTCAATGGTCATATTATCTATCCATACACATCACACTTCAGAAAGTCTCTCATGTGCATCTCTCCTCTAGCTATTTCCCCTCCCCTAAGCAAATGCTCCTACAAAGTTTGTGATTCTCTCAAACCAGCCATCAATTCTGCTGAAGGACTAGGTATCATTATGATTGTGCCACATGTAACTGATTGCTAACAGGATCGTTGCAAGTTTTCAGAGCGAGTTCTAGGAAGCCCTGGGCACAATGGCATCCAGTGAACCCCTTCTTTTGTTAGCAGGCCCTGGTGGGTTTACCTGGTATTGGTGATCTGAACAGCACCTAGCTGTTGGAGGGAAGGAGAAACAAATAACTATTTGAACTTCTCACAATCTCCCAAAGTGATGCCATGTTGGTTACATGGTGGAAAATTAAAATGGCAAGTAAGTCCATCTGTCAGGTTTTACATAGAGTGCCAGACCAGATGATGATGATGATGATGATGATGATGATTTATTTAGAGGGGGGCAGAGATCAGCAGTGGGCTCTGTTAAGAGCTGTTCAAGGGTGGAATGGCTGGATGCTGGTCACTTTGTTTGGTAAGAGCTGTTGCATAGGTGATCAAATGTTTTCAGTAAAATGTCTTCTAAAGTCCACTTAGAATCCTTCTGGCGGTTCCCTCATTGTGAGAAGCAAAGCTACAGGGAACCAGGCAGAGGGCCTCTTTGGTAGTGGCCCCCGCCCTGTGGAACGCCCTTCCAGCAGATGTCAAAGCAATAAACTACTACCTGACATTCAGAAGACATCTTAAGGCAGCCCTGTTCAGGGAAGTTTTTAACATGTGATATTTTACTGTATTTTTGGTTTTTATGGAAGCCGCCCAGAGTGGCTGGGGAGGCCCAGCCAGATGGGCGGGGTATAAATAATAAATTATTATTATTATTATTATTATTATTATTATTATTATTATTATTATTTAAAGCTTTGTAGTATACACATCTTTTGTTGGATGTGACTTCACAAAATTGTGGGATCTGCTTCATTTCATTTCTATGGCAACAGGCATTTCCTCAATTTCTTCCATTTCTGCTTAACCAAAATCTAAGTAAGGGTGCAGTCTGATGAAAAGGAACAGAATTTAAGAGAGGCACACCTCACCATAAGAAGACTTCTGCTGGAACCCAGCCCTCCACTGTTTGCTAGCAATAAGAAAACTCATCCTGCGGGTGGGTTGAGGTCACTAGGCCTATCCTCTTTACCTTCATTGAAAAGTGCAACTGTTGACATAGTCTTTTTCTGCCAGGGATAATTAACTTCCCATAACCCCAACCATAAAATTATGCTGAAATTTTTCACCAAGAGACATGTGGGGTTGTAGTGCATACACATCTCTTGCTACTAACATCTAAGATACATCTAAGGAATGAGACTGGTGTTCTGCACAGTGTTTGTACTGAAGAAAAAAGTAGCAAATTAGGGGCTGGAATACAGGCAGCAGAACAGACCTGAATGGTTTTTGTTTCTAGCTTGAAAACGGCTTTATAAACATGAGGGGTGGGGGTGTCTCAAGGCACACTGTTTTCATTGGGGAACTGGTTCATAGAACAACACAGTCTGATTTGCCATGCTCAATGTGTACATTTGTAAATAAACAAAGGGAACATAAGTCACCAATGCTGTCTGTTATCACAAAGAAACAGATCCTGTAAAGAGGCCAACCGTAGAACTTTCTAACACTTGGGAATGGGGAACCTCCCTGCTTTGCGTAAGACTATTGCAACCTTACTTTTCACAGCTGTTGAAAACTTGGGTGACATGGACTGTAAGCCGACTGATTGCCTTTGGTTGAAATTATACCTTTCTAGTGGAGAGTTGTACATTAGGAAGAGGACAGAGCTCACTTAGTTCATGGAGCACAGGAGTTTTCGACTAAACGAAACTAATGAATCCCTGTAGTGCTGGCAGGGCTAGTCACTGGCCCAATAACAGGTGGCTAATTGGCCCAGCTGGGACCAAATATGGGCAATGTTAGCTAGTTGGCAAAGGAGCTGCATAAATCTGCACTGATGGCTCTGGAGAGAGGCAAAGTTCTAGGGGAGGGGAAAGTTAGCCTGAAGGGCAACCTGGGGAATTGAAGGGGATTCAATTTGCTTCTCAGAGTTAAAAGTTGTTTTTAAGATATGGCTGACTGTTCATATCTTATATGATATGAAATTAAATATTTTACATTGTTAAACTTTTTTTTAGCAGTAAACTGAAGATGAAGTGTCTGGATTTTCTAATGGACTTGGCTGATTATTATTTTCTGGCCTTTGTTCCTCGCTCCAGACTAAAGGTTCTCTGTTATGAATGATGAAGGTTTTAGTCTGATAATCACCTCCTCATACAATCAGAAATTCCTGCTGCTTCTATATTTCTGCTAAATCTAATCACCTGTGAGCTAGAAAGGCTGAGGAGAGATGTTTGACAGTCCTTCCCTCCCCTCCCTTGGAAGACAAGCTTCACCAATTTGCAGCCTTTTCTTCCCACACGAGGCTAGCAACTGGGATTTGGTTTCCAGCCTTTGGGTTGCAATGTGATTGTAAAACCAAAGTTGGCCCAAATGCCTGTTCATAATTGTAAATGTCTCCTTTTAACAACAAATCCGATGTTGACATACATAAATTACAAGAGAGAGGCTCAAAGGCAATTCAAGCCTCATGCCTGAGTATACAGCTCACAGGAAAGGAAAGAGATTTTGTTTTTTAGCAGTTGTGGGGAAAGCTCACAAATGTTAGTGTAACTCTGTGCAAGGGAAGTGGGGTTGCCTTTAACTAGGCTGAAATTATTCTAATGCTTCTGGTTCCAGATGGTTCCTTTCATTCTCTATCTCTGACACTGTGGGCATATTCTCATCTTCCCTTTAGAAAAGTGGAGACAATGTTCATCTGCAGGGGAACAGGCTTTGTTTGTCATATTTACTTGGAAATGACTCCCATGAATTTCAAAATCAGGATTGCAACCTAATTTCACTCCTTGTTATATTAATTTTGAATGTCCAAAGGAACAGGAAGTATATAATCAGTGAAACCCTTTTATCAGCTCAGTGGGACTTCAGGTAAGAACCCTTCTTCAACCTGGTGACCTCCAAATGTTTTAGACTACAACTTTGATTATCCCAGACCACTGACTATGCTACTGAGATATGATGGGAAATGAAGGACAAGGTTGGAGAAGGCTAGTGCATAAGATCATAACCTAAATATTTGCAACGTGGTTTGGGTTTGAGAGCATATTGGAGGATATACCAAGTTCTTTAGGGCAATGAGACCTCTAGATCAGTGTTTCCCAACCTTGGGCCTCCAGCTGTTTTTGGACTACAACTCCCATCATCCCTAGCTAGCAGGACCAGTGGTCAGGGATGATGGGAATTGTAGTTCAAAAACAGCTGGAGGCCCAAGGTTGGGAAACACCGCTCTAGATAACAGTATTCTGTAGCACTGAACATATTATGAATGTACAGTACAAGCAAATAGGACACAATTACTATTTGCAATATAAGAAAACTAGTTCTTCACAATCCTTTGGTTTATATTGTTATTGTTGAGAAATTGCTATTGTTGAGAAATTCCAATTATGCAGTCTCCAGTCATGAACCTTAGGGTCACAGTGAATAGGTAGCAAAATTGCAAAAGTTTTCCCAGCATTTCCCCCCTATTTGTTCATAGTGACCTGAGGTTCAAGCTAGCACCAGACATGTACTGCTTATTAAACAGCATATTACACACAAACTACCTGACTCTTATTTTGCAGGTGGATGCATGCTGGAATCTAACAGAATTCAGATGTTGTTTCCTCCCAGAAAACTAAATCTATTCATTGCAAACACAGGAGTTCATGCAGTATCCTTTGTTGTTAAGACAGAGAGAATGCCAGCTCATCCTAAACACCTCAGATATCCCATTGGGGGAAAATGCTCTGATATACAACTTTAAGAATGTATTATATCTAAATTTAAAGGTTTCTTATTTTGCCTACTACATAATAGAGGAATTATTCTTTGAGAGGTAGAACAATAAAACTACGACAGCCTTATTTTCATCTTCAAATCTCCTTCACTTAATGGATGGAAGAGTGGTTTGTTGTGTTTGCTCCCACAGGTCCTACCCCTAATCACACAGTCAGTGGAATTTGTGCATGTTGCACTATGTGTGTGCAACAGTATGAATAATTCATAGCATGATCATACAGGGTTCTCAATGGCATGGAAAAGCAATAGTTGCACATAGAGCTACATTCACATGAATTGCTGAACAAGCATAGATCAGATCCAGGGTCAGAAGACTTGCTTCTGTTTCCACACAGACAGCGAGCGAGGTCTAAAGGGTTATTAGACTCTGCAGATACTATGTCCTGGTATGTGTTGAACTATGTGCAGTATATAGGAGTAGAAAGTGAGCAGGCTTGCCAGGCTTGCAAAGAACGATTTTTAACACTCAACCTTTATTTATTGCCTTTGAATTTGTTGGATGGAGAAAGGGGGAAATGAATTAATTTTAAAAGGATATCTGAAAAGATGGTTTAGAGAAGGCAGCAAGTGAATAAACCAACTACATGACTGCTCACAGTTTCCACTACATTCCATGTGGTTTATCCCTCTGTAAGTACAGTGGAATCTTGGTTGTCGAATGTAATCCAATCCTGAAGACCGTTCGACTTCTGCAATGTTCAACAACCGAGGAGCAAAGAGAGAATGACAATTTCAATGGTGAAAATAGAAAAACTGACCATGGAAGCCCTTCGACTTCCATGGAGCATTTGAAAACAGAAGCAATTACTTCTGGGTTTTCGGTGTTCGAAAACCGAAACGTTCAGCTTCTGAGACACTCAAAAACTGAAGTTCCACTGTATATCTAGAATTGCACCTTACAATACAATACTCTGCTACATTTGTCTACTCAGGAATGAACCTCATTAAGTCCAATAAAACGTAAGTAGGAATAGTTTTATAAAGTTTTCTCCCCTGTAAGGGGCGAATAATTTTAATACATGAAAGCTAGATCCACGAAGGCTTCCAAAGATTCCAGTTGGCTATATCTCTATCTCTTATCACATTCACATTTTGTTTATTTGTTCATTTTGTTACTTTCTTACCCTTCCTTATATTAGATAAATGCATTTAACTAATGTGTATCTAATCTGCTGCCCTGAAATCTGCCACTTCAAATGTGATGAATGAAAGAGCCATATTTTTTTCTACAAGGTTTCTCCTTTAGATTTCCTTGTGATGCCAGAAGACAGACAGAGGATTGAGTCTTGGTCCCTTAGGATGTTTTACTGTTGTAATGGAATTAATAGACCTGACCAAATGAATGATTCATGAATGCAATACTACTTGACAAAGCTTCCCAGCTGAGTTTAGCCCAGCCCAGGAACTTTGTGTGATTACAAGCGTGAGCTTTTCCTTTGTAACAAGACATATAAATAAGAGAAAACACTTTGTTGAACTTCTTTTTATCAAACTTCCAACAGAACTCGAAGATACTTAACAATGTCTTGAAATATAGATAAAGAGTTTTCAGTTTAAGATGAAGACTTCTCTCGCAATCCTCATGCAGATAAAATACAGATAGTCCTGACAAGATTGGATTTCTGAATCACAAACCAGTCAGGTGGGTTCATGCAATAAAAGAATGATCACATCTCTTTCCAGCCACAATCTGTGACCACAAAACAAAGGAGTGGAAGCAAATTCCCCCTCCTTCCTATGGGAACCTTGGGTATGTGAACCTGACAAGGGCACCCAAGAGGCATACATAAAGGGCACCCCGAAGGGGACTCCAGGCCAAAGGCAGTGAAAGATAACTAAACTGTGTCATTGATCCAGTAATGCCTCATGGTGTTTAACCAACCAGTCCTTAAAACAGGTCCAAGGATGCAGAACCTCTGAGAACCTATGACTCTCCAGTTGTTGTTGGACTCCCAGATCCTATTGTCTGCAGGATCCACAGTCAATGGTGGTCAGCGATCAGGGGAGTTTACAGGTTATCTCCCCCTACCTTAGTCAAACCTCTTGCCTCCCCAAATAGTCTTCTCTCTTCATAGAAACGTTTTCGTATTCACTTGCTTGAAAGTATTCCTCATTTAAATTAGTGGAACATTTTTCTGAGTAGATATGAATATAATCACTATTGAAAGTAGTGATAAATTTAAGTTTTTCTCAGTTTCTCATTTTTCTAATCTTAAATTCATATCTCCACATTTCCACATCAGTTTGAGGATTATTATTTTTTAAAAAGTTCTCATGAAAATTCAAAAGCATTTTAGTGTGAATATATTTTTAATACACACTTATTTAAAGATACACATGGGATCTGCCTAATATAGAGCATTTTTTTTTTTTTACTAATCTATGCACTATTATGCATAATCTATGCAGACTTTACTCATGTATGTGCAATTTTGTACACATTGCTTGGCTGGAGAACTGCATTGTAAAATTCAGAGAAGTACAATTTTCAAAATGATTGCTTTTTTCAGTTCACATATTGTTTCAGAATATGCAAATTAGGTAGGTTTACTAGCAGCCAAGTGCTGCCTTTAGGTAGCTTTTTATATTCTACTATGGTAATGATATTACTAATCATCTTGTAAAGTTCAAATGCATTGTTATGAATCTGGCCTTCTGCGTGAATCAAAGAAATTTGCCCAAGAGGGAAAAGAGGTGGGGCCCTTTCGGCTGGAGAGAGAGAAACAAAGAGCCTAGAGAAGGGAAGGGAAGCAATGTTTTAGAATCAGATTCTCAAACCTTTATTGGCATATGTACAAGATTCTAGAAGGATTTAATAGAATGTTAGTGCAGAGTGTTAAGAGTTATGAAAATGAGTGGACTAGAGAGAGTCAGACAAATAGCTGGTGTTTGTTTGAATCAAATGCTATGCTTATGGAGAATACAAGACCTTCTTGGAGTGAAATGATGGGGACCCCTCCACTGTAGCCTCAGGTTGTATATATGTGGAAATAAACCATAAGACACCACAGTCTCCACCATGCCTCGCTTTCCAAAAGGGAACACAGACCCTGGGTAAGTGCCTGGAACACCCTGAAATTTTGTACTGCTGTGGATATTGGGAGTGGCATGTAGCTGTACTTACTGAATGCAGGATGGCTGATAAGTAGCATTTCACAACTAAGCCGATCCAATTATACAGTTAACTTTATCCCTGAACGAAGGTGTCAGATCTATTTGCTTTCCGTCCTTATCCTGCAGCCCTGATAATTCAGTTGAAGAAAGATATTTCTTCTTTCTGCAGTGTCCAATGAGGCTTTTATTGGCCCAGCTTTTGCTGCACGAATCAACAAGAGGAAAATGAAATTTTCCCAGGAAATATTTGTTTCCAGAGAGAAATGGGCGGAGGAGACCAGGCATGTTTCTGCCCTATCATCAGTCACCTAAGGCAGATGACTTACCTGACCTAACCACAGGGCTATTTTTCTAGATAAGGAGTCAAGGTTTATCTATGAGCCATGCCATATTGTCAATCAACCTCTTCTTTTTCACAAAGGCAAGTTTGTTGCATTTCTGCTTGTGAAGAGGCAGCCTCTTGGGAGCAATGGGTGCTTGAGAACTGTGAATAAATTAAACCAGGTAGGATTTTGCAAGCATCCTTATTGAATGGTTGCTAAACCTCTTAAAAAAAAAAAGCCTATGTTTATTCAGCAGGAATGCTTGCAAATCCCAACTGATTTTCAAGGTGAACCAGAACATGTACAGGAAGGGAGGAAGCAGCAGCTACTTGATTTCTCATAGGTCCCATTTAGTTAGTCAGGATGCAATCTATATTCCCAATCCCCATCCTAGAGAGATTTGATGGGGTAAAGGACACATTCCACCCAGTGCGGAACAGCTCCATTAACCTCTGTCTGTGGAGTTGTCTTAGCATCATGAAGCTTCCTGTTCCACCCACTTGTGGGCTTACTGCTGGACATTTTGGAAGCAGATAGGGGCTGAGTTGGCGCATGATGCACTGGATTCTGAGGTGGGCCCACTGAAGCCAATTGATGGCATTGGGTCTGATCACTACACCATCTTGCCTTTTGCTCCAGCTGGTGTGAGCAACAGGCCATAACAGTGACAGCTATGCCACTCCACGCTACCCAGATGGCATTTGGATTGTCATCCTAAACACAGATACAAATTTGCTAAGGGGGAAATTGTGAGAAAGTTAGCAAACTTAAGCCCCCCGCCTTTTTTTTTTTTAAGTTAAGCAGATGCTTAATTTATCCCCATAAAAACCAGTTGTTTAAAAATCATTCATTTTGGGTGGATCATGTCCTACAATTGGAATGGCCGTTCTTAAGGCACCTTTAATTGGCCCTACAGGCTCGATGTGGTTGCTAAAATTGCCAAATTATATAATTGGGATTTGAGTGCTGCATTTGCTGTGACACCATAGGTTGCTTCCAGTTAAAAATGCTTTATATATTTATATGACAGTTTGGAGCATTTAAATATTTCTGTTGGGTTCCATTTGCTGAAATATAGCACCGAGGCAATCAACGGTACAATTGTACCATTCAGATTTCTAGAGCCCCTGGCTAGCCATAATACAAATGATTCAACTTTCCTCAGCAGTCTTTATGACTTACAGTTACAGTCTATAATACTGCAGCACTAAACTTCATCCTCCTATTCAAATTACTTGCAAAGGAAACCAGAAATACCTGGGACAGTCACAAAACTGCCAATATCAATATTGCCAAGAAAAAGCTAGCTGTCCTCTAAGAAACAAAATCAACTGTAAAGCAATTTGGGCATTTTAAAACAATTTATATGAAAAGTTAACCTTGGCTTTATTAGAAATTTGAATCAGGGAGATATTAAACCATTCCAAAGCTGGCATTTTGGGGGGGATGCAGTTGACCAATGGGGGTACCCATGCCTTGATATCAAAGGTCTCTGGAACCAATTAAACATAACCAGATGCAGGAGTGAACAATATATATGCTGGTTCTTTTAATACCCACATTTGTAATGTGTCATATATTCAATAAGACATACTAGATTAGAAATGGTGATTTCATAAGACTATCTTATATTAGGTACTAATGCTGCAATGTGATCTACAGTTATTCATTATTTCAAGGGTTTCAAGCAGAGGCAAGTTGTTTTGGTATCTATCTGTCTTAGGAGACAATGGAGTGCACCTCTGGGGGTGAATCCAAACTGCTGCATTAGCAGCACCGAAGTGACCTCTCTGGGACACCAGTCTGCACTGAGTGTATGGAGGTCCTCAGCTGCCCAGAGAACAAGACCCCTCTCTTTGACATGCTGCTGTGGCCCAAAGGAAAGCAGAGCAATACATTTGGCACCAGCTTGGCTGCAGAAGTTGTCAGAAGGAGGTATAAAGGTGCCATCCAACCATCCTAAGGACTCAACTCTGGATTAGTATAGGGTTCGCTCCTTAGCCTTTTCTTCTAGAGGATATATTGTGCAAGGCAGCAGAAGTTTAGGATCAGAGTTTTCCTCCTTCTTCCCAGGTTGATGAGCCCTATCTGTCCCTTACTTCCCTCTACAGCACATGCAGAAACCGCCTTCTTAACTGTTGGACCATATTATCTGCTCAATCTACTGAAGCCTGTCTTAATGTGCAGAGGAAGTCTCTGACTCACTGAGGATTTGAGACTCATTGACTATTCACACCTGGTTTAGCCAGCCAGTCGAAGCTGGCTGCTGTTGCATGCTGACAGTTTCTAGGAGCCACAGGTGAGAGCTGAGTGCAGGGTGGGGACCAAAGGTAGATAAGCTACCCTGGAAGGAGCACAACAAGTCTATCACCAGAGGTACTCCCCTCCCCTCCCCAACATCCCATGATCAGGTTATTATCAAGCTATTGCATATTAATCATTCATTATCAAAATAACATACTGCAGCCAATTTCATGGACACAAGTTCAAAATACTTCCCCAGAGAAATTAATGACAAATAAACAATAGTTCCCTCTTTCCTCTATATGTCCAATGGTTATTCCTTTCTTTTTTCCCCTCTACATTTGTCTTGGGCAGTTCAGTGAAAATTCCAAAACTGAACTCCCCCCCCCCTTTTCTTTTTTAAGCTGCTGTTTCTAATGAGTCCATGGTGTTTGCATGCAATGCTATTTAGAGCTTAAATTTTGCAATAAATTAATAAAAGTGACAATTCATTGACAAGATAAACTAGGGAAACTTTACACAAGAGTGATATGCTATAAGTATTCCTTCTTGTTTTTCATTAATGTTGTATGTCTGTGTGGCCTTTGTTTTTTTTATATATAAATATTTATTAAAGTTTTTAAATATAAATGCACAAATAATAAACAATCTTACTTCTGTCACAAACATAGTTTCATCACTTCTTTGGACTCCCTCACGTCTCCCGCTCCCATTTACATCATTAAAAGTTTTTTTTCCAAACAAATTATCAACTTGTTTACAATCTCATATCCACTCATTCAAATATAATCTAGCAATTCTTCCAAAAAAAATTTATATTTTCTTTAGTCTCACTTATCATCAAATTTAAATCTAATTTAGTGGTGGCCAATTTTTTGTAATCTAGCATCCTTCTTAACATTCAACCAAATTACAATGTTTTTGTAGATACATCTTAAATTTCTTCCAGTCTTCCTCCATTTTCTCTTCTCCCAGGTCTCGGATTCTGCCAGTCATTTTGGCCAGTTGCATATAGTCCATCAGCTGCATCTGCCACTCTTCCAGTGTGGGTAGATCTTGAGTTTTCCAGTTTTTTGCGATGAGTATCCTTGCTGCCGTTGTTGCATACATAAAGAATGTTCGGTCCTTCCTTAACACCTTCTGGCCGACAATACCCAGAAGGAAGGCCTCTGGTTTCTTAGTGAAGGTATACTTAAATACGTTTTTCAACTCATTATATATCATTTCCCAGAAGGCCTTCACCCTAGGGCATGTCCACCAGAGGTGAAAGAATGTTCCTTCATTTTCTTTACATTTCCAGCATTTATTATCAGACGAATGGTATATTTTGGCAAGTTTAACTGGGATCATGTACCATTTATATATCATTTTCATTACATTTTCCTTCAGAGCATTACATGCGGTGAAGTTCAACCCAGTGGTCCACAACCTTTCCCAATCCTCAAACATAATGTTATGCCCAATGTCCTGCGCCCACTTTATCATAGCCGATTTAACCATTTCGTTCTGGCGCCTTTGGCACAAGAAAAGGAGGTATGTAGAAAGGAAAAGATTTTTGGCCTGCATTGCTGAATTATGCTGCTGAGAAATGCATTCAGAAGAGATTTCTAATTAACCATTGATACTCTAATGGTCTGATCATATATATATATATATATATATATATATATATATATATATATGCTCAAAAGTAAATGACATTGTATTGCTTATTGCAAGGAAGCAAACATAGGTTTATTGCTTGTTTATGCCTTTCCCCCCTTTATTTCCCAAATGTTTTTGGTAAAGTAATAAACAACATACAGTATCCTGTGGGTTTGGGAAGGGTACTCACTGTGTGAGTAAAATATGTAATGGGTCTGTCCTAATACCAAGAAACAGCAGCAACCTGGAAAACTTAACTAGCTATATTTGTCTGTGATCAACAACTCAGCACAGCAGCTAGGACTTATTATGCAGGCAGGACTAAGGTTCCTACTGAGCTAAGAATGGAACCACACCTGGGAAGGGTGGTTTCTATTACAGATCAGGCATGTCTCTTAAAGTGACAGGCCACACTCACTACACAGCTGGGGGAAAGGGGAAAAGAAAAAAGTAATGTCTCTTTATGCTTGCAATTCTGCACATGTTTAAATCCCATGAATTTCAATGAGAATAAAGCAGCCTAACTGTATAGGAATGCAACAGATACGTCTAATATATTCATATCAATTTTAAAGGCATATAGTCCTTTGCTGAGCATGCATATTTTTTCTCTCTGAGTGCAAGGATTCTTGTACATAACTGTCACCAAGGAGCTCAGCCTCCCTACTGTTTTAAATATGGCCTTAGTACCTTCATTTTGAAATCTCCCTGTTGCCTAGGCTTAGGCAGTGGTGTAGTTGAAGTGTGGATTTGCTGGCCTCTGTTCATATTAATCAACAAGAGGGACTCTCACTAGCTATGCATAGGGGATTAAAACATCTGGGGAATGCAAATACCTTTCTATAAGGCTGCAATCTTAACCCATTTATCTATGAATAAGCTCCACTGGATTCAGTAGGACTTCTGAGTAGGTTTATGTTGTAACCCAGGCATGTCCAAAGTCCGTTTCGGACAACTTTGGTCAGCCCTTTGGTCTGCCTTCACAGCCCTTCACTTCATCAAATCTGGCCCTCTTTGAAAAAAGTTTAGACACATTGAGTGTAACCCAGTCAAGCCATACTGGGTACTTCTTGATTTGTCCTACTGATGGAGGAAGTCCTGATGCAGGAAGCTCCATAGCTGAAGCATTGACATCACTGGTAGTCAATTGAGACAATTAACATCTATCAGCATTACTTACAAATTAAAACCCTTCCCTGGAACACACTTTTTCACACCATATTCTTTTCCACTTATGTTGGGAAGTTGGTGGGATGCTTAGATTTTGATGGTGGACAGACTTAGATCACCTGATAGCCTAGGTTATTTTTTGTCCTAGAGGCTCCTTCCCTCAGGTGACCAAACTTACAAAAGTCTTCTCTAAACCCATATGGTCCGATTTCCTTGGGTTCACTCCTAGCCAGCTTAGTTTCCCCTTCTTTCCCTTTATTCCTAGGGTCCCCACCTCCCTTCAGTTATTTTTATACTCATATTGTCCATAGGACTAGGCATTGTTAGGCACCATGAATTAATTCTTTATGAATTTTTGGGGAACAAAATGCCAGCTTTTTGACAACATTATGCCTCCTTTTATTTGGAAACCTCTAGGAAAAAGGCCAAGGATAGGCTGACTCTTCTAGTTTTCCTTATGCATGGAACTGCTATTGTACTGTTGTGTATGACTGCCTGGCACACATAAGCTTCTCCAAATTTGATGTTTGAATCCTTCTGTCTTTAGTGCCCAGTAGCTTTAATAAAAGTAGTACATTCTTAGATTCACATTGTTGTTGCCTTACTGGTAATTTTCTGTCGGATGACTTTTAGGTGCAAAGACGAAGACACACATTCCTCTTTCACACATGAACATTAGCATGTGTAAATTAGGATGTGTGATAGCATGCCTAAAAATATACTAGTGGGCCCAGGTTTTTTTGTTTGTTTGTTTGTTTGTCTAACAGTACTGTCCATGACAGCTGTTTTGTGCTGCCACCTAAAGCACTTTTATCAATATATGACTGCCAGCACATTCTCTTATTTTGCCATCACCCCTCACAGAGTAGACCCATTAAAGCCCACTGATTTCAATGGATCTGCTCTGAGTATGGTTAACTCTGTTTACTATCCTGTCTTTACATTCTTCCTGTGGAAGATCTCTGAATATTGTGGAAGACTAGATGCTGATTTTTGTATAGTATAAAATATAACAATTTTGCATATTTTGTGGGTGTGTGGATTGAATATTGGTTGGTTCAAACTGAAACCTACAGTTTTAATAAAACACATGGTACTACACCAAGAGTAAATTTGGCCCAGAAACTCTTGTGGCTACATCATCTACCATCCAAATTACAACATTTCCTTCTGTAATTTAGGCATTCCTTTGATCCATAGTTAGACGCCTTTGTCACCCAACAGATGGCTGGCAAGTTAATGTTTCCCCAAAGTATACTTTCCTGCAGCATATGTGACTATTAGAGACTGAAGAATAATTGGGCACTGAACTGAGATTCTATACATGTATGAGCATTGATAATGCTACGTGCTTATGATGACCTGTATTATAATAACTTTGCAGAGAATATTGCAGATGGTAGGAGAAATAAGAACACTTCAGACACATGAGATATAAAGCACTTATTCACATTGGGTTATACACATAAGGTGTGTGTGTGTTCTGCCAATTCCCTCCTGTATTTACAATCCTCCTCACCATATACTACAACATTCCAAGAGGTCATCCCAAGTCAGAAGTAGTTTTTGGGTTACACAGGGAAAAATCCCCTTGTTGTGCATGTAAACTTGGGGAGGGGTTATGTGGAAGTAAAATCAGGATCCAAGCCAGTAAAGCTAACATATTGCTCTTTCACTGGCATGGACAACTGGGTAGTTAACAAAGAACCAATTTCCATACCATGAGAAATGGCAGGAATAGAGGAAACTGGGATAAAATGATTTTCTGTAGAACAAGACTGCTGTTAAAGCTTTAGAGGGCTGGAGCTGTAGACTCTGAGGCATAGTATGACATCATTTATGTGCCATCCTAAGGAACTTGGGCAGCAGTCCTATTTGTTGTTGTTGTTGTTGTTTAGTCATTTAGTTGTGTCCAACTCTTTGTGACCCCATGGACCAGAGCACACCAGGCACTCATGTCTTCCACGGCCTCCCGCAGTTTGGTCAAACTCATGCTGGTAGCTTCGAGAACACTATCCAACCATCTCGTCCTCTGTCATCCCCTTTTCCTTGTGCCCTCCATCTTTCCCAACATCAGGGTCTTTTCCAGGGAGTCTTCTCTTCTCATGAGGTGGCCAAAGCATTGGAGTCTCAGCTTCAGGATCTGTCCTTCCAGTGAGCACTCAGGGCTGATTTCCTTAAGAATGGAGTGGTTTGATCTTCTTGCAAACCATGGGACTCTCAAGAGTCTCCTCCAGCACCATAATTCAAAAGCATCAATTCTTCGGCAATCAGCCTTCTTGATGGAACAGTCCTATACAGAGGGGCTATTTCACAGGGGCTACATTCCTGCCTATCACATGTATAAGTAAAATTGTATAAAGTCAGAACACTCCTGAGAAAACTATTTAAAAACCAAGCAAATCCCTCTGACCTCCTACATGCAAGTCTCCTTGCGGAGAGCAATCCCCAGGCTGGGAGCCACCAGAAAAAGGCCCACTCTCATGTTGTCGCCTTTCAGACCTCTCACAGTAGAGGTAGAAGGA
The DNA here is from genome assembly GCF_964252035.2 of Podarcis erhardii. Lineage (NCBI taxonomy): Eukaryota > Metazoa > Chordata > Lepidosauria > Squamata > Lacertidae > Podarcis > Podarcis erhardii. Next base: position 50,209,527 of record NC_138508.1, on the reverse strand, counting down.
GAAGCGCCTCAGATGATGGATGATTGCATGGTCCATGTCTGTTACGGTGGGAAGAGGTGGTCCTTGAGTTACTGCGGTCCTGGACCAGCATTTTGAATGGGGCCCCAGAAACTAATTAACAGTCAGTGCAGTCAGGTCAGGATCGGTGCTCAGACTGTCTTGCCCCAGTGAGCAACCTGGCTATTTAATTCTGCACCAGCTGAAGTTTTCCAACTGTCTTCAGAGGCAGACTCACGTATAACACATTGCAGTAATCTAACCTAGAGGTTACCAAGGGATAGAAAGCAGAAGTTAGGCAGCTCCTGTCTAAATAGATGTGCAAGTGGGTCACCAGCTAAAGCTGATGGAAGGCACTTCACACTACTGAGGCCACCTGAGTGTCAAGCAGCAGCAAAGGATCCAGGAGTACCCCCAAGCTGCGTACCCACACATTCAGAGGGGTGTAACCCTATCAAGAGCAGGCAACCTCCCAACCATCCAGTCTAGGGAACCACTCACTAACAGTGCTTCAGTATTATATGGATTGAGCTTCAGTTTATTCACTGTCATCCAATCCATTGCCAAAGCAAGACCACTGCCACACCTGCAGATGTGAAGGAGAAGCCGAGTTCTGAGTCATCAGCATACTGCTGACAATGTACTCCAAAACTCAGTGGTTTCATGTAGATGTCAATCAGTATGGAGTATAAAATAGAACCCCAAGGAACCCCACATTGAAGGTTCTACAGGGCCAAAGAGGGCCCAAGCATCACCCTCTAGAAATGACCATCCAAGTAGGAATGGAACAACCACTAAACATTGCCACCCACCCATAACTCACACTGCCACTCCATGAACAAATGACTAATGGAAAGATCTACAAATACTGTGAAAGCATATCAGACCAAAGGCTTTATTGTTGTATAAACTATGCACAAAGAAATTGGAACAAATGCCCTATAAAATCCAGACATAATCTAAAGCCCACCTAGGTTTTGTGTAAGAAAATCAGAATGAATGTTCAAGAGACAGGTCATCTGGAGATGTCCTGAGTTTCCACAGATCTTTCCAGAATTTAATAAAAAGAGTATTTATAGTTGTTGTTTTTTTAAGTTGGGTGGAGGTGCTTAAGCAACTTGCTATCAACTTTTTTCAATATATTGGATTCCAATTGATTTACTAGCCATTTTGTCTTACATAAGGGTTTTATGTGAAAGGTTGAGGAAGGCACACCAGCTCCCAACTGCTTTCTGATAAAATTAATTGGCCATGAATTTGTTAGTAGTCGAGCCTTGAAGTGGGATGAGAATGGAGCACAGGTACATATTATCTTAATGTACAATGATGTGTGAAACGAATCATAGCCTTGTCAACAAGATAATAGTGAATTATATAGTGTTCATGGTTGAAAGGCAATGTGACAAGCAGACTGGGTGTAGTTTTGTAAAAGCTGCCAATTGACATTTATATTTCAGAAGTGCAAAATAAAGGGAGCCGAAATGTGTTCATTAAGCAGCAAAGCATAAAAGAGTATGTGGCTTCAATGCAGTGTTCATTAATCCGGAGTTCTTTGTTGAGAGGAGGGCAAGCCTGAGTGGCTTCTCCTTTAGTTAGGTGCACAATCGTTATAACAGTCAGTTCTCTTTCTCTGACAGACACACATTTGACATTAATAGAAGTCACCTAAACCCATAATGGGGACAAGATGCATGAATTTGAATGGGACCTGCAATAAATTGTTTCTGTATTTTGGGACTTAGCCTGATGTTTAAGACACTTAGATATGCTAGTAACTTTTTTTTTTTTCACATTAGCAATTAAAAAGCATTCCTGTTAGGATAAAAATGATATCAAGGAGTTTTGCTTGAGGAGTATGATTAGCCACACTTGAAACGATTTAGTTATAAAATTACATTCCACAGAGCCTCCCTGTGACAGGAGAAAATAGTGTAAACCTCCCTAAACTTACAAAGCCCAAAATGAAAATGAGTGTGTAAATATACTAACTCTTGGGCCTTGAAAAGTTTGTTTAAAAGAAAAGTGAAGCAATATTAGTATCCATTCATTCTCATTGTGGTGGGGAATTGTGGTGGCAGCAGGGGAAATGATGTGTGGGATTGCACAGAAGGGGCAAAGGAGATTTCTAGGTGGGTGAGCAGTTTCCCATGTTAAGATCTTTGAAAGAAAAATAACCATATAGTTCAAGTTAAAACGGTCATCCTAAACATTTTTTTCCTGAGATTTGTCATGTACTGTTTCAATTAGGTAGGTGTGTGTGGGTGTGTATAAAATATGCATTAACTAATTTCAATATTACTAAAAGGAAATAGGCTTTCAAACAAATTTTACTACGTATTTCCTTGACATACAATTTAGACAGACAGGACACTTTCTTTAGAAAATAGTTGCTGTTGAAACAGTGAAGGCAGAACCAGGAATGTAGATTCTCTATAAGGAAAGTAAGAACAAACTGAGGGCCCTGTAGACCTAAGAAACCCAATGCATGTATAACACAAGTGTTCCAAAAAACCACCCCAGAACGTGCCATGCTGACAGTTTCTAGGAGCCACAGGTGAGAACTGAGTGCAGGGTGGGTACCAGAGGTGGACAAACCACATGCTCTCTAAAGGAACCTCAGTTACATGTCAGTGAACATTTTCTGCCCACCATGCATTTTTGCAATTTCAAAGCCATTTAAACTACAGTTTGGGCCTCTTCCAGACAAACTGTTTATTGAACATTGAACTTGATTTGGTTACTACTTATTGATTTATTGATTTGCAGGAAGGTTACATCACCCCACACCCCACAATCACTATCCCACGCTTTCCAGTACATTTTCCTGTTGCTTTCCTTACTGCGAAAGGACCATTGAGAAGAGCAGGTTCCTTGGGCAAGAGCAACAAATCCGGTTTAACTGTACAACCTGGATTTGCCATTGCACAAGTGAATTCCACCCGCAAAATATTGACTGCCTGGAAAGCACCTTGGCATTGATAAATTCCAGAACTTATATGTTACTGGCCTTTGGAGACTGCTTTTTCTGAAGCAACTCTCCCTCTTGATATATCACAGGAAGGAAAAGACAGTGGGATGATTAGTGAAACAAAAAAAGAAAAGGTCAGGTTTCAGGACATTTTCATTCCTATTCTAAGGTGCATTACGCACTGGCTGCCAGCATTCAGTCATCTTACAGCTAATGAATCACTTAAAATGATAAAACTAAGCAACTAGCTGCGTCCTTGATTTTGTGGGGGAAATGCAAGGGAAATTCTTTCAAACAACTAATTGTTCCTGTTTTGAACTGTAGTTATATCAAAGCTAATGACTAACTGCCTAAGAATGTTGATCTTCAATGGAAATAAAAGCTGACTGTGAGTATTGACAATACTGGCTTTATATATCTTCATTTAAATAAGGATTGTGTGACCTTTTATTTCCAGAGATGAGATTGGTCTGGTGTTACTGTTCTTGGGCACATTGCTGGTGCTACATAATGAAAAGAGTTGCATGCTTTGATGCTCTAGCACAGATGACTTATTGGGAGGATATACCTGTCAACAAGGTGTGTTCTTTTCATTTCCAGTAAGCCCTGCTTTGATCGCTTATCTTTTTCACCCAAGCAACTGTGAGTCATTTAGACACCACATCACATCACATCCTTGTGGATCCTCGGTATTTTGGAGGTCAGGGTGCATAGACAACTGTTGGATATTTGTTGTGAATATATTTGGGTTGCTCCAGAAGTGGTTGTAAGGGAGCATGACCAGTTCAATTGCGCTGGGCGTGGAAACTTGGGGAGACCACAGGGAACGCCACAACTATGCTTTAGAATGGAGCATGAGAATTGGAGGGTGCTGAATTTTGGCATCACACAGGGCACCACTGAAATTTGAGAACCCAAGTTTTCTGCCCGCACAGGGTTCAGTTATTTAGTGATAGCAAATCTCTGTTCGTATTAGGGAGAAAGAATAACAATGCTGGCCCTTTGAAAAAAGATAGTGTCCCCCCCACCCCAATTTTAGACCTCAAGGCAGGTTGGGAAAATACCTCCCTTCTATTGGCTCTGGTCAGAGCAGGAAGAAACCTCCTTTCCTCCTTTGTAATCTAGTGGCAGTCTAGTTATGGCAAACCAAAGAAAAAGGGCAAACTCACTTTGTCCTTACAGAGCTCCACAGAAAACTTCATAAAAAAAAGCTTTTAACCATCTTCATTCAGAGCCATAGAGCAGCCTATTGGAATGTGAATAATATTTCTACATGTGCCTTGATTATCTTCAATAAATCTATGTATGAGAGCTTTGTTGAGTCTTATTAATACTATCCAGAAAGAAAACCTCCAGACGGAACACCGAGGTCTGCCATTAGTTGATCTTAGGCTTTGTAGAAATGGGCAAATCTGTAAATTTCATTTTTTCCCTCAATTCCTCATTATTTATAACTTCAGTTCTGTACATTTCCACACAGTTTATGATGGCTTTTTTTTTTTTTTTAAAAAAAAGAGTATTTATGGAAATTCAGCAGAATTTTAGTCCTAGTTCCTCCTAATGCATACATTTTTTGCAAAACAATTTCCCCTACTATAATGTACTTTGTATGCTATTTTCACTAATATGTGATTCCCCCCCCCCAACACTTTCTCCTAGTTTTTACATTTTTCTACACATGACTAGGCTGCAGAACTGCATTTCAACATTCAGACAAGTGAAAATTTGAGAGATGGCTGTGCTTCAGTTCATGCATTGTTTCAGAAAGTGTGAATTAGGTAGCTTCACTTTTAAATGCCAACGGAATTGAATTTCTCCCCCATCCCTAATTCTTTATGCTCAATAACAGGATCTCACAAATTGTGTGTGTGTCTAGTGAGATAGTTAATGGTGACTATGTTGATACAGAAATGTTCTGATTATTCCTGTTTTATGAAGGACCTAGTTCTCATTTATCATTTGTTGTGGTATTAGACAAAGTAACAAATATATTTTTCAAATAACAAAATGATGTTTTCCAAGCCACAAAGCTGCATTTCTTAATTAAGCAAATATTCTGGATTCCTTTCTAAATCCCAATGGGAATGACTTGGTTTATGGTTATGAAATGCTTCAGTGTTAGCCTCTTAGCATACTGAAATACACAAATTTAAAAAGAGCACAACTTTGGTTGTTAGCAGGTTGCCTCAGTCCTGCATCATATTCTTTTTCTCTCAAAAGAATCACTGGACTTTGATGCTTGTCATGGAAGCCAACCCAACAGAAAAAAGGGAACTCTTTCTGAAGACTGAATCTGAAAGACTTTCACAGCTATGATTTAAGTAAAGCACTTCATCTCTTTAGGTAGATAGAGCTCAGGAAGATTAATAAAGCCAAGAAAAGGATCATCTTCAGAAGATATCGCATCTCTGTCAGCCCCTCTATAGGAATCACAATGTGTGCACCAGAGTGCAATGAGGAAATATAATCCTTTTTTTAAAAAAACCATTCAATGAATTGTGTTGAACCATGTATTCAATGGAGCTGCTATGACAATTCACTCCATCTCACATCTGAGCATCTTTCTTCACAATGGCCAAGTTGAAATCTTTCTGAATTTTGGGCTGTCGGAATCATATCCAACTATAGTTGGCTGAGCCAACTTTACTGAAACTTTTGGTTTTGCTCTCATGTAAGATGCTCCCAATAAGAGAGAACACTTGCAACACAGATATAAAGTCCCCTCATCCCAGTCATCCACATGCATGGTCAATGGGAACCTTGAGGGAAGGAAACATCAATACAGATACAGGTCTACAACAGGGTGGGGGAAAACCTGTAACCTCTACATGTTGTTAAACTACAACTCTAATCATCCTTGATCATGGGCTATGCCAGCTTGGTTGTTAGGCACTGGAGCCCAATGGCATTTGAGGGCTACAGTTTCCTACTTCAAGGAAGTGGGGGCATGCAAAATGCCATAGATTGTGGCACATTAGAACCTGCCCCCTCCAAATATTGCTTCCAGCTCCACTGGTTCTAGACTGAGATTAAAAGCAAGAAATGTCCAATGTGTTCATGATCAAGACTTTCGTACCTAGAGCTATGGCATTTAAAATCCATATTGCAGTTGATTTCAGTTTGATGCTATTTACTGTATAATGATAAAACATTGCTAAGATGGGACATTAGCTACTGATGCCTTTCATGTGCCTCTTCTGCCTTGGCAATTGAAGAGCATGTTCTCCTCCTATTCTTATAATAATCACATTTGTTAGCACTCATCTTGTGCTAAAACGCTATTATTGCTGACTTAGGGTGGGTAAGGGATGAAGAAAGATGGTAATAATGACCCCACCCAGAAGTATTTGAAAGAAATGATAGAAGGCACCTCAAAACTGCAAAGTATCAATTTGTAAGTGTGTACAGTACAGATGTGTATATTGACATATTTGTTCAGGACTATTTTGTCCTTCAATCTACTATTAATTTGTCTAATTGGAAGTGACTTATCTCTTGGTTCACTGCATACAGTAGTGGGAGTAATTACTACCACAATGGCTGTTACTTGCAAAATATCTCTTATTATGGCACTGCAATAGGCTTGATAGGCTAAAGTGATGTCTTGTGAAGCAAAAGGTATAACAATCTTTTCGCTGGCATCTGCTTGGGTATAAACCTATGGAAATTATCTATGACAAGACAATATAAATTATTCTTTATAATTTAACACATTTCTATGCTGCCCTATAGACAACCTCCTCTCTGGACAGTTCGCAAATTTAAAATGCAGTTCTGCATTTAATCTGTAGCCCTGTCTTCAAGAAGCAGAGGCTTAAGCTAAGCCTTGCTTATTAAAACACCTTAGCATTTTTTAAAATCCAGAGTAAAAAATGAGGCATGTGCAGACTGACATAGGTTACTGAATCCAGCATCTCATTGAATGCTGGGTTTAAAAAGAATTAAACATTTATGCAATTAGAGAAGGTTTGGATAATAGTTATTTATAGCTTTAAAGACACGGTCTGGCCCATCTTTAAGACTCAGAAAAATTGTCAGTGCTTCCTTATCTCACTCATTTGCACAACAGCACTGTGACCTAAATCCCAGCTATTCCATTTTTTACATATGGAAAGCTGACAGGGAGGTCATCCACTGAATCAGTAATCTGCGCCTGGAATTGGATTGCAGGCTTCACACACACAGCACATGCTATTGGAAAAGAAGACGACTGTGGCTGCATACACAGGATACATTTATAAAGCACATGGCTTCCCTCAAAGAATTCTGGAAATTGTAACTCATCCTTCACAAAGTTACAATTCTCAGTATTCTTAACAAGCTACAATTCCCAGGATTCTTTAGAAGCAGTCATGTGTAAGTCAAGCACTATAAGGTATATGTATACTAGAGTAGGGTGGCGCAGCATTCTTTTCTATGACGGGCCATTGATGCAAGGGGGAGGGCAGGAATCAGTCAGGAAGCAGATTTACTAGTAGTCAAGGTCAATGCCAAAACAGTTCTCAAACTCCTTCAAGGGGAAACTTTGCTTTCCCTTATGCCTAGAATAGCATGAAAATAATTCCAACCAAGAAAATGTTTCTTGCTGAAACTTGAACTTGGATAAAGAGATTTTGCCATTTCCATACTTAGTTCTGGCCATTAACATGACCTCCTCCACCCTATCTCACTTCCTGGTAAGAGAATCATTTTTATGTGACACTGTGAAAATATAGGCATCTTAATATGTCTGATCCAGCAGGACTGAACAATAGATGTGTTCAAACAAGCTCACTTTCACCATACACATTTCCAGATTTCTATCAGTATCCTTTGCTGGCCCTTATTAAGAAATAAGCCATGTACTGAACATATAGACTATCACATTCACTGACTAAAAGAGGAGCTGCAGCAGGAAGTAAGAGCAGAACTGATTGAGGAAACAACTACATGACTAGGACTAGAGATATGTTGGAGGTAGCACTGTGGTGCTAGCTCAAAAGAGAAGGCTGTAAAGAGGAAATACCAGACTGGGTTGTACAAATTGGGGGTAACTAACCTTTTTTGACCCAAGGGCTACAATCACTAATGGCAAACCCAGAAGCTGTATGCTAGTGGTGGGTGTGGCCCAAACTGGGTGTGGCTGCTCTGTGCTTTTGCACACACAGAAAGACGTGGACAGAGAACATTGGATACATCCCCTAGTCACCCACAAATTTAGAATTCCAGTATCTGATGTCTTATATATGGAGGGTTCTTGGTACCCTATGAAGATACTCCTATATGTTTAACTATCATTATCTCATCCCCTTCCAGCACTGTCTCCACCTGCAACCATTCTACTTGGATGCATCAGAGGGAGAGGTGAGACCATGAGACCTCTCTACTGGCCTGGTACAACCAATTGCCAGTTGGCTCCTGCATTCATAGAATGGTCATGTTATGTTTATTTCCTTATTTTCCTTTTCCCTCTCTCTTTCAACTTCTGTGTCACATCTGTTAAATCCCAACCCAAGTTAAATACACGGCATTGCAATGCAATGTGATAAAATATTTTAAACAGTGAACTGCCTTGGGTGGTAGGGAGAGAGAGACTGTATATAAATGTAAAAAATTCTAAATGCATTCCAAATCTACTGAGGAAAGGTCATCTTCATATGACTTGCTTTTAATTATGTTTGGACTACTGAAATGTGCTCTATGTGGGGCTACCTTTGAAGGTGACCTGGAAACTACAACTAATCCAGAATGCAGCAGCTAGGACTTCCGGGTTAGCGCCTCCGGTAATGGCGGAATTCCTCTGATCGGGAGGAACTTGCTCCATGGAATTCAGGGTCTGGCCACCACGGCAAAGGCAGAGACCCACTAAAAATCACAGGCGGGAGAAGCCTGTGAACATGGGATTTGGCTGGCACCTTTTGCACCTCCCCTACTAGCGGGGAGACCCGGTTTTGGGGATCTGGAGTGATGTGGGGTGAGCGGCGCAGTACTTCGAATTGACTGCTTCTTTCACGGAGTGAAGCCGCATTGATGTTGTCGGAGAGCACTGACTTTTTCCTGTGGACAATTTGATCTTAAACAACTACCCGTGAGTAGAACAGAAGATTGAATTTTTAAATGTCTTAATTTGGCACCGAAACGGGGAGGTTTCAAACAGGAAGTCTGCCTTCCCCTTTTGTAAATAGATTGAAGCAATGAGCTTGTAAGTTAAAGTCTTGGAAAGTCCTCTGTAAAGGATTAAACTTCCATCAGCTAAAAACATTAAACCCCCCTTGGAAGCAGGAGAAGAGGAGGGGAATTTTGGATCGCGTAAGCCTGCTGGAGAGAGTGAAGAAAGTTAAATTACCACCGCTCTGAACCTGGAAACGGGCTGCTAGTAAGACTGACGTTTTGGGAAAGTTCATTGACTGTGAATAAAACGTTTGTTGACAGCTAGTTAAATAAGAAAAATACATTGCTTCCATTGTCTCCTTCTGCGTTTAAAAAGGAGTAAAAGTAACTGAAAATTGAAACTAATTTTACTGCTTGAACTGTGCTTAAAAGGATTGATACAAACAGAAATTGTTTCCCTCTAGAGGGAGCCTTTGAAATTGTTACAAGAGTTGGGCTGGTGGAATCTCCAGCTGCAAGAGAAAACCGTGAGATTGACCTTGGATTGCTTGAGAATGTCGACAGAAGAAGCCTTAGTGATTGCACTATGCAAGATAAGTGAGTCATTGGAACAGCTCCACAAGAAGACGGATGTGATGAATATTAAAATTGATATTTTGGGACAAAAAGTGACTAATTTGGGACAAAAAGTGAACATCTACACAGAAACTATTCAGGAACCGATACAGGAATCTACTTTGACATGCCAAATGGTGGAGAAAGCGAGGGAGAAAGTTGTGGTTGTTGAACCTAAAGCAATATAAGTGGAGAGGGAGAGAGCCCCAGCCTTACAGAGGCAATTTGATGATTACAAGTTGTTGCCCTCTATGATTGAATTCAGAGAAAGTCAGATTGGAACCCTGCTTGGACTGGAGAAGGAAAGTTGGATAGATCACCTTATGCAGGGATTTACTGACCTTTGGGATCTGGACCTGGGTCAGGAGGAAATTGGAGTTGTGGGGACCTGTAGATTTGGAGGGACTTTGAAACACGTCCTGAAATATCTTTTGGATTTTAGTTTTAACCACGGAGATGTGGATGACATGTCGAGAAGGAATAAAAACATTGTTAGGATGGAGCTCCCCCGAGACCTACTCTTCAGCATCAAAGAAAGGAAATTAAGAACAAGATCAGCAGAAGACAAAGTAAAGTGCATGTATAAATACGAAGAAGATTTGCAGAAGGGACCTGGAAAAGAGTTAAGAGCCTCGGACAGATCACCAGGTTGATGGTCTATATGGAATTGACGGAAATGACTGGCAGAATCCGAGACCAGGGAGAAGAGACAGTGGAAGAAGATTGGAAAAAGTTTAAAGTTTATTTATAGAAATAGGGTAAAATTAATGAGTGTTAGAAAAATGTTGGAATGAAATTATATGGCCTTAGTAGAAGTGTTATAAGGAGTTAAGTATAAATAAGTATTATAGTATTAATGGAAATAAGGTTAAAATAAGTTAAGATATTTATATGACAGAAAATAATGAAAGATGGAAAGGATTTGCTGAAACAATTAATGGAAGTGGAATACAAAAAAGGAGGTGAGAGGAAGTCGATGAAACAAGGGAATGAAAGATAAGGCATTGAAATGGTATGATGTATGTTTTTAAATTGTTTTTGTTCTGTTTTGTTTAGTTTAATGTGTTAATGTTGTGGGGTGTATTGTTTATATATTGTATTGTATTGTTTTTTCTTTCTTTTGTTTTTTTCCTTCTTTTTTCTCCTTTTCTTTCTTTTCTTGTTTGTAAGGTTTAAAAGTAATAATTTTTTTTTTTTTTTTAAAGAATGCAGCAGCTAGACTGGTGACTGTGAGTGGCCGCCAAGACCATATAACACCGGTCTTGAAAGACCTACACTGGCTCCCAGTACGTTTCCGAGCACAATTCAAAGCATTGGTGCTGACCTTTAAAGCCCTAAATGGCCTCAGTCCAGTATACCTGAAGGAGCGTCTCCACCCCCATCATTCTGCCCGGACACTGAGGCCCAGTACCAAGCACCTTCTGGAGGTTCCCTCATTGCGAGAAGTGAGGTTACAGGGAACCAGACAGAGGGCCTTTTCGGTAGTGGCACCAGCCCTGTGGAACACCCTCCCACCAGATGTCAAAGAGAAAAACAACTACCAGACTTTTAGAAGACAACTGAAGGCAGCCCTGTTTAGGGAAGCTTTTAATGTTTAACAGACTATTGTATTTTAATATTTTGTTGGAAGCTGCCCAGAGTGGCTGGAGAAACCCAGCCAGATGGGTGGGGTATAAATAATAAATGATGATGATGATACTTTGTTTTAGGAAACTTGTGAACTTGATTAATCTGGGGACTTTAACTGAGGGTGCTTTTCTGAAGTACAACGTTTAGTAAAGTGTTTTCTAGAAGCATTTATTGAACATTATGGAAGTTAAATTGAAGCTGCAAATATGGTAATGTAGTTTATACATATAGAAATCTATGTCTATATATCAATTGCCCAAACCATAAATAGTCAAGGTAACTGTACAGATGATTTATCAAAACCAGCCAGAAGCAGAAGTGGTAATGGCAAGAAATACATGGTGAGCCAGTTATCCAAAAGAACATGAAATTATATTTCCTTGCCTTGCTGTGCATTTATCTTGGGTTAATGAGAACTTTGTTTTTGTCTTGTTTGTTATATCTACATGAAGCACAGCTGGGTTTCCGCCAATAAGTTATTACTCTGACAGCACAGGCCTAGGCATGTTTACTCAGAAGTAAGCCCCACTGAGCTCAATTGGATGTACTGCCTAGTTAGTAATGTATGCAGACAGATGTCCCTCATTAATCCTGACAAACTGCCATCCTGAGTGATAAATGTAGGTGTATTCCACACCCTCTCCTGCACAGCTTTGCTCTCTAGCAGTTTCACCTTCCCTGTTTGCTCTTTTCACAGTCTTCTTGTTCCAAGTATCATATACACATGAGGCATAAGAATCTGCATTAAACTGAGTCAGACCATTGGTCCATCTAGGTCAATATTGCCTATACTAACTGGCAGCGGTTCGCTGGGGTTTGAGACAGAAAACACTCCATCCTACCTAGATATGCAGGAAATTGAACCTGGGACATTCAACATGCAAAGCAGATGCTCTACCAGAGAGGTATGGCCTTTCTCAAAGACAGCTCTTAGACCATTTTCCCAGGTCTGATTTGTGACAGATTAGAATACACATGCACATAGGTCAGTATTCCACACGGGAGCCAGCCTTGGGTTGGGGGGGTCTCCGCCTGTCTGCGCAAATACACACTAAAATTCTGGTGGACTTTGCAGGGGATGGGGGATTGCAAACTGGATATGTGACAAACTAGACTTAAGATTGGAAAAATGGAGAGAATCTAAAAATTGACAGATTTTTAGCCAGTCTGAGGAGGTTTGAGATACTTTGGAACCATGGTGTGGCAAGAGGCAACTTTATCTCCTCTGTGTCCCCACCATGATCCTGGTTGGAAATCCCCTCCACTTTCAGCTTGCAACATCAGTTTGTATCATTGAACACTGACGAAGCCACTGTGAAGGGTTTTTTTGGCATGCTGACTCGTGTTGTGAATACTGAAACAAACCTTGAGAAAGTAGCTTGCCACCTTGTGACTCACCCCATATTTCAAAGCATAGGTGGTGAGTCCAGCTGTTGGAGCACTGACCAGAATGCTAAAACTGTCAACTAGCAGTGATTTATTTCATTGGCACAACATCTGAACAAAGGTATAAATCAGCCAGCCCTTTGTTCTAGGGGAGAGGTGTGTGGTAACATCTGGATAATCTGATATAAATTTAAGGAGGAGGTCAGCCAATAAACTGTACTGGTCTCAGGCTGGATCCTTTGAGAGCAATCTATTTTATATATAGTAAAAATGTTTTAAATAAACAAATCGAAATAAAATATAGCTGGACTTGGGTCCAACCCTGGATTTAGGAAATCATAATTGTTTGGGGACATATTTCAGAACAGATCCAGTATAATCCAGAATGGATCTAAAAATGGTCCTGACTACACCAGAACGATGTCATCCCCTTGAAGCCAAGACCAAGAAGTTTCTAGGGAAGCTTTGGCCTTCAGGCTGCAAACTAGGCCAAATATACTTGTCCCTATGTGTGACAATTTCATAGACTTACAGAATCATAAAGTTGGAAGGGACCCCATGGATCATCTAGTTCAACCCGCTGTAATGTAGGAATATGGGGATCAAACCCATGACCTTGGCATTATATTGTCATAGGGGAGCCAGAAAAGTTGGTAGATATTATGAAAGTTCTATTCTTAAGGCTTCATGACACACAAAATCCCTAGATATTACAACTGGTGTGCAGTCTATCCAGCATGTCATTATGGGAAACATATTCTCTTTATGTTCCAGTATCCTGGACATACAATTGATGAAGCATAATAGTAAACAGAAAGCTTGCCAAAAATAGCTTTATTAATAAATAAGATATTTGAATTTGCCTCTTGGACTAAGAAACAAATGTCAAATGGAGGCCACTGGCAATTACCCTGACAAATGTCCATGTTACATATAGATGCTCTTTCAGAACCTTCACAGCTTTTGGTATTCATGTCATAGTGCCACTGCAGTTCCTTTGAATAAAACTGTGAATCTAAACTACCTTCTTTTCCTCTACAGCACTTTCCCCCAACACCTATTACTGATGCATTCTAGCAAGGCAATTTTGGAACTTTATAATGATGTTTCTTGAATCCTAGTTGTCTATAAAACAAGACCTCACTTTTCAAGGCTGGCAAACTGACATCTTCCCAAAAAGCACTTTAAGCAGTGACAAAGCACATTGCAAACCTAGAATGTTAAAAGGACCACTGGTGATATATCTTGAATGTCTGAACACACACTTAATTAGTGAAGCAATAGGGAGGTTCCATGTTATAAATAAACCGAATACAAGCCAAATTCCTGCAAGCATTTTAAAAAGTTATGTCACATCATGTAGATTGTACAACCGAACAATGACCTTTTCATTAACATGGTATGACTTGTGTCAACCCCCAGCATACCATTTCTAAAGGAAGCACATTGCATGGATAAGAAAGATGTCAGCCTCTTTATCAAGGCATCAAGCACAGAAGTTTGGTGACACTAACAAAAAAAAAAAAAAGCTGCTTTTTCCTGGGGCAGGTGATCCTAAAAATTTCACAGCAAGTTTGAATCTATTTCAAAACAGAATATGACTGATTTGCATAATGTTTTTGGACTATATGAAAGATGCTTATGAAATTCCATTTAATCATTTTCCTGTATTTTTGTTTATAAAGCATCACTAGTGTATCAGTTATCAAGCATGATTTTTGGTAAGATTTCCTAAATCTGGAGAGACTGCTATGTATGTACAGATTATACTATCCATAGATTTGCTTTGCTCTGGATTTTTTTCTTCCCCAGGAGTAATGTGCCCATGACTGCACATTCAAACACTGCATATAATTTTGTTGAAAATGTGTTTCTGTGCATGACTGTATCAACACGGGTCTTTCCATTTTGCTTCTTTGTGACTGCGTGTAGTCTATAGGCAGTGCCATTCTTCTAGAAAAAGAGGTGCCAGAACTCACCACGAACACCTTCATTCTTAGAATAGCAATGGCGCCTACCAGAGAGGTGCCAAAACTGAATTCCAGCGAGTCCTGGCTGGGGGGAAAAACCCCTGTCTATAGGCTCATCCTTGCTTTTGAAATCTTGCGATAGGAGTCTGCGTCTATGGTAAACAATCAGATGATGATAATGATATAATATCTGGGAGTATAACATTACCCTGTGAAATCTGCAAGGATGCATTTTTGATACCATCATTGCTGAAGGCTATGGCTGTAACTCCCATTACAATATGAATGGTTAATACAGATCCTGAAACTCCAGTTCATAGATCTGTGCTGTGGCTCTTGTTTTTACTACATAGGGTTTTTAAATATATATTTTAAATTGAAGCTGGAGATGCAAATCTGACTAGCATATCCTTATCTACATTTTGTTTGCTTCGTGGTATACATAGGAATCTGCATTTCCTCCCAAACCAGGCCCCTCGGTTTCATTCATGCAAACGTGTGCTCATGCACACTACCATTTTAACATAGTGTTCCAAATTGCATTATTCATTTATGTAATGCCTAATACCCAACTAGACTAAGTGGTTTACAAGTATAAAAACCAATGACCCAAACATTAAAATGCATCCAGGCATAATTGAAATATGCAATAAAGCAATCCCATTCAAACAAGAGATTCAGGTCAAGAGATCAAGGGAATGTATGTATAAACGGGTCTTCAAAACTGGCTGGATACCAAGAGGAAGGGGTCTCTTGTATTTCAAATTTCAATGGTAATCTTTTTCTGGATTTACTTTCCACTGTGTAGGTTGGTCTATAAAGGTAAGTGAGGCACTACCCAACCAAAACTAAGTTTGTTTTTGTAGCATTCAGGGAGGAGGAGACAAAATGAGAACCAGCTGGGTCTACCTGTCATTGTCTCTGGCTACAGCTATTATTTGGGCTCACTGCAATCCACCACATCAATCTCAGTGGGCACCAGCCACCACTGATAGGTTATCTCCTTTCCAGGCAAAATATGGTGCTTTCCACCAAGCAATTGACTGGCCATAATCTTTTCCAAAGCCCCAACTGGCTATCATAGGGAGTCATAGGGTGAAATCTTACTAAGATTTCTCACTTACTAAGAAGCAAGACCCATTAAACACAATAGGACTCACTGTAGAATTAACATTGATAGACTGGTACTACATGCTTGAGCCAAGACTTGGTTTTCAAGCCAAATTCTATTAATATTTTGAATTTTTGCTGTATAGCAGATTACCAAATTATTCCCTTCGTGCATTCTAGTCCTTATATCCAATGCATTAACAGTTTTTTCCCTCCTTATCCTCAAATGTCACATGCAATATATTTTCCCTATGGATCTTTAATAGTGTGTGCCTGATATAGATTCAAATTATTTGCTTAGATTACATTAGGTAAATCCTGATAATTTTTTTTGGAAAGGCTGTTACTTTTTTTAGTGGTCAATCATTCTTAAGTTCAGAAAATCCTTGAGATGTTTTAGCTGATCACCATTATCTTCCGGCCTCTTTGCTGAGATGAGGTTGGCTTTCTTATTCATGGTACAAAAAAAAAGCTTATCCTTTGGAGGACACTTAGAATTGTAGCAGCTTTTCACCTATTAATTTAAGAGGACTCTAGTGAGTTGTTTTACAATGTATAATTTAAAAGTGTAGGTAATGTACCCCTTTAACGTTCCTTTTTCTTTTTATCGTTTCAGTTTTGATACCTGACGTGACACTGTTACTGCTCATCAGCTGTCAGTTATCCCTCCCCTTTAAGGGTATTCCATTAAAGGAATCTGGGGGTTGTGGTTCCTGTCTGAAGCCCGGGTGGTGGCTACTAGTGCCATGGCACGACCTTTCTTGTGACCCTGGGGGAGCTCCAAGTTTATGTACATCCATAAATCACCCATTTACCTAAAATACTGGTGTCCACGTGTTTTATTCATCATTGCATGGGGCCTTGATGCACAATGTATAATTTAAAAGTGTAGGTAATGCAACCCCTTTTTCTTTTTATCTTTTCAGTTTTGATTCCTGACATGTGACCTTGTGATTTTGTATCTTTCCCCCTATTTTTGTGGTGCTCTAAGGATGCATTTGTGGCTCAGCTCATTTGGCCATTGGAACATTCTGCTGGGATCAGCAGAATTGGTGGGATGGAGTTCAAAGACCCAAGGCACTCATCATATCCTCACCCCTAGAATCTCACACCACTCTGAGATTAGAGTGGTATATGTAAGAATATTATCACAAATCCAACCCGCGACTCTTTTCTTATGATGTACTACATTGAAATCAGAAGTGCTTTCATCCTAAAACAGCCAAAAGAAAATTGCTTTTGTCCTTTTGTCTGATGATGATGGTAGCAATAGAAGCGTGCTCCCTTCAAAACAACAACAACAACATTTACAGCAAACATCTTTCTACTTGCATGAATGGGTGGATGATCATTCAGTCACACCAAAGGGATGCACAATGAGAACCAGCTGCTGTGAAGTATCGTGTAAGTGTTAACTACAATATAACCACACACAATAGGAATCAGGTCTGCATGATTCTATGCAGATTACAGTGTAAAATGCCATTGATGAAACAAACAAAGGAGATTAGAGCATGGGAAATTTAAGATAAGAAAATTGCAAGCACTTGCAAACGGAGGTGGTGAAACGTAGCTCTCAGTCAAGGAAAAGTGAAAGCAAACCATGAAATGGAAATTGGTGATTATTTTTGAGCATGACAGGAAATGAAATCAAATTTCTGCACTCCCTTTTGAATGGCATTGTGAGAATTCAAAGCTGTACACCCAATGCGCTCAGTGCAAAATGTGCTTTCTCGAAAGAATAGAACATTAGAAAATTAAGCTTTTAAAAAAAATGGGTAAGTAGATTAAGGAAATGTGGAATGTGGGTGGAAACAGAAAGGCAACTAAAGGGCAAAGAAGTATTGTTTGCCTTTTCCCCTTTTGCTAAGCCTTTGATCGCTTTTTGTTTGTTTGTTTCATACATCAAACACTTCTATCAAGTGTCACCCAAACCCTCTTCAGACATTCTGAAAATGGTGATGTAAACTTGAGACGTCAGCAGGGATAAGAGCACTAAATCCACTTTCTCAGTCAGAGTTTTATTGCAATCCAGCTCATGGAAGGCAATCACTGGTATAAATTATTAAATTTCTTTTAAAAAGAAAAAAAAAAGGGGGGGGGAGACATTCAGAGACAGAAAGCCATAACTTGACTAAGCAGAATCCTCCATTATGAAGCCTTAAACCTAGAAAAACAATTTGCTGTGCCAGGGTTTATCTGACAACAGAGAGATGCTAAAAAGAGAGGGACTTGCTAATTTGGCACCCACACCTCCTTGTGCTTGGTTAAGGGTGGAAAGTATTCTAATTGGAAGACCTTCCTTTAGGTAGGCTTGATACTCAGACCTACCTTGTTAAATGTAAGAAATCTTCCCATCGCAATGGAGGGTGAAATCCAACATTGTGTTTGCCAACTTCCACTCATGCAACTGGACTTCATCTTTCTTTCCTCCCTCAGTTCCAAGGCACCACTGGATAAAACCCTAACCTTAGGAATTATCATGAATGCTTAGAAACAAATTCAGACTAGGACTAAGTGCCACAGTAGGACTAGGGAGCCTCAGGATAAAATAGTCACTCACCACTTAAGGCAAGCACCTATCTGTTTCATAAGGTTGTTATGGTTCAGATTATAGCTAGGCTTCTGCAAAGGGGTCTTTCTTTTCATAGTTGAAAGGAAGATCCCACAAGATGAGCAAAGATCATCTTACATTAATTAATTATATATTCCATCAAGTCTTCCCATTAATTAGGCTAATGGACTAATCAGTCAAATAGTTTTCATTATACTAGCATGGACAGTGGATTTGCCTTTTAACTATTGGCAAAGTTACCTTGTCCGATATACCATAGAAATCTGTAGAAAATCAACTTTAGAAACAACATCAATCCATCTGCTTCCACACAGCTTCAAGTAAGCTTTCTTACCTTGACCTGAAAATGTAACCTTAATCCTTTTGTCAGCCCCAGGATTCATCATATAGTACTGGCTCAAACTTACTGGAATATTACTTTAGAGTTTGTAGAAAACACAGTAGTAGATCCTCAGCTTATTATATCTGGGGTTGTGTTTTTTTTTTGTTTTTTTTTTTGAGGTGGGAGGTAGGCTCTTAAACTTTAGAGATATACAGTATCCTATCTATCGCTTTGTCATTCTGGTCTCTGCTTTAAGGTCAGAATAAAAATTAAAGTTGATTTGCTCACCTGTTACCTCTATAAACCATTCAGCACTCCTCTTCTTTGAAAAAATTCCCTGGCTTTTGAGCAGTCCCAAGAAAGCTATAAAAAAAATAAGCTATTCCGTTTGTGTTCTGCCTCTGTGATAGCGACTGTTTCATCTTAATGGCTCTCTCTACCATTATCTTTCTCTGTGTGCTCTATTGACCCACTGAAAATGCAACACAATTATGAAGCTTCAAAGCTATTTTATTCTCATGGGATTTGTAAGCCCAAAGAAAGTGTCACCAGACAAGCAATACGAAAGATTGGTGGCATATGGGCACATCTGCTGTTGTTGCTTTTAATCCTCCATTTTGCAATAACCAATAGTTCATGCCATGCTAAACACAATCTCTTAAAGAGCAAGATAATAGCAGGCTTGCGCTGAAATTGCTGAAGTGAGTTTTCACTTGCAAATGGCTTTTATATATACCAAGCCCGCATAAGAGGAATAATTTGGTGTCATGGACAGGAATTACCAGGAACAAAAGATTCATAACTGCAGTCAATGACATACAGATTAAATACAGAATTCCATAATCATTAATTATAATCAGTTCCTTACGGAGGGTGTAATTTCATTTAATTACACAAAAAGCTAAGATAAATCAACGTAATACCTGCCTACGGCAATTGAATTCTCATCCCTCTGTGGCATCTGAGATAGAACTCAATAGACATGTTTGAACCAGAGATCCACAGAGCATTACTATCTGCCATAAAGTACTCTTTCTTTTCTTCCACTTTTTTGACACTGATGTTTTCTGCTACCACGCTAATCTTTCAGATGTCTACTTTGCAGCCCATGACTAAGAAGTTGGTTCTCAAGATGAGCAGCTTCCAATATCCTTTGCACAGAGACCACAGATCTATTTTCATGGAGATACTGTATGATTTTTAAAAATTATTATATGGTGTTCTGTTTCACCTGAGATGAAGAGTGCTCTTGTGGAGAGGGGAGAGTGCACTTGGGCTGGAAGCCTGCTTGCGGGCTTCCCACAGGCATCTGATTGGCAGCTGTCAGAACAGGATGCTGGACTAGATGGGCCATTGGTCCGATCTAACAGCAAGGGTGCCAACTCTATGGGGCTGAGGTATATTTGCCCTCCCCCCAAATATCTCTTGGGAGGGGCCAGCCCCCCTCAATATTGAGGGAGCAGAGGTGGTGAAGTATGAAGTCAAGCACAGTGTGGCTTCAGTTGCTGTCTCCTCAAGAGCATGAAAGAGAAGCCATCAGTCATTGAAGCCGCGCCACTCTCCACACTTGGCCTCCTCCTGATATCAGATGCACAACATGTGTCACACAAGGTGGCTCCCCTCAGTCTTGGGCACAGGTTGGTGCCTCTGTGCAGAGGTTCGTCATATGTTCTTCTGAACCACAGAAATATGGACAGAAACCAACATGGCAGTTGAAAGCTAACAAAGTCTAGAGAGTAAGAAAATGAGCTGTGCACCTGATAAATTCCTGGTTCCAATTTCATTTCAGACATTTGCTTGGTTCCCTTAAGCATGTCCCTTTTCTACATAATATAGAATTAGTAATTCTTACCTTCTGTACAGGATTGTTCTAATAATTTCTGATAATTGGAACTGTGCTTAAATACCTCCACAGACATTTGATACGTTGTACAGCAGCACTGAGTAGATTGGCTAGCGCTGCAGAGCAGATATCACCAGCAAACCTTCTTAAAAATTTCCAGGAAATGTTTCTGAGCGACTAATCTCTAATAAAACGAGTCACTTTGCACACATTCATTTAATTGACGAGATGGATGACTCTACGTATGTGACTGTAATCAATAAATCATGCCTTCCAAGAACACCTCACATTTAATACCCTATTTAATACCCCCATGTATAAGACGCCCCCTATTTTTGGAGACTCCGATTTAAGAAAATGGGGAGAGATACTATCCGTGTATAAGATGATCCCAGATTTTGAACATTATTTTAGAGTTAAAAAAACATTGTCTTATACACGGAAAAGTACGGTAATTCTGGTGAATGCACCACTAGCACAAGGGCTGTGCTCTTTATCTCAACAGAATCCATTCAGTCAAAACTTTTCCTTTGACTTTGAGCACTTCAGACTGCAGAAGGCTATAAAGAGCAGAGTGGGTGCCCATTGCCTGTGATGAAAACAAACAAGGGTTTATCCCCCATACTACTAGAAACTATGGCTTTGTGCTAATGAACATAGACTTTTCAACTCATTGGAACAATATATATTGAAAAAAGTCCTTTGTTCCAGCTGTAATTTACCAAAAGAAAAAAGTGAAGAAAATGTTGATTAGGGAGTTAAACTGGATTGAACCAGGGATATGATGTTATAATGAACAAGGCTGCATAGGACATGGCCTTGATTGATTTATATAGGATACAGTATAATGTAGTTGGCTTAAAAAAATTAAAAACTGCTTGATGCTATCCCCATGTAGCTTTAAAGTCCATTGGTTAAAATCTTTGGAAATGGGCATTCATTCAGTCCAGGATCAGAGATGCTTGAGGAAATAGAATCTTTGTGAATGTTGATGTGAATGGACCTCATCCACATCACCTGGACTAATGCAGGGAGCAGAAGTTACTCCTCTGGCTTTTCCACTTCCTGAATATTCCAGTATTGTTATTTTTTAAAAAAAGAAAATGCAGAAATGTGACAGAATGCATTTGTGAATGAACAAAGGCAAGGGAGACACAGATTGGTAATAGATTGGGCCATACACAGAATAAGCAAACAGCACTGAGGAATACAAATGCATACCTGCCCTTATTGCTCAGGCTCAGAGTCTCTGCAATAGTCCAGCATACATCATTTTCAACTGATTGAAATGCTCTTCCTTGCTGTGTGGGTAGGTCTCCGTTTTCTTTGTTACAAAAGCCTGCTGTGAAGTTGTTTGCTTTCCTATATAATTAGGATGATACAACACTTGCAACACTGAATCGAAAATCTGGGTGTGGGTGAAAAGGGGAATATGCTGTTTGCATTTTTTTAAAACCCCACACCCACACAAAAGCTAAGGTAAGCCATGTTCCGTGCCCAATAAACATGGGACATCTTTGCCTGGTGGTGCTGTGGCCCATAGACTGCAGCAAAATACTGGGCAAGATTTTGTCCAGTATCTTCTCTGTGTGATGAGCTCATAGGAAGAAGTTGTCCCATGAGTCCTTGCTGAAGATGAGAGGAGAAAGCTTATATAAGGCTGCTTTCCCTGGATCTTACAGCCATTTTGCTTTGAGAGCTTCCTGCCCACCTATCTTGGGGTTAGAGCCTAGCCAACTGGCTGGCTCCCATCGTACAGGTTTGGAGCGATTCAAACTCAGCGGATCCATTCCATCAACTTGGGGCTTGTGGAATGATGAACTGATCCTGGGACCCAGTGCCATGCCAACCCTTGCCCTGCCTGCTGCTGCTGTCAATACAGATTTGCCCTGATTTCATCCCATCACCATGGTACAGTCTGGTTATTTTGCTGCTCTCATGGGTCGCATAATGTGCCTGCCTGGGCAAACAGTATTAAAGCAGAGCTGCATATAAACAGATATTAGTATACAATGCTTAATCCAAAGTGATTTCTTTGTGTCAAGAACATGTATGCTGTGAACACAAAAGAGTTTTCATTGTTTCCAATATTATTTTTCTTTTACAAATATGAACTCATGGAGTGTCAAGAAAGTACTGTTCAGTTTAGATACAATTATGCAACACTTGGCTTTTCTCCCCAAGGTTATCCAGCTATTTTAGAACAGTTTGAGGTTCTTAAGCTTTTGTGGCAATGACTTAAATAACATAATTTCCTTCACCTGTCTTCTTGCCTGGCCAAAATGATCAATTTGAAAATTGTCCTCTTCCTCTCCATATCATTTACATATATCAAGTCTTCAGAATATTAAACCTAAACTCCTTTTAACTGTCTTTCAACAGAGTCTTCTCTTCTTTTCAATATATTTTAAGTTGAATATATTATGTTCAGCGTCTATGAAAATTGAATAATCATAACTAGAACAGGGTTGTTTTCACATTTATTTTTCTAAGTATTAAAAATGGCCTCTCATTTTCAAAGTCGCCTCTGCCACTGTCCAACTAGTTGTGAACATATTGTTATTGTCTCAACGTTGTGCTTTTGTTGCCATATTCCACCTTTACGCCAGTGTGGCCCAATACATTTTGCTGCCTGAGGCAGACAAGAAAACAGTGTTCCCCCCTGT
This sequence comes from Podarcis erhardii, assembly GCF_964252035.2. Lineage (NCBI taxonomy): Eukaryota > Metazoa > Chordata > Lepidosauria > Squamata > Lacertidae > Podarcis > Podarcis erhardii. Next base: position 50,186,356 of record NC_138508.1, on the reverse strand, counting down.
TATGTTTCACTCCTAAAAAAAACACAAAACCCTCAAAACATTTGCCTAGCTGGGTGGTGAAGAGACCTTTCATAGCTCTTTGCATCAGCCTGGGAAGTTTGTACAAGCAGAGATGCTGAGCACCATCCACAAATGTGACTACAACTCCCCTCCAAGGTCCTCTGGTGTCAGAACAATGGGAGAAGAATTGACACCTGTCAGGGGTTCAGGGAGAGAGACGCAGAGTGAGGGGGAAGGATTCCAGACTGACGAGGAAGAGGATGACAATGACCCAAGATTGTCCATGAGTCCGTCCAGTGAATCGGAGGACTCCCAAAAGGGAGCCCCTCTGGTCAAGCCAAGGGGAGCTAGAGGGGGAAGCAGTCAGGAGCAGGGAAAGGAAGGGGGAACCCCCAGTGGGAGTTGGAGAGCGAGACCGGCTGCTCCGCTGGAACGGAGTGAGGGGGGAGGAGTGACCAGTGTGTCAGAAGGAGCAGAACAGGAAGCAGAGAGGGGAAGGAGATCAGGGCAAAACGTGCTGCCGGAAGGGGAGGAAAGTAGTATTGAGGGCAATGTAACTGTCGAAAGGAAGGTCAAGAGCAACGTAAGCGCGCCAAGTTCAAAATGGGAGGCGCGCGGAAATGAAGAGAGTCCTGGGGAGGAGCCTGGTCCCAAAGCCCGAAGGAGGGGGGAGGAGGCGGCAGAGGATTCAGCCTCGGGAGAGTCCCGAAGGGAGAGAACACAGGGGGGCAGAAAGACCCTGCGGAAAAGGAAAGAGAGAAAGAGGTGGACCAGTACAAGCCTCTTAAACTGGTGTCGAGGGGGGAGCGAGTCAGAGGGGACTTCAGCGGTCTAAGGGTAACAGACGTAGGGTCACGGACCTCGGATCTAAAGCTACTGATGTTCTTGAATAAAAGCTTTTGTACATAAGCTGGAGTGGACTTTGGTCTCTTGTGAGCTGGGACCACGGGTGACTCTGACAACACCCAAATAAATAAATAAGAAGGGTGGGAGGCTGGACTTCACAGCTCTGGTAAAAAATGCTCCACCCCAATGCAAAACTGTCGCCTCTGCCAGCCACCCCCTCCCAAGGGTGCAGCCCTGGGAGCCCAAGGCAGGCCCAGCTTGGCTGGATGGGGCTGCCATTGGTTTCCAGATGACCCTGGACCAGTCCTTACTTGCTGCTAATAGCACAGACCCCAGCATGCCTTCTCAGAAGGAAGCCTATTTAAATTCAATTGGGTTTACTCCGAGATAAAATCCTCTACAGGATTGTACCCTAAGGACTTTCTAGGGATTCGTTTAGCACAGGCCTCCAGTTGTTTGGCCCTGAACATCAACATCCTTACATGGATGCCAGCTGAATTCAAAGTTTATTAGGAATTTTCTTCTTCTTCTTCTTCTTCTCCTCCCCTGCAGCCTTTAATGTGGAAGAATATCCTTGTTGGATTGTGTTGGCTTCCTTTCTGGCAAAAATCAAAGGGCATAAAAGAAAAAGAAAAAAAAAAACAATTGACACAACTACGAAAAGGGATATCCAGCAAGAGATGGCATGACAACTTGGTTCTGCCTCCCCACAGAATTGTAGATTTGGAAGGTAACCCAAGGGTCCAACCCCCTGCTGTGCAAGAACCACAGCTTTGATTTGTAGTCTTACTGCAACATGCAATTTATGGCTACAATCCACTGCACCCATCCTTATTATTACAATCATTTTATTATCCTGAAGAGTAACAGTGTTGTGCTATAGCAGAAAACAACAATAAAAGCATCCTATGACACATTAAAGACTTCACAAATTTAGTATGAATTTACTATAAATACTATACTGTGATATTTATTGATAAAATTTCAAAACACTAAAGGAAAGGAATCAATTAGGGCATTTAAAACTTGCTCCATCTTCCATGTTGAAAGTGTGTGCCAAATACGTCCGAGAGATGTTTGAGGCCCAGTCAGAAAAGAGAGGAGCACTAAATCATACGCATGAATCAAGATTGAGATCGTTCTCTTGCTAATTACTGGAGGTCAGGCATTTGCAATGGCTAAATATGACACCAAATCAGTAATATAAAACTCTAAAAGATTGTGAGCCAGAATGCAACCTTGTTTCACTGCTCTCTGTGCTTTAAAAGCATTTACTTGGTAGCATACGGGAACACAACAATATACTGGATATCCTGAAACATTTCAACCCAGTTTAGGAATAAATGTTTGTGCCTGTTTTAAGTAAAGTAAATGGGCAGTAAAGTCAGAACCATGGGTGCCTTACAGAAGCACCAGTGTCAGAAATAATTACCATTCTCATATACCTTCTTGATGATCCATTTGTTCATGGATAGATTAAATGCAGAATACAAAGACATAGATAATAGACTTTGCCAATAATGACCTGGCAAACCTGACTGTGCATGAATAGGATGTCACATTAATGTATGAAAAATGTACCTGTCAAAAGTTGTTTTACATGAATTTGACACCAACCTTTTCTAAAAGCATTTTGATTGATAAGGCAGCCTTGAAATACAATAAAAAGAAATGTAGTGTTCGATATCTTAGTACCTTTTGTTACTTGCCTCTTGGATCCCTTGTAACTTTTACTTCATTTTAACTTTCTTTGCAGATTAAAATTGAGAGTCCTCCTCTGCTTGTCTTCCCTGACTCTCCTATGTGGACAATAACATAACTGGACCACCAGGGGGCAGAGGTACCTGGAAAACCTGAAATGAAACAAGCTCTGTAGGATAAGAATCATATATATACATATATATACATATATATATATATAAAATGATTTTTATTGGTTTTTACACATGGTTTAGAACACAACATCCAACTTTCGTATAACATAATCAACTCCTGGCTATCACAGCCTGAGACTTCTCTCTTCCTTGACTAGTGGTTTTCTAACTTACTCTCTATTATTGCACTTGTTATTTTAATTATTACTGTTATATCCCTATCATAAATAAACAAAATAAAAATTATTCTTTGCAATAATTTATATTGTTAACCTACAAAACTTCCTGCAACCCTACTAGGCAAGTCAATTGTTTACAATTATCTTTCAAATATCTTTCAGAAAACTCCGATCTTGCTGGTTCTGAATTTTCCCTGTTAGTTTCGCCAGCTCAGCATAATCCATCAATTTCATCTACCAGTCTTCTTTCACTGGTAATTATTGTAGGATAAGAATCTTACCCATACTCACTATTGGGCATTATAAGAGAAAAGGTGTTGTTGCTGTTGTAAAAAAAAAAAAAAAAATGCCATAAAATATTTGATTCTCTCAATCTCAGTGAGGAGGCGGGAAAAGCAATATAGATTCTAGTGTGTCTTTGTTCTAAACTCCATGCTAGTGTTTGTTATACTTGACCAGAGAACCCAAGAAAACCAGGATATAACCATCAGAAGTAAGGCTTGAGTCCTATATCCACTTACCTGGGAGTAAGTCCCATTGAATTTAAGGGATTCAATAGTCATATAAAGGACTGTGTTATTCTCATGTATTCGTGAAGCAAACACTCTTCAGCTGTTTCCCTTGTTCTCTGAATATGCTTTAAAACTTTTCTTTTTCTTGCCTTTTACAACTATTGCAGCTTCACAAAAGCTCTGCATCTCAGACATATAATGTGTTCCAATTGTGATTTCACCTGAGTGTCAGCAACAGTTGCTACACATGAAGTAGCACTCTCCTTGACAACAAATGGAGAATAATAGAACCATAGACTTATAGGGTATCATCTAGCTCAAAACCCTGCAGTGCAGAAATCTTTTGCCCAACCTGAAGCTAGAACCCACAAGCTTGAGATTAAGAGTCTTGTCCTCTACCAACTGAGCCATCCCACAGGGCCTCACTTGTCTTTTCCCTTAGGCCTCACAGAAACATGACTTAACGTTGCCATGAAGTCAAATAGTTGTCATGTTTGTCTTTTCTCCATGAGCACTGGCCTGCACCAATATTTAATAGCCTGAATTGGTGAGCCATATACAATCCAAGTCACCCACCAATATTTGGCAGCATTTCTTCAGCTGTGTTGCCTTCTTCCAAGTTTCTAGGGATGTATCCAACAAAGTTCATTGCCCTGCTAAGTATAATTGGTTTAACTGACACTGAAATGTGGATATGTGTGTCTTAGTGAAAAAGTTTGACATGGGAAGATTCCGCTGAAGCTGAAGAACAGCAAGAAGAGCTCTCTCAGAGTTTTGATGAGTCAATAATTAACTAACTGTTGTTTTCTGCTAGCTAACATGTGAGTGTTGTAACCTTGGATCAGGTAATTAAGGTACTGAGTTGCAAATTCACCATCTTGCAATGGTGGTGGGCTGGCTCTTTGTTCTCTCTGTAGAGTGAGGATGTAAATAAAGCTCTCCCAGAAGCTGCACAGCCTTAGGCAGGCTAAGGCAGCCTGGAATGGGGGAGAGAGGCACTGTTTTGATTTTTGGAGTTATCTTTTATTACTAAGAAGCCGAGCTTGTGCTGGACAGCACAATATATCTTATGGAAATTTTGGAGGTATCATTTACTCTATTTTGTTATGGTTTTGAAGAGTTTTGTAAGAAAAGTTTGAATAATATTTTCATGGGTCTGGACAATGCTTAATTCCAAAAGGAACATTTTTTTATTATTTATATTTATATACTGCCCATCTGCCACTCTGGGCAGCTCCCAACAAAATATTTAAAACACAATAAAATATCAAAAATTGAAAACTTCCCTATACACCACTGTCTTCAGTAGTAGTAGTAGTCATAATAATAATAATAATAATAATAATAATAATAATAATAATAATTTTTATATGAGAATGAGTGGGGTTTTCTTTTCTACACTAATGGCAGGTTACCTAAACCAAAATATTCTGCTGGAACCGTATGACAGCACATAGGAGAATAATACAGGTATTTGGATATGCTTGAATAAATATAAATTAGATAATATTCTATTGTAAAGAGATTGGTTAATGCAGAAGTAAAATAAATCAATCATTTCAGTGCATGTGACATCTTTATTAATAGCTACTGATTTTTTTACAATCAACTTCACATCACATTAGCAGTGACAAAAATAAATACATCTCAAATACATCTCAGAAACCAACTGTTGGGTGACAGCTATATAGCTAGCATCTCCTTTTACATTTTAAAGAAATCTATGCCTGTACAATATTGCAACCCCCTGCAATTGAAATGGCACTTTGCAGAGACAAGGATAGCACAGAATCATAGAGGGGACCCCATGGTTCATGTACGGTAGTCCAACCCGCTGCAAAGCAAGAACCTCGACTAAAGCATCCTTGGTTGTTTCGACAAGTTGCCTTCAACTGCAGGAACCATGGATGAGGAAGCAGAAAGCAGTAAATGGTTAGGGTATTCACAGTGCTTTTATCTTCAGGTGGTACTCAAGGGAACACAGTACCGGCACGGTTTTTGTTCGTTTTTTGTTAAAAAGTGTGACACTTACTGTAACAACTTCATGGTGAGTACTTACACCTGTTTTCTTCTAGCCAAAATAAAGCACTAGTTATTTCACCATTCCTTTCACCCACTTTTCAATATCCTATTCAGCCCAAGTGACACACAATCCCTCGCATGCAACTTTCTGGGGGCTGCATGTCAGTGTTGGCCATGACCAGAGGCAAAAAGTAGGTGGCGCAATCAAAATTGACTCCTCCTTTTGTACAGAAGGTGACATACTAGTCACACAAAAGTCCAAAGTTCCTACACTCGCACCTCTCTCCATTCCCCATTCAGGTTTGTGAACAATAATCCTCCCTGCTCTATGTCACATGACAGGCATAGGCAAACTCAGCCCTCCAGATGTTTTTGTACTACAACTCCCATCACCCCCTGACCACTGGTCCTGTTAGCTAGGGATAATGGGAGTTGTAGTCCAAAAACATCTGGAGGGCCGAGTTTGCCTATGCCTGTCACACGGCAAACTACTTTAGAATCTGAAGTACGGTAACTTTCAAAGCTTATTTTTGTTGTGGGAAGGGTGTGTATGTTAAACATGAAGGAAATAAAAAGTGACACTTTTGATAACGCTTAAAGTAACTCTTTGGATCCAGACACAAATTTTTAACATCTGTCTATGGAAATCTGTGAGAATGAACTTCTTCAGCGCAAGTGACATTTAATCTGGAGTTCAGTGCCCTAGGAATCCAATGTGGGTTACTCTACAGAAATAGGTTTAGAACTGGAACAACAGCTCCGTATTTTAACTCTCTAGACTTACAATGTATAGTACCGATTTTATTCCAGTCAGTGGTGGATTAATTTTATATTCACTTCAGTGAATGGACCATTAAATCCGTTATACCATTTATGGCTAGACTGAACAGATAGAGAGGAATGCAGAATGAGGTATTAGTGAAAGAGCCTCAGTCTGGATTTCTTTTCCCATATCCATTTTTCTCTAGGTGCTCTTTTATCCATTTTGTCCGAATGTGAAGTTCTGCTTACCAAAGCAGGCAAAGCCTGCCAGTCGATCTAGACTTTAAAGTATTTCCCCAACTTTTTAATAAATCCATTTCAAGGATTAGCCAGCGGAGAATGCACAGCATCTTGCGCCTTACCTTAGACTGAATGTTTCTTTTGTGACTCGCTCAGCTGGCACCACTTTTGATTTTTAAAACACTCCAGAAAAGCAGCACCTGAAAAAAAAAAATCAAAACATCACTTGCACTATCTGCAATCATTTCAGATTCTGTGAAGCGGTAGGGAAAGGTGTTCATCTCGCCATCCTACAATCTGCAGAGATTTCAATTGGAAGAATTCCAACTGTGGTCGTATGAAGTTACTTTTTAAAAAGATAGTTCAACTAGCCAACCAAAAGCATTGTTCTCTCTTCTCAGTGCTGACCCTTCAGGTGAGAGCAGCCTTGATTGTGAATGGTCAAAGCATCTAAAGAAGCCTTTGAAAGTTCTGCTAGGCCATGCCTTGGGTGCCCTACCAACCACAGACCTGGAGAAGTTCTTTGCTTGAATGGAATACATGGTGTCACATTTTATATGACTAGTGGGTTGCCTCTTAAGAACACGTGTAAGCTGTGCTAAGCTGAAACGATAAGGCAGAACTGTAGAGCAAGTTCTGAGTTAGTGTGCAGGTTTTCAAATGAAACGTGCTCATCATACCATGTTCCAAACCCCATCCTCAACCTGATACCTTTCAAATCTTTCTACTTCAACTCCCATCATCCCTTACCGTTATCCATGCTAGCTGGAGAGGATGGGTGTTGTAGTCTCAACTGTAGGTACCATGTTGAAGAAGACTGTCATACAGATATGCTTGACCTACAGCTGTTTCTGCCCAACACCTGAGGCATCTGAATGAGCAGATAATTATGGTACATGATAAAGAAAGGATTCCCCCGCCCTTAATGGCTAGACATGCTGCTCTGATGCATGACACTCAACCGTACGGCAGCAATCTATTATCCTGTTTGAAAACTATCCTAACATCTTGCACATATACCATTTGCTGCTTGTACAAATTAGAAATTGTGACTGGCCTCTGATTCCCACCCTCTTTATACTGTAGCTCTTTTCAGGTAACCAAGTTTATTTGAGAAGTGCAGACTAGATAGCTTCACATTAAACGCCGCCCTCCCCAATTTCTACCTTAGATTGGCTGAGGTTTGGGAACTACATATAATTTATCATGGGGCTTGTTTCATTTGTATACCACCCTTCATTCATAGATTTCAGGGCAGAGTCTTTCTTAAACACAGTCTCTTTAATGCCTCAATACATCCACAATGCTGACTTCTATCAGTATTTTAATGCCATCTTCAGGGCAGAAAACCTCTCTCAAACCACCTCACTAAAACAAAGTATAAACAGTTTACAAATATAACACACACACACACACACACAAGTTTGAAACTAAAATAGAAGCAATGGACAATCCCAGGTATAGACTACACAATCCAACATTACCTCACACAAGTGCAAAGTGTACAGTGCCGGTAACTGTAATGATACCTCTGAGTTTTTGCCACAGATGTCTCTCAGTGCCCTGCATGACCTCATAAGTTATCCAAGCCTGAATCAAATTCAGAAATTTTATTGACTAAATATTCACTAATGAAAATTTTAGTATTCATCCTTATCTACTGACACACTTTACAATAGCTTGACATCTCAAAGGCACCTTTAGTAATGGGATTTTATTCAGCCTAATTTGTTCAAAAATCATTATCTATGCAAAACTTCCTTGTTCTGCTGCTAGTGTCATTGCTTCAGACAAAGAGAACAATCTTAGAATTCTAGGATGTATTGTATTACATGCCTTATCTAGTCTCAACAAACTGCTTGCATATATTAAAATATAATAGTGTAAATGTTAGCAGGGTGGGGAACAGTTGGTTAGTCTTTCTAATTATTTCACCCTATTCCCATTTCATAAGGTAAAATGACTTGGAGGCTTTTTAATTCTGCAGTTACACTTCTGGGAAAATAGCACTCAGTTTTACAAACAAACAAAAAAAACAAAGGCAATGATTAGCATAATATTTTGTAAATGAAAAGAGGGATTCTTCTGTGCAGGAGCAGGTGGATGGAGCAGAGTCTACATGTCAGGAAGAGGGCTCAGGGGTGTGACCTGGAGGAAAGTGGGTGGTCAGTGAGATCAACACTATTCAGAATAAATCCACTAACACAAATTAATAAAGTGCAGTCAGAATGGGCAATGCAATAAATGGAGCTAATACATTCAGTTCAATGGGCACACATAAATAATATATCAATTAAAAATTATACCTTTGGGAGATACAGTAATCCCTCATTTTACTCACGGATTCAGTTCGAAGGGTTATGTGCATACGTGAAAATCATGCATAGTCAAACTCTTGGAGCCTAGCAGGTGGAAGAGAGAACAGCCCCGGCAATCCCAGAGTAGGTGCACTGAATGAGCCTTGGTCCCACAAGCAAGGCAGAGAGGTAAAAAGCTCTTTTTGCACCACCAGCAGCAGCAGTGGGCAGGGGTGGGGTGGGATTAGCATTGAGAAATAAAGCTGCAATCCTATACTCACTTACCTCAGAGTAAATCTCAATAAAGTTAATGGGATTCGCTTCTAAGCAGATGTGCATAGGACTGTCCTATAAAGGAATTACATGGTAGCAATTTGAAAATTGCTACTGATTGCAGTACAGAAAAGCCATATTTAGTCATTGTTTTTATTGCGACAGTTCAGAACAAAGTGTTATGTCAAAAACGTGTTCCCTTACCTTGCAGCCCTGGCAATTAAAATTTATCTTAACCTACCCATCAAATAATTCTTTAGTTGATTATTATATTTAATTCTTTAGTTGATATTATATATACTATATATATATGGCTGTGAGTCCTGGAAGACCTGCTCCCTGAACTGTGGAAAGGCGGCATACAAATAAAACTTTGGCCGTATGTATTATATCTTCTGTGTGCTACCATGTTAACTATAGGGATGAATGCAGGTTGCGTCTTGAGGCCCCAAGACCCACCCCCAAAATAAATATACACAGACCCTTATATTAGTTTACGTTTTTGGCAAATTTTGGCCACAACTTTATTGAAATACAGTCACGTGAGCGGTATTGGCTTAGGCATTGACTCCCCGCTATAACTGACTCCACATCTCAGGGTGATTGTCCAATGGGGTAAACCAAATGAGGGAGCAAGGTCGATGAGGACCAACCTAATCTCACCCCGGGGTTCCTGTGGTCCTGGCATGGTCCTAGCCCTTCAAGCGGACTTGGGACGAGATCCAGGACCCCCAGATTCCTTTACCAGAATACCCAATTCCTGGGGGGGGGGAGGTGATGGCAGCACCTCCCCTCCCCACAATCCAAGTGAGCCAATGCCTAACCGCCACCTTACAAGTTGTGACGATTTGCTTAGGGGTAGGCGAAAACCAAATGGCTAAAAACCAATCTGCCAAATGGAAAAAATTCCTACCCAGCCCCTGTTCCAAAACAGGCGACCCAAACCAAAGCAAGGCCAAGCGACTCTACCTAAACTAGGGAGGGTAGGCGGGTGTTCAACCGTGCCAATGCAAGTGCCCCACTTGCATCACACTGCTGCTTCTAAAGCCCCTGGGATCATGCCACCTACTGGCTATTGGCTAAAAAAACCTGGCATGATCCCAGGGGAATGCCCAGGACTTCATGCTCCTCCCCCCGCATTTTAACCCTGTCAGGTGAGCTCTTGGGTCCTGAGCGCAACCAGGACCCTCTGTTATGAGGATCCCATTTATATACACTTTTAACAAATAAAACAAAACAAATAACATTGCTTTAGCTGCTACAATGCTTATTTTACACAACTTCTGTTCCTCCCCATCCCCATGTTATACTCAGCTGTGCTCCTGGAGGGAGAACTGAGATGGTCAAGGCTTATGCTGTCATCAGTGTGGCAACTCCACCGAGTTATAAATGCGATAAAAGTGTTGGAGGTGAGCCAGGTTGAAATGAAAACATTTGGAAATGAATAATAAAATAACAAAAAAGGAAAGACACACCCCAAATTAAATACTAAATCAGAAGAATAACATCCCCATCTCCAGCCCCCTCCCTCATGCCAAGCTTGATTAAAAAAATACTTAGCTGGCATGTCAGATTTTTGAATGGAAAAGGGGAGCCAAAATCATTTCTTGTGGTCTGGTGGGTCTTTATTGAATATATCAAAAAGGAACAGTTACATCTTTTCCCCCACCCTAGTTTCACAAGACATTTGGGACAAATGAATCTCTCCATGAATAATCCATTGCCTTCTGTTTATTATAAGATATGCATTACATACACTCTTACTGTACATTGCATTGTCAGCTATTATACAGCTCTGTAATATTAATGCTCCTGCTCTGCTTGATGTTTTGCTGCATCTTATTTACCATTCTTAGTCCATCTAAGTTCCTTTTATTTTATGTTATTTTTGTAGTTTCATTGAAAATCAATAGAATTATTAATTTATTTATTTAAAAATGTGATTATTAATGAAATGCCTACTAGGAGCTTTGTGTACATACCTTGAAGTGGCACAGCAAAAAAAAAAGGGTGAAAAACTGCCCCTGCTTTCCTCTTGACAAGTATGGAAGACAGGTTTTAATTGCAGAGATTGGTCTGCTACTCTGCTCTGTCCTGCTGCTTCTGACTGGTGGGGAGGATCGTTCTCTATAGCTGCAAACCTATATTCAATTCTTCCAACTGAAGTCGGTGGGGTATACTTCAGAGTAGACACTGTAAGTCTGCAACCCTACACCTACTTACAATGAAATAGTCTTAATTTAGCTCAATCGGATTTACATTTGTGTAACCATGTACAGGATTGTGCTGTAATTTAAAATAAAAATAGTAATAGTCCTCACCTTCCAAGTCTAATTTATTTGTATTGTCATTGCTGAATATGGCTGCATTTTCATGTTGATGTTGGAACTTATAAATGTCATATATGCATTTATATATTTGACGGTCCTTTAACATTTTCAAGAGTAACATTTTCAAGTTGTTGTTGGTTGTTTTTTTTAAGCCATGGAACAACTGGGAAGAAGATGTGCAGTGAAACATTGTAGATGTTTATCACCCGACAGAAGTAAGAGTGTTTCAACGCAGAAGTAAATCCTACTGAATTTGATGGAGATATGCAGGGTTAGAATTGTAGCCTTTATCCTTTGGATTTCAGTGCAGTTTACTCCCAAGTAAGGGCAATGTATGGCAGTCTTGGAGGGGGAAAGAAAGCCTTGCACTTGCTGTGTGAAGCTGCAGTTAAAAGGGGACCTTTAGAATACTTAGCCTGAAGGGGAAAGAATCAAAATGGAACGTCAAGTGAGGATCAGAAGAGAAAAGAGGTAAGGTGTTAATAATGTCTTCAAGCAGAATCAGGAAGAGAGGGCTGCAATGAAGCATGCAGATGAGAAAAAGCAGGGAGAAGTAAAGGTTTTGTAAGGATATTAATGGTTGATACATGGAAAGAATGAGGATGGGAATAGAAAGCAAAACTGATTCAGCTTTTAAGCTGGGGGGAAAAACCAGGCTTTAACAGACCTCTAGAGGTTCAGAATTCCAAAGCTGAGTTTAGATATTTGGCCTGGTTCACACATCATGATAAGCCATACCACATATCATTCAAATGTGGGGTCGTGTCAAAGCTCTCTCCTCTTGCATAGGAGGGGTTTGGTCTAGGTGACTCCTCAGGGTCTCTTCCAACTATACAATTCTGTGATAACCACAATCTGTGACCTCGAACAAACTGTGACTACAGATCATGGTTAATGAGAAGACAACTTCATCATGATTCCACATTTGGGCAGTACACCTTGGCTTAGCTGCCATGCTGCACTGAGCTAAGAGGATTAGGAAGGAGCAAAGCAGCTATGATTGCTTTGCTGGGAGGCAGCACATTTGCATTAAGCTTGCCATCAGAACACAACCACTGTGGTTTAACCATAGTGGATTGTGCGAGAAGATTATAAGGACCACTTACACCGTTCTTGCACTTGTGTAAGCTGTTTGCACAAATTGCTTCATCATACAGACATCTTGTACAAAGGATTTGATTGGGGAATGATTTTATTCAGGCAAGCTGCTTGCTTAAGGAAAATAGCTGCTCTGCATGCAGATGCCTATTTTTCAAAGGAACATGTGGATCTTTGCTTCTGATGTGACACATGGAAGGATGTGGTTCATAGTCTGGCCAAAACCATTCCAAGCTTTATAGGATGAAGGGTGACAATATGAAAAGGCCTCACCCAATATGCATGAAAGTCTATTGGGAACAGAGTGTCATATTCAACATTTTACTCAGCTGACAGTAAGGCTTATATCAGCAGACTGGAGACAGAATCAATTGTTGGCTTTTCTTCCTCACACTGCAGCTATTCCAAATATCCTCCAGAGCAGATTTAGGGAGGCTGCGGAAGGAGTTTCATGAAGAAGGGAAATCGTGAAAATTACTTCTTCTCCATTCCACTAATGGAAGTCTTGCTATCAGCTGAGCGACACCATTGGATACAATCCAGAAGCACAAACAAAACTGGCAATGTACTTATTTCTCAGGTTTAAGAACGAGCAGCAGCAATTAGCTTTTGAGCCAAAATACTTAAATGTATACTTTCAGGAAGTCTGAAAAATGTTGTGTAATCAACTCCAATGAGGAAATGAAGAAAATTTGCCTATTAATGTGACACCACCCCACAAATCTATCAAATCATTGAAGTGAACACGTCACATGTACAAAGTCTTTTTATCACTGCTATCTCCTATTTCAGGGAAGAGAATGCAGTTCTATATATCTCTTCATTCCAACTGTCTGGCTCACAGTCAGAATAAATGCTGCTGCTGAACAGACACATTGGCTTTTGTAACAGGAACCAATACCAATTTCCCAACATGGAGGATTCCCCTCCCCAACCTAATCTTTTTCCTTTTCCACTGGAAGCACGAGGTCAGCAGTAAATTAAGAGGTTAAACACAAAGTAGATCTGGTGCCGTCTCGCCGATATCTTCCAAACATACCAGTCATTCCATATTAGACTTTTCACTTCCTGAAACATTAAAAAATAAAAAAAATAAAACACCCACTATACCAAGGGGATTGTCATTCCTCTATGAAGTTTTCATTCACGATGTTTGCTTCATATAATATGTTGTTCTGAGCAGATACCACCTGGGAACCAATGTCCCCACTGTGGAAGGACGTGTGGGTTCAGAATTGGTCTCTGCAGTCACTTATGGATTCATTGTTAAAACCGTGTTTATGGAAGACAATCTTACTCGGCTACGAGTGATCGCCAAAGAAGAAGAAGATGACCATGCAGATGTTTCTCGTGTGTGTGTGTGTATGTAAAACACCCTACAAAAATATTCCTCCAGGGCAGCTTTACAACATATAAAAGCACAATAGAAGCAATAAAAAGCACAACAGTATCAAAACAAGTAACAGAGAAACAACATGCAAGAGCAGCACAAACCAATTTCATCAAAGACTAACATTATTTAAAAGGCACAGAAAAATAAAAGGGTTTTGCATTACACCAAACATAACACATTATACTGCCACCCTGACACCTTACTGGGATTATTCAACAGGAATTTACTTCTAAGTAAACATGGCTAAGATTGTACTGTTTAGCCATCAGGGAGACCTTTCTGGGGAAAGGATTCAAAAGCTAAGGCACTACCACTGAGAAGGCCCTTCCTCTTATTGCTACCTCCATCACTTCAAATACTGCAAGTACCTGGAGAAAGGCCTTCAAAGCAGATCTTCAAATATGAACAGGTTGGCATGAAGGCTGAAAGGGTGAATACACTCTGTTCCCAACAACCCTTGTTCCCAGTTGCAATTTTAAGCACAGCATTAAACGCTGGATGTCCATCACTGTCAAGTCTCAAGGTTGTGCACCTTACTCTCCTGTATAGAATTTGACCTCAAAATGGGACAGAAAAGCACAGACATGAGTAAACTCCAAACATGTAATAAATTAGCTGAGGTGGTGCAGGGGAAAGAAATTTGGATGGATTATTAGAATAGGATTTAATTATACATGTATTTCCTGATTCAGGCTAGATGCTGTTCATGAAGTAGAGCAAGGCATTCAAGCCCAAAGTTCATTTCTGGATTATCTGCCTGTAAAATCTGCCTGCTGGGCTCTGTGGGAACTAGCTCATATCTCACAGCACACAATTAGTTATGTATATTTCTATTTTACCTTCAGTCAAGACCAACAATGTCTGCCCAAAACATATTCATAGGAGAACTGTCAGCATTCACAGAAACTTTAATACGGGGAAAGAGGAAAACAAAAGCTTTCTTGGCTATTTAAATTGGACATGATAATGAAGCAGTAATCCTACAGTTGTGAAATTTACAAATTGCTTCCATGGGAACTAAAAGAGAGGAACTGATTATTCAACTGGATCAACTGTGTGCCAAGAGTATTTTCTGAAATTCCCAATCTGATTCCTAGCAGAACTGTCTATGTGGTTTAGAATGAACCATGAAGCAAACAGAAAGGTGTATCCTTTGAAACAGGTTTCAAAATATCCCCCCAGATGTTTTGGAGTTCATTCTTGAGCATTGACCATTGACCATTGACCATTGACCATACTTGTCAGGGAGAGGCAAATGGGAGAAGATTTAAGAACAGAAACCAGCAATTATAGAGATCCTAAAGAGATCATTAGCAGCCTATTGTCTGACAGTGGGTCTGACGTAGAGGGGGAGGAGGATGAGCCTGGAACAAGTCATTCTGTACACAGAGGAAGTCAGGGGCAGGGTTTCCGCAGACTTGCATGCTGGGTAAAAAAAAGGAAAAAGAAATCAGACGCGGCAACTGTGCCAAAGGAGTCGGACCTTGATTGAAACACTGGAGATGTACTTTTGAACTTTGTCAATAAATCAAATAGGTTGGAACTGGCCGTGAGCCCGGAGTTTTATCTATGCTGGCTTGACAGCATAAAGCCTCTGACAATACTGATGGTGACTAATGAAAGCTCCAGTCCAAAATATCTGGAGAGCACCAGGTTGGGGAAGGCGGATGCGAATAAAAGTGAGCTCACAGTGGTATGACTATAAGACAACTTCCCAAGTTCTTTTGTATATAAGAAACTATATCTAACAGAATCTCATCACTTTTTTTTTCTCTTTTGTGGTGTGTGTGTATGTGTGTGTGCAGTCAAAATATATATGATAAAAATGTCACAAAAAAGGTTGTGGTAAATTATTTGGTGCATATTATAGCTGATGCCACAGTTTCATTAAGTTGCTTGTTTATAAAAGGACTCTCCTATCCATCGATTTGAACATTGGATAAATTTAGCACTTTCCTGATGAAAAGGCTGTGTGAGAGTAATGGTTTAATAACAAGGCATCATTGATCATATTGACTGGCTCTTAATATCCTGGCTCACTGGTTTGCCAATATGTTTCCTTATTTAATAAGTTGCCTGTTTCCAAACAGATGTGTTCTTGTTACTATTATTATGTATGCTTTGTGTAAGAGAACAGAGACCCCTGCAGGTTCAAATGGCAGCCATGGAGGGAGGCCATGATAGGTCTGGAATGATGGGATCTGTACCTAAGAACTGGCTCACACATTACAAAAACAGTGAAACCACAGCATACTGCTTCGCTCACGCCATGTTTGGCTCCAGAATTCTGTAGCCTTTGCAGGTTTAGGTGTAACTAATCAACAAGCCTGCTATAGTTCTGTTTCACAGCTTACTGCATTTTTCAGGCAGAATTGAGGCATAAGCTTTACAACCGAAAACTCCGAGGTAGTGTGCACAGGGTTTCTTTCCAGGCCACTTTTCAAGATGTATTATGTCTATTGCTTTGGAAGGTAGTCTGTTCTGTGGGTATTTGGCTGTTTCCCCAGGACTTCTTAGAGAGACCAGCATCAGTCAGCAGGCTCATTGGCATTTCTATTAGTGAGTGATACTTTCTCTCAGAAATGCCATTTTTTTTCTTTGGCAGGGGGCATATATGAAGCAGTGGTTTGATTCTGCATGCCATTCTCATTGAGAAAAATGCTCAACACTATGGTCAGTAAATTTACCATCATCCACAATTTCACTTTTCTCAGGAACTGTTTGCTGGTAAATGCCGTGTACTTACTCAGTTTTTCCAAAGACTTCTGCTCTATTCTTAAGTAGGTAGACCACAGAAAAGAGACTGAAGTAGTAAATGAATATGTGGAAATATTTGTTTCCTCTGGGTGTAGGAGTCGACATTGGTCTGCACATGTCGCTGTGCACAAGCTCCAGAGGAGAAGATGCTCTGCTCTCACTGACCTTTGGAGAAGACTTGTGTGTTGCTTTAGCCTTGATGCAGGGAATGAACTTCCTCTAAATATTCCAGGTCAACAATTGCAAGTCTCTTGTCACTTTAGTCAGAGCCTGACTAAAATGTCTTTTTTCCCAGTTTCAAGTAACAAATGCAACTATGAGAACATGCCTCATTTGAGTATAATCTCAAGGCTACCATCCTAAGTAAACTAATTTAGAGTTGTTGTTGTTGTTTAGTCGTGTCCGACTCTTCGTGACCCCATGGACCAGAGCATGCCAGGCACTTCTGTCTTCCACTGTCTCCCGCAGTTTGGTCAGACTCATGTTTGCAGCTTCAAGAACACTGTCCAACCATCTCATCCTCTGTCGTCCCCTTCTCCTTGTGCCATCCATCTTTCCCAACATCAGGGTCTTTTCCAGGGAGTCTTCTCTTCTCATGAGGTGGCCAAAGTATTGGAGCCTCAGCTTCACGATCTGTCCTTCCAGTGAGCACTCAGGGCTAATTTCCTTAAGAATGGATGTGTTTGATCTTCTTGCAGTCCATGGGACTCTCAAGAGTCTCCTCCAGCACCATAATTCAAAAGCATCAATTCTTCGGCGATCAGCCTTCTTGATGGTCCAGCTCTCACTTCCATACATCACTACTGGGAAAACCATGGCTTTAACGATACGGACCCTTGTCTAGGTTTGCCATGGCCTTTCTCCCAAGGAGCAGGGGTCTTTTAATTTCGTGACTGCTATCACCATCTGCAGTGATCATGGAGCCCAAGAAAGTAAAATCTCTCACTGCCTCCATTTCTTCTCCTTCTATTTGCCAGGAGGTGATGGGACCAGTGGCCATGATCTTCGTTTTTTTGATGTTGAGCTTCAGACCATATCTTGCGCTCTCCTCTTTCACCCTCATTAAAAGGTTATTTAATTCCTCCTCACTTTCTGCCATCAAGGTTGTGTCAAGTTTTCTGCCATCAAGGAAATGTCAAGGTTGTTGACATTTCTTCCGGCAATCTTAATTCCGGCTTGGGATTCATCCAGCCCAGCCTTTCACATGATGAATTCTGCATATAAGTTAAATAAGCAGGGAGACAATATACAGCCTTGCTGTACTCCTTTCTCAATTTTGAACCAATCAGTTGTTCCATATCCAGTTCTAACTGTAGCTTCTTGTCCCACATAGAGATTTCTCAGGAGACAGATGAGTTGATCAGGCACTCCCATTTCTTTAAGAACTTGCCATAGTTTCCTGTGGTCGACACAGTCAAAGGCTTTTGCATAGTCAGTGAAGCAGAAGTAGATGTCTTTCTGGAACTCTCTAGCTTTCTCCATAATCCAGCACATGTTTGCAATTTGGTCTCTGGTTCCTCTGCCCCTTCGAAATCCAGCTTGCACTTCTGGGAGTTCTCGGTCCACATACTGCTTAAGCCTGCTTTGTAGAATTCTAAGCATAACCTTGCTAGCGTGTGAAATGAGTGCAATTGTGCGGTAGTTGGAGCATTCTTTGGCACTTCCCTTCTTTGGGATTGGGATGTAGACTGATCTTCTCCAATCCTCTGGCCACTGCTGAGTTTTCCAAACTTGCTGGCATATTGAGTGTAGCACCTTAACAGCATCATCTTTTAAAATTTTAAATAGTTCAGCTGGAATATCCTCACTTCCACTGGCCTTGTTATTAGCAGTGCTTTCTAAGGCCCATTTGACTTCACTCTCCAGGATGTCTGGCTCAAGGTCAGCAACCACACTACCTGGGGTGTACGAGCCATCCATGCAATTTAGAGTTAGTTTGATTGAAATTAGCAAGTATATCTTCAGAGTATATGTATTTCATTTTGGAGCCACACTCAATATTTTCCCAGTGGTTTCCCTTTCCCTAAGTTTCAAGGAGTTCTGCAGGAAGGAACATTGCTGGCTTCTCCTAAGGGTTCTAAAACGATTGCCATATGTGGCAAGCATATGGCATAGCTTTATAATAGCATTAAGTAGCTAGAACATGGCAGATTTTCATAGACACACCATTATGGGAGGAAGTTGCTTCAATATGACAAACAGCTGCTTCTATAAATGTTGTCCACAGTGAAAGTAAACACCGTTATTTATGATGTGGTTATATTTAGCAATATCAAAGTAAGTAAATTAATCAAGTACAACAGGCCTTGCTTATTTGGATAGTTGTCTGACATAAAACAAAAACTAAAGAAAAGCTACACAGCACAATGCTTTAGTGAAACCTTTCACATATTTGCAAATTTTAAAAGCCTGGTATATGTCTTCAAATTAATGCATTAGGTTGCGTAAATGCTCCTCTTGACACTGAAGTGTTATTTAAAATATATTACCTGCTGTTGTGAAATATGAAGATACAAAAGTGATGCCAAATTATTACACATAATTACTAGGGCAAATGACCTTGGTGCACTGGATAACCAGGTCTGATAAATGAGAGAGTTTGGCACACATCACTTAAAACCAAGTGTTGGTATACTTAAGGACATGGTTGAAGTTTAGAGCTCCAAGGGATCCTTTGCTGGTTAAACTATGCTATGCAAGTTTCAACAGCATGTGTTTCAAGATGTCAGTGAATCGCAGCCACTGTCTAAAAGGGCATCATTCTGTCTGCAGAGCTAACAATGTAGTATCAGATGGATGTTGGTTTGTACTGATGTTTTTCCTTCCTAATAAAAAAAGGAGGCCTCTTGCAAGCCATCATTCCTCCTGTCAGCGGGCCTCCCTATCTCAGAGGAAATCATGTAACAACTTTACGACAAATTCTGAGTATAGAACAAGAGTCTCTCATATTATTCAGCTACAGAAATTTTGTGTGATGTGCAAGGCCAGCCCAAGACTGTTTGCTGCCTGAGCCAATGGACAATATGGTGCCTTCCCATCCCTCCAGGTATAGAACCTGACTGGATTGATAGGTAAATATTAGTTCAGCACTGGTGATGGGACAGCCTTCTCTTCTGCACCCAAAAGTTGGCTATCTTACAGAATGCAGGTCAAGCCATGTGACACAGATAGCTGTGCTTTCTAACACCTCACTGCTGCTCCACACTTTCCATCTGAGGTGGTTAATGGTAGGGCAGGCCCTGGTGATGTTTGTCTGGTTGCATCAAACAATTCTGTTAAATTTTGTTAAGAAAGCAAAGCATTCAAATGCTTTGCTATCTGAAAATGACTTATCTGTTTCAAAAAAAGAAAAGAAAAAGAAAATTCTTCTTGAGCTCTATCTCAGATCATTAAACAAGATTGCATGCACTCAGTGAACCTACAGTATTTGAAATCTGCTGCCATTCAAGCACAAGTTGGAAAAACTGTAGTGGTTTGATCAATCATAAAAAATGGTGTATTCACCATATAAATGGGGGTCTGGGGAATGAGGAAGCATTTTGAAACTCCCAAGAACTTTCCTGAATGCAAAAAGTACTCAAGTGTGGTATTCACTCCTCCACGTAATTACAATCAACAGCTATTTCAGAGGAACAATCTCAACTTACACTTGCAAGATTTCTTTCCCCCTGAAAACTCCTGGCTTATTGCTTTTTACTCTTTAAATACCAGAACCTTGTTCTTTTCGTTTTGGCGGCTGGCAATAAGTATGTTTCAGCAGTTTCTGTGGGGATCCAACTCTAATCCTATCTTGTCCTGCTCAAGCACTCTTTTTGATTAAAAGGGTTTCACAGGATTTAAAGCATTCTGCTGGAATTGTTTGAACTTCACCAAAGGCCAGGCTGGTGTCTTCACAGCTGTTTCATCACAACAGAATTTAAGCATGAGGTGGTTTCAGATAAATCATTGCAACACAGGGGGGAAAATGGGAATGGTAGGCTTGTGGAATTAATTTTCACATCAGAGTTGCTATGTCATATTATAGCTACAAATAAAGTGAGCATACTATGCGGGTTACAGACATTTATAGCCGCTTTTAGGGCTTATTCTAAAACTCCACTTGTAGCATAGTTCTGAAGGCACCACATTAAGTATGGTGAACCTGTTACTAGATGCCCAGCTATCTTATACACTAACATAGAATATGTAAACATAACATGTTAAAGCCGTCAGATTTATTGGGGAACTTTTCAGGCATTGTGTTGGTCTGCTTCCCTCCCTGCTTTTATGGCTGCTGACATGAGCAACATCACATGCTACCTTGGAGTGCTCAGATTTTTGTCTCAGCTAGGAAGAAGAAGAAGAAGAGTTTGGATTTAATATCCTGCCTTTCACTCCCCTTCAGGAGTCTCACAGCGGCTAACATTCTCCTTTCCCTTCCTCCCCCACAACAAACACTCTGTGAGGTGAGTCGGGCTGAGAGACTTCAACAAAATGTGACTGGCCCAAGGTCACCCAGCAGCTGCATGTGGAGGAGTGGAGACACGAACCAGGTTCACCAGATTACGAGTCTACTGCTCTTAACCACTACACCACACTGGCATGTAGTTCCACTCCTATCAAATTCTGGGCAGGATGCATTTGCAAAGTTGATTCAGGACATCCTTGCAAGTTTTGAGTCTGCAGAGGAAATATGTTGTGTGTGTGTGTGACAACTTTATGCTGAGATGAAGATTTCCCCCTGATTCAGAGGTCTTTATACACGTGAAGCTGATGCCAAGAACTCCCGCTCAATACAGGTGTGCATAAGGAAACTTCAGTGTTTCTCCCTGAGAATTGTGAAAGGCTTTCAGTGAAGTTCCAATCCCATTTCTCCATATTTTAGTGGAATGGGGAAAATTTGCCCAATCACTATCATAACTAAATACTAAAAATCATAACATTTGTTGAAGGCATATATGAGCTGCATGTGCATGGAAGGGCCATAGCTTAGTGGCAAAGCATCTGCCTTACATGCAGAATGTCCCAGGTTCAGTCCCTGGCAGCTCCAGCTGGTGCTAGCAAAAACTCCTTGACCGAAACCCTAGAGAGCCACTGCCAATCAGAGTAGGCAATTTTGGGCTAAGTCAACGAAATGAGTATGACTCAGTAAAAGACAGCTTCCTATGTTTCTGTATTCTGATGTTTCAAAAGTAGAGATTGACCCTGGATAAGAATTCACTTCCCCACCAGTGAAGCTGCAAATATGCATCTGAAACATTCATGGCTCTTTTGTGGAAAGGTACTGTATAAAAGCAATGAAAGATTGCTAGTAATGAAAGATGTGCATAGATTTTAATTATCTCCTCCACAGTCAATAGAACTAAGGTGAATCTGTACATCTGTGAAAACACTAAAAATGAAACATTTATTACTAAGTGTGATTTACAGCCAGCTACAATTGAGTTACAATAAATGGATTGGCAATTTAGGTCCTGACAGAATCCACTGTAGCGATCATTTTCCTTGTTCCAGGTTAGCACATAATATTTTGTGATGCTATTCTGGCACAAGGTCCTCTTACAGAGGGCTGATGCACATTCAGCACTATACTTGCTCGCATGCCAACCGCTATGAGATAGATGCATAAATTGAGACTTCAAAGCAAGCTGTAAAACAAACAGTCCAATAGTAGCCATTAACCACATTGACTTAAAAAGCGAATGCCATTAAAATTAATACTAGAGTCCGCTGTTTCAATAAACTGCCAATGCTAATGCAATTCCCCCTGTGAGGATCATTATACAAGGATAGTTCTGTGGCATCGTAGCCCTTTGCACTCTTGATCACAATAGGAAAACAATATACCTATAATTAAAAATCTCACAGTAGCGCTAATTAAGACACATACGAAACAAGTCATGTTCTAATGGAAACAAGTCCTTTCATTCTGTACTTAAACAGTGATGATCTGTCTTAAATGTATGATCAGCTAATAGTCTTTTTCCTCCTCCTCCCCTTTAAGCCCTTTGACTTACTTATCACATAGTAAATGTGGATATTAAAGAAATATTATTATTTATAATATTTTCATCCCACCCTGTAACCAGAAAGGGGAGAAATGGCATCAGTAGCTCAAAGTGGCATTTTTGTCCTCCCATTTGCTGCATGCTTGGCTCCTTATGTATTGTAAGTACACAGAGGAAAGAGGCTGGCATTAATGGGATGTACAGAACAGCAGAGTGGAAACTGTCCAAAGCCACTGTTCAGATCTGATTGTTTGTTTGTGTCTTTGGTCAGTTTTTATAAAGGAGGTAGGCTAGGCTAAAATATAGTTACTCCTGCTAAATAGATGCCACAGATCCACTGACTGTCATGACTTTAGTATTTCCTTTCAAAGTGCTGTCTTGCCGGGTTCTTTGAAAGGGGCTTCTGGAAACTCCTGCTGGTAAAAAAGATAACCTCCCCTCCCTTAACGCACACAAAGATTTTCTTGGTTTACAAAAGTACATGTATTGTCTCTCTTTTCAGATTGCGTATTCGCTCTACGCGGGTCTGCCATTGAAGCTGTCCCAGAAACTCCTGTGGGTGCAGAATGCTGCAGCAAGGCTCCTCACGGGGTCTCTGCCATGGGTGCATATTCACCCAGTGCTTTTCCAGTTGCACTGGCTCCCGGTGGAGTACAGGGTCAGATTTAAGGTGCTGGTTTTGACCTTTAAAGCCCTTCACGGCCTAGGACCCTTATACCTACGGGACCGCCTCTCCCGGTATGCCCCACAGAGGACCTTAAGGTCCATAAATAGCAACACCCTAGAGATCCCGGGTCCTAAGGAAGTTAGATTAGCCTCAACCAGAGCCAGGGCCTTTTCAACACTGGCTCCGGCCTGGTGGAATGCTCTGTCTCATGAGACTAGGGCCCTGCAGGATCTGATTTCTTTCCACAGGGCCTGTAAGACAGAGTTGTTCCGTATGGCCTTTAGCTTGGAGTCAATTTGATTCCCTCCCCCTCTTTCTTTTTTCCTTTCTCCTCCTGTGATGAGGCTGCATTTTAATGTTTTAATGTTGTATTTTAATCTTGTTTTTAAGTTGTATTCATTAAACCTGTTTTTATTATTTATTGTTAGCTGCCCTGAGCCCAGCCTTGGCTGGGGAGGGCGGGGTATAAATAAAATTTATTATTATTATTATTATTATTATTATTATTATTATTATTATCATTATTACTGATCAATTACATTTCTTGTAGGACATTAGTATTGTATATAGTAGAAGATTGGAGAAAAAGAGTGGGGAGAGTGGGTGGTGTGGTTAAACTTATATTCTTTTACTTAGTGTATGTGTGGTGTTTTGTGCCAGCATCACTTGCATAGGTTCTCTTTCTATTTGCTTATTATATTTCCTTGGTAGTGAGAGTGGGGGGCAGGGTGTGGTTGGTTGTCTTTTAGATGGCTGCAGTGAGATTTGTTTCCATGTGGGGAAGGAATTTTGGGGTCAAGATAGCCATATTGATTTGTACGCTGTCAGTGTATTCTTGTTGTTGTCTTGTTGGGCTGTGTATGTAATAAAGGGAATCCATACCAGGGTGAAAGCATCCTCTTTTATTTGTCCCCATGCCAGTTTCAGTCTATTGGTTAGCTTTTCTAGTAAGGCTGTTTCCCATACAATTGGTCCATGTTTACTCCTGACAACCTGCCCTCATTTTGACATCAGGCAATTGATGGGTGGGTGGATACAAACCACTTTTCATATCTGGTCCAAAAGGATTTGGGAAAATAATGATCTGGCTCACCAGCCAGATCCAGTTCCTGACCCCTGAGATTCTCAGGACCTAGCTAGATGTGAGTGCAAAAAAATTGTAAAGGAATATTAGCCCAGGGGAAAGCCTGAGCAGTATCAGAAGCACTGGGTGTGGTGAGGGGAGGGAACTGAATGGTTCCAACAAAAGTTCCCTTTCCAAAGCTACTATTTGCATTTTATAAGAAGCTTCAGTTGGTACTAATGTGGCATTCCCTTAAATTACAAATAGCCCATGTGGTTCCAAGGATGGCCAGTCTTCTCCTTGGGTGAGCAATTTACATAATAAAAATTGCACATTAATTGCATTTGCACAATTAACATGAAGTTCACTTTGGTACGCAATAAGGAGACATGCTAAATAAAGATTTGCATCAAACTAAATCATACCTGGGCAGGGGTACCTTTACCTTTACCTAAATCATACTCAAACCCCTTGTAATCAGTGGACTTCAGAAAGTGTTATTGGTATTGACAAATTTGCTTCCTTTGTTCCTCACGTGGCTGCTCAGGACTCATCTACTTCTATAGCTCGTGGCAGATATTTCAGACTCAACCTGTGCATCTCATTCAATTTACATCATTTGCTTTGCTTTGAAAAAACTATGTAGCTTTTGAGTATATAACCTGGTCATTTTCCATCTAAATGATTAGGTTTGATTCAAAATAGATTACATGGACTCATCAGTCAGCCAATACATGTCAACTGAATGGTGTATAGGCAACCAGAAATAACTCTAAATAACATTATTTATCTGTGTATCCTGGCAGAAGGAAGACAGACCAAGATCGTTATTGGGTTTAATATGGTGCAAGTAATTAAGGCTAATTGTGTTCCATATGCCCCCATTATATACCAGAATTTCAGGTGGCATACATGCCTATTACAGGTACCTGGTTCTTGTTTCCAAACCTTTCACCTGACAGGTGAAATTGAACATTGATTTTTTTTTTCTGAGCAGTACTTTGTGATCAATCTTCTTCTTCTCTTCTTCTTCTTCTTCTTCTTCTTCTTCTTCTTCTTCTTCTTCCCCGCCCATCTAGCTGGGTTTCCCTAGCTACTCTGGGCAGCTTACAGTGCATATAAAACCACAGTAAAATGTCAGATATTAAAAACTTTTCAATACAGCCAACTTTCCAATACAGTCCTTCCTTCAGATGTCTTCTAAAAGTTTTGTACTTCTTTATCTCCTTGACATCTGATGGGAGGGTGTTCCACAGGGAGGACACCACTGCCATGAAAGCGCTCTGCCTGGTTCCCTGTAACTTCATTTCTCGCAGTGAGAGTACCAGCAGAAGACCCACAGAAGAGGACGTCTGATAGATGGGGTTGGAGACACTCCTTCAGCTATACTGGGCCGAGGGCACTTAGAGCTTTAAAGGTCAGCACCAACACTTTGAATTGTGCTCAGAAACATACTGGGAGCCAATGAAAGTCTTTCAGGACCAGTGTTATATGGTCTCGGCAGCCACTTTCAGTCACCAGTCTAGCTGCCACATTCTGGATTAGTTGTATTTTGCATTTATTCTGTCCCTTTTCCTCAAGTGGAGTCCCTTTTTTCGTCCAATGTTAATAATTCTGCACACAAAAATGCTGTACATGTGCTCTTTAAATTCTTAAGCCTAGCACAAAAACCATCCTTATGGGGGTGGGGGAACAGTGCCATGTTTCCATGCCCTTACCTCACAACTGTAAAGCAAATGGCACTTCTAAAAAGCACTTAGATATATTTTGTCCATTTGTCCTGTGAATTGAAAGTTTTAGCCTTCCTTCAAGATGCCTCCTGGAGAATGAAATCTTGTAAATTAGAGCCACTTCCTTTCCAAGGAAAATGTGGTCACCTCTATAGAAAGGAAAGATTTTGAAACTCCTGAAGCAGTTTAAAAACCACTACATGCAATTTGTACACTACAAGTCACTCTTAATAGCTTTAATAGCTTTAATAGCTTTAATAGCTTTAGTCTGAAAATTGTGTCCCCGTCCCATTTTTAATGTAGCGATATTGAGGATTAGACTCATTTACACCTGTCTACACAGTTTTCATCCATGCATGTTTGGTGGAAAGGAGATTGAGTCCAATCCAATTTATCTGGGAGTCAGTATCATTGAATACAATGGAGATTACACACAAGTGGACATGAATAGGCTTGCACTGTCAGACAATAAGCATCACATCATTCATATGACCTCCACATTTCCAGTTCTTCATTAATGACCACAACCAGGATTCATATAACATCTGAGTTTCTGTCTAGGGGAAAGGACACAGCAGATTCAATACGTCATCCATAGAACTTTTTCTGTAAAGATGTCCTCTGTGAAAGGGCATAGTTCCCTGCCCATGCATAATGGGCAGAGATATTGGCCATGCTTTGAATCCTGTGCCAGGGCTAATTCCATTAAAGGCTGACTTTTGGACAGATTTCAATCATCAGTACACAGGAAGAGGACATAATATTTTGTTTACATTGGGGGGGAGGAGAGAGAGAGAGAATAATGGTAACTGACCCTCCAGCCTGTTTGTTTCATAATGTGCAGCAGGATGGAATAGGATATAGAAAGGACAAATCCCTTTTGGCTAGATTTGTTCATGGGAGGAGAAAGGATTCAGTTTTGAAGATGAGCCTTCAGAATCACTTTTAATAGCCTTCAGGAAGCATTTGAAATGCCATTGTGCTATGATATTTGGCCAGATATCATTCTGAGTGCATCTCGTCTGGGCTTTTTAATTCAAGCAAGACTGCTGAAAAATGACACCCTTAAAATCCAATCCAAAGCAACTGAAAGAGAGCTAATAGAATGGTTTTGCTACCATTTCAGTGCTTTCAGTAGCTGTCTGTTAGGGATAAATAGGGAACCAGACCCCAGAGCTTATAGTAATAAGATGCAATGTGCTCTAAACTTCACTTTGAAAAGGAAAGTATCTCAGCAAAATGCTTGGTTCCAGTACTATTTCTACTTCTATCACAGTGAAGCTGTTACTTCTATTTCAACTTCAAAGCTACAAAGAAGTTGCTTCTCTACCTTTATTGCCTTTAACCTAGATTTCTGTGTAAAACTTTGGGTTCAGACCAGTGCCAATCTCATGCTAAAAACAGCATTTCCTCAGTCTGCCCATCTGTCACCAGATCAACTTCAGAAGCAAAGTTAAATGGAGAATGTTTTATTTCACAATCATTTCTTAAAATTGCCTGCAGGTGATGTCATTTATCTACAGACTGATACACAGGAATATGGGGAGAAACGAGAAGATGGAAAACATTTGTTATCTGTAGGAAAGTGCAGTCTCCCAGTCATTAGGCATAATAAGGTGGCTATTTCACATATGAAAGTGGTAAGGAATGTGTGACCCTTAAGATGTTGTTGGACTACAACTCCCTCAATCTGAGCCAGCATGGCCAATGGCTGGGGTTGATGGGATTTGTAAATCACCAGAGGGATGCTTGAATCTGTGCATTTCAGTTCCTCTCAGTTTCTTGTTTCTCCAATTCCACAATTCTACTTCACTTAGCTTTAAAAACAAAAAAAGTTTTAAACAATTTTATGAAAATTCATCAGTATTTTAGTACAAATTTCTTCCAATACACACATTTTTGTATGCAGTTCTGCCTAATATTCCCCCTTTTGGCAAAGCATTGCACACTAATATAAATCATTTCTGCATGATCTTTTCACTTATATTGAGCACTCACACTTTTCACTGTGGGTGCTCTTTGCGTGATTGAACACGGCACTTCGAACCCCAGGGAACTTACTGGTTGTATGGTTTGGCCTGCCTCTCAGTGTTTTTCTTTGGAGGTTCACGCCCAGCCTCAGTTAGTCAATTTACACTGCTGGGAGGTGGGACCAGTTGCATAAATAGGGGGTGGAGCCGGCAGCAGCCAGGCAGTTGGCTCAGGAGCTTCACCCATCCAACCCTCCCTTTGTTTAATGTTTCTTGTTTGCAGGTTAACCCTTTTCTTCTGTTTAGCGGGCACTGCTACAGTCTTTTGACTGGTTGCTGATGAAGAACTGGGGGGAAATTTTCCTGCATTGGCAGGTATTGTCTTCCCCGTAGCAATTCATCACAACTTTGGCGGTTTAAGGCCTTGGGTGGAATCCTTTATTCTTTTTTTCTTTATAATAGGTGTGTGTGTGAAGTGGTGACTCCCCCCCCCTCCCGTGGTGGTGATTCCAGGGTCCCCTCTTAAAGGGGTTGTAATATGGGTGTCACTGGCCATACACTGAAAGGTTGTCAGTGAACTACCGTGTGTGGGGGGGGATATGGGGTGGGCTGTCTGCGTACACATGCATCTTGCAGGGTACCCTCATATCCCATTGATCCTGATGTGCCCCAGTTGCCCCAGCTGGGAGGCTGGGGGGGGGATACACGCCCAATGCCTAAGCCAAGGTCTTCCTACATTTGAAAGTTTAATAAAGTTGTGGCCAAATTTTGATTCCAAAACACGTTGTCACGAGTCTTTATTTCTTTCTGGTGGTTCCTGGGGGCTGGGAGGGTTGCCGCCTGGTCACACAAATACATTTTATGCACATTTTACTGGAGAATATACATTTTTTGAACACATTAATTGACTGGTGAACTGCATTGCAAAATTCAGAAAATTACGGATTTTGGTTCCTG
This sequence comes from Podarcis erhardii, assembly GCF_964252035.2. Taxonomy (NCBI): domain Eukaryota; kingdom Metazoa; phylum Chordata; class Lepidosauria; order Squamata; family Lacertidae; genus Podarcis; species Podarcis erhardii. Next base: position 50,157,399 of record NC_138508.1, on the reverse strand, counting down.
TGTTGTTTGGTAAAGTGAGGATTAGACAGTTTCACCCTTAGATGCAAATTACACCATCTTTTCTTCCCAACTCTGGTCAAGGGCTACAGGCTCTGTATCCTTGACATATGACCCATTGTTGCACTATGTCTATTGACAGAAAGGGAAAGTTATGTAAGGACATGAAAGTGAAAGAACACAGCATTACCAGGACAATTTTTTTGCCCATTTAACCCAGCATTGCCTGCTTTGATGGGTGGAGACATGGTCTCAGGTGTCACATCACTTGCTATTTGATCTTTTAAAATGGATTTGCCCTGGATTGAACCTAAGAGCTTCAGCATTTATAGTGTGTCCTCTACCACTGACCTATAGCCCCTCTCCAATGATACAGAGTCTTCCTTTGTTTCTAGTGGAAAGTTAATTGAAGTTTTCATGGGATAGTCTAGTAGGTAGCAAAGGGGGCCATTCAGGGAAAGAGGGGACTTAGTAGGCCCACCAAATGAACAAAACCAATCATGCATCACTCCAAATCAAAGTCAAGGGATTTAAATTGTGAAATAAAGAGTTGCATTTATGTAGTACCGTATATTCCTTATATTTGTAATTATAATCAAATCATAGTATATAAGAAGTATAAATTACTTCTGGATTATATCACCTGAAGATGTTGATTTACCTGTTCAGTAATAGTCAAAATGTCATTTGGGCTTAACATCAGGGTAGAGATGTCTTCATTTCCTTAGAAGCTTTCGAGTTTCCTAATCTCCATGGAGTAGTTTTGATATAGTCTTCAAAACCGAACACAGGGAACATGTGAGAAAAGTAGCAATCAAAAAGCTGTCTTTTTGTCCGTGACAAAGACTTAAGGGAGCTATAGGGTGTCAGAATAAAGAGTTTTGCTGGAAGTTTTCTGTTTTACAAAGTCTCCAGTCTCCCCAAAGTAGAAGTTATGCTTCAGAGAGTTCAAGAGATGAGCATTATTTTGTATCCACCTGTAAAATTTCTGAAGATTGTGTGACTAATCAGTTCTTTTGATTCCACCTCTTCCCTGTCAGCAAGTCAAATATTAAATATATACCTCTCATCTTTGAAACTAAAGCAACCAGAGAGAATTCATTACTGTCTAGATGTTTGAAAACCTCTAAATCCTCCAATTCCAGTGATAAATTAGGTTGCAATGGGACTAAAACTTCCATTTATCAAAAAATTCTATTCAGAGAGTAATCCCCAAACAGTTACAACTGGATATGGATTCAATGAAATATTATATCTTCAAGTAATGGAGGTGGTAAGATCAAATGCAGTGGAAACTGTCCCTCTTTTAAAGCTTTAGGCTCTGTTTCTATATTTACCTGGGAGTAAGCCCAATGAACTCAGTGGACATTTATAGGCTTGTGCTGCACTTGTGCTTGGGGAAGTTATGAGTTTATAGTCCAGACAAAGACAAACGCAGTTTGGACTTTGCAGACTATGCCAGGAATATTCACTAATGTTTTGCAAGTGTGTGTATGTGTGTTTATATATGAAACTGTTTTATGTGTTTTATTGTGGATGTTTTTATAGTCCTTATACTTTATTGCAAAATAGCTTTGATATCCTTCATAGGAGGTGAAATAAATGTAACAACTTGAGAGTATTCTTTCCTCACCTTAAATTCATTTCAAGACTTTTACTTTCTTCAAATGCTTTGAGATTTCTTTGTCACTCCCTTTAAACCTAGACCCTGCAATAACGTATTAATCAGCTTTTATTTCTGTATATAACATCTAAAATAAAAGTCTTTCTTTTTATGCGTCTAATGCTGGTACTGCAAATAGGTAAAAATAGTTTGCCTTTCCTAGCATGTATGGTTGGCTCCTGAATGTCCTCAACAGCCCCTATCTGTCTGCTTTCCTACTTACAACCAGTCCAGGGCGTGGCATTGGCTGTCAGCCTCCTTCTCCTTAGTCTTGGTGCTGCCCTTGTAGGGAGGAGGATGAGGAGAAAAGCTGAAATAGTTGTCTCCACCTAAGATTGTCTTTAGCTCTATCAGTGATTCACTCTGGCACCTCTTACTGCCAGCTTCTCTGACTTCCACCCTACCAGTCTCAATGGGCACCAGCTTCCACTGACTACCACCAATCAGCGTTGGAAAAATTGTGAAGTGACCTGATATATAGAAGTTCCCCTGAAATTCTGGGGGGAAAGGGTAAAATACAATCAGCAACATCTCAGAGGGTATGGCCCTAGTCTGATTCAAAAAGCCCTTGACACACAGACATAAATCCTGTACACTGCTTAGCACTGGCCTGCCAACTGATGTGTCTTTTTTCTCCAACATTTTGTTTTGAAGCTGCATGAACCATGGCCTGTGGAGCTCCTTGGAGGAAAAGTAGGATATTATGATAAATCTAAAATGTAGTTATAAAGAAAAGGCTGTGTTTTTTCCCCCTCCTTCCATAACCATTTTTTTCCTGATCACAAAAGGGACTATCTGGATCCTTTGCCCAAAATATTTTGTTCTTATGCTTTACCCCAGTCTTGCTATAACAAATATTTTATTTATTTATTTATTTATCTATTTGTTTGTTTGTTTATGTCCCACCTTTCCATCAATGAGCTCCAGGTTGCATATATGGTTCTTCTACTCCTCATTTAATCCCAACAACGATGTGAGTTAGGTTAGACTGAGATGCAGTATCTGGTCCAAGGTCACTATGTGAGCTTCATGACTGAGTGGGAACTTGAACCCGGGTCCCTCAGCTCATAGACTGACACTCTAAACACTATACCTCCCTGGCTACTGGATAATGGCATGTTGGATCTCTTACTTCAGTCAAAGAAGTGCGATGGTACTATAGTTGTATTATTATTTGCTATCCCCTGAGCTAGCATGTTTTCACTATGACATGATGTGGGAAGTAGTTATGGCAGCAGAGACAAATCTGCTCTTCCAACAGTGAATTGTATTAATTGGTAATAATATTGCCTCAAATATATTAGCTTAATCCTGATATAAAAGCAATGTATTTAGAGCTGCACTAAGCACATGCACACAAACACACACAAACAAACAATGTTTTGTTTTCTGTTGCATCATTTTTAATAAGTTGCTTATGATTTATTTATTTTTGTTTACAAGCATTAATTAAACCAGTGTTACACCAAGACACAGGTTTTTGAAACTGCTTCACAAAACAGCTTTCAGTGCCTTGTAGGTTAAGCTTATAAGGTTTGTTTTGTTGTGTCATTTCATTGCAGCTTCTTCTATGGTGTTTATCACACTTGGGTTTGCTTGAAGTGAGTGTTCCTTTCTTAAAGCATTTAAGAAACCAATTTCATATCCCCAGGAATGCCTAACACTCCAAGTGAACTTCACCAATGAGCACATCAAGAAATAGGAACAGATTTAAGGAAGAAGCAGCCTTCAAGCAAACAAAATCTGTCTAAAAGTATCACATGCAACCTTACATTTCTGCATATGAACTTATCAAAAGCAGGAGTCTGTTCCCTTGTCCATGCTCACTAGCAAAGAGAGTTTCATAGAACATGATGAGATATCATGACATGCACATGAAATGGGGCTTTTGTAAAGCTTGGTATGGCACTGGTTTTTAGGAGCAAGACCCACATTTCAGAAAGATTACAGAGCAGTTAATCACCAGAGCAAGATTATTTTGAGAAATCAGAGGACAGATTTTGGCATAACACTGACACCAACTGCATTTTATTTTGATAGGGTGCTTCTTTTTGTACCTGAGCAGTTCAGCTGTGTTGTGGAAGCCAACAGATCTAGCACACAATTAAACATGTTGGGAATGACCGCTCCCCACTTAAAACGGGGGGCGCCTTTTGCGTGGACGCGTGCAGCCCTGGATCTGGAGTGGCCCCATCAGCATAGGCTTTGCCTTCCCTCAGGTGGGATACCTGGAGGTCCCCGCCTACCCCAGCGAGTTGTCCAATCCCACCTGGGGGAAGTGTTGCCAGGGAAACCAGGCCAGGTAAGGGGAGGGATTACCTGCCCACACAATAGAGGGTGGATCTCCTGTGTTTCTGCACAGTGGCTCATTCCTAAATTATAAGATACCAGTCCTTATTCTAGTTGGGGATGTCACCAGAAAAGATATAGAAGGATGTGGTTATAAGGAATATATACACCAAACTCATTCAATCTAGCAGCATTCAGGAAGAAAAGTTTCCACGTGCATTCTATAGGAAATGAGTTTCCTTCTGTGGTGTCACTGAACCAGTTAACAAGATTTCAGTCACATTTAGATTGACTTTAATTATTCTTATTTTTATTACTTTCACAACCAGCTGTTTCTGAAATTGATTATTTCTGCTTGCTGTTTCTAAACATGTTCAGTGTGAACCAACATATGTGGATCTGGATGGGTAATGTAAGTTTGATTATATGTTTTACACTTTATATGAGTATTAATTTTCTCTTGCCATATTCATAACTCAGTATGATGCTGTCGGCAGCTCCACCTTCTGTGCTGCAAATTAATTGGAACAGCCAATTCGAAATTGTTCATTATTTGGAAGCAAATCACATTTTGAATGCTCAGTTTAGCTATAAGTTATACCTCTTGTATAGTTCTTATGGTGGCGGGGTGTGTGTGTAAATACTATGATCTGCTGACATCACTGCTGCAATAAACACTTGGCTAAGAATTTCTGGACTTCCTCCATTTATATAATAGGGTTATGGCTATTTAGAAAGATGGGGAAAGATTGTGTTCTGTGAGGCTGAAGTATTTAAAGGCCAAGCAGATCTGCAGAAATATCTCATTGCCACTGGGAAAGGTATGCTACAGAAAATTATAAAGAATTTACATTTTCATTGGAAACTTTTTGGTGAGATCTCCATAGTGAGCCCCATTCACTTAGCTGAAGGAGAATCACTGTGATTTAGTGGTTAGAAGGTAGGACTAGTACTTGAGTGACCCAGGTTCAATTTCTTGCTCAGCCAATATGCTCTGAGTAATACTGAGCCAGTTATGCACTGAATATCTGAAACCTGAAGAACTGCTACCGATCAGAGTGGATGAGCTGGATGGTTCTATGGATAAGCATAAAGCAGTTTCATAAGAAGGTCATCAGATACACGATAATTTCAATGGACTGTAAAGTCCAGCTTTTTTAGAAATGAATTCTCTTTGCATATGACCATTTTTGTTTTCATAAAAAGAAAATAAATATACAGTAAATAACCCCACAGAGAGGTTACAACTAGAAAATCTATTAAGACCCTTTCCATGCCCAATAAGCACGGGACGCCTTTGCCCGGTGGCGCTGTGGCCCATAGATTGCAGCAAAATACTGGGCAAGGTTTTGTCCAGTATCTTCTCCGTGTGACGGGATCATGGGAAAAAGCTGTCCCATGAGCCCTTGCTGAAGAGGGGAGGGAAAAGACTTTATAAGGCTGCTTCTCATGGATCTCACAGGCATTTTGCTTTGAGGTCTTCCCACTTACCCACCCTCCCTCGGGCTAGAGCCTTCACTGAGCAATTTTGGGTCACTGGCTGACAGGGCCAGAAAGGAATTTTTCTCTCTCAACCTGATGGGCACTTGGTTGAGTTTCCCCACTCCCACCTTTCCCTCAGTGAAATTACAAATTTTGTTTGTTAGGCGGAGGAACATTGTTTGTATGATGGCAGAAATGGCATTGGTCAGGACCAACATAATATGGGGGGTCCCCATAAGGGGCCTGAGGGGAGAATTGACCACAGCAAACCCAATTGCGGGTTCAGTATCTGCCTGGTTGGAATCTGCACCCTGGTCCACCAGTGAGACCCCTGCTTGCTTGGCTTGCACCACGGCAAGGTTCAACACTGGCCAACTCCCATTGTACAGGTTTGGAGCAATCCAAACCCAGTGGAACCATTCCACTGTGGAATGATGAACTGATCCTGGGACTCAATGCCATGCTAACCCTTGCCCTGCCTGCTGCTGCTGTCAATAAAGATTTGCCCTGATTTTATCCCATCACCATTGTATAGCTTGTTATTTGCTGTTTTCATGGGTCACATAATGTGCCTGCCTGGGCAAATAATATTTATTATTTTGTGGTGAATTCCTTAATATGATTTAATTATTTTCCAGTACAGCATAAAAGGGTTCCTAATTGTGTATAAGTATAGGCTGTCTATTTTGCCTACATCTTTTGTAATGCATAATTATTATCACCCAAGTTTGCCAGCCACTTGAAAGTTAATTGTCAACAGTAGAAAATTTGATTTCTTCCAATATTTTGCATTGACTATACGAACTGTAATTAACAAATTGTAGCCCAAATAGCCCTAGGCACAAACCATCTGCCTTGTCCTTATTTAAATTTATTTGGGATTACCAGCTGCTATTCAACATTTTCTTTGTTGATTGACTTTGTTGATATTTTTTCTTGTTTGTTTTTAATGTTCATATCTCAACCTTAGAAAAATTGCATGCAAAGTCTGGTTATAAATTATATAAACAAATGATGCACAAATAAAACAAAATGATGAACCAATACATCAGTAGCCTCGTACTACTTCCTGTTGTAGGGGGAAAGACAATGGTGTCCAATTCCAGGTAACCCACAGGAACAGACATCTTGCTGGCTAAGGTGTCAAGGTGAATAGATTTTCACAACGTGGTCAGAGATAACTTCACATGCCCTTCCCTGGCAATTGTTGTTGTTGTTTAGTCGTTTAGTCGTGTCCAACTCTTTGTGACCCCATGGACCAGAGCACCCCAGGCACCCCTGTCCTCCACCGCCTCCCGCAGTCTGGTCAAACTCATGCTGGTAGCTTCAAAGACACTATCCAACCATCTCGTTCTCCGTCGTCCCCTTCTACTTGTGCCCTCCATCTTTCCCAGCATCAGGGTCTTTTCCAGTGAGTCTTCTCTTCTCATGAGGTGGCCAAAGTATTGGAGCCTCAGCTTCACGATCTGTCCTTCCAGTGAGCACTCAGGACTAATTTCCTTAAGAATGGATGCGTTTGATCTTCTTGCAGTCCATGGGACTCTCAAGAGTCTCCCCCAGCACCATAATTCAAAAGCATCAATTCTTCGGCGATCAGCCTTCTTGATGGTCCAGCTCTCACTTCCATACATCACTACTGGGAAAACCATGGCTTTAACGATACGGACCTTTGTTGGCAAGGTGATGTCTCTGCTTTTTAAGATGCTGTCTAGGTTTGCCATCGCCTTTCTCCCAAGGAGCAGGGGTCTTTTAATTTTGTGACTGCTGTCACCATCTGCAGTGATCATGGAGCCCAAGAAAGTAAAATCTCTCACTGCCTCCATTTCTTCCCCTTCTATTTGCCAGGAGGTGATGGGACCAGTGGCCATGATCTTTGTTTTTTTGATGTTGAGCTTCAGACCATATTTTGCGCTCTCCTCTTTCACCCTCATTAAAAGGTTCTTTATCTGCATATCTGAGGTTGTTGATATTTCTTCCAGCGATCTTAATTCCGGCTAGGGATTCATCCAGCCCAGCCTTTCGCATGATGAATTCTGCATATAAGTTAAATAAGCAGGGGAACAATATACAGCCTTGCCATACTCCTTTCCCAATTTTGAACCAATCAGTTGTTCCATATCCAGTTCTAACTGTAGCTTTTTGTCCCACATAGAGATTTCTCAGGAGACAGATGAGGTGATCAGGCACTCCCATTTCTTTAAGAACTTGCCATAGTTTGCTGTGGTTGACACAGTCAAAGGCTTTTGCATAGTCAATGAAGCAGAAGTAGATGTCTTTCTGGAACTCTCTAGCTTTCTCCATAATCCAGCGCATGTTTGCAATTTGGTCTCTGGTTCCTCTGCCTCTTCTAAATCCAGCTTGCACTTCTGGGAGTTCTCGGTCCACATACTGTTTAAGCCTGCCTTGTAGAATTTTAAGCATAACCCTGCTAGCATGTGAAATGAGTGCAATTGTGCGGTAGTTGGAGCATTCTTTGGCACTTCCCTTCTTTGGGATTGGGATGTAGACTGATCTTCTCCAATCCTCTGGCCACTGCTGAGTTTTCCAAATTTGCTGGCATATTGAGTGTACCACCTTAACAGCATCATCTTTTAAATTTTAAATAGTTCAGCTGGAATATCATCACTTCCGCTGGCCTTGTTATTAGCAATGCTTTCTAAGGCCCATTTGACTTCACTCTCCAGGATGTCTGGCTCAAGGTCAGCAACCACACTCCTTGGGGTATACGAGACATCCATTTCTTTCTGGTATAGTTCCTCGGTGTATTCTTGCCACCTCTTCTTGATGTCTTCTGCTTCTGTTAGGTCCTTTCCACTTTTGTCTTTTATTATGGAAATCTTTGTATGAAATGTCCCTTTCATATCTCCAATTTTCTTGAACAGACCTCTGGTTCTTCCCATTCTGTTGTTTTCCTCTATTTCTTTGCATTGCTCATTTAAGAAGGCCTTCTTGTCTCTCCTTGCTATTTTTTGTAAATCTGCATTCAATTTCCTGTATCTTTCACTATCTCCCTCACATTTTGCTTGCCTTCTCTCCTCTGCTATTTGTAAGGCCTCCTTGGACAGCCACTTTGCTTTCTTGCATTTCCTTTTCATTGGGATGGTTTTCGTTGCTGCCTCCTGTATAATGTTGCGATCCTCCATCCATAGTTCTTCAGGCACTCTGTCCACCAAATCTAAATCCTTAAACCTGTTCCTCACTTCCACTGTGTATTCATAAGGGATTTGACTTAAATTGTATCTTACCGGCCCAGTGGTTTTTCCTACTTTCTTCAGTTTAAGCTTGAATTTTGCTATAAAATTCTTGCTATAAAATTTTGCTATAAAATTTGCTATAAAATTTATTCAGTTTAAGCTTGAATTTTGCTGATGATCTGAGCCACAGTCAGCTCCAGGTCTTGTTTTTGCTGACTGTATAGAGCTTCTCCATCTTTGGCTGCAGAGAATATAATCAATCTGATTTCGATGCTGCCCATCTGGTGATGTCCATGTGTAGAGTCGTCTCTTGTGTTGTTGGAAAAGAGTGTTTGTGATGACCAGCTTGTTCTCTTGGCAGAACTCTATTAGCCTTTGCCCTGCTTCGTTTTGAACTCCAAGGCCAAACTTGCCAGTTGTTCCTTTTATCTCTTGGCTCCCTACTTTAGAATTCCAATCCCCTATAATGAGAAGAACATCCTTCTTTGGTGTCATTTCTATAAGGTGTTGTAAATCTTCATAGAATTGGTCAATTTCAGTTTCTTCAGCACCAGTGGTTGGTGCATAAACTTGGATTACTGTGATGTTAAAAGGTCTGCCTTGGATTCGTATCAAGATCATTCTATCATTTTTGAGATTACATCCCAGTACAGCTTTCACCACTCTTTTGTTGAATATGTGGGCCACTCCATTTCTTTTACGGGTTTCTTGTCCGTAGTAGTAGATATGATGGTCATCCGAACTGAATTCACCCATTCCCGTCCATTTTAATTCACTGATGCCCAGGATGTCAATATTTATTCTTGCCATCTCATTTTTGACCACATCCAACTTACCAAGGTTCATGGTTCTTACATTCCAGGTTCCTATGCAATATTTTTCTTTACAGCATTGGACTTTCCTTTCACTTCCAGGCATATCCGCAACTGAGCGTCCTTTCGGCTTTGGCCCAGCCGCTTCTTCAGCTCTGAATCTACTTGTACTTGTCCTCCACTCTTCCTCAGTAGCATGTTGGATGCCTTCCGACCTGAGGGGCTCATCTTCCAGTGTCATAACTTTTATATGCCTATTGTCTTTGTCCATGGAGTTTTCTTGGCAGGGATACTGGAGTGGCTTGCTGGTTCCTGCTCCAGGTGGATCACGTTTGGTCAAAACTCTCCACTATGACTTGTCCATCTTGGGTGGCCCTGCACGGCATAGCTCATAGCTTCTCTGAGTTATTCAAGCCCCTTCGCCATGCAAGGCAGTGATCCATGAAGGGGTCCCTGGCAATACTAACCACAATTATGCAAAACTATAGACACATTTGTTGCTCTTTCATGACAGAGGTGGGTCACCTCCTCCCATTAAGCCTTTTGATGTGATTTCACAACACAATGAAAACTTATACAAAACAATGGCATTTATGCAAAAAGCAAAACAAAAATACTCATTCCCTGCCTGATGGTAGAGCTCGGCCTCGGGTAGCAAGCAGGTAGATTTCCAAAATTATCCCTAATACTGTTAGCCATCATGACCAAAGGTGAGGGATGGTGAAAAGTGTCTTTCACCAATACCTGGAGAGCCACAAGTTACCCATTGCTTCTTTATAACACAGCAAAAGTAATGATGAAGAATCATTTTTCAGATCCCTTATATAAAGACTTATGGTGACTTCATTTGAATCTGGATCTTAGTATGTTGTGTGCCAAAGCATGATTGGAATTGTGAAACATGCTTCAACCTTAATCTGGTTTTAATGTGTTTTTATTTATTTTTTATTTTTGCTGATCCTGGTGAATGATTCAGGATGAATAAAAAACTTCATTTCCTAGAAACCAGTTTGGCAGCAACAGCTTAGATTTCAGTTACATCTTAGAAGCAGCCTTTGCTTTTGATCTCAGCACCTGCTCTCTCCATTTTGTAAATGTTTAGCCTTGAGGAAGCTCCGAGACAAGTTTCAGCAGTTGTATAGTTGGAGACAAAAAGGGGCAAAAAGCAGAGTATGTGCTTGGGAAGATGAGGTAGTTTATTTGGCCACTCAGTGAAGCAAGTTGTTTAGACTGGGGAGATAATGTGGATTCATCAGGCCAAGTGTGTCTCAGATTGGTTTGTGGAGTCAGCTGACTGTATTCAGGCTGGAAGAGCATTAGAGGATCCCCTTGAATCAACAAGCCTTATCTACTTGTTTTGCTGAAGGACCAGAAAGTAAGTGGCACTTAAGATAGCTCAGGAACATAGGAAGCTGCCATACTTAGGCCATTAGGCCGCCGAGCTCATTATTGTTTATGCTGATGGGCAACAAGTATCTGGGGTTTCAGACAGAGTTTTCTCTTGGAGGTGGTGCAAATTAAACCTGTGATCCTCCACACACACAAACTTTACACTCTGCCACTAAGTCATGCATTGGCTATCCCAGGAGGCTTGGTTCCCGAAGACTCATGTTTAAGTTACACATACACACCCCTCACTTCACAATATTATGTTTATTGTTGTTGTTCTGACCATCATGGTCATATCAACTACAGGGGTTGCTCCGGTTTGAACATATCATACCAATCCTGGTCTGACTGCACTGGCTACCAATTAGTTTCCAGGCCCAATTCAAAGTTTTCACTTACAAAGCCTTAAATGGCTAAGGACCACAATACCTCAAGGACTGCCCCTTTCCATATGAACCGACCGGGAGCCTGAGATCATCTTCTAAGGCCCTTCTTCATGTGCCTCTTCCTCAAGAGGTCTGAAGGGTGGCAACACAAGAATGGGCCTTCTCCTCAGTGGCTCCCCGTCTGTGGAATGCTCTCCCTAAGGAAGTTTGCCTGGCACCTTCATTATACACCTTTAGGTGCCAGGCAAAAATGTTCCCTTTTAACTAGGCCTTTGGTTGATTTGATTTACACCCTATGCCGTTTTAAAGTGTGTGTGTGTGTGTGTGTGTGTGTGTGTGTGTGTGTGTGTTGGCGGAATTATTGGGTTGTCATTTTTGTTTTTATTATGTACTTTGTGATTTTATATTTTGATTTTATTCTGTGAACTCTCCTGAGACCCCCGGGTATAGGGCATTATATAAAATAAATAAATAGCAGCAGCAGCAGCAGCAGCAGCAGCAGCAACAACAACAACAACAACAACAACAACTCTACAACAACAACAACAACAACAACTCTACAACAACAACAAAACCACAACAACTCTACCTTAAAATATACCAGAATAATACTACTATTAATAATATACAATATACAAAAGGTTAGAACATTTTGCAATATATTTGCAAACATGTGAGAACAGGAAAAGGAAAAAAAAGTAGGTCTGGGATTAAACAATTAAAAGCCAAGGGGAAATTAAGAAGACGATGGGCTTTGTTCATAACAATTTGAGGATTTCTGAAACACACACATTCCAAAATAGCTTGCCCTTCCTAACTTCTCCTTCTGTCATTGGTGGGACCATGTATACTGACAAATGCAATAATTATCATGATGTAACACCCTTTGCTGGTTCCTTCACTTCCTTGACTTTAGCCTTCTGTAGCTAGGCATGAAATTTTAATCTAAACCTTTGTAAATAAAAAGAGTAGGACTGTCCTAGCCTTTCACAAGCCAAAAATGAAGTGTTTCATCATTGGCAAAAGCTGGAACTTCAGGCAACATTTACTTTCCCTCCCTCCCTCTCCCTCCACCACTGACATAAAACTACACTACCGCTAATGTCTTTGTTGGAAGCAGGCTCTCAAACTAATTTTTAAGTGATCGCATCAAAACCCAACTTAGAAACAATTAATTTGTGGTGGATGGGCTGTCACCGACAGCCGTCAGCTGTGTCAGTCACCCGTGTTGTTAATGAGAAATTAGCATTCTTTTTTTATTTAAAACGCCCTTACAGAGTATAGTGTAGCAAAGGCTTCTTTTCTGTGTGAGCTTGATGCAACAAACACTTTGCATTAGTCATGGGCACATACTCCTATATAATAAAGGAGGCTCAGGTGCTTGTTGCTTAATATTGACAGAATTTTGGCACGGAACAGGAAATCAGTGAAAGCTTTTATGAGAGTCTGAAAAGCTGCCGTCTTTTCAAGTCTCATTCAAGACATGAAGCTTACAGGAAATAAGCTAGAAGATGACAAAAGAGCAGACCAGCAGAAAGAAGAATGTGTTGGCTTGAAGCTTGATTAATGGGATCCTTCTTAGTTCTTCCCCTGTTGTATTGCAGTGGGCAGTGTACCATTACAACCTGAAACCCCCTTCTGGCAGTTTAACATGCCGTTTTATAATAACAGGAAACAAGCCATTTACAAAGGAGATGCAGGAAGGCCAATCATATCTGGCACATTTTTCCATATACTTATCCCATCAAAATGCAAAATGTTCTGCAAAAATGAAGCATGAGCAACAAATACCATTCATTTTGTGGTGCCCAACAAATTATGGCGCTGCCACCCATCCCTCTCCACTACTTAGCTTTTATGTCTAATTACTGCCTCAACACACAGCAACCTGTACCAGAAATGGCTTTTTGAAATGATATGGCTATGTTCAACAGAGGTTCATCTTGCCCCCCCACCTTAGTTTTTAATGTATCAATTCCCCACTTGCTAAATTGACCAGCATGTTGTGATCCCCTGAAGATGGGGGGGGGTGTCGGTTTGTGTGAGTGTTACAGTCTACAGTCAGTGCTAGAAAAACAATACCTGCAAATTCAGTGCATTGTTTTGAGGTGTCACCTCTTTTCAGCAGGAAAAGTATCTCCCATTAGCAGAAGAATAAGAAAATATCAAAAGTTGTTATACAAGAGGGATTTTATTATCAGAAAATGACCCATCATTTTGAACATTAGAGTCTTCTTGGCCCCCTTTCAGATGTGGTCTTCTTATTTTTGCCATGAATGCGTGTTACTCCCTCGTTTCTGAAGCATTTCCATCTATCCAATGTAGTGATATGCTATCCTGTTGAAATTTTTTATGTCTGTTACAGACACATAGGTATGTACACCAAGAAGGAGGGGGAGATAAGAATTCTGTAGTTTCTAGTACTTCCAGTTCTTTATTTATTTTAAGCTTTGAAAAAGAAACATCAAATATCTTTTGTAGCCATGTTCCAGGATGGCCTCTGTAACAGAAGCATTTTAACAATGTCTAAAATCTGTTTAAGTTGTATAGCTTGGCTGCCTGGCAAGCATATAAAAACTGTATACTCTGGCCCTGCCATCACTGGGTGTCAAGGGAAAAAATGTGATTGGATATTGTTATTTTTGGGGCGGAGGCACTGTCCTGTGCTTGAACTATAGTAAGAATGAGAATTTAATGAGGACCATTGTAACAGATTGAGGTAGTTAATGGATTTCTTCCCAGCCTACCAGATTTTAGAACAGAACCAGTTCTGTTCTGCCTAGTTTTATGTTAAATTAGAGTTGATTGTAATGTTCCAAGTGGGATACCACAAGGGAAGCTCCAGTGTCTTAAAACATCTTGTTGGATTGGTTGATAAATGTCACTGTAATTACCACAGAGACAGTAACATGGGCTCCAAAATTCTCAAAACAGCTTGGTAAGTGGCATGTCTTATTTCACAATTAGCTGCAAGTGGAAGTGTCTCTGTGTCTCTAAAACTGTAAGGTGGCCATGCCCCGCTTTCATTTGCATAAATAAGATTATTGGTTTTGGTACATCGTGCACTAGCAGGTGAGAACACAGGTAGGGAGGGGTTTCAAATGGATTGCCCCCAGGTGAAATATATCAGACTCTGCCAGATAGTTAGTGAGACATATAGATGATAGATAGATAGATAGATAGATAGATAGATAGATAGATAGATGATAGATAGATGATAGATAGATGATAGATTAGATAGATAGATAGATAGATAGATAGATAGATAGATAGATATAGATAGATATAGATGATAGATAGATAGGTGGTTTTCCACAATTAACTTTTAACTATGGTATAGATTGATGTGAGCCTCAGATTCAAACACTTTATTTCCTCTCACCAAACCTCCTCCTGCATTGCCACAATGAAATAAGAAGCTTTAACTTCCTTTGTTAGCTAATCACAGTTTATCATTATGTCCAAGCCCAGACAAACTGTGGTCAGTCACTCTTAACTTTGGTTTCTTGTGAAACAAGCCAATCTTATACTAGAGCTTGTGAAATTAGGTAGTTTCAATAAGCTGTAGTTGAAATCATAGGTCAGAGTGAGGAATCTAACACCAAAATATTGTTAACTGAAAATAGAAATAAAAGCTTCTGCTCTCCTTTTTGTAGCAGTGCAAAATGGAGGAAGGGAGAAGGGAAAGAGCACATGACCAAGGCATATGCTCATGACTCTAAACCGTAGTTTGGTGTTACAGCCAAAGCAAGCCATTACTTCCTCATATCCTTTTATGTAGATTATTTTCCTTTTTATGTGTGTCTGTTTTCTTTAGGGTCCCTTTTGAACCGAAAAGGCAGAGTCCACCTATTTTTATGGCTCTAATGTTCTGAAACATACCTGTTCTCTTTACCAGTTGCTGGTTCTTTATTTAACCAAAGGAGTTTCCTGTAATAAATAAGGCCTGTAAGTGTTTGTCTCAATTATTTTATTATTTTTTTAAGCCAGGAGAGTATAAGACAGTGGAACATAGGGATAAATTCTAAAAAAATGAGTAGGAAAGGTCCTCTTTTCTAATCTCTTTTATTCTTCCAGAAAGCAGTTTTGTCAAGCAGAAATGTAATATAGTGATTGTTGTAAGGAACATGGCCTCAAGTGTTTCCTCTCCACTCCATTAACCAGAAGGGGCAGAGGGGAGAAACGTAACAAATGTACATTTCACACTTTAAAAGTGATAGAGGACATTTACTTTTTATGTCTTCCTCTTTGTCTAAAGCCCAAGTATTCTGTTTTTGTGGGTTTTTTCTTCATTTCCCTCCACTTTTCTTTGTAATCATTATACCATGTCTCTGATGTAAGAAACTTGCCTCTCCTGGACAAATAGATTGAAGTTTCAATCTCAGGCCAAGAGGCTTTGCCACCATCACCATGGATCAATAGAATATATGGGCCTTCAAGAACCCTTTGCATGGTATCCAAACTGTTGGCGCTTTGATTTATTATTGTTATTTTTACAAAACTCTCCTTGCAAACCTTGTATGAATGACTGTTTAGAACCCCCTTTGGATTCTGCAGTATAAATTGGATGAACTGAACTAGTATTGTGGACTCCAATGGAAAATGGTCATGGGCTGGAGAATTACATCTTGTCTGATTTCGTGTTGAAATAAAACAAAATAGCAAGACCTTTTTTGTCAGCTGAAGTAACTCTGTATCTAGGGATAGGGCAATTTTTCATTTAATCATTATTTTTAGGTGAATCAGCCTAATTTACATCTCCTGGAATAATACACAGATTGGAACATAGTTATTCATAGAGTTTCACACTTTTCTGGGTTTTACAATAGTTCTTAGCTTGGAAAATGTGACAAAATGCATAAGAATTTTGAGGATAAATTTATTTTAGAAATGTGAACACAGGTACAAAATACAGATTTAAGTATAGATTTTCCTTCAAATAAGTTAGCAAATGATTTTTTTTTTTTTACTTCACAAGAGTAATGCAGAAATGTGAATAAATATATTTACAAACAAACACATGTGAAACTGACATAGACTGGAATTAGACTTATCTATCCATTCCTAACTATATGAATCACTAATGCGTAAAAATTGTGATCTGGTCCCTAAATCTGACTTTAAAATATTGTGATAAGTTTTAAATTCTTTGAGGGAGGCTACAAAGTGCTCAAGCAGTCTAATACTAATTATTATTATTATTATTATTATTATTATTATTATTATTATTATTTAGCTGAATGCTATGGATTGGTTCATAAGATGCTGAACTAACTTTGCAACAATATTTGTGCAGTAAATGATCTTCCAGAACAGACCTTAAGAAGCAAATCTGCTTGTTACCACATTCTGTGAAATTCTGTTATTATTTCATTTAAGCTTTTATTATTTCAGCATGTGGCAACTTATGGTTGCATCACATGGAGATTACTGCATAAGACCACTTCATTATGTGGAAATTAATTTTGAAAAGCCCCCTTCAATGTAAAATTAACATTCTATATGTAATTGTATGAAAATTCATTTGATGTATTATTTTATTTATTTTTGGCATTTATATCCCTCCTTTCATCAGTCGGCCTCAGGCTGAGAATGAATACATAAGTTAAAATAAGAAAAAATCAGTACCTCCAAACTGCAACTACAATAAAGTAACTAAAACCAATAATTTAAAACAACCAGGGATAGCATTGCTCAGAAGCAAAGGACTACTCTTTAAATTAAACAGCTCATAAATTAAATTAAGGCACTTACACAGTTACAGAACCTCACACTGTCTCAAGGCCTGGTCAAAAACTAATGTCACTTTTCTACCTCATCAATAGTCACATGGCTCAACCCTAAGGTTAACTCAGTTCAAATAAAAGCTGGTGAATATATGCTACATATTTTCTGCATCTACCACAATCTGTTCCCCTGTCTGTCTTGCTCTACTGTCACTAGCTTCTAGTCTTTCCTATACCTTTTCTCATTGTCATCACATCACTACCATCAAAAAGCATAATTTTCAGGCTGTCTCAGAATATTTCACCTTAACATATCATATTCCAGCTCTGCCTCAGTTTTTGATAAGCTCTAGTTCTCATATACTCGGAAGTAAGCTTCATCAACTTCAATGAGACTTACCCCCCCCCCCAGTAACCTTGTGGAGGACTGCAGCCTCATGATCTGTTAATTTCCTTATACAGCTGGTTTATATTCTATTCTGTTCCCATCAATCCTTCTTTCTGGGGCTATTTGAAAAAGCAAGTCTGCCAATGGTACTATGCTTACAACATGTAAACATTGTCTTTTTGTTGAGGGCATTGTGAACCCCTGAGTCAAATATGGAACATAAGATGGGGACACAACATTTTGAGGGGCTCAAGTTTGGATGTCGAGCAGGATTTTGACCATTTGACTAATTATGAAGATATAATAGGGTTAAGTTCAAAATGGAGTCTTGGTAACTGGTAACATCCCCAGTCAGCATGAGCGAGGGTCACAGATGATGAGCATGATAGTCCAGTAACATCTGGGAGCTCAAGGTTGGGAGAGGTTAAGAGTTAAAAGTCATCCACATATGGTTCTGAGAGAGAGAAGCACGTTGGTTCAATAACATCAACTTCTGGATCTCCAAAAACCATTTTAAAAAAAAAAATCCTTTGTGGTATATTATATGAAATGCATGTGGGTAGTAAATGTTATTCTCCTCACAACATTTTCTTTTTTTAATAAAAGAAAAAGATGGGGTGTTGAAAGAAAGAATTGGAACATGCTACTGCTGTTTCTTCCAGTTTGTCTCCTTTTCCCCTCTCCTTTGTCTTTTATGTACTTTTTCATTCTGGGGAAAGAAGTCTCCCAGGGCACTGACACTTTTGGATTAAAAAGCACTCAGCAAATATAGAAAGCTATAAGATCCAGAACCCTCTCACTGTAAAGTTCAGGTTCTGACTATAACTTTTGACTTGTATCCCCACTAGAGTTCCAACACAGTTCAATCTTGAGGGTACAAAGGAATAGACTCTGGGGGAAAGCTTGTGTCTCAAATTATAAAGCTTGTTTCCTTAGAGGATTTGAAGTAGGAAGAGTTGAAGACTTGGAAGATGGAATAACAAACTTAGTGGCATGATTGTGCTTTGTTAACAGCTTGTTAGTGAGCCTCACATTGAATTCACAGACAACCTATGTCTAGGATTGTGTGAAGCCTGAAGAGAACAAGCACTGGTCTTCTAAATGCATTCTCTGTAAGTAGAGTGGTGGAAGCCAGAGGCCCACTGCTGCTTTCATTCCACACCATGAAAGCTAGCGCCAGTGGCTTTATAAAGAGGTACCAAAAAAGTGTTCCAAGGAAAAGAAAGAGAAAGGGTATTTTAAAAACACTCCTGTTAGAATGGTAAGTCTCACCCTCTTGAAAGGTTGTTGTTGTTTTTATGGTAGTTGAATCATGACACACACACACACACACACACACACACACACACACAAATAAATTTGGAACTGAAATGGCCACAAAATGGAACCAAAATGAAAATGGAACTGAAATAGCCAGCATCAATTTGCCCCCAGAGAGTGGGGTGATGAAATGGGGATGGCTATTTCATCCCACCACTACTTTGATAAAGACAATACAGAGGAATGTGTATCTTAAACTTTGCTTTTTTAAAAAGGCCCCAGAGCCAGAGCCTTGCCTTCTCTTACCGCAGAGAGAGGTGGTGGATGGTTGGTTCCATTTTGCTCTTCAGGCACAGAAAGTCTAGATCATCTCAGTTATAATACTGCAAGTTATGTGTTTTGTTTACGTTTTATAGTATATTCCCCCCTCACCTTCTTTTGTGCAACAGTGCACTAGCAGTCCTCAACATGCTTTACACCAACTTTATCCAATGTTGCTGAACAACTGAAATTGCCCCCAGTCCTCTTCTACCAGAAAGATGGTTTATCTTTAGTAGGCTGCCCCCCCCCCCCAGAAGGAAGAGGGTTGTTAAGTCCCACCTTCAGATTCAGGAATGGTTCTGCCTCCAGCTTTGGCTTTGTATTCATCATTGTCTGTACCCAGACACCAGCACTGACCTCTGCCTCCTCTCCATGCTATTTCTCCTTAGTTTTATGTGAGGCAGCAAGGACAGCATGGGGCCACTGACTAGACACCTGCTGCTGGCCTGAGCTTCTTTGCATCCATGCAATCGGGCCAAAGCTAAAAGTCATGTTAAATCTAGTGACCAGTTTCCCAAGGGAATGATTCAGTGCATGGGTGGGGGACCTATTGCCTTCCAGGTGTTGTTGGACTACAATTTCCATCAGCCCAGGCCTATGGGCATGGATATTGGAAACTGTGGTCCAAAAGCATCTGGAGGACCACATGTTATTGATGTCTGCTTTGGTGCTACAGCATTAAACCAGCAGTAGGGAGAAGGACAACAATAAATGGATTGTAGCATGTAGTGGAGACGGAAAATTGTTGCTGCTGCTGCAGTCTTTGGGATATGTACCTGTGCTCATCCTTCTCATCCTTGTTCTGCTATTTGGACTAAACATGATGGAGATTGGCATACTCCATAAGTGGTGTGTAGCATCAGCCATATTGAATTAGTGTTCAAGGACCATCAGACAAACAAAATCAATCTCCCACCTTGAAGCATTATACCTTATTTAATCCCTCATTTATTTTGATATTTTTCCCTTTAATGATTGCTCACCTAAAGATTGCAACATCCTAGTGCTGGTTGTTGCACATGTGAAACCTGGAATTACCCAACCTGGAGTAATTTTACCTTTCATTTCATTTTCTTTTAAACACCAGACAATTATTCACACTCTCTTTATTAAGACCATTTGTTCAGTGTGAGAGCTCACAAGGGAAGATGTCTGTTTTATGTATGCTTTTAATTAATAGTGGCTATGGGCAGCAGGGAGTCAAAAAAGATTGTTTGTGATGTACCGAACAATGTACTCAATTATAAGTATTTGCAGAAGGCACTTTGAAATCAAAAGACAGGTTACAATAAAAGAAAAAGGGAGAATGTTTTGATAAGACATAAATCATGTGGAAGGGAAAAAAATTCTACCTACACATTTATGTATACCTGTTTAGTATGCTTACATGCTATAGATCACTGTCATAATAACTTAATTAAAACAGACAGTCACCCTATGCGGATGTTTGTTTGTTCAAGTCTATTTTTAACCATCTTTCATCTTAGATACCAGGGAGGTTGACAACATATGCACAATAACCATAAAGGTAATTATAAAGAGCATTAAAAAGATAATTAAAAATAAAACC
The DNA here is from genome assembly GCF_964252035.2 of Podarcis erhardii. NCBI lineage: Eukaryota > Metazoa > Chordata > Lepidosauria > Squamata > Lacertidae > Podarcis > Podarcis erhardii. The sequence goes on along the minus strand of NC_138508.1, from coordinate 50,136,922 downwards.
ATATCAATATATAGGATAGCTCAGTTGGTAGAGCACAATACTCCTAATCTCAGGGTCGAGGATTTGAGCCCAATGCTGGCAACAGATTACAGTGCTACCTCGGGTTAAGAACTTAATTTGTTCCTAAGGTCCATTCTTAACCTGAGGTACCACTTTAGCTAATGGGGCCTCCCACTGCCGCCACGAGTGTGATTTCTGTTCTCATCCTGAAGCAAAGTTCTTAACCTGAGGTACTATTTCTGGGTCCGCAGAGTCTGTAACCTGAAGCGTCTGTAACCTGAAGCATCTGTTACCCAAGGTACCACTGTACCGCACTGCAGGGGCTTGGACTAGATGACCCTCTTGGTTTCTTCCACCTCTAGAATTCTTTGGTTCTATGATTCAAGACACTCACCTGATCATTTATAACCAGCCTTATATAACCGACTAATAGACCTTAGCAAATCAGTTTTCCCCAAAGATAGAGTTGCCATATTTCCAGAGGTAAAAATCAGGCATTTTGCCAATTTTTGAAAATTCCCCCCAATGGTAATTTCCCTGCCTGTCAGCTCTGCAAACTGCCCATCCCTCCTGCTTGCGGGAGGGAAAGGGCAGCTCAGTGGATGGGCAGAGCAGACACGCAGGTAAGACGCTTTCCTGGCCGTGAGCTCTGCTAGCTGCCCTGACTCTCCTGCTTGTGTGCACTGAGCCGCCCGCACCCGAACCAAAGCCAGGACCAGAGCCTGAACCTGAGCCGCCAGTACACACACACGCACAAAATTAAACCCCACACAAACCTGGACATTTGCTTCTAAATTTACCCCCCCCCCCCACAGATGGGCATGTAGGCCCCCGAAAGAGGACATGTCTGGGATTTCCCAGATGTATGGCAAGACTTACGTGAAAATGTGTCTTTTTAAGTGGGAGGAGGAATCAGATATCAATGGCACTGCACTGCACTGTAGAGGGAGGGAGGCAATTTCATAAATCCATCCCCATCCTGAATTACCACACCAGAGGCAACATCTATCCATAGAACAAGAAGAGACTATCCTGTAATCTTAAACCTGGGCTGTCTCATATAAGGAGCCCATGAACTTGGGGTTTGAAGTCCAGCAAAACTGGGGACTCTGGATTGAGAAATGCTGCTCTGACCACTACACCACACTGACTCACTTGGCGTTAGGTGATAGGTCAAAATAATGTTGTTTTATTTTCTCATACTTAGTTTTAATTCAATCTTGATTAATTAGAACTGCTGATTTTTAATTCTTATTGTGGCTTATATTTTTGCTGTCTTTGTTTTTGTTTTCTGTATAGATATCATGTTGTCCTAATAATATCTATTTCTTTAATTTGTGAATTGCTTTAAGCATTTGTACCAAGGTGAGGTAAATGGATAAACATATGGAAATGCTTTCTATATATTTTCAGTATAAATGGAGGTTACTAATGTAGCAATGTGTCCATTGACCTTGAATGTGTTCTTTTGTTTATTGCATGTCAGTATCATTGCTGAAGGTACATATTGCCTACTAAAGAGGAAGAAAAATTGCTAGGAATCTGAATAATGAATACAAATGGAAAAGCACAGACAAAAGGAAATGAGATGGGCTACTCTCTATATAGAGAAGAACCCTTCAAACAACGCTTTGTAAGTGCAACACTGGCTTAACATTTTTCCAGTCAAAGGTGACTATGGGGTGCGGCACTCAGCTCAATTTTCAGGCCAAGGGAGCCAGTGTTTGTCTACAGACAGCCTTCAAACCCTTCAAACAACGCTTTGTAAGTGCAACACTGGCTTAACATTTTTCTTTAAAAAGTTCTAAACAAACCTTATTCAGAATGACAAGTTCTAGCTCTAGGCCAGGAGTAGGAAAATCTATGGCTCACCAGATATTGCTGGACTACAGGGACCATCATTCCTGACCATTGGTCTTGCTGTTTGGAAGTAAAGGTCCCCTGGATGGTTAAGTCCAGTCAAAGGTGACTATGGGGTGCAGCACTCAGCTCAATTTTCAGGCTAAGGGAGCCAGCGTTTGTCTACAGACAGCTTTCCGGGTCATGACTAAACTGCTTCTGGTGCAATGGGACACCGTGACAGAAGCCAGAGTACACAAAAACATTGTTTACCTTCCTGCCACAGTGGTACCTATTTATCTACTCACACTGATATGTTTCAAACTGCAAGGTTGGCAGAAACGGGGAACAATGGGAGCTCACCTCATCACATGGATTTGAACTGCCACCCTTCTGACTGGCAAGCCCAAGAGGCTCAGTGGTTTAGACCACAGTGCCACCCACGTTTTACCAATGTGCAGAAGCACACGTTGGGATAAATTAAAAACTGCACAGAATTGGTCTCCCTGCAATCATATGTGTAAGCACATCAACAGCAAGTTCACCTCTGCTACAGTCTTTTGTCAATGGGCATGTGCACATAGATATCCAACGTGCAAACACACTGAAGAAACACAAAGATGTCCTTACATGTTTCTAGAGTTTTAGAAAGCATCTGAGTTAAATCAGAATTAAGTAGGAGAAAAACCAGGGGCACAGTGAGTATGTGGATGAGATACAGCCACGGAATGTGGGTGGGATCTGATCGTCCATCTAGAAAAACACAGTGTCTGAAGCAACCTTATATTTCACGTGAATAATTTACATGGGTGTAAGCTCACTTCTGAGTAAGCATGCAGCCTATAACTCTCTCTTCCTGGCGGGGTTTCATCATTAAGGAGCATAAGACAAGAGACATTTTATTTATTGTTTTGGATTTCCTCCAAGCAGAATGTATTGTTTTCATTGGGGAAGAAGAAATGAAAACTATGACTTCAGCATCCCATAAATCTTTTGTCCATTTTGTTCCTAAGATAGAAAGCATCAAGGAAAAGCAAGAAAAGAGCTGCTTGAATGTTGACATAATGAATTCAATATTAGTCATTGGTTTGTTTTTGTTTTGTTATGTATTTTGTGTTCTCATTTTGTATTTTTATATTGTGACCCGCCCTTTGATCTTTTGATGAAGGGCAGTATACAATTGTATATATATATATGGAAGATTTTTACAGCCAGATTATCAATCAATATATCCATTTACATTTCTCCTCCTTTTTTAAAGAGATGGTGGATCAGCCTATTTCCATTCCATGCCTGTTTCACATATATTCATTTCTAAGCCCATTGTGTTCCATTTCCCATGGATTTTTTTGTTAACATGAATAAAATTTGTGCATTTAAATTATATTTAATTTTATATGCTCTTTTCTCCTAAAATAGCTTTGGGGGGGGTAAGGTTTTGTGTGCATTTATCCTCTAAAATATGCATTATGTATGCATTTTCCCATTAAAAAACATTTCAATGCATTCTAAGAAACAAAACTGCATCCCAAAATTCCGAGAAGTATATATTCTGATTGTTAACTCTTTTATGATCCACATATGAGTCCAGGAACTGTAAATTAGGAAATTGAAAATAAGAATGAAGCAAAATTCTCTTCCATTCCTAACTGTGTAGTCACAAAGTTAGCTCACAAAAAACAGGTTGGCAGACCTTGCACTTTAATATACCACCTCTAAGTATGTCTAAGTCTGGAGAAACCCATTGACCAGACTAAGCCAGATTTTAGGCAGTGTCCCTTTGTATGCAAGAATACATTGCCCTCTCCTCGCCAGCCCAGGTGTTTGCAGGCAAAGAATCTGGAAAATTACCACTCATATGAGGTAAGGAGAGGGCCTTCAGAGAATGTTCCTTTCCTGTCATTGCAGGAGCTTACAGTTTAATGCTTTAATAGGTGATTCCAAATCCTGATTTAGTTTCCTGTGACATATATTTTTATTTCAACACTGTTGACCACTCACAAAATCCATGCTTATATATGGTACAATATGTCAATCATCTGGCAACTGTGAAAAGTTAAAGCCAAATAAATTATTGTTAGGAGATCTTATGTGGATTCCACAAACAGGTCCATTTATGTTTCTCTGTCTGCTTTTGCATCTGGCTCCACCTACTGACATATGGCTTCCAAAAGGTTGACTATGACCAAATGTGGCCCTCAGGCTGAAAAACAGGTCCCTGCCTCTGCCCCAACCCCCTTGAACCACAGCTGCGTTTCATTTTTCTTTCTTCCGATAGATGCTTAAAATCTCAAAGGCATATGGTGGAACTAGCTATTTCTATAGGGAACTATTTAAATGCTGCTTTGCACTTCTTATTTGTCCTTTCTACAGGGAATAGAAGAGCAAGCAGAAAGAACAATGAACAAACACATGCACAAGTAAATTCTCTATGGAGGAAACAAATACAATTCGGTATGGAGGACTGTCATCCAGATGACAAGCAGAGACATCGCAAGCATGGGAGAATTCCTTAAGGTGAATTTGAGGTCTGTACGTAGGACGCCAGTAAGGACCTCTGTGCCAATGAACTGTCATTTAATCTTTATGCATCAGTGTCAGCACTGCTTTAATTTCAAATCTGAGTTGTACACAATGTCATTCAGCATGGAAGAGCCTTCACAAAAGAGCTGAGGGTGCTGATTCTGCTTTTGGCTTAGGAACCTATAGATGACATAGCGAGGGAACTGTGGGGGGGGGGAGTGGACAAGTTGATTGCAACAGCAATATAAATGCTTAGTTGCTTTCCCACCCATGGGGGTAAATATGGGGATGGGTCAGTGCTCCTGGTATAAACACTTAAATGGGTGGTTGTTGTTACTCAAAGAAATCATGGTGGTGTACATAGATGCTTTCCCATTTCATTCTTTTTTTTAAAAAAAAATGTTTAATCATTTTTTCAATACAAACATCAACTGCAAAAGACACATACAACAAAAACCATAACAACAATAATAACACAATTTGACACTTCAGATTTGAATACACTGATATACCTACGGCTACACCTTTTCAAACAATATTTTCCCACCTCTCTCTCCTCCTCCTACTTCCCATTTCATCCTTGAAACAAGCTTGTGAGGCTCAGAGACAGTGACTGGCCCAAGGGCACCAAGTGAGCTTCATGTCTGAGTGTGGATTTCAAATCCTTTCTGCTCAAAAATGTGTGTGTGTGTTGTAGTCATTATGAGGTATTAATAAATAACAGCAACAAGTGAATATATTGTTTGCTTTTCAACTATTTAAAACTTGAGTTTATCCAGATAGGAGCATCTGAACAGAATTTCTGTAGATCTTAAATCACTTTTGACCCTTTCAAACTGAAATGCCAACCCTCATCTTGCACTGAATGTAGCATTGGCAACCTAAAATCAGCTGGTGAAAGACCTGCAATACATGCAACTTGACTTCTCCATATGGTTTAGGGTTGGCATCAGGCACTCATACCTTTAGCAGCCATGTGTCAGGCAGATAATAAACAGAGTAAGTCTCTTCTGGGGTGGAATTACAGTTATGGAGCCGATATTCTGTCTGTTGGAAATTGTTTAGTTGTAAGCAAGCACAGTTTGTGACATTGCGCAGTAACCTTACAGGGCTTTTCTGTTAGGGCATCCTTAGAAACAGCAAAACAAAATATACCACAAAATGCAGCTTTAAAATTATTAAGAACAAATGAAAATTTCATCTTAAAAATTTGTATATTGCTGTGAGAAAAGGAAGCGAGGGTGAAGGCAGTCACATGCTGCTTGCTGACTAAATTTGCTCAATTGTGCTATTCCAGTTACTGCAGAGAGAAAGCTAATCCATTTTAATGAAATTATTTTCAGGAGCAACTTTCCTGCATGTATTTGAACTCATTTTTTAAAAGTGGAAATTGAGAAAACAAAACAAACGTGGATACTTTTATAAAAAAGAGATAGAGCAATGAAGTCCAAGATGATGGCTATAAAGATATCAAATAGACGAACAATGTCCTCATTACCTACCACGAACTGAGCTTCAAATAACCATAATTAATAGTTGTGCAATTGCTCTCAATCATTTTGACACTTCACAATTTCAATATGAAAAGCTGACTTTCTTGAAGGATAATGCTGGTCATTGTAAATTGCCAATTAGGATGCAATCCTGAATACACCCTCTCTCTTTTTCTAAATTGAACAATATTTGCAAATCAGTACAGCTAAAATATAAAGTATGTTCTCCTTTGTATTTATTTATTTTTTAAAATAAACATGGACATGATCTACATTTTATGCAAGCAAAACTATTCCCAGACATGGTGAGCAAATAGGCTTTTGGTCATATGCCATGTTTTTATTTTTTTTAATTCAGAATTAGAACATGATTTCTATATGTTATAACAAAGAAGGGTGCTTCTATATGTCTGTTGTTATTATCATTGCATTGTTCAGCCCAAGTACATTCAACCTTTTTACAAGAAGCAAAGCTTAATTGTAGCATCAAAATATGGTGGCATTAATGGGCCATCCAAGGTTGTGTATTCCATTATAACCACAATCATGTATTAATTTTCCAGTTTAATCCTTTTGTTAATATTCTCTTTATCCATTTATTTTTCTTTCTTGGAAACAACATGCCAAAGCCATTCTGACCCCCCTCCCCCCACCATACCTGCTTTGGCCCTCCATTTCAAACATCCCTTCCTTTCTTTCAGATTTGAGAAACCTCTGTGGAAACAAATGCAGGATAATGCATGAATAAATCTGAGTGGACATTTAATATTGTAATGTGTAAATGTATGTGTAAATTTATTCAAAACTGGAATGAGTAACTTATCCAACAAAAAATGGGCATGCATTTTTCACCTATACTATGTTATACTATATATGTACAAAGAGATGTTCAACTCTGTGCTGGCACCCCAGCTCTGATACCCTCCTTGCTGCTGTCATTTTAGCGCTAGGTTAAAACCTTTAGGTTTTGTGTTTTTTAAAAAGAATGTTATGTTAGATTTCAAATGTTTATTTTCATAACCCTGAAAGACATTTTTGTACAGAAGTGTGATATATAAATTCTGAAAATAAATAAATAAAATAAACCTCCTCTCTTAACATTTTACCCCACGATGCAGCAATCATACTTTCAGAATCCGAGTTAAGAGGAAGAGGTTTCAAGGTGATGGATAGATGGATGAATGGATGGATGGGGGAGGGCTTAAGCAATCGTTAAGCAACCTTTTCCTTTCATTGTTTTCTGCTTCAAGCTGCACTTCACTTTCTGCTGCTTTCCTACTGAGGATTTATTCAATTACTGCTTTAGAGCACAGTGAAGCTGCTGCTTTTTCCTGGCACATTCACAGCTCTGCGCCCAATCATAACTGTTCGCATAAGCATGGCTAATTAAATATTGTAGTAGTAGTAGCAATAATAATAATAATAATAATAATAATAATAATAATAATAGTAGTAGTAGTAGTAGTAGTCGTAATTTATTTATACCCCACCCATCTGGCTGGGTTTCCTCAGCCACTCTGGGCAGCTCCCAACAGAATATATAAAAAAGCGACAAAACACCAAACATTAAAAACTTCCGTAAACAGGGCTGCCTTCTCAAAGGCAAATAGTTGATTATTTCCTTGACATCTGGTGGGAGGGCGTTCCACAGGACGGTTACCACTGCCGAGAAGGCCCTCTGCCTGGTTCCCTGTAACCTCACTTCTCACAGTGAGGGAACCGCCAGAAGGCCCTCAGCGCTGGACTTCAGTGTCTGGGGTACACTGGGCAGAATGATGTGGGTGGAGATGCTCCTTCAGGTATACTGGGCCGAGGCCATTTAGGGCTTTAAAGTTCAACACCAACACTTTGAACTGTGCTCAGAAATGTACTGGGAGCCAATGTAGGTCTTTCAGGACCAGTGTTATATGGTCTTGGCAGCCACTCCCAGTCACCAGTCTAACTGCCGCATTCTGGGTTAGTTGTAGTTTCTGGGTACTGATGGTGAAGGGCAGGTAATAGATTTTATTAATATTATTCTGCACAGCAGTATAGAATGTCTTTACCCTGTGCCAAGGCTTTCACACCTTGGCTAGAGATGTATTAGGAATGGCTTAAGACTCCCACCGTGTGAAGCTGCTTTCAGAATACATCAAACAGTAATATCTTATAACAATTACAGAATATATATGCATTTTGGATAACATCATGTGAACACACAATTAAAAACCCAGCCCTGGAAATGCAATGAGCAAATGGCAGTGTAAACAGAGCCCAGGATCCTTAGACCCAGACTTGCCAGGGGACATCTAGTTTAATCCTAATGTGCAGGAAAGAAGCTTATATCAAAGAGGGCTAGGAAGAGAGAGTAGGGGGCAACAGGATCAAAGAGATGACAAGATGGAAGTGTAAAGAAAGGTATCTGAGTTGGACAGCAGGATGGTGAACAAAAATAACCCTTGCAGAGAGTAAGTCACAGGGAGAAGAAGACTTGAGAGGATTGAGACTACAGACAAACAGAAAGAGTATGAGCGCTCACAGTCAGGGTGATTGCTGAGGGCATAGAAAACTTAGAAGGAAAAATGGAAGATTCTCTTATATTGCACATCAAGCCGCCTTTGGATTCCCAGAAGTCTTGATGACCTGGAGAACAAGCTCCTTTCTCAAAGTATAAGGTTTGGTGTAGTATAAGACAAATAGAAAAGTCTTCCAGAATATAAAAACTACCAGAGACACATCTCGTAGGCTGTCACTTTTTAGTGATTTTTGTGGCACATGGATTTATTCCATTGAATCCATAGCTGTTTATAATGGATCAATAATTAGTCCTAGAATCCAAAATTCTACCTTTGGAGAAATAATAGGTTTTTGTTTTATTTTGTTTTTTTCTAATGTAGTGAGCACTATAATTACAAATTATCAGAAGTGCTGTTGAATTATGTACTGAGTGTTACAGCGAGATGAAAGGTGGTTAATTCAATGTGATCAAAGTGCCTTAAAGAACAATGGAATGGAACGGAACTTCATGAAATGCTGAACAAAGCTGTGATCAGAGCACTCCGAGACCATCCAGTAAAAACATTCTCTTCTAAAGTAGGGGTTCTATTGTTATATCCTTGGGAGTATGTTTCATTGAACTCAGTTAAACCTGTTCTAAATAAACATGCATAGGATTTTGCTTTGTCTAAATCATTTTTATGTCGATAATGACACCTCAAAAAGATCTAGTAAAAGTTTATAAATAGTATTCTCATCTGTTTGATTTTTGATTCATGAGAAGTTATGTTCTCCCTCTTAATACTACAAAGATAAGAATGGGGCTTTGGGGTTAATTGATAATGAGATTTTGTTCACAGGATTTATTTTAATTTCTCTTAAGAGTGCTTATGACAGAACTGATTCATGCTGTGATTATTTTGTTTGCTCATCACCAAGTGTTGTTAGAATAAGAAATCCAACCTAAATGTGAGTCCATTTCAACTTTTTGGGTCATTAATTTAACAAATATTGAAAGTTAAGCCTCTTTCAGAGAAGGAGAATTCACATTAATTGCTAAAAGCTGAATAACATCCAATGGCAGGTGGTGGTGGTTTACTTAATACAAGATTAAGTAAAATGAATAGTTAGGAAAGGGACATAATCATGCAGCCTACACTTTTTGCTTTGGCCATGCATTGAGGAAATGCACAGAATTATGAAATGAAGCCACCTCAACACTTTCCAGAACCTTATGTTCCATAGTAACTAGCTGTTTTCATGGTAATGGTTGATAATTGACTATAATTCAAAGTGTGAGTGTACTAATTCATGTTTATTAAAAAATAGCTTGAGAGGTTATAAAGACAGTGAGAGAGCCATGGCCTAATTTGAGTTCAGCCTAATTTAAAACTAAATAAAACCCATTTTCCCCCACCTCCACTTTGGGCACTTGCCACCCTGCCCTGAATAAGATGCAGCCACAGAGAAGCAGCTTTAGCATCTACCCAAAGAATGAAAATAACTGGCATTTAGACAAACAATGTACAGCATAAGCTTTTAAATGCATGCCTGATCAAGAACACCTCTGTGCTGGATAGCTCAGTCAGAGCTGTCCAGCACAGAGCATGAGACACTTAATCCAAGGGTCACAGGTTTGAGCCCCATGTTAGGCAAAAGATTCATGCATTGCAGGGGGTTGGACTAGATGACCCTCGGGGACCCTTCCAACTCTACAATTCTATGATACTATGTGTTCCATCCAGACACGTATTCACAGGACTTCAGCCTAACAGCACAATCCTAATATTCCATGTGGCACAGACCCTGAGCTACACCCCAGTTAGCTGCCGCCACTAGTTCTCATATAGGGAGCTCAGCATAGAAAGTCCCGAAAAAGGGTTTTCAGGGTAATTGCACTTCTGGGTCACTGACAGCTTTTAATTCACTAGTTCCAAAGCCCTGTGGGTCCATGGAGGGACCTGATCCTTCAGTTACCCTGCTGGAGTTGCTGCAGCAATTGTTGCCTACAATGAGACATTGAATATAAACAAATAGATATTTTTTCAAGGTCACATCTGTGGACCAAAGCAACTTCATTTGAAATCAACAACCATTTTAAATTGCATATGTGATTCATAGCAAATACTTCCATGCTACACCATTCCTGTATAACATGAAGTAAACTAAACAGAATGCTAAGACTTACATGGGCCTAAGACATTGTGAATGCAATGGGAGTTACTTCTGACTTACAGATTACCTCTGTAAGGGCAATATCCTATGGCAGGGATGTCTGTGATCTAGTACAGGGGGGCAGTGATCTACCCATGGGGGGGAGCCAAAGTTGTTGAGCTTTTTTGTAGGGGGCACCATGGTTCTGTTGCCTTTTGGGGGGATGCACCATAAAACGCTGCCCAAGTACTAAACCCAGCAGCGGTAGCTCCATCTTCAGTCTTTGCCTTCGTGTGCGATTGAATGACAGAGCAAGGGAGCGGCGCTGGATGCTCCTCCCCCCCCCCCGGAGGAAAATGAGACTGCAATCAACCACGATTGACTGCTAGCACCCGGGGGGTCACCCTGTCATTCGCGGTCAACTGATTGAACATCCCTGCCCTATGGTACCCACCCACTTGTAAAATGGATATTCAGCTGTGAAATGCAACCAAGTTTCTCTCCTTCTTTCTCCGTGCAGCTCCTCACAGGCCTCCATCTGTTTTGGAGGGTCTTCCAATTGCCTACCCATGCTGCATCGGTCCTCGTCTTAAGATTCTTTTGTAAAGTAAAGGCCACTAGAAATCATATTTGCAATAATTTGTAACAGCAATATAGTGTAATCCTCCTGAATCCTCTCTATTTGAATTACTAGTTTTCATTTGCAGACTGAGCCCACGTTGATTTCTTTCAAAGCTTATAATAATCAATAGATAAAATAACATACCTTACTTTGCCATATTCAAATCCCAATTATTTCGGAATCAAAAGGATGCTGGTGGGTAGTACTCAGTGAAACATTTCAGTATAAAGAGTAGCATCCTCATTGTTATCCTGATTCAGCTTCCTCTGCTGGGTGCAAGAGTTCATTTGAATATCAAACATAAGGGGCATTGCACTGTGCTTAACTATAATATGTCACAGTTTGCTTTAATATTCAAAATATTATATGACATCTCAAGTAAGTGTATCATAAATTGCCAACAAATCCACACCACCTACTTTTCTGATGTAGTGAAATTTCTCCTCTGGCTTGTTTCTAGTTGCCCAGGCAGGCACATTATGTGATCCATGAGAGCAGCAAAATAACCAGACTGTACCATGGTGATGGGATAAAATCAGGGCAAATCTTTATTGACAGCAGCAGCAGGCAGGGCAAGGGTTGGTGTGGCATTGGGTCCCAGAATCAGTTCATCATTCCACAAGCCCCAAGTTGATGGAAGGGATCCACTGGGTTTGGATCACTCTAAATCTGTACAATGGGAGCCAGCCAGTTGGCCAGGCTCTAACCCCAAGATAAGTGGGCAGGAAGCTCTCAAAGCAAAATGGCTGTGAGATCCAGGGAAAGCAGCCTTATATAAGCTTTCTCCTCCCCTCTTCAGCAAGGGCTCATGGGACAGCTTTTTCCTATGAGCCCATCACACAGAGAAGATACTGAACAAAACCTCGCCCAGTATTTTGCTGCAATCTAAGGGTTACAGCACTGCCGGGCAAAGGCACCCCATGCTTATTGGGCACACAACAGAGCTTATTGTAAGAATTCCAGCAATAAGCTCTCCAGCCCAGCAGGATTTGCTTCATGCAAATACAAAAGCCTTGCACATGCATTGCCACTGTGGATGCAAATGTGAATCTGACATGCTTGTTGCAAGACTTCTTGAACTGCATTTCATGATAAGGGTAGTGACATGAAAATGCACTGGAAAGACTTGTGTTGATGCAGTGTCATCTGAGCTCCCTGTGAACAAATCAGTGTGGATGCTTATAAAATGGCAAGTGTTGTCTAATTTCCCTGCAAACTAATCCTGGTGAATGCTCAATAAACAGGTTATCAGGAAGTCCCTACAGATGGGAGGGAGGGGAAGAACTACATGGTTGAACTTGGATGGTTAAACTTACAGAAGACTCATTTTGTGATCCTTCAAGACAGAATTCCAAGAAAGGATTAACACTTTGCTTGCTTACCAAATGGTGTGACATACATCATTTTCAATAATTGAACATTTAAAGTAGTGACCCTTTAATTTTGTGGTCCTCCATAGAGTGTTGGACTACAACTCCCATCATTCCTAACCCATGGCTGAGACTGGCAGGAATTGGAGTCCAATCACATCTGGCAGGGCACAGGTTATCCTTTGCTGCTGTAAAGAGGCCCAATTTCTCATTCATCTTCAGCATAGGTACAGCTCCAGAGGCCTTGCTTCCATTTTGCTTTAAATCTCACCAAGAAAGCACGTCCACCAGAAAATTAGAACCTAAAGGCACACAAGCTGACAATTTATCACCATCCTGAAACAGAATGTCTATTATCTATGTGTTTGCCTATAAGGCATGTAGCAGGCTAGGTGAAAATCAGAACATAAGTCTCACTTAAAGAATTCCCAGGGTTGCAGTATGCAAGCCTTCTGTTCTCTCCAGAGGAACTGGGAAGTTAAAACAATGTTATGTGGCCTTTTTAATGTCTTAAGATATTTCACTGGTGACAAACTTTTGATGTGACAAATATGGCATTGTTTTTCCAGACCATTTTTATTTGATATAGAGACTTCCAACTGAAAGGACTGATAGCATAATCCTTGTGGAGTTACTATAAGAAAGCAATTCTGCATGGCTGACTGATCTGTGATGTTCAGGTTTGACTACTGGAAGTAGCTGGGGAGGTATATTCTGCCGAGAAGTGACAGCATATGCTACTGAATGTAATGCTTCGTATTAGGCATGGATTTAATTCAGAAAAGATTAGGTGATTTCCCTGGGTCAGGATTGGGGGATCTGTGGGCCTCTAGATGTTGCTAGACTACAACTCCCACCATCCTGAAGATTGGCCATGCTGGTTGGAGCTGATGAGAGTTGGACTCCCAACAAAACCTGGAACATCACTGGTACCTCACTCCAGCCATAAAACAACAAAATGCATCGAGACAACCCCGTTTTTCTATCATGTGGTGGCATTTGCAATTTCCACATAGTGGCATCCTATGGATCGAAAGGAGACAAAGTATGCTAAGTACTGAATACCATGTGTTAAGCATTTTTAGAAAATCTAGCTTGATGAAACCACGACTACTGAGGAGTCTGTTGTACACATCAGGCACTGAAGTTCTAGAGAGACCCTGTTATCTGAAGATTGTAGAAGTAACTGCATGCGTGAGAAACATTTTTCCTTGGATTTGCTCGGAATGGTTTATGTATATTTTAGCATTTTTAGCTCACAACTATTCATTTAATGTAGGGAAAGCACAACACAGACCACACCTTGAATCTTGATACAGTACTGTGAGCAATCTCTTTTGCAGTGTTGTGTATATGCAGAGGGAAGTAAAAACATGATTGAACTGAAGGAAGTATAAGCTGTTTCTAAAAAGAGCAAATAAACCAACAACACCTGAGCTTGAAAAACACTCAACAATATTTGTAAAATTGGGAGAGGAGTGAAAATTTTCTAATGCATCAGTTTCATTTGGAGTTTCAAAATTTGCAGATGAATTTTTTGTACTGTGTGACTATCACTTTTACTTCAATTTCTGGAAAGAAAAATGGAGGTTATTGTTGTAGAAGTAAATATGGAGGTCCCTCTGCCTATATGGAGATAGGCAGATATCTGTCTAGGATACCAACTCTTCTCATCATTTCTTTGGAAGAAGCCTATTCATAGATACATAAATTTGCATATGTGGGCCATGGCCTCCCCTTGTACTAATGGGGACTGTGATATGAAGAAAATATATTTGTGTAGTGTCGGCATGAAAGTCTAGACAGGGGGAAACTATTTGTGTTTCTGATCATCATGCACCCCTTTATTCGGATCTCTAAAGCATCTACAGTTTAAAATTACACAGTGATTTAACTGTACTCTCTGAACAAGGTTTGTTTGAAGCAGTATGTGCAGTTTGAGTCACAATATTAGTGAAAGTACATTGGAAATATTGGACAAAACGTGCCGCAGAAGACAACAGAAATTACTTTGGGATCTGGGGGATTTGAGCTGTGATAAGAGCTCAGTCAGGCATAGCTTCCATTGCTTGCAAACATAAGATGGTGGAAGAAACTGATGAAGTATATACAATATGCTGTAGGAAAGGCTATATAACCAACTTTTTATCTGAAATAATACTAAACTGAGAGACAAAAACACACTGATGATTTTGGAAGACAATAAAAGCTAAATTACTCAGTTATGTTGAGCACATTCCCCTTGAAACTGTCATTGTTTTCTCCCTTCTGAACTGTTACAGAAAAAGAGAGAGAAAGAGAAAACGAATGGGGAGGGGGGACTCAAGCAGATTGAACTGGAAATAAATCTTACTGAACTCCATGGAACTTACTTCTGAATAAATATGATTAGGATGAGGATATTTGGTTCATTCTCCCCTCTCCTCTCCACTGAGACGTGGCATATTGCAATCACTTCAATGCCGAAATCTATGGATGGAGGCTGTGTACACATTCCTGTTTTAAAATGCAGTAAGGTGGTTCCTTTTCACTGTCTTTCAAACTCCATTTGCTTAGTTTGATGTGGATACTGTATGCCCACATCCATGGGCTGAGACTGGGAGTGGACTTCTTTACCCAAGAGGCAGATCAAGATTTGGATCAAAGCTAGGTAAAGGTAAAGGGACCTCTGACCATTAGGTCCAGTCGTGACCGACTCTGGGGTTGCAGCGCTCAACTCGCTTTTTTGGCCGAGGGAGCTGGCGTACAACTTCTGGGTCATGTGGCCAGCATGACTAAGCCGCTTCTGGTGAACCAGAACAGCACACAGAAATGCTGTTTACCTTCCCGCCGCGTGCTTTCGAACTGCTAGGTTGGCAGGAGCAGGGACCGAGCAATGGGAGCTTACGCCATCACAGGGATTCAAACTGCCAACCTTCTGATCGGCAAGTCCTAGGCTCTGTGGTTTAACCCACAGTGCCACCCTCGTCTAGTCTGGGGTAAAACACACTTTCACAAGAAACTACAGAACAGATGTGTGTTGTGGCTAACATATTATGTGCACGGCTTCTCAAGCAAGTGGTGGCATGTAGAGTACATTTCATGACCATGGAGGAGGACCAGACACAAGACTGCTACTTTCAGTGAAATCCCCATGTGTTCAGTAATCTCTATTTCTGCCATCAGTGGCTCAGAAATATTAGTTTAGAAAGAGCATATTCTTTCACAAACATTTAGAGTTGGGAAACTGGCTATTTTCAGAAGACAAGTTTGATCAGAGCTTGTGAAAACAAAGAGCTTGTATACCTTAGAATTCCAGGTATACATTCATGTGTAAATATGTTGGTTAAATGAACCTTGATTCAAACAGAAGTGTGTGTTAATTGACTACAGAATGTGATGAAATAAAGATTAGCATATCTTCAGAAACAGGCCCTCAATTAAAAGCTGCTGGAATTCACAAGAATTGTTACCCCAAACAATTATTCAAGCACTTTAGACTCTCTGTGAATTCTTAGGAGGAGGTGCTTGTGATTCTGAAGTGTGGTAAAAGAAAGAAAAATACATCTCTTGCTGTAATTTTAACTAATGACATTTTCTGAAAGTGTTAGGATTGTACCCAACAGTTTGCTCCAGAAATTAAGTCACTGTTTATGCAGTGCTAGGGTAACTGTTACATCAATGAGCTGGAATTGACATAACACTTGCTTTATCTTTACTGTTATATAGTTCAAGATTAGACCAACTTTAAAGTGATGAAAGCAAACAGATATAATGTTAGTTTTTAAATTAAAATATTAGTCATGAAATTAAGATGATGTCAACAGCAGTGAAGTTGTTTTGTCCTTTAATTATCTTTCTCACCTTGGGAAATGAAAAAACAAACAACAACAAAAACAACACTGTGAAGAGGAAGCCATACAGAGGATGTATGACAATAGCACTTTGAAGAAAAAACAAGTTATGGAAGGAACAAACAATGCAGCACATTGCTGCATGTAATGCAGAACTGAAGCTAAACAGTGCCTGAGACCTGATTCAGCAGTTCATGGTATGGCAAGCCAAGGGGGCCTCTCCTTCCCCCAGCTCTCATAGTCCTGAAAATGCCAGGGATGAGCTTTTATGCTGGCCAATTGACAGCAGTTTCATGTTGGAGTTGGTGGTTCATTTGGTTCTGGTTCATGTTGTCAAGGTCCAGACATGAATACTTTTGAATGGCTTCTGGAGCATCTAGTGACTTTTGTCTCTTGCAACTTCATCATCCCCAGCATGCCCAGAGAGAAGTGGTGGAACTGGAATTATCCCTCTCATCTGAGCCACATGTTGATGCAACATATGGCCATTGGGAGTTTGAGTCCTGCAGGACAATGGTCCTATAGCTTGGGTCACGTTGGCAGGATTCTGTGTAATGTTAAGACTTACACAGTAAGTTCCTAACTTATACAGGGTCTTCTGGACAAACACATGGGCAAGTCTTTGAACTACAGCTGACTCCCTTGGGCAGTCAGGTCAGGGTGTATATAGTCAAACAGAGCTGTTAGCTGTGGGTTCATCAATAGTTTAGCAGGGCTCATTTCAGTTGCACAGCAAGGTGTGGTGTGGTGTGTCAGGAGGAAGTTTGTAAGGTGATGGTCGCAGTCACCATCAATAATCCATTTCAATGCATGTTTTGTTGTCCTGGCCATTCATT
Source organism: Podarcis erhardii (assembly GCF_964252035.2). Lineage (NCBI taxonomy): Eukaryota > Metazoa > Chordata > Lepidosauria > Squamata > Lacertidae > Podarcis > Podarcis erhardii. The sequence goes on along the minus strand of NC_138508.1, from coordinate 50,119,777 downwards.
TCTGGATGAAAATGGGTTGAAATGACATATTGATCAGTCTATTGTGCAGGAACCCCCCCCCCCCATTTTCTGATACCATGGTACCTTGGCAGCTTGTGTGTTGCACAAAATATGCTTAAGGCTTTGATAACAAGGGGTGTTATTGCTGAAAAACTACTTCCAAACAGTAATCAAAATGGTCTGTCCCTTCAAGGGGCCAGCAAAGTCAATATGAAGTTGTGACCATGGTGTACTGGGGCATACCATTGTGTTGGTATTGAAACCTTACACTTGTCACACCTTTTGACATATTCTTCAATTTCACTGTTCACATAGCTATCTATGCCCAAGGGCCTTCATTTGCAGTACACCAGGTTGTCCAGCATAGAGCCCCCAACACACAATCTCTCAGAAAAAGTGGGAATAACAACTCTATTACCCCACAGGAGGTATCCTTTGTGCACTGATAGTTCACATTGTTTGGATACAAATGGTCTGATTTGCTGCTCAAGCTACCCTGATGACCACCCACTCTACAATCAAATGAAAACTTCGCCAAGAACCATTAACAAAATACAGTTCTCAGGATTCTTTGGTAGAAGCCAGGCCTGTTTAAAATTGTATGGTACTGCTTTAAATGCATGGTACTGATGTGGGCCAAGTCTGGAAAGTTTGGGCATCCTCTAATATTCTTAAGTTAAGGTAGAAGTGGAAGTAGTCATAGATATTATCTGCAGTGGACTCAAATACTATAAAAAAGGGAGGAAAAATAAGTCCAAAATCATTTGATATTATTGTCAATACTGTCATAAAGTAGTAATAACCTCTTGTAGTTAATGTTCTCTAGCAGAAGCAAAAATGTCACACTGACAGTACAATAGTAATGAGCTGTCCTCACCTGATTCTTTGTCTTGTTTAGACAAGTTTTTATTGACTTTTGATAACACATAAAAGAAAACAGCTTTATCAACATTTTACGTAATGGTTTGTAGGGGCTGTTTCATTTTCTTCTTATCTTGTTTCATTGACCTCCAAAATAATAATGTTAAGTCAAATGTGTTGAAATATTTAGAGCTAAATAACACTTTCAGATTCTATTGACATGCTTTACTTTGTCATTTTGGTTAACAGAGATAACTTATTTCTTATTTAAAACAACAACAACAACAACAACACAATTGCACAAGCTCTTGACACTTAACATTATTCATATTTCTGGATTTTTCATCTTGTCAAAAAGTATGAAAGAGATTGATACTTTAAAAATTACACTTGCTAAGGAGAGTGAGAACCTTTGGCCCTCAGGTATTGTTGGACTCCAACCCCACAGTCCCCATAGCAACACAATTTTTCTAAAAAAAGGAGAGGTGCTGGAACTTACAATGATTGCCTCCCTTGTTGTCTTATAATGACAATGGTGCCTACTTGAATGGTGCTGGAACTGAGTTTCAACAAGTTCTTGCTGAAAAAGAGCTGAAAAACAGTTGGGATAAGGTTTATCATAGATAGATAGATAGATAGATAGATAGATAGATAGATAGATAGATAGATAGATGATAGATTGATTGATAGATAGATGATAGATGATAGATAGATAGATAGATAGATAGATAGATAGATAGATAGATAGATAGATAGATAGATGATAGATAGATAGATATAGATAGACAGATGATAGATAGATGATAGATAGATTGATAGATAGATTGATTGATAGATAGATGGATAGATAGATGATAGATAGATAGAATATAGGACCATGCAGGAAAACATTCTATGTTTAGCACATGACTAAATTCCTACTTTTGTATAGGGGTGCAGAATTGTCAGTATATTTTAATAACTAGAAATGATGATGTGCCATCTAGAAAGATGTTCTCACCATGTGTCTCAGTAAATATCTCAGTGAGTGTTAGTATTCCTTACTCCAGCCTAAACACAGTGAAATCAGTCTCCAAGCCTGGCTAGCCAGATGGCCCTAGGAAGCTTGCACACAAAGAGGGCAGGTTTGAGAGATCCATTTCCTACTGTTTGCTCCCAGCACCTGATGATCAGAGATGTACTGACTATACCAGAGGCTGTACAGTAATCTGTTTACAGAGTTTATCCCAGTGAATTGCCTTTTAAAATCTCCAAATCTAGTTCCCACTTCCACATCTTGTAATAGAGAATTGCACAGAATGAAGAAATGCTTCCTTTCCCTGAACTTACTTCCCATCAATTTCATTTGGTAACACAAGCCCTATTCAGATGTTAGCCATGCATGTTGATGCTTTTAACCCTCCTACCCACCCCCGTCATCAGGTTGAAAATTGCTGTCTGCAGAAAATATATATGCAGATTTGCAAGAGCAAATCATTATTTTGGTTTGTTTTTATTACAGTTTGTATAAAGTATTAAAGGTTGGACTCTGCCCTGATATGAGCACCTACAAAGGACATCCTATATATCAAACAGGCAGACAGACAGGATAGAGGAAAGCTTAGGTATGTTTAACTGTCCCACTGTCATTGACCCCCACAGACTGATGAAAATAGCATGTCCAGTATTTTTGAATCTTCCCAGTTTTCCTTCATTGTTCCTTGTATAACTGTGCCATCCAACAGTACCTCTGTTTGTCCTGCATATTTCTAGCTTTCACCTTTGCACATATTTTTATTACTAGCTTTTTATAGCCAGAATCCTGCACAATGCTGGTTTCAATTTTTCTTAAGTGCCTATCACTGTGCACTGGGTTGTGGGTTATATGTTTACCTTCTTGGCTGATATTAATGTAGATTTTTATGCGTTTTGCCACTCTCTCTGTGTGTGTGTATGTGTGTGCCTTTGATTTTCTTCATTTGAGCAACAATTCCAAATTTAAAAGGGGCAAAAACTATGTCTATGAAAGATTTCCTAGTTTCAGTGGCCAGCTTTTCTAATCTGCAGTATGAATTTTATTTGAGCTTTTATTATAGTGGTTTGAAAACTTTGTGAAGTGATTAAAGTGCCTTAACTATACCTTCAGCTTATTTCCTTCCTTTTTAAAAAGTATGTCTGTTGTTATTCAGACTCTCCTTTCAATGTTACCCTCATTGCCCTTTATTTTGTCTGCTTCTGTCCTTCACCCTGGTTTAATGTGGTGATATTAGATTACTATTTCCCTATTTTGTTTTGTTTTGTTTTTTGCATTATAGTGAAAGCACTCTGTGGAAGCAATCTGAATGTACTAACCAGAGGATGCAGTGGGAACTGGGAAAGGTACATTGCACATAGGGAGTATCTTAAATTTGGTGGTGTTTTGGTCACATTTTCTCAGTGTTCTGCTCTTGTTGCAAGGAACAGATCTGTGGAGCATTGCGGTGCAAAGTGGCAAGGCAGGTCAGCTGCGTCAGCACCAAGGAGAGCTCCTACTGAGCAACTTGTTCTGACAAGGACTGGGCATGAATGGAGTCCTTTTGAGCCTGTGCTTCCACCCCACTTCCCGTATACAGTACTCCACTCCATTTGTTTGAGATCTAAAGAGAACCAAACACCTCTGCTGAATATGAGTGCATCCCTTTCAGGCCTCCTGCCAGGCATACTCTCTTCACCATTGGATAGGACATAGTGTATAGTGTGGGAGGTGCAGGATTCATTGAGTACAGAGAAAGGTACCTGTAGGAATCCCAGCTTTGGTTCTTTGGGCTCCAGTGCTGTGGGATCGGGTCTCATTTGGCTTCTGCCTGCCAGCTTCAGATGCATTGAGTTTGCCAGCATCAAGCTCAGAGTCAAGAACATGGTTTAGCTCCTCAGCTGGTGCCCTATAGCCTCTGACTCAGTATCATGGTCACCACTAGATTCTGGATATTCAGATGTTCGGTAAGGTTTAGTGTAAAAGATTCTTAATGTCACATAAGATTAAATCAAAAGCCACTTGTCCAGTATTGTATGCCAAATAATAACCATTTATTTAATCTAGCAATATTTGTATATTTGTTATGACCCAAGTTTGTAAGTACCCTGCCAATGTAAGGGGACTTCAGGTCCTATTTATTATACTCTGTACATTCTCCCATTTACATTTTCTGTCTAAGTCTTCCTAAAGATAGAGGCAATGCTTCTGAATATGTTAGTTAATATTCTATTATTACAATTTGATCACTCCCAATGTGTATTTTCTTCTCCCTATTCATATGGAATTAGAACAGGGATTCTTAGATTAGAACACTAATCACAGAGGCTTATGTAAAAGAAACTGAATCCATCTATGCTTCTAAGTAGGAAGAGTTGATTCCTTCTCATCCCATGTTGAGCATTATGCTAAATAACAGCTTGAAACTAACTTGGTAAATTCTCTGAAATGATTCAGATATTATGAATATTTAGAGGAGCATGCAAGGGTGACGGAACATCACACAGAAAACCATGGGCATGACAAGTTTGTAGATAGGAGGATTTTTTACTGCAGATACTGTAAGCAATATAACTATGTGTACCATTTTGACATCTGCAACAGTTTCTTGGAACTGGCTAAGGAAATGATTACTGTTTAACACTTTAAATTTAGGGACAGACTTTAATAATGAAGTGAAATTTTAAGTGCCATGAGGGAAGTAAGTTAAGACAGACAATGTAATTGATTTGTGATATATTTAGGGCAGGCAAAATGATTTGTGCAACCCACAATATTTATTTATTTAAAGATTTGTAATCCACCCTTTACCTGAAGGCTCCATGGTGAAAATACATAAACCTCAAAAATCAAATGCAACAATAAAACTGAAAACAAAAAAAATGCAAAATGCAGATGTTAAGAGGCAGCAGCAGCATCCAAAACATTCAGATCCCTAATGCACCTCACCTTGTCTCATCAAACGCCAGGCAAATGTGTGTGCCTTCACCTGCTACCAAAATGAAAGTGATATGATGACAGGATGCACCTCAGAGATGCACACAGGATGTAGTGATGGGAAGCAGCTCATGTTGGGTTTAAAAGAAAAGAAAGGCTACTTCAGAGCACCACTTGCTAAGAAAAGGGGAGAGCAAATGCCTCCATCCCATACTTAAACTTCACAGAAGCATCTCACCTGTCACTGTGGAAAACAGGGTGCTGGGGCTCCACGTTTCACATTTTGCAATACTGTTAAAATCAGGGACCTTAGAAACAATGGGTGGAGAAGCTATAGAAGCAGAAGAGTGACAAACATTTCATGTTAGAGAAAAGCAGCAAGAGTTCAAGTAACTTGTATGTTTAATTCTCTCCTGGCTTTAGTTGCCTTTCTTTGTTTATTAGCACTCCTTGCTAGTTTTCTTTTTTCCTGTTTCTTTTTTTTTAAAAAATCCTTATTATATTCATATTTCCTGTGCTTTTTTTGTGACAGTACTCACCAGTAATGAGTACATCACATCTTTGTTTTGCTGCCACTGGCAGCTGTTTTGTCCTGGTACCCAAATCACTTTTATGAAAATATGCATACCAGCACCTAATCTTTTGCAAAACAAAACAAAACATATTTAAATATAAATATGTAGTGTTTTATTTATATCCTGTTGTAAATAACTTAATATTACAAGCTTAAGAATCACCCTTCTATCTGTTTGCATCCATCTTCCTGGCATAAGTGTAGCATGGATCACTCAGTCCTTTTGCCCAGGAAAGGTTGCCTCACATTGAGGGAAAGTAGCCATTACACCTTGGATACTTAGTCATTTACCTACCTCAATCCACTCTTTTCCCTTCATAAAATAAAATAAAAATAATTTGACCTTTCTCTAATTGACACAGTTCTCTCTAAAGCATGAATCTCGCCACACCTTGACCGGGGTCACTACTCAATCATTCTTTCCTTAATTCTTTTCAATGACTACACAATCCATTAAATTACAGGGGGCAAATGGAGATATGTACAATACTGATGAGTTGTGCTTTCATGTTCTAATAGGTATCATTATATTAGATTATGATGCATTATGTCATGTTCCTCATTACATTTTCATTGTGAGTTTCTAATTATAATGGTACTTGTTAATTCATCTATGCAAGAGCATGGACTAGCATTTCAATATAAAGTCCCAAACTGCAGCTAGGTCAGGGGAGTTAGGCTTTGAGTATTTTTTTTTTGTTACTGGAAAATCTGCTTCAGCGCTGCTGTAATCTTCTAACTACTTGCTTTAGTTAAGCCTAAAATAATCCCATCAGTTTAATGGGACTAGAACAGAGTCAGATAACATGAAATGTTTAACCCAAGGGGCAAAATCACTGATAGCTTGGAGTAGACTAGCCCTATAAATGCTTATGACACTATATTGCATATACTTGGATCTGAAGGTGCCTGCGTAGCTGAAAGTGCTGCAGAGCCAGATGAATGCAGGAGTTACCATGAGTAACAAGACCCTGCAAGGAGATCTCGTTGTTTGGGGTAATGTTTGAGTATCTGTTCTGCAAGGGGAATGGCAAGGGGAATCAGCACAAAAGGAAAACAAAACAAAATAGTTCTCTCATTGCTCCTGAGAAAATCTGACATTTTACAAGGGAAATCTTGTCTTCTTGGTGGAATGATTTGATGACTAGCAATCAAGTCTATTCCCCAATCCTATGGATCATCTTCAGGTTATTTCCCAAATGAGAGCTTTTTATGGAAACATGTTGGATTTTTTCAGAAGCACTGAGACTTATTTTGTATCGTCTTTCATCTTTTACTTTACTTATTTATTTAAAGGGCTCTATCCTACTCTTTATTGCAAAAAAACAACAACTTACAATCAATAGCAAAGTTCATATACATAAAAACAACAGCAGAAAACAGGAGCAAATAAAATTGCAATCAAATAGCAATGTTCAAACATCTAATCTGACAGCTTTTACCCCATGGTTCATTTATTCCAAAACACTTCTTCCACACTCTTTGTTGTGGGGGGGAGGCAATTCCAAAGTGGATAAAAATCAAGAGTAAAATTCATATACATAAAAACAACAACAGAAGAGCATATAACATTTCAACCAAATAACAGCGGAGAGCAATCAAATCTGACACTAAATTCCAACAAAAGCCTGGGAAAATGCCCAGGTTTTTACCTGGCACTGAATGCCAGCAATGTTGGAGCCAGTTATTTTTCAGAGTGGCGGAGTTCCAAAGCTGGAACACCATCACTAAAAATATTCCCTCCTAAGCTACTATCAAATGAACTACATCAAAAGGTGGTATCACGAAGAGAGCTCTTGTGTGTGTTAGTTGGTGCTATCCTAGTACAGAGGCTGTAAAACAGTAGGCAAGGGTGCTTTATTCTAGATTGTTGTAATGGGATTAGGGAATTGTTATATTGAGACCAGGGATTATTTAAGCATTCAATATGGACACTTGAAAAGTTAATTCTTTGTTGCCATTCCCACCTTTCCTGTGAGTCTCTCCATCATCCAAGTCATGAAAGCCTCATCTTGGAGAAAGTGACAAGGCAGCAAATTGGATAGACCACATCAGACTTCTCCTTCTCTGTAAATGATACAAAGACCATCCCTTTATAATGGGTGTAGTTAGAAAATGTAGTTAGAAATTCTGAAAGGGCAAGGGATAGGATGGGAAGGTCAAAACAAGGAAAATTGATTTATTATTAATTTTCATCAATATGCCACTTTTTCCTTCAAGGAGTTCAAGGTATACATGGCTCTCTTCTTCCCCATTTTATCCCCACAGCAATCCTGTGAAGTAGGTAAGACTGAGAGGCAGTGACTGGTCCAAGGTCACCCAGTGAGATTCATGGCTGAGGGTGAATTCGAACCCTGGTCTCTCAGGTAATAGTCCAACACTATAGGTAAAAAGTAAAGGTAAAGGACCCCTGGATAGTTAAGTCCAGTCAAAGGCAACTATGGGGTGTGGCATTCACTCACTTTTCAGGCGGAGGGAGCCAATGTTTGTTGACAGACATCTTTCAGGGTCATGTGGTCAGCATGGTTAAACCACTTCTGGCACAACAGGACACTGTGATGAGTGCAAGAGCGCATGGAAATGCCGTTTAACTTCCCGCCACAGCGGTACCTATTTATCTACTTCCACTGGTGTGCTTTCGAACTGCTAGGTTGGCAGAAGCTGGAGCACATTCCAACACTATAACCCAGGGGTCAGCAAACTTTTTCAGCAGGGGGCCGGTCCACTGTCCCTCAGACTTTGTGGGGGGCCGGACTATTTTTTTAAAAAATGAACAAATTCCTATGCCCCACAAATAACCCAGAAATGCATTTTAAATAAAAGGACACATTCTACTCATGTAAAAACACACTGATTCCCGGACTGTCCATGGGCCGGATTTAGAAGGCGATTGGGCCCCTGGGCCTTAGTTTGCTTACCCATGCTATAACCTCTACCCCACACTGTATTGTGTGTCCAGTTCTCTGCCCCACCTTCTACCTCAGGAAAATCCTCTGGCTTCTCCTGAGGTTTTAAGAAGTTGTGATGCATAACAGTGATGGTTCACTCTGCAAAGGGCTACAGCTTCATAAGTACTGAATTTCATAAGCTACCTATAGGAGATTCCTGATCAATTCTAGCCCACGTGTCTGAATATATGTTGTGATCATTGAGCTGCCTTGACAGCAGATGTTCCTATCACGTCAAAGAGCCTTGAGGCAGTTAGAGGGAAAAGACTCATAGCAAGAAAAATATAAAAAACCCCTCAACAAATAATTGGAAAAATATTGTGAAGAGAGAAAGTGAGAATATAATGTGTCCAATGTTTCAATTTAATGCTTTAATATTAATTTTGGGGGCATTACCTAAGGCTGCTGTTTTGAGTGTTCTTGCAGACAGAGTGAGACAATTCCTTTCACTTTGCATTATCTACCTCTCTTTGCCTAGGGGAAAACATTACACTGAAAAAGTGTGGCCATATCCATCAGTTTAGCAGAGAATATGCCATTACTTCACTCCTGCAGTGGGTGAAAATAAGCTATCTGGTTAAAAACAATGTGGCGAACTATGAATACTGCTTCGCTGTATCAGCTAGGACATGAATTGGGGGGGGGGGGGGAATGAATCAAAGTGCATCTAGTCAGCTGTACATTATAGTAATTTGACTAAATATAAACACATTTGCAGAATATAGACACCTTATGCAGATTTTCCTGAAAAATATAAAATAAACCAGCCCTTGTTAGCAAAGCCACTGAAATAATGCAGATGGAATTCAGAGAGAAAAGAAAACACTTTACTCAAGAAACTGTGTATAAATTGAGTAGAAATAGCAGTGAGCTTTTATCTTTCTTACGACCAGACTTTTAGAAGACATCTGAAGGCACCCCTGTTTAAGGAAGCTTTTAATGTTTAACAGAACACTGTATTTTAATACTTTGTTGGAAGCCGCCCAGAGTGGCTGGGGAAACCCAGCCAGATGGGCAAGGTATAAATAATAACTTCTTCTTCTCTTTCTTATTATTATTCAGGCCTTGCACACAGGAAGGATCTTTCAGTTTGTAACTCAAGGGTTAACTCTGTTACTGTTAAAAAGGGGGACAGGTAGAGATGTTAACAACCAGGCAAAGTTTCATGATGTTCACTGAGGTAATTATGCTGTGATTGGCTGTGCAGGTCTGAGGCAGTTTTCCTTTGTATGTTTGTTGAATTATCTCCCTGCTATGTACAACGTAAAGCTGAAGGTAAAGGACTCCTGGATGGTTCAGTTAAATTCGACTATGGGGTGCAGCATGCATCTCTGCTTTCAGGTCAAGGGAGCCAGCATTTGTCTGCAGACAGCTTTCCAGGTTATGTGGCCAGCATGACCAAACCACTTCTGGCGCATGGAACAAGAGCTTGAAAGGAGGGGTGCAAGGAGGCTTGGAATGACTGTCCTGTGTTAATCTGTGTTGAAAGGATCAGTGCTGCACAAATATTTCATGCACCCCTGCACGCCTCCTTTGGATTTCCAAGCCTCCATATGACTTGCAAAGTCTGCCTAGTGCTGATCCTTTCAAACTTGGATATGGATCACCACAGGATGGGCTTTGCAAGATGTGGGGATACCTGGAAATCAAGAGGGAGGCTGACACCTATCTTTAGGTGCCAGGCTAAACCGTTTCTCTATAACCAGGCCTTTGGCTAACATTCTATGGCCTGTTTGTGGGAGGGGGCTATTGGTTGGTTTTTGTTTTTGCTTCATTATGTATTTTGTGTTCTCATTTTGTATTCTTGTGAACTGCCCTGTGATCTCAAGATGCAGGGTGGTATACAAAGATTAATAATAATAATAATAATAATAATAGGAGTATGGCATGCTCCTGGAGTGTGGAAGAATTCTCCCTTTCACCCTACATCAAAGCCAGCATTTTAAAATGCAGTTCTTTCCGCTGACACTTAATACCACAGTGGAGACCATCCACTTGCTCTGATGCCACTTTCTGCTTAAACTTCCCATTCCAAGAGAAACGTAAAGGTGTTGTTGTTGTATAGGTTCATGGACAGAGGGATTTGTTGATTCAAGGCGGGGGGGGGGTTCTCTGCCACATCCCTCCCAGCACTGTTTGTTGTGTGTTTTAGAGGAATGTTATGGGGGTGGGGCTTGCGTCTGAACACCCACTTCATCCTGGTGATCTCAAAGCACTCTGGACTAATGTGTAGCTGTTCCTGGTTGGAAAGAAAAGCGCCCCCCCCTAGAATTTTGTTCTTTTCTGTGTGGCATGAGATACCAAACACTGATATGTCATTTATTGCCCAAAATGTGTTGCTTGGAGTTCACAATCAGCAAGTAGAGGCGGCACTGCAGACTTTTGCCTCCCACCCATAGCAAAGCTTGTAGATGCAAAACAAAATAAAAAAATTCCTTCCAGTAGCACCTTAAAGACTAACTAAGTTAGTTCCTGGTATGAGCTTTCGTGTGCATGCACACTTCTTCAGATACCTCTTCAGATACTTCTTCAGATACCTGAAGAAAGTATCTGAAGAAGCGTGCATGCACACAAAAGCTCATACCTAGAACTAACTTAGTTGGTCTTTAAGGTGCTACTGGAAGGAATTTTTTTATTTTGTTTTGACTATGGCAGACCAACACGGCTACCCATCTGTAACTTGTAGATCTGTAACTTGTAGATGCAGAATGCTGACCTGGGTTCTTCCAATGAGATGCTTCTAGGTGTCCCACAGCCTTGTGACAACCAGGACATTTTTTGTTGCCTATAAAACTGACTCCCCTATAAGATAAGACAAGTACCTACTGTTCTTGGTTTTCAATGCTTGCTAAAACCTTTGCAGCATTAATATCAGGATGAGGAGGTTTTTCTTGATTTTGTTGCTGCTCTATTTTTTGTTTTTCTTGTATTTTTCTTGTTCTGTTGTGAATGTCCTTGAGATATTTTTATGAAAGTGTTTCAAACAATTAATAAAATAAACTGAAAGAGATTCATCAGGAATATATCCTGTCGCACTGTTTGTATCAAGGCAAAAGAAGCAGTTTTTCAATGAGTGCTTTGTCAATTGAAAGCTCATTGCACAGAAGTGTTTTCATACTTTTCCATCTTAAGTTTTCTGAGCTGTTCCATTGCCAAAGTATTACATTTCACAAGAAGATATAATCAATATCCACTTCATACCCTGGAGATAACTTCAACTCTCATTTATGTTTATTTGCAAATATATTAGAGTATATATCATTCCACATGCACTATATTTGCTTGAAAGATTTTTAATAAAGAACACAAAAGTGATGCTTTGAACGTGATTATCTTGTGCCAAAAGATGAATAAGCTAATAATAAACTATCATATGTGGAATAAGCCTTACAATCATGTTTTCAAGGCTCACAAATCTAGGCAGGTTATGGGTAAATTTCTAAAAGTTGTTCAGTTGAAGAATAGGCATTGAAATAACAGGTGAAATCCAATGTTTAATAGGATGACATTTTGTAAGTAAAGAATAATGTTCCTCGGAAAATAGCCCTCACAATATAGTTAGATATGGTTTGATTTTAAAATGGGTAGCGCTGTTCAAAGAATAATAATTCTGAAAGCATCTGTTCAGTCCTTTGTAGGTTCTAGATAATATTAGGGATCATTAGTGAAAGATGGGATGCTATAGAAGGAATAATGAAATATAATACATCCACGCTATATATTTAAAGCACATTCTAGCATTATGTGTCAACCAGGATGTTCTGTGTTATTATCTTTTTCTCTAAAGATTCCAAAGCAGATTGTTGCTGTAAGCAATGTATTTGAAATATTGAATTGATGCTTTTTTAAAAAAAAAAAAAAACTAAAATACTTTGCTTTTGTCACATTTGGCAGCATCATGTAGTCATACATAGTATCATACCACTCAAGCTTATTGCAAGCAGGGGGATAGTGCTAGGGCAATCCTTAGAGCTGGTTTTAGGAATCTGGAACTGTCCAGATATAGCTGGACTGCAACTCCTATGGTAGCTGGGGCTGTGTCAGGGACTGTGCTGAGGAGGGCTGCACTGAGGAGGAATGGTGGGAGCCTCCCTCTCCCCCTGCTCCTGCTCCTGAATCTTCCCAGGAGCAGGAGGACAGTATAGATTTGGAACACTGGTTTGCAGAGGGACATAGTTCAGAAGGCAGAAGCTGGGAAATAACTGGATGGGGAACAGCTAGGAGAAGAAGCATTGGGAGAGAGAGAATTAACAGATTCACTGTCTCTGGAAAGCACTCATCCACTCTCCCCAAGGTCAAGAAGAGCTGAGAAAGTGGCAGAACAAAAAGTACAGGGGTTACAACTCAGCGTAGGAGTGACGCGGGTGATTAGGGAGGTAAGGGAGCAGGAATTCCTAACTGAGTGCACAGCCATTTCTAGGAAATGGGTTCTTTGTTTTCTTGCTGTGCTTTTAACTGGTAAGAAGACTCCCTTTCCTTTGTTCTGCTTATCTACTGCCGAGGGGAGGGAGGAAGCTGATTCCCTGAAGCCTGACAGACTGATTGGAATCTTGCCCAATAACATCTGGAGGGCCATCTCTGCCTCATAGCCCTGCTGTGACTCTTGATTGAGAAGGCATTCCAGAAATAGTTTGAACCATCTAATAAGATCTTTCACTCTGATCACTGATTAGCCAAGAAGAGAACAGAGTATTGTTGTTGAAGCTGTTTGACTCACTTCTTCAATTTCTGCTGTGTATCACAACCTGGTATCATTATATAATATTCACCAAAATTTGTGATTTATATTGTTATTTCCAATTGTCTCAGGTTTCATCTCTTTCCTTTTGCCTCCTGCCTAGTCAATGGATGTGAAAATCTTGGTTGTAAACTTAACAAAAGATATTTTATATTTGACATGTTGGGCAGAAAGTCACGAGGAAACATAATTTTACCACAACAAGCTAAAATAGGCCAACATTCTGCTATAATCTTTGTTTTTTGGGGGGAGGGGGTAGTGGCCAGGGATAACATGCTAAAATTAAAATAAATGATGAATAAATCATTTGATATATCAGCATTTGAATCATTTGCTTTATAAACTTTGATGACTATGATCACAAAGTGAATATTCATTGCAAATCTGGTATGGTAAAGTTTGATGATAAAATTTTGAGACGTTGTGTGGTATGGGAATATCAGGATTTATCAAGACAGAACTGGAGATCATCTAGCTCAGTATCGTCTACAGGGGTGGGGTACAGGATCTGTTCAGTGGGTCAGAATGCTATCATCCCCACCCCACCCCTGCAGGTCATATTTAATAGGTGGCTGGGACTGCCAACTGTCAATCACCTGGCAGCATAATAATGTGAGGTGACCCATTTTTGCTTGCACAATTTGAAATCAAATAGTGTGGGCAAAGACACAGTCTAGAGTGTTTATAATCAGCTCCTCACTGGGGTTTGCAAAACTCAGTGTACAGACCTTTGTATAGGGATTTGTATGTGACTGTATACCCTTTTATGGCTAAACCAGCCCTAAGGATGGAAGGACCATTTTGGTTCTCCCAGTTTCTAAATTTTCCAATCCCAAACTCAGTTCTCCACATTTCTGCAGCACTTTTCAACTTTTAATAATTAGAATCCTCATGACATCCTGCATTTTAGTGCATATTTTTCCTAACAGACACATTTTGTATACAATTTTGACTAATGCACACATTTTTGCAAGTAAGTTCCAATCCAATGCATTTTTGTAAGCTATTTTCATGAATATATTAGTTTTTCTGCACATTTTTACCTAATATATGCATTTTTTGGTTAACATAAGTGGTTGGAGAACTGAACTGCAAAATCAGTGCAATTTTTGAAAGACTCCTCTAGTTGGAAAGTGCAAAAGATAGATTTGTGCACAGAATCGAATTTCTCCTACAGCCCCACATGTGAGGGAAGGCAGGCCTTATGGTCAGATACAGAGGCCTATGTTCCATGCTTTGCAAGATTCATCGATCAGTTCATTGTTGGAGTTTGAGAAGGACAGCACACAGCACTTTGCAATCCCCCCTTTTGGCTGAGCCAGGTCTTTACCTGCCTCACACATGCAGTATAGAGCAGATATGCATGGTCTGCCCAAAATGACCTCATGGGCCAGTTGGAGAAGCCTGGAGGTTCTCCACTGCTGGTCTACACTTATTGGCATTTTTTCTCCAGAATTTCAGGTAGGAGTCTCCCTGCAGTACCGGGAGAGGCTGAAGTTTGAACCTGGGATCTTTTGCATGCAAACCATGTGCAAGAACTGGCAGTTAGGCCTAAATGCATGTTAGAAGCTGGAACCGTACTTTTAAGACCTATTTAGCCATTCATATGCTTTCCTTTACCCATGCATAACTAAATAAATAAACCACGCAGCACAATTAATATGCATAAGATACAAGAATACAAAAACGTATATATCCTTGAACACAGAGTTTCTTAAAAGGTAACACCCCCAAAATCTTGAACACCCCAATTTCCCTGCCCACAAGTAGGGTGAAGTTTGAGAGGTCATTTCTGTACAGCTGTATTCAAAAACCAGACACATTGTTGTTGTTGATAAACTTCAGACAGCAGTCACTGCCCACGCTTTGCCACTGTAAGCTTCAGAACAATATACTATATTCACTGTAAGTTTCAGAACAATAATCAAGTGTCAGGATATGAGAAATATCACAATAGCTGACAATAGGAAACAAGGCTTTGCAAAATGTGAAATATACAGCAATTCATTGACATGACCTAAATATGCCAGCAAAGAGTTCCATGTTGCTTTCTCCTTCAACAAAAAAAGGAATTATTTTTAAACATGACACATGCCCAACAGATTCCTCGTTTCACACAAAGAACAATGGACTAGTTGAACTTTCAGTGATCTGTCAAGAGGATCTTGAAAACACAAGCCCTGACATGAAGAAATTTTACTGAACTTGATGACGCTCTTATTAAAAGAATAGCCTTTTTAATATGAACGGTATGAGAACTACTACAATGCTGCTTTATCATTGCCAGAATCGTTCAGGATTGACATCAATGGAGAAGATCCAACTACATAAAACACTCATTCTAAAAATGGACGTATCTTTTAAGTGGTTTGCTGGATAGAAGTGGGGCAAAGTAGAAATGTTTTCTTGACAAAGCAGGAACTGGTTGATCTAAAACTACTGAAATGAGTTCTGGAAATAGAACAACTTAATAGAACCACATAGGAACTAGAAGCCAGGATGGTGGTTAGGACATGGGTATGGTGGGAATGGGGCTAGGCTTTGCCTTGATTGGTCCATTTTGGGCCATTAGAAGCCCACAAGAAGGATGTAAGTTGCAATGTCCCATAATTGTTTCCCAGCAACAGGTTTTCAAAGTTACGGCACCCCTGATTCATATAGACATAATGGTGAATTACCATTGATCTCTTTGTGTTCCACAAATTTTACTAATCTCATTTTAAACCTGCAGAAATTCATGCATCTTGAGGAAGCAAATTCCACAGTTTAGCTTTGCACTTTGTGAAGATGTACTTCCATTGCAATGTTTGATGTCGGACGATCACAAGCCTAGTTTTCTACATGACTGAGACTGAAATACATATCCAACAGAATATCCTAACACTCCTCATACGAGTATTGACCTTATGGGAAAAGGTTTATTACAAAGCACTCTGCCATTAGATTTTCTGAGGTTCACCCCTCATTAGTGATAATTAATTTTTAATAAAAATTGCCGGAGAAAACTGATTACAAGGAACTGATCAACTATACTGTAATGTATCAGTTGGTAATGGATATGAAGAAGTCATTATAAGCTAGTATGTTAATGACCCACAAACCAAAGAATACATCAGGAGGTCTTGAAGTTATTACCATTTATCATACCAAAGAGTTCGTGCTGTTTGGAATTTTTAATTTAATGAATGAACTGCTTCAAAATATCTTTTATTCTGGAAGGCAAAAAAGAAGTGTAAATCAGATTTTTTAAAATCTCTAATTATTCTTGTAACAGATATTACAATATAATTTTGTATGGTAATAAATTCCCTCTCTAAAGCACAATGTTGTTGTTTATATTTCTATTAATAAATTTCCAAATAGGATCATATTACTTTGAAGTATAGCCCTATAAATACTTCATTTTTGTAATAGTTAATCCTGAATAACAACAAAAATTAAAAGAAGAGCGATAGAGTCTGGTCTGCACGTCACTTATGCACTTGGATCTAAACTGCATTTTGGTCTAGTTTTAAGCTCAAAGTGATGGGTGAGCTTTCCCAGGCGGGTTTCAACTTGAGCTAACCAAAGCATTAGTCAGTCGCTGGCCTGAAACCCTAGTTCTTTTTAAACCTAAAGTTCATCAGGAGTTTGATGAGATCTGGTGTCCTCCTACCTCCATTCTCCTCATAAATTGGCCCCCACATGGAAACAGGATGCCTTTCCCATTTCCTCAATAGCATTTCTGATGGTAGTGGTGATGAGATCAATGGCTCCTGTACCCTTGAGCAATGCAGGAAGGAAACACACCCTGTAAATATTCCTTGGTGTTTATATTGCCACTAAAGTGCCTAATAAAGGCCACAGAAAAAGTACTTTTCATGATTGCTGCTGTCAATAAAGTTTCAGTATTGAAGGAAGCTGTGGTGGGTCAAAGGGTGTGCTGGAGTTGGCTGATGCTCCCCCAATGCATCCCGAACAAAACAGAGAAAATACTCAGCTCTATTTTCTCTCTAGCTGCCCCCCTCTCATCTTCTGCCTTGGTAGGCATAAGACTGGCAAGACCAAAAATATATCCGAGTTTCCTTAAATATTGTTGTAGAATTAAGGTACTGTGTCAAATGATCAAGCAAAGTCGGGGGACTTCAACAGACTTGTCAGAGAGTGTGTTTAATACAAGGGATTATCATAGAACCATGGAAAACAATGGGAAACAAGTCCTGGCCTGAAACACCAATGGATTTATAAAAATAATAATACTAATAATGAGATCCCTTATTGCAAGCATGGGCAATCTTCCCCAGTCTATGTGACCAACAATCAGAAATCATGGGAGTTGGGTTCCAAAACATGACCAGTATGCTTCACTAGAATGCTAATAAAGAATTGTAACCTGTTTTAAACCTGAGTAAATTATGATCACTGCTAATAACCCAGCAATGATTTATCCTTAGTTTAAGAGTTTAGACATTCATGAGGGCTTAAAGAATTAAGAAACTCCAATCCCAAATACTGCAGAAATGTCAAATCAAATTGCATTTAACGGGAGCAACCCATGATATCATAAATATTTCAAGAGAATTTTCCTTGTGAGGAAGTGTCTTTTACTGAAAATGTCTTACTTTGTGTATTAACTGCATTACATGCCACTCAGCATCCTGCAATATGCTGATAATTTACCACTCACCTCTTGGTCGTTTGGGGCATTTTGATTGTTTCAGAATACTATTGGCAATCTGAAATTACAGTACTAATCTGAAAATACAATACTAAAAATAACTGGAACAAGGTTGTGATTTCTTAATTCTAGAAGTCCTTTACAATTTTTTTTAATGAGAGTGAATCATTGCTGTGTTATTAGCTCTGATCATTACTGAACATATGAGTTTTCTGTAGATGTGAATGGCAGAAAATGTAGATTTAAAACAGCTTTATTGACAACTCTTTATTAACAGTCTAAGAAAGCAGGGATTGGGCAACCTATGACCGAATTGTTGGATGGCAGCTCCCATTCTCTGGTCAGACCTCACCTGGAGTACTGTGTCCAGTTCTGGGCACCACAGTTCAAGAAGGACACTGACAAACTGGAACATGTCCAGAGGAGGGCAACCAAAATGGTCAAAGGCCTGGAAACAATGCCTTATGAGGAACGGCTAAGGGAGCTGGGCATGTTTAGCTTGGAGAAGAGGAGGTTAAGGGGTGATATGATATCCATGTTCAAATATATAAAAGGATGTCACATAGAGGAGGGAGAAAGGTTGTTTTCTGCTGCTCCAGAGAAGCAGACACAGAGCAATGGATCCAAACTACAAGAAAGAAGATTCCACCTAAACATTAGGAAGAACTTCCTGACAGTAAGAGCTGTTTGACAGTGGAATTTGCTGCCAAGGAGTGTGGTGGAGTCTCCTTCTTTGGAGGTCTTTAAGCAGAGGCTTGGCAACCATATGTCAGGAGTGCGCTGATGGTGTTTCCTGCTTGGCAGGGGGTTGGACTTGATGGCCCTTGTGGTCTCCTCCAACTCTATGATTCTATGATTCTATGATTTTCCATGACCATTCTGTTTTACTACTTCAAAACAAATGTATATACCCACAATACATGGAGGAGGAGCTATATCACACCCACTGACCTCACCACAGACCTAAGGATGCTGCTGAATGAGGGTTGGCTAACAAAGCTGACAAGCCGCATGCTTATTGGTGTTATTTTCCCCACCTCCTGCTCCACTGATAGACCCATGTCTTTATCCCATATGAAGTGATTAATAACAATAACTATAACAATAATAAATTTTATTTATATCCCACCCTCCTCAGCCGAAGCTGGGCTCAGAGCAGCTAACAACAGTAAAAAACAAGAGGAAGGCATGACTGCCAAAGCCCACCAACCCACAAGCAACTGATCAAAAGGGGAGGGTTGAAGCTGCTTAGAAACAGAGCTCATCCTCCTCCCTTCCTCTGAAGTTCTTGGCTTAGTAAGTAAGTATATTGCTCCTGTACTTTGGGAAGCACATATACCCTCCAAGTATCCTGATTTTCCAGGGACAGTCCCGGCTCCTGATTTGATTCGGAAGGTCCCTATTTCCTCCACCACTGCTTCTGTCCCTGAGATCAGGGATGAGGATGAGCTGGTGATGCAGCCTACTCCTTTGGGCAGCTTGTAGTGGCTGCTGGAGAGCAAGCGAGGAGGAGGAGCTGCTGCCGCTGAGGTTCAGCCTTGCATGACACAATGGCTCTGAGGGGCAGGCAGAGGGCAGGGCTGCTTTGGGAGGGAAGAAAGTGGGAGCTGAGTAGAGTGCAAGGAGTATATATGCACACACACACACACACACACACACACACACACACACATTTTGGATATGTTTTGTGGTAAAACAGAATCAGACTTGCTATTGATCACTGTAGGAAGAACTCATTTAGGGGGAAGATAGGCACAGCATTTTAAGTGTTGTGGAATATATATTCATTACCCTGAAAACAAGTATCTTTGAGGACAACAGTATTTGTTCCACCCTGGTTAATATACCACCTCTGTCTTTGTGCTAAAAAGCTTTCCAAGGTGTAACATTCCAGGGGTCTTGTGTTCCCTTGCAATTGCATCTACAACACTTAAAAATTTTAAATGATCAGTACACAAGGTAAGTTTTAAGTTAATGCAGCTCTGTTCTTCAGCTCAATTCACAAGAGACTCATATTTTGCACAGAATCAACCATTATAATGAAATGTTTATAGCCTGTGCCTATAAGCTTATTCAAAGCCAATTGAGATGCAAACTAGTGTATATTGACTCATCATTCATACCCCATGTTGACTATTTTTGGAATTTGTTCGGTGTAGCTTATATCCTAAGATAACTTGTCCGCCCCCCCCCCCACACACTTATCACTCACTTAATTGTATGAAACTTTCTTGCAAAAAGAAAAAAAAGGGGGTTGAGAACCAAGGATGTAAGAAGGGAAAATAAATGTAGCATCAGCAACTAGAACAGTCAAGATATTTTGCTTGTGTTAAGTCTCCCTCAGTAATTCGACTTAGGGGTTTATCAACTCAGGTCTTTTATGCAAGACTGAATGTGTGATGCTGACAGCAAATTTTCCTAAGGCAGATCATACTTATTTTTCTTTGGAGAAATGCAGCTGTATTTTGGGTTTTGCACTCACAATCTAAACTGAAGGTCAGCCCACAGGCCCATTGGATCAAATAATAGATTGGTGTTATGTTCAAATTTAAATAATCTATTTTAAAAATGGAGCCTATTTATAATGTTCCTTCTGGCATTTATGTGGAAAAGGATATGTCATGTATGCATTAAAATGTTAAAGGTAGAAAAAGTTAGTATAAGTGGAATCAAAATTAATTGTTTTGAAATGTGTGAAAAGTGTACCAGCCTGAAAACACAACTGTCTGGAGAAAATAGTTTGTTGAATATGCTTTTATCTAGCACTAAGTAGAAACAGAAAGGGTACATTTGTGAAGGGTTTCTCCCTGAGGGATGAGCTTTCCAATTCTATGAGATTGGTGAAGGAGGGAATCATTTTAGGTTTCCATTTCTTAATTTTCTTTTCTGGAAGAAATCACTGCAGAGAGACGTCAGAGCACTCCAGTCATTCAGATGTCCCATGAACATGGTATTTAGATAGCAGTGGCAATGATCCATTGAGAGCCACTTCAGAGGCATACTTTTTTCTTTTTTTCTTTTTTGAGAAATAATCCTCATTTCTTTGAACAGTGATGTAGCCATGTAGCCAATCTAATTCATCTTTGTGGTGATATTACTGAGGATAATGTAAACTAAAATAATTCAGAGTGAGGTCATGACATTGTGGCATAGCCACATCTGCAGCGTTGTGTAATGCCATCATTAATTTGAGAAAGAAGGGATACTTTCAAACAGAAAATGGTGCCGGAGAAGCATGTTGCTGTGAACAAGCATGAGAAGCAATGCTTTTTGTGAAACATTTAACACTCACTTTGCCCCATGTCTTGTGTGTGTTGAAATGTTTACTGGAGAATGCTAAGCTCTTCCCTTCCATTTTAAAAAAACAAAACAAAACAGAGCAAAGCAACTGCAGAGACTATTTTGCTTGACTTGTAAAGAATGTATCTTGTTACATGAGTCTGCCTGCCAACAGTCCTCATTTTTAATAGGTTTTTCATCACCAAGTCAGATACAATTGGTATGAATGCAAGACATGGCCTTCTTTGGTCACAGCATGATTGTGAAAGTCCCTCCAAGCAAGGTTACACTAGCCTCTTCTGTGTTCTCCATTAAGCAGGCTTAGTAAATATATTTCTCTGACTGCCAAAATTCTAATGTATTTTATTTTATTCTTGTGGTGGTTTTGTTTATCTCTGGTATGATGCTTTTAAGTGGATTGATATTTCATTGTTGTAGACCACCTTGGGCGTTCTTTTTTTAAAGGCAGTATAGAAATATTTTGATAAATAAATAAAAAATAGAATGATTTCAGATGTTTTCACATAGAAACATTAAGCATTTGCATATTTCCCTCTGACTAAACACTTCTTTCCCCTATTCTACATAAAGCAGAGTCGGCCATTTTTTAAACACACCAGGTTGTCATTAAAGATCATTCCAGATTTGTGAATAGGACTAGAAATGTTCTGAGTTATCATAAGCATAAGAATAAGTAGAATAACATAGTGAATGCTCTTCAGGGATATATATAGGGGGGGACATATAATCTATTATATTTTTACATGTTTCCCCCCCCCTCTTATCAACAGCAGCAAGACCTTAAATTGGTGTGATCAAAATAGAATGCTATTACCTCTTTTATCCATCTTACATATAATAAAAAGGCAAAGATGTTGCCATGCAACAGTTTGCTTGGCCTCTGACAGGTGGTGCTGCAAACCTCAGCATGGCAGTTCTTTAAGAGCTCTGGACAGACACAGCAGCATTGGCGTTTGAGGAGTAGTAGAGGAGGGAGACAGATGCAAGTAGTGCAGGTGAGACACAGATCAACAACTCTGTGGGGAGGGGTGGCTTGGGGATCTCTAAGGGGAGTAGGTGTGTATAATGGGGAGGGTGGCATGACTGCTGAACTATAATTGGAAGGAATGAGTTTGGCAAGGTGTAAGGGGAGACGGGGGGGGGGCTCTAAGGGCGGGCAATTATGGGTCCAAGTCCACTTCTTCCCCACAAAAAAACCCAAACAAAATATGGCTATAATTTTGGCCACCCCCACACCCATTATAGAAGTTTCTGAAAGTTGAAGGTGTAGTAGCCCATCCAGAGTGGAATAGGAGTACAGTGGGAGAGTACTGCAGTGCAAAACATCATGAGAGCACTAATAAGAATCTTGAAGGGAAGAAATCCCCTCCCCCAAGATACCTGGGATACTACAGAATGGGTTAAAACAGTGATTTGCAACCAGGGTGCTGTGGCACCCTAGGGTGCCTAGCATGATGGTCAGGCATGTCACAGGCAATACTGGCCTCTGTCCCTCTTTCCCTCCCTTCTTCTGATGCCCTCTTGCATCTCTGCCTCCCAAAGGCTTGCACAGCTGTTTGTTGCAGCAGCTCCCAGGCGAATGGTGCCTATAGGACTGGTCAGAGGATGCTGGTTGCCAGGACCTGAGGTAGCCTTGGAGTAAGCAAGCAAGTGGATGAGGGGGCTCAACCAGCCAATCTACCAGCCTTTGCTTTTGGGAATGGACAGACAAGTCCCAAGCCCCTGTGTGGCAGTGTGAGGAGTCATATCTCTCTTTGGGGCAGGGGGAGGCAGCTGAGAGAGAAGGGAGGCAGCAGTGGCTGCCCAGAGGTCTCCCAAGGAGATGGGAAAGGAGAGGAGGCTGAGGGAGCGGGAGCACTCCACAAGGGAGGGTGTTCAAAAAGGGGTGAGAGACTGCCAGCTCTGCAGGCAAGGGCTCCTGAGCCCTACAGGGTGCAGAAAAAAGAATGTAATTGGTCAAGGGAGCCATGGACTCAAAAAGGTTGAAAACCTCTGGGTTAAAACTGTCTCTTCAAATTTTGGAAGACTTCCATGTGTATCTTACTAATATCAACATGTCAGACATTAGTGCATTTGTTAAGATACTTTCCTTAAAAGCTACCATGCTTACTAGGAAATAAATTTTGTTTGCTTCATTGAAAGGATTTTTATATTTGTTTTCTCACTTAAAGAGTTCTCAGAACCAATGAGGCAAAAAATGAGCCTCTGTTTATTTGCTGGCTTTCACATGAAGCACAAACCAAAGAGCTTGTAAGCATTCCAAGCACACACCAAGCAACCAAAAACCCAACATTTCCTTGAATCAAGTTGTTCATCATAGTTAGCAGCTGCAATATTAATATTTAAGTTCCCCAAAGCATCCTCCTTACATCATTCTGCCAATGGAATCCTTGGTGAGCAAGTCATTTGCTCTATTTTTAATATCAAGTTAAACTCTTCACCATAATCAGAGCTTTGTATCTATCCTCCTTGAAGCAGCTACATTAATATCACATTTAATGTGAATCCATATGCTTATGTAAGATGAAATTATTTTCTTCATTTTTGACAGGCTTTTCTGGGAAGAGATGATAAAAGTCGCTTATCTGTTTGAATTTGCCTAGTAATATTCTTAAGATTAAGGTAGGCTTATGCTTACCATTTCATCAAAACTTCCATTGGACTCTAAATAGTGATGACTAATAAAAAATGGATTGCCTACTTTTCAAAGTCTTTGTTGCATCTAAGTATGTCTATTTTGGGCACATTTTGGAACATGCCAGTCAGTCAAGCAAAGCATTTTTTTAAATAATAAAAATATAAATCTGAGCATTGCAGCAGCAAAACAAAACAAACGGACTGATGAAGCCTATATCAAGACAAACATATGAATTCCGTATAGATATGGGCTGCAATTTGAGGGCATGGGAATGCACCCATTAATTTCAATTGGACCTTTCTGAGTAAATAGCTTAAGACACTCCCAAAGCAGGTAGATTTTAATGGGATTGTTTTATTGTGCATTTTAATTATGGGTGTTACAGTATATTTCAATGCTTGTGTAATTAGTTATACTTGTTAACCACTTCAAAGTCTGTTTTGGCATTAAGTGGTATGTATTCATTCATTCATTCATTCATTCCTTTAAGGAATCAGAAAACTTTCTTTCCCCATTTTTCTACTTTCCTTTTTACCAGTGGCCCTGCATCAACCCGTTGGAAGCAGTAACAAAACTGTGGGGGGTGGGAAGTAGTAACAAAATGCCCATGGTGGGGGGGACCCAGTGATCAAGGGGCAACCAACAGAAAAAATGGTGGAAAATGGGATAGGCACTTATAAACGAACAAACAAATAAAGCAAGCAAGCAAAATAGTCTGTTCTTACATTCTTTTACATTATTTGTCAGCTCTCCTACTTGGGAATGCTTGACACTCCAGCACATGGAACAATAATACTGAATTGGGGGAATGTATATTTAAGCTACATTGGACAGCCTTGTATATTTTGTACCTTTACTAACTGGGGCAGTGAGAGAATTTTGCATTCTGCTTCAGGCAGCAAAATTTATTGTGGCAGCCCTGTGCATAAGAGCACTGCTATGCATCTTCAGTTCATTTCTATGAGGCTTGTAGGAGAAACTTCTGGCAAAGCTTGACCTTCATTTTCCAGCAATGAAATGATGCTACAGACCAAGGTGCTTTGCATGTTCACTGTTTTCTCCAAAACCTAGTTTGGAAAAGGCAAACAACACATACCATGAAAATGTACAGTGGTACCTTGGGTTACAAATACCTCACATTAAAAACACTTTGGGTTACAGACTCCGCAAACCCGGAAGTAGTACCTCAGGTTAAGAACTTTACCTCAGGATGAGAATAGAAATCATGTGGCGGCGGCACGGCAGCAGCAGGAGGCCCCATTAGCTAAAATGGTACCTCAGGTTAAGAACAGTTTCAGGTTAACAACGGACCTCCGGAATGAACTAAGTTCGTAACCAGAGGTACCACTGTATTTACATATATGGTTATTCTCCATTATTTAACATGTCCCAGTCTACAACATGAATTTGTCATGACAGGGATCTGACAGTGTGCATTTTTTTAATACAACATACATATAAAAAGACTGTTTAAACACGCACACAAAACAAGCAGAGTGCCAACCACCAAATGAAGATCAAGGACTCAAGCCTGTGCCCCCAAACTAACAGCAGGGATCATATACACATCATCTAATGGTGGATGCAATACCAAGATGTGGGCATTTTATAGTCATAGATGCTTGGGCAGAAGTTTCCTTTTACAGAATTGCTTCCAGTCAGAATTAAGGAGCCACAGCACTAGTCCATCTAGCCATTAGAGGCCAAAAGAATTATGTATTTCTGTATGTCAGCTCCGTTAAGCAACAGTGGTACAATGTACTATTTATGAGCAGATTTTCCATTTCATATCTCACGGCCAAAATGTTACAACAGTGTTTTCATGGATCACCATCATCATAATAGTGTCACATTTTTACACTCAAGTGCCTTGAATCAACTTATACAATACAATAAAATAACAAAAAACTATTAAATGCAGATAAAAATAGCAATACACAAAAAATAACATGCCTGAAGCAGAATGCAAAATTCTCTCACTGCCCCAGTTAGTAAAGGTACAAAATATACAAGGTTTTCCAATGTATCTTAAATATGCATTCACCCAATTCAGTATTATTGTTCCATGTGCTGGAGTGTCAAGCATATATTTTAAAATAACACACAACACTTAAAAGATGAGCACAATGAAGGCAACTATGCTCCCACTTAAAAACCATTAACCTGTGTAAATACAAACATTTTGTGTTGCCATATAATTCATTTAAGGTACTGGAAGTGATTATATCAAGAGTGGCAAGAGTGGCAAGACCAAATTGCTTTCCCTGTTTCTTTTTCTTTCCTAAAAAACAATTTTGCCATTTATCTGTTTATCTCCCAGTAATGAAAGGAACTTCCACTATTGAAGACAACAATTGGAGAGAAGTGGTTGAGGAGAAAGAACGCAGGGACCACCCTCTCCCAGCCACCCATGGTGTGCTTTAAGTCACCCACTACTATTGGTTTACAGGAGTTTGGTGCAACCCAAGTCAAACTCTGCCATTGTAATATCTACTTGGGCAGTAGTCAGTTTGTCCAAGGAAACCGATTGTTTCTAGTTTCCTTTTTATTTTTCAGCAAGCCAGGACAAAAAATACCTAAAACTGAAACTGTTTAGCTGGCAATGAAATCATATTTTCTCATTCAGTGCAGCTGTGATGGGGAATCTGAAGCCCTACAGATGATGTTGGACTCCCACATCCCATCAGCCCAACCCTCCGATTGTTCACATTTATGTAATTTGACACTAATGGTCAGAGTTGGGCTCCAGCAACCTATTGAGGGACACAGGTTCTCCACCTGCTGCAGTGCAATACAATCTGCCTCCCCACAATATGTATCCTGCTGACATTCACATTTAGGTATATTGCATAAGAGGTTAATGACGTGGATATGAAATGAGTAACAGTTTGCGATATTAAAGCATTTCTTGTCTGCAAGGTGAACAAACTAGGACTCGACAGATTTTTTAAAAGCTTTGTTGTACAAAGACTGGCATATGCCAGTGGCTTTTAAGGATTATTAATAGAATGCAATTTCCAGGATGAGGTGTGTGTGGAATCTGAAGACCTCCCAAAGCTCAGATGACAAAAAGCAAAATGATTAAGTCAAACACATACTTCACTTGTACAGCTAGAAGCAGCCATAAACAGTGTCCCTATTCCCTAAATTGTTCACATTTATGTAATTTGACACTTCTCTATCTATCTTTAAAACAAATTTCTTGAGTTTAAGGCTCATATATCTTCAGCTGCTAGAGAGTACATCAGAAGATTTGCCAGAACAATTCTACTCCAATAAACTGTATTGTTAAAGTCAAGTAAGCGCACAATCATTTTTTCAATGCGTAGAAATATGTCAAATTACTGAACAGGATTTTATTCTTACATTTTAAAGTAAACCCTGGATATATACCACACACACACACGCACACACGCACACACACACACACACACAGAGAGAGAGAGAGAGAGAGAGAGAAAGAAAGAAAGAAAGAAAGAAAGAAAGAAAGAAAGAAAGAAAGAAAGAAAGATGGACACAAACATTAAAATTGAAAACTATAAGGTGAACAATATTTATAAATACTTTTAATCAGATATTTAACCATCGGAGGTAATAAATTATAAAGGAGAATTGTAGACATTTGCCTGATAGATCTGGGGGGCATGTTAATGGACCACAATGAAGACAGATCACTCCATTTCAATAGTGTTGCACAGACAGCCACCTCATGAAATGCATCTCTGCCAATGCACATCAATCTCATCATGATGGCTGCTTAGATTAGACAGGGAGAACAGTGAATCCTTAAGAAGACTATTTCTATTTTTCATGGAGTTGTTTAACTTTGTTTTTATTTTATAGGGATAGTCTGAGCATTTATGCACCGTGAAGCCTAAAGATTCCATATATGTGTGTGAAGACACACACACACATACAGAAATGCATACACAAGTACTGCTTCTCACTGAAACATATCACCACTTTACTCTGCTTATCTTTGTTTGCCTGTTTGATTCATATATATATATATATATATATATATATATATATATATATTCATTCATTTACTAATAAAATAGGCATTGCATATTGATCTGATAATAGATGAAAGTTGTGCATGTGACAGTGCAAACTTTTTAGACTTCACTGCTTACTATGTCCACAAGAAAGAATAAATGTTCAGATTACCCAAGAGTTACAGATTTCCGTATAGGAGGGGGGAGGGAGGTCTTTGGTTGCAATTTGATGTGACATGTTATTTGTATGCTGGAGGCAAAACCTCTTACCACATTGTTGTCATCCCTCATTCATTATAATGCTCAGAGGCACCATAACAGAAACGATCACTGCCTGCATTTTTAGCGTGATCCGCTGTCAGTCTTGCTAAATCCATGCTTGGAGATAGTGAAAACAAAGACTGCTGGAGTTCAAACTGTACCCTTAGGTTTGTAAGTAAAGAGGATGGAATCTATTATTCAAGACTCCATTGTTAAGAGAGAGACTACGGGTAGTGAATTCAGGTATCAAAGAACAGCTTTAAGGAGGTGAACAAAAGTTGTCATGGCAAATTAATTTTGAAATGATGGTTGTTCACTTTACTACAAAGAGACTGTTGTGTGGTAAAGTTTTAAAAAATCACCGTAAGTCCACCGAAAAGCAGCTTCTGTTGATTGTTGTTCTGCACTGTAACCAGTGCAACAATGACCGCTCCCCACTTAAAACGGGGGGCGCCTTTTGCGTGGACGCGTGCAGCCCTGGATCTGGAGTGGCCCCATCAGCATAGGCTTTGCCTTCCCTCAGGTGGGATACCTGGAGGTCCCCGCCTACCCCAGTGAGTTGTCCAATCCCACCTGGGGGAAGCGTTGCCAGGGAAACCAGGCCAGGTAAGGGGAGGGATTACCTGCCCACACAATAGAGGGTGGATCTTAATTGTTAATCCTCACTTGGCAACAAACATATTTCTGTTTCTTCCCTCCCATGAAAAGTGTACCATAATTGTCCTTACTGACAAGAATCCCAGTACTATCATGTCACTCAATTGACCCTTCCATATTTTCATAAATATAACAGTCAATATAATAAGCTGTTATTTAGTCAACTGCCATGCTGTAACAAAATCATTTCTCCCATTTCTCAAAAGCGTTCTTCCCTTGAGACAGCGGTGGAGCATATGCCCACGCTGCCCAGGGCGGGCACGCTCCCAAGGGTGTGTGTGCAGAGGATGCCCTCCCAGGCACAGGATAGCCCCTCAGGTGCCTGGAGCAGCATGCGCACCCTGCAGCTGGGGCACAGCGAGCTCCTCACAGGTGCGGGGTGAGCCGCTCATGGGTGCGGGGCAAGCCACCCATGGCGGACATTCGGCGCACTGCCCACCTGCGACTCCCAAGCCTCCCCCAAGCTGTCAAAATGAAGGGGGAAGTAGGGAATGCCGCCAGCAAAGCAGAGCAGCTCCACCCTTACCCCAACGGCTTGGGGTAGGCTTGGGAGTCACACCCGGGGGCAGTCCACCCCCACCACATCCCCCTTCCTATGTCCCTGCCTTGAGAAAGAAACATCCATTTTTCTTAGAGAATTTCTTTGGGATTTCTTAAGAGGTTTGAGCTTGCCGTATAAATGCAAGATGGAAGGTGATTTTGTTGTTGTCTGTGCACCATTAGGTGCAAAAAGTGGAGCTGAAACAAATGTTTGGTTGGAAAGCTGATAATGTTCAGTTTGAAAAATAAGAATGACGTTGGGGGAGGGGCTTATTGAATTGTTATTGTTTGTATTATGTATTTTGTGTGTTCCTTTATCTTGTTTTATTATATTGTGAACCAATCTGAGATCTGCAGATGGACGTTAGTATGCAAATTTAACAAATAAATAATAATAATAACAAGTTAGATATAGATTTTTAAAAACTTTTTTACTTTTTAAAAACAATTTATTTACTGCTTAACTACAATAGTTTCTAAACATTTTACAAAGATACAATGCAAATAAATAAAAATCAGTTACAATTATAAAATCAAACATCAAACGATATTGGCTATGGGTTCTTGCAGGCCTTTCCCCACTGGGAAAAGCTACAAAAGCTACAAAAACTGAGGCTGCTGAACACATTGTTGGGTTTGAGTGTTGTTTGGGTTTTAATGCTGGGGATAGTGTTTGCTAGATAATGTTGGTTTTATTTATCTTTATTGTGATTTGTATGAAAATCATTTGGTTTGGTTGTGTATTTTTTGACGTTTTGTTATTTATTTATAACTACTTTTCTGGTGTTGCAGTTGTGGGTTTTATTCATGTTGTAAGCCACCTTGAGTATGGTTTGAACTGTGGAAAGGCGGCATACAAATAAAATTATGTGTATAAAATGCTGGAATAAAATAGTTTCAGTAGGCAACAGACGTTCGGAATGGAGGAGGTATGTCTGATTACTTTGACTGGAAGAGCATTTCATAAAATTATTAAGAACTTCTATGACACACAATGTCATAAACAGGACATACACCAACTATATAAGGGTAGAATGCAGTCAGTTGCCATACTTTACCCAAACCATATAAAAACCATATAAACCAAACCATATAAAAATACATTTTTGGGGTTGGAACCTCCTCCTTTGCTATGCGCATGTCAGGCTGTAACATAAGTAAATTTGCCAACTACATGTCTGAAATATATGACGGATTTACCTGTGCAGATTAATTCTTCCTTGGCTACGAGTGATCACCAAAGAAGAAGAAGTAGTTTCTTGCTATTGGTAGGAGGAATGAAGAGCTTTGAGAAAGTACCTATAGTTTCCAAATAAATGCATGCAAGTTTATTCATAAGAACTCTTCTGCTACTATTTATAGGCATGAATAGTGCACACTCTTGAAAAGTAGATACTCGTTTGGAATACCTGTTCCCAGAAAGGATTGTTGTGCCACATACATACACCACCTAGTAAATCATGAGTTGGATTCAGTAATGCACTTAGTGGAATTCTGCACATGCTGGCAGAAAGGAATGGAGAAGCAAACCTTATGGCTTCCTCCTTTTCTTGCTTCCTGAAAATCTCCTCCAGAGTGCAGGGGACCCTTTGGAGGAGCATAAGAAAAGACATATGGGACCATAGAAGGTAGTAGGAATTTTTGGTTACTTCAGTGGAGAGCATTTCCTGGACCTCAGTGCTTTCCATAAAATTTAAAGAGCCCTTCCCTTTACAGAAGGGCCAACAGGAATGCAATAACATCTCTTTTCCAGTCTTAGGAACGTTTACGTTTTGAAGATGATAAAGCTGTTGTTGTTTAGTCGTTTAGTCGTGTCTGACTCTTCGTGACCCCATAGACCAGAGCACACCAGGCACTCCTGTCTTCCACTGCCTCAGTTTGGTCAAACTCATGCTGGTAGCTTCAAGAACACTGTCCAACCATCTCGTCCTCTGTCATCCCCTTCTCCTTGTGCCCTCTATCTTTCCCAACACCAGGGTCTTTTCCAGGGAGCCTTCTCTTCTCATGAGGTGGCCAAAGTATTGGAGCCTCAGCTTCACGATCTGTCCTTCCAGTGAGCACTCAGGGCTGATTTCCTTAAGAATGAATAGGTTTGATCTTCTTGCAGCCCACGGGACTCTCAAAAGTCTCCTCCAGCACCATTATTCAAAGCATCAATTCTTCAGAGATCAGCCTTCTTTATGGTCCAGCTCTCACTTCCATACATCACCACTGGGAAAACCATAGCTTTAACTATACTGACCTTTGTTGGCAAGGTGATGTCTCTGCTTTTTAAGATGCTGTCTAGGTTTGTCATTGCTTTTCTCCCAAGAAGCAGGTGTCTTTTAATTTCATGACTGCTGTCACCATCTGCAGTGATCATGGAGCCCAAGAAAGTAAAATCTCTCACTGTTTCCATTTCTTCCCCTTCTATTTGCCAGGAGGTGATGGGACCAGTGGCCATGATCTTCATTTTTTTGATGTTGAGCTTCAGACCATATTCTGCGCTCTCGTCTTTCACCCTCATTAAAAGGTTCTTTAATTCCTCCTCACTTTCTGCCATCAAGGTTGTGTCATCCGCATAGCTGAGGTTGTTGATATTTCTTCCGGCAATCTTAATTCTGGCTAGGGATTCATCCAGCCTAGCCTTTCGCATGA
The DNA here is from genome assembly GCF_964252035.2 of Podarcis erhardii. NCBI lineage: Eukaryota > Metazoa > Chordata > Lepidosauria > Squamata > Lacertidae > Podarcis > Podarcis erhardii. Next base: position 50,088,040 of record NC_138508.1, on the reverse strand, counting down.
TGAATTCTGCATATAAGTTAAATAAGCAGGGGGACAATATACAGCCTTGCCGTACTCCTTTCCCAATTTTGAACCAATCAGTTGTTCCATATCCAGTTCTAACTGTAGCTTCTTGTCCCACATAGAGATTTCTCAGGAGACAGATGAGGTGATCAGGCACTCCCATTTCTTTAAGAACTTGCCATAGTTTGCTGTGGTCGACACAGTCAAAGGCTTTTGCATAGTCAATGAAGCAGAAGTAGATGTCTTTCTGGAACTCTCTAGCTTTCTCCATAATCCAGCGCATGTTATGATAGAATATGCTTAAATAAAGCTAGAATATGCTTAAATATTGCTTTGGAAAGTCTCCGCCAAGGTAAATATTATACACAGTGCAGAAGCTCAGCATAAGATTATTTGCTTAAATGGATTCACTGTTGCCAAGATCTATCTTCCTTTTTCACAAATATTGTGACTGGCGATGAAGTTTGACACACTTTACAAAATGCTTTTAACCTACCCCTGAAATGTAGAATCTTGTTTGGTACACACACAAAATGTGTTTTTGCTGTCAAACATAAGGTTCAGTGAAAATCAAATGAGGTCACATGAAAAAAGGACCAATCAGCAGATATCAAGGGGAAATGTACCTTTTGGCACCAGATTACTGATGATTAAATGAGTAGTTTTCATTGTTTCAAGCTTCAAGGAACATTTTCCATGTCAGCTTGTCTGCCATGAAATCAATGGAAAATGTTGCAGAAAATAGGATTTGGATGGTTTTGTTTTTTGTTTTTTACATACCCTGACTTAGTTATAATTATGATGGGAATTTGATGTTTATGAATGGAATTGCTATAAAATGCAATTCTAGTATTCTAGACATTTTGAAGCTGCCTTCATCAACCTTTCAGCACATTCAGTAGGACTTAAAGCATTATTCAAGAGGAACCAAGGAAACCCCATGGCTAGGAACTCAATGTATGAGTTTCAGATATGCACTCCTGGGGCTACAGAAGTGAAAACAGAATAGTTCTTGTGGAAACCTATGAGGATTTATCCTTCTGTACAGGAAATCCACAGCATGACAAGCAGAATTTCAAAGGTGTGATTATACCTTGTCACTCCCTTGAATTTCTAATAATTCTAATAATGCATTATAGCAGAGCAGACTATCAGCAGTAAGATTTCATGCTAATGGTGGCTGTTCTTTATTCAAATTGTCCCAAAGTAATAATTATTTACAAATGTGTATCCAATTTATATCATAATCAACATAGTTTTGTTTGTCTCATCTGAAGTGCGCAAAGCATTTGTCTAAGGCAAGTAACCGTCATTATCCCTGTTTTATCAGGCCGCAAATGGAGAAACAGAAAATAAAATGCATGGGGCTTACAGAAACACTGCTGAGACAAGAGCTCATTACTGAAGCAACTTGAACCCTTTGTGCAAATCAGAGGGACGTACACAGGATTCAGCTGAATCCCACATCGAATTGGGTTGGTTCAGGGGAGGATCCTGGCTTGGGCTCAGTTGCGTTGACACAACTCATGGTCACACTTCCCAGATAAATCCTGGACTGTCACGGGGGTGGGAATTAGGCGAGAAGACTGCAGGGATCTGTTTTGCCAATGTGTTTTCTCCAGGGAATGTTCTAGCAAAGCAGAGCCCAGGAGGATTGAATCTTATGCTCATCAGCTAGTTAGTGGATTCAGTCCTGTGGGTGGCAGGGTACCCCTCATGAAGGAGTAGCAACCCTATTTAAAAAAAAGCCTTAATGTTTCATAATATTCCTCATTAAACATTAGCCTCACCTCCAATTTAATTCAGGGCCAGATCCAGGCTGGGTGAATTGTTCCAAAGGTTGAGCCAGGGTCAATATGGGGTCCTGGATTGGGGTCAGCAGGGGCTGGGCATAGCCTTAATATATGTGGATGAGTAGGACAACAATCAGCAATCTTTCCTAAAGTAGAGTTTCTGGTTGGCCAGCTCCATGTCAGTTTCACGTGTTCATTCATAATGCCTTTGGTGCTTTTTTTTTAATTAAAATCTATATGAAATGTTATATTTAAATCTATATTTCACCACAAAACAACTATTTAAATGTATATTAATCTAGGTGTATGCATTTCTAAAGTGTTTATTCTAAAATGTACATTTCTATGCACTTGGCTGACTTTTTGAGCTGAGAACAGCGGTAAAATTGAGAGAGGTGCATAATCTGAAGGATTTGATCTATGAATTGATCCTTGATGTGCAGATTAGATCAGTTCACTTAAAAAATTGAACCAAATGAAATTCCCCAGCATCGCAGCAGCAAAAGCCATTTGGATAAACAACTTCATCATAGTAACTGCTCCAGTACTTTATTTCATCTTTCTCAGGTATCTCTATCAATTATTTGCTTATTTGTTTATTTAACATTTATTCTGCCTGTCCATGACAAGAAACAAAAGGTGACTTAAATGTGAAATCCATATCATAGCCAATCTAAACAACAAACAGTGTCCCTAAAGTTATGCCATTTAAAAAACCACAAGACTGGGCAACTGTGTAAAATTTCTAACAAATATACAAATGCAACTCTAAGTTTGGCAAGATAGAATGAAGCAAGTGATACCAACATTGTCCCTTCCTTATCCATGTGGTTCTTCTTTGTGCTTTTTTCCAGATGCAGAACAAGTTACTTTTTTCCATACTAAAGTTAGTTGCAGTTTTCTGGATGAAGAGTCAGTGATGTTAATATCGGTCTACAATTACATGAGTGGGATTAAGTGGGTTCAATTGCAATGTGAAATCCTTCAGTAGTTCTAAAATTATCTTGGAAAATAGCCCATAAAGTATCTGGTGCTACTTATGAACAATTGCATACAAAACCCTACAAATGACGAATATTTGATTCTGCTCACAGACAGTTGAATGGCAGATAATAGTGAAGTGGTTTAAAGAATTTGGGATTGACTGACAGAAAAAGACTGGTGTTCATGGTTTTCCGACTGCTACAGAACTTCCTTGTAAAACCAAAGAATGCTTTCTATTGGGATTATGAAGATAGCTTCCATGTTCTTTAGGCAAGCTGGATATACAAAAACAAACAAACAAAATAAATGCTTTGCACATCATTATTAGGAAGATATGCACTTTTACATTCACTGCAACCCCTGTTTGATCATAAATATTTTTTCAGCATCCTTTTCTTACATTGGTCAATAAGATTCCTGTGGGAAACCAGAGAGAAGAAGATGAGCACAAGACTACTCTTCTCACCTGAGGTTTCCAGCTGGTTGTATCAATAGCCCTTTCCTGCATGAATTCATCTAATTCCCTTTTAAAGCTATCCAAGTTGGTATCCATACTTCTCAAAGTGTTTGGGGGGATGTCTGGAAATAAAGTACTTAAATACAGACGTGAAATGAAGTTGCCTGATTTCTAATTCAATTCTAATGCATAAGGTTGGGTAATGATTCCTTGCAGTTTATTACATTCAGAAACCTAATTATGGGTACACTGATCTCATACCACCCAACACAACGCAGCAAAGAACTGGGATGCTGTCTTCTGGGGCTGCATTCCTGCATGAGTCACATGATCCATGCAAAATCATGGCCCTGAAAATTGCACAAGAGCACAGGGCCCAAAATGGCTGCCATGCTCTTGCGGGGGCAGGGGGAATGGGATCTTCTGGCTTTCACAGAACAATTGTGGGATACGTGATCTTAGATCCTGTGGTGGGATATGCTTATAAATAGTTTTATTTCCATTTCATTTACTGGGTTGTCTTACATAGATAAACCTGCTTAAGGGTATAATAATTATATGTGTCTGTAATTTTAGCAGTAACGTAAAAATAGAATACATTTTAATTGAAAACTGAGTCATTTCATGTTTGAATGCTATGTTTGTAGTCTGGACTATTACTGTACACTGCAAAAATAATGGGCAAATGAGCATTTTTATTAGGTCAGCAAAGTCCTCATTCAAATTGTGAACTATTTATTGTACATAGGTAATATGCAATCTGCTATTTTGATCTTAAAAATATCCTATTCAAGATGCAATTTTAATAAATTCTTGATTGCTAATTTATACACTTTATGCTTCATTTGCATAAATTTATCTTTTGTAAGCTAATTTGGTTTCTGAATAAAATTAATCATAATTAACGTTTAGTATTTTGTTATGATTACTTAAATAACATTTTAAAGCCACAACTGTGGTTTCAAATCAACTGCTAATCCATTAAAATTGAAGGAGGGCTCATTTCAATTTGAGGCATACTTTTCAATGTGCTCTTTATTGGTGTATATTATTGGTGTATATCCTCTAACAATAAAAATATTTTTATGCTGCTATTTCATTTAAAAAAAACCCTAAAAGGGGTTTACAACAAAGAGACACAAGCCATACAGTAAAAGCCCTACAGTAAAAACCATACAAAAAGTTTTAAATATATATATATCAGTTCAGCATTCTGGAAAGATGTATTCTTAATTGCCTGCATAGACCTGGTGGAATAGAAGTTTTCAGCAGGCAGTTAAAAGTTGAAACAGATGGCACCTGGTGCATCTCTGTTGGGAGCATCATACAGGGCAGATGACACTAAAGGCTTGATTACTTGTTGTTATAAAGAGAGCTTCACCAACTCAGGGAAAGGCCAACAGTGTTCCTCCACATTATCTCAGTGATTGCGTAGGATACAAGTGTTCTTGCAATTCCTGAGATACCCTGGACCTAAAGCTATAAGGGCTTTGTAAATTAATACAAGGGCATTGAACCTAGTAGATGGGCAGCCAGTGCAACTGCTTTAACAACGGTGTCACAAATGTTCTGAGCCAGATACCACCACCAGCCTCCTGGCCACCACATTCTGTACCAGCTGAAGCTTCTGAAGTAAGCCCAAGGACAGCCACACATAGAGTGCATTACAGCAATCTAGACTTGAGGTTAGCAACACATGGACAACTCTGGCCAGACTATCCCTGTCTAAGAATGACCATAGCTGGTGAACCAGACAAAGTCAGTAAAAGGCATTCCTAGTCACAGGAGACACTTAGGCCTCAAGTGACAAATATGTGTCCAGGAGTACTCCCAAACTGTGTACTTGTTCCTTTAGGGGAAGTGCAATCCCATAAGCAACTAGCCTATTTCCTGAACATGGGAACCCTCCACCCCCAAAGCCTCCATCATCCCAGGATTCAAGCACAGATTATTTGCCTTCATTCAGATCACCACTGCATTCAAACACTGATCCAGAACTTTCACAACTTCCTTGATTCAGTTGTTATGGAGAAATAGAACTCTGAGTCATCAGCATATCAGTGACAACATGGTCCAAAACTCCTAATGACTACTCCTAGCTGCTTCACATATATGTTAAATAGCTCTCAGGAGAGGATGGTAGCCTGTACAACCCCATAGCACAAGTGTCAGTGAGCCAAGGAACACTCACCCAGCGCCACTTTCAAGACTGTGAAGCTATAAAAGGAAGCACAGTCCCTCTGGTACCTATTACACTAAGTTGGACCAACACGATACCATAGTCGAGGGCATCAAAGGCTGCTGAGAGATCATGCAGAAGTAACAGGGTTGCAATCCCCCTGTCTCTTTCGAGATTAAGGTCATCCATCAGGTGACCCAGTTTGATTCAGAATGTCGCATGTTGATAATCCAGTAAACTCTTTCTTCTTTGCACATGCCTTTTCAGATTATTAAGGTAAAGGTAAAGGGACCCCTGACCATTAGGTCCAGTCGTGACCGACTCTGGGGTTGCGGCGCTCATCTCGCTTTATTGGCCGAGGGAGCCGGCGTACAGCTTCTGGGTCATGTGGCCAGCATGAATAAGCCACTTCTGGCGAACTAGAGCAGTGCACGGAAACGCCGTTTACCTCCCCGCTTGCACTTTGACGTGCTTTCGAACTGCTAGGTTGGCAGGAGCTGGGACCGAGCAATGGGAGCTCACCCTGTCGCGGGGATTCGAACCGCCGACCTTCTGATCAGCAAGTCCTAGGCTCTGTGGTTTAACCCACAGCGCCACCCATGTCCCTTTCAGATTATTAATTACCATTTAAGAATTCACTAGCATTTTGAAAGTGCATGTATGTGTGTGTCAATGTGCATGCGCACAGCACACACTGAGCCCAACGATATACTGTATGAAGACTCCCCAGCTTTAATCTTTTAAATGAAAATCAATAATAATGTGTCAAGAGTGGCTGTGCAACTGACTTTGATGAGCATAGCTGACTTCTCCTGGTGATTCTCCTGGTTCCACGGGTAATACAGATGGAAGTTTTTGAAAAATAAATAAATAAATAAAGAGAAGAGCAGAATAACAGCAAGGATTATTTTAGTGCTTTAGCAGAACTGGAGTGTTCAGTGGCAGCTTCAGGCACATGCAGACCTATCAACTACAAGAGATTTCTGACAATAATCCTCTTTCATGTTGTTTTCAGTGGTAATGTTAGCTTTATAAGCATTAGAACTTTACCTTGAAGCTATGGAGCTTCTCTACAGTCTAAACAAATGGGGGGGGGAATAGGACAATGTTCAAACACCTCTCTCTTGCTCACTCCCACTTCTGCCTTTATGTTGTTACAAAGACTGAAATGGAGGACCCATTGACATTTAAGTGGTGAACCGAGGCTAAAGTTGAAAGCTCATCCAAACATATGGCAAACTTCCATCTGGAGTCACTGCATACTGCATGAATAGATGACCTAGGGGCTCATGAAGATGAGCAGATCCTTGTGGATGGAACCATATAAAGGTTTGATCCAGTGTGCTCATGCTTACGTACACGGATTCATTTTTTATTGTGCTTTATTCAATTTTTTTGTAACATCATCATGATTACTAGTAGTAGGACTACTACATGGGTCCATGAGACTGGGAAAGTATGTTAAGGGACTGGGTCGCAATCCATCAATGAAAAATAAATGATGTTTCTAAACAAATGCATCAGTGTGAATCATTGTGAAATTACACCACTAACCAGGTATGGTATGAACATATAAATCCTGAAGAGCTACTTCTCTCATGTGTAGGAAATTCAGGGGTGAACATCGGCTCCTAGATATACAGCCAAATTTTTCTATGCACTGCCATTCAAACTGCCTTAGGCTGTCTTACCATTTAAATTCCATAGGTGAAGTGTGGGGGGGGGGAGTTTGTTGCAATGCAATAGAATACAGCTATCCTCAATCATAGTTGATTTGGCAACATTATTTTCTAGGTGGGGGAACGGGAGAAAATGTCACTGTGACTTAAAAATCCACATGCTTTGCACTATGTATGTTAAAACTGTTGTCTAAACAAGGGTGAAATCCATTTTGCATTGATTATTTGGAGTGAATTATTGATGAAGTCTTTTTGGCAGCAGCCAGGGGGGAAATGGTACCTGGGTACTCTGATTATGAAAAAAGATATTCCATAGATTTGGAGGGTGGAGACTGACTTCCCTGTTAAATTTACTGGGACATTTTTATGTAATATTTTGTTCTCTGGTGCTGCTCACAATTTCATGGCTTAACATCACTATGTTGTTGTTGTTGTTTAATAGTTTAGTCATTTAGCCGTGTCCGACTCTTCGTGACCCCATGGACCAGAGCATGCCAGGCACTCCTGTCTTCCACTGCCTCCTGCAGCTTGGTCAAACTCATTTTGGTAGCTTCAAGAACACTGTCCAACCATCTTGAATGAACTCAGGCTTGCTAGAGAGGTTAAAAGCAACAAAAAAGGCTTTTATGGGTATGTTCGTAGCAAAAGGAAGAACAAAGAAACAGTGGGGTCACTCAGAGGAGAAGATGGTGTAATGCAAACAGGGGACACAGAAAGGGCTGAACTCCTCAATGCCTTCTTTGCCTCAGTCTTCTCCAATAAAGAAAACAATGCCCGACCTGAAGAATTTGGAGCAAATGATTCAGCAGAGGAAACACAGCCCAGAATAACTAAGGAGATAGTACAAGAATACTTGGCTAGTTTAGATGTATTCAAGTCTCCAGGGCCAGATGAACTGCATCCAAGAGTATTAAAAGAACTGGCAGATGTGATCTCAGAACCACTGGCAGTCATCTTTGAGAATTCCTGGAGAACAGGCAAAGTCCCGGCAGACTGGAGGAGGGCAAATGTTGTCCCTATTTTCAAAAAGGGGAAAAGAGAGGACCCAAATAATTACCGTCCAGTCAGTCTGACATCAATACCAGGGAAGATTCTGGAGCAGATCATTAAGCAAACAGTCTGTGAGCACCTAGAAAGGAGTACTGTGATCACCAATAGTCAGCATGGATTTCTGAAAAATAAGTCATGTCAGACTAACCTGATCTCGTTTTTTGACAGAATTACAAGCCTGGTAGATGAAGGGAACGCAGTGGATGTAGCCTACCTTGATTTCAGCAAGGCATTTGACAAGGTGCCCCATGATATTCTTGTAAAGAAGCTGGTAAAATGCGGTCTTGACTATGCTACCACTCAGTGGATTTGTAACTGGCTGACTGACCGAACCCAAAGGGTGCTCATCAATGGTTCCTCTTCATCCTAGAGAAGAGTGACTAGTGGGGTGCCACAGGGTTCTGTCTTGGGTCCGGTCTTATTCAACATCTTTATCAACGACTTGGATGATGGACTCAAGGGCATCCTGATCAAATTTGCAGATGACACCAAACTGGGAGGGGTGGCTAACACCCCAGAGGACAGGATCACACTTCAAAACGACCTTGACAGATTAGTGAACTGGGCCAAAACAAACAAGGTGAATTTTAATAGGGAGAAATGTAAAGTATTGCACTTGGGCAAAAAAAATGAGAGGCACAAATACAAGATGGGTGACACCTGGCTTGAGAGCAGTACATGTGAAAAGGATCTAGGAGTCTTGGTTGACCACAAACTCGACATGAGCCAGCAGTGTGACGCGGCAGCTAAAAAAGCCAATGCAATTCTGAGCTGCATCAATAGGAGTGTAGTATCTAGATCAAGGGAAGTAATAGTGCCACTGTATTCTGCTCTGGTCAGACCTCACCTGGAGTACTGTGTCCAGTTCTGGGCACCACAGTTCAAGAAGGACACGGACAAACTGGAACGTGTCCAGAGGAGGGCAACCAAAATGGTCAAAGGCCTGGAAACGATGCCTTATGAGGAACGACTAAGGGAGCTGGGCATGTTTAGCCTGGAGAAGAGGAGGTTAAGGGGTGATATGATAGCCATGTTCAAATATATAAAAGGATGTCACATAGAGGAGGGAGAAAGGTTGTTTTCTGCTGCTCCAGAGAAGCGGACACGGAGCAATGGTTCCAAACTACAAGAAAGAAGATTCCACCTAAACATTAGGAAGAACTTCCTGACAGTAAGAGCTGTTCGACAGTGGAATTTGCTGCCAAGGAGTGGTGGTGGAGTCTCCTTCTTTGGAGGTCTTTAAGCAGAGGCTTGACAACCATATGTCAGGAGTGCTCTGATGGTGTTTCCTGCTTGGCAGGGGGTTGGACTCATTGGCCCTTGTGGTCTCTTCCAACTCTATGATTCTATGATTCTGTGATTCTATGATTCTATGATCTTGGCCTCTGTCGTCCCCTTCTCCTTGTGCCCTCCATCTATCCCAACATCAGGGTCTTTTCCAGGGAGTCTTCTCTTCTCAAGAGGTGGCCAAAGTATTGGAGCCTCAGCTTCAGGATCTGTCCTTCCAGTGAGGACTCTCAGGGCTGATAATATTATTTGGGCAGAAGTGGCTCGCCAGGTAGGACAGTGCCACTACTCTAGTATTCCAGCAGAAAAGTCACTGAGGCAGGTAGTAGTGGGGAGGTCAGCACATTGCAAGGACATTGGTGGAGTCAATATGGCACTCTGGCTGATGTGTCTGTACTGTATCAGCTTCTCTATCCCCTTCTCCTCTTCCTCCTAGTAAACAACAGCAACTCACTCGCTGGGAAGCTAGTGGAAACAGCTGCTTGGGCTTTTATGAGGATGCCAAGGTATTCTATAAAGTGCTGATAAGTTCTTTGTAGCAGTTCAACCAATCAGAAGTCAATGTCAGAGAGATCTAGGGCAGCAGCAAGAGTCTTGGGCTGCTGCTGAAAGCCCTGATCAGATGGATCCTAGGGAGAGGTAGGTCAGGTCACAGGAACTAGGCAAGCAGGAGGAAGTGTGGAATCACTGGCAAGATATAGGAACAAATAATCCAGCAGCACAAGAGAAGCAAAGGTGCGTTAGAAGTAGTTTGGAATGAGAAGAAGCCAGAGGAATAAGCTCAAGTAGAGAAGGAAAATGAGAATAGCACAAACTGAACCATGGTTACATATTAATTTGAACCTACAGCCAAATGATTGACTATAGACTACTGTTCCAGATGCCCACATTGTTCTCCAAAAGAAAATGAAATATTTACCATCATTCTCATATCTCCTCTTCCTGTATAATAATTTTGCTAAGCTGCATATCGCAAGGTATTTTAATTTTTATTTGCAAATCCTTTTCACCAAGCCATTAATCATTTTTGCTTTCTTCCTTCAACTCACTCTAGTTTGTCATCATCTTTCTGGTAGCGTGAACACTTGAAAGCAAAGGGTTAGTTTACTGCCATCTTTAACTCTATCTTAGCTCTTGTTTTCTAGAAGTATTTGTGACACTTTAATTAATCTTTTTCTAACACCACAGTGCTTATTTCCCCCCTGGAAAAATATATAATGAAATATTGTCAATCTTTAGTATTTCTACTGCATATGTGGCTTATGATTCTACAGCTTTGACTATGTTTGAAATAAAAGTGGTACAAGTATTTGGACTCTCTTGACCTGGGGGTCCCCAGTCATGGTTAACCCAACCTGGGCCCATTTGGGGCCCACTTATCCCACTGAGGACCCAGTTCTGAATTGTTTTGGGGTAGGTTGGACTCTGGCCCTTGTGGTCTCTTCCAACTCTATGATTCTATGATTCTAGGTCTAATGTTTGATTAGAGTTGATTACTTAAATAAGAAGCTATGGAGATCTTTAGAGCAGTAACTAAATTGGTAACCATTTTCTCATGGCTACTTTCTACACATAGTTTTAATAGGTTAGCTAGCAGAATTATTAAAGGAACAGCAGACAGTTTATACAAAACTCAAATTATCTGTTAAAGTTGCATATAATACCTTACAGAAAACAATAAACTAAAAAATACTTATGACCAGTATGTGCTGTTTCTGCAAGAAGTGTGTATGTTGAGCAATTGGTCTGACATGCAAACTTCATTAAGTGTAAATGCAGTGTTCATTATTAATGCATTCAGCAGTCCTATGAGATCCTGCTAAATAATTTTTATTGCAGATGCCATAAAATTGTATCACTTTTTGTGCCCTGCTTCTTAAAAATATACAAAACAAAACTAACAGTGCTGTTGTTATTAACTGAATTTCTGTGTGGAAGTGGAAAATTCAAAAGCATATGGGATATCTATGTATGGAGGGGGGGACGACAGTGAATTATTTGTGAATCAAAATAAAAAGTCAATGAAATGCTAATTAAAATATTAATGATAAATAAGTAATTCTGCTTCAACTATATATTTTGGGATTGATTACAGCTGCATTATATGACATTAGGGTGCTACTAAAAATGCATACAAGTTGGACACTTGTAACATCATAGTAATGTAATAGGGACTTAATTTTCACAGAGTCCCACTCTTTGAACAGCATCTCTTTAAACGTAGGTAGAAAGATAAATGCACATTCAGATTAAAAGCTGAAAGCTGATGTTACTTGTTGACAGCCCTTTAAAACACAATCACTTTCAATCCTTTCTTAGCAAACATTCTCCATCCCAATGACTGCTTTATCTCTCTCATTCCTGATAACGCACCAGCAGCCTGTTTTTGCAGTGTCAGAAAGACCAAGGTTTTGCTGTAAAATTCTGAAGATCGATTGTCATTGAGCGGTACAGAAAAACTATGATTGTCTCATGTATATGATTGCCAGCAGCAAAGTAATTACATAGACAAATAATAGTGTTTTCGACTATATATAATTTTGTTTGATATTTTTCTACCCTGTTATCAAGAACAATATGTTGTTGTTTAGACGAGGGCTTTTCAACTCCATTGCCAGTGTTATTTATTGGCATTATAAACAAAGATGTTAAAAACAGCTTAGAAGCAATTTTGGGGGTAATAAACATGGAGTGCTCTATAGCAGTGCTCTTTTTTCAGGAGGCAGGGGAAAGAGATTATAGCAACTTGATAAAATGGGTCTAAGTACCTGATAGAAAATTGTAGAATATATTTGTCTATAGGATACTGAGCTTTCTGAATATGACTTTGCAAACAGTAGCCAATGATGCCCAGTATCAAAGATGTGCATTTTCTTTGAGATAGCAAACCAAATATTCTCTTCTCTTCTATTGATGTGGGTGTCATTTAATGCCTTTTGCAAGGTCAGGGGTGAAACTAATGATAAATAAACCAATTCTGTAATATGAACATAATTGAGTTAAATGGGACTTCCAGATAAGTAACCTCAGTTTCACAACATACATATAAAGACTCTTATTACTTCCTAGAAAATATATTCCCAACTTTGTAAAGTTGGTGTCCCCCTTATTTATTTATTTTACTGCCCTTTATTCATAGAACTCAGGGTGGTTCACATATGTGGATAAACTGGGTACAATATCAGTAGGACAGAACTGGGGAAACTCCTCACTGGGGTAGAAATCATATATCAAACAAATGGAAAGCTCTTCAATCTGAGCAGACTGAAAGCAAAGAGTAACGTTACCGTAACTTCCATCATAGAGCTTCAGTATGCTGATGACAAGGTAGTGTGTGCATGCTCAGAGGATGACCTCCAAACCATCCTAAATATCTTCATAGCTGTCAACGTTTCCCTTTTTTAAAAGGGAAATTCCCTTATTCAGAATAGGATTCCTCACAAGAAAAGGGAAAAGTTGACAGCTATGAATATCTTCATAGAAGATTACGAAAAGCTTGTCCTGTCGCTCAACATCCAAAAAACAAAAGTGCTGCACCAACAAGTACAAATTAAGCCCTCTGCAGTGCCACAATCCAACTCAATGGTGTAACATTGGAAAATGTCAATCACTTCTCTACTTAGGCAGTTACCTTTCCACAAGGGTCAACACTGATGCCAAAATCCAGCATCACCTGAGCTATGTGAGTGCGGCTTTCTCCCAGTTGAATTGCAGAGTGTTTGAGGACTGGGACATTTGCAGGGAAACAAAAATGCTTGTTTACAAAGTTATTGTACTACCAACCTTACTGTATGCTTGTGAAACATGGACCACTTACAAACACCATCTCCAACTTCTCAAAAGATTCCATCAACGGTGTCTCTGAAAAATCTTATACATCACTTGGAAAGACAGGTGAACTAATATCAATGTACTGGATGAAGCAAATATCACCAGTGTTGAAGCAATGATTCTTCAACATCAACTTTGCTAGACTGGTCATATTGTGCGGATGCCTAATGATCGTCTTCCAAAGCAACTACTCTATTCTGAACTTAAAAATGGAAAGTGTAATGCTGGTGGTCAACAAAAGAGGTCTAAAGACTGTCTCAAGGCAAATGTTTAAAAAGGTAGTATAAACACAGACAACTGGGAAACACTGGCCTGCGAGCACTCCAATTGGAGAACAGCCTTTACCAAAGGTTTCATGGACTTTGAAGACACTCAAACTCAGAACGCAAGGGAGAAACATGCTAAGAAGAAGACATGCTTGGCAAATCCACACCGTGATCAACTCCCACCTGGCAACCAATGTCCCCACTGTGGAAGGACGTGTGGGTCCAGAATTGACATCCACAGTCACTTGCGGACTCATTGTTAAAACTGTGTTTATGGAAGACAATCTTACTCAACTATGAGTGATCGCCAAAGAGAAGGAGAATTGTTTCCCATTGGATTTGTACTGTGGGGCTCCAAGGTGCTCCATCTTGTCTTGTGAGAGAATTTCGAAAACAGGAAATATATATATATATAACGATGTATATTGTGTGTGTGTGTGTGTGTGTATATATATATATATATTTGCTTTCGTAGATTTTCACGGGTACAGGAATGCAGGTTTTGGTGTCCTCGGGTGTCTTCCCGTGTAAAAGTTGGGGTGTCTAGGCGACGTTTCGACGAGGTCTCACTCGTCATCTTCAGGCTGGTGCTTTCGGCTTCTTGTTACTGGAACAGAGCAGGATCTCAGTGTTTGAGTTCCTATAAATACTGTAGAGGGGGTGTGGTGTATAGCCTCCAATGTTCTGGGCAGAGAGGAAGTTCCCAGGCTAGTGTGCCTTTTCTTCTTTTGTTCCTTAATTACTTGAGAGATATCTTGAGTGATTTCTTGAGTGATATCCTGAGTACCACTTAGGTGGGTCATTAGGTGTGGATTAGTTGTTAAAGTCTTTGTGTCTTGACCTCTTGAACTGGATAAAATCCAGTTGGAAAACCAAGGGATCTATGAAATACCCTGCAAAGTCTGCCCAGCCACGTACATTGGACAAACAAACAGACGAATAAATGCACGTATCGCAGAACACAAGAATGCCGTCAAAAAAGAAGAAAAAACTTCCTCTCTTTTCCAACACATGAAAGAAACAGGACACGAAATTAATTTTGCAGATTCCAAATTGCTCTTTAACACGGAACATCACCACAAGAGAATAATCATGGAAGCCATCGAGATAGAGAAACACCCTCACAACATGAACAAGCGTGACGACACATCCCGCTTGCCAGACATCTGGAAATTAGCCCTCCCCACAAAAACTGACACCAGATCCAGAGGCACACAGAACGCCAACACCAATCAACCACACCAGACCCAAACCCAGACCCTCTCCACAGATGAATTACAGACACCATCCAGTAGCCAATCCATGGTGGCACCTCCGGATGCTGCACCCCCCTGCAATCCCTACACAGATCTGGCTGACACAAGCCACAAAACCACAGCTCGCCCCTATACACGAAGCCAAGCCAGAACACAACTAAGTACAGTACAGCCATCTTCTCAGGAAAACTCTTCACAAAGTTCAAGAGGTCAAGACACAAAGACTTTAACAACTAATCCACACCTAATGACCCACCTAAGTGGTACTCAGGATATCACTCAAGAAATCACTCAAGATATCTCTCAAGTAATTAAGGAACAAAAGAAGAAAAGGCACACTAGCCTGGGAACTTCCTCTCTGCCCAGAACATTGGAGGCTATACACCACACCCCCTCTACAGTATTTATAGGAACTCAAACACTGAGATCCTGCTCTGTTCCAGTAACAAGAAGCCGAAAGCACCAGCCTGAAGATGACGAGTGAGACCTCGTCGAAACGTCGCCTAGACACCCCAACTTTTACACGGGAAGACACCCGAGGACACCAAAACCTGCATATATATATATATAGAGAGAGAGAGAGAGAGAGAGAGAGAGTAAAATGCGGACTTGACTATGCTACCACTCAGTGGATTTGTAACTGGCTGACTGACCGAACCCAAAGGGTGCTCATCAATGGTTCCTCTTCATCCTGGAGAAGAGTGACTAGTGGGGTGCCACAGGGTTCTGTCTTGGGCCCGGTCTTATTCAACATCTTTATCAACAACATGGATGATGGACTCAAGGGCATCCTGATCAAATTTGCAGATGACACCAAACTGGGAGCGGTGGCTAACACCCCAGAGGACAGGATCACACTTCAAAACGACCTTGACAGATTAGTGAACTGGGCCAAAACAAACAAGATGAATTTTAACAGGGAGGAATGTAAAGTACTGCACTTGGGCAAAAAAAATGAGAGGAACAAATACAAGATGGGTGACACCTGGCTTGAGAGCAGTACATGTGAAAAGGATCTAGGAGTCTTGGTTGACCACAAACTTGACATGAGCCAACAGTGTGATGCGGCAGTTAAAAAAGCCAATGCAATTCTGGGCTGCATCAATAGGAGTATTGCATCTAGATCAAGGGAAGTAATAGTGCCACTGTATTCTGCTCTGGTGAGACCTCACCTGGAGTACTGTGTCCAGTTCTGGGCACCACGGTTCAAGAAGGACACGGACAAACTGGAACGTGTCCAGAGGAGGGCAACCAAAATGGTCAAAGGCCTGGAAACGATGCCTTATGAAGAACAGCTAAGGGAGCTGGGCATGTTTAGCCTGGAGAAGAGGAGGTTAAGGGGTGATAAGATAGCCATGTTCAAATATATAAAAGGATGTCACATAGAGGAGGGAGAAAGGTTGTTTTCTGCTGCTCCAGAGAAGCGGACACGGAGCAATGGTTCCAAACTACAAGAAAAAAGATTGCACCTAAACATTAGGAAGAACTTCCTGACAGTAAGAGCTGTTCGACAGTGGAATTTGCTGCCAAGGAGTGTGGTGGAGGTCTTTAAGCAGAGGCTTGACAACCATATGTCAGGAGTGCTCTGATGGTGTTTCCTGCTTAGCAGGGGGTTGGACTCGATGGCCCTTGTGGTCTCTTCCAACTCTATGATTCTATGATTCTATGTGGTCAATCAGCGCTGCATTGCTGTGGCCATTTTTTAGAAAACAAAAACATTTTTATTCCGTTTTCCAGAACATGCATATTTACAGAGAATTCTTTTTTTAAAAAATTGAGACATTGTCATTGAGGCATTCATAATTTGGTATACAGTATACTACCTCAAATAAATATTTTGCATTGTGTGAAAAATTTATTCAGTAAACATTGCTCAGTTCTGTCTAAACATTTTAGCTTCTGCCTTCCTTCTTTCACTCTAAGTAGCTTTTGTATTTGTACGTTTTTACTTCCCATTCTGTTATGAGTGGAATGTGAGCTGTTTTCTAATAGCTACATCACAATATCTTACTGTCAATGGTAATAAAGGACATTAGTTCTCATTGCTGTACAGGTATTTGTTATTATTGGTTAGTAGTATTCATCACTCTATTTTATTCCTTATTTAAGAGCCAAATTCTCTCACTTTTTTACAAACTCTCCACATATCTAGTGTCATGCCCTACTTTTCCTGAATTTATCATTTAAGTTTCCATTTATTTTGTGAAAGACTTAACATTGAAACATTGAAATGTGCATCACCATCAAGTTTGGGATGTACTTTTGGATACATATGCAATGTGAATTCCAGGAAAAACCATGCTAAATGGTTAGGTAGCACATACGGTCAGATGTGCATCCAGTTTCATCCACCAACAGGAAGAAATATGTTTTCACATCCAGATAGCCTTACTTGAATTGGTCAAAAGAAATTGGAATGGGAGTAGAGAGGAAAACTAAAAGGGTATACCCTTCTCTTTATTCTCATACTCATGACCTTCAGGGATGAGAGTAACACAAGACAGAGCAGGAAAATACTTCTATTTGCACTTCTTCCCTTTTTTATTTCAGAGTTTGGGATGTAATGAGGAAAAAGATTAGATGAAACAAACATTTTTATGTGCTCATTCATCCTTTACAGCCTGCTTTGGTCTCCACCATGCTGTATAACTTGGTGCTATCCACACACTTAGCTACCTCGCTGTTCACCCCATATCTCCACTTGATTTACAAATGGGTTTAAAATGTCAAAAAGCACCCAGCTCAATATATATCCTTGTATGACTCCACTCCTTATTTCCCTCTGCTGTGAAAACTGCCCATTTATACCTGCTTTCTGTTTCCTCTTTAACCAGTTACTGATCTATCAGAGTATGCCTTACAGTAGCATTTTATGGACAATCAGACTTCTGGACGGAATTGCTTGTTGTGAGTCAATCTTGTAATTATATTCATGGTCATGTGCAACCTGATGCAAGGTTTTATTCTAACATAAACATTTCCATCACTTTTCTCAGGCTTTCTTCCACTGCACAATCCTGTAGTTGTATATTCAACTATGAGATGAATTGTATAGCTCTCCGTTGCTCCTCCAGAGACCTTTTTACATGCCACTCACACTGGAGGTTACAGGCCTCCTATTGTGATAATCGTCTCTATTTGACTCTACCTTGTTAAACTGAGAAGTCTCTTTTCTTTCAGGTGTATTACAGATTGCGAGAGAGCTTTGTTTTCTATCTTTTTGCAGCTGTGAATAAAGTTTAGAAAATATGCCAAAGGGGAAGTATCATGTTCCACATTTATAAGTACAGTATAAGCAGCCATAACATAATGGAACATATTCAGTTTAACAGGTCTAAGGTTGTGTACATTCTGTGTTTTTAAGGCACATTCTTTTCTTTAAAGACTTCTGGGAACTGTAGTTTCTTAAGGATTCCTGAGAACTGTGCAAGGGATTAGAATGTGCTTTAACATCTGTACAGAGCTGTAGATCTAGTATGCCATTGCACTGTGATTGTCCTT
Source organism: Podarcis erhardii (assembly GCF_964252035.2). NCBI lineage: Eukaryota > Metazoa > Chordata > Lepidosauria > Squamata > Lacertidae > Podarcis > Podarcis erhardii. The sequence goes on along the minus strand of NC_138508.1, from coordinate 50,069,754 downwards.
CCCCTAAGACCATTATGAATTATATTGAATACCAGTGGGAGATCAACAGATAAGAAGAGCCATCTGTCTATATTTCAAACGTATTATCTGAAATAGTAGGCAAATAAATGATTATGGTTTTGATCTCCAAGTTCTCCCTGCCTCCATTCCAGCTAATGCTAAGCATCATATGTAAGTGGCTGCGACTTAAGTAAAAGCAAATCAGCTGGGAGTTATAAGAGGGAGAAGCTAGCTGGAGTAAGCGAGATATTAATGGATTTTATAGGTTTGTCACATTAGCTCAAGCACACTGAACATTTATCTTATTGACAACGACTTTCTGAGTAGAAGAACTAATTTATAAGAAGCCTGCATTTTCACTAAGTGTTTTGCCAGCCTGATGGTCAACAGCACATGTTGACCTTGCTGTTTGAGCTAGCAGAGAATTTGGAATTTCCCCATCAATTGGGTTTGGTGATTTTCCATAGGTCCCCAAAGTGCAAGCCACCTGAGCAACCTCTCAGAGTCTGCATTCATTTTCTCATTACATTACAGAGTGACCATAAGGAAAAGTCACATTGTTAAAACAACGGAAGGAAGAGTTTTTCAACAGTGTTGTTTGTGAAGGGGCCCATTAGGGGTATCATGAAGGGGCAGTCAATTGTCAGTTATTTAGGATGTGATCCAGGACTTAGAGCTGCTTAGAGTAGACCTGATGCACTCAATGGACCTGAAGTTATGCATGAAATTGGGTCTTGACTAACTTAAGTACCATTGATTTTATTGAGTTTTCTTTAAGTATCTTGAGTAAGAATCAATCCAATCCTTAATTTATTACAGATGTGTTTTTACTCCCAGGGGATTTCCTTAAGTGTCAAAATAAATTGCAAATCAATTTTCAGCACATTAATATACATGTCTTGTCTACTCAAAAGGAAGTCCCACTAACTTCAGTGAGGATTATCTCAGGTAAGTGCCTACAGAATAGCAACCGATGTGAATTATACAAAGGCTGTGTAAAAAAGCATTACTCTCCCCAATCCACCACCAAGTTATAATGAATTAAAAGAAATGTTCAAAAGTAACTGAGGTTGTGCAAAATCATTTGGGGAAAGAATTTCCTGAAGTTGAAAGAATGTTAATGAATGAAATGCAGTATTGCCCAACCATGGTTATCCTTATAAAAGGACATGTGTTCTTCTGAAACAAACATGACAGGAAATCCAAAACCCAAGGAAACTGGCAATACAAAGTTCTTTAGCAACAGAGGAGCACTCTGAGTATGTCTTTGAAGGGAAAGAAATAGTTGGAAAGCATGGTTTAGCAGATGTCTATGAATCAAGGGGTTATTAACCGTACAGGAATTAGAATGATTTGTCTGTTGTCATTTGGCAGAATACAATTTGATATAATATGCTGCAGTGCCTGGTGCAACAGTATGATTGAAGAAAAGACAAAAGGGAGAAAGGAGAATGAGTCATAATTAGTAGTTCATTGTTCTGCTCAATTGTAACATCTTTCAAAGTAAGACAGAACTTGAAATATGCAAATTGCTAAACTCAAAGACAACTAGTTGATCTTGTAGGAAACTATATTAGCTCTTCAGGATTTATTTAAGATCCCATTATGTAGCTGAGATCTAAGTGCCATTTGAAACAATATTATAAACTATTGCTATTAATGGCATAGTGCTAGGTGAGATGGAATGATTTTCCTTCCTAGCGCTGATATTTATGATGGCATGAAGCAATTAACCCTTTTCGTTCAATGCATAAGATTGAAACGGTTATTGGGGAATTTTACTGAAATCTTTAGTATATTCATAATAACCTGTGGTGCTGTGGGTTAAACCACAGAGCCTAGGACCTGCCGATCAGAAGGTCGGCGGTTCGAATCCCTGTGACGGGGTGAGCTCTTGGTCCCTGCTCCTGCCAACCTAGCAGTTCGAAAGCACGTCAAAGTGCAAGTAGATAAATAGGTACTGCTCTAGCGGGAAGGTAGACACCATTTCCATGCACTGCTCTGGTTTGCCAGAAGCGGATTAGTGATGCTGGCCACATGACCCGGAAGCTGTACGCCTGCTCCCTCGGCCAATAAAGCGAGATGAGCGTCGCAACCCCAGAGTCGGTCATGACTGGACTAATGGTCAGGGGTCCCTTTACCTTTACCTTTAAAAGGCAAAGCTCTTAAAACAACAACAACAACTCCTCTACTTTCTAATCAGTGGTTTAGCATGGCATGAACAGGGAGTACAGAACCTTCTTTTGTCTGAGGACCACATTTCCTTCTGGGCAATGTTCTAGGAGTTACATAGGAATGATGAGCCAGGGCAAGGAGCAATAGTGGATGGAACAATGAATGTGAATTTTAGCTTTGTACAGTAGGCTACTCTCTATCGTCCATCCAGGAAAACAAGAACCATTATCATAGTTCAATAACACATTCCTCAGATGCAAAATCATTCAAGCAGGGTGCAAAGCAGGATCTGTGAAGGCATTATGGCCTGATGAGAGAGTTTGTGGGTAGGGAGGGATACATCCTGGATCAAATCCCAAGAACTAGAAAGGCAAGCTGGGCCTAATGTTCCCTTCTTCAATTTTCTTCAGATGTATAAGTTCCTAGGTTACCTCAGCAACATGGGAGCAGCATCAGCACTTCTCCCTACTGTGATAAATTAGGAGAAGAATACATAAGATGTGCCAACTGAATCTGTATCAGTCCCTTAGCACATATGTTTTTGAGTGTAAGAAAGAGAAGAAAAAACCCTCTCAAAATCCTACTACCATTTCTATCTCTCCAATATCCAACCCACCCAACTGCCTTTCTCATAAAAAAAGAAACGAATTGCATCCTAATGAATTCCCATGACCTCTTAATTGTACAGTCACTAACATGGTTCAGCGGGCAGCCTCATTCAGGAAAGAAGTATTCACTAAATTTCAAAGCAAAGAAACAAGCCAAGTAACAATAGGTACAACACACTGCTACACCTTCATTTTGACTGAGCCGGTCATGATAAGTTGATAATTTCAGAATGTAAGATCTATAGCCCAGATCTGGACCTCATCCAACCTGATGTGAACAGATTGATTTATTCAGCTTTAATATATGACAGTTGTAACCATCATTTTCTGCCATGTGCCCCATTTAACATAAATTCAGGGCTGTAAGTCTAGATAACCCCTTTTGTCCACTGAATTTCCAAAGGCCCTTAAGGTGAACAAACAGTCAAAAAAAGTTCTATGTTACAGAATAGGGGAAAGAAAGAGTGAATAACAATTGGGCAGCTGCAGCTAGCTCGCACTACTTATTTATCTCAAAGTTTGCACAAAAATTACATAATGTAAGACAGCAGAATAGTATGTCAATGTGTTCTGAAAGGAAGTGGAGGGCTCATATACTTCCACAAAATATTTTTAAAGTGCCTATTCTTGACACATCTCTATCTGATATGCCAATTTATTCATGAGTCAATGTCTCAAGCTGTGGTGAGTCATTCTAATTGTCTGGAAATATATTTTGATTACTAACTTTTAGATAGCAAGATTTGTTCCGCAATCAATACATTCCATAACATCTCCACAATTGCCCAATACATATGTATATCACTGGGGTTCTATTACCTATTATTAATCAAAAACTCTGTCTTGCCTCCACTATATTTTAATTTTCTTACAAATTCACCATATTTATAGGAGAATGGCTCCTCTTGGTCTCTGTCACTAACAGAGAACTGAGAAATTATACATCCGTTTATGTTTAATACTGAAAATATATCTTTAAGCACTCTTTCTTGAGGATCATCTGGCCTTTCGTATACATTCTTCTATGAAAGAAACTTTTGATATTTCTACCAAGGCATCATAGTTAATGTTCTACAGATCATGGTGTATCATATTATTTCCTCATAGCCTATAATTAAATCACTTACTCCTAGCAGCATATTTCCTTGTAATGACCAAATTGGGTACTCTATTGACTCCTAAACAGAAATGCTTGTCAGTGTGATAGTGCTGTACTTTACTGTAGCTTCATTTAATTGAACTGAGAATGTTGCTATAATATAGATGCCATCCAATACAGGACTGACATTGCATTTAGTAGGATGTTCTGTACTAACAGACCGATCAGCAAAACCATTCAGTTAAAATACTTGGGGTTGTTCCCTGTGATCATAAGATCTATCACACCAGGAAATAAACATTTAATCCACTGTTGTTAGAAGAGCAAATATTTCGCTCAGGATACTCTATTTGTTCCTGGCTAACAGTGCAAGCTTATGCATGTCTCCTTTAAATTATGTCCCATTGAGTTCAAGAAGACTTATAGTTGGTTGGCAACCATCAGTCTCAGGAGACAATGGGGATGTGTGCCTTTGGGGGTGAAGTCAAGCTCTTGGAAGGTTGTAGCACCTCCTGTGGCTCTTAAGACAATAATGATTTAAACATACCTTCTATAATTATGGATATATAATGCATCTATGCATAAGACTGCCCTGGGTCTCTCTGTCCAGTGAGGAATAAAATATCATGAATCTGGTTTTGCAATAAATAAATAAATAAATAAATAATCAGATTAGAATAGGATGTGAGGCAAGTCACAGGTGGTGAGGATCAGCAGTAAAGCAGAGGTCAAAGGCAAGCCAAGATGTTGAACCAACAAGCAACATGACCCCTAAACTTTCCTTTTGAAGGACAGAGAGGGCACAGTATGCAATGTGCCAAGCAGCTCCCGAGACTTGCTGGTCCAATCAGCACTCCTAGAGAGATGTCTAGGTGATGGTTGTGCACAATGTCGGTGTTGCTGGAGGTGGGGTAGGTGCCAGCTCAGCATCAGATTTACTTCCCTCTGTCTCCTGTATGATGGGGAAGGTGTCTTGGCTAGAGAATTAGGGGGAGCATGCCTGGAGAGGAGGCACTTCAGGGAGTTTGCCTGAGCTTCCTTCAGAGGCTGGCTCTCCACCTGCTAACTAACTGGGACCCTCCCCATAAGAGCAGCATGATTCTGTACCATTGTTAAGAGCTTTACAAGTTAATGGACAGCAATGCAAAACACGACTTTGGTTAAATATTTGATGCTGCTGAAGCACAAACATCTCTTTATACGATGTAAGTTACAAAGCTAATACATATGACTGGACTGCCTCTCTCTACCCTTTGTTTTAATTGGAAATTTTCTGAATGTGCTTTGCATTTGGTCTCTGTCCATATCCAGATAAGAAAACAGCTGAGGGCTTAGGAGAGCCAAATCAATCAAGTACAAAATTGGGTTTGACTACAAGCTCCTTTTGCTTGAGAAGAAAGCTACCTCCAGTTCATCTGTCAGAGCTGCTCTCTATGAAATATTCAGTTCCACAGTTCTGACATTCTCAGGAGGTTCAATTCTTCTGTCTATTCTAATGCTGGAGAATGAATTAGCTATAACAGAGAAATGCTGAGACCATCAGTTGTTTTGTGTGTCAGTATAGGGCAGCTTAGCTGTAAACTGAAACAACTGGTTTCAGTTGTTTACTGGTTTTGTGGGGGGCACACACACTCAATAATTTTCTTCTTACTTTATGCAGCTTTTGCTACACTATTAATAATAATAAGTTTCTATTCTGACATGTTAAAAAGCAACAGGGTCAACTCAAGGAAGAGTCCTAGTTCTGCCAAGATTAATGGTAGCATAGGTGGTATATGGGACGCGGGTGGCGCTGTGGGTAAAACCTCAGCGCCTAGGACTTGCCGATCGCATGGTCAGCGGTTCGAATCCCCATGGCAGGGTGTGCTCCCATCATTCGGTCCCAGCGCCTGCCAACCTAGCAGTTCGAAAGCACCCCCGGGTGCAAGTAGATAAATAGGGACCGCTTACCAGCAGGAAGGTAAACGGCGTTCCGTGTGCTGCGCTGGCTCGCCAGATGCAGCTTGTCAAGCTGGCCACGTGACCCGGAAGTGTCTGCAGACAGCGCTGGCTCTCGGCCTATAGAGTGAGATGAGCGCACAACCCTAGAGTCTGGCAAGACTGGCCCGTATGGGCAGGGGTACCTTTACCTTTACCTTAGGTGGTATATATGTATTTTTTTTATAAAAAAAATCTATTAAGTTTTCTAATTTAATAAGGCCACATTAAAGGCCACATTAAAGACATTCTGAATTATAAAATAATCAAACAGTCCAAATATTAAGCCAAATCATAAATCTTTGTTTGACTTCCCATGCTCTGAGGTCGGAGGATTGCCATCATCTCACCTTTGCGCTTCTTTCTTAATTAGTCCAGGTAGTTCCCACAAATCAATCCAATGTTAATCCTTCGTTCGTTTTCACAGCCTCCGAGTTCATCCAGCAAGCGAGTTATATCAAAACAGTATGTTTCTGTGTGGGTGTTTATTTCTTTATGTGTCTTTCACTTTCACTTCTTCATGCCAGTAGTTATCCAGTACGACGCGTCCCAAAATGGAGGAAATCTGGCTTTCTGCCAATTGTTCCAGGCGTATGTCAAAACCTCTTCGTTTCATCTCATACCAGAACAGATAAGCCTATACTTTGGCTAGAAGCCTCAATTCCCATCTTCCGCTCCTAATAGTCCATCAGAATTGAATGCAAATTCGTAAATCTTTTCCACACAGTTAATAATTAGATCAAAATTATATCAATATTGCAGAATAGTACAGTCTCGCTTGCATACATATAGGTATTCAAACTTTCCAGGGGGATTTGCCAAGTGAAATAGCAAATGTGCTATTGTCCTTATCAAAAAGAAAAAAAAGGTGGCTCCCTCCCACCTTTCCGTTCTGACATACCCATTCCATAGTAAAGATAGTCCCTCTTCCACTCAAATCCTTTAGCTCCTCAGTGGCTGAATCAGTTGGCAGAGTAGTTTATCTCCCCTCACTCAGAGCATGCCTGATAATTAAGTCCGAATTATCATCTTAAAAAATAGGAGTTCATTCACTCATGGCGGTGACTTTGGAGAGTTGTTTTCCACCCAGCGCCCCCTTCCACCTCATTCCTACTGGATTGGGGACAGGTGTTGGGTAATCTGTGGGTGTTGGGTAATCTGTGGGTGAAGCTGCCCTCCCCCCGGTCCTGGGGTGGTGGTGGTTGGGAGGATGATTACTCCCATCTCAGCCTCAAAATATCCCATGCAAAACAGCTCAGATGTAATCAACAGCCTCCACCATGGCAAGCCAAACCGGAAGTGCAGCATAGGTGGTATATTGGGGTAAATCAGCATGTTAGCTTTTGTCCTTATCATACCTATTGCTGGGATCCAGATTGCTACTTAAGGTATACTCAAGACTTTAGCTAAAGCAGCAGCATTTTGTCCTTTTGCTAAAACATCAGAGGACCCCATGTCATATTGCAACTTATCTTTGAAAGCCCTCTCAGTCTCAAAAGGAGGAGATGTTGACATAGGGACAGCCTGAACAACGAATAAAGACACTGGGACTTGAGGACCAGCTGAAATATTTATAACCAGATGATAAATTCTGGAAGCAGAAACATCTATTTTGAGTAGTTCCTTTAATAACAAATCGTATAATTTTTGACTTCCAGAAGCTTGCTTCTTTATGAATTTTTAAGGAACCATGATGTGCATACTATTACAACACAAATGGTATGTTTTCATAATGCTTGTGTTTCGATTCACATATTGTTTTGGGAAGTGTAAATTATGTTACTAAATTTCTCCTTATTCATAACCTATGGGACTTAATTAACTTCTGAATATAGGATTGTGAAGTTAGATGGTTAACCAACTGGAATATTAGAGGACTATTAATGATGACAGCTCTCTTACAATATTTATATATTGCTACACTGAAAACCAGTGCACCAGTAGTACAGACTCTGCCACCTAACTTTGCAAGTCTAGAAGGATCTAATTCATAATGTATTTATTTATAATCTACTCAAGAAAGAAAGGCAGAACCACCAACAGTGTCATTTGATTACTGTTGCTTGCTTATAATGTCCAAGTGGTATATTTACATTATAATCTACAAATCATTAGTGGGTAAGTAAGTCAATAGGTCTGTGTGTGGAGAAATTTAATTGCACACTCTAGGTACAATGTGTGTCAGGGTAAATATACTGAAATTTGTATAAACTTTAAAACACATCTCACGTAAATTATTTTCTTTTTAAACCTTCATAAAACATGTGGTTTAGCTCTTTAAAATAATTAAGTGCTCAGCCTGAATTATGTCTAAAGCAAGATAGCTCATCAGGGAAAATGTGGATTGTTGTCTATTTTCATAACCCATGGTTATAATGATTATAGGTCAAAACCTGCTTGAGATTTTAAGTCATTAGTATATATATATTTTTAAAAAATGATAATTTAGATATGCAAATTGTAGTAATTGCTGTTGCTTCTTATAAGTAGCCTCATAATCATCCAGCCTTCCTACTGAGGTCAAGGTTTTTTATTTTAAAGCAATAAACTTCAAACATTTCAGTAGGGCAACTCATTTTCATAAAATTACAAATGAAATTTATATTGTCCACATGCAATATCTTCCAAACATAAGCACTGCTATTTCACTAATTGCCAGAGGAAACAATGGTATTGGGAGAGATATCTGTTTCCATGTGCCAGTGATAACAAGTTACTAACACACTTTGCTCTCAAACTCACTGCCTGTCCTCTTTCTTACCTGCTTTTTAAAAACTGTTTTGTGGGGCGGGTGGATACCTTGATGTTGTTTGCAATTGTTCTTCCATTGACATTCTTTGTAATTCAATGATATTATTTTAGTATGCCTTTTATAGGCTGGAGATGTGAACAGGATCCGTGGGAGTTTACCATGTACATATTGCATAAGAATAATAATCATGTTTTAAAATGTCTGCAGAAGCCTGAGCTGGATCTCCATTTTAAAACACTGCTTAAATTGGGTTTTAGAGCCAATTTTAATCAAAACAAAAAAGGAAAGGTTGGGTGAAATTTACAGCATAAGAAAGCCAAAACTGAGAGTATATGTGCTCAGTTTTTATTCCTATATTATTCTAATATTCAGCTCTTGTTCTATCCTGAACTATCACATTGTAGGTGGGAGCAATACTAGTCTAAATATATAAAGTAGTAGAGGTAATTCTGCACCTCTTTACCCTTGTGGAGTCTACAATGGTAAAGAACACACTCCTATTCACACAACCACTTCTGTCTACCTGAGGATAGGGATGGGTAAAGCTATTTCTTTACTTAGCTGGAGACCTGCATTACCAAATTTGAAGAAGTATGATTTTTGAAACATGATGTTTTGGTTTGCATATTGTTTCAGAAAGTGTGAATTGGATACATTTGCCTTTCAATGTGAACTGAACGAATCTTTCCCCGCATCCCTACCTGAGAAAATGGGTACCTTTGCACTTCTGCCCATCTTGCCTGTTTTGTGGCCCTTGCACCAAACTGAAACAAAACCTTTTAAATGCCTTTTCCCATTACCTTCTCCCAATGTATTGTTCTGAGAATGACAAAGACAGGGTTATGATACTGGGAAGCAATAAGCAGGTCCCAAGCAGCTATTCTTTCTCTTTCCAAGCTCTGAGCAGGCTCACTTTGCTACTCTGCCCATTTAGAGATGCTTAGATGTTAAATGTGATGTTAGCAATTATTAAGTCCCCACTGGAGACTTTCTATCTTAGAATATGAAGTGGTCAAATAATGGGATCCTCCTTATGGAAGGTCCTGGTTGCGTGCGGGCCCCTAGGACACCCCCGCAGGGTTTATTATTTAGGGGTGTAGCCCAAGTCTTAGCTTTCAGCCCTGGGATTATGCCAGGCTGTTTGGGCCAATCACATGAGGCAGCGTGATTCCCGGGGTCTATAAAAGCAGCAGCATGACGTAATTTGGGGCACTTGCTTTGCGCTGTCGGACACCCTCCCTCCCTCCCTAATGTTAGGTGTTGCTGCTTTGGCCTTGCTTTGGCTGGGTTGCCTGTTTTGGAACAGGGGCTGTGTAGGAATTTTTTCCATTTGGCAGATTGGCTATAGCCACTTGGTTTTCGCCTACCCTTTCAGCAATCGTCACAACTTTGTGAGGTTTGGCGGTTAGGCATTGGCTTATTGAAATGTGTGGGAAGGGAGGTGTGGTCATCACCTGCCCCTCCAGAAATAGGGTATTGAAGTAAAGGAATCTGGGGGTCCTGGATCTAGTCCGAAGTCCGCTTGAGGGGCTAGGGCCATGCCAGGACCACAGGAACCCAGGGGTGAGCTTCAGTTGGTCTTCATTGATGTTGCTCCCTATTTTGGTGTTTACCCTTTCAGACTATCAGCCAGAGAAGCGGGGAGTCAGTTATAGTCTGTTGCCAATGCCTAAGCTAATACTGCTCACTTTGCTGTAATCAATAAAGTTGTGGCCTAAAATTTGCCCAATAATTCAAACTAAAATATGTGTCCGTGTGAAGTTATTTACAGGGGAGGTATTGGGAGCCTTGAAGCACAAATGAGTCTGGGAATGCACAAGCTAAACTGTTCCTTATTTCATTTATCATGCCCCATGTTTTTGGATGGTTCCCCTTCTCTTGCTAGCAGAGAATGGGGAAGGAGAGAGTTTACCCTGCTTTGTCAAATGCATAGCAAATAAAATAGGATCTGGGAGGTTAAGTGGAAAAGGAGGACAAAGTTATCTTGCTTTAATCAACTTGGGGGGGGGGGCTTATTTATTTACACTTTGCCAAGCCCTCTTAATTGATAAACTCTATCCATGCATAACTTACATGGGACTTGCCTCTAAATAAACATGAATAGGCTTGCACACTAAGTTTCTGTAACTGAAAAAAGAGCTTCTTCAATGTCTCTGCTATCAGCATCATATGCAATCATAGAAAAACACTCTTGATTAGTTCTTCACATAACCTCCTCATTTATAGTCATTTAAAATAATGGACCCTGAGTGGGTGGTTTTTTGGGGGGAGGGGGTTGGTAACATCATACTGTAAAGCACTTATTCTCAGCATCTGTAGTTATGTAGAAAACCTTTCTCACATTGAAGAAGAAGCTGATTTTTGAGCCAAAATGAATGGAGTCCAAAGTGCAACTTGATTGTATGAATATAGAATATTAACTTAATAGGGAGACAGATATATTCCTTAAGAAAAATCTCCAATTCTAGAGAGGGAGGCATCGGTACCTGTGAAGTCCCTTTGTCCCCACTGCCCACGCTGGCCTCAGTGCAGATTTCTGGGCTGGATGTGGTACAGAGCAGGGCAGCAGCAAGGTTGAGCTGCACAGATTTACTAGTGACAGTACCACACTGTGAATCTATGGAGCCCTGCCCTCATCCTGCCCAGCCTCAGCCCCTTTCAGTTAAGCTATAGTGATGGCAGCGTCCCATCATGCCAGCCACTACTAGAGAGAGAAGAGAAAGGGAAATGAGGATTAGTGAGGGACCCTGATGTTTCTGAAAACTGTTTTTGAGAACAAGTTTATATGCCAATATTAGTGAGTTAATGCGCGTGCGCGCGCACACACACACAAAACACAGAACTCTTGAGCTGTTTCTTACTATTGAGTTCTAGGAACTGAACACTGTTCAGAGAAGAGCTCCATCTGACTTGAAAGGCATCTTACATGCTGTTTGGAAGCCCAAGCAGGTCTGTTTCAACTGTGAGGTTTGTGCTTTAGTGATAATGGAAGAAGTAGCTGTGTGTTCTGCTGGAAGTTAAATTAGTCCAAACGATGAAACTATGCATCAAACTTCTTCCAAAGCACACACATGGTACCAACTAGTCAATGTATTTTTATCTCCCCACCTCCCTCCCTCCCCTCTCTCTCTCTCTCTCTCTCTCTCTCTCTCTCACACACACACACACACACACACACACACACACACGTGCGCACAGAGAGGGATGGAACAAGACTCTCCTAAACTCCTGAAACCAGTAAAGGGTTAAAATTTAACTAAGCCCCTGGGTCCCCAGATGCACCACTGATGTCCAAGTCATTAAGCAAACAAAGGCAAAGATATGTAAGTCATTCTTACCAAGCAAACAAAACAAAAAACCCCACTTAATTTTTATTCCATCATTTGTGAACCTGTTTTTCATCTTATTTCAGAGCCACAATTCAGCAATATAAATTTACAGATAACTTTTTGCAAAGACATGATCTCATGCAAGTTTGTCAGTTTAAATCAACCTGAGTGCTGATGTTGGTTTTATTTACTCAAATATTTTCCAAGTAGGCTTTTACAACCTGAAAGTACTGTGCTATTGTCTACAAGGGTGATACAACTTTAGGAAGATTTATCAATAAAATATTTATTAAAATAAAAAGTAAGACACATAACATAAAAAATAACATTTGGTCACAAACCAGCCCTGTTCACTCGCGTTTGATTCCCCTCCACCCCAATTCTTTGAGTAACAAGTATCAGTTACTTAAACAATCTAGGACACTAGAAGCAAAATAGTATGAGGCAAGCTCAACGTTTATTCTTACATTAGCTCATCCAAAACTTTCTTCTTCAGATATTGAGAATTTCTATCTGATTCTTTCCTTACAGGCTTCATTAACTTAATCAACTCAGGGTAATTTATATCCATGCCAAATTATCATTTATTCTGTAACCGTCATTTATCTTAATGGCACCATTACCTCACTTTTAATCCCCACATTAGCTCTTTTAATAACTTTAAACAGAATCAGAATTCTGAATCTGAATGTGACATTCTTTAAAAGACCTTCAGGCACCATGAATATTTTTTTTTTCCTTTTATTGATCAGCCAACTTCTGCTCTTCTATTTATTTAAAGTGGGAAATTAGGATAAGTCCCCAAACAGCTAGATTTTAATTTAGAGAGTGTGGTGTGGCATAACTGTATTTGGAGAGCATTACTCTTGCATTTATTTGTTTTTTTTATTGACAGAGATTTTCCCTTTCACTCAAAGCTAAACTCAACTTTACATGTTATTTTTAACAAAGAACTAGTAAAGGTACCTGAACCTTGTAATTACACATTGCTGGAAGTAAATAAGCGCCACAAATCACTCCCATTGTGACCTATACTATTTGGGCTACAAAGGCACCTACCACATTCATGCCTGTTGAAAACCCAGTGTTCTGAATAGCTTTACCTGGCTGTGCACCAAGGATCAATGCATGCCCTGTTCTTTGACCTTTCCAGCCAATCAGCCACAATGCCTTGTGGGAGTCTGGCACTTGCCACCATCCCTGGTCTCATTAACCTTGAGCAGGTGAGTCAAATAGTTCTCATATGTGTTCTGGCACTAGACCCCGAGCTCAAAAAAATCACAGAGAGGCTGATCTATGGAATCAGTCTTTGACACTCTACTGCAATTGGTAATATTCAGTCACATCAAGGTTGCTTTTTTTGTTTTTTTGTTTTGTGCCTGTGGTGGTGTGGGGTGTATGGGGTGTTAGGGGAATAGTAGCAATGTTTCTGGAGTAGTTTGTTCACCTTTTGCCCCACCCCACACTCAGATCTCACGTGTGACTCCTAGAAGCCGTAAGTGTGTGACTGTGGCCACACCCTGGAAAATGGCTTTGACTGGCCAGCTGAAGCAAGTGAGGGTAGCTGATGGGTCTCAAACCCTTGGTGAGTTAGGGACTTCACATATTAGTACAGGGTTTGGCAGGTTGAGCACATGACACCAATAGTGAGTCCAATGGTCAAGAAGGCGGTTTGTGCACATGTTGTAGAGGAAAGTGAGGGTCAGGTGGCACTCTTCAACCTGGGAAAGTAGTCCAGCAAGGAGAAGGAAAACTCTCATCCTAAACCAACACTGCTTTGCAGGATATCTTCATGAGAAGAAAAGGCTAAGGAGAAAACCCTACACAAATCCAGAGTGGAGTCCCTAATATGGTTGGATAGCACCTTGCATGCCTCTCTCCGGCAACTCCGGCAGCCAAGCTGATGCCAGACAGATAGCTTCCACTTTCCTATGAACCACATCAGTGAGGCCGAGAGGAGGGGTCTTGTTGTCTGGGGAGCCCACCTGCTAATGCAGCAGTTTGACTTCACTTCCGGAGATGCACTCAATTGTCTCTTGAGAAGATGGCAGCCAATGATCAATGAATGTGTGTTGTTTTATCAGTTTTATCAGTGCATTAGTATTCATAGAATCCTAGGATTAGACATGAGGTCCTGGGCTCCCAAATGCTAGAGCCCAAATAAGCAGCAAGTATTGGAATTTGAAGAAAAATTACAGTATTCCTGCTGAAAGTGCATTGTAGAGGTATATGGCTTTTGGCTTGGGTCTCACGTTGCCAGGTTGTTTTGGAATGTTTCTTTGTTCTACCTATGAACTGCTTTCACCTTCTAAGTTATGTACATATCACCATACATTACCCAAGCTCTTTTCACAATCCTGTGATTCAAAGTAGCAAACACTGGGCCCAATCAATGTGCACTTTTAATTTCTGGAAATAAAACAATATCTAGCAATGTTCTGTGCTGAGTGTGACACTTTCAATTTAAGTCGGACATGGGTGAATTATAATGAATAATGAAAATACAAGAATTGTTCCAATTGACTTTTTTTGTTTTGTTTTTGAAGAATCCAGAAAATGTGCCTTGAGTCAATTGACTTACAGGTATTAAATGGCTATAAATTACATTAAGTAATGTTAAGTCTGAGTTAATTCTACATAAGCAAAGAAATCCAATTAGGCTGAAACTATGTCCTTTCTGCAGCTCATCCTGTTGTCACTATGTATTGGAAATTATATTATTCTTCATCCAAAGGCTTGCAAATGGTTCAACTTATGACTTAAGGGAGGATTGAGACAACTAGATTTTTTCCTTCAAGTGCTAATTTTTTCATCTGCCAAAGCACTATTCAGGAATCATTATGTGTCTAAACAACTCTTCAGGAGGGAACCACAGGGGTGTGCATGCTGTCCCCATCCCAATAGCTCCATCTGCTCCCAGACCCTCCAAGTGTCTCTATTTTCCAGTGAGGTCCCTGATTTAGAGAAGCCATCCCAGTTTCTGATTTGATCCTGGAATGTCCTGCTTTTCCTGAGGTGTTCCTATTTTCATTGGAGAAATGGTGGAGGGTATGGAGTTATCCAACTGCCGAGCTGTCTGAAGGTAATCCTGTATAGGGAAGGTTTAAAAAAAAAAATTAATGTTTTATTATGTTTTTATATATGTTGGAAGCCACCCAGAGTGCTGGGGCAACCCAGAAAGATGTGTGGGGTATAAATACAATGGCACCTCGGGTTAAGTATTTAATTCATTCCGGAGGTCTGTACTTAACCTGAAACTGTTCTTAACCTGAAACACCACTTTAGTTAAGGGGCCTCCTCCTGCCGCCGCACTGCCAGAGCCTGATTTCTGTTCTCATCCTGAAGCAAAGTTCTTAACCTGAAGCACTATTTCTGGGTTAGCGGAGTCTCTAACCTGAAGCGTATGTAACCTGAAGCGTATGTAACCTGAGGTACCACTGTAGTATAATTATCATTGTGGAATGGGGCATCCCTATTTTCATTGGAGAAATGTTGGAGGGTATGCACTCCTCAGCTCCTCTGTTATCATGATTCCCTACCACAAGGCGGCTGCCAAGCATATTCAGTTGAAAACATTAAAGCCCCATCTGCATTATACGTTTACAGCGGCATCATACCACTAGAAGATTCCTGGGCACTGGGAGAAGAGAGAAGAGAGCTCAGGGAGAAGAGAGTTTTGATATCAACCATGGCTAAAACTGTGTACTGATTTCCATTAATCCAAGGCCTGGAAAATCTATTCCCACAGGAATGCATTGACTTAAGAATTCTCAGTTGCACTGCCATGTTACCTGCATCAGTTAGGCATACTTTTAGTAACCAAGCTGGTAAAGCATGAGTGGGAAAACATTTTCTATGTTGATCAGGGTTGGAATTAACGGTGGGCAGAGCCCCAGGGCCACAGAGTATTCTCTGTTGATACCTGCCCTTCCTCCCCTCTAAAAATAGATTTATGGATTGGTGCTCTGAGCAGTGCTAGGCAGCTGTGTCTAGGCACTATTTTAATTTCCCACATTGCATCTAATATGGCATCATTTCAAGGCACTGTGGTAAATTCACAAGGCAGCTAGGCCCAGCTGTTTAACGGCCAAGTGGCTTTTTATTCAGAGCCCCCTGAAACCTTAAGGCAGCCCTGCTATCCAGGATTACTATACCAAATGTTTCTATGCACGTTATCAGTTCCATGAGAACCAGTGTGGTGTAGTGGTTAAGAGCGATAGACTCGTAATCTGGTGAACCAGGTTCGATTCCCCGCTCCTCCACATGCAGCTGCTGGGTGACCTTGGGCTAGTCACACTTCTCTGAAGTCTCTCAGCCCCACTCACCTCACAGAGTGTTTGTTGTGGGGGAGGAAGGGAAAGGAGAATGTTAGCCGCTTTGAGACTCCTTCGGGTAGTGATAAAGCGGGATATCAAATCCAAACTCCATGTGAGAACAGCTATTTCTGTGCTGGGGCCAAAGAGTCTATCTTCATGACCTCGACTGTAAGACTATGACAAAACTTGTTAACCTTAACATTGTATTAGGAAAAGCTCGCTAGTCTGACGATATGGTTTGTTATCCATTGTGCAAAACCTCTGCAGAACTATTTTGAAGACTGATGTGAAGATATTTAGAGAAGATTAGTGTAGTTAAGGAAAAGATAGTCATTGTAGTTTGAGGCAAGGAATATCATGCCTCATTAACCTATCAGAATGCTTTGAGGGTATTTTTGCTGTACCAGGCAAAGGAAGTGGTATATATCAAGTATTGTGCATGGATTTTTCTGACAGTGGTTGATAAAGCTTCATATTGGAATCTAATGTATAAGCTGCAGAGTTATGGAATACTGTAAATGGAAAGTTGGCCTCTGGGATTAGAACTTTATGCAGTGCCAAAGAGAAAAAGCATAAACACAGGCTTTTAAGGTTGAAAAAAGAGAGAGAGAGGAAAAAAGATGTTAAGGTAGAAAGCACATTTGTGTCTTGAAAGTTTCTTATTATAGAGCATCATTTTAACTAGAAAGGGCACAACAGGTTTTTCCATTAGAAATCCCAAGAGGCCAATTGAAGAGGCCATCATCACCACTGATGCCAAAACATTTAAGGTGGGGGGAATTAGCAATACATATATTTTTAACTAAAGAGAATGAAATGAAGGTCAGTGGTTGATAAGAACACTGTTTTTTTCATTCTGCACTTCCCCATGGTATTAGTTCAAACTGTGGAGACAGGGACTCCGATCAGAGCAGGCACTATATTACTCTGTGTCCTCATTTACAGATGAGCAAGAGCAACACTATTGCATGTGGTGCTATTCCTGGGAATGGATGAGTGCTACCCCTTCTCTCATCTATCTACAATTTACTTAAGCTCCCAGGTAGGTAATCCTGACAAGGAGAAGTTTCTAATAGCTACTATATTTTGCTATTCCTAGACCAAACAGAAAAGTCTTCTGATCTAGACATAGAATATATGGTACCTAATTTTTTAAAGGCCTAGAAGTAAGATTTTAACAATCTTTTTTTTTTTTTTTTTTTTTACAGTTTAGAAATGGCAAAATCTCATGCATTGCAAGAAATTGCCATCTTCTCCAAAACACACAAACACAAATTCCTGAAAAGGTGAAAGGTAAAAACAGGATAGGTAGTTGTTTTCAAGTCGCAGTGGCCAGGAAAACTA
This sequence comes from Podarcis erhardii, assembly GCF_964252035.2. Lineage (NCBI taxonomy): Eukaryota > Metazoa > Chordata > Lepidosauria > Squamata > Lacertidae > Podarcis > Podarcis erhardii. The sequence continues at coordinate 50,052,154 of NC_138508.1, read as the reverse complement.
CCTGTCTATTAGCATGTTTGTTTGTTTATTTGTTTGTTTCAGAGTTAGAAGAAAAAGAGAAGGTACAATTATGCAAGTCTTATTGATTGTCCAAAATTGCTATATGTCAGGACCTCATACTAGGAACATTATATCTGGGCCAGGTGTAGGAAAACAGGTATTTAAAAATAGTATTATATTTGTCAGGACATCATACCTGTGTAAACATAACTCATTCTTTTCAAATACTTTGTTTGACTCAATCAATACACAATCTATACATCCCACAACATCAAAAAGTCTTATAGTAAGAGTTTTGTTTGTTTGTTTTTAAAAGTCATATAAAGCTGTTTAATATTTATATTGCTCAGCTGGAATAGTAAATATAAGGATGACTGATAAAAGGAATAGATAATTCAACTGGTGCTAAGCTGGTTGTCCATTACATTTGAAAACTTACTCTCAGCTTTCCCTTAATGCATTAATTACATACCTTCATAGTCAATTCCCAACTCTTTTTATTTATTGTGTTACCAAGTTCTACTAGTTTATACTTTCTCTAAACCTTTTGCCTTCCTTTAAGCATAGCTGTTAATTTAATGGCATTGAATTCATTCCACACCTTCCTTCGTAGATTTAGGGTTGCCATACATTCTGAATCTCCCGGACGTTGCTGGGATTCAACTGTCAGAAACAGTGTCCGGGTGGAAATCGCTTAAATGTCTGGGAAAATCCAGATGTATGGCAACCCATGTCAGAAGTGTAAATTTTGGGGCGAATTTCCTTAAGAATAGATGAAAAGCTTCTTTCTGTGTGTATGTCCAGATATTCACTTTTTGAAATATTAGGCTTCTGATATTTCCCCCCATTTATTCTGGCTAGTTACATAAATTATCTATCTCAAATGTAGCAAAACAGCACAAGGTGCACTTTTTACCAGTCCTCTGCCTTGTGAAATGCTCCTCATAATATTCTCCAGCAACTCTCCTTGTATCACACACATTTAAATCCATCCAAAGGCTAAAGTTAGAAATGGTTGTGGCTGATCCATAGCTTCAATATATGTTGTGCTGAAATGCTGTAAGGCACTGAAGAACCCTTTTCAACCCAAGGCTCATATTCTCTCTTTTTTTTTTTTTTAAAATAATTTTTATTGATTTTACAACATAAACAAAAAACAAATAAACATAACACGACTTCCCCAAACCTCCCCTTCACTGCATCCATATTTTAAAATTTTTAGCAATTCTTCATCCCATTTTTATATTTAATTCTCTTAAAAAAAAAAAAAAAAAAAAATTCTATTTTATAAATTTCAATTTATAGCTGTAATTCTTTGTATCCAATCCCTTGACATCTTAACATTCCGAAATTTTACAACAATTTTTAAGATAGATTTTAAATTTTTTCCAGTCCTCCTCCACTGTCTCTTTCCTCTGGTCACGGATTCTGCCGGTCATCTCTGCCAGTCCCATAAATTCAGTCACCTTGGTCTGCCATTCTTCCAGAGTAGGTAATTCTTTAGTCTTCCAATACTTCGCCAAAAGGATTCTTGCTGCTGTTGTTGCATACATAAAAAAGGTCCTATCTTTCTTTGGTACCAATTGGCCGACCATGCCCAGGAGAAAAGCCTCCGGTTTCTTTACAAATGTCCACTTAAGGATTTTCTTAATTTCATTATAGATCATTTCCCAGTAGGCCTTAATCTTTGGGCAGGTCCACCAAAGGTGATAAAAAGTTCCTTCACATTCATTACACTTCCAACAGTTGTTATTGGGCAAATGATATATCTTTGCAAGCTTGACTGGGGTCATGTACCACCTATAGATCATTTTCATTATGTTCTCTTTCAGGGCACTGCATGCCGTAAATTTAATACCTGTGGTCCATAACTGCTCCCAGTCAGCAAACATAATATCATGACCAATATCCTGTGCCCACTTAATCATGGCTGATTTAACCGTTTCATCCTGTGTATTCCATTTTAGCAGCAGATTGTACATTCTAGACAAATTCTTAGTATTGGGTTCTAGCAATTCTGTTTCTAACTTTGACCTCTCCTTCTGAAATCCTAGTTTTCTGTCCTGCTTAAAAGTTTCATTGATCTGGAAATAATGTAACCAATCTCGGACTTTAGGTTTCAATTTCTCAAAACTCTGTAGTTTCAACTTTTCACCATCATATTCTATAATTTCACAATATTTTGGCCAATCTGTATCCATGTTCAGTCTTTTTACCGCCTTGGCTTCCATTGGTGACAACCACCTGGGGGTTTTACCCAACTGAAGAGTTGCAGAGACATTTTTGTTACTGGGTAGCTCTTCCACCGACTGCACCAAGTTGTTGTTCCTCCTCGGTCGGTGCTCGGTTCAGTCCAAATGATAGATTTGAAATGTCCGGTACTTCCCCCTCACTAACAGTTCCTTTCTGAAGATCCTCTTGATTTCTTTCCAAAAAGAGTTCTTTATCCTGGTTTGTTTTTATTTTAATTTTCTTCCCTTTAAAGTTAAAGGACAGCCCTTGTGGAAATTCCCACCTGAATGGGATATTATTCTGTTTAAGTAGATCAACTAATTCTTTAAATTGAGATCTGACCTCCAAAAAATATTTAGGAATATCCTTGAAAATCTGGATCTGAGAATTTTTAATGACCAAGGCCTTCTGGAAATGTAGGTTTAGTATTTTGTCTCTTTGTTCCTTTGATCCCAGGGTAATTAAACAGTCTCTTGGCTTCTTCCCTTGCTTTCTGCCAATCCGAAAGGCTGAGGTTATCACAAATTCATCTTCTTCTCCATCTAACTCATCGTTCCAAAAGTCTTGAAATTTATCTGTGAGGAATTCCCCAAGCTTGTCCTCTTCCTCTTCTGGAACCAGTCTTAATTTCAGGTTCTTGCTTTTCCTTTCCAGTTCTAGTAGGGCTAATGCTGTATCATGTTCATGTACTTTTTTTGCAATAGGCGCAAATTTTCCTTTGGTTTCTTCGGCAGTAGACCTAGCACTCTCAGCTATTCTCCTTGTTTCCGTAGACTCTTGAACCAAACGGTTTATAGAATCTGTATTAGATGAGATTGTTGTTGTGTTCAGGTCTAGTCTTGTTGTCAACTCCGTCAGTTTCTTAGAATTCTCTGTAGACTGTTTAGTAAGTTCTGCAGATTGCTTGGTGAGTACTTCTAATGACTGATTTATTTTGAGCAGAGCCTGTGTCATTGACTCCATTGATGCTGCTGTTATTTTTTCTTGTGCAGCTGCTGCTCCTGATAAAGAGCCTCTTTTTTGAGCTTGTTTTTGAGCCTGCTTTGTTTTACTTCTTGTTGAAATCTCTTCTGGCGGGTTGCTCATAACTCAAGGTCATTCACACAGGAAAGTTGCAAGTGGAAAATCCCGCTGGATACACCGTAATACAACTAAAGCCCTCTAGAGGAGGAAATTGTAACCATCCAAAGGCACCCACAACAAAGAAACAGAAAGTCCAAAGGCAAAAGTCCCACTAAGAGTCTTTAATTTGTAGCACTTTACTGTTAAAATTGTAATCCACCAAAGTCCCGTTAATATGTTTCAAATAAGTCTTATTTTGTAGCCACTGTCTTTTGACAGCTCACTTGACAGTTCCTTTTTCAGGCGATCGCTGCTCCGGCAGCCTGACCAGAAGTGTCAGCAGCAGAGGTTTTTTATTCCTTATCCCTTTCTTTTGCAGGTTAAATTAATTCTGTTTCCTCCCCCCCTTCTCCTGCACAACAGGGGGGAGATCCTTTCGATGTCCGGTTTAATAAAAGTTAAAAAGAAAGTCCATTTAAACACAGCTCAGTCTTTTCATTGCTCCGTTAATCATGCAGATCCGGGAGGCTGACTTCCTTAATTTTTGCCTTCCCGTTTTCAGCCAAATCTTCTAAATTTTTAAGTCCCGTTTTAATTTTGCGTTCTTACTCACGGGTATTGTTGTTGCCAATCTTTAGTTTCAGAAAGGAATCGGCGCTCTCCGTTAATGGCGACGCGGCTTCACTCCGTAAGCTGGGTAGCGATCCTCAGCACCGCGCTCACCCCGATGCCGCTCCGGAGCCTTTAAAAAGGCTCTTTCACGATGCCGGGGGGGCGCAAAGGTGCCCACCGAATCTCCTTGCTCACAGGCTTCAGCGCCTGTGATTTTAGGGGTCCCCCGCTTGCCGTAGCGGGTAAGACCCGAACTTACGGAGCAGTCCTGCCTCGGAGCTCGAGGCTAGGACCGCCATCAAACGCTGGCGCCGACCGGAAGTCCCAAGGCTCATATTCTCTCATGGGCAACTTTAAGAGGGGGCACATATCAGTAGTAGGTGGCACTAAAGTCAAAAGTGGGCAGGGAAATAGATGCTGCTCTTACATTTGAACTGTTTGCTGTATTTCTCTCGTGCAGATTCACAAGTTTCTCCACACACCCACAACTTCTCATCCTCGATTCAGGCAAGCAAGAGGACACCTCAAGGACACATTCCAGTTAGAAAAAAGCACTAGAAGAGTGGCTAGGAAAGGACCATTAAGGAGTATAGCCTAAGGAATGTCCTGGGAGCCTGATAGAGAGGTCTTGAGGGCCACATTCATACTATGCTTTCTTGCTTCTGCTGTATGGATATGGATGGGAACAATGTCAGATGGAAAGAGGAGTTTTCTTCTTCATCTTCCTGCCATGTAACCTATGTGTTGGAGGCTACATTTTGAAGAGTAAGCCAGATGTAGGAAGAGCAGGTTTTAATTTCTGTTCCAAGGGTTCAGAGCAAGATCCTTTGCCAAATATGGTACTCTTCATAAGGCCTCTAGTTTAGAATGTGGACTTGGATTATAGGAATTCAAGGTTTAAAATAGCAATGAGTTTGTAATGTAGTACCAGTTCAGAGCACTAAAGCCAATGCCTCAAGTAAATCTCAGAAGTAATCAATATTTTCTATACTATAATAATAATAATAATAATAATAATAATAATAATAATAATTTATTATTTGTACCCCGCCCATCTGGCTGGGTTTCCCCAGCCACTCTGGGCGGCTTCCAACAAAGATGAAAGATACATTAAAATGTCACATATTAAAAACTTCCCTGAACAGGGCTGCCTGCAGATGTCTTCTGAATGTCAGGTAGATGTTTATCGCTTTGACATCTGATGGGAGGGCGTTCCACAGGGCGGGCGCCACTACCGAGAAGGCCCTCTGCCTGGTTCCCTGTAACTTGGCCTCTCGCAGTGAGGGAACCACCAGAAGGCCCTCGGAGCTGGACCTCAGTGTCCGGGCAGAACGATTACATTTTCAGCTGGCATTTCACAGCACAGAAATAATAGTGAACTTGGTTGAGCCTGTTGCTTTAAAAAGTCTCTCTTAAAATATCATTAAAGTGCTCTTTCTCACACTTTTTGAGGAAAAGAATTAGAGAAATTGTCAGAGATTAATGTTTTAGCATAAAAAAAGCCAAGAAATCTGACACGGTGGGTTGAGCAGAAGCCAAAGTACAAGAAGCAAAGTGAGCCGTGAAAAGACATCTTTTCAATTTGGCCTATATGAGAAAATAATCATTTACCACTTGTGTAAAATGACTAAATCCTTCATTCATAAAAAGGCAATCTGGAGGATGAAAAGGGTGTGCTTTAGGGCGCTGAGATATTTTTCTTGTTAATTAAAACATTAGCAAAGATCCAGACTGTGCACAATAAAGCCCAAGTACAACAGGATTAAATTTTCAGAAATGAGCAAAGGAAATTAGTCTGGGTAGAAATGTACAAATAATTCATGTGAAAAATTGAATATCTGATTTTGCTAATAAATCCCCAATAATGAGGACTCATCTTAATGGCAAAGTTTAATCAAACGCTCTGTACTATATATAGAATAACACTGACTGAACATTTAATTGGGGGGAAAGTGAATGTCATCTGTTGGCTGTTAATACTAGAACTTGCCTTAGATATTATAATTATTTCCAGTACTTTCCATAAATGCACATTTTTGCCCTTTTTTCACTTTCACCTCATTTACATAATTCTGTGCATAAAAGCCAATTGTTCATAAATGTTACATACTTTACACATCCTTAGATAATCTATCTGGCCATGAATTTTCCATATAAGTGCCTATTTAAAACACTACTATGTCTAAGAGATGAAGATAACTTTAACCAGATTTTTATTTACCTCTTTCTTTCGATTCCATGGTGTTAGCAGCCCGAAGCACAGAGCATGCTTTTGGAAAATAAAGCCCTTTCAAAATGCAAATTATAGATGCTGGTGAGATAGTGAAAGATAATGGCTGTGTGCAGTTTTTCTTCAGCAAATGCAAATGTTAAAGATGGTAGCTAAAATTTAATAATACTGCTTGGCAGAAGAATAGAGGAAAAGCATCAAATGAAACTGAACACTGTATTCATAACACAGCCAACCCATAGGCCTCTTTAGGCATAATGCCTGAATTGGACATGTAAATATGAATGGGAACTTAAAAGGGCATTCACACTACAGCTGGTTGCTCCCCATATCCCCACACCTACTGGCCACCCTATGCTCCTCCTTGACCTTCCCATATGGAGCAGAATGGACTTAAGAAGGCTTTCAAGTAGATATGGAAGAATGGGCTTAGAAATCGTGGTGTGACTGGGAACCCTGCATAGGCTTATATTTCAAAAACCTATGTGTAAAGATTGAAAAGCAAATGTTTGGCAAATGCTCTGTTTGTTTATCTTAGAGTTGATGTTACCTTAAAAAGAGAACAAAGCATGGTCTTAGTATTCTTCTTGGTCTTGGATTGCCAAGAGGCAATGTGTGTGGAAGGCCCAAGAGTAAGAAGAAGAGAAAGAAATAAATAAAAAGGTCTGTCACTCTGAAATTCCTTTCCACCCACAATCTTCTACTTCCTGGATTTTCCCTTTACATCAGGGATTTCTGGGAGGAAAACAAAAGAAAAGCAATATCCAAGGCATGTCATGGGAGCTGGGCAAGTTACCTCAGTGAAAATGAATATGGAATGTGGTTCCAAGTAAACTAGCTCCAGAGCACAAGCAGAGAACAAATCCAATTTTTCTAAGCAATAAGAATTTCATTATCATTACCATCAGCAATAATAATCAAGAACAACGTGTTCTCTTTTTGCGAAACACCTATCATGGAACAATGATTTATAGATCATCATGATTACTGTGTTTTTCTTTTGCTCATTCAGTGAGCAGCATAAAAAGAATTTCCAGAACTGAAGCATCTCTATTCTACTGTTAGAGTGAAAAACAGCTATGCATTTTTGTTCTTGTCTTACCTATATGAATACCTAGGAGGGGCTGTTTTGTGAAGTTAGTGCATCTGCCAGTACAATCTTAAGCATGTCTACTCAGAAGTAAACCCCTGGGACTCTCCTTAGGTAAGTGTGCATAAAATTGCAACCTGAACCTCTGCAATTTTGCACCAATTTCCATAAAGCTCTATGAATTTTACGTCACATAATACTATAGCATTGTTATGTTACTTGCATGAACATAACAAAGTTGCATGTCTTTCAAGTATAAGGGGAACAAATGATAAAAGGCACCCAATAAATGACTTTCTATTGTTAAAATGTGGTTCAAGTTATTTTTTTTGGCAATAGATATGTAAGCTTACTTATCTTTTACTTCTATTCATAATACAAATTTCTGTTAGCCTAGTGAACCTTTTATCTCATGGTTCATTTCCTTTCTTATTTCAGAAACACACACACACACACACATACAAATCTGAAAAATACTGTAATTATGTCAAAATGTTTGTAGCCTAAATGTAGAACATTTGTGATTTCAAACAGAAGGTGTATCTTGTAAGTGATAGCTGTCATTCCTCAGAATTGATGCAGGGTAAAAATGATTTGTGTGCAGATGTGCAAGTGTGTATGGGCTTCATATCTCTCTTTCCTATTAGCTTGGGAAGATTTTTCAATCAGTAATTTATATTTTATAACTCCTTAGGGTGATTACTTTGCCATTTTGTGGTAGGTTGGCTGCAAAAAGTTTCTCAGACTAACTTATCACATAGGTCTAAAAAGCCTTTGAGCTCAGCATAAATTGGGAAGGTGGAAGTGTTGTACTTTGCTGATAATGAAATATGCAATTACAATGTGCTGCTGTCAATGTAATGCACATGGTCACAAAATTCACGGATGCTATCCGAGTAGGAATCCTATCTTTAAAATGCAGGAAGTTATATTTGGCTTTCCTGGAATATTATATACTGTATTTCCAAAAATAAAAGTTGTTAGCAATGCAAAAACAATATAATCTGAATACTTACTGTATTTCTTCTTCATTTCTTCTATTTTTATCTAGCTAAAAATCAACAGAAAAAAATCACAGTTCTATAAAGACAAATTGTAGACAGTCTTTCCAAAGATCATCACATTGGTTTTTGAATAATTTATGGTTAATTTTTCTTCCTTGCAAAGTCACTGAGTTTGAGTTTGCATAATGTGGGTATAAGACAGTTGGATCATATCATCAGCAATAAGGGGAAAAGAAAGCTTATAGGAGTCAACTGAAGAGGGGGGAAGTCTAGCTTTGAAATTATGTCGTTATGAGAGAAATTGAAGAATAATGGGCTAAATGACACCCTTGTTTCACTGCTCAATTGACTGGAATAGTACCTGTCAGCCAGAAACCTCTACTCTTACCTGCAGGCAATTTCAAGGCAAAAATTTTTTTCTGCTATTTCAACCAGAAAAATAAACAGGCACAACACAGGCTACATTTATTGAATTAATATGAAAATAATCTGCAGAGTGACTGTCTCTGAAGGATGCTAAATGTTAACCAATCAGGCAAATCCAAACCTGTCACATGAAAGAGGGTGGTTTTAATGCTATCCATTTTCATCAGCCCCACCCCTAAGGATGAGCAGGGAGGCCTTCCTGACATATCCCATTTTGACAGCTCGCAAGCCTGAGAGTGTTGTTTTGGATAGCAAGAAGGGTGGCTCCACAAACAGGCCACAATGCCCAGAAGGCAAGTCAAAGAAAATCTGAAACATATAATTTTGACATTATGTCATTAAGAGATAAGCTAAAGAATAATGGAGCTCAAGGATACCCTTGCTTCACCACTTGAGTGACTGGAGCAGTACCTGTTAGCCAGAAATCCCTGCTCTTACCTTTAAGGAAAACAAGAAAGCTTTTGTTGAGGCGAGAAGTTTTTTTCTGAGTATTTTCTACTTTCCATTCTTTTGCACATTAAAAAAAATGTATGTAGAGAATTAATATACAGTGGAGATGAAAAAGAAAGCATGTGTGTGAGCTTATTAGGCAACCGGACAAACTAGAGACTCACAGCATGGCTTGGCAGCAATGAAAGCTTAGCTCTTCTGTGTGAAAAGCCAAAGGGAAGAAAAAGAGACTGTTGCTCTAGTCATGGCTGTATAGAAACTCAGCATGAACAAGCTTCTAGCACAAGCCACCTCAAAGCCACTCTTTCTTTTGTCTCCCAGTGGATTCTTGTCTTCTCTGTTCCATGCTGCAAATATGAATTATTCACTAGATTTTCCCCATTTCACTTCATTTAAAATCTTAACTTTAAAACAAATATTGCCTAGATCACACTATACTGGAGCTCAGAGAGAAACTCTACGAGCTCTTAATCACCATGTGCTGCCCAACACTCAGAATGTCCCATCAAAGCAGACAAAGTTCAAACTGGTAGGGACAGTTTGAAGATCAGGTTTTAAAATGCCACAATGATACACTATGAATACTTTCATTCTGTATTGAGCAATGGCTTAAAATGTATGTATTTATTTATTCATCCACTTATTGAACAAAATTTATATAATAATTGTAGAAAAACCTTTAGGCAGTATTTAAAAGATCCATAAACACAGTTTAAAACCCTTAAAGGTAATTAAGATTAGCAGTTGCCAGTTTGTGTAAGAGCAATGTGTTACTTTGTATTTTGGGCCACATTTTATTATGTAACTACAGTGGTACCTCGGTTTAAGAACAGTCGTGTTTACGAACGATTTGGTTTACAAACTCTGCAAAACCGGAAGTAGTGTCCCGGTTTGTGAACTTTACCTCGGTCTAAGAACGGAATCCAAACGGTGGAAGAGCACCGGCAGCGAGAGGCCTCATTAGGGAAAGTGCACCTCGGTTTAAGAACAGTTTTGGTTTAAGAACGGACTTCCAGAACGGATTAAGTTCGTAAACCAAGTTACCACTGTAATTTCATATTGCTTCCAGTAAGGTTTTGAAACACATTCCTGTAGTGGAGCTCATTCATTTCTAATCTGCACAAGCCCAGATCAAGCATTCCCTTTGCCACAACTCTTAGTTGGTTTTGGAATTTATACAGATTGTATTGGGTAGTGGGTTGCTGTTTTTTAATTTTTATTAGGCATTTTGTGGTTTTATATCTTGATTTTATTCTGTGAACTGCCCTGAGAACCCTGGGTATAGGGCGGTATATAAAATCAATTAATAATAATAATAATAATCCTCAAACATTCCAGCTGCAAGCCTCTTGGAGTCTAAAGAAAAGAGTGGACTAATAATTAAATAAATTAATGTGTTTAATAAGAGGATGGGGCTCTTGAATGTTGCTTAGAATGCTCAATAACTCCTAGAGTGATACCCAGCTCTACCTCTCTTTCAAATCAGAACCAGTGAAGGCGGTGAAGGTCCTGTGTGAGTGCCTGGAGGCGGTTGGAGGATGGATGGCGGCTAATGGATTGAGGTTGAATCCTGACAAGACAGAAGTACTGCTTTTGGGGGACAGGGGGCGGGCTGGTGTGGAGGACTCCCTGGTCCTGAATAGGGTAACTGTGCCCCTGAAGGACCAGGTGCGCAGCCTGGGAGTCATTTTGGACTCACAGCTGTCCATGGAGGCGCAGGTCAATTCTGTATCCAGGGCAGCTGTCTACCAACTCCACCTGGTACGCAGGCTGAGACCCTACCTGCCCGCGGACTGTGTCGCCAGAGTGGTGCATGCTCTAGTTATCTCCCGCTTGGACTATTGCAATGCACTCTACGTGGGGCTACCTTTGAAGGTGACTCGGAAACTACAACTAATCCAGAATGCGGCAGCTAGACTGGTGACTGGGGGCGGCCGCCAAGACCACATAACACCGGTCTTGAAAGACCTACATTGGCTCCCAGTACGTTTCTGAGCACAATTCAAAGTGCTGGTGTTGACCTTTAAAGCCCTAAACGGCCTTGGCCCAGTATACCTGAAGGAGCGTCTCCACCCCCATCATTCAGCCCGGACGCTGAGGTCCAGCGCCAAGGGCCTTCTGGCGGTTCCCTCATTGTGAGAAGAAAAGCTACAGGGAACCAGGCAGAGGGCCTTCTCGGTAGTGGCGCCCGCCCTGTGGAATGCCCTCCCATCAGATGTCAAAGCGATAAATAACTACCTGACATTCAGAAGACATCTTAAGGCAGCCCTGTTCAGGGAAGTTTTTAATCTGTGATATTTTAGTGTATTTTTGGTTTTTATGGAAGCCGCCCAGAGTGGCTGGGGAAACCCAGCCAGATGGGCGGGGAACAAATAATAAATAATAATAATAATAATAATAATAATAATAATAATTAGAGTCACTATTATGACTTCCAGTGATCTTGTTTTCAGACTTTCCACTTTTTTCAGCACTACTAACTTCAAACTTTTCTGTATACGATAAATTTCAATGAACTAGTGTTCTCTTGAAGTATTAATAACATAAATTCACAGGCAACAGATAGATTGATATAATAAGCTATCATCTTTCTATCATCCTTCCAAATGGCTATGCTCTTAGTCTTTCAGTGTCTAATCAAGCCATTATTACAGTCACTTCCTCAACCTTCAACTTTCTGATGCCATTGACTGATCAAACCTCAAGGCACACTGCAGTTTTGTAGGTAACAATGCCATGACCTCTTTGGTTGCCACTGACTTATCCGCCCCATCATTAGAGAGCAACTGGGTTGCTTGGCACTAGACAGCTCCATAAATTTGAATGCCATGTTGCTTGAGCTATGGTCGATAAGTTAGGAGCAGTTTATCTATGAGAATGTGCCTTCAAATGACCCTTTGGTACAGAATTGTTGACCAATTTCAATTTCCCCCACTTCCCATTTCTTCTTTTAAAAGAATTGGAGTTTATGGCATACAACTGCATATGCATGTTTTCATGGATCTGGTATACTCCTCCCTCTGTCATGAGAACATTCAAGTAAACAGGTGATATTTGTCAAATCTATTTTAACGGAGAGAAAATGGCTTTGAATTACAAACTGCAGAATACAAAGAAGCAGCAAGCTCCTGTAAATGACAACCCCCCCCCCTTTTTCTGTCAGCATATTGATTTCTGCCTTGCAAAATGCATTGCCAGTGAAGATATTGAAACTCTGTATCAGAGATGCCTGCTGATTTTTAGAAATGTATTGTAGCTTAAGATCTGTCTTGAATTTTTTTTAAATTACTGGTCCAAATTATTCCATCAAGAAAACACATTGAGATGAACAGAATGGAGGGTGAAATCATGGCGAGGCAGAATGGGAGGTCACAAATTACTACCTGATGTAGAAAATATGCAGGCATTAAGGATGGGCAAAGTCACTCAGATGATTGAGTACTGCCCTAAAATCTCTTATTTAATTGAGCTACATTGGAATTCAATTTTTCTAACACATATTAAGATACCTGTCAGGGTTTCTGGGAGAAGTGAGGAGATGGCAGAGGAGACGGAAAGCGAGTGGGAGGAGGGAGAGAGAGACGAGGAAGAAGATGACGGAATTCGAAGGGAATCTATGAGCCTAAGCAGTGAGTCAGAGGATTCCCAAAAGGGAGCTAGCATGATCAGGCGAAAAGCAGGAGAAGAGAGAAGCTGTGAAAAGTCAGGGAAGGAGGGGAGAAAGCCCAGTGAAGCACAGACGCTGTCAGAGGGGTCTCAGCCGGAACGGAGTAAAGGGGGTGGAGTTGTCAGCCTCTCGGAGGGAGGAGGAACAAGAGAAAACAGAGAGAGGGGGTTGGAGCAAGGTGTTCAGCCGGAAAGGGTAGAGAGTGGAACAGGGGGCAGTATAGAGGACGAAGGAAAGGTCAAAAGCAACGTACGCGCGCCAAGTTCAAACATAGAGGCGCGCGGAAGTGGGGAAAGCTCAGAGGAGGAGCCCGGCCCCAAAGCCAGAAGGAGGGGGCAGGAGGCGGCAGAGGATTCAGCCTCAGGCGAATCCCGGAAAGAGCGAACCCAGGGGGGCAGAAAGACCCTGCGGAAAAGAAAGGAGAGGAAGAGGTGGTCTAGAGCCAGGCTATTAAGTTGGTGTGGAGGAGGGGAGGAGTCAGAGGGGGACTTCGGCGGTCTAACGTGACAGACGTACAGCCACAATGCTGAACTGTGAAAGAAGCAATTATCTTCAATAAACTTTTCCTGTAAGTAAACTACAACGGAGTAAGGTCTCTCGTGAGCTGGGACCCACCTGGGTGGCTGTGACAGAAAGTCCCCCTCCCTCTGAAAGCAAAAATTTTTTTTTGCGAAGCTCACGAACGGGGCAGCCATGAGTGCTGAGGAACAGCTGGCTGCACTCCGGGATCAGATTACCACTCTCACAACGGCAGTCATTGCTTCGCAGAAGAAGAATGCTGACTTGGAGAAAGCCTGCCAGGATTTGCAAGCAAGGTGGGAAAATGCGGACAAGGCGGGGACCCCGGGCTCCAGAGCGGAGGGCATTGCGCTTGGAAGGAGGGGGGGTGCCCTAGTTTCGCATTTTAATGGCAACTTGCAAGACTATCCCAACTTCAGGGCAGATGTCGTGTATGCACTGCATTTACTCCGTCATGATTTTAGAGATGAGGAGGAGAGAGTGGGATTTATTGTTTCGCACCTGCATGGGGAGGCCAGGGCTTGGCTACGCAATCTGTGGCGCGAAGATGGACCAGCCCGTCGCAATGCAGATGCGTTTATCAAGGCAATGGATGCTTGTTTTCAATCCTCTGTGGATAAGGACATTGCGCGCCGGCAGATGCACGGGCTGAGGCAGGGGAGAGCCACTGTACGCCAATATCATTCTAAATTTTTTGCATTGCTCACCGCCTTAGATTGGCCGAAGGACAGTCTACCGGTCAGGGATCTTTTTTGGGAGGGTTTGAGCCCCTCCGTCAAGGATGAGATCGCAAGGGGGGACAGACCCCAGACCCTGGAAGACGTGGTGCAACGGGCTTTGGCTATAGGAATTCGACATGAGGGACGTCCGTGGCACGAGGAGGGGGGGCCCCAAGCGCGCGCGCAAGCAAAAGCTCTCCCTTTTGTGCACAGGGATTTCAGCCGTGCGCACCCCTCACCAATGGGGAAGGAAGGCGAAGAGCCAATGGAGATTGGTGGTGCTAGGGCTCAAAAGCCATCCCAGAGCCCCATCCCTGCTGCAGCCAAAGCGAAGCCTCCTAGAGGGACCAGGAAGTGTTACATCTGCGACAGTGCACACCATATGGCGAAAGAGTGCCCCCAGAGGCTCCAGAAGCACACTGCAGCACTAGCAACTGTGACAGCAGAGGTGCAATCAGAGGAGCAGCTTCAGGGAAACTGCAGTGCCTGGCTGGAAGCAGAGCTACTGGGGCTCAGCCAGGCGGATCTGTAGAGAAGTCCCCAGCATCCTTGCAGCGCATGGACCCTTTACCTCCCAAACCAGCAGTTTTACTCACAGCAACACTCCAGCTGCCTGATGGGCGACTTCTCGAGGTTCCAACAACCATCGATTCGGGAAGCAACGCCGATTTCGTGGGATTACAGTTCGTCAAGCAGCATAACATAGCGCTCCTGCCTGCAACGACGCCTCTGAACGTGGTCACGGTAGACGGCAGGAAGTTGCTGGGGGGGCAAGTGGTGCAGCAAACCCCTCCCATGATGATGCAAATTGGAGACCATCGAGAGCTTATTAGTTTCAATGTCACCCACTTATCGGACACGCCCATCGTGTTGGGCATGAGTTGGCTGGACAGGCACAGTCCCGCGGTTGCTTGGTACCAGAGGCAGATCACCTTTTGTTCATCGTATTGCGCCCAGAATTGCATCCAAACCGATCAAGGAGGAGAAGCCGAACAGCAGCTGCATCTGAGTATGGTGCAAGCGGTTCCTCACAAGTACGCGGAGTTCTTGGAGGTTTTCTGCGAAAAGGAAGCTGACAAATTGCCGCCTCACAGACCTTACGACTGCGCGATTGACTTAGTGCCAGGCGCGCAGTTGCCAACTGCCAAGCTGTACTCCATGTCGGAAGACGAGCTGCAAGAGCTTCGGGAGTTCATAGAACACAACCTCAAGCGCGGATTCATCCAGGAATCTAAAGCAGCGGGAGGCAGTCCTGTTTTCTTTGTGAAAAAGAAAGACACGCCCCAGAAGAGGCTCATTGTGGACTACCGGTTCATAAACAGACTAACTAAGCCCAAGGCCTTCCCCATGCCCAAAATTGACGACCTTTTGGCTACAGTCAGGAGGGGGAAGATTTTTACCAAGCTGGATTTACGTGGAGCTTACAACCTCATCCGCATCAGGAAGGGCGACGAGTGGAAGACGGCCATGTTCACTCCTTTGGGCACGTACGAATACAGAGTTATGCCCTTCGGTCTACAAAATGGCAGCCATGTTTTCCAAGCATTCATGCATCACGTCCTGGCAGGTCTCCTCTACAAGAAGTGTGTCTGTTTTCTCGACGATATCCTGATTTTCTCGGAATCGCCAGAGGATCACGATAAGGACGTGAAGGAAGTTCTGCAGAGGCTGAAGGAACACAGGCTGTACGCCAAGTTGGAGAAGTGCCAGTTTGATGTGAGAGAGGTAGATTTCCTTGGCTACAAGCTGTCCGACGAGGGACTGGCCATGGACAAGACTAAAGTCCAAGCGCTGTTGGACTGGAAAAGCCCTCGAAATCGGAAGGAGGTCCAGAGGTTCATCGGCTTTGCCAATTTTTATCGCAAGTTTATTAAAGGTTTTGCAAACGCGACGGCGGCAATCACTGACACCCTCAGTTCCAAGAAGAAGAAGTTCGTCTGGACCGAACAAGCAGAGCGATCCTTTCGGAAGCTTAAAAGCCTTTTCGCCTCCGAGGAGCAGCTGCTGCACGTGAATCCTGGCAGGCCCATGCGGGTAGAGACAGATGCATCAGACAGAGCAGTTGGGGCCGTCCTCTTGCAAGAGGATTCGCAAGGCAACTGGAGACCGGGTGCATTCTACTCCCGGAAGCTCAGCAAGACGGAGCGCAACTACACCATATGGGACAGGGAGTTGTTGGCCATTCATGCAGCTTTCAAAGCGTGGCGACACTTCTTGATAGGAGCCAAGCACACGGTGCAGGTCCGCACGGATCACAAGAACTTGGAGTATTGGCGGACGGCTAAATTGCAAACCCAACGACACATGCGCTGGGCGGAATTCTTTGCGGATTTCGATTTCAAAATAGAATACATCCCTGGAGACTCCAATGTTATAGCAGACGCGCTGTCCCGAAAGCCTCAATACCTGGAGGAAGTAGCTCCAATCGCAGCGAAGTACATTTTCGCACCGCAGGCGTGGACGTGCGCTACCATCGCAGTCGACCTGGACGCGGTGCGACGCGCGCTGCAAGAGGATCAGTTTGCACAATCCAAGATGGAGGAGCTCCGCAGAGGGTCGCCTGACAACAATGAGTTTCAGTTGCAGGATGGACTTTTGACCCGCAAGGGCGCCCTTTACGTGCCCACCGACGAGCTTCGCGCCACGGTTTTGCAACAATTGCACGATGCCCCGAGTGCGGGCCATTTCGGCAAAGAGAAGACGATGGAGTTGGTGGCAAGGGACTTTTGGTGGCCCCAGATGAGAGGAGAGGTGGCGGACTACGTAGCCAGGTGCGATATCTGCCAGAGGTCCAAACCAGTGCATCAGAAGCAGGCGGGATTGTTAGAACCGCTGGAGACACCGCAGCAACCGTGGGAGAGGGTAGCGTTGGACTTTGTTACAGACCTGCCCAGCTCCAGAGGTAAGACGGCGGTGTTAGTGGTTGTGGACTTGTTCACCAAGATGGCGCACTTCATTCCTTGTGCCAAGGTGGCGACGGCAGAACAGACCGCAAAGCTCTTCATCGATCACGTCTTCAGAGTGCATGGACTACCGCAGTCCGTCTTGTCCGACAGGGGGCGCCAATTTGTTTCCACTTTCTGGCGGAAGCTTCTGGGTATCTTGCACGTCAAGATCAACCTGACGTCGGCGAGGCATCCACAGACCAACGGTCAAGCGGAGAGGGTCAACGCGATCATGCAGCAGTACCTACGGTGTTACGCCAACCAGCGACCCGCGGCGTGGGTGGACTACCTGCCGATGGCTGAGTTCGCCTACAACAACACGAAGCACGCATCCACCGGGGTGACGCCTTTCTTCGCGAACTATGGACGTCATCCCAGAACCTTCCCGAGCTTTACAGCACCTGAAGGGGGGGGACCTCAAAATGCCGACCAGTTTGCAGCAGAGTTGCAAGAGGTGCACGAGGAGCTGCGGAGACATTTGGAGCTGGCAAAGCAGGCGTATAAGGTGCAAGCCGACAAACACAGAAGGGCGGGGGAAGACATTCAGGTTGGGGACTGGGTATGGTTAGCAGCCCACGCGATGCCGGCCAGGTCGTTGGCCAAAAAGAAGTTAGAACACAGGCAGCTAGGACCATATCAAGTTGAGGCTAAGATCAATCCGGTGGCTTTTCGCCTAGCCCTTCCGGAGGGCTCCAGGGTGCACCCGGTCTTTCATAGGTCGGTGCTCACTCCCTACAAAGCCCCACACAGGTTTCAAGGGTCAGGAGCACCTCCAGAGCCACGTAGAAGGGCGCCTGAGAGAGGGGAGTCGCCAAGACCAGAACCTCTTAATGAGGTCACAGAGATACTGGATTCACGATGGGGGGAGGAGGGAGTTGAATATTTTCTCGCCAGGGAAGGCACTCCAGTCTCTGCAAATAGCTGGGTGCCGGGTTACGCTTTGGACGAACCCCTGTTGAAGGAGGAGTTTCATGCAATTTTTCCGCACAAACCCATGCCCGAGGAGTATTTTGATGATTGGCTTTTCACGCCCACTTTGTCGGGCAGCACGTTCGGGGGTTTCTCCTCGCCCGAGGGCTCTACGCCCAAAACAAGCCCGACCAGGGATCCCCGCCTGGGGGGGGGAGAGACAAACCCTTATTGGTGGGTGGATCAGCCAAGGGAGGTATGGAGTCAGAGGTGGATGATAGGTCCTTGGCAGGCAGCGCCAGGAGAAGCAGTGAGGGAGGAAGAGACTGTGATGCCTTCAGGGGGGGAACCCGAGTTCGAACACACGTATACGGAGCTGCCAGAGGAGAAGATTGACGTGGACACCCGGTATCCTGAACCGACCCAGGAAGAACCACATTTCCCTCAACCTGCACCCAGCGACCGGGAGGGGGGAAGGGGGGGCTTCGAGGGGGGGATGGATGTCAGGGTTTCTGGGAGAAGTGAGGAGATGGCAGAGGAGACGGAAAGCGAGTGGGAGGAGGGAGAGAGAGACGAGGAAGAAGATGACGGAATTCGAAGGGAATCTATGAGCCTAAGCAGTGAGTCAGAGGATTCCCAAAAGGGAGCTAGCATGATCAGGCGAAAAGCAGGAGAAGAGAGAAGCTGTGAAAAGTCAGGGAAGGAGGGGAGAAAGCCCAGTGAAGCACAGACGCTGTCAGAGGGGTCTCAGCCGGAACGGAGTAAAGGGGGTGGAGTTGTCAGCCTCTCGGAGGGAGGAGGAACAAGAGAAAACAGAGAGAGGGGGTTGGAGCAAGGTGTTCAGCCGGAAAGGGTAGAGAGTGGAACAGGGGGCAGTATAGAGGACGAAGGAAAGGTCAAAAGCAACGTACGCGCGCCAAGTTCAAACATAGAGGCGCGCGGAAGTGGGGAAAGCTCAGAGGAGGAGCCCGGCCCCAAAGCCAGAAGGAGGGGGCAGGAGGCGGCAGAGGATTCAGCCTCAGGCGAATCCCGGAAAGAGAGAACCCAGGGGGGCAGAAAGACCCTGCGGAAAAGAAAGGAGAGGAAGAGGTGGTCTAGAGCCAGGCTATTAAGTTGGTGTGGAGGAGGGGAGGAGTCAGAGGGGGACTTCGGCGGTCTAACGTGACAGACGTACAGCCACAATGCTGAACTGTGAAAGAAGCAATTATCTTCAATAAACTTTTCCTGTAAGTAAACTACAACGGAGTAAGGTCTCTCGTGAGCTGGGACCCACCTGGGTGGCTGTGACAATACCATACATTTTTCTTCTGAGCTTGTTAAAAAGTCATTCAGTTCTTTTTAACTCTTGAAATTCCCCTATTCCTTAAATATTGTGAATTAAATGTCTGTGAGCAAATACATCGATCTACAACTCAGGCAGTGGCACAGCTTCTCATACCAAATGGAACCTGTGGGCTGCACACTGCCTTGTTGGGAGGGGCAGTGAGGCCAATATTTGATGCCCCACCCCAGCCCTCGTGCTTCCTTCCCATAGCTGGATAAGCAAGGCACCAGGCTTTGGGAAGGCGGCAGAAGGCTTTGTCAGGGTCTCTCTTTCCATTGCTTCTGCTGTCACTGCTACCATTCCAGCTAGACCTCGTCCTCCTCTGATTCACCTTCCAGAAGTGTGCTTTCAGATGTGCTGTGCTCGCTCCCAGTAGTATGGCGGAGGTGGCGGCGGCTGTGCTGTGGTGTCAGAGGTCATGGTGCAGTCCAACACTGCTGCCACAGAGGAGGTGGAGAATGTGGTTGTTAAGCAGTATTAGCGGGACATCCATAATTTGAAACAGAAGCTGGGGTGGCTTCTGTAAATCCAGGATGTTCCACTCAAAGTGGGACTTCTGGGTGGTATGTCAGTAGAGCTGTCGTGGTAAAAATCATATTTCAAGGCGACTATGGATTATTTGGTATCAAAAGGAGGCCTGGACCATAGGCATACTTTTGTTAGAGGGCAGGCTTTTGTTAGGGGGACAGAACCTCATATTTGTATTGAGTTGTATTTATTTTGATTGATTGGGGAGGCAGCTGCACCCACACTTTCTCCCCCCTGCCTGGACTCAGACTGAAATCTGTTTAACCCTATTTCACAAAGCAATGCCATTTCAGCCATTTTTTTCACTCACCCAAGCTCCCTGCTTCTAGGCTTAGCCATGGTGGATAGAAGACCAAAGCTAGATCTCAAGCTACTTGTTTTACTGCACATGATTATATTTAAAATGGAAAGAGATGTAGTTGAGAATTAAGACTACAACATTGCTAGCACACCTAAAAAGAACATTTATGACACACAATTGTGTGGGGGGAGTAGGTTATATTTATTAAAATATAACACAGATGATCTATAATAAAACCTATTAATGAGAATTAGCCAAATCAAAATTGTACTGGTCCTGCAGCAAAGGTTTGAAGGAAAAACCCTCTTTTTCTTCTTCCCCCTTGCTCTGAGAACTTTGGATATGTGAACATCACACGGGGGCAGACTTTGGCTGCATGGTATCTTGAGCAAGGACAAAATTTGGCACACACATAACCCCCACCCAAATATTTCTTATTTCTACAATAATTACTTTTGGTACAGTTGCTTTTTAAATGGACCTTCTCAGTAGGTAGTATCCAAATATAGGTTGGTTATTTAGTTGGGTACGGTAGTTAGTACCCCCTTGGCTCAGTGCTGTGTGCCGGGGAACAGCCCGTACTGCGCTAAATCTGATGCTGAAAGCACATCATGGTTCTGCTGGACAGTGTTTACTCAGGTGTGCTTGCTGAATCTGAAGGGCACCCCCAAAACTACGAAACCCAATACAGTGGAAGGTAACAAAAGAGTGCCCTTCATCCAGTAGTGCCTTGTGTAGTTCACCAACTAATTCATAGAATTCTCTTTGCTGCATGGACTAAAAGCTAATTAAACCCAATCTGAAAATGCAATTCCAACATACAAAAACTCCAAATAATGGGAACAAGGTGTAAAAATAGGAGTCCCAAGTCTAATTAGGGGTCTCCACAAAATTCCTGTTCAGTCCCCAAACATGCATCTAGCAAAGCCAACACTGCAAAGGGAGGGCAGGGAGTGAAACAAAGAATGATAGTGAGTTTGGAGCAGAACCAGCTTATAAAATTTAGTTTCTGCCCTTTCCTTATTGGACTGTTGGCACCACATGTTGGCCCTCCCCTGTTAAGACTATCTGAGTCGTCTTTCAAGGGGAGCTGAGGTATGTCAAACTCACTCCCACTTGAGGGTAAGAGCATCATTATCAAAAACCAAGTTGGGATTCTGGTTACAGATGAAGGATATATGATATCCATTGCTACAGATTCCGTGTCCTTGTATTATCCAATGGAAAACTACAAAAGTTATGGATATAAGAATTTTTTTTACTAATGGACCAAATCATGGCAGAAGAGTCAGGGTAAAAAGAAAGAACTCATTTATTCTAACAATCTGAGTAGGAAGATATATACATCTCTAGAATTCAAAACATAGAACTTGGAACTGTAGTAGAGAAGCCTACTTAGGAACTGATTTATCACAATAAATCTAATATTTATTGGCTATCTAATATTGTGATTATGATTTATTATTTCAGCTGAAGCCAAGGAACTGCACAGCTGCTGCTGAGTATTTGTCTTTAAGGGACCCTGACTATGCAATTTTTGTTGCAACAAGTCACCTAAAATAGCTAATTAAGATTAATTACATTTTTGTTTTGCTGAGCAAAGTGAAACTATTTGAATGTGGAGAAGATATATATCTAGGCTGAAATACTTTGCCCACTTACCTAAAATTAAGCCCTACTATACTCAATGGCGTTAATATGTAGTTCTAAACCACTGCCAGTGGGTTGTTGTTCATATGCTAAGTTTCTTGCTCTGTCAAGGTTAATTTTAAATCTAGAGTGCATTATTTTATATTGAGCTGCTTTCTAAAAATAGCAAAATCAATGTTTATTTCTAGTCATTCTGGCACCTACAGGAAAGAACATAGGAAAGAAGCCCTTCAAAAAAGATAGTGTATCAGGTGGTGATGAATTTTTGCTTACTTGCTTGTTTTCTCTCTTTGTGTTTCTCTTTCTCTCAAAAAATAAAAAATACAGAACAAAACAATGTTTTTGTTTCAAACATTGCAAATTTTGGACAAGATGGACTGTTTCAAGAAATGGCAGAGAGATATCTCAAGATTTGTCTGGCAGGGGAAGAAACCTCGAATAAAATTTAAGATTTTTTTTTTTTTAATAATATTTATTCAGATTTTTTAAAGATTTTTTTAAAAGATTTTTACAAAGAAAACATGAGAAAAACAAAAAAACCAAAAAATACGCAGTACAACACAAAAACAGAAAAGTACAAAGAAAAAATGCAATCGTTAAAAAAAAAGAAAAAAAAGCAATTTAAATCCTTTACATAACCACTTCCCTTTTACTTATTTTCTTGACCTCCCCACACCTCCCATTTCTGTATTCAAATTCAGATTTTTATTTCAGCAAATCCTTTCAACCTTATTTTTTAACTTAATAATTTCTTTTAATATGTTATTATTTTACTTTCTCTCTTTCATCCATTTCCTCAATTCATTTTTGCTTAATCTTCTATATCTAATCATTTTCCCTATATATCCTTCCAACCTTGTTTTCATTTAATTTCATTTATTTTAAAACCACTTTTACTTTATCCAATCTTAACTTTCAACCAAACTTATACTTCAATACTTATTCTTAAACCATTTCTCTAAGGTCGACCAAAATTCCCTTCCACGAATTTCCCAATTTTCATACAGATAACAGGACAAAAAGAAAAACAAATTTTAATTATATATCCTTTAAATTCCCAATTTCTATTCCACCCATGCCCCCTTCCCGGTTTCAGTCCCCAACATGTGTCCATCAATCTCAATATACAATCAGCCTGGAGATCTTAAGTCCGAGGCTCTTAATTCTCTCTCACTTCCTGTCTGCCGGTCTTTTTGATAGTCCTTAATATTAAAAACCAAATCTTGGGGAAGCTCCGGCCCAACAGGATCCACTTTTCTTCCATCCAGGCCTTCATACTTAAGGACTAAGCCTATGGGGTATTCCAGATCTTGTTTCATACTCCTTTCAAATCCAAATGTCCCCAAAGCTCCATCTTCCACCTTAATCAAATTTGTAATCCTTAGGTCTTCAGATCTCCACATAATTTAAGATTTTAACTGACGCTAAAGAAAGAGGTGGATTTGCCCTGCCAGACTTTAAACTTTATTATGAATCAGCCGCATTTTGTTGGCTGAAAGATTGGCTGCTTCTTGAAAACACGGACATTTTGGACTTAGAAGGTTTTAATAATGCTTTTGGATGGCATGCCTATCTGTGGTATGATAAGGTCAAAGTACACAAAGCTTTTAAAAACCATATTGTCAGGAAAGCACTATTTAATGTTTGGATGAGATATAAGGATTTGCTTGAAAGTAAAACACCAAGGTGGCTGTCTCCAATGGAGGCTAAGGCTCTGAAAAACTTAATATGGAGACAAATTGGCCAAAATATTGGGAAATTCTGGAACAGGATGGAGATAGATTAAAGCTGCAGAGCTTTGACAGTTTAAAAACTAAAGTATGAGACTGGCTTCATTATTATCAAATAAGGGAGGCATACAATTTGGACAAGAAAATTGGTTTTCAGGTGGAAAAATCAAAACTGGAAACAGAATTGTTAGACCCTAAAACTAAGAACTTATCAAGAATGTATAACTTGCTGTTGAAATGGAATACACAAGATGAAATGGTTAAATCTGTTATGATTAAATGGGCACAAGACTTTGGACATAACATTATGATGGCTGACTGGGAAAAGTCATGGACCACAGGTATTAAGTTTACGGCTTGTAATGCCTTAACAGCGAATATAATGAAAATGATTCACAGGTGGTACTTAACCCCAGTCAAGCTGGCAAAAATTTACCATTTGCCCGATAATAAATGTTGGAAATGCAAAGAGATTGAGGGTACATTCTTTCACCTTTGGTGGACGTGCCCTAGGATTAAGGCCTTCTGGGAGATGATCTTTAATGAAATGAAAAAGGTATTTAAATATACCTTCCAGAAGAAACCAGAGGCCTTTTTCCTGGGCATGGTCGGCCAACTGGTGCGAAGGGAGGATAGAACCTTTTTTATGTACGCTACCACAGCAGCAAGAATACTCATTGCAAAGTATTGGAAGACACAAGAACTACCCACCCGAGAAGAATGGCAGACGAAAGTGATGGACTATATGGAATTGGCTGAGATGACTGGCAGAATTCGGGACCAAGGAGAAGAGTCGGTGGAAGAAGATTGGAAAAAATTTAAAGCATATCTTCAAAAATATTGTAAAATTAAGGAATGTTAGAAAGATGTTGGAAAAAGAAAATTAGGTGGTTTTGGTAGAAATAATATAAAGGATTAAGTAAAAATGAGTTGATGAACTTGATGAAAGAGAGGACGTTAAATTATAATATAATAAATTAAATTACTTAAATGAAAATAAGGTTGGAAGGATTTGCAGAAATAACGATTTGAACTAGAATACAAAATTGGGAGGTGAGGGGAGGTCAAGGAAATAAGTAAAGGAAGAAAGTTATGTAAAGGTTTAATCAGTTCTTTTTATATTTTTAAGTGAATGTATTTTTCATTTTCATTTTCATTTTCATTTTATTTTCCTTTTTTGTTGTTGTTGTATTTTTCTTTTGTATTTTGTATTGTTCTTTTTTCTGTTTGTAACTTTTAAACTCTGAATAAATATCATTAAAAACAAAGCAAAACAAAACAAAACAAAACAAAAAGCTCTTCAAACTAGGAAATACACACTGTTTATTCTCCCAATGATGAGGTGTGGCCTTCAAGGAAACAGCTCTGAGCACGCTCAGAACACTTGTCTGTGATTTAGATAAGTCTGCCAGGTCTGTTGTTAGCTATACTTACTAATGCCATATGTTGTGTATTTCTATGACTGGATATTAATTTCTTTGTCCTGTTTGGCTGGACTGCCCTCATGACTAAAATACTGGGTAAGAATCTAGAAAACTGTGAGGATTGGGCAGTGAATGGGAGATTGACAGAAATATCCCTCTAAGCTGAAATGGAAAGATGAGTGTATGGAAGACAAAAGAGATTGTGGCTCTGATATTTATGTGAATCTTAATTCACATGGGGTGGGGGACTTTTACTTCTTTTTCTTTATGCTTATAGTTCCCCTCAGTACGGCAATACTCTGGTTTGCTGTAATGGACCATTGCTCATTGATGCTGCTGGCCTGCAATTGCAAAGCTGCCCTATGTCCTGTTGAATCCAAGTTTCTGGTTCACAGAGTCATCCATGTTCGTCATCTACTACCAACACTCCAATCTTTATATTCTGAGAAATAACTAGACCTGTTTTGGGAAGTATGTCAGCAGATGCTGAAGGAAGCAAGCACAAGGCCACACTCTCTCTAAGTGAAGAATTGCTTTAATTTAGTCAAGCCACAATAAAGTAAAGATACAGTATATGATCCCGTGTAGGAAAATAAAGTAGCTCTTTGCAATCTTGTACTTATGTGTAGAAATAAAATTCAAGTTTTTTCCCACTCTGTAATAAAGTATTAAGTTTGCCCCAGTGTGTCATCGTATTGAACTGTTAGGGCAAACTTAAAACTGCTGCAACATTATGTATGCAGTTCAGCTTCTTTTCAAGGTAACTAAAAAACTTAAGAATGAAAAGGAAAAGGAAGCCTTGAAATAATATTCAGCAAGTATAAGACATGGTCAAAAAAATATACAAGTTTGGTTATTTTTAATCTGCTGGGGTGCAGGGAGTAAATCGAGGCCTGCCATTCAGTAGTCCTTTTGCTATTTTGTGTGTGTGTGTGTGTGTGTGTGTGTGGCAATTTCCGATCAGATTCAAGCAGCAGGGTGAGTGGGTAGTCCTTGCCTTTAGCAGTGGTGGCAGTAGTGAGGGGGGAGGAAAACTGGAAGAAAATCAATCTGGCAACCAATGTGCTGCTTTGGTTTCAGATAGTACATGGGTAGATGAGTCTAAAAAGCCTGGGACACAAATTTTCACAGCCCTCTAGCGGTTATGGTGGCTTGTTTACCAGAAGTAACATATTTAGTATTAACTGTGGAAGTGTATACCGTATTTTCCCCTCTATAACACACAGATTTTTTCTCCTAAAAAGGAAGGGGAAATGTCTGTGCGTGTTATAGAGCGAATGTGTGGTCCCTGGAGCCGAAAAATCAGGCAAAAATCAGGCAAAAAATCAAATCGCGGCGCTGCACGGAGAAGTGAAACCTGAAAAGAGGAAGTGGCTGCTTTCCTGCATTCTGCCTCAGGGTCTTACTGCCCACCCTCCTCTGTTTCATTGCTGTGTTTGCTGAAACGGAACAAAGAGCAGGGAAAGCCCCTCCCCTCCAGGCAAGCAGAGGGGAATTCCTCTCTGTGCTGCTGGGGGAGAGGGAGAGAGAGGGGGGAAGGGAGAGAGAGGGGGGAGGGGGAGGGAGAGAGAGGGGGAGGGAGGGAGGGAGGGAGGGAAAGAGAGAGAGAGAGAGAGAGAGAGAGAGAGAGAGATGGCTGGCTTGGGTGGGGGAAAACTTTTGCCTTTCTTTCCTCCCTCCCGTTAAATCCCTCTCCTGCATTCTTAGCCAGCTGCTTCTCTGCACACCCCTCTCATGTCCCTTCTTTGTTTTTCCTTCGCTCCCCACTTAAAATGTGGTTACAAAGCATAGATCCACATGGATCCTCAGGATCTTTGCATTGGGTCACCCCAAATTCACCATCAGATCACATAGCATGTCCATGGCTACAGCCTGCAACAAAAAAAATCACGCACCCACTGTTGCCTGGGGCTGCAATGGTGCAAAAATGTGGTTACAAAGCATGGATCCACAGGGATTCTCAGGATCTTTGCATTGGGTCACCCCAAATTCACCATCAGATCACATAGCATGTCCATGGCTACAGCCTGCAACAAAAAAAATCACGCACCCACTGTTGCCTGGGGCTGCAATGGTGCAAAAACGTGGTTACAAAGCATGGATCCACAGGGATTCTCAGGATCTTTGCATTGGGTCACCCCAAATTCACCATCCGATCACATGTCTGTGGCCACAGCATGAAGCCCAAAAATGATACATCCACTGTTTCATTCAGAATGTTTTTTCCCTTGTTTTCCTCCTCTAAAAACGATGTGCGTGTTATGGTCAGGTGCGTGTTATAGAGCGAAAAATATGGTACTTACCGGGTAATTCTGACAAAACTAGGTTGACATCTATTGGAAGGATACTTCACAGGGTGGTTTCCACTACTGAGAAGACCTGCTGCCTGGTTCCCTGTAACTTCACTTCTTGCAGTGATGATGGGTGGTATGAGGCCATTTAGGACTTTGAAGGTTAGCACCAACATTTTGAATTGTGCTCAGAAATGTACTAGGAGCCAATGTAAGTCTTTCAAGACCAGTGTTATATGGTCCCAGTCACCAGTCTAGCTGTCACAATTTGGATTAATTGTAGTTTCTGAGAGACTTGCAAAGGCAGCCTCATGTAGAGCGTGTTGCATAGTCAAGTGGGAGATAAACAGGGCATGTACCATTCTGGTGAGACCATTCACAGTCTTGAACCTTGTCCTCAGCAACAGAGAGGAAATACTGGGAACTTTGAGCAGAAGTGATCATGTCCTCTTGGGCTTCATGATACAGAGGCAAGGCAAAGATGAGTGTAGTCAGATATGCACTCTGGACTTTAATAAGGCCAATCTTAAAAAGTTTATGGAACTACTGTGTGAGATCCCATGGTCAGAGAAGGGAGTACAAGATGGATTTATTAAAGGTGAAATATTGAAAGCACAAATGTAAACAATTCAAGCAAGAAAGAAAAGTGGGATATATCTAAACGAAGTACTGTGGCTGCATAAGGAGCTTACATGAGCTGAGATTTAAGAAGGGTGTGCATAAGAAATAGAAGAATGCAAGAGTATACATGAACAGTCAACAGTTACAGGGTGAAGGTCAGGTGGAACAAAGCTCAGAATGAGATCAGGTCTGCAAAAGAGGTTAAAAATAATAAAGAAGGATATTGGCAAGCTGGAACAGAACGTGTACAGAGGAGGGCAACCAAGATGATCAAGAGTCTAGAAATCAAGCTTTATGAGGAACATTTGAGTGAGTTGGATATGCTTAGCCTGGAGAGAAGAAACTGAGAGGAGATATGCTTGCCATCTTCAGATATCTAAAGGGCAGTCACATGGAAGATGGAGCAAGTTTGTTTTGTCCTGCCCTGGGGGGTAGGACCTGAACCAATGGCTTCAAGTTACAAGAATGGAGATTCCAACTAAACATCAGCAAGAACTTTAGGACAGCAAAAGCTGTTCAACAGTGGAATAGACATCATCACTAGGTGGTGAACTCTCCTTCCTTGGAGGTTTTAAAGCAGAGGCTGGATGGTCATCTGTCATGGATGCTTTCGTTGCATCCTGCATTGAAGGGGCTTGGACTAGAGGACCCTCAAGGTCCCTTCCATCTCTAAGATTCTATGATTCCATGCTTCTGTCATAGCTTTGGATTCCATTTCTGGATCACCTTCTCTCCTTCCACACTACAAGTTTACTCTGCAATTAAGGATTGGCTATGTGTGTACATAGTTAGGTGTGAGTTGGCCTTTATTTTCAAGTTACTGTGTGTACATATAAATATTTGGAAACAGCCTCAAAGCTTGCCTCCAAGTTATCTCTGGAAACTTAACATCTTTGAAGTGGATGTGATTTCATTTTTTCGTATCACAGCAGGAAGGGATATTATGTGATAAGCAAGACTAATTAAAGGAACCACTATTGAAGTGTGTACCTATTGAAAGGAATTATGGTCTCCCATTCCTACCCTGGGAGTTTATGAATGTTTTCAAAGCATCTCTTTCTCTACCCTCTTTAGCCCATCCCCAACCTCTCACTCTTTTTCAGATTCCTACTTTACATTGCCTTTCCCGTGGAGAATTAAGCACCTGTTATTCATCACATTTCCAATTATAACAAATTGCAAACAGGAGACTTGAAGCTTCCACAATGTTAGATTTAACAGGACAGGAGAAAAGAAGTACTCTGGGAAAACAATGCAAAGGCATCAAAGTATATGGAATCATTTTGATAGAATAACCAATTTAAAATACGACAATACATTTAGACTGCTAAAGCTGAACCCTCCACAACAACTTAGGGAAATTAATGCTTTATATAATGAAATATTTTCCATACCCCCGGCCCACATAAACTAAAGCACAGTTCAGTCATTTCTCCTCATAAATGGATGTACAAGTACAATGCACAATGGCCCCACATATTTATTAATTAACACTTTAAACTAAAAACTGATTGCTTCAAAGGAAATATAGATCATAATTTCCACACAAATAAATTATCAGGTAACAAACCACTGTCAGTTGCAACATCAGGTAACAAACCACTCTCAGTTGCAACATTACTCTCCATCATTCTGTTTAAATATTTTCTGATGTTTCTCTTTTTATTCTGAATTTCATGCAGTTGGGAGAGACTTGAGTGTAGGATATTGTACTAACTTAGAGGGCATGGTGTCTAGGCAGAAGGTGCAGGGAACAGGAAGATCACTGCCCCAGTCTGGAGCTGGCAAAACGTTTTGGCCAATATCAGGCCCAATACTATCCCTTGACTGCAATAGATTCTGAGCTGGCTTAGTCCCTCCCTAAATAACATCAGTGGCAGGGATATAATTAATCATTTTTGAAAGCTTAACAGTATAGCATGATGGTGTCATCACACTATACCACCCTTTCATTTTTAAAAAGAATACATAGCTGAGGTTGTGGTTTTTTTTACATATAGCTGGGTTAGTGTTAATTAGAAGATTGACTGAAGTGAATGGCATCATAAAATGGTGGTCAACTCAAATGCCTACCAAGCTGTGTGATAGGTTGTTGCCTGGTATGTTTTTGCCTCCATCAAAATAATGTCCTTTCAAATCTATGGAGAAGGACTACTAAGGACAGGGGCCACTAGGGGCGCCTTGGAAGATGGCCGACAATACCATCTCTCCAGCTCACACGAGGTAATTTAGGGGCTGATGATGGGAGTAAATCAGCCTCCCAAATTCTTCCCGGTGCAGCCTCATCCGTGGTTGCCCATAAATCACCCCCGAGTCCGAAAGAAGGAGTGAGTCTTACAAAGTTCACACAGAAGCATAATAATGTTTACTTTAACTCGCCTGTGGAAACAACTCAGAGACCATTAAGAAGAAAGATAACAACAAGAAGATCGAAAGATGGGATTGGTGAATACTAAAAGTAGCAGAGATATGAGATGACTGGACCCTTACTGAACTCGAAGCATGGGAACCCCAAACAAAAATTTATAATTTGGCAAAATATTTGGACTTTATTATATGTATTGGTACAATTTGGAATAATTAATGTGATATGATTAGATTGTTAAATGGAAAACTTAATAAAAAAATTTTTTTTTGAAAGAAGAGAGAAGGACTACTAAGGGCATCTACACCAGGCATGGGCAAACTCTGGCCCTCCAGATGTTTGGAACTACAATTCCCATCATCCCTGGCCACTGGTCCTGTTAGCTAGGGATGATGGGAATTGTAGTCCTAAATATCTGGAGGGCCAGAGTTTGCCTATGCCTGATCTATAGCAGTGGAGACTGTAGTGTTCATCCATTTGTCTGAGTAAAGCCAGACTCTCTGCAGTCTGAAGAAAGGTGGGAGAATTACAGTGAAAATACAGAATGGCAAGGACTGGTGGACTGTGTTATGTTGATGTTGGCGAATGAAGTATGGGACTTCTATGGGACTTCCACACTAATTGGCTAGGGCAGTAGCACCCCCTTTGAAGTGTTGATATAAACAGGATTCACTGGCTGACTTCTGATTCCATTTTCACTTCCCTTTATTATGACAGCAACATCTAATCTGGGGTGAAATCTTCCAGAAATATTAGTTGAAATATAAATAGGGTTTGCACATCCTTAAACATAATATATTGTAATATAGTCCAGGAGAAACATTTAGCCCTTATTCTGATTGCATAAATCAAAGTACATTTACTCAGAAGGAAGTTCCACTGTGTTCTGCAGGGTGCCACAATCCTGGAATTCTTTCACAATTGTAATTCATGATGCTCTTTCTTTTTCCTTTGTTTTCCTTTAATGTTTGTGTGTATTTTTCTTTTTAAAGCTTTTATTAGAATTTGGTTGTTGCATCTGTATTTTTTAATTGATTAAAGTTTTATCCTTATGCTGTATTCCAGAAATGGGGCTCCTGTGGCCCTCCACGTGCTGGTAAACCAAAATGCCTATTATCCCTGACCACTGAGCGTTTTGACTGAGGCTGATGGGAATTGAAATCCAACATCTCCTGTATGTCATTCTGAATACTTTTAGTAAAAGAGCAGGCTATAAAAGTGAAAATCAAGGAAAGTAATATCCTGCAGAGAGACTCTCAAAATAATAATGACTATATCTTATTTTATTTTTCTTTATGGAGGTGGTGTTGTGTTTTCCTTGGACTATTTTCCAGGTGAGAGACTAGAAGTAGCCTGGAATGGTGAGAAGTAGTGGATTTCAGGCCTCTGGAGTGATAGCCCAATCCACAATAGAACTGCCCTAGAGTGTGGGTCATGTTTAATATTTTAATGCTAAATGTGTCTCCTAGTCTAATTAACCTTCACATCAATTGGCAGAAGACCTATTGGCATTTGTTTTTATTGGTTTTTTATTGAATAGCTGGTTGTGTGTGGAGTCTTGCTCTGCTTCTGATGTGTGTCTGTGAAGTATTGGGCTTGACTAGAATGGGGCTGTCCTTTCTAATTCAACCACTATAGATCAAAGAAGACATGGTCCAGTGGAGAGACCATTCCATCATAATAAATGCTTTCCCTTTCTGTTTTCTCTTTGGAGTCTAAGGCTCCTGGTTGCTTTACCAGCGAAAGTGTACCCTCCAACATTTCTCTGATGAAAATAGGGACATCTCATTCCAGAATGGTAATTTTATTATTTACATCCCACACGTCTTACTGGGTTGCCCCAGCCACACCGGGCAGCTTCCAGCATATATAAAAACATAATAAAACATTAATCCTTTAAAAAGGCCTCCCTATACTGGATTGCCTTCAGACGACTCAGGGGTTGGATAACTCCAACATTCTCCATTGAAAATAGGGACATCCTAAGGAAAAGTGGGACATTCCAGGGTCAACTCAGAAACCGGGAAGGCTTCTCTAAAATAGGGACATCCCTGGGAAATAAGGACACTTGGAGGGTCTGGTAAAAGGTCTTCCAGTGTGACTGTTCTGCTACTGAATGCCAGGTCAGTTCATAATAACCTCTCAGTCAACTGTGATCTCATAATGTATGATGCCTGACGGGGCTGATCTGGCATTTATTACAGAAACTTGAGGAGGTAAATTGGATGGAGAAGATCTCGCCAAGCTTTGCTCACACAGATACTTAGTGCAGCACCAGCAAAGACTGAAGGGTGGAGAGGGGGGTTGCCATGGCTCTCCTGAAGCCCTTGCCTCACTGAGCACCTTCTCTGATGCTGTGGAACATGTTCATCTCCCTAGTATACAGGGGTGTTGTATGCTATGAAACAGCTGGGTGATGCCTAGAATCAAGGTGGTGAAAGTCCCACTGCAGAAATGACCAAACCCAAGTTAGAGCACAAAAGCATGTCTACTGCATGCCTAACCTTCTGCATGGTGGTGAAAGCAGCAGAGAGGGCTCACATCAGATAATTAATTTTCTGTCTCTGACTGTTTAACCATCTTCCAATCTCTACTCTCTTCTCTTGGATTCTGCTGAGGAGAAGGGTCTTCCTACTGACAGTCGGCTCTGTGAAGCTTACCAGATCACTTTGTTACAGGACTTAATTTTAACACCATACATTGCCACAACCTTGAGTGAAATGGTTTCTTAAAAGGTAGCTGGAAACAGAAAAAGTGTAGGTGGATTAAAATTTTAAAAAGCTGGAAGTGTTTCTATTGCTTTCTATTGTTTTCTATTGTTTGCTCTTTTATATTTTCCTCCTTTGCTTTAAACATATGCCACAACTGGAAGAATATATGCTGTTATTCAATTTACTATGTGGGATTTGCTGTACAGTTTGTTTTATGAAGTCCAGTGTGATACATTATTTTCTGCTTTTCACTGTGTTTTTCATCTGAAGTCCCTTCACACAGATATTTCATATTGGCTGGGAACAAAATGCGCTAGGATGTTTATTACACAGTCTACAGAATTTCCCAGCATGAGGTTAAAATTTAATATGAGGTTTTTGGAAGCTATGCTTTGGCACGTGCCTGAGGACTGAGACATTTTTACATTTATTAAATGCTGTGAACCCCTGCCAGTTACAGTATTATAATGGGGTATCTGAAATAGCGTAAAATACATCCTTAGCCAGAATATTAGATATGCATCTCATCTATTTTAGTACTGTATAGGACAATATTACATCTACAGTGTGTCTCTCTTTGGACCAATTCCACAACAGGAAGACTGTGGTTTCAGACCTCAGTTTTGTTTCTTCATTGGTTGGGTTTTTGTTGCAAACCTGGTTTTATTGGCAACCTAACTGGATGATTTTATTTATTTATCTATGGCCAATCATTTTGTGCTATTTTACTTTGTATTGCACTTTAAAGTAAAGTATAAGAAGAACACAAGTCAACAAGATTATACATAAATGAAAACATTCATTGATTATGTAGATGATGCTTCTGCGGCATCTAGAGCAAAAGTGCCTCTTTATTTCTTCTTCCCTCCCCATTTGTTTTTCCTTTTGCATCCTTTTAGTAATGAATAATTCCTCTAGCATATATTAGTTGTATATGATATATAGCTCACAGAATAAAAACATAGACTTCTGTACTTGATTGGAATTTGAGCAGACCTTGAAGGGCTTCTGCATGAGAAATAAATGGAAACCATGGTACCATAAGATATATTTGTGTGTAGAGACAGATACAGATATGTAGAGTTTCTTGCTGTACTTGCTGAATAGGTTCAAAAATTAGTGTTGCCATATTTCAAACAGTGAAAATCATGACAGAAAAGTTGTTTTTGAGCTATTTTTATGGGGAAATGGCAAAAACAGCACTAACGACATATGTCCAGATTTTCCCAGACATTCAGCTGATTTACACCCGGACACTCCTGTCGACTGCAGTATTCCGTATGTGTCCAAGAAAATCTGCAGCCTAAGATAAAGAAATTCCTGACAGTAGTGAGCAACCCTATTTTAAAACTATAGACATTCTCACCAAAGGTGAAACAATGACCCAATCTCATGAAATGAGAACCAGCTAAAATGTAGTTTGTTATCGCAGATTAAAAATAAAACCTCTAGTCTCAAAGGTTTGAAGAGAACATGAGGTATTGTGTAACTTGACTGCTTTAGCATGCTTTGCTCACAGCCATCTCTGAAGGGAAATTTGCCAAAATCTACAGCACAGTACTTTCATAAACTTAAAAAATATGATTAAAAAAATCCTTCCAGTAGCACCTTAGAGACCAACTAAGATGCCACTGGAAGGATTTTTAAAATTTTGTTTTGACTACGGCAGACCAACACGGCTACCTATCTGTAATTTAAAAAATATGATGATAAATACAAGAAGCCAGGGTGAAAGATTTAGGGGGTTGGTATAACACATTGAAGATATTTTTGTCTGTAAGACGAGGCCTAGCAAAGCCTCAAATATGACCACAAAATAAAACTTTTATAAAATTCCATCCCCATGGCATTATACTCTAGCAAGGTTAAAACTCTAGTGATCTGCAGATTATATGTGATCATTTTAGCAGGCATCATTTCTTACCACACCTCAAGCCATTATAGTTCTTCATGTTGTGTACACAAACATCTTAGAATCAAAGTATCATAGAATCTTAGAGCTGGAAGCTACACAAGGATCGTATAGTCCTGCAATGTGGAAATCTCAACTAAGATGGCCATCCAACCTCTGCTTTAAAACCTCTAAGGAAGGAGAGTCCACCACCTCCTGAGGAGTCCATTCTATCACCAAACAGGTTCTTCTTGATTTTTAGTTCTTCTTGATTTTTAGTCAGAATCTCCTTTCTCAAAACTTTAAACCATTGGTTCGAGTCCTACCTTCCAGGGTAGGAGAAAACAAACTTGCTCCATCTTCCATGCGACAGCCCTTTAGATATTTGAAGATGGCAAGCATATCTCCTCTCAGTCTCCTTTTTTCCAGGCTAAATATACCTAGGTCCTTCAACCGCTCCTCATAAGGCTTGCTTTCTAGATCATTGCTCATCTTGGTTGCCCTCCTCCATACACATTCCAGCTTATCAACATCCTTCTTAAATTTTGGTGCCCACAACTGGATATAGTATTCCAGGCTAAGGCAGAATGGAGTGGAACTATTACTTCCCTTTATACTTCCTTTTTCTTTATTTTTGTACAGAGTACATTGGCTTTCTGGCTTACTTTGTTTCAGCCAGTTAGCTTATTAAAGCAAGAGAAGGAAAAGAAAAGAATTCTATAATAACTATTGAGATCATTTTAAAATTCCAGATCTGATGTCAAACTGAATATTTGCATAACACAATGCAATTATGAAAACACAAATGACAGGAAGCCAGCACCTATAAAGAATTCTCATTGAAGTGTCTCATATAGAACTAGCAAATAGGTATGAACACCATGAAAATACATTACTTCCATAGTATATTAAAATGCAAATATGAGCCAAAATAGCTGCAAGATGCTGACAAAAATACATAAAACCTCAAAAGATGTTGACATACTCTGCATCAGAGTGTAACAGGTGCATTCAGAAATGCACTAATTGGTTGCTTACTGATGTGTAGCACTCTCAATTTTATTTTTATAAAACTGTAGAAGTCAAATGAAATGTATTTTTCTTTGTTTCTACTGTTTTCTCTCTTTGGTCTTATTCTGTTCAATTAGTCTATTCAAACTTGTTGATGTAAGCTATGTTATAAAAATGTAGTGAGAGATGTGATGATTGATCTGGTGTATTTTTTCTTTAAAAATATATAAAATGAGTCTTTTTTTCTTTTACTAAAAAGGCAGTGTGTTAGAAAATGCTTATCCCAGGTTATCTTGTCGCATTATCAAACCCTTGCAGGTAAAGATTATTTTCAGCAGTCTACCTTAAAGTAAACTGGGCATTTCAACGAGGTAAATCAAGGTACATTTTAATCTACTTCTGCAAATGTTTAGGCATGCTTGTGTTATTTGGAGCTCTGTGTTGTAGTTTCCGGAGTGCATTGATTCTGTAGCACACAGTGTTCTATGTCACATGGTATGCTTGGCCCACAATGCTATGGTAAATAGACTTAGATCTTTTCTATGGATATGATTCCATGTCACATTAAGTATGTATATTTTACTACTAAATTTGTTTACCTCTCAAAGGGAACTACACTTTTGCAGAAGAAGTATCAGAGTAAACCTGAATGGTTTTTGGTTTGTGCCTTTTCAGTTTGTGCCAAATCAACCCAGGGACAGCTAGGTATCACAAGGCAGGGGGTGAAGTTAGTTTTCATTTTATGTCAGTTTTACAAATTTTGAACTTTGTGAATCAACTGACAAAGTGAAACAAAGCTATCCTGCAAAAGTCACCCTCCTCTGAGTTTTGCAAAGCAGTTTTTCATCCAAGGATTGTGTACAAAATATGAATATTAGTGAAAATTTTATGCAAAGAATACTCATATTAGGGGGAAAGCAATGGACACTGCTTGCACAATGTCATGTAAAAATGAGTCCATAAGGAGAAATGTGCATGAAAATGCATTCAAATTTTCAGACATTTTTTTTTTAACTCACAAATTTATGCAGAAATTGATTGGAAATTAGAATACAGCCATCTATTCCAATATACACTCCTTGCCTCAAGAAGCATTTTTTGAGCACAACTCTTTCAAACACAGAACTGAAGAACTTCAGATGTACATCAAACATACATAATAGTGTGAGTGTTAAAGATGTATTTGAAATCATTACTTGAGCTTACACTTCAACAATTATCAGGTGTTACATGCAATATTATCTAAACAGTTTTTCCTCAACTAGAATACTAATATTTCAGCCTGCATATGGGGAAGTTTATCTTTGCAGTGAAGCGTAGGTGTTAGTATCATTTGTTAAATTCCTTGCATTATTTCCCTAAAGTCAGGATGAATCTATATTATGTTAGCTATTGAGGTGAAATATCTGTTTAGTAGGATTTTTATAAATAGTACCTCTAGCAGGAACAATTTAAATTTAATGGTTCATTAATTGGTAGCATACTTAATAGAATTATTCATAGTCCTGTACAGAATATATAATTAACATGTGTATCAGAGGAATTACTCATTTTGCAACAAGAATATAAACCACATGCATGCATGTGAGGATCTTTGGTTACACCAATTTTAAATATATACCTAAAAAACAAAAAAAGAAAAGAGTGGTATGTGGAATGGACATGACCTTTCTTTTGTCTAATGACCTTCTCGGCTCCTTCAATTCTCCAAAGATGAGGATGAATGGGTTGCCACAACCTTTACTCTGAAGGTTGTGATCTGCTTTGTGCCTACAAATTTTGAAGTCACTTATTTATTATCAAAATGTATTGGAAGTCTTGCAGCCCACAAAACCTTACAAAGAAGAGCAAAGAAAATAACAGAAGGAAACCGTACTGGCATTGTGTATGTTTGTGTGTGAGGGACAAGCAGTGACAGTTTTTTATGCTAATATTAATTGCCCATATGAGGGCAAAAATTAGCCTTCATTCACTTCATTCACTGTTCCTCCAGTGATTACATGCTGCCTCTGATCCTGAGCCATGAAGCTTTTTAGAAGATATCTGAAATTCACTAGTGGGCAAGAGCAATTTCTTCCAAAATATTTTTGTATATATCATATACTCATGATGCAAATGAAATAGCGCTTGCTGGTGATTGGTTTCAAAATCTTTCAGAAGTTCATGAGGCAACATGAGTTATATCATTTGTTCTTATAGGGAATCTTTTTTTTGGGGGGGGGGGATGTTTTGCTGGGTAAAATAGCACTATTTATGTAGTGATGTGATTCTCCTTTTCCAAAGCCCCAAACTCTGACTTCAGACCAGCTATAGAGAATGGCTCCTTAAACTATAAGAGACTAATATGCTTGTATTTTGGCTCATAAATGTGATACTTGCTATCATCATCTTAGATACAAATAAACAAAGAAGATTTACTCTTAAAGATCAGAACCATTTCTTCTAAACTGTAGAGGTTACATTTACCTGCTATTGAAAATGAATGTGGAATTATCTAACATGGAGAACCTGGTGTTCTTTAGTACATTAGTGGAAGTAATATTCCATTTCTCACATCCTGTTCATTCATGTAATGGGTACAATGGAGATATAATGGCCTCTAATAGCTTGGAGGGCTTTTCATGGTTTAATTATCTTGATGATATCATGCTATGGATTTCAGCATAAGTATTATAAAACGACATGGGAGATTATGACTTTGTCTATTAGGAGGTGCATTACATACCACACCATGCTTTTTGGCGTATAGTTTTCAGTCTATTTTTGCCTCTTCAGTATAATATACAGGTAAATAGTTGGAACCAAGGCAGACAAAACCTAAAGTTCCAATTCTCTGAGCTGCTGCACTTGAGTTTTTAGTAGCAGGTCCCTGGCACTTCTGTGAGGGAACAATTCATTTCTTTATGCTACTGTTGCAAGGTTCCAATCCTTGTCAAAGGTGCCACACCAACAATCTTTCCTGTGTGGCAGATCTTTGCATGTTCAGACCCAGAAACCTCCCCCCTAAATAAATTCATACAAGACTCAAATTTTGGTTTTGGTTTTTGGCAGAATTTAGGCCACAACTTTATTGATTACAGAAAAGTGAGTGGTTGCATAGGCTCTGGTTCAACTAGCTCCCTGCCATGTAGGTAGTACTGACCCAGGGTTCCAGCATAGGTCAGCCAAGGGTGAACACCCAGCTAAGCAGAAAGCTGGGAATGGGCTAACTCCACCACCCAAATTCCCCCTGGACTCAGGCACGAGCACAACCCCCTCTCAGGGGTTGATCAAACCATCGAGTCCCTGGATTCCTTTAACGGAATGCCCTTCACATAGAGATGGTGAGAGTGTTCTCCCATCCCTATCACCTGAACAAGAGCCTATCTGCAACCTTACAAGTTGTGACGATTTGCTATGCGGCAGGCGAAACCCAGATGGCAACAGCCAATCAGCCAAGTGGGGGAAAGTCCTGCTGTGCCCCTGTCCCAATTACAGATGACACACAATTGAATAGCAAGGTCAAGTGCAAAGCCCTAAAAGTAGGGAGAGGTGGGCAGGTGTTCCAAATGCATGCGCCGAAAGAGGAAGCTCTGGGTCACGCACATGGGCATAAATAGGTCCCTCGAACTGTTTTGACTGCGTCCCATTGGCCAGATTGCACCCAGCTTTGAGGGACCTACCAACTGGGTGTTGTGGTTGTCCAAACATACCCACCCACAACACAGGGTGTCAGTTGTCCAGTCTCACCGCAATACTTGCCCTCTTTAAGGAAGGACCCGATTTGCCAAGTAAAGTGCTTTACACAGGGCTTAAAAATATGGTTGGGAGGAGTTTGAAGCCATAAGCAATAGGCTCTGTTCCATTGTAGTGCTGCTTCTTTGTGAGCTGCTTCCCTTCATGTAACCGAAGCAAGCTGCTCATGAAGAAGCAATGACTGGCACCCTGAAGCTAGTGAGTGGTAAGATCATATCCTGTGCAGCACCTGCAACCCACAGGATCGATGAGCTGATTCTGTGGGGTAGAGCATCAAGCAGGAAGGAGAACCATGGCATTGGGTCTATCTGCTCCTGGAAGCCATAGCCACTATTCAGATAGGTCTCAAACCATTCACATGGTTTTTCCACCCTGGTTTATTCAACCCAACTGTCTATGCCTGACTAGTCTTTCTGAATATGCCCAGTTTGGCTTGGTACTTGGCTGAATGTGGTGCACACCCTAATAAAAATATTAATGTATTAATATTGTCATAGGTTTGTAGGTGTTAGAATTTAATTAAGGCTCGGGAGTTAAAGCTGCATATCAACCCTTTAAGAGTTGGAATATAATCAGATCCATGTGTGCATTTGAACTGCGAACTAGATGCTTCTAATCCTTTAATTAGCATGTGTGAAAGCTAGGCAGTTTAGCTTGGCAAACTTCCTAAATTGTGTATTGGACACCTCACTAATCCCTTGGAATCTACATGTGTTAGAAACTAATTAATTTAAATAATTTCCTTTAGGTGTTAGCTTGGGATAATGGGTCATTAACACAACAAGAGGATCAAAGGGAGTGGGGCCTCTGCCAGTGTTTCAAAAGGCCAGGGATTAGGCTAGAGAGAGAAAAGAAACTGGGATGTAACTTGGAGCTAGGTAAGGTGCAGGACATGGACGCTCTCTTGGAATGCTGATGCTCTGAACCCCTCCACAGCAGGCTCAGCTTGTATAGATGTGTAAATAAGCCATACATCCTAAAGACACCTCAGTCTCCACTGTGCCCCATTTCCAAAAGGAAACACAGACCTGGGGTAAAATGCACCTGGAATCTTGCACTGCTCTGGATATTGGGGGTGGCATGTAACAATATTTAAATTATCCTGCAAAAATATACTACCTCGTGGGACTTGACTATTTTTATTTTTATTTTAGTAATATAATCATTTTTGCATATATAATTTTACATTTAAATAATAACAAAAAACCCATGAATCTGACAATGCATAGGTAGCTCAGACTTAAGAAAGAGCCTAATGCAAGAGATTAAAGCAGATTCTTCCATCCCTACAACTTTGTTTCCTTCTAGAAGGGCTTTAAAGGCAACAAGTAGGGCAGAAAACATTTGCCTGAAAAGTGATGTGGCTTTAGATTTTAGCAATATATATATAAACTAGTGGGTGATTTCCTTTTCCCAGAACATGATTAGCCACAATTTGCCTGTTTGTAATATGAAATTCTAAATGCTGAACTATTTCCTCTGGAGGATAACAGCAAAATATTCCAAGTCAACCAGTGCTAATTATTCCATGATTAGTCTTCCAGTGTGACTTCTCAGCAATGTGACAGGACTGACAAGAGGAATTACACTACAGTATTGTTAAATATAAGGTTTCACTAGGAGCAAGACATTCAAAGTATATTTTGTCATAGGAGATGGATGGATATATTACCACACAGCATGGGGTGAAGTGCATGGCAAGATTTTGAAAGGCCTCAAGGTATTCTACTATACACCACTTACAAAGCTGAAAACTACAAAGTGGCATATATATATATATATATATATATATATATATATATATATATGCTTTGGTTTTGAAATGTATTACCAACATAATAATCACAGCTTGGATCAAACTTGGGAAAATTTAGATATTATTAATTTCACATATTTATACAAGATTGACAAAAGTGAAAAGATATATATCTTTTCACTTTTGTCAATCTTGTATAAATATGTGAAATTAATAATATCTAAATTTTCCCAAGTTTGATCCAAGCTGTGATTATTATGTTGGTAATACATTTCAAAACCAAAGCATTCAGTGGATAAATAACACATAACAAGTTGAAACACAATACTTTTATAAAGTACACACTCGGCTACAGGCTGTTC
Organism: Podarcis erhardii; assembly: GCF_964252035.2. Classification (NCBI taxonomy): domain Eukaryota; kingdom Metazoa; phylum Chordata; class Lepidosauria; order Squamata; family Lacertidae; genus Podarcis; species Podarcis erhardii. Next base: position 50,010,589 of record NC_138508.1, on the reverse strand, counting down.
TTCATTTTACAAGCCCTATAAAACAGCAGCACTGTGGCCCATTCATGGCAGTCTCAGAGGGCAGAATATGAAATAATTGTAGGGCAGATACCAAGAATATGTTATTCCATTGCTGCACAGATATGGCACACCAACCATATTATGAAAATGCTGATAATGAACAACTAGTCAAAACACTACCCAAGTCCAGCTCTCTAGTAATTTTCAGATGATGAAAATTACCATCAACCATCAATGATATGGAGATTAGTGGAAGATGTATGTATACATTCATGTCTCTGCATTCATGTGGGGCAGGAAAGCTTTCTTACTGTAACTGAGAAGGTCAGCTGTATTCTGGAGGTTACTGCAGATTAATGCTGAAGTAATCTGCTGAGGAAAGAGGAAAGGGGTTGTACTACCAACTACATAAAAGAAGCTAAACTTTTAGAAGATCCAGTATAATGAGATCACTATTGAGCAATTCCTAGCTGTGCACTAAAAACACTGAAAACTCAAGCGTCAGAAGTACTGAAGAAGCGAGGTCAGTAACTGTTTTCACTGTCAGAGAAAGGATCCTAGACTAGATGGGTCATGAAAAAAGACTCGTAAAAAAATAACTATATTCTGAAAGGTTTGCACCTAAATACAAGTGTGAAAATGAAAGAGAGAGAGAAATAAAAAGTCCCCTTTGTGTGAAATCTTAAGTACTGTATATACTCGAGTATAAGCCGACTTTTTCAGCACATTTTTTATGCTGAAAAAGCCCCCCTCAGCTTATATTTGAGTAAGGCGGGCAGCGGCAGCGGAGGGACGAGCAGCCCGAAAGGAGCCCTTTCTCACCGCTGGTCCCGCCACTGCCCGCCTCTTGCAAGGCCAGGCACAGGAGCCACAGTTGGGAGTGCCTCTCCCAACCACGGCTCCTATGCCTGCTCTTACAAGCGGCAGAGGCGCAGTGGAGGGATGAGCAGCCCAAAAGTAGCCCTTTTGGGCTGCTTGCTCTTCCTCCGCCACTGCCACCACCACCAGGTTTGTGGTGTGGTGAACCGGCTTATACTCAAGTCAAGAAGTTTTCCCAGTTTTTTGTGCTAAAATTAGGTGCCTCGGCTTATATTCCGATCAGCTTATACTCGAATATATACGGTAGAATTCTTTATTAGTATTTTTATTCACTTTTCACAAATGTGGTTTTGAAATTTAGGAGACAACTGTGCCTCACATTCCAAGAAGCAGAAGACTATTTATGAAAATGACTGCCAACAGGATCCAATATTAGTCATTTTCCCATCAGATCTGTGTAGAAAGGTTCTTTGGGCATTCAGTGAATGTGCCTTGTGAGGGTGTGGCATTATTACAATTGTTCGTCTCCTGAGTTACACACCAGCACTGGAATATCTGTAGAGAATCTCCATTAATACCAGCGTACATGTGTAGAGTGTTCTCTATAGACATTCTAGTGAATGTGTGTAGGTTAGGGTGAAGGCTGCTGCCACAATTCAGCAATCCACTCACAACCCACTAGTCCAAACACAGTCTCTATGTGGGGAACAACTTTTCAAAACACTTCATTACAGAATGTGGTGGTTTGAAATAAAATAAAAAAATAGACCATTCTGAAGCATCTGCACTGACTTACTTTTTCTGGGTCAGTTCAAAATGCTTTTGAAATAAACTGTTATGCAATTTTTCACAGATGACTGTGTATATGGATGAAGACATTTTCCTATTATTTCTCTGTAGATGTAATGTGTGAAGTTTCCCTTAGCCACAGTGACCCCTGAAGACATGTCTCTGAATGTGCAAAGTTCAGTTCCATCACGCTCACAGCACACTTTGCAGCAGCTGATCTCTCAGAGATTACACATTATTTCTTTGAATATTAATGAGCAAAGAAACACAATAAACGAGATTTCATTTCACAAGTCACTGGAAAGTTTATTTCAAGAGTCATCATTATTTTTTCTCAGTTTTGCTTAAGTCTGTGCTTTCAAAAGGGAATAATGGCTGAAATGGGTAAGTTATTGTTTAAAAAACATAATCTTGAGAGCTAAGGCATGAATATGCAGTAGATGATGTAGAAGCAAAACAATAAAATTAAAACAAGCTGTCCATGATAGTTCCATTGGCAATCTTCATAAAATGCCCATATGAAATAAATGATGCTGTCTTTTAGTTTGGAAATAAAAATATGAAAATTCAACTCACTAACCTCTCCCTGGTCTTACATGTCACAAGACCAGTTGCCCTTATACCCTAGGCAAGCTTTATTGATTCATCTCATTGCTTCTCAGTCAGCTGTTTCCATATCCTCTGTTGCCCATAATACTAGAACTTCAGGGCATTCAATGAAACTGAATGTTGGAAGATTCTGGATAGACAAAAGAACTTCTTCACACAGCACATAATGACCGCTCCATGCATAAAACAGGGGCGAGCTTTGCGTGGACGCGCGCAGCCCCTGGATCTGGAGCGGCTCCATCAGCATAGGCTTGGCTTTGCCTTCCCTCAGGTGGGATACCTGGACGTCTCCACCTACCCCAGTCAGCTGTCCAATCCCACCTGGGGGAAGCGTTGCCAAGGAGATCAGGCCAGGTAGGGGAGGGATTACCTGCCCACACAATACAGGGAGGATCTTACCTGGGAATCCTCACTTGGCTTCAGAGCTTCTCCCACCCCACCCACCCTCAGTTAATGCCTTATTTTGCAGGTTAACTTTTCCTCACAGGTTTTGCAGGTTAACCTTTCCTTCACAGGTATGTAGTCGCTGCTACGTCAAGGTCGCTGTTATTATTATTATTTTTTTAACTGGTATTTTATTAAATTTTAACAATAAAAAAGTTGTAAAACAAACAAGAAAAACAGCACAAGAAAAAATACAAAACACAAAAATACAAAAATACAGAAAATACAAACAATCAACATAAGGACAAAAGAAAACAGAAAAACAGAAATCCCTCTTTTTTATCTTCTCCTCTTTGGTTAACTTATTTTCCTGACTTCCTCACGCCTCCCTTTTTTGTATTCCACTTAAAAAATTTATTCAGCAAATTCATTAATTTCGAACCTTCTTCTAACATCAGTCCAATTCTTACATAATCTTTACTTTGTTACTAGAACCCCTTCATCTCATTTCAATGTCATCAACATTCAAAAATTTTACAATGTTTCTGTAAGTAGATTTTAAATTTCCTCCAATCTTCTTCCACCAACTCTTCTCCCTGGTCTCGGATTCTGCCAGTCATTTCCGCCATTTCCATATAGTCCATTACTTGCATCTGCCATTCTTCCAAGGTGGGTAGATCTTGTGTCTTCCAATGCTTTGCGATGAGTATTCTTGCTGCTGCTTACGTCAAGGTCACTGTTAAAGGGCCAGAAAGGAATTTCCCTGCATTGGCAGGTTTCGCCTTTCCCATAGCAAAACACCACAACTTTGGCGGTATCAGGCCTTGGGCAGAATCCTTTTGTCCATCTTCCTCTTTGCAGCGGCGATACCAGGGTTGCCCGTTAAAGGGGTTTCTGAAGGGAGGCTTTGACCGTACGCCGAAAGGTCGTCATTGCTCTCCCCTGCGGCGGCGGCGTAACGGGGGCGGCTATCTCTGCTTGAACATATGTTTTCGAGAGCCGGCCCATCCCCCACACAAACACTGGATAACCCAGATGCTACCTAGGTCCCCGGCTGGGGACTGGGGAGGGAGAACGCCCAATGCCTGAGCCAAGGTCTACCCACATTTGAAATTTAATAAAGTTGTGGCCAATTTAATCCCATAGCACGTTGTCTTGAGTCATTATTCCACATGACGGGGGGGCACTCGGGATCTGGGGACTCACGCAATCAAACTATGGAATTCTCGCCCCCCAAGAAATAGTGATGGCCACTAACTTTGATACATAAGGCTATCAGTGGCTGCTAGCCATAGTTACTATGTTGTGCCTCCACTGCTGAAGATAGTTTGTATCTGACTGCCATTGCTACCTAGAACTGTGCTTACTCCCTGGCCATGAAGTTCTCCCATGAGCATTTCAGAAAGCACATTGCCTACTAAGATGCTAGTCAGCATTACGTTAAAAAAAACAACAACAGTTTGTCCACTTCATAACAAGATTAAGAAAAGCCACCCCCCCACACACAATATTTTAATCAAAATTGTCCCATCTTGAAAGTCACACAAAAATGTCTGCTTTTTTCCTTGTGTGTATGTGCATGAAGGGTTCTGGTAAATTGGTAGAGCACTGTGTTAATACTGTCGATGAATGGCCTCTACAGCCTATGACCATCAGCCTAGGATGCTGTTCTCTATTCTTCTCCACTTCACTACACCAGCCTTTACTGTTTATACTTTCTTCTGACTAGTGCTTGGGAGGCTGAGAGACAGGGAAATTATATTTTAACTGATAATTTTCTGTCCTACTACAAGTGCTAAGGTGGCTGAGATGGCTACATAATCATCAAAGAGTGGGCAGTGTTCTTCTTTTGTATACTATCGGACTTTAATCAATTTGCCACAGGCTACCTTTGCATTTCAGGACATTTGACACCACTGTTTACTTCCCTCTCTCTTTGTCCACATCTGAAACTAACGCTCCATGCATCTGATGAAGCGAACTTTGGTTTATGAAAGCTTATACTATGATAAATTAGTTAGCCTTTAAATTGCTATGGAACTCCTGCTTTTTGCTTTTTCTTTGCTGAAACAGATGAACATAGTCTTTCCCCGACTATGTGATGGATATGACCAAAGCAATCTAAAGACATTAGAGGGGAAAAACTGGCTGCAAATATCCACTTATTTATTTAACTATTAAATTTATGTGCCTACATATCAACAAATATTCCTTGGATGCTTACAACAGAGCAACATTATAAATACGATACATCATACCTAAAATTTACAAGAAATTGTGTGTGTTGCCAAAATTTACATGCAGTGGAGTCAAATGTGCTGCTTTGGTTGCATTTATTCACACCCGCACCACCCAACCACAGCCTTGCAAGGCCATATTGTTAGAGCCTTGTGCATCTTTAGAACCTTTCAAACATTCAAGTCTTCCATTTCTTTGAAGAGGAGCTGTGCTGCAAAATCCTTGGCTAGCACAGTCAAACTTTCTCTCATAAGAAGCTTATTCAAACAGAAGAGCCTATGTGCAAAACAAAACGTTATGCTGATGTTGTGGGCTTTATCAAAGTGTTGATAACATAGCACTGTGCATTGGAAAACAAATGCATCTTTGAAACAGGATGGATTTCAGAACGTGAGCCCTTTTTTAAACACTGATTTGACAAAACAATGTAGCCACAAACAATGTGCAGTGTGCAGCTGGTACAGCTGCCAGGGAAAAACAGGAAAGGCTGAACACTGGAGATCATGAATATTTACTATTGTACAATTTGATGTTTATTATATTCCAAAATCACAAGCTTGCTGTTTGCTTTCTTTCCAGCTATTACTTCTTATGGAGGCAATGTAGCTTTCAGCATAAAATGTAATGCTAGCCAACTACTCACAAGAGGTTGTGCCAGTTTCTGTCTTTGAAGCAAACCTATGCACATGTATTTGAGAGAGAGTCCCTCTGGGCCTAGTAGGATGTCATTCTGTGACATGTTGACACAAGAATTACAACAGGGGTGGGAAACTTCAGAGTCAGAACACCTTCCAGGCCTTGTCCCTCCTCAGTTCACAGTTCCTATCTCCAGGCTAGGCCTCTGAACAGTCCTCTTCTGTGCCTCCCTTGAATGCTTTTGCCTGGCTGGGATGTGTCCGTTGAAAGAGAACTGAAATCCAGCAGTGAGCTTATATTATCTCTTGTACTTAGCCTATTTTATACAATATATTTTACTAGCTCTCATACAAGGCTAGCCAATGTGGAGCCCTCATTTTTGAATTCCAACTGCCACCATCCCTGACCATTGACTATATAGACTGGGGCTGGTGGGAGGTGGAGCCTGACTGACCGAACCCAAAGGGTGCTCATCAATGGTTCCTCTTCATCCTGGAGAAGAGTGACTAGTGGGGTGCCACAGGGTTCTGTCTTGGGCCCGGTCTTATTCAACATCTTTATCAACGACTTGGATGATGGACTCAAGGGCATCCTGATCAAATTTGCAGATGACACCAAACTGGGAGGGGTGGCTAACACCCCAGAGGACAGGATCACACTTCAAAATGACCTTGACAGATTAGAGAACTGGGCCAAAACAAACAAGATTAATTTTAACAGGGAGAAATGTAAAGTATTGCACTTGGGCAAAAAAAATGAGAGGCACAAATACAAGATGTGTGACACCTGGCTTGAGAGCAGTACATGTGAAAAGGATCTAGGAGTCTTGGTTGACCACAAACTTGACATGAGCCAACAGTGTGACGCGGCAGCTAAAAAAGCCAATGCAATTCTGGGCTGCATCAATAGGAGTGTAGTATCTAGATCAAGGGAAGTAATAGTGCCACTGTATTCTGCTCTGGTCAGACCTCACCTGGAGTACTGTGTCCAGTTCTGGGCACCACAGTTCAAGAAGGACACTGACAAACTGGAACGTGTCCAGAGGAGGGCAACCAAAATGGTCAAAGGCCTGGAAATGATGCCTTATGAGGAACGACTAAGGGAGCTGGGCATGTTTAGCCTGGAGAAGAGGAGGTTAAGGGGTGATATGATAGCCATGTTCAAATATATAAAAGGATGTCACATAGAGGAGGGAGAAAGGTTGTTTTCTGCTGCTCCAGAGAAGCGGACACGGAGCAATGGTTCCAAACTACAAGAAAGAAGTGGAATTTGCTGCCAAGGAGTGTGGTGGAGTCTCCTTCTTTGGAGGTCTTTAAGCAGAGGCTTGACAACCATATGTCAGGAGTGCTCTGATGGTGTTTCCTGCTTGGCAGGGGGTTGGACTCGATGGCCCTTGTGGTCTCTTCCAACTCTATGATTCTATGATTCTGTGATTCTATGATTCTACATATGGAGGTCACACATTGGCTACCTCTGATTGGGTACAATAGTTTGCAGAAGGATACCATGCAGAAGGATATCTGCCAATGGGTTCGAAAAATGCTGAGAGGTCTCATGAAACCAACAGGGACACACTTTTCTCCTCATGTTCCTGTCATAGATTCATAGAAGTGAATTATGCTGTCTCTGTCCAATAATGGAAACTAAAATCAGATTGAAATGGATCTAGATAATCCATGTCAACTAGAAAAAGCTGGAAATGTGATGTTAATATGCATTCAGACATCTTGCCTGAAAGTGAATATCAGAGACTGGTCAGAAATGTTCAGTAAGATTCAGAGAGGGTTTTTAAAAAGCAAACAGATGCCTAAAACTCTCCCTAAAGATTAAACATCTCCATCTCACAAAAGGCATCAATCACTTTCTCCTATCCACATAGCCAGTCCCCCTCTAGCAGGTTTTATGTGAGGAAGGACAGTGTCAAGCATAGTAGGTCCCAGTTCTCCAAGACTTCCATCCAATGAAAAGGTGGATTCTTAGGCCTGACAAACTGAATAAGTAGGCAGTGAATCTACAAACAATGAATCTGCAATAATCATAGCATCCAAATCAGAATGGATATGATTTTTAAAGAGGTGGGGCAAGGAATACCACTGCTGCCAGCTTTGACCTACAGTGTTGAATTATCATTATATTTAAGACATTACCATGTAAATTAGGTCTTAGTGAGATGCCTCTAACTTTCATAATTCACCACTTAGAAATACTTAAGATTAAGTGATATATAAATGCCTCTTAGATAACTCATTGGTGCAGAATATTAATCTCAGTGACTTGTTAAGAATTCCTCAAATAAAAAGGTGAACTTTATGTCTGCCTCCCTCCACCTGATGCAGCAACCTGGTCATCTTCAGCTCAGGTTTTAATCTGAGCTAGAGAAGGACACTATTCCTCCATACCACCCAACCACTTTCCTCCAATCCTTCCCTCCTATAAACTCCTTTACCTTGTGCCTGTAGTTGTTCCTCCAACTCTGGTAGTGGAAGGGAAGGAGTACCACTTTTCTCCCACTCTCCTCATCCCCTGGCGCCTGATTGGTGCCAGGGCTGCTACAGCAACAGGTGGTGTGTCAGAACTGCCTCAAAATGTAGCTTTGTAAGCATCCTGATATTGGTTACCTTTGGGGAAATTTCATTATTGTGACATCTGGCATATCACCATATTATCAATAGGCAGTGGGCATGAGAAGAGACTTCTTTCCCCTTTTCTGCCAAGAAGGTGGTTGGATGTGTAGATGCTGGAGGACACAAGGCTGGGTAAGAAGGCAAGCTTACAGGCAAGGGGATTGGGAAGTTTTAAGGTAGCTAGGAAGGGACAAGCCCTATTGTGATACCAATTGGGAGTGGGATGCAGTTTGTTTTATGACAGATTAACTCAGAATAAGAAGAGGTGATTTATAATTTTGTTCAGGAAATTCCTCAGGTTATTAGTCATCAGTTAAAAGATAACTCAACCACCCTGCTTTAAGTGGGACATCCTGGAATTACAGAAGCCATTCTGGCTTCTGATTGGATCCTGGAATGTCCCATTTTTTGGTCCAGTACTCTGGCATGAGTCAGCTGACTCCCACGAGAGCTAGGGACCAAAAAACAAACGTCCTGATTTTGATTAGTGGGATATTGGAAGGTATGTACGTAATTGGGATGGGGTAGGTTACCCATCATATCTATTTAAATTTAACTGGTTTAGTTCCAACACAGGCCTTACTTTTGGTGTGGCATTTTGTATTTAAAAACTTCTATTTCCACTTAGAATTAAGTTTTCACACCTGTATTTTAAAAAATGTACTACTTAGCTGTACAATATATGGAATACAAGCAAGGCTCCACACTAAGGAAGATCTAGACGTGGTTTTCCATTAACTGCAAGCCTGAATTAAGCATAACAGCTGAATGGAAGGGTAATTAACTTTGAATTTTTAAGCAGTCTTATATAGACTTGTTTGACAAAGTCTAAGTCTCTGGTGAGCTGATTGCCATGGCTCTACTCACAACATATATATTCAGGTTTATATAACACTATGATAGAATTAATGTCTTTAAAATGACTGCTTGCTTATCTAATTATTTTGATTGCTCATTTCACGTTAAATTATAGGGCTTCCTAACTTTGCCTCCTACAGTATTCTGATGTGGCTTCAGAGACTTGACAAATCCTAATATCAGTGCACAATTTAACACAATTTATGTGATTTTTACTTTAGTGCTAGATATTTTTTTATCCATTGGTATTTAAATATCATGGACAGAAAGGGTAATTGGGAATGTCTGTGTCTTGGTCACTGAACTTCCTCGACCTTCCTCGGATCATGAATAAATGAATTGTTCAAAGTTGCCAAAAGGCAGAAAAGTCATGGTACCTCGTCTAGAAAATCTGTGGCATTGAAGTCCTGGCACCAGTGGTACTCCTTTCACCTATACTTGTCTTAAAGTTGAAGTGGCTTGATGGAAGAGTAACTCACTTCAGCTTCTGGCCAACCATGAACCAAGAGGGACAACAGTTCTGAATCTACATTCTGCACAACATATAGGGCTATTGGTGGGGGTGAGTATTGTGTGGTCTTTCCTCCTCAACTAGTAATCATTCAGTACATACAGACAATATAATCATCTATTCTGTAATTGCTACAAAAACCAAGAAAGCTGAAATGTTTCCTGCTATTAAGTTTTTGTCTATAATTGTAACTCTAAAATTCAAAGAGATCAATTCTATGGATTTGTTTAAGTTATTCTGATGTAATTTTCAGTTTTGAGCTGCAGAGAATAACTTTGCAAGACCTGGAGAGCGGGGAACACTTCAGAAAAGAGGCAAACTTTAAAAGTTAATCCTTTGCTTGGATCAAAATCCAAGCTACGGTAAATCTAGTTTTACACACACCCCAAAAAAAGAAAAGAAAAAGAATACCTCATGAAACAAGGGGAACATTTTGCATAACTAAATAGCACATGCACAATAATATTTATTCTTACAATTGATATCCCACCTTTCTCTCAAGCTTACTGCTAATAAAACAATAAAGCTGCCTGGTCTCCACCCCTTTCATGTATTTGCATTATATATAGTTTTTTCTTAAAAGATTATTCTTTTGAAAATAAAGCTGTAGTATTTTTTTCCCCCTCCAGAAAAGAATGTTGTGAGCTATTCACAATGATAGTTCCCTCCTGTCTTCTATTTTGGAGTGACTGACATCTTTAGATAGTGAAAGTCTTCTTCAGAAAGCTAGGAAAACAGAGGACTTTGTGTCAACATTAGTATGCTGCTATTTATTTTCCATGGACTCATACTCAGATATTTTACATACAGAATGCAAATGTCTTATGGTGGAGATCCCATTTTAGCTTTGAAGGTGACCCAGTCAACATTTACAAATGGTACCAATGCAGCATATTGTGCTTCAGTCTAAATGGGCTCATGTATGGATCAGTGATTGTTGTTTGGTGTTTAGAAAAGCTAAGATGCTGGAGAATGTGCTTAGTCCTATCTGCAACCCAGTGAAATATACTATTTCAACCTGTATCAGCTGACCTTAAGAATATATCATTTCCAATGTGATGCCTTCTGCTTTCATCATAAAGCTTTCTTTGGTTGTCATCCAGATAAAGAAGGAAAAAGTAACAAGATAGCTCTTGATCTAGAAGTCTGTAAGTTATTTAGATTGTTTCCTGCACTGCAGAAGTGTTTGTGAGCACAGTGATGGCTCCATGTACATCTAGAGGGTACCTACTGAAGGCAGGATGGCCCAGACCTTTCCCAGAACAAGACCTACCTTCTTGTGCATAATACAGGCATAACACAGTTGGTTCCCAACACTCACACCCAAGTGGCAGCAGCAAAGTCTCATCCTTTGCTATTTCTACAACCACCAATGCAGAGTGGTGTTCATCAGGATGTGTAGAGTAGGGAGGCACGGAGGCCAACAGTATGTGGAGCCATAGCAAATGACTGGTGGAGACAGACACAATATTAGGCAGAACTAAATAATTCTGGTTTTGTTCCCATCCTCCTCAGTTTGACAAACGGTAAGAAGGAGTAGGCTGACCATCAGTCACCTTCCCTCCAAATCACCAGAGTTTCTTGACTATGCAGATTCTAGTTGTCTAGACTGACCCCCTCAGAACTTCCCTGCTTATAATTAAGGATATTCTTTTACCCCCTTAGGCTGTAATCCTATGCATATTAGCCTATGAGTAAGCCCCACTGCACACAGGGAGATGTAGGCCTACTTTTGTGTAAACATACATAGCCTTGTGCTACACATGACCTATACTAATACAATGTGGTGTGGCAAACATACAGGTCAACACCAATTCAAAAATGTTCCTAAGAACTTGCAATACATTTTCCAATCCTAAGAAAAACACCCTAGACTAGCAACATTCATTCACAGCTAGCAAGCAATTGATTTTTGTCAGATAACACCCACAGCCTGTACAACTTGTGACCCACAAGCAATGCAGCTGATCAGCCACTGTACCTGATATTGCTGCACTTCAGAAATCAGAGTGGGTATCAATTTCCTGGCAGACTGAAGGGTTATATTCACAGTGATGGCAAAGTAGCACAACCCAGGCCTAATGAAATTTCATCTGCCTTCTCTTGTGATCCAACACTTATGCCTGGCCATGGAAAGAGAAACTGGTTCCATGATGGAGTACGAAAGGGAAAATTCTTGTTTTGACTGCTACATATGAATGGCCCATCACAAAATTACAGACTACATGGAAAATAACACATCCTCTTCCTTAATGCTACCTACTGAGAAAATAGGCAGAGACAAATGTGTCAGAATTACAGAGCCACAGATTCCAACTGTTGGTTCAAGAGGATGCCCCTTGAGGTTTTTGTTCAGTTGGATAATGGAATATGGCATCAAGAGTAAAGGGGTGTTTTCCAAATTGGGCGCATTCTGTTTTCAGTACTTTGCTTGATTTGAAAATGAAAGGTATGGTTTGTCTGATCTTTGGGGGTGGTGTGGATCCTGTGTTAATGACAATAGTTTCACAGCTGGTGGGTTGTTGTTGTTTTCCATAGGAGACAGAGCCCAATTTTTGTTGTTGTTTGTTTGGAGCAGACATCTGCCAATGAAGTAAACAAGGATTGTGTCTGATGAACACTTTGAGGATTAAGTCAAAACTTAAAAATCAAAGTGTACCTCTGGGGTGCTAAAGCATTATCTGTTTTAAGATAAGGAAATGATCATAAAAGCAAGAAAAAATGCTGACAAATGCCATAATCAGATTTGTCCGTTGAAAATGACGTCTGGGCAGATTTCTAAAACCTAGGTGCATGGCAGCCCATATTGGAAGTGCTGATTTATTTTTGGTGAATTTTCTAAAAAAAAAAAAAAATAGCTTTAAAACATATTTTTGGGGAGATTTTGTAGAAAAAGCTCAACATCTTTTGTGTCCGGATTTTCACTTTATGAAATATGGCAACCCTAAGTACCTGTGGCTAATTTCACTGGGCATACTTCAAGGTTTCCAATTACCTTGGAGTTCAGAAGCCTATGATAGAAAAAGCAATAATTCTCATCCCTTTTAATGAAAAAAGGAGGAAGAAAATGTGATCTATGATCAACCAGAGTTACTAGACAACAGCTGTGAGGGACAATTCATTAGACAGAATTGCAAAAACCATAGTAGTAATGAGCCGGCTTTTATAGACAGAGAGTTGCTTGCTCTTAAAGCAGTGGCTAAATAGCAAGACCGGTAAACATTAGTTTCTGTGCTAGGAAGACCATGTCAAAAGTGAGGAGGTATATACACTCAGATTCCTGTGAGGTAGCCCTGTAAACCCATTGCAGCAAAAGCAACAGAAAATATTGTGGCACCTTAAAGACTAACTAATTTTATTATGGCATATACTTTTGCAGACTAGAATCCACATCATGGGTCATTAAATACAATTGTCAGTTTACAGATATATTATATATGCACATAATTGTAAAGAGGGAGTTGTAAACAATCATATTATTTGGCTCCAGATACACACCCCGAATTTCTGATGTCATAGTTGTTTCCATGTATTATTTTAGCATCCCTTTTTCTGAGCTTCCATTTCAGAATTAATTTTAGACATTCTTAGTTAAAACTGAAATTCAGTAGAAGTGGACTGATGGGCAGAGTAAACCATAGGAAAAACAAATTAATGGATAAGGGAAATCCTCTCTTCCACGCCAATAGGAGTTGGGATAAAGTCACGGAGAAAAAAGCAAAATCCCACAAAATGACCTTTCAAGTAAAACATGCAAAAATCTCACTTGCTCATTTATGAACTGCAGTACCAATGAAAATATCCATAGTTTGGAACAGGCAGGATTTTTAAAGGGCGGGGAAATTAATGGAAGGAAGGAAGGTGGTCCTGCAGATATTCATTCATCTAGTTAAATCATTTTTACCCCCCTTGTCTTCAAGGGATATTTCCCCTCACAAGATGGCTTACAAAGAGATTTTAAAACTTATAAAACATCAAACTAAATTAATGACATAAAATGCAGTATCAGATTACAACCATCAGGAGTTAAACATTTCCCCAGCATAGCAATGAATTAAGCACAGAGCAGAATAATATATAATAAGATATAATTCTTTTTTTTTATCAAAAAAAAAATAACTAAGAGCCAGAATCAACTAAATAGTGGTGCTAGCAAGACCTAGCAGAATCAGTCCTGCTTTTGCAATGGGTCTTTCCCACCTCTCCTCCACCAACCCAAATTGGCTTGAGGAGGGGTCAAGAACCCCAGAACAGTGGGCAGGGGAACAAGCAGTGGTGGAGGAATGGGGGTGCGATGGGTGCGGGCTACCCCAAATGTCATCACTGAGGAGGGTGACAACATGACAAAAATATGAGTTTAATTTAAAAAAAAAAAAGGGTTCACGAAACTTTTTAGTTAAGTCAACACATGCACTGGGCGCCACACCACGGGACCAGCACTCATCATAGGGCCTGCAGCGTGCCAGAGCCACGCATCTCTCCTGGGAGTGACATGGTGGCTTGAGTGCCTGCAGGCTCGATGCTGCCTGAAATGGCAGCGTGGAGCTTGCGTGTGCCCACCGCCTCTCCCTCAGCCATCCTACAGCTGAGGGGGAGGCTGCAGAGAGGCTCCACACAGCATGCCCCACCCCTATGGGCAGCTCGCACCGCCCCTGGCTGCAGGACAAGCGTGCCGCACCGGGCACCCGAGCAGCTAGCTACGCCACTAGGAATGAGTAGGGAGATCATTCCATCAGGCAAACAGAAATGCTTGTACTGATGGAGTGTCCTCATTAGTGGTACATTGTGTGTCACCTAGGGTGGTATTCGGCTAAGCTTTACTCAAAACTGACCTGCTGAAATTAATGAGCCTAACACAGCACATCCCCTGGGACTTGCATCCTCTAAATGTATTTTGGAGGTTTGGGGGGGAGGCAGAATCCAGCGTTAAGACATACCTTAGGTAGGTGTGGAGGAATCTCATTATGTGAGTAGACCTTGGTCTCTGCTCACATACCCCACCTAGCACTTTGTTGAGTCCCACCTTTAGCTATGTTCATTAAATTTGGTGAGTCCACTGTGAATAAAAAATAGTTGAATACCACCCATGACTCCAGCACTGGAATAATTTAGTCTTTCAGCAAATTGAGGATTTCTGTAACCTTTGTTTAGAAAAGGGAGCAAGGCCAAGCCAGTCCCTCTATTCACAATGTTGAACGACAACCCCCTATGTCTACCCATTAAGGATGGCTATTTGAAGAGAAACTCGTATGTGTAAGCAATGTCATGACACTGAAGTCACCTCAACAGAGCCACAGAGCCTAAGGAGCCAGTGATACTTGTTGGGATACTGCCAGGGAGACAAAAGCCATCATGGCCCCACGCCGTCTCCGGACGTCCATCGATCTCCCGTAGATACAGTATCAGTCAATTAGTGACATGAAGCCTCGGAAATAGCTTTCCACATTCTAGAGCTCGTGCACGCTCTATCAGCAGAGTTCTCACAATGAAAGATGCACTCAGGAGAGCATATTTACAAGTTTATTCAGCGTTGGTCAGAACAAAGAAAAAAACATGACTGCCTGCTTCAGTGTCTCAGACACACAGAGAGAAACGAAAGCAATAGACAAAAAGAAACTTCCTGTGAGCAGGAAATACGTAGGCTGTGACTCACAACAGCCTGTCCCCTTTTTAAGGCAAAACGGAAATATCCTAACAATACTAACAGAGGAGGCACTAGGCCCCAGCTCGGCCATTGAGCCAGAGACACCCCACAAACACTAAACCCCTGAATCTGGAGCCCCTGTTACTGCATCCCTTGCATTCCATGGAGCTGGTATGCCAGTGCAGACAGTGTGACCAGCATAAGCTCATTGGGAAATGACAGCTTTACACCCTCTTGATCCACACACATTATCAGGATTTATGTATTTTGCATGTATTCATGTAACCTGCTTGCTAGATATAGGCAAATCTGTCCATTTTTGTTTCATCCAGTTTCTCATTTTCCCAGTTTTAAGTTCAGTTCTCTACATTTCTCCATCTATTTGCAGTTGTTGTTGTTTCTTTTAAAAAAAGTCCTCACCAGCATTTTAGTGTGAGTTTCTCCTAATGGACACATTTTTGTATGCAGTTTTGCCTCATGTACACATTTTTGCAAACCAGGTTTTCCCAACACAATGCATTTTTGTATGCTACTTTTACTAATACAGTGGTGCCTCGCAAGACGAAATTAATTTGTTCCGCGAGTCTCTTCGTCTTGCGGTTTTTTCGTCTTGCGAAGCACGGCTATTAGCGGCTTAGCAGATTAGCGCTATTAGCGGTTTAGTGGCTTAGCGGCTATTAGCAGTTTAGCGGCTTAGCAGCTTAGAAAAAGGGGGGGGAAAGGGAAAAAACTTGCAAGAACTCGCAAGAAGCAATCCCATAGGGAAATTCGTCTTGCAAAGCACCTCAAAAGACGGAAAACTCTTTCGTCTAGCGAGTTTTTCGTCTTGCGGGGCATTCGTCTTGCGGGACACCACTGTATATGCATTTTGCACACTACCACAGTAAATACATTGTACACATTACTTGACTGGATTTGCAAAATCCAGAGAAGTGTGCATTTTGAAAGATGTGTGTGTTTCTGTTTCTACATTGTTTCAGAAAGTGTAAATTGTGTAGTGTTGCCTTTAACTGAGGACTGAACAAAATTTATCCCACATCCCTAGTGATTGCACAGGCATATGAGCAGCTGCTCATATAAAGCAACTCATCTTCAGACAGCCTCAAAATGCTCAGATCCACTCTTCACCTTTGAAGTGCATTTAACTCACATTTAAAGCACATGGTTCACCTTCCAATGGATCTATGGAACTGTATTTTATCTCTCAGAGAGCTACAATCGCTAGCACATTTAACGGCAGTTGTCAAGATTCTTTTGGAGAAGTCGTATGCTTGAAATGTGGGTTACATGTGCTTGAAATGTATAGTGTAGATGTGACCTATGTACCCTCACATGGTGTTAGATGATATCACTAAGGACAAATGAAGCTGATAAATTGGACAGAACTCTCTTTATCGTATTGCTCTCAATGTGAATAGGTGAACACTTTCCCCTCCTTTTCTAACTCATTAGACATAGGAGGGGGTGCTTTTCACTACTGAATGTTTAATAGAAAATGCTCCCCCTTTGCGTCAGTCCTTGAAAGTGGCTCATTAATTTGCTTCCCAACAGGTATAAGTGATTTTGTAAGGGGGGAAATCAGTTATTCTGTGTTTCTGTACTGATTTCCACTAACACTTAAAAAAAAAAAGTTTTCTTGGAAACAAGACTACCAAAAAGGCATAGAATAAAACTTTCTTCCCTTTTGTTATCTGCAATACTTCATGTTGTGTCTTTTAGGAAATTCTATTTTGCATAATGTGGCTATCATTTCCCTCATTTTCTCTACATTGGGTTTGGTAGGCTTGTGGGGGGGATATCTGTGCAAAACACAGCTTAGGAAGATTACACTCAAAACAACAAATAAAGCAGAGTTTGGTTGCTTGTTCTAAAGGACAAAGTAAGGTGAACTACAATAACAGAACGAGCAGACTTTGTCATTGCTCTACATCTCAGTTTCATTGCTCCATTACTGCAACTGAAGAAATGTAGCATTTATTTTAATTTAGTGGTGCACTGTGTTGAATCTGTTATCACCACGGGCAATGGCAATGGCAATGGCATTTGTCAAGTTAACCTACGCAAAATCTTCTGTGGGGAAGAATAATTGTATTCCAATATGCTCATCTTCTGATCTCTTTCCCTTTTTTTTCCTACAGAGTATCTGTAGTAAATTGACATGGACTGGTTCTCAGCCATTTTACCCAGTTGTTTTAATTTAGCTATATCTTCAGGCTAGGAGGGGTGGGTTTTCTTTTGCAGAAGTCAATTGATACACCACACAGGATAGCAGCCACCATTTTGAGAGCCAGTGTGGTGTAGTGGTTAAGAGAGGCAGTCTCGTAATCTGGGGAACCGGGTTCATGTCTCTGCTCCTCCACATGCAGCTGCTGGGTGACCTTGGGCCAGTCACACTTCTCTGAAGTCTCTCAGCCCCACTCACCTCACAGAGTGTTTGTTGTGGGGGAGGAAGGGAAAGGAGAATGTTAGCCGCTTTGAGACTCCTTAAAGGGAGTGAAAGGCGGGATATCAAATCCAAACTACTCTTCTTCTTCTTCTTCTTCTTCTTCTTCTTCTTCTTCTTCTTCTTCTTCTTCTTCGTCTCCAGGAAGTCCTGTTATGTGGTGGTTTACTTTCAAATTTTGGAAACTCAAAATGTTGTGTGCCTTAATAATGTTCTGATCTAGCAAGGCAAACTCAAACTTTAAACTCTGAATATTGTAAACTCTACAAAGTGAATTCTACAAAGTTCACCTGAGAATTCACCAGACACTTATATTTCAAGGTAGTATTTGAAATCTTATGAGCTGGAAATGTTTTTTTAAAGAAATAAATTTGAAGTTATCAGTAATATTCCATCTCAACATCAAATTCAGCAACTTTTCTTTAACTCAGAATATAGAGAGACCTGTAACAAATAACATCAGGAACGTTTAAAAGGTGATGTTTTTATACTTCGCAAATTAGCCAATTGTTGAGGTCAGAGATCTCAAATCATGAAAGATAAAACACAGAATATGGTAGATGCATGAATACTATCTATAAAGCTGTGGGTAGACTTAGAATGAGTGATGGTTCTTAAAAACAACAACCACCCTAGTCAAACTGCAACATTTTCCCTAATAGTAGATTATGCTTTCTTGGAGGAGTATTGTTTATCTTACTTAGCAATTAAAATTAATGGGATCACTTAAATAGACTCATACTAATTATTATGCAACAAAAGCTCCAATCTACCTTCATGCTTCAAAGTGAAGAAAAATACAACCGTGTGATGCAGTGAGATAGGAAACCCGTACATCATCCAGCATGCATGCCAGCTGTGATTCAGCTGCAGGTAAGCTTCCTTCATGGCTGGCCTATCGCTTCAAAAATATAAGCATTTTGTGGACCGTGATTTGAAAATTGCAACTTTTTCTTAAGTTGAAAAATGTATTTATTATATATAGTAATTGTCCCTGGGTGATAACTGGCAATAGCTATTCTCTGTCCCTAGACATGTTTCTTCTTTGTTTTAGGCATCAGAGTTAAAAGTTACAGCAATTTTGATATATTATGTAGGCTTTCATTGCCCTGTGTCAGTGAGGAAAGCCATAATGGAAAACCATGAACTTGGAAGGATTTGGTGCTATCTATTTGAATTCTGCTCCTAATGCAAGGTCCTCCTATCCAGTTTACCCCAATTATCCCTCTCACTGCAGCCAACATACACCACATCCCTGTTAAGTATGATTGTTTAACTGACACTGAAATAGGGAATGCCTATATACTGTTAGCATTTGAGAGTTTCCAGCATACTGGGAGACCTCTAAGCCTGCAGCTGGGTTGATAATTAACTATTGATGTTCTCTGCTCTGTCACATGAAATAGATAGGATCACATGAAATAGATAGGATTGCACTCTATGCATATGTTAATCTGTGGGTCTCAATTTTGTGTGAATTAAGTCTTTGTTCTCATGCTCTGTGGCAGAAGGCTGTGTAAATGACCCTTACTCTAAGGAGCTCAACAGCCTTGGGCTGGAATGCAGGTTATTAGAGCCTGAAAATGAAGGGGGGGCTATGTTTGTCAGCTCTGATTATAAGTTATTTTATTTCTAAGAAGATGAACCTGTGTCCTGGAAAGACATGTCTTATGGAATTATTTGGCTATATCTTTGTGTTTGTCTTATGTTTTGAAGAAAGTTCTGCAAGTAAAGTTTTGAACAATACTTATGGGTCTGGACAATGTTTTATTCCAAAAGGAGTAAGTTTTTATGCATTCAGTTGTTCCAAGCTATGCAATATTTATATCTGCAATAATCCCATGCAGAGGGTTAATGAATCCTGTGGAGCAACATTTCAGTGGACACAAGGGAGGAGAGGGTACGAAAGTCCCATTGCATGGGCAGAGTTCAAGTGGCATAACTTTGGATCCAAGACTATAGTTAATAATATTATTTAAGGAAAAGTCACATCAGGAAAAGTGTGTATTTT
This sequence comes from Podarcis erhardii, assembly GCF_964252035.2. Lineage (NCBI taxonomy): Eukaryota > Metazoa > Chordata > Lepidosauria > Squamata > Lacertidae > Podarcis > Podarcis erhardii. The sequence goes on along the minus strand of NC_138508.1, from coordinate 49,991,023 downwards.
TAATCAGCAAGTTTTCTTATCTCCAAAGAGAACTCCTTAAGGATGCAACCCCGCCCCCCACCCCCTTCTGCTGAAACGAGAAGAAAAATGCAGTTATTAAATTTACTGAGAATACCATGTATTATCAAACAGTTTCTATCAAGCTACCCTTTCTTAATGTTTTTTCATTCTATCCTTAAAGCGCAAGTATGAAGGTGGATATAATTAAGCAAGACAGAAACTCAGCACGTTTTAGCAATCTCATTTGAGATTAAAGAGAAGACGGCAAACACATATGAGCTTATTTGCTGCTGCTAATAAAAGAGAAGACCATCTAATCCCTAACTCTTCACAACCCTAGCACAAAGCTTTTGATTATAATCAGACAATGTAACAGCAAGTAATAAAATGGGAGAAAGTAATAGGAAAACAAGAAATAAAAATTCTATTTTATCAGGAGATATTTGGCTGTCTTGATAGTGTAGAGTGCACACTGCCTGTGTTGTATCAATAAGATAAGGTCACTTTTGGAAACCACATTTGCCGCTATATCATATCATATAGATGTACGGTGAACCATTATCTGATGACACTTTTTTTTAGAGGGTAAAAATGAAGAACTTATTCCTATTAGGAGTAACTCAATGCTTTACAACAGCAGCTCTGCAGAAAGCCAAGTAATTGCTACCACTTCTCTTCATTGCTTTAACTGATTCTCTTGATATGAATCAAAACCCTTCACTGTTCCTTGCACTTCTTATGCTGGAAGAACTGAAGTCCCGCCTTTTCCCCTACCCAGAATAGATTCCTTTTCATCAATTGAACTCTTGTGTGTCTTAAAACCGTATGTGGTGTGCATCTTGGGACCCCCAGTCAAATAAATTGGCTGAAGGAGCAAAGGTACAAGTAGCTATTGCAATTGTTCCAAGACTTTCTGCCCTACATTGAAGGAAATCTCTAATGACTTCATCCTGTGCTTGAATTACAGGGACCCAAGAGGCATTCTGCTCTAAGAGGCTATGCCCTAAGCTACCATTTTTTTTTAGAAGATTCTGGGGTATAAGATGACTAAATTTCAGTGGGGGAATCAAGGAATGGGACTTCGGGGGTTCATGAACATCACTCCCCTTTCCCCCATAATTCAAGCACTGCTCAGTTAATTTTAATTTTGATGGACTGGCCTAGTTGTGTAGCAGTTTCTGTGGCTCCTCTGGTTTTCAAATTGCCTTCAGATTGTCATGTAACAGGTGCTCCCTCTCAAGCACTTTCCATTCATACCAGGGTAGCACAATGAACTGTATATGAGCTGGTAATAGTGCCCTGGTTAACACAACAACAAAAGGACCTCTGATGTGTGTACATACAAAGAGGTTTTGCTTGGCGAGAAAAAGGGGTTGCAACAGCATTCCCCTGCCCCTGACCTGCATGCAGTTATTTGAATCCTCAGACAGAGCCTAAACACACAAACTGTATGCAAAGCAGGGATCTTTTCCCATAAGAACTTAAAGTCCTGCTGGATCAAACCAATGACCCATCTAGTTCAACATCCCATTCTCCCAGTGGCCTACCAGATGTCTGTGGGAAGTCCAGAAACATGACCAAACCCAAAAGCATTTTCCTCTCCTGCAGTGTCCAGCAGCTGGTATTCAGAAGCATACTGACTCCAACTATGGTGGCAGAGCATAGCACACTTTCAAAGGCATGCATGTAGGTCAGCAGCTCTTGCAAGAAGAGCTCCTAAGCTGGGCTAGAAGAGTAGGAATTCAAGTGTCAATCAGAACTTTCAATTCAAGTGGCAGCTCACGATATAATCACTTTTATCCAGATCATGGTAGGAAAAGAAAACTTACACTTCCCTTTGGAACAGTCCATGCTCCTTAAGCTGCTTCAGTTTTCCGTTTACTGCTATTTACCTTAAACAAGTGTGCATGTTAATTGCATTGATTGAATTAATGACATGTCTAGTTTGGCCTTTAAAGGCATATTGCATCTGCTGAAGCTTCCAATTAGCTACCATGGCTAAAAAGTCATTGATAAAAAGTCACAGAAAAGTCATTGATAGACTACATTCTTTTTTAAAAGCCACCTAAGTCATTGATGTGGACTTGTAGCAGCAAATTCCACACAAACATTACTTTGTCCTGGGTGTATTGCAAATCAGTTTAATTTGATGACTCTACACGTGACCTCAGGATGTTGTGTCAGGCCCCCTCAATCATCTTGAGAAGATGGCACCTCTGGCTAGGGAAATGTGTGGATGAGTATCTCTTAAACATAGCATTATATGGAATTCTGCAAAAAACAAAAAACAAAAAACACTATTCTTCGTGAAGCAGTGGGATTTAAACAGCTTAGAAAACAAATGACTTTTTTTGGGTCCCATTGAAAATTAGGAAAGTAATTACCTGTGGAGCATTACAGCTCTTTCTGAGACCGCTTGCCAATATGCAAATATGGAAACTGATGGACAGAGATTGTTCTGTGCATATCAACTTTTGAACCTCTGACCTTTGATTTCCATTCTTTCAGTTCTTTATAACAGGGACAATGGTTAGAAACCGTAATAATCAGTGCATGGAGTAAGGCAATCTCATCAAGGCATTTTATGAAGCGCAGGATTATGTAACATCCAAGCATCATTAGATGCAGCTTGGAGTCATAGACATCAAAATGATCACTTGGAGAAAGAAAGCTTTAATTTAGTCCCACCAGATATAAACATTAACTCTATGGTTAAACAAAGAAGATGATCCAAAGTAAAAGACTAAGGAAATTTGTAGGTGAAAATGACAACATGTGAAGGTGGCTATGGATTTTATACAACTGTTGTACAAATAATTAGATGATTTTTCTATGTTCTTAAAGGCTTGGACAAAAGAATCCCTGGTCATAGCTCTGAAATAGTGATGTGAAATTGGAAAGAAATGGTTAGGCCTTAGTATCACACAATAATTGCACCCCCTACTTAAACATCTTCAAGCTTAAAACACAAAATCTTCCTGTTAAGGATCACTATGAGTTTATTTCCCCCCCTTGCATTTCTCCTTGAAGAAGGCTTTCAAAAATAAAACAAAAGAGAATAATTTTTGCAATGTAGTCTATGTGAGGCTCTGTGAGACAGTATGGAAACTGCAGCTAGTGCAGAACACAATATCCTGGGCTGTGAGCACTATTGCTGTTCAGAACCACAATAAACTCCACTCTTGTTTGAACTGCAGTGTATGTAATCAAGATTAACACAGGTTCCAAGTTAGGGAAAATCTGTCCATGTTAGTTTCTGTTTCTAATTTTTCCAATCTTACATTCAGTTCTCTACCATTTCCACATCAGTTTGTGATTTTAAAAAACTAATGAAAATTCAACAGCAAATTTCTCCCAATATATACAAGGGTCCCAAGTGATGACTGCGGAGCACCAGTAGTTTATGAACTTTATTCAAGTGGTCCACTGGGGTGACTCTACAAAGTGGCATAGCTGTGTGTGTGTTGTGTGAACAACAACAGGTGCAGCAACTGGTCTGTTTGAACTCAGCAGTCCACCTGGAAGGTGAGTGAGATGGTACATAAATGATGAGGAGAGAAGACCCTGATATCATCAGAAGAATGAAGCCTGGGTTGGCAGCATGAGATGGGTATTCTCAAACATCCAAATGAAAGTTTGAAGGGAAAAACAGATCCATGCCAAAATGTCATGCCAACCTTGCTTATCCTGTAATCCATAAAGTTGTGACCTGCTTTCACTCACACTTGTGTTTTGGTCTTATTCAACTTCATCTCTGGAGCAGCCTAATGGCTGCCCCTCAAATGGGAGACAATCATCCATTTAGACAAAGGAGTTGCAATAAATTTTGTGTAAATATCCAGAAAGAATTCTTCTTTCTCAAAATTGGTACCATTAACTTGGTGTGTTCATATTTGCTTGAGTGGTAAAAGTTTAAAGGCCAGGACAGAATGTTCCTTTGCCACAGAATGCAACACTGAGAGCTCATAACCCCCTGTCTAATGCTAATCTTGTGTTCGCAGTTCAGAAGAATCACTGTGTCTTTGCAGTTCAGAGCAAATTGCAATTGCAGACTATTCTCTGGATTATATACTTTACTTCTACAATTGGTAAGGTATCATTTACATTTCCTACTATCTTAAAACTTCATGAACTCCATACTTTGAGGAGATGGGGAGCAACACCCCCCCATACTTGCATTGATCAGTCACCAACAAGGAATTTAGAACATTGATGAGTGCAAAATTGAACTTACTTTATCTTTGTAAGGTGGATATGGGTGTTTTTATTTGCATTAAACATTTATTGGGCATTCTGCAACCTCTCCACTGCTTCTGTTTTCTGAAAGCCTCATGGGTGGAGTTACTTCATGACATATTCTCCTGAAGCACAGTTAAGATGAGGATGCAATTGCCTACTGAATACATGAGATCAGAGGACTACCTTACTTTCTTTTTAAGGGAAATCCTTGCTTTTACCTTTAAAGAGAAATATTAGAAACTGTTGTTTTTTAAGAGTAAGAAGACCTCACTTTCTTAAACTGTCAAACAACTTCTAGGCAGTCAGTAGGCAGCCTCTCCACATTCTTGTGTTTACAAGAAAACCCAGCTGAGGACACACTAGCAGTCAACAAGGTGGGCTGGTTCTGCTCACCTGGCTCGGCCAATCTAGTGCTCCTGCTTATCTTAGCACCTCACCATTCCTTCTCTTCTTCCCCACTCCATCCCAGGATGCAGCAGTGACCTGGGCAGATAAGCATACCCGCCCCACACCATTGCCTGCAGGTGCAAGGGTATCATGGGATTTCCAGAAATAAGGGCATATTCAGAAGGTTGCAATATACAGACCACCATAAATATGATTTGTAGAATGAAAGAAATGATGCTGTTGATTCAAATACCCATTGGTCACCTTGGATAGCCTGAAACTGACCCAAATGGAATGGAATTACAGCCAGTTTATGTACTTTTTAGCCACTTAAACTGTCTAGCGTGTTTCATTTCAGTGAGTTCTCTAAATTCCTGGCATATTTCTGCATCTTGCTAAACATTTTCTCTGTTGGCACAGAGGTTCAGATGACAGCTGATATATAAACAGTGGGAAACTACTGAACCTTTTGTTTTCCTCTTTTTATTACCATATAAAACATAGCAAGTATGTGGACAGATTTGAACAACTATTCCTAATGTGTGAGCTGATTGATTTTCCTTACAAGCCTCACTGGGCAGTGTTGCACACAAACTATTTTACCTGAAATATTTCTACTTCTTTGCTTTACAAATATATGCCCTAGGTGTTCAACAGAATATTTGGGGGTTAGTCACAGATTCTCAGTAAAATAAATAACACTATGCGACATTCACACAATGCAACAAGTAATATAAGAGAACTCAGGATACCTGACATTTCCCCCAAAACCAGTAGAAGAAAATCTTACCACAGCAACTAGGATAAAATATTGTTTGCATTGGAAGTGTGGTTTAATCTCATGTGCTTTGAAGAATATCATACATTATAAATTATGTCATATTGCCTATTTCTACATGCATCTAAAACAAAACAAGACAAAATAGATTAATTCAAAATGTATTCCTGTTTAGTGGAGGTTCTTACTTAGATTTTCAGATAACGTGGTTCAAACTATTTTCAGTTCTAAATGCAATGTTACATGGGCTTGGTTTGAAGGTCATAATTCCAGCTGCAAAACAATTTGCTTTGTTTCCCTGTTTATGATATGTATGTAAATTTCCATCTGGCTAAGGTGTAAATCACTCCCAGCCAGTATGGATAACGGTCAAGGATGATGAGAGTTGTAATCCATAACATCTGGAGGATACCACGTTGGCTACCCATGGTCTACATAGCTTAACTGGAAGTATGGCATTGGTTTAACTGTAGTTTAACTGTAGTTAATGCTAAAACCAAGAACACCTGATAGCCTAGAAACAGCATAATTTTTTTAAAAAAAACCACACACACTAAAAACAAAAACAAACCCTGCAATGATTATAAACTGAGCTGTGTGGTCAGAGGCATAGGCATCGGCATCAATGCCTTAGGGATGAGGCGTCTTTGCTCAGCCCTCAATATTGTTTAGCAGGGGACTCACCCCTCAATATTGAGGGGGTGGAGGAGGCCAAGTGCCAAATGGAGCGTGGAGCTGGGCTAGGCCCAGTTTTGCCAGCTTCTTATTGTGCAACATGGAGTGGAGCTGCACCTTCTTCCCTACAATGCAAGCCAAGCCAGGGATGCCACCATTCCCACTGCTCACGCTGCCTCTGCCTCCACCACCACCACTGTGGGGCTCTTAGGAGTACCAGCTGCAGCAAGAACAGTTCAAGTGAATCCACAAGCAGCCAACCCTCCCATGGAGCCCTGCTGCAGAACTCCGTTGAGTGTCATCTCAGTTCTCTGGAAGCCATTTGTCAAAATGACAAATTCCTCCCTTTCCTTTGAATATCAAGAATACAGTTTGTGTGTTTTATGTAGATTGGTTTCCACAGTCATCACAGTGTTGCCCCAACTGGGGCTTTGCTGACTACGTTGCCATCTTTGACTTTCTGAGGAGATATCAGATATGACGCAAGATTGGCTCCACAACAAACCAGAAGGCTCCACTTTGGGATAAATAATGCCCATTACTATCAATGGTTGCCTACTTTTTACCTTTACCTTACTTTTTATGGTCACAGTTACAACTGTAGTGATGTGTGCTTACTCATCAGCCAGATAGAACAATAACAACAGACAACAAGAAAAAAATATATTTCTGCTCTTTTAGTTACTAGGTTGAGGTCTCTCACTTAATAGTTGAATCTGAACTAACAAAAAGCTTACTGTGTGAGCAACTGAAGCAATGTGTGTCAACAAGACAGAATTTCCTGATAATGTTGTAAGGACATGTGCAAAACTTATTGCTTGGGTCATGGAGTTAATGAAGGGCTAGAGCCTTAATAGGTAAAGAAATGATGAATAATCACTCTCGGAAGCACAAGTGAGCCAGCAAATGGAGTAGAGCAAATGTGGAACGCCGTATTTATCCTCAAATTCTCTTTCCCCCTGCCACTGAGTTCCTTATGCTTTTGAGATGCTGAGTGATGCACTTTGTTTGCTAATCTTTTCTTCTCATTTCTGTTTAATCACTCTTAATTGGTAAATGTTAGATTTGACAGAACAAGGCTTTCATCAGCACAGAAGAAAGCTGTGGGGATTAGTATAGGGAATAAACACACATCCCTGCTCTTCATGCTGCAAAGAACAGTCATAGAAAGCTTTGTTGACTTGCTTCCAAACTAGGTTGTAGGTTATTTATTTTTAACTATTTATAGCAATAGCAATCATGTTAGCCTGCTTTTCAACATATGATCCCAGAGTGGAGTAAGCTACAAATCAAAACACTGAAAGCAACTCACATACCATTTATACAGTACAGGCTTTAATTCCTGGAAGATCTGCTCCCTGCTTTCCTTGTGTTTTTCCACTTGGCCAGGGAGGATGAGATCCTGACTGGATGCAAGCTACAAAAGCTGAGGCTGGTGAACAGACCCTTGGGCTGGGGTATTGTTTAGGGGTTTTTGCTGCTGTTGTTCCTGTTATTGAGATTATTTTTTGTATCTTTATTTTTTATATTTTAGGATTTATATAAACTATTTCAATTTTGTTGTGTACTCTTTGTTGTGCTTTCTTTATTGTTTATGACTACTTTTCTAATTATTCAAATCTTTTGCATGTTGCAAAGCTGCCTTGAGCATGGCTTTGACTGTTGAAAGCAGAATACAAATAAAATGAGGAAGAGGAGGAAAATATTAGTCTACTTTAAAAAAACACACCACAAACTGCAGAATGAGCCCCTTACTTTGCAGCCACAGTACTAATATTAATATCCTACCACTGCTGGTGGTACATCAAGACCTCTTGCCCAGTCTGATATCTGAGGATATTGACAGACCAACACATCAAGGATTTTTTTCTGTTGTTTGCATCCCAGATTAGGAAGAACAAATTCAATCCAGTTGGTGCTTCCCTCTCCTGTGTATTGATCAGGTGGCTGGTACTACTCTTATCCCCTATAATTCAACTAACAAAATATAAAAATATACAGATGGATGGGAATTATTTTAGTTACATCTCATACAGGATATCTATTCTTAGATTCCCCCAGTGTTGTGGTGGTTGCTTTAGCAGCACTGGGGAATGGGAACAATCCATTTCCCTGTGGAATTTCCCAGAGAAGATGCTGCTTATTCTATAGTAGTTCTGGTCATAGTTGTTGTTAAATAATAATAATAATAATAATAATAATAATAATAATAATTTATTTATTTATACCCCACCCATCTGGTTGAGTTTCTCCAGCCACTCTGGGAGGCTCCCAATCAAGTGTTAAAAACAATACAGCATTAAATATTAAAAACTTCCCTGCCTTCAGATTATTATTTTTTTAATAATATTTTTTATTAAATTTTTAAACAATAAACAACAACATACATAAAAACATGTTCTTTTTCATTAACCACATTTCATTCTCATCTTTGGACTTCCTCACATCTCTTGTTCCTGCACTCTAATCACATAATTTTTTCTAGCAAATTATTTACTTAGTTCAATTTATATTATATAATTGTCCAATATTGAGTCTCAAATTTTAGAGTTTAAATAACTCTTATTCTTTAAAAGTTAATTCTAGGATATTTTTTATCCAAAATTTGTCTTATCTTTCAATTACATTTAAATTTATATTCCTTGTTACTAATTTATTGGAGCCATATTGTTACGAATCTTGCATCTTTCTTAACATTCGTACAATTTACAGTATTTTTGTAAATAGTCCTTAAATTTCTTCCACTCCTCCTCCACCAGTTCCTCTCCGAGGTCTCGGATTCTGCCCGTCATTTCTGCCAGTTCCATATAGTCCATCAGTTGCACCTGCCATTCTTCCAGTGTGGGCAAATCTTGGGTTTTCCAGCCTTTAGCGATGAGTATCCTTGCTGCTGTTGTGGCATACATAAAAAAAGTTCGGTCCTTCTTTTGCACACTCTGGCCGACAATGCCCAAAAGGAAGGCCTCTGGTTTCTTAGGGAAGGTATACTTAAATACCTTTTTCAGCTCATTATATATCATTTCCCAGAAGGTCTTCACTCTAGGACAGGACCACCAGAGGTGAAAGAATGTTCCTTCAGCTTCTTTACACTTCCAACATTTGTTATCAGACAAATGGTATATCTTTGCAAGCTTGACTGGGGTCATGTACCACCTGTATATCATTTTCATAATATTTTCTTTCAAGGCATTACATGCCGTAAACTTCATACCGGTGGTCCATAACTTTTCCCAGTCAGCAAACATAATGTTATGCCATATGTCCTGTGCCCATTTTATCATAGCTGTTTTAACCGTTTCATCCTGTGTATTCCATTTTAGCAGCAAGTTATACATTCTTGAAAGTGTCTTAGAGCTGGATTCTAACAGTTCTGTTTCTAACTTTGATTTTTCCACCTGGAATCCTATCTTTTTATCCAACTTAAAAACTTCTTTAATCTGAGCATAATGTAACCAATCTCGCACTTTATCTTTTATTTTCTCCATACTCTGCAGCTTCCAATTATCTCCATCTTTTTCTATTATTTCCCAATATTTCGGCCATTTGGCCTCCATATTGAGTCTTTTCGGGGCCTTAGCCTCCATTGGTGATAGCCACCTTGGGGTCTTGTTTTCCAATAAGTCTTTATATTTTATCCAGACATTGAACAATGCTTTTCTGACAACATGATTCTTAAAGGCCTTATGTATTTTAACCTTGTCGTACCACAAATATGCATGCCATCCAAAAGCATTGTTAAATCCTTCCAAATCTAAAACATCCGTGTTTTCAAGAAGTAGCCAGTCCTTCAACCAGCAGAAAGCTGCTGATTCGTAATACAGCTTTAAGTCTGGCAGGGCAAAGCCCCCTCTTTCTTTAGCATCAGTTAATATCTTAAACTTAATTCTGGGCTTTTTGCCCTGCCAGACAAATTTAGAAATATCTCTCTGCCACCTCTCAAAACACCCCATTTTGTCCACAATCTGTAGAGTTTGAAACAAAAACAGCATTTTTGGCAATACATTCATCTTAATAGCAGCAATGCGTCCTGACAAGGAAAGCTTCAATCTTGACCAAATTTCTAGATCCTTTTTAATTTCAGACCAACATTTTTCATAATTATCTTTAAATAAGTTCATGTTCTTGGCTGTTATGTTTACCCCTAGGTATTTTACTTTCTTAACCACATTTAATTCTGTCTCTTTCTGAAACCTTTCTGATTCTGAAGGGGTCAAGTTTTTTCCCAAAACCTTAGTTTTTTGCTTATTAAGTTTGAATCCCGTCACCCGGCCAAACTCCTGAATCAGTTGCAGTGCCCTTTTGGTCAATACTAGGTCATCTGCAAATGCTTTAAGTTTATACTGTTTCGCTCCGACCTGAATGCCCTCCACCAACCGGTCTCCTCTAATCATATTTAAGAGCACTTCCAGGACCGATATAAATAGCAAAGGGGAGATAGGACAACCTTGTCGTGTTCCTTTTTCAATATTAAACTCTTCCGTTACCACATTGTTCACTATCAATTTTGCCTTCTGTTCCAAATAAATTGCCTCTATCCCATTCTGAAACCCCCGCCCCACTCCCATTCCTTCCAAATTTTTCTTCATAAACTTCCAAGAAATGTTATCAAAGGCCTTCTCCGCATCTATAAATATCAGAACTGCTTTTGTGTTGATATTTGTCTGCAGGAGTTCCAAAATGTCAAAAATGTTTCTTGTGTTTGCAAACAAATGTCTACCTGGGAGAAAGCCTGCCTAGTCCTTGTGAATCACTTCATTTAACACTTTTTTAAGTCTGCTTGCTAAAGTGTCTGCAAATATTTTGTAATCCACATTCAGGAGGGAGATGGGGCGGTAATTTTTAAGTTGTGTCTTTTCGGTTTCTAGTTTGGGTATCAACGTGATGAAAGCCTCTTTCCACGACTCTGGTGCCTTCTTCCCTTCCATAATTTCATTACAAACCTCCATTAGTGGGTATATCAAATAGTCTTTCAATGTCTTATAATACTTGGAGGTAAGACCATCTGGCCCTGGAGATTTGCCCAATTGCATGTTCTGGATGGCTTCTTCCATCTCTTGTTGTGTTATTTTGTAGTTCAGTATAGTTCTATTACGCAATGACAATCTTGGTAAACCATTCTTCTTTAAGAATTGTTCTATCTCCGATTCGTCTTGCGGCCCTTGTGTATATAGTTGCTTGAAATATCTCTGGAAGCACTTTCTGATCTCCACTGGGTTCTGAATGTTTTTTCCTTCAATTTCTAAATTTGTTACCGTATTCAATTTTTGTCTCTTTTTCAGCTGCCATGCTAGCAGCTTTCCACATTTATTTGCTGATTCAAAGGATCTCTGTTTCATTAACTTAACTTTCCATTCCACTTCTGGTTCATCAATTTTGCATATTGCGCTTGATAGAGTTTGATTTCTCTTAAAATCTCCTTTGATTTTGGTCTGGATCTTAACTTCCTTTCACCTTCTTTAATTTTCTCCAAAATCTTATCTTTTTTCTCATTCTGTGCTTTTTTCTTTATAGTGTTCTGTTGTATCAGAAACCCTCTCATGACCGCCTTACTCGCGTCCCAGACAGTTCTTTTTTCCACCGTAGTGTTCAGATTAATCTCAAAATAGTCCTTCAAAGCCTTTTGGGCCTTTTTAATAATCTCCTGATCTCTAAACAAGTTGTCATTCATCCACCATCTAAAGGAGCCGGTTGGGGCTAGTCTCATGTCCATCTTCACAGTGCTATGGTTGGAGCAGGTCTTTGGGCAGATTTCCACTTTTTTTATCTTGGGTGCCAGGCCTCTAGTTGTCCATATTTGGTCGATTCTTGTCCATGTCAGTTGGGCTTCAGAAAAGAAAGTTCCCTCTCTTCCTAGGGGGTTCTTTGTTCTCCAGATATCGATCAAGTCCATGTTGTCAGTGAGTTCAAAGAATGTTTTAGGTAGTCTGCCTTCTTTTGTTACATTTTGACTATGTGACTTATCCATGTTGGTTGATACCACCCCATTCATATCTCCCATCATAATGATGTTATCATAGTTCAGATAGTCCAGCATTATCTCATGCAACTTCTTGTAAAATTCCGATTTTCCGTCGTTTGGCGCATAAATTCCTAATATCAAAAACTTTTCTCCTTGGCTCTGAATCTCAATTGCCAGGATTCTTCCTTGTTCATCTTTAAATAAAAATTTTGGTGACAGGCTCTCTTTTGCATATATCACCACACCTCTTTTCTTAACTCGATCCGAGGAGAGAAATTCTTGGCCTAATCTTTTATTTATTAACACTTTTCTATGAAGCCTAGTCACATGTGTTTCTTGCAGACAAATAATGTCCAATTGTTCTTTTTTCAAAATGTGAAATATCCTTCTCCTTTTCTCCGGGATGTTGGCGCCATTTATGTTCCAACTCAGAAGTTGCAGAGACATCCTGGATATATCTGTTATTGTCCTGGTGGTGGTATCTTTTTGTCCTGGTCTTCAGACCCCAAGGGTGTAGGTATAGATGCAGGCGATGGTCCAGCCCCAGAAGGTTCTTCAATCCCTTTCTGAAGGTCCTCTCCGTAGATATTCAAAAATTTGTCTCTGTCTTCAGCTGTTTTAATTTTCACCTTCTTCCCCCTGAACGTGAAAGAAAGTCCTTGTGGAAATTCCCACCTAAAGATAATTGAGTTACTCCTCAACAGCCTTGTTAGTTCAAGGTAGGTTGATCTAAGGTCCAGAAGTTGTCTAGGAATGTCCTTGTAAATCTCTGCTCTTTTGTCCGAAATTTCCAGTGACTTTCCATAGTGTAGTCCTAATATCTTGTCTCTTTCCTCCTTGGATCTCAAAGTGATCAAACAGTCTCTGGGCTTGTCCTTCCTTGTTAATTTCCCAAGTCTAAAAGCAGTCACAATTTTAAAGTCCTCTTCTTCCTTCAAGGGCCACCACTTAGAAAATTCCTTTGTCAAAAAGTCAATTAGATTTCCTTGTTCAGATTCAAGTTCTGGTACGCACCTCAATCTTAGGTTGTTTTCCCGGGCCCGAAGTTCGATCATAGACAAATAGGCCTGTTGTTCCCCAACCTGCTTGTAGAGTGGTCTTACCTCCTGCTCCAGTGCCTCAGTTTTCTGGATAGCTTCTTCTGCCAGTTTCCGGTTTTCTACAGTGGATTCAGTTAATTTGCCATTTGCTTGTGCATTCAAAGCCACCTGCTCAGTTAATTTGTTGACAGAATCTCTAGTCTGGTCAATCTTAGCCGTTTGTTCATCCACTTTTTTGTCTAGGCCTTCCAATTTTTCAAGTATTTTATCTAATACTGAAGCAGATCCCCCTGATGCCATGTCTTCTCCCTGCAGCTGTTCAGTTCCTTCTAGTTCCAAAACATTAGGGGCAGAAGATCTTCGTGGCTGTGAAACTAAGGTCAAGGTTGCTTGCTTTTTTCCTCTAGCCGCTCTTGTTTGTCTCCCAGTACCGCTCATTCCAATTCTGTCTGCTAGTCAAGGTCAAATTAAATATGTTCCCATGAGAATCCACAAGCCCATAAAGTAAACTTTTAGGAGGAAAAGAAGCCAAAAGGAAAGTCACGTATAGTTGTAAGTCCAAAGCCCTCTAGAGGGAGCCCACCTTTGTTATAGGGAAGAAGTAAAAAAATTCAAATTTTTAATGTCCCTTATTTAAATCTTCAACATTTTTCCAAATTTCCGTATTTGCACAATCCAAACAGCCTTTAGTTTCCCAAAAGACCTTCAGATTAGTTGTATTTAGCAGAGTTGGTCTCAAAGTATGACAATGTCTCAATAAGTGCAGAGTGTAACAGTTCAATGTAACAGTTCCAGTAAAGCTCAGTTAATAATACCTTCAGCAACAAAGTATCAAGATCTTGCAATCTGACAGCTCTGTTATCTAGGCGATCCTACTGCCAGGGATTCTTTAACAATTTGTAAATCCAAACGGAGCAGGTACCAAACAGTTCGTATTCCAAAATAATGCTTTTAAACAAGTTAAGTCCTAAAGCAGTTTCAATGGATGTGAGAATTGCTTTGCCTTTTAACGCCTCTTCAAAGGCTCCAAAGATCAAAGTCTTTGCTTTAAGTCTTACGCAGTGGCAAGAGACAGACTTCCTGGTTTCGTCTCTCGCTTTTAGCCGAATTAACAAAAATTTATCGTCCAAATCTTTCTTTCTTTCTTACTCACGAGTTGTTGATTTCCAGCCGAATTGTTCCAGGAAAAGAGTACAGCGCTCGCTGACAGCAGCTACGCGGCTTCACTTCGCAGAAAGAGCGATTGACTCACAGCACCGCGCCAACCCTTCCACGTTCCGGGACCTCTTATGGGGTCCCTTCTACGTTTCGGGGGGCGCTTCTGGTGCCCGCCGAGTCCCACAGCCACAGGCTATCGCTGCCTGTGGTTTTCCGATGTGGGTCTCCGCTGCGCCGTAGCGGACGACCCGTTTCTGCGGAGCTCCCTCTTCACAGCTAGAAGAGGGCAGCCATTGTCAGGCGCGCCGCCTCCGGAAGTCTTCAGATTTTTTTTTAAAGATAAGATAGCTGCTTATTTCCTTGACATCTGATGGGAGGGCGTTCCACAGGGCGGGCACCACTACCAAGAAGGCCCTCTGTCTGGTTCCCTGTAACCTCACTTCTTGAAGTGAAGGAACCGCCAGAAGGCCCTCAGCGCTGGATCTCAGTGTCCAGGCAGAACGACGGGGTGGAGACGCTTCTTCAGGTATTATCATTATGTTACCTTCAGAGAAAATAGGAGCTTCAGACAGAGACCAACATTTCACAGGTGGTGTGGAAAGAAGGAAAGAGAGTGGGGGAGAGGGAGAAGATACATATGCAGGGGACAGCAGTATTGGGACCATGGCGTGTAAAAAGAGAATATAACTTGCCTACACACAGAGAGAGAATGACCACCTCCTCACCCACTTAAAGCTACATTTTGCTATGAGTGAGGAGCTCTTACAAGTGCCAAAGACATCTTCTCTCCTGAAGCAAATATCAGTTGAGGAAGGTGTGGAGGGGAAGGGGTAAAGTTTGTGCAGTGTTCCACACACCGTAGTTCTGGCCCTAATGCTTCTTGTAGCTAGTTCTGCCTGATGAACAGTGCATTCCAAACCATGCCAACTCAGAAGTCCTTTTGAGTTCATTGGATATTACACACAAGTGGGGTTAGGAATACAATCTTAGACTGGAAAACAGTACAGCCACAAAGAGTTAATGAGTCCTCTACTCACCTACCTTGCAGACGGCTTCTTTAAAGTTTAAAGGATTTCCCATGGATCTCCCATGGATCTCCCACGTACCACCTAATTTGGCCCTTAGGTTTGGAGAACCACAAATGCAGACCCTTCAAGTGTCCCTGTTTTCCAGGGATGTTCCTCATTAAAAGAAGCCATCCCGGTTTCTGATTTGACGCCAGAATGTCCCACTTTTCCTAAGGATGTCCCTATTTTCACTGGAGAAATGTTGAAGAGTATGGAGTTATCTGACCCCTGTGCTGTCTGAAGGCAATCCTGTATAGGGAAGGTTTTCAAAAAATGTGTAATGTTTTATTATGTTTTTATATATGTTGGAAGCTGCCTAGAGTGACTGGGGCAACCCAGTAAAATATGTGGGGTATAATTAGTAAAATTATCATTATAGAATGGGACATCCCTATTTTCATCGAAGAAATGTTGGAGGGTATGCAAATAGTGTTCACTTGTATCAGATCCATGTATATACATTGAGCTATTTATTGTAGGTGGTTATCTTTGCTTCATCCATTAGAAATACGAGAGGAAAAAATGCATTAATTCCTTTGCAACATACCACTAGATTCATATTAATTTCTAATAACAAATAAAAATGAAAACTCTATTATTTATTTGTATTGATTTCTATTCAGGCTGATTAGTTACTAGATCTAGTTAAATTTCTACAGTATTTATTAGGTGGTTTATGTGATTAGTTTTGTTCTCATTTCATTAAATAATTCATTTGTATTAGTCAGCTATAACTTGGGGGAAAGTTGCCAAAAATATTAATCAGAAACCATTATTTGATGAAAACAATCACACCCTGGGCTGAAACTGTGGAATAAACAGTTCTGAGGCCATATATTCCAGCATTTATTACTTGCATTCATATTTTCATTACACCAAGCAGTAATATTAATTTCAATAGTCTTCCTCAAAGTGGTAAAATAAATCTTATGCAGAAGTATTTGCAAGCTTGGGGACTTCATCAAGCCCTTTTTCTTCCAAGATCTGGCTTTAAAATAAACTAGCTCTGTGCTTTTATCACTAAACTAATTAGCTGTGATGCTTGGGAATATACAGAAAATGGAAGGGAAATTAATTTGGCAAATAAAGATAGAAGTATATATTCTTGTTGCTCATTTTTTAAACCACCCCCCACAACTATTATTTTTTAAATCATATGGTCCTGGGGGGGGTAGATCTTCCTATCCATGGTCAGAGGGAAATCCTTTACGTTAGAGAGGGGAATCTGATGTCAGATACCTGCTTCTCAATACTAAAGCAATATCAGAGTTCTTATGTCAGTAAGGTCTAAAGTGGGCTTCCCAGACTGAATAGGGAAAAGGCACAGATCTGAAGAGTTTAATGTCTTTCTGCTCCCTCAACATGTTCCTAGACCCAATATAAATCAGTTCCTATGATTTTGCTCTCATTGTTCCGTGTGTGTGTGTGTGTGTGTGTGTGTGAGAGAGAGAGAGAGAGAGAGAGAGAGAGAAAGCTATAAAAGGGATTGACAAGTGGTTATTCAGTGAATCCATGTAGAGCTTGCTCATTGGCACATCTGCAACATGCCTAAGTGTGTATGCTTGTGTGTGCATCTATTCTTCTTCATCAATAGTATATTCAGGAGGAGGAGCCTGAATGTCCAAAAGAGGGTTTCTATATGTACCTGTAGATGTTTTACCATGGATAACTTTAAATACCAATGCAGGGTTTTTTGGATGATCTTAAAGATCTTGGCAAGACACAGTAGAACAGAAAGCCTCTATTTTAGGGGTTGGGACTTGTGGCCCTCCAGTTGTTGTGAGACCTCAACTCTATAAGAATGTAAGAAGAGTCTGTTGGATTAGGCCAATGTCCATCTGGCCTAGCATCCTGCTTTCACTGTAGCCTGGGAATGATGAAAGTTGGACTCCAACAGCTGTAAAACCACAGATGTTCCTCACCCCTGATCTATGGTATGTAAATCCCAAGACCTTTGGAGGTCTGTAGGCCAAAGCATGGGTTTTCAAGTGTGCCTGGAAGACAATAGAGAACTCGTTATTTCATAGGGTTTTGCTGAATTTTCATGAGATTCTTTTTTCATCACGAAAGCTTACATTTTGGGTATGTGCATGCAAAGTTTTCTTCAAAGATAAAACCCCCGGGAGGGAGGGCAAAAATGCCTTTTGCTACAAAACTGTGTTCTTGTTCTCCTTTGCCAAAGAAACAGTAATTTTAAAGGAGGCAGTTGGCCACATTATGCACAGCATAATTTTTGCTGCCTCATTTGCCTAGACAGAGGGGAAATCGCACTGCACAGAATGCAGTAATTTTGTCCTTTAAAGTGGCTGATTTTGAAAGAACGGAACATTGTTGCCACAAAGGAAGGAAACATTGTGTGCTCCTGAAGGGTCACTGGAATGGATGCCTCTTTTTCAGGGCCAAGCTGTTTTGTGAAAAGCTTCGTTAAAAGCTCAGCCCTCGTATTTGGCTACTATGGCTGCTGTTGTGCCCAACTTCATCCACCCTCATTCATGTGATCCTTCTCTCTGCCTGTCTCTCTCCCTACCCCTCACTCTCCATTCTCCTTTTGTTGATTTTGAATTTGACTGTATCAAAAAGTAATTGAGTACAGGCAAGACCATTTTCCATCTGGTTAGTGTTTGAGAGGGTATATTTAGTATGTTTTATGCCATCGTTCCCTATTTCACCATGAGCGGCATGTATTGTTATGATGCTGGCCTAACTTGCCAGCCTGACCATACCTTCTGTCAGGCAAATTGGTTGGCTAATGGCCCAGAAGGGTTGGTCAGTGTTTTCCCAGTAGTCATGAAATAGCTGGGTCTTCCTTGGCTGTTCTAAGGACTCAGGCGGAATTGTTGTATGTTCCATTTCAGCATTAATGAGCAGATTTTCCCAAGGAAAGCAGCGGGGAGGGGGGGGGCAGAAATATGCTCAAGCATAGAACTTTAAATCTCAGGTGTGTTCCTAGAAAGTGCAGGGGAAAAGGTAAGTGTGGATAAACCCTTATGGGAAGAACTCAAAAGAGCTAGGGACATTTGTACAGTAGTACCTCAGGTGACAGACGCTGCAGGTTACAGACTCAGCTAACCCAGAAATAGTACCTCGGATTAAGAATTTTGCTTCAGGATGAGAACAGAAATTGTGCTTTGGCAGCGCGGCGGCAGCAGGAGGCCCCATTAGCTGAAGTGGTATCTCAGGTTAAGAACAGACCTCCAGAACGAATTAAATTCTTAACCCGAGATACCACTGTATAACCTATTCCACGTCAGGTCTCTCCTCATGTAAAAAAATGAAGAAATTTGAGTTACAGAAGGCAACTTTTGTGTGCTTTGCCTAGCCTTTCTTGGGAATATGATGCGGAGCAGTAGATATGCTCCTTTTAGTAGTGCTTTGGCTTCATCTGTGGTCAGTTTATACCGGTAGCTGCTGGTGAGGCAATTGTAGGGGGTGGGTTCTGCTTCTCTCCTGGCTTCCCTGCACAGCAGGCCACTGGTGCTTAGCAAGGGGGACAGGGGCAAGGCAGCAGGAGTTTGATATTTTGTGGTTGCTCCGGCAGGGCCAATCCAATACACCTGACACAGTGTCCCCACTGTGCATGCACAATTCTAAGCACCTGCTGCCTTGCCGCCCCTTCACTCTTGGTAAGCATCATTGACCCACTGAATTGGGAAGCTGGAGGAGCAACAGAGCCCCATCCACACTGCCTCACTAGCCACTACTGGCTTTGTTGTTGTTTATTCATTTAGTCGTGTCCGACTCTTCGTGACCCGATAGACCAGTGCACGCCAGGCACTCCTGTCTTACATTGCCTCCTGCAGTTTGGTCAAACTCATGCTGGTAGCTTCGAGAACACTGTCCACTTATAAATAAACCCCAATACTGTTTTACATAAGCAAAGCACAATGTTTCCAGGAATGGGGGAGTTATTCAATTCCATTAGCATTCAAAGTCAAACCTAATTCACACTTTCTAAAACAATACATGAACTGAAACACAGGTAACCTTCAAAATGTGCACTTAACTACATTTTACAAGGTGGTTATACAGCCAAGTAATGTATACAAAAAAAAAAGGTATTCTAGGGTATGGTGTTCATGAATATGCCTATATTACTGAAAATAGCAGTAGGGGAAACTGTATGCAAAAAAATTGTATATTTGGCAAAATTCCAGGCAAAAAAATCTGTATATTAGGAGAATTTTGCACTAAAATACTGATGGAGTTTTATGACAGCTTCTTTAAAAAAAAAAAAAAATCATGAACTGATGTGGAAATTTGAATAACTAAACTAAGACTGGTAAGATAAGAAACTGAGAGAGACCAAAATTGACTGATTCACTCCTCTCTAGTTTTCAGAGATGGGTTCTTCCCAAGATAAACAAATGCTGCTCCTAGAACTTCTCATTCCTTAGATTAAGGAACATACATAGCAATGTCTGGACAACAGACAGATTTTGTGCCAATCACCTAAAAGACCTACTACTTCCTTTCCAACAAAGAGCTTCTATGCTAGCAAGACTAAATGCTTTCCCCTTCGCAGTGATCACAGGTAGATACTTGCAAATTCCTTATCAATCTCACCTGTTTGCCTGTAATCAGGGAGTACCAGATTCACTGGACTATATTCTTTTGGACTGCCCTTTGCACAGCAGACTCTGCAAACAGATGCTGAACAAAACGTTGGACCTGCGACCCATGGCTCCAAGAGAAAGCCAAATGAGGTTCCTCCTAGTGGATAGGGACAAGGACGTTACTGCCCCAGTGGCGTCCTTTTTAATCTCCATCTTACCCGAAAGGGTTCCTAATTAATCATCCCTCTAGGGAACAGACAAGATGAAGCAGAACAACCAAGTACCTTGTGATCCTCAACAGCCTCACTCCTGTCCCTTTTAAATTTATCCTAGTGTTTTGAAATGCTTTAACTCATAATGCCAATAAAGGTATTTGTATTTGTTTGTACATCTCACTCTGATAGTTTGAATCCAGTTTGACTGTAGATAGCTGGTTATAGCACACATTTACTCTAATGTGCTCTGTTTTTGTGCATTACTTACTTTTCACAAGCAATATTTAGAGGCAATCCCTTTCTGTTGGGCTTCTCTTCCTTTCAAACAAACTCTGGCTCTGGTGGAGATGGATGTCAAAGACATGTTACTGCTCTTAACTTTTCTCAAATGTTGAGAAAATGAGTGCTAGCAGAGAATGATGGGAGGAAAGGGGAAGAGATTTAACCATCTGCCTCTTCTGACATAATGTTGTTGAAGAATGGAGGTGCCTGGTGGAGTGAAAAATAGGCCTATTGTGCCCATCCTACATCTTTAGGATTAGCCCAAACCTCTGGCTTTTGGAAACTAGATAAACAGTAGGATTTTTAGAACAGCTATTCAATAAAATAAAATGCATTATGCTGTATTCTCGGAACTTATTTTTGAAAAAGGAAAGGAAAAAAAACCTATACATGAGGGAGTGAACAATCTTCAGACTACATATTAGAGAATACTGGATGGAGGAGATAATATATTGTAGTATAAGAGAAAGAACCTCCTTAGATAAAGCTGAAAAGGGGGGAAATCGTTTTAGGATATTCATGTCCCCCAGGGAGCAGAAACCGTTGACCAATTCTTTTCCAGAGACTTTTTTTATTTCAGTAATATTTGAAAGACCTTCTGAACTTGGAATAACCCAGAGGGTATTCTTCTTTCCTACACTTTTAAAACACAATCCACAGGCTTTGGTTATTAAAGCACTAAGATTCCCCCATGTAGAACAAATAATAAAAGCTGTCAGAGAAATACCTTGGCAGTATTATAGAAATGTGACATTTCCCCCCATGAAACACACTTGACCAAGAATGAAAGAAATAAACACAAAACTGATCCTAGTGGAAAAATACTAATACATACAGCAAGAAGAATTTAATATAATACAGTGGACGCTCAGGTTGTGAACATGATCCATACGGGAAGCACATTCGCAACCCACAGGGTTCGCAACCCACAGCGCCGCATCTGCGCACGCATGGGTCGCGATTCGGAGCTTCTGCGCATGCGCAAGCGCCAAAACCTGGAAGTAACCCGTTCCAGTACTTCCGGGTTCGGCGCAGTGTGCAACCTGAAATCGTGCAAACCGAAGCTTCTGTTTCAACAAGCTTTATTTCTTAGTTATGGCAATGGTGGCCAATGTGGTGCCCTTAGATGTTGATGGATTACAGCTCCTGTCATTATGCCATTTTCAGTCCAGTATCATCTGAAGGTCAACATGTTGGCTACCCCCAATTTGAAGCATAGGAATTCTGCATCAGAAAGTAGGGCTGTGCACTGGCTCTGGCAAAATCCCAGCTCCTGGACCACATCAGGATTTCGCTAGGGTGGATTGAGATAGCCCCAGATAGCTCTGGGTCTGGATTCAGTTTGGGCCACCTGGAATAAACAGGGACAGTTGAAAGGAGCAGAGAAATTGGATGGTCCTTCTCTGCAGCAGCAGAATGGGCGGAGGGGGAAATGATTTTGCACCCAGCCTTCTGCAGCTAGAAGGCAGCAGGTTTCATAAAAGTGAGCAAAAGACAAGACAGCAGCACATACTGTCATGAACTAACCAGTAGGAAGCATCATTTTCTTATTCCCATTTTGCATACTTTACAGTAATAATCTGACATTTGGCAAATGTTGACCTTTACTGGTAATTTGAAGCAACCAGGACGAAATGCCTTTTATTGGTAAATAAAGGAAATGTGAATAACAATTAGACATTTATCAGATTTACGTACTTAATTAGCCTTGCAATTTTGAATTAAATGCCAGTTATAATTGTGCCACACAGCTTGTTTTGGATATTTATAGCCAAGTCAGAGTAAATGATAGAAATACTGTAAACTGGTCATTTTCCCAGAAGCACTCATTTATTCCTGAAATTTATCAGTCAGTGGTCCTGTGTATACTAACAAGCAACATGGAACTCCTGTCTTTGACACGGCATCCATTACTCCAGCAATCTTTTTCTAGAAAGCTGTCTGTTCTAGAAATCTTGCACGGTAATCCTTTGCATGTTTACTCAGAATTAAATCCCCTTGAATTCTATGTAGTTTACTCCCAGGTTAATGTGTACATGATTACGGCCCCAATTATTAATCTTTCTAGGTTGTACAGTGGTACCTCTGGTTATGAACTTCATTCATTCCGGAGGTACGTTCTTAACCTGAAAATGTTCTTAACCTGAGGTACCATTTTAGGTAATGGGGCCTCCTGCTGCCACCACGCAATTTCTGTTCTCATCCTGAAGTAAAGTTCTTAACCCGAGGTACTACTTCTGGGTTAGCTGAGTCTGTAACCCAAAAATGGAACCTTCATTATTATAAAGTGGGGTAGAGAAACTGTGGCCCAGATATTGCTGAACTGCAACTTCCATCAGCCCCAGCAAGCATGGTCAATGGCAATAATAATGATGATGGGATGCAGGGATGATAGGAGTTGTAGTTTAGGAACATTTGGAACGTTCCCCACCTCTGTTATAAAGGATGCAGCTATCCACTGAGCCTTTCACCCGCCTATGCAGGACCAACCCACCCAAGAGGCAAGGCAAGGTGACTGTCTCAGCTGGCAGGATCCACAGGGGCAGCAAGAATCAAAATGTCTTTGTGCATATGGGACTTTTTCATGTGCTCCAGCAGTCCCTCTTTTTCCTACTTCCAGTGTCTGTCCAGAAGATGCATAAATTTAGCTGGCACGTAGGTCAGAATCTAGTCATCTTTTTTAGTGTTAGAGCATCATTTTATAAATCTATAAAACACACACACTCAGTGGTTTCCTAAGCAATGCAATAAATGGTTTGTGGTCTGATTCCAAAGCCAGTTTCTGGCCATAAATGTATTGATTAAATCATTCATGCTCAGGTACTATTTCCAACATCTCCTTCTCAATTTGTGCATATCTGGTTACTGCATCTGACAGTGATTTGGATGCAAGTGCTATTGGCTGCCAACAGTCATAATATTTCTGTAAAATCACTCTACCTAGCTCAAATAGTGTTGAAATTTTATAGACCTTTCTGAAGTATATAGTCATTTAATATTGGGTCCCATATCCCATTTTCTTCTCTGAGGTTGTCCATCATTGCTTCCATTCTGCATCCCAGCTCATTCTTTCATGCTCAGAAACTGTCCACAGAGGAAATGGAGAAAATACATTTTCCATAATAACCCACCCTTACTCTGAAATCTACCTTTAACTAGTCATGTGCCAATATTGCCATTTAGTCTGTGCTCCTATGGCCATGTCCCTGAAAGTAAACCCTGCTGAGTAGATACGCATACCTTCCAGTTATCCCAATTTTCCAGGGACAGTCCTGGAATTACGAAAGCCATCCTGGCTTCTGATTTGATCCCAGAATGTCCCTATTTCCCCTGCCAGTGCTGCCACCATTGAGCTGGTGGTGGAGGATGAGCTGGCACTCGTACCAAGTGGCGGCAGTAGTGAGGGAGCATCCCATGGCCTCTCTATGGCCTCTCCATGGCTGCTGCTGCCAGCTTCCCCCCTTGGGCAGCTCATAGCTGTTGCTGGACAGTAGAGGAGAGGCTGCCCTCATCAAGGCCCAGATCCACATGACACACCAGCTCTGAGAGGCAGGCAGAAGGCAGAAGGCAGGGCTGCCCTGAGAGCAAAGGAAGGGGGAGCACAGCAGAGCATAATGAGTCTTTGTGCATCTGCAACTCATCTTGCCCCTTTCTAAAATTTATTTATTGCTGTGTGTTCTTCCTTTTGTAAATCTACCAAAGAATAAAATAAAATAAAAATCAGATCAAGGGGTTTTCTCAGAATGATGGAGGGTGTGTGTGCTGTGTCCTGTTGGTGTAAGGTAAAGGTAAAGGTAAATGACCCCTGGATGGTTAAGTCCAGTCAAAGGCGACTATGGGGTATGGCGCTCATCTTGCTTCAGGCCGAGGGACCCAGCGTTTGTCCACAGACAGGTTTCTGAGTCATGTGGCCATGACTCACTTCTGCTGTAATGGGAAACCATGATGAGTGCCAGAGTGCACAGAGATGCTATCTACTTTTCCACCACAGCGGTACCTCTTTATCTACATTCTCTGGTGGTGGTACCTGCCTTTCTTTTGATAGGAAATGCTCTGTGGGTGGAGGGACAAAATGGGGGTGTGTGTCGAGGAGGGTCAGTTGGGGAGAGTCAGAAATGTTCCTATTTTCACCTGAGGAATGCTGGAGGGCATGGATACATACAGGATCACACTGTAAAATATCTCCCTTAGTACAGTTAACCTCGTATTTATTCATGCCACCAACAATTTGGGATACAATTCTAGTTAGCTGCAGCAGCATTTAAGGCTTGCCAAATCTTGTGATCATATTTATTTGGGGTTGAGTTCCACATTATGTCTAAACCGACTACACGTCTCATGTGATGTTGTGGTTACATTTTTAGTATTAAGATTATGCCAAGGATTAGACAATCTCTACTGTACAAACAGAGCCTTAGCTGCATTTTTAAGAATGTTGTTCTGGGCATGTGCCTTAAAATCCCCTTTGCCTCTTTTTTTCAGGATGTTGCTCTGGAGCAATTCATTAATGAATGACACCATGTATAGCAACTATTTAAAATGTGCTCTGTATGCATGCGTAGTATTTGTGCAGGCTGATCATGTTTATTCAGAAGTGTGTTCCACTGACTGGAGTGGGATTTATTCTCACTTAGTAAGTAAGTGTGCATGAGAATGCAATAAGATGCATTAGTATAGGATGAAAATCCTTGGCATTGGTAAGTTCTGGGAGTCAGGGGCATGGAAACCAGCTAAGACATGGAACACTGAGTTAGACAAGCCTCTAATACCCATATACCAAATTAAATTATACATTCCTTTCCTCTGTCTTGGGAGAAGCCCTAGACAAATGGTTAATCAGTCAAAAGAAGAGAATGAACAGTGTTATGTTCAAGGTGAGAAATAAAAAGCAAGCAATACTGGTTGTATCCTACAGATAACCACTCACTCAGTCTCCAAGTTTCAATCTCAAAATGGCACAACAATTTTAGCAGAAGAACCAAAAAGTTTAGTGGGGGAACCTACTAAGGTGGATAACCTAAAGCTGAGCATACTCTGTGCTCTCCTGAATGATGACTGGGTGCTGGAAAAAAAAGGGGGAGCCTTGGGGAGAGGATGGAATAGAATATCCTAGGAAGGGTCCTGGTTGGCTGACCTGGTTGGCTGTTTATGATGTTAAAGATGTGCTCGTATCATATGAAAACATTCACTATTGAGTTGAACCATACTTGTATATTATCAGTGCTTTTTTCTTTAAAAAAAATGTTTAGGGGTACTCTAATCTTCCTGCTCATATTGAAATACTGCCCCCCAATGAGGCCAAACTTAGATTCACAAAATGTTTAGGGGTATGCGGACCCTGCATCCCCTCCAGAAAAAAGCACTATATATTATACATCAAAACTGATATTCTTGTATTCCACAACAATATTTTTAACATAAAAGTGATATAGAAATGGCATAAATACATAACACAGAAAGTTATTCATTTGCTTGTGAATACTGTTGTGTTGAAATAAATATATGTGTGCCTGTATTGTATAGCGAAAAGTGCTGTCTTATTCACATGTTGACATGATAATACGTAAAATTCATTTCAATTTCAAAGAATTTAGTTTGCTTTCTAAAACATTTACCCTGTTAGTTTGACAGAATCGCTTTCTGTTATAACTACAATTAGTTTTGTGTGCAAAACAGCTAATAAATAGCCAATGAGAGTTTTAGGTGCTATCAGCCTTCATTTTATTATTTTATCCTCACCTTGGGGGAAATGTGTGTGTGTACACAGACACAGACACACACACACACACACACACAGAGAGAGAGAGAGAGAGAGAGAGAGAGAGAGAGAGAGAGAGAGAGACTCTCTTTGCTTTAGGCCAAAAAGGGATTAGGGGCATTATATGCAGTCAGATTAGTCTGTGTAATAAGACAATTTACCAACCTGGATCTAAATATTTGGTGGGTGGTGGCAATAAAATACTAATAGAATTAGATCACAGTAAAATCAGAGAGCGGGGAGAATTTTTGATGTGGGAACTCTGTAAGCATCATTATTGTGGATCCATGACATATATGTTTATCTGACAAACTATCTCATGCTGTATATTTTGGATTTAATAGCTCACGGTCTGTTCAAGTTGCTAACTTTTAATGTCAAAATGCTACTTGCTACAATCATTATGAGTGCAACATGGCATATTAGGTTATAAAATTCAAGCTGCATGAAGAATAGGCACACATAACACAAGCATATAAACACCAGCTCTTTGGGTTGGATTTTGTTTCTGCCTTCTGCAGAGCTTGACTGCAGATAGAGATAAGCTCTTTTCCTGTTTTAGTCACATGAAGTGAAAAAGTGGGGAGAGATAGACAATAGAGCTATCCCATGTCCCACGTCTGAAATCCACGTGTTAGCTTGCCTATGCAAGGTGAGGTCTTTGAATGCTTACCTCTTCATCTAGAACCTCCCCCAATTCCTAGAAACCTGACTGTACAGAATTCCAAAACTCAGCAAGGCCTCTGCATTAGGTGGCCATTGGATGGCAGGTGCAGGATTTGGGTGTGGGGTCTCACGCCAAAAGCATAGTCCTGAGACCTCTTTCTACTTGCTTTCCCTCTTCACATGAGCTCTCGTGCACTAGAATGCACTTTGTGTGTTGCAAATCTACTCTGAGAATTACTCAGTAGAACCCATAACAATAAAATGCAAGTAGCATAGAAACTAGATTAAAAACAATAAATTGCAGGGCGGGGGGATGACACCGAGACAGCAACCGACTACTAAAAGGTGCATAGCTCAGACTCTGTCAGTCCACAAACTCTCACACAGAGAATTATTCAGCTTATGGTGAAAAATATACAAAGGGTAGGATAAACCATAGGCATGCAAACTGATTTTTTTTTTGTGTGGGATCTATTCCCTACCTCCATCCCAAACTGAAATATGAAATCCACCAAAAGGATCCAGCTGCAAACAGCAACTTTGCATATGTACATTCACCAAGTAAGAATCACCTTTCCATTCTAGAGCTGAGCTCACAGAGTTTTAATATAAAATATATATTATTTAATATAAAATTTTCTCGTATCCCAAGCTTTTTTTCAGCAGTGTAAGGCAGGGAGAGTGAAAGAATGTTTTGGTATTGTAAAACAGTTGGGAGCTATAAACCCTTCTGGGTTGATTGGAAATCACTGAGAAGTAACAAAAGATGCAAATGTACTGCCTGCCCACCTTAGCAATGCTCTATCTGGGTGCCACTTGAACCCTAACAAATCTCACAGCAGAAAAACAGGGGTGTGAGGCAGGCCTTGGGTGGTGGTCTTAATAGTTCCTGAGGCACAGTTAAGAGAAGGTATTCTTATGTAGGACACAGACTACTGTGGCTTTAAATTGATAGTTCTTTAAAACGAAACATTTTTAAAAGACAAGCCCAGAGTTTGATTTTGTTCTTTTAGGAGAGGAAGTTTTGATATTGATTTAAATGCAGACACTTCTGAGCCCTTAGGAAGCCAATAATGCTATGAAGTAGACATAAAAGAGATGAAAACAAAAGCATTTTGACCACAATATACTCCCTGAAATAGGCTGTAAAAAAGGTCTAAAAGCTCATAAGTAGTTGTGCATTCTATTAAATAAAATATACTGTGGCCTGATAATCTCCAAACTATTCCCTATTTAGAAGAAAATGTGCTTAATAATAGTTTTTGTTTATATTACCTCTGTATATTTATGAACAGCTAAGTGCTGAAATAAAAACATAAAATGAATAGACTAGCTAAGTGTTGATGCCCAAAGACATGGACTGTGCATTGGGCTTCCACATATTAAGAGGGCCCAGAAGTATTAAACAACCATCACACTGTTGCAAGGTACTTGGAAAAGGTGAGGACAGGTTTGGAGGAAATGATGATATGGATCTATTTCAGCCTTGCTTCAGATCTATTCATGGCACTGAAACTCTCTTGGTGAATCTAGTTGATGACATTTGTGAGAAGACTGATCCTGCTCTTTCTCCATAATCTCTTGGAATATTTTGATACCACTGAACATGGCATACTTCTGGAGTGGCTCACAGTGGTGGGGATCTGGGGCACTGTACTTCACCAGTACTACTCCTACATCCATAGCCATTCCATAAAATAGTTAGAGGAGCATTGTTTAACACCATGGGAGTTAACCTCTAGTGTCCCATGTGGTTCCATATTGTTTGCCCGGGCTATTTAACATTTATCTGAAACCGCTGGGAGCTGCCATCAGGCAAGTTGGAGTCAAGTGTGCAGATAGCACTCAACTCTGTCTCTTCAGTGCATGGCATGACACTCAGTTTTACACATTGCCCCCTCCTTTCTTTCTGCAGTGGAGCCACAAGTGTCTGCTTCCTGGTTTTCACAAAAAAGGTGGTTTATCATTACATCTGAAAAAAACAAACTAGTTAGTGTAAACTAATGTTTATTGAAATAAGCCAGGATCAAATACTGGTTAATTGGTTTGACTACTTAATTTAGTTTAGCCAACCACGGTTTATCCTTTTTGAATGTAACAATTAACTGTGAATAGTGAAAAACAGGAAGCAGGTTTCTTCCATCTTTTCCTTGTGGCTGGATCAAGACAAAAACGGGGAGCGGGAGTATGTGAGCTTGAGCATTCATGCAACAGTAAATCTTTGTTTATCATTTTATTGGGAATAGGTCGATAAAAGGCTATCTTAGCATCTGGCCAACAAGAAGTGGTTTAATGGAATGGTGCAGCTAGCATCACATTCACAATCGCAGTGCTTATACCAGTCAGATTGGCACAGCCCAGAGGCCTGGATTGGTCCCACTGCTGCCAGGCTGGCACAGGAAGGAGGCCCAGATTTGACCTGTTGCTATCACATGACAGCAGCAGGGTCCACGCAGAATCCAGCAGATCTTGTGCCTGCCCACCCCATTCTGATCCCTCAAACATCTTGTTTAACAGAGTTTCTGTCAGCTATTGTCAATGAAGTTACTGCCAAGCCTTGCCCATGTGCCATGTGGCTGGGCATATTAGGGTGCTTCCTGCCAATAAAGCTTTCCTACCAAGGACAGAGCAGGATAGGGCTGGACAGAAGGAAGCTCCCACTCCTCCTAAACGCAAGTGCAACAGATCAGGGGTTTCAAGTGATCTTCCTATCAGTCAAAATAATGTCTGCAAAATGAACATATGTAAGTCAGAAAAATAGGTTCTCTTATACTTCATTTACGAGCAGCCATTGCTGCCTTTATTATAATAGTTGCTGGAATACAAGAATTAAAACAACGATTTCTTTAATATTCTGACTGCATATTCAATACAATTCTGTCCATATAGCATGTTCTAAGCCCAAATATTAAGCTGGCATTGCCTATTTGAGAAATCATTGTACAAAAATGAATTTCATTTATGTTAAAGTAACAAACTCATCTCATTAAGGGAAGCTCTGAATCTGAAATCCTTAAGAAGGCCAAAAAGAAAGTTCAAATTAGACACGATAAAGAAGGATTAGAGAACAAAGGTTTGAGGATTATCTCATGGAGAAGATCATAAACAGGAATGCAAAATACAACATGAATACAAAATTTTCAAAAGTTTTGAGAACACACTTCAGTTTAGCTTTGAAACATTATAAGCAGATCTTGTCTTTGAACTGTATGCTTGCAAATATGAATAAACATGGCTACTTTGTTTAACAAGAAATATTCGGAGCACGTTCTACTTCCGAAAAAAGTTCACAAACCGGAACACTTCCGGGTTTCCAGTGTCTGGGTCCCAAGTTGTTGGAGTACCAAGGTGTTTGAGAACCAAGGTACCACTGTATTGTGTCTTACATTGCATATTCAGTGTTGTGAGCCACCCTGAGTTGCTAATAATAATAATAATAATAATAATAATAATAATAATAATATCCCACCCATCTGGCTGGGTTTCCCCAATCTCTCTGGGCGAATTACAGCATATACAAAAACATAATAAAACATTCAAAATTAAAAAACAGAATATCTTATACAGACTATAACCAATAAATCAATAGAAACATAAACATAAAAATAGTCAGTTTACAGTTATACCCACATTAAAATAACCGCCAACCTTGTTTCCTATGCTCAGCTCTGTCCTTGAATATTAAAAACATTTTGGATCAATGACCAAATCACTGCTTCTAAAACAACTTTACCCTGCTTGCTAAATGTATAAATGTTAGCTATGGGTGTCAAATATTTGGGCAACAGACGAAGCCATGTCTCTTGAAACATTTTCTTTCTGCTCCAGATGGTTCTAAAGAAAAATCCTAGAGAAGCATGAAATATTATTTTGAAACAAAAACTACTTTCCATATTATTGTGTTGTGAGAACAGCAGAGCACCCTGAGACATTCCTGTGATGGAACAGGAACAATTTCATTTTGCCACAGATCTATCTGGAAGGATACAGGGCAAAACTAAAGCTTATACTGGAGTTGTTCTGTCTCATACTGTCACTGTGCCTAGCACAGACTACATTTGGAGAAGGCAGTTGAGGGTCCATTGGCTGCTGTAGAGCTTCCTCTCTGGAACAGAGAGGAAGGTCTGTGGATATAGCCCCCTGGCACACTGACAGAAATTTCCACCATTCTTTCTGCACCATTGGCACTACTCTGTGGTACACAAAAAGGGGTATGACATAGACCCCTGACATGCCCCCAGAAGGACCAAGAAACTCTGCCATCTCTGGAACTGGTGGGTTGTTTTATCTTCCACTCAGATCAATGGGAGGGTAAAAATTAAAGAATGAAGAGGAGACACCACTATTCAGCTTCTGTCTTAGACAGAGCAAGGCAGCAGGGCTTAGTAAATGGCAGCTCCCCCTCCCCCCCCTCATCTTCCTCTTCCACTAGGAACAAGTCCCATATTGTGAGTGTGAAGTTATTATGCCGTGCACATTTGTATGCAATTTTACTTATCACAAAGCTTTGGTGAGGTGCAAAGGGAGGGCCGGATGACTTTGGTGAGTAATAAATGGAGGGGAGGGGGTGGATTTGGTGAGAGTAGGGTTGATGGGGAGGCAGGCAGGCGAATGTAGTGAGCAAGGCCACAGCTCCTGGTATGTTAATACTCACAAAATCCAAGAGTTACTAAAAAATGACATTGTGAAATTCTGACATCAAATGGAACACAAAGGCAGTAAGATGCACCCACAAAAATATTGGTATGGTTGTCGTTCCATGTATGCAGTCAGACAACGGGAGCAAATACTTCTAACAACCAAGCAGAGCCATTGGCAGGTTTCTCCCACACAAGACACGAAACGCTGGCAGTTTTACTAGTTGAGGTTTATTTATCAACAACAGGCATTCAGAAATCTAAGCTTCCCACAACTCATTCCTCACTGTCGGAGTCAGTTGACTCAATTGGCTTCTGGCCCCTTCCAAGGCTAGATATATGCCCAGCCCTCCCCCACTTCCTGCTGGTCCTCCTTTGTTCTCATCGCTTGCTCCGCCTCCTGCTTCTTGGAGACTCAGGTGCGGCCAATTCCTACCCCTCTGGAGTTGAATCCAACCCCCTCCTACCACCTGCATCCTGCTCCTTCATCTCTGTGCTGCTGCATAAATTTACAGGCAGCAATCCAGAGCGAGAAGGACTTATCACACTTTTGTTGTGCGAAAGAATTAAGTTCCTGTTTTCCTGTGCCTCTTCCTCCCCCTCTGCAGATTCCTCTCTTCTGGCCATGTCTCTGACAGCCATGCAAAGTGTACTGAGAAGAAAGAAAGGGTATTGCTCCCAGATAGCTAGACTGAAGACTCATGAGGTAGGTGTCTGATGGAAAGGGCATAGTTTTTGCTAACAGGAGCTTAAAGGTCTGCAGCAAGGCATATCAAATAGCAGCAGACTTGGAAATTGCTCTGAGGAATAAAGAGCAGGCCAATCTTTGGTTCTGGGCAACAGCACCACAGCTCAAACCTACTCACCCAATTTAAACTAAGGTTAGGTTCTCATTCTCCGCTCATCATAAAAATGAGCTGGGAGTGGGCTCTTTCTGTCCCTACAGTCCAATATTCAACTGGACAGCTCCTTCAGGTCCAAGAACAGCAGACCAAGCAGCCCTTAAGCTGGACGACAATGTGGGGTGGTTGGCCAGAGCCCCTTTTTCTGAGGGTGCCTAACGGTGCTCACCTTATGCCCAAGTTTGTTCCCTGCCCAGCCAAAACGCAACACTAATGTAACCCACTAAGTGGGTCACTGCAATGAAGCAAAAGAGCAGGCCTCAAGGGTGGTGCTCCCTTACAAAGGAGCAGCTGACCTCACTTTGTTGCAATCTACAAAAATGCAAACGCAACACGCTGGAATACTGATCGGCAGCTACATTATCCAGTGAGCACTGATCCACTAGTATGATCTTCACTAGTGTGTATATTTCATTGATAATTATTCTCTGATGAAGACTTTATTTCGAAACAGTTGAACTATTCTGGATGCACTGTCCTTTTGAGACTTTGGAGAAACGTCTTCCTTTTAAACTTGTGTGAGATGTCTTCCTTTGAGAGACGGTTTGGCGTTCCTCGCTATTCATTGGTTGTTTGAACCTTTGTTTGACTCTGATATACATAACAATTTGCAGTCACTTGTATATTTTGTGAGATGTGTTGTATGTTATATATATTATTTTGAAGTGGCTTATTCGTATATTTTGAATGACATCATACCGATTATATATTTACTAACAGTTATTACCCAGCGTGTTGCATTTGCATTTTTGTAGATTGTCACATTTTGCAACACAGGGGTTTGTGTTTGTTCAGACCTCACTTTGTTGGCCAATGGAGTGGCTTGACTCCACCCACCAGGAAGAAGCCCAATGAGGTTTTCGCAATTCAAAGGACTGGGGGCAAATAACCCCCATGCCAATCAACAGTGAAGCTGCAATCTTACTAGATTTAATTTTAGGATTTTAATCCATTGGTGCTGAAACCATTTTAGTTGTTTCTTCCATTCTTAGATTCCTTAACTATTTTTGTTCATAGCACAAATGGTAAATAAAAAAGAAGCATCAAGTGTTACTAGGTAACCTTGCACCATGCTCTTTCGTCTGTTTAAAAAAAACTGAAAAGAAGAGGAAGATTAAAAATAAAAGGGCACTACAATCTGGCAAACTCTAATTTGGGGGGAAATGTGTGCTATATCTCTGTCAGTAGTAATTTCCTATTATATTAATCAAATTCAAAATATTCTACATGCACAATTACAGCAATTTAAACATAAGTCTCTTATTCTGAATAATGAGGAAATTACTGAGTACTGATAAAAATTAATAAAATAAAATAAAATCTAAAAAGCAATTGGTTTTACAATTGAATGAATAAAGAAGCTCTGAAACACTCCTCTACCTGAGGGAAGGAATGATATCTGAACACTTGAAATATGGAACTGAAAGGGAGTGTGACCTGGTCTGCACATAGAGGAAAATAAGGTAATAGAATCCTAAGGTGGCAGGTGGATTGTTCCACTTTAGACTGCAAATGGAAAACACCATTCCTGAATGCTCCCCCACATATAAAAATCTCCTTGCAAAGAGAAAAACAGAGAGCGAGAGAAACTAGCAAATCCATGACAAAGCGTCTAAATACATTTTAAATTGCCTGCTCTTTCTCTGTTCCAAATCTCTCTCTCTCTCTCTCTTTTACACACCCCCCCCTCTGTATTGAATTCAAAATGGGTTTTTCATCTTGTATTTTCTATCCTTTTGTGGGCGGTTTGGGGAGGTCAGCAGAACTTGGGTAAATGTATTGTTAAGAGTCCCCAGTTGTTCTCTCGTGTACAGGCACACACACAAACACACAAAATGTCTTCCCATTTCCTTTTTGGTAAAGATTTTTCTTTTTACTTCTGTGAAACTTGGGGTTCACCTGAGCCTCCTAATACCTCATTCTTTGGCTACATAAAGGGTACACTATTTCTGATTAGTACATAACACACTATGGGAATAGAAGCTGCTGCAGAGTTTTAGGAACTTCTGATCTGCTGTAATACTTATTCTGGGGTCAAGGAGAAGACTTATCCAGTTTTTGGTTTTGAAATGGAGTTCTCTACAAAGGAGATCCTGCATTCTCTATTTTAATTCACATGTTCTGTGGACCTTGAATGCTTGCTTTACTTCCATATTCTTACACCTCTTTTTAAATAAAGAAAATAAAAATTAACTTCAGACACTAACATAAATGAGAATTCCAACTAGCTTTGAGTAAAGGGAATACTCTGGTGATATGTATTGCCTGCAGCACTACCAGCACAAACTCTGATCTTGACAGATCTCCCGAGCCATGCAGGGGCACGACTGGTCAGTGCATGGAGAGAAAGTTGCAAAAGGAAACCCTAGCAACAAGCAGACAACCCTCCTAAGTGATGCTTTGGAAAGTGCCTTTTACTGATTCAGTTGCAGTCTGGGAATTAAGATAAATTATAAATTGGTTTTAGACTTCAGAAACCTTTGCCATAACCTTCTGTCAGAAGCTGCCAAAGGCAGGAGCAAGTTCTAGCTCAAACAGCGATTTGGAGAGAGATTTCAAAATGGCATGCACTTGGTTCATTAACAGGATAATAATCACATTAGGCTAATAATCAGCATGGCCTCAAAGGGGGAAAAAATAACATTTTAAGTTAAATGTGAACATTAAATATAAGCAGGCAAAACTAATCTATTTAGGATGCTAATTAAAATAAGCATTAATACAAAACATATGGCTTTTAAATATCAGTATAACTCCTGATGGCTTTAATATTGTGATTTAATCAACAGGATAGGCAGTGGAATGTCTAAAGGAAGCAGTTCAAGTAACAAATGTGAGGGATTTTTGTTTTCTTTTTATATCCCATGTAACATGGACAACTGAAACCCACTACAGTGTTGTGAGGTTTGGGAAAATCATTGTTAAAGTAGTCAGGCCAATTTGTTGGTAATGGCCCTGAGTGCAGGTGGTTAGTATAAGAAAGGAAGTTGCTTTGTGCTGGGGGGAAATGGGTGGGACCCCTCCCTCAACTGGCTGGTAGGGGGAAGGACAATAGCCAGAGTGGTGTGTGTGAGAGAGCTGAGATAGAAGCAGGCAGAAGTCAGAGATTGAGAGTCATGCTTGATTTCTGCTTGAATCCAAGGCTATGGCTATGGGAGAAGCAAGACTGTCTTGGGAAGTTAATGCTGTGAGCCCCTCCACCATAAGCTCATGTTTTCTATATGTGTAAATAAACCATGTATCATAAGGACATCACAGTCTCCATGTGGGGTGTGAAACACAGAGCAGTCAAATACAACATTCCTAGAGTGGACATGTTTAGACATGAAGAGGGATGTTTGTCCAGCCAACAGATAAACTTCCTCTATATGTGACCACATGTGGGTGTGACCTCACCTGTGCAGGTAACAAAAACACAGGGCTGGCCACCACATCTCTCTCTTCTCCATTTTGCTTTCATCGAAGAAGCATCAATCAGCCTGAGATGCTCTCTTGGCTCCCAAGAGAGGACAAAAGAACTATATCCTTATGGGATAGATTCCAGGTGTATATATTTTGTAACTTATGTATGCCTTCTGGGATCCATCTGTGAACAGAATGTGTGAGTAAACTATTTTATACTTTTATACAAGACTGTGTCATGTCTATTCTTTTTAAGAGGGAATATAAGGGGAATTATCAGGAAACTTATTTTAGAGGCTTATGCAAGCCTGGCAAACCTACCTGCTGTGTAAGTTTAAAAAGGGGGAATGTTACTCTGCTAAATCATAGAACTTGTTAATGCAAGTTGGAAAGGATATTATTAAACAATATATCCTCTCCTGCCTCCCTGAACATTCCCACACTCCACAGTCTTTCATTCCAAGGAAACTGAACCCTGGGTAAGCACCTGAAACTCCTGGAATCTCACACAATTCAGAGATGGGGATCCCTGGAATTTTACACCACTCTGATATTTGGGTGGCATGCAACAATATTTAATGCAATCTGCTCTTTTTATAAGACAAATCTGAATCTAGCTGACTCAGAAACTAAATTCCAAAATTACCAGTATTCTCAGAGCTGACACCTTACTTCCTTCATGAAGGAATATATGGAATATTATTGGCTGTTGGCTTTTAGGATCAATATACTGCCATGTTGCACTAAATTTAAAATGTTGGGAAAGAACTATATGCTAGGATATAGCATAGAATTTCACCATTTTGATGGAAAACACCTGTGATTTTCCATGTTAACCAGATTGTTTCTAGAACAAATTCCACCTACCATTTACCCAGAAATGAGTGCTAAATTTCTACTAGATTTAAGTAGATTCCCAGAAGTGACTTTTATGTGAAATTGGCTTGCTGTGTGAAAGGTCACAGAAAGTACAGCAATCATCCGGTAAGGAAATGTCAGGAAGATGAAATAAAGTGCTGTGTAAATGCACCCTTACAAAAATGATCAAGTTCAGCACCAAATGATTAAGTAAATCCAAGAAAGCTGATGTTGTACAAGGACTATTGATATGAGTCAAATGTATCAAGGATACATAAGGTATAATTGTTTCTTCCAGCCAAAGGCAAACTGAAAAGTCAAAAGAAGTAAAAGAAAAGTTGCTATGTGTTTATGACAACTTGCATAACGATAACTGATTTTAACAAAGCCAAGGTGCAATGATTTCCAATGAGGTATTAGTGAGAGAGAAATAATGAGAAAAAATGCTGCCGGATTTGCAGAATTGATTCCTCTTTTCTAATCAGCCTTGGAAGGAGAGCCCCATTGCCTCTCATAGAAAGGAAACCATAGAGAGTGGTGAATTTCTATATTTATTACCCAGTTAAAGCATTTATAAACTGCTTAATTTCTTTTTAAGAAAATGCAACATAAAACAGTAAAACAGTAGTACAAAAGCATATAAAGGTATATAATCCAAATAAAATGAGAAATTCAGGGAATCCGTACAGACAAAAAGAAAACAAACTTATGGGTCAGCGAAAGACTGGGCAAAAAAATGTGTTTCTTTACAAGATACCTGAAACCGCAGGTTGAAGGGGACCTGAGGAATATCAAATAATATTGTCTTCCTAGGGGACATAACTGCTAAAGGGCCTTATTTTTCTATTGTAAATCAAGATGCTATTTTAGATGAATGAATATAGTTTGAAGCATTCATAACTTTTACGAACTTGCTGTCGATAGCGTATAAAGCTACTTCCATCTTCTTGTCTCCAGAGGGGAAATTAGCTTCTTTTGTGTATTTGTTTGAGTTATATAACTACTTTGAAAAGTTTATTGAGATGTATAACTGACTGATATGCTGACCCCTGCAGTTAAATAGAATTAATACATTGAACTGCCTTTCACATTTCCTCATGCCTCATGATACTGACTATTTGCACTCTGCTGGAGCTCTGGGTGGTGAAAATGAAACTAGCTTGGAAAGCCATTAAACCATTGTGTTAATTTAATTATATTTTAATTAATTCTTTGAAAACATCCATACTGAAAGGGTGTGTGTGTGTGGTGTTTCGGGGTGAATTTAGAGGGAAATGAAGTACATAGTGAATAGAGAGAGTTAAATACCTGAAGGAAAAATACAGTGCCCAATTTATAAATTAATATATTTAATCAATTTCTTTTTCTTTCTTTTCAGGAAGTTGGGGATTAAACATTTAAATAAGTAACAAATCAGAGGTGGGCAAAAACAGGTTTCCCCTATTTTCCTCCACAGTCACATTTTGGTTCTATTTCAGGGGACTAGGTCCAATTAGTTCCTTAAATGGTTTTAGAGGACAGAGGAGGGAACACTGGCATCATTTCCAGAGACACTCTGGAAAGGAAGCATAGTGCTAATAGTGACCAGAGCTTTTCTGGTAATGTTGCTCTGCCAACAACACTGGCAAAGTATGTGGCTTAAAAAAAATGTTTAAAGATAAGATGAAAATATAAAAAAGCAAGATGAAATATACAAACGTAAATTGCAATCCCTCTCACTTCACTGTTAAATCATCCCAGTTCCTGTGTTTCATTAGATATGTGGCCAAAATCCATACACACACCCAAGGCGGGGGGGGGGGTTGAACTAATTAAATTAATTACAACTAATTACATGCATATTTTTAGTATATATCTTGAGAAGCATTTTTGGAAAAAAATGTAGATTAATGAAGAAATGGAAGAGAGTAGAATTATGGGTGAAAAACATGCAAATTTGAAATGGCTCATCCTTAATGTAAAATGGTCCTTTCTTCACTATGTATGTTCACGCAGGTTATTGCATGAAGACCACTCGAGCATTTCCTTTTTGTAGACATGTGCTGTTTCTAATGCTCTCAAAGGGAAAACAGGAAGTTAAAGTAAGTACACACTTCTTCTTGGCAATTTGGTGTTGTTGGGAACTGTTTATTTTCCCCACGGGAAGATAAGAGTCCCAGAAACCACCCAAACACCCTATAAGGAACAAACGTGAACTGTTCAACAAATTAAACAGAAGCATAGTTTTTACATCTGATGGTTATTTGGCTTTGGCCACAAGAAAAGTGGCTTATTCTTTGGATTATGGTGGTGGGGTATTAATTGGTGCACAAACTTGTCTGTTCGGTCCTTATATGCTTACAGATTTTATGAATGTAGATTTGAACGAGTGGTTGGATACCCTGCTTTTTTCATGGGGACTCCAACTCCAGCTTTCTATAACTGTCCACTCTATATTCTTATAACATCTGCACAGAGCTATTTTGAAGTTCTGAGCAGCCACGCTGTGCATCACAATGATGACCATGAAGTTTTCAAAGGATGTCACAACATTGCCCACTAATCTCATTTTAACCAAGCAATAGTAGAATACTGAGGGGCTGCTTTAAAAATAGAAGCACGGGGTTGAGGAGCATATTTGTGAAGTACCATAATCTATGACATCTCACTGCAATAGCAATTCTCTCTAAAATGTAAGCTATGGGCACTTTTTTGTGTGGGTGGGAGATATCTCCCCTCCAGCTAAGTACAATGAAATTATATACAATTGGTGATGACAGAGAGGTGAAGGGGCTTAATATTCTGCTGTACTTTGGGTGCATATGATAAATTAGTCTGTCAGCTTTCATAATAGGTGATCTCCTTTAGGATTACAGCTGTTTTATTTGAACTTCAAGTACCCTCAAAGATTAGAGAACCTTGCTGTACAGAATCAGGGAAGATTGCATAACAAATTAACACACCTAAACCTTCAGGGCATGATTTTTGTCTCCACAGGGCTCTGATGCACATGCAAGATTTGACCTCATTTCTTTCAGTGCAATGTTTGTGACTGTTTATTTTTGCGCCTAAGAGCATGAAACCTTCACAGTAGAGGATAATCCCTGTATTCATGTATCCAGGTTCACAATGTAGTCTATATATACTTAACCCAATACCTATAGTTTGCAGACTTCCCGATGTCAAAGTTTGTCATGCAAAATATTTATTTTATAATGTAACGCTTGAATCTGTGCACAGCTATCAGACTGGTTGCCAGAAGAAAGCAAATTAGAAAATGCAATAGCTCATATCTAGTTTATTTAGGATATGTCACACAGGGGGCCACATATCACAAAATGTGATGTAACATCAGAATTTCAGCAGTGCTATGTTTGGGATCAGATATGGAGATGCCATACTGATTGTTTTCAGTGGCTACCTCTTCTGCAAGCATAATGGTGCCCTGAGTGCTTGCAAGATCTGTGGAATATAATAAGACACCTGCTGCAGCACAGCATGTGAGGCAATTGTGTGTTAACTGGGGGAGGGAGTGTCATGCTACTTATCCATTGCAAACAAATGCTAACAGCATCCAGAGGTGGAATTGCCAAAAGTCTTGTATCACCTTAAACAAATTTCAAAGGGCTTAAGCTTTTAGGTACTAGAGTTTACCAGTTCCTACTGCCACTGACTATAATAGGAATTGCACTCAGGCATACCTGTGATACTTTTCAAACCCTACTTAGGTTTGCACACACCGCGTGATGTGCTGACCTGTCGTGTGCGCCACGCGACTTGCATGTGTGACACAAACATGTCATGTGGCATGCGCACATCACCATGGAATATTAAGGGAGCCTATCCACCTCTTTGATAATTTTTTTGGGCCATCAATGGCACCCCTGCCCATCATACTTATGTCAAATCCATAGACAGTAGGTATTACCCCACTCTCTCCTCATGTTCATGAACATGTGAACAGAGTAATATGACATCCCCATTGTGATCTTCTTTTGCACTGTGTGGTACAAAGGTGTTACTGCCTGTTTTGAGCTGAATTCTAACTCCATTCATTGCATATTTCTTGGTGTTCTAAGCTGATGATAATGTTCAGAATTCTAGCTCACTACATGTGCAATATATTCAACATGAGTCAAAATGAATTTTTAAAAAGTATAAAAGTCACAGAAATAATCCAAAGACAATGTAAACAGTTACTTATTTCATGGGTGAAACCTTTCAAGATTAATTAATTAAATCCATTGTTAATGGCATTGGTCGCTGAATGTAACACCTGACTCTTATTGCAGGGAAAAGAAGAAGAAAAAATGCATCTGAAAGGTGACAAACTTTCACCAAACCCTCACACTTCTGAGCTGTGGCAAATCAAATGGCTCCCATCATAATTATATACTAACAACACATTTATGCTAATATCTAATTTATACATGCATAATTTGATTTGCAGGTGTTGGTTTAATTCAGTTTCCTTTTGACATTGTACAAAATCAAATATAATGCATTATTTGGCCTCTGTGATCTTATTGCTTTTAATCACAGTTGGTTTTTATTGTTTCTGATTTCAGTTCTTAAAGGGACAATTATACCAAAGAAGCATTAAATCCATGACTCAAATGTTATTATTGTTTGCATAATTTGATATAATGGAGATATTTTTCCCCCCGATCTCTGTATCTCTAAAAGCAGTTTTCTGAAAGTAATGGCCCACAGAAAAAAAAGGATATTAATATCTATGAGACAACTGTATACCATAGTGTTGCCAGTTTTTGTTCATGTCAAACAAACAAGAAATATTTTTTAAAGTTATTTTCCTAATAAAACTGTCACAGCAAGACAAAGATGAGGTTTTGATTGTGGATAAAGTTCTATTTTGAGTGCACAAAGCCTTTCCTTAGATCCCAAACTCTGTAAACAAAAATACAGACACACACAGGCACATGTGCAGAAATGGTGCCACTGATTTCAGCCAGCACCTTACCTTTCAGGAACATTGTAAAGTATGCATTGTAAAGTAGATATGTTCTATAAGCAAAGCCAGTGTTGGGTTAGCCCAGTCACCTAAAAAATGCATGAAACTCTCTGATCTGCCAGCTATAGGAAGACTTGAGTGCTGCCAGCCAGAGCCACACTGATGGTTTACTGAAATTCGAGTCACCAAGTCTCCACAGCTCCATTGGTATTCTTTCTAGGTCTGTCTTAGATGCAGATGCCAACTCCCAGCATAAGTCCCACTCCTTGTCTTGTCAGAAGTGACTGCTGCAGCGGAAGGGATGGAAGGATCCTTTATGGCAGCACCAGTGCACCAATGCCACCCCACCCAGTGACCC
This sequence comes from Podarcis erhardii, assembly GCF_964252035.2. NCBI lineage: Eukaryota > Metazoa > Chordata > Lepidosauria > Squamata > Lacertidae > Podarcis > Podarcis erhardii. The sequence continues at coordinate 49,949,138 of NC_138508.1, read as the reverse complement.
AAAGCATTAGAATACTTGCATGAACCCCACACAAGGGAATTCTTCTGAGTACTATTACATTCTCAGGCTTGAAATCCATAAGAGGTCTGCATGCATTTCTGTAACATCTGTGTGCACACATCCTCAAACTTTCTAGAGAGTGTGTTGTTTATCAGCTGCATGCATGTGTCTGGATTCTGTTTAGAAATGTGAGTGGTTGCTTAGGCATTGGTTAAGACTATCTACCCACCCCCCCTGCCTGGGGACAGAACTGACTTCCAGACACCAACAAAAGCCAGTAAGGGAAAACAATATTGGGGAGAAATGGAGCTGAGCTACAGGCCCTCACCTCTCCCCGCATGCTCCCCAGGGCTTGCCAGCCCTAGCCCCATTCCAGGGATTCGGATGAAAAATTGGCAAGCCCCTGGATTCCTTTAACAGAATTCCCTTTCCGCAGCAACCTTGGAGGGAGGCCCATCCAATCCTAACCCCCCCACCAACCAATTTATAACCAATGCCTAACTGCAACCTTACAAGTTGTGACGATTTGCTACACAGTAGGCAAAAACCAAATGGCCCAGCCAATCAGCCAGATGGATAAAATTCCTACCAGGCCCCTGCCCCAACGGCAGACGACCCCATGACAGGCATAGCAAGGTCAACACAAAACCCATAAAATTAGGGTGGGTGGGCGATCCAATGCACGCAGCAAAGAGAAAGCACCAAGCAGCGTGCATGGGATTTAAAACAACTAATCCCACCCACCAAATTGCAACATAGAGTTTACCCCAGCAACCCAGCCATCCAATCATTGCCACTGGCTTCCATTAGGAATCCTGCCTGGCAACAGAGGGGTGGCCCGGCAGACCCCACCACAACATGTGCTCTCCATGAGGGAGAACATGCTTTCTCTAAGGAATGTGCAGGAGTGGGTATAAAGTCAAGGCTTCAACAGCCTTGGGCAGGAGTGTGAGGTATTCACTGAGAAATTACTACTACTACTACTACTATTAATAATAATATCCTGCCCATCTGGCTGGCTCCCAACGGAATATTAAAAACACAATAAAACATCAAACATTGAAAACTTCCCTAAACAGGGCTGCCTTCAAATACCTTCTAAAAGTCATAGTTGTTTATTTCCTTGACATCTGATGGGAGAGCATTCCACAGGGCAGGCGCCACTACCGAGAAGGCCCTCTGCAACCTCACCTCTCCCTGTAACCTCACTTCTCGCAGCAAGGGAACCGCCAGAAGGCCCTCAGCGCTGGACCTTCAGCCCAGAGGCTGAATGATGGGAGTGGAAATGCTCCTTCAGGTATACTGGGCTGAGGCTGTTTAGGGCTTTAAAGGACTTTAAAAGTTGTTCAGTGCAAGGGATCAGTGGAGAAGCTGAAGGTTACATGCTGTATGGTTCAGTACAGCATGATGAGCTTGCATGGTTAGAGAGCTTTTTAGGATCTCCTACTGACATTTCACATTGGATCTATTTAGGATATCCTACAAACAGTTCAACTTGATGAATCACTGACAGGAGTCACCTTCATCTTCTCATCTTGTGCTAGTAGAATCTGTTTTAGTGGAAGGGATGTTTTGGTATGGGATAATCTTGGTTTCAGTTTGTATAATTCTGTATGCAGAAACCATCCTGCATTGCATTAATCAGTCTTTAGAATGAAGTTCTGAACATTTTTTTAATCTGGAGGCACATTTGGAAGTCTAAGGAACTGTCATGGGCACCACAAAATACTCACAACAGAAGAAAAACTGGCAATCATTAGACATTCCTGCAAACAATGGACAAACTTTCACCCCCCCCCCCAATGAAAATGCAAGATAAAACCAAGAAAACATCACCCCAAATAGGCAGACCTCAACAACACATATACACACCTCTTTTAAAAACAATGAGAGGAGAAAGGGGGCTTGACAGGCACCATGGAATTTCTCTTAGGAATATGTAAAGATCTACACAAAAATCTCTGATGCCAGCTTTGAAGGTGGCCGATTTATTATATTAATGATTGCAGAGCCATGGTCCTGTTGTGTTTAGACAGAGCAAATGATTCTGTACTTACTGTCATTATTTGGTCCACATAAACATTAGCAAGGTGAATTTAAACTCAGGAGACCTTTGGTATTTCAATGCTGGCCCTGTCTTGATTAGAAATTGCTAGTTGCAAGGTGTTTTTGTAGAGCATACAAACATTCATGATTAAAGCTTCATTTTCATCAGCAGTGTCACGGTTTCTAAATGTTTTAAATAAAATACCAGGGGGTTATGTTGAATACTAAAATGAATGGCTTTTTTATTTTTTTGTCTGCTTTGCCTGTTCCAAGTTTTCATTCTAAAATCACCAAGGTATTACACTTTAAGAAATGGAGCAGGGTATTTTTTTTCCTTACTCAAAGCTAGAAGCGCTGCTATCCAAGAGGATTGAAACTTTGTGATAAAGAAAAAGAAACTTCAGGAAATGTTATTCCATTAGACCTAAAATGGCAAGGTGTGGTTGGCCATCACATACTCTTCATAGTTGGCAACTCCTCGTAGGGTTGGGGGCATCTGTCAATTTTGGTTTCAATTTCTTATCCCCCCCCAATTGTAAATTCAGTTCCCCACATTTCCCCTAATGTAATGCAGCTCTGTTTGTTATTTCTCTAAGATGCATGCACTTTTATGTGCTCTGTCCCCTGATATACACATTCAGGGGTTGGAAAACTGAATTGCGAAATTCTGAAAAGTGTGAAGTTTGAAGGACAGCTGCATTCAATTCATATATTGTTTTGGGAAATCAGCATTAAATTAGGTACCAAACTCAATTTCTCGCCCACCCCTCCTTCACAAAGCCTTCTTCAAATACTATTTTTGCTAGAGAAACTTTGCCAATAGTTTCCTCATAAGTTGTCTTAGGGAACCTAAGGCATGTGGCAGAGGTTTCCCGCCCCCCGTTCAGAACACCCAAGCCTGATCAAGAGTGTAAAGCACAAAACCTCACTTTCTGTATTTTAGAATCAAGTTGGTTAAAAAAGAGAGGCTTCATCACTCTTGCTGTAGGTTTCCTGTCCTGTTGAACCAATGTGATGAGTAACACTGATTTACAATTTTAGTATCTCATATCTCAAGTGTCAGGATTCAGAGAGAAAGACCATTCCATCTGACTAGGATGTAAAAATTGAGCGGTTTCTTCATGCGCTAATAACAATGTTTTAATGCTGATTTTTGTATCTTTCATCTTTGAACCAATAATATATGACATTTTCACATGTCCTTTCAAGTTCCTGGGCTGACACTTCCAGATGTGATGTGCCACATAGATTTGCTTCATTCTCATTGCAAAGATAGGAGCTGACTTAGTGTGATAGGTTGCAATGGTTAAGAATCAGATGTAATATTTCATTACATCAATAGTCAGCATACTGAATTTGAAGAGAGTTATCTTTACATATCACAAGTTATTGCTGCCTTTCCTTAGAAGTGTTCCATGCTTATTAGAGGAACTTCAGGACCAACAGCTCCCTCCTCACATGGAATTACACAACTATTTTCTGAGCAGATCCCAAAATGTGTTATTTTCTTTATTTTAAAAAATGTAATTGCAGGATCATACTATGTTGCATATTTTTCAAAAAGCTAGCTGAATTTGGGAAGTTTTGATTAACTTTCCTTTCTTTAATATAAATCAGGTGTGGGGAATATTTGGCACTCCAGATGGTGCCCTACATCTCCCATCAGCCCCAGTAAACGTGGCTGATGGCCTGGAAAGTGCAGTTGAGCATCATCTGGAGGGCAAAAGGTTTCCCACATATGATGTAAATGATAGTCACATTTTTCACTTATCACCTGACTAAATGTCTAATAGCTTATTAAAATGAATGAAAAGGTTAAAGTCCCTTCACTGTGAGTTCAAATCCTGATTTTTCCCCAGTGCTCAATAGACACACCAGAAGAACCAATCCATTACTCCTTCTGATATGTCTGTCAACCTCACCCCTTTCCCTCACAGTAAGCCACAGCGATGCCAATGTTGGGGGCCAGATGTGCACTGCCACCATCCCCGCCTCCCCAGCTGCTTCTGGTTTGGGTTTCTTTACTTTCTTTATATTTTAAACAGTTCTATCTTATGGAAGCTCACTGGAAGGACAGATCGTGAAGCTGAGGCTCCAATACTTTGGCCACCTCATGAGAAGAGAAGACTCCCTGGAAAAGACCCTGATGTTGGGAAAGATTGAGGGCACAAGAAGAAGGGGACAACAGAGGATGAGATGGTTGGACAGTGTTCTCGAAGCTACCAGCATGAGTCTGACCAAACTGCGGGAGGTAGTGGAAGACAGGAGTGCCTGGCTTGCTCTGGTCCATGGGGTCACGAAGAGTCAGACACGACTAAACGACTAAACAACAACAATCTTATGGAAGTTGACTCACAAGCATTGGAGAAAATTCACAGGTAAATGGGAGTGGACACCCTAAATCCCACTGCAGAGATCCCCATGGTTTATTTTTAATTATTTTGTTTTTAACATTTATATCTCACTATTCATCAAAGGGTTTTATTTATTTTCTTATTCATTTACTATGGTTGAGGAGACCCTGAAGGTGACCAGCACTACAAAGCAACAGTGTTTTATCATGACCCTATATAGTGACAATAACACAAATTATGAAACCAAAACCACATACTCTCAGCACACTAAGTGACAAGAAAGTCAATCAGAATTAAGCCTAGGGGCTCATGAAGCAGCTTTGCTGACTTCCACAAAGTGACCAGAGATGGAACAAAATGGAGGAAAGGAAGCCTTGCTTGTGAATTTCCTATCAAATTTGAATAGTGGATATCTATATACTTGGTTTGGCCCATACTAAGGATTTAAACTTAACTTCCCTGCCAAAGTGATTAGATTAAGCCACTATAAAGTTGTATGTGATTTGGTGTCTGGTTATCTCAGAAGTTGCCCGGAAAGTTTGAGCTTCAAATATCAATGGAAACCAAGAAGGTTGGATCTCTGAAGTAATCACTAACTAATAGTGATTTTTTACCTGGAATTTTTTACCTCTTTTACCTGGAAACTTCTGGATGCCATTATATATATAGAAGCTGAAATTCAATTGCAAACGAGAAATTAAATTACATTTTTTAAAAAAATTCAATTTCCACTAATTGCCATTTGGGGAGGGAAAAAATCTAATTGCAATGTTGTCTTCTCTGTCCCTACTTCTCAAGCTTTTTCACTATTCATGTTATTTTCACCAAAGATAAATCTGGGAATAATTACATTTAAAAAAGATAAAGTCTACTGAATAAGCGCAAATAGAATAATTCCCTCTCTGCCACCTTAACTGTTCCATACACTCTCTTGTTTGTGGTATTTAAGAATTTTTTTTCATTCTTGAAAACATTATATTCTATTTTAATATAAACAGCTTTAAAATGTGAAGTCTGGTGGGAAAAGAACAAGCACACGAGGAGTATCAAATTTGTGAGACTATCATTGGAGGGTCTTCCTGATATTACTCAAGCTGATGGTTGACAGGCACAGTACTGCTTACTTCCTTTATACCAGCAGCCTCCATATTTCACTAACAGTAATAATTTTGGTGCTATCCTGCAATTCATTCAATGCACCCCTTACCTTTGATAGCAGGGTAAGTTTGCCAAGCCTACTGAACTGGGGGGTCAATTTTTATTAGAAGTTGGCTTTTACACAGAAATAAAGGATTGTTTTGAAATTGGCCAAAAATAAAATAAAATCCAGATAATGAAACAAAAGATCTAAAATATCCCAATGAGGACTGAGCATGCTTAGTAGCCACAGAATGCCAAGAGCCTATTGGGAGTGGCACATGGGAGACAAAACTGTTGGAAAGGGGAATGAATAGCTGGGCTGACTGTTAAAACTAAACAGGAGCATTTCACATAGCAACATTTTTTTTTCTAAGGTTCCACTTGTTTGTACTGATTTCAGAATCATACAGTAGTCTGTTATGACATTGCTTTTTAATACACGTTAAAGCTGAATAAAGTCTGATCCTTCCATTATTTTTTAGCAAACCCAGAAAGTAGAAGTCAAGGACAACAAAGTTAACCATGAAGTTTTTACTGATCTTTTCATACATATACTGTGCTGTCAGACTGCTTGGAAGTCAGCAAGAGATCAGTAATGAAAACATGACATTCAGCTACAGAAGGGGAAGACTTCAGTCAGTGACTCAGTGAAGGATGAGGACAGGAGGAGAATAAATTTGAGTCACACTTAGCTGGCAAGAAGGAAAGTGGAATGTTCACAGACCAAAAGTCTGAAGTTAATAAGATGGGTTCTGGCAGAATGATGCTGGAACACTAGAGCATGGTATATAAATACTACTTCAATCTTCTTTACAAGTGACACTTACAGAACCAAGCAAAGAGTAACCACATGACATTATCTAAAAGCAGGGAAAGAAATAAATTATAAAGGAATGGCTTAAGAATTTTAATTACTGAGGGTTCACCTTTAGTCTTAAAGCTCCTAAAAAAACATATTGACTGGGTCAGAGGTACCCTTAGCAAATAAGCTGAAAGCTTAGAATCATAGAATTGTAGAGTTGGAAGGGATCCTGAGGGCCATCTAGTCCAACCCCTTGCAATGCAGGAATCTCAACAGGTGGCCAACGTCTGCTTAAAAATCTCCAAGGAATGAGAGTCCACCACCTCTCATGGGAGTCAGTTTCACTGTTGAGCATCTCTTACTGTAAGAAAGTCTTTCCTGAAGTTTAGACAGAATTTCCTTTCATGTAACCTGAAGCCATTGGTTCAGCTCCTAGCTTCCAGAGCAGGAGAAAATCACCTTGTTCCATTTTTCATGTGACAGTCCCTTAGATATTTGAAGATGGCTATCATATCTCCCCTCAGTCTCCTTTTCTCCAAGCTAAATGTCCCCAACTCCCTCAACTATTCCGCATAAGACTGGGATTCCAAACCCTTATCATATTGTTCACCCTCCTATGCAGACATTCCAGCTTTGTCAATATCCTTCATAAAATGTGGTGCCCAGAACTGAACACACTACTCCAGGTGTGGCCTGACCAAGGCAGAATAGAGTGGTACTATTACTTCCTTTGACTGAAACACTATACCTCTGTGGATGCAGCCTAGAATAGCATTAAGGATTTTTTGCTGCTGCATCACACTGGTTACTCACGTAGTACGACAAATCATTTGACCATATAGCTCAGTATTGTCTACACTGACCTCTTTAGGTCTCTCTTTAGGATTTCAGACAAGAGTCTTTTCCAGCCCAGCTTGAAGATGCAACAAATTGAATCCGGGACATTCTGCATACCAAACCTGTATTCTGCCAGCTCTTACCTTTGAATAGGCCACTTTTTAAAACATTAATGGATGGATCATTTATCCTTTTTTCATTGAGGGCTTTGATTTCTCTATAGGTTTCTATCTACACACTTGCACGAAGGATAAGTTTTTCACAAACCTGCAAATATAGCTTGTCCCAATTCCTACAATTGTATTTCTTACTTTGTATAAATCCTTGCACAATATATCCATTTTGTATTGCTGGTTCACCTGGTATGTTCATGTGTCCTTGGACATGATGCATAGTCAGAGATTACTGTATGAAACGGCATAGATCAGATACTGACCCCTATGTTTTGCCAGCTGTGCAATCTGACTGCCATACTGAACAGACGAGATCAGCTCATAGAGCTGCACAACTGCCTCACAGTGTGTGGGGACTGTATGTTCTGAATTGTAGCATCCAAATCCTGAGCAGTCATGTACTAAAGACACTTCCAACATATTATTCCTTATCTATGCAAAGTTACATTTTTTATTTTTATGCCAGCCATTTAAAACTTAATATGTGCCACTTCTAATGAGAGGCAATTGTGCAGAACCTCTGCAAGGGTCCCTACTTTCCTAGATTTTCAAGTGAGGCTGGGAGATGGCCCTTACTATGCAACTGGAGGCTAGAGGTAATTCCTGGAAAATCACAGTTAGTCACCATGCAATATATCAGGGCTGGGGAACTTGTGGTTCTCCAGATGTTGTTGAACTAAAACAACATCTATGGCTGTGGCTGATGGAAGTTGGAACTCCATCTCACATCCCTGTGATATATGAGCCCCATGTCACACCGACTCCTGTAATAATACAATGCAGCATATCAGAAAATGCTATTTTTGTAGCATTTCTGGTTATAGACTGAATTTTGGTGTAGTGCCGATTTTAAAGGATAACTGTGTATTGGTTTGCATTTTGATGCAGGTAGTTTGAATTAGGTAGGCTCACATTCTGCATACAGAAGGTCAAATACAAACTCCAGTTAAAAGGATCAGGTAAGAGGTGATAGGAAAGATCTACACCTGAGATGATGGAGCATCACTGACAGTATGATTGCATAGTAGATGGGAAAATATTCAGGATAAACCAACTTCCTCTCTTCTTGCAACTTTGCAATTCTGCACACCCACACACCCACACAAACCCTTTTAAGACACAATTCTTTCATTTTGTCCAGAGTTCATGGAGCTTGTGGTAAACTGTCCTTTTTATTGCATCAAAATGGATGCTCTAATATACTAGCAAAGTTTAAATGCTCATATTGTTATGACTCACTCAGATAAACTGTGGACTTCTAATGGGTCTGTCACTATGGGGGAAAGGGATATACGAATGTTGATGGAGTTCTTCTACTTTATATGCACTTACTTGAATAAAGCACAGACTGGATTTCAAATGCCTTGTGGCAAATCAAGGATTGCAGGGAGCCATACTGAAATCTTCAGGAGCTGACAGCATGATCTTCAATGCAGACATCCTGAAGAGGAGAAATAACACGGACACCCTCAGGGAAAGAACCACATATATCTATCTTAATAGAGCAACACACACACAAATGTATCATTGAAGATCATTATGAAATGCATTGGGATATGGATGACTTGGATATGCAATGTTAAAACTACAACTTTGCGTTTAAAAATATATTTCTTTCCCCATCTGAAATAATCAGAAATCACTTCTGTTTTAATGCAAATTAAAAATGATAACATTTTTTTCAGGAATCGGAGGCCTTGCACATCAGAGGTGTTGCAAAAGAAGGTCTGATTTCTAATCCTAGTACTTCTCCAGATAACCTACTTATTGAGCACTGATTTGCTTGCATAAAGCTTACTTGGGGGTTATCCAGTATTTATTCAGATTTGTTTGTGGGGAGGTTGCATGATTAAGAGTGTTTATCCTGCATTCAGCCTGATCTGTTTGTGGGGTGTTTATATGTCTTCCTATTAATCTCGATTCATCCCACACTTTTTGATGCATGTCCCCATCACTCTTCTAACTGCAGGGAGTCACATTGTTAGCTAAAGTGGATATGTTGCACTAGTGTACCAGAGTGCTTTAATCTACACTATTTTTGCAAACCTAAATTTCCTGCTATGTTGAATCCCTCCTGCAAAACACTTGCAGACTCGAAGCATCCCTACTATGTTGTTATTAAGTTGAATTCACCAAGAGATTCTCCTGCACAAACCTTTGACAGAGCACAGTCATCCTCTTCCACAAGCTCATGTTCACTTAATGGGGCAATCCTTAGCGCGCATGCTAGGATGTAAACCCCATGGGGTGAGACAAACAATTCATAGCAAATGATTGTGCTACATTTATATCTATGACTATATTAGTCAGTAGGGACAAGAGCAGACATCCTATTTTAATTTCTTAACTATGCTTAAGAGACTGGGAGCGCATGGTGACTTCACATGGTCTTCTCCCTCCTCTGTTCTCCCATACAAATCTTCCCACTTTGGTTAATCCTGACACTGGAAGGGGAGAAGGGACCATGCAGGAGAGAGAGGCAGGAACAAGAGGGGGAGCAAGTGTATAGCTCCTATGTTCTTGCTCTTGGCTTCTTGGCCATGGTCATGAGAATAAGAATGCCCCAATATGAAAACTAGAATAAAGATGAGGACAATCTGTATCTTATTTAAAGCCAGTAGCAAAAGCAAAAAGTGAATTGATTCTAATGGGTTGGGATTGCACTCTGTAGGTTAGCCTCAGACTTGCACTCGGTGGAATTCTGCTTATGCTGGAGGAAGAGAGCATGGCAGTACTGGTAATTTCTGTCCATTCTTTCCTGCTTCCCACCCCTCTGCAGTCTCCTGTACCACTTGGATGATGCATAAGACGACAGCAGGGGAGGGTTCACTGCAGGAGAAGGAAGGGGAAATCAGAAAAAAGCCACTCCAATCACTTAGGTCGGCAGCTAAAAAAGCCAATGCAATTCTGGGCTGCATCAATAGGAGTATAGCATCTAGATCAAGGGAAGTAATAGTGCCACTGTATTCTGCTCTGGTCAGACCTCACCTGGAGTACTGTGTCCAGTTCTGGGCACCACAGTTCAAGAAGGACACTGACAAACTGGAACGTGTCCAGAGGAGGGCAACCAAAATGGTCAAAGGCCTGGAAACGATGCCTTATGAGGAACGGCTAAGGGAGCTGGGCATGTTTAGCCTGGAGAAGAGGAGGTTAAGGGGTGATATGATAGCCATCTTCAAATATATAAAAGGATGTCACATAGAGGAGGGAGAAAGGTTGTTTTCTGCTGCTCCAGAGAAGCGGACACGGAGCAATGGCTCCAAACTACAAGAAAGAAGATTCCACCTAAACATTAGGAAGAACTTCCTGACAGTAAGAGCTGTTCGACAGTGGAATTTGCTGCCAAGGAGTGTGGTGGAGTCTCCTTCTTTGGAGGTCTTTAAGCAGAGGCTTGACAACCATATGTCAGGAGTGCTCTGATGGTGTTTCCTGTTTGGCAGGAGGTTGGACTCGATGGCCCTTGTGGTCTCTTCCAACTCTATGATTCTATGATTCTATAAACCTCTGTTTGATTCTTGTGCCTTCCATATTCGTGGTGGGAGAGAAAGTCTGGAGCCAACCTATTCATATATAATTTTTTAAAATTACAATTTTGGCAACCCGTAGGGAACCAACGACACAATATTCAAACTTCTTACTAAATTAAAGCCCTAGGGATCATTCCAAAGTACATTGTTTAAAGCTGGAAACATGAAGCTGGTGAATATCTTTGCTGTGGCAATCTTTAAAGGCGAGTGAAATGGAAACCCATAGCTGAAATGTATCATTTGTTATCTTAAAAGCAATCTTATGGTCTTGAAAAATGTTTCCATTGCTGACTGAGGGAGTAAGGTCAAATATATTAATGCCATCACTAAAAGAAAATGGAAATATCAAATTTATTATGCATTTATAGAGTACTACATCATAATTTAATATGTCCTAGTTCTGCACCTATTCTTCATATGGAGTGTAAAAATGTAATTGTCTTGATGAACGATTCTCAAGGTATCCATAAATGTTATTGATTTTGCTAAAGGTGTTGTGAAAAAAGTATTTCTGTACATCCAGGCACATGGATTTATACAAGGGCAAGCTTAATGATCATTTGTCTAATATGTTAGTGTTAAGTGTAGTGCCATGACTGAGCCATTTTTAAGAAATGGAAAGCAATACTTTTGTGCTTCAGACTGGCACCTATCCAATTCCAACTTCATTTATTCAAAAGAAAGTCTCATTTCTTTCACTGGAACTTACTTCCACCTACATGGTTTCTGGTAGGATTGTTGTTTTATTGCTTGATGCTACAAAACTGATCAGGATAAAACAGAAAGGCCACATGGAACAAATGTTTGAAATAATTGTGTTTGGCATTATGGTAGTCCAGGATCACAAGCAGAAAGCTGTTATGTGAGACATCTATGTTTGCGTGGCGATTCCTGCCCCCTCCCACAGATGTAGTAAATAAAGACACCAGACACCAGAATTTAGGTTAATGGGCGAAAAATGGCCACAACTTTATTGATTATAGGTAAGAGTGGTATTGGCTTTAATGAGAAAGTTATGGTGCTTCCTGTTACTTTTGCCTAACAGCAACAGCACATCTTTGAGACATTGCACCTTTGAGGCATTTCTCCAAAGTGATCTTCCAAACTGAATGAATGGGTGGGAAAAAATGGAAAATGAAGTTCAGTGTGGACAAGTGTAATACACTCTAATTTCAAAAATATATGCATGGAGTTTAAGTGACCAGGAGCAAGGCCTTGAGGTTGTAGTGGATAATTTGGTGAAGATGCTAACCCATTGTACAGCAGTTGTCACAAAGGCAAATACCATGCTTGGGATCATTAGGAAGAAATTGAAAATGAAACTGTCAGTGTAATGCCATTAAACAAATATACAGTGGTACCTCAGGTTACAGACGCTTCAGGTTACAGAGTCCACTAACCCAGAAATAGTAGCTCAGGTTAATAACTTTGCTTCAGGATGAGAACAGAAATATACAGAATTAGCTAAAATGACATATAGAATAAGAGACCAAAAAGGGACAAAGTTTGATGAAGAATGGGGTAAATTTATGGCATATATAAGAACAAACTGTAGAAGCTTAAAAACTATGGCAGAGTTAGCATAATTCCTGTGATGTGCATAGAAGGGGAATAAGAATCTACAGGAGGGGATATATCTCAAGAAAACAAGCAGGGAAGGAAGGAAGTTGAGGTGTGAGGACACGCAGTGTAAATATGATGACTTAAAATGTTGATTGTAAAAGATTTATTTTCTTGGGGTTTGTTTGTGAAAAACCCACTAAAAAGAAAAAAAGGGGGAAAAAGATTTCCCCATGCAAATCTCTCAGAAACAATGTATTTCATTTGGAAAACTATTTAATAAAGATTACTTTTTATTTAAAAAGAGAGAGAGAGAGAGAACAGAAATCGCATGGCAGTGGTGCATCAGCAGCGGGAGGCCCCATTAGCTAAAGTGGTACCTCAGGTTAAGAACAGTTTCAGGCTAAGAACGGACCTCTGGAACGAATTAAGTTCTTAACCCATGATACCACTGTATGGTTTAACTAAACATCAAATACTTTTGCACAGTTTTGATTGCTGCACCTCAAATAGGTTATTCTAGAGCTGGAATAGGTTCAGAAAAAAATGCCACCTAAATTATCAAAAGATGCAGAAACTCCACTTTTAAGAAAGATTACAGCCTTTGGGGATTTTTTGAGTTTAGAGAAAAGGCAAGTAGGAGTCCACAGTGTTTAAACTATGCATGGTATGGAGAAAGTAGATAGAAAAGAGTTGTTTTCTCTCTCTCATAACACTACAACTCATGAACATCCATGAGACAAATTCATGGAAGATAAGGCTAGAAATTGTAGAAGGGTGGCTCAGTTCATCTGACTGTTTAAGCCCACCCAGGGATGGGAGTGGACAGGATTCCTGCATTGCAGAGAGTTGGACTAGATGAAGCTCAGGATCCCTTCTAACTGTGCAATTCTAAAATCTATGAATGGGTTCTGCCTTGACAGTTGGAGGCTGTATGTTTCTGAATACGAGTTGCTAGAAACCTCAGGAGGGGAGATTTCTATTGCACTCAGATCCTGCTTGTTGGTTTCCCATAGTTATCTGGTTGGCCACTTTTAGAAGAAGATGCTGGACTAGATGGATAACTGACTTGATCCACCAGACTCAGGATGTGTTTTTCTTCTGCTTCTTCTCCACCAAAGATAGATATGTAATTTTCATGAGGATATGATTTTCCAGTTAATAATTTCTATTGTACTGCAAATAAGTTTGGAACTTATTTCCAATAAGTGGATTTGTAATTGGCTGACTGACCGAACCCAAAGGGTGCTCATCAATGGTTCCTCTTCATCCTGGAGAAGAGTGACTAGTGGGGTGCCACAGGGTTCTGTCTTGGGCCCGGTCTTATTCAACATCTTTATCAATGACTTGGATGATGGACTCAAGGGCATCCTGATCAAATTTGCAGATGACACCAAACTGGGAGGGGTGGCTAACACCCCAGAGGACAGGATCACACTTCAAAATGACCTTGACAGATTAGAGAACTGGGCCAAAACAAACAAGATGAATTTTAACAGAGAGAAATGTAAAGTATCCAGAGAAGCGGACACGGAGCAATGGTTCCAAACTACAAGAAAGAAGATTCCACCTAAACATTAGGAAGAACTTCCTGACAGTAAGAGCTGTTCGACAGTGGAATTTGCTGCCAAGGAGTGTGGTGGAGTCTTCTTCTTTGGAGGTCTTTAAGCAGAGGCTTGACAACCATATGTCAGGAGTGCTCTGATGGTGTTTCCTGCTTGGCAGGGGGTTGGACTCAATGGCCTTTGTGGTCTCTTCCAACTCTATGATTCTATGATTCTATGATTCTATGAACTTAACATTAGTGTGCATTGTTCCACATTGGTGTAAAGGCAGAGAGACACTTTTAATAAAGGGACTTATTATATAATAGGAATAATAATAATAATAATATTTTGCATTTATATAGTACATTTTTTATGCTCGGAGTGCATCACATGCGTTTTCATTAATCAAAGCATGGCTCTCATGTATTCTGGACTGTGACGTCAAAGTAGGTTCATCAATAAAGATTCATTATGTTAGACTCAGATTACACAGAATTGCACTTTGTCTACTTAATAACATTTGATTGCAACTGAGTGGAAAGATAGAGGCATATAGAGTTGCAAACAAAGCTTCCTGAATATGTGCTTCATGCCAGTCTCAATAGTATTCCTTTTAAATCTTTTAAAATATGATTATAACAGCTTTTAGGTTGGTAAATGGAAATGCTGAAGAGTTCCATATGGGTTCTCCTGTAACAGCCAGTATTAACTCACATATATGTGTGTGTGTTAGATGATATAGACTTCCTAAAGTAACTTGAAATGCCTTAACCCATCTTGCAAAGTACAGTGGTACCTCTGGTTACATACTTAATTCGTTCTGGAGGTCCATTCTTAACCTGAAACTGTTTTCAACCTGAAACACCACTTTAGCTAATGGGGCCTCCTGCTGTTGCTGCTGCGCCGCCGGATTTCTAATCTCATCCTGAAGCAAAGTTCTTAACCTGAGGTATTATTTCTGGGTTAGTGGAGTCTGTAACCTGAAGTGTATGTAACCTGAAGCATATGTAACCCGAGGTACCACTGTACTTTCACATTCTGTCACTTAAAACCATTTCAGCCATCTAAGAGTGAGTTGGCAAAAAGAAAAGCAAAAAGCAAAACACAAACAAATTTTGTTATGCCAAACTTCTCATAAACAGAAGTATAATGTCCAGATCAAGGGAAGTAATAGTCCTGCTCTATTCTGCCTTGGTCAGACTGCACCTGGAATACTATGTCCAATACTGAGCATCACAATTTAAGAAGGATATTGACAAGCTGGAACCTGTGCAGAGGAGGGTAACCAAGATGTTAAGGGTCTGGAAGCCAAGCCCTTTGAGGAACTGTTAAGGGAATTGGGGATGCTTAGACTGGAAAAGAGGAGACAGAGAGAAGATATGATAGCCATCTTCAAATAACTTAAGGGTTGTCATATGGAGGAGGGAGCATGCTTGTTTTCTCCTGCTCCGGAGGATAGGACTCAAACCAATGGCTTCAAGTTGCAAGAAAGGAGATTTTGACTAAACATTCTGAAAACTTTCTGACAGTAAGAGCTGTTCAGCAGAGGAACAGACTCCTATGAGAGGTGGTGGACTCTTCTTCCTTGGAAGTTTTTAAACAGAGGTTGGATGGCCATCTGTCATGGATTGGTCCCTGAAATGTCTGCACTGCAGTTCACATGTGTAGAACCCAAAGAATGTAGAACCAAAACATGTGACCTATGCTCCCAAAATGGAATAGACAGAACTTTAGGCTGTCTGCAGCCTCCTAACCAAGCAAGATAACCAAGGGGCAGACATGGGGATCAAGATAGGCATCCCAAAGTGGAGTAGGACAGCATGATTCTAAACCTCTCCAGCTCCACACCTAGGTACATAGGATTGTATTATTTTTAATACTAAAGTTATTTGAGAAGATACTAACTCACACACAACCTAAAGACAGGCATAACTTCAAGGCTCACAGAGCAACTTTTGTTGACATAGCAACTGCAGATTCAAGAGCGCAGGGCAAATGCCTGCTGCGAAGGCTGCATACCATTCAATCATTGTAAATTACACACACACAGGTTTTTTCTAGTGTTAGTGTCTCTGTGATGGATGGAACTGGTATACTGAAATGCATAGGCTGCCTTTCTGCTCCAAAAGCCATTCTGGTTGAGGTGCAGCCCCTACCATAGTTTCCATTTTTTACTTTTCCCAATTTGTCTTTCACCCCTTTAATCTTATTAGAGTATTTAAATTTATATATACAGCCAATCTGCATATGTAATCAAGAAGAACAACAATTAGCTTAGTTCATACTTCATATATCAAACAATAGTCATTAAATAATCAATGCAACTTAGTAATCAAAACTTGCCCACAACTGTAAGCTATCCAGTATTATTCCATCTTCATACTTCTTTATTCATACTAATTCTAGATTAATATTTATTAATGACAGAAACAAACAGCAATCTTCACCCTACAATATTAATTTCTGTGGAATATTGACAGATGGAACAATACCCACTCCCTTTTCCTTGCATGCTGTTCTGGGGTTTTTCTCAAAACCCCAAGCCAATTTTGGAGGTGTGGGGGAAGGGGAAAGACCAATTCAACAAGTGGAAGTCCTTGTGCTGGGCTCCCACTGATGGGTTCATTAGGTAAATCCTGCCCAGAATATTGAATTTAACATTAATTTCAGTTGGTCTGCACTGAGTAGAACTTAGTTAGATACAACCCATACTCTATATAATTACATAGAGTGGAATTCAACTAACTTTTACAAGAGTGGACCCCTTGGAATTAATGGCCATATCTTAGTCATGTTCATTCATTTCAGTGGATCTACTCTAACCAGTAAATAATTATTTCCTTTTTCAGCATGTTTCTTCCATGTTGAAACTGTTAAGAATCTGGATCATGTTCCCACATAACTGAAGGCCATGTTTTCAACTTCTACAAGCACTAGCCCACCTACTATGTCTGGGAAACGTCAGTGATGCCAACACATTTTTCAAGGTTTCAGTCTTTTGGGGATGGGCAGCGATAAGTGCATCCACTCAGTGACTTTATCAATCATCTTCTTTACCCAATAGTGGTAGAATTGCTATTTTTAGAATGCTAAAATAATTTGGAGAAGGACAGCATCAAAGGGACTCAGCACTGGTTTTATTAAGAAGCTGTCCTGTCAAATCAAGCTGATTGATTTTGCTGTTGTTGACAAAATTGAAGAGAGACGGGAGGAAAAACAGTGAAAAGGAAAAGAGCAGATGTAGCTGTAATGCCGCATGGCATTTGATACTATGCCCTGGAATATCCTAAGGGGAAAATTAAGTTAAGCTGGCTTCGAAAGATGTACAAGATTAGATGGATCAGGCACTGGCTCTCTTACTCAGTGAAGAGTAATTATATGTGCTCCTTTTCAGGTTGTCCAGTGGGATACCGTGACAGTCAAGATGGGACATCATCCTGCCAAACCCTTTTAAAATTAATTATCTAGAAAATCAAAATATGTATTTGTTCTACCATTATAATCAATGGCAAACAGTCAAGCTGATATTTAAAAGAAAGCTGGGTGCTTTCTTTCCTTTCTGTTGGGTCTCAGAACATGCAGAGCAGTGCAACATTTCCTCCAGCACTGGGACTGAATTCTTCTGCAGCTGACTTACTCCTTTGTCTTTTTCAGTGTAGGACCAGCATCAGGCCGGGGAAAAGGGCCAACATCCTACAGGCAATTCATCATCCTTTGCACAATGGTGTAATAGGAGCAAATGTGTTGTTTGTGAGGCCAGCAGAGTCGTCCCATAGAAATGGTGCATTTTATCATTCAATGCTGTACATTTAGCACTATGGCATATCAGTACTTTTTTCTGGGGGGAATTTAAGTTTGGCCTCATTTCAGTATTTCAATATGAGTAGGAAAATGAGAGTACCCCTAAACATTTTTTTTATAAGAAAAATGTTTAGGGGTACTCTCATTTTGACTCAAGAAAATGACCATTTTGTAGTTCAAATTGGGGAAAATAAATACAGTAAATGGACAAAAGTACAAAGATTCACAAAATGTTAGGGGTATTTGTAACCCTGCATCCCCCCAGAAAAAGCATTGCCTTTACCCAGTGTTTTTTCAAAAAAAAAATGTTTAGGGGTACTCTCATTTCCCTACTCATATTAAAATACTGCCCCTCAATGAGGCCAAACTTGGATTCACAAAATGTTGAGGAGTATGCGTACCCCTGCATCTCCCCAGGGGAAAAAAAGCACTGGGCATACCCATGCATTTTCAGTGATGCTTCAGATTTGTGCTGAAATGTTTACATGATACAGTGTAAGCTTAACATACAAGAAGTGATTAAAGCACACAATGACTGAATACAGGGCTATTTTGCTCTTTAGGCTTGTGGTTTCAATCAGCTTCGAAAGAAGGCCAGAGAAGCTGTGTATGGGAAACCTGAGTCTATTTCAACAATGCTGAAATGTCTGTCTCCAAATTATTTTATGCCAGTATCAGCAAGTTATACCATATATACTGGGGTATTAGTTTAGCTCTCTTTGATACTATGCAGAATGAGCTTCCTGCGAGGAAAATACAACAGTGCACTAAGCAGAAGCAGGCATAATGTCAGCGTATTCTCTGGAGCCACCTCTTGGGTAAAGCAGTCACTGAACTTTGCTCTGAAAATATAGCAATTCAAGCACAACCATTTTAGCTTAACTTTTTTTTCCTGACATGATAGCTTTTCACAGGCACAGAGCATTCATACATTCTGAATGATGCTCTACTGGGAGACTTAGCTCTTATTTCTGCTTCCTTCCCCTTAGTTTGGGCTAATGCGATATGGTTATGGAAAAGAATTAGTTTGTATTTTGTGCAGCATAATGGAATAGTTGACAAAAATTGCTGGCCTAGTTGGATTTCAAATGTCTGCTTGGTGTACCTTGGTGTAAAGTTTGGTTACCTCTTCTGCTGCAGCTGGAAGCTACCAGAGAAAGTGACCAGCAGGCTACACTGGGATTGAAGACTCATCATTGAAGCTATCATTAGAGAACAGTAGTTTTGTGGGAGGCAGAACTCATGTGATCACAAGTAGGGTTCAAAGATAGGGTTGCCATATCTTGAAGAGCAAAAAAAGGACAGCCCAAGCCACTGCTAGCCCAAGCAGGGTACAGAGGGCATGGATGGGGGTGCATGGGGGTGCAGAGCACCCTTGTGCGCCTTTCCCCAGCTCGGGCTGGCAGCAGCTGCGGCATGTAGAGCAGCCCAGGCCCGTGCCTGAGCCACTCATGCCCGAGCCTGAACCAACCACCCCAATAAATAAATACTGTACCCCCAAACCTGGACATTTCCTTTAAAATGTAAAAATCCTTCCAGATGGGTATGTTGGCACCCCAAAAGAGGACCTGTCCAGGATTTCCCAGACATATGGCAACTCTATTCACAGAGACAGGATAAAGTTGCAGAAGCTTGGGATTCCTTAAATGACAGAGATGCAACTAGTTATTACTTCGCCTTCTATTTAGCTTTATTAAAGAAATAAAGTGTTTTGCAAATGGTTCTACTAGCCACACTCATTTCATCCCTACACCTGGAAATCAGATGTTTACTGACTCTGCACTTCAAAGTTCCTTCTATTTCGCTATCATATTCTACAAAGATTGAGAGGACTGTCCTCCATGAATTTATCTAATTTCAGAATAAGATTGTCTAGGCTAATGGTCACTTTGAAGTATGGTATGTAAATTATGTACTGCTGGGATAAATTATTCCTTTTGTCTGTATCATCTATCATTGTACTGATTCATTTATTTCATTCTAATTCACCCTTCAGCAAACCTGACCCCAGGACAGGTTACAAGCAAAATGAAAGAAGACAATAAATACCTCTATATTCCATGCCACCATTATGCTTCCAGAAGTCAAAACATGATAAATAACTATTGATCTACAGAACTACACAGTTGCTTCCTCTTTCAGAATAACTAACAATCATTTCAACTGGGCTTGGGAAAATTGCACAATGGCGCCTCTCTGCCCAAGTGTGCTAGACTTGTTGGCACACAGCTCCGTGTTTGGGCAGGGGGCTGGGAGTCAATGGGAAGTCCAAAGGGAAGTCCAAAAGCAGGGCATTCCAGGCAAAGGTGCTGTCTTGGCTCAGGATGCATTGAATCTCTAGCTGTCCCCATTGGGTCTGATATGGGACTAATACTGATCAGCCTGGCAAAACAATTTCCTTCCCCAACCCACCTTCTCCCACAGCTGTCATGCAGAGTAGGGCAACAGATGTGATGGCAGCTCTACAATTCCATTAAGCCCTGCTTGGACATCAGCTTTGGACTGAAACCTAAGCCCACAGATGTCCAAGTAAATCAGTGTGCTTTGAGCAGGTTCTAAAATGCAAGAAATGCATCTCTTAGGCACTCAGGGTAACTCCTACTTTCAACCACAGGTGAACAGATTTGCCAGTGGAAACATCCCTTTTCTGGGTTTTTTTTTGTTTTTTTTTTGACTGTAAGCTACAAGTATTTACATGTATCAAATAGACACACCAAAGAACAAACAAAATTCCAAACCAGAGAAAAGCTTGGCAACAATAGCATGGCAGTTTAGTTAACAGAATATTTTTTCTCCTTATGGTCCAATAAAGAAGACAATCACCATTGTCATATTTATCAGCCAGAGGGAATAAATGCATCATAAACAACATTAAGGGATGATAATTCACTGGACATTTGAATCATTTTATTTTTTTACCCATTTTGTCACATAGTGTCTTTGTTTGTCAATCTTATTCGTTTGAAAAATAGAACTACTGCATTCTGCAAAAAGGCAAATCTTTATTTTGTTTTTCCCTTGATGATATGGATTTGATGTGTAAGCTTTTCCACAACAGCATTTCCAAAAGTTTACTTGATCAAAAATCTAAAATAAGAGCCTGATTACTCATCCAGAGTTATGTTTTCACATGTAGCAGCTACTAACATAAATCTAATCAAGTCCTTAAATAGTACAATATACACACACCCAATCCAAGTCAAACCATACAAGTAGCATTAATTTTCATGTTTCAACCATAGTTTGTCCAATGATGGTGCTGATTTTCCTGAGTATCTCACCCCAAAATCCTGTGGTACATTCTGCTAATAAAAAGTAGTACCTCACATGTGCAATTCTCTCCAAATCTACAAAACTAGCTCACATTTGTGACAGGGAGGAGAATTTATTCGGGTATCCTGAGGTCTTTGAGGAATTAGGTTATTATTTTCAACTGCAATGCATGTATATGCTTGGAGTTTGATTTTAACTGGCGCTGTGGGTTAAACCACAGAGCCTAGGACTTGCCGATCAGAAGGTCAGCGGTTTGAATCCCCGCGACGGGGTGAGCTCCCGTTGCTGGGTCCCTGCTCCTGCCAACCTAGCTGTTCGAAAGCACATCAAAGTGCAAGTAGATAAATAGGTACTGCTCCGGCGGGAAGGTAAATGGCGTCTCCGTGTGCTGCTCTGGTTCACCAGAAGCAGCTTAGTCATGCTGGCCACATGACCCGGAAGCTGTACACCAGCTCCCTCGGCCAGTAAAGCGAGATGAGCACCGCAACCCCAGAGTCGGTCACGGCTGGACCTAATGGTCAGGGGTCCCTTTACCTTTACCTTATTACATAAAAACAGCCTGCTGGATCTAACCAATGGTCCATCTAGTCCAGCATCCATTTCTCACAGTGGCCACCCAGATGTATGTAGCAAACCTTCAGGCAGGACCTGAGCATTCTCCCCTTTTATGGTTTCTAGTAACTGATTTCAGAAGTGTTGTCTCTGACCATGGAAAGAGAGCATAGCCACAATGGCTAGTAGGCATTGGTAGCCTGATCTTCCATGAATTTGTCCAAGCCTCCTTTACAGTTATCCAAATTGGTGGCCATCACTTCCTCTCATGAGAGCGAGCGCTACAGTTTAACTGTGCACTGTGTGGCATTTACTAATACAATTTACGATAATTGTTATTATCGTGATTTTGTTTTGAACTTATTGGTTGTGTACTGCCTTCTGCACCAACATGAAGTAGAAATTCAGGATTGATCAGGAAGGGGGAATTGAAGAGCTTTCAGAGTCATGATATTGAGCAGCATGCCAAAGGTCTACATCTCATTTGCCCCACTCTCTCCCTATGTTAAGGGCACAATCAGTTCCAATCCTGGAGCAGCAGAGATGTGGTTGATGCAGACATCTCCCAAATTTGACAGAAGTCTCTAAGGATTTGGTTTTGCAGCAAACACAGAGGCATAACAAGCCTCTGCCCCAACCTTCATATAGGGATGGGGAAGGTGTATATATGTTGGTTTGCCTCTGTGCTTCAGGGTTGCTCCAGTTGTTCAGCAAGTGAATCAACCCTCCATACTTTACTCTAGCTCTGACCTGGAGGAGACATGGGTGTGCTATGTATTTGGTGTGCAATGAGCTTGTGTGATGGCAGTTGTAGTCTAGTGACGTCCAGAGTGCTGTAGTTTCTCCAGCCCTGTTCGAAGTGGCAAGTTGGTCTATCTAAACACATAAACATATCAGCTTAGCATTTTGCATACTTTCACAGGCTGTATTTCCTTTTTGTAATCTTGAATAATAATGTATTTGTTTTGAGCATTTTCTCCCTTAAATTATGTATACTCATCCTTAAAGACAACTTGCCACCTCTTTTTCCTTTAGGATGTATTTAATTAGTTTAATTTAGACAATTACCCTTCTGGCATCATCATTAAACTGAATTGAGTCTAATTAGCATTTTAATGTACAATAAATAGCACTCTGACTTTTTTTGTCACCTCATTCTATTAGTTTTAGTTGCAAACCTACAGACCTATTTTGTTTTGCTTTGTCTCCACGTGTTTTCTCAAGAGCAGTGTCATGGGAAAACTTAACAAGGATGGTGTCATTTCTAACTGATCTCCATTGTTGGTTGTTGCCCACCCTCCTCCACTACATCAGATATGATCAGTGAAATCAAATCAAATAGCACACAGAGTGAAATAGTCATTCTCACACTGCAGGCCTCAGAGCAAGCTGCTTTCAAATGTATGTGGTGAGATGCTCAAAAATAGCTTTCAAAAAAGAAAGACAACAGTTATGATCTATACTATACTCCTTTGGTGTCTTATTTCAATCCAACAAATGGCTGTTTCATGTCTACCATACCAATCATGGTGCTCACTTGCTTGCCCTGTGTAGCATCTGCTTGTAGGTGGGAATGTGGGCAGCGCAGCCAATGAAGAAGAGGAGAAACTATAAGAGAGCAGGTGATGTATCAGAGTGGCCAGTGTCCCTTTTGAAGGTGTGTTCAATGGGCAGGTGTGGTAAAGACATGAGAAGGATTTGGGACAATTTCTAAAGTAACTTCTGGGATTGGAGCACTCACTGATTGCCAGAGCTCTCCAGTTCTTCAGTCTAAATTACCAATGTAGCTCTGTATGTTCACTGACAAAACACAGCAGCAAAGGAGTAATCATAAAAAAGATTGCATCAAGATTCTATATGTGCAGGGTTTTATTGCCTCCTTCGTGTACTCTCTGCATATTTGTAAAACACTCAGATGCTTGATAGGACTGTTCATGCAGTCCCAGTGCTCATAGTGTCCGTCCCAGTGTTCTGTCTATCTGTAAATCTCATTTAGTAATGTATGATTAGGGAAAGACATAAATGAAGTAAAGAACCTGAATGCCACCTTAAATTGTGCATGAATCAAGCAGAAAGCAAGGACTTTTTTGCACCCCTTTCCCGCTCCCTGGATTTAGCTATGAAAAAATATTCCAAAGTATTTTGAAGATACAGCATAGAGTCATCTATATTTTAGTAAGTCTGCAGAAGTTTGCCTGAATTAGATGATACCTTCAAACAGGAAGATAATACTGAAGTCTTGTGGGGAAGGAAGAAAAAAACCTTTAATGGATTAGTTGGCAATGCTTTTCTTTAGTTTAGCAGCAGGAGTTTGGTGGTGGTATAATGGAACAGCATGACGCAGTACTAGGAACAGGTGTAAATTGCTCAGTGTTTTTACTTAACACAGCAATAGGGTATTTCAGTTCATAAAGAAATGCAGTTACATTCTCAACACACAGCTTGATTGCATTGTTGGAATAGTACAATTGGTAATGTTCAGAGCAGCCAATGCAGTCAATGGGAATCCATAATAAAGGACTGCCACTGCTTTGATAGGTAGATTGTACAATAATAACCCACAGAAACTGTAAATACTGTCATTTTAATATCAAAATCTTCCAGCTTGCAGAAAAACAGTCTACTAGGTAGAAAGATCTAGCCTAGCCTTCCTCCTGCTACATGCTAGTTTTCTACAAGTGGGGTTGTTTTCCTTTGTTCTTAAGGTGGAGAATATTCAAAGATGCAATGTCCCGCCAAGAGCTCGAAACAGTATGGTTCCAATTACTCAGCACTGCATGATTTGACTATGTGTGCAGATAAGCTCAAACATAGATAAAAGGCTTCTGGATAGGGGACTCTCTTCTGTGTACATTTTGTGTTGCATTCAGCAACTTCTTGTTACAAATTAAATTTTTATTTAATAGGAATGGGGCTAGTAATAACAGTTTGCAATTATTACTACTTCTTAAAAGGAAAGTATCACGTGCCACCTTAAATCATGGACTGATTAAAACAGCATGGGAATATATAAATCGACCATCACATATTTATTTAAACACCATTTTTTCCATAACTGCCAAATTCATTAACAGCTGACCAATATTGTATACTGGGATGCCAGAGTAAGTCAATAGTTCTTGATAATAATAAACACAAAAATGAAAAGGTAAAGGAGAATACATTTCATTCAGTTATTGACTCTTGTTTCCAGGTCCATGAAAGCAGCAAACAGGTGGCCTTGCCTTGGTGCAGTGTATTTACTGGCAAGGTGATAAAGAGTTAGACAGTGGACATCCACTTTTATCTCTCCACCCCTATCTTATGTTGTTATTTCTATGTATATTATGCTATGGCCATATGGCTAATGCAATAAAATCGAATTGAATATTGACTCCTTTCAAGAACGACTCTTGTTTCATATTATTTAAGGGCTCTGAAAGAATATGATCCCACAGTTCCAAGTGGATTATGAAAGACAAGAGAGGTGGGCTGCCTAGAGGATTTGAATACAGCTATTTCTGAATATCTGATTACTTTAGTTTTTGTAAAGTAAAGCAATAAAAAACAATACAGTCGTACCTTGGAAGTCGTATGGAATCCAATCCAGAAGTCCGTTTGACTTAAAAAATGTTCGAAAACCGAAATGCGGCTTCTGATTGGCTGCAGGAAGTTCCTACAGCCAATCAGAAGCCACAGAAGCCTCGTCAGACGTTCGGGTTCCAAAGAACATTTGCAAACCAGAACACTCACTTTGTGGCGTTTGGGAGCCAAAACATCCGAGTACCATTACGTTCAGGATCCAAGGTACAACTGTACTCATATTTTAAACCTAAGGGCATAATAGCGCTAAACTATTAGACAAGGGAGATCTGTATACATTATAGATTTCAATCCATGGAACTATGAAGCTGGCAGACCTGACCTGAGATCATTTTTCTTTTCTTTTGTTCTCTATGGCTTGCATGATTGCCACCGTTTCCCAGAATAGGAGGTGTGGCTGAAGAAATTGAGTGTGTCCATACAACTTCAATGCTTTGAGTTTTTATAGCTGAAAAAACCACTCCATGGAAGGATTATATGAACCAAGCGCAATTCACTAATTCCTCAGATGACACTAGTAATAAGTTAACTTTAGAGGTCACTGTCAAATTATACCTTCCATGAAATATTTAAGAACGGAATGCAAAGACTGAAAATTTTAAGCTTCAGGCATTTGTTCTCTCTCTCTCTATATAATATAATGTAATAGATATATATATAATATAATATATAATGTAATGTAATAGAGACACTCTGGGTAGCTAGATGCTGACACCTATCCATCCTTCTGTTTTCTTCATGTCCCCAAAGAACTTGAAGACCATAACATGGCGAACCACACAGAAAAAGCCAGCTGAATTTATTTTAACTTCAGGGTCAGAATTTTGTAGGTAACAGCCAGAATGTGGATGGAATTTAGTGTGACATGTCAGAATCGAGGTACCGCAGTGTGAAAGAAACAGGAGTGGTAGTCCTATGAGCAGTAAAACTATCAGAGTAAATCCCATGTGTGACTGAAGCCTGAGCCATCCTTGTATGGACAGTACATTGATAGAATTTATATCATCCTATACTTTACATTATGCAGTCTACTATAGGGGATGATTTTTATTTTCAACCTCCTTAATTCTTCCAGGATATATATTATAAGCTGTCAGGGACTCGAGTGGTCTAATTTATAAGACCATCACACAGAATATAGTGTTCATACCTTTTCTTGATTTGGAATGCCACCAGTAAATGGCATAAACAGAAGGAATTGCTGTGTTAATGTAATAAAATGGACGGGTTTCCTGTTATAGAAAGTGAGATATGGTATTGCATGCATCTTTCGCTCCTTATTGTTCTTCTCTTCTCATGTATAATATATTTAGAGCAATGAAGACCACACATTTATTTCCCTAGTCGGAGCAGTTTTTGATGGAAAAAATAAATACTTATTAATCACGGTCAACTCTTCATTATTATAAATAACATCATTTTGCAGTATCTCTCTTTTACAGGGTTTTCACATTGACTGGTGGCTTAGATTAAGCTTGTCCCTGGGCACTAAAATTAATGGTATTTCTTTGCAGATTATACTGATTTCTTTTGGCTAAGACTTGCATAATTTACACCTCTGAATGGATTTCAAAATTGCCTATTATTTCTGCAATGGGTGCTTCACCTCTTTGAGCGAAGCAGAAACAGAATTATGGATGTGGCTCTGAAGAAATGCGGCAAGGATGGCAACAGCTTTAGATTTAGTGCTGGAGAAATAAAAAAACAAAGACAATTTTATAGACATTCCATGGAACAATAAAGCTCTTTCATCATGGAGATCTCTTTGTAAGTTGGTTTCATTCCTCTGACCTTTTATTTCATTTTCTTTTACTCCAGAATTCTAGGTTCAAAGTTCATCTAACATATGTGTATTTATCACTAGGATAAGAGAAACTAAATACTTTACTTTTTAAAAGAGAGAGAGAGATTGAGAGAGGAAAAAAATACCAATGAAGGAATATGTTTTACTGGCTATATCTTTATGAATTCCTCCCACATGTAAGAGAGTTCAACAAAAGGTAGTCATTGCACATTCAGAATTAGTCTGTACAAATCTCTGAACAAGCTCATGACCCTGCTTTCATGCTGCACTTTTACACTTTTGGAAAGTGCTTGTTTTATTACCAGCCTGTAAAAAAAAAAAATACTAATAATGGAACAAGCAGGGGAAAATACATTACACTTGGCTTAACACAATCTGCATTTTCTGTACAGCTTCTTGGGAGAGAGACTTTGCTGGATCACTAGTGCATTGATGCCCCTCATACCATCAAGTTTTGCATAAGACAATCATACTAATCCAGGAAATGCATACAGAATCAGGTTGTCACACTCCTGGCATCAGTGGTCAGCACCGTTAGGAACCTGCTGAAGTATCAGGGTTGCTTGTCACTACCCAATCCTGTTCATCCTTCAGGACTACTACTGGTTGCCCTGGTTGCCATCGCCACTACCAAAGCCCAGGAAACACCACTGTTGTTGCTGCTTCTGCAAGTTGTTCACTTCATCTGCTCCCCCCTCCCCCCCCCACACAACATGTTTTCATGGTAGAGAGCAATGGCAGAACTTCCTCATGGGATGCAAGTGAGCACTCAGTTGTAAACTACAGCAGCTAGACACCATGTTAGATTATCCATGCACCATGCCCAGCTTAGCATTGGGCATTGCATTTTGAGTAATATAACATCCGTCAGAGCTGATTGCTGGCTCTGTTCCAGTTCAGAAACACAAGTGGCTGCAGCATGTAGGAGCCACCAATTGAGAAATGTGTCCAGTGTAGGATTAGGAAGGTGATTGGCAAAAGCGGTGCATAGGGGCATGTTTCTGTCCTTGTAACAGAAATTCATAGGGAAGTAATTACTGATGGTCGTTTCCACTTGGATGACATGGAAGACATATTTGTTGCAAAATATTGGATTGTATTTATGTCACAATATTATTGAAAAATTACCCACCACAAATA
This sequence comes from Podarcis erhardii, assembly GCF_964252035.2. Classification (NCBI taxonomy): domain Eukaryota; kingdom Metazoa; phylum Chordata; class Lepidosauria; order Squamata; family Lacertidae; genus Podarcis; species Podarcis erhardii. Next base: position 49,921,000 of record NC_138508.1, on the reverse strand, counting down.
TACCCACAACTCCAGGAGAATGTCATCTACAAAAAGGCATTAAATGACATCAGGTCCAAAGCTTTGTTTGGGTGCTAGACATTGTTAGGTGTGTTGTCTCATGCAAATTACAGCCAAACTAGTTAGGAGAGAATGAGGCCATGGGGGAAGTTCTGTATCTCCCAGAGATTTTTAACGTTCTCATTATTTTCTCTTACTACATCAATAGTTGTAAAACGCTGTTTTGACACTGCCTTCATTGTACAAGTTCTTCTCAGGTATGGTTTCAAACAACAGCTTCCTAATTTCTGGGAGGGTGTTACAGGAAAATTACAACTAAGGTGACTGTAGGCTATTAGGCATCCAAGTCATGCACTGATAGCAAACTAACACACAAGCTGTCATAGTTTATAGACATTGTAGCTCTCTCTCCTCTGCTTCTTTCCAAGATTCATTGACTGCTAGATCTCCTCTCCTTTTGCAGCCCATTAGCTCCCAGCAGAAGGTCTCAAGCACCACTGCATTCCATTTTCTAATTGCTTCAGCTTCACAAAGAGCTCAGATGCAACTACTGCAAAGCATATTTCCAATCAGAATAACCAACCAATACATCATCTATAGTTACTGACTATGGCTTGATGTGATATCAATTTTTTTGTCAACTATGAAGTGGTTTCCCCCCCCCCCCCAATCAAGCAAGCAGTATATAAATCAGCTAGATATCCCGAAAGACCTAATTTGACTCTAAATATCTCAGGATAAGCATGCATGCATTTGTTTTTGCTAACCATCATTTACTTATTTACTTTTTTCATGTATGGGTTGAGCCAATGACCTGGAATGAAAGAGTCTGTGTGCCCGAGTCATATTTACATCTGTGTTTCTAGAACAGCACTACCTTCCATTTGCTGCATACGCAAACCCTTTTGAAAGAGAGGGGACCTGCATGCACATTTTGTGATAGATTACAAGAGCCTGTCAAAGGATGATGTAAAAAGTTTCACTTGACGTACCCATTTAGTACCCCTTGGGAGAGTGAACTGTCCAAGTCTAATAATGTCCATAGTGATATTTCCAAATCTAACAGCATTGGGTCTGGTGCTTCTTTAAAAATGACTCATTTTAAATGTGTATACATATTTATTCATAAATTTGTGAGTTGAAGAGACATACCATTCATAAAGCATGTGAAGCTGATGCATTCTTCTAAGGCTCGTTTGATCACCAACATATTCAGTATTGCTCCAGCTACAGGAAAAGTCAGGGGTCGGCAAGGTTTACCTTGCCTGAGCCAGTTCACTCCAGTGGAGATCCCTCCGTGAGCCAGATCGGGAGGGGGGGGGCGTGCAATTTCCAGCATCTGCGTTTGCACAGACATGATTTGCAGTGTCTGCACAGACGCGATTTCCAGCACTGCGGAAGTGAGTCCCCATGCCGCACTGCGCCAGTTTAGCGCTGCACGTGGGGACTCACCAAGTGGGCGGCTCATGGCCCAGTTAAACTTAGGTTGCCGACCCCTGGGGAAAGTTGTCTAAAGCATCTTTCATTCATGCATGTTATACTTATCCTCTAATTAGCCAGTTAACATATTGGCTAAAGTTACAAACCAGGTAGCTGAAACCATCAGGAGCCTAAAGAAAGGAAATTTCAAGAAACTAAAGGTTGCCAGTTAGTTCCCTGATTTTTCAAAACAAGCAAAATCTTTCTTGTCATTCTGCTCCACTACAAATATTGTGTGTGTGTGTGTGTGTGTGAGAGAGAGAGAGAGAGAGAGAGAGAGAGAAAGGGGGGGGCACTGAACTAATAGAGAAAATAGCCAAAATAGAGAAAATGCATCTCTGAAAACAAATTTGAAAAGAATCAGCATAGGCTAATTTATATTATAGATGCCGCATTTAGAAATACTATAATCTAAATAGGAATGCAAAACATCTCATCCTAATGGGGAAGATTGTGGTGAGGACACCTGGGGCCCTGCTCAGTCTTCTCCCCAGGTGCTAACTGTTGGTGCACAGCTTTACATCCCTATCAATATCTCTCCTTGTGTGTTTTTTATGACTGACCTTGCCTTGGACCAGACCCTGGTTTTAAATGGGGAAGATATAATATGCTTAGGATCTGAGCAGGTTGCAAATATGCCAAGGAAATGCCCATCATGTTGTGTACCACATAAATGAATGCATTCATCTAGAATAGAGATAATTGAACTAGTTTATTTGCTTGCTTAAAATTGCATCAGTAAATTACAGAATTACACTAATGGGTATAAGGCTAAACTAATTTAAATCCATTTGCAGTGATTAACTGGTAAATATTTCCTAATAAAGGAAACCCTATGCACCCTATTATCAACCAGCCAAACCATTGAGGACCATGCCTTATTCCTCACTATTATCATTTAAGCCATACTGTTTGGATAAGAAAGTGATTTAGAGTGCAATTCCACTAGTATTTGATCCTATGCCACATTCATTAATTTTAGTGGGACTTATTTGGAAGAGGGGGTTGATGAATAGTTCCCCTAGGCAGCATGTTTAGCATTTGTGAAGTAGTCAACAATTTAGGCATCCTTTTTATTGTTTATCTACAAAATATCAACTGCAAAAATATCTGAGATATGTTAGTAAAATTCTATGTTCAAAATAAATCTCTCTAAACTTCTGTAATGGTCAACTAAATCATAATTCATACAGAGATTTCCCATATGAATTGCACTGGACTAGGAAAACAGTCCACTATAAACTGATGGCATTTGGTTACTATTACTAGATTAGTAACAGTTCAAAACATGTTCTAAATATATCAGATTATAAGCAGCTCAACATTTGCCCAAGACAAATACAGTGGTACCTCGGGTTAAGTACTTAATTCGTTCTGGAGGTCCGTACTTAACCTGAAACTGTTCTTAACCTGAAGCACCACTTTAGCTAATGGGGCCTTCTGCTCCTGCCGCGCCACTGGAGCACGATTTCTGTTCTCATCCTGAAGCAAAGTTCTTAACCTGAGGTAATATTTCTGGGTTAGCGGAGTCTGTAACCTGAAGCATATGTAACCCGAGGTACCACTGCACACATTCTGAGAGTGCTGCTAACATATTTTCAGAGGGGACATGCATGCCCTTACCCCATTCCTTTCGGAGAGACAATTCATGATTTTTTGCTCCTGAAGGGAGGGGATAGAGAAGTCTCACCAATTGGAAAGGAGGTTAAGTCTGGCTTATTAGCCAGGTAGGTCCTCACTCTAAATCCTCCACCTTTTTGTCTGTCATCACTCCCTATAAGTATTGTTGGCTTTTGACAATTGCTAGTCTCCCAAGGCTGAGAAGCAATTTGGGTGGTGGGAGGAGGGAAGAGAGAGAGAGACTCCTTGTTTTGTATCTCTCTCTGTCTCTGTCTCTGTCTCTCTCTCTCTCTCTCTGTCTCTCTCTCTCTCTTTATGCCTACTCCACACAGCTACCACTAACTAGACTGCCATTTGGGAATGATGTGACATGCTTGCCAGTCTGGCATGGAGTCTGCACAGTAAGGAAGTGGGGGAGAAAAACAATAGGTATAACAAGGCATGATTGGGTTAAGGCAACTTTCAGAGATCTGCCTGATGGAGGGATGCAGATGGATGGAGTATGCTTGATGGAGGAATGCAGGTGGAGCTGTGCTCTAAACCAGTGAGCCTCTTGGGGTTGATGATCAGAAGGTTAGAAGTTCAAATCCACATGATTGTGGTGAGCTCCCATCGTTCTGTCCCAGCTTCTGCCAACCTACTGTAGCAGTTTGAAAGCACACTAGTGCAAGCAGATAAATAGGTACCACTGCAGCGGAAAGTTAAATGGCCTTTCTGTGCACTCTGGCACTCATTACGATGTCCTGTTGCACCAGAAGTGGTTTAGTCATGCTGGCCACATGACCCAGAAAGCTGTCTGTGGACAAATGCTGGCTCCCTCAGCTTGAAGCAAGATGAACACTGCACCCCATAGTCAAGTAAATGGACTGGACTTAGTTGTCCAGGGGGTCCTGATGGGACTTGGGTGTGACCTTTAGAACTGACACATGCACTTTGGTGAACACTGAACAATGAAGAAGAGATTTGTGTAATACTAAAGTTTGCAAAATGTTTCCTCAGAAGTAACTCCTACTTTGTTCAGTGAAGCTCACCCAGTAATTTGCTCAGTGAGGTAACCTGAGGATGGTTTGATAAAAGATATAACCTGGTCCTAAACTTTATACATCCTTCAGTGGTTCTCATATGGCAAGAGCATCCATTATTTATCTGGCATATGTCTCTGTTGCTAGGCAACAAGCGAAGCCATACCACAAAGCATCTCCCACTACTATGCACTTGCATTTCATGAGTCTCTTGAAACATTGTTCTCTCAGTTATTGAGTGACCTTTTTCGGTTACAAATTGGTTTGAATTCATAACCTAGATTTATGCCAACGAACATGAACTGTCTTTACAAACACTGGCTTCGATTTGTGGCTGCTGTAAATTGATGCTGTTTCATACAGTTTAATGGAGCTATGCAGATTTACAGCAGCTGGAAATATCTCCCATTATATAGTAGCCTTTCTGATAACAGGGACTTTCATATATCGGCTATAAATTCCGAACCACTTAGAGAGAACCAGAAAGAGAGCTGGTCAAGAAACTGCAAGTAAAGGCATTTTGCAGTAGAAATACAGTTTTCATTGAAATCAACATTTCCTCACAATAAGAAATCTATGTAGCCAAGCTTTTCTGGTGGGGGTGGGAGGAGTTAAGAGAATAGTTCTATCCAGCATTACACATGTCTGATGTCCAGAATACTTAAAAAATATTTTTGAAGATGACCAAATACACACAACATCCCTAAGAAGCAAAATAGGAAGAAAACTGCAGATGGGTATAAAATTCAGATATGATGTTTGGATAAAATCACTTCCTTGAAAGGAGACTGTTACAGGTTGTCCAATTTCACAAGAAGCTTCCTCTGAGTTTAAGCAGAATGCTCCTAAGTTTTTTTTTACACATTTCATGGTAGATATTGTGTAGCAGAGATGGGATATGACAGATATGATAGGATATGACAGAATTTAGACTATAACAGGGCTCAAGCACCTTTAATTTTCTGTGCACACAGTCTCTGTGTGAATCAGAATCTATGCAAATAATACCTATACTTTTGGACCCCACTTATTAAAGGGTGGTTATATGGTGTGTAGCTCTCTACAAACAAAAGTATCATTACAGTATAATGAACAGGTGAGTGAGGTGCACTAGGTCTGGTGAATTTGATGCTTCGTGCAGACTATAGTTGTATGTTTGTAACTCTGTTGACTCCCATTGTTATATTGGGCATAGACACAACTAAAGCTCAATTCTGATGTTATTCTGAAACCTGACAAATGCTCATGCATTTCCACCTCTTCTCTTCCTGTCTCTTGTGTACATTTATGCTAAACTGAACTGAGAAAGTGAGACTTTAACACTGACTACTCTAGGATATCAAGCAAAGGTCAAATGATTGTTTGATACATGACAGTTTATGGCCTAGGGATGAAATAAAGACATGAGCATGTATAGCTGAGTTGAATAAGGGCCACTTTATAAAACTTAAAACCTGTAGAGGGAAACAAAGGAACTGACTATAAATCAAATCCCATAGTTTTAAGGATGCCCTATCCCCTGCAAGAAGATCAAACTTATCCATTCTTAAGGAAATCAGCCCTGAGTGCTCACTGGAAGGACAGATCGTGAAGTTGAGGCTCCAATACTTTGGCCACCTCATGAGAAGAGAAGAATCCCTGGAAAAGACCCTGATGTTGAGAAAGATGGAGGGCACAAGGAGAAGGGGACGACAAAGGACGAGATGGTTGGACAGTGTTCTCGAAGCTACAAACATGAGCCTGACCAAACTGTGGGAGGCAGTGGAAGACAGGAGTGCCTGGCGTGCCTGGCGTGCTCTGGTCCATGGGGTCACGAAGAGTCGGACACGACTAAACGACTAAACAACAACAATACCCTTCCAGTTCAAAGGCAAACCAGTTTGCTTACCCCCTTCAACCTGAAGGTAAGCAGGGAAGCCTTTCTGCATTGCTACCACCCAAGGGTTCCCAAAACTCCAGGTGTGAGACAAATTGACCTCAGAGGCAAGCCATGTATTGCTCCTGTGTCCTGCCAAATTGACCATATTAATCTATCTGATATGGCCAGATAGATGGCCAGATTTATCAGTTAATCAACAATTAGGAGCCAAATCAACCTATTGGACAGAATAGCTGAGTATTAAGACAGTGCACCTAATGGTCTCCTATCACATAGTATGGAATAGGTGACAAACACCAGTCATACTGCAATAAAGGGATGGAGAGTGGCAGCCAAGGAAGAGAGTGAGGAAAAGGTGGGGCAGGCTTAAAATGGCTCCAATGCCTCATCTCAGCACACTGCCATATAATGCACCAGCAATCAAAATGGCAACAGCTGCTTCAGTACCAGCTGCAAACTCGCCTCACTGTTCAAAGCAAGCCTGAGCAGCAGAATAGGGATTTTCAGTTTAGATGTAATGGGAAACTATGGTTTAACATACCTGGAAGTATTGCATGACAGCATGTGAGAGATGTGAGACCACATGGTCACAATGTTCATTCCTGCTCCAGTCAACCTTAGTATAAGATTCACTGAATACAACAAACTTACTTCTGGACAAAACATGCAAAGGAACGTATTATAAATTTTACTGGATCATGTTCATTAAATTTAGGCTGATGGCTTACCAATTTAACAAATTATATTAGAAAACATATATTTTATATATGACAAGAGTTTGCAGAATATGTGAAGAAAGAAATGCAATGGGATAGAAGAGCGAAGGAGTTTCTACACATTTCTATTTTGTTGTAGAATTATAATTCAGCATCTGTGAAATCTCATATGGCAATCTCGTCGGCTACTATCTTTATTGTGTTCTAGCGAAATATGTACATATGGGATATTTCACCTGACAGGGACAGACTCAATATTGCTATAACTGCTGCTATTAATAAGTCACCCAGAACAGAATATCCCCCCAAAGTGTAAGAGAATATGTTGTTTATATTATTAACAATGCTGAGCAGTCAACACATTTGCATAGGACAAACATGTGGTGTATTGAAAGATAATAAGAACATCACTGACAAGGTTGTGTTATAGGGTAATGTTGATTAATATGCAGCCTTTAGCTAATGAAATACATGCTGCACGCAATGTTCAACAGAGGTGTCATTTTTTATTTCCAGTATGGCAAATTATATTAGCTTTTATAAACAAAACAGGAACTGTGCAAATGCACCAAGGATACAATCCTAAACACTTTCACTAGCACACTGAATTGAATTAGCATTACTTATAAGAAAATAAGCTTAGTGTTGGGCTGCAGAAGTGTTTTAATTGATCATAGCCTACTTTATCTGATATCAGAGTCAAGCAAATAACTACGCAGGTAGCATTTTAATCCTTCCATACAAGAACAAAAAAAAAAAAAAACTCCTTAGAAAATCCAGAGAACATAAATAATTGTGCTTCCCGATAAGGTTTGCAAAAAACTTGTTAATGTTGCAAATGTGTCTTTATAATGGAAAGCACAGTATTTGTGAATACTACATGTTCAACTGCCATGAAACACAATTTGTTAGAAAATAGCAGGCTCAAACAAGAGAAGAGCACATGATGTATTCGGCTTGGATTTACAGCTTAGCCTTGAAATGTTGAGATACATAACCAAGAGACCATCTCTTCCCATTAGTTTCTTCATGGTCTCCAAGATGATGTTCGTAAGAATTGGGCCCACTGCATAAACATCCTGATTCTTTTTAGTGCAATGAATTGACAGGATGAAATGGATAATGATAGTTCTGATCCATTTATCTATCCAGAAGCAGCCTCAGCCCCTTCAAACTGCACTGAAACATAGAACAAACAAGACATGATGTATGTTTCCATGTACATGTTGTTTTTAAATATAAATGATAGCTTGCATGTGGGGCCTGATAATCATCAGGATTGTAGCAAGCAGGAGATGCGTTTAACCCTTTCTCCTCCTGCTGCAGTCTGGATGAAAACTGCTTGTCTGACAGTGCAATCCAATATATGCTTACTCAGAAGTAAGTCCTATTAAGGTCAATGGGGCTTATTCATAGATAAATGTGCATAGGGTTATAGCCTAAAGCTGTTATTTGCACAATTGGGCACTTTCTCCCCATGCAATTTACATTCCTAGCAACTGCAAATGTTCAGTACATTTGCATAAAATAAATGTGGTTTATTGCATGATAATCAGATTGTCACTGACAAGGTTGTGCTGTTGGGTGGTGCTGATTAATGTGCAATATATAGCTAATGAAATAGGTATTGTATGTGATGTTCATAGACATAGGATGTCATTTGTTTCTTTTACAATCTGGAACACATTTACTAGCACACTTAATTCAACTGGTCTTATTGGTGCCCAATATGCATTTACTTTCACTGCAGATAGTAGCTTCAGGGAACAATCTTCATCATCAGGACACAGCAGGGGAGTAAAGAGCTGGATTCCCCCACCTTCCATTTCTGTTCCCATTAATCAACTAATGCAATTTTATTATTTTAAAAAATAAACCCTCTGCACATTAGATGCAAGGGCACATTTAGGGTGTTTCCAGTCACTCTTTTCAAGTAGGATTCAATCAGACACCATCAAATTCATCTTGCACAATTCAAGTTAATTGGGAGGTCTAAAATAACAAACCCACTTCCCCCAAAGATTGGACTTTTTGTGATAAGGAAAGTGATGTGAAAATGTGGGAGACTGTGGGAAACTGTGGGAGAACACTTGCTTGATGCAACATTGTCTTACCTTCCCACAAACAAATCAGAATGAGTGCACACGAGATAGCCAACATTCTAACGTCCCTGCAAACAGGGTGAATGCACAAGAAACTGGTTTCCTGGAAGTTTTTCTTTTTTCTGGAAGTGTTGTTAATGTCACATCTAGTTTGGCCGTGTGATCCAAATCAGTGTACCCTTATTCCACCTGCATTTCTTCTGATCCTTATTTATCCTCCAACATTTTCACTTCGTCTCTAATTGTCAAGGGGTTTCTGCTACTTGCTGACATAGATTTTAGGAATCCATATTCCTTTTTCCTCTGCTATTTTTTTTAAGCAAAATCTCCTGAAGCTGCTATTAGCCCCATGGGGAAAGCGTATCAATAGTTATTTGATGCACAGCAGCAGATAGTATTTGTGGGTAGCGGTGACCTCCTGACAGCTGATTCACTGGGAGGGATGGAATGAGCAAAGGCAGTGGGGAGGTTGGCACAGTGCAAGGACAAAAGTGGAGCCAATCCAGCATTCCTGATGGTGTGTTTCTACTATGCTCACCTTCCCACTAACTTTCCTCTCCTGCTCTGCCTCCCAGTAAGCAGCAGCAACAAACCAACTTAAGATGCATGTCGGCTCTTGTCCATGGGGAAATGAAGGGCAAGATTCACCTAATGAACCCAATCAGCAGAAGCCCTGTGCAAGGACTGTCACTTGCACAACAGGGCTTTCCCCTCTCTCCTCCCACCATGCATCCTACCCCACCATCCCAATTAGCTGGGGTGGGGTGTCAGGAGAACCAACAGAACAGCATGCAGCGGGAAGAGAGGGCAACATCATTCCATCTGCCAGACAGAAATACTGACCCTGATGGAATGATCATCTCAGTGTGACAAATTCCTCTCTAGATTGGGGAAATGACATGGAAGGAAAGGGCTAATCTCCATCTTCCACTGCTATGGTTCACACTTGTTGATGTGGCTTATTGATATCTTGCATCATAGCTTGTTTGACCCAAAGCCCCAGTCCTGGCTGCGAAATTCATAATTATGCTTGAGTTACACCTCTTTTTTCTTTCTTTTGCTGGAGGCTATGCAGTTGAATGCTCAAGCCACATTTGATTTAAACAGGTAAATTATGTTGGAACTATTGATCTTTTTTCTCAGAAGGCAGAGAGTTCAACCCTTACACCAAATAACATTTATTCCCAAAGGTAATCACATTATCGCCAATGGAAGCAGCCCCGTGAACAAGTGCTAGAAAGAACTGCAGAATTGGCCTGTAAGTAATTCATGAGCTGTGTGTTTTAACCTTCACTCCTCAGTTAAAGCATTTATGAGTCATGACTCACACTTCTTAATACAATATCAGGACATTTTCAAGTGTAGTCATGAATTACACTAATTTGCTTTCACCTCCATGCCCTGAAGTTATCAGACCTTTTCAGTTGTACATGGAGCATTTTGTCAGCATCACTTTAGAACATCGTTTATGTAAACATGTGCTTAAAAACCTTTCTGTTTAATTATGCAGTGCTATGTCTGACAGATTACAAGTGAACAAAAGCTCTCTTATAGTCTGAGGCTCCTTATGACTATTTTTTGTATGGGTCAATTGCAACGTTCACTCATTTTATTTGTATAAGCCCACAGCAATGGATAAGAAAGTTTTGTGGTTCCTTAGGAACTTTACATAAATAAAAATCCAGATTTGGAAGAGTCTGTTCAGCTGAGAACTAGGTCAGAGTCCATATGCTATATTGACAAGGTTGTATAAAAAGATCATTACCCTCAAAAAAGAAAAAAAAAATAGGGGAGCTAATCAGGTTAAAATGGGAACATAAAATGCCTTCTACTGAGTCAAACCTCTGGACCACCGAGCTCAGAACTAGTTGGCAATACCCCCTAGGGGGATAGTGGGTTACCTAGTGCTAAAAGGCAAGGGGCAGAGGAGGCACTGGTAGCAGGTGGCATCACAAAATCAAATTAATCAATGTTGCTGAATTAAACTAAATAATTTTGAACAAATGTGCAGTTAATGGTTACTGTTTTGAATTTTATTGTGTTAACTTGAGTAGGTTGTGCAAACTACTATTCTGAATAATGCTTTTTTGTAAGGTAGTGTAGGGGGCACTGGGGAGCCACATGGATGGTGACCTAAAATGGTTTGGGAACCACTGCTGTAACTCATTTTTTACCCTGGAAATTCTTCATGCAAATAATTACTAATGTGCTAAGGCAGCAGGGACAAGTATCTCACTAGCTCTTGGGCACTTACAACACCTTACTCAATTATTTCTATTACTAATATTATTAATATTATTTATTAAATTTGTATATCTTTCTTCCTCAGATCTCAGGGTGATTGACAACATATATTTTTTCACCAGATATTTAGAAATTTGTTGAAAAATCTTCTCTGCTGCTTCTGTATAGTTTGAAATTAATTGAACAGTACTGTTTTAATTGAACTTAATTTAATACTTCTTATTTTGGGTTTTCCAGGTAAATCTCATTTTTTTGTTGCTAGGTTTAAAAAAAAACAAAAAAAAAATTAATTTTACTTTTTATTTTTGAAAAAAAAAAATTGGTGGTGTTGCATAAACAAGCACATTTTTCCATATCAAGCATTTCCTAAATGGCTGGTTTTGCAGAAGCCACTATAAATATGACCAGGAAAATTGGGGAGGCATGGTGCAAACCCGCCTTGGGCCCTGGAAATCAGTTCAAGTACAGCCTGTCAGCATGGGAGCAAGCAAGTCAGTATTCCTATGCACATTTACTGGAAAGTAAGACCCACTGAATTTAGTGGATTTACTTCTGAATAAACATGCATTATATTGGGTGGCATGTTGAGTTCAAGGTTGTTTCAGAACAATTTGCAAAGGTCGTCAATCTTGAGAGGTGACTTTAAAGCATCTGTGTAGGTTCCTAGGAACACCACATGTTAAAGTTTATTTTTAGTGACCATTTGTATTTCCTTAGTGATATGATTTTGTCCTTGCTGCTAATATATATATATATTCAATTAATTCCACATAACTTTGTTCTATAAAATGGTTTGCATCTTAATAAATGCCTTTGAAACACATTGTCCTAGGAGAAGAGGAGTCAATGTGGAAATGATATTGTCACGCATCAGGATATTTGAATTGTGTTTGTAAAAGTCTGAGACAACTGGTTTTTTGTCCTCCAGAAAGCAGGTGAGTTATTAGGAACAGAAGAATATAAGAGGAGCCTGCTGGATCAGGTCATTGCCTATCTAGTCCAGAATCCTGAATCCTGTTGTCACAATGGCCACCCAGAGCTCTCAGTCATACAACATGTTCATAGCACATTTAATCTACCCATGTCTATCCTTCTCACAGAAACATGGAATTGGAAAGTTGGAGGGTATCCTGAGGGTCAATGCCAGAATCTTTAACACACGGTCCCCCATCCAATTTGAAACCATACTGGACCCTGCTTAACTTTGCACATATGCTAGCAGTTTTATTACTGCACCACTATGAACCCGCCATGTCCATAAGATACAGCTCACAATTCATCACAGAGTTTGATGCACTTTAGCAAATTGGTTTCAATAAACTTAAGTCTAACTTCAGTAGGATTGTAGCCACAGTGTGACACTGCCCTAGATAATCTTTCAGGATGGTGCATTGTTGAGAATTTAGATAGAGATGGTTTCCTGTAAGTGAACATGTAAAGGGTCTTTCACATGTACAGCTTCAATAGACATTTATTGTAAGTGCCAACAACTGAGGATGACATATAAGTGAGTGACCCAATGGAAGACACAGCATTTGAAGCATGCGGACTGTTGACAGGCTAGGTAATAAAAACAGAGAAGGATGTTCATCTTTTATTGCCTGATATCCATCTATCAGTCCTTTGGAGTCAAAGGCTTTTTCTCTCTCTTGGAGCCTGTGCCTGAGGAGATTCTTAAGAGGCAAGGTGATTTAAGAAGAAGTGTTTAGAAAAGGGTTTTATGTAGTCCCTGCATTGAAGAAATATAAAAGTTCCCCAGTTACTTTGAAGGGGGGGGGAGAACTTTAAAGATAGAAAATGCCATTCCTATAATAAGCAGTCAGTTGAATCTTGGTAGAGAAATTAGTTTTATTATCAAGTAGAATTTAGAGATTATCACAGAAGATCCTGCATAACATAGAAAGGACAGAAGAAATGGCTTTGTGCGTACAACGCCATAATACTGTACCACTGTCAGTATGCTGCATGCATTACGTTTGACCTGTGTATATTGAAGTTTTTGCCACTAAAGCTACTTTCAAGATATTACAAACCATGCTGTCTGGCTTGCAGACACAGACTGTAGAAATACAGTTTTCCAAGTGGTTATGACTGCAGTGAACCAGCCTCACTGAAAATAAAGATTTGCTTTTCAGCAGATGTGCATAGGATAGTGCTTAAAGAATTACAAATTTTAACAAATTGTGTCTGGAATCCTCTGCACATCCTCTACACAGTCTGTTGTACACAATGAGATTGTGAAAACATGCCTAGAATTGCACTGTCAGGGCACATCCAGATCGCAGGAATGGCTATTTCTGTCAGAATTCTTCGAAACCCCTACTTCTGAGCTAGAAGCATAAATGCCCAAAGTTCAAGTCAACCGTAAGCTTTAAGCAAGTCTCTCAGGGCTAATTCTGATTTTAGTTTTCTAAAATGAATGTGTGCATTTTAGTGTTTTAAAGCAAGCCCAGCAATTTATCCTTATGCAAGTGTATTACGATCAGGCTGAAAATGTGAAAGATACTTGACTGTACTCAGGCATTCTGTCTCCATTATGAGAAGGGAAGTGTGGGGCTGAGCTTGATGGTGCTTCCCTCCACCACTGCTTGAGAAGCAACAGTTAATCTTTTAGTGTTGCCACACCTATACTTTGTTTTGTTTTTTTAAAAAATAATTTTTATTAACTGGCCAATCACATCAAATTAAATCACATCGCATAAATTCCAAATTACAAAGCCAAATTTTTAAATTTTGTTGGGGGAACCCATACTTCAAGATCCAAAGGGGGATTCAGATCATCTTCTTATTACTGCGTTAATGTCCAAATCAGTCCCAATCAGTCCAAACAAAGTTCATAATTCTATCCAGTCTTATCTTGGTGTTTCCAGGTGATATCTTGTTCATATAATTTCTCTTTTTCCTTTACGATCTCTTCTGTTAGTCTCCTTAAGCCGATAATCCACACCTATACTTTGGAGCACCCTGCCTACTGGCATTAGACTGACACCTTCACTATATATTTTATAGACACTGGCTATTAAAAAAAAATCAGCAAGCCAAATAAGGCATATACATACACATACTGATTTTATCTTTTTTTTAATCAATCATTGTTATACATATATTTACTTTTTTAACAAATACGTTTTTGTGTTTTAGCTGCTTTTCATTGAAATGTTTATTATGTATACTGCTTAGATCGTTTTGTGTTCAAGCAGTTTACAAATTTTTCTAAATAAATGAATAGTTGTGTTGTGCTTCTGGTTTATCTCCAGCCCGTTTACAGTCTGCTCTATGCGTATATTAACAATAAAAGTAGGTTCCTCTGTATTTGTGAACATTGCACCCAATTATAAATAGCCCCAACTCACTGTGTGAAACTTGATTTTCAAGTTCTTTTTTATGATGGAATTCTTTTTTCACAAGCAGAAAAGCACAATGGGGCTCATTCAAATGTGCTTACTCTTTATATTTGCAAATTCAGCATCATATTTTTTTAATAAAGAAGACTAATTTCAGCTCTGATGTGGAATTTTATGATAGCAATTGTGTCTCATGAAAACTTTCTTTGAATAATGACAGGAATAAGAGCATGATCACCTTAGCCAAAAATTGAGAAGTAGACTGTAAAAATGTTTATGGCAATCTATCAAAATTGAGATGGTATATCCAGTAAGAAGCTATACTGGTGGGACCCCTGGTGTTATTTAGCATTTTCATTAATGATTTGGAAGAGAAGGTAAATAGCTTGGTAATTAAATTTATAGAGGATCCTAATTAGAAACTGTTTTAAACATCATTGAGGATAAACTAGTGGTATAATAGGTCCTAAAGGCATTAAGAATGTGGCCATGAAATGAAATTCATCTTGGGAGAATATGCTAATGTATCTGGGCAAAGATATCTGAACTGCAGCCACTCAAAGGGCGGTAATAGTTGAGCTGACAGAGAGCTGAGAAATTGTACCAAAAACAGCTATGAGCAGAGAATCAAACCAAACCTGAATCTGTGCCAAGAATGGAACTGAATTGCTGTTTTTGTCTGGATTCAGAACAAAACCTGAACCATTCTTTGCAAGTTGCCACTGATTCTGCAATGCAATAAAAGGCAACAATTGGATGATCAGACACACTTTATAAATAAATAAATACATTCTGGTCCCCAACCAGAATCAAACATGGGCATGTTTAAGTAATTTCTCTTTCTGTGTGCAATCATTATGCATTTTGAATTGGTTCTGGCTCCCATCTTCCTGAAGGACTGGAAAACAGTGGCAGGGCAAAGAAAGGCTTGGTGTTTTAAGGGTGATGAGCCCAATATGCTACAATGAAAGAGGACAATGTATTAATGAATTCATTTGCTCACCTTGTATCCTGCACCTTCAATATAACTATGCTCACACTGAAAATGAGAGAAACATAAACTCCTAACAATGTTTTAAAAAATTAAGATACAAGATAAAAATCAGCCAATAAGAAGTAACAGCACTTTATATAAGAACAGAGCTAGGTTGCATTCAGACATCATTTTATTCTGTTTTCCTCATGTTTCCTTCCCTAATAATGTCTCAATTTTATCTTATCTTTCACACGACGCAAAAGCAACTTCTTAAATATCTAACAAAATCTAGTGGAAGTTTAAGACTAGTCTCTGTGTTAGTTACTTCCTGAAATATAGTCATTTGCAACCTTGTTAACCTGGAAAATTGTGGGAATTTTGCACTATAATTTCTCTGTGGTTTTGAAGGGTCACACCATGTGATGACATTGGGGGTAGTATTCTGCCAAACAGTTCTTTCCTGCCATTTTCATGAATGAATCATGGGGAAACAGAAGCATGCAAGTGCATAATGAGTGATGACATGTCCAATCACATCAGCAGTTGCGTCAAACCACACCCACTGGCATGAATTACATTTAGCACAATGTGGTGGTAAAAGCCAAAGATCCATAACCCAACAAGTGACGCTGTGTAAGGGAAATATTAGAAACTGGCACAGAAGAACTAATAGTTTCATTAATGCCTGGTACCAAAGTGACATCAAGACAGGCACCTTGGGGAGACTATTCTAAGGTGCAGAAGGTGGTGATCTACAGACAAACATTTGCATTGCTTAGGATTACAGGCCACTTTTATATATTCCCATCACATTGTCATGAAGGCTATTTATAGATATGTCTTTCTGAGATGCTGTTGCAATTTCTGGGAAAACTTGGAATGAATGGTTAATTAATACTTGACTAGATAAATGATACAGTATAATAGAAAACATGGTGTATAAATCAGTCGAGTACTACTTCCTTGATACAGACAAGATGCAATAATTGATCTCTTTTCTTTTATACAATTGTGATAATTTAAGAGATACCATCAACCATATTCTGAAAATGAGTTAATTAAGCATAGTTGCCTTGTAGATGAATGTAAAATTACTGCCGCCTCCTCTTTATTTTTAAATATGTGTCTCAAATGGGGACAGTGTATGAACAGGGAACAGCCAGAGTCAGAAATCAGGTAAATAATCTGTGGGGCAGGCTGGGGAAACTGTGGCCCTCCAGATGCTGCTAGACTACAATTCTCATTAGTCCTGAACCATGTGGTGTGGTTTATGGGAGTCGAATGACATCTTCAGCATCACATGATCCTAATCCCTGCTGCAAAGCAAGGTGAGGTGAGCAGAGATGCATAATGCACAGGAAAAGACCTTGGGCAGAAACCTAGACATGCCCTGGATGAAAGCACATAAAAGCACTGCTATTCCTATCACAGAAACAGGATAGTGATGGAAAAGATTAAAGACCTTAATAAGGACCCATGCACAAGAGAAAGAACAGTGCCTCATTTTCTAAGATTCCTGAAGCCAGATCCTGCTTTCAAGACTGCCTGCCACCCCCCCCCCCCAAAGGAAAGGAAAGGTGGGGAGGCCAATAAGAAATAACAGCAACAGTTTCTTTTTCACATTCCATCCAGTCGATGCACTTGCCACAGGATGTTGTGATGGCAGCTGACCTAGAGGATGTTTTATAAATAACACTCCTATTTTCCCATAAAAAATTACTTGGGTCCTATGATAAGTTAGGCTGGCTCCATCCTATATTTACTAGGGAGTAGGGCTAATTGTATTAATTTGGATGTCCTTATCAGCACATGTATGCATACTGAAAAGTAAGTAAGGTAAAGGTAAAGGACCCCTGGATGGTTAAGTCCAGTCAAAGGCTGTGGTGCTCATCTCGCTTTTCAGACCAACCTTTGTCCATGGACAGCTTTCCCCGTCATGTGGCCAGCATAACTAAACCGCTTCTAGAGCAACGGGACACCGTGACAAGTGCCATTGTGCATGAAAATACCATTTACCTTCCCAACTTAGTGGTACCTATTTATCTACTTCCACTGGCGTGCTTTCGAACTGCTAGGTTGGCAGAAGCTGGGACAGAGCAACAGGAGCTCACATCGTCACACAGATTCAAACTGGTGACCTTCTGATCAGCAAGCCCAAGAGTCTCAGTGGTTTAAACCACAGCGTCACCCACTCCCTTTACTCAGAAGTAAGCTTATGGAAGGGATGATTCCCACCCCTTCCTCCTTCCTGCAACTACCTGCAGCCATGAAAATCCTCTTTCAGAGATACAAGCAAGAGAGAATTCCTAAGCAACATGGAATGGGGCAGAAGGGGAGGAGGAGAAGCTGAGGAACATTACTTTCATGAACTGCCTTATCTTAGGATACAAGTCTGATGTTGGCCGATATCCTCTCCCCCCGAAATGCCCCATCCTAGATTGTGTAAGAATTCCCTCAGTTGTGTTGCAGGCGTTTCCTTGTTTTATGCTTTGAGAAGTGTGTGCAGTCAGAAATCTCACAACCTTAAAAAAAAAAAATCTTGACAGAAGAGGAATGCTTCACCTGTGGACCATACATTGACAATAAGTACTTATTAACTGGGTTACTTAAAATGTTACCTGTGCAAAGGTGTAATGAAGGCAATTTGTGCATCTGACTTACATTTCCGGTTCAGACCAAACTTCAGCTGTGCCATAAGCATTCTCTTGGCAGTTCCCGTAGAGAAAGATGTCACAGTTTATAAAGGAGATGAATGCATTCTTTAGGAGGAAAGGAGATCTTAGCCCAGCAGGCACCTGTCATCACAGTACTTATCACTAACCACAGCTCTTATTGCATGTCCAAGCACAGGGGCAAAGGACAGACTGAATAGAGAAGTCAACTTGTATTTTATCTGAAGAAAGAGCTTTCTTCTTGTTCAAGGTTAAGCCTCAATAATGGGCAATGTGGGGAAAGGTGTACTGTTCGGCCCTCTGCTCTACCATCTGCAAATTAATAAAATATTTAAAAGCTTTATTCTCAAGGGCTCATAAACTCATAACTTTCATAAGTACTCTGTAAAAGGCAGTGGGGGAAAAGAGAGAGAGACAAAAATCAAAGCCCTGCACCAAAAGGTGTCCTTTAAAATGTATCTCCCCTCTAGTCTACTTTAAGGTGGTATTAGAGTTGACTGTAGCAGCAGCAAGATGCACTTCCTCTCGAGGGCTTAAGTGTATTTAATCTCACTAATCCTGAGTATCCCAATGATTCCCCTAAATGTATTTAAGTTATTTACTAGACACATTTAATCTCTAACATCACCATTGCCTCATCACCTGATCACTAGCCATGCTAGCCGGGGGTGGTGGAGGGTTATAGAGCAACCAATATTTGGCGATTCAAGGTTGCTTGTGGAAGGTGGAAGTAGTTGCTTTGTGACAGGACTTTTCTCCCACTCCTAGACATCGAAGCAGAAAGGATTGGCAGTCCCCCAGGCAATGAAGCTGAATAATGTTCTTTGCACCCAGCTGCAACTGATGCCTCATAGGACTGCAGCCCACTGCAACCGTTGCTACAGCAGTACTTTCCTAGTCCATGAACTGAGCCTTTGATCCCATTCCTCAGAACTACTCCATTGACAATGTTGCAAAGAGACTCACTACATGCATTATTCTCTTTGCAAATGATGAATCCAAATGACTGGATATCTGTCCCTCACAGTCATAAAACAAACAAATCCACCAGTACACAGTAGATATGCCAGTAGAGAGTCAAACAGTATTTCTTTGGGTTGCAAAACCTTGACTGTACTGTGCTGAAGAAGTTAAGTAGCCTTTATTTATGTCAGAAGCTCTTGCATACCAATAGTCTTGGGCGTATGGCAAGTTAACACTTTATCCATTTTACTCTGCTAATTTGCCTTTAGTAATTCCATATGGAGCAGATTTGATTTATGGAACATCAATCTTATTTGTTTCTGAATTACCACTACAGTGGTACCTTGGTTCTCAAATGCCTTAGTTGTCGAACAAATCGGTTCCCGAATGCTGCAAACCCGGAAGTAAGTGTTCCAGTTTGTGAACTTTTTTCGGAAGCTGAACATCCAACATGGTTTCTGCTTGAGTGCAGGAAGCTCCTGCAGCCAATTGGAAGCTGCGCCTGGGTTTCCAAACAGTTTCGGCAGTCAAACATACTCCCAAAATGGATTAAGTTTGAGAACCAAGGTACCACTGTATTTGTTTTGATTTTAGAGCGTAATCTATGTTACCAAGGGAGGAGGCATAAAGCCCTGTTGCAGTAGTAAAAGAACTTCTCCTGGCTTTCCCTAGCTGAGTCAGTCCCCAAGTGTGCATATTTGCCTACTCATATTTTGCACCAACTGCCATGTATCTACCTGTGTTCACAGATGTGTGATACTTGAGATCTTATTGCCAGAGTTCATTGCACCATGTGGTGATGATTACACTCCACCTTCAATTTCTTTAATTACTTGGAGAAATTAGCAAGAATTTCTGGGTTGGAATTTGGGTTAAAAATAGGGGGGGATGTTTATTTATTCATAAAATCAAAATGATTGTCAGCATGGCTTTGTGACTTGAAGACCCAAGTACAACTTGGCCACCTCATGAGAAGATAAGAGAAGAGAAGAGAAGAGAAGAGAAGAGAAGAGAAGAGAAGAGAAGAGAAGAGGACGAGATGGTTGGACAGTGTTCTCCAAGCTACTAACATAAGTTTGACCAAACTGCGGGAGGGAGTGGAAGACAGGAGTGCCTGGTGTGCTCTGGTCCATGGGGTCACGAAGAAATGATTAAACAACAATAACACATAGTACCCAAACCCATATTGTCTGGACCATCAGTTTAAGCTTAACATGTTGCTAAGATAGACATAGAGATAGAGATAGAGATAGAGATAGAGATAGAGATAGAGATAGAGATAGAGATAGAGATAGAGGGAAGTGGGATATCTTAATGTAGCCATATAAGGAGTGATACTAGAGAGTAGTGGTATGAATCTGGCAGGCTAAAATGGAGGGTTAAATACCCGAGGGCAAAGCTCAAATGCAAGTGACATGGTTTTGCCACAAGGGGTTTCTGCAAGGCTGGAAAGATAGATTTAAGAAGAGGAGGAGGAGGTAGAGAGAAATGATAATCTAATTCAGGGAAGGAACTGATTTCCAAGTTTCAGTTTGACACAACAGTAGGTTGTGAAGCAGGGTTCTTGAAATGGCTAAGCTCAAGTCTAGCAGTCTGCTTCTCAATATATGCAGACTGTGGCTAGCTAGGTAGCTAGGTCTTGTGCTTCATCTAGTTATTTCAAGAATTCAGCAACCATCCTGGGGGGGGGGGGACCACTTGACTTGCTACATACAATCTGTAAATTCTCATGTAAATCAATATATTTTACAATTCAGTTATAATATATACATATTAATGCATATTATTTACAATGCAAAAGGGGAAAATTGGTAGTGATATAGCTCCAAAAATTCATGGGAAAACAGCTGGAGGATTATTTTTCTTCCCTTGCATGCTTTAGAGAGATTAATATCCAAATTTTTAAACACTTTAATTAACCATTCTTCATTATCAGTCATTTTATTTAGATCTTTCTTCAGTTCTTACTGACATTTTGTGGCTATTGACAATTTGCTTATCCTAGGAGTTGTGAAAACTCCTTTACTTGTTCTTCATCTGCCCTGTGTCATTGGATTAAATCCTATATAAATTACATCCATAAAGTTTTATATGAAGTTATGATTAGCTAAATGTTTTAGTTATCCCTTGACTCATTTGGATACATACTACGTCATGAGCATAAGGGGAATCTCGGAGGATTAAAATAATGGAAAATAGGGCCCTGGTGCTGAAAGGTACTTTTTCTTCTTATTAATTGCATGCATTAGTAAGATCTAATATACTCAGCCTCTAGGTACACTTAGCTAAATGGAAATTATTTAGTTCCAAAATGGTAGTTATTAATGCCAAAGAGGAATGCTTAACTATGTCCCCTTAATATAAGTGAGTTCTCTTGCTACCTATAGCAAAGGAGGATTGTTCTTTATTACCCTATTAATTAACCTTCCATCCCACAGAGAAAACAGCCATATTAATCTCTTGATACTGAAATCTTTTCAAATATGGTTACCTCATGGTCACTGAAAATTAGAGTAGAAGGAAATAGGTAGCTATTAAACACTAAAGCTGCACTCCTGTACATACTTACATCAAAGTAAGTCTCACTGAACGTAGGACTTTTTTTCTGATTACGCATGCTGAGCATTAAAATGTTAGCAAGGGTAGATAAATATCTTAACTTCAGTTTTTCTCATTTTCTTCGTCTCAGTTTTGGATTATTATTTTTTTTCATGCTCATCAAAATTTGGCGAGGGGGTCAGTGAGCAGATCAAGCAAGTTGATGCTCCTCAACTCCTGTGTTTGCATCTGCTTAGATTTTTTAAAAAATGAAGTTGTGACATACAAAACAAACCATTTAATTTGCCTCATATTGTCCTATTCCCATCCCTGCCAGCCAAGGAAATCTATTTGGGATAAGGCAATGCACATTGCTCTGATGCTGCAACATTTGATTAATAGTGGGGAGGAACAATTCAGCCTAAAAATGTGCTTTCCCCCCAGCAACCAGAGCAGCAGCCCTTTCTCTGCTCTTCATCTATGTTAACAGCAGATGAAGCACATAAAGTACATCACACATTATTATAGCAAAGGAGAGATTGGCTACTAGGAAATCAGGGACAAATGAGAGAGGGCAGTTGATCTAAAAACATGGTCAGGAATGGTGGGATGAGCACATCTAGAGGACACAAGGTTTTCTTTTTATCATCTTTTTATCTGAAGTAACCTTTTTTTAAAAAAAAAGTGAGAGCGGCTTATGGCATGTAAGCATGCTGCATTGTTTTGCTTCATTCCCTCCATATTAGTTAAATTAAGTTTCTGAATATTCTCAAGCTCAATTTTCTTTGAATGCTCCATAGTCTAATATTGGATGCACAATCAAATCAGTATAAATTATACCCTCTGATGTCTGGGTGCTCTCAATTCTCTTTACCTTAGGGTGCCGTAATTTGTTCTTTCACTGGAGTTAAAACTATATCATTCCTGACTGTGTAGATAACAGCACACAGGCAATGTCATGCTGTTCAAATAAAAGGATAACCTACATGGTGTTTCCATGCTCTGTTATTTGACTTTCACAACATAAAAGTTGATTCTGGGTAAACAGGATTAAATTTCCTCTTTTGTGCTTGTGGATGAGAGAAGTCAATTAAATCTAGTTCAGATTGCGCCATGAGAGATTCTGCTTCTGACTGGCCTTCCCTTATATGGGTATCATCAGTGATGAAGGGAAGCCCCTATGCACATATCTTACTTTACAATATGGTGACCTTTGTGAATTCCAGACTCTTTTCCAATAACTACTTGACTAGCACAAGTCGTTAGTCATATGTAGACCACAGTTTGAGAATGCATGCCCTGTGCAATGTATGGTAATCCCTATTCTGCACACCCAACATTACTAGAGCAGGATTTGCTAGATGTCGTGCACAAGGTAGCCTCATCCTCAAAAGTTGGCTGCAACAGAAGGGGTCGGATACCTGAGCCCATTTTCCGTCAGGAGGAAATTGCCACTTTTTATGGACAGAGTGCTTCATTTTCACTTAGCCTCACAGACAAATGCGGGGGGGGGGGGGGAGGTACTACATGTCGTTTTGAATTTCATCCGCACCATGCATAGGTTTGGTCAGAGTCTGATCAGGGTCTACATGGGAGACTGCCTTGAGCTTCATTGTGGAAGAATAAATGCACGAAATAATAAATAGAAAGCCACATAGGTAGTGGTTCGTCACTCTGGCCAGCACACTTCTTCAACAAAGATACTGGCTCTGCGCCATGGGGCCCATCCCCTTAAAGGTGTTTATAACCTCATTTTTAGATCCTTCCATTTCCTTTCCAGAGTCTGTATGCCTCTTCAATCTGTTTTGCCAAGCTGCAAGAGGTTCTTTTGGATTCAGGATGGCAATTGAAGAAATACCAAGCATGCAATGCTTTATTTGTTAGCAAAGTCACTTCCTCTCAAGGCCTCTCCTTCTGATGGTCGGTGTTAAGATCCTCTGGCATAGAGTACATGTGGATACATCCTTTCGAGGAGTGAACTGGGTATAGAAATGTACTATGTCATGAGAAAGGGTTGTGAGCTTCTAGTGAAATCATAGCATGAGAGAATAGCGTGATGGGGTGGTGGGCTTTCCTTCAAGGCCATTGAGATATAGTATAGGACAGCTACCAGGAATCTTAGGTGCATGTGGTTAGCTCACCACCTCTGCACTATGTCCCTTGGCTATTAGCCAGTCCTTTGAAGTGAAATGTTGGCTTTGCAAGTAAGCAAACATGGAGGTGGGGATATTTGTGACTTCATTTAAGACACTAAAGATGTATATAAGCCCTTCCTTGGTGGGGATACCAACACAGACCTTAAGAAACTGGCAGCAGTAGCGGACTTTGGGCTCTCAAATTTCAATGCCACCCTGTGCAACACTAAAATTTGGTGCCCCCCGCTTCTCACGCTCCATTCTACAGCATTGATGTGGTACCCCCTGCAGTGTGGCACCCAGGGCAGCCAAACCAGTCGCCCTACCCTAAAACCACCTCTGGGGACAGAGTGAGAGGATTTGACTTGACTATCAGGTGTTTGGCATTGTTACTAAGGAGCAGATTTCCCAGCAACTCAAAAGTCCATAAGATATCAACTTATCTGTATCAACTTATCTGTGCTATATATTTTCATCTAACAAATAAAATCTGTTAAAGCGCATGTTTCTTTTATGTCTAAAAGCACCCCTTCCCTTTGGCAAGACACCACCCTCCTTTCTCATTTATTTCCCTGCCCCTCTTTTCACATACAGACTATTTATCACATGGTTAGGGTTGATCCTACGAAGCATCGTTCTCCACTCCAACATCACACTTCCTGGGCAGCTGCTAATGCTGTACATTTGCTGCATGCTGGGAAAATCATTAGTTTCTGAATTTTTGCTTGTTAGGCAGCTGTTAGAGGCACAAGAGGTGAGTCAGGAAGGGGGGCAGGCAAGCCCTCCTTTCACTATATAGACAATCATGTGAAATAGTTTTGTTTCACGTCTCAGTTTATTACACTCCGCTACCATAATTGTCGGGCTATCAGACAAAACTGGCATTTGGGAAGGTAATACCAGTTATTTGTCTGGTGTGCCATATCCTGCAGATCAAAGAATGGAGCTTCCTGGTAGGGT
Source organism: Podarcis erhardii (assembly GCF_964252035.2). Classification (NCBI taxonomy): domain Eukaryota; kingdom Metazoa; phylum Chordata; class Lepidosauria; order Squamata; family Lacertidae; genus Podarcis; species Podarcis erhardii. The sequence goes on along the minus strand of NC_138508.1, from coordinate 49,896,350 downwards.
GCATTAGCAACTCCATTTCATGTCTGATTGTGGTGAGCTGCTCACATTTTCTGCAGATTAGAAAGAGAAATCAGACATAAGAGGTCTTTCTCGTATTTTTGAACTCCTCGGGCAAAAATCAAGGCTAAAGTTGTTCTTGAAAGGAAGGGGGAAAACCCTCAGTTTGTGAAAACTTTCCCCATCCCTTACACAAAGCAAACAAAAATAGCTAGGATTATATAGGCTACTATTTTATTTAAGGAACATGGCAATAGCATTCTAGTTATACATAGCCTGCATAAACCTGCCACCTAATAAAATAATCACAAAGGGTTTCTTTAAGGAATAAGTTATTTGTTATCATTCTAGTATTTCTTACCTGTCCTTCACCCTCAGTGTGGTATAGTGTTTGGAGTGTTGGATGAGCACCTGGGAAACCAAGGTGTAACCTCCTTCCAAAGGAGAAATAACACTCAGCTTTTCAGAAGGTTGGTCAAAACTTTCTTTCACCTGGCATTCAAACTGGGCTGATGCAGTGGCTATCCTCATGTTGCTATCTTTATGACGATTCCATTAACAGTGGAATTAATATAGATTTTAGTTCGTTGGTTTTGTGTTTTGTATTTAAACAGTACCCTCTTTTCTTTGTCACAAATCGCCACAATTTTTCCTCACTTGCCTTCCATGATGCAAGACATACTTCATGAATAACACCTAAAATCCTCAATATACTGAAAACCCTGAAGCAATTCTATTGCAATTCTACCACCGAATCATATGAAAAACAAACAATGCATATAGAGATTCACTATTCTACTAAACTCAGTAAATAGGTAATGCATCCAGATCATTCCCCATTAAAACTGAGACCTTCACTGAGGAAATAAACAGATCAAAACATGACCGATAAAGCCAACTCAATAGAGTATTTTAACTGCCACCATGTATTTCTCCACTGGCAAATCATAGCATAAACTTGAATTTAAGAATAGCTCCCTAAAATCTATTTATAGACCTTAGATATTATGGAGTGACCCTTACTAACAGTACCAGTTCAAAAGACTGAGACTAGTGCCAACCAAATTTGCAGCATTCCTCATAATACACATGTGAATTTTAGCTGGGTGGATACAATTATAACAAATAAATAAAAAGATTGAAGTCCATAGTTTCCTGGCTCTAGTCTCAGTTTCTATCACTTTCCAGAACCATGATTATCTTGTAATAACACAACAACAGTGATAAGTTGGCTGTGTAAAATGGTTGTCGCACTTTAGCACAATTTCAATAAGATGCCATCAATGGATGCAAGCTAAACAAACAATGTGTTTATTGCCTGATAACTATTACCTCGATAAAATTTGTAAACTGGCCATCTGAAATGAGGAGCATTTATCTCTCTGATGTTCAATGCAAATCCTCAAACGTGGAACAAAATAAGGAACAGCATAATCATCTTCAACCATTTGGTTTCAATATTGGGAAAATTACATCGGCATGAAGTGCAAATGTAACATCTCTGAATAAGAAGTGAGGGAAGAACAAATCTGTCATGTGGGGATTCTCATTTTTAGGCTCACTTTACCTATACATTTGTGTATACATTGTTTGGAGAACTACATTGCAAAATTCAGAAAAGTGCAAATTTCAAAGGAGGGTGGTGTTTCATTCACCACCAGGCCAAAATAGTCTTCTTTTTCCACCAGGCCTTTGGCTAATTAAGCAATATATTTTTATAAACTTTTTTTAAAACTTCTGGAGGTGGGTGGTGGTGTTATTTTTGTTTGTTATGATACAGATGAAGGACACCATAGAAATTTAATAAATACTACTACATTGTTTTAGAAAATATGGATTAAGCAGGTTTGCCTTTTAGTTTTAACTACCATGCACTATTTCCCTATAACTCAAAGGATAGTGCTGTGTATTTCCCATAGGAATCTAAGAGGAAAGTTAGAGAACCCGGCCAGTATTGAAAACCGTATCAGAGAAGTATGAGTCAACCCAAAAACTGATTTACAGGCAATTTTTATGCATGTTTGTACAAGGGCACCTACTTCTAAGGAAGTGTGCATAGAATAGCTAGCTTACTAATGTACTAATGTGCAATAATAGTTATATGGAGAAGATGGTCATCCTTTTTTTGCAGGCAGGAGGCAATCACCATTAATTCTTATGGTCCTGCATAATTGTGCACAATGGCCATGTGCAATGGCCCACTAGTTCTTCTAGAAGGAAAGAGACAGTCATTAGACTTTTTTCCCTGCCAGAGTTAATAATATTTAATAAATTCAAAATGCCTCTAAATTAGTTGAAGAAACTTATGATTAGATATTTTCCCCTGGTGTAATGGATTACAAATTCTTGCTTGGGGCAATGAAGGTGATTTCACACAGATTACAGTCATTCAAATTACTTCCTTTATATATATATTATATACAGAGAGAGAGCGCTCTAAAGTCGGGAAATAAAATAATTACAAATATTAATGTTGTTAAGAAAATGAAGAGTAATTTACATGGATTTTTGGGTCATGCATACATGCAAAGATTAAAGTAATAAGGGACTATTTTCCTTGGGTGGTGCTTTCTACATTTCCTGAACAAGTTACTTAGTGCAATTTTGAAATCCTGCACAGGTTCAGTGTGTGCATCAATAAAGAGGATGACCCAGTATATTAAAATCACCAGGCATTCATATAATACTACTGCTGCTCTAGTTCACTCTGTATGGGCAATTCAAATGACTAGTTTGAAAAGGAATTTTCAATATTGTTTTGTTCATATGGATACCTTAACATGGGAGACTACTTCTGTGATTGCAAATTTATGAAAATTGTATTAACTTTCCATTAGACCACATGATATGTGATTAGACATCTCAGGTAGGAATATGTCAGTATAGAGATAATCTTTCTATGCCAGTTGTTTAGTGCATGGTATGAGGAAGGAGTACAGGGAAAGGAAGAGAGAACAAACAAGTTTATCTTCTAGTTCACAGAAGGGAGGGAACATCTGAACACTTTTCCAATATCCTCAGCCTTCATTTTGGATGATAATCATAACAGCAGCAACACAACATCATTCCACAACTATTGGCTATGCAGACTGGGGTCAGTGGCAATTATAATCCAAAACATCTGGAGGGCATCAGATTGGGGAAGACTGTTATAAACTGAGATAAAGAGAAGGTGAATATTTAATATATACACATACATATGTGTATGTTTACCACCTTTCATCAAAATACCACAGAGCAGTATACAGTATCAAATGTAAGAAACAATATAACTACATAACATAATATTCATGTAATACAAAAATTAAAAGTTATGTATATGTAATTCAAATAATGTGACATACACAGTAATAAGTAATACATAATGGTGATTAAGAATGAGCAATGCATACATATCCTGTAAAAGGGATGTTTCACTCATCTGAAGTCCTTTGCAATTATAAACCATTTCACTCCCCCATCATTCTGCAAGTCCAAAGATGCTGAAGAAAGGAGAGCAGGGATCTAGTGTAGCAAAGTATGGTGAGATTAAGGACCCATAAACTGTGCAGAATGTCAGACAGATTTGCCATTTTATAGCTGAGAGATTCTATGTGCCTGTTGCCAGTAGTCAAGTTTCTCAGATGTGTTGCTAGGGCCTCTGGGCTACCCAATAGCTTCGATTCTTTAGCACACATTCTTCTTTGTTTCTTGGACTGTTTGTAAAAACATAGTATCCCTTTAAAAGTTGACTCTGTGTGTGTGTGCCTTTTTCTATCAGTTCTTTTTGGATGATCCTTCTGCTATCAATGCATAATGATGACAGCTGCTACTAACAACTGAATGCTCTTCAAAGGCAAGGGCCTAGCTGTACTGTTTCCATTGTTTTTCTTAGAAATCAGATCCTTGAGTTCGTCATCTGCCACTACTTAGTCCATCATACCTTATCTAAAAAGCACAGGAATTGAGCTCTCAGAGAACCATAATGTTCATTCACTTCTATCAGGTTGAAAGTGTAAGGAAGAATGTCACAAGTGTTATTGTACTAGCTAGGAGACTGAGTTATGAATCAGAAAGTCTGTAGTTGAAATTTTGTATCTGCTATGGATTCACTAGATGGCCTTAGACAAATCTCTCTCACACAGTCTCTGCCCTGCATCTGCAATATGGGGGATACTGACACCAATTTATCTTATATGACTGTTGTAAAGATTATGTGAAACATGCTGAACATGTGAAAGTGCTGTACCAGTGCTTATTATCATTACCACCACTGCACAAGTAGATGACTTAAGGATTCTGTGCAAAAAGATGCCAAAGACTCATTGAATCATAGAGGTGGAAGGGACCTTGCAGGCCATGTGTTCCAATTCCCTGCTCAGTGCAGAATCTTCAATACAAGAATGACAACTACCAATAGCTGCCTAGCATCTGCTTAAATGCTGCAGCAAATGAAAGTCTTCTACCCCCCTCCCCAAGCAGTCTGTCAATAGTAGTTTCTCATAAGTTTAACTAAAATACATTTCCCTGAAATTTACACCCATTGATTCTAGGCTGGCGCTCTGGAGCAGCGAAGAATGAGCTTATCCAGTTTTCTGCTTGTCACTCTGAGGGTTTTCCCAGTGGAAGTAGCAGGACAAACAGAAAACTGCTTGTACCCATGCCTAGAAAGCACAAGACAAGCAGGAAACTTCTCAGACCCGTTCTTTCTAGGCATAAGACAAGCAGAAGGGTGGATGAGCCTCAAGTCTGTACCACTGACTGACTGACAGCACATTGTATATTTTAAGGTGGCTATTGTGTCCCTGCTTCATCTGCACTTCTCCTGGCAAACATGCCAACTTCTTTCAGCCACTCCTTGCAGGACATGGTTTCACTATCCTGATCATCTAGGATGTTCATGAATCAAAACAGTTGGTTGTTGCCCCTTTAATATGCTTTCTCTTGTTTCAAATAGTTTTTGATCTCTCTTTTTATTTTTTTTACCCTACTGTTCTCATTGGTTCAGAGTGAGGAATAACTTCTGGCAAACCTGCCATGTGATACTATGCAAGCAATAAGGCACCATACCGGAAACATTGTAAATTATTTTCTAATGCACATACACATTGCTATTTTGGGTGCTGAGCCTCATACTGATAATTTTTCACACAGAGGAATGAAGATGGAGATGGCAGAAAGGAAAAGAAAAGGTATTGAAAATGGAAATGGGGGTTGAATTTTAAAGCTGGAAAAAATTAACACAGAAAAATAGTAAGAAGTTCAGCTTGTTCCTAGTGTTGGTACCGTTCATGAAAAAGCCCCCGTTTCCCTTTTCTCCAGAAAATTTAAATGTGGGCAATAGCTTCAAGTGGAAGAGATCCTCCTTTTTTCCCTCAGTGTATCTATCACTCCTCCATTGTAAATGGCTGAATCATTTTAGCATCAGTACTGAAAATGCTTCCATAAGCACGGAAATTAGATTTTACTCTTAGCCATCTGTAAGCAACTAAATCCTCGTCTCCTTAAGGTATTCTGTAAAGTTTGTGCTTTAAGAATAACATCAAACACCCATTTGACAGGAATTACATGCTCCGTTGTTTTAAATGGATTCTTTTTAAATGTCCTGAGACTGAGAGCAACAAATTAGTCTGTTCCTTCAAATTTAACCTCTAGATTTAAAACTTCATCTTTTACATTGTTCTAATAATCTAAGTATTCATCAAGCAGTTATGTTTAAAGCCAGCTGAAAAACAACTCATTTTCTATCAACATTAAATTACAGAACCTTAAAATATCATTTTCCACTCTTACACATAATAGAAAATACTTAGATCTTTCTTTCTGTTTTATTCATCTGCACAGCTGAGTAGTCTCCGTGTAAAATTGATTGCCTGGTCAATGATGCATCTCCTAATCTTTGACATATTCTTTAGAGATACCATCCCCTGCAGGTATAACATATCCTCATGTCTGAGAGTTGTCTCTAGAATGCTGGGAGGGTATTAAAAACCATTTTATTGATGTCCTAGATGCTTCAAAAACTGTACTCTCTGTCCAAAACTAAAATACAAGTTAGCCCATAAACCCTGTTACCTGAAGACATATATCGGCCAAAGTGACAGCATTGTTTTACATTTAGAAGAATACCAAGGCACTGATAAAGCAGTGGAAGTGACTGATATCCATGTGCTTTTCTCTCTCTCTTTTTACCCCTGCCCTCCCCAAAATATATAGAAATAGTAACAGAACTCTGGATCTTATTACAGACAGTATAGTGCATTCTCAAAGATAAGAGCTCAGGCTCACCTTAGTAAAGCTAGGTTTAAAATCTATGCAACATCAATAGATCTAAAGGCCAGCCATGTTATTTAAACTTATGTGAATATTAAATATAGTATCCATGTATGTGTATACATTTTGGGGTGTGTTTTTAGCCCACTAATTTAAGTTATTGAATACTTCATTTGTTTTGTTGCCCATCTGTTAAAATCACATTAGTTTCACTATCCATTGTTTAAGGCCACATTAATTTTTATTACAAATGTTCATCTTTCTTGTGTTTTCCTTTGCTTTCCTTATGATTTGCCTGTGGTAGTGGTGGCAGAAATACTCTGAGTGGCTATCATTTTATGTCCCCCAGAATGACCCAGACATTACGTCATTCCAAGGCATTCTGGGGGAAATGGCAAGAGTGATCTTCAGAGTGGTTTAACTGTCAAGCCCTCTTCTCAGAAAATGTTTCCGAGCACAATGCAAAGTGTTGGTGCTGACCTTTAAAGCCCTAAACGGCCTCGGTCCTGTATGCCTGAAGGAGCGTCTCCACCCCCATTGTTCAGCCCAGACACTGAGATCCAGTGCTGAGGGCCTTCTGGTGGTTCCCTCACTGATAGAAGTGAGGTTACAGGGAACCAGGCAGAGGGCCTTCTCAGTAGTGGTGCCCACCCTGTGGAACACCCTCCCTTCAGATGTGAAGGAAATAAGTAGCTATCCTATTTTTAAAAGACATCTGAAGGTAGCCCTGTTCAGGGAAGTTTTTAATATTTAACGCTGTATTGTTTTTAATACTTGATTGGGAGCTGCCCAGAGTGGCTGGGGAAACTCAGCCAGATGGGCAGGGTATAAATAATAAATTAATTTATTATTATTATTATTATTATTATTATTATTATTATTATTATTGAAATTGTAGTTCTGTGAGGGGAATAGACGTCTCTTAACAACTCTCAGCACCATTAACACATTAAAGTTCCCAGGATTCTTTGGGGGAAGCCATGACTGTTTAAAGTGTTGTGATACTACAGTAATTTAAATGTATAATACAGAAGGTACCTAAGTCTCTTAGCCACCACAGAATCCTCTTGCATTATTCTTGGCATTTGTTTTACACCAAATGAAATTTGAACCAAATGCCCCCCATGTCACAGTGCAACATTAAGGGCGCAGTGCTTGCCAGTTTTTTCTTTATTATTAAATAAAAACAAAATCTCAAAAAATAAATAAATCCTGAAGCTGTTCACATAATGAAATCCGAACAAAATGCACTAGAGAAAGAGTTTCTTTTTTAAAAAAAAAACACATAATTCACAGTACTCACGGGTAATGTTACTAATAATCAGGAAAATGTCCAGACAAACTGATATGTTTAAGCTGTTGATTGGCACACTCCATGGTCAATGTCCATCTAAACTCATCTGGGAGATCATTCCAAATGGTGGGTGCCACCACAGAGGTGCTCCTCTATACTGCTGCCAGAGAAACAGATATAGATAATGACTACAGTATAACACAGGGGTCTCCAAGCTTTCCTTGCTTCAGGCCAGTGTCTCCAGCGATGATTGCGTGGTGGGCCAGAGGCTGGGGGAGCACACGCACGGTATTTCCGGTGCACATCCAGGTCGGAGAAGTCCCGTGGGCATGCGCACAAGCTATTTCCGGTGCTCCTTCCGACCCAGAAGTGGGTCCCCACGCCTCACCGGTAAGAGCGGGCAGTGGCAAGGGTCATCACGGGCCAGATAAACAAGTCGCTTGGGCCTTATCTGGCCCCCAGGCCATAGGTTAGTGACCCCTGGTATAACAGCTTTCATTTGACTTTCTCAACAGAAGTCAGAACTGCAATACAGACGCACTGCTTCAAACTAATTGTCACAATGGACTTATCCCATGCAGGACACTTGGAATAGTGCTCCTTCCTGGCAACAGAGTGACAACTCACTTCATAATTAGGGCATGTCACGCTACATGCCATGCATATGCAGAACAACAGATGCTAGACGGAAATTGTTTCCAGAGGCCATTTTTAATGAAATGTTGTTGCGTGCTTCTTCTTCTTTTTTTTTTTTTTGTCACTGAGGGAAATTAACCTGTGCCAATAGAGAATTCGGCTAATTAATTTGGGGTGCAGGAATGGTTAATGACCACCTGTTGCCCTTTGAGAGATAGATACCCTTCCTTGATGAAATGTAGTTGTTCCATAAGCTGAATTTGTAAGCTACTAAATTTGGATAACTACCTCTTTGAATGAGATAACTTCAGAAGCTTCAGAAGCATGTGGGATTTTTTGAACTGCTATTCATGGGATGTATTTCTAGTCCTAAATCATTAATCTTTAATGTGATAATAAATACTGATTATGTATATGCTTCGCTTCCTCTTAGGTGTTACATTATGCTTTCGAAAGCAAAACATGAATGCCTCAGGATTAGAAAACAAATGTCTGAATTGGTTAATTTCTCTATAAACATAAATCAGCAGTATTAAGTTTAGCGCAACTTGCATGGTGTGACTGTATACTGTGTATATCTAGGTCAAACTTTTTACAAAATATTCTTGTGCTGGTTTGGTCATCATTCAAGGCCTTATTTATCCTCGGCTCACCATTTTTAGCTTAAACACCATTATTATTTCACTTTAACTTGCTTATTGAAAAATAACACTCAACATCTGTTGGCTTGCAGGAACTGCCTAAGTTTGTACACTACTTTAAAGAACTGATAATTTTCTGTTTTGATTATGATGAAGATGAGAACATTTATGATATAGGATTCCATAATATGAACTACAGAAAGCCTCATAACTAATCAAAGCCAATAGTCTGGGCTGGGTTTTTTGGGGGGTGGGTGGCTATTAAATTACACAAGAACTGTGAATGCAGGTGAAATATTTTCTAGAATCCTCCCATATTTTACATTATTATGTAATTGTCTACCTATTTCTACCATTGTATGTAATCCATTTGTTGTGGTCATCAGGTAACTACTGTAGAACTTCCCTCTGTTTTTTAGCCATAGCTATTAGAAACATCTATTATAAATGAAGCAGAGCTATTTTGCAGTCATTTTGAAAAATACAACTTGAATAACATATTGTACAGATCTGGTCAGAAAATCAATGGGAGGATTAACCTTTCTCTCTAGTCTTATTTAGACTGCAGTCCTACACTTACATGGGAGTAAATTGCATCGAACTCCTAGACACACATAGGATTGCAGTGGTAGTCTACCTCTCCCTCATTTTAGCATTCATTTGTTGAACACTAGGCTATTTTCATCCTCCCCCTTGTTTTCAAGAAATGTAATAGCCTCTCATTAAGCCAAGCTGGAAGTACACGCCTCCCTTTGCACCTTCTGCACAGAGAGTAATTGTTCAAATATTAACATGCCCTTCCTATACCTTCTCTTATCCCTGTGTGAATAAGGCCTGCTTATTCAACCTTAAGACAGAGTAAGTTTCCAGAGTGTAAAAAATGGCTCTATAGCTTTAGGTGAGACGTTAAATCACCCAGTAATTTAAGCATGAAGAAAGATCTTCAGGGCAAAGTGCTCATTAGAAGCAGCTTTCCTCCTCAGCAGATCAGCACATCGTGTTCTAGTTGATGGAAACTACTCTTCTCCTTTCCAAACTAACCAGTGTTTCTACATTATAGTCATTATTAATGACATTTTGACTTCTTCCACCTTGGACAATATAAAAGATAAGCGACTTGGCTTTTAAGAATGCCAAGCCTTTCAAACGCCTACTGACAGAAATGGGAGCTGCAGGTACACAGAAAACCAAGTCGTGCATGGCAGCGTTTTTCTGCATCAAAAAGTTTAACTTTTTGAAACAGCACTTATGCCCCAGTCTTTTGTCTTTTTCTTGTGGGTTCTGACCAAAGCAACAGATGAACAAAGGAGATAGAAGAAATCGCAGATGATTCTGAAGCAAGGAGCCATGCTTCCAAAAAGAGAAGAGACAAGGGGACAACAACTCAGAGGACAGCCAGGCTATTGGCCGGTTGAAATAAAGTTGTCAGGTGTAATATGTCAGAATGGGAGCCAAATGGATCTTCCAGGTCAGTTAGGTCTGCACTGAACTGTTCAAGACCAAGTCAGGTTCAAGTGCACTCCCAAAGTGGATATCTAGTTTTTAAGGAAAGTTGAACTCCTATCCCTGTATCAGCAGTGCTACTGGATAGTGACACTTCTGCCTTGTATAGATTGAGGCTAAGTACACACAACATGTGTTGTTATGTAGTATTGTACTAGTAACATCAAGACTGAATTACTGTAATATGCTCTATTTTGGGCTACCCTTGGGCCCGATCTGGAGGTTCCAGCTGGTGCAAAACACAGTGACTAGATTATTGATGAGCACAGTCTAACATCAACATTGGCTATCCATATACTGCTGGGCCTGGTTCAGACTTCTTGAATTAATTTACAATACTCTTGACAACTTGCAACCTGCATACCTCAGGACTACCTGAACCCTTATATCTCTGCTTCATCACTGAGATCAAATCATTATTAGTGGTCCCCCATGGCTCAGATACATGACTTGTATTCACAAGGAGTTGTATGTTCAACTTCCAGTTGAGGTGAGACAGGCCCCTCCCTTTGGAACTTATGGCATTTACGTAAGATTTATTTTACTCCAGCATGCTTTTTAATTGAATTCTGATATCACAGTCTTAACTCGTTTTAGTCTTATTGTATGGGGTCTTCTGTACACCAGTTAGAGACCACTGTGATTAAGTGGTATACAAATTGTTTAATAAAATAAAATTTTATTCTCAACTCAATGAAGACTGAGTACTTGTTTGTTTCTACATCGCCTACACACAATCTGAATCTATTGCATTAAAAAAAAAAATGCCCCTGAAAAATGCTTCTTGAAAAACTGGCTTCATTCCAAAAATAAAAGCTCATTGCAGAATGATTTTTGATAACCCAGCAGTATGCCCATTTGTAAACAAATGAGAGCAAGTGTAGGTGGTCCCAGCAATGTGTGGATGTATCCACTCCCACCCAATTACTTTGTTGGTGGGCAGATACCAAGATCACAATTATCACTTCATTCATCATTCACCCATGGCTTGTGTAGGGAGTATAATCAACAGACCATCCATAAATGAGATCAGGCAATCTGGAGTATGACAGAAAGAAAAGTAGTAGCATACCTCAAAAATGCTGCACAATCTGCCCCCCCCCCCCGTGTTTTGATCATTATGGGGGGACAAAGTGGGACTACAGGGATACAATAAATCAATGGGAAAGGTATGAGAGAGAATTACCCCAGTACTTGTCTCTATACAGATTACAGTATTGATTGATTTAATTCAGATATTGGAAGAGCAGTTCAAGTGGGGAAAACAGTGCAGAAAGCTTTTTATTCTGCTTCAGCAGTTATGAGCAATTGAGATTTCCATCTCTTGGTTATTGGCAGCTAATAATGCCTGTGGGAGGGACAGGTCTCGCCACAGCTGTTGTGACTGTCAGGAGCCATTTGGAATATGTCAAAAGAATGGAAGTAGTATTGCCTGAAAATGGCAATTCATAAGACATGTTACCAGGAAGAGAGTACAGAAATGGAGAGAGAAAAGAGAGAAGCAATGCGGAGGTTGGCTGTTATTTTTGTGGGGGTCCTAGTCCTGAGATAGCAACACTTTCTTGTGGTAAGCTTCCTGGCTCTTCATCAAGCTCAGCAGGTTTCCCTAACATGAACGATGGAAGGCATCATCAGTCATCAAAGCAGAAGCTGTTTTTCTGGAATCACATTCCAATTAAATTAGACAAGAACTGTGAATACAGGTGAAATGTTTTCTTGAATTTTCCCATGTTTTACATTCTTGTTATCAACCCCATAGATATCTATGAACATCAGATGTTGAGTATTAGGGGTGCAGAATTTGGATTTCATTAGCACAGAATTTGAAACAGATAATTTGGAGAACAAAGTATGGACAGTTACAGATAGGTAGCCGTGTTGGTCTGCCATAGTTAAAACAAAACAAATTCCTTCCAGTAGCACCTTAAAGACCAACTAAGTCAGTTCTTGGTATGAGCTTATCTGAAGAAGTGTGCATGCACACGAAAGCTCATACCAAGAACTGACTTAGTTGGTCTTTAAGGTGCTACTGGAAGGAATTTGTTTTGTTTAAAGTATGGACAGTCTTACAAGTTCTTAACACATCTTTTCTTTCATAAAAGACTTTAACCAATGCAAAACAAACAAACACCTGCAGCTATGAACACCCATGTTTCTCAGCAAGCCAACTATTTTCTTAATGTGTCACTTTTTGTTAACACCCTCAGTTCAAGTGTCCTTCCATTTCTAATATTTGAAAAATAATTATGTGAGTTGTGGAGCAAGTGTAGGATAACGAGGTTTTTCTCCCTTTCTCATAATACTAGTGGTGCTGTGATTTAAGGGCAGACAGGGACATTAGTAGTTCACATTCATCTGAAAATGGCTAAGGGAACCCTGAGATGTGTATGGGTGGATGAGCTGGGTCAAGTGGATGTGATCCATCTGTGCCTGCTTGGCTACTCAGTGAAGCACCAACATAGACTGAATGGACTGGGTGTGCATTGCTCTGGTCCTTAAATCCTCATTTCCTTCACTAAGAGATTCTCTGTCCTAGGACAGGTTTGATACTACCTTCTACCTTCATTTTGCAATTTCAGGTTACTTGCCACACCAGAACAAAATTAGCATTCACACCTGCCTGTCTCCCAATTAAAGAAGGGGCAACTACATGATGCCCTCTCCATCCAGTACGTTTCCGAGCACAATTCAAAGTGCTGGTGTTGACCTTTAAAGCCCTAAACGGCCTCGGTCCAGTATACCTGAAGGAGCGTCTCCACCCCCATCGTTCTGCCCGGACGCTGAGGTCCAGCGCCGAGGGCCTTCTGGCGGTTCCCTCATTACGAGAAGCAAAGCTACAGGGAACCAGGCAGAGGGCCTTCTCGGTAGTGGCACCCGCCTTGTGGAACGCCCTCCCATCAGATGTCAAAGCGATAAATAACTACCTGACATTCAGAAGACATCTTAAGGCAGCCCTGTTCAGGGAAGTTTTTAATCTGTGATATTTAATGTATTTCTGGTTTTTATGGAAGCCGCCCAGAGTGGCTGGGGAAACCCAGCCAGATGGGCGGGGTACAAATAAAAAATTATTATTATTATTATTATTATTATTATTATTATTATTATTATTATTATTATCCTAGTATTGTCCAGATCTTTCCCCATTTAAATACAGTCCCCCCCCAATCCTTAGAAAGCCCCTGGCAGGATCAAAGCCCCCACACTTAAAACTGGGTAGAGATATGAAACAACACTGGAATGGGAAGGATATAAGGTATTAATTGGGAAGACAGGCAAGTGCAAATCCACATATCATTCTAGTGTAGACAGGTTCACTGATGCACAGAGCAGGAGGTTCTTGATTCAAGTAGTGGCTGAACCTAATGCTTGTTGGTGAAGAAGATTATTAATGGAACAAACACCAAAGAGCTGCTGGAATGCCCCTCTGATCAATTGCTGAATTCCCCCAACTTTGCAGCATGCAAAAAAGATGGAAATATTCAGAGGAAATTGAACCAACTCAATATTTATCTTTCTTAAATTCTGACTTCCAGTTTATGCCAGCATATGATTTTACTAGGCAGGTACTCCTGTTGCATAATTCACTATGAGTGCCAAAGGGAGAGCTGATTTGCAACTTGATATTCATGTAGCTCTATTTCCATTGAAGTATCAGTTGTTGAAGGAGCTTCAGGCTGCAGTTCCACACAGTTAATAGAAGCAGATTTAGTTAACTTAGATGACACAATCTAGACTGAGCCACCAAGAGTTGCTCTGCTTCTAAACGCAAGTGAGGTTCTGAACTGAAACACTGTCTTGCAGAGCCTTCCAACGTAAAATAAAATAAATTCTTTTGTCTTCCTTTTAAAAAATAAATCAATACCAATTTATTTAAGTGTTTTTCTTGACTTTTATTATCTGAGTTGCAGTGTAGATAATAGACTGTTTGTGCTATTTTTGTTGTACTCCGGAAACTTTATCAATTAATAAAGGTCCATAAACAGTGCTACGCTGTAATTGCACCTTTGGCTATACCTTAACATTTGACCACACAACAACTATACTACCTACATACAAAAACATGTCTTACTTAGAATGGCTCTGGGCACAGGAAATTTTTATCAGCTGTGCTGAAAGTATTTATTCCTTTAATCCTTCCATCTTTTTAGTTTCAAGGCAAGGTAGAAACTATTCTTTATTTTATCCAGGAAACTATATATCCTCCTTTCTAGATTAAAACTGATGCTTGGGAAGTAGTTTACTTAGGAAGAATAAAATACTCCTGGAGTAATGGCTTATAATTTACTAAGGGGGCTTCTAAATGGGTATGAATTGTGGGATCAGGATTTCCCATGGATGCAATTTCTTTGCAGTGTTCACAGGAAGCCAAAATGCCAACCCCTATTTCCCCTACCTTCAATTTAATCCAGATTTCCCTTTTCTGGGGAAAATCTAATAAATTAAAAAAACCCCAGCAAACAAACCCCGTTGCAGTATCTAGAAACTCTCAAACATTTCACCTGATGATTGCAAAGAGAGAAATGTCACAACTTCTCACTAACTCAACACCTCAGCTTTGAGATTAATTCTCATACTTGGTGTGTATATGATGGCAAGGGGGGGAGACTAATAACAAGGAGAAATACAAAGCAAAGGAATCAAGGCAATGCTGCACACAAACATTAATTGATGGAAGAAGAAGAAATACGAATGCTCAAGGCTACAATCCTACACATAAGGAGGGACATCTTTTTGTGATGTGTTTTGAATACTGCTTTTGAAAACTACCTTGCATGTCTAACAAGGTAAGTAGCTAGATATTCAGCCCTTCATTTAAACACGTTTACATGGCAACAAACAAACAACTTTTGTGTGAGCATACAATGTTGGGATGCCCCCCTGTGCTATTCTGTATTGCTGTATTGCTGGCATTTTGCATTAGTTCAGATAGGCCTAATCAGCCAGCAAACAAGGGCTTTCCAGTTAAATCAAATCTGCTCTTAAAGTAATTATTTGGGAACATTGGTTCCCAAAGTAAGTGTTAATGTCATGGCCTTCAGTTGCTTTCCTTCCTCACTTAAAAGTGGGCTGGAGTGTAAAAGAATATCCCATACTTATGCCAAGAAGAGAAGCACAATACTAAATAAGATTGTTAATGGAATAACCATTAGTATTAATAATGATTAGGCACCTATTTAAAATAATAGTCATAAGTACGGTGGTACCTCGGGTTACAGACACTTCAGGTTACAGACTCCACTAACTCAGAAATAGTACCTTGGGTTAAGAACTTTGCTTCAGGATGAGAACAGAACTCTCGAGCAGCAGCAGCGGGAGGCCCCATTAGCTAAAGTGGTACCTCAGGTTAAGAACATTCTCAGGTTAAGAACGGACCTCCAGAACGAATTAAGTTCTTAACCCGAGGTCCCACTGTAAATTCCCTTGTGCTTGTTTTGAGTTTTCTTCATATATAGATGTAAATCCTGAAAAAAATTCAGTGCTACTTCTGTGGCAGTTGCCCCAAATCTCCATTTGCCAATAACTGGTTTTGGATTTTTAACATTACCAGGTCCACAAGCAAATAGAAGCTCTCACTAAGTGATTCAAAGAACATATGAGGTTTCCTTTCCTGATCCCTGTGCATTAAGCATGAGGGTCTGCAGAGAGTCTAATCTCATCCAGCTGAATGGGTTAGAATCTCTGCTTTGATCAAGAACCCTGACCCAAGGCATTCTACAATCTCTGACACCGCTGAAGCACCAGGACATCATTCTCCAAGCTAGTGCAGTGTAGTGCTTAGAGTGCTGGACCACAACCTTAGAGACCAGGTTTCAAATCCCCACTCAGCCACAGAGCTTACTGGATGGCCTTAGGCCAGTCACGAACTCTCAACTAATCCTACCTCACAGGGTTGTTGTGAGGAGGTAATGAGGAAGGGAGAAACATTTGCCAGTATGAACATCTTGGAGGAAAAGCTGGGTGCTAATGTAATAAAGCCTCTTTTTTTACCTCTGACTTAATGGTCGGGGAGGGGTCATAGAGCCATTTGTAGTCAAGTTTAGGAATAGCAGCTTATTCTGTGGTCTTAATCCCTTAAATCATTAACTATACATGCTAGCTATATAGACTGCTATTTGTCCCACAATTTGATGGTTCCTATTCTTTTTAGTAGTGTAGTACAGGCTACATTGCCCTTCCTTAAAAGCAAAAAACTTTCTGTCTCTGTGATGTGCCAAACAGCATTCCAAACTGTGATTTCCACCATTTAAAACTGAAGCTGAATACAAGTAACTAGGTCCAGTTCACTGAACTCACTTGAGCTTTCTTTTGTAGCAGCTGTCATCAAATTAGAGTATAGCTATTACCACACTCCTTTCTTACATAAAAGGAACTTCACATAGAACGTTTGGGAGGGGGTGTGTGTCTTTCTTTTAATGAAAAGCAGCAAAAGTGTTAATTGCATGCTGGCAATAATACTGTATATTTCTTGGCAATAATGAACTGGTATTTTTATAGACAGGATCTAGAATTTGTCTTTATCTAAATAGCAGATACATTTTTGAAAAGCTTTCCCCAAAAAATAAAATGCAGTGTTTGAAAAAGGTGATAGACTGACAGCTTTATAAATATGCCACCTAATGCTCAAATCTATATATGTATTTTAGCTTTGCTCTGAAGAATGAGCGTGATGCCATTGTACTGAACGAGAGGCAACAACTGTGATTTAACACACAGCTCTGTGCAAGGTAATAAATTTACTATGAGTAAAGATGCATGCTTAAGTCATGTTAGTTTTTATTTTATTTTATTATGTTATTTTTTATATGAGCTTTGATAAGCAACCAGCCCTATCTTTACCTTGGCTAGATCAGAACTCCTGCCTCCTCTCTAAATCTTCCTGCTTCTCAGTCATGTTTGGCATTTTCTCTGATTAGTCAGGATCCTTGTGGGAACTACAAGCCAGTGTTATCCCAAAGTACGCCTTTTCTCTTTTTAAGCTTTATTGGAATGGTTGTGGAAGGTGTTAAGCAGAATTACCTCAAGGGTGGCCTACAAAGGCTAGTCCACCTTTAGTCACCCTGTTATTATCACAATAAAAAAAGGAAGCACTCCTCTCTACTCGCCTTTCCTTATGACAGGAAATTGTTATCTTTCTGTGTCCCCTTCTTCCTTCCTTTCCTAATCTCGGTTTATCTGAACTGCCATGTTACTCCAAACCCCAATAATTTGCATACTGCCTTTCCCACATGGTGCATTTATGCTTCCATGCCTATTTTGCCTGGCTCCCTGGCATCTGCCTTCTCTCCATACAAAGCACATTCTCTCTACTTATCCCCACTTTTGCAGCAGGAACTACTTAAGATGACGATGTCCAGTTGGAAATAGTGGTCCAGACAATGTGGGTGGCCTGTGCAATTTGCAACAACTAAGTGTCTTGTTCTTCTGTATTTCTGTATTGGCACTTCAAGCCTCAAAAGCTGTTTCCTCATTGCCCACCATTTTGTGTAAAATACTTTAATTATAATGATCATGTGGTTCTTGCTAAATTTCATTGAATAGGCAAGGCAATAGTGGAGTTTTCCAGAGTGATCATGTTCACTGTACAGTGGTACCTAGGATTACAGACGCTTCAGGTTACAGACTCCACTAACCCAGAAATAGTACCTCAGGTTAAAAACTTTGCTTCAGGATGCGAACAGAAATCATGCGGCAACAGCGGGAGGCCCCATTAGCTAAAGTGGTACCTCAGGTTAAGAACAGTTTTGTTACGATGTGGATGCAATGCAGCTGCTAACTGCTAGCTTGAAAACATCACATGATGGAATGTTGGGACTGTTCCGTGGGAAACAGAGGGACAGTCAATTCACAGGGCAATGCACCGGAATTAGCTCAGAGTGTAATACGAGCTCTTCCTCTTGTTCTTGTACTGGAAGTACAGGAAGTGTTTCTCTCTCGACTGCTGGAGCTTGAAGAGAGCAGTCATGTTTTCTGTAATGCTGCAAAGACAGAAATCAAAGCATGTAGAAACGTTTCTGTCTATCTCCTTTTCCCTGCCGGGAGAGCAGGAGGGAGGGGGGGTGTTCTTGCCACGTTTGGGAAGAATCGCCTATCGTGACCTAGCCTGGATCTTGCTGGGGAATGCAGCCAGGGAGGTCAACAGGAGACCAAGCCAGGTGCCTGGGAGAGCTGCCAGTTTCTCCAGATAAAGGCTTGATTTCCGACAAGTTTCAGGTTAAGAATGGACCTCCAGAACGAATTAAGTTCTTAACCCAAGGTAAAAAGGTAACAACCTTTGCAGTGTGCAGTTGGTGCAAGTAAAGACCCCCAAGTGGAAGTGATAGTTCCATGAACATGTGCATAGGACATGGGTTCATGTATATGGATTCACAAG
Source organism: Podarcis erhardii (assembly GCF_964252035.2). Taxonomy (NCBI): domain Eukaryota; kingdom Metazoa; phylum Chordata; class Lepidosauria; order Squamata; family Lacertidae; genus Podarcis; species Podarcis erhardii. The sequence goes on along the minus strand of NC_138508.1, from coordinate 49,877,656 downwards.
CAGACCTAGTAACATACCTGCATCATGATCTCAAAATAGGCTACTGATCTGTATCCTTATATTGCTGAAGCTACTACTTGAGTTAAATTACTTCTGGGGTTTGCTGCTTTCAGAAGAGTATGGAACTTTCTATTCAGCATTGAGTAAGTGCAGTTTAGCATTAAGTCTGAATGCTAAACTGTGATTAATCTTAACTACTGAAACAAGTCAGCTTCATAAACCACAGTTTGAAATGGGCTTTCCTTCCCATAAATCATACTTAATACTAACCACAGTTTGCCTGTACTTGGACCCACTGTTAGCTGCAGTTAGTAAAATGCAAACGCAAAAGCTTTTGAAGTCTCTGCATCCCCCAACCAGAAATTCTCTTTCTAATAGAAGGAGAAGGGGAGCTTATGATTCCAAAGCTTCCCCAAATAGGCCTCTGCCCCTATTTTTCCAACTTGATTTGAAGTTTGTGTTTTTATATTTATTAGAACCAACCCATGTCAGCTTGAGTCAGGCATGCCAATTCTGGGGGCCAACTCTTGCCCCCCTCAACATTTGTTTTAAGGGGGGGTGGGTCCCCTCAGTCAAGTGGCCAGTTGCTCCAGAGTGCTTGGTCTCCGTCGTGTGCATTGTGGCATATGTACAATGTGTGAAGTGTGTGATGTCACACACCTGTGATGTGTAACACGCAATGTGCAACACATGACAGGCCCCTTCAATCTTCGGGGCAACCCGACACCTCTGGCTTGAGCACAGCTGCAATGATTCTGCTGTCAAACATTTCCCTCAATTTTTTCTGAAAATGCTGATGGCTGAACATACTTTTGATGTGCAAATAAACATCAATTTTTTTTTGCAGGATCAACTTTAGATAGTAGCTGAGAGCAAATATTCAGAAGTGGTCAGTATCTGATAAATGACATTAAGTAGCAGTGGTCTCTGACAGCATCTGAAATGTAGCAGTTAACATTTGACAATATATGAAATTGACAGAAAGTAGAATTAGGTATTGTTAGATAGGAACATCAGTCATGACGACTTAGTGAAGCATCAACTCCACAGTATTCTGCCAATAACTTACTGGGTTCCTAGAAGGAAATACGTGTTTTTTCTAGAGTGAAACCTCTGAGCCATTAGCCCATGTTATTTCATAGAGATTTCACAATGTCCAGTAGTAATAGCAGTTAGCAGCTGGAGGGCAGAAGGAAAAGCAGTGGATAAACATCTAAGTTGCTCTCTTCATCTCTAAACTGACTTCTCCAGGTTTTCTGTACTCTGCCAGGCCCAATGGAAGCTGAAGTGTCTGGTGAAAGTTCTTTCAACATGGAGAAAAATAGGGCAGCCTATCTCTCTGCAGAAGACTAATTGGATATTTTATGGAGGTTCTGCAATTGGCTTTAATTTAAAATGCACAGAAGGCATAAACCAGGGGTTAGCAAACTTTTTCAGCAGGGGGCCAGTCTACTGTCCCTCAGACCCTGTGGGGGGCTGACTATATTTTGAAGAGAAAAAAAATGATGCAAGAGCACCACGAGCCCCGGTGGCTGCTTACATGTGTCTTGCGAGCGGGAGGGGCTGGCGGCAGTGGTGATGGTGGAGAGACGATGAGCGGTGTGAGAAAGAGCTCCGGAGAGGGGCTGCTTAAAATGGAGGCTGCTCGAGCGCTGTTGCTGCTGGCACCAACAAAGCCCAGCCCCCTTCCTCCTCTAGGCAGGGCAGGGAGAAGCAAGGAGGGAGGGAGGAGGTGCTGGTGCCGGCGCCGTGTGAGGGAGAGGGAAAGAATGTGTGCGTTGGCAATCCACATGGCAATTCCCAGACCATCTGTGGGCTGGACCCTGAAGGCAATTGGGCCTGATCCGGCCTGTGGGCATTAGTTTGCCTACCCATGGCATAAAGTAACCAAACAGGCTAAGTAGCAACCCATGAAGCTAGACCGGCAAATTGCAAATATTCCTCCAAATTATATTGCTGACTCACACACATACATCTGTCACATGTACATCCCTACCACCTTAAATCATATCTGTGTAAGGGGTTGCACTTACAGTGAGTGCATTGGGAAATAACCTTGGCTGAAAAGTGGGGTATACCTTTGAACAAGAAAGAAAGAACATTTGGCAGTATCTGACAGCTGATGTGCAGTAGAAGTCAATATTTGACAGCATTTGATGGATTATTTGCAACAAGAGAGAAGAATAGCAAGCAAAATAAACAAGTCATCAAATGATTAAGCATCATTAATTACAATGTTTGGGAATGAAAGCATAGAACTAGTAGTAAACTGGATTTTAAAATAGAATTTTGTCCCCTGCAGCAAATGTAAGCCATAAAAGGAAGCAGGTGAGGATTTATGAATGCAAAGGAGTCCCAGAACAAATGCTGGCTTCCGGAAAGATTTTCATTGCTGCATTATTTGTTTTACTGTACTCTAGATACAGGAACATGGGTGTGAATAATGATAATATATACGACATTAGCAAAATGACATTGTGCTTCCTTTTCACCATATGTGAGGCTGAAAATGTTACAGATGCTTCAAAGTTGAGATCCTCTTTATTTTCCTTTCCCCCCTTAATAGACTAGAAATTTAATTTATCAAACAAAATACTCTACTCTACTTAGCTGCCTAATGTGCAAGTTCAATTCTCCTTGGAACTTTGAATCAATATAATTCTGATGATTTTAGAACACATTTCTGTAATGCAATTATTCGTTCTGAAATCTGACAGCACTTACTACTAGCATAGCTGCTGAAAAGTGTCGCTCTCCTTCTTAGAATGAAAAAATGTAATTAGTTTAAGAAAGAAATATTGATTAAATTCAGACAGAAGGTTGAGAAAGAATCTCTCCCTATAATCCTAGCAGTTCTTTCTTCATTAATGGAAAGAGAATAGTTATTTGTTTCACTTCTGGTGCAAATTCAGAAGTTTAAATGAGGACTTATTTGAGTTGCACAGGTAGGTTTTCTGTGCCAGAACTTTTAAAAGTTGATGCAATGATCAACATGCCAGACACATATGCAATGTTTCACCATTTATTTGGATATAAGTGTATACCTGTAGGGTCCACACAAATGGCAAACCTGATAATGTTGAAGATTTAGAGTGGGATCATTTTCTAGTGACAAATGACTAACTAGTTATCTTGTTTGTTTCCTGCATCCCGAGTTTACTTTTAGGAGAAGACAGAGATGCTGAGCCTTTCTGCATGCAAAGTATGTGTTCTCCCATGGATACATATTTCCACTTTGGTGAACCTTTTAGTGTGCAAGTTATCAGAATCTGGCAATATGATTGGAAGGACAAACTGCAGGTGATGGATCTTACCTGCCTCTTTAAATAGATGTTTTCCTTAAAGTGCGTTCTGGACCACCCCACAGCCCACATTTTACTTTATTTCAGTTAACTTGGGACACTAACTGCAAGAAATGAATTTTTGCCTGCTATTATTGATCCATTTTTACTCTGTCAACTGAACATATAACTTGAGTATGCATACAGTTATACCTAACTAGGACAGAACCGGATTTTTAAAAATGGCTCAGCTGCAATCTGGTTTCAGCAAAAAATGAGAATTTAGAATTTCAAAAATAAAAATTACTTGCTGTTTCAGACAGCAATAGGTTCTTACTGAGCCCTCCACCCCTATCTAAAGAGACAAGTATGATTAATTAGGTGAAGTTAAGTACTCTGCTTATTTGTTTCATATACTGCTTCATTGTAATAAAAACCTCAAAGTGGTTTACAAAAAGGTAAAACAAGAAAAATCCACAACCATACCATAAAACAAACAAAAATTAAAGCTGATTACATTTATCTCAACATTCAAAGCATCTAAGTAGGCTTCTCTAAACAAAAATGATTTTAGCAGGCACTGAAAAGGTTACAGTGAAGGCGCTTGCTTGATCTCAATAGGCAGGGAGTTCCAAAGCTCAGGGGCTGCCACACAAATGACTGAGTTCTTACAAATGTGAATGGGCATTAATGCTTTTGGAAGGAATTTTACATATTTGCCAAATTTCAGACTACTGCAAAAAACAAAACACCCCCCCCTCCCGCATAAACACGAAGAAAAACTGTTTTTCTCCATGGTGGCTGATTTTTTATTTCTTGACATTTTAAATGACACCACTTTCGCTTCCAAGAGAACATGGTATTCTGAAAGTATGGCAGGATGGGAAAATATCAAATAGTTATAATTTTATATTTTATTTTTTTTCGGTTGAAAATCTTTGGAACTACTTAGCTTCCTTATGGCAAGATGAGGATATTAGAATAATATGTAACCGCTAAACAAAAGTCACAGAGTGGGATATAAGGACAGTATATAACACATACCACTTAAGAGTTATTATTAAAGGATGGCACTGCCATCTTGTGTTTGTACATCTATAATATGTTCCATTTTCTTTTGTAAGTTGTTTGTAGACAGCTTGGATTTCTATGTGGGGGGAAAATGTGCTTATTGTTTCACATTACTCTCTACTGTGCAGACTAATATACATACCTAATTGATTAAATGAACTTATTTACATAATCATGCTTAAAGTCACTATGTTAGTAAAAAATGCAGCTTATACTAGTGAAAATGTTTTTCAGTGACTTGGTTTTCCATCTGTTTATTATTGTATTTTTATCTCTGTGATTCCTCCAAGGGCAACAAGTATGGGGTTGTCTCATTTTCTAATCACTACAGCCCCATGGGGTGTATGGAGTGTTAGGGGAGGGGTTGGACCTCTGATGTGGGACACATCATGCCCCTTCTGGATTAGTTTGTCCATCTTTGGTCCCTACTTGCACTCAGCTCTCATCTGTGGCTCCTAGAAGCTGTCAGCATGTGACAGTGGCCATATCCTGGGAAACAGCTTTGACTGCCAGGCTACACCAGGTGTGGGTAACAGATGGGTCTCAAATCTTTGGTGAGTTAGGGGCTTCCCTTACATTCAAAGTCAGGCTGCAGCAGATTGAGTGGACCAGACTTAATATTGGGTCCAATGGTCAAGAAGGCAGTTTCTGCACATGCTGTAGAGGGAAGTGGGGGATAGATGAGACTCATCAACCCAGGTAGCCCATCTAGGAGAAAGGAAACTCTGATCCTAAACCTTGTGGAATATTTTCAGAAGAAGAAAAGGCTACATAGTAAACCCTACACAAATCCAGAGGAATCCCTAAGACAGTTGGATTGCACCTTTTACACATCCTTCTGGCAGCCAAGATGGTACCAAACATATTGATCTTCTAGGTAAGGATGGTGGTGGTGAGGAGTTTTCCCCACCCAAATATTATGTGGAATATATTTTGTCACATCTGTATCCAATTTGAATAGTTTCATTCATGCACACCACCCTGCAATCCATTTGAATGGAGGGTGGTCTAGAAAGGTTTTTAAGAAAGAAATAGCCATTACTGCCTTCACTGGTTTGAAAAGTTACCTGCTCCAATATTTTCTCAACCTTGAGCTTTATAATAAAGTGTTTGAGCTGGTCTTGATAATTGCCTGGCCCTAAATAGGGACTACTAATACCCAAGAACAAATGCTGATTCTGATCTCTGTCCACCACCTTTTGCAAGTCATGTATTAGCAGCAATGAGGTGGTTTACCAAGCACTAGAGTACTGATGTGAACTAATGAACCATTACTTGGTACAGCACCTTTGAAACAGCATTAATAAGGCTTAGCTAATTTGACGAATAAGGCATTTGAAAGCAACAGCGCAAGTAAGGCAATACCTTGAATGGGAATCACATCAAATAGTATTTGAGATATAACATTTACTTCATTATTCCTTCCGTGCAGTAGCGTTGGCTAATTTAAAATATGGTACATATAAAATGAATCAGCATCATATTCTAATAATATAAAAGTTAAAGAATTGCAGCCAATATTAACAAATATATGTTTGGGAGCCCAGTTATATTTTCCATGTGTGCAATACTTCTGATAGTGAAGCAGTTTATAAAGCTGTATTCTTACTCAACCCTTTCCCCAAGACATTGGTGAATGTTGGTTACATTCTGCCATTTAAGGCTACACATGTGGTTCCTTATTGAAAGATGGGGAAGCTCCCCATGGCTTGGGTCAGATTGGGCTAGAAACCAACTGAGCCAATTTCTCTCTCCTACCCCCCCCCCCAAAGAAGATTAGCAGAGAATATATTGGTATTACTATTGATTTTTTATTCATTTATGAAATTTCTACACCACTTTCCATTACACCACATGACCACAGAGTGGTTCACCATTGTGCAACATAAAATACAATCAATAAAAACGATCACCTACAAAACAGTAAAACACAGCAGTGCAGAATAAATACTGAAGCCCTGGGCAACTAGTTAAGTTCCTCCAATGGCTCATCAAAAATTATTAGCATCTCTAAGCCTTAGAAGATGGAATAGAATGAATGTCAGGGCGAATGGCATTCCTAAGCAGTCTCCAGCCAGTAGTGGTCAATGGGGCAGCGTGGGTGGGGCAGTGTTGCTTCTCTGGCTTCCAAATACCAAACATCACTGCTGGAGGAGCACGGCGTAGTTCAGGTGCAGCAGTGGGGCCAATATGATGCTCCCACCACTGTGCTACCTCAAGCTCTACTGCCTCCCACTTCTCATCCTTCCCTTGGAAGCTGAAAGTGACATTGGGAATGCTTGACATTGGGAAGCCAGGTGAGCAATACAGGCCCACCTTACCTCCTGCCTGCTGACCTCTGCTGACTGTGTCCCAGACTTGTACAATACTTGTATAAATACATACATTAGTAGGCTCACAACAAACATGTGAAGGTCAGCTTTGAAATTTATTTGTGTGTGTCATAGAAATGATTTCAATACACCACCCATCACTAGATATATAAGGGCATCAGATGTCTCTACTGAGTAGCTGGCTATCCTGGAAGACTACACATCCCTGGTTAATCCTATGCTGTACATGCCAGGAACTCAGTTAACTTTCTAAGCAGAAGTAAAACTCTATGATGCAGATGAGCATTACAAGCTCAAGAAGTTTGTACTCCAAGCCAGGAGACAGACTTCAGTGGCTTGCATTTTCTGTTACCTGTGCATCTTCGGGATGCCACTATTAATGACAAACTCACTGAACTTTCCATTAGTGTCCCTCAGCTCTTAAGAAGCACTTGAATGATTTGAAGTGCATTGTGTTACATGCCATTACTGAGAGAAAAGCAAAGGTGTGCTTTGTGTGTCTTAAGTAAGTCTCTAGCCTTATTAACATGGTGATAAATCACATATCCAATGCACTATGTGGTGCACTTAAAGAAAATAGTCTTCTACAGCCATACATTATGCAAGCTCTTTTTGATACATTGACTGGAGTGATCCAGTGGGTGGAAAGTAGCAACTGCTTGCTAAATTTACCTTTCTGACAATCAAACTCATTGCTTCTTGTCCTTTCAATAGTAGGCAAGGTGATGATACACTCACCTTGGAAAGCTACTGAAGAACAAATCATGAAGATATCTTAGTTTTGTTCTCACTGTGGGATTGAACTGACCATATTACAAGTGTGTGAGCCATCTTAATGGTGTTGACACAAGAGTCAATATCTCACTCCTCCCATTGGATGAGTCCTTGACATGCTCACTTGTTTATATTACCAATAAGAAAAACAAACTATTGTATTGACCTTCCTGGCTTGCCATACCAGGAACTGTTCGGTCAGCTCTCAAGGCAGTGTGCTTTTTAGTGTCAGTTCTGTATTACAAGCAGCAATATTCTGCATGGTTTGTACCCTCCATAAAGTTTTTCATTAAGAGCATTGTGTTGTTAAAGTGAATTGCTGACAGGGTCTATCCCAAATCACAATGTGGTTGTAGAGCTCAGAAGTCGAGAGTTGACATGAATTTTGTCACTGCGCCAGTGGCAGGAGAAATGTCAAAAGCAGAGACACATTGCCTTCATAGACCAAACAAATGCCTTTGACTTCATCAGCTGAAAATAACTCTACACAGCTCAAAAAGATAGGGTGTTCACCTACGTTTCACAATGATGGTTCCCTTCCACAAGAACATGCATGGCACCGTCCTTGGATGTCTTCCTTATAAAGAGTTGTGTGAAGCAGGGCTGTATTCTCACCCCAACACCTTTGGCATATTCTTCTCCCTGTTGGTCTCATATACCTTCAGCACAACTAAAAACAAGACAGCCTAATATAGACCCTCCCCATACCCAATTCCTGTGTACCACTGAACCCCTGGCCTACCTGGCAGCAAGTCGGTAGGCCAAGTTCCCAGTCCAGGGTCAGTCCACATGTCCAAAGTCTGAAGTTCAGAGTCCAGACTGAAGCACAGTCCCACAGAGATCCTGGAACATCTAAGCTGAGGTCCTACAACATGAGCAGTTCAGCAGACACAGACCTCATCTCTGCTTCCCTTTTGTACTTTGCTTGCTGATTGCAACATCTGGGCTTGATGAGGCATGTGACCTTCACCTGTTCCAAGCCTACTCTAGCTGAAGAATCACACACTCCTTCCCAGAGCTAGCCTGCCCCATCTGGCCAGCTAGTGGACCTCTTCCTCCAGTAGCACCCTCCCCACTGATCCCTATGCCTCAGAGTCCACCGTATTCATAGAGACAGGGCCCCTTCTGGCCCTGGTGATGGGTCCTGCTGCTCTGGTTCCTGTGCACTGACACCATCCCCTCGTAATCCTCTGTCACCCCATAAGTACTTCCTGCACCCACCTCTCCTTCCCCATCCCCAACTTGCCCCAGTGTATCCCAGTACCAGCTACACCCCTCATAGGGATCCTCTTCCTCCTCCCCATAGTCCTGCCAGTTCATGACACACCACATGCAGCAGCCTCATGATCCATGGACATATGCAGATACAATGCATTTTCAAATGTTTAAAAGCTTAAAAAGTAAGCTTTTGTGCAAAACGAAAGCAAAATTTGTATAATTGCTGCTTTGCATTGAATGCAATTTTTACTGTCCAGATTTGGTGAACTAGAACTCTGCTTATTATTTTTGACACTATCTTAAATATTAGGAGTATGCCACAATATTACCCAGCCTATGAACCGACCAATCTGGCCTTGTGAGATTCATTGGAACAGTGGCTTAGCAAGCCGCTCGGGTGCTGGCTGCAGCATGTGTGTCCTGCAGCTGGGGGTGGGGCAAGCCACCCATTGGGGCAGGGTTTGCTGCATGGAGCCTCTCCACTATCTCCCCCTCAGCTGCAGGGTGGCTGAGGAAGAGGCGGAGGGCAGACACAAGCTCCACGCTGCCATTTCAGGCAGTGCAGAGCCTGCAGATGTCCAAGCCACCATGTTCCAGGAGAAATGGGTGGCTCGGGCATGTTGCAGGCCCTGTGGTAAGTGCCAGCCACATTTTGTTATGTTTGTTGACTGAACTAAAAAGTTTTGTGAGCCCAATTTTTTATTTTTTATTTTTTAAAGCTCATTATTTTTGTCATTTTGTCACCCCCCTCAGTGATGACCCCCCCCCCACACACCCTTCCTCTGCCACTGCATTGGAATGTTTTAAGGGACCATTTTGAATTCTGGCCAGGTATGAAAAATGAGAATGCCCTGAAAGTATACTGATTGGTATACTGCCACAGAAGTGTGTTAGTCATTAAATACGACATTTCAGGAAACAGGAGCCAGCTCTGTATCAAAGCAGGATCTTCCTACACTCATGCAGGCAGTCCATCTGTCCACATTCATTTCCCTCTTTTCTAAAATGCGTATTCTCAATTAAGCAACAAGTAACTTTTACCGAAGCTCTGAAAGACCTGCAAAACAGTTGGGCCTCAACAGAACCTGTGCACACTGAAGGAACTGTTTCTGATGCTGTATTAGAAATGCCTAGATCCTCAAGGCAAAAGTAATGAAAGGGCAGCAAAACAATGCCAGAAGCTCATTACTAATGTCAAGCCATATTTGTCATTTATTCATCAATGACTGTCTTTTCTGATCGCTCATCGCTGAACAAAATGACAAAGTCATTTGAAAGGCAACAGTAGACAAATGATGCCTAGCAAGAGCTGGTGTGATAAAGCTCATTTTTAACATTGTTCCAGTTTTGAAAAACAAGGGCACAGAAAGACCGTGGTGGCTACATTTTCTGAAAGCAGTGCTTGCTTGATATCTTTTCATATTTATTGCAGACTCAGAGATAAACACGAGCCCCGAGGTCTACCTTATTTAAGGAACTGACATGATATTGATAGCAAAGTCCATTCAAGTGATGGGACAGTCATTGATTGGCTTCCTTTCAGGGTTCTGTAATATTAATAGTGAAATCAGAGAGAATATCCCTACAGCCTTCCCCCTTACCCCATCTAGACAATATATATTTTTCATCCTGAATGGTGGTAGACAGTTCTTATCATCAACCTAAATATCATTGTTATGAGCAATTTCGGTTAAGAACCATCTATGGTTTTATAAGACATTTTCCTGGCAGCAATTTAGAACTTTTCAGGCACAAAGTCTTTGCTAAGAAGACATGGCAAGGATTTTGCTTGCCATAGATCAGTTCCAGTTCAGAAGCCAGGCTGACACATGTTCCAGAGTTCCACCATTACTTACTTCCTGTTCACACTTTGTGCCTCCTGACAATTATATTGAACTTTTATATGAGTTTCTGTCAGTTGGGTGAAAGCATGTGTGAAGCATAAAAAAGCACAGGGTAGGATTCTGTAATGGGTGAGATCCACCAGTAGAGATGAAATTAGTTGTGTGTTTTCCTAGAGTAGGGTCTGCACTCCAGTGCCACCCGGAACACCTCCTATGCACACAGCTGTAACACTCATCTAGCAAAACCCTTGTAGGAATGCAGTGGTACCTCAGGTTAAGAACTTAATTTGTTCTAGAGGTCCATTCTTAATCTGAAATTGTTCTTAACCTGAGGTACCACTTTAGCTAATGGGGCCTCCTGCTGCCGCTGCGCTGCCACCGCGCGATTTCTGTTCTCATCCTGAAGCAAAGTTCTTAACCTAAGGTACTATTTCTGGGTTAGCAGAGTCTGTAATCTGAAGCGCCTGTAACTTGAAGCATCTGTAACCCAAGGTACTACTGTATACGTAGCTGTCTGAAACACAACCAATATGTTTTGTAAAACTCACCATCTTGCATCAGTTTCTAGAATACAATCATAGTTTGGAAATCTTAAAAGTTTCTTCATGGTACAGTTTTGTGGTGTAAAGCTTTCTGAATAGTCAGAAGGGGAGGAATTTACTTGCAACATAGAGATATTATGGAAAGTGGGGAATTAAATTTAGTTTGTATTCCAAAGCAGATTTGTTTTTTTTAGGCTTCAAAATTTACACCCACTCAAAACTAGATATCATACTCCAAGTTTCATATAAGCAAAAGATAATATTAAAAAAAAAGATGTGTACCTTTGTGAAAGTGGTGGTGCTCTCATATTATAAACCAACAGATGAAACATCTCTACCTTATAACTAGTAAGACGGTAGAAATGTACTAGATATTTGAGTAAGCACAATGCTATCTCTTTTAATCCTTTAAAGAATGTATGTAGGCATGTACTTTCTTTTCACATCAAATATATATGTATTTTCTTTATAAGATGTCTAGAATGCCTTCAGCCAATGTTTTGAATATAAATTCAGTCTTAAATAAACTGTTGTTACATTTCTATAATATTGTTCTCAAATGTATATCTGTCTTTAATGTAATATGAATCAGTTGTGGCCTCTCCCACAGCTGTAATATGGGTGATAATTCTAATCGTTACTATTGTGCATCAACTGAATGTCTGAGCAATGCAAGATTCCTGGGGTTCCAGGCATTTACCCAGGGTTTGGTTTCCTTGGACTGAGAGACAGCGGAGACTCTGGAAACTTAATGATATATGGATTATTTGCACACATATATAGTCTGAGCCTACAATGGATCAGGGGTCACAGCATTATCACTCCAGAAGACCTTGCTTCTCCATAGACACAGCCTGAGGCTCCAGCAGAAATCAGGCATGACTCTCACTCTCTGGCTTTACCCACTTCTAGATCAGCTCTCTCACACACTGGTTTTTCTCACTACCAGCCAGGTGAGAGAGGGGGCCATTTGCCCAGCTTTCTTACACTAAGGACCATACTTGCACCCATTACCAAGAAGCTGGCCTGGCTACTTCAACAATTGAATCGTCCATTAGATTCAATTAGTGGCTGGGGAAACCCCACTGGGGTGGGGTATAAATAATAAATTATATTAATATTAATAATAATAATAATAACCATTGCTGGATCCAGGAATTAGAAGGGACTCAGGCATAATACAGGGATGCGGGTGGTGCTGTGGGTTAAACCACAGAGCCTAGGACTTGCCGATCAGAAGGTCAGCGGTTCAAATCCCCGCGACGGGGTGAGTGCCTGTTGTTTGGTCCCAGCTCCTGCCAACCTAGCAGTTCAAAAGCACGTCAAAGTACAAATAGATAAATAGGTACTGCTCTGGCGGGAAGGTAAACAGCATTTCTGTGCACTGCTCTGGTTCGCCAGAAGCAGCTTAGTCATGCTGGCCACATGACCTGGGAGCTGTACGCCGGCTCCCTCAGCCAATAAAGCGAGATGAGCGCTGCAAGCCCAGAGTCGGTCATGACTGGACATAATGGTCTGGGGTCCCTTTACCTTTACAGGTATCATACAGCCTACCTGCCCATCCCCACCTGCCAAACTCACAACAAGATTATGTAGATCATATGTATGGACAGCACTTTGAAGTATCACAAGCACTATAAACATGTTTATTATGAAGTTGTTCCTACATGGTGATAAATGTACAATGCACAATATGTAACTAGAAAGCATGTCAAATTAGAAATCCCATCTTTCATGTTTTCCAACTGGGAAGCATCTAGGAAAAGACAAGTTCATGAAGGTATTTGCAGGAGTCTGTTGTTCAGGAAAGTGATAGGGTATGCTAATTTGCAGACAGTTCATTTTTAATTGCACTGTGCCCTAGGCACAATATATATATGAAACTCATCAGAGGTACAATTAGTTGTAAAACTCAAGACAAATGTAATATTTACACTTTCATTGTCTGTCTAATTTCTTTAGGGCAATTAAAGCCAATTAAAAATACAGAAAGGCAGGAAGTTCACATCTGTTTAGACAGAAATCACTGCAAGTGCCTTGGGATGTTTTTATGTTCCTACAATGGAACCTTCGAGTTCAAAGCAGAAGAAAGATGCTTCATCACAAAGCTCTGAAACCTTTGAAGAATAAATATAAGAGATCTCTTGTTATTTGATGATATGATAGAAAAGATGCAAAGAGACACAAAGGGTAGAACCAAGTGCTCGAGGGGACTTTCTGAAACAAGCATAATGCATGTCTAACAACACATATCTAACTCTTTGTGGGGCTGCCCTTCAGGTTGGTCCAGAAGCCTCAGCTGCTTCAAAATGTGTTGACTCGACTGCTCACTGGAGCAAGATATTGCCAACACCTTAACCCTCTGTTAAAAGAATAGCACTGGCTGCCAATTAGCTCCTGGGCTAAGTTCAAGATGCTGGTTTTGGTGTCTAATGCCCTGTACAGCTCAGGACCAATATCTATATATGAAAAATCACCCTTTCATACCCAATTGACCACTGCCCTCTGCAGGTGAGGGCCCCCCACAGATGTCATCTTATCAGGGGCTCCATTCCACATAATGTTGAAATTGGATCTTTGGTGTCCTTTGGACCTTTCGAATTCCTTCTTGACTATTTATTTTATTTATTGAATTTATATACCTCCCTATATCCGGAGGTCTCTATTAGACAGGCATTGTCTCTGTTGCTTTTTTATTCCTAAGGAAGACCTTCCTCCTTCACCAAGTCTTTTAAGTCAAGATGTGCCCAGTGTGCATCTGTATTGGAATTGTCCTTAAGATGTTTTTATTGATTTATTCCTTCTTGTTTGCTGCTATGAGCTCCTTTGGCAGGAAGGTTGAGATAGAAATTTAATTCAAAAAATATGCTTATTATTTAATACTTTATTTAATATAAAAATATAGGAACATTCACAAATTCCATTTTACCTTTTTAGAGGTTATGAACTTATTCTAATACAGTCGTACCTTGGATCTCAAACGCCTTGGTACTCAAACGTTTTGGCTCCCGAATGCCACAAACACGGAAGTGAGTGTTCCAGTTTGCAAATGTTCTTTGGAACCCGAATGTCTAATGGGGCTTCTGCAGCTTCTGGTTGGCTGCAGGAGCTTCCTGCAGCCAATCAGAAGCAGCACTTTGGCTTCCGAATGTTTTGGAAGTCAGACTTCCGGAAAGGATTCTGTTCAACTTCCAAGGTACAGTGGTACCTCAGGTTACATACGCTTCAGGTTACATATGCTTCAGGTTACAGACTCCGCTAACCCAGAAATAGTGCTTCAGGTTAAGAACTTTACTTCAGGATGAGAACAGAAATCGTGCTCTGGCAGCACAGCGGCAGCAGGAGGCCCCATTAGCTAAAGTGGTGCTTCAGGTTAAGAACAGTTTCAGGTTAAGTACGCACCTCCGGAACGAATTAAGTACTTAACCTGAGGTACCACTGTACAACTGTATATCCATTTTTATGGAATTTTGCCTAAAATATAGCCATTTTATGCACAGTTTATTTAATTTGTAAAAGTATTTCTGTACCTCCATATCATAAAATTAAGAAGGCTTGCTTTTAAGACTGAATACATTATCTCCCGTATCTCTATGGTTGAGTCTTTGAGCTGATCCATTTGTTCATTCTAGATTGGGTAAACTGGGGTGGAAAGAAACCATACTGCAGGCTTTGCCAAATTGCTGTCATCTGGTTGCTTCATACACATTTCACGGTGGCTCTGTGGATTTGTCTGCTGTCAAGCTCTTCTCCGAGAAAAATCCCTCAAATCAAGCAGTGACACAATCTATGCCAAATTAGTAAGGGCAAGAGTGCTTTCTAGGCATCAGAAACACAAGTTGTTATGCTTTCAGAAATGGTAGATTTTGAGAATGGGATTAAAAGTAGGAGAGGCTTAACAAGTGAAGGTGGGCAGGTTGTTTCATGGTAATATTTCATTGTTCTTTCTGTGTAAGATCTTTCTTTGTGTGCTGGATTTTACTGTACATTCTCTCTACTGTAAATTTTGGACTTAAAAGTGCTTCCAAACTTTTCTCATAGACAGTAGTAATCTTAGGAATTTATGCTCCTTGGGGTAGTTCAAATAAACGTTGAAGGATAATAAGATATATATTCAGTAGCCTTTCTAATACTTTAAGCAGTTCCCTTGCCCTCAAATCCAACCAGTGAAGAAGAAGAAGAAAACTGTCATTTTGTATGTTTAAAACTTCACACTTGGATTCATTATCATTACAAAAGGAGCTGCATTAATATGGAGACTACTGTGTATTCGCTTTCATTTCATGACATGGATAGCAGCTGGGCTTTGCTTCCCTAATTTGAACTTCTGGTTTGATTTCTCTTTTTAAAAAATTGATAAGATTTTGTATATGTGTGTGTAGTTGATGAGCAATGTTTATCACGTCCTTTGAATGTTTGTCCTAGTCAACTCACTTTGAATGTTGAATGTCAAGTTTAGAAACAAATCTTGAAACTCCTTTTCATTTATAAATCTTATTTCAAAAGCTGTGTATTTAAGCCTCAAAAAGAAATCGGTTGGATACTTATACTATGTTTATCTCATTGCATAAGCAGCTAAAATAGACCTTTTGCGCAACCATATTTCTTCCTCTGAGCAGTACACATCACTCATACACACTCTGTGGACCTTAGGAATAGATTAGCAAATGTCTCCTGACGGCTACAATGCAAATAATATCGTTAGCTTCCACTTTAGTTGATTCTGAACTTAACCCAAGAGTACAACTTGGTCTTATAAACAAAATATACCACTCAATAAGATGCATTCAGAATATTTTTGGTTGGTATCATTAAATTGTAAGATGCAATGTGAGAAAAATTCTTAAAGAAAACTTGCTGGATTAGGAATTCAAACAGTTTAGTAGTTGAGGATCCATTTTAATAATTGTGGAAGTTTAAAAGTAAAGATGAATATCTTGCTATTATTCAGAAACATGTTTAGATGCACTTTTTTATTTATCATTTATTTTTTAAAAAACTTGGGATGTTAACTGAGTTTCAGTAGTGAGGGGAAAACCCTATTTTTGCACAATCAATGATTCAAGTACAGGGTTTTCCATGGAAGATAAAGTAGTATAATGTATGAACACGAGAAGATGCAAATAGGAATTCTTACCTGTATCTATAACTTTTATTCCTGTTGTCTTTGTAACTAAAGGTTAGCTCTTCCCAGATGCAGCGCAACACCACATCCTTCAAGTACATTGTGTGAAAAATGGAATCACTCAGACTTTAGCCTGATTGTGTAGCGTAACAGCACTGTCTGTTCATGAGATTTGGTCTGTGGTGCTTGCATACACATATCTTTCTATGCTGTGTGTTGATCAGGATTTACTAGCCTTTTTGTGTGTGGAGGGGATCTGTTTTATAACTGGGTGCACTAGTGTCTGGAAAGAGATATTTTATTTATTTTGCATTACATTTCCAGCTATATGATTAAGTGTGTGCAGCTAAGAAATTATTGGCATTCTTCATGCTCTTGCGTGGGCATGGCTCACTGTATGTGTGTGTGTGGGGGGGTGCTCTTTAAGGCCTGACATGAGTGTTTTGAGTGAACCATGAGTTGTAGGCTCATACCCAAGGCTCACCTAACAAGGAGGGCTTATTTTCCTCCCTATCCTTAGCTGCAGAACTACAACCTGTGGCTGCTTACATGCCCAGGGGTCTTAAGAGTTAGTTAAAATCACCACCTGCCCAAGCTATTGGAATTTGGTTAATTTGTTTGGAGATCCTCCAAGTTGTTATATTTTAATAGCTCTCATCCCTTTTCTTTTTTTATGAGTATTCATTCCAAGTGTGGGAGCAATGATTGCCACATTAAATATTCCTAATGGTCACATCTAATTATTTGATAGTAATAATCAGCATAGGTGTTGTTCTGTTACCATATATTTTTATATTGTCCCCTCTATTATAGATACCCCCCATTTTTTAAAAAAGTTATTTCTTACTCTTGTATGACTGAAGATTCCAAAGAACAGCAAACATATACTGACCACGCTGGGACAGTATTGTGTAAATGGCACCTCATTGTCAATTGTATTGTGTGGCATTGTGTTGTGGCTCTGATCTGTTAAAGCCCAAACTAAAAATGTGGCATTGCATACATGAGTAGCCGCTGACCTGCACAGCAAAGTAGTATGTTATTCTTTTCTTACATTTTGTCTCTCTGTGTGTTCTTTTATTCTATTGACATTGTCCTCCCCCTTATTAGAAAGTATAAGGCGTAGATACAGATAGCATGGTTGCTTGCTTTTTACTACAGAATACAAATGGAGTAAAATTTAACTTCCTTTATCCTGGCTAAGAATCTACTGAAGTTCCCAATTGGCTTTCCATCAGGATCTTTAATGCTTTTGGAAACCGGCTCTGATTTCTCAAAGAACTCATTTGATTTGGCTATAACACTTAATGATCTGTGAATGTAAATGAAAAGGATGTAGTTTGTATTAATTAACATTACAATAATTTGCTGCTGCTAATGAACACTAGCTAGACTTCTAGTATTAAACTAGAATATGCCTCGAAAATATTTACTGTATAGCCCACTTAACCTGTATGTCAAGGTCTGTGGGTCAAATGTGGCCTTTCAGGACACTATACCAGGCATCCCCAAACTCTAAGTTTTGGGATTACAATTCCCATCATCCCTGACCACTGGTCCTGTTAGCTAGGGATGATGGGAGTTGTAGTCCCAAAACATATGGAGGGCAGAGTTTGGCCATGCCTGCTCTATACAGTGCTTGGCTGGGGCTGATGGGGGTTGTAGTTCAACAACATGTGAAGGACCAGAGGTTAGCCACCCCTATCCTAAAAGTTATGGACAGGTTTTCTGTTTTTGTTGAACTATGGACTATTTCATACATGCATATTCATCACTTGGTGACTTGCAGGTACAGGCTTATTTGTCTAAATGTATTGCATGGATGATTTATTAACAGGCTGTCTTCTGGAATTCCAGAAATGATCGTCTAATGTGTTCCTATTCCTCTCTCGTGAGATTCCTTGTACTAAATCTCCTACATGAGCTTGAAGTAACACTGCTCATTGAAGAAAAGCCTGCATATTTGAACTAAATGTTAACATGATAACATTAAATAAATTTGTCTCTAAAAGTCACTGAAAATGGTGAAGCTTAATATAGCATTTTGATTAAGAACAGATGGCTTGTTAATTAGGATTACGCATCTGCCCTCAATCAATGGTAAAACCTGTGTGATAATGACTGATGTGACAGGCAATGCAATATATGTGGCCTCTTGTAGGAATACATTCACCCAACAGGATTAATTATGCCTGATTCATTTGCTCATTTTAAATGTTTTATACCAAAGTGAGGGATGAAAGATTGCTATATAGAAAGCATGCAAATTAAAAATGGATCTAAGAAACAATTACCTAGTTTAGTGGGACAGCACTAGGGTGATTAATCTGTAACATTAATTAGGTAAATTTTACCTCTGTGTATGAATAATCCATAAGCACTTTGAAGATTAAAAAAACAGAAAAAACCACAAAGTACAAACTGAGTAATTTTCAGGTATGTTGATTCAGTATGTGAATGAACTACTTGATTTCTTTCAGAAGGCAAGTGAAGTACATCAAGGTTAAACCTTCAAGGCCAAGTTCCTTGTTGAATCATACAGATGGCTCTTCTCTGTCCAGAGGTTAATTCATCTGGGTCCATGGCCCTATCCCTCTGATTACTCCACCAATTCTTTCAGGATTGGGGCTGCTACAACCACGTTTAGTTCAGGTCTCCCGCTTTCTTGAATTAAATCCTTGAGTCACTGGCATTCCGGAGCTTACAAAGGTTTATGGTTCACAGCCTGGAAAAGGATCCCCACCTCTGCACTAGAAACTTTACAACTCCCCCCGCCCCCTTGTCTGTGACTGCAAAAATAAGGTCAGCTGTGCCACAATGGATAGGAGGCCAATACATATAATGGGTGAACTACTGGTGAGTCATGTGTAATGCAGGCCTATTTTGCAGATGCAACACGAATAGCCTAAAATATCCAGTTTAAGAGGGCTGTGTATCTTGACATGTGAAACTATTTCAGTCCAATAAAGAATGCAGGAAATCTATTCACTGCCATTTTTTTTTAAAAAAAGAAATCACCAATGTTTGAATATTATGGAAATGTTTTGTTTGTAAAATGTTCACAGATTCCTATTGTTGGGTATGATTCTGCTTTGTTTTGGTTCCTTTCTCTCAGACCAGGCTGTTATTTGATCAAGAAGTACACAGAAAATGGAGAGTAGAATCCAGGGACCTACAAGAGCCAATTTAGTAGGTATACAGTATTCAGCTACAAGCACAGAAGGGATTAAGAAGTTAGTTCTGTTTAACTCAAATGCAGGCTAACACAAGCACCAGGTTGTACTAGATAACAGTTACTATGGCAACTTCTTTCTTTAGTGTCCCTGTGAAGAGAATATTCACTAGCAGAATAGGCCCAATAATTACCAAACATTTCAAAAGGAAATGTTATTATACTCCACTCCAGCAACGTACCTAAATTTCTAAATATATATTTAAAAGCTTCATTCAGAATTAAAGGGTGCAAAGTGAGAGATGTTGCATTGTAGTGTTATGAGTTTTGGGGTCCAGATCCCTCTAAATTCCTGGATTCAGTAAGTGTTTAGAATTTAATCAAGGCTTGAGGTGTTAAGGTGTGTGCCAGACACTTCTAATCCCTGGATCCAGCAAGTGTTAAAAGCTATTTAAGTCAGGCTAGCTTCCTGTGCTGACTGTGATCTCATGGGTGATGGGCCATTAAGAGAACAAAGGATCGTGAGGGCTCAAAGAGACACAACAAATAAGTGGGGGTAGGGAGGCTCCCTCAACAGATTAAGCCAGAGTTTAGAGTAGAAAGTTTAGGGACAGTGATGTAACAGAAAAGCAAAACATCAAGCGGAAAAGCTAGAGAGGGAGAGGGATGGTTGATTTCTATTTGAATCCAGGACTGCAGCTATAGGAAAAGCAAGACCTTTTGGGGGAATGTTAATGCTGTGAACCTCTCCTTCACTCTGCCTCATTTCCCAAAGGAAACACAAACCACTGGTAAATGCCTGTAACCCCTGGAATCTCACACTGCTCAGAGATTGGGGTAGCTGCGACAGTGTTAAAGGTAAAGGGACCCCTGACCATTAGGTCCAGTCATGGCCGACTCTGGGGTTGCAGCGCTCATCTCGCTTTATTGGCCGAGGGAGCCAGCGTACAGCTTCCAGGTCATGTGGCCAGCATGACTAAGCCACTTCTGGCGAACCAGAGCAGCGCACAGAAACTCTGTTTACCTTCCCGCCGAAGCGGTACCTATTTATCCACTTGCACTTTGACGTGCTTTCAAACTGCTACGTTTGCAGGAGCAGGGACCAAGCAACTGGAGCTCACCCCGTCGCGGGGATTCGAACCGCCGACCTTCTGATCGGCAAGTCCTAGGCTCTGTGGTTTAACCCACAGCGCCACCCGCATCCCACGCAACAGTGTTAATTTGAAGTAAAAAAGGTAAATGGCCCCTGGATGGTTAAGTCCTGTCAAAGGCGACTATGGGGTTGCGGCGCTCATCTTGCTTTTTGGGCCAAGGGAGCTGGGGTTTGTTCACAGACAGCTTTCCAGGTCATGTGGCCAGCATGACTAAACCACTTTTGGTGCAACAGAACACCCTAACAGAAACCAGAGCTCACGGAAACACCATTTACCTTCCCGTTGCAGTGGTTTCTATTCATCTACATGCACTGGAATGCTTTCGAACTGCTAGGTTGGCAGGAGCTGGGACAGAGCAACGGGAGCTCACCCCATTGAGTAGATTTGATTTGATTTTATGTAATCTGCCTTGATAAGGTATACACCATAAAAAGTGGGGTAAAAATACTGCTAATAATAGGCATTTAAGGTAAGGTGACCAGACGTCCCCGTTTCCTGGGGACAGTCCCCAGATTTACAAATCGGTCCCCTGACAAAATCCATCTATTTAGTAGGAAGTTGAAAAGTGTCCCCGGATTCATTGAAAATTTAAGGTTTAACCTAGAATCAAGGGCGCATTGGTAGAGTTTGCCAATACTTCAAAGCCCAGTAACCAAGCTGGAGAACAGAGCAACTTTGCCTCCATCCTGCAAGATGAATTGTTATAGGAAGCAAGGCACAATGGCTACGTTCTATCTCCAGTGTCAGGGGCAGTAGAAGAAGAAGAAGAAGAAGAGTTTGGATTTGATATCCTGCCTTTCATTCCCCTTAAGGAGTCTCAAAGCGGCTAACATTCTCCTTTCCCTTCCTCCCCCACAACAAACACTCTGTGAGGTGAGTGGGGCTGAGAGACTTCAGAGAAGTGTGACTGGCCCAAGGTCACCCAGCAGCTGCATGTGGAGGAGTGGAGACGCGAACCCGGTTCCCCAGATTACGAGACTACCGCTCTTAACCACTACACCACACTGGTATTCCACACTCCAAATGTCAGTTGCTGGAAATATATCTGATTCAATAGTATACAACATAACCATGCATATGTAACATTACATGTCTAATATTTATGTTTAGTCAGAGATGAATAGCCTGACATCTTAAGGTCTCCTCTCTAGTGAGCTAATCTATCCTCCTCTGTTCAGGAGATATATGTATAGAATCATTTGTCCTTAATTCCCATCCAGCTAGGACTGTCATGCTGAGCTGAAGTTTGCCATGGCATCATTGCCAAGGGCTAGCTCATTGAGACAAATAAATATCCTAAGGGTGCCTTGTGTCTGTAAGTTTATACATTGGAAAACAAGCCAAGTTCAGCTGCAATTTTATTACTCTGTTATTGGACAATATAGGGAACCATAAAGATTGCTGGTAGCTTAAAATATAGTGCATCATTCCAAAATGAAACGTCAAGTTGCAGTCAACCAGGAAGAAGCTTTCCTTACTAATGGCGGAACTATGACCCACTACATTATGGATTTATCCCAAACTAGATAAACTTTACAGGTTAATTAAAATAATGCATTTCCACTTTGTTTGTACATTGAATCAGGGCAATAAGTATTCAAGGGCAATATTTCAAGAAAATCCCATAACGTGAGCATATTTCATGGTTTCAATTAAATCATCAAATTTTTAAATTTCAACAGCTAATGGAAATCTTACATTTTGTTCTTAGCAACTGATTTTTTTGTATATATTGAAATGCCTTCTTTTGAAATTCCTTCTCTTGGTTTCAGGAACTGCTAGTGTAGAATCAGAAACCCACTGCCCCATTCCTTTATGTGGGATATATCCAGCCCCATATAACCAACATGCTTAAATCTAATTAATGCATGAAGGAGTTAAGAGCATAGAGTAAGCTGTTCTGTCAGGCTTAGCCAAGTCATTCCCCCCTCAGCCAGGGAGGAAGGCTACCAAACTCTGTTCTCTCACTTCCACAATGTGAACCCTACCAGTAAGGAGGTCTAATCGGGATGCTCCAAGCTTAGATTGTGTGGGTTAAGCAAGCCATCTTTGTGTTTTTTACGCAAACAATTTAGAAACATTTATCATTTGGGAACCAAAGTTATACTGCCTGTTTTTCTTTCTGCTGTATGGAAAAGCACGTGAATCTGACCTTTGAAGTAAACCATTTTTACCTTACCAAGTGTGTGGTCTCTTTCTATGCTAAGAGAAGTGGGAACTTTGAAAGCAACTTAGAAGGGGATATTTTAAACATCTAACAGTCTATATTTCCACTCTTTACTTCATTGCATGTTTTGTGATTTCAAATCTCTGCTGGGACTCTCTCACCAAAGAATATTTGCCCTAAACCTGAATCTCGGCATCTAAGAAATTATCCATTTGTTTTTACCATATCTATTTTCCCTTTTACCAAATTAAACCAACACTTTGAACTACCTGGGCAATTTATCCAAGCAATAAATATTGCACAGGTATTGGTGTGAGATAATTGGCTATCATGAATACAAAGGCTTCTTCTGTCGTTTTGACCTCTTGGCTTTGACCCTTGACCAAATATCCAGCACTGACTCCTGGCTTAATGCCCCTCCCCACTGCAACTCTTACCCTTAGCTTGATTCCTGACTCCTGTCCCTGATTAAGACCTGACCAATTTTGGTGCCAAGGGAATTTAAAAATAAAGTACACACAGAGCTGGAGCTTGGTCCTGATGGCGATGCAAATCATCCCCTTCCCAGTCATCAAATCAATCATTTGATGAGCAGGAAGGGAGCAACAGCCCCCATTCTTCAGCTGATTGGCATGGATCAGCTGAGAAGGTGGAGCTATTTGCCCGTGTTTGTTGTGTGCACACGGGAATGTCTATGTGAGAGAGAAAAGCCACACTCACCTTTAGCTACACACCCCATGGATATGCACCCCTAGAGGGTTGCCAAAACTGAATGTGGCTCTTTGGCCATAACAAGATTGCCATCACTGATTTGTCTCATTTGTTAGATA
Organism: Podarcis erhardii; assembly: GCF_964252035.2. Taxonomy (NCBI): domain Eukaryota; kingdom Metazoa; phylum Chordata; class Lepidosauria; order Squamata; family Lacertidae; genus Podarcis; species Podarcis erhardii. The sequence continues at coordinate 49,854,145 of NC_138508.1, read as the reverse complement.
AAGTGGGATAGTGAATGTAAAATAGGTTTCAGGGCATATATTTATAAGTAACCCTTCAGCTGGGTAGTCTCATTGAAAGGGTGAGAGAAGTTAACAATGGTTTTGTTTTGTTTTTAAGGAAGCACATACCAATGTTTTTTAGTCTCCAAGAAAGAGAAATATAAATAATAATAATAATAATAATAATAATAATAATAATAATAATGTTTATCTATATCCCACCCTCCCCAGCCGAAGCCGGGCTCAGAGTGGCTAACAACAATAATACAACATAAAGTTGTGGGCCAGCCCTAAGAATTACACTTTATGTGCCATTGCTGTTCAGAAGATTATCACATAAATGAAGGTGCTCCTGTTTGATCTTAGGGATCAAGATGTGAAGAAATAATTTGAAGCAATGTAGCTGTTTGAACAATGCTGGCATTTGAGCAAGGTGAAGGGCAGACATGTGGAATGCCTAATGTTTATGAGGCCTGATAGTTGTGAGATGGGTGGGGAGGAAGGTTAAAGGTGAGCAGGAGGGGCTGCTGTTGAGGCAATGGAACAGAGTCTACTTCAAAGATAGCCTGATAGACTAGGAATGTAGCTGTGACCAATTAGCTTAAAGTTCTTGGTTTGAGAAGATGTGTAGGAATTCATTGTACTATGCCAGGCATAGGCAAACTCGGCTCTCCAGATGTTTTGGGACTACAATTCCCATCATCCCTAGCTAACAGGACCAGTGGTCAGGGATGATGGGAATTGTAATCCCAAAACATCTGGAGGGCCAAGTTTGCCTATGCCTGTACTATGCCATGGGAATCTCTTGCCCCCACCTTACTGAGCAGGTGAGAGATCCTGTTGCAGCAGTGAAATACACATCACTCTCCCAGGTGCTTTTGGTCTCTATTTGTATAGTCCCACCTGGAAAATGGACTTTGGTGGGGTGGAAGATTTCCCACAACAAAGAGGTCCCTGAGCTTAATAATATTAAAATACTGTAATATATCAAACATTAAAAGCTTCCCTAAACAGGGCTGCCTTCAGATGTCTTCTAAAAGTCTGGTAGTTGTTGTTCTCTTTGACATCTGGTGGGAGGGCTTTCCACAGGAAGGGTGCCACTACCGAGAAGTCCCTCTGCCTGGTTCCCAGGATAGCTCAGTTGGTTAAAGCATGGTGCTGATAGCACCAAGGTCACAAGTTCGATTCCCATATGGGACAGCTTCATATTCCTGTATTGCAGGGGGTTGATCCTCAGGGTCCCTTCCACACTACAGTGCTACGATTCTGTGAGATACTGGTTAGTATTTCACTTACGTATATGGATAGAATTTCAAACACCTGCAAGGGGTCAGCCTGAGACCATACTCTTTTATATTCCCTCTTGTGAAACTGATTAGTATTGCATGCACTAGTTCTGCACTTGCTTTAGAAAATAGGTAGCTGTGGCTTACCACTAAATACTGTGTTTTGTAGCCTAAAGCCACTGATTTAGAGATATTAATAGTTGCAGGAAACATTAGGATTTTGCTTCAAAGAATGCTAACTCCCTTTCTCAAGCAACAGTTTTCCTCAGGATTCACACTGAGTTTTCTAAAAACTGTAATTCTTTGAGTAAAAATCATAGTTATTTTTCAGCATTTAAATGGCTTGATTATATCTTATTAGAACAATACAGTCCATCATTGTGTTACAAAAAATGATGGGCTGTTTGCTGCTGAGAAGAGTTTAGTGACTTATACAGTCAATTACTTTACCTTGAGAAGGTTGATTGGAGAAAACAGCTATGCTGTGAATCCTGTTCTAAGAGCTATTATGGGTCCATAGTGTTAGCAGCGTTGGTCTATGAGGCTACAGTTCCAAAAGCAATCAAAAAGTAATGAATTGGCTAGATAGTTCAAGATCTTCCATAGTCATATGACACTTGTCAACATGTGATCACTGTTCAGCTGGTATTAAATTTTTCATAGGTTGAAAAAAGATGTAGCAGCACAACAGCTTTGTCCTTGAAGGACATTTTGTGAATACTTTAAATTGTAAGTCTTTTTATTGTAAGTAGATATCAGCAGCTATTAGCTGTGACAAAGCAGAACTAGCAAAGTAACAGCAAGAAAACCTTCAGATGACTGTCTGTCCATCTATCTCCCTATATTCTGAAGACTCTTAATTTAAGAGTTATCATAAGGAAATGTAAAGTCTTAGTCCCTGAAATTCTGTGAATATAGGTAAGGCTAAATGAACTTCAGTATCTGTAACTGTTCATAGTTCAGAACAGAGCATCCATGCAATGGAAAAAATCATCAAGATACTATTAGACATGTCAGGCCATAGCTGATAAGTATGAATGATTAAGTATATGCACAGTAATTTTGCACTAAAACGTTTAAGTGCCCTTGTGAAGCTGCCCTTGCAATGAATACAGAGAACAAGTCATTGTTATGTAGACAGGGGAAAATGGACCATCAAGTTATCTAATTAACGTAAAATAAAAACTTCAGTGCACTCAGACATTTATTATTCAGCATGTCCTAAGTTTCACGAACTTGTTATTCAATTTTGTTATATGAAAAAGAGTGGTCATGTTATCTCACGTTGGTCTGTGTCCAGTATTGCAATCCTTTGTCAACTCAGAAATAAATGTCATGGGACTTGTTGCCAGTTAAGTGGTATAGAGCTGGAGACTCAACCTATTAACAATATTTTAAATTAGGTATTTAGAGTTTCAGTTTCTGGAGCATAGGGCCTACAGCCTAGTGGAATCTGCCAGTTTTGTTGGGTTATGCCAGGGGTCTGCAACCTTTAAGACAAAAAGAGCCACTTGGACCTGTTTCCGAAGAAAAAACAACTGGGAGCCGCAAAACTCGTCATTATAAAAATAACTTTTTTGTCACTTTTTTATTATTTCTTTGTTTGACCCCTCAGAATTACTCCTCCTCACAGAAATAAACATTAAATTAACAAGTTACCTGTGTGTGTGTGTGTGTGTGTGTGTGTGTGTGTTCTTCACTCCCCTTCAAAACAGTGACCAGCGTACATGCCCCTTACAATGTAGCGGGCGGGCGGGCGGGAAGGTGACATCGGGACAGTGCATGACTAACGCACGCACTGCCCCCATGCGACGTCACAGCCAGTACAGCGCCCGCTACAGTGGGGAGTGTCGGAGCACACAATGCGCCTCCTCCCCTCGCTGGTATTCGCCCCGGAGCCACGGCAAAGGTGTAAAAGAGCCACATGCGGCTCCGGAGCCACGGGTTGCAGACCCCTGGGTTATGCAGTGCTTCCCAGTTGTGCTAGGCCCTGTTGCTCATATATTGGGACTTCCAGTGCATCACATAGGTTGGTGACGTGACTGACATGTAAAATGTACCACAGCAGCCTGAACATACTCAGTGACATTAGCAGCTATTGTGGAGGTTCATTTGGAGCTCAGCATAGCCTTTCAGCAGTCTGAGAGATTGAAATAGCAAGGTTCAACGGGGCCCATCAGGCCAACCCCCAGTTTTAGGGAAAGGGACCGCAGTTGGGGATGGAGGAGAATTTTTAGTCAACATTTTTAAGTGAAGCAACCTAATTCATACCTCCCAGGCAAATAGATGGATTGAAATATAATCCTTAGGGTTTTGGACTTTCCTGAATTTTTATAATAGTTCTCAGCTCATTAAAAAATTACCAAAATTCAAATATGTATTTTTTAGGAAGGACTATGTTTAGAATTTTGTACATTGATACATAAATGAGAGTGGGGAAAACATTCAAATTCAATTTTTGCAGCTTTTTTTTTAATTAAAAAAACCACATGCTCATTTGACAGTGGGACAGAATGGGCACATGGTAAATTGACATGGCCTAGAAATGGACTGTTCCTTTCATCTCTAGCCATAGTTCAGTGGCACAGCAAATGGTCTGCAGGCAAAATGTCCCTCATGATTTTCATTTAAAAGGATAAGGAAGCAAATGATTTGGAAGACTTCTGCTAAAATCCCAGAGAGCTGCTGTCAGTTACTGTGGTCTCAGCATTATTTTTGGTCTCATTACAGACTTGTGATATGAGCCTTCTGTTGCTCATCTACCACAATCCCAGCCCATACATACAGACTCATGAGTCAAGGGAGAAACATTTGTATTTTAATTCTTCACTGAAAATTAGTTGCAGTTGTTTTCTTCATAATTTTCCAGTCATGCTTCCCCCCTCCTGCTAATGAGGCCGCAATGTGGGCTGCCACTCCCCCTGATCTCCTTTGTAAGGGGTCTTTGTAAACTGTACCCTCCTCACCCACAATATTGGTCCTGCTGGTCTGAGTACACAGTGCTGTGCTAGATGGATCAACTGTTTGATGTGGTATAGCTTTTAAGACAACTTTCCAAATGTAGGTGGAAGCATATAATAATAATAATAATAATAATAATAATAAATTTTATTTATATCCCGCCCTCCCCAGCCGAAGCCGGGCTCAGGGTGGCTAACAACAATCAAATAATCAAACAATCAAATAATCCAACATTCTAAAAACATTTCATTATAAAAATTAATTAAAATCAAATTAATGGCAACCGTTAAGCAAAATTCTGTGCAGGTTGCCAGAGGAGGGAGTCAGGCTGTGCCCTGACCAAAGGCCTGGTGGAACAACTCTGTCTTGCAGGCCCTGCGGAAAGATGTCAGGTCCTGCAGGGCCCTAGTCTCTTGTGACAGAGCATTCCACCAGATTGGAGCCGCAGCCGAGAAAGCCCTGGCTCTAGTTGAGGCCAGCCTAAACTTTCAATCTCAATTCTCTTCCTATTGTAAATACAGGATCCACACTTCCTGTTTTTGTTATTCTGCAGCATCCTTATTCCTGAACAAATTTCTCTTTTGATCTTTGTATCTTCCCTCTCATTTCCCCTCTCAATTTGGCTAGCTCAGCATGACTGTACCCCCGACTTAAGCAGTAAAACTGAGGGAGTCAGGAAGGAGGAGGAGGAGAGTTGGTTGAAGAATTTTTTTTTTAGTCATTTTGCAAAATGTTAATTTGTGTCATTTGAATCACAGCAGTTCTACAGGAAAATTGTACATTTCTAACAGAAGTTGAGAAAATCAGGTCCTCCATGTACTTGGCAATACAGTGTATCCTTGATAATTCAAGATCCAAATGCCTTTAAAGCTAGAGAAAAGGAAATATTGATAATATATTAACTTCAAGAGGAGAAGAGACATTTTGTATGGCAACAGAATAGACAATTTCTCATACCAGTTGTAACTAATTTAACATTCAAAGGATGACTTAAAAGCTACTTTGTGGCAGGCAGAGATAAGTCTGGATCAAAAAGGAGAATTTCCCAAAGATATACTACATAAAGCTACTGTTGTTTCATTTGACAAGTGCATGTTTACTCAGATTCTAAAATGTTAATTACAATGCTTTCGCTGCTCACTGGAACACCCAGTTATGAAACAAGGGATGAATCAAACAGTTTTTCATAACCGGTCACCAAGGAATGGGGTCATGATAGTTATAACAGATTTATGAGTGCATTGCAGGAGGACAGAATGGAACTATATGCTGATCATGAGATCCGAGATCGATAAACAAGGCTATATAACTACAGCTGTAGGGGGAATATTAAAGGCAAATCAAAAATATATTCTTGCACACAATCTGTTGATATTGGTATGAGAGAAAGAACATCCTTTTTTTGGAATGATCTAATGTAGCCCATATCTGATTTATTATGCTCATATATTATACTAGCATTTATATGTCAGAATTTCTGGACACCTTATCAAAGTTCTTTAAGAATAGTAACTATATGGCACCCATGTGCAGCTAGGAAGTTCCGGCTCTGCAGGGATATGATCTCACCTTTTCTTTGTTCCTGCTGCTTTACCAGACCTGCCATTGTATTTTACAACCAAGATGAGGTAGTATAACACAGCAAAGCTCACTCATGGTCACAGAGGTCGCATATTAAGGAGTAGTTTTTAGAGGAGGAAAACAAGAAAAAAAATATTCTAAACGAAACAGTGGATGTATGATTTTTGTGGTTCATGCTGTGGCCACAGACATGTGATCTGACAATGAGTTTGGGGTAGCCCAATGCAAAAATCCTGAGGATCCATGTGGATCTGTGCTTTGTAACCACGTTTTAAGTGGGGAGGGAAGGAAAAGCACTCAAGGGACAAGGAGCATGCGTGGGGTGTGTGGAGAAGGATGCTGCTAATAATGCAGAAGAGGGGCTTAAGGGGAGAAGGCTACTCTCCTCTCCTGCTTTGCTCCTTTAAAACAAGCAGGCTCTGCTTCTCTCCCTCCTCCCCGGCTTAGAGAGCTGAAAAGCTTTGCTGCTATTTAGTGAGCTGAGTGGGGAGGAGAGAGGGACAGAGAGCACAGTTTAAAGCAGCCAACCAGACAGGAGCCGCTTACACCTGTGTAAGCAGCTCCTCCCCCACTTTGCTGTTTCAAAGTGAGCCATGGAGGAGGGAAGGAAGGGGAACCATGGACCCTCTGCTCACGACTGCAGCAGATCCCCACCCCCCGCGACCCGTAGGCATTCGCTCCATAACATGCACAGACATTTCCCCTTACTTTCTAGGAGGAAAAAATTGAGTGTCATGGTGCAAAAAATATGGTATTCTTAAAAAAAGAAGAAGGAGTGTAACCCCATTAAAAGCAGGCAATTAATTAATATCTGGTTCTGTTTTTCCCTCCTTCTTGTTGCATCCTTGGATGTCAAGCATGTGATTTAGATCGCATGCTTGTATAAAGGTGTGCATGCACATATCACAAAGAGAGAGAGAGAGAGAGAGAGAGAGAGAGAGAGAGATGTAATTGAATTTTCTAATGGAGAGAGAATGGAGGTATGCAGCTCAGTCTTTGGAGAAGTCACAAAATATGGGGAGAAGAATAAATCATTCCACAATTGTTTGTGTGCCTGATATTGTACTAGGTAAATGGCATTTCTGTGTGCTGCTCTGGTTTGCCAGAAGCGGCTTAGTCATGCTGGCCACATGATCCGGAAGCTGTCTGCGCACAAATGCTGGCTCCCTCAACCGGTAAAGTGAGATGAGTGCCACAACCCCAGAGTCGCTTGCGACTGGACTTAACTGTCAGGGGTCCCTTTACCTTTTTACTATGCAAGTTGAGATGAATGCAAAACAGCCAACAATAAACATGCAATAGAGATTGGGAAGTTAAAGGAATAGCAAGAAAGGAAACGGTGCCCTAAATGTAAATGAGAATTGCTGGTTGCTAGATTGCTTGTAGTCAGGAAGGAAGGCCAAAAGGAAAAGACAGATATTGAGTATGTATGTCCCACTAATTAACCAGGTTTGATTTCCGACACAGTGATTGTAGTTAGTGCTGGCAAGTATATTGGACACTCATTATGTCCATTTCTACTCAATTTAATTTCTAGGATGAAGGAAAATAATTAGTGGCAGGCTGTGCAAACTTGTGCTGTTGTTCAGAGACAAGAAAGAAATGCACATGGTTAGATGCACAAACACCTGGAACAAGCTCCCAGCTTTGCAATCACATAGCGGTGAAAAAGTCTGAGAAGAGTTTTAAATAAAATGTTGGTTTTGTCTATAACTTCTTAGTGTTGTGGCTTTTTTTTCTAGGACTGGCAGATGGATGTACAAACTGTCACTCAAGCGAGTCCAGAAGCCATGTGCAGAAGTAGTTTGACACTCCATGGCTAGCAGACATAGTATACAGAATTTCTATCATATTCAGCAGGACTGTAGAAAATTCAACAGAAATAAAGAGAGATATCTAAGTTTAAGACGTTTCCTGACACAGGAGAGAATAGCGATGTTATGTACTGAAGTTCTCACCCTGGGCCAGCAGGGGGATACTGTAGATAGTTTTAACTCAGGTCCATGTCAGTTATTTTAGGCGGGAAACCCTGGGTTGTTGTTGCTACAATGTTGACAGCCGGCTGCCTATAAAAGCAGACCGGCTGAGCTGTTTGCTGTTCAGTTCTGTCCAGCTTACAAATAAAGAGCTGCTCTGGAGAAATCGCTGTGTCGTCTGCTATGTTCGCCCACAACTTAACAAGCAGTATGATGTAGTTTGGGATTATAGAAAAGAGGATGTAAGCAGAGGTTATTTTCCAAATTCTGCTTTGTTGACCCAGCTACTTTCCCCAAAATGCCTCAGATACTGCCATTCCTTACTGCTGCAAAGGCATCATATGCCAGGTGTCCAGATGGTGAAGAAGATCACTGTCCCCACGTCATGCCAAGTTTGGTGGTGATATTTCAAGAGGCATCTGAATGCATAGGGAACAAACACATGGACCAACCATTTCCCAGCACATATAGTAAATTATGGAGTCCCAGGCAGTGTATATGTGGTTCCCAAGCATTCATCTATCTGTAGAACACCCCAGACGTAGGCCTGCTTAGCTTCAAAAGGTAGTGGCCCCATGTACCTTTAAATTATATAACCTGAGTCTAGGATACATGCATGTGTATGTATTGCTTCCCTGAAATTTTAATATAGATGATGTAGGATAACTGAGGAATGATCTGCAACAAATTCTCAGAATATAATCTTTGTCACTTGAAGAATATGGGACTTTTGCAAGTAACATCAGTAAGATGTGAACTACCTAGAAACAAGGAAGCTAGAAACTACCTTAGACAAGGAAAGCCCATACGCTAGCAATATGCATTTAGTGAATTTGCTTTATTTAAACTTAAACTTTCCTTTTCTAATCTGTAAATGTGGCAAAATAGCTGCTTTGTGTCTTCTTTGGTGATCACTCGTAGCCGAGTAAGATTGTCTTCCATAAACACGGTTTTAACAATGAGCCCATAAGTGACTATGGAGACCAATTCTGGATCCACACATCCTTCCACAGTGAGGACATTAGTTTCCAGGCAGGAGTTGATCACGGTGTGGATTTGCCAAGCGTGCCTTCCTCTTAGCACATTTCTCCCTTGCGTCCTGAGTTTGAGTGTCTTCAAAACCCATGACACCTTTAGTAAAGGTTGTTCACCAATTGGAGAGCTAGCCAGCAAGTGTTTCCCAATTGCTGGTGTTTATACTGCATTTTGTTTTAGATTTGCCTTGAGACAGTCTTTAAACCTCTTTTGTTGACCACCAGCATTACGCTTTCCATTTTTAAGTTCAGAATAGAGTAGTTGCTTTGGAAGACGATAATCAGGCATACAAACATAACCAGTCCAACGAAGTTGATGTTGAAGAATCATTGCTTCAACACTGGTGATCTTTGCTTCTTCCAGTACACTGGTATTAGTTCGCCTGTCTTCCCAAGTGATATGTAAAAATTTTTGGAGTCACTGTTGATGGAATCTTTCAAGGAGCTGGAGATGGTGTTTATAAGTGGTCCATGTTTCACAAGCATACAGTAAGGTTGGTAGTACAATAGCTTTGTAAACAAGCATTTTGGTTTCCCTGCAAATGTCCTGGTCCTCAAACACTCTGCACTTTAATTTGGAGAAAGCCGCACTCACAGAGCTCAGGCGATGCTGGATTTCGTCATCAGTTTTGGCCCTTGTGGAAAGATAACTGCCCAGGTAGGAAAAGTGATTGACATTTTCCAACATTACACCATTGAGTTGGATTTGTGGCACTGCAGAGGGGTTATTTTGTACTTGTTGGTGCAGCACTTTGGTTTTTTGGATGCTGAGTGAAGGCCAAGCTTTCCGTAAGCTTCTGCAAAGATATTTAGGATGGTCATCCTCAGAGGTCATCCTCTGAGCGTGCACACACTACGTTGTCATCAGCATACTGAAGCTCTATGATGGAACTTATGGTAACCTTACTCTTTGCTTTCAGCCTGCTCAAGAACTTGCCATCTGTTCTATATATTATTTCTACTCCGGTGGGGAGTTTCCCTTCGACAAAGTGTAGGATCATGGAAATGAAAATAATGAATAGAGTTGGGGTAATAACACAACCCTGTTTAACACCTGATCTCACTGTGAATGGTTCCCTTTGAGAGCCATTGTTATCTGCTGTATTACTTTGTGTAATACTGCAGGAACAAAACAGTGTGCAGAAATGCAAGATCAAGGAAATTTGGGTTGAATGATGTAGCTGATAGAAAAATGAATGGAGCAGCAACAAATGTGAAGGAAAGCTGTGTGCTTTGGGATTTAATAGGACTGATGAAGGCCTCACTTTCTTGAGACTTATATTGCAAGGAAGACTGAAAAATCCCACAGAGCTGATTAAGAAAATATTTGGAATAGAGCCTTCAGATAAATCAATTTAGATTCATAAACGTGCTTAATTTTTCCATATTAACAACACCCTAAGCAATACATGGATATTCATGCATCCCAACGCACTGGGCTGCTAACTATACAATGTCACCTTTTCTAACCTTAAAAAAGAAAAGCTAAACAATTCACTAAAGGGAAATTCATTGGCAGTATCAAATTGAAAAATGGTTCTGTTCTCTTTGCCAGGTTTTTCATTCAGTGCTAACTATTAAGGGCAGGTGTGTGTGTGTGATATAGGAATGGTTATCTAAGATGTTAAAACTCATGACTTAAGTGTTCATTTGAGGAGCGTAGCATATTACACATGAGTTGTAACAATACACCCCAAGGATAACCATAGCTTTTGTTCCTTTCCTATCTCAGGGCCAATTCTGACGTGAATTCCAGTGTTGGAATATAGTGCAAGTTCAGTGTTCTTTTCTGTATTATTTGCTTTTTTTTTTAAAAAAAAAAAAAAAAACATTTTCAGATAATATGGACATCAAGGCTATACTTGTGCTATATGCCGCCACAGTTCTGGAAATGGCTCTTACGTTGTGTGAAAGCTTAGATACATTGCGTGATTTAACCCAGAGAGAAACATCATGAAAAAGAAATAACCTGCAACATGTGTAGACTTCATTTCATTATTTTTGCTTATGGAATTGCTTTCAAAAACAAGACCCTTATTGTGATCATGGACATATGACCTGTGTGAAAGAACTCTGAGTTGGCATGAAAGTAGATAACTCAATATATCATTGTAATTTGAAAAATGATGTACTATTTTTGTATGCTTGTCATATTCTATTTACTCATCACTCAAACCATTTAATCTACTTTCCATTATATTGCTCTGTCACAACCATAAATTTGAACCTGAAGATAATGGATACATACATATCTCATATGACAATCTTCAAAGCAGCCTCTGCTGATCTATTACGTTGCTGAGGCATTACAGCCTTCAAGTTTTGAAGAGTCAGTTTAAATGCTTCTTTAGAAAGTGGGTTTGCTAAGAATATATTTAAAGACAGTCATCCCAATTCATAAGAGATCCACATCACCACTACTAGATTAGGAACTATAATCATAAAGGCACATCTGAATAAAGATATACACTGGCAGTGCATTTCTTTCAGTGAGATCTGCACTTGTCTGAACATTTGGAGTCATTTGGACACTTCCAACCAAAATCTGGTGCAACTAAGCATAGGGGCCACACACAGCTAGAGTTGCATTAAAGTGCATGGCTTTCTTCTGAAATGCTTATCTACCGTGACTTTCTTTTAAAAAAGAAAAGATTTTAGAAGATGATCACATGTAACATTGAAAATGTTGTAGCCTCTTAAAAACAAGAAACACCACCACTAGCTGTCACTTAAACCAGTTTCCTTGAGGAAGAAATTCAATAGTAAAATGAATTTTTACAATCAACATTGAGATGATAGATCACAGGATGATTGCATAAAGTAAAGCAACGAAGAGCATAGAAAGCTGTGCAAGCTAGAGAGGCTAAATGATAGTATTTATATGTAGACCAAAGAAAATGGGAGCACGTCATGAATCCCGTCTCTGAATACTGAGAAACTCCATGCAAATGAATGCAGTATTATTTTCTAAAGTGTAGTTCCTCAAATTACAAGACTTGGTGAATTGCATTTTGTTCTTGCCCTGGTCCATCAGTGCCCTTCTAAGTGTGTCAGAAATCCAATCCATATTTTAATCCTGAAGTAATTTACATTGATTTGGATCTAGTCTTAGTTATGTTTAGAGCACATCCACTGAAATCAATGGGACTTCAATTATTAAGTCTAAGCATGATTAAGGGTGCTGTTCTGGCTCCCATCCAAAACCAGACAGCAGAAGTGTTTATATTTAAATAAAGACGCAAACTTTTATTATAGCAGTCTAATAGAGACTTAGGGACATGGGTGGCACTGTGGGTTAAACCACAGAGCCTAGGACTGGCCAATCAGTAGGTCGGTGGTTCGAATCCCCGTGACGGGGTGAGCTCCCGTTGCTCAGTCCCTACTCCTGCCAACCTAGCAGTTCGAAAGCACGTCAAAGTGCAAGTAGATAAATAGGTACTTCTCCAGCAGGAAGGTAAACAGCATTTCCATGCGCTGCTCTGGTTCACCAGAAGTAGCTTAGTCATGCTGGCCACATGACCCGGAAGCTGTACGCCGGCTCCTTCGGCCAATAAAGTGAGATGAGCGCCGCAACCCCAGAGTCGGTCACGACTGGACCTAATGGTCAGGGGTCCCTTTACCTTTAATAGAGACTTAGTGGCTAGGAAATAGTATCTTCTGATTTGGGTCCTCTTACCAGTCCGCCAGCAAAGGACAAATTTCAGAGGTCCAAGATTAGTATTAAGAGTTTTAAGAAGTTTCCCCGCCTACCTGTCAGGCTTTTAAGAGGGGGCAAAGAAGTCTCAGCTACTTGCAAGAAACCCTATTCCTACAACCATTGCTTCCTGGTCTCAAAGAGGGTGGTTCCCTGATAAGAATGAACCTTTTCCCTTCTCTTGATGTGTCACCACTCGCTGAGAGAGATCATTGGGTGCACATATGTTTACTGGGGAATATTCTTTACACCATTAGAAACCCTTTATAGAAACAACAACAGTTCATGGGAGTAGAAGGGTGGAAATCTTCCAAAGCATGTGACCAGTTGTTACACACACATGGGCTGCTGTTATGAGGAAGCATAAAAATACTGAATAGAGTAGTAGAAAAGTTTCTGATTCTAAAATAAATCTCTATCATACAAAGTCAAAATCAGAGAGTTCATCCTGTCTGCACACTGGCACTGTTCCCTTCCCAGTAAAAAATCATTCTCTAAGCATTTTCAAGATCCAGCTTCAGTCATCCCAAATATTCAAAGGCATATGATGCCTCAAACTATATAAATGGAGCAAAGAATCAACGGAGAAGGATCAGATTGTAGTGCCAAAGTCGTCTTCTTCCCCTCTTCTTCCTTTAATTTATAACTGTATATAGATTTCTATTACACTGCTAGGTTCACACTGTGTGGGTCACCAGGAAATTGAGCTATAAATATTCCACTTTAGTTATATATATAAAGCAAGTAATCCATTTTACCTAAAACCTTAAAATAAAAATATTCAATTCCTTGAGTTCAAACCTTGTGGGAGTACGTTACTTAAAGTATTAGGAAGAAGGGGAGAGTGGACATTTAAAATTCAGTAAGTGAAGACTCACATTATACTTTCATAAGTGCATCACCTGTACATTTACTTTGGGCATGATCCACAAAATGTTCTTCCCTGCAAGCCTCATTGACATGAATAGCAGTTGCACCAGACCATGGTTAATGGAGCAATACCCATTAATTTCAATGAAACTTGTCAAGGACAAGTTCCAGTAGAGTGTGTCCATTCTAGCTTGTTGAGTTTTCAGTTCCCATTAAGTTACAATGGATAAAGGTCAGAGGATTAGAACTTTAGCTACTTCGGTACAAATTGTATATTTCTTTCAGGCAGGGAATGTTTTAAAAAAAGGCTTGTAAACCAAGTTTGATATATTTGCAATCTAGTACCTTGGATGCTGAACTGTGAGACAGAAAGTTCTTTGTTCAGATTTTACTACTCCTATGAGCTCAAGCTGGACTAAGCCTCAGACTCCTATTTGCAATATCAGCATAATAATCATTAGCTTCTATAAATGCTGATATAAACATTACAAAGATAATGGGTGAAAAATGCTTTTAATAATCTAAATGCTATAGAGTATCTACGTATATTTTATCTGTTAGTGTTATTGGTCAATAAAAGCCTGTGTTTGGGGTGGAAGCACATAATGCAAGTCTAACTAGCAAAGAATTAAAAGAAAGAAAGAAAAAGAGACGAGACTTGGTTACAAGTGAAGTATTTTTGAATACTCCCATTCATTTTATGTATCCAAATTTGGGAGCATGTATCCTCACCTTCAGCCTCAGAACATCCCAGGGGTAAGGCAGACTGAGAGATGATGACTGGGCCAAGATCATCCCAATGAACTTTATAGTTTGGTGGAGATTTTAAACTGGATCTGCCCAGTCCTAGTCCAACTCTCTAAACCAGGCATAGGCAAACTCCGGCCCTCCAGATGTTTGGGACTACAATTGCCATCATCCCTAGGTAACAGGACCAGTGGTCAGGAATGATGGGAATTATGGTCCCAAACATCTGGACGGCCGGAGTTTGCCTATGCCTGCTCTAAACCCTCCACCACACATGCCTAGGTCAACTGCCTCAAAATCTATCACCACATGGCATGTTTGAAGACATGGATCTTCCTTCCAGACTTTACATATGGAAATACCAGAGTAGTTCAGTTATATACCTACGTTGTTGTTGTTGTTTAGTCATTTAGTCGTGTCCGACTCTTCGTGACCCCATGGACCAGAGCACGCCAGGCACTTCTGTCTTCCACTGCCTCCCGCAGTTTGGTCAAACTCATGCTGGTAGCTTCGAGAACACTGTCCAACCATCTCATCCTCTGTTGTCCCCTTCTCCTTGTGCCATCCATCTTTCCCAGCATCAGGGTCTTTTCAAGGGAGTCTTCTCTTCTCATGAGGTGGCCAAAGTATTAGAGCCTCAGCTTCAGGATATCTCCTTCCAGTGGGCACTCAGGGTTGATTTCCATAAGAATTGAGAGGTTTGATCTTCTTGCAGTCCATGGGACTCTCAAGAGTCTCCTACATAGTTATGACATATATAATTCCTATATAAAGCTGCCATCGTTCACCAAATACTAGAAAGCTTTTGATCCAATGGGGCACCACAAAGCAACTTTTCTTACTGAGATCTTCTAGATCAGTGATGGCCAAACTCAGCCCTCCAGCTGTTTCGGGACTACAACTCCCATCATCCCTGACCACTGGTCCTGTTAGCTAGGGATAATGGGAGTTGTAGTTCTGAAACAGTTGGAGGGCCAAGTTTGGCCATCACTGTTCTAGATGGATCTTCTACATGGATTTTCATAAATTATGGGTTGTATCCAACACTGCACACAACAGTGTTTAATGCAGAAACCAAAACCTCCTCTTTCTTCCTGTCCCTCACACACCCTCAAAATCAGCTCTGGGGAATTGTGGAACCCCCAGAGCAGGTTTCATTGAAGCAGTGGGAGGAGAGGAAATAGAAGTCCCATTGCATAAGAAGAACTCTGAAGGCGCAGTGCTGGACAGAATCATCTGTAGTTACTTTTTAAACACTTGACCCAGGAGCATATTTTGCTCCTGCAGAAATTCAAGATGCAGCTGCAATTAACATTTCCTTATCCCATAAGTGTTTCATCCTAATCATTTAGTTAAATTGCATTTAGCTCTGCAAAAAAGAGAATGACTCCCCCCCCCCAAAAGGTTGCATCCTTATAAGCAGCAGTTTGAGTTGGAGATGAAACCCTAATGTGAATATTCATTGATAATCCTTTTCTGTAATATGCTCCATATTTTTTCACAGTTCTTAACATTTTTATATGGCTGAACTATAGTTGCTTTGTTCTGTAGTATAATAAAAATAATCATGTCATGTTCATAGAAATTGGCCTATTTTCTACATTGCTGGTCACCACTTAAATTTTATAGACTTTTTTGCAGCTGAAATGAAAGGTAAGTTTAGTTGGTCAAATGATGTGAGGTCTAACATGCAACTGGTCTGATCATCTTGGTACTCATTCTGCATATACCCATGAACACTCAAAATATATACACATCAGAAGCCTGCATTGCTTTAATTATTAGTTATATTCCTATCTGGACTTCGCTAAAAGGACTTCACCACAATGTTTTCACTCTTAAAAGTCAATGAGGGAGGTTAGGTTGACAGATGGTCCTCCAGATATTGTAGGAATCCAACTCCTATCAGCCCCAGCCAGAATGGGGATTATGGGAGTTGTAGTATGACAACATCTGGAGGATCACAGGTTAGCCATCCCTGGGCTGTGGTTTTTATTCTTAACCAGCCCTTTTCTCTCCCCCCCCACCCCGATGCATG
Organism: Podarcis erhardii; assembly: GCF_964252035.2. NCBI lineage: Eukaryota > Metazoa > Chordata > Lepidosauria > Squamata > Lacertidae > Podarcis > Podarcis erhardii. The sequence goes on along the minus strand of NC_138508.1, from coordinate 49,837,958 downwards.
CAAGAAAAGATAATCTGGACATAGAAATCTGTTCTCCCCAATAAAACAGAGGTGGTAGTCCTCTAGGTGATCTGCAGTAGATCAGCTGGGCTTTCTGACTCCCAGTTGCTTAGCAATTGTAGCAGAGCAATGTTCAGCACATAAATTGGGCTGTAGAAGTGCAGAAATATGAGCATGAACGGGATTTTATGGAATGACTGTGAACTCAGTTATGTTCTGGGTATTGAAAGCAAACCTTAAGCTCAGATGCACCCTGCACTTTTATTCTAATTGCCTGTCTTTTGTGCCTAGTTCTGATTGGTCAATCTAGAAATAAACAAATTTGGAGTGTGCCACAAGGGCCACTCCAAAGAGAGAGATATTTTCCATATGTGAAGTACATGTAACATTAACTTCATAGCTATTTGATGCTTGCTTTTTTGCCTTCAAAAATGGCCATCATGGGGCCCCAGATCTAGGCTAGGATGCTAATGTGTAGGATTAACTTTTGTCCCCTGCTACAGTCCAAGGGACATGGGTGATGCTGTGGGATAAACCACAGAGCCTAGGGCATGCCGATCAGAAGGTTTGAATCCCCGTGACTGGGTGAGCTCCCGTTGCTCGGTTTCTGCTTCTGCCAACCTAGCAGTTCAAAAGCACGCCAAAAAGTGCAAGCAGATAAAAAGGTACCGCTCCGGCGGGAAGGTAAACAGAGTTTCCATGTGCTGCTCTGGTTCACCAGAAGCAGCCTAGTCATGCTGGCCACATGACCCAGAAAAACTGTCTGCGGGCAAATGCCAGTTCTCTTGGCCAGTAAAGCGAGATGAGTGCCACAACCCCAGAGTTGTCCTCAAATGGACCTAATGGTCAGGGGTCCCTTTACAATCCAAATTGGAATTGCTTCCCATGTTCCTACAATTGTAGCTTTCGCCCCATTCAGAAATTGTTGGTGCAGGGTGCCCAGTCTGGGTCAAGAGCAGAGTGTCAATGGGTAAAAATGTTCTGCTCCCCCTGATCAGAGTCATAAAAAGTGTGCTATTATAAAGTCCAGAATAGATTCAGGCAAAACAAGATGTCAAATTGTATCAGTATAAGTGGATTATTCATTTTGAAGCGCATGTTTGGAGTCAATTCACATTATCTAGTGATCAGAGGGAAGTGATCTTGACCTTTCAAGATCACCTTCTCATTTCTTGTAAGTCCCGCCTAAATAGGAAATATCTATCTGCAGAAGTTGTGGAGGCAGGGATGCTGTCCCCATCCTTAACACACCAAGTCCCAGACGTTCCCATGTTGAGCAGGGGGTATCTGAAGGGGGCTCCTACCTCTGTATACTCTGGGAGGGTTTCTTCTTTATATGTGCAAAGCTTTGTATTTTTATTTGTATATATATATTTTTTAAAAAAAAATCTGCTCTGTTTCCCAGTTGCTTTAGTCTGCTTCAATCTGTTACTTTGTTATCCTCAGGCATTCAGCTTCTAGATTTCACTTGTTTGTTCTTCTAAATAAACTAATATCTACATCCTGCTTGATCTCAAGTATACACTCTTTTTAAAGCCATCTGTCTTACAAAGAAGAAAAAAACACAACCGTGTGATTATTCTTTTGGGGATCAATCTCTTACAGCAGCTTTAAGAATAAACGCTTGCCTAACATGTTGCACTTGGAAGCTGACTTGTTTCCTAGCTTACCTCCTCACGCCACTGTAGAGCTGCCTGTCATGTGGATCCTCATCTAGATGCAAATCCGGCAATGACTATAATGATAAATCTCAGAGTGCTAATAATTAATAGTGGCAAACTTTGTTTGTAAGCAATCGACAGGCTTAAAAGCTCAACAGTTTCCAATTAGGTCATTTCAAAGCAACCTGTTTCAGAGACACGGGGCTCTTCTCAACATTCATGGACATGATCAGGCAAAGAGGTGAACTTACTTAATTCATAACGTGTCTTTTGGGAAGTATGTCAGCTACCTCTGAAGAAACCCCCAAAGCCTGTGGCATGCAAAACTGTGATAAACATGACGTTTCTAGTCAGCCACTGATTTGCAACAATATGTAATTAGTGCATTGATCTGTGCACTTAATTAAGCTCTAGTGAGATGCCAAGTGGTTAATGAGTTTTTTGTTGCCTGCCATTGTTTTAAAATTAGGTGCAATTTTCGTAACCCGTCCTTGCCACTCGTTTTCCCCACACATTTAATAAGGCAAGAATAAAATGCCCCTATATCTGATTTTACAAAAAGGTGGCAATCATGCTTACACCAGTGCAATCTCATGGAAACAGCTGTACTGATGCCAAGATGAATAAAAATGCCATTGTTTTATAGATTGCTAGGGTAGAGATAATGGTCAAAAAGAAATCCTGAGCCAAACAAGATGTTCCCATTATTTTATCTTATCTTTAGTTGTGTGAAGTCAGAGATCAATGCACAGCCCTTGAACTCTGAGCTTCATGCAGCTTCAAGGTAGCTGGATGTGTGTAAATTTTCAGATACCCTACTGGAAAGCCTTACTTTCAAAGTAAATAGGTCTATTGAACTGTTGTCATTTCAAAGTGTTGGACAAAAGTAAAGTCGCTTCTTCATACTTTCCCATCTTGCAAGCAATGACTTCTAAACAGCTCAATTTGACACTGGCGGGATGACATAAATTTAATAGTTCCAAGCAGATTAAATGAAGGCTAACAGTTTTCTGTGGATTTTTCTTACAGCTTTCAAGCTTCTTCACTTATTTATTTTTATTTTTGTACTTGGGAATGTAAAATTGCTTTATTCAAAGGGTTCTGGGAGAGTGTGTATAATGAAATAAAGAAAATCTTAAGTTATACTTTCGTTAAAAAACCTGAGGCATTCCTGCTGGGACTGGTAGGAAGGGAGATAAAAAGGAAAGACTATAAGCTGTTTCAGTACGCAACAACGGCAGCAAGGGTTCTATTAGCTAAAAATTGGAAATTAGAGGGTCTGCCGACAATTGAGGATTGGAGATCAAAATTACTAGACTATGTGGAGATGGATAAGATGACAGGGAAAATTAGATATATAAAAGACCAGAGGTTTGCAAAAGATTGGGAAAGTTTTACGAAATATCTGGAAAACTTAAGCGATGGACAGATAACGTTAGTGGGTTTTAAAGGTGCTCTGTAAGAAGCAAAGGGTACTGTCTAAAGAAAAACAGGTGAACTAGAATGATTATTGACATTACAAAACAAGAAATGCGGAATTATTTGTTTTCATTAGTACGGATGATTTGTGGAAAGGTTGAAGGAAGTCACTCTTAAAAAAATTTGTGAAACATTAAGTGGAATATTATAGTTTGTTTTGTATTTTGACTAATGTAAACCAATAAAAATTATGCATGAAAAAATAAAAATAAAATTGCTTTATTCTGCCGAGTCATTGAAGCTGACTAACTGCTAAAATCTTAAGAGCTATTTTAAATTTCAATTGGTATAGTAATTGGTATAGTATTGGTATAGTAAGCAAAAGCAAAAGTAAATTGTATAATTGTTTGGGGAACGGATACAATCTTTTTCTTAAAAAGGATACTAATTCTAAATAATAATAATAATAATAATAATAATAATAATAATAATAATAATAATAAGGATAAGAGCTACAGATTAAGCAAAGTCTGGCAGAAACATCCTCATTTGAAGAAGCTTGTCCTGAGATGATATGATGATGATGATGATGATGATGATGATGAATCATCTCATTTCATGCTCCAGTGCATTAGTCTTTTCCCCTTCATAATTTTCTTAAATTCAACACCCCAACATTTTATGCACTTACAGAATAATCCTAACCATGTCTACTGAGATGTAAGTCACTATCATTTCAGCATAGAAATCAGGGAGAAATGCCTTCAGTTCATATTTTTAAACCCACAGCTCTCCTTCAAAATCTATACTTCTCCAACTATTGTGATTTACTTCTCCAAGCAAAAAGTGTGTACAAAAAAAGTATGTGAGGGGGGAAGTGTGTGCAAAGAAAGCATACCTTGGTGAAAATAACATGAAAAATGCATTGTACTACAGAAAATTGTTTTCAAAAATGTGTATTTTAGAAGGAATACACACAAAACTAAATTTTACTTCAAGCTCAAGGAACATTACTTCAGGCTCAAGGAACAACCAAGGGAGAGGGGTGGAATGGAAAACATCAGGATAGTGTACAACAACATGCTTTTTAAAAAATACATTTTTATGTTCACCATGCAGATCATCAATGAGAGAAGCAGGGGCAAGGTTGAAGTGATCAGCATGGTGTAAACCACAGGCAGGCCTCCTAGATTGGCACTCCTGGTGCACTTGCGGGTGTTAGAACTCCTGCTCCATGATTGCAGTCATGGGATTGTTGTCTATCACATGACGGTATATGTTTTGACTCCACAAAGTGGGAAGTGACGGAGACAGGATGTTTGTGTTACCGTGTTCCATGAAGTGGGACTATTGCCCTTTGTCCTTTTTCTCTTTGCTGTCTGATGATAGAGAGAGAGGGAGCCATGTTGCAGTGCTCCATGTGTGTTTATATGTAAAAAAAGTAGATTAGCCAAAATGCTGGGTTGCTGAGGTCTGTTACGCAAGCTGCGCAAACTCTGCGGATCCCTAAGTGTGCCGGTGTCTGTTGGCATTGGTCACTGTGATATTCAGGCTGAAGTAAGGTACTGAAGCTCCCGAACGATTGACCAGGAGGGAGGGAACATGGGCATGTGTCTCTGCCAGGGTCCTACTCGAGTGTAGGATGAGCTCCTGACAGTGGGATTTCTCTACTCATTCAGAAGTATGCCAAGAAGTATGCCAAGAATCTTAGAGAGCACCATCTCTGGATGTGATTCAGACAGTTCCTCTTGCTGTGCTCTTACGCTTCTCCATACATGCAGTCCCATGGATGCAGCAACACGTAAAATCATGTCTAACACAATATATCAATAGTTACAGACATCAGTTCCTAGAGTCAAAACATAGCACCATATTCACTGATGATACACCACCATACTCAAACAAATCACTGCTTGGAAATGCCACCTATAGCCATAGGCATGTTCTATCAGATAAACATCCTCCACACACAGATAGCTGTGACATGGAGACATTCCATTGGCTTATGGAACAGTTTAGATGTTCCAGTTGATCTAAAGTTGATGGATGAACTTTCTACAAAACATTATGGCTTTCCTTCTTTCCTTCACACAGAAACTAATGTTACTTCTTCTAGGGCACCAAATTCTGGGAAGGTTCAGAACTTCTGACCATTTCCTGCTTGTTACGAACATCAGTAATTACCTCATGATTATCTACATTTTGTAGCTATTACGGAACATACCTCTAATTCTGTATACACTGACATGAAAATAGCAGTTAAAGAGGTAATAGGTACAAATTATGGATATTAGTTCCTTGATTTGTGGATGGTGGATTCAAAGATAACTGTGGAAGGCTGTGATATTGTAATTTTACTTTTGCAGAGAAGTCCTTTAATGGATTCCTATTTTCAATTTTGCAATCACCTCTTTCAAAAGAATGGATACAGGTTGTTCCATTTTTTTGGTGAACTTTCTGAAAGCTGTTCGCAGAGAATAGCAAACCAGAATTACAACTTTACAGACACAGTGGTGTTCTTTGCTAATTTAGGGACACGTTATGTCTCACATTCACAGAGGAACACAGAAGGGTGGAGTAATGTGGGAGTGAGAAAACTTTTATCCTTTCTTCCTCTTCCAGTTCGCAGCAGGATTCATGATGGGATTACAATTCTTGTCACAATTTAGTTTTGTAAGCCTCCGAAACTGAAAGATGATAAATGAAAGTGTGAACTTTCTTTGACACTTTCCTTTACTGATTACTTGCTCATTTCTTTTGGTGTTGTTTAATAAACATCTTGCTATTGCAAATGCAAAACAGAGGAACACAATCCAGAGATAAAGTCATAACATTTATTTGGGAAACTAATTAGTCATAGAAGATAATGGTGATAGTTTGTTCATATAAATGTCTTGAGGCAGGACAGTTTTGTCCTAATAACCTGTTGGTCCATGCTGAAAATCAGTTTATTTCTCTTTCTTCAATATTTCACATAGTAGAAAACTAGTGTATCATGTATCAACAGCTGTATTACAAATCCTTAAATAACCCACCAATAGGAAAACAAAAAACTGGCTGCATCTATCCTCTATCAGCAGTAGAGGGAGGAAAAAACCTGGTAGTAGTAGTAGTAGTAGTAGTAGTAGTAGTAGTAGTAATAATAATAATAATAATAATAATAATTTATACCCTGCCCATCTGGCTGGGTTTCCCCAGCCAAACTATTAAGCACAATAGTATTTGCAAGATAATAATAGCAATAATAGTGATTCCAATTAAACAATATAGTTGCAAATATGCCATTGGAGTCAAAGATAGCTGACACTGTAGTTTTAAACATTTTTAGAGTCCATGGCTCACTTTACCAACCACATTCTTTCTGCGGATTCCTTGTGGAAGCCACTCAAACTGGAACAAAGAAGAGCTGGATGCCAGGGAATGGCATGAGCTGTTTTAAACCCCCCGGGAGTGGACCTGAGGGAAGCCTGATTGTTCCCCCAGACTCATCCCCCAGAGGGCCCAGATGTTCACGTCAGCCTGCCATTGGCCAATTTGGTAGGCTGACACAGAATAGGATTTCAAGCCTGAAGCTCGTGCTCCAGCAAGAACTGAACCCCCAACACTCAGTCCTGCATTGTTGATGGGGTGCGCTGGCCATCCCACAATGCAACCACACCCCTAAAGGGGGGTTAGCTGACTTACAGGACACACATAACTGGGGATTTTACTGCTCCACCCTTGCCCCAGTCGGCTCTGCACCATTTTCAGCACAATTTTGGCACACATGTAAGTGAGAACACACATTCCACATGGCAGCCCCAGCCTGCCTTTCCCCAAAATTTGGGTGCACATGGTGTGTGCGTGCAGAGAGGACAAACCAAGATGCAGATCAGAAGCAGAACTATTTTGTCATTGCAGGGAAGGAAAGTGAGATGCACACAGTACAGGGCACACATGCAGACATGGGTCTTTCCTGCAACATTCTCTCTGTCCCCATAAAGCTGAGTGACTGTTAAGGACGAGGGGGGTTGCATGTGGGAAAAGGTAGAGCGGGGAGGGATGTTGGGGGTACAAGGAGAGAGAAAAACAGAAGATACTCCTCACTTTCAGGGTTATTTTTAAATCCTTCCATATAGAGCACACACTTACAGAGCAGCACACATCCAGGCACACACACCATTAAGCTGCTTTGCTATTTTCTTGCATTTCACATGCCCTCTGTGCAAAACTAAGGAACTGTTTCTGAAGCTGGGGAGATTTTTTAATGAGGAGATGTTAAGAAGATAAACACTCAAAATGATTCCCCACTTTTTTGCCACTGTTTCATTTCATGAAGATAAAGTTGAAGTTGAAGGTGCTGGCTCCCCTTAATGTTCCTCAGAGAAACAATGCTAGGCCACAATGAAAGTTCTAACTGGGGGGGGGGGAATGGTTTACACATTCAGGTTTTTGTAAACCTGTGGATGTACCTTTTTATTTTTATTTTTTAACTATTTCTATCAGCAAAGCACACCACTCAGGGTGGCATACGCCATTCAAATTATAATTTCATATTGTTATTGTGGGGGGGAGTGGGCTGTATGTGAGACCCCTCTAATTCCTGGATCCAGCAAGGGTTAAAATTTAATCAAGGCTTCTAATTTTTAGAATAGCTAAGCTAGCCTCCTGGAGAGGAAGGGGCCCTGTGGGAGATGGCAAATGGGTGAGGTCCCTCCCTCAACAGACAAAGCCAGATTTGAGAGCAGAGAGTTTGCAGTGATGTGAGCTAGAATCAAAGCAAAAGCTGGAAAGAGAGACATGCCAGATATTTAATCCAAGGCTATGGCTATGGAAGAAACAAGACTCTCTTGGTGTGTTAATGTTGTGAACCCCTCCATCGTAGGCTCTGGTTGTATAAATGTGTCAAGAAACCATATATCATAAAGACACCACAGTCTGCACTGTTCCTCATTTCCAAAAGGAAACACAAACCCTAGGTAAGTGCCTGGAACTCCTGAAATCTCACACCACTTGGAGATTAGGGTGGTGTGCAACAATAGAGACATCAATGCAGAGCCGTAGCTAGGTGACCTTGCGCCCCTGGCAGAACCGTCCAGATTGCACGCCCTAGCCACGGATAAATGAGCTCTTCTTTCTGCCTCTCCTCCAACCCCTCCCCCTCCATCCATTCAATTCAGCCTCCATTTATAAACCTTTCCTTATGAGGCAATAATTGATATTTTTATTTATAGACATATTTGCGGACATATTTTAAGCCAATTTTGCGCACCCCCCTCACCTGCACCCCTGGCAGGGGCCCACCTCGCCACCCCCCAGCTACGGCCCTGCATCAATGTAGAACAGTTGATCCCTAGTTCTGTTTGCCGAGATGTTAAGGGAAGTGAGCAAGGAAATAGACCAAACAGTGTTTTCCGATGCTCAGCCACTCCACATTGAGCTCCTCATGCCTCTGCCTTTCTGCAAGTGGCAGTGATGCTCAGCATTGGGAAGACAGACCTGCAACCCTGCCCTACCTGCTAAGCTCTACTGACCGCTGCTGAGGCCAAGTACTGTTCATTCATGCTCTAGATTCCTTTCTCAGGAGCCATGGAAAGGACAGGCACTGCTAACCTGACAAGTAACTAATAAATTGAATGGCACTTAGAATGGTCTCTTTGGTCCTGATACCTTATGTTTTGGCTGACGCACCAAACTTTTGTGACTCCCCCCACGCCCAGTGCTGTCAGAGTATATGTTCGACACCATCTGTAAATACAAGGCATGCCTGAAAGTCCTAAACTTATTCATTTTATCAACTTGCAAAAATAAATAGACTTCCAACATGAGAAATTCTATTTTAAAATCTGAAAAAAAATGCTAGCTGTTCATTAGAAGCTTTAAACTGACATTAAAATACTGTTTCGATTCAGGACTTAATCTGAGGCAAGGTTCAGCCCAAGAATCTGGCCTGATAATCTGTCCTTATTTTAAGTAGTTGCTTCTCAGGCAAGAAGTATTACGGAAGTCAGAATGGCTGACAGTCATATTTCCCCCTAAAAATAAGAAAAGCTGTTTAAGAATTTGAGCTGAAATACTTACAGTGCAAACCGATAACACAGACAAAGATGGTTTAATACACTTCTCTATGCAGAGGGGAAAATGAAGTTCAGGACATCATTTTTAAAACCCAAAGAGACTAGATTTGCTCTTAAGTTTGCACTCCATCCACAGAAAGTAAGTTGCACTTAGAATCATAGAACTAGGGAGTTGGAAGGGATCCAAATGGTCATCTAGTCCAGGGGTCAGCAAACTTTTTCAGCAGGGAGCCAGTCCACTGTCCCTCAGACCTTGTGGGGGGTTGGACTATATTTTTGGGGGGAATGAACAAATTCCTTAGCCCCACAAATAACCCAGAGATGCATTTTAAATAAAAGGACACATTCTACTCATGTAAAAACACACTGATTCCCGGAACGTCCACGGTCCAGATGTAGAAGGTGATTGGGCCGAATCCGACCCCCGGGCCTTAGTTTGCCTACCCATGATCTAGTCCCACTTTTGGCAATGCCTGAATCGCGGCTAAATAATCTCTGACTGATGGCCAACCAATTTATGGGAGAATGCAAATTATGACTAGCCCAAGACAGTTTGTTGCTTGAGATGAAAGTGAAAGGGGGGGTCCCTGACCATTTCACATACTGCTCGGGAGGGCAGCAGGCTAGCCAGAGGGCAAGCCACATCATCATATATTGAACCCTGTTGCCCAACAGCTTTCTGCAATTCTTTGGCTTCCAGCACCTGCCATTTGAAGTGGCTCCCTCACTCTCCCAATGGGAGGGCCTGATCTTGTGCAACTCTCCTTCCTTGAATGGAAACGTCTTCTGAGAACAGAACAAAATTTTAGATTCTAAGCCATTAATTATTCAATGCATTGCTCAAGCATAATTTCAAAGGGCATTTATAGGAACTCAGCTACAAATGGTTCACTAATTTGGTTTTGGCATATTTGTGGGTCTCCCCCCCCCCCCCGCCCAGAAATGCTTGATAAAGAAGGTTCCAAGTTATATGATAGTGTGAATGTTTGAGCAATGCCTTTTTCTCTTTGTATCTGTTATGTCAGATACGCAATATAATACAGGGTGAGTTAAACCCTTTTAAAAACCCATTTAAAATCATTGGGAAGGCTAAGCAAATACTTAAATGCCTCTCCTTGAAATTAATGGGCTATTAGAATTCTTAACTGGTCATTCATCCCATCCCTTCAGAACTTCTGTTCAGAATGTGATTTTGAATAGGAAAAGAAAGAGTACACAATTAGCACTTACTTATCTACAAATAAACTGCATGTTTTTCTTCTTGAAGGAATTAGCGCAATTTGCTAAGTGCTTTTGCTATCACTATTTGGGATTTTCTTGCTTGCTTAGGAACACTCATTTTCTTGCATCTCACAGTGTCACAGCTTCCACAGTATTTTATCCCTGTTGAAACAAAATTGCAGTATCAGACATCAAAATAATATTCCTTTTGCAATTAGAGATGTTCTGAGCATTTCAGACTATAGCTGATTTCTATATTTTAGTGCTTTGTGCCAAGACAATTTGAAAACAATCTCCCTTCTTAAAAGGAGAAGTTGGAATTCATCAATTGCAGAAATGCAAACAATTACCTTTTAAAAGTCCAGAGAGATTTGTGTTGGATGTTTATTCTGAAATATCTGTACATTAATGAGTCACATCAATTTGGATCAGTCAGATTGCTTTGACTTATCCAGAACAATGAATGTAGCCAAACTAAGGCAAGATGGACATGTAATCAAATGTATTTTATTGAAAACTGTATGTAAATCTCAAAAAACTTAACAGTTATGATTAAATCTTTGCATGTATCTGTGAATAAGTGTAAATGCCTCCCCTCTCTTTCTTGTAGAATGCCAACATTTTACAATACTGCATAGAATACAAAAATTATAGATTTTCAGCTATAAATTCTGTTGCTCTGACAACAAAGGAGCCTGTGGTCATAGAATAAACATTTTGTGTCACCCATAAAATTCATTCTTTACTGTGTCTATTGACATGTATTGGATATATCACAAGAATGTAGAAGGAACAAATAAGCATGGAAGACACGCAACATTTTTCTGTCCTTTTTATATTTAGCTATAGCCTAGCTATAGACTGTGGGTCAGATGTGGTAAGATGAATTGTCACTGAGGGTTTGGTGACAATCTGTTAAATTTAATAAATTTAGAGCCTCTTTATAAGAGAACAACATTCCTGTTCTCTGTGGGGGCAAATTTGCCTAACCCACCCCCCACCAAATGGGGAAAAGACACAAATTGGTCTCTCCAAAGGTGAGGGGTCGAGAGTCATGAGAACCTGAATGCCCCACCCACTCTTCTACCTGCTTTTGCCTTGCCCTCTCCTGTCGTGTAAGGTCAGTGAAGGGAGACGACTTATGTAAAGGGAACATCTCCTCCTCATCAGTGTTGGTGGACTGGAGAACCAAAGCTTCTACAAGTGGAGGGAATATCCCATGGAGCATCCCTGTGGCTAAGTGGAGGCTCCCTTTCCTCTCCAGGGGTTGGTCTGAGGGGGTTGGTTTTTCAGATCTGCATTTAGACTGCAGTGATTCCCAGTAGCCCCCCTTCCTCCATGTGGGCCAGTCCCCACCTTTCTTTACTGGGCAGCTGCCATTTGGTGGTGGCCCACCATTTAGCTTAGGTGACATTTTTCCCTGGAAGAGTGGCAGGACTTCAGGGCCTGTTTCTTTCTGAAATGGGAGGTGTTTTTGAACAGGTTTTATGTGGCCTTCTTTTGTATGTCTATTTATCTGCTTGGGCATTCATTACTTGTTTAGTATCCTTCATGCATGAGTTCTTGTTTTGTTACTTGTCCATTGGCATCTTGCCCCACAGTTGTCTACTTACTTAAACAACAGCAACAACAACAACAACAACAACAACAACAACAACAACAACAACAACAACAACAACATTAACTGTTTAGAAGTTCTGTTGCAGTCAGACTGCATGTAAGTCTTGGTTCCTTGCTTCTGCTTGCCTTTTTAATTTTATGCCACTCAAGGTGGGGATAGAAGTATTTTGACTTCTAGCCACCTTCAGTTGCTTTATGTATAGTGGTCTAATGTATCTTTTAATCTCACTTTGTGATTGGTTTTCAAGTTGAAGCAGTTGGTGGAGTATCCCCAGAGAAGCCCAGTCTTTAATTTTGGCTCCTACTGTGATTCCGTTTACTCCTGTTTTTGGGATTACCTCATGCCTTTATGTTTCCATGGGTCCTAAAAAAGCACACCCATTAAAATATCGAGGAGACGTTGTTCTTAGGCAAACAAAGCATGTGCAAGAAGACCACCAGTCTTCTGATGAGGAGCTGAATCTTTGGGGTGGGGGTTGAGCACTCACGTTCTAAGGCATCCCGATGCAGTCTCTAATAAAGTATCTGCCCCCCTCCCCCAGCATCAGAAGGCTTCTATGTCTAGTCTGGTTCATAGCTTACTTGTCAGGATAGCCAAGAAGGGGTTGACAAAACTAGCCAATTTAATCCTGGTATTGTCTGAGTATGCAGAAATCTGCTTCCATGTGCTTATCTTCCTTGCTGATTGGGGAAATAGTACATAAATAAAGAGCCCTTGGGGAATGGGGTGGGGACCCATTAACATATTGGTTGTATTGAAGTGTTAACCTCTAGCAAATTCCATCAGTTCAATATCTGCAAGCATAAAAACAGAGTACAGTGGTACCTCGGGTTACAGGCGCTTCAGGTTACAGACTCCGCTAACCCAGAAATAGTACCTCAAGTTAAGAACTTTGCTTCAGGATGAGAACAGAGGCGGAGCCGTGGCAGAGGCACGGAGGCAGCAGGAGGCCCCATTTGCTAAAGTGGTACCTCAGGTTAAGAACAGTTTCAGGTTAAGAACGGACCTCCAGAACGAATTAAGTTCTTAACCCAAGGTACCACTGTACAGTAAACTTACGAATACATTTGGGAACAAAAGGAGAGCTAATTTTGAATGACAGAAAACTACTTTTCCATAAGCTGAATGTCAACTTTTGTCTACAGTATCCAAACAAAAGGTGCAGAAAAACAAACTGAAGGAATGTACTTGAATTGTGCAAATGCTAACAGTGGCTGCATAGTTTATTGTCTGTGTCAAGAGAGAGAGGTTTTCTGCATTGAAGCAAGGAGGATTATATTGCATTGCTTCTATTCTCTGGGAATTTTCATAGTTACAAACAAGTTTTTAGGTGAGTGTTTATGGCAGCTCTTACTAAATCCACACAAAGTAGTATTACATATGTGGATTCACTTTGTCCTGGGTACAAAATCATCATCTCAAATCATCAGGATAGAAAGAAGGAAATGTCTCCTTTGAACTTTCAGAAGTTAAGCACTCCTGTTTATCTTCCATAGTTGCTTCCACTTCTGATTAACATGACCAAAATTGTATGTAGAGAAGGGCCTGAAAATGATCCATATGTGAATCTTTCTAGTAACCAAACTCTCATATGTGAAGCTGAGCCAAGCATCTTAAAACACTTCTAGAACCTGGGCAATAATAGGGATGCTTAAAAAATTCGAGTATGCACCGCCATTATGATCCACACTTTCCAGGCTATGTGTGCATTGGAATGTAATACAAGGCACTTTTGTATGCTATTACTGCTAATAAAGCATTTTATGCACATTTTCCCCTAATATAGACTTCTTCTTCTTTTACATTTTGTACTTTAGTACAAAAGCATTGTAGGATAAGCTGTAAATCTTCATCTAGAATAATCAGTTTCCCTATCCACAATATCTCCATCTTGTATGGAAATAATATCAATTTATTAGTCTATTCCAAAACTGGCTCCAGACTCTGGTCCAATTAGGCCTCCATGAGATTAATAGATTAGAATAAGAGGTAGAGCTGAATATCGAGCACCTGGAGAGAATGACCAAGCATCTTGTTGTTGTTGTTTAGTCGTTTAGTTGTGTCTGACTCTTCATGACCCCATGGACCAGAGCACGCCAGGCACTCCTGTCTTCCACTGCCTCCTGCAGTTTGGTCACACTCATGCTGGTAGCTTCGAGAACACTGTCCAACCATCTCATCCTCTGTTGTCCCCTTCTCCTTGTGCCCTCAATCTTTCCCAACATCAAGGTCTTTTCCAGGGAGTCTTCTCTTCTCATGAGGTGGACAAAGTATTGGAGTCTCAGCTTCAGGATCTGTCCTTCCAGTGACCGACCAAGCATCTAAATGACCTTATAGCACAATCTCATACTGGTCTACTTCGAAGTAATTTCGACTGAGTTCAATGGAACTTACTCCCAGGTAACCATGTATAGAATTGTAGCCTTCAATTTCTATTGAAATAGCAGTGTTCACTCAACACAGTCTTTCGCTTCACTTGTAATGAATCCACTATGAAAAGCTGCCTATTGTTAACACTAGACCTCTCAACAATAGACTGCTTCAGTAGTTTCTGTTAATGTGATCTTATTTTACATTCTTTGAAATCTTTACCAGCAGGGTCTCCATTCTATTGAAACATCTTGAAGCTCATTATGAGTTAAACAGCAGATGAACACACTAACCCTAGCAAGAGCAGTTCCTTCCCCCCTGTTTTATTTGCCAATTGTTTAGTGGCTGTTTTGTTTTTTTAATGATACCTTTCTTGGTTGAGAGGGAAGGCTAGGATCAGTGGGAGGAGAGAGAAGTGCATTTTGTTTCTTATAAATGTTCGAACATTTAATTGGCTGGTATATAGAGAAAGGAGAAGAGATTGAGATAGATGAGATGTTAGCAACATGTGACAATATTTTTTTCAACATAGTGAGAGAGAAAAAGGATATCCTAAATATTTTTTTTTCTTATGGTGGATCAGTCAGCATCCGTGTTTGGACTCTGCTTGGATTCTGCCAGTTCTTATTGGTTTTCTGCCAATTTCATAGCCCCGGCCTTTTAGAATACAAACCTACATTTCAACAAAATGACAGAAGAGAGTGATCTAATGTAGAACATTAAAAAAAAAAAACCTTTCTGGTTACATTTCTCAAGTCAGAATGCTTTTAAATTTCCATCTCTCTACACAGGATTTATTGATATACCTCCAGTTCTGATGTACCTCATCCCTGTTTGTGAAGTTGCGCAAGCATGCATGCTTTCTCCATCTTTCTATTTCCCTGTGTCACCTTTAACTTTGCTCTGTATTGCCTGCATGGGAAATCTACAATGTAGTAATGCAGCCTCTGCTTTAGAGGACAACCAGAGATTTCTTATGAAATCCAGCTACGACTAACCACAACTGCTTTGGGACTTGTGATTCACACAGGTTTTTTTTTTTTTTTATAAATATTTATTAAAGTTTTTAAATATAAATGCACAAATAATAAACGATCTTACTTCTGTCACAACAATTTCATCACTTCTTTGGACTCCCTCACGTCTCCCGCTCCCATTTACATCGTTAAAAATTTTTTCCAAACAAATTATCAACTTGTTTACAATCTCATGTCCACTCATTCAAATATAATCTAGCACTTCTTCCAAAAAATTTTATATTTTCTTTAGTCTCACTTATCATCAAATTTAAATCTAGTTTAGTGGTGGCCAGTTTTTTATAATCTAGCATCCTTCTTAACATTCAACCAAATTACAATGTTTTTGTAGATACATCTTGAATTTCTCCCAGTCTTCCTCCATCTTCTCTTCTCCCAGATCACGGATTCTGCCAGTCATCTGATTCACACAGGTTAAGGGTTTGGGTGTGGGTGGGTGTTTTAGCTACAGAAAAGTTATTTGAGCTGGGGGGGGGGGGGGGAGAGACTCAGGGTCTAAAGATTGCAATGTGTTTGTTATATTGGGGTGAGAAGAGGACTTAAGACGGAAGAGGCTGCATTTTGACAAAATTCAAAAGAGGCTGCATTTTGACAAAGTTTAAAATCAGCATCAGGAGGTTTAATTACAGATTCTAGAAAACTATCTGTATAAATTAGTCACAGCTTAAGAGAAAATGGGAAAATAAGAGATGTAGGTTATTAATTTAGAAGACATTTAGGTCCTATTTAATGTGACCAATCTTTAATATTTATAATATATTAGATATATCATACACATCACACAGTCTATTCGCAACATGTGTGCAGCAACAGCTGCTGCATATTTTGGCATTCTTGCTGTGCTGACTTACCTCTTTCAGAGATAAGCAGTGCATGATCCTTATATTGTTCCTGCTCTGCATTTTCATTTTCTGCACTGCTAGCCACTTATCCCACAGCACCTTTAGCAATCATTAGATTTATAGCCAAGGCAACATGACAACAGAATCAAGAACCCACAATTTGCTTTAAAGTTTGTGTGTGTGATTACTCTGGTGTGAAATCTTTAAAGCCACAAATCAGCTTATTTTCCTTTATTTGATGCACCCTGAAGTGAATGTCCACATACACATGCACCCTTATATGACCCAGAGACACAAAGCATGGCAATGCAACAGTCAGAAAGGATGTTCCACATTTTACAGAGCCTAATGCTTCATGCCACCCACAGATTCCAGGTGTAAATGTGGATTTCAGTGGTGTGCGTTGTTAAAAGTTTTGGGTGCCAGAGTTTGTGGGTGCAAGTTGTTAAGTTGTGGGTGAACATAACACACAACACAGCGATTCTTCAGACAGCTCTTGTTTATTCACAGGCCAGAACAGAACAGGGCTGAAGGGTTCAGCCAACCTGCTTATATAGAGCTCAACTACATGGCAACAGTAACAACTTTCTGTAACTATCCAATCGCTGAACATCACTTTCAATTCCTTATTTGCATATGTGGACCTGAGTGAAAACTATCTACAGTATCCTCCTGCTGGCCCAGGGTGAGAACTTCAGTACATAACACAAGTCACCAATAATTTTTGTTTTCAGCGAATATCAGAATCAATTAAGGTGTGACTAACCTTGTGCCAAACACGAAAACCCCTGGATTCAGTTTATGCTAACACGCTAGGTCAGCTTGGCAGAGGGAGCTGAGAGTGGAGGAACAAAGCCTGGTGATGGCTGGTCATTAACTCGTCAAGGAAGTCATTAAGAGAAGGAAGATGTACAACAGCAACAGCCCTTAAGTAAACCAAGACAACTAAAATCAGGTAAAAGAGACAGGTAAAAAGTCACTTTGGGGAGAACTAATTATTATTTTTCAGAATGTTTTGTTGTTTGGTGGTTGTGAAACCTGGATGGAATCTTCAGACCCAATGTCTGTGACAATTTATGCAATCCTATTCTGATGTAATATATTTTAAACACTTACTGGCATGTATAGGAGCAAGTTCACCATTTCTGTGTTCAAATAATGGCATGAAGTTCTCACTTCTATTCCCTTCACTGGGATTTGAAAACTTCTGCTACTTTCCAATGTTATCATTTTAAAAAGCATTATTTAAAATATCATAATAATATTGTGTTTTAATACTAATGTTGTGTTTTAATTGTTGTAACCTGCTTTTGGACCTTTGGATAAAGGGGGAGTAATGAATTATAGTAACAATAGTGATGACAGTATTTCATACAATACTGCTATATCTGTTTTCTATAACCTAAAACAGAGCAAAATGCCAACAACTCTCAAAATGACTTTCACTGTACTTTATAAACACAGTCAGCAGAATATAACTTCCCTTCACTGGCTTTTGACTGTTATTTGCAGAAGAGGTTTTACATATACAAAATCAGAGTATATCCAGTTTCTTAACTAACATTAATCGACCTGCAGATATATAGACTTTAGAATAAACTCCAGCCTTCCAAATCTGATACCTTCAGTTTGGAGAGGGATTAAAAAAAAAAATCACACAAAATGAATGTCAATAGATATTTTCTCCCCTTCTCCAGGCTTTCTGACTGCTGCTTCTCCAGGGTTTAACTTGGATTTCTAAATGACAGCATCTCAGAGGTAGAACATAATTTCCCCAAAGAGTTGGCTAATTTATAGCTTTCAACACACCAATGACCCCTGCAATTTGGTGGTTGCTTCATTAATTTCTGTACACCTGCTCCATCCAGCTTGGGGAGGGGGGAACCAGATCAAAGGAGCGATTCACTTATACTGCATTCACTTCTGAAGCCATTGTGCACAATGCTGCCTTGCAACTCCCCCCCCCCCCACAGTAAAGTATACCCAAGGCTGAAGAGAGTAAAAACTAAAAATAGAATGTCAGGTTGAGGTTGCAAATCTGACACTGTTAAAAAGCATAGAAGAAGAAGAAAAGATCTCTGATGCATCACCACTGAAATCAATACTTCACATGCTTCTCATAGAAGAGCCAAAAGTCTCCATGCTCAGAGTGCTGCTATTTGCACTACAGGCTGCAGTAGCTGTTCCTTATGCTACAGATTCCTATAATTCCCCAATTCCATTTTAGAGGAAGGACCACAGCTCAGAGGTGAAGCATCTACTCTGGATATAGAAGGTCACAGTTTAACTGCCAGCATCACTATGTGGGGTTGAAAATAACCACTGTCTAAAATCCTGGAGAGTACAGCCACTCAATGTTGATAAGTCCCCAGATGTTGTTGGAGTACAATTCCCATCATCCTTGACCATTGGCTAAGCTAGCTAGGGATGACAAAAGTTGTACTCCAAAATCATCTGGATGCCCAAAGTTTAAAAACACTCTACCACAGTGTAAAAGCAACATGCAAGTGGAAAGAGCAGCTATTATCACACTAAGCTCTCTCAACCAACCTACTCTATTGCTGTGCCCTGTTCAAGTCATGGAGGGCAAATATTTGAAGCAGGGACACACTATGATCACAGGAGGCTCTGTGCTTCAGAAGCACACCATCCAACTCATGAAGGGTGGGGACAACTCTGTGTGTGTGTGTGTGTGTGTGTAGCTTAGTGGGATTGTCTTCACTCACCTGCTACTTTTTCATGTAAACACAACACCTCGAAGAGGGCTATGCATTCCATTCAGACTGAGAGTGCATAGCAACTAATGCACAGCGTATATGTTTACAACTTGTGGATCACGGTCTGATTTCCGGCCAGTAAATGAGACCCACAGAATAATCTGAACCCAATGAGAATTGTGCTCCTCTTAGAGAATGGTGAGGACACGATTAAGTTCATAGAGAATGTAAAGGATGTGATGTGGAGCCATGTGCAAATCACCCGCACTACATAAAGATCCATGCATTTAGTTTACAATCAAATTAATGTGAAGTTTCAAGCTCACTACTATTTGAGTATAAACAAAACATAAAAAGAGTTTTGATGGATCAAACCAAGGGTTCATCTAGTCCAGAGCTTTCCAAACTGTGTGCCATGATACGTTAGTGTGTCGACTGGAGTGCGTAGGTGTATCGCATGAACGCTCCCTACGCTCTTCTAGGGGCTGGAAAGTGTTAGTTTTACTTCTGGCTTGCTAATAAAACTGAATTACTGTGTCGTGAAATAATACAAAAATGAATTACTGTATCACAAAATGATGCATGCCCAAAAAGTGTGTCACCAACTTGAAAAGTTTGGGAAGCTCTGATCTAGTCCATCTAGCCTACCAAATACTTGGCTAACCAAATACTTTCAAGATTTTTGTCTCCCTGCTCGCTTGTTTTACAGCACACATAAATAGCATGCCACAAACCACTTTGAAAGTTCTCTCCCAATGTCTTGCTAGGTTTTTATGGTTCTAGAAATTCACATTCAAAAGTCTTTCAGACCAATATGCAGCTCTTAGTATCCTACTAAATGCAATCTGTTGCCCAGATGTATCTTTCTATCATTAGGAAGTCCCCAGCTCGCAAGCACAATTTAGAATAATAATAATAATAATAATAATAATAATAATAATAATAATAGAGCCACAACTTAAGGTTATGGTTGTTTTATTCAAACCAATGGATTTTAAAGATAATGGGATTTTCAGTGGATAGTGTCTCAACTAGAAAAAAATCCTAGAAAGAAAGAAAAATTACTACCTGGGGAATAATTGTTAGTTTAAGAATATTTTAATGGACCCATTTTTCAACAGGGTAATTAATTAATTAAGAGTAAT
The DNA here is from genome assembly GCF_964252035.2 of Podarcis erhardii. Lineage (NCBI taxonomy): Eukaryota > Metazoa > Chordata > Lepidosauria > Squamata > Lacertidae > Podarcis > Podarcis erhardii. Next base: position 49,817,869 of record NC_138508.1, on the reverse strand, counting down.
ATCACTTCAGAATCTGAATTATGGGGAATTGAGACTATTGCAATTAATTTGCAATGCTATGAGATATGGATGTGCGATTACACCTGGGCACAAGCCCACAGAAAATGACCTCTAATTCCAATATATACTTTTGATGATACAGGGCAATTACCTTGTAGCTGTTAATAATTGCCTTTCATAAATTAGTGATAAATTATTGATTTGTTTTGGGACTTGATTGGTGAACTATTCCCTCCTTGCCAAGATCACTGACTAAGCTGTGATCTACCAGTTTGGCTAAGGATGATTCCCCAAGGGCAACTAATTAATTTGCTTATGGAGATAATTAACGTGGCCCATTTAACCTTCCTATAATTTATTGTTAATTCATTCTGTTGGTTTTATGGAAGGTATATTTTCTCCAGAGTGATTACTATTAATTTCGTTTTGAGGGCTTGATAATGGGGAGTCTGGACTCTGGACAAGGTAGTGAACTTTTTATATAGCATTTGGCCATTTTGTACAGTACTATTTCTCCTTTGAGAGATATGTAGGTCACTTTCATGACTGAAACTCATCTCATGAGACATACAAAGGTACAGTAAGGTACAGGGGGTGGGCATCTGGGGGGAAAGGGCTTTGGCAATCCCACCCGCCACTGAACCCGATATAGTCAAATGCAATTTCGGTTAGGCGTGATCCCCAGAACATAACCCCCATGTAAGTTGCAGGCTTACTGTGCTGCATTTATATATTGTGGACCGAATCTCATCACATGAAAAGCAAAATGATAGGTTAGCTGCTGCCAATGGTTAGTAAGGAAAGAGGCTGACAAGCCAAATGGGGCTTCTAATTGGAAAATAGCTAAATGCAGTAAGAAGCACCTTTGCAATGAGACAGGTTTCCTGATTATGCAGTGATTTCTAACAGCACTCAGCAGAATATCACTTTTAGAAGTCCCCTTCTAAAAATGCAAAAGTTGGGGAAGGAGGGGGCGTACACCTAGAAGGCAAGGGGCATTTGGAGCAGAGGAAACATGCAACAGCTCAGCCCCCTACAAACATTTACCCTCCCCCCCCCACACACAACCAGGCTGAACACTTAACTTAAGTTCCTGTCATTTAGATTTGTGGCCTACCCCAGCCGATCAGTCTGGCTGAGTATTCTCAGGAGCAGAGGTTCTCAAAGTGTGGTCCACTGACCACTCTTTATGCCAGTGGTCTGTGGCGTGACCCTGGGGAACAATGGAAGCAACAGCCACTCTGTCATGATTTTAACCATTTTTGTGGGATTTAACAACTCACCCTCACCAGTAGCCTGTTTCCTCCTGCACAGTATATGATGCAGAAATGGGATCCTCCTAAATCAAGGGTCCTGGTTGCACTCGGGACCCTTAAGCCACCCCCACAGGGTGTGTTGTTGCTAGGCGTAGCCCAAGCCTTGTCTGTTGGGCCCCGGGATCGCGCTTGTCTGTTTGGGCCAATAGGGGCGAGTGGGTGTGATCCTGGGGACCTATAAATGCAGCAGCATGACAGGGGTGGGGCACTTGCTTCACGCTGCCTAACAACCGCCCTCCCTCCCTATTTTAGGTGCTGCTGCTTTGGCCTTGCTTTGGATTGGGTCACCTGCTTTGGAGCAGGGGCTGGGTAGGAATTTTTTCCACTTGGCAGATTGGCTTTAGCCACTTGTTTTTCGCCTGCCCCCTTAGCAATCATCACAACTTTGTAAGGTTTGGGGTTAGGCATTGGTTTATAGAAATGTGCGGGAGGGGAAGTGTGGCCCATCACCCGCCCCTCCAGAAATAGGGTATTCTGGTAAAGGAATCTGGGGGTCCTGGATCTTGTCTGAAGTCTGTTTGAGGGGCTAGGGCCATGCCACCACAGGAACCCCGGGGTGAACTTCAATGGATCTTCACCGATGTTGCTCCCGCGTTTGGTGTTTACCCTTTTAGACTGCCAGCCAGAGAGGCGGGGGTCAGTTATAGTTCCTGACTAATGCCTAGGCCAATACCGCTCAATTTGTTTCGTAATCAATAATGTTGTAGCCTAAATTTTGCCCCAAAACTTAAACTAAAATTACGTGTCCGTTTGAAGTTATTCACTGGGAAAGGGCTTGGGGGCCTTGGGGCGCAAATAGAAGAAATCTAAGCATGACTCAAGGCCATTACATAAATGGGTTTACATTTGCATCATCTAACTCTAGATTTATTTCATTGTATTAGCTGAAAGATAACTCTCAGCAGGGCATCCAGCTAAATGATCTAAATAGTTGTGTGTGTGTGCACGCGCACATGCACGCATGCAATAATTTATTGTTTGTTAAGGGGAAAAGGAAGGGAGGCAAACGAGGGAGTATTTTCTGAATGCATAGTCCCAAACCATGCCCAACTCTAGCATTTCCATTCATTTGGGTTTATCTATATATAGAATGGAATAATTAATCGGTATTCAGTAAATTGTTACATTGTCCCCATCACATTACAAAGAGAATGCAGTTCATAATGTGCCTATGCAAAACCCCAGATGTTGACTGAATCTGTGCCTAGTGAGTCATTGATTTGCATTGTTTGTTACTTTTCCTAACAAAACAGAGATGTTTAGCTGTGGTCTTTTTTTCCTTTCTTTTTTTTAATGCACTAAAACAAGAGTCCTTTGATATATTCCAGACAGCTATAGGTGTGTCACAATAAAAGGAAACGTTGAAGTATCTTTTGAAAGAACTTTTGTCTTCAGTTACTTATATCTCTTGGTTTTGTTTACATTTTGGCTCAATTGTAGAAAACTAGTTGCATGTCCAGGCACAGTGAAGCTGCGGGTGGTGGTGCCAGTGCAAGGTTTAAGTTGCAGTAAACACAGGACAGCCCTGTGGGATTTAAACAGGTCACAGCTTTATTGATTACAGATGTCAGCAGGTTTTGGCCCAGGCACTGGATGTGTATCTTGACTCAAACAACCCGTCTGGTGGCTGATTCTTTGGCAGGGTTAACCAAGGTTAAGGATCACCCTATGACATACATCAAATTGGGAAAACCCTCCTCCAGCTCACCATTTTGGGGTGTGCTATGGCCCATCAGCTGCTCCCGTCTGGGTGTCAGGACATAAGCACGTCCCTTTAATAGGATACCCTGATTCCTTGGACCAGGCTTGGGGGGGATCCTGATATCCTATCCACCTAGACTAAGGATCCAACCCCATGCCTTATCCACCATCAAGCTGTGACCATTTCTATGAGATAGGCAAAACCCCTACACTGGCCCAATTTGTCTGCAGGCAAATTCCTCCCTGGCCCCAAATATGACAACTGAAGGCCTGGACACGATCGGCTTTTATAGCCAGGGAGCAAACCAGAGGGAAGAGGTTTTCTGTGTGGTCCATTCCCACCTTTTTCTCCAAGGATGTCAAGGCGGTGTACATTGATGGAGGTTAGGGTCCACTCTCTTGACATTCATTACACAAATGCAATGAGCCTGTATCATTTTTGTTATGTAAATATTAGCAACAGGGAAGCTTGAGCTTGTAAGGGGACCACGACTACATTTCAGTAGGACAGAGGGACAAACTAGATGTTATGCTCATTGTGTTATTCTGTTCTTATTTTTGTAATGTAAATAGTGGTTATGAGTAGTATTCCTGAGCAGCCTCAGTAACAGAGGAAGGGCAATTTTAACTCTTTCCTTGCTAAGGTCTTGACATAAATTAACTCTTCAAAGCTGCTATTTATATTTCAAAGGAAGCGCCCACAGCTGTCAATGGAGACTTTCCTTGAAACTGAAACAGCTATTTATGTGAGATGATTTTTGTTACAACTGTAGCAGGAGATAGAGTTAAACATCTGTTTCTCAGATTCCCCCCCCCCCTCAGAAGCATCTCTCATTTTGTAAGTCCAAAGTAACCGCTAACTTCTTTCACCTTTAAGTACACTGCTTGCAATTTAATTCTGAATACATCCAATAAACAGCTTTTGAGGTGAATTTCTCCTTCTCAGTTCTGAAACCTGAAAAGGCATCTCTGTATAAAAGAAAGCAATAATTTTGAAAGTATATATGTATGTTGGTGGGATTATTTTGGCAGTCCTGTTGTCTAACAGAAGTTTTTTTTCCATCGAGATAAATATTGTGAAGTTTCAGGATATAAGTTGAAGTTGAAGGAGCTTGTAAAACACACAATAAATGAATACAAGGAGAACTGAAGATACTGAATGATCAACTTCACAGTTTTGGGAAACAAACCTTGGAAACTAATTTGAGAGACTTGGGAGTTTTTTTGACCACTAAAAGTAAGCTTTGAGTAAAAACAATCCTGGCCCATGGTAACAAAATCTCAAGCTCCACATGATCATGGACAGATAAGACTGCAATTATAAAAATGAATTTATTTTCTAAATGTTTAATTCATTTTTTGCTTACCTATCTTTTCCAATTTCTTTGTTATTGTATAATCTGGGTAAAGTCAGTTACTAGACTCACATGAACCAAATGCTGGATGAAATCCAGCCAAACATAACCTCTTTTAAGGGTCGTTTATGTCACATATGTTATTGTCTCACACTGGAATCAATTTAACATAAAAGTACTTATGCTGGTTGGATCACATCCAGCCTTCATGAAGAAGCATGTGTAAAAGAGGGTTACAGCACTACCATTTACTAAAAAGATTTATAATAATGACATATTTTTGCAATGTAGATTAATAAAGGAGTCATTCAAGTATTTAACAAGACGGAGGTAAAATACTAGTAGTTTATCTACTCTAACAAGACCAGTCTTTGTTAATAATCTTTGCATTACAGCAGCTCTGGATGCCTAGGGAAAATTAATGATAACTACAATATCACCTTTGATATAACATATTTTGTCAAAAACATTTATTTAAATGGATGTTCCTCTTTAAGCTTAGTTCCAAAATGTCCATCTGTGAGAAGATGACATTTGCCACTCTTTGGCTAGAGCAAGCTCTGAGGTACACCTTCCTCAGGTATTCCTGCCTTCATCCTTCATAGCACAAGTTCCTCCTGCTCTTAAACACTGCAAAATATTTCAGGGATCCCTCTATAATTAGCCGTAGTTTCCTATGAGCTAGGGCTAAGGGCATTACCACACCACCCCAGGACTCCTTAAGGGAATCCCCTCATAATCTATGGATCCTGACCAGTTCCCCCCTCCCCCTGTCAAGTCCCCCTGTCAAGTTATGACAGGTGTATGCAGGACAAACTGGAAGAAGACCACAAGCTTGCTTTGAAGAAAGTGAAAACTCTAGGTCTATTTAGTTGTGGGCAAAATTCCTTCCCAGCCCTGTCAACCAATAGTCCACATCTTATTTCTATGCTAGTGGCTACTGCAAATAAAGTTTAGATCTTCTATCTATCATCTATCTATCTATCTATCTATCTATCTATCTATCTATCTCTATCTATCATCTGTCATCATCATCGTCCACAAGAAGATTCTATTAACTGAAGGAAGGAGGGTCAGTTGGCAGTGAAGTAGAGACTTCTGTGTGCTCACCCCAGTCCCAGCCCTGGGAATCTGCCAAATTCTCTGGATGGTTGCCAGCAACAGTCAAAGCTGCACCACCCACAACTCCATCTGCTCCCCACCACCTGGCATGCTGGGAGCACAATGTCACCCACCACAGAGGAATAGCCAAGTTGTATTTATTTTAAGAGGCATCTCACAAATCAATAAATAAGCAATCAAGCACTCATATATTAGTGCTTACCATTACATGGGGAATGGCCAAAGCTGAGTGATACAGTACATGCTTTACATACACAATGTCCCAGTATCACTTGCTAGCATCTTGAAATAGAGCTTAGAAATATTCCCGTGGTAAGCCACTGCCAGTCAATGAAGGCAATAGTAAACCAAATAGACAGTCTTAGAAAGCGTGTTCTCCCTCATGGAGAGCACGTGTTGCGGTGGGGGCTGACAAGACACCTCACTGTTGCTGGGCAAAAGAGTTTGGCCATCTTTAAGCAGGGGCAGGCTGTTACTGGGGAGAATTATATGTTGCCATTTATTGATTGACAGCCGTGTTTGTTAAATACACTGCACGCAGTGATGAGCTTCCTCTTTCGCTGCATGCTTTGGATCACCCGCCCTCCCTTCCCTAATGTTAGGCTGTTTGCTTGACCTTGCTATGCCTGTCATGGGGTCATCTGCTCTTGGGGCAGGGGCCTGGTAGGAATTTTGTCCATTTGGCTGATTGGCTGGTGCCATTTGGTTTTTGCCTACTGCGTAGCAAATCATCACAACTTGTAAGGTTGCGGTTAGGCATTGGTCTGGGAATTTGTTGGTGGAGGGGTATGGATTAGGCTGTGCCTGCCCCTCCAAAATGCTGCTGCTGCAAGGGTTTTCCATTAAAAGAACCCAGAGGCTTGCCATGCTTTTGTCCGAACTCCCTGGCAAGGGACTAGGGCCACGCAAGAGCCCCTGGGAGCATTCTGGGGAGAGGTGAGGCATGGTTCCCAGTCCCGTCTCTCTCCCCAGGTGACTTACCCTTGCTGACTTCACGGGAGGTGTGAATGTCAGAGCTGTCCCCGGGCGGGGTCAGTTAGACGCTACCAATGCCTAAGCAACCACTCACATAGCTGTATTTTTAATAAAGTTGTGGCCAAAATTATGCCAAAAACCTTAAACAAAAATCAAGTGTCATTGTGTTCTTATTTGGGGTGTCTTGGGGACCTCGATGCGCAATACACATACAAGCACCAAAAACTCTTTCCAGAGCAAAAATTAGGTGTTAATGGTAATAGAGGGATTTTTCTCTGAACAAATCTATCAAATGGATGAAATGCAGCCCTGGAGAGGACTGGGACACTCAATCCATGTATCGGGAGATTCATATGGTCTTTTCTTTGAATGTATGGTATAACCCAAATAGAAAAGAAATCAATTTGGCATACAAGTGATCAAATAGAAGACAGTCTAAATGCAATAACTGTTATCAATTCATGTAAACCAAGGAGGCTTTCTTATCTGAATCAGATAGTATTTTTTTATAGTAATATCTGTTTTAAGATAGGGAAGCCTCATCAGATTGTTATAATCTCATTCATGAAGGTTCTTATAATGCTGAGATTAGATGTGGGGGTAAAATGCATTTTTTAAAAAAGAAAAACTTAGCATATCCGATGAAGATTCATTGCTTACATTTTTATCCATCTGAAGCAAAATCTCACCATCTGAGTACCTTATCTGCCTTTCTGTCATTTACATTGTTCTCCTAAGCACTTCTCATACATAGGATTACAAGCAACAAGGCCACAACACAAAGGTAAGCATGCCTCAGACAACTCAACTCATTTTCAAAACAAATTGCTCACAGCTACCAATGCCCTCTTCAGCACCCGCTAAGTTTTCATTGCACATAAGTCTCAGCTTGAGCTCTTGATCTATTACCTTATTTCGTTTAGGGCAAATCTTACTCATTTTACTTATGTCTATGTTCCCCTGAAGTCATCACTATTATTTGCATGGGTAAGCCAGGAAAGGCCTGGCCTTGTACATGTCCGTCATCCTCTGATGTACAAACAATGAGCCATAGCAGCTCATTGCTTCCAAAGCAGAAATTTCCACAGAACTCAATAAACAGTTCTGCCTACTGACAGAGGGATACAGCTCACTGGGCTTGAATGTGTTTGCATCCTGAAGTTTATACCCAGAATTTTGAAGCTATGCTTCGTTAGTATATTTTGAACCATATGGTGTTCTGAGAACCATTTTCCTTTCCTATCATTTTCACACTTTGATTCAAATGCAACAGTTATATGGAACTTCAATATAGGAAATGGTATCTAAGCATTGCAATCCAGTTTAATTGACAGGTTCTATATTTCGATTGAGTTTGATAGCTGGCTTTTTTAGGAATTGATTTCCTAAGCAGGGAAGTTTAATCTAGTAATTGGCAGAGTAAACTTTTTAAAAACAACATCAGCAACAGCCTGATATTAGCCTTAATTGCACAGGATTCTCACATTATCTAGGAGACAAAGGGCATAGGAAACTGCCTTATAGTGAATCAAACCATTGGTCCATCTAGCTCAGCATTGTCTACACTGGCTGGCAGTGGCTTTCCAGGGTTTCAAGCAAAGGTCACTCCCAGCCCTGTGTGGAAATGCTGTGGAATGAATTTAGAACCTTCTGCATGCAAAGCATTGCTTGCTTTCATAGTTAAATATGAATTGCCATGGAAGTTAGAAAACGGAAGAATGATGCATCAGTGGAATAGTGGGCAAGAGTGTGACCACAAAGCAAGACGCCCCAGTTCAATTATTACCTCAGGTCTTACTTGCTAAAACCCTGCACAGGTGTGCAGTAAATGCGTTTAGGGAGAATTCTGATTACAACTTTATATCTGATGAAATTGTTTTGCTGTTTTTAGAGTTTGTATGGATGGGTTTCTTCCTTTGAGAGTTTGTTGAGTTGATTTTATTGTGTTTAAAGCTTCTGTTCATGTGTTTTATTTTGTTTTTATCATGTGCACTAATTCAATATGACTGCATTTTTTAATTTATTATTATTAATAATAACTCTTGCCTCACCACTCCTGATACAATGTTAATAAGTTTAGCTGCAGTTCTAAACAGAAAATTTAAGTGTATTGGCTGCACGAAAGTGGCAGGGCACTTTAATTGTACAAGCCTACATTTCTGGCATGCTGTTGAATCTCTCCCACAAAATACTGATAGTCTGGAGGTGACATAATAATTTACAAATATTCAATTCTTCAAACACCCCTAGCTGATAATGGAGGAGGCAGTGGGTACAATTCTGATACCCCAATTAAACATCTGCTTTGTGGTGAATAGCTTTAGAAAATAGAACTGTTCTTGGTTTTGCAGGACCTGGACAGTTACTACTTTGAAATTAGACATGTCTGGGTATTTGCTGTTATGTTTGTTGTACTGTTATAAATGAATGGATTATTACAAAGATACTACAACTTTAGACTCTTGTCTCCCCTCCAAGAGAATTCTGCCCTCAACTTTCCTTCAAGGATGTCAGAATAACAGTAGATCTTGGATAGACACACTCCAAGAAGAAAATCTTTGCTTCCTCTTTAGATACTTCCACAATTCTTTCCCTTTGGAGTTAATCTTCCTGATATACCACAGGTTGAAAAATAATGCTTAGTTCTTACTCTACAAAGTGAGGCATCTTGTATCCTTACATCTCTCATTCCCCAACCTCACGCTGTCAAACAGAATCTAGCCAAGTTCATTCACAGACTTCTGAATAGATTCCTGTTTTCTGACAGATTTGACCTGCCTCAAATGTGGCTAGTTTCTGAGTCTAGAGATCAGCCCTGAAGGAGCAGAATATTCAATAAATGTGTCCTAACAGCCATTTTTTCCAGCTGGGAACTTGTTTCCTGTAGTTAAAAAACAGGTCAGGTGGACATGTTCTTCTGCCGTGGTGCTTTGTGTTATGATTGCTTCAATCCACCCTGCTTGTGATCTCAGCTGCTCTTAGCCCATGCTGTTTTTAATTAATCATCTGTCATTGATGGGCATGTTTTTACAAGCATATCAGCAGTCAGATAAAAAATTAGGCCTATATGAATTAAAGCTTGAGGCACGTTGTAATAGCATCATATATTTTATTAAAAAAATATTATTATTAGATTATTTCTGTCTATCAAAACTGGAACTGCAAGGCTTCAAGGAAGGCTATTTATGTATATACTCTCCATATATTGAGATATTTTCCTCCTGTTGCCATGGAATTAAGCAAAAATTTCCCTTCATTTTGCAATGTGATTCAAACAAAGTTAAATAGGGAAACAATTTGGCAATACATATATGTTGCTGTTGTTGTTTTTTTTTGGGGGGGATAACAGTGAATTTCAGGAGTGGGGGCCTGAGCATGGTTGATTCTCTCATTGACCATGAACTGAAAGTCACACACACCACACAATGCCCTAGTGAATGATTACATAGTTTTACACAGAGGAACATTAGGGAAGGGAAACATCTTGAGCTATTAAGCAAAACCCTGCTGTCACCACATCAGTGTTAGGGTGAAAGGGTAATAAAGCAGGTAGATTTCATTCCCAAGCACTCCTAAAATGACCCAAAGGTTCAAACCTTTGGCTCACTTTATGCTAGAACTTGGTTGAAACTGATTGGCGGTAGATTCAGGTCAAACAAAAGAAAGTACTGTTTTAGTACAATTATTATTTTATGGCCATCAGTGCCACACTATGTAATGATGGTCACCAATTTTTATGGTTTTAAAGGGGGATTATAAAAATTCATGGAGGATTTGGCTGTCAATGGATGTTAGCTGGGGTGTTAGCTAAAATGAACCATCACGTTCAGGGGCAGCATAGCCCTAAACAATATCTGCCAGGTGGGAGGGGGAAAAGGCTCCAGAAAGCTATTGTCTTCATGTCCTGCTTATGACCTTCCCAGAAATATCTGGTTGACCATTGTAGGGAACAGGATGCTAGAGTTAGGAAGACCTTTGCTTTGCTACTAGTCCAGAATGCTAGAATAAGTGGACATTTGTGAATATTTGGTCATTACTGGCAAAGATAGAACATCAGCACAACATATTAGGCAGGGTGTTGAATAATAATAATAATAATAATAATTTTTATTTATACCCCGCCCTCCCCAGCCAAGGCCGGGCTCAGAGCGGCTTACAAGCAATAATAAAACAAGTTAAATGATTACAACTTAAAAACAAAATTAAAAAATACAACATTAAAATATTGAAACATTAAAATATTAAAATGTAGCCTCATCGCAGAAGGAGAAGGAAAAGAAAAAAAGAAAGAGAGGGAGGGAATCAAATTGGCTCCAAGCCAAAGGCCAGGCGGAACAACTCTGTCTTACAGGCCCTGCGGAAAGAAATCAGATCCTGCAGGGCCCTGGTCTTGTGAGGCAGAGCGTTCCACCAGACCGGAGCCAGAGTTGAAAAGGCCCTGGCTCTGGTTGAAGCCAATCTAACTTCCTTAGGGCCCAGGACCACAAGGGTGTTGCTATTTATGGACCTTGAGGCTCTTCGTGGGGCATACCGGGAGAGGCGGTCCTATAGGTACGAGGGTCCTAGGCCGTGAAGGGCTTTAAAGGTCAAAAGCAGCACCTTAAATCTGATCCTGTACTCCACCGGGAGCCAGTGCAGCTTGAAAAGCACTGGGTGAATATGCTCCCATGGCAGAGACCCCGAGAGGAGTCTCGCTGCAGCATTCTGCACCCGCTGGAGTTTCTGGGACAGCTTCAAGGGCAGCCCCACATAGAGCGAATTACAGTAGTCAAGCCTGGAGATGACCGTCGCATGGATCACTGTGGCCAGGTTGGGGCGGGAAAGGTAAGGGACCAACTGCTTGATGCGGCGAAGGTGGAAAATGTCGCCTTGGCTGTTGCTGTAACTTGCGCCTCCATGGAAAGGGAGGTGTCAAGGATTACACCCAAACTCTTAACGGAAGGCAATGACACTAATTGGGCTCCCGCAAGAGAAGGGAGTTGGTCCCTCATCCCCATGCCATCCCGACCCAGCCATAGGACCTCTGTCTTCGAAGGATTTAGTTTCAATCGGCTTCCACGAAACCATCCAGCCACAGCTTCCAAGCTGTGTGTTCGGGGCCGAGTCGGTGTGGCCATCCATCAGCAGATAGAGCTGAGTCTCATCAGCATATTGGTTACAGCCCAGCCCAAAGCTCCGGATAATCTGGGCAAGGGGGCGCATAAAGATGTTAAAAAGCATCGGGGAGAGGATTGCGCCCTGCGGCACTCCACACACCAAGGAGTGGTGTGACGACATTTCCCTCCCTAGTGCCACCCTCTGTCCCCAACCAGAGATAAAAGAGCACAGCCAGTTACGGGCTATGCCCTGTATCCCCACATCTGTGAGGCGGTGGTCCAGAAGATCATGATCAACCATGTCAAAGGCTGCTGACAAATCTAAAAGGATCACCAGTCCTGACCCGCCTCGATCCAGCTGTCTACGGAGATCATCTGTTAGGGCAATCAGAGCCGTCTCGGTCCCAAAACCAGGACGGAAACCAGACTGATATGGATCTAAAGCCGATGTTTCCTCCAGAAACCTACCAAGCTGTTCAGCAACCGCTCTCTCAATTACCTTACCCAGATATGGAAGATTTGAAACTGGGCGGTAATTGGATAAGTCTAAGGGATCTAATGAAGTTTTCTTTAAGAGTGGACATATCACTGCTTCCTTCAGTTCCCCTGGGAATGTCCCCGTGTCAAGGGACAAATTGATAACTTCAACCAGGGGGTCCGTGCAACATCTGGACACTCCCTAATCAGCGAAGATGGGCACGGATCAAGGAGACAGGTGGTTGGCCTACTAACTTGGAGGAATCTATCCACATCAGCAGGGAGTATTCAATCGAAATGGTCCAACACTGAAGTCAGTCGAGGGGCCTCCAGTTCAGTCACTGTATCTAAATTGGCAGGAAGGTCACGGCGGAGCAACAGGACTTTCTCCGCAAAAAAGCTCGTGAATGCCTCGCAACTGTGGGTCGAATTTGTGCTTAAATTTGGTTGTCCTCCTAAGGACGTTATTGATCTAATTATTCTAAAAAGTTGTGCCGGGCGAGAGCTAGCGGATGCAATGGAAGCTGCAAAGTAAGATTTCTTAGCAGCTTTCATAGCCATCTCATAGACTTTCATAAGCGTCCTATAAGATGTTCTTGAGGCTCCGTCACGAGTCCGTCACCATATTCGCTCTAGCCGTCTGAGATCCCGTTTCATTTTCCGGAACTCCTCAGTAAACCAAGGGGCCAGGTTTCGACGGGGTCGCAGGGGGCGCTTAGGCGCGATCTCATCAATGGCTGCCAAGAGCCGGTTATTCCAGTCCTCAACAAGGTCATCTAATGAGTCGCCAGGAGGAGCAGGGTCCCACAAGGCTTGTCAGAATCTATCAGGATCCATCAGTTTTCGTGGACGAGCCCAAATAGGTTCGCCACGCGAGCCGGGAAGGAGCGGGAAGTCAATCTTGGCTTTCAGAGCGTAATGATCAGACCATGGCACTTCCACAGGGGGGAGCATGATCACATCTATGCCAGCCCCAAAGATCAGATCCAGCGTGTGGCCTGCTTGATGAGTGGGGCCCAAAACAACCTGGGAGAGCCCTAGTGTCGCCATGGAAGTCACTAGGTCCAGAGCCTGTGAGGAGGGAGCGGCATCGGCATGGATGTGGAATGAAGAACATGGGGTACAGTTCACTGGGTGACATTGTGTAAGCCATTGATACAACTGACTCCCAGTTTAGTAAAGTTGCTCTATCCAATGCATGGTTCTCCATCAATCCATCCTGAGTATATTAGTAGTACATCCTACATGTGGAATGAAAATAATGTCCCTGTGTTCTTCTTGCCTTTAGGAAATGGAAAATGGGAGAAAAACTTTATGATGTATTTCCTATCTAAAAAATGAGGGATACTGTTGACCGGGTCAACACATCTTTGAAAAGGTGTTTGCACTGGGAAACCCCCAAGAGTGCAATCATGCACACCTTCTATCACATCAATTTCCCATATAGATTGCCTGGCTCTGAAATTCAGCAATGTCAGCTGATGACTAACCAAAGCACAACATGCTGCAAATTGCACAGAATCTTGGAAATTGGCCTAAAGCATCACTACAGGCAAAGCATTATTGGCAGTTACAAAGAGGTCCTTTATCAATTAAGACAGTATGTTGAGAGCTTCAAGTCATAATATTAATTTTGCTTCCTTTATTGTTTTATTAAACATAAGATTGACACAAACACACACAAATCCCTTTCGTTACTCCTAAAAGCAGGGAATATATCAATATGCATTACTAGATTCTCAGTGAGGCGTTTTGAAGACCAGCTAGCATGGTTTGTTTTGCTTGGCTTCAATTCACTTTAGCCAAATCTGCTGCATAATCCTCATTAAAACCTTTTTGGCTGGCTTAAAACTCTGAAGCAGGCAGGTATTCCAAGCTGGGTCTCATTGAAAAATACTTAAAGATGTAAAAATTCTTTGTCTGCATAATTTTGCTAGTGGACTCTTAAAAAAATGTTTGCAGGTAATCTACTTTTTATTCTCCTCCATCATGCACAAATCCCATAGCTGGGGACTTTAAGGTTCCACTGGGTAGAGGAATGAGGGGGGAATCAGCTGTGGGTGGATGTTGGACATCCTCCTAGCTTCTAACAATTCATCCGTTTGAAGTATGCAGTAATTATGAAGTATGCAGTAACTATATGGTTAATATTGTTTTGGGCTTTGGAAAAATGTTAACAAAAAGATAAATATTTTGTTTCAACCGCATCCTTCATTATTATTGTAATTCATGGCAGGTATTAGCTGTTTCTCTGGGCAAGTATGAGTCAATAAAATCCAGATCAATATATTCTATGGGCCATGGAATATTAACATTATAAGCTTCATTATGGTAGCATAAAGGAAACTATGAGTCATCTCATATCATCCGTATTACAAAGAGAATGAAATATCTTTTGGCTGCAGTGCTGAGGACAGATCTACTTCTTATGCTGCCGGTAGCTGCATTCTGGGAGAGACCAAACCAGGCAAAAGATTCATTCTTAAAAGCAGTTGATCAGAAAGAACACCTTTGAAGTCAGTACAGCTCTGTTTGAACAACTGCTTTTAGGATCACAACATTCAGTAGGAACATGTTATTGTGGAGGAAATAAGCTCCAAACAACCAGGGAGAAGTATGAATTTTGTCTGATCCATATGCAAAATAAAGATACTTACACCAAATTTGTGAACAATTCTAAAATGCCAACTCAATTCATCTTTTATATTGCCATACACAGTTTCCTGACCTTTCCCTGACTATTTTTCTACAGAAATATGATAAGGTATTTTAGTACCCCAATTCACTAACACATCTCAATGGCAAAATCCAATGCATTTCTGGGTGTGTGTGCTTTTAATCCCCCACGTCTTTTTGTTGTCCCCAAAAGGAAAACAGTAAGTGTTAACTGGCTGAAATTTGGGGGTGTCATGCAGGTGACAATTTATGACAACATCCTTGAAGGACTACCCTGTAGTCTACTATTGTTTGAACTGCACAATGAAAAGTTCACCTGGGATAAATTTTTCATAACAGAAAACTAAATGGAGGTTATTTGTATTTAGTTCTGACCTAACCATTGGATCACCCTCTACACAATGTTTGGGACTCTGACACAGACATTATACAGTTTAAGTTTAAACTTGAACAGGTTCTGCAGGCATGATCTGCACCCTGCAAAAATTCAGAGTATATATACATAGATCACAGTGAAATCTGTGTAATCTGCTTTACTTAAGCCCCCTGTTACTAACCTAGTGAAGCCACCATCCTTTAAAATATGAGGTATTATGCTTTTGCTTCACTATCTTATCAGTATTTCATGGGTATTTTGACATGTTTGTAGTCTAGTAAAAGTGCCTTTATTTCCTAAGAGCAGTTCTGTTATACACAATGACTGGAGGTCAACTTCCCTAGCCTACAGTAAACTGTCCATTTAATGAACACATAATATCTTGGGAAGGCCACAAAGTCATGTTGAGATAACTAAGCAACTTAAAAGCCACTTAGGCATTCAGCATTTCTTCATATACAAATAAATTTGTTTGACTTTGAAAAGACTTTCCCATTAGCACTTTGTTGGAAACATACTGACTTTGAACGTAAATCAGCATTGGACCAGATAAAAAATCTAAACTTTGCTTAGTTTATTCAACATTTAGTGTTTCTGAAACATTATTCTAAACAAGAATATTAACAACATGTATCTCCTTAATTTAAATTGTCATTTGATCCATCTTAATTTACATTGTCTGTTAATCCAGCTACATTTTTGTTATAATGAAATGTGATCCTTGTCAGAAAGTAGAAGCCCAGTCAGCTTCCATTCAACTTTTCCATTATCTTGTATTCTGTTGTCAACCTTAAAGGTAAAGGTACCCCTGCCCATATGGGCCAGTCGTGTCCGACTCTAGGGTTGTGCGCCCATCTCACTTAAGAGGCCGGGGGCCAGCGCTGTCCGGAGACACTTCCAGGTCACGTGGCCAGCGTGACGAAGCTGCTCTGGGAGCCAGCACCAGCGCAGCAGACAGAAACGCCGTTTACCTTCCCGCTATAAAGCGGTACCTATTTATCTACTTGCACTTAGGGGTGCTTTCAAACTGCTAGGTGGGCAGGAGCTGGGACCGAAAGACGGGAGCTCACCCCGCCGCAGGGATTCGAACCATACGATCAGCAAGTCCTAGGCACTGAGGTTTTACCCACAGCGCCACCCGCGTCCCCGTTGTCAACCTTAGCCCATGTTATAACAGTAGTGTGTGTGCCACTATTTACAATGCTCCAGATGAAACCAATCTACCCTGTACCATCTCTCACAAAAATATAGCATTGACCTGCTCTAGAGAGACATCCCCCTCCTCGAGGGAAGAGAAAGGCAATTAAATAGCAATTCAAGTGGACAGTGATGGGAAACATTTGCCTTGCTTACCTAGTAGATAAAATTAATGTCCTCAGCCATAGGTCATGCATTCTCCAAGCCAGAGCCTGCATACAGCATCCTGACCATGGCTTCTTTTATTGTGTCCCCTCTTCTATCACCTAAAAAGTCAGCCAGTTTGGAAAATGACATTTGATTGGTTGGCAAATCAAACCTGTGATTTGATCATGTAAAAAATGCTGTTGTCACAGTCTTCTGCAAAGGGAAGTTACAAATAAATCATAATTTGAAGGCCTGCAGACATTTCTAGTTTGGCAAGAAAAAATAACTTTCAGAAAGCTGCTGCACTCATTATAACTTCTAGCTTGAAGTGATAGATAATGAAACATTGGGAGTCTAGCTTTTCCCCTTGTGGTTCTGATTTGTTATGGCAATAAGATCTCTGCTTTCCAATAAAAGCAAACTAAACTTGTGGTTTACAGATAACTAGAGATATGTGATCATCATAGTAGCAATTTATTCTTCGCACAGGAAATGTTTTGTGAAATGTATAGTTTGTCTGAATATAAGAGAGTTAGCATTTAAACAAATAAAACATTCTGCACACAATATGCTTTCTTGGGAGAACATAATGACAACATAATGTTATGCTGTGTGTTTACTGGGCATAATTTTGTTTTCAAAGTGCTCTTCCTCCTGTTTCTAAAGGTAACTTGGTTTGCATGATTGGATGTCTAGTTCCCACCCACCTTACAATGTAAGGATGGGTAGGAGTTTCTCTGGAGTGGAAAAAAAGAAGTGAAAAAAGAAGAAGTAGTCTTCCAAGACAATAATGCCTACTCACATCATAAAGAGCTCATAACCCACCTACTCTTAGCAGCCAGAAACATCATAGCCAGACACTGGATAGACCTGTCAGGAGTAAGCATGGACCAATGGTACCAAATAGTATGGGAAACAGCCTTATTAGAAAAACTAACGAATAAACTGAAACTGACATGGGGACAAATGAAGAAGACACCTTCACCCTGGTCCTGAATGGGATAACTGTGTCCCTGAAGGACCAGGTGCACAGCCTGGGAGTCATTTTGGACTCACAGCTGTCCATGGAGGCATAGGTCAATTCTGTATCCAGGGCAGCTGTCTACCAGCTCCATCTGGTACGCAGGCTGAGACCCTACCTGTCCATGGACTTTCTCGCCAGAGTGGTGCATGCTCTATTCATCTCCTGTTTGGACTACTGAGGTCCAGAGCTGAGGACCTTCTGGCAGTTCCCTCACTGCGAGAAGCAAAGCTACAGGGAACCAGGCAGAGGGTCTTCTTGGTAGTGGCACCCGCCCTATGGTATGCCCTCCCATCAGATGTCAAAGAGATAAACAACTACCTGACATTTAGAAGATATCTGAAGGCAGCCCTGTTTAGGGAAGTTTTTAATGTGTGACATTTTAATGTATTTTTAGTCTTTGTTGGAAGCCACCCAGAGTGGGTGGGAAAACCCTCACATAATAGATTATTATTATTATTATTATTGCTCCCCTTTATCGCATACACAGCCCAACAAGTCAAAGACAAGAATCCACCAACAGCATACGAATCATATGGCTAACCTGATTCAGAAATACCCACCCTACTCACACATGAAAACAAAGTTCATCACAGCCAATCACAAACAAAAAACTACACCCTAGGGCAACCCTAACCTCTCACCACCAAAGGAACACAAGTGAATAGTAAAGACAACCCGCAAAAGCAACGCTGATGCAAAACCCCACATATACATTAAGTAAAATAGAAACATCACCACCCGACCCCACCCCCCACTCACCATGGCCTCCTCCACCTCTTTCACCCCTTTTCTTCCTAATGTAACACTAATGTCTCAACAAATGAAACTGATCTGTAAAAAATGCAACTTGTAAAAAAGAGACATTGCACATAATTTTGTAAAACAAGAAATCTTTAATAAAAAATGTTTTTAAAAAGTAGATCAATGTATTCCCCCTAAAACACTTTTTATCATTTTTTAAGTCCCTTTACAGAAGGAGATAGCAGCTACCCACACTTCTGTACATAACCTCCATCCTCTCTTTCATATTTTGGCAAGTTGAAGCCCTCCATTGTCAATATAAATATGCCTATTTAACGGAAAGCATATAACAGTTACAAGAGTGATTTGAGGACAATTTGTGAGGGATCCACACAGGGCAAAAATACATTTTGTTCTACTGTGACAAAAGAGCTGCAGTTCTCAATCTTTTAATTAATTGTCATCCCCTGAAATATGGGTGGGGAACCTGTAGCCCTCCAGATGTTGTTGGATTCCAACTTCCATCAGGCCCCACCCTGCATGATCCATGGAGCATTAATCATCCATTGGTGAAGGAAAAGGTGGTTCCATGGCCATTAAGTGGTGAAGGAAAAAAGGGTGACAGTACCAAAACTGAAGAGAGGCATGAGGCAAAATTTCAAAATAGTGCTAAAAATCAATCTGATCAAATCAAGTTAGTGTAAAATACTGCCAGGTCCAGTCCACTTCAGTTAAAAGCAGCCTTCTTCAGAGGCATCTACTGATAATCAGCTTCTATGACAGGTGTAGGATGCTTCCGCACTCCAGATATTGGTGAACTACAACTCCCATCTTCCCTGGTCATTGGCCATGCTTGTTGAGGTTGTAGTTCACCAACATCTGGGGGGCCAAGAATTCCCCCCACATGCAAGTCAACATCTGACAAGATGCCTTACTGATACATTTGAACTGTTAGTACAAAGTAACTTTAAATCTAGTTGACTGAAATTCATGGATAACAAGAGCCCAGGAAGATATAAATAAGAATATACTGGTGCTATAAAATTGTGTTAATTTAGAAAATTGTCATTTAATTGTTGAAAAGCAAAGGAAGAGGAGGGGCCTGAAAATGGTGCCCCTCCAAAAAAATGTTTATCAAATCAAGGTCTGGGCAACTATTATACCAATACATTTTGGTGGAGGACAACCTTTATCAAAAATAACGTTCTTCTATAATGCCTATTTGGTGCCAACTATTCAACTGTGGCACTAAGACATTTTTTGAAGAGTTCTAAAGGCCGCAGAAAGAGCCTTGCTTGTTTGCAGTAGGACTATTTCTTCAGAGGCATTTTTGGAATGAAAATTGATTAGCTAACTTTAGTCAGGAAAGAATCCACATGTGAGAAAAAGAAAAGGTCAGATCATTTGACAAAAGTTAGGATCTTTCTTCTGAAATCCCTAGAGAGTGGCAAATTAGCTTGGTACCTGACACAAACATGTCTGTCAGGATACGAGTTGTGTGGAGGAGGGTAAAATAAAAATAGAAACACATAGGTGACCTTTAACTTTAATGCCAAGCAAAGGAAAGTTAAGAAGTGCAGTAATCGCAAACAAAAAGCCAGCTGCCATTATCTATTCATTATTATTAACTGGAGTCATAAGGATGTTCTGTAAACTCCCTTTTTTCATGGGAGAATCAAAAAGGTAATACCATATTGCTATTTTCATCAAGAAAACAAAATAAAGGACCTTGTGGCACCTTAAAGCCTAGCAGTTGTAGTGTGTAGCCTCTGTTTTGTGGCTTACTGTGCTGCCAGTGCATCTAAGATGGCTGCCATTCTAGAGGATTTTCATTCAAAACTCCTTATTATTCACAGGAAGCTGTCTTATCAATCACATCAGTTTGTTTAGCCACCATCAATAACTCTCTAGAATCTCAAGCAGAAGTCTTTCAGAGCACCTACTACATGATTCTTTTTAAACCTGCCAATGCCAGAGAACATCTGCATGCAGAACAGATATTATACCACTGAGCTACTATCTCTTCCCTTCCAACTTCACACTTACACACTTGTCATGAACTATCAAACAACAGGGAGGAGGAAGAGGATCCAGGTGAGGGGTGTGGCTGGGACTGGGACACACCAGGCCAAGCAAGGGATGGGGAAGGAAGCACTCACAGTGTGATGGAAGATGGAGAGAGGATGGGAGTTGATGCACAGGAACCAGAGCAACAGAACCCATCACCAGAGCCAGAGGGGTCTCTGTATCCACAAACAAGGCAGGGTCTGAGGCAAAGGAAGCAGCAGGAGGGGCACTTTAGGAAGCTGAGGCAGGCAAGGGCCCACAGCCCAGCTAGGGAGCCAACCAGGTGGGGCTCGCTAGCTGTGGGTGGATGCTGTGATTCCTCAGTTGGAGTAAGCTTGGAACAGGTGAGGGTCACATGTCTCATCAAGTCCAGATGCTGCAATCAACATGCAAAGTATAAAAGGGAAGCAGAGCTGAGGTGCTGTGTTTGCCAACGTTGATGGACCTAGACTTGGCTGCTCCGGGACCTCTATGGGACTGCGCTTCAGGTTTGACTCTGGACCGTATCCTGGCTACTGGATTTCAGACTTGGCCTACTTGGATTGACCCTGGACTGTGTTTCCTGACCTTTGGTGCTTGGACTTTGCTTGTGTGGATTGATCTTCAGACTTTGAACATTGGACTTGGCATACTGACTTACTGCCAGGTAGGCCAGGAGTTCAGGACAACACTTACAAAACGAGATGGTTGGTATTCAAAAGCTACACTATGCTTGCTTCCATGTGCTCAGTGAGATTTTGTTCTGGCTGATCTGTCCTTGTGACATGAATATAAGAGCCTTTTGAATTAGGCCAATGGCTCAAAGAAATATGCATTGGATCCATGTTTTTATGTCATGTGTTGGCAACCACCACATCTGTGAATTTTACTGTGCAGCCTGTAGACATGAGTATAATCCTTAATTTGATGGTGCTTTGAGGAGCATTCCATGCAAAAATCCTTGATGATATTTTATTATTATTTATTAGATCTGACTTTTACCTTTATGTCATTTGGTAACTAGCCATGCCCTCACAGCATCCAATGTGATGCCCACAGCACTTCCTTAAAATTCAAAAAGTGCTATTAGGGTTGAGTCCTGCCCAGACTTGAAGCTATATTAAATGAATGTAGGCTAGCAGATCCCAGCTAGGTTAACGAGATTGCCCTCTTTCCCCAGATCTGCTCCAGAGGGTCAAGAGAACCCTCCGAAGAGCACGGGGAGCAGAAGAGAGACTGTACCATTCAGCAAGCAGAGATGCTTCTGCTGATGGAACAATATCCTTAGAACTATGTTGAATAAAGTATACATTGGTACCTCGGGTTAAGAACGTAATTTGTTCTGGAGGTCCATTCTTAACCTGAAACTCTTCTTAACCTGAGGTACCACTTTAGCCAATGGGGCCTCCTGCTGCCTCCGTGCCTCCACCGTGCCTCCGCCTCTGTTCTCATCCTGTTCTCATCCTGAAGCAAAGTTCTTAACCTGAGGTACTATTTCTCGGTTAGCGGAGTCTGTAACCTGAAGCGTCTGTAACCCGAGGTACCACTGTATTTTGAAAAATGTTTGGGACTGCTTTCCTACCTCTCCTGAATGTCATATTGTGTCAATATGGGGCCAAGGGAGCACTTTGTTCATACCTGGTAGTAGTTCACTGAAGTCTGGTCATTTGTTTATCCGCCTGGACTGAGAGCTTATGAGAGCTCATCATAAACACTTAAAGGTAAAGAGAGCCGGAAAGTGGGGAAAATATAAAACATTGCTGCTTGAAATCAGATTGGGTCACCATGATCTTTTCTGGAATGTCTTTAGCTGCACCAAGGCAATTTCTCTCTGCCAGGGACTAGGCAGCAATTTTGAGCAGTTTTATGTCTTGCAAGCCTAAATGGAAGCATTTAGGGAGCAACAAAGGCCTTGATCTCCAAGTACACTGAATGTCTTCAATGCCCTCTGAAATAATTGAAAACTGACAATGCTCAGGAGTGTCTTGCAGGAGGTCTTCTGCACTTAGTGAGCCCAGGAGTACTAAAAATGGAACCTTTAGGCTGGGAATGAGAGGGTGTCTTCTGTAATAACCCAGCCATTTCAATAAAACGATTCTTGGCTGTGCTTTGCAAGATACTTAAGCAACTATAAAATGAAAAGTGTAAATTTTGCCCTTCAGTAAAATTTTGCCCTTCAATCAAACTTTAAGTTTGCTCGGTTGGAACTTTGCACATGCACAAAACGCTTAGTGCTGGGATTGTAGAATGATCTGCAGCAACAAAATGATATGAACTTAGTTTACTTAATGTAGTTTAGGATTTAACTCTGCCCAAATTCTAGGTCAGATCTGTCAAACTCAAGATTTCCAGAGCTGTTATGTCATTCTGCAGCATGAAGTGCCAAGCCACTTCCTGTCAAAGCTGTCAGCAAGAAACAATGAGAGATCAAACACAGGCCAAGTATTGCTGTTGCAGAAATCAAGGAGAGCTTTATTGCAGTTACAGTTTGGGGGCACTTGAATCCTGAGCGATGAATAGAGTCTGACACCAAAAGTTGGGTTTAACTATTGGCCACTTTATTAATTGCAAATATATCTGCAGGGGGAAATGATTTGTGTGTGGTGGGGGAAGGGAAGTAGCTTTGAAGCTCTCAAGCAGAGCCTGGAATAGGGTAGGGCTGTATTGCCTTCCCTCTTCTGCAGGCTTCCCATCATCACCACCCCCGAGGCCCCACAGCTCCAGGTAGATGAGGCAGGGTGATTCCTGTTCCATCTCTGGGTCCTCTAGCCCTCAGCTGCAAGTACTGAGCACCACCAGTCACTCTGAATGGTACCTAAGTGGGGAGTGTCACCTAGCCAAAATATAATGTTCCTTTTTATGCATAAGGATTTAAGGCAGATGTCTATATCCTCTATCCTGGTTTCTGCCTGCCTTCTGATATGAAGCAGCCCCCAGCCGGGACATCTTCCAGGGCTGTACTCCTGCGTGAGTCACTGGCCCATGCAAGATTACAGCCTGCCCAAAAGCACTTTTTTCAAGAACGGCGCACCAGGTGATTTGAAACATCACTGCCCCCCCCCCCCAAGTGCTTTTTTCAGGGCAGATCTGGTCTACACTGACATTACCACATCATGTAAGCTCTCCAGGGTTTCAGACATGAATTTCTTCCAACTATTTCTGGAGATACCAGGGGCTGACAATAACATTTTCTGCAGGCAAAGTATTTGCCTTGTCTCTGTACTATAGCCATTCCTGGCTTTCTACCTGAAGCACTATGGATTTGTACTTGAAGCAAGACTCTGCTTCTAGTTTCATTGTTAATCTTAAAATGCTTAAATTTTATATTAAAGCTGGGTGAAGCCTCTGGCTAAAACGGCCTCAGAAATTCTGAGTACTACAATAGCATTTTTTTTCCAAGTAGAAAAACACGAGAAGAGAAAATAACCACATATTTTCAAACAGGGCTTGCTCACAAGTATATGTTAGGTTTATGAGGATAATTGGAGGGTGTCACTGTCATGTCACAAATGATTACACTGCAGTCAAAGTGGAGATGTCTGTGTAGACTGTCCAGAGATCCCAGCTATTGTTGAAGGGAGCAGCCAGTCTCTGAACTTAGAGGCCAAACAATGACACTAAGACCACAGTCTCTCTGCCCTTCTTTATTACAGCCTTTCTTGAATAAGAGGGCTGGGTGTGAGCTACATAATCTTAAATGGCTAGAATCTGACACACACTGTGTTGCACATAGGGATGGTCAAATCTCTCATTTTCCCAGTCTTTAATTTAGCTTTCCACATCAATTTGTGATTATTATTTTTTTGTTTTAAAAGTCTGAATGAAAATTTACCAGCATTTTATTGTGGATTTCTGCTGATATAAACATTTCTGAAAAGCATTTTCCTCAAAATAATGCATCTTCCATGTTATTTTCTCAATTGGAAGTCCCTAAGCATAATTTTAAAGAACTCTTTCTAGAGCTACTTGTTTAGCATCTAACCTGTTCACTTTCAGATGTCAGGTTAAAGCAATGTTATTCTTCCTAGTTTTTAATGGCTGGTATATTTCACTGCTGTCTCGGCTTCCACCCTCACCCTCACCCCTGCCACTGTTTTGTTACTTGTTTTAGTGTTGCTTTGTGGTCTTATTTAGTTTTGTTGCATTATTGTTTCATTTCATTTTTGCAGGTAGCCACCTTGGACATGAAAAGGTAGGGCATTAATTTTTTTAATAAATAAATACCGGTAAGCAAACAACTATTAAATAATGATGGTAGTTAAGGGGAATTACCACACTTGGTTGGGGGGGAAAGAACTTGCACATCTCTAGATTCTGTTAGAAAAATCCATTTAAAAAGAGAGCCAGCAGCACCTTAATATTAACTGTCTTATTTTCAAACTGGGCAGGGGGAGTCAAGGATGCTGGAGTGAAAAACCAATCAACAGTTCACATAGAAGAAATCTTGTACAGCTATGAGAAACAGTTTGTGTTTTGGGGAATATGCAGCTGGCAAGCTGCTTTTCCCTTGGGTTGGTATGAGTTGGCTACAATCTCAAAGCAAATATGGTTCTGAGAATTTATAAAAACATAGAAATCTATTTCTGAATGAGGAGGCTTTTGTAAAGCCATATGGTTGAAGTCCTTGTTGAAACAAAACTTCCCCCATTTTTTGTGTGGTGTAGTGGTTAGAGTGTCCGGCTAGGACCTTAGAAACTGGAGTTCAAATCCCCACTCAGCCAGAAAGTTCACTGGGTGACCTTGGAGCATTGGACCATTTCTCAGCCTAACCTGCCTCAGTTTTGTTGAGAGTAAAATGGAGAGGGAGGAGGCGGGGGGGGGGACCTTGTATGCCACCTTGAGCTCCCTGAAGGAAAAGTGGGATAGAAATAATATGAATAAGAATGAAATTAAAAAATGAATAAAAATGAAAAGTGAATGAACCCTCTATTTAAAAAAAACAAATGCAGATAGAAACAAATGGGGCAAAAAACATTTCCCTGTTTCTAAATGGGAGGTGCTGGGACTCAGTTCTATGCTATGCGTCACCCTCAGAAATGTGACGTAATAACCTGTGACAAATGTGCAAGGTCATCTTTTATTAATGAACAATCATGACCAATCCTCATATCCCTGGGATTAGCATACAAGAAAGAGTCAGGGTAGCATGCATATTAGAAACCCCAGATTTCATTATAGACAGTATCTGGCAAATTGTCCCTGTAAAGTTGGCCTATAGAAAAAGGTTTCTTGTTTTCACTACTATTGTCTTCAGGGAAGGGATAGTTGCATCTTACACACTCAGAGTTCTTTTGAATGTCATCCCCTTTCCCCCAAGACACCTCTTATATTACAAAGAGTAATGACCTGAAACATAGGAACAAGCAAAATGAGGGAAATTGCTTCAATATCTTTTCTGCAGGTGAGTCTGGTCTGGTCGACACTACAGGACAGGGGAGGAGAGACCAAAAACTGAAACAAGCCCTGAAATGTTGTTCAGAAACTCAAGTAATGAGGAGAGGTAACTGAATCAATCTGCCTCATGTCTTTTCCAGCTTCAGTTGGCAGCATGTGTCTCTCCCATACAGTCTGCTCCAATGAGCAGGTGATGTGGATTGTCTTCTTTTCCACACCATGGGGGAGTTATGCTTGGAGGGAAAGCAAATATGAAGCCAATGCAAGGCAGCCAGGATTATAAATGCAAAGCATGGGTTGGGTTAAAACTGCAATGCTACATGGCGCAAACTGGTGTGCATCCATGCCAAACAGAGGAAATGGCTTCAATAATTATGTAGCCTACTGCTGGTTTTACTTTGAAATGAAAATCAGTCTGAAGATTCACAACAAGTAAACAAGGTGATGCAGTTGTCTTTGATTGTATATTTCCAGCTTCCCGCTTTGATTTGTGCCCAAGGTCTGAAACAAAAAAACTGTAGACACCAATTATAAACTGAAGCAAGTCGATGCCTGCTCTGAAGTGAAAGAGCAAAAGGAAGAAGGCCCTGAAGTGGTTGTGAGCTGTTGGCATGAAGGGAGTGGAAGGGCAAGAGAACTGTGATCTGTGGAGCAAAGGTTTGCCTAGTTGAAGCATCGAACAGCTGCTATACTACAGCATCATTCATATTCTATGGCAGCTACAGTTCTCATGTTTCTAGTTGTGCATTAAAGCACCTAGTCAAGACTGTAAGAAAACTGCTGCCTGGATCTGCTGAAAAATCAATATCTCTCTCTCTCACACACACACACACTAACACAAACACAAACAATGTATGTATGTATGTATGTATGTATGTATGTATGTATGTATGTATTCATTTATTCTTGTATGGAAAGTTACTGTGCATTTTCAATGAGACATTTGTTATAACTGCTCTGTCCCTGATAAACATAGAAAATTGGTGACTGTCTTGAGTGAATTTGATGGCATCTACAAGTTTGGCTTGTAAAGGAATAAAAAAGTGGTTAAATGCCAGTGCCATGAGAGAACATCTATCAATTGATGTGTAGCATACCCTCCCCTGAGCCCGTTAGGACAAGGCTGAATCCCACCAACAGACTGAAACTGCTGGCTTCATTCATCACAATGTTAACATCAGACACGCTACACACAGATGCGCTCTGGGTGTGTCAGTTTGTTACTTTCCTTTGGTAGCTTTTAAGGGCACTGCATTATGAGCAAAGAGCCCAGAAAAGGGAGAAGGCAAGGCTTAACAAGAGGGGGCTAGGATGCCTCTTGGAGGACTCAAGGATCACTTTGTGGAAGCATCCCAATCCTCAGGGAATGGTATAAGTGAGGGCACAAGAAACAACTAGGGGGCAACTTGTCACCATGAGGTTTTATCTGGATTACTTAAGTAGGGACACTGAGGACATCCTCTTTTCTCACTTTACTGTTAGATACTTCTTACTGATCTCAGCCAAAAGATGTGAAAAATATATTTTTAGACAAAGTGAAAAAGCTAAGTAATTGTTAGCTCGTGATCAGTGACAATTCAACAATGAATGCCACAAAGCTTTTGCTGTTGCTAATGTCCAACAAAAATTCCTGGCCTTAGGCAAAACAAACCTTTGGGGTAGGATTTCAAGTCACACTGTGTGCATATGCATAAGTTGTCCTCAACTCTTGCCTGCTGTGACTGTTTTATCGAAACCCTCCCGTGTTCTGTCACACAAGTACAGATCCGGTTGATGATGTGCACAGAAGAAACAGGCTATGCAAAGCAATTCTTCTGAATCCGCCTTTTAGGGCTACAAAGAGCATCCAAAATGAGTGCAAAGTGATGTTGTTCCCTTGAAGCTAGATACCATCGTCCAGATTTTTTCCAGTGCTTGAGTTTCCTCATCTATATTTTAAAAACTCTGCTGTTGGATACTTAAAGGTTTATCTGTTATTTTCATCTTGGAAAGAGGATGTCATATCTTCAGTGTGCCTGAAATATTTCTTTGCAGAGCCCATAATAAAGTCGAAGAAAGCATGTGCCGCACCTGTGTAAAAAAAATCCACCTGAAAATGGCAGTGAAAGGCTCATGATACCTCATTATATGGAGCCAATGGAGAAAGCCAGGTATTTTCTCCCTCAGGGCTATATGACCTGTTAAATCTACTAAAACAGCAAACTCATTCAGTAAGTCTCGTTCAGTAAGTCAGCCTGCTTTGTTGATCTCTGGAGGAGGGGGCAGAAACACCCTCATTTTTTGACAAGTAATCTTCTTCATATGTCTCTTGTCCTGGAAAAATCTTAGTCCCACCAATATTTACATGTCTTTTGTAGTGTACATGCATCTTTAAGTTGCCATGGTGTTCTTTTGTTTTCAGTGTCTGACTCTGGAGCTAAATACATGCTTCTGAAGTAACCCGCAGCATCTCTCTTTGCACTCAGACTTTCTCATTATCCCCCAAGAAAGAGCAGCAACAGGATTCAAAGGCAGTCATGGGACCAATTTAATTCAGAGGAGCTATGCACATATCCCTTTTGTGAGCAATGGGGGAAGTGTGTATTTTTGCCTCCCCAAATTTAATCAACAGTGCCACCAGGTGGCTGGATCTAACCCAACGGAACAGAATGTTATGATTAGATTCATATTTGAAGGGATCTCATTCTACCAGAGGAAATGTACAGCTAATTTTCACTCACTGAGGTGGGGACATGATTCCTGTGATGTGCTCACAAGTGCCTAAAGGCTAGAGCTTGGATGAAATAGTTTTTTGAGTTTACTTGTTGCTTTTGTGAACTGCAGCTTCTGGTCTTCCTTGTTCCACTCCTCATCTCCACTGCAAAATGCTGTCTTCCAAGAGACAGCAGGGCAGGATGTGTTGTATGTATTTTTATGGCCATAGAGGCATTTCTCCCAAAGTGGGGGCATAAACCATTCTCCCAGAAAACTTCTGTGCCCTTTAATCTTTATACAAGCTTTCCAAAATTGCAGTACTTGTTCCCAAGAGACTGTGTCCTCTTTCTGGTTGTGTGTGACATCCCAGGATGTTTGCCTATTGTCAGATATTGGTGCTTTCTTTGCAACAACTTTGAAGGGTCACTGCAAAGTGACATTGAGACTAGTAAGTGTGGCACTTTCCAATATCTCAAGAATATATAACATTTATGCATATTTTAATTTTTTTAAAAAAATTCATTCATTCTATTTAAGTAAAGTTCCTTTTTTGGATGCGGATAAGTTTTTAATCATGTAGCAGAAAACAAACATAACCCATGTTGTTACCTAGTTCATTCTTATGCATTTAGCTCTGTCATATTTTCAGACATAGTCATGTTTAGCTAGATCAGTGAATAGCCTCATGAATCAGAAATTCATCACTGATTGCAAATACATTATGGTTACCAGATTTTTTTCAATTAATCCAGGGACACTTTTAAAAAAATATTACATGCTTTATTATCCCTAATTACATCTATACATCAGCTGTGTTGCTGTCTTGAGAAGTCCGGAAGAGGAGAGAAACCTGGGGGGTGGACTTGGAAGCAGAGTTTGATAATACAACTGTGGAATGATCACAGAATCACAGATTTGGAAAGGACCTCTGAGGGGCATCTAGGCCAACCCACTGCAATGGAGGTACCTCAACTCAAGCAGCCTCCACTTAAAAGAACATATGCCTTCCCTGCTCCAATTTGACTTCTGCAGTTCCCCACCGTTGGGGACACGCTCTCGTTCACACTCAGCTGCCTGGCTTTGCGCCTGCTCCACTGCCGTTCCAGGTGGCCGAGGGGATCAAAGTCATCTCACCCCTCCACGCCTTCCCCAGTAGAGAAACTGTGCACCTTGCACCCCTCCTGGGGAACTGCGCACCAACCACCCATGACTCCCAAGCCTCCCCTGATCTCCTGCCCTCTATTCCCCTTCCTTTTGATAGATTGGGGAAGGCTTGGGAGTTGTGAGTGGGCGGCTGTTTCCCAGAAGGGGCACAAGGGGCGCAATTTCTCTGCTGGGCAAGGTGCAAAGCTCTTCTTTCGCACCCTGTGAAACTCTCAAAATGAAGCTTTTGTAAATGAGAGTTTGTTTTGAGAGTTTCACAGGCTGTGAAAGAAGAGCTTTGCACCTTGCCCAGCAGAGAAACCACACGCATTGCGCCCCTCCTGGGCAACAGCTGCCCACCCATGATCTCTCAAAACGAAGGGGAAAGGGGGCAGGAGATCGGGGAAGGCTCAAGAATCACAGGTGGGAGGCGCGCCATTGCCCAGGAGGGGCGCCAGGCCAGCGGTTTCTCTGTGGGGCAAGGTGCAATGCCCTTCTTTCACACTCTTCGATCCCACCCACCCGCCTCTGCCTCTGCCTCTGCCTGCGCAAAAACTATCTTCCTAGCCCTCCAGCTCCATATTACTCCAGGAGAGCAGGGTGTCACATTTCCTGGAGACATTTAATGAAATCTGGGGATGGAATTTGTCTGGGGACAGATTTGGAAATCCAGGGAAATGGGGATGTCTGGTAACCCTAAACTACATTACTCTGATTTGTAATTGTGCCTGGAATAGTGGCCTAAGACACTTTGTTGCCTGAGCTGAAGGAAAAGAGTGCCAGCTACCACATAAATCCCATTTACTAAAGCTAACCCGACAGCAGAATCTTACTTCAACACTGGTGATGCTGGAACATCATTTTCTATCACATTTAGGTGCAGTAGGCTAGCTCTGAAGGTGTAGTGCATGTTGTGTGCTGCACACAGCTCTTTCCTCCAACATCTTACCCCGACTTCTCGCCCACAGCATCTGCCACCTGAAGTAGCCACTTCACTCTACCTAATGTAAGGACTGGCACCAAGGCTCCTAGAACCACAGACCAACTGGCTGTCATGAAGTAAAGTGGCCAATGTATTCCTGCTAAAATGAAATTTCAAGACAAGCTTCAAAAAGTTTTGCTAAGAAGAAATATCTGAGAAATTTCAAGGGGATATGTGGGGAGGAAGAGTTTCTCAGGAAGGCTCAGCACTTCCCAAATGTAACCTGCCAAGTGACAACTGGAATATCTGACAAGAACTGAGCTGTAGAATTTGTTCGGAGGTGACAACTGTGCAAGCTGAAGCCATCCAAACTTTCAAAGAAAGACAGTGCCTTTAAAAACAATATGCAACCTGACAGATAAAATGAGCGCACAACAGGGCAACAGATGTCTGCATTAATACAGTTAGACCTCTTTGGCCTTGAGCTAACAAACTGGCATAATGATACAGTAATTCAGAAAAGGGTATATGCTAGAACAAACAAGCACTAGCCTGTGCTTTAATGTACAGGCCATGATTTTGGCATGTGGAAGTCAGATGCTTTCTCCCTGATCTAAACATCAAATGTTCTTATTTAAGACTGCAGTCCTAAACAGACTCACTTTGAACACTGTGGGACTTACTTCATAGGAAATTAGTCTAGGATTGTACCGTACATTTACTATTTGTCCCTGTACAGTTTTTGTTTGTTATTTATATGGCTTGCATCCAACGTTAGTCCTATTTAGACTGCACCCCATTAGAAATAACGTACATTACTACCTTAGGTTAGTTTATTCTACTCCCAGGACAACCCAAATTTGCATCTCACTGTTCAGACAAGTATTGTCTCCTAAAGTGCCTCATATAAGTAAGAAAGCACACTGTGCTATTTACATGTGTGCTTATCTAAATGAAATGTATGCCCTCTGACTGTTTGATAAATAAAAGGCTGAATGAGCATCTCATTACTTCTAGAGATTGCATATTATCTACTTAGCAACTTTGCAATTTCATGCTGAAGCTAAATAGAATTAACCGCAGCAAAAATTAATTAAATAAATAAATGCATATGAGTTACCAGGGGCATTTGTAGAGGAGATCACATATTTATTATTCTTACTTGATGGCTGCAATATCCAGTAATGGCTGAGTTGTGTGTAACTATCATTATAGTACAAACATCATATGCATATCTTTCATATCACTTAAAACAATATTGTCAACAGAGATGCTTCACATAGTGAACTGAAAGCCATTGAAAGCTAAGACAACATTCCTGATTGTATTCCAGATGTTTTGTTTTTGCTGTTCACCTTTTAACACTGCATTACACAAATCCTTATACTAATTTATTCAGTCATAATTCCAAAGAAGTTCTATAGTCCCAAATAAATGTGGATTAGATTACGGCCTTAGTTTACAAAGTGATTTATCCTTATTTTTCTTCATCTTCCAAGCAACCCTGGACACGTACTACATATTCCTTCCAGACCTTTTTTTCCTATTCAGCTCACAGGATACAAAATGCCCAGGGAACAAGACAGCTTTTCAATACTTCTTTTACTCTTTATCATTCATTTTAGCTGGTCGCAATCCTTTGGGGAATGAGTCCTAAAACAAGAGTGTGTTTATGTACAGAGTGCAGGCTGAGCAATTTCACCTATGTTGACATATGAGATGGATTAAGATTAGTGGTAGATACCCGGATAAAGGAAAGGCATTCCCCACAACACACACACACATTATAGAATCCAGTTGCATAATCAGTTGCATGCTGGTTGGTTTTTCCTTCATAACTTACCCAAGCTTTCCTGAGTCAGGTTCAAATATGAGTTTTTGGGAACTTCATAAAACCCAGTGCTTTTTTCCAAGAAACACAGGTGTGCAAACTCACCATGAAATTGTTACAGTAAGTCAAGGGGAAACTCGGGGAAGCCCTGAACAGCTGCCCTTATAAATGCAAATGTACTCCTCTTCCCCTTTGCTTACCAGTCAAGATGTACCACTGGCAGTGCACTGACCATCTCCCTTTCCTCTCTCTACCTCCATCTCCCTGGTTTGCTGGCACACTGGTTGCAAAATCTAGGGCACTGTGAAAACTGTGGTTTTCCCAAAGTTAGTACAATTATAGTCACTGCCTTAACATGACAATAAAACAACTCTGCACAGGAACAGTTGTCCTGTTCCCTAGATCAAAGAATAACATGACAACCTGAAGAAACTAAACTCTTATTGGTTTTTATTACTTATTAAATTTGTTTCAGGCCTCACCATGGGACTGAAACTGCCTTGGTCGCGCTGGTTGATGATCTCCGGCGGGCTAGGGACAAAGGTGAGAGCTGTTTCCTAGTTCTGCTGGATCTCTCAGCGGCCTTTGACACCATCGACCATGACATCCTTCTGGACCGTCTAGAGGGGCTGGGAGCTGGGGGCACTGTTATACAGTGGTTCCGCTCCTTCCTCCTGGGCCGTGTCCAGAAGGTGGTGGTGGGGGGTGAGTGTTCAGACCCCTGGGCTCTCACTTGTGGGGTGCCTCAGGGTTCTGTCCTCTCCCCCATGCTTTTTAATATCTATATGAAGCCGCTGGGAGAGATCATCAGGGGGTTTGGACTGGGTGTTCATCAGTATGCAGATGACACCCAGCTCTACCTCTCCTTTAAATCAGAACCAGTGAAGGCGGTGAAGGTCCTGTGTGAGTGCCTGGAGGCGGTTGGAGGTTGGATGGCGGCTAACAGATTGAGGTTGAATCCTGACAAGACAGAAGTACTGTTTTTGGGGGACAGGAGGCGGGCAGGTGTGGAGGATTCCCTGGTCCTGAATGGGTAACTGTGCCCCTGAAGGACCAGGTGCGCAGCCTGGGAGTCATTTTGGACTCACAGCTGTCCATGGAGGCGCAGATTAACTCTGTGTCCAGGGCAGCTGTCTACCAGCTCCACCTGGTACGCAGGCTAAGACCCTACCTCCCCGCGGACTGTCTCGCCAGAGTGGTGCATGCTCTAGTTATCTCATGCTTGGACTACTGCAATGCGCTCTACGTGGGGCTACCTTTGAAGGTGACCCGGAAACTGCAATTAATCCAGAATGCGGCAGCTAGACTGGTGACTGGGAGTGGCCGCCGGGACCACATAACACCGGTTCTGAGAGATCTGCATTGGCTCCCAGTACGTTTCCGAGCACGATTCAAAGTGTTGGTGCTGACCTTTAAAGCCCTAAACGGCCTCGGTCCTGTATACCTGAAGGAGCGTCTCCACCCCCATCGTTCAGCCCGGACACTGAGATCCAGCGCCGAGGGCCTTCTGGCGGTTCCCTCATTGCGAGAAGTGAGGCTACAGGGAACCAGACAGAGGGCCTTCTCGGTAGTGGCGCCCGCCCTATGGAACGCCCTCCCATCAGATGTCAAAGAGATAAAGAATTACCTGACGTTCAGAAGACATCTTAAGGCAGCCCTGTTCAGGGATGTTTTTAATATGTAATGCTGTATTGTTTTTAATACTGATTGGGAGCCGCCCAGAGTGGCTGGGGAAACTCAGCCAGATGGGCGGGGTATAAATAATAAATTATTATTATTATTGTTGTTGTTGTTGTTGTTGTTGTTGTTGTTGTTGTTGTTGTTGTTGTTTGCCGCCCTTCATCCATAGATCTTTCAACATAACATATTCCTTGTTCCCTAGGTGCAAGGAATGACAGTCAATGCATATTCTGTATGGTTTATCCATATTTCATGCACTGTTCTAAAGTAAGTTCTAATACAAATAAGTTCATATTATGAAGAGGACAACTGCTTATTCCATAGTGGGCATGTAGTGGCATGTCACATTATTTTTACTAATTTGGCAATTTTCACCCTTATAAAGCATCAAAACACAAATTAAACAAATCACAAATTGAAATAGCAGACTAAAATCGAGGAAACCTAAAAACCCTAGGAAATAGGCAGATAGTTGTCTGATATCTAAAAGATCAGAAAGTAGGCTTTTAGTGGGCATATCACAAACAGGGCACCACAGCTGAAAGCATCTTCTCATTGGTTTCCATACCATTGGCCAGGGAATCTGAAGAAGACCATCAGCAACCTTAACACCCAGGCAAGAACTTGACAGAGGTTGTTTTTGGAATCTGTCTGTTTCAGAAGACAATTGAGGAGTGCCCCTTTGGGGATGAAATTGTTGGAAAGTTGTTGTGCCTGCTGTAGCTGAAGAGACTGATACAGTAGAAACATGTTTTGTTGTAGCTGGGGCAGATGAAGGTGTCAGGTTGTGCTGCTGCATATGTTTCTTTGTACTCCTCCCAGCGGTCATTCCACCTCTGGTCACTGCTATGGAGACATGACCTATGTCTGTCTGTCTGTCTCCTGGCACTGCATTCGTTCCACATGGTGGCGTTGATGTTGCCAGTCTTCATGTCACATTAGATACAAGGAACCCAAACTGTTTATCTTTGAAAGTCTGTACAGTTCTCAGAAACATAGTGACAACCAATGAACTTCTAGATCAGACTTCTCCAACCTGACAGACTCCAGATATCTTGAACTCCCATCAACCCCAGTCAGTTTATTAGAGCACGGAAAACCTGGCTAGGATTTGGTTATCAAGTAGATGAAACCACTCAGATATGGAAATAATAATAACTACTGCTACTACTACAACTTATACCCTGCCCATCTGGCCAGGTCTCCCCAGTCACTCTGGGTGGCTCCCAACAGAATATTAAAAACACGGTAAAACATCAAACATTTAAAACTTCCCTAAACAGGGCTGCCGTCAGATGTTTTCTAAAAGTCAGGTAGTTGTTTATGTCCTTGACATCTGGTGGTACGGTCTCAGCCTGAGTACAAAATGGAGTTAGTAGACTGTTCTTTTATATATATATAAATTTTTTATTAAAATTTTCCATAAAAACTCCAATCATACAAATTTCCACATCACATATTTTAACTAATTGGACCTCCCTCAACTTCTCTGACAATCATTCGTAGTTAAATTTCTATCTTCACATTCCTTAATTCTAGTATTGCCTTTAAATACAATATTTCTATCCTCATTTACATTCTTGCAATATTCCTTATATTTTCACAAAGCTTCTTTAAAACACACTAGCGTTGTGTATTCCTCACATACAGTTTTCAAATATTCTGTAAATTTTCCCCAGTCCTCAAAAAACTTGTGGTCCCTTTGGAATCTAATTTTTCCAGTTAGTTTGTCCAGTTCTGCATAGTCTGTTAATTTTGTTCTCCATTCTTCCAAAGTCGGTACTTCTTCTTGCTTCCATTTTTGAGCCATCAATGTTCTCGCTGCTGTTATTGCGTACTGAAAAAGTTTACAGTCCCTCTTATTTATATCCATTCTTGTTATTCCCAGCAAAAAGGTTTCTGGTTTCTTAACAAAGCTATATTTCAGCATTTTCTTTAATTCATTATATATCATCTCCCAGAACCCCTTTACTTTCTTACATTCCCACCACATATGCATAAATGTATCTTCTTTCTCTTTACATTTCCAGCATTTATTACAAGTATTGTACATTTTTGCAAATTTTACTGGTGTCATATACCATCTAT
Organism: Podarcis erhardii; assembly: GCF_964252035.2. Classification (NCBI taxonomy): domain Eukaryota; kingdom Metazoa; phylum Chordata; class Lepidosauria; order Squamata; family Lacertidae; genus Podarcis; species Podarcis erhardii. The sequence goes on along the minus strand of NC_138508.1, from coordinate 49,781,868 downwards.
ATACCATTTTCATAACATTTTCTTTTAATGTAGTACATGCTGTAAACTTCAAATTTTTGTTCCATATTTTTTGCCAATCTTCCATATCTATATTATACAGGGAACCAGGCAGAGGGCCTTCTCGGTAGTGGCACCCGCCTTGTGGAACGCCCTCCCATCAGATGTCAAAGCGATAAATAACTACCTGACATTCAGAAGACATCTTAAGGCAGCCCTGTTCAGGGAAGTTTTTAATCTGTGATATTTTAGTGTATTTCTGGTTTTTATGGAAGCCGCCCAGAGTGGCTGGGGAAACCCAGCCAGATGGGCGGGGTACAAATAATAAATTATTATTATTATTATTATTATTATTATTATTATTATTATTATTATTATTATTATATCCTAGATCTCTGGCCCGAGTTAGTAGACTGTTCTAATAACTGTTCCAATCAAGCACATGAGTCCCTTGGATGAAATGCTTATCACACATTTTGTGGACAGATATCACCCAATAACACAACATTAACATTGTTTCCATAAAAGTTGTGCAAATGTTCAGCTTCAAGTCCTCAAGAAATTTACATGTGTGTCTGAATCAACCTTCTAAATAGTTTCAGGGACTGACAATGGCAGCTTTCAGTTCTGAATTAAGTTCTGAATGAAATTGGCTCTGGTGTCTTGGCTATGACAGCAACCTGTCAAGATAAGTATAGCTGGAGAATACAGTGTTGACCTGTAGTCAGAATCTATTTCATACTTCTCTATATTCCTGCAGGATAAAAATAAGCAGTGTTTAAGAAAAGTGCTGGCAGTTTTAGGTGATCACTTTCCTTAGCAGGAGATAGCCATGTAATGCATTAATATCCCACTTCACCTTTATCCAGGGATAAACACTAGGATTTGAAAACTGGTTCAGGGATAGAATCCTCACAGGCCCAGACTCATTAAGCTTTAGATACCAGCCTTGTTTTATAAACTGATCATTGAGATCAGTTCTACTAGGAACCTCATCTAAGAAATTACCTCTAAATCCTTCCCTAATAAGCCGTTAGCTATCAGCTATTTCATCTAGTGTAAGGCTTTACTTTAATGAAGTAGCTGGACCAAATTATTAGAAAAGTCACTGTACAGAAAGCATCAAGGACAAATTTGCTCTTAAATTGCATAATGAGGCCTTGTTTATTTCTTTAATACATAAAATATCCATTTCTAGCTGAGAGTACTGTTTTATTTCCTTGAATTGCTCTTAGAGGGCAGGATCTAGAAGGTTCCTTCTGGGAATGGATGGCTCCTTCTATTTATTCTGGTGGATTCTTTTGATATGTTCCTTTTCTGTTGACCTCTAAGTTATGTTTCTTAAGTTCTTAGCTCTGACAGTGCAATGTTGCATGCATGTCTACTAAGATATAACCACAATGAGTTCAATGGGACTTACTCCAATACAAATATGGTACATATAGGGTAGCAGTTTAAAGAGTCAATCCTAACCCCACTTATCTGGGAGGAAGACCCACCAGATTTTGAGAAGACATGGCTAGGATTGTGTTGTAAGTTCCCTCTAAGTTGTGCTGTTGACAAAAGGCTCCTCAGAAACCCAGAAACAGCCAACACATTTTTCTGCCTGAGGCAAGGGGCAATGATATTCCTGTCCCATTTTCCATGTAAAGTAGCCAGCATGGAGGATGCTGTCCTGCAGCCAATGCTGCTTCCAATATTGGCTACAGGTTAGCACCCTCCATCAAAACTTAGTGCAGTGAGGTTAGGGGGCACAGGGCAGGCCATGTGGCCCACTGAGCCCACTGAGCTCTGTCCTTGTAGTCATCCCTTGCAGAGTGCTGTCCTTGCAGTCATCTGTCAGCTGAGGTAGCTATGCTTCATTTTTCCTAATGGAAGAGTCAGTCCTATACATTATAGCTATGAGACCTGAGGCCTTACCTAATCTGAGCATGGTTTGAGTTTTGGGTTGCACTCCTCGCCATAAACCTAATGGGATTAAATGGGTTGGGACTACTAGGAAATATCTACCTGCCAAAGTCCTGTATTTATAAAGGAACTGGTGGTGCTGTGGGTTAAACCAGAGAGGACTTGCCGATCAGAAGGTCAGCAGTTCGAATCCCCATGATGGGGTGAGCTCCTGTTGCTCGATCCCAGCTCCTGCCAACCTAGCAGTTCGAAAGCACCTCAAAGTGCAAGTAGATAAATAGGTACCGCTCTGGCAGGAAGGTAAACGGCATTTCCGTGCGCTGCTCTGGTTCGCCAGAAGCGGCTTAGTCATGCTGGCCACATGACCTGGAAGCTGTACGCTGGCTCCCTCAGCCAATAAAGTGAGATGAGCGCCACAACCCCAGAGTCGGTCACGACTGGACCTAATGGTCAGGGGTCCCTTTACCTTTACCTATTGAATCAAAATCTTATTCTATTAAATTACATTGAAGCACTACAAAGTGATTCACATATGTTGAAAACAGATCCCAGCATCACAAAAGCAAACAATAGGATGAGCATTTTAGATACCTATGTAATGGAAAGCTATTAACCTGGACAGGAAGAGAAATAAGGTTATTAATTAAACAATATTTTTAAGGGCAGCATGGGGAGTGCCACTAAGAAAACTGGCCTTGTGGGAGAGCTAAACTCGTTTAGAATCAACAAGGGTATAATGCTTAGAAGCATCATGCAGATGCTAAAAGCATTTTCATAATGTTGCACGAACCTTTGCTTAAATATGTGATAGCTAAAATGCTTTGCATTCATTAGGCTTAGCTCATTTCTTCCTATTAGCTGTTTTTAAGAAGTCATTTTGCATTCATGCACTTATATTTCGACCTTTGGCCACAAGGTTTTACAATATCCTTTAGATAGTAGGAAGAGGCTTTTAAAACCTGGGTGGCAGAGAAATCCATTAACAAATTGTGGGGAGCAGAACACAAAATTATGCTAAAGTGATTTCAACCATTGAAAGAAATCTCAAAAACCAATCCTGCCACGTAGATTTATGATGGTCCCATGCTACAATTTACCTTCCATCCCTTTCCTCAGTGCTGGACTAAGACCCTTGCTTTTAGGGACAGGTGAATCTGTAGGAACCTAAGAAGAGTTTGCCAGATCAGGTCAATGCCAATCCAGTCCAGCACCATCTTCTTACAGTGGCCAATCAAATGTTTTCAATCAGAAGCCTGCAATCTGGACATGAGCTGAATAGCACCATGTCCACCTGTGATCATGTGTGATGTCACACAGTGGGAAGATGCCCAACAAGACCTGCTGCAGCCTCTGGAGGGCCTGCTGTGACCCGCCAGGGCCTCCAGAAGGCCCACTGGGCCGCCACGAGGCCTGCCCTGACTGCGGATAGACCTGCCCGCTGCAGCCTTCAGAGGGCCTTCAGGGGCCTGCCACAGTTTCCAGAAGGTCCAGCGAGGTCTGCCACAGCTGTGGGTAGACCTTGCAAGGCCACCCTATTTTGTTAGGGCCAAACTACATGTAACAGTAATTGCAAGGAGTGCATAATTTTTAATTCTAGAAATAGACAGCATGGGGACATGATCAAATAGGCAGGTCAGACTCCTGCACTAGCTATTTCTGAAAGAAAAATGGTGCACTCAGGGTCAAACCATGTGATTTCTGCCTTATGCAGGTTTATCAGTCCCCAGAGATCTTTTAGGGTTGCCATATGTCCTCTTTTCCCAGGACATATCCACTTTTTCATGGGTAGAGTCATCATAGTGATCCATAGTTAAAAGGAGAAGCCGGCAAAAGTGTCCTCTTTCTTGTTCTTCAAAATATAGCAACCCTACTTCTGTGCTAAGCTGAGGCGGCTTTTTGGGTTCAAATGCCTTATCTCTTGGCTTACATCAAAGAAACTCCTTAGTTATGCCTCAGGATGTGTGCAAATGCCTTGTGTATGTAAACACACAAACATATGCCTGTATTTATTTATTTTTTTCTAAAAGTCCAGCATGGTGTACATAAAACATATGAATGAAATATAAATAGTGATATATATATATAAAATAAAAAATAAAAATCACCAAAAAATTCAAGGTTAGCGGTTTCCCCATTTTAATCAGTTAATTCCTGATTAAGAACTGGCATGTTCTTCTTACTTCTTACTGTTACATAGTGTTCTTCTGTAAGAGAATTTATAGTCTCCTGACTTCGGCTTCCTATTGGTTTTGATTTCACTTACAATCTATGAACTATTGATAGTCTGGTGAGCCACAGTGACAGGGAAACAAGACCATCCATAACATTACACCAAAGGTCAATAGTTACGTCACCCCCTGCTCCTCATGTAAGCCTAAAGATGCCCTTAACACTACCAGAATCACCTGTGCAAATGTATGAGCTAACCTTAAAGTGCAAGTTGGCTGTAAAAGCAATGGAACATAGAAAAACGGCATCTTTGGTATATTAGGACAGCAAACTTTGTGGCTCATCTGACTAAGACACAGCTGCTGAAACTTCGTATCAGGATTCCTGTAATTACAATAATATAACCATGCTGCCAGAAAGATCCAATTAACACTACCTGGAAATGAAGCCTCTTGAGGGGCTTAGAAAGAGCTTTAGGGGAAGAGTAGAGAAGAACACACAGAAAAGTTGTAATTGGATTTATGTCACTTTGCTGTTCTGCATAATCAATAAAGCAAAAGTCTTCAAAAGATAGTGCGTTGGCACTCAGCTTCACCAATGATGTCTCTAATCACAAATTCCCATAGAAATAAACAAGGTGGGAGTTTTATTTTGTGAAATGAGCACAATCAGGGTAACACAAAAACCTCTCCATTTAGTATCTAGCTATATTGTATCCAACTGCCCTCTCTTGGGTATACAGTGGTACCTCAGGTTAAGTACTTAATTCATTCCGGAGGTCCGTACTTAACCTGAAACTGTTCTTAACCTGAAGCACCACTTTAGCTAATGGGGCCTCCTGCTGCTGCCACACCGCCAGAGGACGATTTCTGTTCTTATCCTGAAGCAAAGTTCTTAACCTGAAGCACTATTTCTGGGTTAGTGGAGTGTGTAACCTGAAGCGTATGTAACCCAAGGTACCACTGTAAAAAAGAGGCACCTTGGAGAGTCTGATAACTTCTCTGTAAATCTGAGTCTTCTTTTACTGAACTAGAGATGAGTTTTATGAAAAGCCTACATAAACCCTGTTTTGACGACAACAACAATCTTCATACAATTTCTTATAATGGATACAGAATCTAGTTTGATCCACCTCCTCCTATGTACAAGCAGAATGCACTCACTTATCCATAATGTCAGGAATATTTTCTTAATAACTGAAAATAGTAGGGGGATTGGACTGAAACAACGCATGATGGTATAGCAGACTAGCCCTGGCCCACATCTCCAGAGCACCTTGTGGCTGCAGTCCCCTGCCTGCTTTTGAAGCCAACTGGAAGGGTTCTAAACACATAAAAATGTGTGTAAGTTACCAGTTAAGGTTCCTTCTCAGAACTATGTATCTTTATGTTGTGTACATCAGTAGAAGCATAGAGCCCCTTCACATGCCAGTTGGATGTGTGGATAGTGGGAAGGCATAGCCTCCTGGTTCAATGGACCGTTAGACCTCACAACCCTTTCAATAGATAATGTATGTCACTTGACATACTGCTTCTGAATTAAAATGCCCATCAGAGTTGGGAAGGTGAAATGCCCTGTATTCTAAGGGGACAAATCAGAATTTTGCCATATTAATAGGGAAGTAGCCAGTACAGAGAGAGAGCAGAGAGTATATTACCTAGTCTCTGAACATTCAGGTTTCATTTATTAGCATCTATAGCTAGTGACCATGTATTGTTCTGCCTTTCATAAATTTCTTCAACACCTTTTAAATCTATCTCAGCTAGTGACCATCACCACAAAATGAGTTCTGTAACTTAATTTCATCTTGTGTGAAGAAGTACTTTGTTTTTTCCCAGTCCTGAGTCTACTGGCAATCACTTTCATGTGGTGACCCTCGCCTTCTTCAAGCATTGTCCCACTGAGAGGTAACATGGATTCATCTGAGCTGTAACAATCACAAGGGATGAGAATTCACTCAGGGCCTATTTGTGGGCTTAACATGGACATTTGATTGACCACTGTGGAACAGGATGCGGGACTAGATGGGCTTTCAGTCTGATTCAGAAGGACACTTAGGTTCTTAAGGATGTATACTTAGCCACACCTCCAAATCACATGACTCCTCCCAGCCCTTCACACAATGAAATGACAGCTAGAAAAGGGCCGTTACAATGGTTTGTCACGATCCCGATAGCTAGTCATCCAGTACTGGAAATCTCACACCTCACCAAACATCAATGGATCTCCTGATCTCCTGACTCTGGCGGCCCATGAAAAAAGACTTTATAGTAAATGACAGGAAGGTAAGTTTCAGGTGCCTTGGCATGATTTCTTGGAATTATATGCAAAATAATTTGAGTTAGGACTGAAAGCAGTAGAGGTGCATTTCATGATTTTCCCTTTTGGCCTATTTCCCCCCTTTTCTGTCCCCTCCCCCTTTCATTATACCTTTATTTGTTGTGGGGGGTAAGGGTTTAAGACATGATTTGGATGAGGGGACAGGAAGGGGTTTTTACTGTGGGAAAGGGAGGAATTGTTGGCAGAACTTTGTGTAACATAAAACATGAACATCATAAGAATATACTTCTAAGCATGAAGATGGTTTCTTTGCATAGTTGCACACTTCAAATGAATTATACACTGGATTTTAACCCTGTCAATCTATGACAATAGTAGCAGTAGCAACAAATGTGTTTTCAAATAGATTCATGTGAAATCTTAATATTCTATCTGTCTTTTTAATTTGTGCTAGATACTGAATAATAAAGCACTGCTTACTGAATTGCAGTGTTCACTGATTGAAATGGAGGGGGGGGAATAAGGGCTTACTATAAGCAACTACACTGGTTTTGCTATTACTTAAGGACTGTAATCCACAATACTCTACTGATGTTTTCATGGTGTATTATTACTTGGTTAGTGGATCTTCTCAATGCAGAAAGATCAGTTTGCATTATACAACAACACAAGGATATATTTTTTAACTGGGGCTGAGGAAAAGGGCCTCACAAAATTCTCAAAGGTGTCAAAATTGGGGGAGGGATACTTTGTTTAGTATTCTGGGTGAGTGTGTGTTTTCCCAACAGTTTTTTCTCCGAAGATTCTCTTCCAGATGGCCGGGGTATAAATAGTAAATTTATTATTATTATTAGCCACTTGAGAGTGAATGAAACATTAAGAACATTTTAGTTAATATTTGCAGATGAAGGAAGCAATGAAATGAGGGCTGCATCTAAGATTGTGCAAGCAGCATTCCACTTAGGCAACAGGACCTCCCCTTTTGTTCTTCTCCCTCAGGTGAAGGGGGAAGAGCCAGTCTTAACCATAATTTATTCTTCCAATGGAAGCCCACTCCACTTCCTCTCATGCTGCCCTGTAAGGTCCCCCAGAATCAGTTCATGGCTGACAATCAGCAGCTCTCAGCCTATGAACTTAAGCCAGTATGCCGCAAAAGTTCTTGTTTTGTCTAGAAAGTGATAGCACCATATATTGTCCTAGTAATTTCGATGCATGTTTCAGCATGTCTTTGAATTAATTGGAGAGCTGAAGGCAGCCTGCTTCTGAATAGCATTTGTAACCACAGGAGAAAAGAGTGCTGCTGTGCTCAGATCCTGCTTATCTGCTTCCCATGGGCATCTGGTTGGCCGCTGTGAGAACAGGATGCTGAACTAGATGGGTCCCAGGCCTGATGCAGCAGGTTTTCCTTATGTTCTTAATTTAATTTCCTTGTTCATAAGATGCTTAGACTATAAATAAGTAGGACATTCATTAGTAACAGTTGATATGCAAAATAAAAATAAAAAAATACCAAAATGAGGGAAAGGAAGCAGCAACCTTATCTATATGGGTATCAGTTTTGCTTGATATTTATGCGTGAGAGAAAGTAGGTGATTGTGTACACATCTCTACATTGTGTGAAGCAGAATCAACAGCTAACCATGCTTAATGCATTATCTAATGCTTCAAATGTCAATGGTACATGGCATGCTTTCCTGTTGTTTGCACATTTGGCCAGCATGAGAAAGAATTATATGCACATACAGTGGTACCTAGGGTTAAGTACTTAATTCGTTCCGGAGGTCCATACTTAACCTGAAACTGTTATTAACCTGAAGCACCACTTTAGCTAATGGGGCCTCCTCCTGCTGCCACGCCGCCGGAGGACTATTTCTGTTCTTATCCTGAAGCAAAGTTCTTAACCTGAAGCACTATTTCTGGGTTAGCGGAGTCTGTAACATGAAGCATATGTAACCTGAAGCGTATGTAACCTGAGGTACCACTCTATATCAATATGTGCATAAGTCTCCATGTGAGGAAGACTTCCCCTCACATAGAGCTAGCTGCATGTGTATTCATCAGCACACATCATCATAGGCTAAACATGCAGATAGCATGGTGGCTGTGACAAGAGCATGGCTGTGGTGCTTCCTAACTTGGGGTGAGAGCAGAGTTAACCTGCAAGGACTAATAGTCCCTTATTGCATTCTGGTAACATGTGGACCTTTACAGTGTCCATTTGAGAGACAAACATATACTCTATTCACTGTGTCAAAATCCAAGTCGTAGTCATTACATACTACAGAATGATGATCTGATTGTACCCAGAAAGTTGTTCAGGCTGCCTGTGTTGAAATAAAGTTCACTGCTGATTTTATACCATTGGAACATTATTCCAGAATGGGAATGTGTCCTCTTCCTGTTCAGCTAAATACATCATAGTAGGGGTGGGGAAAATGTTGCCTGAAGGATGTATTTCATGCAAATAGGAGACTCTAAGGGGGGAGGGAGAGGAGGGAGAAGGAAAAATGGGAACAGGGAGCCAAAAAGGATGTGGTTGGGAAGAAAGGAAAAAGCTCCCTGCAGGTGATCATTTTAAACCTTTAACCAGAGTGATATGACACTCAGCCAGCTGAGTGCTAAGGAAGAGGCAGTGGAAAGAGAAAGAGGAATCAGAGAGGGAGAGGGAGAGGGAGAGGGAGAGGGAGAGGGAGAGAGAGAGAGAGAGGGAGAGGGAGGTTGTCAGAAAGGGAGAGAGAAAAGTTGCTGTTTCTTTGCTCTGCTGTTCCATCAGCTTTGGCCCCAGATGTCACTGGCATATGGCCCCTAACAGTGTACCGCAAGGGAAGGTGGCCACGACAGAATGTCCAACCCCTCCACTATGTATTCAGATTGACTATAACCTCTTACCTAGGATGAAGTATGACACAGTCAGACAACAGGAACTGAAAGTAAATAATGAAACAAATGGGAGAAAGGCTGAAAAGGAGAAGACAGATGCTTTTTTTTCTACCAATAATAATGATGGTAAGTTGTAACATGGTAAGTTTCAAAGCAGAGAATCAATAAACAGAACTATGTACCAACATACAATTCTTGCCACACATCCTTGGAGTTAATTGAACACATGAGGACTTGTACTAAACATTTTTTTGGGATAGGACTGGTAGCCTCCGAAACTAATTGGGAAGGTGATGATGTCCCTGAGGGCAAATGGAGACAATGTAAAGAATTTGACATGTTTCTTAAATCAGCTTTGCTTGCCGTCTGTGACAGCATCACATAGCCAAAACAACAACAGCAATGAATTTTATTATACAGTCACAAATTGACAAGGAGGGACTCCTCAAATGAGCATAGTGCCCTGGGCCTGTCAAAGTCTTCAAAAGAGCCTGAAGGTTGGGAAGACATTTACCAAAGTCATTCAGTCTGTCTGTCTGTCTGTCTGTCTGTCTGTCTCCCTCTCTCTCTCTCTCTCTCTCTCTCTCTCTCTCTCTGTGTGTGTGTGTGTGTAAACACTTCTGTCCACCTTTGAGCACCCCAGTTGATCAAAGAAGGGAGGGCACTCCACAGGGGATGAAGTTGTTTGTGAAATGTGCCCCTTCCCTAGTTTGGCTCAGTCCTAGTACTTTTTTGAGATTTGTGTTTAACCTTTACCAAAGCTCTACACTTTGAATAACATAGGAACACAGGAAGCTGTTTTATACTGAATGAGACCATTGGTCTATCTAGCTCAGTATTGTCTGCAGCATCTAGGGATTCAGGCAAGAATCTCTCTCCCAAGCCTACCTGGAGATGCCAGAGATTGAATCTGGGATCTTCTGCTTGCAAGGCAGATGCTCTACTACTGAGCTATGGCCCATCCGCAAAAGAGCAGACAAGCAGTCCAACTAACCTAGACTCCACCTTCAAGCAATGGCCAGTTAGATGTCCCCAGGAAGCTCACATACTCCCCAGAATTAAATCCCTTCTGTTATCCATGCATCTAGTTTTTTTGGCAGTGCACTGTCTTTAAAACACAGACATTCTGTTAGCTGTTATGGATCATAGCAATGGACAGAACAACAGCAAAGGATAGAACAATATTCTGTTTTGACTCATACACTCAATCTGTTACTCCTTGTTTTATGACTTGCCAAGCTATTCTTTAGGTAGAAATAAAAACAAATTTTGTTTGTGGCAAATTTGTGCCTTTTAAAGCTAAGTCTTAAAAAAAATGCAAGCTATTTGCTTTTTTGGAAATTCCACAGGTGCCTTGGTGAAAGGATTTTATTTTTATTCCCTGGGAGCAGAGAAATGGCAATAATGTGAGATATATATATATATATATATATATATATATATGCAGGTTTTGGTGTCCTCGGGTGTCTTCCCGTGTAAAAGTTGGGGTGTCTAGGCGACGTTTCGACAAGGTCTCACTCGTCATCTTCAGGCTGGTGCTTTCGGCTTCTTGTTACTGGAACAGAGCAGGATCTCAGTGTTTGAGTTCCTATAAATACTGTAGAGGGGGTGTGGTGTATAGCCTCCAATGTTCTGGGCAGAGAGGAAGTTCCCAGGCTAGTGTGCCTTTTCTTCTTTTGTTCCTTAATTACTTGAGAGATATCTTGAGTGATTTCTTGAGTGATATCTTGAGTACCACTTAGGTGGGTCATTAGGTGTGGATTAGTTGTTAAAGTCTTTGTGTCTTGACCTCTTGAACTTTGTGAAGAGTTTTCCTGAGAAGATGGCTGTACTGTACTTAGTTGTGCTCTGGCTTGGCTTCGTGTATAGGGGCGAGCTGTGGTTTTGTGGCTTGTGTCAGCCAGATCTGTGTAGGGATTGCAGGGGGGTGCAGCATCCGGAGGTGCCACCATGGATTGGCTACTGGATGGTGTCTGTAATTCATCTGTGGAGAGGGTCTGGGTTTGGGTCTGGTGTGGTTGATTGGTGTTGGCGTTCTGTGTGCCTCTGGATCTGGTGTCAGTTTTTGTGGGGAGGGCTAATTTCCAGATGTCTGGCAAGCGGGATGTGTCGTCACGCTTGTTCATGTTGTGAGGGTGTTTCTCTATCTCGATGGCTTCCATGATTATTCTCTTGTGGTGATGTTCCACAAGAGAATAATCATGGAAGCCATCGAGATAGAGAAACACCCTCACAACATGAACAAGCGTGACGACACATCCCGCTTGCCAGACATCTGGAAATTAGCCCTCCCCACAAAAACTGACACCAGATCCAGAGGCACACAGAACGCCAACACCAATCAACCACACCAGACCCAAACCCAGACCCTCTCCACAGATGAATTACAGACACCATCCAGTAGCCAATCCATGGTGGCACCTCCGGATGCTGCACCCCCCTGCAATCCCTACACAGATCTGGCTGACACAAGCCACAAAACCACAGCTCGCCCCTATACACGAAGCCAAGCCAGAGCACAACTAAGTACAGTACAGCCATCTTCTCAGGAAAACTCTTCACAAAGTTCAAGAGGTCAAGACACAAAGACTTTAACAACTAATCCACACCTAATGACCCACCTAAGTGGTACTCAGGATATCACTCAAGAAATCACTCAAGATATCTCTCAAGTAATTAAGGAACAAAAGAAGAAAAGGCACACTAGCCTGGGAACTTCCTCTCTGCCCAGAACATTGGAGGCTATACACCACACCCCCTCTACAGTATTTATAGGAACTCAAACACTGAGATCCTGCTCTGTTCCAGTAACAAGAAGCCGAAAGCACCAGCCTGAAGATGACGAGTGAGACCTCGTCGAAACGTCGCCTAGACACCCCAACTTTTACACGGGAAGACACCCGAGGACACCAAAACCTGCATTCCTGTACCCGTGAAAATCTACGAAAGCAAATATATATATATATATATATATATATATATATATATATATATATATATATATATAATGTGTGTCATTTGTTGTCTGTATGCTTCATACTATTGATTTAAAAAATGTATTTTGAGTGAGATACAGTCAGAAATAGAAGACAATGCCCCATATGGGGGCACTGACATCTGTTCCAAGTTGGATATTCTAGGACCATTTGCTTCATAGCTTTATCAGAATGAGTACAAGATGAGTAGCTATAAGACCAACAATTTGTACTTTGTAAAATAATATATCTGTGATTCCTTGTGTTCTCTCTGTATCCATTTAATTTCTTCTATACTCTTATTCATGTAGAGCCAAAAGTTTCATTTTCTGCCATACTGACAGTAATCATAAATTTAAGCAACAAACCCATCCTCTCTTTCAAATCCTGCACTGTTGTCTAATTCCTGGTTTGGACTCTTTCCAAGTAAACCTGCTGATATGATTTCCAATCTGTTCAGTTTTGTACTTTGATATTTGAAATGGCAGAAATAGAATTAAAAATACATTGCTTGACATAGAGTGGATTTCATCTCCACCCCCTCCCTCACCACCACAACTCATCAAGACAAACATAACTTTTCTAATGTAATTCCCCCCCCCCCCCGTTCTTGGACTACAGTCTGTGTACACTTACTATGTATACTTTAAAGTCCTTCTGAAGTCACAAATGTATTTATATAGGTATAAATATTTGTTCAGGATCACCGGGTTCCAATCCCACGCATGTTTATTTAGACACCAATGGGGCTTGGTCTTTAATATATGTGTTTAAGATTGCATTCTTACTATTTGAAACCTTTTGTTAAGCTAAATTGCCTTGTGGGGGCATTTTAAGGACACATCCCCAATATAATTCAACTGCTGGGTTCCAATTAGAAGCATTTTTAAAAAAGGAAAGAAAAAACAGATTAACTTGCACTGAATGTGACTGTGCTGGGGTTATAGCTCAGTGGCAGAGAATATGTTTTGTGTCCAAAAAGTCCCAACTTCAATTCCTTGCATCTCCTGGTAGGAGTAGATAAGAGTCTCTCTCTGAAACTCCAGAAGGCCACTTCCAGTTAGGGTGATGTAAGACCACAACACCCACCATCACTGACCATTGGCCATGTTTATTGGAGGTGATGCAAGTTGGTCCAATATCTGGAGAATAGCAGGCTCCATATCCCATGTATATTGAGCTAGATAGACCTATGGCCTGACTCATTCTAAGGCAATTTTGTCTGTTAAGAGAGTGGAGCCTGGGCTGCATCTCTGTCTGAAAACCACCAGACTGTTTGCTTTCGAAGTCCTGCTGCTACTGAATAGGAAAGTATCCAGGCAGCATTAGCTGAAAGACCAGTTGGAACTATTAATTTCACTCAGCTTGAATTTCCTTCTGAGCAGGGCTGTGTTGTTTCTTAGAGATTAAGAGATGCTTTGTGTGAGGCACCATGTGTTCTTATTAAAACCTGTGAAGTTTTAAATTCCAAAAAAGCAGAGCAGTGGTGCTCTTAAAGGGCTAGAACCCCTTGTGTAAGCAGTCCCAGGGCAGGGAAATGATCATGTGATTATGAAATAACACAATGTCATTCCACTGGTGCTAAGTTTACCACTGACAGTGAATTTCAATTTTGTGCTGGATAATAAACTAGTTTCATTCCTACACAACCCTCTTTTCACTGCATTATGAGTGCTGAGGTTTGATATGTGGGCTGAGAGAAGCTTACTCTTCTTCTCTAAGCCACTCTTTGCCTATGATGTCTTTTCTTCATTCAGAAGAAACTGACCTGCTTTACAGGGGCCTTGTTAAGTACTTTGAAAACTGCACAGCACTAATAATAACAACCAATTTGTCTTCTGCATAAGTTCTGGAATTTGTCAGGCCAAAGGTTCAATCTTACCTGCTTTGGCACAGATTCTTTCAGTCCTTGCAGCTCTTGGTTATAGCTTGTTTTAAGACTGAATCCCTCATTTCAGATCACCAGTGTTCACATTAGTGTTCCTTATGGCACTCATTCCATACTACAGCCTTAGAGTATATCTTAAATCTATAGACTTTCTACTTCAGAGACAATGTTAACAGTACCAACACAATTAACTGGTGAAAAGTGCTTTTTCAATCTCAGGGGTTCTATGCAGCTGAAAAAATGGCAGGGACAGAGAAACATTAACCTTCCAGATGTTGTTTGACTCAACTTTCATCAGCCACAGACAGCAAAGCCAATAGTCAGAAATGGAGGGTGTTGTTTGATCTGTAATCCACCTTAAGTCATATCTGGGAAAAGGCAGGAGATACATATATTCACAGTTTACCCATCCTTGGTGTATATGATGGGCTTACCCCATGGATCTGTGCTATTATCTGCAAAATATCATTTGTGATATTGCCGCCCCTTTCTCTCTGGAAACTCTGTTGCTATGGAGATGTTCAATAGGTTAGCTGTCAGCCCATACCATATGTAACATAGCCTCTACCACAGGGAAGCAGTTTCCAATAGCAACCATACTTCAGTTGTAACATGTGAATTGGTTCTTGCTCCTTCTCCAGAATACTAGCCTTTGCTTCTATTACTGCTGACATATGCAACCAGGCAATTGGTTGTCCACATGGGGGCGAGAACAGAGTAATGTCTGGTACTAGTAGAACTGTGGCTTCTATGTTCTCTTGAAGGGCTTGGGGACTTACACCCAATCTTAGTCCTCTTTGTGTGTCCATCCCCTGTTCCCTGCAATTACTATCCACATGTTAGGGACTGAACTACCACAGCAAGAATCCTGCTCTACACATATAGGTTCCTTTTGTGATTTAGAGCCTGGGAAGATGATCAGAGTTCCAAATTGTGCTGAGAACCAAGTTGAAAGATGGCACAGAAGCCATCTTTCCAACTCATAAAAGGGTGAAGAGGGTGGAAATGGAAAGGCATATCTAGCATGCTTCTGCCCTCTCTCCCTCACCATGTAAGGAATTCATATGTCTAAACAGGGCTTAGAAATAAACCAGCATGCTCTATGACATAGCTAGGGAACCTCAGGGCCACTGGCCAAATGTAGTCCTGCAGAGTTCTCCAACTTTCACCCTCACCAGCCCCTGTTTAGTATGCTCCTTTTTGGCCTGACTGTAATGTGTCCTTGAGCTATGATAATGCTTTATATTCATCTGGATGGACATGAGGAGAGATGTGTGACTATGTAGAAACCTCTGACTTTTGTTCACCTGCAATGTAGTCTACAAAGGTGAGAATTGCATGCATTACTCCACTTACCTTTGCTCCGGCCATGGTCACCACTGGCCCCTGGCCCCTAGAAGGTTGCCCACATGGGAATGGGGCCCTTCCACCCCTATTATGTAAGAATAAAGGGCACCTTGAACATTTTTCTTAAGCACTTCCTGTCCCCTGTAGTGTTCTGTTGAGCTGGGGGTCTTACATCAAACATGGAACTTTTAAGATCATGTTTTAATGCAACAAAAAACAGTTCTAGGAGAGCAAAGAAAACAAAGATGCATGCAGTATAATTAATGCTGAAGGAGAAAAACTCCTTGGAAGAATAATTGGAGCTTATCGGTTGGCAGAGAGAAAAGGGAAATAACAGCACAGGGGGAGAACAAAACAGACCTGCAGAATGTCCTGCCTGCTGTGCAGGAACAGGCCAATCTTCCCACCGAGGGGAATGATAAATGATGCTGTGCCAAGAGATGGTGAGGGTGGTGGTAGGTCTACACATTTGAAAAGGCTTGATGAGTGATCTTAAAGGGGGGATAAGCAGAAGATTGATGGCGTGATCAGACAGTTCTTAATTTTGAATGGATTTTGAATCTTAGTTAACTCTTGGGCATGGAAAGAGCATAAACAGGATTTGAGTAGGAAATAATGCAGATTTTGGTTATGAAACAGCACACGTATGAAAGAGATGCAGTGAAGAATGTAAGCCTAGTGAATCTTTGCCAGGTGCATTACAGAGGTAGTTGTGTTACTTGTGTGCTTATGTACATACTTACTAACATGTGGTATTTTAGGACATAGCCACCACCAAAATTGCATCTTTTAAATGGCTCCATCACTTTCTCTGGTGTTACGTTGCTCATATGTTCATATGTTTTAAAGCAGCCATGAAAAGAAGGAGAGTTTGTCACTCACACCCTAATGTCTGCTCTGACCCTGTTCCATCCACACCTCTCTCCTATGCCATAGAACCCTACTAATCTTTCAAGACCTCCTAAACAATCAAGGGATCCATGAGAAAGGGGCAACTTCCAATCAAGCTAGCCCATTTATTTAATGCACACAGATAATGGTGGATTGATCCCCCCCCCCGACATAAGAGCTAATGCATTAATTCTAGAAAGGAATCAAGGCAAACTGGATATGTGGGTATCCTCCACAGAACAGGCTTCCATCCTCTCTCTGGAGGTGAGTGGGGAGAGGAGAGGAAGAGAGAAATAGAATGTAGGGCACCCACCTTGCCCATGTCCTTTTTCTATCCCCCTTGCTATAGCACAAGGATAGCCAACATCATGTCCTACATAAACTGTTCGACTACAAATCCCATCAGCCCCATTAAGCACAGACAATGGTCAGGGCTGGGGGGGATTTGTGGTCCAACAAACAACAGGATAGTAGCACATGTGCTACCCCTGCTCTAGCAGGAGGACAGAAATGATCCTCTGCCTTGCCTGGTAAATGCAGTTGAGTTGGCCAGAGGACCATTTCCCTTTTTGTTCCTCTTTCTCAGAAAGAAGGAAAAGTTCAGTCAAGCAGTGCATTTTTAGAACAGAACTCTGTTTAACTTCATGTATGTGGAACTATTTCCTCTCCCATTTCTGGCCTAGGGATGCTGGAGTAAGACTGAAAGTTCAATAAATAGTTCACAGTATCTTGAATTTTCACTATAGTTTTCTTAAATTCCTGTAAGTTTGGACCATGCACAGTTGCGTGAAGTATTTAATATTCATTCTGATGCCAATTTGTCTAAATCTTTTCCTATAGCTGAAGTACTCATAGCGATGGCTGTGTGCATGTACATCTTGCATTTAAAAGGGAAATCTGGGTCAAGGAAGTTTGAGTTATACACACAGATGTTTGAGAGATAAAGTGGGAAATATGAGAGAGAGAGAGAGAGAGAGAGAGAGAGAGAGAGAGAGAGAGAGCAGTTGTAGAGAGTGAGAAAAGGGGGTTTTCCACCCAAGTTTGCCCCACCTACCACCTGTATGTGGTTCATGAACAACTTTACCCGAAGGGAATGCAGTCCTTCACTTCAAATAGGTTGCCCAAACTTGCCTAAGTTAGTGCCAGATCTTACAGGACCAATTTTGGCAGCAACCGTAGACATTCTGCTTCCATATCTTGGCCAAGTCTCCTGCTGCCACACTGAGGTACCGACCACATGCCTATTGAATCAGGAATTTGTGACTGTCTTCCTGCCATATGTGCTTGTTTTACTATGATGGTGGATTCTGGTTTTGAGACTGATGAAAATATATGCAAGTCTCTAGAGGTGCATTTACTGCATAGTATCATATTCATTGACTGAATATATGCATGAACTCTGGTGGTTAATTGATTTTTGGCTGAGCTGCTGTGTCAGATATGACAGAAAGCAAAATCTCTTTTTTGGTCATGGCCATGAAATTATCTCCTATTAGTAAATGTCTCTTGAGAGGTCACTTGACATTCCATCAATGTACTGAAGGGATAAGAGCCAGAGTTGAAAAGAGTCTATTAGGAGAAAAACACATGAACTTCATTAATAATGCAGAAAATTAGATATATTCTTTGCTTATATCAGTATGTTCAGTTCAGCACAGTGGGAATGTGATAGACTTTGATAAAGCTGTAATGCACTAAATTGACATTAATGAAATCTTAGTTTCCAAAGCATAATATTAATCATCCTAATTTTATCCTCAGATATTTGAGGTATATAATTATTCAAGGTGAAAAAGTATTATTTTAAATGTGGACATCCATGCACATATTGTTGCACATGATAAAATCATGTGGGAAACTACACACTTTTTTTAAAAAAGGAACCAAATATTGATTCAATATGGATTGGATTCAATATGGATATGATTGCTTGTAGCCACTAAGTGGTCCTTTATGTCCTTCTTTTTTAGCTGAAAAGGAATCTTCCTGAATGCTCACACACACTTTTATTTATTTTATTTCCCACCTTTCTCCCCAAGGAGCTTAAGGTGGTGTACATAATTTTCCTACTCCTCATTTAATCCCCACAACAACCTGTGAGGTAGGTTGGGCTGAGAGACAGTGAGTGGTCCAAGGTCAACCAGCTGGTTTCATGGCTGAGTGTGGATTCAAACCCTGATTTCTCATGTGTATCTGTGTGAACGAGGGATGAAGTTCATTTGGCTGACATTTTAAAGTGAAAATATCTAAGCCGCATAGCTGGCCAAATTCATTTGGTAAGTATCTATCTAGCATCAAATTCAAGATTGCTAAGTGGTAACTGCAGTTTCTCTAATATTCTAAGTGTGCACTCTAACTGCTTTTTGGATGCATAGCAGGAGATCTCTGTGCTGTTTATTATTTGAGTCTGCTTCACTTTGTGACTCCTCTAATGTTAGTAAAAAAAATTAAATACTGTGCTTTTAAGTTTTGCATTGCAATAATCCTGGTTTTTTGTTTGTTTGTTTTTATTTGTTTTTGCTTATTCTTATGAAATGTCAGAAACATTTAAATAAAGAAGCATCAAAAGGAACACATTAAAAGGGAGCTTATGATTAATGTTTATTTCCCACAATCTTCTACAGTGTAAAATAGGAAATGGGGCAGATATCATTGACTGCCTTGGTTGGGAACCTTTCGAGGGCCCCTACCTTTTAGACCTGTTCATCTTTACCACTTGTATGGACTCTCCTGATCTGGGTGGATTGTGACATGGTCCATTTCAGAATCCACAGTCTGGAAGCTTTCATTATGAGCCAGGGTTGGTTGCATGCTGCCTTTATCCCCCCCTTCCATTTCCCCCCTGTAAGACTTCTGAGAGGCTACTGTGTGGGCCTCCTTGCAGCCCTGACTTTGGTATACATACAGCAAGTTCCCCAAGAAGATGTTAGAATTCCTGCTTCATGATTGCAGTCATGGGATTTTTGCCTGTTACATGACTGTGTATGTTTTGACTCCACAGAGTGGGAAGTGACGGAGACAGGATGTTTGTGTCACTGTGTTCCATGAAGTGGGACTATTGTCCTTTGCCTTTTCTGATGCTAGAGAGAGAGGGAGCCATGTTGCAGTGCTCTGTGTGTGTTTATATGTAAATAAAGTAGATTAGCCAAAATGCTGAGTTGCTGAGGTCTGTTACGCAAACTGTGAAGACTCTGTGTATCCATCCCTAAGTGTGCCGATGTCTGTTGGCATTGGTCGCTGTGATGTTTGGGCAGAATTTAAATTTAAATGCTCTGTCTGACAAGAGCAAACCGATAGTAGCAATGATGAGACAGAAGAGAAACAATAGCTGACAACAGTGACAGTGAGCGGGTAGAAATAAGAGCCCATTGCTCCCCCACCAAAAATACAAAAATAACCCTGGATCCAGCAATGAAAGGAAAGGATAAATCTCTACCTACCTCTGCAGAAAATACTACTACTGAGAGACACTGGCAAAAGCTTAGTGATGTCTGTATCTTCCCTAAAGGAGGGAATTTATCTAAATTCTCTGATTTACAGGATCTTCTACATAGCAGGGACATGTGAGAGCACTCAGTGTCACTTAAGGGTAATGCAGAATGCAGTTCCTAAAGCAGAAAGTCCAAAAGGCAAGACTTGCTCTTCCTAATAACATAGAACAAGACAAGCTGTGCTATTCTGCTGGCTATGCTAAAGTAATCTATATGCTGGGACGCAGCTTTTCTGTCTGCTATCAACATATTCAACTTGCTAACAAGTTTCTAAACTTTCTCCTGGGGTTATAAACATTTAAGCTTGGTTGGCTTTTTTATTTCATTACTGGTCAGGTTGGCAATCTGAG
The DNA here is from genome assembly GCF_964252035.2 of Podarcis erhardii. Lineage (NCBI taxonomy): Eukaryota > Metazoa > Chordata > Lepidosauria > Squamata > Lacertidae > Podarcis > Podarcis erhardii. The sequence goes on along the minus strand of NC_138508.1, from coordinate 49,761,692 downwards.
ATGAATCTTGCAATTTAAGGTTTGGAGGCACCTTATAGCTTTGTCCAAGACAAATGTTAAATATAATTTGAAGGTCAGTGAAAGTGATACAATTGTTTCTGGAAAGCATTAATATCACTTTACCCTTAAACAGTTTGTCTCCAAGCGAAACAGAAAGCAATTTAGGAAATTGATTGCTGAGATAAAGAAAAATAAAACAGAAGAGAAGGCATAGCATTAAAAGTATTGCCAGTCCCCATAACTGAGGTGTTGCTGTTGCTGGGGGTGGGGGTGAAGGTAGGCTGGCAGCAATAGTAATGAGTCTTTCATGAACCCTGACAGGTCCTATCAAATTGTTTGGTCTGCTGCTGTTTGTATTTTTATCTTTTCATTTTTAATTACTGTAGGGTTTCAAGTGAAAATGTAATAAAACCCATTGAAACACAGGCCTATTAATTATATACATGAACTTGTTACCCACATCCCATCAGCTAACATTGGCTGATATTTAAAGCTGTCATCCTTCCTCTTTTCAGATACTACCCTATTTTATTTTAAAAACAAACAAAAAAGCACCTTTTCAGCCCCTCATTGGTTACATGGTTGCTGTTTTCTCTGTTCTAATCAAACCTATTATCAATTGTATATAAGAACATTTATTTCATTTATTTCTTTTCCTCTAATTTGTTAGTTGTTTTATCTTCCCCAGGGCAAGCTAAAGTGACTTACAGCCAAACATAAGAAGAGCTAGACACCCATCTACTCCTGCATCATGTTCTCACAGTGACCAACCAGGAACCAATGGGAAGACCACCAGCAAGATCTAAGGGCAGCAGCATCCTTCTCTTCTGTGGTTATGAGCAAGAGGTATTCAGAAACATCCTGCCTCCTACTGCAGAGGTAGAATATATCCAACAGGGTTAGTAGTCACTGATAAGCCTTATCCTCTGTGAATTTGTCTAATCCTCTTTCAAAGCCATCTAGGTTGGTGGCCATCCTGGCCTCTTGTGGCGGATAATTCCAATAAATCCCAGATTGACTCAATTTGACCCAGGATTTGTCCAGACTGAATTCACCTCGCTCAACTGCTAGTCAGTACAATCTCATTTTGCAGATGCAATAACTTTATGTTCCCTATCTCTGTTACTTATTATAAACTATGCCAGCCATGTTTGTCCTCAGATCATTGTATAGAACAAACGCTCAAAAAATGCCACTGCAATTTACAATTACGATCAGTGAATCTGTGTTTAAATCCAACGACTGGTAGTCTATGTCAGTACCTGAAGTAAATAACACTCTTTGTGATGTACTTGTCTGTCCCAATAAATGTGTTCATTTGAAACTGTCATTGGTAGATGTCATGATTTATTACAGCTTGTGCTTCCTAAAAATAGCATTGCTACAACTACAACAGCAGAACACTTAGACAAAAGCAATGACTTCTTTCTCTGGCACACAGTTCCTTATTTGTCAGAGGATTTTTCACAATAGGCCGTCACTTAGTGGTAATAGGGAAGTATTTGTAAATCACGCCATGCTTAATTCCCTAATCCCCTTCTGTGTTTTACTTGATGGAGCCAACATGATTGCACAACGAACTGCCTGAAACAGAAGGAAAAATTGGAAAGTTCAAACTGAAATTGTGAATCATATTCAAAAGGGGGAAAAGCCTACACTTGGTTTATCTTTCCAATCCTTCAGTGCTTTGTTAACCCTTGTGCTCTTAGCCACTTCAGCGTTCAGAAATACTTTTAATTTATTCAACAATGAAACAAACAGTCAGAACTTGATAAAGCTCTGCAATTGTTCCATCAGATATTTGTCAATCGCATTACCGTAGCTGTCAACCCAGAATATCTTTTCACAACTGGCTGGTAGTTTCTGTTGTGTTCTTTCTCTGCTAACATTCATCATAAAGGGATATCATATTTCAAAAAGAGCACATCTCTGTCTCTGATGGGCTGGTGTCATTGTTTTCTGTTTCTCAGTGAGTTCAGTGTCCATAATTACTAGCACTACCTGTCTAGGGAAAGCTCCTTTGTAATTTACCACTTCCAATCTTTCTGCCAACAGCATAAAGGTGGAGAGTTCTTTAGGTGGTAAGTCCCTCTTGCATACATAGCTGAGTAGCAAGACTAGCAGTGAATCTATATGTACAGTTTGGACTATAATTACTGACATTTCCATTAATACTCCCCCCCCCCCTTTAAACCTTCCTGAATAACCGCCTTATGTGGTAGAAATATCCTGTCCACCCACACCCTTTCCATTATAATGGACTTACCTCCTGATTAATATGATTTAGTATAAATTGGACATGAAACCCTCCATATGGAACAGTCAAATGGTTGCAGCATTTGGGACTTTTTAGTTTAGAGAAAAGGCAAGTGAGAGCTGAAATGGTAGAAGTTTATAAAATTATGCGTGGCATGGAAAACTAGAATGAGGGGGGGAAATTCTCCCTCTTTCATAACACTAGCACTCATGGACACAAAAGCTTATTCACACAGCACATAAACTATGGAACTTGCTCCCACACGAAGTAGTGATGGCTACCAAATTAGATTGCTTTAGAATGGGATTATACAAATTCATGGAGGATAAGGCTATCAATGTTTTTTGCCATGGTGGCTTTTGCTCTCTCTCCAAAGTTGGAGGTAGCAATGCTTCTGACTGACAGCAGCTGGAGGCCATGGGAGGGGAGGGCTCTTGTTGTCAGGTCCTGCTTGCATGGGTTGGCTGCTGTGAGAACAGAATGCTGGATGGACCATTGGCCTGTTCAAGATGCCTTCTCAACCCCTTGAGTTGGATGGCACTTCCCATCCCATCACCATTCATTGAGGAAAGCATTCCAAAATTAATTATGAGAGTTGCACCCACCATCTCTATACAGTTGCAGGACATTGCATCTGATGATGGAATGTGGGAGATAAGCCTCTCCATCTTGTGAAATCAGCCTCTTGACACGACTGTTAGCTCTGCATTTATCCTGTTAGGATGGAAAGCTACCTTTGAGACACTCCTCTCCAATACTTCTTCTTGGGGGGGGGATACTCTCTCTCTCTCTCTCTCTCTATATATATAGAGAGAGAGAGTGTTCCTCACAGGTTTTGAACCTACTCTCAGATAGTTAGATTAAGGAACAAGTGGGGGGGGGGATAAAACTGCTGAATAAGCAGGAATGTATAGCATGATGCATTCACAGCAGAAGTGAGGAAAATAGAAGCATGAGCTACTCATGCATGTTGTTCAATTTCTGTCATTGTATCATATTAACGAACTTAAGAAAGTAACTAAAAAAGCAGTCAGACACTTTCACATTAGAATATAAGAGGGTGAGAACAACAACTATAAACAGTGAAGAGCACATTGACTGGTGTAAATGAGATCTTCCACTGAATGTACTGAGGCATTTAAAGCTGCCAAATTTCTGAGTGGAATTTGCTGATTGTAGGGATTTGCTGTTTGGCGGCTTCTGCAATGCAACCTGTCAGAATCCATGATCCATGTCACTTGAAATTTGGTGTGTGTGTGTGAAATATGCGTGGGATTCTATTTGTCATTACCAATATTGGGACCTTATCTAATAATAACTAACAATAATATGGTCTCTAGCCGCACTCTAATACTGCCATGCCCACGTGCCATGCTCCCCTTCAGTCAAAGATTTGTCATCCATGAGAAGAGGGTCTGATATTTGTACATAAATGTAAAGCAGAGTTCCTCCACACAAGAAGAATTCTGGCTGATCAAGATTTCTGTTTGATGGATGAGCTCTACACACTTACATTGGGATGTGCATACAGTCTTATCACTGTGACTGAATGCATGGCTGGTGAGGAATGTGGTGGGTGAGCACATTGTTGATGAGGGAGGTTAGATTGTGAGGCTCCACAACTCCCTCACACATGGGGGTGAATTATATGAACCCTTAATTTTAAACAACAGTAGAAACCATGAAATATTCAGGCATCACTACCAAACTGAAGTCTAAGACAAGCATGTCATCAATGCAGTTATTGATGTTGTATTTGCAGTGTCACACAAAACCCCTAGTTGCTTTAAACTTGATAACACCCATGTTCCTAGCTCATAGTAAGCCTTATTGTGGCATTGTTACCACATAGAGAATCAGACCGTGTGCACACTACTCTGCACACTAATTCTGTGCATAATGCCTGCTTCATGAGAAATCGCTAGCTAGAAGCTGCTTCAAAACTGTAAATCACAAGCATCCTGAAAAATAAGGGTAGCTGATATTTTATGAACCCTGTGCTGCAGTAGAGGGAAGAAAACAGTGAATTGCAAAACAACCTTCTTTTTCAGAAGAGCGAATAAACATGAAGTTGGGCATGGTATCTAGAAGAGTTTACAGGTGTGCTAACATAATTGACAAATGTTAAGTGAAGGCGGTTTTCCTTCATTCCAGTGACTTTATTGTGGATAACAAGATTTATTTCTTCTCTTCTAGCCTGGAGATAATAATGGCTGTGCAGTTCTCTGTGCGTGTGTATGATATCACATGAAAGGCTGCTGGTCCCGTGGAATACAATGTTGTGATTTATTTGTACTGAATTTTGTAATACTCAGTACTTGCAACAATAAATGAATACAGGTGCTGCTTAGAGATAGCAGCCTGGTGAGGACATTTTGCATTGGCTACTATAGTCCAGGAGACCACTGTTATGTATCTTTGGCAATTGTAACACCTTTTTGTTGTTGTTTCTAAAAGGAAGGACTGCGGAAAACCACCTGTCTAATCCCTTCACTGGTTTAGTAATTAATGGCCCCAATTGCTTTGGATGAGTAAGAATTTTCTTTTTAAGGAAGTTTTATTTAGTTATCTTTTTTTGACTTCCCAGGGGATTCTTTGGTATGGAGCCACATAAACAAAAGTCCTGCTATTTCCGTCTTCATTTTAAGTCAGCTACTTGGAATGGCAGAAAGAAAAATAACATAACATGATTTTATTTTATTGCCTGGTCTGGAGAAGACACTGCAAAGTATATCTCACTCATGTTTAGGCATGTCAGGTTGTCACTTGGAGATAGTGCTTAGAACTTGGCAACCTCAAAATTACCCAATGGAATAATGTTTCTAACTATAACTGCTTTTCAAATGCTTTTAACTGTAGCTACTTACATTTTTTTATAAAGTATAATTGTTTTTAGGAAGCTTTAACTGTTTTAGAATGTGTTTGTTTTGAAGTAGTAGTTCTGTATGCTTCCTGGAGTTTTCAGGAGGAACTAGAAAGATATAAACTCAGCAATTAAATAAAACTTGTTGTGAAGAAATCTGCAGAGAAACCAGTTTTATGACTGGGATTGTGGCCCTATCTGTCCTGTCACTATGTACTCAGGAAGGCCCATAAGTTGTCCTTGCCATATATATGGTAACCTGTCAGCCAGATATGTTCAGAAGCAGATACCATTCTCCAAATCTCTGGCATAACACTGGCTTTCAGATAGCTTCCCACAAGAAGGCTGTCTGTCACAAGTCACTTCATAAGATAGTAGTAGTGTGAATTAGCTTGCAGAAAGGCAGGTGACAAGGGGACAAAAGAACTGCCAACTGTAGAAAGGTGGATATTTGAATTTAAGGAATGATCACTTAGTGTGAAATTCTAAGAATCCTCTGTCTCCCAATAAAGGGTGCTGAAAGAAAATGTGGAAATGGGTTACTTCAGTTATTCTCACATTGACTATGAAGATCTATATTCAGAACATGACAAAGAGGAAAAGTTTCCAGGTAAATGAATGTGCCTTAGAAAAGACAAGTGATGCCCAGGTTATGATTATGTCAGGGACTGGGCAGAGGAGGAATGGTGGAAACCGCCTCCCCACCCTGACCTTCCCAGGGAGGAGGAAGAGAAAGATAGTATAGATTTACAACAGTGGTTTGTGGGAAGTCACAGCTAAGAGGCAAATGAGGGGGAAAGTTGGAAAATAATCAGAGAGGAAGAGCAAGCAGAACCGGAGCAGCTGGCTGACATGTTGTCATTAGAAAGAATTCCAGACCCTCCATCTCCCAGAACCTGGTGAGCCTTAAAAGTAGGACAACAAAGAGCTCAAAGACAGAGGGCACGTAGCAGCACCCATAAAAGTGACAAATGAGGAAGTGGGAGAGACCAGGTGTGTGTGGAGATTCACTTGGAACAATGTTGTTATCCAATAGGCTGGGTTCTATAGCCTCTCTCTGTAAAGACTGAAATAAAAAAAGAACGGTAAGAAACTTTCCCTTGTCTTTATACTTTCCTGGGTAACTAACAGGAAGCCACTGATAGCATCCTGACAGATTACAATTTAATAATGATTAAAACTGGTTAAAGGTATAATTCTTTCCTAACCATTTTTCAACAGCGAACACAACACTATCAAATTTAATATACGTAAACATAAGTGGGAAATTATCCAGAAAACCCAATATAGTATCACTGAATTTCAGAAGATTGAATTCCACAAAAATAATGTCAAGTTTCAAGTTGTTTTTATATTATTTTTCTCCTCCTCCTCCTCCAAAAGTGTAACAACCACACATCAAACATTTTCAGAGAGTAAAAACCAACACATCTCAATGGGGATAGAATGTTCTGTATATACAAAAGTGGCAATATCTGACAAAGAAAATAATCAGTTTAATCACAACGACGCATGCTGAAGACTAAATGATGTTCATTTGCACAAATGAAAAACTTAGTGACCTGCCTTTGTTGAGGCAGTTATTTTTGCTTTTTAACAATGTACAAAGATAGCAATACAAATGCTCAGGAAAGAGTGAGATGGGCTGTAATAATTATATACAGTACAAATATCCCATAGTATTCATAGTGGAAGGAGGTGTCACATATGGAATTAAATCGTATGTGAAGTGAGGGGTACATTTTACAGTGCATCCTATAAAACTGAGCATTGTCAGTGTGATAATTTCCACACCAATAAAAAAAAAAAGGTTCCTGAGTCACCTTACTCTTAACTCTAAACCATTACAAATGGAATGGGTACAACAAATCAATCATGCACTCACATTGCCAGCCATCTGGGATCTCAGTCCTCCCTTCCTCCACACAAGATGTTACATTTATGAGTGATTTAGCACTTTCCTACGCTGCTCTTGGAGCTTCTCCATACAAGGTTTAAATGCTAAACTTTACATATTTTTCACATTAAAATTTTATAAATCAAATATGGGAAGCATCAGCATGAATGTTAGTGGTAACCCTTGAAATGCAGTGTAATTTATTACTGTGCTCACTATTAAGGTGGAACAATCCTTGCAAGCATTTTTGCTCAGTCTCATGCCGTATGCTGCATTTTATATTGACAGTTTTAATTAGTTTAATTAATCATTTTTTGCTTTCTTATGGAACTTTTATACAACCCTTGGTGAATGCAAGCCCAGGTAATGTGTTTCCTTCCCTTTAACAGAAAGAGGAACTTTGCTAAGTAGTGGAAAGGTATACATTCCTGTCCATTACTTTTATCAAATGAGACATATAGTTTACATGACTTTTCTTAATCATCATTAAATCATTATGCTGGAAACCATGCACTGGATATCCTTTTTCTTCTTCTTTCAGTGCCTATTTTCCTTTGACCCACATATTGTACATTTAAAAGCATTGTAGTGCTGCAAATGAAAAAGTGTTTTAAAGTTTCAAAGAGAAGAAAGTCATCAGAAGAAATCAATATATCTTAATGTTGTTAGCAGCCTTCGTATTCATGTTAGGAACAGTTAGCAAAGATTTGCTCCAGAGCCCTCCAAAAACAATGACACAAATGAAAGGTTGATTAAAGCTTTCAACAGCCTTGAAATAGGGAGGGAGAACTTACAAGGATGCCAGCCTGTCCACTAAACATTGCTGGGGCTTGGTCTAGATGACACTCAAGGTCCCTTCCAACTCTACAATACTATGATTGTATGACATTCATAGTATACTGTACCTTTCTTACTGCAGGGCAAGCTGAGCAGCATTAAATAACCATGCTCTGGGTGGATATAAAAGATTGGTGTGATGAGCAGTTCTCAATTTTGTTGCACAAGGACGCAAATGAGCTATGCTTGTGATTAGGATGTCAGAAAGATAAGTGGGCAATGGATTAGAAAATGTATGTGATGCAGAACTAGAATGCTTTCATTTTATTATGATACATTAAAATGCCACTCTCTTCCCTTTCCCATATGCTGAAGAGAAAACCATCCTTATCAAAATTGGCTTCTGATCTGTGTACACAGGCTCTTCTGTGTGTACAATGGAGGGAAGTTTTAAAAGACCTTCTTAGTGCCACAGTCCAATCAGTTTCCACAGCCCTTACCCATTTGTGCCTGTCTGTGAGGTCTTAGAACAGGGTTGGGCAACCAGAGCTGGACAGTGGACCAGATCTGTATCTCCCTGTTGTTGTTTAAATTGATCTTATACTCTTAACCTTTTATGCTCTTAATCTGTGCAGTTGTTCTCCTGTTGGTAATACAGAAAGTCACTTTATACAAAGTCAGGCCATGGGACTATTGAGCTTGTTATTGTCTACACTGACTGGCAGCAGCTGCCCAGGGTTTCAGAGAGGAGCATTTGTCCTTCTGACTTGAAGAGTGAGCCCAGGATTGCCCACATGCAAAGCAAAATGCTCGGCCACTTACATGTGGCTCTTCTTCCTGTGTTCCCAAGAGGCTGAGTAGAGATGCTTGAAATAAAAACAATGATTTCTGCTTCAATGCCAGTGTGTGTTCAATTTCCCTTTTAATAAGGTCCTATGTAGAGTGCTTAAACTGCTTTGTGCACTGAGTGCCACACAATGCTCAAATGTTACAGTGTGAAGGAGTCTCTCATGCACACACACACACACACACACACACACACACACACACACACACACACACCTGTGAAGAAAACAAATCCACAACAGTCCTTCTTCCGCCACTTTAAGAGATGAAAGTAGCTCCATGCATACAGTTGACAAATTACATCAAAGTACTTTGGCAGGTCATTGCCATTTTCTCATTTACTTCTTAGCACTTTTCTCTCATTAGATTTAACTTACTGCTGCAAAAGTAATGACACTGCAGTGGCATATGGCAAGCAATAGATGTCGATTCTCCTCTGTTTCCCTGTGTCTGTGGGAATGGCATGTGCAGTGCAATTCATTTGACTAGATTCCAGTCCCTCTTCGCCTTAATGTTAGGGCATGCGACCCATTTTGTGACAATTCATTGCCACCTCTGCTTCTTCCAAGTTGCAGCGATTGCTGCTCTAATTTAAACAACAACAACAACATAGACAGCTTTATAGTAAGGGCTCTTACAAGCGAGCTGTGTCGCTGATAAGCACAAAGTGTCAGGAAATCTATCTGCACTCATACACTGCAGGGAATTAAGCTGCACTGAGATTTAAAAGCGAATAAGGAATCCAATAAAACAGAAACTGCTTACTAGGGTAAGTTACAAACTCTGGGTTCTTTGGACATAAATAACCTAAAATGCTCTAAAGAGGAAAGGAGAGTAATTTCTGTGTTGTTCACAGATCTGCCTTTGAAAACCATTTTCCCAATCCAGATCTGAACATTATGCTGTGCCGTTTGACATTGTGGCGGCTAGGGACTAAGGCAACCTTGAGATTGGAGCCATCACAATCACTTCCCACAAGTGTCATGGGAAGCAGCCACAAAAGAACAGCTCCCACTCCAAGTATTGGACTAGGACATCAGAGACCAGGGTTCAAATCTCCGCTCAGCCATCATGCTCACTGGGTGACCACGGTCCAGTCACTGCCTCTCAGTCTAGCCTACTTCATAGGTGAGCAGAAAATGAGGAGGAAGAGAATGATGGATGCCACCTTGAGCTGCTTGGAGGAAAGGTGGGCTGTAAATGCAATACATACATACATGCATACAAAAATAAAAACACAACGGGCAGCAACAGAATCAAATCTTTGTTTGAAAAGATTTTTTTTCAATTGCTGGGAGAAGGCAAAAACTAAAATAATCTAACTCTTTGGGGCATGGAGCCCAGCATGACAAAAAAGCTCAAGCTGTTCAGAACTTTCCAGGTAACTTTCCAGTGGCCTCCTTCCAGGTGTTGCTCAGGAAGTCTAAGAAACCCCAGAGCACTGTGGAAAGGCTCAAAATGAAAAGAAAAAGAGAAAGAGATTCAAAATGGTACCTAAGTACATCCAAATGTTGAAACCTTGCTCTTTCATCCCAGGAACCACCTGGGATGGTTATCCCAGGAGTTATCCAACTGCATCGTGTACAGACAACTCTGTGCACTATTTAGCAGATGATTAGCATCCTGAATTACACTCATAAATAGACTGAAGGCCAGGGAAGCTGATACAATAAGAAACTCAGATGATTCCAGCACCTTGCCCCAGTCAAGCTTTCAGCAGCAGCAACTTAATTCTGTGCCACTGAAGGTTCTGAGTGGTTTTCAAGGACGGCCTCACCTTGAGTATATTACAGTAGTGCACCCAAGATGTCAATAACATGCTGATAACCTTACACACACCCTCCTTTAAAACTCATTATTAATTATTCAGCTAATGTTATGAAGCAATGTGGGGAATGTTTGTCCAAAATTGGGAGTGGGCAAGAGAGAACAAAGAGTCTTTAGGCAGATGTCATTTTACAAGGAAAATCAATGCACATGTATTCTCCACAGTAAGTGTGTTGTGTTCTGAAGGCAACTTAATCACCCTTTTCTCTATTTGTCCCACATGCTTAGTCTAATGATAATTTACCAGTTAATTGTGGTAACATTTCCAAACAAAAGCTGCACAATGTGGATTAAGCAAAAGAGATGAGATGGATTCTACAAAACACCTTAACTGCCAAGGGTCAGGGTAAAGAGGTGTGTATTCAGCATGTGGTGGAACCTGTACAATAAAGATGCACCTCTTTGGGTAGTTACAGATAGGTAGCCGTGTTGGTCTGTCATGGTCAAAACAAAATAAAAAAATTCCTTCCAGTAGCACCTTAAAGACCAACTGAGTTAGTTCTAGGTATGAGCTTTCGTGTGCATGCACACACGAAAGCTCATACCTAGAACTAACTCAGTTGGTCTTTAAGGTGCTACTGGAAAGAATTTTTTTATTCTCTTTGGGTAGGAGTGCCACCATTTAGGGAATGCTGCAGAGAAAGCCTTCTCCTACAACTGTCACATTGGAGGCAGTACCTTCATGTCCAGTAGTTCATGCAGTGTTATGATTTTGTATGACAAACACAACTCTTTAGAATACCTTAGGAATATGTCTCCTTGTGGGTCATTTGTGGGTTAATCAGTGGTCATTTGCTTTCCAGCATTGCAAGGAGTTGGTCCGTTCCAACTCTTCAGTTCTATGATTCTTGCTCTTTTCTTGCTATAATTTGTCACTGTTAGGCAACATTCAAACCAAATTTGACCATAGAAGATGAACAAGGAAATTCCATAACATCATGTCAAGTAAATCAGCAACATAGAATTCATATTTGGTTGCACCAATAGAATTTATTAGAATTTTAGAGTTGAAAAGGACCATGAGAGTCATCAAGTCCAACTCCCTGCAATGCAGGAATCTTTTGAACAATATGGGGCTCAAACCCACGACCCTAAGATTAAGAGTCTCTTGCTCTCCCAAATGAGCATAAATAAGAGCTCATACAATTAAAACTCATTGCATTCACAGACTGCATGAAACATTTGCCTGTAATCTGACCATGTAAGCATAATAAGCATGTGCACTGTGAACACTATTTGGTGATTGACTTTTCATAACCAGTCTGACTCACTAGATTTGCTTGTTTTCTTAATAAAAGAGAGTTTATTAAAGATGACCTGCAGGGGGAAATTAATGATATGTACCTTAAAACTAATTATAAATGCTTAGCAATACAAACAACCTACAACACCTAGGGTGGCATTCAACTAAGTTTTATTCAGAGTAGGCTCATTAAGTTCAACAGTCTACTCAGAGTAAAGCTTTGTTGATTACCACCCTTAGTCCTAGCCACATTATAAAGTGTGCCTGTAGAGAATTCATTCTTGTTTCTCTCATTTTAATAGAGATTGTGGTTTGAGTACTGAAGGCCTGAGGGAAAATCTGCACAGAGTGACTTCACATCAAGTGCATTCTAGCTAGATGTTAACATTTGATGAACAAATGTTGCTAAAGGCTCCCTGCTGCAGCAAAGCCTCTGTCGATGTTTCTCTGAGAATTTCCTATTTAACCTTTCATCGGGTGCACACAAACATGTTGTCTGTGCAGGAACCATGGCAAATTAAAGCACAGTCTAACCTCTATTTTATGTAGCAAAGGTTGAGAAGGCATTTGACCTCAGATCAGATTGCAGGCTATGGGGATGTCTGCCTTACCCAGCAGCCTATGGAAGGCTGGCTGGTTTTTACATTCTGGTCAATCTCACATAGTGCTTGCTTCTATCATCTCTGTTCATTACTTATGGAATTCTTATACCATATAAGAAGTGGGAGCTTCAGCAGGGGGTTTTTTTGTTTTTATCTTAAAGATATATTGTTCTTCTGCCAATATTTGGGTTGCTCCAAGCCTGCTGATATCTCCCTCATGTGTATATGGTGCTGTTTTGTCTCCATAAGGGTCCATGCTTGGGGAACTGAGTCCACTATTAGTCTATGACAGGCTTCCTCAACCTCGGCCCTCCAGATGTTTTTGGCCTACAACTCCCATGATCCCTAGCTAGCAGGACCAGTGGTCAGGGATGAGGGTAATTGTAGTCTCAACACATCTGGAGGGCCGAGGTTGAGGAAGCCTTGTCTATAAGATAGATAATGATATCTGATGGTGTCTATTGCCTGGATTGGGTAGTCCTTGGATTGGTCTGGCATATGCTGTAGAAGCTTAGGAGTCACTAGGGTGGGTAACCTGCAGTCTAATTTTACAACAGTGGCAAGGAGGAGGAAAGATTAGAGGAAAACTGGATGTGAAGTTATCCCTTCCTGTTACAATTCAGCAATAAAGAAGCTTGGGTATATGACTTTGGGGAAAAAATATTTACTTCAGTTGAGAACAAAAGGGTCATCATTATAATAAGAACTTTACTATGACTATAGCTTCTAAAAGAACACTATACTTATAATTGAATACTTAAATCATCAATTTTATTGCCAGTCTATCAAAGCCAATGGCCCATTTCTAAACAAATTTAAGTATGAGTGTCTGAGATCATATCTCCCATATGTTATCCATGAATGACTTTCTAATAAAACACAAGTGTTGGTTTCTTTTAACCAGTCTGTCAATCAGAATCTCCAAGCGTTCACCTTTCCAATATGAAATTAAATCAAATGCCTTTAATTTTGAAAGCATTTTTCTTTGCACTTAAGGATGAGTACAAGATTAATTTAGTGAAGGTTCACCAGAGATTATCCTATCCTAAACTTTCAATGCCATGGCTCAGAAATGAGTCATCTAAGGTACTAGGTAGTAATAAAGGAGACATTAAAAGAGATTATATTGTCTCACTGTTGAATAACCACAACCAGCTGTTAGTCCTGGGAGAGAGGATAGTAAGTGGATTCATTATTGTTCTCCCAGGTGAAGACAATGGGCTGGGAAGCTAGAAGAACTGAATGTGAGGAGGAGCAGACCAGAAAAGAGCAGTTAGATAACAGTGAATGATCACAGGAATTTGAGATTAACAAGTACAGAATCAGCTAAATGTTGACTTCTTAGGTTACAGACAGCCAGAACAGGTTCGGGAGGTGGAGGGTGGATGATGAGATAAGACGTAGTGATGAAGTCTTGGAGTACTATTGGATCCAGTTTTGTCACCAGAAGCCCAAGTAGGTACAGTTTTGTTTTGTTTTGTTTTAGTTATATCTAGTTCTATACCTCCCATCAACCCTAGCTGGCATGGTTGTGCTGGCTAGAGCCAGTGTGAGTTCTAGTCCAAACATTTGGAGGGCACCAGGTTGAGGAAGGCTAAAGTGCAGCAAAAGCTATCAAGCAGAAAGCAAAATCCTCAAGTCCTGCCATAAGGATATACAATCAAAATAATTAGTTCAACCCAGAGCTGTGACTATTGAAATACATGAAAGTAATATTTCCTATCCGTTTGCATGCTCTTGTCATACAGAGAGTAAGCACTGTGGAAACAATGCAATGGAATCGCTGACATGTGGTGCTCTTTTTCTAATGGCCTTTCTAGGAGTAGCGGGGATGTGTTTAAGTGCTAGAAAATCTTTGATTTCGGTGTGTTTGATATTTTGTAAAAGGTCTTTGCAGCATGGGCTGTTTAATAGTTAATGTGGCTTTTTCAAAAGAAAAGAAAAGGTTTCGTTTAAAATACGAGAAGAAGAAGAAAATCAGGAGAGGAACACAGTTGAAATGGATTAGAAGCTTCAAACAGTTGTACTTTCTTGTAAATCTCTTTCCCTTTTACTTCTTATAGCCATAGGCCAAAACAAAGTGCAAACAGTGGGATGCAATGGTCAATTTAAATGTAAGGCAAGCAATAAAGTAAAGCAGGAATCACAAGGCTACAATGACCCAATAATAAAATCAGAACTACTTTGCAATATACAACACCAGCATCATAAAAAAAAAAATCTGTGCCATTTTGCTGCTACCATAGCAAAAGTAGGTAATTCTGTGTCATCATATTCTTACCCTTATTGGCTCGTAAATAGCCTAGTTGTTGCTATATATCTGACCTACCAATAATGAGGTATAAACTTTCACATGCCAGGGCAATGAAATAGTGGAGAATGTCTTCTACCTTCTCCACTAATAGATTATAAGATATAAAAATGAATACTGTAATAATATCCAACTAAAATCAGGGCCAGCCATGTCATGCAGTAGAATGAAGTAACTTCTTTTAGGCCATAACAGGGAAGTTGGGAGAAGTGATGAAGGGGAAGGGGTTAATGGAAGTCCTGGGTGTGAGCAATAGGTAGGGGTATGTGGGTGACCGTGGGTGTCTGTGTCTGTCTGTCCCTCTCTCTCTCTCTCTCTCTCTCTCTCTCTCTGTGTGTGTGTGTGTGTGTGTGTGTGAGAGAGACATTTGGGTTTTCCCCATACCATAGGTATCATGATGAAAGGTGAGATGTAAACCAGCCTTGGGAAATTTGCTCATCAGTCGGTTCCTCCATACACACCCTCACTCACTCCCAAATTACTTCTATTTCCCTTGCCTCCTCCATCATTACAGGACTAAATCTCTCTCTCTCTCTCTCTCTCTCTCTCTCTCTCTCTCTCTCTGTGTGTGTGTGTGTGTGTGTGTGTGTGAGAGAGAGAGAGAGAGAGAGAGAGAGAGAGAGAGAGAGAGAGAGAGATTTAGTCCTGTAATGATGGAGGAGGCAAGGGAAATAGAAGTAATTTGGGAGTGAGTGAGGGTGTGTATGGAGGAACCGACTGATGAGCAAATTTCCCAAGGCTGGTTTACATCTCACCTTTCATCATGATACCTATGGTATGGGGAAAACCCAAATGTTGGCAGTGATAAAAGTAGAATTTAAATTGGCTCTAAATTATCAAGAGACAAAATGATACCATAGCAAACAACAACAGCAACACTTCCTTCCTTTAGTTTCATGTTCATGCTTGCTCCTACAGTGGGTTTATCAACAGCACAATGACTGAGCCGCTGGATTGGGCCCGAAAGATAATAAATGCTGCACTGAAACACATAGATTTCAAAATATAGATTTCCCTTTGCAAACACTTTCCGGTAAGTACAGCGAGATGTAATGGAAGTGTAATTAGTTAAAATCATATACATTAACTTCTCCCCATACTTAACAATAATGTAGTGCATTAGGCTGCCCTCAGTGTATTTCTACTTAATAATTATTTCGTGAAACATCTAAAACAAAATGAGGACACTTGAAATTAGAATAAATTGTTACCGTTGAAATGACCTCCTGCAGTAAAGATGAATAAGTACAGAGTACTAGGCTAATATGCTTGCATCTACTTGGTGGCAGAGGATATAATCTCAGCACTAATATGCTTTTCCAAATGTGGTGACCAATGTTCATTATTAGAGTCTTCAGACTAAGGATGCAAAAAGGCAGTGATTTCTATTGTGACCTGTATTTGTCACAAACTGCTTTGTTTCTGTTCCACTGCAGCTTGGTTTCCACTGAATACTATGTTATTCATCTCACTGTCACTCTCACTGTCTGCTATTTAATATAAGTTGTGTAACTATTCATATTACATGTAACATGTAACTTATATTCATTTCTCTGTTGTGTCAATGAAACCAGCTTCTTTTACATTCAGGGATGGATGAGTCTGTTTCTGGTCAGTCATTTTTGTGTGTCATATTTTTTATTTTTTAAAAAGTACATGAAAATGTGCATTTAAATATACATTTTTAAAAAGTATTAATGCACATTGTAAGAATACCAATTTAAATGGTTTTCATTCATTTGGGGGTTGAGAATGCCACTCTAAGTTCTGATCTGCATATTAATCCAAGAGGTAGAGACCACATTAGTTCAAACTGGAATTGACAAAGATTAAATTTTTCAAGCATTCCAATTTATATTCTCTCTGTGTTTTCCCTCAGAATCTACAGTCTCCCTGCCCTGGTTGTGCCACTGCTCTCGACTGAACATCACCTCTGAATTTTCCATACCAGTTTAATCTTCCCTGCCCATGTCTTACATAAGATGATGGTAGGGATCACCGCCTTCTGCAATAGTAAATCTCACTATTGAGAGAAAAGCAGTACAATCCTTTACATGTCTACTCAGAAGTAAACCATGAGTTCAATAATACTTACATATGGGTGAGTACATATAGGATTGCAGCCCAAATTAAATATTGCCTCCCCACCTCCATTGTGCACACCTTTGCTCACAGGCCAATAACATTCCTTTCTGGGACAACCATCCCATATTCTACTGAATCGGTTTTCTCCCACACAACTTTTTCAGCATTGTGTGAACCTATTGACTCCAATTCTCTATTTGCTGCTAAGGTCAAGCACAATGAGAAGAATCTTTGCCTTTCTTCCTGAGCCAGCCTCTTAGGCTTCTGAATATTCACCGTAAGAGCATTTATTGCAGTTAGCAAATGTCCAGTGTAAGGCAATAAAAGGGTCTCCAGATGAAGTTATACATGGATGTAACTATGGGGTATTTAAGCAAAATGATTGAGTCCATAATTTGATATGAACTACGGGGACAAGAAGCTGTTCACTTGTTCGGAATGTTCCTGAAATGGGGGTGGTGGTTACTTTCACCATGCCAAACCATAGCGTTGTGATGGGAGATTTAAAGCTTTCTCTCCTGGTTTCCATTCACCAGTTGGACATGTTGTTCACATTGTGATTTGAAGCTGGTTTTGTTTCAAACAAACTATAGTTAAGACTAAACACTGTTTGCAAATTCAGAGGGCACTACAAGCCATGTTAGAGCAGCTTGTTCTCATCACTCTAAAGTATGATTTGGCATGACATCTAGACCAGGTCACTGATTGTAACTCTTTTTCTGAAGCTATTTACAACACTTTGTCTAACTTCAAGTCCTCCATGTTCTGGAACCCACACATGGATACCCATGTTTCTTCATTTCACTATTGCAGTTTATTTTACATTTTTTTCTATAAAATTGAGGTGGCTAACAAATCAGAAAATAAAGCAATCAGAAAGCCAAAGCAGAAAAAGCTGAAAAAACTAGCAGTAGCCAGACACATAGAATGAATTGATACTAAGAAATAGCTTCAGTCAATAACAAAAAGCAGTATTTATTACTTTTACTTTCCTCTTTCTCCAAGACCTAAGATCTATTTACACACAATATCCATTCCTTTGTATTTCCTTCCTTTCCTCCTCCCCTCTGCTTTAGCCATGAAATTATCCTCTCTCCTTTCCTCTTCCTTAGCTTTCAACTGGTCTCATTTCTGTAGTCCACAGCCCATTCACTCTACCTTTTCAAATTGTGTGATGGCAAAGGAATCTCTGAACTTTCACTAAAATTTTCTCCAAAGGATTACTGTGCCTTTGCAAAGATGATGCGGGTGGGGGAGAGATGCTGTTAAAATATAGTAATGGGTTTCTAACTTCCCTCACTACAACGATCTGGACAGACACCAGGATGATGGCATTTTGATGTTATAAGTATAGACTCCAAAACTCATGAGAATAAGTGGATGTAACATCAGAAATTATTTGCTAACAAATGCCTCTCCAATACTTTTAAAATTTACATTTGTTTAACTATGAATAAGGGGACAAGCAGGCCTTGGGCTGATTAATATTCACGGGCTTTGAAATATGTTTATGGGAGGGGGTTTATTGTTTTGTTGTTATTGTTATTTGTGTTTTTACCTTGCATTTTTACCCTGTGAAACGCCTTGAGATCTTGATGAAGGGTGGTATATAAATCTAATAAATAAAAATAAATAAATATCTGAGTAATCTTCCATGAGGTAACTGTTTTAGGGGCAAAAGGAAGATGAAGAGTAGATGAATTTACCATTCCATTAAAACCTAGGACATGTTGTTATTCTCATTTGACAGTGGAACGGATGATCGCAGAAGGCAGTGGCTTGTCCTTCATTTGAGGTTTTTAAACAGAGGTTGGATGGTCATCTGCTTAAAAACCTCAAATGAAGGACAGTCCACTGCCTTCTGAGATAATCCATTCCACCACATTAAACAATATGAGGGGCTAAATGTTTGAGATGAAGCCACTAATTTCCTGCCTTTAATTTTCATCTTTCTATAACTCCCTTAAAAGAGAAGAAGCTTCTGTCCAGAGCATTTGATACTCAGGTGCAAAGAACAGCACTGCCAAGCCACATCTTCACAAAGCCAATGGCTAATTTTCTTAAGGAATTTTCTTAAGAAAACACCTTAATGTGTGAACTTCCTTTTAGTTCAAACCAGAATCAGGGCTAAACTGTTGTAGAATCTTTTAGCATTTGTAATGTTTTATCTTTTCCGGCATATTTTTAATTGCACAAGCTTTGCTGCTTTACCTAAACTGTTAAGCTAGGGTGGGCTTTACACTAAAAGGAACAGAATACTAAATAAAACATATTATTTAAATGCTAATTTTAATGATAAATCTCTACCCCACTCCTCTCTCTCTCTCTGCCTCAGAACATAACTCAGATTTTGTATCCCAGGTCAGGTTCCCACTGAAGAGGATATTTTACTTTGTGATATCAAGCAATTTTATTTTCTGAGCCAAAATGAATCACATAACAATAACAAATGACAGTGTGGCTAGCAACCCATTTCAGCTTCGATTCTGATTTTTTGACGCCCAAATCAGAGCCTAAATCTATATTAAGATTCAAATTCAAAAACTGCCTCATTGGCTAGCTTTTGGCTGGCATTGCTCCATTGCCTATTTCAATTTCTGTACCTCCGATGGCCATCAATGATAGCCTTATAGGCAGACAAGGCTAACAAAACTGGATTTAGCAAGTGGACGCAAGTGTGTTATCTGCCTTTCCTATTTTGCAATTGTTGATACATTCACATAGCCATTTGCTGCTTCTGAAAACTTTTAGATATTTTGCTCAAGTGGAAACCTCTTGCCTGAGCTGTTGAGGGAAGTTATCTTCCTTAACCAGATAGGCTGCTCATCCAAAGTGCGCAAACAGCATGTTTCTAGCTGTGACAGAACAGCTGCAGTGACCAAATATTTTTTAATGTCACGCTGAAATATTTTTAATTATCCCTGCTATCATAAAGAGTGCTAGGACAGAGTCCTCATGGTCGCATTAACCATCTTTATGGCTTACTCCATGAATCTGTCATTGTTTGATGAGTGATAATTGAGTACAAGACTTGTGGGTTAAGCAGTACACTGTTTATTGCTGTAAATATTTAATCTTTACAAAGTTCCCACAGGAGAATAGCCATTAGTACATGTTGAGTAGCTGCAGGTTGCTTTAAGCAAGAAGTTGCTTCCTCAGTTGCAAATAGCCTAAGGCGGTAGAAGATCAGACAGAGTATATTCTTTAAATGTGATGGCATACACAATCTATCAGGCAATAGTAAAATCTGAATCAAGCAGTATAAGACTATTGCTGATATCAATCATAGAATCATAGAATTGCAGAGTTGGAAGGGGCACCAAGGGTCATCTAGTCTAACCCCCTACAATACAGGAACCTCAGCTAAAACATCCATGACAGATGGCCATCCATCAAGGACTCCTAACCTGGGCCCTCGGTATGTTGTTGAACTCCCAACTCCCATTAGTCCTAGTCAACATGGCCAGTGGTCAGGGATGATGGGTCAACATCTAGTTAGTAACAGGTCAGTCAACCTTGTATTCAGCATTGTTGTGCCTTTACATGCACAGCTGTCATGCTTTTGAAAAAGACCAAGTACTATCCAAAGAGGATGTCTGGAATGCTGCTGCCTGTTAATGTAGACAAAACTGACTTAGATGGACCAGCTTGACTCAGAATAAAGCAACTTCCAATATATGTTCCTGTCCTTAAATCAATTGAATGAACGCTGCAACAAATTGTGTACTGCAGTGTCTCATGAAAAAATCAGAAATAGAAAATGAAGCATTCTGAATTCAGCCAGTACACTTCAAAAATAAGACCAGTTGATAAGGAAGTTCAAAATCCAAAAAATATTATACATATTAGTATATCATCACCATCACCATCAGTTTATTTATGTAGTCAACAAAATGTCTTTATTCCCTACAGGCAGTGGTGGTATAGAAGTGGTGTGGGTAAATCCACAACTCTGTTCACTCACTGTTGAGACATGGTTGAGAAGCAGAGACACCTCTGCTGTAACTGAAGACATTACTTTTTGGCAGCAGCAGAAGACGAGTTACATGATGTAGACATGATACCAGAAGAGTAGTTAATAGCATTCAGAATGGCCAGGTGATATCAGTGACTCAAAAGTGGATTTTAAAAGAATATGCTAATTTCATAGCTCAACCTTCTATTTGGCTCCCCAAATGCTGTAAAATATCTATCGGATGAGGTTTCGAATATTTAATATAGCTCTCTAACTCAAGTTAAAAGTGAAATCAAGCATGGAATGTAGTGAAGCTGAACTGAGAGTTTATCATGGACAGATTGAAAAACTGTAAAACAAGTTCAGAATTTGTTGTATTATCAATCTGCTCCACTGAGAGCTCCAGATTTCATTAATGAAAGAAAACACGATGCTCAGCAGCCATACGACACACAGATCGTCTTCCTGGATGTAACCCAGCCATGCAATATGGTGCTACATCTAGCAAAAGGCTCACATACAATTCTCAATGGCTCCATATATCATGAGAGTTGTACTTTGGGTGGATTGAAAACAAATGGTCACTGTCATGAATTTAATAGTGTAACAATCATCATGCATTTTCACTATCTTTTCCTATGTATGTACACATTGATATGCATTTTTGTTCTGTACCAAGTAGTAAACCTAAACCTGGTGCTTGTGTTCTGTATTGGAAGAAGCACTTTGCTTAACATTGGCATTTGGCAATCTAAGTGTCATTGCATACAGTGTCCTTATAATATATATACCTTGAAACTGAAGCAATGTATTGACCCATTTGCAACACTATGCAAGTGTATACAGTCATACTTTGGAAGTCAAACAGAATCTGTTCTGGAAGTCTATTCGACTTCCAAAACATTCGGAAACCAAAGCGCGGCTTCTGATTGGCTGCAGGAAGTTTCTGCAACCAATCAGAAGCCATGGAAGCCCCGTCGGACGTTCGGCTTCCAAAAGAAAGTTCAAAAACTGGAACACTCACTTCCAGGTTTTGATCGTTCGGGAGCCAATTTGTTTGGGAGATCCAAGGTACAACTGTACCAATTAAGTGCATATTCTTTTTGGTTACATTTTAAACATAATTATTACATTGTATCTTCCTCTATCCCTTACAACTTGGTATGAGCTATTAGGATTGCATGCTGAGCTTATTGAAATGTGTTAAAAGCAACAGCCTTGACAGATAGAAAGTAGCTAACAATAACTGTGTTATTTCTTGTTATTAAAAGTAGTACTTAAAGCTAACCACAGAAAGTGTAAGGCTGCACATCCAAGTGTGAATGATTTGCAGGATGGCTGAAACATTTTTATGGAAGATGCACAGACACCCCCTAAACTATCTGCATACTTCCAGCTGCTATCAGCTAGAGATCCTGAGATTTGTGTCATTGCAGGATGCCAGGTTGGCCATGGTTCATCAGAACCATAATTTTTACAACTTCTAGGGTCCAGGTAAGAAAGAACAAGCAGTGCATCCAAACTGGCTGTAGTAATGTTCACCCCCAACCACTTGTCCCTCCCTTCTCCTGCCTCTGCTCTCCGGCCAGGCTAGGACGCCCAGGGCAAGGTTGGCAGGCTAATTACTTTTTGCAAAACAGAACAAACACGACCCGGTAGGGCTGCCACCACTCCCTCTTGTCCAGGGGACCCAGAATCACAGCCCAGGGAGAAGGCTGTGACCCGTTTAACCTGGCCGTCCCCCTACTCCACAAGCTGCATCCACAGACTTGCAGGCAGAAGTTCTACGGTAGAGTGTAACCAAGCGTAAGGCTAGGACTTAGCTATTCCCTCCGGAAAGGCACACAAACTAAAACAGTTTCATTCTTAAAAGGTTTATTTTAAAATAACATAAGAAACATGCTAGAATAGCAGGCACTCTTTTGAACGTTACAGATAAAAAAATAACAAAGGTACATAGTGTAACTAACTGTACATACTCACAAGCTCTAACACAAAATAGGATAGCTGAAGTTCTTTAGGAATCTGCAAGTTGAAGGCTTTTGAAGATCTCCATTTCAAAAGACGTGACGACGGCTATTAAGTTGGAACAATAGAGCCGGGCATCTTTGCGAATTGCAGAGCAAAGGCAGAGAGCAAAGATCAAGACAATTCCCTGATCTTTTATTCACAATTCGCATTTGGCGTCGTAACTTTCAAGCCAATCATAAGACTCAAATTATTTTTGAATACACCAATGACCAGCTTGCTGGTCAATCAATTTACTTCTTGACAGCTGGGCCAATTTGGAATCCAAACTTTAAATCAAAGGGGTTCCTCCCTTCCGTGGAAATTAGCCAGAGACACATTCCCAAGCAATTCAAGGACAGATAGCATCATTGGGGGGGATGTTTACACCAGCGAACTCAGGTGTTAGTTCTTTCATTAAATCAAGACTTCCTTGGGTTCAATAAAGCTTTCACGCCAAGGAGCCAGCTAGTCTGGGTTTTAAAGATACACAACTTCTTTCCCAGGGTCCTTGTGGCTGATTGAAACTCCCACAAGGCTTCACTCCCTTTGCTTGACCAAAGAATAATTTCTGAATAATACTAACTTTACTACACTGGCAATATCCCCTAAGTTTCAAGACTTCAAAACACTGTGAGAGTATAAGGATCACCTCATTTTCCACTAGCAGCTCAGAGGGAAAAGTACTTTCGAGATAGTAAATGTGCCAACCAGCCATCTCTACCAATTAAGATCCGTCCCAAGCCAGTTCACTCTAGATTAGCATGTTTGTGAGTATACATTGGTGTGAATGGGAAATGTTGACTTCTAACTAACTTTAAGACTATTCCTACCTGATGCCAGGAATGCCCAGTGTTGTGTTCCATCCATGCATTGGTTCTTAAGAAAGCTTTATTTTAAACTCTATCTTGGTGTAGTTACTGAGTCTTTCCTAACAGTGGCCCTATACTATCTGGGCAAGTCTGTACAACCTGCACATGTGGTCTTGTTTTAAACCTCTTTGAACTGTTATATGTTGGGAGGCTGGTTCTCCATTTCTTCAGAACTAAATAGCCAGCCTGTTAGGTATTTTAGGGACTACTTTCAGAATTGGGGATCAGAAGCCCTGCTGATAACACGGAGTTCACATCCAGCCATTTGTATTGGGGCCGTGGCCTTTATGTAACATGGACAGAATGGATATCGCATTTATTTTCACGCTCTATAAAAGAGATATAGCAGATGCGACCTGTGATGCACTCATTCCTGAAATGGTCCACCAAGGTAACACACAATAAGTGACTTGCATGATGTGACCCAAGCCATTTTCTCAAAACAACTGGTCAACATGCACACTGTAAGTGAATCTACAGTGACTTTGTGCAACTGAATGACTCATAAGTTCAGTTCAACTTTTAGATTGTTTTAACACCAAGTAACCTCTGGAGTACAGTTTTTCCAGATGGCTTCGGATTTTCCTTGAATCTTATATAAACTTGGATAACTCTCAAAACTGCAGAGTTTGCATCCCTTGGGACCATTAGCTCAGCTTACAGTACGTTGTGCATTAGCATCTAATATATAAATGGGGATAATGATGTGTGCTTTTTGTTAAAGATTTACTTGATTCATCAAGCAGAGCAAGTCACTTGTGTGAAATATTCTCAGCATATAATTATCTTTTTTTAAAAAAATTGCTAAGCAAGTCCTGTCCTTTTCTTTTAAATACATAGGAGACAATTGTCCTTAATTGTGACAGCAGACAATCCAATGTCAAACTGTTTTGAAAAGTGAATATGATGGACCCAAGACAAACTGTGACCTAAAGTTTTATAAAAAACAATCAGTACCTAGTGGAGACTTTGTCTTTGCAGAAAGCACTTCTGCTAGCACACAGCAGAGCATTGTTCTGCAATTCTCTACACCATATCTGTTCTTGAAAGCTGCTCTCATTCCCACCAAGAGCAGGTTTAGAGGGAGGGAGGGAAGGAGGGGATCAGCAAAAATATGGTACCCCACCTGGCATGTAGGTTTGCTGTCCACCAACAGCTGGAGACGAACATTGCAGACAACCCACTGACAATTTTTCAGTGCCCAGTAAAGACTTACCTCCTTCTCCTCCATGTCTTTTTAAATACTGAGATGATGATGCTTTGTTACCAGTGTGCTGCTTCCTTTGACTCCTGTGGGGATTATTTTCTTTTGTTGCTAGAATGTGTTTATACTGATGTTTTTAAATCTACTGTAAGGTGCTTGGAGCCTTTTGAGTAACAAACAGCTAACAAGTCTAACGGTGATGATGATGATGCTTAAATCTTCCTTGAAACAGTTTCTTTAAAAAACCTGCATTATGACCCACTCTTTCCAGAACTATTGGGGCATCCCCCTCAAAGCAAAAAATCTGCACCCAAATTTGGCAACTCTGTATGTGTATACACATTCACTGTCAATGCACATTGTCTCATAATGTAATCACAATGTGTGTTAGCAGTATGTTGATGGGATGGAATGGCCTCCTGACACTGGTGTCACTAATGCTTACCTGGACAAGGCTTGCAAAGGTGTATCTAGGGGAGCACGACCAGTTTGGTTGCACCCAGTGCGGAGCTTATGAGGCACCAGAGCAGGTGCCAGAACTATGAAGTCCAATGGAAGGTAACAGGCAGGGGGCACAAGATTATGGCATTGCACAGGGTGCCACTAAAATCTGATGTGCTAAAGTCTGCCACTGGTGCTGGGCCAGGAGGACAGCATGGTAAGAGTTGTATGGGTGCCCTGGTGGAAGCAGTGTATTGATAGTAGAGGTCTGCTGGTGCAACTGCATGGCCCTGACCTCACAGCTGCCCCACCTGAGCCCCATCCCAGTAAGCACCAGTGAGGCCACTGTTGAGAGAGTGACTCTGACCCACCTCAAATGCCAATATTAAAAATGTGGATGCTATAGATGGGCATACAATTATCCAACACTCAGATGGATCATCTTCCTAAAAGATTATGTAAATTATCCACCTGCCCTAGTCACCTTTATTTTCTTTCCTTTTTGTAATGGGAATAGGCACCACCACATTCTATTATGGGTGCCATGTATCCTCCTCCTCCTTTGCCCTAGCCATGTTGATGTTTGTCCTGAACCGATGAGCCCAAAGCAGTGCTACTTGGCCAGAGCGTCCACACCCGTAAAGCCCTTCAAGAAATTATTCAAGCTTGCATTTTGCAAGATCTTCAAGGTGGGGATCTGAGAACTGTAAAGTTAAATACATCACTAATGCAACCACATGGTGATTTCCATATGTTGCAAGTTAACTGTTCAGAGCCTATTTCAGTTCCCTGAGATCATTTTTTAAAAGAAAGAAGGTGAAGAAGAGATCCTAGTGCCACCATGTTGCCCTTGACCTCAGAGCTGGTCAACTGTGAAGAGAAGTGCTTTCAGCTTTTGGAACTTCATACTGTAACCTATTTAGCATCTATTTTCCAAATGACCTTTGTTTGCATTGTTGCAAGCAACATGATGACATGGCATTTATTTTATTCATAGATTTAATAGAGCTTATTAAGCTTGGGTTTCAGGGTCATAGCATTTGCCATAGTGTATATTTAACCTGGGCTGATCTTCAAATCTGTATTCTTTAGTAGATGGATTTGAAGCTTTCAGAAGTCTATGTCCTTAATGTTTAGTTACTGTGTATCTCTCTCTCTCATGCACGCGTGTGCGCGTGTGCGCGCGCGCACACACACACACACACACACTTACTGCAGACAAAAACATTCCTTATAAATTGCTTAAAATAAAATGCACACACATACATAATTTTAAAAGGCACTGGTGGAAAGTTTGCTAAGCTGTATTCTGAATGAAATGATGTCAAATAAGTTGGTAGTGTAAATCATTTTCTTTAACAAAGAAGTAAGGAAGCCTTCTCAAGCTACATCCCCACAAGCAAGTGGCGAACAGAGCCAATGGCAAAAGCAGGTGGGTTCAATGTCAAAAGAGCATTACAAAAGTGGGCAGAACAACAAATGTGACACTGACCTTTGCATATGGCAATGAGCAGATTTGTATTTCTCCTCATCAAGATAATTTTGCATTCTTCATTTCATCTTCCACAGTATTTGCAATTCCACAAAAAATGTGCCATCTATAAATTTGATAAATATATTCTTTATTCTTATATTTAGCTATAATTCAAAGTTTAACTACTAGTAGCTCAATATCCCTTTCCAGTTCTAGTGATCAAACTGTTGTTCTCAGAAAATTGTGTTATATATCTCTAAGAGTCCAATCATGTACACGGCTTCTCAGATGTAAGTCCCATTGCTTTCACTGAGGTTTATCAGTATGCATAGAATTTGCAGCCTACATGTACATCAAGTAATTTCTAAAAATGTTTTAATATTTCTAATATCTCAAAGACTGCCTCTTACCATATGAACTGACCCAGACCTTGTGAACATTATCTGAGGCTCACCCTCATGTGCCTCCTCTGCAAGAGGTCCAGAGGGCAGCAACACAAGAATGGGTCTTTTCTGCAGCTGCAGTTGCACTCTCCTTAGGCTTGGCTGGTGCCTTCATTACATATCTTCAGGCGCCAGGCAAAAACATCCCTCTTTTCCCAATCCTTTGGCTAATTCAGTCTATGACCTTTTAAATTTGGGGGGAGGGGGGGGTATTGTTTTTGTTTGTTACTATGGTACATATTTTGGTGTTCCCTGTGGAAAGCCCTCCCATCAGATGTCAAAGCGATAAACAACTACCTGACATTCAGAAGACATCTGAAGGCAGCCCTGTTCAGGGAAGTTTTTAATATGTGACATTTTAGTGTATTTTTCATCTTTGTTGGAAGCCGCCCAGAGTGGCTGGGGAAACCCAGCCAGATGGGCAGGGTACAAATAATAAATTATTATTATTATTATTATTGTTGTTGTTGTTGTTGTTGTTGTTGTTGTTGTTGTTGTAAACCACCCTGTCATTCTCTGATGAAGGGTGGTATAGAAATCTAATAAATAGTAATAATAATAATAATAATAATACTTAAACTGTCTGCTTCCCACATAATTAGCAAGTGATAACAGGGGTATTTGGAAATCCTGAAATATTACCTTTCTAAATGGGGAAAAGAACTCAGCATCTAGCTATTCTAACTTGTGTAGCAAAATCTTTGATGGGCTAGGCATAAGAGAGAAAAGAACTGTAAATCAAAATTCAAATAGTCTCATTGTTATAAATAAGCAATCATATGAAATACTAAATATTTTTTAGCATGCCACCACATTCACTCAATCCTCACTAGTGTGCTTTAGTAGGATATCAAACAACCCTCATCTGCAGTCCACATTTTCCTAAATTCCAGCTGCTAGCACAGTTTTGATAATTTACATTCCATTACTATCTAATGATCCAAAACTCAGTTGTAATAATGGAAACCAATTGGGGACCTTTGACACTAAGATTCACACAGTCATGCTGTGTATTAGAAATTCAGTTCGTGCCCTACTCGTTCCCATAAAATCAGAGATGGAGTTCTGCACAAAATACTAGCAAACAGGCTTTGCTACAAGAGCATGAGTTAATTTTTATAACTTGAATAGATGGCTGTAGCACACGGAATCATAATAGATGTTAAAATGACAATTGTAGCCATATATTAAGAGAAATAGGCCGCAAACCATAGTAAGTTAAATAAAGTTCATTTTAATTATTAGGTTCAAATCAAGTATCACACAAAGAGCTTTGATAGACATTTGCAAAATGGATACAAGAAATAAAAACATCAAATTAAAATAGCTTTCATGTAAGTAGATCAAATAGTATAACTTAACAGAACACTCGAAGGGAAGGGCCAATTCCAGAGCACAACACCAGATGCCAGACATTCTACTAATCAAATTAGGCCCCAGTGTTTTTCTTACAGGGGGAATGGTGCATGGGAATGGAGGCAGGCTAATTCAACAGAGAGGAATTCTGCCCCATTCATTCATCTGCCACAAGCAACTCACCCCAAGGGGCTTCAGCACACAAACTTAAGAGATCAGTTGTTTAAATCCCAGTTGACAAGAATTCACTGATCACTCAAGCTTCACCCCAGAGCTCTCACTGTGTTGGAACTGCAGACATCATCATGAAATGGAGTAGGAGAAGAACTAGAGAACTAAATATACCCATGACATAAGATAATTAATTCTGTTAGTCATAAAGAATGGTGTCCAGAATATTTCCTCAATTAAATTAGGCAAAGTGAAGGACTAATCGGTCCATTACAACCCATGATGAGTAAAGTATAGACCAAAGTATTAAAGTTACAGAATATTGTAAATTTCTGTGCCTTTCAATATTCTTCCCTTTCCCAAAGCTTTGAAAAGAAAGCTTCATTATCTCAAAGTTTTGATGCATGCTGGAGGGAAAAGTTGATCCTTTACTCAAAACTGCTTTGAGCTTCTATTGCTTGGAATTAATTCAAACTATATCCATGCAGCTGTAATAAAAATAATTGAAACTTTTATGGATAATAAAAAGACACATTCAAAGTTAAAAGCTAGCTTTTGAATAAGCTGTGGTCTTTTTGCTGTGATATGTACAGTATGGCATTACAAAACTACAAAAGAAGAAGGACTTTATTCTGTTTCATACTTTGTAGACCTAATGAATACATATAGTGGAAAGAGCAGCACATTACAGATGTACTCTGTTCCTTAGTTTTAATGATAGTTTGGTTATAGGATGCTATAACACAAAGGTCAGTTGTTGATGCAGATTACATGTTAGTAGCTTCTGTGACAAAATGATTAACTAAAATTTACTGCTAAGTTTGCAACAGTGCTTTAATGTCAAGCACAGTGCCAGAGAACAAATAATACTAATTAAAGTTCTAAAAGAATTGAAATTTTGGAGTAGACAGCATTTTTGTGAGCGTATGGTTGTTTAAGCTGGGAACAGTAAGCCTACTTCATTAATTAATGAAGGATCCATATGCTCTGCTTTTTAGAGGTGCTGGCAGCTGAATGTTTTGTTTATCAAGGGATAAATTGTTTCATAATGGTTTACCTCTACAAGCAGGCAATGGAAATGCATCACTTTGGTGATTCCTCTCATCAATAGACTCCTGTAATTATAATCTAATATCAGTATATCCCTGTTTGAATAAAGAATGTTTATTGAAAGCAAATGGGATCGTTTTTAGCAAATGGAGCCAATGTGAGGTCAGACATTTTGAGCTCTATCTGGAACTCAGCTAAAGAGACTGTAGGCAAGCTGCTGAATTTCACAGACATTTTGCTGAGCATTTATAGAGTGTGTGTTATTATATCAAGCCTAGAGATGAACTTGGCAGAATTAACATCTAAAACTTATTTTGAGCATTTGACACAGCCCTGTCTGAAAATTGGCTATTTTATTCAGCTTAACAGCAATGTCTTCCAAAGAATACGACAGAAAGCAACTACTTCTGATCAGTCTGCAAAGAATAAATTCATTTGTACATGTGTACTACTGAAAGTTTTAACTGTGAGTACTTAAAAGACAATGGTTTTCTTTCTTTCTTTCTTTCTTTCTTTCTTTCTTTCTTTCTTTCTTTCTTTCCATACCTCTTATATGCCCAAATGGCAAATGTAAACTGATTCAACAGCCATTCCTAATATAAAACCTATAAGCTTCTAGTAATATTAAATAAAATGAAATGTGACTGATTCAGATATACCTTAAGTATATAAGTTTAATACAGTACTTTCCCCAAATGACAGACAACCTGAGACAATTCTGAACTATGGACATAAAATTAAGGAGTTATGGGAGCCTGTATAGGCAGTGGGAAATGTATATATTAAGGTTTAGAAACCCATAAGTTGTATAATAGCTGTTAACAGCAAATTAATATAGCTTAATATTTATGGCAGTATGTTGGGCGGTGGGATGCAAGGTTCACTTAAGCAACAAGGGGAACCCAACCATGATAGTTGAAAGGATTTCAATGTGAGAGAATTGCTTTCTTGAGATTCAAGCCATTCATGAGTCCTCCAGGAATCCATATATAGCTTTGAAAGACATTTATCCTAAGCCCAGTTGTCTCCCCTTTGACAAGTGAAATGTTTACAGATACTAGTAACCACTTTTTAACATTCCAACTTTTACGGTCAAATGATCATGCCTTATTATCTGCAGTGTCTACACTCTGCCAAAAAGTCTACTTCGTTATATTGGATTTGAAAGGTTTGTGATGTAATGTTATTTATTTTACCCCACCTTTCAAATCTGAGCTATGTAATTATTTCATGTCAACATTAATGTCTGAGATGTTTCCTTTTTGATTTTGTAATTTGCTCCCTGCTTGTTCCCTGAGTTAAGGGTCTGTCATTTTAGGTGCTTATGTGCCAGCTATTTCTTATAACACCTGGCTACTCCTTTATTGCCAGATGGATGTGCTGATGCAGAACAAGAGCACCAAAGTGTGAAATAAACACGTCTTTGGAGATATTATTAGTCAAGCATTTTGATGAATCCTCCTCAACTTAAAGTGGAGTATATCCACATCACCAACCAATCTGTCAGCTATAGTCAGGGTATAACTTGCTGAGAATGCTTCATCTTAGCACTATGGTTAACATTTGCCTCAGAACTGAATGAAAGTCATCATTTTGAAAGGTTTCCTTCCTACACCCCCCAAAACCTGTACAGGAATGAATGAATAGTGCATTCAGCACAACCTATAAATATCTTCAGCATTCTAATTTTGTTGCATTGAAATAATAAAGTAATGCTTGAAGAAGCTTACAGTTCCTGCCTTTTATTGCAAGGTTCCCCATTATATTCATAACTACATTTTAATTTCATGGGGATATTTTGAAACTGCTTTTCTCTCATTTAGTTTTCTGGTTGCTTCAATAAATAAGGGTTACATAGATCAAAGAGGGTTAAGGTGGGAATATTGATCATAGAATTTCACCACAAATATTGCTTCAGAAAATAGCCATGACCTTCCTACTAAAATTGTTTAGGTAAAATTGTTCAATGGCTAAATGCATTACATTTATCTCCTACTTGCAATATAACATACAACTGTATTTTACTGCATTAAAAAACTAGTCACTCTATGAAAAACAGACCCAAATATTTCCATCCATTCTTCACAAAGGCGTTCTCTGAATATTTTGCTGTAGAGATTTTATCCGATGCTATCATTTGAGCAGGTTATCAATATAATAGAATGTTTATTATGACTCTTTCTGCATTTTTATTTTGATTAAGTCCCACTGGATAAAATATAGCTTGAAAACGGTATAGGTGCAATATATTCTGAGCAAAAGGCTAAACTAATTGTAAATGGTATGGTCATGGACGAGATTCCAATAGAGAAAGGGACACGACAGGGATGCCCAATATCCCCCCTATTGTTTATATCGGTACTGGAGGTTTTCCTGAACATGATTAGAAGGGACCAGCTGGTTAAAGGAATACAGGTCGGAACTAAACATTATAAGTTAAGAGCATTTGCAGATGATCTAGTTTTGACATTACAACAGCCAGAAGCCAGTACAAAAAGAGTTTTGGAACTAATTGAAATATTTGGTCAAGTAGCAGGTTTCAAATTAAATAAACATAAGACAAAGGTGTTGGAAAAAAATCTAACGATGGGGGAAAAAGATAGTTTCCAAAGAGAAACCGGTTTGGAAATTGCAAAAAGAGTAAAATATCTGGGGGTGAACTTAACATCCAAGAATGTGAACTTATTTAAAAATAATTATGAGAAATGTTGGTTGGAAGTGAAGAAAGATTTTGATATATGGTCTAGGCTGAGACTTTCCTTGTTAGGCCGAATTGCTGTTATCAAGATGAATGTATTGCCGAGATTGTTATTTCTGTTCCAGACATTGCAAATTCTAGACAAGATGGATTGTTTCAAGAAGTGGCAGAAAGTTATATCTAAATTTGTCTGGCAGGGCAAAAAACCCAGAATAAAATTTAAGATTTTGACTGATGCAAAGGATAGAGGGGGCTTTGCCCTGCCGGACTTAAAATTTTACTATGAAGCAGCAGCTTTTTGCTGGCTGAAACCATGGCTACTTCTTGAGAATACAGATATTCTGGATCTGGAAGGTTATGATAATAACTTTGGTTGGCATGCATATTTATGGTATGACAAGGTAAAGGTACATAGAAACTTTAAAAACCATATTGTCAGGAAAGCACTGTATAATGTATGGAATCGATATAAAGATTTGTTAGAGAGTAAAACCCCCAGGTGGTTGTCACCAATGGAAGCCAAGGCGGTAAAAAGACTGAACATGGATTCAGATTGGCCAAAATATTGTGAAATTATAGAATATGATGGTGAAAAGCTGAAACTACAGAGTTTTGAGAAATTGAAACCTAAAGTCCGAGACTGGTTACATTATTACCAGATTAATGAGACCTTTAAGCAGGACAGGAAACTAGGATTTCAGAAGGAGAGGTCAAAGTTAGAAACAGAATTGCTAGAACCCAATACTAAGAATTTGTCTAGAATGTATAATCTGCTGCTAAAATGGAACACACAGGATGAAACGGTTAAATCAGCTATGATTAAGTGGGCACAAGATATTGGTCATGATATTATGTTTGCTGACTGGGAGCAGTTATGGACCACAGGTATTAAATTTACGGCATGTAGTGCCTTGAAAGAGAATATAATGAAAATGATCTATAGGTGGTACATGACCCCAGTCAAGCTTGCAAAGATATATCATTTGCCCAATAACAATTGCTGGAAGTGTAATGAATGCGAAGGAACTTTTTATCATCTTTGGTGGACCTGCCCGAAGATTAAGGCCTACTGGGAAATGATCTATAATGAAATTAAGAAAATCCTTAAGTGGACATTTGTAAAGAAACCGGAGGCTTTTCTCTTGGGCATGGTAGGCCAAATGGTTCCAAAGAAAGATAGAACATTTTTTATGTACGCAATAACAGCAGCAAGAATTCTTTTGGCGAAGTATTGGAAGACTAAAGAATTACCTACTCTGGAAGAATGGCAGACCAAGGTGACTGAATTTATGGGACTGGCAGAGATGACCGGCAGAATCCGTGACCAGAGGAGAGAGACAGTGGAAGAGGACTGGAAAAAATTCAAAATCTATCTTAAAAATTGTTGTAAAATTTCGGAATGTTAAGATGTCAAGGGATTGAATATAAAGAATTACAGCTGTAAAAATTGAAATTTAAAAAACTTTAAAGAGAATTAAATATAAAAAGGGATGAAGGATTGCTAAAAAATTTTAAAATAAGGATGCAGTGAAGGGGAGGTTTGGGGAAGTCGTGTTATGTTTGTCTGTTTTTTATTTATGTTGTAAAATTAATAAAAATTACTTTTAAAAAATAAATAAAATATAGCTTAATCGCAAGTAAATATGCATAGGACTGCAGCCTTAGTTGCATGAAGACATAGAAGCAACTAACTAGATAAGATTAAAACATGTTCTAAGTGTCAAGTATGAAAACAGATAAGCCCAAAAGATATTCAAGTTTGTTGAAGATGTGAGGCTCTTTGTCCAGAAAGACATTAGAAATAAGTGAGAGTTATGGAATCCATAATGTAGCTCAATTTATGATTGAGTAAATTAATAGGCAAAGAAAGCTTGATGGCAGCATCTGCAACACAAATTCTTCATTCACTACCCTTTAAAAGGTATCTGAGAATGTGAAAAAGCCTAGCAGTTTTCACAACAGAGAGAAATAAAGCAGTTCCACTAATTAACTGTATTGGAATCAGTCCTGTCGAATACAGTATATCAAAAAATTCATGAAGTCAGGGTTGAAGACTGATCTAGAATAAGCTTATGGATGACAGCAAATAATTCATAATGCTTAAATCCCAGCACACTGTGAAGATCTGCAGACTGATCTCTAAGTGACTAGGCAACAGGCTGTCAGAGGAAATTCGCTGCAAGCAAGTGCAATATGATGTAGATGTAGGAGTCAAAGAAAATCCCTAAATTTACATATATTCTAATGAACTTGCTGTTCATAACCGCAAGATAGGGCAGGGGTGCTATTATATAAATCACTTGTCATTCATGTTGATATGGTAGTATCTTGTTCAAACCTTTTGATCTGAAGAACTGGCTTTACAGATTCCTTATCTATGCAGATTTGTCATGACGAATCAGTATACTTTCATCTCTCGGTGATAGTTGGCAGGCTATTTTTATATCAGGTTTTATTGAAACTGAATGGTGAGTGTTATGTTCTATCGAAACAAGACTCCGTCCCTTTGGATATTATTCTGCCTGTTTACATTCCTCCATGAATTCCCAGTCTCCAGGGCTCAGGTAGTTGTATATATCTCTTCCACCAGAACAGCTTTACTCCACATGTAAATTCTTTTGATGATGACTTTTCTCTTGAATAAGGAAATAGTAGGTGTGATCAGGTAAATGCAGTCCAGGGGCAACTGTGATCCGTAGCACAATCTACAGAAGGAAATCTGTGTTAGCAAAGTCACATAAATATTGCAGGGGAAATCCAAAAAGAAGAGCAATCCTGACAATACTTTACTGGAAAAAACTGTGTATAACTTGAGGAGAAAGTAACAGAGGGGTTACTATCTTTACTTAAGGTCTTGTACATAGCAGGAAGATAGTCAGCCCACCATACAGAGGAAAACTCCCACAGAGCTACAAGACTAATCAGAGGACATCAGCAAACTCCATGCCACTCTGCCTGGTTACTGTGCAATGGCTCCACACGACCCTCTCTTGGCTAGTTGACTTTAACACTAACATAACTTACCCTTTAGTTGAGCATAAAATTATCTCTGCTGTTGTTCTTCAAATAGCCTGCCCTTCTTTTTTCAAAGCACTGTCTAAGAAGGGAGAGTTTGTTATGGATCGTGCTGCAAATTGCATTCTGTAAAATGGCATGTGAAGCTGGTACTACAATGTAATAATAATAATATTTTTATTTATTTATACCCCACCCCTCCCTGTTCAGAAAACCAGGCTCAGGGCGGCTAACAACAAATTTAAAACACTTAATTGTAATACAACATAGAAGCAGCATAAAATACAGTATAAAAGCATGAATAACAATAAAATTCAAAGTTCAAAAATCAATTTGGGGACAATCCATCCAGTAAGCATTAGTCACCAGGGCTACCTGGCTGAATTAGTCCTACTTGGGTCAGCGAGGAGGCCAGGGGAGAATTAGCTGTGGGGTCTCAGAGTGGATAATCTTCACAAAAAGGGAGGGGGAGGGAAGAGAAGGGAAATAAAAGATCAGGCGAGGTGGAATAGCTCTGTCTTACAGGCCCTGTGGAAGGAAGTTAAATTCTGAAGGGCCCTTGTCTCATGGGACAGAGCATTCCACCAAGTTGGAGCCATCACTGAAAAGGCCCTGGCCCTGGTAGAGGATAGTTTGACTTCCTTAGGGCCCGGGACCTCTAAACTATGGTTATTCATGGACCTTAAGGCACACTTTTTCATGCCCCCCCCCAAAAAAAATCACCAAAGTAGGGGATTGCCATTTTTTTTGAGTTTGGATAGCTTGCAATAAGGATGCTCTCATTTTGCCTCAGCCCTAAGTATAAGCAAAAATAAAGTCAATGCAAAATTAATCAAAGAAAGACAAAACACATAATGCAACAAGCCTCAAAACAAGGATGAATTAAACAGTATTCTGTGCTAAATGAGAGCATATATTTAAGAGGCATATTTGAAACCTCGTAGTTCTGTTAAATTAAATGGGAAACCACATTAATTAGTGAGTGAGAGGGGGCAGGAGATTGTCTAGGAATGAATGTGAAAAGTGGGCATGCATGAGAAAGCAGGAAAATAAGCCTAAAGCTTTGTCTATATTTGGCAGTGCTAATAACTACACATTGCTGAGCATGATATTTATCTAAAATTGTAGCTTTAGCATGTTTCCATCTCCCCTATATATAGCAATATCAATTCTAGCGGTTACAGTAATCAAATTCCATATGAATCACCCCTATTCACTTTGTAATTCAGACTGTGCCCGGAGCTGATGCACACCCTGGCATCAAGGGCCCTAAGCCCTCTTCTCTTCCATTCTGTCCAGACCAGCAAGCTCCCCATTACCTCTTGGAGGGTTTCACACAGGGCTTCAGAATTCCAACCTTAGGCAGGCACAGTTGCAGTGAGAGAACATCTGGAAACTGCCAAGTCAAAAATGGAAAAAGAGTGGACTACCGGCAGGGTCCCTATGGAACTTATCAGTACCTCCCCTGGGCATTATCCCCAAGAAGGCCGCTGGTGAGTTCAGATTAATTCACAATTTGTCTTACCCCAGAGTCTGTGAATGATGCCATCCTGCCAGAGTTATGATCAGTGTGGTGCACATCTTAAGACCATGCTGTCAGAAGCTACAACCCCAGGGCCCTTATGGGAAAGTGTCACATTAAATCCACCTTTCTTTTACTTGCTTCCTTTGCATTTGGATATTTTCAACTTATTGGGTTTAAAATAGAATGATTCCTGGTACATGGGCTGCTCTGTTGCATGTGCTGCCTTTGGTGACCAATTATTTGGATGGTTTTTTTAAATGATTGGCCCTGCAGCCTCTGCAATTTCTGGCCTCACTCCCTTCTAGCAGCGCTCCAATCTCTAGCAGTGGAATTGGGCATCCTACTGGCAGCAGAGAAGACTGAGGGGCCCTATCACCAAATTATCATGTGTTGGCATTCAACTTGATAAAGATATTCAGGCCTCCAGGCTCCCAAAGCCTAAGCTAGTGGTCCTTAGAGACCTCGTATCACAACTGCTTATTCAAATGAAGTCTACCTTGTGCCAGGTGCAGTCCCTCCTGGATCACCTTAACGTCACTTGCTGGGTAGTGCCCCCAGGTTGCACCTTCTGTGTACCTAACCACTGGGGCAATTGCACCTCACCAATATTTTGGGCTGATTTTGGGGTGAAGAAGAATCTCAAGGTGTGGTTAGCCTTCCTGAAGGCTTACAATGAGGTTTCCTTCTGGTAGGACTTACTGATCACTGCCATGATTTCCAATGGTCTAATTTGTGATAAGGAAGTTTCCTGTGTACCTATCCTCTCTACTACTGAGCTTAGGAAAAAGCCTTTTATAGAATCAGACTACTGGAAGGCAGTGCATATGTGTTAGCATGCATAGCCTTGTTCAGCCAAAGCCTATCCTGACTTAGTTCATTAGGCATTTGGATTTTGTAGTTTATTTCAGACAGAAGAAAGTTGAATGTTAGGGCTGAGCTCTAGGGATACATGCAATCGTCAGATCAAAACTGACCTAGACATACTCTTTAAAAAACTTCTGAGATGGATTCTTAGAGTGTATGATTTACACGCAAAAGTTCCCAGATTCAGTAGCTATCATCTCAGGCAGGACTGCAGATGTTGCCCAGAAATCCACAGCCAGCCAGTGAAAGCAATACTGAGTTAGACATACCAATGAACTGACTTGATGTTCAGCTGTCTCCCTAGGCTCTTCATAAGCTCAATCTCTGAGTGGACAATTGATGCCTGTCATCTCTGAGGTACATCCATCTAAATGTATAGGTGAGGGAGAGAGATGCAGTTTGTAGCATTTCCTCAAAGCCTCTCTGAGCCTGCAAACTGTCAATGCTTTTGAAGCTGTTCAAAGTGCTGCCAATCACCACCCCAGTGATACAAAATTAATAGGACTGGTTTAACTGACTTGGACAAGCAGAACTATACTCTGATAAAATGGGCATGGATAACAGATTCGTAAGTTCTAACTAGTGAATTCTGCATGTTATTCTATGACTGTTGAAACATTTTTAATCAGCCTCTGGGCACCATGTCACCTTCAGGCATCAAGGACCCCTGTTTTTTTTTTGGGGGGGGGGGTTAAATGTTGGATAGCCTTTATTGGTTGTACAGTACACTTTGGAGAGCACTGCCTGCTTTTTTGTTTGTGTTTTATTTGTAATGGGGGGGGTGTGAGCATCACTCTTTTTTCTTCTGTAAAATGAGTATTTTGTGGTTTCCAAAGGAATTCCTAGGTCCAATAAGACCAAAAACCCTGTGTATATTGTCTCCCTACTATTCAGTAATAATATGAAGAAATACTGTCTGAGCATATTTCTATGAACCTTATCATTTCCTCATTGTGCATATTTCAAATGCCATTGCCATCTGAACCATACAAAATCTCTTTTTTGATGTCTTCCTTCCCTTTAAAAATAAAATAAAATCTAGATGGGGTGAGGCTGCTCTTATTTAAACACCATTGAAAGACAGCCAGCTATAGTAGCTTAAAAAGCATTATTCACAATCAGGGAGGAGGGAGAGGCAGTGAAGATTTGCTGCTATGGCAAAATTTGTAGGTCTGGTTCTGAGTAGGGCAGCTTTAAGAAAGAGTTATCCAAAATTCCTGGAGGATAAAGCTACTAATGGTAACTAGCCATGATGGCTCTGTGCTGCCTTCAGTATTGGAGGTCATTTGCCTCTGAATAACAACTGTTGGGGATCACAAAATAAGGGATTGCTGTTGAACTCATTTCCTGATTATAAACTTTCCATAGGCATCTGGTTAGCCACTATGAAAATAGGATGCTAGACTAGATGGGGCTTCAGTCTGATCCAGCAGGATTACTCATATGTTATTCTATGACTGCTGAAATATTTTTAATCAGCCTCAATGTTTCCTAGTCCACTTGAAACTCTAACAAGCATGAAACTCTTATGAAAGCATGGAGGCTCACATCTGCCTCATTCAACCCTTCTGATCCTGCTGCAAAGGAGACTTGGATTGATCTACCAGCTGTTTTATTTTTAAGTATTTTAAGTATTTTTATATATTACAAGCTGCCTTGAAAGAGTTTACTTTCAATGGTGGCATACATTTCCTCTGTATACTATATTTGCACTCATCCATAATCATGCTGGCCAATGAATGTGCATGTGTGGCCAAAAAGCGTACAGGAAACAAGAGGTCTGAGCAAGCGGTCTGGCAAAGTGAAAAGGCATGTGAACTGGTGGAGTGGATGGGTGGAGCACGTAGATATGTGAAGGGGAGAAAGTCTTTGTACTCTTCATTCCCCTAGTCCTCATGAGTGGCAGCAGGGATGGGGCAGCTTGGAGGTTGGGGCGAGCTGTGAGGGGAGAGGGTATTTTGGATAAGCTGTGGGGAAGGAGTGAGTATTGAGTTATCTGTGAGGAGAGTAGGCAGACTGGAGTGAGTTGTATGGGAAGGGAGGAGATTTTGGCTAGATGTGAGCGGATGGGAGTTGGCAATGTGGTGAGGGATTTGACGCATAGCTGTCAACTTTCAGATTTGAAAATAAGGTATCAGCAGCCTCGAAAATAAGGGATCAGCAACCCGGGGACAGTCTATGGGATATCTATCAATCTGGGATAGCAGTGGGAAGCAGCGGGAAACGGCGCTGGAATAAGGGAATTTCCCGCCAAAAAAGGGAAGGTTGACAGCTATGGTTTGACGGGGTGGCCGATAGGTGAGTTTGGTGAGCAATGCAAGCAGGGACAGCAGCCCCTAGAACAGAAAAAAAAATAAAACAATAAAATCAGGATTTCCCCCCTCCTCCAATAACTTCTGGAACATCACAGCTTCTCAGGCCCTCCGGTCCTAAGCTGGTCGGCTCATATTTGTAGGTGGGTAGAATGAATTAATGCCACTATATTGCATTTTAGGAGAGGGCTAACTTTCATTTAGTGGGGGGCGGAGGAATTTCACTAAAACGAATGCTGATAAGTATATTTTTTGTCCTTATTGAGACAGCACAAAAAGGCAACTGCGGTGAAGTCTTTTTTGTGTTAACGTTTTACAATACATTTGCTATAGCTTTGTTCCTCGTTCCTGTTGGGGTATGCCTGCTCTTTTATGAACTGAAGTGGAAATAAAGCATTAAGGGAACT
Source organism: Podarcis erhardii (assembly GCF_964252035.2). NCBI lineage: Eukaryota > Metazoa > Chordata > Lepidosauria > Squamata > Lacertidae > Podarcis > Podarcis erhardii. The sequence continues at coordinate 49,721,190 of NC_138508.1, read as the reverse complement.
GAAAGAATGAGACAAAGTTTCAGATGGGATAAAGACTGGTAAAATGAAGAACTCTAAAACTTATCTGCATTAGGAAAAGGGCACTTGAAAGGAATGAGATTTTGTAGGCGGCGGGAAAAGCAGTGTGAAGTGACCACGTTTTGACAGCTTCCCTTTTAAATAAGGTTTTGGAAACTTTTAAGGCATTTGTTAAAATACACAGAGATTGCCTTTCCTTTTTTTGTGAAACCAAATAGAATTATTTCAAAGGGTCCAGTCATGTTCACAGAGACAGAACAGATCCCACATTGCTGCCCTTTTGTAACCCTGACCTCCTGCATCAGATGCGGCTTTGTGAGAATTTTCAGCTGTAGATTTGGCTCTCTGTCTTATCATCACTGTTGTTCATCAGCCTCCCCACCCCTGTGCACAATTCTGCAGTGTATACCTGCTTCCAGGGAAAGAGATCTGTGTGCTTGGCTCCTGGAGAAGGATGAACATTTGGATCATTGCTGTGGGACCCAAAGGACTTCAGTCTCATGATGGAATGGCCATGTCATGAATCCAACCCAGGACTGGAGGGAAAAGGCACAGTGACTAATGCAATGGTACCAGTTTTCAGAAGTGACTTAATTTCTTCTTCATCTTTGTTGTTAATTAAATTTCTATAATGCCCTTCATCTGAGGATCGTAGGGTGGTTTACAGTATAAAAACATAAAACGCACCACATAGTAACAAACAAAAACACACACAGTTTAAAAGGTCATAGATTGTTTAATCAGAGACTTGGGAAAAGAGGAATATTTTAGCCTGGCACCAAAGATATGTAACAAAGGCACCAGACAAGCCTCTCTAGGAGGAGCATTCCACAAACAGGGGGCCACTGCAGGAAAGGCCCACTCTCGTGTTGCCACGCTCTGGACTCCTCTTGGAGAGCTAAGATTATACTCATCATCTTAGCTTTCAAGAGCTAAGAAGATAAGAGTTTAAGAACAGCCAGCTGGATCAGGCCAATGGCCCATTTGGTCTAGCATTCTGTTATAAGCATGGCCACCTAGAGCTCTGCCATACAACACATTCACACATGCTCTACAGGGGGGCAGATACCAGAGGTCATTGCTGTCTCTAACTAGGTGACTGTAGTACAGAGAGATGGTGGAATGATAAGATGGTGACGCCTTTGTGCTGATGAACTTTTGTAGCTGTTTAATTTTTGATCAATTGTTTAATTTAAAAGATATTAAGACATTGGCCATAAGATTCATTTAAAGCTTGTCTCCTTAATTTTATAGCTTCTTTGGCGATCACTCGTAGCCGAGTAAGATTGTCTTCTATAAACATGGTTTTAACGAGTCCGTAAGTGACTGTGGAGGCCAATTCTGGATCCACATGTCCTTCCGCAGTGGGGACATTGATGTTGAAGAATCATTGCTTCAACACTGGTGATCTTTGCTTCTTCCAGTACACTGGTATTAGTTTGCCTTCCTTCCCAAGTGATGTGTAAAATGTTCCTAGTTGTTACAAGATAGTTGAGATGGGGTGAGTAAGGACACAAATAAAAACTGAGATCAAACTCTTGATTGTACAGAGCTTGCCTTAATCTGGAGAGTAGAACAGTACAAGTGAAGAAGGGGGGCATCAACTGATAGATTGCTAACTCAAGTACCACCTTTGTCCTCAGTGGTAACAGAATACAAAGAAGTGAGGTGAAAACAGTATCAGTAGCACCCTGGGTCAGCATCATCAGCACAGACATGCCTTTAATGTGCCCAGGGTTGTGTGTCCCCTTTTGTGGCTTCCTAATTACAAGTATCCTGACAAAGTGTTGAGGAACATGTATACAAAAGGCCCTGAGCTAAGATGATCAATGAAAAAGAAGTAGATAAGATAAAATGAAATGAAAGAATCCAGGCTCCATTTTTATTTGAGCAGAACCAGATATCAAGGTTAAAATAATGAGGGCCAAAGGGGACAGCAGAAGTGACTGTGCCTCAGGGCTAGCTCTACAGACAGTTGAAATGAAGCCCTTTCTAATTTGTGCCTCTGTGTGTCATATATTCTGGCTGGATTGTGATTGATAGGGGAAGAGAAGTGTGTACAAGATTTTAAGTAGGTTGCTACTTAAATGTGATAAAACTTCCAGAGAGTTTCTGTGCCTTAAAGCACATTCTACAGTTAGTTAAAAATGCTTTCACAAATCAGTTTCATGGCTTCAACTAAACCTTGAAGGCTCGCATTTAATTGAAATGCTACGGCTCCATTCAGACTTTGGAGCGCAACTCTTTTGATGAAAAGGATGGCATTTCAAGGCACTAAGCCAGTCCTGCTACAAACTCTGTCTGGTATGTGTATTTTTTTTTGGGGGGGGGTGTTTCATCTATCTGCCACCCTTGGATGCTCCTTCAATAAGATCGAAGGGGCCAAGGACCAGGTGATGGGGCAGGGGGACAAGTCAAACAAATATTGACCTCGCTGCAGCAAATATTGCTTTCTTGGCTAATCAGAGAGGTGCAGGATCAAATAGTGGCCACAATCCACTCTCACACTCATTGATTTCAGTAGATTTAAGTGTGCTTAGCTCTATGTTGGATTGTGGCCAGTGTGCATTAAATTCACCAAGAAAGCTTCTAATTCAAAGGCACAACAGAAAATACTTTGTAGGACAATAAACTCTGTAAAGGTTATAAAGTTGTAAGCTGAGCATTTAGAATTCATCATGTGGAACTTTAATTAAATAACAAAGATTTATTCTACTAATTGTACACAATAAGGTAAACAGCGTAAAATACAGTTTTAGCATTGAAAAACGCGTTGTTGTTTTTGGTCTCCTCCGAGGTGGCAGAAATACATTATGCATTATAGTTTTATTAACTTTCCATGTTTGTGATAATATTAATGGTCTTTGCTTCTGCATTCAGTGAAGCACTGTTGGGAGTTGAATTGCTCATTTTGCATTCATCCTTGTAATTGTTTCTGTTGTTATAATGATAGCTTCGGTAATTAAGAATAAGTTTCTGCCCAAAAAATCATTACTTAGGTAAGGTTTTATTATTCTGAAAAATAATAGATGATGTTATTTGATTAACATGCTCATTTGGATCCCCACATACGTAATATCAAGCACAGCATTAATTTATATCAGCAAATGTGGGTTGCAAAGCTTTATTATGCCAATCCAATTGTATTAATTTAGATAATATGAGAAATTAGTCTACAAACCAATTTGGCAACAAAAGTATATAAAAGGAAGGTTATTCATTTCTTCTGTGTTTCAGTTTGTATTCCTGCACAAATGGAAATTTTCAACAGGAAAGGAATGGTATTTGCTGAGTATCAACATTTTGAATTTAGAATAAATTGGTGCTTTTATATCAAAGAGAATCCATCTAACAGCAAATCCATTGTACATTGCCTGAAGAATGACACAAATAAAGGTCTCTGCAGGAATATAAAACTTAAGTGGTTTTTATGTGAATGCATGAATAAAAGCTTGTGAACACATGAAAGATGTGTAGTATTGGGGGCTGTTTTAAATAATTATATAATGATATTATATAAAATGCTGGTTTCTGATAAGGCACCTATATTATTGCAACTGGTTTTTCTTTTACAAATTATAGCCTTTCATGAACTAACCAAGTGCATACCCCAAAGGGAAGTTTATCACCCACACCATTCCAGTTTCAAAATTATTTAATAAATGACTGTTTCTCTGACATTAAATATTATATTTGTGTGGGTGCATTCTTTGCTAATGATCAGTGGTGTAGCATGGGTTATCAGCACCCGGGGCAAGGCAAGTAATTTGCGCCCCCTAACCCGTGGATTTGCGCCCCCTAACCCGTGGATTTGCGCCCCCTAACCCGTGGATTTCCCTATCCCCCAGATGTTGCGCCCGGTGCGGCCGGCCCCCCCTGCACCCCCCACGCTACGCCACTGCTAATGATACATTTCCCCTGCAAAAATGCCAGTGTTCTATTCCGGAAACCTGTGTGCACTGCAGTATCTTGCATACAGAAGCAGGGTTTCACACAACCTTCCTCATGTATTTAAAAATGGCTGAGGGAGCAGCGGTGAAATGTCTATTGGCTACCACCCATCTCTATTATGACACACCTGCCAGCTGTCGCCAGCCCATGTTAGCAGTTTATTTGACACCAGTGTCAATGAACCACAACACAGAGAGACATTTAGCTCTACATACAAAGGCACATCCACATAAGGTGGAATCTGGATACAATGAGGATACTCACTTGCATGGAGGAATTGTACTTCAGTATGCATGTAGGGCCACTTCACACAGTCACCGTATTTACTGCTGGGAGGTGGGGTGGGGATGATTGGACTATGCATTTGTGGTGATTGGCAGGCTGGTGTGCATATTCCCCACTATTCCTCTGTGTTAAGGGTGTGTGAATGCTGAAAACAACTTCCTGCTTCAATTCAAAGGAGGGGAAGCTCCTCACATAAATTGCTTTGCAGGATTACAATGGGTGGTTTTATCAAACTGAATGGGAAAGCCCTACAAAATAAGGCTTCCTCAACCTCAGCCCTCCAGATGTTTTGAGACTACAGTTCCCATCATCCCTGACCACTGGTCCTGCTAGCTAGGGATCATGGGAGTTGTACACCAAAAACATCTGGAGGGCCAAGGTTGAGGAAGCCTGAAATAAGGCAATCCACATGCAAGTTGCTGTTCCTTTATGGGTATAATATCATCTAGCAGTATTCTTTATATTTAATTTCTCTTCTCCCTCCTTATCATGGTCTTCAATATTCTTACCAATTGGGGCCCTTTATTAAGCCATGTTTGTTTTTTGTTTGGTATCCGTCTGTTTTGGGAGACAATGGAGGAGTATGTCTTTGGGGGTGAAGGCACACAAAGAACACCATTTTATTGTGGAGAGAGGGAGAGAGAGAGAGAGACTGTCTCATCATTCCTCAAATCAGTTTCCCTAGAGTTGTTCACTTCACTTCAACAAGGAAAATTCTGAACAAACTATTCATGAATTGTGGCCTATATTATTTCATTTAGGGATGATGACACTAATCTCTAAATGAAATATTATTTTCTCAATAAAACACCTACAACAAAGTCCTCTTTTACTTAGCCATTTGTATCTGTCTGATTTACTTTGTAGAAAAGTAAAGTCCATTTCATGGGCTTAAGTAAATTACTGCATTTCCCCCCTGCTGACATCTGAAGAGCGGACAATGATATCACAAGTGGAGACAGTAATGGCTATCCATTTCCATCTAAATATATAGATGCCGAAATGGTGTTGCAATTTGCACATAATGAAGCCATCCTTAAAATAATATGATAAAGGGACAAAATAATGTATTAGCTTAATATCAAGAGTCATCTTGGAAACAAAATGACTCCCTGGATATCCTTAGCATGTTGCAAAGAGCACTAGCAATCTTTAGTGGTTTGCTTCATTCTTCTGTCTCAAGTACAGCTATAGGAAAATATCTTTGAGCTCCGGTTAATGGTTGTCCTGCCACAGAAAGCACTGTGACATCTGTGTATTTCAGATACCTCAAAATATCCATCCTCCAGTTTGAATGGCCACATCTTTCAAACAGTTGATGATGATGGCTCAGCTGTGGCCCTCCAGATGCCATCAGCCCCAGGGAGCATTAATGATGGGAGCGGTAGACCAACAGGATAGCTGGAGGGCCACAGGATTGCCATCCGTGTATTATAGGAAGCTTGGAAATGCTTGCTGAATGTTCAGGACAAAAGGGGTGGGGGCTACAGAGCTTCTAAAAAAACCAGAGGTGGGACAAAATGTACTATATACCTTTCCGTCCTTCCTATGCAATCCAAACCATGATACTCACACTCATGCAATAACACACACATTCTCTTCTCTGCTATATGCTTTTTCCCCCTGCTACAGATTTTCATCTATCTGTTTGACAAAATTCTATACAAATCTTGAAGATAGTGAGGGATCTCCTGGCTGCGCCCTGCCTTTAACGGGCAGGCCACACACCCTGACCGATCGGATTGGCCGGGCTGGCCAGTGACGCAGCCGGGAAACCCCAATCGTGCAGGGCTAGCCACCCACCCCTGTGCACGTGGAGGGGTTGTGAGAGCCCGCAACACCACCTCCTCTTAAGGCGGAAGTGGCCTTATTCCAACTTTCTACAAAATGTATATCAGGATTGGGCTAACAGTGCAATCCTATGCATGTTAACTCAGAAGTCCCACTCAGTTCAATCCCATGCTACACAGAACTGATTGTGGGTTAAGTGTATTTAAGAGCAGTTGCAGTGCAATGTCCTCCATTCACAGTACAATACTGTAACAGTTGAGTATTATATATAGAATGTAGGAAACAGAGGACCTGTAGGGTCTCCCTATTTGTTCTTAGTCTCATATACAGAAGATGAAACAGACAGACATTGTCCTTGCCTTGATTCCAGCAATCTTTGTCTTCAATATAATACACATTAAGTCTCGTCCTTAGGCAGCAGTCAGCAGAGGTCAAAGTAGGTAAATTTTATTATAAGCCTTAAATATATTTCCCTTTGATCACACTACTTACTGCCCCCCCCCATTTATAAGTTGACATTGAAAAGCAATAAGGTTGCAAACCCACTGACAACATTTTGCTACCAAGGAAAGCATTGAATATAACCTTCAAAGCATATATCGGTCGTGCTTACGTTGCTTTAGTAATGCCTTGCTTGTATGTCGATCAAGAATGTAACAGAGGGACCACAAACATGGGCTCTGTAAGCCATTATGTTGACTAAGAAACTTATACTGCAAAGTTGGAAGGACAGGTTGGTGGCTAAGGAAAATAACGGGAATATAAAGGAGAATTTCCTGGATGCCAAGATCCAGGGTTGAGGCAAGTACTCTTGGGTGAGAGAATCCCAGCAGAGATTTAAAAGCATGCAGCATGGAAATATAGGCTGTTGGACCTTTAATATATGCACTTTGAGTTCCTTCAAAAGTTTCCCTTTTCCTCTAGCATGGAAAAAGACCACACTTTGGTAAGTTAAAAATTGTCTACTTACAAACTCTCCAAAGGTCATATTCATGTACTTTTCATATAGTATCCAGAAAAAGTTGCACAGGAAGTAATATCTGGCTTAGTTACAAAGTGGTGAAAGTTATCTAAATTATGGGTATAGGAACTCAACCCATGTGGGCTGAGTTGCAGCAACTAGCTCAGATCTCCTCACACATTCAGCTTCTCTGATGAGCTAAACCTGTCAGGACAGCTTATTATATGGCCTTAATGTCTTCACACATTAATTAGATATAATCAATTTGGTTATATGAGGCTGGTTATTCCACAAAACGAACACTCACCTGGTGGCTCAATGAACATACTGCCCTTTCTACATCTGAATGTACGTATGACTTATAATTTTCACCATTGCGATAGAACTGGTGGAAGTTGAAGTTGAAGTACAATACTCCTGGAGGACACCAGATCAGGGGAGATTGTTCTACTGGATCAGCATTCAATCCAGTGTATAAGCTTAACATCATATTCTCATTTATTTATTTATTATTTTAAAATTGCATCTAAAAACCTGCATTCATCAAGACAATCAAATCAAAAACCCCTTCTGAGGAACCAAATATTTTGGTTAGTTGAAAATCAGAAAGCATAAAATCTGTTTATGAAGCAGATGGTGCAACACAGCCACCTCTGCTTACTTTACTGAGACTAATATTAAGAATAATATTAGGCCTCTGGCTTGAGTACACCTCTAAAATCAGTTAATATCTTATCATGAGAAAAAGGCATTCCTGGTTTCCATGGTAGCAACAATACAAGATATTCATTCACTTTTCTGCTGTCGGTATCTACCTCATTATTGTGCAAAAAATGAAAAAAGGGAGGGAAATCTAATTGCCACATCAATGAAAATTTTAATATTTATAGATCCTAAGGTTATAGCTCAGTCCACTGTAAGCAACTCTGATAAAATGGTCCCTTTCGTGTTTAAAATTTAATTTAAAACCTAACAAATATCAGAGCCAGTCACAAATTTTACTTATATATGCAGAATCCATTATTTGAACACCCACCGACTGGGATATTTTTTAATCTATTTTGACAGGCTCAGCTCTTTGGAGAGTTATTTTATCTCTTCTGATAGAAGCTGATTCCAGTGGCACTTCTCACACAACCTTAAAACAGTCAATACAAAGGACCAGCATGTCTATTCTTGTTTGACAGAGATAACATATATTCCACAGAACGCAAAAAGCTACAGACCTCCCACTTAAATCTTATTTTTTGAAGATATTTCCTCATTAAATCTACTAATGGAAAAGCAGCTGACAAAGCAAGCTGAGCGGTTACTTTCCCCTCTGAGGCCCAGAAGAGCTTAGACCCTGCACTGCTCCAAGAACCCTGTTGACTCGATCTTTTGGTTGCTGTAGCTGGACTCCAATTTACCATGGAGTATGTCTATACATTGCCCTTGTTATGATTCTTTTGTACCTTTGGTGGTTTTGATCTGTCATGTTTTGTGAGTTATGGAGCAATCAGTGGAGCTTTCTTCCACTGGCCTTACTGTCTCTGTATTTTGGTCTCTGTTAAATGCAAGCAAGTGCCTATGACTATAGGGCAATCTGAATTTGAGGATGAATACACCTTTGAACCTTGTGTTTGGGATTCCCCTCCTCATTTATGAAACTAATAGCAGTCATGAGAACCCCTAAGTCAAATCACGACAACGGTACAGGAGGAGGAGGTTTAATACATCTCCTGCACTTTCCCCTACTGGATATCTTCCAAACATCACAAGGGTGGGGACATAGTATGATGGAACCACCCTCAGAGACTGATGAAACAAGATGGTTCCCTGATTGCTCTGGGGGATTTTCCTGCTGGCATGACTGGGAGTTCTTCCAATGCCCTGGTCAGTAACCAAGTGACTCAGATAATTGAAATTATGGATTTAAAGTATCCTTTTCCCTCAAGAAGAACTCATAAGGATTCCTAGTTTATTGGGGAGCTGGGTGTAATGAAATTAGTGAGAATACATTTAGAGAAAAACTCGCCAGAAATCTGATCAAACACAGTTAAGGTTGTGCATATACCATGTAACTAAAGCACATTTAAACTACCTCACAAAAAATAATTCTGGGAACTTTAGTTTGTTAACAGCACTGGGAAGAATAAACTGCAGTTCTGAGAATTCTTCAGAGGTGACAATATGCTTCAAATGTATGGTGTGAATGCAGCCTTAGAGCTCATTTTCATATCTAACCTGTAGCAGTGAGGACAAGACTAGTCAAATATATGCTACTACCTGAGATGGACAAGCAAAGGGTACCACCATCAGATGACTGAACCCCTAGCCCCACCTCTTCCCCCGGCATGACAAGCAGCTCATCTAGTCCTTGTAGTGGCAGCAGCATGGCAGTTTAACACAGGAACTGAAGATCCCGCATGGCAAAAGATGGCTGCCACCAAAATTACCCCAAATGTAATGCCCATTGTGGCACCACATTGGGCACTGCAAGTCATCATCTGGGGCACTGTGCAAGAAAAATATGACTGCCACTGGGATCTGCCCCTGTAACCAAGACAAGCCATCAGTGAAGCAGCATTGTAGGAGAGGGACACCCAGAGGGACTGGCCTTCCAGAAAGCCACTGAAAAAGGCATTATGTTTTGTGGCTCCTCCATCACCAAAATGTTGTGAAATGACCAAGCGATATTATCTTTTACATCTATGGTATTTCTTCTACAAGTTGTGCATGAAGTCTGAGCCTTCAGAGCAAACTACTTGTTGAATTTAATCCTTCAGTTTCCTTGTTATATATAATTAAGTTGTAACATTTCAAAGGCCAATACCTTGATGTTTCTTTGTATACCTAGCTGAAGCATGTTACCATCCATATAAGGTCAAATTCTTAACTATGAAATATACAAATTACATTTTAATTAGTTGCTTCGGCGGGATGAAAGAAGGAACCCACAAAACTACAGGCAGTGTCAGTACCGAGAATAAATAGCAATGTTGTTATTGTTGCTATTTCAAAACCTTGTGGGTTTCCCCTCTCCCCCCCCCCACTTCTCTTTCTTTATAGATTACTGGAGAAAAAGTTGCAAGGATTATTATATTTGATGTAGAGAAAATAAATTCACAAACAGTAACAACAAAGAAACTCCTTTGCATCCTTAGCTGCTGACAACAGCAGCTTAGTCCCCCCTCCCCCCCCAGCACTTGAAAGTTATGAGAACATTTATCCCAAAGTACCAGAATGATGTTTTGTAAATATTTATACTTCAAAAGAAAAGAAAAAAGGGACATTTCAAGGAATATTGAAGAATAATTGGGATAAGAGGAAACAAAGTCATACCCATATCATTAAAACAAACTTGTAAAATAGATGTTCAATTCTGTATCTTCACATTGATCATTGACCCTTTGCTTCCAGGGCTTCCACTTGATTCTGTTTCTGTACTTAATGGACAGTGGAGAAACTGCAAACTTGCAATTCTCTAGATTTTGGACCATCGCATCAGCACCTGCCAGTAGTCATGCATGATGAGAGTTGAAGTCAAACAGCAGCTGGTGGACCACAAGTACCCCATCATTGGTATAGTCTGTTGAGTACTTACACAAACAGATCTGAGTTGAGAATGAGGAGTGACATAATAGGTCTGGTTTTTAAAAAGCTATTGATGGTGAAAATGCAGTTCTTAATTTGGCAACAAGATAGTGACCAAACAGAACCTGAAAGTCTAAAACCTGTTGGGAAAGATTTATTTTACATTCATTATACATCAATGAATCTTGGGGAAGAAAGAAATAAGATATGGTATATACAAATAATGATGATGTGGAAAAACAATCTGCAACTTAACTTCTTTTAAAAAATCAGGGGCGTGAAAAACTTATACTAATTTTAAACGATTATGCAACTGTACTATTATTTGTCCCCTAAAACATTCACCAATCCAAACTAATTAAGAGCTTCGCTATATTTTAGCTAAATAGCAACACATCCTAAATATTAAGGAAAGCGGAAACAAAAACTATTATATTTACCTTTACAGCGTCTATGGATTCATGGAAGAGCCGAGACATGAGTACAGTATAATCCCAAGTCTTTTGGGGGGTACAGGGACACTCACAAAGGTCTCCCTGTGCTGGCAACCACATGAAGTAATAAATATTCTACCTTTATCACACTGGTGCATCAATTAAGGCCTTGTCAGCATTTCTGTTTCTCACACAGTCTAAACAGGGGGAAAACATTTTGTTCTCAAAACAGACATTCTGGACTACTTTAGTCATGAGTCAGAATTTCTTTTTGACCCATGCTTTCTCAGTAACAGATGGTTCCCTAAGTTTTCTCTGTGGCACTGGTGTATGTGTGCTTTGGGTAAGCAATTTAAGCTGCTTCCATAGCAGAGTCCTTTAGCACTGCTAAATGGAGTATGCAGGCAACTGACTAGCTCCACTCACAACTGCGGTGCAACCAGGGTGGCTGAGTCTGAGGTTAATGAGAGAATTTGGCCCATTCACATATATTTTGTTGCTCAGCCAATTGAAGAGATATAATTTAACACCTCTTCAGTCTGGGACCATTAGTTTGATAACACCAAGTCCCAGCTGTGCCATTTGAGTATGTAAGCAGGGCTCATAGTCTGTTATTTGCCAGCTTTTTCTAAGCACTTCAACATGGCAGATGTTTGCCTCTATTATGACTAGCTTGTAGCCAGATAATTAATAGGTTTCTTTTCTCTCCACCCACACTGCTCACTCACAAGGGAAGCACCTGACATTGGAGACAGCAAGCTTCTCTTCTAAGGGTACTAAAAAGAAGGCCTAAACCCTGCTAGGGAACTAGCACATACCCCTCAACCATCCCATTTTAAGAGGGACATCCTGAAATTACAGAAACCATCCCGGCTTCTGATTGGATCTCAGAATGTCTGGCACTCTGGCATGTTTCTGCTATCTTGTGCCAGAATGCTGGACCAAAAGACACTGTTTCTTTGGTCTTGCACTCTTGCGCAAATCAGCTAACTTCTGTGAGTGCTCGGGACCAAAAAACGAGCATCCCAATTTTGTCCAGCAGGATTTTTGTGTGTATGCTAGCAGTCTCCAAAGCCTGAAGGTCTCTACATACAGCAGAGGCAGGCTAATAGCAAGGCCAACCTGCCGTGCTCTGAGCTGAACACAAGGAAGAGCAGGAAAAACAACCGTGCAAACAGGGTCACTGAAATGGCACTGACCGTTTCCCTTACTGTGCATGACGCATAGTCTGTCTGGTGGTGCTGTTAGCCCACCTTGTGGGCTGGAGGTTCGTAAAGGTCAGCCAACAAGGCTAGCATGCTCAGCAGTGTGGTAAGAGGACTCGCAAGTTCCCCATGCCTTTTCTGGGAAGGGTTATAAGTGTGGGATGGGGAAGAAGCAGAAGGAAGGGCTGCGACTACCAGGGTGGTGCTGGTGACTCAGTACCAACACACCTGGTATGCAATGAGAGTCTTGAAACACAAGCCACAGTTGCATCACTTATATGGAGCCCAGGAAGTCAGCATGGCAGGGGGCAGACAGGGCCAGCCTTACTGAGAGTGAGAGAAGGAGCATTCAGACACACCTTCTAGAAATCGGGGCTCTGCTTTTGGTGCATGGTGCCCCAAATCTCAATGCATAGTGGGCCTCTCGTTTCATGCAGTGTATGTGCAGCCAGAGGAGGCATGACAATTGTGTGTGTTGACAACAGAGGGCATGGCTCACAGGCATGGAAGTGTCAAGAGTAGGGCTATCTTGCACTGTTCCGTGAATCACTCACACTTGCTGGGGGAAGAACTGCAGCTCAAGGATGGAGCACCTGTTTTTGCATGCACAAGGTTCCAGATTCAGTCCCTGGCATCTCCAGGCAGGGCTGGGAAATACTGCTCTCTGACATCCTGGAGAGCTGCTGTCAGTCATTTAAAACAACTTTGAGCTAGATAGACCAATGGTCTGACTTGGTATAAGGTAGCTTCCTATGTTTAACATGTGGTGGCATTTAGGTGAAGCTCCCTACTTGCTTCCTGCCAAAGGCAAGACCCGAAAAAAGAACATCTGTTCTGCCTTCCTGTAGATCACAGCGCTCAGCAGAATATCTGAATCTATATAGGTTTATAGTCAATAAATTTTAATATGTACAATGTGTTGTTGTTTTAATAAAATACCACTGTGCTCATTGCTGTTTCTTTTTCTGTTAATTGGCAGAGTATATGTGTGAGGTAAGTTTCTGGAAAAAATAATAATGGAAAATACCTCAGATGCTCAGACTCACTTTAAATTTGGCATAACAAATGAGATGTTTTAGAAAGTGGAACATTCTGTTTAAGAAATAATGTGCTGTACATGCAATGCAGCAGTGTGAATGGTAGCCTGCTTCATAAATTAAATATATTCTGCCCTTGGGGTAGACCACCATTTGCTTTAATTTAATCAATTTAATTAAATGAAAAAGTGTTATAATACCCTGAGGGAAACTGTGCTTCACTTATAAAGCGTTCCATTAGAAATGTTCGAAATCTGAGCAATTTTTTGCTTGAGATGTGAAGAGCATATTTAAATATGAACAGCAACAATGAATACAATATTCCTCTCTACAGAACAAAGGGAGCTTATCTGTGTTTTGGGTCACTATGAGGATGACGTTTGCACAATAAATATACATGTGCAAGAAAAATAATCAGCTGATTATTTACAATATAATTTAGACCTCAGGCTTAGAGTAGATTAATATATTTACATGGATGGGTTTGGTTAATATGCTCATACAGTTGATATTCTCAGTAAATGCTTGGAAATTTTGATTCATTTACAGAGCCAATCTTAATCTCCTGAAACAATTCTAACTACCCTCATGTCAGATTTCTGTAGGAAGAACTACATGTTGAAACTGCCTTGTCCTCCTGGCTTAGACATTACCACCAGCTACACTTCTAGATCTGATCTTTGGGGCAAGGGGCAATGGAAGAGCACTTGAGGGGAGGGACTGCTATTTATCAAAACAACCAGAGGTGTCAAGTTGTGGCCAACATTGGGGGGGGGGCGTTGTGAGTGTGATGTTGCACACATATTTGTGTCTCTCTTGCAAACAGACCATTTTTATGCTCCTAATTATAGCACAAATTTGTCTCTTGTATCAAGCCGCATATCCTATCTGAACAAACCACCATTTGTATTCATATTTACTAGAAGTAGATTTAAATTGCAGTTATTTGCAAGACTAATTTTAGAAGCACCTCCTTAGTTCTTTTATTAATTTCTCTAGAAGAAGAAGGAAAAAAACTTTGATCATTAGGGTGCAAAAATGCTTACACTCTGTCATCACTGTATTAATTACATGCTCTGTGTGTAGCACTGCGGTCCAATCTACAGAAAGCAATTCCGTCCTTTATTTCAGCTTTCTGAATGATGCCCGTATTAGTGTAATGGGCAGCCTACTGGGATGCTAGTAGCCTTCCTGCTGGTTTTCTTTTTGTGGCTAAATCATTTATTTTATACAATTTGCGTGATTCTTTTCTATCTTAAGCCTCTCCATTGCTCTGGAAAGGGATTTTCACACTGGAGGAAATTTTGCAAGATAACATAATTAAATGCAGATCCATTTAATTTCACATCTTACATATCAATTATCTTTCACCATTTGCAATGAATTTTTGAGCAAAGCAGCAAATGTCATCCTATTCCCTTCATTCAGGTAGAAATGAAGCTTTGGATTTTTATTTGTATGCCCCCATAACAATTTCCTGATTGACCACAAAAGATGCATACAGTACATGTTGAATTTGATAGCATTGTGGTTCCTGTCCCAGTCAGTTCAGCAACACTTACACCTTAAAATTAAGTCCAGGGTTGCTGCCCTCTAGATGGTTTTATGATCTACTGTTCAAGAACATAGACATTTAGGGTATCTAGAAATTATTGACATGACTGGAACATGCATGTATCTAGTCTCAGAAGCGGAGGAAGCCACCAGGCGCCTGGGGCGATGTGCCCAGGGGTGGGGTGAGCCACCCATAGGGGCAGGGCAAGCCACCCATGGGGCAGGGCACATTGTGAGACCTCCGGAATCTGCCTGCCTCCTCCCACTCAGCCGCCCTACAGCTGGGGGCGGGAAGCAGTGGGTGAACAGTTTGGGCAGTGTGGAGCCTCCATGCGCCCAAGCCACTGCATCTCTCTCAGGCCCCGCAGTGAGTGCCATCCAGCATTTTGTCACTCCCCTCAGTAGTGACACCCAGGGCAGACCACACCCACCACACCCCTTCCTCCGCCCCTGTCCAGTCTGTAAGAACATAATTGAAGCTGCCCATTCATAGAATCATAGAATTGGAAGGGACCCTGAGGATCATCTTGTCCAACCCCCTATAATGCAGGAATATGCAGCTGTCCTATACAGAGTTTGAATCTGCAACCTTGGCATTATCAGCACCATGTTTTAACCAACTGAGCTATTGATAAGGGTGAAGTACTTCTTCCTTTGGCTACTACCTTAATTTCATTCTCTTAAGGTCACCCTGGTACCAGAACCAGATAACTCTTGGGGCACAGTATCAGTTAAGAATTATTAATTGTTAACAATTATTATGTGGCAGAATCTAATCCTTGGGGGATTTTTAGCTGTTGGCCTCACGAACTTGTACCTGTGGAAGTTTCAACACCAGATCCAAAAGTACTAATTCAGTGAAGGGTAGAATTGGGGCAAGATAATCATAACAGTTGGATGTTACACATATTTCATTACGGCCTTGTGAGTTAAGCTGCTTGGGTTGAACATGGGCAGTTGTTTCCCATAGATTAATAGAGAAAGGAACATATCAAGAAAGTCAGAATTATCATACATACACTTCATCAATTCATCACTAGTTTAAGAGGTTATGCCACTACATAGCGATAAAGTGGTGACATTTTTCTAACCCGTCAGAGTGAACATAACTGTTTAACACCACTTTTCATTCTAGAGCTTTAACTTGTGATTTAAAAGAGTTTAGTCAACTGTGCATAAAACAGAATGATAGTCATATTTTACTGTGCATTCTCCCCTTTTTGCTTTATTAGCTGGCTAAAATATACAGTATGACACTGTTGTTTATACCCCATCCCCCTCATGGAATGCTGCTATAACTGGATCATAAAGCATGGTCCTCAATCATGGCAACATGTTAAATTGCTAACATCATGAGAATAAAGAAGATAGATAAACAAATAGGCCATATGTACTCAATGAAACCAAACAGGACAGTTTCACTTGTTTCAAATTGTTGTTGTTTAACAAAGGTTATTGAGCTGCTTCTTCAACTAGTCATTTCTTCTATAACATCCATGATTGGCCTGTGCCACTATGGATCACTGTAATCCCTTCCATGCAGTGGGACACAGGCAAGGGTTTCTGGATTTCCCCCTGTCTACTGACCACTGCACATATAAAGGAATATATGTAGCGAAATATCATTTGTTCAACTGACCAAATAGTAGTCTTTCCACCTGCCTAACTGCTTTTGCTCCCCATTAACCTACTCAGGTATGGGATTAGGTTCAGAGACATTGGGTGGTATTCAACCAAGTTTTACTCAAAGCAGACTATAGAAATGAATGAACCTAACGTAGCAAATACTGTACATTTTTCATCTGTCATCAGTCCTAGCCTCCCATGAGTATACATTTGCATGGATAAACATGGCAAGTGAGCCATTGCGTACAAACAATGATAGTATATTGCCAGCAGTAATATCTATGATGGTGGTGTCTAAAACAAATGCTTCTCATCAAAAATTGCTACTGTCCATATATATGATGTGTCTAAGGGTTGTTTTAATGAAATAGACTTTTGATGTTAATAAAATGAGAAGCCACACTTGTCATGAGTAGTTTTCAACAACAAAAAATTATTACAAAAATAATAATAAAATAGTAAAATAGTCCAAATGCATACTATTCAGTTCAGGCTATTCATTTTACACCTTTTGCCAAATTAGGCTTGAAGGCTCAAAATGACTGAAAAAGATCTATAATGTACTGAAATATTTTTTTGGGTGCACACTGTGCAGAATCTGTAGGCATGTAAAGGGTGGAAACTCTAGATTTTTAGATTTCATTTATCAAAATAATAATTTATAGAGGCCATTGTATGGTCTGCCTTCTTTTTATCATGCAACAAAATTTAGTCTGCTATTTGACAGTGATTGATAATATCGTTATTAAAGTTATATTTCTGGCATAATCCCCCCAATCATCTGTCACCTCAGTTCTTCCAAAATGTGTGGTTTTTAAAGGGATGATTTGGTCCTTGAGAGATTATGCTAAAGTAGATTAAGATAAGATACATAGTATAATTCCATAGTAAAAGATTTAGTCATGGTGGCTGACAGAAATTAGTAGAATAACGCTTTAGTTGTGAAAGGGAGGGGGCAAATATATATAGCACTCAAATGTGAGCAGCAAGATGGTGAAGAGATTACCAAATGCAAAATGCTCTACGAGAAAGAAAAGTTAGAGATATGAAAATGAAAGATAACTTGACTCTGTGACAATACCTGCATCCACAAATCCACAGAAACAGCAAAGTTGAAGTATTAATTCTTTTCTCAAATGTTTCAACTAAACACAAATGCCATTGTTATCATTATCTCCTTCAAGCAGAGATCCAAAGTAAACTTCATCAACTCAGTCACTGCAATCTGGTTCATGTCACATTGCGATGCATATGAAACTATTCTTCAAACAGGTACATGTTAGCACTGGCCAACACCGTTTACAATGCAGGACAGCAGTTCCAGAGTTTACCCTGGTGCTGGCTTTCCAGTCTTCCACTTGTATGGTAAGTTCCTCTGCCATCCTCTATCCTCAGACACCTGGAATGAGAATGTGCAGAAACTAGGACAGGGAGTTTTTCCAGGCAGCGTTTTGGTAATTACCATGGAGAATGTGCTGCTGCAGGGAGTCACGACAAGGTAGATGCTACTACACCCTTTTAAACACAGAAAATGATGTAGCATAGCTCATTTACATCTGCTGTGTTTTTAGAGCCATACAGATGACACAAAAGGAAAGCCTGAAAAGGAAGTTGTTAACCCACCATGGAGCCTTCATACATGGAGCCTTCATACATCTTTGAGCCTATAAAACTATGAAGCGCATGTACTGTATACTTGCTCGTCATTACAGAGACAAACTTCATGTCACATCTCACATGAAAATATATGTAACAAAGCCTCATTGTTTTAAATAAACAACAACTTTAGATGGCTACAATTTTGATTGACAGAAGCTGCTTTTCCTAGCTGGACTAGGTTACCTGAAAGATTGCCTGCCGTTGTAGAGGCATCTAAGACAAATCTGATAATCTGGGGGGGGGGGACACTCATGAAATTGCACCCTACAGAATATCACACAGCAGAGACCCCCAAATGGGCAATTTCCACCATTGTCCCTGCACTGTGAGATGCTGATACCTCTGCCATATGTGAAGCATCATTCATCAGTTGCTTCAGATGTCTTGCAAACAAGTATCCTTTTGCCCAGGCTTTGATTAATAAAATTGGACCTTGTTACTACTGAATTCTCTTTTTTTATCTTATGTTTACATAATACAACTTAGTAGTTTTGTGGTTACTGTGTTTTAACCATTTTAGTGATACTATTTTATAGGTTTCGTATTGTATTTTTGCATACAGCTCAAAGATTTTTAAATATTACACATATTAGAACTTCATTGCATGCATCTGCATTCAATATGCTGTTTCCACCATAGCATTCTTCCTTGTGCCTTGAATGCGAAGAAGATGGTGATGAGGCTACTGTACTGTGGCATGTTACAATTGTCTGCCCAAATATCACTAAGCAGCTTGAACATTCTTGGCTTTCTTCTATCCAGGATTCCCGGATGTTGCTGACACCACCCATCCAGCGCCCTACACATAAGGAAGTTTGTGCAAGCATGATTCCCTTTTCTTGTTCTCCCAGGATCTTCAGCTCCCTGCTTCAGCCTCTTAGGCCATGGTCATCTTCTCTGAAGATCCGATAATGAAATAAATGCAAAGATCAAAGAAAGGCCTTCTTTTATTTCCTGGGAGTGGACTCAAGCAAAGTCCAAAAACTCCATTGGGCTCACCCCTGGCCAGCCCCATAGCCTGCCCACAATTGGCCAATATGTGGGCTGGCTTGGATCCACAAACACCAGGCAAAGATGCAGGCTGCTAAGCCTACCTGCTGACTTGGGAATGTTCCCAAACAGGCCATTGTTGCTGGATCACGCTGCGCAAGGCAGTGCCAGCCTGCAAAGGTGCCACACCAGAAAGGGTGAGCGTACTTCTCTTCAGTCATCAGTCCCACATAAATTTCAAACAGGCCCTTCGATATGTCAGAAAAATGGATTCATCAATATGAAGAGGCTAGCTTATGAAAACACTATGGGGGAGGTTTTTTTCTGGCTATTTCATGCTTTAAATGGATCACTGAAAGTTCTTCATATCTTTATATAGAATATCATTTTGTACCAGGAACATCTTTTGAGTCCTTTTCACCTTTATCGTAGCCTTTAGAAATAAGTATTAATCTCTAAATCAGCAGGGGATCTATTCTCTAGAGGTTGTACATCAGTTTTGTTGTAACAGTTTGTCTTCTGCCGAATGGAGAATGACCTTGTGAAGGAGAAATAAAATGTATCCCTTAAAATAAATGTAAGAGTGGTATTGTGTTTGAAAATAACTGCAGGGAAATATCATTTTCATGTGTATGTGTATGTGTATGTAGGCACAACTCTAAGCAATATTTTAGATTTGAGCTATCTAATTTGTCATGTTTGTTTTTTGCTCTGTTCAACTGCCTTCATATACACGCATGAGGGAAGCTTGTCTGGCTCCAACGTTGCTATCTTTCCATTGCAACAAAGAGGTATTTGTTTTCCCAAGCATTTGGATTGGCCTCGCTTCTGGTGACTGTTGGATGTTTATTCTTGCACTGGGTGGGTGGATTATTTCATGTTTTTAGATAATTGTTGTACACCTTAATTAGGTGTATCATTAGGCTATCAGCATGAATCAACCATGTTATATACCATGTAGTTGTAGCTAATGTGATACCCTCCAGATCTCGAACTTCAATTTACATCAGACCCATTGATATGGCCAATGGTCAGGGTTGATGGGAATTGTAGCTCAACCTTTGAAGAGCACCAGGTTGGATATACTTGCACTGGTGCAATGGCCACCAAGTGGTGATGATTTGTATGTAAAATATGCTAAATTGCATAATGAGCAGGAGTTTGTCACCTCCCTTGTCCCCACTCAGCCTGCAGTTCCTGGTCAACATCGCTGCACAGAGATCAGAGCACCCAAAATGGCCCCTGTTCTCTTGTGGGAGAAAACAGAATCTCCCATTTTTCCTGGGATACTTGTGGGCTATGCATCATGCGAGCTGGACAAGCTCATGTTTTGTGATTGCCATGTGGCTTCGCATTTGAATCAAGTGGCCAAATCATTATGTAACTGATGATGGATAACATAGCCCCCCCTTTTCACATCATTCTGTGACCTTTTAAGCAGAGCTTGGTAGCTTAAGGATTCCCCTGCTGTGCAGCAACAGTCACTTTAGAAAAAGTATGGAGAATCACCACATAGATTGTGTGCTTGTAGGCACTTAATAAGTGAAGCAGCCCAATGGGACCACATGTCACCGGTGCTCCAGAAAGTGCTGCACTGGCTGCCAGTGAGCTACAGGGACCAATTCAAGGTGTGAGTATTAGTATATAAAATCCTAAATAGCTTGGGACCAGAGTATCTAAAATAGCATCCTCCTACTGTTCCTGGCAACCTTGAAATCACTGTTTTTAGAATGCTTTTTAAAATGTTTCAGTTGTTGATGTGTTTGCTGCCCTGGACTCCTTTGGCAGGAAGGACAATATATACATAATAATAATAGTTATAGCAGCAGTAGCAGCAATTAGAATGATGATTTAGTTTTAGTCTAACTTGCTTGATGCAATGTTGTTTTTGAAGAAACCATGTGCTTTGCAGGGCTCCCGATGCCTTGTAAAGCTTAAGAAGCTCAATTAATGGTCCTGAGTTCCCATAGTCTATGCTTTA
Organism: Podarcis erhardii; assembly: GCF_964252035.2. Taxonomy (NCBI): domain Eukaryota; kingdom Metazoa; phylum Chordata; class Lepidosauria; order Squamata; family Lacertidae; genus Podarcis; species Podarcis erhardii. Next base: position 49,700,122 of record NC_138508.1, on the reverse strand, counting down.
TACATACAGTGGTACCTCTGGTTAAGAACCTAATTTGTTCTGGAGGTCCGTTCTTAACCTGAAACTGTTCTTATCCTGAGGTACCACTTTAGCTAATGGGGCCTCCCGCTGCTGCCGCGCTGCCACCGCGTGATTTCTGTTCTCATCCTGAAGCAAAGTTCTTAACCTGAAGTACTATTTCTGGGTTAGCGGAGTCTGTAACCTGAAGCATCTGTAACCCGAGGTACCACTGTATTTTTATTTATTTGTGATCCATATGTAACAGGTCTGGACATTTGTACAGAAAGGGCAACTTGTTGTTGCTGTGTGCTGTCCTGAACTATCAGAGAAAAGTATGAATAATCAGGATGATGATAGTAATTATGATGATGATTAATAATAATAATCAGGCAGAAACAGCTAGCTCTTTGCAGTTCCTTTAAAAGCAAGCATCTGCCGTCCTGGTTTAATTGGCACCAGTCAGGGTCAAATAGTTTGTGCTATTCCAAAACTTTTTTCCTTTATGGATTACTTTTTAGCAAACTATCTGAAAGTCTTGCTTAATTGATAATACAGATTTGTACCGTAACCCACTACTATACCTACCTCTGGTGTATTGTCACAATACTGTTCCAGTTAAACTGATGGAAGTTTTAATTAAATATTAAGTTAATGGGACATTTGCTACTCCATTTTGTGACTGGCCCACACAATGCAATGATCAGTTTTGAATTTCAGAGAGAGGATATTTATAGTGTCTTCAGTCTGAGACTAACTTCTCAGGAAGTTACCAACTCCAAGTTCTGTTTGCTGTACAAGTTTTTCTATTTATCCTCAAGTGTCAGAGCAGAGAAATGTGGAAATACGTTTCAAGGTTGGGCTGTCCAGATAATATTTTACTTTTTGCTTGCCTCTAATGCTACACGTGGATGCATTTCTCAGCATGGAAAGAAACGGATGGTACAGGAGATATTCTGGCCCTTTCTTTTCTGCAGCTGTGCCTGCCGTGAATTTCCTGCCAAAAGAGTTCCTCTGAGCTACACACTTTCAAGCCCACACTCTGATGCATCCCTACAACTTTGATGTTGGTTGAACTTATCGCTTATGTTACCATAGTAACTACAGTCCAAGTATCAGGCATCTGGCCGCTTCCCTGCTACATAAAATTCACTGACCTAGGAACTTTCTGAAGTATGCTTCCTCAGCTTAGTTTCTGACTTGGCATTGTTCTTGTAATTATTTTAATTATCAATTTCGGCAATAAAGCATTTCCAACTGGTTGCATCATTTTCTTCTCTGCACTTTTATTGTTCTATTGCACAATCCTATAAAGAGGTCCTATTGAGCCCTGACTGAACAATCCCAAAGTCCATCTCATTCATCACAGTGTGTCCAAAAATGACCAATCAGGTAACTCTGGAAAGCCCATAAGCAGGGTACAAGGGCAGCAGTTGTCACTTTTTGTTTGTTTGTTTGCTGCCTTTGAACTTGACAGTTTGGTTTAGGAATTAGGGGAGCAATCTATATATTTCCTATGCCAGACATTTTCAATATTTACATTCATGATTCCATTCTATTGATAGTTGACTATTTTACATATGTGAATTAAAAAAGGTGAAAATCCCCCCAAACTATCATTTCAATATAAATTTAAATGTGTATTTTCCTCTCAAAATATTTGCATGCATGAATCGTGCATTTTATTATTTTAAATACACCTTTATAGCGAGAAGTGGAATATAATGGGAGGGAGGCATTTTATAGCCCAGACTAAATTCCAATTTATCTCAGGGCAGTAAAATTTCCCAAAACAGCCTTATGAGGTGGGTCAGAACCAGAGGCATAGGAAGGTCAGGTGGAATGTGGATTATGGGCTTCCGATAACAAGGAGGCGACTGTGGACATACACTTAAATCTACAGGATGGATTGTGTTTTGGCTCCACTGATTTGAAATTTCAGCCTTCACAAGATATGTAAACAGCCATGTAAATGGGTTTTTTCTTGGAGGAGGGTCACAATATTAACTGATATGCATGAAATTTCAGATATAGCTCTATAATCCCTAGATAAGACCTCTGAAGCAGGCATTTTTTTAAAAAAAGTTTTTTATGAGCTGCCCTAGTAGGGCAGTAATTGTTCCTTTTTGACACCCCCCTTCATGATGGAAGCAAGATGGCAGCAGTAGCATTTATTTTGGTGGCTGCCTCAACCTTCTAATGTTGGAAACAAGTCAAATATAATTTGTATCACAGGAAACCGGTGTACTACTTTTGGGAATAAAAGGTATTGCTTAATTTTAATTCTCATCCTTATCTGAAAGACAAGCATCTTTTAGCTTCAGATGCAGTGGAATGGATCAAACTGGACTTCTGCTTGTCCAATATCAATAGGGATGTTGGAGAATGCCAAATGAAATGGAAAAGAGGCAGAAAATTCCTGCAGATAGCATGTTTAGGGACGTTTTTAATGTTTGACGTTTTATTGTGCTTTTAATATTCTGTTGGGAGCTGCCCAGAGTGGCTGGGGAAACCCAGCCACATGGGCGGGGTATAAATAAATGGTGGTGGTGGTGGTGGTGGTGGTGGTGATGGTGATGGTGATGGTGATGGTGATGGTGATGATGTTAGTTTGTGGTCAGGAATGGAAATCAGTTGAGCCAATGAGACCAGTATTCATTCACATCCCTTTTTAATGTCTGCAAATGATAACTAATAACTTTTTTGCATTGTTTTGAAGTTTTGTTTACTTTGAAATAGTGACCACTGAGACAAATAAGGCACTATTCTGTGGAAACAGAAGCACAACAGCATGGAAATAGCACTGATTGTGATAAAAAACAACAGGTTGGAATGCAAATATCTGCTTTCTTACAATCCTACTCCTCAATGAGAAGGCCACTCAACACTTATTGAAAGCACTGGCTTTTCTGACCTAAGAACAAATTAATGTGCACTTGGGACTTACATTAATTTTTTTTAAAGCAGAATATAGTTTTCATGATTTAAATAATTCTTAAATAGGGGTTTTGCTTCTTCCCATTGTTTTATAATAATTTCCACTGCATCTTTAGAGCTGACTGCCATCATAAAATTTCTGTCTATAAGCTTGGTGCTTTTGTATGTCTTTATTAATTACTTCCTTCAAGATCTATATCAGACTCTTCCATTTCAGATAGTTTAAATAATTATTCATTATAATTACTTTGTAATGCCTTGGAGCTTTCAACATCAATTATCCACATACTGCATTTATAACAAGATGTGAGATATGCCATTTAAGGCAGTGGCATTTAAGGCACTAGCAATTATTCATTCTTGGAATCTTACCTTCTAAACAAGAGAATAGAACTAATTTATTGACCTTAAAATTATACTTCTTATTGATATTTAAATCTGTTGTAAACATGTTTGCCCACTACTTCATATTATTAAGACATCAGTTTATTTGCTATCTCTATACACCGGGGGTGGATGGGTGGACCTCAGACTAAATGTGGATCTCTAGACATCTACCTGGGCTCTGGGACTTTTCCGAGGCAATTCACCTCCCCAGGCCACAACTCTTTTCCCCAGGGCACACTGCTCATCAGACATAGTTCATGCTGTGATAAGGCCTATGAACAGTTCTGGTCACATCACCTAAGTAAGGATATTGTAGAGCTGGAAAAGGTTCAGAGAAGAGCAACCCAAGTGAACAAGGGTATGAAGCGACTCATCAGTGAAGAAAGGTTGCAGCATTTGGGACATTTTAGTTTAGAGACAAGGCAAGTAAGAGGTGACATGTTAGAGGTTTACATAATTATGCATGGCATGGAGGAAGTGGATTTAAAACGTTTTTCACATGGACTTGTGAATTCTGCCTTCTTCCCATTCCTAGATTTAGGACATTTCCAGGCTTTTGCAATTTGACAGTGGGATTCAATCGCTTACCAACAATTTCAGGTTGATACCAGTCATTGATCATAATAAACTAATTCAGGTTGCGCACTTTAAGCTGCTTTAGAGCTTCTGCACAACAAACCTGCTTCCCCCAAATATTATACAGTGGTACCTTGGGTTACATACGTTTCAGGTTTCATACGCTTCAGGTTACATACTCCGCTAACCCAGAAATTGTACCTCAGGTTAAGAACTTTGCCTCAGGATGAGAACAGAAATTGTGCTCCGGCAGCACGGCGGCAGCGGGAGGCCCCATTAGCTAAACAGTTTCAGGTTAAGAACGGACCTCCGGTATGTAACCAGAGGTACCACTGTACTTTTGTGATAAGGAAAGTGATGGGGAAACAGAGTGGGAAAAATTGGATCACGCTTTGATGTAGTGTCATCTAACCTTGCAAACAAATCAGTATGAATGCTGAAGACCCAGGTCACCTGGTCACAGTGACAGATGACTTGGTCACAGGTCACCCTAAGATGTATATCATATACATCACTATTTGAGTAAAAAAAACAAAAAAAAACTATGAGGAAGAGTTACCACATATGCTAAGAAAATGCAAGCTTTATGTGAGCAGTCGACATTGCTGTATCTAAGGCAATTGATTTTTGCATCAAAGAGCTAGAAGTGTTTATGGCAGAGGCAGAAACATTCACATAGCTTTTATCTTCCTTTGCACAAATACTCTGAATTTCTAATGCGGCACTAATAAAATTAATATATTATAGGTATAGCTCACACTCATCTGAATTCTAAAGCTTACTCTACACTATTCCAAATATTAAATTTAAGCTACTATTTTCCCTATTAAAAATTCATTGGAAATGAAATATGGGATTTACGTTTGCATCAGCAGACATAGGTAATAGGACCAATTACACACTGTAATCTATTTTTGCTAGATAAAAATGACTAATATTGTGCTTCAGAATTTAGAAAATCCCAAAGCACAATATTTTCATTTATGAAAGCCAGTATCCCTATGAATGCCAGAATGTTTTGATAAGTACAGTAAAGTAGTGCAAGTGTTCAGAAAAACAATATGAATCAATGACACTAAGGAACATCTTTCCAGCTCACATTGAAGTGTATCATAATAGTAGTAATATAATACAATATTTATTTATATAGGGAAGATACAGCTTATAATTAAGGCTGTAATCCTAACCAGAGTTGCCTGGGAGGAAGTCCCTCTAAATTCAGTAAGATGTTCCCAAGTAAACATTGTTCTCTAATTCTATAATCCTATACCTATTCACCTGAGAGTAAACCCTGTTGAACTCAATGGAGCTTACTTTTTAATAGGCATGTACAGAATTGTCCTGTCAATTAACTTGCTACATGAAGGAATGTTTTATCTGTCTGAACCCTGATTTCTCACTGGTTAATGACAGTGTGAATAATTTGTGTACAGGGCATACAATTATGGGATTATGCTGGATAATTTCCCGACTGGTTATTAATCTCTGTTTATATTTACATTGTAAAATTTGCACTGACACTAAGCCAGATTTGTTACTTAGGTAGACATAAACGGATCAGATATAAGTGATTTACTTCATAATGAGATTGATCAACTTTCAAATAAATGTGTTTAGAATTTGGGGTTATAGTGCCATTGATTTTAGTGCAACTGATAGTCAGATTTTCAACCCACTCTTCTGCATTTTCACTGAGAAGTATGCCCCACAATCTATGGGTGTCTAGTTAGAAGGAAATCACAATGAGGCTTCAGTATCATGCTCCATTAAAGAGAGACAAGAAACCTATAGGACTTCCAGATGTTACTGGATTCCAAAGTCCCATCATCCCTGTCCATTGACCATGCCAGCTGGAGTTGATGGCAGTTTGGAGTCCAATGACATCTGGAGAGCAACAAGAAAGTGTGTTTAGGACTGCAGGCTTAGTGTAGCTAAAAATAGATTAGGAGCACAATCCTAAAAACACTTACCAAGGGATAAACCCCACTGAAGACAATGGGAGTTCATTTCACACATAGAATATTACAATACAAAGAACCACAGCATAAATTACACACCCAATGAAGGGGGGAAACTCCTTCAGTGAGAATGAATGGTACTCTACCAGAGTCCCCATAATAATATGCTTCAGTACACTCACATAATTGCATAATTGCATAGGGGTGCCATTTGGTCCTCACTGTGTGATGTGAACCTGATGCACAGAGTTCTGCTGGGATAATTGCAAAGGCAGTGCAATTATCCCAGAAAAGCAGACATTTTGCAGAAGTGCCATCCAGATTGGGGGGGGGGGAGAGTTATTGGGAAAAAGAAATATTTTTATTTCTGTGTTTAGAATAACACAACATTTGCAGAAGAACAAACCTGGTGCACTTTAAGTGATTGACCCTATATCTGTAGCTGCTCAGATCTCCATTGTTCATTTGTCTGTTGTCTTGTTTTCCATCTATTTGTTTCATCCACCCACTGCCTTTCGATATAACTTTGCAAAGAATGCTGATAGAATTATGTGCTCTTTGAAATAGATTGCTTGCCTCTTTGGAAAGAAATCAGAGCTTAAATCAGGCTCTTTCTGCATTCGTATCCGATGAATAAATCACATCCCTTCTCAGCTGTTGAATATATATATTTTTAAGGTGACAGCATAGGTTATTTGGGGGGGGGGGCGGAAAGAGCATCTGCCCCTTCCACACACCCCACCAAAAAAGGCTGCAGAGAACTTATATTGTAAGCGAGCACAGTGAGACTGCTCCCTCTTTCCTTCTTTACTGCTTATGTGGTACACAAGGTACATTGGAAGCCTTAAGATTTCATAGAATCATAGAACTGTAGGGTTGGAAGGGTTATGTAGATCGACCCTCTGCAATGCAGGAATCACAGCTAAAGAATCCCTGATAGATGGCCATCCAACCTCTGTTTAAAAACCTCAAATGAAGGAGAGTCCACTACCTTCTGAGGTAGTCCATTTCACTATCAAACAACTCTTACGGTCAGAAACTTCTTCCTAATGTTTAGTGGGAATCTCCTTTCTTATAATTTGGTTTGGGTCCCATGCTTTGGGGAAATTCTGTTAAACTGAAAGGCATTTTTCTTCTCTTGTGGCCTTTCCACACTTACCAGTAATAGTGGCATAGCTACTCTATTATTATTATTATTTATTATTACTTCATGCTGTGATTTGACATCATCATTATTAAGCTAGTATTCGGGGGGGGGGTCTACTAAGAAAACATGCATTTTCTAATTCTAAGAAATCTAATTTCTGCGAAAAATCCAGACTGGATCCTCAATGTTTTCACTTGTGTTGCATGTATTGAAGCAACATTTTGCTTTCTGTGTGGAGCAGGTGGGAGATGCTGACTGTGGTTTTGGGAGACATTTGTAGTATACCACATCCCTTTGATCAGTCCAAGCTGTCAGTTTGTCAACTCAGTTCAGAAGAGAGATATGCCAGATAGAGACAATGGTAATGAGTTGAAGTACAGCCCATGACAGCAATCATTGGCTGCAGACAACATATAATCATCATAACCAGTTTTACCATAGCTCAGGCAGACATGTAGTTCCTATACTCCTATACACCTACAAGATTATAATTCTGGAATACTAGGCATTAAATAACATCTTAAAAGCTGCAAAAGGGTTATCTCATGACTCTGAAATTTACTGGCTGGGGGAACATGAGGGTGTGTAAAAGTCATTGGACTTCTCTCAGTTAGAGCAAACCCACCATTAGTGTGGAAAGCAGTACTTTTCTTCTAGAAAAAAGGTGTCGGTACTGTGTACCCTTGAGTACCGCCATAAAACAAAAACACTGGTGGAAAGGACAACCCAGCACTCACTCTCTAAACAGTGACATGTAACCAAAGGTGCATATAATCACCTACAAATTGTTGGACCAAACAGCAACCGTTCTGCTATAAATGATAAGTGTGGAAAGACCCTTCAACTGCGGGATTTTTGACCAGGCATTGTCCTCGATTACACCAACTTTGTGGAATATCTGAACACCCAGTTACTTTTCCGTTTATACTAAATTCATACCAGACTTTCTCATTGATAAATTTAGTAGTGGCCAGTTTGGTAGTGCTCACACCAACATCACTGCAGCTTATCTAGCCAGGGCTGGGGCAAGCTGGTGACAAGGTTGGGCTTCATGGATGCACTGTCAGAGACAATACGGTGCTCCTGCTGAACATCTGCACAGCCCCAACCTCACCATCACTTTATCCTGTTCCAGCCCCTTCCAAGTAAGTTGCAACAGTGCTGTTGCCAGGAGACAGTTCCACCCCAGCACACTGGCTGTTCTTGCCTATATATGATTTGCTTCTTACTCCCGAGATCAAACACATGACACCATTCCTGTGTTGCCCATGATAGCTGGGGCTGAACAAAGATGGAATCCAACTGCCATCTGAAGGGCCAAAGGTTCCAAATCCCTGCATTACTGAATGTAAAGTACTGCTACTTTCTAGAGAGCTTGTGACCCACACTTGTAATACATCTGGACATTGGAATGCACTTCTCGACTTCTCAACTATATTTAGTTTCCAGGAAACTAAGAAGAAAGGCTGAAAACCCCTAAAGGAAGATCAAGTCAAAATGTGAAAACTAAAATCCTGACAATTGTGTGTGTGTGAAAATGAAATTTGGAACCGACACCTAATCCAGTTCATTCAAGAAAAAGTACATTACAGTGGTCCCTCGGGTTACAGACGCTTCAGGTTACAGACGCCGCTAACCCAGAAATCATACCTTGGGTTAAGAACTTTGCTTCAGGATGAGAACAGAAATCGTGCAGCGACAGTGCAGCGACAGTGCAGCGGCAGCAGGAGGCCCCATTAGCTAAAGTGGTACCTCATGTTAAGAACAGTTTCAGGTTAAGAATGGACCTCCAGAACGAATTAAGTTCTTAACCCAAGATACCACTGTATTGCACATGATGTGCTTCTATGGAGCAAATAACACTGAAAAAATTGTCTACTTATGATCCCAGGTGGCTTTGTATTTTCATCATTTGCCCATATGCAAAAGGACTGCAAGTATCTCACTGACACTACATTCAAAATTTTGTCTGCATAATCATTTCAGATTGCTTGTTTAATATTATTTCATTGCATTGCCTTGTGGAAGACTGGGTCCTGCCTCACCATGTGTTGCTTTATGCTTCACTGTGGATGATATATTTGCACTTCAAAATAAATGTTGTGTACATAAGAGCTGGAACATTTGTGGGGAAAGCACTGCAAATGTGTTTTACCCAAGCTGTTTTTGAAATTCATCTCTTCCACTTGCTGCACTTAACTCTGAAGCTCATCTAGTTGACTGGTGACAAGTTCTACATGACGCTGACTCTGTCATTTACTGTAAAGGATATTTCAGAATGTTCCTGTCTGGAAGAAGTGAACAGAGTTCCATATCAATGAACATCAGAATTGCCTTGATGGATCACACCATGTAGAACACTTTCACTTTCCAGTAGTGGCCAGCCAGTAAAGAAGACATCTTTGTGTGCACAAAAGGAGGACATTAAAGAGATGGTCTTCCTTTGTTGTTTGTCCCCAGTGTTTCCTAGTGATGTATACGGCCTTTGATCATGGAAGCTCATTTTTGCTTTCATGGCTAATAAATATTTGCATCATTCCATCAAATCTTCTCCAGTAGAAATATTGTGCCCAAGCTGTAGTGGTTTTATACACATTTACCACACTATTGCTAATGTAATTAAATAATGCACCTTTTACAATGCTACAAAAATGAAAGGAGTTAAATAATTACCATACTGAGGCGAAATTTGGTATTTGATAATCTGTTGTTAATGCTAAGATAGGGAGAATGAAAACTTCCCCGTTTTGGAAAACTTCATCCCATTATAAGCCAAGCCCATTTTCCTCTGAATATCAGTCCAAGTCATAATAGGGGTTGCCTCCACCACTACCATTAGCTTCTTCAGCTATTATACCCTCAGCATCCAGTACATCGTACATACCATTAAGGATAACCAGTGGAGATGTCATGATAAATAATGTGAAAAGCCTTGCCAGCCTTCTAACTGGATAAGATAAGTGTTGGGCTGCTTCTAAGGAAATGGGGGCAATTTGCAAGCCCCCAGCTGGTTCCAGCCCACCGGCCGGTAGCCAGGCGATCTCCGGTCCTTGGCTCAGCATGAAACAGCGACCTGCAGCTTCAGAAGCCTTCAGAAGCTGGAGCACACTCTAATCAGCAGAGTAAATAGCACTGCACAGACAGAAGTGGCAGGAGACGGCTGTGAGAGCATTGTACAGGCAGTTTATTCAGTGTATATCAGGACAAAGGAAAAACATGTCTTCTCCCTTCGTGTCCAAGAGCAAGCAGCAAAAGCAATAGCTATACACACAATGGAAGTTCCCAGCAAGCTGTGCTGGAGTGTAAACAGACATGTGACATACAACAATTCCACACGTCTGGTAAGGTGGAACAGAACATCAATATGCTAACAATAAGAACATAAGAACAAAAGGCCTGAGTCAGGCCAATGGCCCATCTAGTCCAGCATCCTATTCTCCCAGAGGCCAACCAGATACCTGTGAGAAGCCCATAAGCAGGAGCTGAGTGCAACAGCAAACTGCCTACTTGCAAATGGTATTCAGCTTCCTCCAAGAATGTCTGCAACTACACCACCATAATCCTCTTGCCCCAAAATGATATATCTGTGACTAGGTGGTTGTTGTTAAATACTATCAGGTGCAAGGTATTGCTGTTTTTCAGGGATGGTCATAGCACCACTTTCTTCAAGGTGGCAGGCACCATAATGCAAAAATGTGGTAATACACCCTTGGCACCACCCAATCTCTCCACACAGCTCTAATCATTTTATCAGAGATGCCTTACTCTAACCACCCAAAGGAAATTGGAATCATATATATATGGAGGCTAGGACACATGCATTTCTTAAAGCCTTTTCTTCCATAACTGTTAAAAAAGCACAACTACTGGGCTGTACATATAACATTTAAAAATCCATCCTGCGGGCACAAGCTGTTTATATTTAAACATTTTGAATCAGAACTGAAAACTCTCATCAACTGCTGAAAGAATAATTATTGGAATAGTGAAAGCTTAACTGGGGGTGGAGGGATCTGACTTAAATTCCTGCACACTACATGATAAAAATATAAATAAAAAATGAAGCATGTGGGTGACAGGTTCTGCTATTACAGGAAAATGTGCAAGAAAGCATAGAAGTCTGAACAATCGACCTCCTTGGAAGAGGATAATATGCTACTTATTTTAATTTTGTATTTTGATGTTTGCCACAATTCACCTTGAACAATTCAGCTGCTGTTTTTCTCTTTAAAATATGCTTTTATTTTAAATCCAAAAACCCTCATCTGGCATTTAGGAAGGCTTTGTAACAAAACTCCCTTTCTGTAATCAGTCAACTTAGAAAGGTATTCCTAATTAATCAAGCAGCTTTTGCCTTGGCCTTTATAATGATGCCACCATGGATTTTGAGGAGGGGCAGGGCAGGATGAAGGAATTGCCCTTAGTGCTCACTCTGGAGGACCCTCATCTCATAAGCCCCACTACCCACGAAACTCACCTTGGCACTACTTCCCCAGTCTGATGAAGTACCATTTTGTGCAGTATCGTTTTGTTGAGTCTGCAAGTGCCAGTTTTAAAACCACAGTTGACTCACCATTCCCCCGATGTCATTGCAGCAAATGGAGGATAATGCATCATGGCCCCTTTAACCATAAGAGACTTCTCCTAGTGGGAATAGGGACAAACAAACCCATTAAAGTTCATCCCAGTTCTGCATAGGAGAAGGGTTATGTCTTTCCCATTTCTGTGTGAATTTTAAATGGAAAATGTTTTAAAATACAGGCAGAAACACATGTAATATTTAACTACTTAAGAAGCGTAAGAAGTACTGTATCCATTCCTCTAAATATCTGGTAATGCAGCTGCCCACAGAGTGTTGTGCCAACACAAGTGTAAAACACAAATAGAGCAAGTCCGCCCAAAAGCTGAGGGACTTGATGTTATGTGTCGAGGTCCCCCAAGCCACCCTTAAATAATTCACAATTCACACATAATTTTTGTTTAAGTTTTTGGCATAATTTTGGCCACAACTTTATTAAAATACATAAATGTGAGTGGTTGCTTAGGCATTGGTTATGACTATCTGTCCCGACGCCCAGGGACAGAACTGGTTTCTGGATTCCAGCAAAAGCCAGTAAGGGAAAACAATATTGGGGAGAGCATGGAGCCAGGCACCAGACCCTCATCCCCTCCCCGCATGCTCCCTGGGGTTTGCACGGCCCTAAGCCCCATTCAGGGGTACAGACAAAAGAATGGCATGCCCCTGGATTCTTTTAACGAAATTCCCTTTCCACAGCAGCATTGGAGGGGCAGGCACCGCCAATCCTTACCCATCCACCAACCAATTTTTAACCAATGTCTAACCGCAACCTTACAAGTTGTGATGATTTGCTACGCAGTAGGCAAAAACCAAATGGCACCAGCCAATCAGCCAATTGGACAAAATTCCTACCAGGCCCCTGCCCCAAAAGCAGACGACCCCATGACAGGCATAGCAAGGTCAACGCAATAGCCCTAGATAAGGGAGGGTGGGCGGGTGATCTGATGCATGCAGCAAAAGACCCCAGTCAGTGCTGCGTGACTTGATTTTATAACCTTTGGTCCGTCCCTCTAAATGGCAACACCAAAATTTGCCCAGTAACTCAACCGCCCAATCACTGCGGATGGTCATCCATACTAACCTGCTCAGCAACAGAGGGGTGGTCTGTCAGACCCCATCGCAACACGTGCTCTCTATGAAAGAGAAGACACTTTATCCTAATGCTTTTAGGTGGAAACTGCAGAGGAAAAACATGGTCACCCTCAGAGTGTCTACAAAGCTGTGTTGTGAATCAGTGTTGTTTCCAGAAGCATTTGGAAAGGGGAATGGTTCCTGCCCATGGATGAGTGCCATATTCACTCAGAATGCCATTTTAAAACTTAGCATTATTCTGGGGCATTTGGGAGGTGGGGGAATCACAAGGCAGCTGGTGAGTTCTGCTCACTCCACCTCCAAAATTGTCTGAATGTACCCTCCCAACACACCTTTTTGAAATAAAACTGGCCTTTGGAGGGTAGCGAATTTCCCAACTGCCCTGATTCTCATCTCATTGTATGCTTTCCTAAACCCTTTAAATTAGCTTAGGTTTAATGTACTGCCTCAACTAAGGTCCTGGAATGATGGCTGGGTTATATGATCCTTGTGTTGTTTCTGTGTCTATGTCTGTATATTTCCTCTGCCTGTAGTTGATCGGTCAGAAAGAGCCACTGCCACACAAGGAATTATGACATTTCCACCTGTCATTGCAAGGTCGGTTTGCAATTGCTTATACAAAATTTAATCTTGCACATAGTACTTGCACATATTACTTGCTGGCTACAGCAGGGTGACACTGACACATATAACAACTGAAAGCAGCCACTTCATTATTTGAATAATCATGGAACATGGGAAGCTGACTTAGGCTGAGTCAGTTCCGTAGGTCCACCCAGCACAGTATTTTCTAATCTGTCTGGCTGCAGCTCTTTTAGGGGTTCAGGGAATAAAGATTTCCAGCTTTCCATGGAGACACCAGAGACTGTTCTACCATTGAGCTATGGTCCTTTGCTTGCTAGTGGCCTGACATTTTTGGCTGACTGGAATAAGAACTTGGCTTTCCTATGTCAAAACACTGCATGTTCGCTCTTCTCTTCTCTTCTCTTCTCTTCTCTTCTCTTCTCTTCTCTTCTCTTCTCTTCTCTTCTCTTCTCTTCCCTTCCCTTCCCTTCCCTTCCCTTCCCTTCCCTTCCCTCCCCAGCACTCTGATTTCCAGGATTACTTTTAGCTTCTTCATCATACTTACCCCCAATAGTTATCAGGTACTTTAAATTCAGCCAGTGCAGTTAACTGACTGTATATTTTAAAGTAGTCATATCATAGGAGACAATTTATATGGCTCTCACACACCTGTAGCAATAATTTACAGCTAAGTGTCCTACCCCATAAAATAACTAAATGAGTTTTCTAGTTTAAAAGTGCTTAAATCACACTACTCTCTCTGCTTATGAGAGTGTATTTCCACGGCCATGCAAATGTAATGATATCAAAATCTGTTAATTGTGATATCTCTTTTTACATGCTCTTTGTTTACAGCCTTGTTCAGATTGATCTTCATTTATTGTCGATTACAATTCTTTGTAGATTATGGCTTTATTTATTTCGGAAGTCTTATCAGTCTCAGGATTACATACTTGTATAGTGTGCTGTGCATTTTTATACACTGTAATCCCAAATAGAGGAGTGACCTTCCAGGCAAAAGCATTTATGCAAACTAAAGCATGATTATATAAAGTATTTCATGTCCTTTTCTGCAGCAACATTTTGCTATGCTGCTCCTTTTGAGAATGTCTCTTTGGAAACATTCATTCTCCTGTATTATGGTTATTATTTCATTTTATTTTTTTGAAAAAGAAGCCATGACATAGGAGCCAACTTACTGTGGAACGCGGGTGACACTGTGGTTGAAACCACTGAGCCTCTTGGGCTTGCTATTCAGAAGGTCAGCGGTTCAAATCTGTGTGAGGGAGTGAGCGCCCATTGCTCTGTCCCAGCTTCTGCCATCCTAGCAGTTTGAAAGCATACCAGTGCAAGTAGATAAATAGCTACAACTGTGGTGGGAAGGTAAACAGCATTTCAGTGTGCTTTGGCACTCGTCACAGTCCTCTGTTGCACCAGAAGTGGTTTAGTCATGCTGGCCACATGACCCAGAAAGCTGTCTGTGGGCAAATGCCAGTTCCCGCAGGCTGAAGCAAGATGAGCGCCATACCCCATAGTTGCCTTTGACTGGACTTAACCGTCCAGGGATCAAGTTGGTACCCTTGAGCCATGATGATCAAGAATTAACACTAGTTCTACAAAAAAAAAAAAAGATGGGTAGAAATCTTGGAGTCTAATTCATAGACATCTTACAAAAATGTTCATCAGGAGGGGATGTGCAGTATATCTGAAGCACCCAGAGGCCATGGGAGTTGTGGCTCCCCTGATCTCTGGATGCCTCAGATGCACCTCGCAAGCATAGGAATCTCTGGTGCCTTCCCACAACCTCTGCTCTACCTTGGTCTGAATGAGATCACCATGATGACAACTAACCTGGAAAGCCCCTACTGAGAAATGACATGACAGGGTTTTAATGTGTGTGTGTGTGTGTGTGTGTGTGTGAGAGAGAGAGAGAGAGAGAGAGAGAGAGAGAGAGAGAGAGAGAGAGAATACTCTTTCAATCTCTCACTAGCAATTCATGGCCTACATCCATGTGTGGTTGGCATGTGAGCATCATCACTGGTGTGGCCCCCTGCATGTTGACAGTGTTTCCATTGACACTAGAGATTTGACTGCTGTTCTTGCAACATTTCATGATTATCTTAAATTTTACATGAATAACTTGGGAAATTATTCACTGTTTCATTTTTCATTCTGTATCAAATTCTTGAATCCATAGTGACTGGCTGTTGGCTTCTTTTTTGCTTTATCTCAGCTAACAATATTTTCAGAATCTCAGAAGTTTGCAAGAAAACATGCACATAGCAATGAGAGCAGGAGCTTTTGTAGTACAATAAATAACTCTTAACCTTATCGAAAGAATGCATTGTACCCAGACTAGTTGGTTAACAACATCAATGGCTTTTGCTCTTGTAAATGTGTATATGACACCCATGAAAGGGATAATAATTTTAATTATTATTCAATATATGAATAACGTAAATTTCCCACTCACTGCAAAAAATAAATAAATCATGATACATTATATATCAAGAGCAAACTCAAGATTTGCTTTCACGTTTTGGTCAGATGTGAAATTGTTAGGTTTTGAGAGCCATCACAGCCTAACTTTTCAAAAAAAAAGAGTTGATGTTTTGTCAATATTGATTCAGCCTTCTCGGTGTCAGTGGAGTAAAAAATAATAAACTTCAGTTGC
This sequence comes from Podarcis erhardii, assembly GCF_964252035.2. Classification (NCBI taxonomy): domain Eukaryota; kingdom Metazoa; phylum Chordata; class Lepidosauria; order Squamata; family Lacertidae; genus Podarcis; species Podarcis erhardii. The sequence continues at coordinate 49,684,211 of NC_138508.1, read as the reverse complement.
TGTGGGGACATGAAGAAAATATGTTTGATTGATTCCTCCATTATCCAATGACAGCCATTATAAAGCAGGGAATAAAAAGGGCAATTAGATTCTTATATTAACTGGGGGGGGGGGGTGAGAGGTGACGAGAAAGCAAAGGGAGCTGCAATGTTTTAGAGCCATAGCACCTCAACATGCAAAATTAGAAGCTGGAATGATCAGTCTATCAGGCGTACTTTTAAGAAGTACAGAAATTAGTCCGCAATTGGTGCTTTCCCCAGCTTCAGTTAATGAGAAGTGCCATTTAGCAGTACTTAAAAGAAAATGATGTCCAAAAGTAATATGCTAATTAGGAAGTCGGGTAATTGTGTGTGCATTAATGCCAGAAGTGAATGCAGAGGGAAAAGGTGGAGAAAAATATAGAAAAGTTGAGAATTACTTCTCCCTTTTGTTACTTGGCTTCAGCTACTCCATAAATAAAGTCACTTACAAAATGCCACTTACTTTTAATTTGCTTCTTCTTGCTCATACCCCTCTGCTTTCCCCTGACTTTAATTATTATTATTTACTTGTTATTATAAAACCTCTCAGAGGATCTCAGCTTTCTCCTCTTTATACTATTTATTCATTTGTACAATTACAGCTTATTTATCTTATTGACCCATCTTCTGTTTTTCTTCCTGACCACTTTCTTCAACAGTCAGTTCATTCTTCAGTTCTTTTTGGGATTTGAACTTCTACGACAATTCCGCCTATTATTTCTCCTCTGGTGGTTCATCTTTTCAACTCCTTTTGGGGATTCTCCAACCTTTGCTCATGTTTCTTATTAAATACTCTTCTCTGTATCAGTTAATTAAGTGTGGACACCACTTTTAAACAAAGGTTCATAGTTCTGTAGGCTGCATCTAACAAAGTCATGGAAGAATTTCCGGTCATAAAATCATATAATTGTAGCGTTGGAAGGGACCACAAACATGATCTAATAGAACTCACTGCAATGCATGAAGCGCACGCGCACACACACACACACACACTTATTGCCATTAAAACAAATATAATTAATTAATTAATTAATCCAATTTGCAGAATGACTAAATTATATGTCTCGGTAGGCTTGTTGATTTTTTTTTAACACAACTTTTTCTGTCCCAACTCCACACCCTCTTAATTTTCCATGCCAGCATTAATGCATATGGTCTACAGGATTCGGGATCAATATGTCTATCTAGAAATTTCTTTCAAGCACCATCCATATTGCAGAAGCAAGGGGTGGACGTCAGTGGTCACTTTTAAAAAGAAAATGCCTCTGTCGTCAAGTAAGAAGTCCCTGCAACCCCTTTCTATGGCCTTATTCAAATGACTCTGCATGCTGTTGTAAATAACACCATTAAATTGCTTCAGCTGAAAAATTACACTGTCTATTTCTGAAGTTGCATCTCTGTTTAGTTTGTAACTGTGTGTTGCTTAGTGGATCAACAAAGAGAAATTAAAAGGAATTTCTGACCTCATAGTAATAGATCCCTGTGATGATAATAATTTTTAAAAACAGTTAAATTAGTCCGGGAGATGGGCTTGTGGTACAATGACTGAAAGATGATGATGACAAACTTTACCTTAAAAAATAACGGAATAAAGATATACCTTTGGCAAGCACATATAAGAGTTATGATGAAATTTGTCTTGAGTAAAAATATTAGTATTCTAATCCATCTTTGGAAATTTGTTTCATTTAGAAAACAAACAAATGCTATCTACAATCCAGTACATGGGTGCCCAGAGAAAGGGCATGTTTTCAATTAGAAGTACACATGAATAATGGTGTGCTGAGTTTTAAACACAATTTATATTTTCCTCTGAAATATATTATACATCAGAATAAATAATTATAATGAATTAGTTCAATTTCTTTCCCCTGAACTCCCCTTTAATGCGCAAGTAAAGGGGGGGAGACCTCTGAACTACAAACAGAATTGATCTACTTTCAGTCTCTGACAGAGAAAAACCACCTTGACTATGTTATGTTTAATTCAATGTCAAAACATCTCTAAGAGCTGTACTTTCTCAAGAAAGGCTGTAGTGCTAAACGTGCTTTTTAAAGGGAGTAAGTCTATTTGAATTCACTGGAATTTACTTCTGAGTAAGTATGTTTAGTGTTGTGCAGCTAGTATGTATGTGACATAAATTGACTGAATCTTTTGTTGTTGTTGTTGTCAATGATTGTGATGATAATAAATCACAGCACTTTTTAATTTTAACCCTAAATATGGTTCCGTATCATAATTTTAAATAACTTTTAGAAGATGCTCCCATTTCAGTAACATGTAAATAGACTCCGATGCCAAAGTGTGCCACTTTGTATTTCTTTGTATTTCCCATGTGATTCACAGTTTACCTTTGTCTTACATTTGGGAGTCACAATCTGAACTCAGGGCGACAAAGGAGAAGGCTATATGAAGATATATTTTGAATTCTATTAACTTTACTTATGTATGCACTTGGCTGGATCTATAGCTTTCTTTCATTACAGAAGAACAAAGGGAATGGTTTAATTTTCAGCTCTAGTGGACTTCCATCTCAAGAATTCATATTCTCTGTTTCTAAGGTTACCACCTAAGGCCTGTATATTAATCCACTATGTACTTTTGGAACAAAGTAACATCAAAGAAGATTATCTGCCTCTTCAAAGACAGAGAAGACACAGTGAAATAGTAGCTAATTGCATTCTTCTGCTGCTAAATCGCAGTTTAGTTGAAGGGCAGTTGTAATTATTTCTGTTTCAAGGGTAGCTTAGGCGCAGCATCCAAGACAAAAGCTCCTTAATCTAACAGTTATTATATGTATATTCATTTACAAAGGTTAGAGAGGGTCTGGGAGATTATGCTGAAGCAAATGTCAAGGTGATATTTTATTTATAATAACCACAAACTCTAGCTGTTTCTGCAGCTAGGATACTTTGACCTGCTGTCCTTATAGAACTGCATTTACGGTCTAGGTGGAAGTAACAACATGAGATTTTTGTCAGAAAGAGTTAAAAGCTGCTTGTACACAGCTGTCAGCTCACAGTTACCTTATGGCAGCTGAGTGTGTGGGTGGCTGTCTGGCAATTGGACACGAAACGTCAAAATGTTATAATAAGCAACAATGTTCAGTGAAAATTTAGTCAACATTCCTGAGCCAAACTTGTACATGTAAGCATGTCCCCATGTGGCAGCTACATTTCCCCCCTTTTAAAAAGAATGAGCATTGGTCAAATATATGTGCCAAAGTATAAATATGTTTCAGATATTTCTGTGCAGTCAACTTCTAATTCACAGTGTGCTTCCCCCCACCATATTTTTCTACAGTTTGCATTTAGCAGAGACTAACAATTTGTCTGTCCAACTCAGTGGGGCAAAACTTGCTTACATGAACTCAACTGAGTTGAGTGGCCAAGGGTGTCACATGAAAAATATGCCAATCAGGACCATCTTCAGATTCTGAGAGGTAATAAGTACTGAATTTTCAGTTGAAGCTCTCCTTCCTTCTCCTGCCAAAGAGACGGTACTGTTCGTCATTGCTGATATGCTCCCTTTCATGCGTGAGGCTCAGAAAACAGACCTCATTGCCCTTCAGTAGTTCTGTCAGTGTAGAGCCTGACTTGGCTTGACACAGTTTGAAGTAAGTTTTCTATCATCTATCTATCTATCTATCTATCTATCTATCTATCTAATCTATCTATATCTATCTATCTATCTATCATCTATCTATCTATCTATATCTATCTAATCTATCTATATCTATCTATCATCTATCTATCTATATCTATCTATCTATCTATATCTATCATCTATCTATATCTATCTATTTATCTATCTATCTATCTATCTATCTATCTATCTATCTATCACCTAATCCCTGTCTGGGAGGAGCAACTGGAATGGGAATACAAGCTCAACCTTATAATAATAATAATAAATAATAATAATAATAATAATAAATTTTATTTATACCCCGCCCTCCCCAGCTAAGACCAGGCTCAGGGTGGCTAAGAACCAATAATAGAAACAAGTTGATTGAAATACAACTTAAAAAACAAGATTAAAATACAACATTAAAACATTAAAATGCAGCCTCATCACAGGAGGAGAAAGGAAAAAAGAAAGAGGGGAAGGGAATCAAATTGATTCCAAGCCAAAGGCCAGGCAGAACAACTCTGTCTTGCAGGCCCTGTGGAAAGAAATCAGATCCTGCAGGGCCCTGGTCTCATGAGACAGAGCATTCCACCAGGCTGGAGCCAGTGTTGAAAAGGCCTCTGGTTGAGGCTAATCTAACTTCCTTAGGGCCCGGGACCTCTAGGGTGTTGCTATTTATGGAACTTAAGGTCCTCCGTGGGGCATACCGGGAGAGGTGGTCCCATAGGTACGAGGGTCCTAGGCCATGAAGGGCTTTAAAGGTCAAAACCAGCACCTTAAATCTGACCCTGTACTCCACCGGGAGCCAGTGCAGCTAGAAAAGCACTGGGTGAATATGCTCCCATGGCAGAGACCCTGTGAGGAGCCTCGCTGCAGCATTCTGCACCCACTGGAGTTTCTGGGACTTCTTAGCCACTGTGGTCCAGTAACAATGATGATTCTAGGGATCCTTGAACCTGTCCTGCCTGATCCTACAATCCTATCCAGAACACCTAATTCCCACATCCACCCACAGGGCCTTGTCAGTATTCAGTTTAATCTCAAACAGCCTTGGGGACAAGATTGTTCCATTGTTTCAGAGCACAACTGTCAGGGGGTGGGGGTAAGTACAGTCATCCAGTCCAACTCTCTTTAACCAACCTCCATAGGTTGGAGCAGAAGCATTGCAAATCAGTGCCTTCTACCCTAACCCATGAAGCCAACCTAGTAAGATGTCATGCGTGATGACATCAATAGCCACTTAAGAGATATAGCAGAAGTAACAGGGTTGCACTTTCCCCCCTCTCCTACCTTCATGAACATGACAATAGTACATTAAAAACAGAGATTGGGAGGCTAGCATGCATTGGTTACCAAATTGCTTCTAGTCACAAATGAAGAGGGTTGGTGATTACCACTGCTGCTGAATTAGGCTTGGGATAAACACAAGCAAATAACCCTCTTTTTTTAACACTAGCCATTATAAATGGAAAAGACCATTGGCCAGTGGTAGAAAAGGGCCAGATTTAGATGAAGAGAGGCCCTAGGCTACTCCACTTGTGAGGCCTCTCCCCATCCCCCACCCTCACAACTAGAAGAAAATGAAGAGTGTTATAAACAAAACTGAGTGAAGCCAAGGATGATGACAGGTATTTAAAATTCTACAATTCACAATTCATTGCGGCCTGTGAATCCCACCTGCTGGGATTGACAAGGCATCTGACCCTCACATGAATCTCATAGCTCTCCTGTAGCTGCCTCTGATTAGTTATCATTTAACTCTTGAGGGAAATAATTAGCATCACACGTCATGTGTATGGAAGTTGCCGAACCAATTAACCAGCTAGAAGGAATAGCACCAGTTTTCCTATAACTTTATATTGATGGATAGTTTTGATGAACTGCAAAAGCATTTTTAGTTTGTTTTCTGTTACCACCCTGGAACTTTTCTTTATTAGTGCCGCTTTTCCTTGCAAATGAAGGAAAACAATTTTTCTGCTTCTATATGTTGATAATATAATTTTGGTTACTGAGGCCAAACAAGATTGTACAAAAACAAGATTGAGTGTAGGCCTGGCCAGGACATAGGCATCCTGACTGTGACAAAGGTGACCTGTGTGCTTGCTTGCTTGATTAACCTCTAATAGAGAGCATTCCATGTCAAGAAGGAGGGCAAGTGGGCACTCTATCAAATGACAGGACAGGAGTTACATGGAGCAGTGCCTTTTCACTGGTGGTGCACATTGCATGCCCCGCTCTTCCCAGACCTGCTCTCTTTTGGCCTGTATTTTGGAGCTTTATAATTTAGGAAGACTTTGGAAGAACTGGTTGACAAGTCTTGTCAGTTGTTGACATATGAGCGGATTTTATTTGCTGCTATTCTGTGCTTCTGGTTCACCACGGTTTACACCAGCCAGGATGCCAGAAGGGATACAAATTATGAGCTTTCTTCATTATCTGCACAGCAGGGGGTGTTTAGTAAACAGCGCAAAGGCTGAGCTGAAGCATTCCCTGCTGGTTGCCTGCTTTCAGCAATAGGGGTCGCTGTTTGGTAGTACCCAATTGGTTAGCTGCTCCCTATTGGTGGCTCTTAGGTAATTCACAAAATACAAAGTCCATTCATAAAGCACAGTGTTCATTCATAAAGCAGTAACGTAAAACTCCCTTGCTACATATTGGGTGTATATTTCAGCAGTTGAACGTACAAGTTTATGGCCATGCTGTAGCATAGTGCTTATGTGACTATGAATAAAAGGTGACTGGGCTCATTGTCTTGAGGTTTGGGCGGGAAGAGGTGACAAAAATGATTTCCAATAAGTGTCCCCCCTTTATTTCCATAACAAGTCCTTGAGTCTGCACTCTGAATGGTGACACCAGGGACCTAGAAGGTGCAGGGCTTGTCAGTCCAACCCCTGCACAGTCTCATCAGAGCTGACCTTAAGGCAATTGGAACAACTGGGCCCCACGGACAGCTCCTAAGGCAATATAGATGGATTTTATTTATATCTATAAGATTTTGCATACTTTGGCTGTGAACTGGAGCCCTACAAAAAAAAAAAAAATCAAGTTGTGCCCCACTGCTTCAAATTGGGCGCCACTGGCTAGCCCTGAGTCTATTAGTTGCTGGGGCTGAGTTGCCCTGCCCTAGCATGAAGTCTTGGGTTTAAAATTTTGGGAGAGCAGAGACCGTGGCACTGGGGAGCGGGCAGGCTGGTGAGCCCCCCTAGATTTAGAGGCCTGAGTTGCCCTGCCCTCACATGAAGTATTGGGTTTGCAATTTTGGGAGAGGGGAGACTGCAGCACTGGGGAGAGGACAGGCTGGTGAGGCCCCCTAGACTTAGAGGTCCGAGTGGCCCTGCCCTAGCATGAAGTCTTAGGTTTGCAATTTTGGAAAAGGGGAGACTGCCCGCTGGGGAGAGGGAGAGCTGGCAAGGCCCCCTAGAATTAGAGACCCTAGGCTTCAGCCTACTTAGCCTATACATAAATCCGGCACTGGGTAGAAGGTCCCAGATTCAGTTCCTAGCATGGACTTGGATTGGACTTGGAGAGACCCCTGGCTGAAATTCTAGTGAGCTGCTGGTGATCAGAGGCACCTATAGTCTGACTCTGTATAAGGCAGTTTCCTGTGTTCCTTGCTATGCAAACTATTTCCTCAACACTTCTTAAGAGGCTGAAGCCCATGTATAACATCTATTTTTACTTGTGGGTACATGAAGCTTCAGATAGCCTCACTGCTCTAATACACCATGTGGAATTATTCAGCTGATATTGGTCTGTTCCAAGCTACACTTGTAACAGTGTGTAAAAATTTCCAAAAGAAATTACCTTTCTTTTCCCAGTGAAATGTATCCCTTTTTCCAAATATGGACTGTTATTCCCATGAAGAGGGAGAAGACAACCCTCTGATTCCTATGTAGCCCTAATACAATTTAACACAATGCTTTCTGAAATGCTAAATGTTTTTAATGCAAGCTAAGGCATTTAGATGAATGGGGCTGCAGTAAACTGTTACATAAGGTATTCAGCGTAAACAAAACCTATTCGGACCAAGCAGATATTACAATAGGAAACAACATATTTTTACTACAGATATGCAACTATGTGGTTACATTTCTGGTCATTTTCCATCTCCAAATCATGGGGGGGGGGGGGGACTATTAGGTTAACTCTGCTGGACAAGAAGTGAAATTCAATCACACTTAATCTTGGGTAGAATACTGGAAGAAAAAGCTACTAGAGAATCAAAATAATTGTTGGTGTTATTTTTTTGTAATAAATTATATATGTACAAGAATTCCTGTACCTTTGTGCTTCTGTGATACATCAGGCTTGGCTGTATCAATAACAGTGACTTTTAAAGCCATGAAAACAGTGTAAGAGCTACATATTTGCAGCTATCACTGGAGATTCATAAATAATATCACCATCATATGTATCTTGCTAATAAAATGGTCATTATCTGTTTAAAGTATTGATTAGCAATAAGCCAATATGCTAAATTTTATTTTAGAACCCTGTTTTTTGTTGCCTAGTTGTAGAATGGGGGTAGTTTGCAATATCTTCTTGCACGCCACCCCAGTTTCTGAACGGTGTGAGATTCCAGAGGGTTCCAGGGTTTGGTTTTCTAGAAATGAGGCATAACGGAGACTGTGGTGTCTTTATGATATATGGTTTATTTACACATATATACAATCTGAGCCTATGATGGAGGGACTCTCAACATAAAACCCACCCACAAAGGGTCTTGCTTCTCCCATAGCCACAGTCTTGGATTCAAACAGAAAGCAAGCAACTCTCTCCCTCTCAGGCTTCTGCCGGCCTCCTGCTTCTAGCCCAGCTCTCACATATTCACCCTTGCTTTTGGTCTTCTAACTATCACCCAGTTGAGGGAGGGAGGGTAACCATTTGTCCTCTGGCACAGAGCCACTTCGTTTGTTACCGTAATGCCCATACTTAGGGGGCCATTATTGCACCAAGAAGCTGGCCTGGCCATTCCAGCAATGGAGTCCTTTCTGGATGCAGGAATTAGAAGGGACTCAGGCATATGGCCTAGCCTCCCCACCTCACCCCATCCCATCCCCTGAACTCACAACACATAGACGGGAGAAAAACTTGGAGGATTACTTTGATTTCAGATCTGGAATAGCACTGCTTCAAATCAATTCTGTCTAAATTTGAGGGGGGAAATGTTATGAAGTAGTTTCTTCTCTTTTTTCTTTATTCACATGATTCAGCCATGGTATGTTTGTTTTTAAAGAATGTGCCATTTAAGTGGTTTACGAATGGGATGGAGACTTTAAATTAGTTGGTACCCTGTTCATGGAAGACCTCTGTAGATTTAAGACAAGTCTTTATCATGAGGTGCCTGCTGTCTAAATTGACCGCAGATATATTTAAAATAAAAGTATATATTGATGACACACATCAATTTCCTGTTTGTGGTCACCCAAACAGCAACTGAAATTTGTGTACAGAAATTACCACTGAGTTTACAGTCAGCCCCACACAGTTTTCTGAGAAGAAGGGAAAAGGGATGTTTGACATTTTCCTTTTCAGAAAATGACATATTTCAGCAGGGATTCTTTATCAACATCTTGCTTTAGAACAAATCAACATTAAGGACCCATCACACACAGAGATATCTGTGGGATATTTCCAGAGAGCCTTCAAATTCTCTCCAGAAAATAATGGGAGAATGATTTTGCTATAAACCTGTGGCGGGGGGCATTATTAAATGCAAACTTTGGTTTTCTTTCTCTACAAATAAAATAGTTTGAAACTCAAATTGCCTTCATACATTTGGATTAGCAAATGAAATATTCTGCACTGCAGCATTTAAGAACTTTTTATCTGTGCTAAATGCAGCACAAAGCTGTGCTGTATTACTGTTTGTAATCACTGTTTTCCTGTTTAACAGCTATCTTAAGTTACTGGGAGCTGTCATCAGAAAATTTGGAACAAAGGAATATCACTCTTTACTCCTTCTGAATCAGTTGTGGCCTTAGACGAATGCTTGGAGGTGGTGATGGACTGGATGTGGGCCAATAAATTGAAGCTGAATCCAGAAAAGACAGAGATGTTATGTGTCCTGAGTTCTCATGTCCAGGAGGTGGGGAGACAGCCTGTCCTAAACTGGGCTGTAGTTCTCTGGAAAGAGCAGGCTCAGAGCTTGGGGATAATCCTGGATACAGCATTATCACTGGACGCTCAAATGGCCTTGGTGGCTAAGATTACCTATTTCCAGCTACGGCTGGTGGTTCAGCTTTGAACCTTTTTGGACAAAGATGTTGACAATGTCACATCATATCCAGAGAACATATCTAACAGTGGAGAAATGTGGAATACCTCTGGTCTTTAATATCCCATAACCTTTAAAACCACACTCATACCCAGGTTGGTGACTGGACATTTGAAAACATTCAACTGGTGGTAGGGGTTGTTTGTTTCTGTGTTATAATGTAGGCTCTACCCAAAAATGTTCCTGAACAGAGTATTCACAGTAAAACAAGAACCCACAGCAAGCTGTAATGCATATGACAGTTCTGAAGGTATTTCTGAATAGTGTGCATGCACACGAAAGCTCATACCTAGAACTAACTCAGTTGGTCTTTAAGGTGCTACTGGAAGGAATTTTTTTATTTTGTTCTGTTTATCCTGTTTAATCAATTAATTCAACTCCCTTAATTCTGACGAGCTCAAATTTGCAAAAGAAATATTTTCTTATTTCTGTGCAGAAATTTGAGTATGCCCTGGTTACACACTTTCACAGGGAATGAACAAATGTGTCTTACTCTGCTACATGGAAGCTTGGAGAGAAGCTGCAGTCATTAATTGGCAGGTTCCTATGGATCCATATGTAGCAAAAGTTTCGTGCATAGACCTGTCACCCATAACAATGACAGTTTCTTGCATTACGTAGAGCTGATATCTGCATAGGAGATTCATCTTGTGTGGTGCAGCTCACAGACAATGGATTTCAAATGGGAGCCTATTCAAATTTCCCTTCTTCATTTTCTCATTTCATGGCTTATTCATTGCTTTCTGAATCCTGGCTTCTTCACCTACTGCTAATAGGGTTTAAATCACTATGCTTACCAACCAGTCAGGTAGTTCTTCTCCTTATATCATTTTTTTCCTCTGTGCCGTACCTCTCAGTTTCCCCTTGTTTGCCCTCCATGCTGTTATGTTAGCATGCAGGTATTTTATTATGTTTGGTCTGTTCCTGAAAAACTTTTTTGACCTGATATATTGGTATCCTTGTGAACTACTTGAAGGTTTCTCCTCTTTGTCTTTTGCCTTCTTCTATTACGCTGGGGCAACCTACTCAGATAGGCTGGGTACTACTACTACTACTACTACTACTAATATAATTAGTTTTGTTTATTTGCAGCTCTGAGGATTGGTGTTCTAACTCTTTGACTGTTATCTTGCTTTGTGGGTGCATGGGTATTGTAATGGCCAATGTCTGCAAACAATAAAAAATTGACTGAAGGGCATCATATTCCCTGCCTCCAAGTGTCCCCACCCTCAGAAGGAACATCTACAAAAGAGAAGCTTTTGACAGTATGGCTGTACATGCAAATATTGCCACATACCTAAGAACCCTGGTCACGTGGGTTCCTGATCACATGAACACCTACACATGATGGCATACCCTTTCCAGATGTCCACTGAATTTACAAGTAGTAGGCTGGGTTGGCAGGACTCGTCAGTAGAGTCCTGCTCACTGCTCACATGCTCACTGAATGCATGAGCAATGTTGCCTGAACTTGTGCTCAAAAAAGAAAAAGAGATATGTCTACACTGAAAGGGGTCATTCTGATGTGAGAACCCTTGGTGCAGGAAATACCTTTGTGAGAAGTGGCCAATTAAAAGCTAACCTAGGCTGAAAGGCAGGCTGATAACTACTTTGTGGTTGCCATAGCAACTAGAGAATTTAGAGAGGAGCAGACAACAGAGCCTTGGAAGGGAAAGGGAAAAGTGACAGCTGAAAACTTGTTTGTTTGAAGAAAAATGTTCTGAAGAGAACATAGATTCTGTCATAGAATCTGAAAGAAAAGACCATGTCTGGAAGACAGGGGTATGGATAGAGATAAGTTGCTGTCTGAGCAGAGAGAGCAGAGAGAGATCAGTAGTATAGGAAAAGCCCACCATTTTGACACTGATGTATATCATCAATTCCATAAGCAGCCTTAGGAGATATCCTTATTGACCTCCATGAGTTGGAGGGAAACCGTGTGACACAAGGAACCCCGTATCCTCATGGAGACTCATCATATATAATCTGGAGTCCTAATTTTCTGGAGTTCTACATCATACAATGACCCCACAAGAGTAGAGAAGTTTTTCCAATGCAGATTATTGTTTTCCAACTTGTGAAGGTGTTGGGGTGGAGCTAGAATGCTCATCTCCACTCCTCCTGTTTACTTCTTGTATTTACTCATGATTATAAGAAGAAGAAGAAGAAGAGTTTGGATTTGATATCCCGCCTTTCACTCCCTTTAAGGAGTCTCAAAGCGGCTAACATTCTCCTTTCCCTTCCTCCCCCACAACAAACACTCTGTGAGGTGAGTGGGGCTGAGAGACTTCACAGAAGTGTGACTGGCCCAAGGTCACCCAGCAGCTGCATGTGGAGGAGCGGAGACGCGAACCCGGTTCCCCAGATTAGGAGACTACCGCTCTTAACCACTACACCACACATAAGAAGAACATAAGAAGAACCCAACTAGTCCAGGACTTCTCACAGTGGCCAACCAGATGGCCACAGGAAGCCTACAAGAACAACCTGAGCACAACAACCCTCTCTCTCCCTGTAATTCCCAGCAACTGGTATTCAAAGGTATACTGCAGCAGTGGAGCTGGAACATAGTCTTTGTGGCTTTTAATCATTGCTAGCCTGGATAAGTATCCTCCATGAATTTGTCTAATCCTCTTTTAAAGCCTCAAGATGGTTGCTATCACTACCTCTTGGGAATAAGGTGTCTGAATATACTCTTTAAAGTATTTATCAATGAAATAACTGTTGTCCAAAGCAAAAGAAATAGTGCTGGTGCTTTGGAGCAGAGGCTTCAATATTCATGCAAATGGGGGTAGTGGAGGAACAACTTTGAACCACAAAACATTTTTTTAATGGTGGGAAGCCAACCAGATAAGGCAGCTAAAGAATATTTGTTCCTTTTGAAAAGATTTGAAAGAATAATGGTGACTGCACATTAGAATTTGACAAGCAAAATGAATATTTTTCAGGGTGTCTTTGTGCACCATTTATTTGGACAGCTGACTCAGAAAAGAAATGAAATAGGCTGCTTTTTAAAGAACAAAAATTAACAGAAATGGCTCAAAACATATCACCGCAAGCTACAGTTAGCACTTATATTTGCCGAGATAATTTGATAAATGAAAATCAGCTGGCTGGCATATAACATTACAGAACAAAAGGGTTTGCATGCCATTCAGAGACTGTTTGGGTGTTTATTTGAAATATTTGAGTTTTAATCCCTAATAAAATGAAATATGTCCCTTAGGATCTTAAGAGAAGATGGAGGAGGTGGGATTAGATGATTTGTTAAACAACAATTTGTATTGCTTAAAGAAACTATCAAAGAAAATAAAACAGTGAGAACCAGATACAGCTCAGTTGCTACACAGACATATTAGAGCTGGTGTGAAAGCAGAAAAGTAACCAAAGGAAAACAACTGGTTTTACCCTGAGTCTTAATAGCACACAGTTACTGTTTTGTTTTTTTGAGTGGTGGAATCTAATATTGTCCCTAGAAGGCTTATATATTAGAGTTGGCACATTTTAATAAGAGCAAATTCATTCTAGATGACGGGCTAAATGCCTTTAGTTAAAAATTGTTCAAATTCGAATGATATTTAGCAGCAGAAATGGGGCTAATCTGAGCAGATTCCTATGTTCCAATTGTTCAAAACACAGTACATGCCAATTAAGGCGTGTTTAATTAGAAAATCTATTTATGAGGAAGATGCTCCCTTAGGGAGCTTATTCAAGCTTGGTGATTTTTAATAGAAATGGCTGCTGCTTAATGGAGATGGTACTAATACTTTCTGGGAATGCCTTCAAGTGATTCAGCTGAGCTTTGATTGTGATGTGTTTCAGCTTTTATTCTGACCGTCTGCTCTCATAACAACAGAAGTATTTGTTTCCTATAGGACTGAAATGTGCAGGAAGTTTATGAAGTGTTGCGGTGGTGTCTGTTGTTTTGTTTTGTGTGGGAAATGCAAAACTGGTAAAATGGATAGCCGCAATCCATCAAAGCTCCATAATTCACCCCACCTCCATAAATAAACCCCTACACACATAATTATAGTGTTCTAACTGTTGGCTTTGGACAGTCAAAGTCCATGGCAATGCAGCTGAAGCTCTGAAAGTCACGACAGTTACCAAAACACAGAGCAGCTATGAATAAGTATAGTGAAAGCAAGCGGGAAAGGCCCATCCATTTTTTATCTGTGTCTGTTAGAGATATGCGGAAACATGTCTTCTGGTGCCTCAAATAATTTCTTCCCCTACAAAAAAAAGGTTTCGGCTTTTCTGCCTCATTCTGGGAATGCTTTAGAAGTTCTTCATATTTTGGTGGCTGTGCAATATCCATCTTCATTTATCATTGTGGGGTGGCCATGTGTGTGTGTTTCATTAAACATTTCCCAAGCCCTCTGAAGTCTCCCGGGCTGCCTGATCTGAAAAAAAGTCCATGGTAGGACATACCTTATGGTCTTTTCCACGTGGATTTCTTTAAAAGAAAACAAGAATCTTCCCTTTAAAAGACTACACAGCTAACAGGCACTCACTAGAGGGAAAGTATGTGGTGAAGAAAGGGAGATGAAATGGAAAAAGGAAATTGGACTTCAGGAGGGACTCCTTCTACTTGGGCCAGTTTCCTCATATTCACACACCCCTTTCTATTCTCCATGCAAACAAGCATTCAACTTGCCCCTTTTCCTTCACCATCTTACACCCCTTGCTTTTCCTCTGCCCCACTTCATTTTCCTCCCTTGCTTCACCACAGCATCTCTCCTCTCCAGTTCATGGCATCTTACTTTTGCTTACTTTCCACACCTCTATCAAGCCACTACCTCACAGTGTCCCACTCAAGTTCCATGCTGCATGCGCAGATGCCTTCTGATAGGCAGGCTCCCAGCTTTGCAAGGGAGCAGCTTCAGTCTACGGCTTGTAAGCCAAAGTGCAAAGGCAAGAGAGAAATTGGTCCATGGAATGGAAAGAGGGGACATGTTTATTTGGAGGAGTGAGGTATGGGGGGACACTCTCCCCCTACCACAGTGCCTTCTCTGCATCCAAAGACAAAGATTAGTCAGTCAAAAGTACTCAAGGAGGTTTTATTGTCAAAAGTACACTTATAGGTTAGAAAAAGGCACATCCATCAGTCCTACATCTCTCAGCTGCTTATAGCAGTACACCTGATGAGACAGATGCTGGTCCCCAACCTTGGTTTATGTATCTCCCCGATCCGAGCTTCAAGAAAACAGGAGAAGATTGTGCCTGTGTGTAACCTGGTTCTGCTCCTCCCTCTTCAATCATTGCCTGGTCCTGGGAGACAGTGGAGCAGGAGAGGTGGGGGCAGGAGGAAGAGGAAGTTTGGAAGCCCTTGACTCTCCACCAACTTGACATAGCTCTGCCTCCACCTGCACCTGTTCTTCACTCTCCAATCCTGCAGCTTCTCCTGACTGTCATCTCCCGGGTGTTACAGGTTCCCCAGTTCACTGATCCCATCCTCCAAGCCAGTCTCCAACCCACCTTCTCCCAGGGCCCACTTTTCAGACTCTAGTCACAACTCCTCAGCGTCCAGTTAGTCCCTAACAATAGAAGGTCATGGTAGAACAGAAGAGGACGGGGAAAGAGGAAGGAGATAAAAACAGAAAGAACATTCCCATTAATCAGTCGTTTCTCCCACATTTTTCAGTGGATTTGCTCATTTTTTTCCTAACCACAAAAGTTATTTTATTTTATTTTTAAAAGGAATTTGTGGCTAGGGTGACAGAGGAGCTTAATCCATGTTCTCATTCTGCAAACCTATATTTCTGGTATACAGCTGAATCTGTTCCACAAAATAGTGACAGTCTAGAAGCAACTAAAGATTAGAAAAAAATAAATATGTTAAGAGTGTGTGTGTACACACAAAAAACAGAGAAACAAAACAACGAATAGTGTGTGTGTGTGTGTGTGTGTGTGTGTGTGTGTGTGTATTCTCAGATATATAGATAGATATAGCAGATATATCTATATCGTGTGTGTGTGTCTCCTATCAGTTGTTTCTGTTTCTCTTGGGGGTTTTTTCTTGCAGTGTATCTCTTACTACACTCTATAGTAAAACTCTTACTTTATCTGGAGAAAAATAACAGAATCTTCTTCTTCTTCTTTTTATCCTATCTAAAAATATTTCTTGTGTTCCTTCAGGTGCCAAATGGCTTTTTGAAGAAGCTTGTAGAATGATGCCAGCCATCATTGCTCCTCTCTCAAACAAGTCATTGATTCTTTAATCTTTGAGCCTGTTTGGTACATTGTGTTGGTCTCCCAGCAATGATGCTGTCCCCGTATTCCCCAATGTGATAAAAGAAAGATAGCCACCTGTCCCATATGGCAGATTTAATGAATTGATCAAGATAACAAGTGTCTTGCCATCTGCCCCATATGAAGGGAGAGCATTAATCAGAACAGACCTCCTAGCTACTGTGTATCTTCAATGTGCTCCCAATGCCATGAATCAACGGATGAAAAAAAGAAATCGGAAAATAGAAAAGAGACACAAATGAAATAGGGCAAAGGGGGGGGGTACATACATTTTGATTTCCCAGGACAGATAGTGAAATTACATGCTTACACTCTTTGCTTTTTGGTGGCAGCATAGAAAAGAAATTTGAACAGTTTGCACTGAGAAGATCTCCCAGCCTTCAAAATATGATGGCTTTGCTACAAAGTTAACATGCCTGGTGTTAAAATGCACCCACCATTCAGACTGGAGTTCATACTAGGATGGTTGGGAGGGGAAATTATTTGGTTTCCACATACCTTTTAATAGATTCCTGGAACAATGCAAGTGATTGTTGATTGTCTTTGCTGACATGTATTTTTAAAAAGAAGTAATTATGTTCTGAATAATTCTTTCACATCATTCCTTACAAATTTGTCATATAAAGATTTGTGGTCTACACATATCATGTTGTTTGCTTGTTTGTTATATCCAGTGATCACAGGATGGTTTAAAACACAAAAATGCAAAATAAAAAACCAGAATGCAGAACATAATAGCAAAAAACAATATTCGGCCTGACACATTCCAAAGGCCATAAATTGCTTGATGAGCCAAAGGCCAAATGTTAAAGAATGTTTTCACCTTACATCTTAAGATGTGAAATGAGGGTGCCAGGCAAGCCTTCCCAGGAAGAGCATTCCACAAGTGGGGAGCCTTTGCAGAAAAAGGACTGTTGTCATGTTTCCACCCTCTAGATCTCTCATGGAGGGGGCACACAAAGAAGAGTCTCAGATATTGATCACAGTGTCCACGTCAAGTTATATGGGGAGCAGTGGTGCTTGGGGTATTATGGCCCTGGGCCATTTAAAGGCTTTATAGGGCGAAACCAGCACTTTGAATTGGGTCCAGAAACTATTTGGCAGCAAATGTAGTCAGGCCAGGGTTGGTGTAATATGTTCAAACTGTCTTGCCTCGATGAACAACCTGGCTGCAGAATTCTGCACCAGCTGAAGTTTCCAAACCATCTTCAGAGGCAGACCCATATATAATGCATTGCAGTAAGCTAACCCAGAGTTACCAGAGCACAGACAACAGAAATTAGGCTATCCCTGTTCATATAGGGTTGAAGCCACTGCGGCTGCCTGACCCTCAAGCAACAGCAATGGATCAAGAAATACCTGCCCACAGGCAAAAAATACCTGAGGGACCACCTTACCCCATATAATCCTGTCTGGCAACTGCACTCCTCGGATGGAGCACAGCTAAGAGTGCAGTATGTCCCAGAGGTGTGCTTAGTTTGTACTAGAAAATGGTTTTCTAGTGTTGTACCCCAAACCTCTGGAATTGCCACCTGAAATTAACCAGGCACCTAGCCTCATGATGTTTAGGCACTTATTGAATATGTTTTAGTTAAAATTACTTTCCCTGAGGTGTGACCACTCATTTTCCTCCTCCTCTTCCTCCTCCTCTTCTTTGGCGATCATTCATAGCCGCGTAAATTGTCTTCCATGAAGATGGTCTTAAGAGTGAGTCCATAAATGACTGTGGAGGCTAATTCTGGAATATTTATGGAATATTAGTGACATATCCCTAGATATGGTTTAAATGTTTATCGACCTTGTAGGAATGGCCTTCTTATCTTAGAATTTTTAGAAATTGTATTGTTTTACAGAATTTGCACTCTATGCATTTTATTTCAGTTTTATCTTGCTGTAATCCACTTCATATCTTCAGGTTGTTAAGTAGTTTATAAATTTAATACAACTAATACAACTGAGAGGAACAACATCAAATCTCCTGTAATTTCTTTGTGTACCATCAGTAAAGGAACACGGAAAGACAAAATACGGGAACTGGATAAGAACGGAACTGAAATGTGTTTCAGGAAGATAACCGCATCAATATGATATTGAAGTAAAAGATAGATATTATGCAGTTAGATTTGCTGCTTCATAACTTATAATTTTATCTTATGAAGTTTAAATGTACATTTTGCAACTGATATTACTCTCTGAACTGATAGATATTTTGTTTAATGTATTCTCTGAGCATACTATCTGCCTCATTGACTTCAAGCTGAGAGGAGTTACCATTTTCTAAATAAATGTAAAAATCTTTGCCTTGCTCTGTTAATTTTCATGTTGAGTGACTATAGAAACAGACTTCAGAATCAAGAATAAAAAATGATGAATTGACTAGTTATGTATTCTGACCTCACATAACTAATCTTATAGACACATAAAACTTCAGGTTTAAGTACTGCTCTGCTCCCATAACTACTACAATGGTACCTCGGGTTAAGTACTTAATTCGTTCCGGAGGTCTGTTCTTAACCTGAAACTGTTCTTAACCTGAAGCACTACTTTAGCTAGTGGGGCCTCCCACTGCTGTTGCGCAGCCGCCCCACGATTTCTGTTCTCACCCTGAAGCAAAGTTCTTAACCTGAGGTGCTATTTCTGTGTTAGCGGAGTCTGTAACCTGTAACATCTGTAACCTGAAGTGTCTGTAACCCGAGATACCACTGTACTTATAATCTTACCCAAATCTTACATTTCAAATATTTTTACCACTCTAACAGCCACGGCTTCCCCCAAAGAATCATGGGAACTGTAGTTTGTTAAGGGTTTGTGGAATTGTACTTCTGTGAGGGGTCTCCTAACAACTCTCATCACCCTTCACAAACTGCAGTTGCTAGGATTCTTTGAGGGAAGCCATGCCCATCACAGTGGCATAAAAGGGATTTAAATTTATGGTGTGGATACAACCAGAGTGTATTAAATTGCATACCATTACATTTGCGTCTTTGGCTTACATTTTCAAGGAAAGTCTCCAAACCAAACTTTGTCTCTGAAAATAATTTTCAGGCCCAACCTGTGAAAGTACTATATAGCTTTATCACTTTCATAGGTTTTTAATGTTAATGGTTATCGTATACTGTTTGCAATATTCCTTTGCAGGTATTGGTCAGTTGAGAAGCTCAACTGAAAAGAAACTTTAGACCCAAGTTTGTGTACCGTGTTGAGACTGACAAGTGGACAAAAAGAAAGGAAATGGAGTTGCGAACTCTCACAACTTTATTGTGAGTTGTAATCTTACAAGCGTTGCTTGAGCGCACATATATCCCCTACTGACGCTCCCTCAAGGCACAACATGGCTGTGCTGATTGATGGTTTATGAGAAGGATGCAGTGGGTGACAAATGAAAGGATTCGTGAACAGCTTTTAGTTCCTTTTTCAGCTGCTGTGTGTATTTTCCAGCTCATTGGTTAATCTTATCAAACAATGATCATCCAATAATAATTATAAATATGAGTGATAGTAGTGTTGCTTTTAACTGATCTTTCAAATGTCTATTTTTTTCTGGGAATGCAAGTTCAGAAATCACATTTTTGAAGGCGATTAAATCATGTTTTGAAAAGTAAATTAAACAGCTTTTTTCTTGTTGTTTTGGCATTGTTTTCCCCTTTCTGTAAAGAAACTTTCCTTTTCTTTGTCTTTAAGTTGGTGATTTAAGCTGCACTGGTGCTGACTGTGCTTGAGGACCAACGAAGAAGCCAGTGACAAAGTGTAATCTGAAAAGACATGCTCTGAGGGTGGAGTTCCATTTTAAGCCACATTTTCTGGAACCAGGTAGCAGATTGCCACAGAAAATCCACCTCCCTGTTCAAATGCTGCCCATTTTTCTTTACCCAGATACTTCTTCAAAATTCTCAGTTGCTTGCAGAATATCAATACCTACTCCCACCCCAGTTTTGGCCAAAATAGTAATTGCACCATATCTCTGTTTTGCACAGCTATTGCCTGCTCTCAGGCTTCTTGTTCCTACTTTTCAAAGCTCTTTACAAAATATGTTTATAAAACTTTACTCATTGTATTTCTTATAACTTACATAATCTTGTAGTTTCAGATACACCTGCTGCTGCTACCGGAGATGTGCTCTCGCTGTGCCTGGAGGAATTCTAGCTCTGTGTTATAGATTTGCCCTCCCAAACTTCCGTTTTTATAAGGTGGAGCAGTGAACTACCGTATTTTTTGCTCTATAAGACTCACTTTTTCCCTCCTAAAAAGTAAGGGGAAGTGTGTGCGCGTCTTATGGAGCAAATGCAGGCTGCGCAGCTATCCCAGAAGCCAGAACAGCAAGAGGGATTGCTGCTTTCACTGCACAGCGATCCCTCTTGCTGTTCTGGCTTCTGAGATTCAGAATATTTTTTTTCTTGTTTTCCTCCTCCAAAAACTAGGTGCGTCTTGTGCTCTGGTGCGTCTTATAGAGCAAAAAATACGGTATATTCTTATCAATTTATTCTTCATCCTGTAACATTATTCTTCATTCATCCTTTACATTTTCAGCTGCTAACGTAATTTTGGTTCATTGTCCAACAGATGCAATCAGTAAACCATGTGAGCTGCCATTCTAGCGAACCATTTTTAAACACTAGAAGCCCTGTTGAAAATAAAATAAAATAAAATCCTTTATCCACTGACCTCTGTTTGAAGCCCTGTTGAAAATAAAATATTCTTGTTAGCTAATTGAATAACATTTAAATGATGCAAATAACCATTTAGTCAAAATGCAGGAATCAGATTTAGGAAGTTCTCCACCAGTTAGTTAGCTGATGCTTCCTGTGGCTGCATATTTACGGTCAATTCCATTCTTTATCTCATCCTACTGATTTCCCTCATGTCACTGTCTTTACCTTTTGATACCTACTTTCTGATGTCGACATCCTATGCTGCTTTGACTTTTGCATTCTGATGCCAGCTGGTTTGCCACCTGTCCATTTAGAGAAGGAAAGAGACCGGGTATTTGCAGAAGCTGTAAAAATGAAAGGAACACAAGAGGAGGACAAAGAGAAGTGACAAGGGACTGGAGTATCAGAGAATAAACAGATGGGAGGAAACAGAAAATGAGCAGCAGCAGCAAGACTTTATGTATACTTAAAGAGGATAAGTGGACTACAGGAAGACAAGCCTTCTTGCAAACATAGTGAAGGTTGTATTAATTATGTTGGGCATTCTGAAAACAACGATGTTATGTATCTATCTAATTAGTTGAGCTTGTGATTCATTCTGTTGTTACATACCAAGCTCCAAATGATGAGACATCTCAGGGGTCCCAATGCATACTTTGGATTTGGTTTTCTTACAATGAATGTTACTAGAAATTGTAATGTATTTGCAATACATTTTACACACACACACACACACACACACACACACACACACACGGTAAGCACATCTGGCCTTTGACTGTTACAGTATTTCTTTCTTTCTTTTAATCAATACTGCTCTGATTTTCTTTGGAACTAATTTAATAATGATATGGCTATAAGGTTGTGAAGCACCCTAGGACCTTACTGTGAAGCAGTTAAGAAATCAAATAAATAAATACAGAAGGGTCCACAGCATTCATATTGTAACAGATCTTGTTGTCCAAAGCAATTGCTTTGGATGCAGCACAGAAAGCTTGCCAACCCTTTGTGTCTTCTCCTAGCCCAGTTCAAGACATGTTTAAGAACAGTCATGTTTGTTAAACAAGACATATTTAAGAACAAGAAACAAGTATGTTTCTCATACACTCACCAATCTCATCACTTCCAGTCAGCAGAGGTGGGAATGCCTACCTCCTTTAGCCCACCTTCTGGAAGCATCAATAGCTCATAGTTTCTGTGGCAACCAATCACTTGTGCCTTTTAGTCATGTGAAGTGATACTTAACAACCTTAGCTAAAGCCATCAAAGAGATTGGAATGACCATATTAGCAGATATAAAACCATAGCCTTGAAGGGCAACCCAAAGATATCAATTAGGCTATCAAAAACCACCATGTTGAGTTATGGAAGCTCAAGCTCATTTTTGAGATCAGTCTTCTGCTTATAGCTTGGTAGCAGATTACATGCTTTCAATATATTCAGCTATTTTCAGTTAAAGCGGGATTTAAAATTCCTGCAGAGTTGAGATCCAGTTGCAGGTTTGGGGAATCTTGCAGTTTCGATAATTTCTATCAACCAGAGTAACAATATTGCTTGAAGTAATTAGAGCATCGGTCTATCCGTCAGAATAAATTAATTGTTCTGTTCCAAACAAATTGTCCTCTTGCTTATGTATCATATGCTCTGTTGAACAGTTTTCTGTAATGTGGTAACTATGACAATTTTTGCATGGAGGAGGTGAATATTTTAGGCAAATAGCTCCCACATGAAATTAAGTGGTATTGAAAGTAGCTTATGAAATCTGTACGGAATCAGAAATATATGTACAAATTATTAGTGTCGTGAGCCCTCTATTGGAATTATCATGAACAAACCAAGTGTCCAGTTGGCTCAGTCCTGTAAGCAGCACTATGCTCCCCTTTGCAAAGGCCACATAATTCCTATTCCAGCACTGGTAGTGAGGAAACAAGTGTTCCTCTGTCACTCTGGATCATATTTTCCCATTAGCGATGGGCCTGAGACTACTATTTCCAGAATCCTCTGTGAAAAACTGATATCATGTAACTAATTTATGCTTGGGATTCTGAAAAGTGGTAATTCCTGTTCTCAACCTTGGTGGGAAAAGCTGTTCTCCTGAGGGAATACTATCTGCTACTGTTGCCTTCCTGTGCCATAGGGTAAGTTACTGGGAGGAGAACAGAGAGATGATGGAACCAAATGGTGCTTTGTGCACACCTGATGTGCTTTTCCTGTTTGAACTGAACTCTTGCAAAAAAACTTGAATCTTTGCAAACATTCTGTCCAAGTGTGCACAAGTACAAAATGTACCTCTTTTCTACTTGGACCAATCTATGAGTCCCAATAAGTGTGCTTAGGACACTAATATTTATCATTTGTCTTCCCAATGAACTTTATCGTAGGCCACCATGTTGCATCCGGAACTGGCATAAATATCAGAACTGGATGTGTTCTTAAGATTTTCATTCTGCTTTGGTTTTATTGTTTATACTATTCTGTAAGTTAATTTGAGTCATTTTATGTGAAAAGGACAACTAATAAATGCAAATGATGATGATGATGATGATGATGATGATGATGATGATGATGATGATGATGATATACCACCCCATCTGACTGGGTTGCCCCACCCCAGTTCAATTTTGCCCATTATACACATTTTTGTAAAGCAATTTCCCCTAAAATAATGCATTTTTGTATGCTACATTCACTACTATATGCCGTTTTATTTGTACGCTTTATCCCACTACATGCATTTTTGTACACATTAGTTGACTAAAGGACTACACTGCACAATTCAGAAAAGTACAAATTGTGATGGATCGCTCGGTATTAATTTACATATGGTTTCAGAGAATGTGAATTAGATACTTTTGCCTTTAAATGTTATTTTCTCCCCCATTCCTACTCAACTTGATCTGCCAGGTTACCAGAAATGAGTTTGTGGGAACAATGAATGAAGTGCTACAGAATGAGACTGACAAGCATCAGTGATGTCTGTATTATTATTGGTGAACTTTCTTAGTAAAATCTTTGGGAGCCATTCCTTTATTGAAAGGTATACTTCTTTTAAATTACAGCTTTAGCCATCTGTTCTGTGGCATGTAAACAAAAGTGTAGACTCCCATCACCCACCCAACGCACGTTACAAAGACATTTCAGCATAGTTGATATAAGCCTCACTTGGCATTATAATATTTACATATATTTTTGTATCTTCTGTTCTATAAATAAGTTGTTGACAACTTATCATAGGGCCTTTGTTGTATCGATAACTAAGCTGACAGTTAACTAAGCTCCAGTGTGGTTTCATGTGTTTACTTTTGGCATTCAAATTAATCATAAGGGATTTTCTCACTAGGGGGCATCTCAAACTAAGACCTTTTTAAAAATATCCTTAGCAAAAACAAGAAGTATCTGTTTTAATTTTTGATGCTCTTGGCTACAACATATTTCAAGTGAATTTTTAGTGTTCCTTCTATCTGTCTAGCACTTACTCCACTTGTTCCTTATTTCACTCACAGTAAAACAAAAATATATTTAATAGATCAGCCCCAAAATAAATAGGAACAAAACAAAGATACATCCATTAACACTTAAAAGAAAAAACCCTGATTAAATCTCCATCTATCTATCTTTCAAAAGCAAGTAGCTTTTGTTCAGCACCCTCCTCTCTGATCTTCTGGGAAGACTTTTCAGGGATACAATGGTCCACAAAGGAAGGGAAAAGTCGGTTTCTCAAACTGCTTTACACTTAACACAACCACTGGATTGAACCCATTAAGTACAAAGACTTTAACAGCCATTGATTTCAATAAGACTTCCTTCCACATTGGTATGCGCAGAATTGGAGACTCAGGTTTTTTAAAATATTACATTTGTATGTGGTAGCTTTTATATGCCTGTTGTCTTTGTCCATGGAGTTTTCTTGGTAGGGATACTGGAGTGGCTTGCCGGTTCCTGCTCCAGGTGGATCACGTTTGGTCAAAACTCTCCACTATGACCTGTCCATCTTGGGTGGGCCTGCACGGCATAGCTCATAGCTTCTCTGAGTTATTCAAGCCCCTTCACCATGGCAAGGCAGTGATCCATGAAGGGGGCACAAGGAGGGCACAAGAAGAAGGGGACGGCAGAGGATTGAGATGGTTGGACAGTGTTCTCAAAGCTACCAGCATGAGTTTGACCAAACTGTGGGAGGCAGTGGAAGACAGGGGTGCCTGGCTTGCTCTGATCCATGGGGTCACAAACAGTCAGACACGACTAAATGACTAAACAACATGTGGTAGCTTAAGAGTCTGTGTGACTTGGTTCTTGCTAACACTAGGTCATTTCCTCCTACCTTTGCAAGTGGATTCTCTAGGCCAGAAGTAGATAACAATTTGGCAACCAAAGTTTGCACTGAGTAATGTTCAAGTCAAGGACTGTAGTCAGGGTCTGTGGCCAAAATGTGAACATAGGGACAAATCTGGAAGGGGATTTTGTGGAGCCACAAGAGGCATGAAGAGGGAGGAGCAAAGACAGGCAAGACGAAGGAGCCTCAGATTGTTTGGGAAGGAATCAAGGGGGGAGGAGGAGACTTAGGGGTCAGTGGGAAGATGCGGACCTTCAGTCTGCCCAACTGCTTCACAGGGGAATGATCTACTGAAAAGAGTTGCTGTGTTTTCTAGGCCTGGCCTCCTGAGCTATCTTATTTCTTCACTGATGCGGTAAGTTATTGCTGACTTGCTTTTGCCACCCACTCCTGACACCTCTGGTCTAGATGGCCTTGCAAATACATCTGTACCTCAGTAGTTCTTCACTTACTAAATGGAATTAATGCTCAATTCCTTTATGCAAATAAAATACACCAAATGTAATAAAGATTTGAAAGCACTTTGCAAATTAAAAGTGCTCTGTGAATTATCGTTAGTGGTTTGTACCACAGACTTTTCACAGCTGAAATCCAGGCAGAATTATATGTGTTGTCTTATGAAATAAATAACTACGCTTGCTGTCATTTACTCTCATTTATAATTTGTTTGTTTTCCTAGAAAAATGAAAATCTTGGAATTATATATTGCAAGTAATTGGTAGAGCAGAGTGCCAAAAATTGCAAAGGCTTTTCTTCTTATTACTATAATCCCAAGTCCATTCTTGATGGGGCGGAGGGGGGAATAGTTCTCTCCAAGACTGCAAATATACTGAAGTACTCATCCTTCATACTGAAACATGACTAGTTAAATAAATCAAATAGCTCTTATCTTATTCATCCATGGTCATTATAATTGTATAAAATTACTCATGTCATTTTGCACTAGAGAAAGAGATTCATACTGTTAGCAAAGAAACCTTGCATTGGTGCTGATTCAGAGATCACTTCTCATATCTGTAAGCTGCACATGAGGATGCTTCCTACTGAAGATAAAATGATACCTTTGGTATGGTCTGTTCAGACAATACAAATCACTTATTGGGAATAGGGAGAACCTGGATTCAGTCTCTGCCAACTAGGGATGAGAAAATATCTCAATTTTCATTTCTGCCCATTTCTCTCTTTTTTT
Organism: Podarcis erhardii; assembly: GCF_964252035.2. Classification (NCBI taxonomy): domain Eukaryota; kingdom Metazoa; phylum Chordata; class Lepidosauria; order Squamata; family Lacertidae; genus Podarcis; species Podarcis erhardii. The sequence continues at coordinate 49,657,864 of NC_138508.1, read as the reverse complement.
CCAGTCTTAAATTCAGTTTTCCACAGCTGCTCATCGCTTTGCCATTTTTTAAAAGTTCTCATGAAAACCCACGACAATTCTTATGCAAATTTCTCCGATAAGTGTTTCTACCTGCAATTTTGTCCAATATACAAACATTTGCAAAGCAGTTTTCCCTGAAAGAGCATGCATTCTGCAATAGAACTAGAGTCAATGAACTGTGGTGGCTCTTCCCCCCACCCAAGTTTACATAAGCTGGTCTGGGAATTGAATTCAGAATCTCTTGCACCCAAAGCAAGCATCAAATCAAGCTTGAGCATACATATGGTGGTATTCAACTAAGTTCAACTCAGAGTTGACTTATTGCAAATAATAACCCTAAATTAACCATGTCAAATAGCTTCAGTGGGTCTACTTTGAGTCAGACTAGCATTGAATACCATCCCATAGTGTCCTCTTTTCCAGTTTTATCCTTACAACAACCTTTGGAGGTAGGTTAGGCTGAGAGAGATAGAGAGAAATTAATCCAAGGCCATCTGGTATGTGAAATGACTGATCAAGGATTTGAACTTGGGTCTTCTCACTCTCAGTCTAACACTCCAGACACACCATCTGTTATTTCCAGAAAATTATTTATGTCAGTGTAAGCCTGATGCTACTAAACTAGGGTGGGCTCATACAACCCTCCACGTTGGAAGACCATGTTAGGGGGCTACAGGACCACATGAACTAACTCTGCCCCACTGTCAGCATACCCTGCAGACTTGATTCCACCACCACCAAAACGAGCTTATTAAGGATAGGAAAAACTTAGCCCCTCCAAACCCACAGCTCCCCCATTCTTTCAATTCAAGAAAGCTGATGTAAACCCCCCATGAGAGGTGATATTCAATTCTATGAGAACTAGCATGAAGCAAGATGAATCATGCTGCCCCACTAGCATCAAACAAAATGTTTCTGTGTAGCTTTAGAGCTGAGATGTTCATATGCTAGTGTTGCTAATAGCATAGTGTTGCTAAAAATCAAAGTGTGATTTTTCAAATCTTTCTTCCAACAACGTTGAACATTTTGCGAGGTGGGGAGTCTTATTTTATATAAGAAAGTAAAATGGAAATACTTCATGACTTTCTTGAATGGTTTTTCCGGTCACCAGCCTATTCTCTGAAATATGATGTAACATACCATAGTATCACATCTTGCTTTTATTTCAAGGAATGGAGCATGAAGACATATTTTCATGTGTAGTGATAATTTCAGGTGTGTCTTGTTTAGCAGCTGTTAGCTAATAATGACCCCAAAGCAGGGAGATGGGGAAGTTAATGCCACTCCTGCCTGAGCCGCAATTCTCTTTAAAAATAGAATACTTCAATCTGGTCTGCTGTCATTCAGGCAGCTTTCATGAGCACAACTGCTATAAATCCATTTAAAAACATTTTTTGAGCTATAAATCATGTTTTGTCACTTGAGAACATAAAGGAAGATTATAGTTTTTCCACAGCCTGGAGCTGGGTAAGGCATATGACTATAAAGTCACCTCTATTCTTATTTTTAATTCTAACCCAGTATACCTTTCATTTGCTATTGATTCAGCTGTGCGCTGAGTTTGTTGGCATAATTTCACTGTCTTTGATGTTCTAGGCAAATTCCAAGCACTTGAAAGATTTTTCAATAATTGAGCCAGTCATTGAGGTTGTTGTAGCTGGTTGACTGACCAAACCCAAAGAGTGATCATCATTCTGGGACAGGCCCATTGTTGTTCAACATCTTTATAAACAACTTGGATGAAGGTACTGAAGGGATGCTCATCAAATTTGCAGAAGACACCAAACTAGGCAAGGTAGGTAATGCTGCAGAAGACAGAATTGGGATTCAAGATTACCATAACAGATTGCAGAAGAAGAGAAGAAGAGAAGAAGAGTTTGGATTTGATATCCCGCCTTTCACTCCCCTTCAGGAGTCTCAAAGCAGCTAACATTCTCCTTTCCCTTCCTCCCCCACAACAAACACTCTGTGAGGTGAGTGGGACTGAGAGACTTCAAAGAAGTGTGACTGGCCCAAGGTCACCCAGCAGCTGCATGTGGAGGAGCGGAGAGGCGAACCCGGTTCCCCAGATTATGTGACTACCGCTCTTAACCACTACACCACACTGGCCCAGAACTGGGCCAAAACTTACAAAACAAATTTCAATAGGAACAAAAGTAAGGTTCTACACTTGGGCAAGAATAACCAGCAGCACAAATGAAAGATGGGAAACACCTGGCTTACCAGTAGTATATGCAAAAGGGATCTAGGGGTCTTAGTAGACCACAAGCTTAATGTGAGTTAACAGTGTGATGCAGAAGCCGTAGGAGGTAATGCTATTCTAGGCTGCATCAAAATAAGTATAGTGTCCAGGTCAAGGGAAGTAATAGCACTGCTCTATTTGTCTCAACACATGGACTCTGAAAGCTTGGGTGAGGGTATCCCATGAGAGTCATACTTGCCTTCTGAGTCCCTGTTGCAAAGGGAAGGTCTGCAGGGAGCCTCTGATCAAATGTGGCTGGTGCAACCCAGCTTTTAATGTGGCAGAAGTATCCTCCACTATGTGCCCCCAGCTCCTCCTCCTACCTAATGTTGTTCCTGAACTATATTGGATGTTCACTTGCTCGCTATTAGTTGGACTTGAACAAGCAGTCCCCCCCACCAAGCCTATTTTCTCAAGTTGTACAGCTCCTTTGCAAATTGCTCAACAAAATCAAACAACAGTGATGGAATATGGGTTCCTTGTGGTTCGCTTAGCCAATCACTTTGGAGTGCACTTTTCTAGACTGACATTACAGAAATGATCGTCGGTGTGTTTGTTTTCCTTCAGATCACTTCAGCGTTATCCAACAATAAGTATCTGTACCTGCATTCTTGTATCTACTGTGATTTGTTGGTAATACGTTTGAGCTATCATCCCATAGTGATACTTACTAGCTTAATTGGCATGCCACAGCACTGAATAATACTCAGCAAGGGTGACCTATGGAGACTATAAATGCATTCTAGAAATCCATGACATTGAAAAGCAACAGTTATACCTTTTGTTTTGTCTAATCATCCTGAACACAAAAAACTAATAAACACCAGGCTGGAAACAGTCTCCTGCTGTCTTTGCAGAATAAATGCAGAACAAGACTGAAAAGGCCATTTATTGTTGCAAAGGAGAGGGAGAGAAATCTTTTCAATTGTTGCAGTCTGAAAGGTCACTGATTTTGGTATTTTGTGAATGACGCTCTGATTCTATTGATTGGGAGGAACATTCCCTCTCTGAATGCAATAAAGAAAGCAGACGCTAAACAACAGCAGGGAGGAACCAAACAAGCAGGGGGTTGTGTGGAAAGAATTGGGTTCCCTCGCTTTCTGTTACATTTACTGCCTAGGGAATCACACCTAATATTGCTGCCAACCCAATCTTGCACTGAACTAATTTCAACACAGGAAAGGATTACTGTTATGCAAATTCTTGGTGAAGCTGTCACCCAATGAAGTCAAGTGTTAGATTCCACAAAATTTAAATGTTTCTTTCTCCAGGGTATATTGTGGAGAAGCTCAGCTGCAGTTATCCAGAAGGGACAATGTCCACAAAAAGCAAAGGTCATTCATTTTGTAAAACTCTGCTCTGAAGATAACAGGCTAGCAAAGTGGATTCAGCAGAACTGATCCTGGCTGCTGCTAAACATGATTATTTTAGGCCCAAATGAAATTTCTCTATAGTTCTGGAAGTGGAATGTGGAAAAGAACAGTTAGGGAAATGTCACGAAAGTGGAATAAATGACAGTGTGAATGCAGTTGATTTGTTGTAAATCAAGATAATACTGTACAGTATGGGTTATAGGAGAGACATGCTGTGCTCCTTCTGGGCACCATTGTTCCCCACCCTGCACTCAGCTCTCACCTATGGCTCCTAGAAGCTGTAACCATGTGACACTGACCACACCCCAGGAATGGCTTCCACTGGGCAGCTAAACCAGATGTGTTCTGGGCAGCTAAACCCTCGGTGTGTTAAGGACTTTCCCTGCATGTGAAGACAGGTTCCAGTGGATTGAGCGGACAAAAGCAATAGTGGGTCCACTGGTCAAGAAGGCAGCTTCTGCTGTAGAGGGGAGGTTAGGGGCAGATGGGGCTTGTCAACTTGGGAAGGTAGCCCATATAGGAGAAGTAAAACTCTGGTCCTAAGCCACAACTGCCTTGCAGGATATCTTCTAGAGAAGAAAAGGCTAAGGAGTAAAACCTACACAAATCTGGAGTGGAGTCCCTAAGACAGTTGGATGGTGCCTTGTACACATCCTTCTGGTAACTCCTGAAGCCAAGCTGGTGCCAAGCATATTGCTCTGCTTTCCATTGGACCACATCAGTGAGGCTGAGAGGAGAGTCTTGTCATCTGGGCAACCCAAGACCTCCATACACAATGTGCAGGCTTGTACCCCAGGGAGGTCACTTTGCTACTGCTAACACAGGATTTGACTCCATTGTCTCCCAATAAAGATAGATGCCAACAACTGTGTGCTGTGCAAGGGCTTCATGCCCTTCCACTTGATTCCATTACATCTCCGTTCTATTTGTTTGGATTTTTGAGTTAAACTAAAAATCCAGCAGTATGCTTTAATACCAGCATTCTTCTCTGCAATAAATTACAAAGATCACCAAATCTCCAAACAATGCTGACAAATGTGTCCCTGTCTTTGTGACAGGCCAAAGAAGAAAGAGATGCCAGGCTGCTTAAGCGATCTTGAGGCATTGTTGAGCAGAGATAAGTTTTAATCCACTGCAGAGAAGCGAAAAAAGAGACGCCTGTGTGTGATGCTGAAGATAGGAGCATGGTGAGAAAGAGAGATAACAGTTGGGAAAGCTGCCCAGGAGGGCTAATGTGCTTACAAGTCACCCAGAAGTGGAAGCATTTGAAGTTTGTTCCTTAATTAATACAGCAGCCTATGACAATCCAGCCTGGAAGAACAAATTCTGAGTTTTGTATCTGACAAATGAAGCGAAAGGCTTCCTTTGGCAGTGTCCCGGGGGCAGGGGGAAGGAGAAATGGCTTGAGGAAGCAGCACTGCGTACTTTTAACAGATTTGATTCAGTCAAGGTTAGAATGATTAAAGTAACAGCCTTTCCACTTCACATGTTCCAAGTGGTTAATAAACATCATACTCACAGCATGTCTGGATCAAAACGACTGCTGAGATATCAAAAGGATGGCAACGTCACATTTTTCAATTTACTTTTTTAAAAAATGCAAGTCATCCCTTCGCAATCAGTTGCTGGGCTTTCCCGATATGTATGCCATTTGACAGCTCCTGGGTGCTTGAGATTGTGAGCTACTTACCTTCCTGATACACTGCATATTTTATCACATTTATTGTGCCTCTTCCAACTTCTTAAAGGTTTCTGCATTGTATGAACTCAGTTCTCCAGTCAAAATAATTACAGCTAGTTTAATGGGTTGACTTTATATTAGAAAACAATGACTCCTGGAAACCCTGCGATTTCCCTCCCATTTAAGTACAAAGTTGGAAATCCCCGTCCAGCACCAAAGCTGTTTGCAGCTATGTGGGAAAGAAAAGGACATCAATAGATGGTTCTGCACCCCTCTCCGAAAAAAACCATATTGAGCTAATAGTGGACTTGGGAAGGGGGTGCTAATTACCAGTAGTTGGAAAGCCACCAAAGGGATGTAAAATCTTCAGCACAAATCTCCTGATCATCTCTACTTTGGCTCTGAAAGGAAAGATTTGTGATGCTTCTGTGGATGAGCAGGAGTGCATGTTGAGGCTAAGATTAGTCTCCTCACCCACCCTCTCTGAAGCGTTCTGGGTAAAATCCAAGAATTTCAAGTAAAGGATTCCAAATTGATAATCTGCAAATTGGCACAGTAATCTCCTGGAAACCACAGTTCTTTGAGTCCTTGCCTGCTGCCTGCTGTCAGGCTTGCCAGCCCATTTTTATCTCTGTGCTGTTCTTCATAAGGGCAACATGCTTAACCATACAGGCTCAACCATACAGGCCAGCCATTTTGCCCCCTGCTGCAACATGTCACCATGACCTTATATCAAAGGCTATAAAGGTTAATCAGAGACTGGGTTGTATCGAACTATTATGTTCAGAGTAAACTCATTGACCTTAATTGATCTAAATGAGTCATGTCCATTAATTTCAACAAGTCTCTTCTGAATACGACTTAGGGCGGCTCTACACTCATGGTTTTTAACGTTAAGGAAGAGTTAATGAATGGTTTTGATAACGTATATGGACTCATTTTGAACTTTTAACATTCATAATGCATTATTAAAATGTGACACCAGAGGGAGCTGCAGAGCAACCAGTAACCAGCAGCAGGGAGACAATGTTTTGATGGGAAAAAAGGATAAAAAAGCCCACCCCACTTTAACAAGTATGTGCTGTGACATTTTAGAATGACATATCTAATATTGTTCTAATCATGTTAAACAGGTCAGTGTAGATCCAGCCTTAAATAGCCTAAGAGCAATGGTAAACACACCCACACATCCATAAAGACATTTTAAGATGACAGTCACATAACACAACTTTTACAACTAGGATATTGTATAACACCTCAAATGTAATTGTTTTTACATGTTTATATGAGGCTCATTAATTGCAAAACTATGCATTTTTGTGTTGGGGCTTCACACATATCTATATAAATCTAAGTTGCCCCTTATACTGGGGAAGGCTGATTAGTATATGAAAAGTTATAAAAAAATTCACTGAAGCAAAAATGAACTTTGGTTAGCAGTTGGTAGAGGTGCAGGCTAAGAAGACATAGCAATTATCTTAACTCCAGTGAGTTGTTTGGTACTACTTTGTCAACTATTACTCTCATTTCCATCTTGAGAACAGTGCTCTAGGGACCAAATTGGTGCCAGATTGCTGTAATTGCATGAAGAGCCACATAGCCTTGTATCTTGGAAACTGAAAAACTTACGTGATTCACGGGCATGACTTTAGCATTCCCAATGATTTTAAGAGCTCTTATCTTGCTCACCACCATATCAGGCAGATCCTTAAAAGAACACTTGTTTGTTCTGGGGCACTTTTCAAAGAGCTGAAAATACTCTCTAGTAGAGAAATTATCTTTAATTTCAACTAGTACCAAATTTGAGTTCTGAACATGATAGCCCTTTTAGTATGTCATAATGCTCTTTTCTTGCTATTTCAGTGTATTTGAAGCCACTCTTGCTACTTTAAGCAAACATGACATGTCCAGTATCTTCATCTTAATAAACAGATGATTTGCAACATATTCCCCAATCATTTCTTTGTCTTTATCTCCTAATTTGAAGCAACCAGTCTGAAGCTGAGTTCTAAGAGTTATATATTTGACTGCTGCCACTGTTAAAACTATGATTGGTTTCTGGATTTTAGCCCAGAGCCCAATAACTAATTGAGTAAGTTCCACAAATTAGTGAGGCTACTTCAGGGCCAAGAAAATGAGAATTTTAGCCGTGGTTATTTATTATATATTTATATCAGATATTTTTATCCTCATACAGATACACATCCTATGAAGGCTGTTTCTTAAATGGTGGCCTCAAAAGCCATATATAAAATAAGTAAATAACTAAATTAAATTAAATTAAATGCCTGCATTGGAGGTTTCACTTCCTCTACTCCTGTATTATCAAGATAACATGACAGGAAGAAGAAAATAGTAGCAGCTAGTGTCTATCCTATAATGTCAGTTAAACCATAGTTTTCTTTGCAAAATTCTATTACTTCTCATAATATTTAACCAATGAATATATCATCTTAAATGTCTGGCTATTACAGGAATGAAATTAAAATATGATCCAGTAAGTAACTTAATATATTTATTGATGGCATCTTTTTAATAGTCTAGCTGACCATATAATGTATAGGAGATTGTAACTGTATCCTGGGTAGTTTAAATCTAACATAAATAGCAATTGGTGACATTATATATTTGCAAAGTATTTCTATCTAGTGAGCTACTTTCAAGAGATTTTGTGGCCTATGCAGATTAATATTTAAGGCATTTTGCTGTAAAATAAATTATTCACTACTATACATTTAACCAACAAGAGAACTGCCTTTTTAATAAGAAAATTCCACTGCAAGACAACAATTCTACCATTTTTAATCTTTAAAAAGAAAGACAATCAAATGTCTTCCTTTTAAATATAACAAACCCTTCTAGAAGGCAGAAAGGGTAACATAAGAACCTTTTTGAACAGCTAATCATGCAGATTTGGAAATAAAGGATTTATTTTATTTTATTTTTTTACAAAATGCCACCAATTGTTACTTTGTAGCTGCGTATTTTACAGGTATTTCCAGCGTTTCATTTCTTTTTTCAGTTCTCAAACCATCATCCCCCTTCCCACCGTTTGTTTAGCTCAATCAAAATACCAGCCTTGATTCCCACAGTTTGTTTAACTCCTAGAGGATGGCAGTGACTAAACGAATGAAAGAGAATTTTCTATTATCTGACAGAAGTGACATACTGGGAATTCTAAAAGAAAGAGATTGTCAGGATTTCTAGCTGGAGTTAGCCGCTGATTAAAAATGAAGATAGAAATACAGTAGAAGATTGGGGAGGGGGATGAATGGTAGCATATAAAAGTATGTTGTAAAATTAAATACTCAGTGAACAATCATCTTTACAAACATTGGTTGGGCTTAAAAGCTTCAGTGTGTACCCAGAATTCCAGGTACGCAGGAATTTCATTTTTTCCCCCATTACGGAATGTTCCATGTTGATGTTGTTGCTATAATTATTACTATTTTGTTTTGTTTTATTTATTACATTTTTATACTGCCCTTCATCCAAAGATCATAAGGCAGTTTACAATATAAAAACACAAATATATATAGCATAATAACAAACAATAACTCCCTCCCAGTTTAAAAGGGCATAGATTAATTAGCCAAAGGCCTGAGGAAATACAAATATTATTTTTCCTGGCAAAATATGTAACAATGGTGCCAGGCAAGCCTTTCTGGGGAAAGAATGGTGAGCCACCATAGAAAAGACCCTTTCTCATGTTGCCACCCTCCAGACTTTTCACAGAGGAGGCACACAAAGAAGGGTCTCAGGTTATGATTACATGGCCCAGGTTGGTTCATATGGAGAGAGGTGACCCTTGAGGTATTATCTTTATATATGCATTTATGTTCTGCCCTTTTCCCTGACAGGGACTCAAGGCAGCATACAGTTCAAATAAGAAAAGCTAAAATCATGGGGGGGGGGCAACATTAATGAATAAACAATTAACCACACACACACATATGTTCTATTAAAAACTTGCAGATAATTACAATAAAAACAGCATGGAACCAACCCCCTCAGTAAAAACAGTCAGTTCCCCAAAGCCTGTGGGAATATGAAGGTATTATGTGCCAGCAGAGGGGAGGCAATCTAACCTTATAGGAAGGAATTTCCAAAGTCTGGGAGCAGCCACTGAGAAGACCCATATTAGTGTCAAGATAGTTTGTTCAGAACTTTTCCTGACACTGAAGAGAATGAAACATACACAATCACTGTGTGCCTCAATCTCTAGCTTAATCTAGATTGACATTAATGAGAGTAGAGCAGACATACATTCAGAGACAGACCAGTCTTTCAAACAGCAACAGTTTCCCAGGAGTAACAAGGAAACATTCGTTGATCCAAAGCTTTCAATATAGTTTGTAAGACTTTTCAACATATTGTAAGAACTGTTTGACCATGGAACAGACTCCCTTGGAAGGTGATAGACTCTGCTTCCTTGGAGGTTTTTAAGCAGAAGTTGGATGGCCATCTGTCATAGATGCTGTAGTTGAGATTCCTGCATTTCAGAAATTGGACTAGATTGCCCTTTGGGTCCCTTCCAACTCCACAGTCCTGTGATTCTATGAGATAGAATGTCTAACTGCTAAATCCTGTGATTTCCACACAAAACGTGGGCCCTAAACAGGGCTATCAGTAAATTAATCACTAAGCCTGCAGTCCTAAGCATTTTCCTCTTTTGAATTCAGTAAGACTTCTGAGGAAATGTGACCTGGAGTTTGCTGTAAGGATGCAATCCTAAACACACTTGTTTGTAGGGTTTGCAGGGTGGAGCAAAATGCCTCCAAACATTGTACTAAGTTTTGGGGAGGTTGGGGGAGGAGAATTTAAACAAAGTCTGTATAAACAAAGTCCATTTCCTCCACAATCCTGTACAACCCTGTACTATTCAAGTTCTTCAAAATCAGATCTTACATTTTAACAGTTAATTCTGACTTCAGTACTTTAGTGCAATGTGAAAAATCTTTTTCTTCACTTTATGAAGAGCTGTAAAATCACATATAATGTTATGAATTGAGAAACAGTAAACATACATTACAAAGTAGCATCTGGATCTGAGAGGGAATTTATCAGATTTTGTATGGAAACATCTTTGTTATTCATTTGCATATTATGCAAGGTGGGTTAGAATTCATTTTAGCATTTTTGCTGGTACTTTGGTACTCTATTCCACGAGTTCAGAAGCTTTTTGGAAATGTCTTCATATTTTCAGTAAAGGCTGATTTTTAGAGCAAACCAGGGTAAGCCAAGTGAAATTTCAAGCAATTTTTTAAAAAAAGATTCCTCTGCTTCCTAGGCATAAAAAACAAGTCATAAATGTGCATTTTCCATGTTTCATTCTGTGGGCAAGACCAAGCCAGCATAGACATCACTGAGACTGGAGTGCCAACATACTGGGAATGTGACTTGGGAGAGCAGATCTTTGTTTGAGACTCAGTTCTTCATTATGATACCCCAAATGCTCATGACACAGCACGTGTGGAAGGCTGTACAGCACTGCTTCTGGTGGCTGTAAGTTGACCACAACTCACTTCTATAAAGCAGTGGCTCAGCACATAAGTCTGGTAGAATTCTTTCTTGGTATTGGACATTAGCATCACATTCTCCCAATGGTAGACGAAATTGTCTACCACTTCAAGCATGTGGTCACCAATGATGATGCATGGAGTTCTGGTGATGTCCTGACCCAGGATATTGGTCTTCATTGGGCAAATGGTGAGGCCAAACTCCACGCAGGCTTGGACAAAAGCTGATGAGTCTCTGTAGAGTTTCCGTGGCATGTGCTGTCAATGCTGCATCATCGGTAAACAATATCTCTTGGATAAGGACCCGCTACATTTTTGTCTTGGCATGGAGACGTGACAGTTTGAACAGACCCCAGTCACTGTTCAAATGAAAATACACATTGCCTTCAGTTGAGCAGAAGAAACTGGAGAGCACCAGGGACAAAAATATGCCAAAGTGCATTGCAGCAAAAACACAGCCCTGTTTCACATTGCTCTTTATAGAGAGTGTGTCTGAGGATGAGCTGTCATGCTGGACACTGCCACACATGTTCTCATGGAAGGACACAATCATCTTGTGAAGCTTAGGTGGGCATCCTGTCTGGTTGAACAGTTTGAAGAGTCCTTTTCAGCTGATGAGGTCAAAGGCCTTCATCAGGTCTATGAATGCGATGTACAAGGGGCATCTCTGCTGTTGGCATTTCTGCTGCAATTGGTGCAGAGAGAAAATCATGTCACCTGTTGACCTCTGAGCTCTAAAGCAGCATTGTGACTTGGGATAGACCCTGTCAGCAAGTGACTGTAATCTGTTAAGAACTGCACAGGCAAAGGTTTTCCCAACAGTAATCAGCAGGGGGATTCTATGTCAGTTGTTACAGTCATGACAGTTACCTTTGTTCTCCAATGCTAGAGTTGTGCAAGTCTTGTGCCATGGATTCTTGTTCCCAACACTGCAAGAGGAGGCTGTGAAAGTGTGTCACAAGGGAGGAATTGAAGCCAGCTTTCAGCATTTCTATTGGGATTCTATCCAGTCCTGAAGCTTTGGGACATGTAGATGCCATACCACTGACTATGGTCCTACCTGTCATTTGGCCTTAAGTCTTCCTAGCTTTATTTGAGTCTCTAGATTTCTTTGCTTGGTGCATACTTTCAATGCTTTATTTTTCTAGTTTCTGTATTCAGGAATAGAATAATGGAAAAATTGAGACAGCAAGAGAGAGAGAGAGAGAGAGAGAGAAGATTCACAACTGTTGTATTCAACATGTTCAGCCTGTAATCCATTCTATGTAAAATATGTTGCCATGGTGGAAATATTTGGCACTAATCTGTTTCTTGAAAGTGTGTTACATCTGGGCATATTTAATCCAGAATCATGAATGGCAGTCATAACTGTTAATCTCATTCATTTTGCCTTGTGCTAAAGTCCTTCCAAATTGTGCTGTGCAGCCAACCCACTGGAAAAGGATCAAAAGCTGGTCTGTTGAACCATGGCAGAAGAAATCCTTTGAAATCACACCTTAAAAGGGTTGTTAATATTTAGAGTGGCTATCCTCTGTGGGTGAGCTCAAGCACATGTTCAGAGTGCCAGCATCAGTCAGTCACCATGTGGGGAATTGTTGCACTCATTACTTCTCAGAAAATTGATTTTCATTTTGAGGGAGCCTGCCTGAGGTAGTGAGAAAGAATCATCTGTGGCAACTCACCATGCAGTGACTATTGCCAGCAGCTTCATACATTCGGATGATCACTGCGATTATCAAAAGCTTGTTATGATTCATGCAATTTGTCAGCTCAGTGTGGAAGCAATGAATGAGCACTATGAAGAAAACAAAATTCAAAGCAAATGGCATGCAGTTGGTTTGAAAAAGAATGATTTGCCCTTCCTGTTCATTAAGTCATTTGAAATGTTAGCATGTAGATACACCAAGGTACAAACTATACATCACATCAGGGGTAGACAATGTGGTGACCACAAGATGTTGTGGATTACAACCTCCATCATCCCTGACCATTGAGACCATGCTGACCAGGGTTGGCAGGAATCATACCCCAAAGTTTGAATTGAGCCTTCTTCACTAGCTGGCCAGCTCAGGGAGCTGCCAGTGAGCATAATTTATTTCCATAATTTGTTACATAGAAACATCTTTGTTATTCATTTGCATATCATGCAAGGTGGATTAGAATTCCTTTTAGTAATTGTTTGATTGGTAGGTCAGTAACATTTTTAAATACAGTGGTACCTTGGGTTACATATGCTTCAGGTTACAGACTCCGCTAACCCAGAAATAGTACCTTGGGTTAAGGACAGAAATCAGGCTCTGGCGGTGTGACGGCAGCAGGAGGCCCCATTAACTAAAGTGGTGCTTCAGGTTAAGAACAGTTTCAGGTTAAGAACAGACCTCCGGAACGAATTAAGTACTTAACCCGAGCTACCACTGTATACAGCAACAGCTGGAGGGTAGAATTACAGACAAACTTCAAGAAAGCATAAGTTTGTTGTTGAGATTATTTCTTACTGCTTAAAAAAAAAAATAGAAAAATATGTAAGACTAGGAAAAACATGAAAACATAAGATGATATTCAATGTCATGTGAGCAGCCTTCCCCCTCGTATTCTTCCCCCATGCCTCCAAATCTGCTCCAGAGGGGTCCCCTTATCATCCAAAGTATATTGTGGGGGCTACAGTGTAAGGAAAGGAAGGGGAAGTCCTACTGAGCAATGTCCCCCAAATAACAAACCCCTTTGAAGCATTTGTCTACATGTCCATGCTAAATGTAAGAAGGAGATAGAAGGCCTGTCTCTGCCAGCCTAAACCCCAAGAATATGAAAGAAGTTTAGTGTGAGATCTGAAAAGTAAATCTATGAGTGTACAGCTGTATTCCCAGTGTGCAGAGAGCCTAGGGCTATGCACTGTAATAGTCGTTATGCAGCCACAGAAGCCCCTTTTCAGATGTTACTCCAAGTAGGCTTTAGGGAAAAGTCTAGCAGCTGTGGTCAACCTTTCACCAAACTTTTAGCATAAAGCCACAATCAAGGCTACACTTGCAATAGATTTTAAAATTACAGAACATATTTGAAATTTCACATTTTGTATAACTATTTTGGTCATGGATTTTTCGCTTTTCCTTCTTTAAAAAGTGAGTTTTGGCCTTATGAGTTCTATTCAGGTGAACTAAGTCCAAATCACTATGTTGTTGTGTGCCAGTTTTTAATTGTGTGATCTTATTATGCCCCTTTGTAGCACTGATGGAAGTTTGTCAGTTAGATTAGTGCTTAATTAAACCCACTGAATAATAGCTCTAAAATGGCTAACTTTGCATTATGTTCACCCTAATACATTGCAAATATACAGAAAGGTAGAGCACAATTCTCCTGTGGAAATGCAAAATGCAGTCTTTATTGGGTCAGTAAGACTGCATTGCAGAAGGTGTTTTAAGGACTACATCCCAAGTATTCTTCTTTTCAGTAACAGATGGAAAACCTGTAGCCTTGCAAACATTCAGCTTTAGGCAATAAAGACACCAGGTTGATTGGCAGTGAATTCTCATGTGCAGCTACAACATTTATTTGGTTTTTGAAATGTAGCCAACATTGGCTTGCAATGCAAAATAACAGGTGCAGGTCTATCATTATAATAATAATTTTTCATAGCATTATTTTTCCTTGATATGCATTTGGCAGGTAACTGATGTTGCAATTCTTTCGCTTGTGCCAGGTTATTGCAATGAAACTACACAATGCTCATGGCCAACTGTTTTTCCATAAGAACTCTGAATAGCATTCTTCCCTTTTTAAGACTAGATTCTCAGGCATATTTATGTGCAAGTATTTCCAATTGACCTTGACATTATTTTGCTCCACAGTAAACATCTTTAGAAGCGTTTTTAAAGATTTCTCTTGTTTTGAAAAGACAGTGTCCAGTAGCTGTACTGGAATTTCATCCATTTCAAACACCATTATTTCCTCTGGAATACCAGGCTGCACATATGTGCCAGAAGCTTCAAAGGAACATAAAAATGCTAAGCCAATTTTGGAAATAATTTGCTTTTATTGACTCATTCCTTTTTAAATGCTTGGAGGGTGGGAGGGAAGGAAGCAACCCTTCTGTTCCAAACACCATGTACCCCCAAGAGCATAATTTCAATATTGTACTGACACAACAATATTAAGCTTACATTCTTAATAATGCTTAGAAAACGCACTGCACACATTGCTTGAGCAGCCTTGTAAATCTAGCCAGTAATTAACTGCCTTTCCATGATAACTGAACCCTCGCTTCTCAAGCCTCTCGGAGTTCTCTGCTCATAACTGCGACTGTGAAATGATGCCTTAGTTTTCCCTTTGCCATTTCCACATGTGGTTTAAAAGGACTCCAGAGAACATAAAGTGTACCAAAAAAAATGCACTGCAAAGCACAAAAGTACATTTCACTATGTGTGCTTATGCCAACAGTTCCTAGTGCTTTCCTTGGGGAAGCATGCATAGAAGTCCATTACTGAAATTGACCTGAAATCCATGAGATTGTGAAATTGATACAGAATGAGAGAAGAATAAATCTCCTTTCTTAGGTTCAAAACAAAATAAAGCAGCCTTATGTTATGATTTCATGTGCAGTTAAATATCTTTGAGCTCTAAAGCAACTTTCCTTGGTATCTTATTTTTGTATTACCAGAGCTACAGTATGTCTTTTATGGTTCTAAACATATGCTGAAAATCAGCAGGATTTGGGACTGGCTACAGAATTCAGGTTCTGAAGAATCTTTGTTGCTATTGCTCCTTAAAACCTAGAAGTTTCTAGCCTTCTTGGATGTGAAAATAGAGACATATATGTTTGGACAAGGTTTGATATCTCAAAAACCAGAGGGATTTTTTTTTTATCTATTTTTTTTTTCCAGGATTCTAGTTCTTCCTGTATTTCAAGATTATTAAATAAGGATTGAAGCTGCATTCCCAGATATCTCTTCAGGATTATCCAATTGAAATGAGTGGATTTGCTTCCAATTAAATATATTTAAGATAAGTATTTATGAAGATCAAGAAAGCACAATTAATCAAAGTAGCTTTCAGTTTGTTTTGTAAACTGCCCCTTAGAACAAAACTGTAAAGAGGTACTATGATTTCATTCTGAAAGACTTGATTTGTTCTCAAGGTTAAATCATTGTTTTCATCCAAGAATATATGGCTGGGCCTACCTTGCTGACAACAACATAAACTGATCCACTTGCATCACTATTCACTGTAAAGCAGACTATTTTGCACTGAACAGCATACAATAAATAAAATTCAGTTAACTAAACAAACAAACAAACAAACAAACAAACAAACAAACTGTCAGTTGAGTACTTCTCTGTTTAAAAAGATGAACCTGCAATAGCCAGAAATAAACTAAAACTATGCCAGGTCTTACTGAGTATAAAAATATATGCTGATTGAAATTCAATGCCTTAAAAGGGATTTCTTGAAATTCCAGCTATTAAAGCTGCTAAAGTTCTAAATAGATTTCTTCTATTTAAATATAGCCCAAGGTGTGCTTCAAGTCTATGAAGAGGTCTAAAGTGAAACAGGAGAATTGATTTAAATTGTCTATCTACCTCTCAATGTATTTTTGTGCCTTCACACATTTAAGCTGTATTTTCTCTTAAGAGATATTTTGATTGATAAATGGCAGGCCTTAAATCACCATGAGGTTCAGCACAACACATAGCTTCCAAATGGAGCTTCTGAAGTAAATTTTAGGATATATGCAAGAAAAAGTGTGATGTCTTGTAGCGTGTCTGTGTTGATACTATAGTTCACAAAGGTATCTGTCAAATAAGTTTATCCCTTATCTTGCTGTCATTTATGGGATGAACATGACTACAAAGAAATAGCTGTGTAATAAAAAGCACATGGAATAAAATGTGGCATCATAGGGTTGAAATTAAGGAGTGGAAAATATTGCCTCCCTTAAAAAAACAAAAATCTTGATTTGGAATGAGTTCATTCTTTGCATGCCCCCTCGCCCCCCCAAAAATAATCTCAGTCCTTTGTAAAATAAATAAATATGGCATACTCAGAAGCTTCCAGCATCACTTATAACACTAGATCTGTAGTTTTGATTGCTCCAGGTTATTCAGAATGGATAAAGTCAGGTTGAATTAAAAGTCTACTTGGCTGCCAGTTTTTTTCTCACTGATGGCTTTTGAACTGTGTGGGCATTTGTGTCCGTTGTCTATTAATGAGCAAGCTAGCATACATAAAGCAGGCATTTTAAGCTCACACTTTTAAATTTCACCTTGGTGGTGAAAGCAAAGTTGTGGTAAGAGACTTCACAGATGGCTCTGGGGAGTTAGCAAAAAAGACCATCATGACTCTTGAACCAAAGTTGTTGTAACACATGGTAGAGAATTCTGATGGGCACAAGCTTAATGATGATTTCTTGCAGGAAGAAGCAACAGTACGTCATTCAGTACCCTATTGGCCAGAGGACACAGCCCTTCCATCATTCTTGGAATCCCCTCAAATATCTCTTGTGGCCCCAGCCTAGCAGAAGTCACTGGTTATAAAAGCAGGTGAGAACCCTTACACACCTCCAGGGCAGTGAAGCCTTCCAAACATTATGTCTGATCAGCTGGTGTGACGTTTCAGTTGACTCTAGCTCCCTATGGAGATAGCATGTTTGTTCACTGCCTTAGCAGAGCCCATTGGAGCTGTTCAAGGTTCTGTATTCTCTCAGCTTGACATGAACTTTCAACTATTTCCCAATAGGGATGACATGGCAGGGCAGAAGTGCTTACTTGACCACTTGGCAAGTGAGTCACTGCTTCTCATTTGGAAGAGGGGGGAGGGGCAATGGGGCAAACACACTAGCCGAGTCAATCTGGGGCTCCTGCTGGTGCATTTTCACTACACCACCTCTTCCCTCTGCCTCCTTGTCTCAGTAAGTAGCATGACTCATCTCCTAGGAGATCAGATAAATGTCTCCACCCCACTGCACCATGTGCTACTGCTGCTTCTCCTGTGAGCCTCAAGCACCCACAGAGGGAATATTTAGCAGAATTGATGCATTTGGAAAGGACATCTGTGGTTTGAATGTCATGATTGGTTGGGTTAGTTGAGACAGGAATTCTAACAGTAGCCCCACAGATGGAACCTACCATCTAGGAAACTGAAGTTGGTGGTGGTTTGGAGGTACAGTAAAACAAATCTGAATCTGTCCCTATCAGATTCAGTATCTAATCAATTAAATGGTATCTATCAAGGTTATTGGTACTTGAACTCAGAGACCTGTTTTCTCACCAATATGAATGCTCAGGAGATGGACTTGAAGGAGTCATTTTCCATTCTTTACCAGTTACTGCAATTATCATCCAGCATTCTGAAAATATATTGGAAACCACATCCTTCTGCAGATATGTATTTTTTCTTTATCCTCCAAAACCAATATATTTAACTTGAAAGCTCCTTCCCTAATTAGTTGTGATTTTCTTACACCACCTACTGAATACACCATTTCCCATTTCTTCAAGGTCCTCAAAGTCCTTGTAAATTATTTAACAATGTCACCTTATTTCTGTCACTCATAAACAAGATTTGGAACATGTTGTGTTTGTGATCATTTCAGCCGCATTAATATTTTAAAATGCTTTTTCGGACCCAGCAAGCTATTTACTGGAAAATATGAAACAACCAAATTAAACAATATTTCCCAATGAAACAGAATTGAGGGGAAAAAATAGTCACAAAACTGGTTTGGTATAAATATTGTGCTTCAAGACTATCTTGGAATAAAGCATAAATTATGCTTTAAAAATGTTCAAGACAGCTTTGTGCAAGTCTGCAACTTTAGGTACAGACTGATATCTTCTTTCTTACTAAATGCAAGAACCTGGACATTATACCCAAGGGTCTTAGAATTAAGAACCCTCTACAATCCACGTATCCCACTGAATATGCAAGAAAACTATGCAGCACTTTCTCTAAGAAGCTGCTCAAACATCTGATCAGCGTTCTCTACTCTAAACAGAAGCTAATAAAGGAGGAACTCCTTGTATTGGACAACTCTATCAGGAACCACCAAGCTTGGCAAGAGTTCCAAAAGGAAAAACAGAACATTTACCACTCTCAACTGGAGCTACTGAAAAAACAGAAAAACAAGAAACTCTCTAACCTTTCCAACCTACAGGCTACTAATCAAAACAAGATCAACAATATTGTCAATCTCTCACAGCAAGCACTCAGCCCAGCTGAGGAATCAGTCCTTTCACGTGGACTGTCATTCTGCCCTGCCAAATCCCCAGACATGATTCAGTTCTGTGGGGACTTGGAAGCATTTTTCCGCCGTTTACGCCTGAAGGAGTATTTTCAACACACACAACAACAAGACAAAGCAGAACAAGCAACAACTTCACAACCCACTGCAGAACAACAACCACCCTCCCAACAGAACACTGACCACCAACTACCACCGAAAAAGTGTTACACAAAAAGGGACTCCACATGGACCCCTCCTGATGGACGCAATACCACACTGGACTTGTACATTGACTGCTTCCGCCACAGAATCCAAACAGATGTGACCAGAAAACACCATCGCTTACAACAAAATCTAAACCATGCCGAAAGGAGAGCCATAGATAATCTCAGAAACAACCCAGACATTATAATTAAAGAAGAGGACAAAGGTGGAGCGGTTGTCATCATGAACAAAACTGACTACATTCAGGAGGCTCACAGACAACTTTCCAATACCGCCTTTTACATAAAATTGGACTCAGACCCCACACAAGAATACAAAAAAGAACTGAACAAGATTGTTAAGGAGCTACCCCCACACATCCAAGAACAGATCCTCACAAACACACCAACAGAACCTCGACCAGGAACTTTCTATCTTCTACCTAAAATACACAAACCAGGAAATCCAGAACGCCCCATCATTTCAGGTATTGGCACTATTACAGTGGGTGTCTCCGGTTATATGGACTCTGTTCTGAAACCATATGCCATCAGTGCTCCCAGCTATGTACGTGACACCACAGATTTTCTGAGGAAAATACAATCTTTAAATAATCTTCCCAACAATACTATACTAGCTACTATGGATGTGGAATCTCTGTATACCAACATCCCACACAACGATGGTTTACAAGCTATAAGGAATACCATTTCAGATAAAACCACAGCGGACTTTGCTACCAAACTCTGCCAATTTGTCCTTACCCACAACAACTTCAAATTCGGTGATGACCTGTTCCTCCAGATCAGCGGCACAGCAATGGGCACCCGCATGGCCCCACAGTATGCCAACATCTTCATGGCGGATTTAGAACAACGTTTCCTAAACTCCTACCCACTCAAACCTCTCTTGTACCTGCGATACATTGATGATATTTTTATCATCTGGACACATGGTCAACAGACCCTGGACACCTTCCACCAGAAATTCAATGATTTTCACCCCACCATCAACCTAACAATGAATCAATCTATGCAAGAAATACATTTTTTGGACACTACTATAAAAATACAGGATGGGCGCATAGACACCACCTTATACCGTAAACCAACTGACCGACAAACATATCTACATGCCTCTAGCTACCATCCCAAACATACCAAACAGTCCATTGTATATAGCCAGGCACTACGTTACAGCCGCATCTGCTCCAATTCTACAGACAGAGACTCTCACCTAAGAGATCTACAGCAAACCTTTTTAGAACTAAAATACCCAACAGATGAAGTTAGACAACAGATCAACAGAGCCAGACTGATACCCAGAGAGAACTTGCTGCAAGACAGACCCAAAAAAGAAAATAACAGAACACCTCTAGTCATCACATACAGCTCCCAAGTTAAAACAGTACAACGCATCATCAGAGATCTACAACCTCTCCTGGACAATGACAGTTCTCTTTCTCAAGCTCTGGGAGGAAGACCTTTCATTGCCTACAGACAGCCACCCAGTCTTAAACAACTCCTAACCCACAATAATACTACAACCAGACCTAACACGGACACTGGCACCAGAGCCTGCAATAAACCCAGATGCCAACTTTGCTGCCACATACACCCGGACAACACCATTACTGGCCCCAACAACATCACACATACCATCTCGGGACTATTTAATTGCTCATCGTCTAACATTGTGTATGCCATAAAATGCCAACAGTGTCCTTCAGCTCTCTATATTGGACAAACAGGCCAGACCTTACGCCAAAGAATAAATGGACATAAATCCGACATCAGGAACCACAAGACAGAAAAACCAGTAGGAGAACACTTCAATCTCCCAGGACATTCTATACAAGATCTCAAAGTAGCTGTTCTATTACAAAGGAATTTCAGAAATAGACTGGAAAGAGAAGCTGCTGAATTGCAACTTATCACCAAACTTAAAACTATAGAGAGACCTGGTTTGAACAAAGACATTGGATTCTTATCTCATTATACATGACAAAGCCTTTTTTCACCTTCTCACCCCTTGCTTTTTCCTGTTAGACCTATTGCAGTCGTTAAGAGTCGTCAACAGGCTCATCGCAGCTATCTGCCAATCACCCATTCCCACCACCCTTCTGAGTAATACCCCTCCCCACCTTCTCACTATATAGAAAGGTCCGGTGACTTCTGTTTCAGTGTATCTGAAGAAGTGTGCATGCACACGAAAGCTCATACCTAGAACTAACTCAGTTGGTCTTTAAGGTGCTACTGGAAGGATTTTTTTTATTTTGTTTTGTTGCAACTTTACTGTTTTTCTTAGTCATTACATAGATTTTCAAGGGCTATTACAAACACATGGGACTCAATGATCCAGCTAGGGATGCTTGAGAAAGTTGGTTTTTGTGAATTCCATTAGGAACTGACCTGGTTGGCACCTTCTAGATCAGAATGCAGATCAGAACACTGAATTTTGTACTTCCCCAAATGTTACAACACCGTTTTTGGCTAAAATGAGAGAGAGAGAGAGAGAGAATTTTATTTTAGCATTTGATAGGTGTACTTTGAGAGAAAATGATGTGAAATATGCATTTATATATTTTAACTTTAAAAAATCATCCAAATATTTACTTTTTCAGGCTTAGTTCTAGGTGCTAGTTCTTTTGCAAACAGCTTGGGACCAGAATATATGATAGATATTATTCACCTAATCAATCACTGCACTATACAAGCAAGTGCCTCAAACAGATACCATATTATGAAGGAGACCCATTCTGCACA
Organism: Podarcis erhardii; assembly: GCF_964252035.2. Taxonomy (NCBI): domain Eukaryota; kingdom Metazoa; phylum Chordata; class Lepidosauria; order Squamata; family Lacertidae; genus Podarcis; species Podarcis erhardii. Next base: position 49,635,847 of record NC_138508.1, on the reverse strand, counting down.
ATACAGGCACTGGGTCTTTAGCATTGTGGCGCCTACCTTTGAAGTTCCTTACCCTTGAATATTACACAGGCACCACTTCTTTTGTTTCATGCCTAACAAATGCCTTCCTCTTTCAACAAATCTTTTAAATAGAGGTCCTTCCCAGTCTGTTTCTCTATTGGAATTCTTTTTCATTTGATTTTAAACATTTTGATTGTTTTATTGCTGATGTGCTTGCTGCCCTGGGCTTCTTTGCGGGGTAGGACAGGATATAAAGTTAATAAATAAATTCAGATTTGCTGAAAGTGGGGTGGAAAGGCTTTATGTGTGAACACACAGGTGAAAGTAGCATGACCAGGATGGCTATACTCTGTGTCCATGGTCAGAGGAACTATGATTCTCAATGCGAGTTGCTGGAAGCATTAGAAGGAGAAAGTACTGTCACACTCAGGTCATGTTTGTGGTTTTCCCATAGGTACCTGGTTGGCCACCGTGAGAACAGGATGCTAGGCTGGACGGTCTGTTCCAGAAGGCTCCTCTTATGTTCTTATGTTCCATGCTGTGCCTAATTTAGCCTGAATTTTGCAATGCAATCTCCTAGCCAAGTAGTGTGTGCAAAAATGCATATAACAAAGCGTTCATACAAATGTATATATTAGTGGAGGGAAAGATACGAAAGTGCATTTTATTAAGGAAAATTGCATTGTAAAAATGTGCACGTTTGGGCAAAATTGCATTCAAAGATGTATATATTCAGGGGGGGGGGGTTACCCTAAAATGCTGATGAATTTTCATGAGGGCTTTTAGTTTAGTTTTAGTTTAGTTTTTAAATGCAAACTAATTTGGGAATGTGGAGAACTGAATATAAGAGTAGAAAAATGAAAAAATGAGAGAGACTATATTGCCATATTTCCCATTCCTATATAAGGAACCTGTTTAAACAGAAATAGGACACCTGAGTAGAAGCAGGCACCAAACAGTCCCCTTCCAACTCATGGAGGGTGGCAGAGATAGCAACAGAAAGCAGACCTAGAGAGCTCATCCACACTCTTGTGTTCCATTTGTGTAACTGTGGTTTCAAAAGTTTCAAAGTTTTGGGAAGTTCTGGGGAGGAAAATGGCAGAGTAGAAATCTTCTGTTGACAGTTCAACACGTATAATTACATGGTGATTAATGATACGAAAGCCATGAATCTTAGTTTTCACATTCTCTCTGGAAAAATAGAGAGAACCAGGGATGAATCTCTGATGCTCTGAAAAAGCCACTTTCCATGCCAAGAAACTGAAAAGTCTTAGGGGACCTGGATGCAGGTGAGTGACTTAGAGCAGAGGAACCTCCACCATGCCCCCAAACAACATTATAGCCCTCAGGGTCAGCTCTTAGGGCATAAGGTTGGCAAAGCTCTGCCTTTCTCTAATTACTTTTGAAACTGTTATCAAACACAACTGAGGTTATACATCTGCTGGTTGAAATACATCTGCTGGTTGTGAGCTGACTGTTAGCTTAGGAATAGACAAAAGGCTGAAAGCAAAACAAAAGCATGTTTTGTTTTTGACCAAGAAAGTTTTTTAACAGCTAAGGGGTGTTCTGATAGTTAGAAATCTTCATTTTATTTTATTTTTAAATTTATTTCTCCTCGATGAAGTGTTGTCTTCAAATTGAAACTGAATTCTCCAGGTTCCTGGCGGGTAGGGATGTGGTTTGATAAAGAACATTGTGAAGGCCTTATGGTGGAGACTGGTGACTGAAGGTCTTAAGCCAGATTTTGTAAAGACCTTAAAGTGGATTGAACTTTAATAAATCCAAGAACATTCAGCATGACAAAAACGTTGGACACTCCCATGAGAGTTGGCATCTTACAGCAATTATTGGATGAGCAACTAAAAGAGATCAGAGCTGAGATTGATAAAACTGTGGATGCAAATGGACCAGAGAAGGAAGACATAAAACCTGTGGAGAACAATATTGATAAAGGAGAGGTTGGAATGGCAAAATTGTAGGCTGTAGATGAGGAAATGGAGAACATCTTCACACTGGTGCCTAGAGGAATGAAACAGCCAAATGGCAGAGCTATTATGTTGGAGGAGTGAAACGAAGCCATTTAAAGAAAGATTAAGGGACCTCCTGAGCAAGCAGAGAGAAAACATTCTTTGTACAATTTGGAAAGAATTCAGTAGAAAAAGCTACCAAGTCTCTGGCAATTTTCCTGGAAAAAGAATGGAAGAAGAGGAAATGGAAGGATCTTTTTTAAAAAGAAAAAATGAATTGAAAATCGGAGCCAACAAGAAATGTGATCAGAAGATATGGAACTATGTGTGAATTAAGAACTATAAAATAAGTAAATAACTATGGAATGTTGTTTTATATTTATCGTCCTTCTCTTCCTTCTCTTTTCCTTTCTTTCCTTTTTTCCCATGTGTCCTCTATTCGATGTAACTGTGGGGATTGTACACACTTGAAGGTGGTTGGTGTTGGTGAAGGACACAGGAAAGGGAAAAGCTCCCAGGGTGGATAGCTGGGAGAAGAAAGGGAAGTTCACCCCCAGGTGAGAGGTGGGAGGATCCACTCCTTCCTGTGTGAGACAAGGGTTAAGATCTACCATTGAGAGAGGACTTTGCATTTTATTTTTCCTCTCTTTTTCATTTAGATTAGTTTTTATTTAATTGTATGGCATAATGAAAAAGTTTCAATAAAATATTATGGAAAAAGTTTCAAAGTTGCAGGTACACATAGCAGAAAGATGGCAAGGATTTTGAAAGGACCTATTTCCTTTCTGCTCCCTGCTTTAAAGTGTTTTGTTACCTGCCATCAATCAAGGAAGTTTCGTGGTGCACACAGCAGTTGCACCAAGAGGCTGCTGTGTCTTTCTCCACAAATAGGATATATAACTGACCTGATGGAAGAAACCCAGGAGGACCTCCTGGGGTGGAGCCTTTCTTCTTGTAAGCCTCAAGGAGCTATTAGATCTCTTAGCAGTTCCTTGAGAAGAAAAAAGAGAAAGAGAAAATGATCCTTTGAATTGTTGAAGTGCATCACTAGTACCTCTACTAGGGGACTTCGCCTGCAAAAGGAAAATGACTGCAATCCAGCACAGAGCAAGGCATACTTAAGTCTCTCCATCTGACTAGCTTCCCATGCCAGATGCTGGCCTGTGGGCCGATTCAGGAGCAGTGCCACTTTTTATACTAGACACACTTTATTTGTTAGGCGGAATTACTGAGTTAAAAAGAAACAACATATATAAAACATTCATATACCATAGAATCACTTTCATTTCTGAGCAGTACATAAAAAACAAAACACAGATGATGAAACAATTTTTTTTCTAATCATAAAACTGAACATTACTTTAAAATGCTTACTGGTGTGATAAAGCCGTATTTAAATGTCACCTTAGCCATGTATATACAGACTGAAGCATCAAGACTAAACAAAAACAAAAACCACAAACCTTCCAGATTGCAAAAGAAATTTGCATTGTCAAGACCAATAGCTGGCTAAATCTGAGCAGATCTACTTTATAGCAAGCATAGGCAAACTCGGCCCTCCAGATGTTTGGGGACTACAACTCCCATCATCCCTAGATTACAGGACCAGTGGTCAAGGATGGTGGGAGTTGTAGTCCCAAACCATGTGAAATAGCATTCCTGTGGCCATAATAATAATAATAATAATAATAATAATAATAATAATAATTTATTTGTACCCCGCCCATCTGGCTGGGCCTCCCCAGCCACTCTGGGCGGCTTCCATAGAAACCAAAAATACAGTAAAATATCACACGTTAAAAACTTCCCTGAACAGGGCTGCCTTAAGATGTCTTCTGAATGTCAGGTAGTTGTTTATCACTTTGACATCTGCTGGAAGGGCGTTCCACAGGGCGGGCGCCACTACCAAGAAGGCCCTCTGCCTGGTTCCCTGTAGCTTTGCTTCTCGCAATGAGGGAACCACCAGAAGGCCCTCGGCGCTGGACCTCAGTGTCCGGGCAGAACGATGGGGGTGGAGACGCTCCTTCAGGTATACTGGAACGAGGCCGTTTAGGGCTTTAAAGGTCAGCACCAACCCTTTGAATTGTGCTCGGAAACGTACTGGGAGCCAATGTAGGTCTTTCAAGACTGGTGTTATATGGTCTCGGCGGCCGCGACCAGTCACCAGTCTAGCTGCCGCATTCTGGATTAGTTGTAGTTTCCGGGTCACCTTCAAAGGTAGCCCCACGTAGAGTGCATTGCAGTAGTCCAAGCAGGAGATAACCAGAGCATGCACCACTCTGGCGAGACAGTCCGCAGGCAGATAGGGTCTCAGCCTATGTACTAGATGGAGCTGGTAAACAGCTGCCCTGGAAACAGATTTGACCTGTGCCTCCATGGACAGCTGTGAGTCCAAAATGACTCCCAGGCTGTGCACCTGGTCCTTCAGGGGCACAGTTACCCCCTTCAGGACCAGGGAATCTTCCACACCTGCCTGCCTCCTGTCCCCCCAAAACAGTACTTCTGTCTTGTCAGGATTCAACCTTAATCTGTTAGCCACCATCCATCCTCCAACTGCCTCCAGACACTCACACAGGACCTTCACCGCCTTCACTGGTTCTGCTTTAAAAGAGAGGTAGAGCTGGGTATCATCCGCATACTGATGAACACCCAGCCCAAACCTCCTGATGATCTCTCCCAGCGGCTGCATGTAAATGTTGAAAAGCATGGGGGAGAGGACAGAACCCTGAGGCACCCCACAAGTGAGAGCCCAGGGGTCTGAACACTCATCCCCCACCACCACTTTCTGAACACAGCCCAGGAGGAAGGAGCGGAACCACTGTATGACAGTGCCCCCAGCTCCCAGCCCCTCAAGACGGTCCAGAAGGATGTTATGGTCGATGGTATCAAACGCCGCTGAGAGATCCAGCAGAACTAGGAAACAGCTCTCACCTTTGTCCCTAGCCCGCTGGAGATCATCAACCAGTGCGACCAAGGCAGTTTCAGTCCCATGATGAGGCCTGAACCCCGACTGGAAGGGATCCAAATGGTCCGCTTCTTCCAGGCGTGCCTGGAGTTATTCAGCAACCGCTCGCTCAATCACCTTGCCCAAGAATGGAAGATTTGAGACTGGGTGATAGTTGGCCATTGTGGCCGCATCTAAAGATGGTTTTTTAAGAAGCGGTTTAATAACCACCTCTTTCAGTGGGTCTGGGAAGGCTCCCTCATGGAGGGAAGCATTCACCACCCCACGAAACCCATCGCCCAGTCCTTCCCGGCTAGCTTTTATAAGCCAGGATGGGCAAGGATCCAGGAGACAGGTGGTTGGCTTCACTCGTCCAAGCAGCCTGTCCACATCCTCGGATGTAACAGATTGGAATTGATCCCACTTAACTTGACTAGACAAAACTCTAGCACTCTCCCGCCCCGGCCCTGCTCCCATGGTGGAGTCTACTTCTTCCCGAATCTGAGCGATTTTATCTGCAAAAAACTTTGCAAAATCATTGCAGGAGAACATGTGGCCCGTACTGGGCCCCGATGTTGCAGGTGGTTCCACTAAATTGTGAACCACCTGAAAAAGTCTCCTGCTGCTGTTTTCTGCAGATGAAATAGAGGCGGTGAAGAAATTCTTCTTCGCCGTCGCTATCGCCACTTGGTAGGCTCGATGTTGAGCTCTAACCTGTGTCCGGTCAGATTCGGAATGAGTTATCCGCCACCGGCGCTCTAGCCGTCTCAATGATTGTTTAATTGCCCTCAGATCTGTGGAAAACCACGGGGCTGTCCGGGCTCCATGCAATCGGAGAGGGCGCTTCGGAGCCAAACAGTCAATAGCCCTGGTTAACTCCACATTCCAGCGGGCCACCAGGGAATCAGCTGAAAGGCCATCAACATGGGATAAAGCATCCCCTACCACTCTCTGGAAACCATTTGGATCCATTAAGTGGCGGGGGCGGACCATCTGAATTGGTCCCACCTCCCTGCAGAGGGGATGGGTTGCAGAGAAGTCCAGTTGCACCAGGAAGTGATCTGACCATGGCACTTCTTTTGTTTCGCTTTTACTTAGTGTCAGATCACCAACATCCATAGAGGTAAACACCATGTCCAAGGCATGTCCACGGCTATTATTCCATTCAAATGCTGACAATCTATTTCGGAAGTGGGGAACCTCCGGGCTGTCATCCTAATAAGACCCAGTAGGTGAATAGCAGGTGGGCAACCCCACCCACCTGTCAAAGTGGCCCACTGAGGTAGAGGGAGGTAAGGATGCAGCCAGGCTAAAAGAAGCACAACAAATTTTATGCAGTTTGGTGTGACTTTATTGATTATATGAATAATGGCAGAACAGTATTCATAGTTTACAGCACTGTTTGAAATACATGCAGTTAATTTCCTATAAATCCTCATAAATTAAAATTGTTATTGAAACAAAATACCTTTTACAACAATTTATGCATAAATGTTATTATTATACATCATTTCATATCTGTATTAATTATTATATATTCATATCTGTATTTTTCTGTCTATAAGACACTCCCGTGTATAATACGCCTCCTATTTGGGGGGACCCTTATTTAAGAAAATAGGGGGAGATAATATCTGTGTATAAGATGAGCCCAGATTTTGATCATTATTTTAGAGTAAAAAAACATAGTCTTATACATGGAAAATATATAACACAGCTTTGTCAATATAACCAGAAATGTTTATCTGAGCATATACTGTTGTTTGATTATCATTTTATGTAACTGCTGCATGTCTTATGTCTAAATGAATTTAAAAGAGACTTGTGTTCCTATTCCAAATTTTGATAAACATATCCATTTTAATCACACCTGCAAATAACATAATTCTTTATCACACTACCATTTGTCTTATGGTCTATCCCACTGTATTTAGCATAGCACCCTAGAGAGGAAAAAAATGATTGCATAGTTATGCATTTTTAGATGGTAGATAATAGATGCATCCAAATAACTTTGACACTAGGTGCAAACAAAGCATTCTTGAACTCATGAAATCTAACCATTCTTGCATAATCAGATCAGGAATATGATCAGGAATTTGACTACCATGCTAAAAAATAAACAAGGAGATCAATATTGATAAAATCTAAGTACACCTTCTGAACAATTTCAGAATGAAAAAGCAGTTGAGCACAAGCATGGGCTGTGCAATGACAATGAATGTCATGTGTCATGCAGAGATGGAAAGAAACCAGAGTAAAGCTATAGAGTGAGAGGTTAGGGATCAGGGAAAGACAGCTCCTTTGGTTGCTATGGGATCCAAAAGGTCCACTGATGTGCTGACATTTCTTCCCATCTTGTTGACCATTATCTCTATGATGTTATTTTTCATCCAGTACTAAAATGTTACATCCTTGATGTAGTTCTGTGCTGTGCAACTAGCTAGCTTTACTTTCTCCCATATGAGGTGATGTTGCAATGCAGCCAGCCTTTCATGGACAATTCTGTTGCTTTTCAGTGGATTGCAACCTTCAAGCGGGCTGCAGCTAAGAGTAGTGCAACAAGGTCACAATGAATCAACTGAGGCTGTTGTTGCTAAAGGGGATCAATCTGAAGAAGGTTCCAGCCAATTGCACCCCACTAAGCAGTCTTTGTGGCTATTACTGACATTCCCTAGGTATGTGGCTATTACTTGGAACACTGCAGTCATAACAATTAGTCTTTCCTTCATTCTGGGGCACACAAATGCCACCCAGGGTTGGAGCAATGCTGGGAGAGTGTTGTCTTTATACCAGCTTTCTCCAGCCTAGTGTCATTCAGATATTTTGGACTACAACTCCCATCAGCCCCAGCCAGTTTATATGACACCATATCTCTCACCTGGGCTTCATCCCTCTCTGCTGGTTGCTGTTGATAATAAGATTGATCAAACACTTTTGTCCCTATTTGATTCCCACCCAAACCCTTTCAAATACTCTCAGTGGTACAATTGATCTCTAAACAAATTTTCTCTTCTTTTCTTCCCCCTGCCCCCAGAAAAATATGGCATTCCCCAAGTGCCCAATAGTTTTCTCTGTTCAATGTGGCCACTTTAAACCCTTCCAAGCATGTATGGGTTATCAGATCTGCTTTAAAATGCTGCCATTCATCTGTTCAATTTAATGCAAGCTCAGTAGGGAGTTGTTGTTATTGGCTAAAGGCTATGCCACTGCAGCTTAGAAAATGAGAAAAGAAAGGCAAGCAAGCCCAGGCTAACTATGCCATTAACTTTCCCTCCATCTATAATACATCAGTAGTACGCCAGACCTAATCATGTTTTATAATACCTGGCCTACTGCAGCAAATATCAATCAGGGGTATTTATTCAAAAAGGAACATTGTTTAGCCCTTTTCAGTGCTTGCTATTCTCCTCACTCTTAAGCATAATATGCCAAGATTAGCCATTTATCTTCTCAGATGCTTCTTCCCCCAACCCCCCTTCAGAACTTTCCATAAAATATGGAAGCGGAGTAAGGGGAGAATAAAGACAACATTTTGCATGAAAATTGGGAAATCAAGGCTGTAGCGCTGTGCATGTTTACCTGGGAGGAATTCCCCCTGGAGTTCAGTCAGACTTTCTTCTAATTAAATGTACATAGTGTTGTGAGTTTGGGAGTGGGAAGGTTAGGCTGTGTGCTTGAATTCCTTCTAATTCCTGGGTCCAGCAAGGAGCCAATTGCTGGAATAGCAGACAAGTTTCTTGGTAATGACCCTCTAAGTATGGGTCATTAAGGTAACAAAGGGAGGGGCAAAAGCTTGCTTTCACCCTGTACGTGGGAAATGGAAATGTGTGAGTAAGAAATACTACAAGAGAGTGAAATTAGATAAGATGGAAGCTTAAAATGCAACTGTATGTAATTTGAGTTATAAACATTGATGTTGGGTGAACAGGAAGTCTTTATTCTTACTGAATTGGAATATAATTGCTGAGTAATGAATGTAACTTTCTATATTGAAAAAGGAATAAAATATTATTACAATAAAGGACTCATAAAGCTCAAATCAAGGAAGCCAAAAGACTCCTATCATTGCAATGTTATTGCAATATTTTAACACTGGAAAATTTATTCAAGATATTTCCAAGGAAGCTCACTCGCCTATTTAAGATCATAAGAAGATCCCTGCTGGATCAGGCCAAGGCAACCTCTTCTCACAATGGCTCACCAGATGCCTATGGAAGCCTGCAAAGCAGTTTTGAGTGCAACAGTACTCTCCTATTTCTTATATGCTCCATAATAAGCATAACTTCTTACTCTCAAAGACTTAGTAGAATCCAATTCCATTTTTTTATGCATCCACCTTGTTTTGTACTCAAAGGATTCATCAGTGTCAAGTTAAATGGTGCAATTATTATTACCGGTATATGAGCTGGGTATGTGGTGCTCACCTGTCCATATTCTCCGTGGATTGTCCCAGTGTCGAGCCAAGCTGCATTGTTGCTTGGCGGGTCTTAAAGGGCATACTGCTTTAAACATAGCTTACTGTGGCATATTTTTGTGTGCTGCTCCTCAGAAATGATTTTGTTGTTGTTTTTAGCAATGATCCACAAAGTAATCTTTCACTCTATACCCTTGCATCTAATTCTTCTTTCCTATGTGCAACACTTTTCATTTGTCCTTGTCAGATTTTATTTTATTATGAACCCCGCTTGGCAGTTTCAGATCCTTCTGAATTTTTTGCTCACCACCTAACACAATTTATACTACCGTACCATTTACATCAGTCACAATTTTGCTAAGTACACGACTTCATCCATCATTGATTTAAGAGCCAAAGAGTGCTGACCCAGGACTGACTCCAATGGCATCTCAGTGTCTCTTTCCAATGTAACATCAATCTGTTAATGTTTACCCACCAAGCATCCATTTTTAGTGATTTGATTATTCACCTCATAATACTGTATATCCAAATATCTTCTAGAAATATATCATAAAGGAACTTGTGCAAACCTCCCTAGGAAATCTTCTCTAAATTCTTGCAACTACTTTTAACATATTCTCTGACAGAACTTCCAATTTCCCCCCAAAAGAATTCATAAAGTGATATTCAGCTGTAATTTGGGTAATATAAACCCCTCCCACCATTCTCCTATTGAAACACTTTTAACAAACCTTAAAATCCCTCAGTGTTTTCCCTAATCCAGACTATCCAATGCTGCTTCATATTTTATTTTCTAACTTCTAAATACAATAAATCAATGCCTTCATCTAAAATATTAATTATTTTCTTTAATAGATCTGCAGTAGCTATAGTCTATCTTACAAGGCAGCAGTTTCACCAAAACAAAACCCTCAAACATTATTACAGTGGAAACCCCTTACCCACTCCAGGATTTTCAAAAGTTGATGTTCATATTCTGTCAGTGTAACAGTATGCATTTCTGAACAGTCTATGGAATTTCCCTCAAACATTTTTTTAAAAAATAATAATCTCACAATCATTAATTATTATTAATGCCATCAGCAAGTTACTTTACTATATTAATGCAGTCTGAACCCATAATTTCTTACAAGTATATGAATTTTTGCATCAATGAGCTTCCCACTGATACCAATGGAAGAAGTAAATTTACACAGTACAGTATATGTAGTCCTTTGGCTGCACAGACTTGTTTGTTGTTTAGTCATGTCTGACTCTTCGTGACCCCATGGACCAGTGCACGCCAGACTTAATACACTGAAAATAAATGTTCACATGTACTAAAGCAGCAAATGTATGGAATCAGGACCAAAAAGGCTCTTTTGAGAAGGCCATTAAGAGCTGCTTGTTTTTTGGGGAGTGAAAAAGCAGAAACAACAAGTTCTGCTTTCAGGAAGCCAGTAAGAACTTTTTACGTGGGCGATGAAGAACAGAAGTAACAACAAGCCCTGTTGTTTTTTAGCAACCTTGGTTTGATCTCTTTTGTGCTGCTGACATTTTCAGTGACTTCTTATGCAGCCTTGTAAAAAGGAAGTACATGTATAGCTATACAGTGTGTACCTAATTATATAAAGGTTTACGCAGAAGTCCCCTGAATTTAATGGGATATATTTCCTAGTAATTATGCTTTGGATTGTAGCCATAAGTGAAGTGTGTTTATTAACTACCTAAACTTTTTGTAAAACATTTGTCTTTATGTAAATAAGAACCCTAATGCAATTATAATTAAGTTCATCCAGTTTTGACCTCTCTCCTCACAAAACTTCAGCTGAAAGCAATATTTTATTTTTTTCCCTCGCTGTTTTTATTGTCTGACCCATGTTAGCTTTTAAACAGTGTTTTCTCTGTTTTGCAGTTGATATTTTAAATAACTTCACTGAAGACAAACAGCACACAGGCAAGGATTACAACATTATACAATTAATCTGAAAGTGTCGTTTGGCTACAGCATCTGTTATATGCACCTCTTGCCTAAAGCAATTGTTGTTAGAAATGTAAGAAGAAAAAGGAGATGTGTAACAAATGGTTTAATTTTCAGTTTCTCAAGAGAAGTCCTTTTTGCCCTTATCATGATCCTCATGATCTAGTAGAGCACAATATATTGCTCATATATCAAGCGAGAAGCTTCAACAATGCTATTTCTTTGTATTTTGAGGACACACAAAACCATGTTGTACAACTGGGACATGAGAGGCAAAAGGAAATATCTTTAGAGAGAAACCTAACAGTTTCGCCCTCCCTATGATTGCTATACCTTTCCAAAGAGAGGGGGGACTTAGTGGATTTCAGATTGGGTGTTTGTATTCCATTGTAAGCTCCCTGAAGATTTCAATGTGTGTGCTATTATCTTTTAATGGAACCAGAGCCAATACTGGGTATGTAAACTGTATCTTATCTGGCAGGGTAGCAGAGAGTAAAAGATATTGATTGGAAGCAACGCTTGAGGGAGTGACATTTGCAGTACAATGGATTAAGTTTAATGAGAGAGTTTACTATTTGTCAATAGAAGATTTAGGCATATCCCCATGTTGGTTGGGCATTATTGTGCAAAATAAACTCAAGTAGATTAAATGATTTATTGACCATCCACAAATGTCTCGAGGAAAGTTTATTTCCCCCCTAGTACAAAATTATTGTCAGAATAAATGTTCTGCATGACTTTTTAAAACCAGTCCTTGTTTTATAGAAGAAAATATATAAATGGAAGTGTTTTTAATTATAAAGGGTTATCTTAAAATATTTAACCCCTTTCCTAATGGAGAAGAATATCAGTGATAAAAGTGAGAACAATGAATGAGCTGTTGTTGTTACATTGGCTGAAAATAAGATAGATAGATGATAGATAGATAGATAGATAGATAGATAGATAGATAGATAGATAGATAGATAGATGATAGATAGATAGATGATAGATAGATAGATAGATAGATAGATAGATAGATAGATAGATAGATAGATAGATAGATAGATATAGATGATAGATAGATAGATGATAAATAGATCATGATGATATTAGAGATAGATAGATGATAGATCATGATGATGATATAGATAGATGATAGAGAGAGATGATAGATAGATTGATAGATAGATGATAGATCTTTAGAGTAGAAGAGTGACATAAAACATATGGTATGTTGGCATTTGTCTAGTGCTTTTCACAATCTGATTTCAGGGCAAAGGCCCATGACAATAATAGGGAATTTGGGGCTTTGCAGATGTTGTTGGACACCAACTCCCATCAGGTGTGGGAGAATGGTCAAGGATCATGCAGTTGTAGTCCAACAATATCTGGAGGGCCACCAGTTTCCCATCCCTGGTCTACAGTGTATGTGGAGGCCACTTGAAATTGTTCCATGTTGCAGTAGTTGCCATTTGGAAAAGCCATATGAAAAGCACACAGAATGAAAGATATATTTTTGCTAACTAGATGTGGCAGTCATGGCCACTAGGCACGTCTGCAATGGTGAATCAATTGGTGAGCATACATTTAAATGCTTAAAATTTTTAAAAGGTCATATTTATCATTAATGCATGTATGTGTGTGTATGTATACACACCCACACCCACACTTTCTGTGCTGTCCCAAAATCTGCTCCAGATTGCGTTTGGGGGTGGGTCAGGAGGCTGCTGCTTGTTTGTTTGTTTGTTTGTTTTTTTACAGTTTCTAGTTTCTAAGTTTTAAGAAAGTGGGGTTTTCCAGCTGTTTTTTGTATTTTCTCACATTTTGTATTTTTGTGCTTGTAACTTTAACAAGAACAGGTGTAGGCGTGCAGAGGAAGAAGAGAGGAGAACTGTACCATTGCACAAGGAAAAAAATCATTGTGCCGACGAACAGCTTGCTTAGTGCTACATTGAATAAAGGTAAAGGGACCCCTGACCATTAGGTCCAGTCGTGACCAACTCTGGGGTTGCGGCACTCATCTCGCTTTATTGGCCAAGGGAGCTGGCGTACAGCTTCCGGGTCATGTGGCCAGCATGACTAAGCCGCTTCTGGCGAACCAGAGCAGCGCACGGAAACACCATTTACCTTCCCGCCGTTTACCTTCCTATTTATCTACTTGCACTTTGAGGTGCTTTCAAACTGCTTGGTTGGCAGGAGCAGGGACCGAGCAACAGGAGCTCATCCCGTCGCGGGGATTCGAACCGCCGACCTTCTGATCGGCAAGTCCTAGACTCTGTGGTTTAACCCACAGCGCCACCCGCGTCCCTCGCTACATTGAATACAACCCTATAAATTGTATCCAACAATGAGGGTATGGAGTTGCACTCATGAAATGGGGTTCCTCCCTCCATGCACCTTCAAATTCTGCTCCAGAGTTTCCCAAGGATGCACAGTTGCTGCAGAGGAGAAGAAAGTGGACGTCTGTTGTGCAAGTGGAACCACAGCGCTGGAAACCATCCTGTGATTCTTTTATTCCAGATCCAAGTCATAGAACAGAGCTTTGTTAATTAGGGTCACTTCCCATTTAGCTTAACCAAGTAATGAGTGCAGCCATACCTATAGTGAAAAAAGCATTATATTACAGTGAATACTTGATAAAGTTCCAGAGTTTAGAAAAAGTTCAAGATGACACATGTTCCCCCCAAAAACCTCCCTCTCTATTTTAGAAATATTATGAAAAATGTTTTCTAAATAATTAAGTATGCCCTTTAGCTTCATCAGCACAATTGTTCTCTAATTCTGGAACTTTAATGCATTCTTCATGCAGTAAACATTTTCCCAATCCAGCCACACAATAAATTTGGATAAGATGGTAACAAAAATACATCAATAGGTAGCTTTAGCTAGTTTTGCTGTATTGCCAGCAGTCAGCAGCATGGCCTACTGTTATGTTTTAATTATGCAGATCATAATCATCCAGCATGACTCAACTGATAAATTATATTATTCCTTGCCACTTTAATTATATCCTTTGACATAAAAGGAACTGGCTGAACATTTTGCTAATTAATCTTATCACTTTTGACCCAACAACCCACTGCAAGGGGCCTGCATCAAATCCACTGCTATTTAAAACAGAAAATAGTGTCTTTAATTAAAAGTAATATTTGAAATAATGCAAACGTGATCCATTCTAGTGTCAAATGTGAGTCTTTGAAAAAGCAATATGTAGGCAAATGACTTCATTTTTTGAAAAAACCCACTGAATCCACCAGTGAGTTAAACTGAAATATTAGATTTTAATTTGATCAGCTCATTGATCATAACCATTCATGGCAGCTTATGTGCCTATTAGAACTTCTGAAATTTGCTATGATGTTGGCATAGGGTTATGACTTACAGGATATTTCTTTGTTATCAGTATGTTTGGCATATCTTATCCTAATCATATATCTTCTCACAATTGTGCAAGCTGAAGAGTGAAGAGTAGTGTCAGAGCCAAAGGCTGGCACTATGGGCAGCCATATCCAGAGCCTGAAGTGAACAATAGTCAGGATGACCTAGGACTTAAAAGGCAAGACAAATGGGAACCTATAAGCAGGGGCGTTGCAAGGGGTGTGTGGTCTACCCTGGGTGTCATGCCTGGGGGGGTGACAAAATCCCCTGGGCGTGATTGTTGTTGCGAAAATCTGCCCCCTGATCATGCAAATATGCCTGGTGATTAGCCTGGCACACCACTGGCGTGCAGCGGTTGCATCCCCGGCAGGCGGTTTTATGTAATCGGTGATCAAATTTTCGTGATCCGGACAGCCAGGCGTATTTGTGAGATCCTTGGACAGACTTTCACGACAACAGTTGCGCCAATCCCGAAAATCAGCCCGCCAGGGATGCGAGTGCCACCCGCCTTCCCTAAAATAAAGCTCAAAAACTTTGGAGTGACCTCCCTAAATAAAGCTCAACAACTCTGGACAACATTCCCAAAAATTGCAATGGGGGGGGGGATTTTTTTGTACCTGGTACCACCTGACTTTGCTACGCCTCTGCCTATAAGGTCCTATATAGCCCACAAAAGTTTGGATGAATGAATGCATTTTCAGGAGGCAATATAAATTTAGCAGTTTGTGTCTGCCTTATTTCAGGAAGGAGATGGTTCTACAGACTAGGCCTCACAGCAGAAAAAGCCCTCACCCTGGTTGCTCTCAGATGTACTCCAGCAGGGTGTGGAACAATTGGAAGGGCCTCATCCTGAGATGCTTATCACCTGACAGGTCTGTGAAGGAATTCATTCAAATAACCAGGTCTTTCCACTTGAGAGTCTTCAATCTGTCTTACAAAATAATTAAAATGAACTAATGAATAGAAGTCAAGCATTATGAAAAACCGAAAAATCAGCAGAGAGCAGAGAAACCTAATTAAATTCAATTGATGTTTCATTAATATTAGTAAACTATCAAGATTTGCAACTAATAACTATTAAAAGGAGGAATCTGTGAAATTTGTCTGGGAGATGGAACTTAGCAGCAGGATGCCAACCTAGAGAAGGTTTTATCTCTCTTTCTGTAACTATCAGCCTCTGGAAAGTGACCCAGGGACAGTGGCGTAGCGTGGGGGGTGCAGGGGGGGCTGGCCGCACCGGGCGCAACATCTGGGGGTTAGGGTTAGGGATAGGGTTAGGGGGCGCAAATCCACGGGTTGGGAGGCGCAAATTACTTGCCTTGCCCCGGGTGCTGACAACCCACGCTACGCCACTGCCCAGGGATGGACCTCATGTGACAATCTTAATTAATGGGCAGCTTCAGAACTGACAAGATATCCTGGTTGTATTTCAGGCTTTAAGGGTTTTTTAAAACAACAACAACCATTTGAGTTGTGACTGGAAATAAACTGGAAGCCAGTAATGATCTTTAAAGTACTCAGGAAATATACACCTACAGGAAGTCCCAAATAACAATTTGGAGCCTACTGGAATTATTGTACTCCTTATCAGAGATGTGGCTCCATAGATATCATGCATTGCAGTAGGCAAATACATTGCAGTACTCTTCTGTATTCTTCCATTCAGGATGGGTCTTTTGTGAGGATTTACAGCAGGGCCTTCTCATATGTGGTTCTACAAGGGTAATCCTCTTCCCACGAAAACCTACCTGTGTTCAACATTGCAATACGTATTTAGAATGCAAAAGGATGAAGACACTAGGCTTGTTCACACATGACACAGTGCTCAAGTGTTTGTGCGAAAGAGTACATTGCACTGATTGTGTACACAGGTCCAAAGTCTGCATAGTTGTTGAATGTTACATGCTAACAACTCTAAGAGTGCATAAGTCAGCTATTTACAAACACAGCCACACAGGTTGTATACCTGTTGACTGTGTTGTGTGGGTGTTATCTTGAAAGACCGGGATTTTCTTTAGAAACATGTGTTTTACTTTTTTTAAACTGCTGTTGTATCTGGTTGCAGTAGAAGTAGCTCACTGAGTGAGATGGAGCTGCTACCCCAGCTTTCTGACAGGTGGACACCCATTGCTTGCTACTGGGAAGTAGAGGGGCAAGGCATTGCGAAGCTTGGCATGTTTCAAGCACATCTGCAGGAATGCTGATTTGCCACCAGCAGTGCACTTGCACCACATTCACCTAACCTTTCTCTTCCTCCCTTCTTCCTGGTAACCAAAAGTGACCCACCTGCTAGGAACCCAGTGTAGCATAGCAGATGCCTCCCACCTAGTGAGCTACTTCTCGGTCTTAGCAATTATGTTGCAATATTTATTATACAAATTAGTAGAATGAATTTCTGCTTTGTTAGCTTCTCTGGCCCTCTGGCACATGAGAGAGAGCAGGGTAAAAATGTAAGAAAAATAAATTGTCAGATTTCAAAGAAATGTTTTGTCCTTTCCCTACCCTGTTGTTCTTCTTGGCTGTACTATGTATAATGATGATGATCATAACTGAGACATCACTGAAAACAAACATGTTTCTGTGTTATTCACATTTTAAATTTTGATTTATGTCACAAAATAAATATTTGCTAGATAATGATCATCCACCTGCCAGTGGGACTTACTTTCATGTTATATTCTTGGTGTAAGCTACTTCTATTTTGTTCTTGCAAAACCAGGAGAAAATTCAAATGAATCTTTGCATTAAGGCCCCAACAGCTGAGTTCCCTTCATTTCCTTTGAAATGCACAGCAGGTAAAATATAACAAATAGAAGAGGTGACAAGTTTCAGGCAGAGCATGGTGATGTATTCCTGGGAATGTCCTTCAGCTTTCTTTTAGATGAATGTAAACAATCTTAAGAAAGTCTACAAAGTTGTCAGAGAGCTTTCGGTGGAGTTATTAAAACTTTTAATTAGCTGTTCATGCACAATCCATTTTGCCGTCCCTGTTCATATCTCTTGTCCAAAAACCATCATTATGGCAGAAAGCCTGACACCAGCAGTGATTCTTGTACTACATGGGGATTCCGGTCATCAAACTGCAGGTTTATCAGCCATAAAAATGATTTCCCCCCCTAACAATAATAAGTCAGAACGAGTGAGGGGGAAAGGAACATCACATTCTGGAACACTGTGGAGGCCAACAGTTTCTGGTGATTGTAGTATAAGGGTACAAAATTTGCCCTTACTCCAGTTGTGTCACTTTCCACCATAAAAGTGAATTGGATCCATTTAATTTCATTTGTAAGGAAGAGCCCCCAATTCACTGTCCAGTTTCTCCCTTTGCTTCTGCCACCCAGAAATGGAGACTGTAAGAACACAAAATGGCCTTTCTTGATCAGACAACAGACCTACTCCAGCATTGTATTTCCAAGCAGGACATGAGTTCAATAATCCTTTCCCACTGCTGTTCCCCTGTGACTGGTATTTAAAGGCATGTTGCAGATGGTATATAGCCTTCATGACCAGTAGGTATTGATAGTCTTCTTCATCAGTTAGTCTAATCCCGTTTTAAAAGTGTCTAAATAGGTGGCTGTAACTATATGCTGCAAAAGCAAATTTCATATTTTAACTATACTATGTGTGAAGAAGGACTTCATTTTGTCCTTTCCCCTGAATAGCCCACATTTCAGCTTCTTTGGTGACTCTGTCTCCTTCTCCCCATTTAAGTGGCACTCCCAGCTGCCATACCAACTAAATGAAGGGAGGAAAGCAGGCAGCAAAGACACAAACTGAAGCTCTAGAAACTCCTTTCTCACTTGCCCCTCAAAGCAACAGCAATAGCCTCCAGATAGAAGGGCCTCTGCTGGGAGGCAAATGTCAAAATCAATTGTGTGAGAGAGTTGACAGGAAGATATTATTCCAGCATCTTCAGGGCATGGATGGAGTTAGAGCCAGACACAGAGGGCCAACCGAAGCAGCTGTTGGCTCTGGACAACCAAATATTAACAACTCTTGGCTGATCCTGCCCATTGTATATGTGCTACTGTTGTGCTTTCCGATAGGCAAAACAAAATGGAGGATTGCTAGAGAGGCTGTAGTGCTCTAGAACTATTCCAGTCATGGTAGAATTAAACACAGCCTCTGTCCTGGTTCCCCCTTGGTCCTCCTCTCATTCCCTTGGCCTCATAAATGGAGGGGAAGGGTCAGCCAGCACCACAACTCCTTGTCCTACTCAGACATGTCTCTCATCAGACGCCTGAGATCTCAGCCTCCAGCCCAGATTTGCCATGTGTAGCATAGTATTGCAAGAGTTTCCTGGGCATCCTGTAGTAACAGGACCACAACTCACCCTTGAATTGCTATAAGTCTTTCATTTCTCTCACAATGGTGAAGCAGCATCCAGATCAGCCCTCCATGGGCAGCAGGGGCCAATCCTAGACAGATGGCAAGAAACAACTCTAAACATGGGCACTTTGTGAAGTCTTATGGAGGATGAAAGGTGGGTGGAACCAGGGAATGGCGATCATTATTCCTTATCTCTTCTAATTATGAGGGTGCCTGAGCTCAGCTCTTGCTAAAAATGGGTTCAGTGCTCCATACCTAACTGTCTGCATTAGGCTTTGGGCTCACTGAAGAAGCCTATAGATATGACGCTGCCTCCCACATTAACTGTGTGCTCATTGATTTTATGTAACTACAGATTTTATATTGATAGATGAATTCAGTCATAGATGAGAATCAAACAAGAGCACTTGCAATACTTGATGACAGAATGGCCATTTGTAAATTCCACCACCTT
The DNA here is from genome assembly GCF_964252035.2 of Podarcis erhardii. NCBI lineage: Eukaryota > Metazoa > Chordata > Lepidosauria > Squamata > Lacertidae > Podarcis > Podarcis erhardii. Next base: position 49,616,413 of record NC_138508.1, on the reverse strand, counting down.
AGGAAGCATTCCCCCCGCCCCTGGGTTTTAATGGACTATCTGGTCAAACGTGTATGATAATGAAAACATGCAGTTGCTGGCTGGAGACTTTTAGCATAATGACTATTTTAAAACACTGTTAAGGTGTAATGGGATCCTTATATTTTCATTAGGAACCTTTAGTTTGGTGTCATGCCCAGGGAGGATTAGTTCCAAATTGCTGCTGGGGCTTTGGAGCGAGCAATAACCTCGACAGCTAAATGGAGCTGCTCCTGATTTACACTATGCTAGCTGCAGAGGAGGACTGGGTGTTGGCCCATACAAGATGGTCATGTTTAATAATGCTGATAATTACTTCAGGATTGACTATCAAGGTTATCATCTGAGGAGATACAACCTTTGCACTTGGAGAGACACTGTAGTTGCTTGGCTGACAGGTGACCTAAAGATTAAAAAAAAAAAGCTAAACAATTTTTGGAGCATCTTCAACACAGAGTTGGCCTTCTGATTGATTAAGACTAAAGGTGGATCAGATTTGTAATTAACAAATCTGGTCAGAACTGATATCCCAGCAATTTTGCCTATTAACGACAACAAGAAGAACAATGGTTTTGTATCAAGAAAAATACATGCAATTTGGTTTTTCATACAGTTCAATGGACTTTAAGTATTAGTTCCCCAATTTCATCTGAATGGCCAATTTACATTGATGACTGTGTTTCTCTAGATGGTTACCAGTTGTCTTTGGGAATAATTGCTATTTAGGTTTATAAAGCATTCATTAAATGTCTCCTTAAATTACATAAAGATCATAATAGGCATTTAATGGATGCTTTTTAAAGTGAACTACAAATTACTTTGGATTATAAGTAACAGTAGGTTTATAAAGCTATCATTATGTGTCTATTAAGATCATTTAACTTAAGTGTTCTATAATTAGACAAGAGCCAGGATTTTAATTGCACATTTGCAAACTGCTAGCTGGGGTTTCTAAATTGAGCCCTCATTTTGCTCACTATAGAAAGGCCTTTCTGTACAATTGTGCTCCACTAAACTGTATGAGATTGCGTGAATTAATATACTTTGATATATTACCCCCTTTCCCTGAGCATGTTTAATTTGATTATGTTGACAATAGAATATATGGACTTTTCTATCTTGTTTGAACACTATTCATGTTGCTTCTGAATGCATACCACATGGCCTATAGAAATGAGGTTTAATCCAGTATCTGGCCCAGATAACACCTGAAAGTCATCATCTAATGACCGTTTGGCTCGGTTCCAGTTCCTATACAGATGTCCATGTAATGATAATACTGCACTAATTGGTTCTTTTATTGACAGTCTCAGCAGACAAACTAAAGACATTATCATCAAGGAGACACTAACCTATCCGCTGGTCCCAAGAGATGCCCTGCGCTTGTCAAGGATGCAGCATTGCTAAGCCACATGGAGGCCATGCACATCTGTGCCCTGCTTCCCTTTTCTGTAGATTATGGGACTGAGTCACAAAGGCTCCTCACCAGTACTAAAGTTTACTGTAAGAAAAATGTTCCCAGATATCTACAGATATAGACTCCGTATATCTTCACTAAAGACCTGTCTCCTGGAGAATGTTAAAAACCATTCCACTTAAAGTTGATTCAGCGTGTAAACCATCTTGCACCATTTTTTATGGTTGATCTTCAGAAAGAGCTGTTAGACATATTTTGAAATTGTTTTGTACTCCAAATGAGCAGTGCACTCTGCAAATATTCTGCTATGACAAGATCTTACATTACTTTTGCACACCAAGGAAGAGACCAGGTTTACATCTGCTCCACACTTTGGGGCTGGCTAACCTGTTTGTAGCGCCAAAAGAATGTAGTTTTTTCTTAATCTGGAAGTGACTGTGCTTGTCCTCAAAATGCTACTTTCAAACAAGAATGATTCTCATTCATGCTGTATACAAGGGTAGGTATGGTTACACCATCACATTTCCTAGGCTAATGAAGAGGAAATGCTGATTGCAATCTTGGTATAAATCCACTGACAATATCATTGGCAAGGTGTGGATATATTGTCACCTGGGACCACCTACTTCTGTTTTCTAATGGACATACTGCAGGGTAATGAAGAATCAAGCTGCAATGAGTTTTAATTTTTTGGAACGAAAGTAGCTTTTCAGGACGTGCTTTTCAGGGGCAATATATATATATATATAGAGAGAGAGAGAGAGAGAGAGAGAGAGAGAGAGAGAGAGAGATGGATATATAGAAGAAAGATGGAGGGCACAAGGAGAAGGGGATGATAGAGGACGAGATGGTTGGACAGTGTTCTTGAAGCTACAAACATGAGTCTGACCAAACTGCGGGAGGCAGTGGAAGACAGGAGTGCCTGGCGTGCTCTGGTCCATGGGGTCACAAAGAGTCAGACACGACTAAATCAACATACACACACACACACACACACACACACACACAGCGTTAGACTGTGTGTGGACTACACAGATAAAGCTAATACATGGTCTACACTGATTCATTAGCAAAATGCCATGGGTATGTGCTAGGAAACTAGGGTGGGAGCAAACAATGACAACGAAAACTCAATGAGTCTACAATGCTCATTCAGTGAATGTCTCATGGCTTTGCCTGCCCCCTGCTTTCCACCTATTAGTCCCTTTTGCTTGCACTGATGCCAGATTTATCTTTGTAGATTTGCCCTAATTTAATGAACCATACAGTTCAGGAACAACAGTCAAAACACTATCACAGGGCTACATCCTCTTATTCTCTACATTCTCCCAGCAGCCACTAGTCAATGGTGGACATCGCCAGAGGCAATCGTTGGCAGAGTAATAAGTGTTTTACTTTTGTACAGTAGACTTGTTTAGTCACACGCACACATCCCTCTCTACCAGGTGACCAAGGAGCATTTTGAGACTTCAGGGATACATTCCAGTTAAGCAAAAATCCTCAAGGAGAGTATAGAGCTGCTGGGAAATGTGACTTGGGGAGGTTATGGCCTGAAGAGAACTCCGAGGGACAGATAAGAGAGGCCTAGAGGGCTGCATTTAAACCCAGGACCTAAGACTGCCCATACCTGGACTATCACAAGGGCAACACTAGATTAATCTCCAGTTGTACCTGGATACAATAGAACTTTATGACAGGGCTGGAATTTCTCTTTCCTTCTCAAACCATTGATGGAGAAATGATGAATAATTTATTGAGGAAATTATATCACTGGCATTTTAGTGGTTAACAGTGTTATCTTTCTTTTATCTTTCATTATCAAAACACTGTAAAATACTTTGGTTGTGTAAGCATAACCCATATTTCCAGTCTATATTCAGTGTTATTTGCAAGGTTCTTCTAGAGACTGATCAGGTTGTAATACTACCATGCATCTTATCAAATCTCTGACATTATTCTGTTCTTGTTCAAAAAAGAGGAATGCTTAACAAATCACTTACACTCAGGGCCAGCCCACCTATGAGACAAAGGGAGGCAACTGCCTCAAGTGGCAGGATTCACTGGCACAGCAGATCCTGATGTACATATTTATTTAGGTCCGGCCCACCCATGAGGCAGGGGGGACAACTACCACAGGCAGAATGTTTTACTGGGGTAGCAGATCCTGATTTCGAGCTTCTCCCCCGCCCCTTGTTCCAGATGTAGATCTTCCAACACCTCCTCTTCACTGGTGAGGAGGGGGAAGCCAATCTTGGGTCCGCCTCTGGTGCCAAAATGGTTTGAGCTGGCCCTACTTACTCTGAGTAGCATTGCACTACAGCAGTGGTGTGTATTATTTAAGGCCAGTTATATTTTTAGTAAGCATTCATGGTTTTATTGCCACCTTCAGGACAATTGTCAAAAATGCCGGCTTGGAAGTAACACCTTGTTACTGCCCTAATAAAATGGGTAACTCAAGGAGGCTTCACTTTATTACTGCAAGTCATCAATCACAACAGGTTTCTGGAGAACAAACCAAAATGAAATCCAACAACCTTGGCTCATAAAATATATTTTTAAAAACCAGGGAGGATTCATATACACAAGGTTATAGATGTCATTGTGAGGAATGGGACTTGTCCCTCTTGCCTGCTCACCCACCCAAAATTGAGATATTTGAGTGCTCCAATCAGATACTTAAAAATGCAAAGCAGCTCATTTTTTATCACCATAATAATCATTATTTATTTACCCAACATTCACCATGAGGTCACAAAGTTATTACATTTCTCTCTGCCATTCACCATGAGATCACAGTATGGGTTACATCAATTTGAAAATACAATATGCAAAACAGTTAAATTTCAGGCACCTTTCCTGTGCAGTCAAGATATATCCCCTGCTAAGGGAGGGGCTTTCTGGAAGCAGATCCACACATGTTTTCTTGAAATACTCTTGAAAATGCTTTGGAATGGCATATAGCCAGATTTACTTGGGTCACATGCCAGTGGTGGCCAGAGTGAGAGGCAACAGTGGGTGGAACAATGAATGCAAATGCTACACTTGCAGTAGGCTAGTTTCTATACACATTCACACACCCCTCTATATCCTACCATAGCTGTCAACCATCCCTTATTTGGCGGGAAAGTCCCTTATCCGAGCGCCATGTCCCGCTGCTGTCCCTTATTGATGATGTCCCTTAAATTTCCCGGGTTTCAAAGGAAGCAGCTCCTCTGACTCCCACCCTGCCTGCCGGCCAGGGAGGAGGGAGGCTCCAACTGTGTTGCTTGGCTGCGTTGCTCACCCAATAAGGAGTCTAAGAATGACTGGGGGGGTGGAGCTTGCATGCTTTGTGCCGATCAAATTGGCCACGTTGCCTGGGGACTCGCCTTTGCTCAGCGCTTCCCAGCAGAGAGGTGATGGTGGTTTTCTTTGCTGCACCCCCTTTGCCAGGTTGCTGCGCTGTGGGAACCACCGCTTGAGGCTTTGTTTGGCTGCTGGTTGACTAAAATCCCTTATTTTGGCTGCTGATCCCTTATTTTCGAGGCTGCTGGTCCCTTATTTTCAAATCTGTAAGTTGACAGCTATGTATCCTACACCCCCAATCCACACCACGAAGAGACATTCTCAGAGTTCAAGGTCACTTTCCTGGTAGGCAGAACCATTTTGGTTGCAAAGCAAGAGCAGTGAGGGATGACTCCTGGAGAGACTTCCAATGGCCCAAGAGAGAAGTGGCCGCCAGGACTGAGGTTCTTGAGGTTCCCATGCTTGGTGAATAGGATTGCATTCTAAGCAGCATAATAGTCTAATGGAGTATTGTTAATACACATTGCTTATGCTCTCATTATTAGGTTAGGAACAAATCCTGAGTGAAAGTTTACCACACATCCGTTCCCACCATGAGTTCTTTAAAATAAATAAATATATCATCGTGTTTCCAACAACAAAACCTTCTTGTTGGCTAAACTAAGTGGTGTAGCTGATTTGTTCTACTGAGAACATGCTATTTCAGTTGCTAAGATGTTTTGTATTATCACAGTCTCTTAGAAACAAGGTCTCTTCCAGAATCTTTGGGAGGGGAATGCTTTCTTTTCCTCCTCCAACAAACACCCACACAAAATGCACACCGATGAGCATGGAAAGGAAATAAATGTGTAAGGCACTAGAAAGTTGTGTTAAGGAGTTTATAGTATCTGAAATCTCTTCTTGTTTCTGTGTTACTGAGACAGAACTGTTCATATATAATTCAAGAGCTCAAGCTTTTTCTTGAAGGCTGATACAGTGTGAAAATAAATGGTCTTTCAATCCAATTCACCACTGTTTTAGTTTAGATGTAGGACATTTTAGCAGCTCACTGGAGCTGTTTGTTGCTTATCAATTTATTATTATTATTTATACAATCGTCACATGGTGGTTTAGAATAAAAACAGCAAAAGCAGATAATGATACAATTAAAAGTTCAAATACCCCCCTCCCCACAAAAGATACACTTAAACAGTTAAAACAAAACAAAACCCAAACCAAATAGACTCTCATGGCAAAGACCTATTTATCCAGCTGTGAAAACTTGTTTTCAGTTATTTTCAGTTGTTTCCACAAAGATAGTGGGTGATTATTATATCCCAACAGGGATGCTATTCCACTGAACAGGGGCAGCCACACTAAAAGCCCTGTTCTGGCTTGGTGTGGGGTTGAATTCTGAGGTCTCTGGAACTTGTAGGAAGAACTCTCCTGCAGACCACAGTTACCTATAAGATATATAAGGGATAAGAAAGCCTCTCAGGTAACCTGATACTGAGCCCTATAGGGCCTTATATGTTACAACAAACATCTTGATCTTGGCTCCAAAGCAGACTGACAGCCAGTGCAAATCCCACAAACAGGGTATTACAGTGGTGTAGCATGTGTTGCCAGTGCCCAGGGAAGTGGGTAGGGTGGGTGGGAGGCAAATGGACAGAGTACGCATGCGCATTCAGCTGCCTAAGACATCCGCATCACCCAGAAGATTACAGTCACAGAGATAAGAAAAGAAGAGTTGTTCCATTGTCTGGAGAGGTCACTTCCTAGTTTACATGGAGAAGCCATTTTCAACTGAGCCCTTGACATAAGCATGTAGCCATATTGAGGCAGGACCATCCTTGTGCCCACACTCATGCTACACCACTGGGGTATTATATGCTGGTGGTAGTTTGGCCCCATAAGCAACCTAGCCACTGTGTTCTGTACCAGTTGCAGCCTCTAGACCAACCGCAAGAGTAGGCCAAGTAGAGTGTATCACAGTATTCTAACCATGAGGTTAATGCATAATGCATGGACAACTGTGGTCAAGCTGTTCTGATCCAGTTCACTAACCTAAGCTGAAAATAGGTGCTTCCCACTCTCTGAGGTCACCCGAGCCTCCAGGGACAGAGCTGGGTCCAGGAGAACTGCCAAACTATACACTTGCTTCTTCAGGGAACTTGTGACTCAACCCTGGGCAGGCAACTTACTGACATCCCACACCTGAGACATACTCAAAGGGTTGCCAGGATTCAAACCAGGGCCATATTGAGACCTTTAGAGGCCCTAAGCACTTAAAAGATTTAAAATATAAACAATAATAAACCGTAAAATAAAATTTTATTTTTCAAAATAGAACCAAACCTACAGTAACATGAAAAAATAATGTTTATTCCTGTATACGTCCACTTTATTTATATTTGAAAATTTTCTTCTACTTTTTTCTAATTGCAAAGTATTTGATCAGATTCTCAAACTAATCTTGCATAACACATCTGCCTCTATACTCAGTAGAGATAAGAAATCCTGCCTGCCTTGTTGCATGGTTGCTCTTTTGAGATTTTTAATATATTTTAATATACTGAGAAAATGAACACTCACTTGAGAAATCTGTGACCATTAATGTTAAAAATCTGGCAATGGAAAATTTCTGCGGTGTCCCCCTTTCCTGGATGCCCTAAGCATGGACTTACTTTGCTTAACGATTAATCTAACCCAGATTCCAACTAAGATCAGTAGCTCTCATCCAGTTATGTATCAAGCTTGGTTAGCTCCAATGATGTAACCCAAATTACATTATTTTGCTTGAACTATTAGACTCTGGTAGCTGTTGGACCATATTTGTTCTCATTGGTCTACCTGACCACTGATATCATATGAGACTCTCCTCCAGGTTAGAAAGTAGCAGCTAGTTAAATCATTCAGCCTAATTTTTTGACTTACCCATTATAAAAAAATGCTCACACAGAAACATGCACTCTCACACACACAGAGTGCTCCTATTTTTTCCCATTCGAAGGCATACCTTACAATCTGTCACTCATTATATTATCACTTATTTTTTTTAGAAGCAATCCTAAATGCACAGGCTTTAAAAACAGTATTTTCTTTTATTGTTATTCTTACCATTACATCTGGAAGTATTTTCATCACAGAGGAAATCAAAATGCTCCTCATGTGAGAGAGACAGAGAAGAATCAACAATGGAAGGTATTATGAAACAGCAAGAGAACAATCTTATGATGCTTGCTAGTCTTCCATTCTGATTTGCAACAAGATATGAATATGTTGCTGCGGGCTATTTATAGGGTTTTGTCAGCAGGTGCTCTCTCATTATCTTACACTCTGGTTGTTCAGACTGCAGCGCTTTAGCATTTTCTTTGGGATGTAAATGCCTGGAATTGCTTGAAATTGGGCTGCTGATTCTTCTCCTCTCCACCTTCAGTCAAATTCTTCATGAAGGGTTTCTTCCAGTAGAAGCAGGGAAAGAGAAGAGATGTCCTTGACTACATTTCTACAAAAGCAAACCTCACTGGGCTCAATAAGAGAGTCACTTTTTTTACAATTTCAAGAAAGAATGTTGAGAAATATGTTTCATTTCCAGCCATAATGAAACATATTCTTAAATTCATTTTCTTACATTGAAATCCCATTATGGAACTCATGTGGTTTCCAGGTGTTCATCCATCCAGGCGCTGCCTGAACCCACTTAGCTTCTGCAAGCTTCATGTGCTTTCAAACCTTGGGAGAATGAGCACATGGGGAATACAGAGAGAGAGAGAGAGAGAGAGAGAGAGAGAGATCGCGACAGACATACACAGAGAGATGGAATCTATATATATTGCATTGTTTCCATTTCTGGTCCTACTTGGAATAGAACAACTGAAATGATGAAGTCTAAGTTACTCATGTTCATTAATTTCAGTGGGTCTATGGGGAGAAATAGCATTGGAGATAGTCTATTATGTCGGACTCCATTACAATTTGGGGAGCAGGGTAAGATATACCAAAAGATTTGAGCTAGTGTGGCACAAATGAGCTATGAATCAGGAGTACAGGAAGCTGTCTTATACTGTACCAGATCAAATGATTTGTCCATCTGAATTGTTGTTGGCATCTGTCTGTCTCAGGAGATAGTGGAGGAGTGTGCCTTTGTGGGTGAGGTCAAGTTGTTGGATGGTTACAGTGCCTGCTGTGGCTGCTGACACATGTAGAGACATGTTTTGTTGCAGCTGAGGCAGATGAAGGCATCCTGTTGCACCATAGTGTTTCTTCTCTCTGCGCTCCTCCTACAGGTCATTTCTCCCCCTGTCACTGCTATCGATACACAACTTGACTGCCTGTCTATAGGCACTGCGGTCATCTGCAAAGGATTCCAAAATGGTAGGGTTGATGTTGCCACCCTTCGTGTCACATTTGCAGACATCATCTTGGCTGTTGACCTCTGAGCTATAAAGTCACATTGTGACTCAGGATAGACCCTGTCAGCAAGTGGCCGTAATCTGTTAAGAACTACACACGTGAAGGCTTTCCTCATGGTACTCAACAGGGAGATCCATGGTAGCTGTTGCAGTTTTGGTGACCACCTTTGTTCTTGTGAGTCACAATGCTGGAGTCACACATGTCTTATGGCACAGGTCCTTGTTCCCAACACTGCAAGTGGAGGCTATGGAGGTGTCATGAGGGAAGAATGTAAGCTGGCTTTCAGCACTTCTGTTGGGATTCCATCCTGTCTGGGGGCTTTACCACATTCCTGAGAGTTGATTGCGTTCTTCGGTTCGTCAAGAGAGAGGGACATCCAGATCTTCCAAGACATAGTATGGATACTGTTGACTGTTGTGTAGAGACCATGTTTTCCTGTAAGTACAGTTCTGGATAGCATCTTATCCTGCCAAAGATTCCCAGAAATTCCAGTATGATATTACAATCCCAAGGGTTTTGGTTACCTATATGAGGATCAAACAGGTTTGAAACCTGGTGCCTTGGCATGCATTTTTATCAGAAATGATTGCATCTCCTTATTGATATTTTCCCCCTTCCCTTTCAATATGTAGTTAAGGCAGCTTTTACAATGTCATTTTCCTCTGGAGGAGAAAGCCCTGGTGATTTATGGTGTTCTCTGGGGTAATATTCATTAGAAGTACCATTAGTATACTTCAAACTTTCCGGATTGTTACACATTCTTTATGGAAAAAATAGCAAGACAAAAGGCATAAAAATTACATTTTATCTTATTTTAATCTCTAATGATTTGATGCTTTTCAAAATAGAATATAACAAAATCAGTAATGTGTAAAATTGCTAGGAAAAACATCCCTGGGTCTCCTCCCCTTTCCCCCTCTTGTATGGTTACAACCCTTATTTTTGAAGTGCTATTGCAGTAAAATTATACCTTGCTATTTTATGAAATATTCTGGGGATAATCTGTTCAAATTATCCATTTTTCCTTCTAGCATAGTCTTCTACCCACTCTCAGAAATGCGATAGGATGCATTAGGTATTCAATATTAGGTCTAGAATGATGTGTTCTTGGGTTAGCTTTGTGTCCTAGAATTAGTGCATAGATATTGTTGATACAGCAACCCATGAAATCCAGCCCAAAAAATGTCATTGAACTAGACATGTCAGTTTTTCATGCACCCACTCATAGGTCTGTTCCATCCTATTTTTGTGAATTTACATTGTATGCATTTTGTAAACATTTTATATATATTCTTCCCGTATTGGTATTGGTGTACAAAGTTCCATATAGCCTGGGGCCTAAAAATGTTTTTCATATGTGTTTTCATATGTTATTATATTGTAAACAGCTTCAGAATGCCTCATTGAAAGGGATACATAATACAGTTTGTTTGTTTGTTTGTTTGTTTGTTTGTTTGTTTGTTTACCCTAGTGTTCACTATAAGGACCCAGGGCAGGTCACAGAAATTTTAAAATGCACAATTGAAAGCAGTCTTCAACAAATTGTAGTCACAGGAGAATACGGTCAGTCCTAAAAAATATATCAAGTGTCAAAGGCCAGCATATGAGAGAAACAGTGGCTGCATTCAAATACCAGTTTATTCTATTTTCACACTATTATTCTCACTATTATTTTCACACTATTATTTCACACTATCCACATTATATTTGAGCTTCTGAACAAAGTGAAATAAAGGAATATAGGAATATAGCACAAGTTTAGCACTCATTTCCACATTATTTGCAAATGGATTTTTTTTCTGGGATCAAATGACAAGGAAATGTACACTAACATTGCACTAAATTCCACTATAGTTTCAGGAAAGGCTTTTTGCGTGTTCAGACCCAGAGACCTCCCCTTTAAATAAAGACACATTTGACTCAAATTTTAGTTTTGGTTTTTGGCAGAATTTAGGCCACAACTTTATTGATTTCAGAAAAGTGAGTGGTTGCATGGGTTCTGGTTTGACTAGCTCCCTACACCCTTGTAGGTAGCACTGACCCAGAGCGTTCTCCCATCCCTATCACCTGAAATAGTGCCTATCTGCAACCTTACAAGTTGTGACAAATTGCTATGGGCAGGCAAAACCCAAATGGACAAAGCCAACCAGCCAAGCGGGGAAAACTGCTATGCCCCTGTCCCAACGACAGACCACACACGACGGCATAGCAAGGTCAATCGCAAAATGCCCTAAAATTAGGGAAAGGTGGGTGTTCCAATGCACAAGCCAAAAGAGGAAGCTCTGGGACACGTGCATGGGATCCTTTTACACTGCACCCATTGGCCAGATTACACCCAGCAATGAGGGACCTACCAATCAGGTGTTGTGGCTATCCAATAGTCCCACACACAACCACAACACATGCCCTCTTTTAGGAAGGACACAATATACCATGTGGAAGCTCAGATATAACGCAGAAGTTAACAGTTAGAGGAAAGTGTTAAAAACAGAATAATCTGTCCTGTGAATGCAGGCTATATAATGAAGATGATCAACACACCTCAGTGGGCTGAGCACTCCACAACTTTGGGCCTGCATCTTTGTACCCATTTTTCAAGCAAAATCGCTTTGCAAAATTTGGAAAAGGGTATACTCAAATTGAAAGCATATTCATCTGGGACTTAGATCGGTCCATTTTAAACTGCAGATGGAACTAATTTCTCCTCTGTCCCAACAACTGGCAAAAACAATAGTATCTGAATGACTGTTGGCAGCGTTTCAGTGTAACGTTTGATATCTATGAGATAAGGCTGATAAACTCCAGCTTGCTCAATGGAGATTAAATGTAGAGTCCATTGTAGTTCTTTTTTTATAAACTGCTTCTGTTTGAGTCTCAATTTATGGCAACTGCAAAAGTCAACACACTTTTGGAAGGAAAACGTTTGTCTTAATACCTCCTGAGCCTTTAACATATGGTTTGTTTAAATTTCCTTTCCCATGTGAAGCTGAAAGCCCCCTTTACACTTTCTCAGCACTCAATATAGGCTTCTTAGAAATAAATTGCAACATTCAAAAATATCTTCAAACCCATATGTTGTTCTAGCTGTTTCACAGCTTCATTAAAAGGATGTGGATATAACAAATCTGAAAGAAATTGTTTACTATTCATAGAGCTCTCCTCACATTAAGTACTTCATTTACTACTTTCTACAGTCAACTATAATTTTTGTTGTTACAAGGTTAAAAATCCAGTATCAAAAGCAGTGATAAACAAGCTGGCATGGGATCATTTTTCCCTCTAGAAAGATATTTTTTCAGTCTACCTCTGGATGTTTAGACAACAGATGGTATCTAATCAGTTAAAGTCTAATTGCAATCAAGAATGAGTGATGATCAAGTTTAAAATTAAATTATCTTCACAGAAGTATTTTGATGTCTTGTTTAGCTGGGAATGGTATTTCTGGCTTGTTAAAGTCCTAAGATTAATCAATGAAATAGAAGATGCTCATTGCTAAAATACAGCCCATGATTGCATGGAAATTCCATCAGCTGAAACTGTGGGGAAAGGAAGTTTTGCATATGTACTGTAAAAATATTGTGGTATATTTAGTAAAATGGGACCACAAAATTACATACCAAATTGTTCTGGGACACCCTCCACACAATACCTAATGGGAAAGAATGCCAAATTCAGCTGTAAAATAGGCAAAGTAGAATTAAGAAACAAATTAGACAAGAAAAGCACACTTTCCAGACTCCTTAAGACTACAGTTCAAGCAAAGTTTTTTTAAAAAAAACACCACTCGAATTTAAAACAAAAATTGGTACATTTTAGACAGAGCTACTCAACCACAAAGCCAGACACACATACACAATCCCTTAGTGCCAATAAAGGGGCAGGGAAACAGAGGGGTGAAGCCCAGTCTGAGGTTGATAACAGTTATAATTTTTACATAGAAAGAAGAAAATAAAAGCTTTATTTAATTATATTCTACTCCGAGTAGAGCCATTAAGATTAACAAACCTAAATAGGTTCTGTTCATTAAGATGAATAGGTCTATTCTATGTGACACATTTGATACACATTTCTTTTTCTATTTAATCTTGAATATATCCAAAGAAGATGTTTCCATTGTGTTGTGAAGATACTATGAAACCGCTTTCCCAACACAGGGAGACCTACATTAGCCCACATTAATGAATTTATCTCATAACAATTTTCTTTAATCTTTCTGGCAAGACATAGAAATTAAAAGCAGAAAATTCTTAATGAATGAAGCGCATATATTTTTCAGGAGAATAGGGTACATCAGCAAGATGCAGTTTCAGTGAAGCTGAACTGAACAGTGTGGAGCAAAGGAGCTCTTGTCACCAGCTGACTATTTGTTTTCCTGCATTTAACCTTCTAAGATCTCAAGTGAGACATGCATGTTTTGAGTATTCAATTTTAAAAGAAAGGAACATCAGTATGCTCTAATTATACATAGAAAGGGATAGGGGGGAGGGAAATGCAAATATGTAGCATGATCTAAATGAAAATGGACTCTGTTTTTATTTGGGGTATCTGTTACCATAATTACAATACTACTGTTGTGCATTGGCAGAAATCCATGCATACTTTATTGTAAGAGATATCATGTAATGATAACATATGTATCATTGACATTTCACATCTGTTTTATTAGCTGAAAATGCATAACTTATATCCCATTTTCTCCATACAGCTAGAGATGTTGAAGAGAACAAATGTCAACACAGAAGTAGAATTAAAAAAAAAGAAATAAACTGCTTTTGAAGCCCTTTTAATCTCATTCTCTGTCACATAGTTTCCTACCTAAGCTACTGGTCAATTCCCTTTGTCATAACTTGACATAATTTGTGATGTAAGAAGTACTTATATGCATGATCCCAGAGCGAACCTTTGCTTCTTAAACAAAGAGAGTGACAGAACTGCTTAAAGAGACTTGTTAGATTGTGGTTCAATTGCATTAATTCTTCTTCTCTAAAGCTTCATGATCAAGTTCTTCATTCCTTTTCCAGAGAACAGAGTCTCGTAATGCCACACCTAATGAACTGCAAGTTACTAAAAGACCACCCTTCATGCCTATTTTTGTCCGCAACCAACACATTGTCCATGCAGTTTAGCATTTTACTTGTAGAGTATAACCTTGTGCAAGCATGTTGATGTGTATCTTCCAAAGGGATCCCAGTAAAATGTCACTGCAGACTTTTACCCTGCAGTTGCTTTGTGGTAATTTATGTGATTTATCTTGCACAACTTAGCAATAATCATTAAAGTTCATTAGATTGGAGGGAGAACCACTGTCACATTGACATCTGGATGCATGAGCTAATTTCACTGGTGATGCCTGGAGTTTTAATTATGCAAGCCTCTCCCCCCGCCCTTACATTGCACACTTCTAATGAAATGCTCAGTAGAGCTTGAAAACTCAACAATTTTACATTACATATTTTTCATAGTAACAACCACCAGGCTATGTAAAGATGCAAGATAGAGATATAAATAGATTTACATAGAACTCACAGATTGCTAAACAACTTGAAAGGGCCTCCAGGGCAGCACTCTAAATTTTAGCAAGGGCAGCTACACTGTACAGTGAAGAATACATTAAAAAATTAATTGATTAATGTCAGGAACCAGACTGAGGGGTATTGCTCTGAGGAAGAATGGTGGGAGCCCCCCTCTCCCTCTGCTCAAGGGCCTAATCCTGAAGCTCCTCTGGAGCAGGAGGAAAGTATCAACCTAGAGCAGTGGTTCGTGGAAGGACACATTTTGGGAACTGACAGTTGGGCTGAGTTGGGAGAAGAGCAACCAAGAGGAGAGGAACAAGAAGAGCAACCAAAGGGAGAGGAACAGGATGAGGGAGAGCTGGTTGAGTCTCCCTCACTAAAAAGTATGCATCCCATGAGCACTAGAGCCCAGCATCTGGATAGGGTAGCCTCTCAGAAGGCTCAGTGGTAGAGGGATCACGTGGTGAGGAGATGGGAATATGGAAGTAACTAGAGGGAAGTGGGAGGAACTCAACTGGGAGTACCCGCATGGTGAGAATGGACGCTGAATGTTTGTGCTGCACTGTAGAATCAGAGAATCATAGAATCATAGAGTTGGAAGAGACCACAAGGGCCATCGAGTCCAACCCCCTGCCAAGCAGGAAACACCATCAGAACACTCCTGACATATGGTTGTCAAGCCTCTGCTTAAAGACCTCCAAAGAAGGAGACTCCACCGCACTCCTTGGCAGCAAATTCCACTGTCGAACAGCTCTTACTGTCAGGAAGTTCTTCCTAATGTTTAGGTGGAATCTTCTTTCTTGTAGTTTGGATCCATTGCTCCGTGTCCGCTTCTCTGGAGCAGCAGAAAACAACCTTTCTCCCTCCTCTATGTGACATCCTTTTATATATTTGAACATGGCTATCATATCACCCCTTAACCTCTTCTTCTCCAGGCTAAACATGCCCAGCTCCCTTAGCCGTTCCTCATAAGGCATCGTTTCCAGGCCTTTGACCATTTTGGTTGCCCTCCTCTGGACACGTTCCAGTTTGTCAGTGTCCTTCTTGAACTGTGGTGCCCAGAACTGGACACAGTACTCCAGGTGAGGTCTGACCAGAGCAGAATACAGTGGCACTATTACTTCCCTTGATCTAGATGCTATACTCCTATTGATGCAGCCCAGAATTGCATTGGCTTTTTTAGCTGCCGCGTCACACTGTTGGCTCATGTCAAGTTTGTGGTCAACCAAGACTCCTAGATCCTTTTCACATGTACTGCTCTCAAGCCAGGTGTCACCCATCTTGTATTTGTGCCTCTCATTTTTTTTGCCCAAGTGCAATACTTTACATTTCTCCCTGTTAAAATTCATCTTGTAAAAATTCATCCTGTAGTTATTTTCTTGTTTGTACATCATAAGTTTGTTGTCTGTTGCTGCAAAAGACTGCTTTCGCTTTGTGTTGTTGTCTACAGAGAGGGAGAAAGTAAGCCTTGCCTGGCAGCCTGACAATTAATTGCAAAACAGCTATTTCAAAAACAAATTGTACAATCATATCTCTGGTTACAGATGCTTCAGGTTGTGGGTTTTCGGGTTGCACACCGCACCAAACCCGGAAGTACTGGAACGGGTTGCTTCTGTGTTTTGGCACTCGCGCATGTGCAGAACTGCTAAATCGCTCTTTGCGCATGCACAGAAGCACCGACTCACGACCAGCGTGTGTGCAGACGTGCCACTGCAGATCGCGAATGCTGCGGGTTGCGGACATGCCTCCCACACAGATCATGTTCGCAACTCGAGCATCCACTGTAGTTGCTTTCTTGTTTGTACATCATAAGTTTGATTCAGGAGCAACTGAAGGACTGTATGCATCCATACTGTCCTACCCATATCTTAAAATCAATGTCAGTGCGGCTGTTGCTTGCAGTGCCCATTGATGAAGGATGGCAGGCACACAGAATCAGGTACTTTTGGCAGCAACTCCCACATTGTGGAATTCACTTGCGACTGATGCTGTGTACAAGCACTCCCATTTTCTCTGCATCCAGTGTACTCTCACTGCTGGTCAGGGAAGTGGTGCATAAATGGCGATAGATGCATTCGTATCTATCCTGTTGTTTCATATGAAAAACTACATTTTGTTTTCTTTCCCCCCAAACCAGCTTTAATCTATGTTGAGAAAAAGAATGACCTAATCACATTTTTATCTGGTAATGTGTACACAACCATAGATCAGGCTGGTTCCATCTCATGGATCTTTTAGCAAAAGCTTATATTTTCATTTTGAATTTGCTGGGAGAGCTGGAACAAATTGCTGGTCCATTCAAGTGCAAAGCCAGATTTAGGTTTGATGAGGCCCTAAGCTACTGAAGGTAATGGGGCCCTTTATATGTCCAGCTGTCCTTTGTCAACAACAAATTGTCGCTGTTTTTTGTGTTGAATATATGCTATATGGTAATTTATGGACCTAATAGGTATCTAAAGCCATTTGCACATGCAGAGTGTAGGCACCCTATATATAGAAATGAGCAAACCAGTGATATTTTAGGGAGCAGGCTAGCATTACTTACATCATAGGAGCCTACACAACACAAAACACTGTTGCTGTGTGTAGGTTTTATTCTATTTGTTTTTATCTTATATTTTGGATAAGGGTTTTTTTCCTTTAATTTCCTTTAATTTTTTTTAGAAATGTATAAGCAGGAGGCAAGCTGATCTGGCCCAAGCGTGCCTCCTCCCGCTTGCTTACTGCCTGCTCTACCCCAGAGCCGCTGACTGGGCATGCCATGGCATGGATGGGCGGCTGCTGGATGATACCTGCGCAGGAGATGCCTAGACAGATGGGCAGGGCAGCAGCAGGAGGAGGGGGTTCTGCTAATGCTTACTCCTGAGTAAGCCTGTGGGGGAGCGCAGTGCAAGGAGGGAGGGAGAGGGATGCCTAGCATTCCAAGAAAGGCCAGGACCCATAGGAAGGCCATGCAACAGAGGAGACCACAGAAGAGAAGATATTACTTCTTTATTTTTTTTTATAACTTTTTTCCTCTCTCTCTTTTTTAAAAAAAATATTGATTGATTGATTGAGTCCCCGGATTCATTGAAATAAATTTGGTAACCTTAGTATACGTATATTTATCTGAATATGTATATCACCCTGTTTTAAATGCATTTTATCTCATTTATATATTTTATTTTTCATCCTGCGTTTACTTTTTTAGAAAACCTTTAACTTACATAAATTTAAGTATTACAGTGCACCATGTGGTTATTTTATTTTATTTATTAAATATCCACGCCACCCTTCGTCTGAGGATCACAGGGCAGTTTACGATTATATATATATATATATATATATATATATTTGCTTTCGTAGATTTTCACGGGTACAGGAATGCAGGTTTTGGTGTCCTCGGGTGTCTTCCCGTGTAAAAGTTGGGGTGTCTAGGCGACGTTTCGACGAGGTCTCACTCGTCATCTTCAGGCTGGTGCTTTCGGCTTCTTGTTACTGGAACAGAGCAGGATCTCAGTGTTTGAGTTCTTATAAATACTGTAGAGGGGGTGTGGTGTATAGCCTCCAATGTTCTGGGCAGAGAGGAAGTTCCCAGGCTAGTGTGCCTTTTCTTCTTTTGTTCCTTAATTACTTGAGAGATATCTTGAGTGATTTCTTGAGTGATATCCTGAGTACCACTTAGGTGGGTCATTAGGTGTGGATTAGTTGTTAAAGTCTTTGTGTCTTGACCTCTTGAACTTTGTGAAGAGTTTTCCTGAGAAGATGGCTGTACTGTACTTAGTTGTGCTCTGGCTTGGCTTCGTGTATAGGGGCGAGCTGTGGTTTTGTGGCTTGTGTCAGCCAGATCTGTGTAGGGATTGCAGGGGGGTGCAGCATCCGGAGGTGCCACCATGGATTGGCTACTGGATGGTGTCTGTAATTCATCTGTGGAGAGGGTCTGGGTTTGGGTCTGGTGTGGTTGATTGGTGTTGGCATTCTGTGTGCCTCTGGATCTGGTGTCAGTTTTTGTGGGGAGGGCTAATTTCCAGATGTCTGGCAAGCGGGATGTGTCGTCACGCTTGTTCATGTTGTGAGGGTGTTTCTCTATCTCGATGGCTTCCATGATTATTCTCTTGTGGTGATGTTCCGTGTTAAAGAGCAATTTGGAATCTGCAAAATTAATTTCGTGTCCTGTTTCTTTCATGTGTTGGAAAAGAGAGGAAGTTTTTTCTTCTTTTTTGACGGCATTCTTGTGTTCTGCGATACGTGCATTTATTCGTCTGTTTGTTTGTCCAATGTACGTGGCTGGGCAGACTTTGCAGGGTATTTCATAGATCCCTTGGTTTTCCAACTGGATTTTATCCTTGGGGTTTCTGAGGATATTGGCTATTTTTTGGTTGGTGCAAAAGGCTGTTTTGATATTGTGTTTATGGAGGATTTTGCTAATTTTATCTGTAGTGCCCTTGATATAAGGAAGGAGGGCCATGCCATTGTTTTCTTCTGTGTCTTGGTTTTTGGGGGGTGTTTCCTTTTGGATTAGCTTCGTAATCCTGTTTTGCTGGTATCCATTGGCAATTAACACGTTTGAGAGATTCTGTAACTCAGTTGTCAAGTGGTCTTTGTCAGCCAGGCGTTTGGTTCTGGAGATGAGAGTCTTGGCTACGGAGTTTATTTGTGCAGGGTGGTGGTGTGATTGTGCATGTAAGTAGCGGTTGGTGTGTGTTTTTTTCCGGTAGATAGTGTGTCCTAGGGAGCCATCAGGTTTTTTGTAGATTAGGAAGCCATCGAGATAGAGAAACACCCTCACAACATGAACAAGCGTGACGACACATCCCGCTTGCCAGACATCTGGAAATTAGCCCTCCCCACAAAAACTGACACCAGATCCAGAGGCACACAGAATGCCAACACCAATCAACCACACCAGACCCAAACCCAGACCCTCTCCACAGATGAATTACAGACACCATCCAGTAGCCAATCCATGGTGGCACCTCCGGATGCTGCACCCCCCTGCAATCCCTACACAGATCTGGCTGACACAAGCCACAAAACCACAGCTCGCCCCTATACACGAAGCCAAGCCAGAGCACAACTAAGTACAGTACAGCCATCTTCTCAGGAAAACTCTTCACAAAGTTCAAGAGGTCAAGACACAAAGACTTTAACAACTAATCCACACCTAATGACCCACCTAAGTGGTACTCAGGATATCACTCAAGAAATCACTCAAGATATCTCTCAAGTAATTAAGGAACAAAAGAAGAAAAGGCACACTAGCCTGGGAACTTCCTCTCTGCCCAGAACATTGGAGGCTATACACCACACCCCCTCTACAGTATTTATAAGAACTCAAACACTGAGATCCTGCTCTGTTCCAGTAACAAGAAGCCGAAAGCACCAGCCTGAAGATGACGAGTGAGACCTCGTCGAAACGTCGCCTAGACACCCCAACTTTTACACGGGAAGACACCCGAGGACACCAAAACCTGCATATATATATATATATATATATATGTGTGTGTGTGTGTGTGTGTGTGTGTGTGTTTTAAATGCTGACATTGAATATTCAGCAAAGCACACAAGTGTTTGAGAATTATTAACTGCATATTAATTAAAGTATTTCAGTTATCGAGCCAATGGTATTGTGGGAGTTGAGCGGTTTCTTCCTCTCTTGCATTGCTGCAACTTTTCCCATTCCATCTGCACAGGATTGGACCAGTTCTGGCTTCCAAGATTTTATCCTGCCTCTAAAACTGCCACCCATTTTATTAGCATCATAATAGACAGAAATGCCACTACTCAGAGTGGCAACTTCTTTGTAGTTGGTCAATTTTACATAGCACTTAAGGCCCCAATGTGACCCAACACCATGCTGAATGCAGCCAACTGACCATATATTATGTCCTTGTTACAATTAATAGTAATAATAATATGTATCCCACACTTCGGGGGATGGGGGGAGGAAGGCTCCCAGAGAAAATCTATAGTAGCTCACCAGGGGACTTGATAAGCTTTCTGGTCTTGCTTCCAGGCAGCAACTGTCCTGGGCAAACTGCAGTGTGTGGCTGGTGGTCTTTCTCAGGGCTGGCCCTATGATGAGGCAAGTGAGGCAGCTGCCTCAGGTGGCAGATACTGAGGGGTGGGGAGGGAACGGAGCAGTGAGAGCCACATGGCCTGCTTTGTACCCCCTGTGCCAACCTGCTGCCCTAAAATGTACTGCAAGAAATTGTCCTTTCACCAGAACTGGGGTATGATTCACCTGTCAGTCCAGTTGGTTTCTGTATGCACCTTGGTGGAGGGTGCCATCTTGCCTCAGGCAGCAAAAGTTACTGAACTGGACAGCAGCAAGAATTCTTCTGGCAAAGTATTGGAAGATGCAAGAATTACCTACTCTGGAAGAATGGCAGACGAAGGTGACTGAATTTATGGGACTGGCAGAGATGACCGGCAGAATCCGTGATCAAAGGAGAGAGACGGTGGAAGAAGACTGGAAAAAATTTAAACTATATCTTAAGAACTGTTGCAAAATTTCGGACTGATAAAATGTTAAGGGTCAAGAAATAAAGAACTATAGCTGTAAATAGTTAAGTTAAGAAAATTTTGAGGGAAACGAAATATTGAAAAGGAATGAAGGATTGCTAAAAATTTCTGAAACAGGGGTGCAGTGAAGGGGAGGCGTGGGTAAGTCATGTGTTGTTTATTTGTGTGTTTTTTGGTTTTATGAAAACTAATAAAAATTATTTAAAAAAAAAAAAACAAAAGTTACTGAACTGGCCCTGGTCTTCCTTCATCAGAGGAACACCCTTGGGGAGACCTGTTCTTCCAAATGCATTCAAGTATTGCTTGTATATTTGCACAGCCAAGCCAGTAAATTAAGCTGCTGACTTATTTCAGGTAGGACTGCTGGGCTCTTGGCTTGTGTAGTGTAGGCTTACCAGACATCCCTGGTTCCCAGGGACAGTCCCTGGATTTGCAAATATGTCCCTGGACAAATTCCATCCCCAGATTTTATTAAATGTTCCTGGGAAATGTGGCAGCAGCAGCGGCAGCCTCAGCATCCTGGAGCCAGGCTTCATTGAAAAAAAAATCTGGCAATCATAATCTATCATCCAACAGGACCTGATAGGAACAGCAAAGCAAGTGTGGACTGTTAGAATTCCTGCTCCATGATTGCAGTCATAGGACTGTTGTCTTTCACACGACGGTATATGTTTTGACTCCACAGAGTGGGAAGTGACGAAGACAGGATGTTTGTGTTACTGTGTTCCGTGAAGTGGGACTATTGTCCTTTGTTCTTTCTCTCTTTGCTGTCTGATACTAGAGCGAGAGGGAGCCATGTTGCAGTGCTCCATGTGTGTTTATATGTAAATAAAGTAGATTAGCCATAATGCTGAGTTGCTGAAGTCTGTCACGCGAGATGCACAAACTCTGCGGATCCCTAAGTGTGCTGGTGTCAGTTGGCATCAGTCGCTGTGATGTTTGGGCTGAAGTAAGCTTATGAAGCTCCCGACCGACCAGGAAGGAGGGAACATGCCAGTCAGGCATGTGTCTCTGCTAGGGTCCTACTCAAGTGTAGGCTGAACTCCTGCTAGTCTTCTGCTTCCTGCAGTTCTACAATTAAGGAAGACTTCCAGGAGTCCCCTTAGCAATACATAATTTTACACAAAGTGAACCCTCCCCCATTCCTACCATCTAACAGAGAATTTCTTTAATTTCACATGAATCATACTGTGACCACCACTAAGTTCTAAATATGTAGCTTATTGCACATATCCCCCACTTTAGTTTGAATATTATTAGCAATGGGCAGGGGTAGAGAACCTATGGCCCTCCATTTTCTAAAGTTCATAAGTAATTCATCTTAGTTTAGAAATTACAGTGTGGTTCATTACTCTTGACTTGGACATGTTTGCCCGCTGGTTTGCAAACATTCTGGGTAGCACAGGCACAATCATCTCTCCTTAATGAGTCCTCTTAATTGGAACCACCATAATTCAGGAGCACTTTCATCAAAGTCTCTAGTTAGCATCAGTACAAATTTGGTGTAAGCTCCAAATGCCATTTTGAATGCTAATAATGTAAATGATTGCATGCCACGTGTGATTAAACCTCTGGCAATCTGTGGCCACATGGAAATAATGTCGATAAAATTCTTTGGGTCTTGAGACTGAACTGTTGCAAAGCTGCCATAGGACATTATGGTCTATCCATAATTGAATGAGTAATCTGGTTCTTCTGACTAAGTCATTGCCTCCCAAGTGGCTGTTTAGCAGTAGAATAATAAGCACCAGATGCTTCAACAGCAGGTCTTCAATGAGGAGCATCAACTAGGTCTAGCCAAAGTCATTGCTTATGCATCAGTCTGTCTTAACATTGCAGCCTGGTGTGTTGGGTGAGGATTTCACATGCAGGGTTAATTACCCTTTTGATAATCCAAAATACAGTATTTTGCCCAAAATGTCAGACATTTACTTCCTATTTAACAGGCAGAGTCAAGATTTAAGGTTTGGTTATTTATTTACCTTTTGTAGGCATCCTTGGCTCATCTAACTCTGAATTTATATGAATTTGTAATGGTTTCTGCATTTGTATTTCAAGAATCTGAACTATAAATAATGATAAATGAACTCAAAGAGGAAGAAATTAAGTCATTGCATTAAAGTAAATCCTTAGGGCAAGGAGTACATAATTAAATAATTCAAATGATTTCCCCCCAGCAGAAATGAAAAACTACAGTGCTCTACAGTTCTGATGAAGAAAGGCAAAATAAAAAAAATGAATAGAAAGAAAATGTAGTCTTGTTGAAAGCTATTATGAGATTCATTATAGATAACTTATATTCTATTGTAGAACACTTGCACGTGGAAAGGAAACATGGTTTCTTCCTTGTAAGCACAAACATAAGAACATACATACTTTTTCTTATTTACTTTGAATGACAAAATGTCTCAAAATTCCAAGTGAACCCACTGGCTCCAATGGTTGGTGACCCTTGGATTAAGTAGACAAACTTTCTTTGTTTTTCCACCACTCCAAGCCTTATGATTGCAATCTACACATACACACACCTACACCATTGTCAACCTTCGGAAATTCTCTTGTCTGGTCAGAAGATAACTAGAGCAGAATCCAAGGCACAACGAAGTGGATAAAATAACGTGAAGAAATCTGCTAATCCCTGTGGTATCTAGGAACTGTACTGTAACCAGTAAGAGCATTCAAAGAACAAAATGGGCACAAATTATGAGTTGTAGGCAATCATTCTAATAACGAACCCCCAAACTTTGCACCAATCATGCTGCCATGCTGCCTGCTGCCCCACCCCACTCTTTGTGAGCCACAAGGAGAGGACCCCTCACCGGCCCTGCACCTGCTCCACCTGCTCCATGGCCAAGCAGATGCCATGTCTGGGTGCCAAGGCAACTCTACTTCAATTCCTTACCTGGCTCTTGCAGGGTGCAACCCCTTGGAAATACAGCATACAAAGGAACTGGGTGAGCACCTGAAGTTGCTATTGCAAAGAGGCACTGCCGCCCTGGGAGCCCCCCACAGCTGGCGACCCCCCTGTGCAAGCACCTCCTCAGGGGAGTGCACCAGGCACCACATTGGTGGTCCTCAATGCCCCGGCTCATGGTGAGTCCTTTTTTCCAGAAAAAAGCACAGTTCAAGATTGAATGCCAATCCAACTACGTATCATTTTTCTAGGTCACATATCCCTGGATGTCCTACCCCTGCTGCATGAAACAGGAGGGCAATGGCTTGATAAGCACCTAAAATATCTAGATTTTCCAGCAGAGATTATATTATACATTCATTTTCATTGAAAAGACCACTTGTCATCTCCTGAATGCAAAATATTTTTGTTCTAATCTCAGCAGTTTGCGTCTATTTCAACACTTGCAAAATTCACTCACAAGACTTTGAATTTTGTCCATATGTTCACATTAGTACTTTAATGAATATGTTTTTACTAATCTTTTCATGCAATGTAGTATGTGAAGTCTGAAAAGAGAGCGCCATCTGCAAGTACTTGACTCGCAAAAGGGCTTCATCTCTTGACTACACTTCCTTCTTTCTTTTCCATCCCCCCCCCCCCCGTTTTGGATATTTGAATTCCTCCCCCAGAAAAAAATAATCATGAGATGAAGTCCCTCTGATCTTATTCCTATATCTAGTTATATCACGTGAAAGAAGTTCTGAGAAGGTCTAGAGCAGTGGTTCCCAACCTTTTTTTGGCCATGCCCCACCTAAGCATCTCTAAAATCCTGATGCCCCCTCCCTGTGACATATAATTCTTATTATTCAAAAAGTGAACTCCTATTCACATGGAGGAAGCCTAAAAGGCCATTAACTGTTAATAACTCATTCTCGAATTGCCCCCCTTAAAAATCAGATTGCCCCCCTGTTGGGAACCACGGGTCTAGAGGAAGACTACAACAGGTTAAAGGAATTCCATGCATTGGTCATCACACAGAGATTCTGCATGGAGGCCCCATATGGTGGGACACAGCTACAGTCACCCCCTCAGCACTGAGGTTGCTGCAGCTTACCTGAACTGAACTGGCATGACACAGCATGGTCAGGGTTATGTGGGCACATGAGGAAAGTTAAGCCAGCACTCCTACTGGTGTGGCCACAGAGCACAGACCTTGCTGCCACTTTCCCACCAGTTCAGCCTCATTCAAGTAAAATGTGGTGATGCCAGTACTGGAGATACAACTGCAATGCCTTTACACACCTAAACAGGAAAATACTTTCTGGCATATGTTATGAAGCTTTATTTATTTTTCAGGCAATGATATAAACAACACCTTGCAGCCTCTATCACTGAATCAGCGTGTCTCACATTTTTCTCTGCTCCTGCTGCTTATCTGACACAAACTCGGAAAGCAGATGGCCAAACTTCTGAATGGCATTATTCATGTGTCCATAATAGCTTTGTAAAGATTGTAATGCTGCAAGCACTGCTGTTGTTTTAAAAAAAAATGAAAGAAAAGTGCAGGTTTCCGAGCTCATTTAAATGGAAGCTGACTTTTGACCTGCTAGGTGAGTGGAACTGCTAACCACACAGTGCTCTCTTCTGTAACTCCTATATACCATTCTTGGGAGAAATACATATTCAATTAGGCATGTGTATTAGTGAATTAGTTCTTCAACTGATGAGTATTAGTTCTCTCAAGCTTCCAGTTGCCTGTGGAATGTTTAAAGTTGATCACCGAAATAAATGAAATGGCAAGGCCCTCTGAGTAAAACATGTGCTTACAGCAGACTGTTAGTCTAAACAGCCACATTCTTTCCTATATTGAAGCCTCATTTTTATTTTAAAAATACTCCTTTTTAAGAAATAAATTTTCCATGTTTCACAACACATTTGAGCCAGTTTATTTAAGATCATGATATCTGGCAGTAAGATCCTCAGCACCAGCAAAAGACCTCTCATATTTAGTGCTGAAGTGTTGAATCAAGTTCATATTGTGCTGTGGCCTCAATTGACTGAACTCTGAAGGATAGCGTCAGGGGGGCATCTATAAACAGACACTGAGTTTGGAAACTTAAGCTTCTAGTTACAAACTGTTAAAACTTAGAACAGTAATAAAAACATGCAAATTGGTAATTATTGAAAGAGCACATGCTGTTAACAATTCCATTGCACATTAATTTTGCTTTCTTCCATGTCCTATTTCTTTTATTAGTACAGATGATACTGGAATTAACCTTGTCTCCGCCACATAATTTCTTAAGAATGATATTAATATCTTTCATTTAAATCCCTTGATAAATTAAAGTGAAAGACATAATTAACATTTCATAATATTTGGGAAGGTGACATTTTCTACTTTCTCTTGAATACTCTATTTGGTATTTGAAGGCCCAAGAAAAGGATTGGAACCTATGATATTTAAGGTGGAGTGGTGTCGAGGTGGTAGTTAACAGAAACTGCTCCTTTCCCCCAACAGTTATAAAGCAGAAAGGACTAATTACCCATTTTTATAGGTGCAATTTGAACTTAAAGCTCTGGAGAGTGCAGGAGCAGTAAACGGCTGTTATAGTCAATTCGACCATCTGCACCCTAAAATCACAATCCTTGAACCAACAAACAAACAGCTCATTCACTCACTAGTGCCACTAAGGAAAATCCTGTTTCAGAATCTCATATTGTTTGTAGAAGTCCTTATTGAATGAACCATGTCCCCTTTCTGTCCATGAACTCTAGTCACCTTTACATCCCTCCTCAGAAGCTTTATTCTTCAGAACTATTGCAAGACCCTCATGACTAAAATTCTCAAATCATTCCTTCCAACTCTTCCTTTTCAGGGATGCCATTTAGAAACTAACAAAGGGCTGTTTCTCTCACTCACTGCTTTGGTGGCATCTGTATACAGACAGTAACCGTTTTAGGCGTGGCCGATATGTGCATGACTGCGCATATTGGAATGTAACCCCTGCATAAATTGGGAGTTGCCTGTATCTGGAGGGTTTGCTTACTCTACATCATCTTTCTTCACCATGCCATCCCTAAATGTTCTAGGCTACAGATTCTGTTAACTGTGCTAGCTGGGGCTATTGGGAATTATAGTGGCTCTGGGTTGCATTAAAAACATGATCCAAAAACAAGGCCAGGAAACAGTCCAAACTCAGTATCACCAGGAGTTCAGCATAGGTGGGGAGACCTAGAAGCCGACCCCATGTTGTTTCCAACAATTGCAAGGCTGATGAAGGAGGCCTTATATTCTCTGAATATCTTACTGACACCACATCTACAGCTGCCAACAGCGAAGACATATTAGGACTTGCTGGATCTGTGGATGTATATTGTGTCATCGTTCTTCAGCATGGATGCAAAGCTTTTGGTGCCAGCACCTGTGATGGTGGAGGCTCCACTTCTTCCTCTGACAGTTTGAGGGATTCTTTGTCAGGTGTCAGAGGGTCCCTGAAGTGTATCCTCAGCATTGGGTTCGGGGGGCTCTGCCTACCTTTCTAGGTTCTTGAGGACTACATGTCTGGCAGTAGGCCTGGCACCCAATGGACTAACCTTCTACAGGCATGCCATGTGTTTGAAAGCAGAATAATGTCACAGAACAATAATATGATTATTTTTCTAAAGGGGAAATCGTTTTATGATTTGGTTTGTAAAGTTAATGTGTATTTGTTTAAACATTTATACACTACTTTTCACCTCTTCTGGATCTCAAAGCAGCTTTTAAAACAGAAACACACACACACAATATACACAATTTAAAGCAAATGAAAACACTGCAAAATAAAACATGAGAAATACTAGATTGCAGCTTTTCAGTCCATAATATTTGGGATACGCACATGTTATCTTTCTGGTTTTATTAAATTACCAATAAATTTCATCTATCATCTTGCAGTTTTATTAGCTGAATTGGCTGTCCTAATCATTACTAAATTACTTTGAATAAGGGCCAGTTTCATCAAATGACTAATGGGCTGTTATTTTTTTCATTTATTTAAATGTTAATTAATTGTTATAGGGTTCCTATAAAACTGTCAATTCATCAAGACATATTTCAAATTCCATTAATTTCACACACACACACACACACACAATCACAATCCCTATAAACACTGATTCAATTCATCCCAGGTGTGTGAGCCAAAAAAGCCCCACCCACAAAACAGATTTACAAGCAGCCTTGGGGAGGTTTACCAATTCTAAAAAAATGAACTTTAGGAAAAAACCTTAAGGGGCAGGCGAGGGGGGGGTATACCAAACAGACCCACAGACCCATAGGAACTTAATGGCATATGGGGATTGAAACTGCAAACTTGGTGTTATCAGCACTAAGCTGTAACCAACTCAGCTATCTTTTGGGTATCAGCTGGGTAGAAGGAGAAATTGCATGGAGTTGCTAGAAAGAAATATAGAAAGGGTAGAAAGAACAGTCTCCTTGTCTGGATAGGTTGTTTCCTAGTTCACACTGAGAAGCTATTTTAAAATTTTCTCAAAGACAATTTTTTTTGGGGGGGGGCTGCCAATAGAAATCAAATGAGAAATCAAAAGATTTCAGGGTACATGAGACTGAGCACCATTGTTTCAACACATATATACCCCAAACTCCAATGGCCAGTGGCATGGCATTTTGACTAACTGCTGTGGGGAGAGGGGAGAGAATTGAGGGGAAGGCAAATTGAAATTATGTAAACAGCCTTAACAGAAGCACTCCACACTGAGCTATTTTGTTGCAAGTCCCCACCAATATATAAAACAAGCTATGTTACTTATCCCCTTTTTATGTGATAGTTGCAGGTAGCTGTTCACAGAATTTGTATACTACAGGAGCCTAGATACAATTTCATTTTTATTCATGTATATGCAAATGTATAGACCACTTGTTTATAAAACTTTCACAGCCGTGAACAAAATATACAAATGCATTGAAAGCATCGTGACAAAGCTAGGCAACACATAAACTCTCTTCATTATAAATTG
The DNA here is from genome assembly GCF_964252035.2 of Podarcis erhardii. NCBI lineage: Eukaryota > Metazoa > Chordata > Lepidosauria > Squamata > Lacertidae > Podarcis > Podarcis erhardii. The sequence continues at coordinate 49,587,363 of NC_138508.1, read as the reverse complement.
TGTCAGCTGCCACAGGCAAAACTAACAACGATCCAGCAGACAAGAGCCTGAGTAAATAAAAAAGGCTTCCATAGGCATCAGCAAACAGGGAATCATTGCCTATCTAACTGTCAACAGAATAGAGTTCCACAATGTTGGTGCAATCAGCCCCTATTGCCTGCAGCTTTACGCTTAACATATGGCACCACTAGCAAGGCCTCATCTGCTGGATGTTAAGATTAGACACGAGCCTCTGTGGCAAGAAGCCCACAAAGATAACCTGGTCCTAAGTTTTTCAGAGCTTTATAAACTAAGATCAAGTCCTTAAACTTGGCCCGGCTGCATATAGGCAGACAGTGCAATTCTTTCTGCAGTGGTGATATATGCTGATGATTGGTAGGTCACCCTGCAAAGCAACCTAACTGCTGCATTTTGCAACGTTCAGATTATCTCATCACTTCTTCTTTTCTTTCTTGCAAAGTGTGGGATAACAACCACTAGCTGTCAAAGTCATGTAACCTCTGCATGAACATATTGAGATGAATGCCCAATAAACAGCCAGTCTGAAAGCTCCCTGAGGCAAATCCCTTTGGCCATCATATCTTTTTCACTGTAAACAGAGACAAACTTATTTGGGGCATTGTGTGTGTGTGTGGTGGTGGTTGGGGTGGAAATACTTCAGAAGATAACAGAAATTCCAGATTCAGAGACACATACATCCTCTTTGGTAGAAATAGAAGGTGGCAATTGCTGCTCCCTCTCATGTCCTACTTGCCTTCTGGTGTTAGGTCAGTCAAGGAGAAATGTGTCTGTGGATGCCCTATGGGAGACAGGGCAATAATGTGGATGAGCTAAAGACTTTCTGGGAATGAAGAGATTGACAGAAAAACTGTTCAGCAATTCTTACTTTATTTTGAGGGTGTGAATTAGTGACTTAGGATATAGTATGTTTTGTCGCTGTTGGCAGCACATTTAGCAATTGCTCATATATGGAAGAATCATAACTCATTTGCTCAGTGCTACACAAGGGGGTGGGATTTTGCTTCAAGGGACAATTTGACTGAGTTTGGGTGCCTGATGGATGAACAAAATTGGTCTCAACTATTGATGGATGAGTTGTTGTTGTTTTTTTCCTTATATAGACAATAATCCCTAAGAACAGGGTTCCTCAAACCAACATAAATCTTTTTAGAAGACTTGATTGCTGTATGAATTTTGAATGCTGGTTGATGACGCCATTTAATGTTGACATCATTGAGGACCCATGCGCAGCATGCTCCCTATGGATGGAAGATTGAGGTATTGACAGGTTTACAAATTGATGCAGCAAATTTACGGGATTAAAAATTGGCCACAACTTCATTGATTACTGATGTAGGTGGGCTTTGGTTCAGGTATTGGGCATGTATCTGGGATTAGCGTTCTGACTGGAGGCGGAAACTTTTGACCAGGGTCATGCCTGGGTTAAGAACATGGAAAGTTGACGTATGCTGAGTCAAACTGTTGGTCCAACCAGCTCAGTATTGTCTACATTAATAGCCAGTAGCTCTCCAGAGTTTCACACAGGAGTCTCTCCCATTCCTATCTGAAGATGTCCCAGGGATTGAATCTGGGACTTTCTGCATGTAAAGCAGATTTTTAAATGACTGAGCTATGGCCTTCTTGTGTACTGAATTTCAAGAATTATATTCTTGGAACAAATAATGCAAACATGATAGGAAAATGGAGTTTGCCCAGCTAAGCCAGCATTTTTAAATGATATTTTATTAATTTAGTTTTGCTGAGGGGGGGGGGGCAATCAATTACACAGATGAGAGAGAAGTTAAAAGTGATCATTTCAGTCTAGAAATGGTATTCTTAAGAGACTGCTTGTCATACATATGCTTCATACGTAGGTGTTGATGGACAGAAGGATGGGGAATAATTTTGTTCAGTTTGCACTTTAGTGTGAATTTACCTAATTTGCATTTCTGGAACCAATGAGTGAACTGAAAAACTGCAACCCTTCAAAATGTGCACTTCTCCAAATTTTTGAAATGCAGTTCTTCAAACAGAAAGCAGACACAAAAATGCAAACATTAGTGGATATAGCATATAAAAGTTACACTAGGTAAATTTCCTTGACCCCACCCCCTAAAAAAGTGTGCATTGGGCAACATTGCATATAGAAAATGCACATATTAGGAGGAATGTGGATGTAAAGGCATTCAAATATTCATGCAGACCTTTTAAAGAAAAAAATGCAAATTGAAGTGGAAATGGGATGAACTGGGAAATTAACAAAAAGAGAGAAACCACAGCTATCCCATTCATCAGACTCTTGATGAGCAAAATGTTTCATAATGGAGTCCCTCCTACAATTAGATCAGCACATATACTTGTGAAACAGATAAACAGTATAGTCAGCTATGAAAGGGCTGATCACCTTTCTGGGATGTGGAGGGGGACTGAATGGAGCGCCCCACTTCTACTTTGTGATTGTTATCCTCAAAGCAAACCCCCTATTTAACAGGTGCACATACACAACGACATAGGCAGAGCTTACTGCTGCAAGCAAAAATCTATGAAATGAATTAGAGATGCTAACTTCCAGTTGCCATCCAAAGTACAACTATTTCATCTAGCCCATTTAATGTCATATGTCTCAGGGGTGCAGGTGCTAATTGGAACCCAGGAACCAAAATATTGCATTTAAGCAGAAATGCTCTTTTCCAGCCTTCCCCATTTGAATAGATCATAGTGCCAGATGAAAGAAAGTACTCACCATAGAGCAATTTTCAGATAATGTGTGTTGTTCTGCAGCTCCGAACCTTTTCCCTAACAGGTGGTAACATGGCTGGAGGCCTGTTCAGCTTCCAGTGTAAAAGAGACTGAAAGGGTGAGGGGAAAGAAAAGGAATTCTCGGGCGGAAAATGTCTGCCAAGCCGTGACATAGATGTATATGTTCTGATGGGTTTGAAAAGAAAAGAAGACTGGGCAGGTGGGGGGGGCATTAATCACAGAATTAATAAATTGCAAGTACAGGTTGGATAGAGTTTTACAGAATAAGTTTATTACTTTCACTGTCTTACACACATATAAACACAAAGCCCTGCTCACTCTCTTCTACACACACATACACACACCACCACCACCACCACCAGGAATGGCCAGCAGGGAGACACAGCATTTCCACATGATGAAAAGGCACTGCAGGGGGCAGTATGGTCAGGGAAGTTTGGGTGCACTGGTAGAACTGCCAGATTGGCTCTGCCACCCAATCTCACTGTCACCCTGTTTCACACCCCTCACCACCCCAGTACACAGCACCCACGCCACTGCCAAGAGACCAAATCCACAGTGTCACCACACCACTTAGATTCTGCTTGCAGATAAGGCATAAAGCCTTTCCCACATGCCGATTCACTGGCAAGGAAGACATTGACCTGTGATGAGTGCTACATTGTTTGGCTTCCTCACAAGGACATGCAGGCAATGTATTATCTGCTCATCATACTGTGAGCCTCAAAGAGGAGTGTCTTCCTCGAAGCTCCTAGGTTTGGGGTGCTGAAAAAACATCCACAGCAAATAAAAACCTCTTAACTGGAATCTAACATTTTGAAGGAAGGACTGAAGTTCACTGGTAGAACATCTGCTTTGCATGCAGAAGGCCTAGGTTCCATCTCTGGCATCTTCAGGTCAATCTGGAGGCATCTCCCCCGCCTAAAATGCTTGAGACTTGTGGCCAAATAGTATGGACAATACTGAACTAGGTGGACCATTGAATGGACTCAGAATAAACCAACATCCCAAACACCTAAGGATCAGAGTGTCCAATTGTTCTTAATGGTGTTCCCAACCTAATTTGGGGCCCAAGCCAGTGTTTCTGAATAGCCCTGATCCAGTCTGATGCAGGAAGATGTGAGGCTGCCTTAACCTGGATTTGGGCCCCAAACTGAATCAGGAGTCCTAATTAAAAGCCCGATTCGGCATGTGGTTGGGGAGAAGAAGAAGGGGGCACACACAGGCAGATGTCTCCCCTCACTCCTTTTGACAGTCCCGGCTCATTCCAGGTGGACCTGATCTGACCTTGATTGATTCAGAGTTGCCTCAACTTGCTTCTGCTGAATCCCAGATCAACCCAAATTGGATGAATTTGGTACATCCTAAAGTTTTGGATTTTTAAAGGAGGGAATTGCCAAAAAGCCTCCTAAAAATCCTGCAGGGCAGGCTGTTGCAGATGAAATGAACAAGTGGGGAGGTGGGGGAAGAATGCTAAGGCAGAGATCCCCTTTGGTGTGAGAATAGTAACAATACATTACAAGCACACAAAATTCTCTCTGTTTTTCAGGTGTGAAATGTTGGAGCGGGACATCATTCAGCCTAGTGCTTGATTCTTGCTTGAAGTTATACAAAAAATAAATCATAATTGAAGAGCACTACTAGGGGATGGGAATACAAGCTTGAAAGCAACTGTGCACTGTATGCAATGTTCTTGGGAACAAAACAATTGTGAGATTTTACAATGTTAAGGTGACAGTAGAGAAACTGTGGCTTATTTATCTCTTTGCAAAAAGGATTTTATGTAGCTAATGTGCTAAAGTCACCCAGCCTTGCAGGTTTGGATGTGAAAATCACTCTCATTTACAGTGTTAAGAGTTTAATACATAAATTAATGAAAAAAATCTCCTAGGACTAACAAGTTTCACTTTTATTGAATTAAGCCCGCATTAAAGCAACCAAAGTTTAGCAGGCAGGGAATGCTCCCCTTTGAACGTCATTCTTAGAGTTTTCTTCTTTTTTTAAAATAAATGTTTATTGGCATTTTCAAAAACCACACAAAAACAAAAATTAGACAAAAAATAACAGAAATACAAAAATCCAAAACTTAAAAAACAATTAAAAAAGAACACATAGAATTTCAATTTACTTATTTTCATTTAACTTGTTTCTCAGACCTCCTCACACCTCCCCTTCATGTATTCCAATTTAAATTATTAATTCAACAAATCCTTATATCCAAACTTAAACCTCAATACTTGTACATCATTGCTCATTTTTAAACATTTTTCCTAAAGTCGACCAAAATTTCCCTTCCACGGCTTTCCCAAATTCCATACAGATAGCAAAGCAAAATAAAAACAAAGCAAGTTATAGTTATGTACCCTTTGGATTCCCAGACTCCACCCTCCCTTTTCCCGGTTTCAGTCCCCAACAAATGTTCATCAGTCTAATGTACTGTTTAGCCTGGAGATCTCACGTCCGAGGCTCTTAAATCTCTTTCAGTTCCTCTCTGCCGGCCTTTTTGATAGTCCTTAATGCTAGACCGCAGATCTTGGAGAGGCTCCGGCCCAACAGGATCCATATTTTTTCCAAACAGTCCTCCATGCTTAAAGATAAAGCCTATGGGGTACTCCAAATCTTGTTTCATGTTCCTTTTAAGTCCAAATGTCCCCATGGCTCCAGCTTCCACCTTGATCAAATTTAAGCTCCAACTTCCACCTTAATCAAATTTGTAATCCTTCGGTCTTCAGATCTCCACATGAGGAGAGCTCTCAATTTTAGGCTCTCCAATTCAGGCCAGACTTTCCACAGCAAGTTTTTATTCTCCTTTGTTGCCTTCATGTCAGGCCAGCAATTACAACTCTCCTTTAACATCTGCAAAATTACAGCTCCTCCTTCCTTTTCTTCAGGGGCAGCATATGTCTCCTTCTCCATATTCTCATGACTCTCAAATTTCTCTATTTGCCCAATTGTATGGGCTTCCTGCTTCAAGTCCTTATCAGCTTCAACAATGTTGTTTGCTGCTAAGACCAAAGTTGTGACACTTGTAGCCAAAACATCAATTTCACCTTGTAACTTTCCCAAGAGAACAAATGTTCTATCCAATTCAGTCTGGATTTTCCCTCCTCCAGCCATTCTTTTAATGTCCTAAACCCCCTCTAGGGGGATTTTAGTTCCCTTTCAGCTAAAATCCAATAGTCAAGTTAATTTGTATCAGCCCTTCCTTATTTTCAACAAATTTGTAACAAATATAACCAGCAGAAGCGATGAAAACAAAGTTCTCTTTTTCCTGCTGACAGCCAATTTTGACAGCTGTCAAGCTCTTCAATAGCTCATTCTCAGGCTCTCTCGCGGGACGCTCCCGGGTCCGGGGGGGGGGGGTGAAACTTCAACTCTCAAAATTAATCTTTTATCCTCCAGTAAAGTTTCTTATAGTGCCAAACCGTGAAGGTTGAAGTCTTTTTTTAAAAAAGAAAGGATTCTCTTGACTTTAGATAGCAGGTTCTTTGCTTTAGATTATCTACAAAGAGGGGGGGCAGACTTCCTTTTTAACCCTTCCCCGCTCGTTCCTAATTCAACAAAGATTTTCCTTTAAATTCCAAATTCCAGATAGACTATCTGGACTACAACAACATCATTATGATGGGAGATATGAATGGGGTCGTATCGACAAACATGGATAAGTCACAAAATCAAAATGTTACAAAAGACGGCAGACTGCCAAAGACCTTTTTTGAAATGGCAGACAATATGGACTGGATTGACATTTGGAGAACTAAGAACCCCCTGGGAAGAGAGGGAACATTCTTCTCTGAAGCCCAACTGACTTGGACAAGAATCGACCAAATATGGATATCTAGAGGTCTGGCACCCAAGGTCAGAAAAGTGGAAATCTGCCCAAAGACCTGCTCCGACCATAATGCGCTGAAGATGGATATGACATTTTTGCCAACCGGTTCCTTTAGATGGAAGATGAATGATAGCTTGTTTAGAGATCAGGAGATTGTCAAGAAGGCCCAAAAAACTCTAAAGGATTATTTTGAAATAAATATGAACACTACGGTGGAAAAAAGAACTATCTGGGACGCAAGCAAAGCTGTTATGAGGGGGTTCTTGATACAACAGAACACTGTAAAGAAAAGAACACAAAATGAAAGGAAGGATAAGATTTTGCAGAAAATCAAAGAATTGGAGAAGAAATTAAGATCAAATCCGAAGTCACAGCCGATTCTGAGAGAAATTAAACTGTATCAAGCTCAATACTCCAAATTGATAAACCAAGAAATAGAATGGAAGATTAAATTAATGAAACAAAAAACTTTTGAATCGGCAAACAAATGTGGGAAACTGCTAGCCTGGCAGTTGAAGAAGAGACAGAAACTAAATACAGTTACAAACCTAGAAATTGAAGGAAGAAATATCCAGAACCCCATGGAAATTAGAAAGTGCTTCCAGAGATACTTTAAAAAATTATACACTCAAGGGCCGCAAGATGAGGTTGAGATTAAACAATTTTTGGAAAGAAATGGACTAACAAAGTTGTCACAAAAAAACAGATTAATCCTGAACAACAAAATAACACAGCAAGAGATTGAACAAGCTATCCAGAACATGCAATTGGGCAAATCTCCAGGGCCAGACGGTCTGACCTCCAAGTATTATAAGACACTAAAAGACTATCTGATCCAACCATTGATGGAGGTCTGTAATGAAATTATGGAAGGGAAGAAGGCGCCGGAATCGTGGAAGGAAGCTTTTATCACATTGATACCAAAATCTGAAGCTGAAAAGACACAACTTAAAAACTACCGTCCCATCTCCCTTCTGAATGTGGATTACAAAATATTTGCAGACATTTTGGCAAGTAGATTTAAAAGAGTTCTTAATGAAGTAATTCATAAAGACCAGGCAGGCTTTCTCCCAGGCAGACATATGTTTGCAAATACTAGGAACATTATTGACGTTTTGGAACTTTTGCAAACAGATATAAATACAAAAGCAGTGTTAATTTTCATAGACGCGGAGAAGGCCTTTGACAATATTTCTTGGAAATTTATGAAGGGAAATTTGAATGAAATGGGAGTGGGACGGGGGTTTGAGAATGGGATTGACGCAATATATTCAGAACAAAAGGCTAAACTAATAGTTAACAATGTGGTCACAGAAGAGTTCAAAATTGAAAAAGGAACACGACAAGGCTGCCCGATTTCCCCTTTGTTATTTATTTCGGTTCTGGAGGTGCTCTTGAACTTGATCAGAGGGGACCGGTTGGTGGAAGGGATTCAGGTCGGAGCGAAACAATACAAATTGAAAGCTTTTGCAGATGACCTAGTTTTGACTCTGCAGGAGCCAGAATCTAGTACGAAAAGAGTATTACAACTGATACAGGATTTTGGTCGGGTGGCAGGATTTAAATTAAATAAACAGAAAACTAAAGTGTTGGGAAAAAATTTGACAGATACAGAGTCGGAAAGGTTTCAGAGAGAAACAGAACTAACTATGGTTAAAAAAGTAAAATACCTAGGGGTAAACATAACAGCAAAAAACCTGAGTCTATTTAAGGATAATTATGAAAAATGTTGGTCTGAAATTAAGAGAGACTTGGATAGTTGGACAAAATTGAAGCTTTCTTTGTTAGGCCGAATTGCTGCTATCAAGATGAATGTATTGCCAAAAATGTTGTTTTTGTTTCAAACATTACAGATCGTGGACAAAACGGAGTGCTTCCGGAAGTGGCAGAAAGATATATCCAGATTTGTCTGGCAGGGCAAAAAGCCCAGAATTAAGTTTAAGATATTAACAGATGCGAAAGAAAGAGGGGGCTTTGCCCTGCCAGACTTAAAGTTGTATTATGAAGCCGCAGCTTTTTGCTGGCTAAAAGACTGGCTACTTCTCGAAGACACTGACGTGTTGGACTTGGAAGGTTTTAACAATGCTTTTGGTTGGCATGCATACCTATGGTATGACAAAGTTAAGATCAATAAGGCCTTTAAGAACCATATTGTCAGGAAAGCAGTGTTTAATGTCTGGACAAAATACAAAGACTTACTGGAAAATAAAACTCCAAGGTGGCTCTCACCTCTGGAGGCTAAGGCCCTAAAAAGACCCAATATGGAGGCTAAATGGCCAAAATATTGGGAAATATTAGAAAAAGATGGAGACAATTGGAAATTGCAGAGTTTAGAGAAAATGAAGGATAAGGTGCGAGACTGGTTACATTATGCTCAGATTAAAGAAGTTTTTAAAAATGATAAAAAGTTAGGGTTCCAGGTGGAGAAATCGAAGTTAGAAACTGAATTGTTAGAACCAAAGACTAAGGTATTATCTAGAATGTATAACTTGCTGTTAAAATGGAATACACAAGACGAAATGGTCAAATCGGTTATGATAAAATGGGCACAGGACATTGGGCATAACATTATGTTTGAGGACTGGGAAAGGTTGTGGACCACTGGGCTGAACTTCACCGCATGTAATGCTCTGAAGGAAAATGTAATGAAAATGATATATAGATGGTACATGACCCCAGTTAAACTTGCCAAAATATACCATTCGTCTGATAATAAATGTTGGAAATGTAAAGAAAACGAAGGAACATTCTTTCACCTCTGGTGGACATGCCCTAAGGTGAAGGTCTTCTGGGAAATGATATATAATGAGCTGAAAAAGGTATTTAAGTATACCTTCACTAAGAAACCAGAGGCCTTCCTTCTGGGTATTGTCGGCCAGAAGGTGTTAAAGAAGGACCGAACATTCTTTATGTATGCAACAACGGCAGCAAGGATACTCATCGCAAAAAACTGGAAAACTCAAGATCTACCCACACTGGAAGAGTGGCAGATGCAACTGATGGACTATATGCAACTGGCCGAGATGACAGGCAGAATCCGTAACCTGGGAGAAGAGAAGATGGAGGAAGACTGGGAGAAATTCAAGAAGTATCTACAAAAACATTGTAATTTGGTTGAATGCTAAGAAGGATGCTAGATTATAAAAAACTGGCCACCACTAAATTAGATTTGAAATTTGATGATAAGTGAGACTAAAGAAAATACAAAATTTTTTGGAAGAAGTGCTAGATTATATTTGAATGAGTGGACATGAGATTGTAAACAAGTTGATAATTTGTTTGGAAAAAACTTTTAACGATGTAAATGGGAGCGGGAGACGTGAGGAAGTCCAAAGAAGTGATGAAATTATGTCTGTGATAGAAGTAAGACTGTTTATTATTTGTGCATTTATATTTAAAAACTTTAATAAATATTTATAAAAAAAAAAAAAAAAATTCCAAATTCCATATTACTCACGGGTTGTTACTTTAAAGTCCAATTGTTCCAAGGAAAAAGTCAGCGCTCTCTGACAATGGCTTGCGGCTTCGCTCCGCAGAAGGAGCAGTCTACTCACAGCACCGCGCCGCACCCCGTCCCCGTTCCGAAGCCTTTAAAAAGGCTCCCTCACGGTTTGGGGGGGGCGCAAATGGTGCCCGCCGAGTCACCACCACGTTCACAGGCATCCACGCCTGTGATTTTTAAGGGTCCCCGCGTCACCGCCGCGGACAAGACCCGATCCTGCGGAGCCGATTCCCTCCGGAGCTTGGAGGGAATCCGCCATTAGTCGATGGCGCCAACCCAGAAGTCCTCATTCTTAGAGTTTTCTCCAGCAGAGCAATTTCAGATGGATCAGCAATAAGAACATAAAACAAGAACATTGGATCAGGCCATTGACCCATCTAGTCCAGCATCTTGTTCTCACAGTGGCCAAACAGATGCCCATGGGAAACCCACGAGCAGGATTTGAACACAGGAACACTCACCCCTTCTGTGGGTTCCAACAACTGGTATTCAGAAGCCTTGCTGCCTCTAACTGTGGAGACAGAGCTTAGCCATCATGGCTAGTAGCCATTGATAACCTGCTTCTCAGTGAATTAGTCTAACCCTCTTTTAAATCCTTCTATCACACAGTCTCCTATGGGAATGCATTCCATGGTTTACCCGTGCACCGTGTGAAGAAGTACTTTCTTTTATCTTCCCTGAATCTACCAACATTCAGCTTCATTGGATGATCATGAGTTAAAATGTTATGAGAGAGAGGGGAAACAAAACCTTTTGTATAATTTTATAAGCTTCAGTCATGCCATCTCTTGCCTTTTCTCTAAACTGAAAAGCCCCAAATGCTGCAACCTTTCTTCATAGAGGAGTTGCTCCATTCCCTTGATCATTCTGGTTTCCTTTTTCTGAACCTTTTCCCAACTCTACAATACCCTTTTAGAGGTAAAGTGACCAGAACTGTACACAGTAATCCAAATGTGGTGACACCAAGAGATTTGTAGAGATTTGCATTTGTTTATGGACATTGTACAATGGCATTAGTTTCAATTCCTTTCCTAACTGGCTATTTTAGTACCCATTCACTCAGTTTGAAGAGGTCTTTCTCTTCACAGTCCCTTTTTGCTTTCACTACCCTGAACAATTTAGTACCTCAGCAAGCTGGGCCACCTCACTTTTCACTCCTAACACTAGATCATTTATGAACAAGTTAAAAAGCACAATATTTTATTTTTGGTGATATAAAGAAATATTATTTTGCTGCTATTATTTCTAAGGCGGAGTGGTACAAAGAATGTTTGGAATAGCCACTTGAAAATTGGTTCACCTTGGCTCAACGTGATGCCTTCTCTCCCCTCAGGCACGCCACACCATCTTTGCCTGTCTCCTTGTCCCCCTCAGCTGCCTCAGAGGCTCACGCATTCCCGCCAAAACCCACCCTTTCAAATGGGCAATCCATGGCAGCTGCGGGGGGGGGGCATGGTGAATGGACCTGAGGGAGGCAGCTTTCCCTCAGGTCCACCCACCATCTACTTAGCCCAGCAGACCTCCAAAAGCAGCACCCAGTCAGCCGGGATCATCACCCACACTTTCCCTCCCTTCATTAATAGCCTTTTTCCGCTCTAACCATTTCTTTTTCAGCCAGGAGGGCTTTGCTGTGGTCTGTTGACGGTCGCCATGTTTGGGGCCGGGAAGGAATTTTCCCTGTACTGCGGGTTTCACCTTCCCCATAGTACTAGTCACAACTTTGGCAGTTTAGGCCTTGGACGGAATCCTACAGTCTTTCATTCAACTGGGGTGTGGTGAAGTGGTGACTCATCCACCCCCTGTTCTCTGTGGTGGCGTTAACAGGGTACCCCGTTAGAGGGGTCTGGAGGGAAGTCTCTGTCCAAAGTGCCAGTTGTGGAGGGCTAGCGGGACATAGAGCTTCCCTCAGCATTTGGGGACATCTGCATAAACCTGCATTTTGTGATGGACCCACCCCTGAATTGACCCTGTCATGCCTCAGTTCCCAGCATGCGGCTGAGAGGGATACACGCCCAATGCCTATGCCAAGGCTTCTTACATCTGAAATCAATAAAGTTGTGGCCATTTCAAATCCCAGACAGTTGTGGCATCTATTCATTTACCTCTCAGTAGTCGGGCATGCCATGGTTGGGGGGCTCTGCAGCTGAGCACCCAACCAAAAATGTAAGACAGAATGCCTCTTTGACAAAGCACAATGTAAGGTTTACATCTGCCTCTGATTTGGATGCCATAGCTCCTGTAATCTGCAACTTAGAGAGTGGCATGAGAATTGGCAAAGGTGATGTGGCTTGTGCACCCACCCCTCAGCACCCCACAAAAATTGTGGGAGCAAAGCCCATGCATCAAAACTCTTTAAATAGCAAGGGTGATTTTTTTTCTTTTTTAATTCAGCAACACTTCCTAATGATCATTCTTTGCAAGTGAATTCCAACATGACCTTCATTCTGAAAGGTAATTAGCCAAGTACTGACTATTCTATGTAGTCTCTATTATGATCCTGGTACAACTAATTTACTACTGGCTGGTCTAAAAGGATTCCCCATTTAGCTTATTCCATTCTCCTGAGAAGTCATTAGTGAGCCCTAGCCTCCTACAAGAAGAGCAGTTTGCTTTGAATAAATCACTTGGTACCTCCAAGGCGCTCGATATTTTGGCAGTGTTTTGGTTTCTGTTTCCTTGATTTTTCTTTTGCTTGTTTCACAAATTGACATCTCCATTTACACATCAATTAATCTGGGGCACTTTGTGACCCCTTTAATTTCAGGGTAAGAAAACTCATAACTAGGTTTTTGAGGCTGGAATCCTGCACAAAGTTACTTGACCTGACAGTAAGATGGAAATTTACTCTCTGTTGTACCTCATTCTAAAGGAAACATGAACCCTGGGTAAGTGCCTGGATTGTAGCACTACTCTGAAACTGTGGTGGCATCTAACAGTATACTGCATAACCATTTCAGATCTTTACATTAACTTTGTATTAAGGTGTGGGTTTTCTCTTTCATGTTTTTCAGATTAGAAAACCTGTGGTAAACTTTCATTCAGTCAAGCATCATTCAGCTCACTAAAAGGCAGCAAGGCATGCGAAATCACTTCTATGCGTTTCCAATATCGAATCAAATCCATTGAGAACAAGTACTTAGGATGTAACCTTAATTTAAGCTTAATATGGATAAAGAACCAGCAAATGAACATAATTGTGTTACTCTGCTAGAACCTCCAAAGCATTTAGTAATATAATCATGGCAAGCCACTTCCATTTTGCATTCCTACTCAAATGTGTGTATCTACTTTTTAACAGATACCTCTGCTTACATAATTACATTAGTATTACTAAGTTAAGGTGCTACTTAGCAATATGATCTTATAATGACTGTTCATTAAGATCATAGTGCAAGCTTAATAGGAAGAAGTAATACTGTATTGGCTTCCCCCACAGTTTGAAAAGATATGTTACCAACATTAAACTGCAACAAATGACAGTAGTCAAATGCATTTATTACAAGGGTGCTTTGTTTTGTTTTGTTTCTTTTCTCCAGGTATAATCTGGATGTCTGATTTCTGCACAGATTATTTTAAACACACACAAACTGTGTCGGGAAGAAAACTGTTCCTTTATAAACTATAAAAAATATTAAATGTTCATGCCTTTATTTTTTTAAATGAATTTTATGATGAGGTGATTTCTTTCTGTGATCTAAAGAAACAGTCTTGTGTAAAATGAAAGCAAGAATGAGATCTTAATTTTAGACTTCATATTTTAATGTGGTCCTGTGTGCACAGAACAAAACTAGCATAGATCCAATCTATAAAAACAATACTAGAAAATTGGTGAGCATAATCCTGACTCTTTGATGCACATACATTCTGTTTAACTGTATATCTGTCCTAAAGTCATTATGAATGAAAGACAAGTCTCTCTCTCTCTCCTTAAATAATAGGATTAGACTTTGAAAAATATTTTAGAGCAAACATATATACTTGGCTGGAAATGAATGGGACTTTTTAATACAAGTTCTTTTTACCGTAATATAGCAGGGAGAGGTTATAAATGCCTGCATTTCTTTTCAGCTCAGGGGAAATGGTTGTGGTTGTGGTTGTGCCCTGTATCCTGCTTCCACACCATCTTGATTAATATCTACTGGGGACTGAACTATAAAATACAAATTGCTATGAATTGTTTAAGCAAGGGTTTACTTTATCTAACTAAAACGATCTTCAAGTAGGTTCTGTCATCTTGTTGTTGTGTCAGAAATGCAGCCAACAGCATCCCTCTCTTTAGCACGTTAAGTAATTAACAACATTAAAAGGAGGAAAGGAATTATCCAGCAATGTGTGCAATCTTTTTCAAAGTAGCAGAGAAAGAGAAATGCTTAAAATATATGCATGAAAAAAATGACTTAATTGACTTGGTCTCTTCCAACTCTATGATTCTATGATTCTATGATTCTATGACTTCCTTCTTTTCCAGATTTATGTAGAACTTTGGTGTGATTGACTGAGCTGCTGTTCAACAAAAATAACAATGCATAAGGCAACTAGCTGAAGCAGTTATGTACTACTGAAGAATGTACATTGACAATGGGTCAGAATAAAGAGCATTTTTTACAAAGATTTTTGCACAAGACATATTCAGTAATTTTCCTTAACTGGCAAGAAAGGCACTTCTATGAGGTATGTATTCTCCGTTTAATACCATGCAGGGCTTGATCTTTTTGGCTAAAGTACTTACTCACACTTTCCATTTTTCAAAATTGAAGGGAGCATATAAAGAAAGCATATCAGAGTAATTTTGTGCCTGCCTTAGCAATGGCCCACATCGCCACTGGGTCAAGAGGAAGGACAGGATCATTGCTTTATGGAGATTACCAAGAAACCAGGTGGCAGACACAAGTATCTTCATTTATAAAACGCTGAAGAAAGATGAGCATGGCAGTTGCCATAGTGCAGTCAGTGAGTTCAGTGTTCACAAGGAAATAAGAAAAGGGAAGATGATAATACTGAACATAAACCAACTTCCCAAACCATGATATTTCTGCTTGGGAATGATCTAGATACTGAGTCATACTACTATATGAACCTTGGCTCATCCATTCAAGCTGAAAGGTGGGAGATTTAGGACAGTAGAAAGAAATACTTCTCCACACTGTCAACCTGAAAGGCTTTAAAAGAACAAGATTGCACACATTTGCAGAGGATAAGAATAGTACTGGCTACTAGCCATGATGGCTGTTGTCTTTGTCCATGGAGTTTTCTTGGCAGGCATACTGGAGTGGCTTACCAGTTCCTGCTCCAGATGGATCATGTTTAGTCAAAACTCTCCACTATGACCTGTCCATCTTGGGTGGCCCTGCATGGCATAGCTCACAGCTTCTGTGAGTTATTTAAGCCACTTCGCCACGACAAGGCAGTGATCCATGAAGGAGGAGGTCCATGGTGCTGGAGGAGACTCTTGAGAGTCCCATGGACTGCAAGAAGATAAGACCTATTCAATCTTAAGGAAATCAGCCCTGAGTAATCACTGGAAGGACAGATCCTGAAGCTGAGGCTCCAATACTTTGGCCACCTCATGAGAAGAGAAGACTCCCTGGAAAAGACCCTGGTGTTGGGAAAGCTTGAGGGCACAAGGAGAAGGGGATGACAGAGGACAAGATGGTTGGACAGTGTTCTTGAAGCTACCAACATGAGTTTGACCAAGCTGTGGGAGGCAATGGAAGACAGGAGTGCCTGGCATGCTCTGGTCCATGGGGTCATGAAGAGTCGGACACAACTAAATGACTAAACAACAACAGCCATGATGGCTATACAGTGGTATCTCGGGTTAAGAGAGTTTTTATTTTGTTCTTATTCATTGGTTACTGTTTTACAGTAACAATAGTCAACAATTAAATTATATTCTCATAGGATATAATCCTAGAAGTTTCTGAAAAGCAAATAATTTAGCAAGAAACTGCCTCATTCTGAATCAGACTATTCTGTAATAGAGAACTTTCCCAGTCCTTCTCCCTAAGGTCTAAACTGGACATTACTGTCATTGTGTGGTTAACTGCATTCTATGGACTTTCATTTTCATTAACAACAGGAATAGGCTCCCTAATTTCCATTGGGATTGCAGTGTTCAGGGGTTTACCCCTTTCTTCCCAAGCTATTGTCCCAACAAAAGTTGTCTATAGGTGATTTAAGTCTGGGAGGGAAGAGTTAAACCTCCCCTCTCTATGTGCTGTGCTCCCAATGAAAATCTCTCTTCCCCCCCCCCAATAAATAAATAAACAGCTATCAACCAGCCAAGTATTAAAGATAATAAAACTCCAGGCATGGCTGCTAACCATGCAGTTAAAGTAACATCATATTTGGCCCACAGATAATTTAACAGAGGGTTCTGGGTAATGCTGTAAGAAGCAAGACAACACTGCAGTGATAAAGCCATTGAACCATGAATATTTTTATCTGTTTAATTTTGCTGCTTGATCGACCTCAGATCACCACCACAAAGAAAAGGGATCTGGTATAGAGAGAGCTTCATGTTTAATAAGATAATGATATCTTATCGTCGTCATTATAGTAATGAGGTTCTGGCACTCTTGTGATCCTTGGGATACCCCGCACCATAATAAAACAAGACACCATAGGAAAGGAGATTATGATCTGTTATGCCTCCTTAAGCTTACAATATCTCCAAGGAAAGTAGTACAGATTCTATAAAATAAAACTAACAGGAGGAGTGAATTTGACCGAATAGAATGATATGCATTTAAGCCTCTGCGGCTGTGAAAATAATCTGTCTCAAGAACAGAATGATGGCTGCAATTGAGATTCAGGGGAATTGCTTCAGAGCAGTAATAGTTCAAAAATAAAAACATAGTAATAGCTTTTAAATCTGTGGGTTATGCTTCTTATTACTCATAATTCGGTCCTTTGTTGCATATGCTCTTATAGTCTCAAGTCTAACTGATAGGACCACGTTGTTCATATCGCTGCCCGGTCATGTCAAAGTATTCTTACAGTTATCAACAACGAAAGACAAGCTTAATATAAAACTTGGCTTTTTATATACTTTGTTTTACATATGCTATTGGAAATTTTTTTAAGCTCTCAAAGCACTATCTGTCATCTGTAGTATATTGTACGACTTAATATTGTCCAGGAGGTCTCTGCATGCCACTGGATGCCTCACAGTACCTCCCACCCAAGATCTCCAGAGCTGCCATTTGCCACCCTACCTGCCTCCTCCTCCATCAGGGATACATTGCAATTCATCCCTTGCTGATGCTTGCAGTTTCTGGTTCTTTAAAGCAGCCAGTTCATTCACTTTAACTTCTGTCATTATGGTAGAATAGAGTCTTCCTGTTCTATGCACTCTTCAAGTGGCATTTTAAATGCTGAAGCTGCTATCTTTGTGCATGACTTGGGTAGTTCCTGGAGGCATTAAGTACACTGGAAACTAGAATCTTGATTAGGTGGGCCTTTGGTCGGACCCAGTAGGACTTGCTTAAGGTCTTATATCTTTCAAAGCTACTTACAAGTGAATAAAAACATACAACAAAACAATAGCAGCTAGCACATTGAAAGCAACGTCTGTGTGTGTGTGTGTGTGTGTGTTCAAGAAAAAGAGGTGGTGGAACTCACCGTGAACACCTGTCTTGTTCTCATATAATAGCAATGGTGCCCACCTGAGAGGTGCTGGAACTAAGTTCTGGCTGAAAAAAGACATCCATCCACACGTACACATATTTTGACATACCTTGAAGAGCAAAAAAAAGAGGACAGCCCAAGCTGCTGCCAAAATAAGCCAGGGAAAGAGGCATGGAGTGCAGGAGGCCACAGTCACCACACCCCGTCACCTCTTTCCCTGGCTCTGGCCCGCAGCAGCTGTGGCATCCAGAGCAGCTTGACTCCAAGCTTGAGCTGCCCGAGACTGTGTATTAATTAAAGATAGATAGATAGATAGATAGATAGATAGATAGATAGATATAGATATAGATATAGATATAGATATAGATATAGATATAGATATAGATATATAGACATAGTAAAAGGTAAAGGACCCCTGGATGGTTAAGTCCAGTCAAAGGCAACTATGGGGTTGCGGTGCTCATCTTGCTTTCAGGCCAAGAGAGCCGGCGTTTGTCTACAGACAGCTTTCCAGGTCATGTGGACAGCATGACTAAACCGCTTCTTGCGTAATGAAACACCGTGATGGAAACCAGAGTGCCGTAGCAGTACCTATTTATCTACTGGCACTGCCATGCCTTCGAACTGCTAGGTTGGCAGGAGTTGGGACAGAGCAACAGGAGCTTACTCCATCATAGGGGTTTGAACCGCCAACCTTCTGATCAGCAAGCCCAAGAGGCTCAGTGGTTTAGACCACAACGCCACCTGTGTCCCGGACATATGGCAACCCATATATCCTATAGTAACATTATTACAGTAACATCATTACTTCCTTCACAGAATTTATACAGGAAAGGTGCTGCACAGCACCTTAAAATGTCTTGAATACACCAAACACTCTCCCGCCTTCTCTCTTGTGAAAGTTCACCTGTTACGTTACTCACTTGATAATTGCTTGATAGCAATGAATATGTCAAACTGCTCTCATCAGTCATCTTGGTTCACTGCCTCTTATCAGCAAAGACCCAACAGTTTAGCCAAGCTACAGGGAACAAGCTTATCACATGTTGGCTGGTTCCTGTCATCAGATAGCTATCACTTAAACCAAATATAAGAACTGTTCTTAAGACAGATTTAATGAAAAACATCTTCTCCACTTAAGCTAAGGCAAACCTGGGCAGCTTGTTATCAGTGGGGCACGGTTACTCCTAGGGCACCTCCAAACAGAAAGATACGTTTACACAAGAAATCCTTGTTATATTATTTCAAGGATTTTCTGTGTTTAGGGAAAAGCATCAATAAGAGAGAGGCATCAAAAAGTGTGGGCCCAGCAAATGACGAATGGGAAAATACTAGTGCCACACAAGCGAATCAGGATGACTCAGGATGTGCTTATCCTCATCTTTCCTCCAAAGGGCTTGAGGATGCTTTGGCAAGATGTTGAGTTCCTTCTTGTTTCTCCAAACTACATTGTGTCACCTTAGTGCAAGGGTGATGTAATTGTGGGCTGTGTCACCTGATTGATAGGGTTGGTGTGGGTGGCATGAGGGAAGGTCAAACTTTCACAATACTCCATGTGTTTCCCTCCTGGAGCTGAATGCTCAGTGGAAGAGAAGGACCATCCCTGATAGTTTACCATTCTTTGGTCAAGCATGTCACTTCATTCTCCCTCACTTGTAGAACATGATCCACAGGAGATTCCTAAAGAAGAGCTTTTTTCCCCCTGGTAGCAATTTCATGTTTTAAAACTTCAGCATGATAACTGGCCCTGACATCTGTGATTTTTTTGCTTGCAAACATTCAGTTCTTTGTGATTTTGTATAAATAAAATGGCGCTAAACCTTGGGCCTTCATTCTGATCATCATGATGTTGGATAAACTCACTTCTTTTAAGATTCACGAAAAAATCTTTTTTGTCACTTGTTTTCTCATTCATTTCCAAATACTAGATATTAGAACATCTAAAGTCTAGCATATAGAACATCTACTGAGTCAAAGAATAATAATATGGTAAAATAAAATATCAGGGGGAAATGGAGGTATGAAAAAATGTGGAAAGAAAATCAGTTGGTCATTAGTGGGTTTCATATCCACATTAACTAGGCATTGAACTGGTGCTGTCAAGGTCCAAAATGAAAACAAGCAAACAGATGGAGATTATTCATTGATCAACACTGGAAAAAATCAAATGAAAATTGGCCCAATCTAAAAAAAAGATTAAACAATAAGATAGGGATATAGAAATAGCTTGCCTTGAGGCAGATTGAGCTCTGCATGACACCTATGATTTCTGCTCAGAAGAAAGGAAAGGAAACTGACCAACTGAATGAAGCATTGATAGGAATAAATACAATTCCTAAACACCTACTGCGGCTATTCAACTTTGGGCACAATAGAATTCAGCAACATGACATCACGGCTTTGAATTACCAAGTGGAAACCAAATGACCTAGTAACATGATGATTAGGAAGAACAGGCCTTCCCACCCATTATGAAACACAGCTTGTCTAATATCAAAGCAAAAGTGTAAATTCCTAAAGAAGTCGATTCTGAAAGGCACAATGAGGTAGGACTATTTCCAAGCATGGCAGATAGCTAGCGCTATACTAAGAGAAATATGCATTTGTTTTCTTTTTCAGTGAGGTACGTTTCCAACACTCACAGGTTTGATGCATTGTAATAAATGCCATTCCTTCCCCTTTGGCTCCAGATCCATTTTTGCTTCTTTCATGGTTAAATAATAGGTGCCTTTAATGAATAAGACTTCCACAGCAATAAAACCCAAAATGTCTAACTCACATTTTCCACTCAAAAGAAATTGATGGCCAAAGGCTAGAAGTTGAGAACAACTCAGCATGATGCAAGATACAACTTTTTGAAAAATTGGCTTCAGATTGCAGGTATTAATGAAGGAAAATCTGGTGTGAGCCTTACATTATATCACACTTCTCAAAGAATAGGGGTGAAGAACCCAGTGTCCACTGGATGTAGCTGGACTACACCTCCCATCATCCCTGAGCAGTGGCCATCTGGAGACAATTAGCCATCTGCAGAGTCACAGGTTTACCACTCCTCATATGTAAGGATGACCTCAATTTCAAAGCATCAAAAAGCAGCTGAAAATAAGGATAATTTCTGAGTATACATTTCAATGGCATGAATGAAGCCAGTCTAGATCAATGCTGCTAGCACTTGCTTGTTATTGGCCACAGTCCAACTTGGAGTGAAGCACCCTTAAGCCTATTAAAAGCAGTGGAATTAAGTGTGCTTACCTCTGTATTGGACTGTAGCCATTATGTCAACATAAGTAGCTTTTTCGCTTAATCTAGTCAAAGGCCTAAATGTGAGAGGTTAACAAGGTGGTTCAAATCAGAATTTGTATATCATACTTCTTTAGCAATCAGGACTTTTGAAAGAGATTAAGAACAACATCTGTAATGATCTATTTAATATTGTCCTTGTGGCAGTGAAGACTTGCTTCATGAAGCATGCATATGAGTGAGGAGATAAACAGAGCTGAATGAAAGGAGGTTGTGCCTGGTAATGTGGGGCCCCCATGAGCAGGGCTGTGCTTGCTGGCCATGACTGATGGGTATGTTAATGTGATCTTTTATTTCAGTCTGCCCCAATCTGCCTCCAGTTCCCAGGCAAATCTTAATTCCAGAAGAATATCACTTCTATTGATTATCATACCTGTAACATACAAGCAGCCTGTCACTATCTGCTTCAGAGCCTCCAAATGCTGACAGCCACAGCAGAGGTCGCTCTAAGGGCAGGTGTCATCTTCTAGGAAACACGAATACAGGAAGAGATGCACTGTTTTTATGACTCCCCCCAAAGAAGGTATAGATGGAGCTGTTTCCTCCCTTGGCATGCTTCTTCTGCAGGAGAGACATGAGCACAGGAAGCTATGCCTTACCTTCTGCAAGCAAGTGTCTGGAATACGGTGCAACCTGAGATGAGATGGAAACCAAGAAACAAAAGTTTTTCTGCTGCCATCAGGTCCAGCTGGGCAGGGAGAGGAGAGCTAATGTTCTCTTCCATAGCAGCTTCTTGAGATAACATGAAATACCCCAGCATAGGGAGACATGTAAGCACTGCATGCATTGAAGGCACAGGAACCCCAAATATCAAAGATGAATCACAGGGCTGACCCAAGACATTTTGCTGCCTGAGTCAAAGAGATGGCAGCCCTTCTGATTCCAGGTACAGAGCTGTCTGGATTGCAAGTTTCAACACTGGTGATGGGACAGCATCCCTTCACCATACTTGAGTGTGCTGGTTACTTTAAAGGACAATGGACAGGTCATGTGGCACACATTCCTTTGTGCTGCTTCATTCTGCCTAATGGTAAGGCCATTGGTGAGAACATGTCACTGGACACATGCCTCTTACAGGGCCTAGAGAAAGAGGGAAGAGGCCAGACAGCAGAAACCAAGCAGCCAGTAGAAGAAGAAAGAGCAGGGAACCATTTTCACCTTTTGGATGAACTTGTGTTATCACATATAATCACAGCTACCAGTACAGTGGTACCTTGAGTTAAGTACCATACTTAATTCGCTCCGAAGGTCTGTTCTTAACCTGAAGCACCACTTTAGCTAATGGGGCCTCCCGCTGCTGCCGTGCCGCCGGAGCACAATTTCTGTTCTCATCCTGAAGCAAAGTTCTTAACCCGAGGTACTATTTCTGGGTTAGCGGAGTCTGTAACCTGAAGCGTATGTAACCTGAGGTACCACTGTATAACCTGCACACAAATTCATCCTCATCCATTCAAGAAAGCTTAACATGTGTTCACCATCCATAACAGAGTGAGATATGTAGGAATCTCTCAATAAAATAATCTATCCTACCACAACATATAGTCACCAGGCCGAAGCAAGTCAGACATATTTTTTAAATATGAGGGAGAGATTATAATCATTGAGATCAGCCTTCTTACTTCCTAAGCATTGGGAGTCGAATTCAGCTATTCATTTAACAAGTTCCTCAGACTATTTGCCAAACATACAGATACATGGAAAAAACTAATGGTTTAGGACCTAGATGGTTAAGTTTTAAATAGCATAATGCATACTGAAAGCTAAAGGCTTAACTGAGTGCCAATATATTGTGAGAAAAGTATTTTCTGGTGAATACTGGAGTAGTTCCTTCCCCCCCCCCATCTTCTGTAAAAGAACCATGATGTCTAGTCATGCATATCTAAAATGACCCATCTCCAAAAAACAAGCTGAAAGCACCAATGTTTATTTCCAAGTGAGTTTTAAAAAACTCTATGAATAGCACAAATATTGATATTTGTATCTCTTGTCTCTCTCTGAAAGTTTTTCTTTTTGAACTTGCATTTCTTTACTACATGTCTACATTGCCTGTCTTTAATTTTTAAAATAAAAACATGTTACAAAATTTAAAACTATCAGCTTTTGCACAATAGAACAAAATAATCAGTACACCACAAATTGTTATGACAGCACCGGGTGGGGGGGAGGAGGAGTTTGGATTTGGATTTGATATTCCACTTTATCACTACCCAAAGGAGTCTCAAAGTGGCTAACAATCTCCTTTCCCTTCCTCCCCCACAACAAACACTCTGTGAGGTGAGTAGGGCTGAGACCTCAAAGAAGCGTGATTAGCCCAAGGTCACCCAGCAGCTGCATGTGGAGGAGTGGAGACGCGAACCTGGTTCCCCAGATTACGAATCTACCACTCTTAACCACTATACCACACTGGATCTATGTAAAGCAAAGTGCATGTGAAAACAGAGTTACCAAATTATGCAACCTGGTTAAATAAATACCTTTCAGATTTGATCCCAGAGGTTCCAGTTGGCTCCTGATTCAAATTTACATGTTGCATTGCATGATATGATTAATCTGGGGCATCTGTAGGAGAGGGGCCAGTGCATCCTTTGCATGCCAAAGATCACAGATTTAGCCCTTGACACCTCTAGTAGGCAGTGGGGGCTCTTAACAAAGGCCGTGGGTATAAGGACCATAGTACTTTTCATTTTTGTAACAAAAAGCCATTATGTGATGTATTGGTGAGAGGGTGATGTGTTTTTTTGATGGGCAATTTGAATTAAAGGAAAGCATATTTGAATTAAAAATAATAATTACATATTTAAACCTCTGTGTATCACATGGAATTTGACTGTCCTCATACCATTCTGCTGTTGAGCCTTTTCAGCAATGATTCAATGGCTGGAGGAAAGGTGGTTAAATATATGTGCAGTGCTCATGCAAATACCTTGATCAACTATCACTGGCCTGACCTTGAAGTTCTAATTATTAAATTGTTTTCTATTATTTCTTGCCCAGATGACACTGATTCATCAATCTCATTAAATCTCTAGCTCCCAAGATATTTTTCAGCAAATGAATAGCAATTTTGTGTGCCTACAATTTTCATTGGTGTACATGGCTGCTTATATGGATTATAGACTGTCTGTGTTCAAAGCATTAAAATTCATCATTCAGATGTAGCAAATGGCTATTAGCATGTGGTCATTTGTTTTACTATAAGTGGTTCTATTAGTCACCACAGTTATGCTTCACTAGAAGGATAAAATCCTTGTGAACTTTCCAATTCTCTGCAAAATGAGGTACTGAAACGTAGCTTGTGCCACATCTCTTTGAAGAATTGAAAATAAATAATGCAGATTTTCTATTGGGATATAAGCTCTTATATTCTGAAGATGTTCTCTCTTTTCTCCCTTTAATATAGCAATTCAACAGAGATGACATGGTCATAAAAACATAAGAAAACCCTCCTGGATCAAACCATAGTCCTGTCTAGCACAGCACCCTGTCTCACAATACCTAATCAGATCTGTGCAAACACTAATTGAGGGGAGGGCAACTGAGAAATCACAATTAGAGGAAATCAAGCCAAATTGATTCCAAATTGTTCAAGTGTTATCGTTTGGGAAATGTTTTGTATGCAAGGGGTGGGGTCTAATATCTCTTACTGTTTATGGATATTTTAGTTATAAGGCGAATCCATATCAAGATGGAGCTGCTTCTTTAATTTATAAACTCCTTATTGCTGAACTGATGGGAAATTCTCAGGTGCTGACAGATTCATGGAGAAAAGATTTGGGTGTACACTTCCCTGATCAATGAGGTCCAGTTTCCTCCTTAAAATAGTGTCAACCAAAATTCAAGCTCGTACCTTAAAAATGTTGTTGAAATGGCAACGGACACCTCCATTTTCCTTTTCCATATGAATGGCATGGTATCCCCAAAGCAATGGAGAGGATGTGAAGGTTTGGGTTCCTCCAAACAAATGTGGTGACATCGCACAGTGATTCAGTGCTTTTGGAAAATAACTTCCAAAGAAACTCTTACCATTGTGGGTTAGCAGTCTACTCCTGACTCAGTGCTAGAATCTCATTCGCTAGAGAGTGACCGTAACCCTAAGGCTGTATGCACCTTGCCACCACAACAGCGGGTGCACATGCTGATGTCACTGTGATGTGCCGCCACCAAATAGAACCTTGGGTTCAAATAAAATTTGTGGGTGCCCAAGCTGCCATGGCTCTGCATAGATAGCACCTATGGTTATATGCAAGGGAATTGCCGCTAAATGAAAATTTGGATCTGGTCTTATTCTTCAAAATTGGCTTGTTGGGATTTGGGAGATAGCATTATCAGGGAGATTAATAAAGCATAGTAGAGTGGTAAGAGCTCACTCCAAAGATGACATGTTTAATGCAACCTAGTTCCTGTCCATTTCATATGTTAATAAATCTGCTTCCTCAATTAAACCTCTAGCAACACACATAACTTTATGGAGAAATTTGGTATCTTATAATATATGATACCACGTTTGGGCATTGTATGTGGCCAGTTTTACGATTTACTTACTTATTTATAAGAATATATATATGCTGCTGTGTCATAAAAATATATCATAGTGGCTTACAACAATATAAGAACATAAAACCAGACAATAAAATCATAAAAAGTTAAAAGCAAGTTAAAAACAAAAATAAATTAAAAAAAACAAACACCCATATACCATTGTGGGGTGTGTGCTCTTAATTGCCTGAATAGTTACATTATGTAAGTAAAAAAAAATGTACCCCACACCTCTTTTTTGTTGTTAATATATGTTTATTGAAAATAAGTTATAAACACACAGATGCCCATCTGTGTGTAGATAACATGGATAATAGCTGCTGCTTTAGAATACTTTTTTGCACAAAGTTAGAAAATGCCCCCTGTACATTTCAAAGCTTGTGTGTGTGCACAGCCATAACTTTCCAGCAAACAAATCAGGATGAATGCTCTGTAAACAGTTTGTTCAGAAAGAACCCAAGTGGCCAACTCTTTGGGAAAGAAGGAGAAGGATGTCTGCAGTTTGCAGCGGCTCTTTCTAAAAGTGAGATCTATGATGGCCCACTTTCAACCCAAAATGGATGCATCACATAATGCTAAACTACCAGCAAGCTGTAATATAAGTAAAAGAAAAACAGAGAAGTCCTAGATTCTCTGTTGTTCTTCTGACCCAACTTTATATTCTATCCAACTATTGCTGCACTGAATTCTTTTTTGCTCTTTCTATATTTGTGAAAAGATCAAACGATTTCTTTAAAATATGTATTTTTTGTTCTCTCTCCCCCTTCCCTCATTGTCTTAAAAGCTTGATATAAGTTTCTCCAAAATCTTCCTAAAGACAGCCAATATTGAAATCTGATGCATTTGTGCAGATTCAGGTTGCTTGCTACTCTGACCATTTCAATATTACACCATGCCATGTTTCATTCATTGCTCTACCTCTTCACTCCCAAGAAAGTGTATAATTGACTATATCACCTTGGAAGTTCATATTTTGACTCTCTGAGTGGCCTTTCTTCATCTCGCACACGCCACGAGGTCTGACATCCTCTTATGGAAGAGTGACAGAGCAGAGATATCCATGAACATTTTATGTGCAGTTGGATGGAGAAATGAATGATCATCTATTGGAATGGATGAACATTTGAAAAGACACATCAGTAAGTAGGCAACCCAAAGCCACCCTATAGGTTGAAAGCATTGGATCAAGGGAAGATCCCCATGGAACTGTCACAGGAGAAACGGCATGTGCCCAGCTTGTAGCTTTTATCTAAATCTGACTCTCTGCCAAGAAATTAGCTCTGTCACTCCTCTGATACACTAAGCTGGTAAAGCCCCCGTCTCTTGTTTCAGTCCTGTACATTGCAATCTAGTTATTAATTTAATGTTTCCCCACTGCTGCTTCCCTTGTAGATTTAGGCTTTCATCTGTCAGATGAGCAATTGTTTCTACTATACTTTCCCATGTTTACGTGACCAGGTTTCAGATTATAAGAAACAGCTTACCTGAGCATGGTAACAAAAAATATATATGAAAAAATGTTACAACCATTTTATGTTCTCTCACATGAACATACTGTGGCCAAATCTGAATTTACTTTTAAAGATGCATCAAACAGACTTTAAAATTGGCTAGGTCTTCTGTGACAGACCAGTAGCACCACCAACAGGGCTCATTGCAGATGTGAAAAAATTGTTTTGGTTTTTTTCAAGTATATGCAGGAAATGCTTTGGTTATACAGATAAATTTTGTTCCATGGTTTTGATTGTGAACCAGCTGAACCAATAAAAATACACAAATAAACCTGTTTTCTTACTTCTTAGCTGAAGTTCTACTGCAAACCAACTGATTACTCATTTTAGACTGACATTCAGCATCTTCAAGTCACAGTATGAGTTTTTAAATATATTGAATTGTTATTTAGAAGCTCAGCTGCTGTGAAATCAATTCAGCCATGTGAACACTGAGAATTGTTCTTTATTATATAGTAATAATCATGCTGTCCTTCTTCGGTAATTTCATATCACCAGATAAGTGCAGCTGTTAAGCACTTTAACTTAACTTTTAAATTCACTGTTCTATTAATTTATGGGTGTTTTTATATATAATAAATATGCATTGCACCTCTTACTAAAAGTTATGGATAGTTCTGATGTTAAGTTTTGTGTTGACAGTCAGTCCTTCAATCAGAAGAACTATATTTGTAAGATACCCACTGTGCTTCTTTGTTAAGAAAGGCAACAGATATAGCCAAAATAAGCACCAATCCAATCAAGTAATATCTAATGCAGGCATACCCAAACTTCTGACCACTTGAAAACTGCTGAGGATCTTGGGAAACCACTTAATTATTTTTCTGTTTTAGCAAGTGTAATATTAAGTGCTAGATGCTGTATGGTTTTTAATGGTATTTTTTTCTGACAGACAGTGGACCACCCAAATGAAGCTTCTGGGCCACTCTTCAGAAACCCCTGATGCATTGCTTCACTTTGAAAATTTATGAGCCTTTAGAACTTCACCATAAAATATTATTTCAACTTTTCTTCCAGACATTCTGTTCTCTTTTCCCATAAACCAAGTTATGGGGGGGGGGATGAAGAAATCCAAGGGAAATAATTTAAAAATCTGCATACAGTTTTGCTCTACATACAATAAAATGCATTTGGAAAGTCAAAGAACCTAACAGAACAATCCTATACCTGTGGCGGACTTTGGGCTCTCAAATTTCAGTGGCAACACTAAAATTCAGTGCTCTGCCGCACCTCTTGCATTCCATTCTGAGACATTGTTTTGGTGCCCCCTTCAGGGTGGCACCTAGTGCAATCACACTGGTTGTGCAACCCTAAAACTGCTTCTGCCTATACATATCTACTCAAATGTCTGCACAATGGGGCTTACTCCCAGATCACTGGTTACAGGACCATAGCCTAAGATGCTGAAACTGGTCATGTCCTGTGGCTTAAACAGTAAGCTCAAAACTTCTGCTTTGTAAATTCTGAGTTTAGCTTTTCCTGCAATGAGTCTGGAGCCAAGCTGACAAATAGATATTTCTCAGATGACGTCTGGGGCAACAAATGCTATTACCAAGTCCTTCTGGGTTTTATATGGGTTCAGATTCCTGACAGGGTGGCAACTGGGCAGATTAGGCTGGTAGCTAAAACTGATAAGAGCTAGCTGTATTCAGCAAGAAAATGGTAAGTACTGAGGCTGGTCTTACCCCTCCTCCACACACACACACACACACACACACACACACACACACAAAGTATTGGTTTCCTGAAAATCTTCTCTGCTGTGAAAACAGAAGTCTATTTTCTGTTGCTTTCTTGGTAAAGAATTTTGTGAGGCTCAGGTTGGCACCTTAATTAACCTTACAAGATAGCTGTGGGATTTCTATTTTTCCCTGCTTTTATTATTTTTTGCAAGTCTCTCTCCACAGTTTCCTGCCAGCTGTACTTCCTCAGTTTTGCAACCCTGTAATGTGACATGGTGTGGCTTCACTCTCAAGGCACTCCAGGAAACATGGCTGGTGTGAAGTGAAGAGAGCTTTAGTGCTGTGAGCCACGCAAAGCTTTTGAATGAATGAATGAATAGCGCACGCGCGCGCACACACACACACACACACACACAAACCTGGTGACCCTCATCTACCAGGTAAGATTAAGTTAGGTAGTCAACAACCTTCCTGCACACTGATGAGAAATGTACTTTCCCTTTGGGGCAGAGATTTATTCAACCCCTCTGACTCAATGAATGGTTGAAAAACAAATGTTTAAGCTTCTCAGCTCAACTCTAGTACTGGTCCTTACACTTTATACATCTGGGTTGTCTAGGTAGGCCTGCCTAGACATTTGAAATATGGCAACCCTATGTCAAGGCAGCTCAATAGCAAGAATTAAATCATACTTGTAAATACTTGGATACTTGTATTCATTATTTGATCTCTTATTCTATTCAACCAATGTTCCTGGATGCTTATGATCTCTCTATTTGTGGTGTCCAAGTACCAATGAAAAATGAAAAGAGGAAAGCTTGGTTTAAATGAGACAGGAAATAGAAGAAAGAATCTCTAGGATGAATATAGACCCAATGTCTGAAAGATTCGTTTTTCTCAAAGTAAAGAGACACCTAGACACTATAAATCTTTTCATAAATGGCACAAATGTCTCTTTTTTTAAGCTACTGTCTCCCTTTCTTTTGATGTACAGAGAATCAATCAGATTCTTGAAATGATGCCCTGTAGATCTGTGGTGTTTCAGCAAAATGAGTCAGCTTGTAGCTTCATAGTGTTGTAGTTTTAAGTGGGAAATGGAAGACATTCATGCCGTTCCCAAATTTCTACAGCCCAGCATATGGGAGCTGAGAAAGAGACCACCTGTCCCTAGATCAGCCATGTCTTTAACAGGAGCAGCGGATCACTGGGAAATCAGGGACAAGATGACAGGGAGGTTGGCACTCTGTGGTTGCATGGATGGATCCAATATGGCACTCCCGCCAATGTGTCTGCACATTGCTGGTCTCTCTGCTACCTCTCTCTTTCCTTGCTAGTAAATGGCGGTGATCTTACTGACAGGAGCCACAGACTGTTCCTGGTCTTTAATAAAGGCGTATGCTGTTGGACTGCACAGTTAGCATGGCCCATTGTCACAAATGGTGAGAGTTGGAGCTCAACAATGTCTGGCAGCCCAATTGTTGAAAGCCTTGCTTTCATAGATGTGTTGCATCAACACAGAGGTACAGCTTCTTTCATCACAATACAGCACTGTGAGTAGCTTATGAACTCCCTTCAAAAGCCACAAAGGGAAGATCAAGCTGCACTCATTTTCATATACAGAAATGGTCTGTTCCTTTAGCACTCTGAAACAACAAACCAATGACACTCACATAAGAGATTTAACAGTAATCTCTACCTCTTTGCAGTTATAAATCTTGCTCTTCCCCTCAGTACATGGTAGATGAGCACAAGTAGATAATAATAGGTATGCCCTAGTTACATCTGCCCAAGGAGTAAGCCACCATAAAAAAGCCCCACTAGTACAGTCAGTCACCTTTGGCAGTCTTTGACTTTTAAACATTGTGATGTTATTTTGTTTCATTACTTTAATCTCTTAGAGCATCTCAGTCAATTCAGGGATGCTTTTATCTTAATCACTCATCCGTCATATTTATAAAGGCATTAAACAGTCCCTGAATCAGTGCACATTATTTCCCCCTAAAATGTTTAGCTAAACATTTCCTACTAAAATTGTTACTAAATAATAATAAAAAACATAAGAATGTAGTCAGTTGTAACAAAATAGCCAGCACGTGTAGACACAAACAAATAGCCAGCACGTGTAGACACAAAGTCAGAAAAGCTAAAGCACAGAATGAACTCAGGCTTGCTAGACAGGTTAAAAGCAACAAAAAAGGCTTTTATGGGTATGTTCGTAGCAAAAGGAAGAACAAAGAAACAGTGGGGTCACTCAGAGGAGAAGATGGTGAAATGCAAACAGGGGACACAGAAAGGGCTGAACTCCTCAATGCCTTCTTTGCCTCAGTCTTCTCCGATAAAGAAAACAATGCCCGACCTGAAGAATTTGGAGCAAATGATTCAGCAGAGGAAACACAGCCCAGAATAACTAAGGAGATAGTACAAGAATACTTGGCTAGTTTAGATGTATTCAAGTTTCCAGGGCCAGATGAACTGCATCCAAGAGTATTAAAAGAACTGGCAGATGTGATCTCAGAACCACTGGCAGTCATCTTTGAGAATTCCTGGAGAACAGGCGAAGTCCCGGCAGACTGGAGGAGGGCAAATGTTGTCCCTATTTTCAAAAAGGGGAAAAGAGAGGACCCAAATAATTACCGCCCAATCAGTCTGACATCAATACCAGGGAAGATTCTGGAGCAGATCATTAAGCAAACAGTCTGTGAGCACCTAGAAAGGAATGCTGTGATCACCAATAGTCAGCATGGATTTCTGAAAAATAAGTCATGTCAGACTAACCTGATCTCGTTTTTTGACAGAATTACAAGCCTGGTAGATGAAGGGAACGCAGTGGATGTAGCCTACCTTGATTTCAGCAAGGCATTTGACAAGGTGCCCCATGATATTCTTGTAAAGAAGCTGGTAAAATGCGGTCTTGACTATGCTACCACTCAGTGGATTTGTAACTGGCTGACTGACCGAACCCAAAGGGTGCTCATCAATGGTTCCTCTTCATCCTGGAGAAGAGTGACTAGTGGGGTGCCACAGGGTTCTGTCTTGGGCCCGGTCTTATTCAACATCTTTATCAACGACTTGGATGATGGACTCAAGGGCATCCTGATCAAATTTGCAGATGACACCAAACTGGGAGGAGTGGCTAACACCTCAGAGGACAGGATCACACTTCAAAACGACCTTGACAGATTAGAGAACGGCCAAAACAAACAAGATGAATTTTAACAGGGAGAAATGTAAAGTATTGCACTTGGGCAAAAAAAATGAGAGGCACAAATACAAGATGGGTGACACCTGGCTTGAGAGCAGTACATGTGAAAAGGATCTAGGAGTCTTGGTTGACCACAAACTTGACACGAGCCAACAGTGTGACGTGGCAGCTAAAAAAGCCAATGCAATTCTGGGCTGCATCAATAGGAGTATAGCATCTAGATCAAGGGAAGTAATAGTGCCACTGTATTCTGCTCTGGTCAGACCTCACCTGGAGTACTGTGTCCAGTTCTGGGCACCACAGTTCAAGAAGGACACTGACAAACTGGAACGTGTCCAGAGGAGGGCAACCAAAATGGTCAAAGGCCTGGAAACAATGCCTTATGAGGAACGGCTAAGGGAGCTGGGCATGCTTAGCCTGGAGAAGAGGAGGTTAAGGGGTGATATGATAGCCATGTTCAAATATATAAAAGGATGTCACATAGAGGAGGGAGAAAGGTTGTTTTCTGCTGCTCCAGAGAAGCAGACACGGAGCAATGGTTCCAAACTACAAGAAAGAAGATTCCACCTAAACATTAGGAAGAACTTCCTGACAGTAAGAGCTGTTCGACAGTGGAATTTGCTGCCAAGGAGTGTGGTGGAGTCTCCTTCTTTGGAGGTCTTTAAGCAGAGGCTTGACAACCATATGTCAGGAGTGCTCTGATGGTGTTTCCTGCTTGGCAGGGGGTTGGACTCAATGGCCCTTGTGGTCTCTTCCAACTCTATGATTCTATGATTCTATGATTCTAAAATACCAGAGGGAGAGAAAGAGAAATATCATTACTGTATTATTACTTAAAAGCTTCATGTTGATCATCCCTGTCAATGACTTTTTCCCTATATCGCACTGAAAAAAGGTTTCCCTGTGACACATATAACATTAACGTCTGTTAATGTTATGATTCCCACTTAGCAGGATGGAGCAGCTCACCATTTCCAGCAAGCATCTTAGGACTGGCAGGATGGAAGAGTTGTACTGGTTGAGGGCCATTATACCTTGGTCCTGTTATGCCACATTCTGCAGGCCTTGTTGCCCTATAGCAGGCATGGCCAAACTTGGCCCTCCAGCTGTCTTGGGACTACAACTCCCATCATCCCTAGCTAACAGAACCAGTGGTGAGGGATGATGGGAACTGTAGTCCCAAAACAGCTGGAGGGCCAGGTTTGGCCATGCCTGCCCTATAGGAACTAAACAAAGATGCACCAATGGATCTGAAAGTAAAGGGGAACAAAAATGTTTTTTGTTTTTTTTAAAAAAACCTCATCCAGATAGTCAGGTGCACCCTGGGTGCAGAACTCGCCCAGGACAACACGAGAAATGATAAATTGGTGGGAATAATGAAACTGCTCCTGGAAGCTGCGATTCAGATTGCAGGTGACAGTGGAAAAGGGAGGGACTACCAAAAACAAATATCTGCACATAGTATGCCATGCAGGCTGGGCTAAACACTTTCCCAGTATTTAATGTTTACTATATGTGAAGTTTCCTATAAGAGAAAGCATTCAGTCATGTGAACCACATTTGCACTCTGATGTGGTACAGTCCAGGAACAATTTCACCACCTCATCTGTTGTTTGTGTAGAGCAGGCTTTGCGCTTTAGCTGTACCAGCACAAATTCATTATTAAGTCAATCCATCACATTTGGGAGACTGTCTTGCCTTAGGCAACAGTGATATTAAAGCAGTTTTGAAACTCTAAATTTTTGCTTCCCTTTACTACTGATTCTTCTTCTGATTTGTCTTCCCTTCCCCTTTATTCCCACTGATGTTTGTGGAACATAATGGTGTTGGTGCTTTTAAAAAATCAGGTCCAGGTAGAATAAAACAACATTTTATAGTTACACAACATGAACTCTGCTTTAATTTATGTGCCGCTACGTTTAGCCAGTGGAGCAGAATTTTGTGGCAGAGGTCCAGGGTCCAATTGACAGAATAAACAGAAAGCCATCCACTTGCTTGCCATATTTTGAAGTAAGTCAGGTGGGGGAATAATCCCATGTAAAAAGCCATATTCCCTGTCAAGACTATTAAATCCAGAGTCTAAATTTACCTAACTTCAATGTTGATTTAGCCATTTTTAGGGTTTTGTATGCATATTCATCATCAGTGCGGTTTGAGCCATGCATTCCAATAACCTTGTCAATCTGCAGCCGATTAAACAGTCTTAAATGCCAATTTTTTTTGTCTCTCTTCTTTTTTCTAGCAAATTGTTTATACTACAGTATAGCCCGCGCGCGCAAACACACACAAACACACACAAACACAGGTTTTGGATTTAGGGGAATGCAGGGTAACTACTAAGATAGGATGCTTAATCGTTAGGATGGCATGTTGGAAAACTTCTCAGGATATCATGTCCGTGAGCAGAATATTATAACAGTTGGGAGACTAGCAGCTAAATGTGTGAATAGCCTTCACTGGAAAACATTATGTTTGAGGTGATGTCAGGTAATCTAGCACCTCAGGCTGTGATGCTTGAATTGTGATACCTGCTTTACTCAAGTCATCACTTGATGTTGCCACCACTGAAGAATGAACATGTGAACTTGCCCTGATCTGGAGCCCAGCCAGTTATGCATTCGCAGCTTTGTTTTCTTGTAACTACCAATTTATAACGTCGTGAAATCTATGATCCTCTAAGCAGTGCCTGCTAAAACCTTTTCAGGTACATTTGTATCTAGTATGCTTTCATCCCCTGTCCTGCCCTGCTCCCCACAGCCAGTTCCCTGGAGAATTCACAGATCAGAAGGGCAGCAATGATGTTCTCCCTTGGAAGCTCTATTTGGAAGCAGGCAACGTTATCTAGGAATACTGAGAATTTAAGAAAGGGTAATTATATGTGCCGTGTGGATCTGAATCAAATATAAATATATTCATGGTATACATTAAAAGTAGTGCACGTCCTCTGTGTCCGCGTGTTTATGACTATACAGGCTCTCCATACCAAACCGCCAAAATGTGCCACAATAATTACTGTCAATTTAACGGAGAGAACATAGCCATTGAGGATTCTGTCAGCCTTGAGCTTCTGAGCAAGACATGTTTATTGCCTGATTAAATATTAATATGATGAGAGGTCATGCTCTTTTGCGAAATCCCATTAGTAAACTGCACACCAGTAGGAAAAAACATCTACGTTCAGCGCTATTTGTAATATGCCCTGTTTAGAACTGCATGACTAACCACCAGCAAATAAAACAGTCTGAGTTCTCTCTAGTCTTGAAGGTACAATCTGTTGTCTGCCTCATACAAGATGTTTTAGGCATCAGCTAGGTGGATTTAAGAAGGCCTCGTGCAACCAACTTGGTGTCTTCCAGATCTCTTGAACTACAATTCCCATCAGCACCGTATGGTCATAAGACAGGATTGCAAACAATGCATTAATTTATTGTTACAACCATGATAAAAATGTTATAGTCTGGTAGCCAGTATCAGGGCTTGAAAAGCTAATTTGTTTCATAGTTAACCTAGCCATTATTATTTCCCCTTTGCTGCCTCTGTGAGGAGTATGGATTTGAATTTATAACTTGCTGCCCTACATTCACATTACATTTTATATTAAAGACTGGTGACCTTCTGACTTGGCATGCACTCTCACCTAAATACAGAAATTTCTAGTGGAAAAGGATATAGGATACTGAAAGTTGGAGCCCACATCATGTTATGTATAAGATGTGTCTGTATTTTTAATCAAAGTTTGTGGAAGAGATATTTTAATTTATGCTAGCTGCTCTTGTCAAGGCTATTGACCCATTCTGGGAAACAGAAGACTAAAAAAGGGGGGATCTTTCTTGGAAAACCACTGAACCGTATTGCCATCGATAGGATTAATCAACATCAAGAATAACCACATCAAGAATCTATTAGGCATGCACAGTCAATTTTATATGGACTGAATGTCCAAGTCTGTCTATCTCATAATTTCAATAGCCTTTCCTAAAATCTCCCATTGAGATCAATTCTTAGCATCACATAATCAACTCAGGTGTCCCCTATGTTTCAGCCCTACAGCAGAAGTAGGCAATATTTTTTGAAGCCAAGGACTGCACTCCCTCAAGAGTTATCTGCCCTAGATAACATACCGACCATGAGAGAAGCCAGAGTCAATAATGGATGGAGCCAGAGGGGAAAATATGTTCTGGGTTAATTAATCTGGAAAAAGACTGTCCCTGCTTCAATTTCCACCTTAGTGACTACTTCTATGGTAGAAGTGACGTCCAGGGGGGATTTCCGAAAAGCGGCAACATAAATGAAAAATCATTGGGGAGGGGGTTAGGGGTTTTTTTTTTCTTTAAAAAAACCTCAACAAATGAGCTATTTACCCAAAATAATTCAACAACTTTGGGAATTTTCTAAAGAAAGGTCAACAATTTGTTTGTGTTCGGATTTTCACTTCTTGAAATATGGCAACCCTAGGCTACCTCAGATGAAAATTCCCGGTTTTAACTGCTGCAACACCCCCCCCCCCCACACACACACTGTTAGAGGAATGTGCTTCTATTCATACAAGGTCTTAGGAGCTATTATAGAGGATGGAATGGTTCTTTCGGAAGAAATTGAGGAAGAGTTCAGAGATATTCTGAGCAGCATTCGTTGAAAAGATTCAGAAAGGGAAAGCTAATGAGAGAAATTCGGGGGGGGGGGAGAAAGGAAACTGAGGAGACCGCTGTGATTGTGAATGAAAGGAACCATCCTGACAAGTGGGTGAGGGAGAAAAGGGCTGCCGTCTTCCATCACCCAGCAGCAGCTCTAGCACCAGGGAATAACAGAGACTGCGGCTACAACTACATCCCAGCCCAGGGCTGTATAGTCAGACATAGACAGGTCTGAGAGACTCTAATTGCTCTCCTGCGGATAATTATTTTTATCAGCCTCAATTCTCTTCTATTTTTTTGTATAGAGATTTATCACAACAGTATTTTTTAAATCTGTGTTACTCAACTTGCTCTCCTCCCCTTGTTAAATCAACCCTAGTTGTTTACCTGTTCTGTTAAGTTGCCCACTGTTCCCAACCCCCTAAATCCCTGCAAGAAATGTGGGAATTGTTGGGTCAGAGGCACGACAGGCTATTTTGCCATTCTTCCACTTCATCTGTCACACAACTCTTTGAACCCAGGTCCCCAACAAGGTGTGAAAAGTGTGGGTTATAGGGAGGCCACTGTTCCTGTTGTAGTATTTAATCAATACTTAATGCTAAAGAGACAGTGTGCACTGTGTTATACAGTAAAAGACAGAACATTAAATTTGTGGATTTAGAGTTCACGGCACTGAGGGGTTAATGTGTTGAATTGTGAATGCTTTGGGATGAAAATAGAAGTAGGTTTTCATTCTTCTTATTAAAACTAATTTATTTTCCCAAAGAACTGTTCTTCCCCTCTTCCTCCCCGATCTAAATTTCAGTGCAAGAAAGCAGAAGTCAAAGTAATTGTTACACTCATTTCTTTCTCCATATTTCTCACTGTGGAATATTTCAGAATTGCAGGATGTACTAAAGCAGAAATAAAATCAGTTATTAAAAATCTGACTGCCTATGTGATTCTGTGAGTGGATTAAACCAGTGTTTCCCAACCTTTGGTCTCCAGCTGTTTATGGACTACAATTCCCATCATCCCTGACCACTGGGTCTTGCTAGCTAGGGATGATGGGAGTTGTAGTCCAAAAACAGCTAGAGGCCAAAGGTTGGGAAACACTGGATTAAACAATCCTTACCAGCAACCCTAACAGAGGAGTATGCTTTTGTTTCATACCATATCCCCCATTCTTTTCTAAGAAGAAGCATGGGAACTATTTTGGGTTGAAAGAGCCTTCACAGAAGACAATCTTCCTGATAAATAATTTCAGTTAAACATCTTCACCTGGTTTCTGGAAACCCTGGTACCTCCATCCGGCACAATATTCTTAATTCCCATGCAGAAGTGCCCATCAAGAGTTCTGTTCCAGGCATGGTTTAACACCAGTTTGACCTTACACCTTGGTCTTATGCTGTCTTCTTATGGCATTACATTGCCTGCCAATATGATTGAAATGGAAAGCAAGAAAAGGATGGGATAATGATGAAAGGAAACAGAAGGTGCTCTCTTCTCACTTAAGTCTTGGGGGTGTCTGTGTATATGTGTGTCTGAAGTCATATCCAATTATATTTATTCGGTTACATTATTTCTTACCCCATAAAGTCACCAACTGGTTTACAGAGTTATAATCATACGGACAAAAGAAATAAAACAATTTATATATAATTATTAAAAGCAACTTAAACAATTCCAAATAAATTTCAGCAGAGTATAGATTCAACAAAGCAGAAGGTCCCACAAAAATACCTTACTGACAAAGGCCAAAATAAGAGGTACGTCTTCAGCATACAATGGAAGCTGTCTAATGAAGATGCTAGGTGCACCTCTATAAAGAGAACGTTCCAAAAATTAAATGTAAAGGTACCCCTGGCCATTAGGTCCAGTAGCAGACGACTCTGGGGTTGCGGCGCTCATCTTGCTCTATAGGCTGAGGGAGCTGGCGTTTGCCCGCAGACAGCTTCCGGGTCATGTGGCCAGCATGAAAGCTATCTCCTGGTTAGCCTTTCCTCGCACTTCTGAGAGTGACAGAACTACCAAGAGAACACCCTCTCAACTACCAAGAGTCTGTAGGTTTGGAGGTGGTTTTTCAATGCTTGGGGTCTAAGTCATTTAGAGCTTTAAACACCAATATGGGTGCCTTGAATTGGCCTCCAAAGCAAAGTACAACCTTTAACCCCTTATGTGAAGTATTTCTTGAATATCCAGCTGATCATTCCATTTTCCAGAACCTCATATATTTATATTTCTAGGCTTAATACCAGGACTTTTTTTAAAAAGGCCTTTTGAATTCTGTCACCTTCGTCAGTGGTAAAGTTTCAAAAATTGGGTGCAGAATGTTCTTTGGTAAATATATTCGAAAGATAATTCTGATTCCTAAAAAAGGATGTTGGTTTGAAAATAGCTTTCTTTGAAACATATGAGTGCCCAGCTATGACTCCTATTTTAGCAGTCATTGGTTTTAATCAAAGCTCTTAATCCTCAGCAATTCTGAAGCTTGGGCACAATTTATCTTAACCTGGACACTCAGAAATAATGAGCTCATCAGAAAATTGGACAGTATAGTCCCTTTATCCAGTTCTTGCTAGCAATATTTCTCCATATACATTGCAACATATGCTAGTTGTTAAGCACAAATGCTGGTCTAAGCTTTTCTACACTGTGAATTGTCTGAGAAATAATATTACTAGCACTGTATATTATCTTTCTTCATGAAGAAACAGAAACCTGAAATCCCAGCTCAGAGAATTTTAAGCAGCTTCTTCATAACAAGATAGCTAAAGATGTTGAGAAAGAGCACCCATGCCCCCTGGTGGTAATATGCATTCTTTGTTAAGGGGATTTTGAATTTCCTTTCCTTTATTTTTTTAATGGCTATTGTTTATTTTTGCTTTTGTTTAGAGGCATGTAATTTAATAATTTAATATACAGTACAATCATCTGAAACTTTTCTTCTACATAGGTTCAAGATTTTGCCATACTAGTGGCATAAAAATGACATTCTTTCTGACTATCCTAATGAAACAATGAGATGTATCCAACTAAATTCTAATCCATGGGTAGGCAAACTAAGGCCTGGGGCCTGGATCTGGCCCAGTCGCCTTCTAAATCTGGCCCATGGGCGGTCTGGGAATCAGTGTTTTTTTACATGAGTAGAATGTGTCCTTTTATTTAAAAAGCATCTCCGGGTTATTTGTGGGGCATAGGAATTTGTTCATCCCGCCCCCCCCAAAAAAAAACTAGTCTGGCCCCCCACAAGGTCTGAGGGACAGTGGACCAGCCCCCTGCTGAAAAAAATTGCTGACCCCTGTCTAACTAGAGTAGTCTCATTGGAATTGATGTACCTTTGCTAGTCATGTCCATTAATTTCAACAGGTCTACTCTGAATATCACTAACTTTGGATACAGCCATATCACTTTTATATCCTCCCAACATTTCTCCAATGAAAATAGGGATGTCCCATTCCATAATGATAATTTTACTATTTATACATCTTACTGGGTTGCCCCAGCCACCCTGGACAGCTTCCAACATATATAAAAACACAATAAAACTTTAAACATAAAAAACCCCTTCCCTATACAGGATTGCCTTCAGATGGCTCAGGGGTCAGAAAACAGTATCAAAACTGACAACAAGAACACTTTTGACACATGCCAGTGCTTCTGCATCTTTATCTGTTGTTGTTTTTTTTTGTGTGTGTGTGCTTCTTTGTCATCCCAACTACTACGGTACTTGCAGTTAATTGAAGGCCACTCCCAAAGTTCCCTAGACTGAGAGTTTCAGAGAATCATAAGATTTCCTCCTATACCCATGTACCTGGGAGTAAACCCAATTAAATTTGATGCAGCCATCTGAGTAGACATTCTTACAGTATGTTCCACTTCTGTGCGAACTTACTCAGAAGTAACTGCCAGAGCATTCAGAGGGGCAGTGATTCTACATTTATGTACAATTATGGGGAATATTTTTCATTGTCAGCAAGTCTGCTGTTGGTTAAAGATGTGCAATGCACTCAGATGGATCTATTCTCCTATTTGCTGATCCTAAATCATACTGGGCACTGTGAGAAATAGGGTATGTTTGCAATCCCTGCTGCTTGCCAATATAATTACAGATTACAGTGTAGTGAGATAGATAAGAGCTGTGGTTTCATATAGGAGGAAATCAATTCTGGACAAAGTCCACAAATATCTTCCTTAAAAAGCAAACAGAAGGAAACATAATTGCTTTTATCTAATTTTATGATATATGAATTTTATCTAATTAATATGTTAGTCTTCTGCAAGCATACTATTTAAAATAAATGAGAAGTAGCCATAACACCTGTAATTCAAAATAGAAAATATTTTGTGCATTGGCCACAGTTAGATGCAAAAAGAGATACCTATCAACATAGGCAGTACCAATTTCTTATCTAACCTCCCAGGACGTTTAAGGAGGTCTGTTATATAACGTGTACCTATTAGTTAATGCTGGCAAAGGAAGGTTTGTTTAAAGGGTCATATCAGCATCAATCCACAGTCCCACATAATCTAAAATCAATCTGAAGTTTCCCCACATTTCAGTATTCTCAGTTATGGCTACTGTTGTATTAAAGTGGAGAAAAATAGACATAAAAGCATTGAATATGACAAGTGGTGTGAGCCTATGTATGTTTTCTCAGACACACATCCCATTGAGTTTAGTGGGAATTTCTTCCAGACAAGTGTTGCAGCCTAATTTACTTAATTGATTGATTTATAAATCAAGAAGTCTGTCCAGAAAGGGTTGGAGTGGAGATTCAGTAATGTGGGAAAACGTTGGGCAGATATGTAGCCAGGCCGACAGAAAGGCAGAAGGACTGGTTAGTGTGCATGTAGGATTGCAAATTGCTCATTGCCTGTAAATGTCCCCCCCTTCAGGCCAGCTGTAATCATCATCATCATCATCATCATCATCATCATCATATTTCTTATATCCTGCAGATCTGACTGGGATGCCTCAGCAACTCTGGGTGGATTCCAACAAAAATACAGGAAAAACAACAACAGTCTTTGAGAGCTTCCCAATAGGGTGTCTTCAGACACCTACAAAAAAATTAATAGTTGTTTAACTC
The DNA here is from genome assembly GCF_964252035.2 of Podarcis erhardii. Lineage (NCBI taxonomy): Eukaryota > Metazoa > Chordata > Lepidosauria > Squamata > Lacertidae > Podarcis > Podarcis erhardii. Next base: position 49,545,703 of record NC_138508.1, on the reverse strand, counting down.
TTTGACATTTGCTGGGAGGGCATTCCACAGAGCCAATGTGACTACTGAAAGGGCCTTCTGGATCCCTATAGTCTCAATCTCTTAGTGAGGGAACTGCCGGAAGGTCCTCAGAGCTGGACCTCAGCGTCTGGGCTAAAACAATGAGAGTGCCAATGCAGTTTCCCCTCTTCACCTGTTTTTCTTTGGGGGTGGGTAGACATATACCTTGGTTAAACAGATAACTTGTGTTCCATGGCTCCACTTGGGAACCATCAAAGACTGCTAAGGTCTGCCCCCATGATAATCAAAACTGAGTGAAGTCCACCTCAAGCTCTTTCTTTGTAGCTTGTCTGTATTCTGTCCCACTACCAGAGTATCTGTATCACAGAGACCTGACCTTATGTGCAAAGAGATCAAGGGACAGGCAGGCAGGCAGGCAAGTAGGAAGAAGAGTATAGACAAAAAATGTCGAGCCACACTAAGAAGACTAACTGGGACCAAGACCTGATCCAGAAATGTTTATAGCCAGGTCAAGTCAAGTCAGTCCAGAGCAGTGAGGTTCTGGGCTGGAGTTCAAGAGTGGAATCACACTGGAGCTCTGGGAAAGGGAACATTGCTTTTCTGTCATTCTTTCCGAATGCTGGAGTGGCACCATTGGACACTACATGTTAGCATGTACATAGGATGCTCCCAATTCACGTTTAGCTGATTCTGACATATGATGGGACCCTGATATTTTATAATTAGAAATATTGGATTGGTCCATAGGGGTGACTGTGAATCCTCTATCTTCTTACTGGTGGTTTTGTTTGGGCATCTGATATCATAGTAAGCCAGTAACACAGTGGGCTAGTGCATCAATCTATTAACCAGAAGGTTGGTGGTTCGAGCCCACCCAGGGACAGCTGTGGGCAGGATTCCTGCTTTGCAAGGTGTTGGACTCATGGTCCCTTCCAACTCCGCAATTCTATGATTCTATGATTTAGAAGTAAAAAAGGATGTCATGTCAGACCCAAGCTGGGAATGCCTCAATAGGGACCCAATAATAAGCATTTCATTTTAAGCTTCTGAACAGTTCCATCCCCTAGGAATCCATGTTCAATTTCGTGCAAATTGGAAAGTATGTAAAGTTCATAGATCATGTTTCATTTGAACCACATATTTTCTAATTTGGCTGCTCAAACTCTCTATTCATAATGCAATAAGTATTAGTAGCCATAAGAACATAATACTGTACGCAGGCACACATATATATGGAATTTGTATTGCATCAGAAAATCCATGACAATTTTTTTTTTTTTTTTTTGGTTGTTGGAAGAAATTCCCTCAAAAACTGACCTTTTGCCAATGAGGTGGTTAGTTGAAACAATTCTAAAGAAACATCCATATTAGCTGTATGATAGAGATGCATGGAAATATTTGAATCATTATGTCTAGCTTCAGGAGCGCCATTTCAGATTTGAGGGGGTGAGCAGCGTTCATTAATGTCTGACACAGCTTGTATATACTGTAGATTCAAGATAAAGGGTGAAATCTTCTACACAAAGGATGAAATCCTCTACATTACCTTGGAGTAAGTGCCATTAAATTCATTGAGATCTTCCTTCTGAGTAAACGTGCATAATATGGTGCTGCACATTAATTTTTTAAAAAATGCCTCTCAGTTTTAGCAATGTTTTGTGTCATTTTAAAATTGTTAGGCATATGATAGAAAGAATGGGAATTCAGATGAAGCAGAATTGACTTGATAACAAAATTGATAACAAAATTGATAACAAAATTGCAATTTGTGGCAGACATTTCAACAAATCATACTCCACTATTGATCACTTCACATTTCCCTAAGTGTCCTTTCGTGCATAATCATGAGATTTTCAGTAACCTTGTGAAGGATGCCCATGCACACCATTTAATGTTAATTATTCTGCATATGGGAAGGGTGGCGCTGTGGGTTAAACCACAGAGCCTAGGACTTGCCAATCTGAAGGTCAGCGGTTCGAATCCCCACAATGGGGTGAGCTCCCATTGCTCGGTCCCACCTCCTGCCAACCTAGCAGTTCAAAAGCACATCAAAGTGCAAGTAGATAAATAGGTACCGTTTCCGTGCGCTGCTCGGGTTTGCCAGAAGCAGCTTAGTCATGCTGGCCACATGACCTGGAAACTGTATGCTGGCTCCCTTGGCCAATAAAGCAAGAAGAGCGCCACAACCCCAGAGTCGGTCACGACTGGACCAAATGGTCAGGGGTCCCTTTACCTTTGCCTATATTCTGCATATGGACCTAGAGGTGACCAGTATAAATTGTTCAAGCCCAAGGGCCATTTCATTTATTTTTCTTTTGAGACTATGGATTTTCTTTAGCAAGTAGATCAATTATTTCACCCAGCTTGCTCTAAACTGAGATAATTTTGTGAAATTGAAAACCACCTACCATGAGTTAAGTGCTAATAAGTCTTTTGCATGCATATCATCATACCTGTAGCTTTGGAGTACATAGTAAAAGCACATTAACTGCTCAGCACATATCAGGTGGTAGCCAGTGACTTTTATTTGACCAACTTACCATTTGGCAATAAGGGTTAAAATCCAGCATAAACCAGACAAAACACTGTTGCTGACAACTGCTCATATTGCCATGTGAATGAGTCTTAGGTTTTGCCTTTTGTTTGTGAGACTTTAGCTATGCATGCTGCATCTTCAGGATGAGAGATGACTAGAAGAGTTAGCCTGGTGAAGCCACAGCTCATCGTGCACAGAGGTGAGTCTAGCAAATATGGGTCACCAGCAGTGTGTATGAGGGGGTGCTGGGTTCAGGTAGGTTGCGGAGAGGTTTACTCTGCAGAAAATCTCACGATCAGGGCCATATTAGACAAACTCTCTGATTGTGAAAGAAAGGCACATTCTTTAAAAGGTAGCATAATTAAAGGAGAAGATATACAACATGGAAATTTGACCTTTCAACAAACCAGCTTTGCTGTTTACAGAGGCAGATCAAGATCCCAACAACTCCAGAAACATTAAAGGAAAATAGAGAAAAAATTGAGTTTTGTGCCATTCAAAACATCTGCACATTTCTTTTTCCTCTAAATAAATTGAAATGATTGCTCCCTGCTTCCCCCAAAGGACACTGAAGTGGAATAAAGTATATTCATTTGTATGCAATAGAGCTTCGCCACCCAGGAATTTCAGTAAAAAAGAGCAGGCCACAAGAGCAAAGACTTTCAAACAGCACAGCAGCAGCAATTGCTTTTATCTTTTGCTTTTTTTTATTAAATGAGCTTAGGGACATGATTCTTCCCTAGGTGCATGCGCATAATTCTCATTAGCACTAATGGGAATTATGCATTCAAAGGAGAATATAACCCTAAATTGAGAGTTTATAATGCAACTGCTCTCCCCTCCCCCATTATATTTGAAAATGAGCCATAAAAGTAGGGCAGCCACAATGAAACAATGCTGGAAATCAAAACTGAAAATGAAAACTTTCTCTCTAAAGGGAAACTTCATTGTTCTAGTATGATTGCTGCCGCCATGCTTATTTGTAGCCCACGGTGTGCTAAGAGCCATTCCATTTGCAGCCGTGTTTCAGTTTTATCTAGTCAAATTACCTATGGCAGTCATTTTCACACTCTATTCTGTGGGACCTTAGGGTTTCTCGGAAGCTTATTACTGAATCCTATAGATTAATAATGGCAGACAAACATCCCTTTTTTAAAAAAAAGATTGTTCAATGTTATTGGTCTTCTGGAATACCCAGACATGTGTTGGGAATGTTCTTGGTCCCAAACTCAAGCATGGCTAGGATATGACATCTATCAAGCCTGTCTTGTGTCTATGTTAAATATGAGTATGCTTTCGAATGCAGAATAATCTGCAGCCCACGGGAGCTTTGTGTGGCAAATATGTAGTGCGCTGCTACAAACAAGTCACAAGTGGAAGTAAGTAAAGTTTGAAAACCTGCTACATAAATAGATAGGGTAGATCCACTTTCCAGCTACATAACTGATGATAATCTAGCCACACATCAACAGCAACTCCACTTATGGATGGATTGAAGGGGTGTATGTGTATGTGTGTGTGTACAATGCTGTTTAAGGTAATATTGTTTGCTATATTTGAAAGAGTTTTTAGACTGTTCACAATTCTGGAAATAGTATTAGTTATGTCAAATATATGTTGCATTGGTTCCAGCATGAATCTTCAGGCTTTACCAGGATTTTAAATGCAAAGCAAAAAGTCAAACTTTCCCAACTATCCAAACGGCAAGTACTTACCGACTGAAAAGGATTGTTTGATCTGAGACTTTGAAGGTGCCCAGGGGTATAGAAGTGAAATGGCCAGTAAAATATTTATAGAACTCTGTGGGTTGTAGGTTTTTCTTTTCTAGGATATTTCCCAGTGCAACAGCAGCAATTTTCTGTGTGCTAAAATGAAACAAGAGCACTTGACTTACATTTTCTGCTGAACAAATATAGTATAGTCAGAATTATTGACCATAATTTATTATAATGAAAAAAACAATATCTTTTTTGGGGGAAATATGTTACATACGTAAATATTACCTGACCTCTGTGTACCTGCTTTAAAAGATCCACATTTTATCAAAGGAACCTGTAAGCGAGTAGTTAAGCTAATACCATATACTGTTTTATATTGACATCTTGTAGGCTTGTGATTAAGATGTGCAAATAATATTGTTGTAACTGTTCCAACAGTTCTGATGCAGAAACGTGGCAAACTAAATCTAAGCTTGCAAAAATGAGAGAAACTGTAATTGACAGCATTATTTTAAATACATAAATAATAGCACCAGTCCTGTCTCTGCTGCCAACGCATCCACCAGCCCCATGCTCTACAGCTGGGAGAAGGGGCTCTTATGAATGTACTAACTCCTAGTGGGGATCATGAGGGTCTGTATGTACCTATTCTGGTACAGCGGGTGGTGCTGTGGTCTAAACCACTGAACCTCTTGGGCTTGCCGATCAGAGGGTTGGCAGTTCAAATCCCCACAACAGCTCCCGTTGCTCTGTCCCAGCTCCTGCCAACCTAGCAGTTCAAAAGCATGCCAGTGCAAGTAGATAAATAGGTACCGCTGCAGCGGGAAAGTAAATGGCATTTCTGTGCACTCTGGTTTCCATCACGGGGTTCCATTGCACAAGAAGCATTTTAGTCATGCTGGGCACATGACCCGGAAAGCTGTCTGTGGAAAAATGCCGGCTCCTTTGGCCTGAAAGCGAGATGAGCGCTGCAACCCCATAGTCGCCTTTGACTGGGCTTAGCCTTTACATTTTTTTTACATGCATATAATCCTTTTTCATCATTGCAGAACACACAGCTAGTGGCGAGGGTATGGCTAGCAGGTATGGCAGACGGGTGACCCAGCATGCTTTTAACACTTGAGGGATATCATCTGAAGCCCCCTATGTAGAGAGCATATAACAATATGCTTTGGACTCTGAATACAGGTTTTAATGAATATGTGTTGGTCTGGGACAGAACCTGCCATGGCGATGCCACTTCCCTGATCCCCACATATGTTTGTTCAGCCTTTTTGAATGCATTAAAGGGGCTTTTATCGCACATGGAAATAGCTTTAGATTTTTTTATAGTGTTGACTTCCTTTTTTCCCCTTAGAGTTTTGTTTACAACGTATACAACAGATGGTCTGCAAAGTGAGATTGAAGACTTGAAATGCTACTATAACATCAGCACAACTTCTGGACACCATTCTTCCTGAATCTTGAATAGTCTGCTGTTGTCTTCCCATTTGGCCAGTCCCTTAGAGGCACTTGCTAAACTTTTTGGGGCTTCCAGATGCTTTTTAATAAAGCTATAAAACTTCCATTTTAATATATATATATTACAACCACCTCTTTTTTCAGGTGGAGTCGTGATGCAGCCCCCCTTCCTCGCCAAATAAAAAACAAAGAAATGCAAGCACTATTTATTACATAGTAGAAGCTGCATATCAAACAGAGATTTTAGTATGTAAATATGAAAGCCGGTTTTTCATTCTGCTTCTCTTTGCGCTGTAGTCTTTTCTTTTAAAACCCTTAACCAACACTACTTTGAGAAACTAGTAAATATTAGATTCCAGAGAGACCCCATGGATATTAGGGAATATTGCATATCACAGCCAATGTTGTTTACTGAAGCACTGCAGCACAGTCAGTCGGTAGAAACACTTGTCAGAATTTTTACTAATGTGCCCACATACAATCTGGAAAATCTAAAATCATCCATCATGCTGGCAGTTCAGTCCCTTCAGTTTAGGATCTGTCCATCATTCAATACAGACATGATTTGAGGGGAGGGGATCCTTCCAAAATCAAGAGCTACTCAGTCCCTACTTCTTTTAATATCAGTCAGACATACACTGTAGGAGCACTCTGCCAAATTTAGTAATCCTGAGAGGTTATTAAAATGAATAAATAATGTACCTTTTAAGAAAAATTTGCAGTAGACTCAGGAGGCCGCATTTTCAGTGATCATAGTATAACCTCATTTAAATGAAAAATGTAAACTAATTAGAACCTACCTTTCTCTACTAAGGTTTTAAGCAGTTCGATGCCCTTACAGAGGAATCAAGAACAGGAATTCCTCCCTTCCCTTGAACAACTGCTGAATTCAATTAGGTAAAAAGGTAAAGGACCCCTGGATGGTTAAGTCCAGTCAAAGGCAACTATGGGGTTGCGGTGCTCATCTCACTTTCAGGCCAAGGGAGCCAATGTCTGTCTGCAGACATCTTTCAAGGTCATGTGGCCAGCATGACTAAAACACTTCTGGCACAACAGAACCCCTTGACAGAAGCCAGAGCACACAGAAACGCTGTTTACCTTCCTGTCGCAGTGGTACCTGTTTATCTACTTGCACTGGCATGCTTTTGAACTGCTGGGTTGGCAGGAGCTAAGACAAAGCAACAGGAGCTCACTCTGTCACAGAGATTTAAAGCACCAACCTTATGATCGGCAAGCCCAAGAGGCTCAGTGGTTTAGACCACAGTGCTACCTGTGCTGAGAAGTGCCTGAAGAGTGCCTCTTTGTGGGTTATTCTAACTGGAACTTGGTTTTATACTATGCATCATTGGTATTCCTTTTAGATTTCCTTAGCCAGTACAACTAAGATTAATAATAAGAGCACCAAACAGATGCATCTACTCAGCGGATTCTGTGTATGTTGCTGTATAAGCACAGAACTGAGATGTACTAGGGAGCGACAGATTGTACATTCCGATTCTATATTGCTTGGAGCTTAATTTTGTGCTTAGTCTTAAATGTTGTATGTATTTTGTTATTTCTTCTAGAAATTGTTTCTCATGTTTGCATTCTTATTATTTAATCAAATAGTGGTGTGGTATGGCATGTTTCACTAGGTATTCCTAAGCAAGAACAGGGAGCCTGCTATAATCAGCGCCAGCTTTGTGTTTCCTGCAGGATTTTCATTTCATCCCAAGGCATTCCATCTTTAAAAAAATGGATAAAAAAACATTTTGCAAAACCGTAGGTAAATATATAATAAGCGACCCCTGTTTTAAGAATTCCCATGCATTTTTCACATAATCTGACAAAAAGAAAACCAGAAAGCCCACCACATTAGTTCTGTCATCATTTTATTTCTCAATCATCTTGTCAAGTGTCCACTGTGAAGTGCTAATTAGGAGCAAGGAGTTAATTGGATTACCACAGAGGTCTAACCTGAATGTCTTTCCTCATGAGGTGCTTAAAAGTGCATAAATTATCTCTTGTTCAGCATTCAGCTCCCCTGTTGATTGTGGATCCTGCAAGGAAGAGAAAGTAAGTGTGATTGAGCAAGCCTGATGATCCAGAAATGTACCTCTGTAATCTTATTACCACAATTAACAAGGGGTGGCAGATAGATCCCTCAGGCATTCCTATCCTCATCAATCTTCCAGTGATAAAATGAAGATAGAGGAAGGTTAAACACAAAAGGCACAAAATATTCAAGAACATTGTAAGATGGCTTGATTTGTGGGTTTTTCTTTCATGTTGGTTATGTCAAAACATAAAATCATTGTGCTTCTTTGTTTACTCAAATGATAGCAATGCTGTCTTATGACTTAGGAATTTATGAGACTCATTCTAACACAGTTAGTTAGCGTACTGCCAATATTAAATTATGTGAGGATTATGTATCTCAGGAAGCACACAAACAAGGTTTGGTTTCAGTAATAACTGCTGATTTGCACCATAAAATTTCATAATCAAAGGTTCATATGGTTATGCAAAACATGCACTAAAACTAAAAGTGAGGCAGATCCTTCTTCTGGACATATTGGGTTGGATCCAGATTAAGTAAATTGAACTTCAGTCTCACTGAAATCAATGGGACAAGTTAGTCATAGCTTGCCTTAGATCCCATTGATTTTGAATGCAAAGTAAGTGCAACCAACCCAGTCTAGATCCAATCCATTATCATTTATTACCAAGCACAAAGATCAACACCTTCCACCCACCCAGGTGGCTAACAATTAAACTTTTATGCCAAGCTCTGATGGAAAAATCCTCTGCTAAGGACCTGGACCCCCTGATGATCAAAAGCCCAGCTGAGCAAAGAGAGCCCCTTGACTGAAGCCCCAGGTCTATTACCAAAGGGGACTCTAGGAGGACCCTTGGGGTGAGGGTTCCAATCCACCTCTGACACAAGAGGCTTTGGCCAAGTCAGAGGGGAAGTTTGAGTCACACACAAACACCGTATCCTTCAGAACATTTGTTCCAGAAGATCCAAACCACCCAACAATGGTGTGTGCCTGAGAGCCCAATGTTCACTGCACAAGTAAAGAGCTCCTTGAGAGTAATGTTAATGCTCAAGAGATGAGGTTTTTAGAACAGACTCAGGCACTTGCAGCTGGTGTTGGCTGTGGCCTGGGCTATATCAGCCTTCAGTTGGAGTCTGCCAGATGTGCGAACAATGAAAGTACCAAGAAAAGAGCTGATTGTAAATCTCAGGGGAGATAGCTCTACAGCTGAGAAGGCCCTGCTTCTCTAGCCTGCAAGCCTCAGCTCCCTTCCTGGCATGCATGCAAGCAGGTTCATAGGTCTTTTAAGTACCTTGGCCCCAAACCATTAACCCCTAAGTATATTGCAAGTGGAGCAGAATTCCCTTCCAAAGCTCCAAACTTTTATTTGTTCAGATTCCTAAGTTTGGGGAATGGGCTCGCATCATCTGTGATGAGAACTTAACCTTGGTTGCTGCCTCAGCTATGGATGCAAAATGTAATATACTGTATGTTAAAATCACCTGTTGAAAGCTGAGCTAGAACTTTGCCCATTACCAAGTTATTATTAACTCATTCCGCTTTTCACTGACAAAAAAACACTTTGGCGCCAGTGCTGCTGTGGCTTCTTTTTGTTCTTCCTGCTGTGCCTGTCTCTTATGCTATTAGCATTATCAGTGGAGATAAGAAACTGTTTCTTTCTTAGTTATAGCACAGTGACTGGTGCCCTTACCTTTGGCAGAGAGGACTTTGACTCATCTGAATGTTTATTTATATAGTCCATGATGCCTCTTATCTTATAAATGCAGTTCTTGTATACCTCTCCCCCTCATCATTTCAGTGCTTTCCTTTTTTAGAGTGGTACTAAGTACTCTGTGACCTGGAGTTCTGTGCCTAGTGCATGGACTGAGTCATATATTTTCCTAGCAATGAACTGTTTCACATCCTAGGTGAACCTGACACAGAAACGCCCTAATGAGCCCACAGCTTCCTTCTGCTTTGTGTAATGCTTTTAAACAATTGATTGCCCACAACCCACATGAAAACGAAATAAGCCTTTTACTGGCACATGGCACAGTAAGCCAAAATATGACTGCACAGGCCTTTGAACTTCCAGAGAGAAGGTTGCAGCAAGGGATGTGGAGAAATGCAATTAAGTTTGATTTTAAAGGCAAACCTACAAAATATCACGCTTTCTGAAAGAATATGCAGACTGAAAGGCAGACATAATTCAAAATGCATGCTTCTCTGACTTTTGAAATGCAGGTCTCTAGCCAAGTAATGTGGGGGGGGGGGAATGCACATATTACAGTAAACTACATGTTAAAAGGGACGCGGGTGGCACTGTGGGTAAAACCTCAGTGTCTAGGACTTGCTGATCGTATGGTCGGCGGTTCGAATCCCCGTGGCAGAGTGAGCTCCCATCTTTCGGTCCCAGCTTCTGCCCACCTAGCAGTTCGAAAGCACCCCTAAGTGCAAGTAGATAAATAGGTACCGCTTTATAGCGGGAAGGTAAATGGCGTTTCCGTGTGCTGCGCTGGCTCACCAGGGCAGCTTCATCACGCTGGCCACGTAACCCAGAAGTGTCTCCGGACAGTGCTGGCCCCCGGGCGCACAACCCTAGAGTCGGACACGACTGGCCCGTACGGTACCTTTACCTTTACTTTACATGTTAAAATGCTCTTATTGGTAAAAATAACAGACAAAAATATTTTAAATTGGGGAAAACTGCTTTGCAGGGAAGCTAGTTGTGAAGTAGCACCTGTACTCAATGGGACTGATGCCTCCACATGATGGCTATTGGGTGAAAGCATTGATCCCACATGCCTCAGGCAGGAAGGAGAGTCACAGCAATGGGTCTACCATCTCCAGGGAAGCTTCCAGGGTAGCTTCCAGTCAGGTAGGTCTGCAATTTCCTGTCCTGTGTATCTCTTCTTTCTGCCTGGTGATGGTGCCCCACGCTTTGGATGGTTTACTCTGGGTCATCCACCCCAATTGCACTGATCCATGACTGACCTCCAAATTTTACTGATTTGGGTCAGGACTCAGCTGAATTCAGTGCAGAGCCCTATATGTTACTATGTGAATGGACCCCCTTAGTCCATAGTTACATCTTCTGTGGCATCCTTCATTCTTATCACTCATAACCTGCTTCTGGTGGCACAACCACAAGATTCTTACAGTCCTGGGCTCAGTATACTGCAGTGTGTGATGAGCTGTTATGCACACAATTTCTCATGCAATGTCCGAAGTAATCTTTTGGCCTTTTCTCAGATATGCGTGCTTCCTGTTAATTTACATGTACTGTATGGTTAAGGCCACAGCTCTCATGTGTCTGACACTCTGAATTAGGATAAAGATTGGGAACACTTACTGAAGTAGTACAGCTTACTGAAGCAGAAAAGTCATGGTTTATTGCAAATATGATCTCAATTGAATCGGTAGATAACCCCATATAAAAGAGAAGTGGAGAAATGGGTGTGTTTATCGGTAGTGCAACACATATTGTTGCACAAATCATAAAATACAAGCTAAACATCCACAACAAACAATTCCAGCAAATTTAACAATACAAAGGGAGAATAAAGACTAAAAATGAGCTATGCGTGGTGTTGCACTTCAATCTATACTTTATAAGCAGTTTTCTGACTTGCCCCACAAAATGTAAACAATTCCTGGGTGCACCTAAGTTCTTAAAAGAAATAAAGGAAATACTTCTATGCTTATTATTATTTCCCGAGAGAAACATTTTTTTAAGTGTATCATATTACTTCCCATTTTCTAATTCCTCTGTTGCAGTATTTTATGTTGCTTTTCTGTTGTGTGAGAGCTCAAATAAAATGCAGAAATTAACCATTAGGGAAATGTCAAAGAAATGGAATAAAGAGCCATGTGAATGCAGCCTAAAGCATCCATTGCAATCTTCAATTAAGCAAGGGCAATACTGGCTTTATATAGAATTTGTAATGTCTTAAAATGAGGTCACCAAACTTTTCCATTCTCCTGACTGGTGGCTTCAAAGACTGGCCAGTGGCCTGGATAATAAGTGCTGGAAATGTAGGGTTAGTGAGGGTTCCTTCTATCACATGTGGTGGGAGTGTGGAAAAGTTAAACAGTTTTGGGAAAAAATCTATATAGAACTGAAGAAGATTTTAAAATACACGTTTCCAAAGAAAGCAGAATTTTTCCTACTAGGTATATTGGGTTATGTGATAAGAAAAGAGGATCGTAAATTAGTATATTATGCGGTTACAGCAGCAAGAGTAATGCTGGCCCAGATGTGGAAAAAACAGGAGACACCAACGGTGGAGGAATGGAGATTTAAGCTGTTGGATTATATGGAATTGGACAGACTTACAGGCAAAGTAAGATACATAAGAGACCAAAAGTTCACTGAGGATTGGGGAAAATATGTAGATTACTTGGAATTCATTAGTCAAGGGAAAATAACGCTAAAGGGATTTAGAGACGCACTGTGAAAGACTGTGAGTTATTGTTTAAAGAGAATAGGAGACCAAATAATATGTAAGGTTAATATACATTAAGAAATGTATATAAAAAGGTACAATGACAATATATACTAAGAAATGTGTAATTTAAAGTGTTACTTCGAATGATTTTCGGGAAAGCTAAAGGAAGTTTTGAAAACGAAGATTAAGAAATGTAACCAAAGTGAAAATTAAGTTTCTATATATTTCTCTTAAAAAAAAAAAAAAAAAGACTGGCCAGTGGCCAAGGATCATGGCTAATAAGCAAAGCCCACCACCCTTGCGATTGTACTTTCTCATGCTGTAAAAAGGGTAAAGGTAAAGGTACCCCTGCCCGTACGGGCCAGTCGTGTCCGACTCTAGGGTTGTGCGCCCGGGGGCCAGCGCTGTCCGGAGACACTTCCGGGTCACGTGGCCAGCGTGACGAAGCTGCTCTGGCGAGCCAGCGCAGCACACGGAAACGCCGTTTACCTTCCCACTATAAAGCGGTACATATTTATCTACTTGCACTTAGGGGTGCTTTCGAACTGCTAGGTGGGCAGGAGCTGGGACCGAAAGACGGGAGCTCACCCCGCTGCGGGGATTCGAACCGCCGACTATGCGATCAGCAAGCCCTAGAAGAAGAAGAAGAAGAGTTTGGATTTGATATCCCACCTTTCACTCCCCTTCAGGAGTCTCAAAGCGGCTAACAATCTCCTTTCCCTTCCTCCCCCACAACAAACACTCTGTGAGGTGAGTGGGGCTGAGAGACTTCAAAGAAGTGTGACTGGCCCAAGGTCACCCAGCAGCTGCATGTGGAGGAGCGGAGACGCGAACCCGGTTCCCCAGATTACGAGACTACCACTCTTAACCACTACACCACACTGGCACTGAGGTTTTACCCACAGCGCCACCCGCGTCCCATTTCTCATGCTGTAGTTTTACCAAAAGACCACAGTCCTTTCTCATGACATTATACATTCCTGCACACCATTAACTCCTTTAAGTCAGCCCCAAAAGTGTCTATAATTAGCCAAATAGTTTTGGGTTAATATAGAGGCCTTATATAAGGTCTGAGAGATAATCTGATGAAATGCCACACTTTTCTTGTGGTTGCAAGATATCTTCTGTGTATTGTTGTTGTTGTTATGTTATTTATTAGATTTCATCATAGGAGCTTGTCTTTCCCATACAGTGACTTTCCCATAAAGTTAACAAAGTAAGAAAGGCACCTTAAGAACCAGCTAATTTTAGTGGTTGTTGTCATAATCGTATTAACTTTCATAAGCAGGAGGCTGATTCAGAGGCACAAAATGCATATTTTTTTTTGGTAACATAGTCACAATGAGAGTTATGCAGGGAAAGCAGATGTGCTTAAATGTTTAACAGAAGTGTGTGACATAAAAATAACATATTGCAGAATTCGTGTTTTGCTAATACTCTTTTAAAATATGACTTTTAACAAGACAGTGTGCTAATTTGGATGTGTGTCAAATGGCCAACCTGCTTATATTTCAAAATTCTTACATTCCCCCAGCAGGCAAGGATATCCATCTAAGAGTTCTTTTCATAAGCATAGGTTCTAAGTGTCAGCAAAAATAAGCAACTGGACTTTTTCCCAGGTTTTCATCGCAGATCCGTCGATGCAGTTTATTCACCTTTTTTCACAGCACCTAGCACTGCAGAATGGATCGAATCATTTAACACACCTGCCACAGGAAAGCTGAGTCTGACTTCATCTTGCTAATGGAGGGCAATCCTGTGCATGTAACCAAATCATTTCCCCACAGATGGATTAACAATATGTCAGGCACTAGCTTCTTTTCACAGAGATCTGGAATTAAAGGGATTCTTCTTCTTAAAAAAACAAAACAAAACACACTATGCTTTCCCATTCTGTGTCAGCAACTTCTTTTGCTTGTGTAGTCATGATTAAAAGGAGAAAATAAAAACAGCACAATGAGACTGTAAATCTCAAAGAAACTGCAGATACTGCTGAGCCAACATACACTTCATCGAAACATGAATCTGTGGGGATTCAGATATGTAAAACATTTCTCAGAAAAGAAACCAGCAAGACTTCTGGCCAGTTTGACACTGACAAGGTTTATGAAAAGCACTTAACAAAACAGTGCTTGAGAGGATGGCAGCCCTTCTGCATGTAACAGACATTTAACGGTAGTTGACACAGATGCTGGTTGTCTCCTATGAAACGCTAAAAAGAAATTACAAAATAAAAACAATGTTTATTGAGGTTTTCAATTAATTCCTGACGAAACAGATAGTGTGAGAAAACAAGAACATAAACATGCACATAACCTGGAAGATAAATTAATATAACCATTTATTTTGTAGGTGGCAACATGGAAGAAAACAGATATCATTGGAGAGGAGTCCATTCACATGAAAGGTAAGTTCAGGTATTTATTCTGTCCCTTCACCAGGTATAGTTGCTTAGATAGCTTTTCTATCAAGGATATGTCCCATACTTTATTGTACCAACAATCCAGAGTAAGAACTTTTGAGCTTTTCAGTGTTGGGCTGTTAATATCCTAGCTACCATGAGAAGAAAACCAATTGGTTTCTTGTTAGCAAGCAACACTCAGTTTGTTCCCATATACACATTTAATAATGCCAATTCTGGTATTGCAGTTATTGCTGTTCTTGTTATTATTATTATTTATTTCTACAAAAATAGAATCCCAAAAATGTTTAACTTTTTTGCAGTCCCACCACATGCGAGAAAATGAACCCACCTCACCACAGACTGCTCAGCATTGAGCTGTGGATGTTTTGAACATATACAAAAATCTTAATGGTGTCAGGTACCATGTTTTGCGCTATTTATTAAGTTGAGGTTGCTCTAAACAGTTAACAATATCACAATATTTCAAATCAGAAACTGGAAGCTTCTTAGGAAGAGTAATGATGGACAAACATCGCCAAAATAAAGTGCTGCCCATTCCTGAACTTCCTGTTTGTGATCTGCACAGCACAGGAGACTGCAGATTGCACTCAAAGTTGTATTCTAAAATTTATTCATTCCAAGGAAGGGAGAGGTTTAATATGTCTAACCTGTAACCTGCATGAACTGATGGAAGTAACCTTTTCAAAGTTATAATGACTGGGGTTTTTTCTGGTAGACTATATTTCCTTCTTAGGCCCTGAAATGTGCTCTATGTCTTTTTAATTTTTTTAAGAATTTTTTTTATTAACCGACCAATCACATCAAATCAAACCAAATTACATAAATTCCAAATTACACAGCCGAATTTTAAATTTTTGTTGGGGGTACCCATATTTCAAATTCTGAAGGGGATCCAATCAACTTCTTGCTTCTTACTGCTGTTTTAATGTCCACAAATCTAACCTTATGATGTTCACAGTACTATCCAGTCCTTTCTTCTTGTTTTTCCACATCTCTTGTTGTTATTTTCATATATTTTTCCTTTCTCTTTGTGACCTCTGATAGTCTCCACAAGCTGGTTAGACAGTTTGTAATCCTGCGTGGATATTATTATTTTTTATCCAGTAGCCATATCCAGACGTTTTCCATGTAACATCACTTCCATACATCAAAACAGTCTTAGCGTCATTAATCTTCACCAATCTGCCTCCTTTCTCAAAACCTCTGAGGAGATTCACCAGGAATGCAGTCTGAAAACAAGTCCATTCCTTCTCTCGGCTATAAATCCTTTGGCAAGATGGCGACTCCAAATTAATTGCTGCGCCATTCCAAAAGCTCTTATTGCTTCTCGATCTCCATAAAGCATACTTTTGGTTAAAGTTTATCTCCACACAGACCTTAATCATCCTGCTTGGGTCAGTTCAACCGACGATTCTAATGAGGAGGGGTTCTTGTAAATCACATAGAAGGAAAGTAAAAAAAGGTCCGTCCCCCCCCATTCAGTCCCATTGTCAACATACCCAGCCTTTGGTGTATCTTCATCGTAAAATATTCCTGTTTCTCCAACCCATCATCTTCTTTCGCAGAGGTCACTTAAATTAGCAGACTTCACTCCCCTTCTTCACTTGAAATATGTGCATTTGCTTCTTTTGTAATTAATTATTCCAAATTGCTGCAGCTAGTGCGCGATCAGAGACAGCGTCCAGGAGAGCCGAGGTCCACATGGGGGCATTCTGCCTAGGGCCCTCACCCCCTTCTTTCGAATTAGGGGGTGATTTATGGGCACAGCAGGCAAGGGCAGTGTTCCCCATTTCCTTGGGGCAACAAGGGAGGCTGCCTACTCCCATAACAGCCTCTTAATTACCCCATGTGGGTTGGAGAGATGGTATTGTCGGCCATCTTCCAATGTGCCCCCTAGTGGCCCCCTTGAAATGTGCTCTATGTCAGCCTGTTGTATGAACTACTGAATTAAAGAGGGTGGTAATGCTGGGAAATTTCCCATAGTTTTGTGGATTGCCTTAATCAAAGCCTGCTCCTGTTGTGGATACCTGATGGAATATTTATATAAATTATTTATATAAATTATTTCAACACCGATAAAAGCCACTATTTTACCACTATTTTTGTTTCTTAACTCAGGCATAGGCAAACTCCGGCCCTCCAGATGTTTGGGACTACAGTTCCCATCATCCCTAGCTAACAGGACCTGTATGCTTGTCTTAACTGAATTAGGATGGATTCCCTGGAACATGTTTCTACCATAACTGTCATTATTTTTGAAGTTACTGCAGGATGGAGGTTCCCTTGACTTAGAATGGAACATTGGAAATGATTTTCTTTCAATGCTGGGAAGCAAAGGAAAAAATATATACTGTGTTGTGTGAATATCTATTAGGCAGAGGGCCTTCTCAGTAGTTGCGCCCGCCCTGTGGAATGCCCTCCCATCAGATGTCAAGGAAATAAACAACTATCTGACTTTTAGAAGGCAGCCTTGTTTAGGGAAGTTTTTAATGACTGATGTTTTGTCGCATTATTATTATTATTATTATTATTATTATTATTATTATTATTATTATCACCATCACCATTAATTCTGTTGGGAGCAGCCCAGAGTGGCTGGGGAAACCCACCCAGATGGGTGGGGTATAAATAAATTATTGGAAGTAGTAGTGTAGTAGTAGTATTGCTGGATGGAGCAATATCAATGATCAATATGAAAATAAAGATTTACAGTAAAAGTATTTTTTTCCAGTGTGAGGAACTTTCTGCTTTGCCATTTAAAATAATGTGGGTGATAGAAGCTTGGAGGGTGTATTTTCACAACGTATAAGACCTCTGATAGGGTTTTTTACTCAGAGGACACCTTTCCTCAAGGCCTAATTCACCCTCACATGTCTCACCCCCTCCTGCATATTCTTTGCAGCTCCCAACTTTTCATTGTGTAATGGTTCTGACAGTCTTATTGAACAACATCTTACTGCTGAATTCCGTAATAAAAAATAACAGCAACCCCTGCTAATGTAATTCTACAGAGGGCAGCATTCTTTTGCATACAAAATCTTGCCATTTGGGCAGTTTTCTAAAGCAAGAAAATTTTGGCCTCCAATCTCCCCTTAAAATATTACTGTATTTTTCGCCCTATAGGATGCACCGTCCCATAAGGTGCACCTAGTTTTTTGGGGGGGAAATAAAGGGGGGAATTATTTTTTCCCCAGGTGCGGGGTTGGGGCAGGGGAAGCCCGAGCTTCCCCTCACCCCAGCCCCTAGAACAGGGAGCTCTCTGCAAGCCGTGGGAGCCCAGCGCCAGCTCCCGCTGCTTGCTGAGAGGTCCGCGAAGCCTGGAGGTGCTGAGCTCAGCACGCGCAGGCTTCAGCATGCAGGCAACTCTCCGCAAGCAGGTGGGAGCCCAGCGCCAGGCTCCCGTGGCTTGCGGAGAGCTGCACGAAGCCTGGAGAGCGAGAGGGGTCGGTGTGCATCGACCCCTCTCGCTCTCCAGGCTTCAGTGAAAGCCTGCATTCGCCCCATAGGACGCACACACATTTCCCCTTCATTTTTGGAGGGGGAAAAGTGTGTCCTATAGGGCGAAAAATACGGTAATTTATGTACCTGGCACAATTCCCTCTGATTTCTAATATGGCTCTTTCTTTGATTGCAGGAGCTCAAGAGTTTTGGAAAAGAAAAAAAGATGGAGTAGGCCATCACACTTTCTTTAGTGGAAGAAAGAACATGCACTAGGGTTTGGATTAGGAATTATAGCATTATAAAATGTGAGCTTTCCCTTTAAAAGCTATTTCTCTCCAACCTGGTGTTGATGGGAGTTTTGGTCTGGATACAGTAGTGTTAATACTGCGGGTTAATAAACTGAGCTTGAATCCCAGAAAAATGGAGGTCTGGAGGGTGGGTGGTTCCTGTGTCCAAGAGATGGGTCAATTACTTGTTCTGGGTTTATTCCTTAACCAATCTCTGTCACTAAAGGCCCAAGTGACCTCTGTGGCCAGAAGTGCTTTTTAGTAATTCTGACTGGTACTCCAGCTGCAACAGTACCTGCACCACAGCAGTCTGACCACAGTGGAAACCTCATGACTTGATTACCGTAACAAGCTTTATGTGGGTCTGCCCTTGTATCTGGTCCAGAAGCTGCAGCAAGTGCCATAGAACTTCCCACATGACCATGGAGGGATCTCTGTATTTGATGTGTGTCATGGGGGGATTCTAAACTCTGATGAAGTAAAAATCAACCCTGGCGAAGTAATCAGCCAGCAGTTGGGCTCATTGATTCGGGGTGCATGCCCAACACCTCTGCCAAAGCCTACTTACATCTGTAATCAATAAAGATGTGGCCATTTCAATCCCAATACAGTCATACCTTGGGTTGCAGATGTGATCCGTGTTGGAGGCTCGTTCGCAACCCACAGCGTTCACAGTCTGAAGGACCGCGTCTGAGCATGCCCGTGATGCGATTCGGCACTTCTGCGCATGCATGTGAAGTCATTTTGTGTTTCTGCTCATGTACGAGTGCCGAAACCCGGAAGTAACCCGTTCTAGTACTTCCGGGTTCGGCGTGGTCTACAACCTGAAAACACGCAACCCGCAGCATTCGTAACTCGAGGTGTGACTGTTGTCATTTTTTATGCTTCCCACACCCCAGCCCCAGTGGCCTCAGGCTCACTCTGATGAACTAAATGGAAAGGAAATTGTTTTAAAGCTCCCAGAATGAAGGAGAAGTGGAAAAGCTGCCTGCATTCCCTCCCCATTCAGATTTCTCTGCCCATGTCAACGTCACATGTAGAAATGGGATGGGATAGACTAATGGGTGAACTCATACAAAAATAGCATAATCGGGGGGGGGGGGAATGATGGTTTTACTTATCCCTATCTTTATACAGGAATGGAGGATCATTTAAAAAACTCGTGTTAGGTGACGGTATCTCTTCAGCAAACCCTGGGCAACTGTGTGTGTGGTTTGAAGATAAGTGGTTTGAATGTGAATGGACCTTTCCAAGCTGACTGCCACTGTTTCTAGCAGTTTAGAACTTTGATTTCATATCTTGTTGGTGCAAAGGTAAGTTGACACAAGGCTTCCAATACCTCTAGCCTAGTAGCAATATAGAATGTCACATTAATTTCACTGGTGACAGATAAATGGTGGAATAATAATAATGTAAAGTTGACAATTAACATTTATAACCTTGGGTGTTTTGTTTACATACGTTATGTTCAAAAATATTATCTTTCTAAACAGGAGTTACACTTTCATACTATGTATATGTTCTTGAGGACATATCATTACACTGGATGACAGAGAAACCTGGGCTGAAATGACTGAGTGTAAATGAAGATTAAAGTTGCAATTAGTTTCTAATCACCATCGGTATATAAATATCTGCTCAAGCAGATCATTGTTCTTGTTATTCTTACATGCATCGGGTGGCAATCCTTAATTTGTCACCATTTTCCATCCTGAAATGAACCTGATAAAAAGATCAAAGAAAAACTGCATTCCTCTTACCAGCTATGAAATTTTGTTTGCTGCTCTGTTTACAGTATCATTATGCATTTGCATTGGATTATTAACACTTTTGTGGTTCGAAAGTAAACCAGCTGAACAAGGTAAGGAGGTAGGATTCAACCTTGAGTTCTGAAGTCAACTGCTCGTGTTACTTTAATTATTTGTCATGTTTGATGCTAGGCAGATGTACTGCTGCTTTGAAAAAGAATCATTATACATAACAGTAGTGAACCCTTAGACCATAATTTAAATACTAAAGCATATGTTCACTGAGTTAATGACAGAATAGAACAGGGTGACTTTAAAGTTGATATGAAAGTTGCTTTTGTACTTAGCCTTTTGTGTGAATTCCTTTAATTTACAATTTTGAGAATTGATTGTATGAGCTATAGGGCACTTGCTTAAATCAATTCAATACTTTGAGTCCCAGTCTCATGTTACATTTGGAGATCATGTTAAATTTGCCACAGAACTGTCACCAGAAGTTATATTTTCATGGGAGATTGATCACTGTCGTCATCATCATCACCATCATTTACTTGTATGCCACCTTTGAAAATAAACCATGCTTAGGGCAACTCACAACATCAAAAAGATAACATAGTTCACTAACGGTGTCATGCCCAACCACATGATGTCAGTCTCTTTGCATCTGCTAGTGACAACCAGGAACATGAAGCAGAGGCATTGCTCTATGAACAAATTAAGCTGCATTTAAAGGGACAACACAAGGAACATTGGATTTATTTAAGAGATTGCTTTTCAAACCTTGCTGTTTTTCAGAACTGGAAAAAAAATAAAAAATCTTAGGCTGGATTAAATAATTTAAATATTTAATGTGCTATTTTTAGATCTCAAATGACTGAAATGAACTTTATTTTATAAGATTACCAATCTGAAAGATCAAAATGACTGTAGGAAGGTATTCTCTACATTCACCAAAGCAATACATGAGTTCTGACAGAAAAGGTCAGACATATCTGTGTCAAATCAAAGCAGCCTCTTTCAAAGTGGTACATCAGAGAATTGTATCTATTTCATGCCCAGAGGAAATAGCATTAATCCTTAGTTCTTATAATACCCTGAAAGTATTCAATTTCCTCAGCATGATTTCCTGTATGGGATAAAATTGGCTGCTTAGCCATTGTCCCTTCCTTAGACAGAAGTGACACAACTTCCATATCTGATGCCAACCACCGTGTGTGTGTGTGTGTGTGTGTGTGTGTGTGTGTGTTGCTACAGGAAATTTCCGACATTCCTGTGCAGTAGAAGTGTAACTATATAAAAGAAAGCATTATGTCCAGGCTGCGGTTGCAGAGGTAGATTTAAGGGAGTTTGACTGCAGTGGTAGCTGAACCTCAGCAGAGCCACAGGGGACACTGCAACTATTATTTCGAACAGAATGTGACATGTGAAGGGTGTAGAATTTTGGCATTGCCCAAAAGCTGCCGAAATTTGAGATCCCAAGGTCTGCCACTGCAAGGTTGGGTATTTACACCAAGCCCATTGTCAGAGATATACTTCAAAATTGTGAGGAAACTTATAAGCATAACATAAGGTTTGTCACTCATTCCTCCTTGATGTTGTGGTTCCATTTTGGAATTCACAGAAAGTGCAAAGGACAGCTCTAAATAAAATGAGAAGTGTATCCTTGCTGATATATATCTCCTTTAATTATATCAGATGTGAGCAGAACTACAGCCCAGGGCAAATTCACCATACTGTCAGGAGCATCTTTCAGTCCGGCTTTGCAAGATAAATCATCAACAGCCTTTAAAGCTCTTGCCTTTGATGTTCAGCAAATGGTAAGTATCAACCAATACATTCTTTACCAAATTGCAATTGATTAGCTTTCACAGGTTCCTCTATATTGTCTTTCAGTTTTAAATCTATCCAAGGTCTCTGCCATTTACATGCAGATAGTAGTGGGAGACATCCAGTTGTGGTAGCCATTTGTGGAAATGAAATTTACCCTTCATCCTCTCCCTCCTGCAGCCTACCTCTGATCTGCTTCAGAGAGTTTGGGACCCTCCAGAGAAGATTCATGGTTGAGGCTTGCAGGAAGGAGAGAAAAAGAAACTTAATTGGAATCGACTGATGTGATGTTTATTATCTAATGATGTACATGAACATGGTATTATGTGGCTGTTTTCTATCATTAAAGTAGCCACCATGGGCTTGTAGGGAGGGAACTGATGCTATGGTCTGGACAAAAACACCCCTATACCCTGAAAGATGCTATTTAGCACAGAAGGAAAACTGCCATTGGCATCAATATCTGAATGTCTTCCAATGCCAAATAGTGGTGATGTTCAGCAGTGTGTCCACTGGAAATCTCATGCCCAGGAATCAAATGCAGCCCTCCGGGTCTCCCTGTCTATCCCATAGGATTCTCCCCATGCCACACCTCTCCCTGGTGCTGTAACTTCCTTGAGTGTTTTTACACTTTTTCTTCATTTAATCCAGATTTACCCTTTCTGTGGAAAATTTGATTTAAATAAAAACCCTGTTCCCAATGACCCATTTATGATAACTGATTGATCCAATTACAATATTAACTCTGTGTCTAGAAGCCTCCATGCTTACACATGTGCAATTGTCGAGCACCAGGAGTTCGGAAAAAATTGAAGCTTGATGCCTAGTCAAGAACAATATTCTTACCTGGTCCTATACAGCTTTGTTGGACTTGTGGATCTTATTCTCAGTCTTTCTCTCTCTCTCTCTATCTCCACCCACAGAACCTTCCAGAGTTGGTTTTTTTGGGTTTTTTTTACAGAGCTATACCTCACTTGAAAGTTCATAAATTTGCATATAGGCACTGACTGAAATATTTTGTCATAATTGCCTGTCATCCTTCCCCCTCTAGATAGCTGAAACATTTTATGTCATCCTTTTCTATCTAGGTGGATGATATATTCCAGTCAAGTGAACTTCAAAATGACTACAAGGACTGTAAAATATTGCAATTCAGGTGAGGTGTATTTTTTTTCCCCAAAAAAGAGGGGGGGGTTGCAGTTTTATGTACATTAAATACTGCTAAAATCATACAGATTGAAATATATGCAAATGTGTGCAGGAATGGAGGCTAAATTATTTTGATAATAATACAGCATATTATATTCCTCTTCATGCTTCTCTTTAGCCCACTAAAGACGATGTGGTATCAAACATTTGAGATGGGGTAGCAGAAACAAGCATCCTAGCTCCACCCTGCCTCATTTTTGTAAATCTCAACTTGTGGAAGTTCTTGTGTGAAGCAAGCAGTCTCCTGTATCCATGGAACCCTACCCACACATCACAATGTGGTTTACAATCCTGAGTTTTCACATGATTCCATAAGGCACATGGAACCTTACAGATACAGGATTCTGCCCATATCATACAAATACCTTCCACAAGGTGAGGGTGACAGGAATGGTGATGTGGGGAGGAGCATGCTAGCTCTCCCAACACCTTCCAAATTTAGCAATGGGTCCTAAGACCTGGATTTGTTCATTTAGTTTCTTTCATGACTTGTATAATAGCACTTCTAGCAAGGCCTAGGGAACTGTGCTGCTATAGAACGTCTGTTGCTTATTTCTTCTGAGAGTTTCTTTGATTTTTCTTTGATTTTTGTTACTCTGTGCATTTCCTCATAGCATATCTGACTGCCATTCTAATCAGTTCTCCAGCAGATCTGTCAAGAAATAAGACACATTTTCCCTTTGCTAAATACAGCAGCTGGCTGGTGCCTTTGACAATGTTAATGAAGCACAGAATCACCATTCCCAAGTTTAATAACGTTTGCTGTCAAGTTATACTCAAATTAAGTAAAACCAGAACCTTTTGGCTTGCAATCTGAGAAATAAAATGAAACCAAATACAACATAAATGTTTTTAGTAACCAAAGCAGTATCAATTAAGATCTTTTGAATGTTTAACCCCATTGTAATTCAGATTGTCAATGAAGCTTTAGGCTGCATGAACACTTCCACGTATCGATTACATTTGATAAAGTGCCAACATGTATGCTCAAGCATACACAGGCAATGATTGCTCAACTCAACACTGAAAAAGGATCCCTAATCAGCACATCCTGAATGCTGATGAATCACTCTCCACTTGACCTATAAGCCTTGGCTTTCTCTGGGAGGTGGGGTTCAGTTTACCCACCCACTGTTTTCTTTTTCTCTGCCCCTCTGCCAAGGGTACCAGGACATGCTGGATAAAATGTAAAAATGTTGGCTTGAATCCTATGAAGCACCAAGTAACCTTCCCAATAGCACAAGGGTTTCTGCTTCTGCAATGGGACTCCCCCCCCCCTTCCCCCTGACCGCACATCTCTAAATCTGTTCTGGGATTTCCTCCAACCCTCTAGAGTAGCTTTGGAGAAGGTGCAGGGTACCTGATGGAGGAGGAGAGAAGGGAAAGTCCTATTGTTCAGGCAAAAATCCTTGCACTCACAGGATAGCTACTATGTGCTGTATTAGATACAAGCCATAAAAGATTGTGCCTTAGAATCACAGTAAATATACGGTACAAGCAGCAAGCACATCAACACCACAGAGAAGGTGGAATTGGTTAAAACAGTGGTTCTCAAATTGTGTGGTGGAGAGGATGGCAAGTGTGGTCGGAAGATTCAAGAACAATCAGTTTTATATTCTGAGAATGATTCATGTTCTTATGTAGCTGCATTGTTTTACACTTTCTAGATGTGCCACAATCATATTACAAAGCAGCTGTGTTCTGTGTTATAACTCAAGCACCGTTAGCAGTTGCTTCTTATCAATAAAAGAATGCTGTGTGGCACAAGAAAAAAAATTATTCTGAAAGTGTGGCCCAGAGAAAAAAGTCAGAGAACCACTGAACTAAAAGCATCACTTCACCACACTGCTCCAAAAGCCTGAGCAAAAATAGTGTATCTTCACCTGCTTATGAAAGCTGGTGCAAGGTGCAACTGGAGAAATGCATTTCACAACTTAGAGGCTACTGCCAAGAAGCGCTACCTATAGGCTTCATTTAGTGATGGTTCTGTGAATAGGTCCTCCACAACCCCACAACCTTACACCTGGGCAGTGCAATAAAGGATGAGGCACAACTTCAGAAATTCAAGGCCTAAACTTACCAGCATAGCCCTTACTTCTAGAACACAAGAGCATGCATTGTTTGCATGCTGACCAACTTCAATTGTTACTTTGATACAAAGAGTGTATCCTTGTGCAGCTTTCCTAAGAAAAGTGTTTGCCCTATCCTTCAGGGCAATCCGATTTCTTGTTTCATCCCTGGAAATCAGATGAGTCACAAAGATAGCATCAAAAGCTTTTGTTTACTCAGCATGGCCTAGAGGTTGTTAGAATCATTTAAGAAATTAAAGGGAAGAATCTTTCACTACATTGCCACAGCCTCTCTTTGCTCCATGATAGGATTAATCACCTCTTACCCCAAAGCACAGCTGTATCAGTGACAGTCTGCTGGCAGGAATTCTTTGAAATAAGAAAGGTCACTGCTGATTTTTAACCACGAGAAAACTTTCTTCACTTCAGTAAGCATTATTATAGAGTCACACATCATCGCCAGTCCAGATATTGCTACAAGTAGAGACATCTATATTGAGAGTAAAGAAAATGAAGGAAACCAAGCAGAAACTTCCACTGGGTAAACTAATGTCAAAAATCCCAATACTCAGATTAAACGGCAAAGGATGGAAGCATTTTAGGTCATGTTCACTCTCCCCGCTTATGAAGGGTATATTCTAAAATATGCCACTAGATTCTTTTTAATTTGTTTAGCCTGATTGAATGCACACACACTTATTCACCAGATTCATTTACAGGCCTCTTTTCACCCTTCCCTCCCCCCCTTTTGCTTTCAGAGTTCAACACCCATGTATTTTGCAGTCTCTTACAAAAAGATATTTTTCAAGATCTCCTCTCCCTTATTTCAGATCTTGCATTTTCATTATAGCACTATATAAACAAGGATTATATGTCGTTTTGGTGTGGTGACATTTTAAGGGGGGGGACGATGACTTTTTTTTACTATTTCCTGATCTGGAGTTTGAAATCTGCACCATTTCTGGCCCACTGCCTAAACTTCCATGATCCCCCTTGGTCATCAAAGCAGTGAGAAAAACAGTAGACAATAAAATTATCAAAGTATCAATGAAATAAACAGTTTTCATATATTTAAAAAAATATATGTATTACATTTGAATTTATCTAAACAAAAAAGCTTTTCGCAGACTTTAATTTTGTTTTGTTGTTGTTCTTTGGCAGAAATGGCAGCATTATGGTACTATTCAACCTTTCCTTTCTACAATGGGTGCCTGGTGTAACTATAAAGAAAGAACTTGCATTGGGCATTGAAAGAAATAAAAGTGATCTTCTGCAGACTCTCAGCATTGATGTGAACAGCATAGAAATAACAGGTAATCATTATTTCCTTTTGAAACATTGCATTGTGCTATTATTTCAACTACCATCCATTCATGCCTGATTCAACAGTGGCATCTTCTCGAAAGTACCCCTGCTTCTGCCAACAAGTCTTTATGTGTCGATAAAAGTCAGCAGCACTCCTCATCCTAAAGTATTTACCTACAACAGCCACAACAAGGCTGACTTAAAACAAAGAAATGACTGAATTTGTGAGGTGCAGTAAGATGAGTCAGAAGTGGAATTCAGGCACTGTGTACATTGAAGATGTGAGAGAGGATGGGAAAGTTTCCAAATGGGGTGAATATCCACAATATAATATAATAGGGACATTTGGTGTCCCAATTTATTTGCTTTCCCACCCCAAATTAACAACCCCCAAATCCATCTCCATAGTGACAAGACTAGAAAACTGTTCAGTATTTGGCATTTGTTATTTGGCACTCAACATCTGGTATTCTGCCTTCAGTAGTATTTAATAGTTTGCATCTAATAATGTAAAAAAAAAAAAAATTAGTAAAGGATATTACTATACAATATCAATTGTGGACCCACTTGCAGAGCCCCCAACTTTGAAGGGTGAAGCGAATAGCAATGGTATGATGGAGCAAACTTGACAAGACAACAGTCTGGAATTAAAAATTGGCCACAACTTTATTGATCACAGATATAGGTTAGGTTTTGACTCAGGCATTGGGTGTATATCTATTATCTTTTTTTTTCATGCATAATTTTTATTGGTTTACATAAATCAAAATACAAAACAAACTATAATATTCCACTTAATGTGGAATATCTATTATCAGCCACCTGATGGGAGGGATGAAGCTTAAGCATGGTCGTGCCTGCGATTTGGACCACGACAAGATGCAGGTCCACTGATGGGCCCATCCTTGACTGCTGCTGGAAGCTCTATGGCCCATTTACCCACACTTAGGGCAGAGACTTGCACTTAGCCCCCTCTAATGGAGTGCCCTGAAAGTACACCTGCTTTGCATTGGGATGACTGAGATGAGTGAAATACGTGCAGAAGGCCTTTATCCTGCCATCCAAAACAGCTGACCAGGGGAGGACCCAGTGGCTAGCCGCACCAAAAGGAATTTTGCATCCCAGGCATGGGGAGAGCACGAGACAGGCCACAAGTGCTGCCCACCCCTCAGCAGCCATTCCTTCTAAGTTTGGCACATAGTAAAACTATCATTTGAAAATAGCTTGCACTTGAGAGGTTATATTCTGTGTAAATATTTCATACCTAGTGTGTTTTAGATTCAGAAATTGAAGTCCAAACTGGAATTGTTATGGAAACCACTAATTGAAAATGCAGCTGTTCGTTGCACAGTCATCTAATTAGCATCAGCCTTACTGGCTAGACCTTATGTTTAATTGGTAGGGGTGACTCAGGGTAAAATCAGGGCAAATTCTCGCATTCCCAAGTTGGGCCGTGCAATTAACAAGGCATGTTAAATTGGAGCAGGGAGTCTCCAACCCAACTTTTCTCCTTGTTCTTTTCCAAAAAAATAATGGCACTTTATTCTTTTGTTTTTCCTTTCCTTTTCTGAAATAATATTCAGTTTTGTTTTGGCTTTGCAGATTCAGGATTGTTTAGCACAAACAGTCCACTGACAACATCAGGTTAGTAAATACAAGTAGAAATCATATAGCATTTTCTGAGAAATGAAACCAAGCTGATTGGACAAACAACTAGAGCTTGAGAGGGGATAAGATGTAGAAAAAAAGGAATTGGGTAGAGAGGTGGGGGATCTCTCATTCTGAAATCACAGCAAATTATTTTTCAAAGCGGCTCTAGTAACAGTACTTTAGGGTAGGGGTATTGAAATAAAGAAACATAGTCCTTTATGAGAGTGGCCATTCTCTTCCAGTCTTAGCTGTGAGACCAGTGTGTAAGTGGCTGAATTAGATTGTTGGAGTGATTTTCTTATTTCCTACTTGTTATTTTTTCCTAATGGATGATTAGGAAAAAAAATTCTCTCTCTCTCATATACTATATTTGCATTAGTCCATCATCAGACTCTTTTCATTGGCTGTTTCCCAAGGCTCTAAAGGCCGGGACATAGAAAGGAGGAAGGGGCAGGAAGGAAAAGGCACGCTCATGTCTGTAATAAATGACTTTGAGTGGTTAAGGGAAGGTATTGCTGAGGCAAGGAAGGGGAGAAGAGTTTCTCTCTGTGTGAAAGTTTCTCCACTGAGAGGGGAAAAATAGTAGTTTTAAACAATGAAAGAAATTTTGAGTAAAGCAAAGGCGAAGAGACACTGAGGGAAATGGAGATTTTAAACAATGACTGAGGTTTGAATAAAGCAGGGATAGAGAGACACTGAGGATTTAGTTTATAAAACAACAACATTCAGTTTTAACAAGAATAAATAGCAGAGATGGGTCCAACACAGAAGCTAACACCAAAAAGCAAGTGAATGAAAACAAACATAATTTCAATTCATTTAGTTAATATGTTCTAAAGGTTATATCAGCCTAATTAAAAGGAAAATCTGTGAAAAATAATTGATGATCTCCAATGGCTAAACAATATACTCCCACACTTTCCAATATCATTCTGACATGTTGTATTATTATTATTATTATTATTATTATTATTATTATTATTATTATTCTCCAGCCACTCTGGGCAACTCTCAACAAATTCTTAAATACACAACGAAGCACAAAACATTAAAAAACTTCCATATACAGGGCTGCATTCAGATGCCTTCTAAAAGTTAAATAGTTGTTTATTTCCTTGACATCTGATGGGAGGGCATTCCACAGGGTGAATTCCACTACTGAGAAGGTCCTCTGCCTGGTTCAACATCAGGTTAGTAAATACAAAGCATATAATCTAATATTAAAAGAAATCTAGACAAAGTCATTGATGAAGTGCAACAACCAAAGTAATATACCGCTCACATCATTTTCTTCATTGTTGCATAAGGCTACAATACTGTGCTCATTTACTTGGGAGTAAGTCTCATTGAATTCAGTGGGGATTACTGCATAGGATTGTACTATCAAGCTTATAATATGAATGGAAGGAACATTTGCTTTATAAATAATTTTCTGTACCCTCTCCCAATTTTCTTTGTTTTTTGCTTTGAAGACTTCAGAACATTTGGTACAAGTCCTTTGACAACATCAGGTTAGTAGACAGAAAATGGCAAGATATAGTGTTTTTTGTATCAAAGATTCCAGGTATTTTTGTAATCAAGTAAATCATGTGCTTTTCCACCCACAAGATCCACACTGAGACTGTGCAGATAAGGCTTTAAAAGGTTGTGTTCAAATTATGAGCAGCACTTTCTGCCACATTACACTAATATACATCTATTTCAGTAACCAGTGTCTGTACCAATTAGTGGATATTAGGAACAAGTAAGGAACATTTGTGCTTAAAAAGGTTGATGATTGGATATGCTTGTTATTCTGAGTTGGAAAGAGAATCAGTAATGGAAGAAAGCACATTTTCTTTCCCCAGTAGATGGCATTGTGGTTTAGTTTTCTGAAGTTTAATTCCAAAAGGACTTAAACTTGTCCTTTATAAGCACAGTTTCTAACGTCAATAAAACTCTTTGAGTTCTTTGAGTTTTTGCAGACTACTACTGATTATTTTCACAGGATTTATTATGCCTTTACTTGAAGTATCTCAGAACTTATAATCAGTCTCTGACACTGGTAATATTGGGCTCACAGAATAGTATGAAGACACAAAGTTCTCTTAAGTGGATGGAGGGCTTGTAACTCGGAGGTAAAACTGATGCAGTTCCAGGTTCAATCCTTCACAGCTAAACATTTTAACCTCCTGATTGCTGCAGAACCAAACTGCTGTTAAAGGGACAGTTAGCAATCTTATTGGAAAGACTAGAGTAGCACATCTGGGAGAAGAATGCATGTCTGTCTTTTGCTCCAGGTTTGTACACTGTAAAGTTTGCACTGGAAGTATAGAGAACACTGTCAATACTGTATTTTGGATTGGGCATCCCAGACCACCCTTGCTATATTTATTTACTTATTTTAAAGCTTGATATGTAACTTAATATTTCAAAAATCTCTAATTGGTGCACAATCTAAACAACAAACTGTGTATGATCAAAGCAACTTTCTGAATAATGCCATCTTCCTTTTAAAAACTTATTTTAGTGAAATGCTTACCTCTTGATGAGCTTTGTGCTGATGGTGTAAGCTGCATAAGAAGAGAATCATTTTGTGATGGAATACCAAACTGTCCAGATGGTTCTGATGAAAATGAAAAAACATGTGGTAAGAATTTGAGTTCCTTCAATTAACCTCTGACCCTTTACAGAATCTCTCAACATCATGCAGTGTTGTGTGGAAGGTAATACAATATGTGGAAGGTAATACAATATTATTTCTTTAACCCACCAGGGGAAAGAAATTCTTGCAACTTGAGTTACCAGTTTTTTAAATAAAAGAATAATGATAAAGAAATTATAGGTGAAATACTACAGAAAGGCAATATTCTGACTACAAAAAGATTTATGCAATTAACCATGAATAGCTGTTTTATGCTATCTAAAAGGCTGAGATACAGTGTTGCTTTGAAACAAAGATCCAGCTTTCACTGCTCTAAATTCATATTGCATTCATATCCTCAGTCTGGTCTGGTTCCTTTCAGACAGAGGCTACAATAGAAAGAAATAGAAGTGAAAAGCCAAGCCTTGTATGTAAGATGAGATGGTCTCCCATGGAAGGCATCTTGGAGGCTATATGATAGCGTGTGGATCCACAGGAGGAAAAGGAGGTGTCCAGCTGATGCCTCCATTTTACAAGCATGGAGGCCTCTGCTGCCCTTGCCACCCCACCATTGGTATTCTAGTTGTAGTATTGGCACAGATGAGGTGTTTTGGGTGGCAGATCGGGGATGGTTTTGGATCTGGCAGCTCCCAACCTTTCTGTTCCCTTGGTGCCTCTCCAGAATGAAAGGGAAGTTTGGATCTGGCATACTTCTTGTCTCAAAACCCTAACACACCAAGTCAAAAGGTGAAGCCCAATTCAGTCACTACTGTGTGTGTTTTTCTGCTTTCATGTTGATTTTTTAGGGAAACATTAAGAAATATAATTGCTTGTCTGTAGTCTGTTCTACCTTATAAGTCTACCACCTCTTTCCCAGACCATTCTTAAGGTAAAGGCCCATTGGTCAATGGTAGAGCATCTGCCTTGCATATAAAAGGTCTCAAGTTCAATCCCTGGCATCTCCAGGTAAGGCTGGGAAAACATTTTTCCAGAAATCCTGGAGAGCCACTGTCAGTCAGTGTAGCCAGTTCTGAACTAGATTGTCCTACTCAGTATTAGCCAGCTTCTTATGTTCCCAGTCTATGGTGGATAGTTGGGTTGTTTTCTTGAAATTGTATGATGACTGTTTGTGTTGAGATTTCAATATCAGGAGGCCAACAACAGATAAGGTGGGGAAATAAATTACATTCCAGCAGTTGGGACTTTAAGCACCAAACTAGTTAAGACATGGGAGACACATAAACAGTCTAGTGGTGGTGGTTATTAGTTATTACTTGAATACAACCAGGGAAGGGCTAGAAATTTGAATGGGAGAGTGGTAGAAAGATGCTTGACTGTTTCACTGCAGATGATTTTCTCAGTCAAAATCCCTCCTCCCACAACTGCTTTTCTGTTGTAAAATGATAGAGGGTCTCTTTTCCCCTTCTGGAAAAAAAGCAGTTGAGATCAGGGTTTTTTAAACAAGCAAACCAACAAGAGTGGTCCAGTTGGACAGGGAATTACTGCTGCTACTATTACTACTATTTGTAGCAGTATTTCTATCTGATTTTTCAATCTTTGCACCTAACGCAGCTGGTTAAGCACACCTTCACCTTCTGCCACTACAACTCCTCTGAGCATATTCACATAACCCAGAGCTATAGTTTGCTTACACAAACAAAGGTTATGAGATTGTTCACTTATGTCCACAACTCATATTGATGCCCCTGAGAGCGAAACTTTACAGGAAGTGCCTTAAGGAAGTATTCTAGTTACATGCGATCAAATATTATTCCCCAGTTCCAATGTCATGTTTCTCTGTGGGTGCTTATGCTCAATATTTATATTTGTTTTGTTCTTTCAAATTTCAGGTTTCTGCTGTTGACAATATAGCAAGAGCATTGGTGTTAATATTAAGATGTTAAGAAGCTAGCATGTTCACAAGCTGCTCATTTAATCCATTTCTTTTCCTGACATTTAAAACAAAACTTCACAAACCATCAAGGGAGTAACTATGAATACAGTCTCTTTCCTAGTATGTCAACAATGTAGATGCAAGATTAATATATCACAGCCTCAAGTGTAGGAACATTGAAAGATGTTAAGCCAATACACAAGGATTTTTTTCTTCTTTCTATTTCCTACCTATAGAATTCAGCTTTCAGCTTAGTGGGAGTCTGTGAAAAATCCATATGCATAGAATTGAAAAATTAAGCTTAGCTCTATATCCCCGTGGTATGCTTAGCATGTATGCAGTTCAGTGATAAACCTCTGAGCTTTCTAGTTCAATAAACCCAATAGCTCTGAGTGAGCTACTGCCAGTCAGAGACGTTATTGGACTATTGCTATTACTCAGTGTACATAAGCTTTCGATGGCTTCTTTTTATTTGTTGAAATGACACATCACAATACATATACAGTATGGTCCCATCTTATGTGGGGATTTGGTTCAAAGGGTTCTGCTTATACTTGAAAATTACCTATAATCAAACACTTGGAGCCACCCTGCAGCTAGAGGGTGAGGGGGGCGGGGGGAGAGAGAATCCTCAGTACTGCCAAATCCTGTGTGCTGAGTGGGCCCTGCCCTGCAAGCAAGACAGAAAGTTTAAAAGCTTGGGGGGCATTTGGTCCACTTGGGGATACCTGGTGCATAAGGAGCATTTAAGCTCTCTGCCCATTCAGCATGCTGGATCTGGAAGGCAAGAGATGCTTTCAGAAGATCTCATGGGAGCTCAAATGACCCAGCGAGATTTTTCAAGAACATCTTGCAAGCTGAATGGGCTTGGGTGCCCTGCAAACCAGGCAAATAGCTTAAAAGCTATTTTTGTGTCTGATCTGCTTGGTTTAACTGGCATGAAAAGAGCTTTTAAAGCTCACTGCCTTGTTTGCCAGGCAAGGCCATCTCAGCACTCTGGCTCTGGAAGCCTAAGAACGTTCACATACTGGAACTCAGATTGCCCCTCAAGATCTCACGAGAGCATCCTAGAACTGGGAGTCAGAGTGGGCCTTGCCCCCTAAGCTGGGTTACCTGATGTGAAAATAGCTTTTAAGGTCATTCTGCAGCAGGTAACCCCAAGAGAATTTCAACCAGCCTGCCTTCAGCCACAGATGGTTGAAATGGCACAAGTTAAATGTGCATAAGATGCTAACATACTACATGGCCAAAGTGTTTGTTTCAGCTCATTGCTTCCCTAAAGAAACCAGCATGGTGCAGCAGTTAGAGTATTCAATTAGGACCTGGGAGAGCAGAATTAAAAGTCATACTTACCTGTGAAGTCCAGTGGGTGACCTTGTGCCACACACTATCTCTCAACCTAAACTACTTTGCAGGATTGTTGTGATGACAAAATGAATAGAGAGAAAAGTGGGTATATTACCTTTGGATACATGGAGCAAAGGTGGTATATAAATGTGGTGATGATAATAATAAAAGTAGATAAAACCTGCCCTCCACAAAATTTAGGAGAATAGGTTTCTGTTGGGATAACAGTGTGACATTTTGACCATTATTTTTATGGTTTTATAGCTGGAAGTGAGGAAGAGTTCTGCCAGGCTTTAGTTCTTCTAGCAGAGTTAGCAGAAAGACCATCAAGAGGTGAACCAAGCCACTTACACTGTCAGAATGCAGGCCAAGTTTTCCAGGTCTGTGATTTTTCACTTGGTTCCCATTACCAAAGGGGCATTACCTCTTCCATAATAGCTGCCTGTGAAGTTTGGAAAAATTTACAACAGGATTTATAGTCATTTTATAACTACTCTTGTCCACAAAAGAACCTATGTCCAACACCATCCGGTCCCCATTAAAATTCCCTTTAGTGCTACTGAGTTCAGCATATGCTAGAGGTATAAAGCCACAGCACAGGAAGGGTGTAATTCTAACAGTTTCTTCCTGATGCTGTCAGAGTTCAGTGAAATCAATTAGCTTCTCAGCTGAAATGCAGACAACAGGTGACATTGCAACCCTCTGTCCCCTAGTTTTAATGATAAAATCGCCATGAAATGAAGTGACTCCACCATTGTCCCCATTCCTTAATTCAGCTTTAGAAAGTGAGAACCATGTCCTATACTGAAATTCAGGTAGTAATCATAGTAGAAGTAGTCATGGTACTAAAAGATTTTTTTGTTAAAAGAGGACAGAGATATATGGGAAATCTAAAGTGTTTTGGTTTTTTTATTAAGTTGTTACTTTATTTAAAAGAAGTGGTGGATTGTATGACTGTAAGACAGAGATGTCAGCTAAGTCTAAACACAACAAATTTGAACAGCTATATACTGTTTATAGCAATCACCCTCTGCAGGCATTATTAAACAGTGAACGTAGACACAAAATCAGGGTTGTAAAATGTGGGGGGGGAGCCCCCATGGATACCAAAGAGTGTCAGCTTCAAATTGTCATCTTCCATGAAGGCTATGAAAACAGTGAGGGGCAAAATGACTAATGCTAGCACACTCATCCCCAATGCCTTCCCTTGCATGTTTACTATCACCATTTACTAATGCCTGAAGAGGGCTAATATTGTATCTGAAACTACCTGTCAACAAAATATCTTGGTTAGCATGGATTGGCTGTGAAGACATGGACACCCTTCCTCATTATCCTAAGGACAAATTCAAGAAAATGTGCTTGGATTGCTGTAATGAGTCAGCAAAGAAGCAAAAACAAAATATGCTCTGAGCATTTGAACTCATTTGGCCAGAGATTGGTCTCCCTTGGGGGAGAAAAGTGACCAGATTTGTATTTCTTCACATTCACAACACAAGGATTTACCTCATGGGCACAAGGCTAGCACGAGGATTTTTGCTGTCTGAGGCAAAAGACAAGATGGCACTCTCCCCCATTCTATTAGATTAGTTGAATCTAAGGCGCCATCTGCACAATACATTCAAAGCATTATCAAATGCTTTAAACAGTCATGGCTTTCCCCAAGGAAGCCTGGGAAGTGTAATTTGTTAAGGGTACTGAGAGCTTTTATTTAGGAGACCCCATGCCCCTCACTCAGAGTGCTTTGCCAGCCAGTTACACTTCCCAGGGAACTCTGGGCATTGTGGCACCTTGAACAATGTACAGTTTCCAGGGTTCTTTGAGGAAAGCTATGACTGTGTAAAGTGGTATGATATGGCTTTAAATGTATAGTGCAGATGGGGTCATCAACAGTAGTGATGGAATAGCATCTCCTACTGAATTTGAGGATAGAAAGCTAGAGCAGAGCAAGTGGCACAAAAACAGCTCTCTCGAATACCACCCCACTTCCCACCATCTGCTGTCTGACGTGATTCTGTGACTAATGGTATGGCTGGCCCTTCATAAGAATGAGCTCCATGTCTCTAGTATACCAAGTTCTATCTAACCAGACCTTGCAATGGTGCCAGTGATAGTTAAGGCATATCCAGAAAGGAGGCTCTAACTGCAGCAGTGGATGAATTACTATCGCTGTCTTAGAATAATGGTTGCAGCTGATTTGTGAGGTAATTTTTCCTGCTCCAGAAATCAATTTAATGTATAAGGGGGAGCCCTGGAAACAAGAAACCTAGCCCCTTCAAGACAGTAAAAATAAAATGAGGAATACCAAATCTATATTCTGTCTGCTAATATAACCAAATTTATCTCAAACTGTGAAGCTTTTCCTCTTCCCATAATGTGTTACTGAGACAATATAGTTGGAAAACAAAGTACAATTGTTCTTTATAATCAAGGACTGGAGCAATCTCTTTCTGAGACTGAATTTCTTGAAAAGATAATTATTATTTATTTACAGCTACATCCTGTGATGGAAAATTTATTTTGACTGGCTCCACTGGATCTTTCCACTCTATTCATTATCCAGAGCCTTATATTTCAAACCTTGCTTGCCAATGGATTATACAGTAAGTCACTTGACAACATTCTATCAACTAGACTGTATTTGCAGATAAAATGCAAACACTTTTTTCTCAACAATGTTTTTTATACACTCTAGTTAATGCGGGGCATAATATGAAGCAATAAGTTATTTACATACATATGTTATATAATTTTATTTGGATGCCAACTTTCCATAGTACAAACCATGCTCAAGGCGACTTGCAACATAAAAAAATAACTACAACATAAAAGTAGTCATAAACAATAAATAAAACATTACGAAATATGCCCTCTCTGCTCTCACCTGGGGGCCTTTCTTCCCTCTGCATCTCTCACCCTGGAATATCTTCACTTCCCTGTCTTTTATTATTTATTATTATTTATTGAATTTTTATACCAACCTATACTGGAGGTCTCTTTCACTCGGGATCATTCCACCACCTATCTGCAAACTTCATGGGGGTGCAATTCTTGGCCCCCAATGGCATCACAGAAGGGGAAATCCCAGAGGGGCCATTTTCTGTGTTGTCTTCTCCTCAAGGTGATTCCCACAGGCACTGAGCCATCACTGAGCAGCCCACTGTCTGCAACGTGCCCAGCTTCTCTCCTTGTTTTGATCAGGGACAGCCCATCTCTGAGACAAGGTGAGGCAACTGCCTTGTGCAGCAGAATCTACAGTGGCAACATATCTGGCCTCCAAGCAACAGCTGCAGTGCACTCCTTGGAGGCCAGATTTGCTGCTTCCTCAACAGCAGCTGAATAGGAGGCACTGCTGGTCTCCTTCCAACCTTGTTCCCAATGTAGATCACAACACACATGTACGCGCACACACACTCTAGTTCCTGGTGTAGATCTTCACTCACACCTTCTTCTCTGGCAGGAAGGCATCTTGTGGTTCACCTCAGGTGTCAAAATGTCTTGGGCTGGCCCTGGTCTTGATACATAACCTCAGGGTGGGTTGCATCCAGTTTGCCTGCTTCTATGCATCAGTCAATTAACATTGTCTCATGCAACAAATGACTTCCTTTTCTTTCCTTAATAACCTAACTATCAACTGTTGTTGCCATCAGAGACTACTGACACAACTCTAGGAGCACCTCATAGGTCAAGGGGTGGGGAGGCTTACTGATGAACATAGATCTCCAAAGTACAGCTGTTGCTTGTCTTGTTTGCAGAGGAGGAATATGTTTTTTTCCAATATAGGGCCAATATTGGCTGATGGATGAGAGCCCTTTAGCTCTCAATCTCCTAGCTAAATACCTGAGGGGTGGGGGAAAACAAGCACAAGCTCAGGATATAGGATGAAATATCCTAGGTGTTTTCTTCCCCTTCACCCTAGTCTTCTTCTCCAGCCAAACTGGGGGGGGGGGTATATTTTGAAGGAGCTGAATGGCATGTGGGATATTTGTGGAAGGATTCAACAAATTACTCAGACACTTCCTGTCCTTGAATGATGATATAAACATGTTGAACTCCTGCACGTGCTGTTGTCAGTGATTCAAAAGTAAATCAGAAGCAGGACAAAGATGATCTGTTAGGGTTTTGTTTTGTTTTGTTTTGTTGCTTTCTTCTGACTTAAGCTTTTATGAAGATTTTCCATTTCCTCATCCAATTTTGTGCTTCTTTCCTGAACAGAAATAATATTGTTATTCTTTTTAATAAATGTAGAAAAATAACTTGATTGTTGTCAAATTACCCTATCATATTAAATTAGCCAAATATGCCTTACTGAGTTACTTTTCCCAGCATTTTCCTTGAGCTTTTTTATTGTCAGATATAATTTTCTATGCTTCTTCTATCTACGCAAGTGCTAACAAAAGAATAAATAGAAAGGATTACAGATTGCATTAAAAATGTGCTCTACTGCACTTTCCAAATTGATTCTGACAAGCATGTTGAAATGGTTGTGGTCAAATACTTCAGTTCCTTTTGGGAACTGCAACCAGGGGGGAAAAGGTAATTTAGTAAATTCAAAACAGTTTGCCAGTTTGAAGTTTGTATTCACATCCTGAGTATTCCAGATTTTCTAGTTTCTAAAAGGAGGAGGACATGACAATGTAAATGGCGACTGTTTCTGAGATGATGCTACTGTTTATTTAAAAAAAATTACTATGCATTGTTTCCAGCACTGTTGTTCTGTTCATGCTACAGAGTTCCACTTCCATAACTGAATTTTCCCCTACAGCCCTTATCTCCCAAAATCTGCTCCAGAAGACTGGGATACATGACATCCTGGAGCAGATTTATATCATTTTCTGAACGTGCATGTCTCTAAAATAAAGGGGTGTGTGTGTATAGTTCCATTTCATGTTACATAATGGATGTAGTGCAAGTTCCTAGGTATAATGATAAAATGTATCCTGTTTTAAAAACTCTGCGTACATTGCATATATACTTTGTATAGACCAGCTCCACCCAGGATGCATGCATTGCTCAAATAAATTTGCAATCTTCTCCCATTTTACAGGATACATTGTCATCATATGTAGCACACTTTCTAACGTGGTAATGTGTGAAGTGGCCATAGTATTACCAGATTTCTTAAATTCATTGCCTTAAAATCCAAGTTGACAAAATATAATCTAAACAATACTCTCCAACAAATAATTTAAAAATTGCCATGAACTTTCAGAGCAGATAGTGCACAATTAATGCTTATATTTATTTGTTATACAAATCAGCAACTTATACTTAGATTTGCACAAACTTGGGGGGGGGGGACAGAGAAAGTTTAGTTAAACAGGATTCAGATTCATACTGAAATCCTAAATTAGGTGGCTCATAGAATTCGTTAGGACTTGCTTCAAAATTAGTCTGTTTAGAATGGGATGTCAACCACTTGTCCGCCATGCTACAGAGGCCCAACTGGCCTCAATCAGAAGTTGAGCATTCAGTCTCCAGCCCCATGTTTTGAAACACTCTTCCAACAGGGATTCAGCAGACACTGACTTTCAAACAAGTTGAATATTGTTTTATCCCACCAGGCCTATGTGGTTGTTTAACATTTTCTTGAGTATCCACTAGCCAGTCATTTCAATCATCATTTTGCACTGTTTTAAATGTTTTTTTAATGTGCTCCTATTGCTGTACAACACTCTGGTATTTTATGATTGGGCAGTATATAAATACTCTCCTAAATATAAATAAATGAAGTGTGTAATTTTCAAAATATAACTATCCCTGAATTGCTTCTCTTGGATACAATTCAAGGAGCACCTTTATAGGCTCCTTTGGGAGGAAAGGTGGGGTGGAAAGCAATAAAGTAAGTAAATAAAATGTGCAATCAACTATTTGAACATCTGGACGGAGCTCCAATGCTCTTTACATGAGCAGCATTTTTCCAGCACTTAGCTTGCAATGCAAAGCAAAATTGCTGCTGGGTGGGTGGAGGGGATTTGATTCAAGATATGTCCTCACATTTCTGTGTATTATGTCTACTGCATTCAGCAACCACGCAGCTATTAACAGAATATTTTGCCCCCTTTAGTGTAAATCAAGAACTGTCTATTAAGCTGAATTTCAGTGCTTTTGATACACAACAGTATGCAGACACTCTAAGTATTTATGAAGGTGTAGGCCCAGGGAAGATTTTAAGAGGTAAGACACCTTTTTAATACTGTTTTAAATCTGTGATACTTACAGCAACCAGGCATCCTTTTCTTTTTACAATGCAATGTTTTATAATCCCATGTGGTAAGAATGATGCTCTTCATCCAGAGTTTTGTGTTGCAAGATACACAGGGATTTTTTTTCATGAGCAGGCTTCCCCATTCAGCTGAATGGAGGAGATAGCACCTTGTGTACATTCCTTTAACCATTTTCATTGTGGCAATCGCAAATGTGCTAGTCAGTTCAATAGGCTTTTAGTTGATCACACCTTTATGTGTCCCATTTGCATTTTCCAAAAGTTCTAAGAGAAGTAAGAATTGCTATTATAATAAATGCAATGTCCAACTTATACTTTTCCTGCGGATGAAAGCACAACACTTGTTGCAGTATCTCTGCTTAAAAGCATTCCAGGTTGCACTTCTAACCACATGCAAAGCCTCTGTTAGTTGAAGTTCTGATTATGCAGAAGTCAGCCACTACTATATGCCCAAAGCCATGGGGAACCAGTGCCCACAATAATGCTGAACTCTTCATGTGTCAATGTCATATAAATGATTTGTTTGTTTTCCATGAAGTTACGAGTCAATGGTGTTTCTAATTCTAATTATAAATTGCTGTCTATTTCCATCATGAGATTCTAGAAGATAATCTGATATATTCTAGGATAACACTCTTATGAGGGCAGAAACAATTCCAATGGCAAATTGTAATCTTGCTCACAGCTTGATGCTTAAATATGAGCAACTCCATTCATTTTTAGGTATACAAATGGGTAATAGTAGAAAAAGCATAAGTGTTTGGGCTCACTTTTCTGTAAAATGAAGACTACTGATTTGGATTATTCGCATGTATGAGGCATTATACCCTTTAGATATCTTTGCCATCTCTTTCTTTGTAGGTTTCCTCTCAGGTTCTGATCCTGGTACAATTTACATATTTTCTAATAAAGCCACTGTAGAATTTGTTACAGACTACGCTGAAAATTATAATGGCTTTAATGCAACCTACACTGCATTTAACACAAGTGAACTGACAGGTAAGTAGTCTTTCTAACTTCTGTTTAAATATCACATTGTTAGTATATGTGGTGGGAGGAGATCTAGCCACAGCTAGCAAAACTGTGACATTGCTCTGATATGGAGACAAATGCACCTGATTTCACATGGGACTTGCAGTGGATGTATTAAATCAGCTCCCATAAATGTTAGTCTTACATTGTGTCTATAGCCTTATGCTACAGACACTGTACTCTTTTATCAAATCCATTTTGAAGTGCTAATGTAACAATGTGTTGTTATCCACTTAACTTGTCCAAACACCCCATGAATAATCATCCCTTTCTATATTGGTCAGGCCCTTTCTATATCATTACCCTTTTTGCTGCTTATAGATACCAGAAGTGCTGTATCATCAAGGCTGCTTACTTGTATTTCAGCTTTGAACTCTTTAGACTTTCTTTAAAAAAAAAAATCAAAATTGGGAAAATGTATCCATACCTAGAGATGTTACCCAGGAACATACACAATTAACAGGATTTACAGATTAATGAAGATGATTTCCCATTTAATTCCCATTTCACCTTGATAATTACCATATTATGTTACTTTTTTCCTAGATGTTAGTACCCCGTGGTTTGGGAAAAAATAAATTAAATTGATTGAAATGTCTGACTAGTGGCATGCAAGAATATATTTCTTTGTTTAAGAAATTTCTGTAGCACATTTTAGGACAATATCCAGTTACTTCAAACCAGCATCCAGCATCATGATCTACTCTCCAAATGGCATTTTTTAAAATGCGCATTGACAGGTCT
This sequence comes from Podarcis erhardii, assembly GCF_964252035.2. Taxonomy (NCBI): domain Eukaryota; kingdom Metazoa; phylum Chordata; class Lepidosauria; order Squamata; family Lacertidae; genus Podarcis; species Podarcis erhardii. The sequence goes on along the minus strand of NC_138508.1, from coordinate 49,503,695 downwards.
TTTAAATTCTTTTAAATTTAAATTCCTCCAAAATTGAAAACCATGATAGGCAGAAGCATGATAGGCAGGAGGCCCTGATTCTTGTGCTTCGCTGCAGGCATCAGATCAGGACATCTGGCATAGCTTTCATGAAATGGGTAGTCTGGTATGGGTGCAAGTGATCCCTAAGATAACTGGGTTACAACCTGTTTAGGGCTTTAAAAGTCAGAGCTGGTAACAACTATGCCCAGCATGTTGTACAAAACAAAAGCAAAAACACAACTTCTATATTCATTAAGAAGACATTAAGTGCTTTCAGTTGAGTCTTCTTTCTTCATATAAATAGATACCCTGTTGGAACACACACAGTTCAAACTAAATGTAGGCATTCATGCATAAGAACCACTGCTGAGTTGTAATATCATGTGTTATTTTGAAGCAAATATCCTCTGGCCCTGAAAACAAAGACCTGTATCTTTAATATTCATTTCTTCTGTGGCTATTAACAAACCTTACAGTCATAATGTCGAGATACAAGTTGCTGCACTGATCTTGAAGAGAGGGAGAGTTCTCCAGTTGCCTAGGCATTTCTGTCTTCCTTTTCAGACGGGCCTAGGGCTTAGCCACACTTACCTTTCCCCCCACTCTTTCCCAACCCAGCACTGTGTCTGAGCATGGGGGTATTTTTGCCCCTGAGCTTTCCCCACAAAAGCCTGCTTTTTGAGCACTTCATCAGAGCAAATACTAATTTGGCTTTTCCACTGATTGCCATTTGTTCCAACTGAGCTTTAAAGAGTGGAGTTTTGCGGGGAAAGGCGCTGGAGCAAAAAAGGGTGGGGTGCTCGGACATAGAGCTTTAAAGCGTGGACCATGCCTAGAACAAGCAGAGGAAATGTAAGTGTTGATAAGTCCATGGTTGAATATTAGAATGAATATTAGAATGGAGGGAGATTTGCATCTGCATTACAGGATTACTGTATATCGAGAATCCTAGAACTGCAGAGTGAGAATGGACTCCAAGGGTCATCCAGTCGAACACCAATCCCCTAATGCCGGTTGAGGGAAATAGTACTCATGTTTAGTGCTTTGAGAATGGGGAAAGACCATTAAACCTACCATGAAACTAGTACAGAAAATAAGTGTGTGTGGATTATCTACAGAAAACCATGCCAAGGCTCATAGAAGCTAACATTTGGGTGATGTATTTTCAGGTTGGATGGGAAGCACTTTCAACACAGTCACTTTGCTTGTAATATGAAAAGGATTATAATAAATCAGTACATGGTGGAATGTCATTGTTCACAGTCCATTGAGTTAATTTATTAAATTTCGTTTCATTAATTTATTCACATTTCGCTTCAAGACAGTCAGAAACTTAGCTGCACTTTTGAAGATGGCTTTTGTTACTGGATTCAAGATTTAGATGACGATGATGAATGGGCAAGAATTAGTGGTCCCACATTCCCTATTACATCTGGCCCTAACTTTGATCATACATTTGGCAATTTATCAGGTAAGAATTAAGATATGAGCAAAACATGAATTGATTTGAATTTTCTTTTTTTACCAATGTATTTTTGCAAAATAAAATAGAAATGTCTTGCAAGGCAGGAGGGATAATCTCCCCTCTTGAAGATCTCACTACTCTTTGTACACTTGACAATATATCTTATAATCATCGATCTCATTTGGATACCTATTTGGACCAATGGAATGCATATATTAATATCAATGTTTAGGTCAGAACTGATGGATTATATTTATTGTTCATGTGAGTTAACAATGTCCCCCCCCCCTTTTTTTGTTATATCTGCAAAATAAAGAATATTTGTTTGTATTTAGCAAAGGAAACAATGTCTGCTCTAAAAACTGAGAGTTTTAGCTTGTCAGGCCTGGGGCTACAAAACATGGGCTCCTTGGACCTTTCCCCTCAGCCCAGTGATCCATCATGCTTAGGCATCTGTATGAGAGCCAGTGGACTATGTGTGTCTCTTTTTATAAAGCTACAGCAACTAAGTGTCCCATTGAAGCCAATCGTATAAATTATTTTATTATTATTTATTCAATGTATATTCCATTGTTCAGGGTAGAAGTTCAGGGCAGCAAATTAGCAAGTATACTTCCTTAGGTAGTTGGTGGAACAAGGAGTTAATAATTAACTAATATATATTATTATCTGTCTTGCAGGCTATTACATTTCAACACCAATGATGTCTGGAGGCAGACTTGTGAGAGTTCGACTTTTAAGCTTATCCTTAGTCCCCTCTTCAGATGTGTTCTGCCTAAGTTTCTGGTATTGTGAACATACCATATGTAGTAATAGCAAAGTCAGTTCTCTCTCCTCCCTCCTCAAAATCTGTTCCAGAGAATCCCCCAACCCTCTGGAACAGATTTTGAGGGTCCACGAGGGGCTGCAGAGGGGAGGAAAAGCTCACCGCACAAGCTGAAGTCTGCTGTGCTAGTGGATACCAGGTGGATTTCAATTTAATATGCCAGAATGAATAATTACCTCTCATTTTCCAATTCAGGTATCACATGTATGGTATTAATGTGTATCGTTTGAGCATTACCATCACGTACGATCAGAACACTGAAAGGACAGTTTTCCAGAAAGAAGGAAATTATGGAAATAACTGGAACTATGGACAAATAACACTAAATGAAACATCTAATTTTAAAGTATGTCAAGCTATTTATCATCAGTAAAGAATGTAGTCAGGTCACTGAGTTCAGTGGGCCTTTATTACCATTCCCAATCTTCTATCCCAATCTTCATATCTGCAAAATGAATACTTTTATCATTACAGTCTGCCAAAAAATGGTTATAGCACACAAGACTAGTTAGTATGAGCAGACTGTATGTTTTTGACAGAAGAAATTATTATGATTATGTTGGAACACTGAAACTTCTCTCTGTCTTGGGCTAGCCAGCTTTGTCACCAGCTAAGAACCCTTGGCTAGAGTGATGAAATATATCTACAACTGAAATTTACCTGCTTTACTTGAAGTACTTCATATAGGAACGCAATATGAAGTCTCTCTCCCCCTCCCCAATTACTTTTGGGACTCACACCAGGGACCTTTCGATTCCAAAACAGCAATTCTAGGACTTGGTTATGCTTACATTGTCAAACTTGGCTTCTAAAGAGAACGTGCTTAGATCTAGTTTTTAAATTATTGGCCTAACATGTCCAATAAATCAACAGAACCTTTCTATTGAAGAATTCTTCCTTCAGCTTTCCTGTACTGAAAAATGGATTCAGTCCATAAGTTCTACTGTATTCATATGTCATCTTTCCATCCACTAACACTGTCGCTAGCAAAAATGGCTAGAGATGTTTTGAGAATCTGAATGTGTAGTGATTCCTTTTAGGGGAGGTAGAATTCCTTGTAAAGCCATTAAAAGGTTCACATAGATGACTGCTCACATTTCTACTTATTAAAATTAGAAATGTAGAAAGATTCCTTTTATAATAGTGGAATCCCATACATGTCTAGGAAGCAAGCCCCATCACTGAATCCCATGGTTCTTACTCCCATGTGTGTCTGATTTTAAAAATGTGTCTGCGTTGTGTGGTTTTATATATGATAGCTCTTATATCTTTTTATGAATAGCGATATATAAATTATGTGTAAATAAGTAGAATAAGTAAAATAAATAAGTAAAATCTAAAATGAAACGGTATGTATAACATTTTATGTGATTTTTTTAAAACAGGTTGCTTTTGATGCCTTTAAAAGACCAGGATGGGATGGCATTGCCCTTGATGATATTGGTCTGACAAATGGAGGCTGCAATGAAACTGTTTATCCAGAGCCTACTTTGGTCCCCACAGTCCCTACGACCCCTCAGCTGCCCAGTAAGTATTATTGTTTTCTGTGATCACAGAAGCATTTCATTATAGGTTGGATTACTATGTTGTATTCTTGGAGGGGGCTATCAATAGTAAGTGGAACAGCTGATGACAGAAAAACAAAGCAAAGCTAGAGGCATAATATCTGAAGAAGGAATAACATCCCTTCACCTGCCATTCCTATGTTATCTCTTTCTTTCCTACTGGCTGTTCTGCTTGCTGCAGCCAGTCAAGGTGGGAATTAAGGATTTAGCACTGCCAGGGCTGGACTCTTATCAGCATTGCTGCACTATAGCTCTCCTCTGCACTGTACAATTATGTGGTGCAAGGGGTTATAATGCTCTGCTGTTCCACTATTTTAAATTTTGAATGGCATGTCTGCCCTGGACTTTCTTTGGGGACTGGCTGTGCTAATTTAGCACATTTGAGCCCTTGACTCCAAACAACTAGCTAGTGCCATGCTAGCCCTCAACCCTCTGGCATGGCAGATGATGGGGGAAATAGTAGGGCTATTTGATTTATGCCACACAGAAGCCAGTTTTTGAGCAAGGAGGGATATTTCACTATGTGGTGCCAATGTACTGAACTGGAAGATATCTGTAGGCCTTAAGACAAAAGTGTAATATTTCTAATGCATCCCCAAATTAACTGTAACCTATTAAAATCCAGACTTCCTACTGACGTCACACACTGATGCAAATTCATCCATGGCATCACTTTGCAGATCACCACTAATGTAAAATCCCATTTATTGCATTATGTGACAACTTGATGTTCACTGAAAATCTCAGCAAAAGCATTGATAGGATATGACTTTCATGCGCAGGGGGGAAATAAGGATGTCTTAATTAAATTCACATATTTTCCAATTTTGCTGCTGTTGCTGTGTTAGATGCTGAAAGACACAGAGTTGATTATGCACATGAGTAATTTCTGTCCATTTCAGAGAGAAACACTAACCTATATCTCATGAACATTCAGTGAACTGACAAATAATAACAAGGGTGGAAAGGATAAAGGGTCAGCCATACATGCTTATGAAACAGTTAATGAGTTTCTGAGGCAGGATCAGATTGCTTCACATAATGAAATAATAGCATATTCTATACTAACTCCGGCCAGGGAAAGATGGCTAATACGTCTAGTTTTATTATATTCCTTCTTCTGCTAAAGCATGCTGAAAATTGTTTTCCCTCTAGAGCTATCAGAAATCTTGAATACCATCAAATTCAATCTTTCAACTTGTCACATTTTTATAATGCTACTGATATTATTAAATCTGTTCTGCCAAAAACAACAGACAAAAAGGACCTGAGCCTACCTCAGCCTACTCCAATAAACATTCACTGTAATGCAGCACTCAATGGAGACAATAGCAAAGCATCAGTGATTTTAAAGGAATTGGATAGGCCGTCTTTTACACGTTGCTGTAATATTCCCATTTCCAGATGTGAAATATATGGTTTTTTTAAAAGGATGGATATTAGTGAAATTTTAAAAAAGGGCATGGTGTTTAAAATCATTGGAAGGGGATACCCTTACCATCTTTTAGTATATCACTAATATCTATCGCTCTTTTTTCAGATTCTGTTCTACATGGGGACATGATAGGAGATGGAAGTTGCATTGCATACAAAATGTCCTTGCAGTAACAAAACTATATAGCTGGACACCACCCATAGTTATTTGCTGCTATTTGCAGAAAAGAGTCCATTGCAAACTAATTTCCACAGCTAGTCTGCTTCAAAATGTTTCCCATAATGTTACTCTTGAGGGTGTCGCTGAACCAGTCAGAATTCATTCAAAATGCTTTCAACCATTCACATTGCTGCAGCTGCAGTTCCTTTCTAAGAAAGACGGGTATGGTCTACTGGGTGGACCAGAGTGAAGACTTCAGGTGCTGGTCTTCACTCTGGTCCGCCTACTGAACATAAAGGCAGGTCGTGCTTGCACTCTTCACCACACCCTTCCCAGCCTTTTGCCTTGCTCTTCCTTCTCTTTCCATTGCTTAAACTCTGTGTAAATTTGTGTGTGAGAGACAGAAGGTGGGGTTGCTCTACCTACTGTGACCTACTCTTCCTACCCCTGCTCTTAAATGCCCCATCCTTTGCCCAACCTCTAACATGTTCCATCTTCAGCTTTTTCCCCAGACTAAACGCTTAAGTGCCTTAGCCTTTCCCTTGAAAGGAAGCTGCTCCATTTACACAGTGTTCCAAATCTGACTGTGTGGCCTTGTCATTCTTGAGATTCTGTTTTCATAATAATTCTTAACACTGAAGTCAGATGACATTTCCAGTGAGCTTCAATCTATAGATCCAATATGGCTTTTCTGGGTAGCCACAGACACTGAATATCCATTCAGCATGCATCTGGTTGGGAATTTATTTTTGTCCCTAAGTAATTTACTATGCACATACAATGGTACCTGACATTTTCTTACTCCTTTATTTAATTTTGGATCACCTCACAATTTCAAAATAAACATAGAAAAGTGATGTATCTTCCAGTCTGATGGCTTGGAAGGTAGTATGAACAATCTTGAAAGTACATTTCAAGATAAAAGCAGAAGTATTTTTCTACATTATTTTTGCCAATAGAACTATGTTTCCTATTCATGAATAGGAAATCTAGTGTACAGGAATCATACACAATCAAATTTTGGCCAAGCTCAAGTTTTGACTTTGCTTCTATGATTCTGTTTAAATCATCAGATCACACACAGAGAGACACTATTTTCCTCATCTTGTTATCCAGCCTTAAAAACCTGCTCCAAAACAAAATGCCAGTGATTTATATCTGTTGAGAATGGACTTCACTTGAGGTTTTCCCCTGACTCTAGTTCTATCAATATCTTCATTAAATTTATGTCACTTGATGTGTAGCTTCTTTCTATTGCACATCTTTTGCTATCTCTGGACGTGGCAATTCAGTCAACTAGAAAACCATATAGATTGGCCAACAGAAAAATGAAAACAAGTCTATTCTTTATTGTAGCGCCCAGCAGTTCATAGAACAAAAAAATTGACAGGCAATCAAGGCACAGTCTTCACAGGACCACGCTCCAAATTTCTTTAAACTTTCAGTAGATGTAAGAGAGCATTCTGTTGAGACACGTTTGGGGCTGTTTGTATGAGTACACTTCACTTAACGCCATATGTCTCAATATGGGGAGACCAATCCATGTGTAAACAGTTCAAATAACCTTGGTCTCTATAGCCCTAGCCATGGAGGACATTAACCAAGAGCTGCTTAAATTATGCGTGATGTCAGGTTTCTTGAGGGTTTCCTATGTGGCTTATATATCCAGTTGTTCCGCCAAATTGAAATATGTGATACATGCAAATAGTGTTTAAACTCAATGTAAAACAAAGATTGATTCCATAGTGCTGCCATCTTTCACCCTCAATGTGCCACAAATGCATAGAAAAAATGGTGGGATTTGTATAATTATTTTTTTAAAAAAAATAAGGGTGTATTTTCTTTGGGATGCCATATATTAGAATCAAATGTATATACCTAGAATATCCCTTATTACTTTGTTATGCTCAGCAGCGATTAAACAGCAGTAGCAACAGTAGCTGGTAACAATGGTAACTACAATATCTTTAGAACTTTAGCTTACTGCCCTTCACAAACATTTGGCAGCCATAGATAGATCTACTTCATGTCAAGAGTATGACACTGGTAGGTGAATGATGAGTCTGCTGTGCAAATGGTTATTAATATGTCACTCGGGAGTTGCAGTTTTTCTGTTTAGTGCCACATACAAGGGTATGATCTTGTCCTGACACATATCTTACTCTGTCCTAGAAAATGGGGGGGGGGGCGTGGGAGTAATTAAGTTAATAAACTGTGAGAACAATCCTTTGCTCCAAGGGAAGGTGGCTGAGGCACAGCAAGATGCTGCTGATCTATCTCTCCAGTGCCCAGAGGTCCATCACCAGAGGTCCCCTGATGCAGCAATAGAAAACTCCACCTGGTGATCATGTCCCATTGGGGGGTGAAAACAGGGCACTCCAGGTGGGGATACAGTGGATCTGCTGGATCCTAAGCCCCTTCATTCCCCCACCATAGCCAAAGACGGGTCCCCTAATTATACCAACTCAGAGCAGGCATAATTAATCCCCTCCTATTGCAATCAATTTAGGAGTGGAGAGACCCAGAGGGGGGGGATACAATATCTCCTCCCACCCTGGCCACAGCTAACCAGCAGGACATAGGAAGAAGTGGCAGCTTTGCCACTCACAGATTGTCCCCCTCCTACCCATACATATCCATTGTGTTGCTCTCTCTATGTGGTAGTTTTCCTAAGAACCCAGGTGACTGGATGTTCTTTGATGTTAAAGTCCACTAATCAGTAACATGAAATAGTCAACCAAGTTTATTTCTCTCTTTTTCCATGCCAAAAAAAGAAAAAAGTTTTCTTATTTGGACCCTTTGCAATTATGGAATATTTAAACATATTAATTCACTGGTACACTTCTCAACTTCTCTTAGAGAAAACAAACTATTTTGAAACAGATACACAAGCTGCCTGTTGTACAGCTAAGCCTGCTGGTCTTCAGCAGCAACCCCTGAAGTACTAAAAACTGAGCTTTGCCCCACCACCTTGTGACTTGACATTTGAAGGTTATTAGGGCAGACAGTCCAGAGTGAGGCTTCTTTCTTTAAATATGTAGCTCTCAACCTTTCTCCATTGAATGCTTATTCTGCCGCTGTATGATTAGTATATCTAATAGCATAGTATAAGAGGATGCATGAAGCAATATTATAGAGGAAGATCTGTTCCACACAGAGTAGTCAAATTATCATTAGATTTAATGGTATCATTATAGTTATAATAGCTGATCCCGTAAGTGCTTCTTTCAAGCCATCTGTACCTAGACAGCTGTTAATATATCTTGTTAGACAAAGAATAAAAGATACATTGCCTGGTGAGGTGTTCAGCATAAAATTATACTTTATTCTAAAACTTGGGTCTTCATTATTTAAGAATACATCTTCTACTTAGCATGTATTATAGATATTAGAGAGGCTTAGTAATTTTGCCAGGCTCATTAATGCCCATGACATTTCTTTCCTTCTCCATATTTTTTCTGTAGGACCATAAAAACCATCTTAAGATAAACAGACTACTTTTTGAACTTCCCAAGTTCTTTCTGTGTAATTAAACATTGCTAGGGCCCTCGGCTGAGTGAAGAGATTTAAACCTCTCTGCCCAACCAGCTCTCTGTGTGTTTTAATTTCCCTTTTGCTGCCGCTGCCCCCAAACTCTGTGGTGTCTAGCAAGGACAGAACAATTAGTGTGGAGACCTAATCCATTTTCCAGGGCAGGCGTTAGCAATCCCCAGTTTTGATTTTAAATCAGTAGACAGGATTGTGATATTGCTGATTTTATTATAAATATAATGTTGTGTTTCTTAGCCCCTTGAGAAATGTTTGTTTATTTTTTATTAGACTGTCTTAGCCAAAAGGATTTATTGAGCCCAAAATAATATTTTGCCCTGTTTACTCGGGGTACGTAAATCCAAAAATGCTTTCCTGTGTTCAGGAATAAGCCTTTCTCAAACCCAAGAGGGAGGTTAGGTCTAGTGCAGTCCTTTTTCTACTGCATGCCTGGCATTATTCAGCTGGAAGAGAGGTCACTATCCATTTGGTAGAGCTGGGTTTGGAGACATTTACAAAAATGCACAGGTCTGTCAGTGTCAATTAAGGAATTAGTCTAGATACTGGGATGCCCTTGTAAGGTACTTGGAAAATTATACATTGAAGGCTTTCTCAGAGAAAAGAAAGGTAGAGGGAGGATAAGAATTGAGATGACTGCAATGTCCAGAAGGCTGTGATGCTTTAGAGGTCAAGGGAAAGGAGGGACATTGAAGTGGCGCAGTGGAAAGCTAACAACGGCAAGGTTCCTGTGCATCAGGGAAAGTTCAAAAGGGAGGCAGTTCTCCTCAGTCAAGACTTTGCCAATCAAGGATCAGTAGATGAGGAGGAGCACAGAAAACCAAAGTGGGAGTTTACAAGTCATAAGACTAAGCTTATCCCAGCAAGATATGTCCTGGAATTCAGATATCAGCCAGGTCAGCAACGTCACTCTCCAAAAATCTCTTTGTGTTCAGTGTTTAAGAAGTGCAAGAATGGACGCCAAGCCAAGAGTTCCAAAATCCAGTGAGGCTGTGTCTCTGTTAGCAACACTGCTCTTGAAATTCCACCACTTTGGAATATCTTAATCCAGTTATAGTTTTAGAAACCAAAGGCTCACAAAGGCATGGGGCTTTTGTCATTTGAATGAATGAATGCAAGCATGTATCCTGTGCCTTGCGAATGCACACATTTGGAGCAAGTGCACAGCAATGTATGGTGCAAATACTCTTTCTAAGGATGAGATAAGGATATGCCCAAACAGCATTACATGGAAGAAGAGGGAGCAAGGTTGGAGCACAGTTTCTAAATTTTCAGCCAAGTAAACAACTGTATTGATATACACTAGTCAATGAATAAATGGATTGTCATTTCTTTATCATTTTCCCCCTTTCAGCTGACTGCGGTGGACCATTTGACCTGTGGGAACCAAACACTACATTTAGCTCCATTAATTATCCAAATAATTACCCCAACCTAGCCTCTTGTAAGTACTGTAACTTCAGAACTTAATGAATGTTTGTTTGTTTGACAACATTTATATACCACTTAATCAACAAAATTCTGTTAAGCAATTTACATCATAAGCTGTTATTAGACTGGATGGAATATGGTATGTGGTCATGAACAGTGCTTATACATGAGAAAAATCTTGTGACTATACTAGGAGCCTAGAAAGGTACACTGTGCTTAAATACTGCACAAAAATGGTTGCATTCCCTCTTTTATTTGGTGTGGAATAGGGGTGGACTGAACTGTTAATTTCAGTTCTCTCAGTTTCTCATTCTTCCAGTCTTAAACTCCTCCCCACATTTCTGCAGTAATTTGCTATTTTAAAACTAATAATGAGCATTTATTTTTCTAACAAACACATTTTTGTATGCAGTTTTGACTGATGTACATATTTTTGCAAGCAGTTTCCCTAATAAAGTGCATTTTGTTTGTTATTTTCACCAAAATATTCATTTTTATGTATACTTACACAGGATATATGCATTTTTGTAGACACTGCTTGACTGGAGAACTGTATCGCACAATTAAGAAAAGTATGAATTTCAAGGATTCCTGTGTTTTGGTTCTCATTGTATCAGAAAGTATGAATTAGGCATGATTGCCTCTGAATGCAAACTAAATCAAATTTCTTCACTGTCCCTAGTGTGAAATAACATGGTTCTTTATTTATGGTTCCCTTTGCCCACAGCCTGCAGTAAAAGGTGCAATTTCCAAAAAAAATCAAAATGCAGTTTTGATTGTGTCTCTCTGTATTACATAGAACACAGTCAGATAATTCCAAGTAAATGATTGTAGGATGTATTGATGTTCAAAGATGTTCATACTGAAAGGTAGAGCATAAATGGAAGAAGTGACATGCCAGAGTGACTTCACATGAGGCAGGAATTGGTTTTATATTCATTCTCAGACTGGAAGAGAACGTTGTTATGTTTGCCTCTTTGCTTAAGCTGCTACTCATATCTCTCTGTGTGGAGATGTTGATAAATCAAAGCTCTAGTATATCTATAAAACAAAGGGACTGTTTGTCTTTTATTTCCTAGGTGTATGGTATTTAAATGCAGAGAAAGGAAAAAATATCCAACTTCATTTCCAGTACCTTGATCTGGAAAATATTAATGACGTTGTAGAAATCAGAGATGGCACAGGAACTGGTTCTTTATTTTTAGGCAAGTATAACCCACAAATTTATGCAGAATTAGAATACTGTGTGTGGTTGAGCAGTATTTCATATTTTCTGGAAAACACAGGCGACCTTAGTTAGTTAGTTAGTTAAAAAAAAAATACACAATGCAAGTTGCTTATAGTACATTTGTGACAATTTCACTGAGCTGAGCATGAGATAATATTTTGATGGTTTATCCTTGCTAGAGTTAAAAATATAACATCAATAACACTAGCTGCAACAATGCAGATGAAACTAGAAGTGGGCAGGTTCTACTCTGGGAACAATTTGGTGGGCTTTTCACACAGACTTCACTGAAACTTCCAAATTGGCTGGTATAGTTTAAAAGAATTACAGAGAGGTCTTTCTGGACTCTGAAATGCCGTTTATCCCATGATGCTCCATAGGTTTCTGTGTAGTAAGGCTTTCAGTGTGTCAGGCATTGTTGTAGCACCATTGTAGCATGTTGTACCACAATGTGGTAGAGAGGCTTCCATGCATATGTGGCAGATTCTAGTAGTGAACCCACAACTTGCTTGAACCAGAACTGCTAATAGATTACAGATGTTGGTCCTGTTTCAGGTACATTTCCCCACAAATTCCAGTTTGGGCAGAATTCACCAATATATGTGGATGAAACATATTGAAAGAATTCAGGATACTTTTTCTAGACTAGTCTTAAAAAACTGTGTCCCCTAGATATAGATGAAGGACAATGGCATTTTTTTCACTCATAAAGTTATGGGGTTGGGTTTTTTCTTCTTATTTTTATGTATAACAACACTTCACACAATTTCTAAGCAGAAAGCATTTAACCTGTATCTAAAATATACATATTTCTGTTTTCTCTATGGGTAGCTGTATATACAGGAAAGTCCCCGGTGCCAGATATATTCTCTACGACTCATCAGATGACTGTATTCTTTATTACTGACGATTCAGTAACTAAGAAAGGATTTGCAGCCAATTTCACTACAGGATACCATTTAGGCATGCCAGGTGAGATTCACACTTACACATTTTTAATCAAAAATTTTAAAAGGGCACATGAAACTGTGAACAATCCTATGCATGTCTACTCAGAAGTTAGTTTCATTGGGTTTAATGGAGCTTCCTCTATTACAGTGTATAAGGCTAAAGCCTTCAAATGTAATTCACATTTATCAGGACCTCTGTTGAACTAATCTACATCTTACACACTAACTTTCAGTTATTCAGTTATGGTTAATTCTGTACTCCAAAGAAGGTCAGCAGGGATGATTTGCTGCAGAGAACCGGGGGGGGGGGGGGGATTGCCCTCTTCTCACTTTCCCCTGAGATTCCTTGTCAACTCCATACACTTCTGTTTCCTGTGGGATGCCAGGCTGTGTTTGCCTTTAAAAACATTGGTCTAAGAAATCATGGGCTTTCAGAGAGGAAATAGTATGAAGAAAAGGGTTAAGCATCCTCCCTGCTCTTTCCCCACTGCAAATCACCTTCTTCTGATGACAGATGGAGGAACGAAGAAGTGGCTGTTGGACTAATGTTGGTTATCAGGGTAACCTAGTATCTCTTCACAAGAAGAGGTTAACTAAGCCCTTTTGAACTGTAAGTCCTTCTTGCAGGAGTTGCAAGAATGCCCTTACACATGAGAGACCAGAAAATTGCCTCAAGTTTCTAAAGATAAAATGGATTCAGATTGTGTTTATTAACATTATGTAGAATTCGAGTTCAGTACAATAATTAAAATGCTACATTTTTATGGCCAATGATACATATTTTTATTTTACAGATCCCTGTGGTCCCAATTATTATCAGTGTGGAAGTGGAGAATGCATCCCGCTGGTTTACCTTTGTGATCAATCACAGCACTGTAAAGATAATTCTGATGAATCAGACTGTGGTAAATCTTTATTTCAAAAACGAAAAACAAGCTACCCACTTCTAATACATGTGACATTCTTGAATAAGTAAAAAAAAAAAAAAAAAAAACCTCAATAAGAAATTATGATATATAGAATATCTTCAGGGAGGAAAGTAGATGTTAAAAACTTTGCTTTACTATCACAGCTTGTTCACAAACCTTTCTTACCTAAGTGTAATGAACAATATGCCTATCCTTGATCTTCTATAGCAGTTACTTTATCTTGTTTGACGGTGACATCACCTCGCCTTTCCTGTGCTAATCTCTCTCTCAAAAAATGTGAGGAACTAAGAACTCTGTTTACAGAGATCACTAGTTAGAAAACTAAGTCATCCTAACACTTCTTTATGGATTTTTGCTTTCACTGGACAAGTGCTATAACTCCTGAGCTCATATACCTGTAGAGTGGATTATAGGATCAAGCAAAGGAATTATAAGAACAACCAAACTGGAAGGCACAAGTAGGCAAGCATACATTTGGAAAGATGTACTGTTTCATAGTAGATATGCCCCGCTTCCACATCTACTTTTCTGGTAGGTGAAGGGCTTTTTTTTTTTTTTGTGAAGCAGTACAAGCTGCTTTATCTCCATGGGAACAATCTACCCACTGGTTTATATTTAATAGGCTTCATTCCACTGACCCTACTGAAACTTTCACACAGGCCAAGATTCTCGACCAAAACGTAAACCATGTTACATACTGCTGTATCTATACATATACAATATTTAAAGCAGACTGAGGCCACAGAGTGAAGAGCCAAATGTACTCTGAGCTCTGTATGCTCAGTATCTATGCACATACCCTCTCTGAATTAGTATGCCCTGGGCCAGAGAATACACATGATCTTTTGGGAGCTCTGTTCATTTTAGTGGTAAAGGGAGATCTGTACATGATATCCCTTAGACTCCTTGTGCAGCTCTGTTTCCACTGAACTGAAAGAATAAACTATTGAGGACTGAGACTTGCAGCCTAGTATCTTGAACCAGAATGTATATACTCATAGGAGCTGTAGATTTACTGCCTCTGCAACGTCCTATTTATTCACTTCAATGTTTGTTTAAAAAGCATGCTTAGGACTAAATTCTCAAGCTCACTTTCAAGCAAACGAGTTTAGGATCAAGTGTAAGCCTGATAAAAGTGTTTGACAGGAGCATAAAACAGCTGCGGGGGAGCACCATTTCAACTCTTTTGCAACACATATGCGGGTTACTTTGACAACTATGACAGCTGTTGTCACAGTACCATCTGTGGAGGTAGTTATTTCCAAAATTAAATGTTCCATACATAGCTCTGTTTCTCATAAAACAGAAATAATGGTCTCTGTGCACCAATTTATATGCAGAACTGATGTTAAAATGATGCTAGGGTCTGGTTTTTTAAAAAGACAAAATTGCTCTCACAGACAAAGAGCTGTCTGACACAGTCGTTTCTGTGGGTGGATGTTTAGATTTGGAGACACGTATTTCCTTGGCTTATGTTAGATAAATCATAACTGTTAGTAGTGAAACTCTTAGACATCTGTTGGCAGGTATCTTGGGCTATATCATTAGTGGTATATGTGTCCAAAGGCAAAATACAGCTCCTAATACATCTTATCTTGCTATATTTAAAGAAGACGACATTTTTATCGGTAGTCTACTTTTTGTAGCAGAAGCTTATTTTAAAAAAACTAAACTTTATTATTTTTTTAACAAATATGAACCTGCAAATGTTGGCAGTAATTTCTATAGAAGGTTTAAAATCTGAATAATACAAGTATTTATTTGCTCAATTTTACTCCCATAAAATTGTGGCTGTGGTTATGGTTAATTGAACACCTATCCCTAAAGTGCAATATGAAATACTTTATTTGCATGTACTTTGCTACTGCAGTGACCTTTTTTGTTCCTCTTTTATTGGTCAAGGCATTCGTAAAATCTTCTGTCCATATGTTTCCTCTAACAGTGTACTTATCATACCATCCACAGATGCACCTAAGGGATGCTAAGCAATATACAGTTGCAAGAAACTCATAGATGAAAGCTTTTCACTGGCCATTCAGGAGTTAACCATGGTACAGTGTCAGCCACCCTGTTTGGGTTACAGGTAATTGGTTCATGATGGCAATGGTGTTTGCTTCAGGACCCAAACTTACACATACACACGCACACGCACACACACACACACACACACACACACACACACACACACTATGGCTGGCTTCAGAGTAGCTTTCTAAACACCTAAATTAGGGAGAAGTCTTAGCACAAGTTTTAGTTCCCTTTTCCCATTCTTGGCTAGGATGCCTTAAGTTGAGCCCATGCCTCCTCTTCATGAGTGGAAATATCCTACAATCTATAGTGCACTGTTAGAAGTTTACTTCTGAGTCTATTTACTTTGTCAACAGTGCGCTTGGTCAATGGTTCTCTCAGCTTCAATGGGTTGGTCCAGTTCAAGGTTGAGAATGAATGGTACACAGCTTGTGCAGATGAGTGGGCTGAACAATTGTCAAGCAGTGTCTGTCACTGGTTGGGACTTGGGTAAGTAAGGCTGTTTAATTCATTTTGTTTCAGACTGTATATGCTTCATAATAGCTATATCTGGTAGAAGATAGGCCAACTTTGCAAAGGACAGTATACATACATGTGTGATTATCCAATAAAATGTAGATGAAGAATAGGGAACCTATGGCTCTCCAGAGGTTGTTCAGCTCCAGTTCCCATCAGCTCTAGCTGAATCATCAGGGATGACAATAGCTGAAGTCCAGTTATATCTGGAGGGCCATAGCTTTCCCATCCTTAATATAGAGCATCACTTTTAGTGGATCAATACTATGAGGTTATATATTTATATTTTTGTTTTTCCACTAAGGCACTTCTCGGAAAGGGCAGTGGGCAGCTTATGACACTGCTTTGAGAAAGAGCAGGGATGCAGGAAGGGCCCTAAGACTGGTACCCTCTTGAATGTGTTGTGGAGTATAGCTGATTTAGTTCCGCAAAGTCTATTACAAATAAACGAAACTTTCATAACAAATGCTGCATCGTTCAGAAAACCTGCATTGGCAAATGCACTCTGCCTTTTTTCTTTAGTTTTAGAAGACATCTTCTTAAATGGAGTATTACCAGCATCTATTAGTAGCACTATTTTAAAGAAAAAGTACAGAATGCTAAAACATACAATTGATAATAATATCATCACCACCATCATCTTAATCTTAAGGATGCTATCAGCATGAAGGAGGCTGCCCGTCCATCCTGTAGCTGCCAGGCACTCAGAGGCCCAGCTCCCCCTCTATACACCATCTCCTCTGCAGGGACATGCACCTGTTAGGAAATCCACCCCACAGATGGTTTCCATTGACAGGATTGGACTGAGGATCACCTCATTCTGAGACAGGCTTTGCATCATGGCCACCTGGGTGGGCAGCCTCAAATGTTCTTGTAGGTATCATTCCAGTCTTTGCCATTAAGCCAAGTAGGGTAGGCTTCTAAGGACAATGATTTTCACAGCAGCAGTAGCAGCAAGATACTTGCAACACTATTGCTTGGCAGGAGCATCTGTCAGGCACACAGCATTGTCTTGGCATCAGCTGTGACCAGTTAGGAGAGGAGGGACCTCTTCTTAGGATACCAGTGGGGCTGCTGTGGCCAGAGAGGCTTTCCCTAAGAGGAGCAATGGCAACCATGGGTTGTTTGGTGAGATACACTAGCAGGCAACCCTCCTCACTGGGAATGGGGGTGTTGCCTGGTCTTCTGTTGAAGATGCCCCTACCTGAACTGAACTTGCTTTCTGTAGCTGCTGCTCCTTGTGGGCAGTTGCTGCTGTTACTGGATCTCCAAATTGCAGCTGCTACTGCTGGTGCATTCCTGTGGGGAGAAAAAGCTTGGGAAAGAGATGTTAGCATGACAATATTGTTTCTTCCCCATTTGCACTTCATTGGGAAAGTGTTCATAGTGCCCAGCATATGTGAAGTATGTTCCCTGGAGTGTTCACAAGGCCCCTGCTGCACCCCTACCCAAGTGCTCTTTCAGAGTGGTGTGGGACATTAGGGCAAGCTAGGACCAGATTTCTGGGGATTGGGCCCTCTCTATTGTGTGGTTTGAATTACGCCATCCTTTTTGCTGGCCTCACTTCTGCCAGGGTGTCAGGCAATGTGATTGAGTAGAGTTAAGATTCAGCCTGGGTCCCTAGCTGGATGGTATGATGGATTGTAAGTCACATCCTGGCAGATCTTGGATCTGGCTTGCTCCCTAAGCCATGCTCATTCATTTCAATGGTTCTACTCTGAATAAAATATAGCTGAATACTACCCTAATATTTGAAAAACTGCATGGGCATGAGCAAAGGGAGTTTCCATTTGATGCCAGTGATGCCCTCCTGAACATTGTCCAGTAGCTAATGAGACTTGCAAGCAATGCGCTTTAGCTTTTTTCTCTCTTGCACTGAACTGGAGATAGCACTGAATTGAGCAGCTAAAACAGCTTGTGGAGTAGGCAGATCTTTTAAAGGAGTTCATTTTTTTTCAATTGAGATTTATGAGGAAATTCAATTTTTACCTAGCCTTTTCCTGAGGAAAAAGACTAACCGCTGATCAAATTGGAAATGTCTGGTCTTCCCATGGTGACAAGGAGAAGTAAATCAGAGAGGCTGGGCATGTGCTCAGCATCATCCTTCTTGATAATGACTTGAGGAACAGTGTGTAAAACTGACCAGCTTAACAGAAAGAGTGGTTTAGGGCCGTCTTTAGCACAGTGTGTGTGCTTCAGCTAACTGCCAGCAGCATCCCCGTTGCTTGAAATTTTGGGGGAAGATGACTATGTTGTATTCTTTTTATAATGGATGTATTGTATTCCGCCAGACCCACAAACCTCTGCGCATATCCTGCTGCTTCCAAGCACTTTGGTAAAATGGCAAGAGCAAAGTCAATCATAAAATCAAAGAAACTGCAGATAGAAAAGACCTGCTAGGTCACTTAGTCCATCTTCCTGCCAAGTGTGGGATTGTTCTCCAGCTGTATTTCCACACTAGTGTTAGCTAGCCTAGTTTTCAGCTTCCAGGATATTCTGCCAATCGCCCAATGACTTCTGCATGTTTAGCCTTGCATTCTAGAGCTCTGCTGATATTTGGCCTATATTTTCATTTCTTCAATATTTTATCACAATGGGCATGAAGAGTCCTACTGGGTATTGCCACCACAATACACAAGAGCAAATCACGTTTGAACCGTCATACAGAACTTCTAAAATTAAATGTTATTTTAGTCAATTGTAAGTAAAATGAAAGTCCTAAGGGTTAGACATTAACCTTCTCTCCTGCTCACCTAAATTAAAACATGCTAGGATTTATAAAATGGAATGGAGTTCAAGAAAAAATATTCAGGCTTTCATGGAGAAAATTTCCAGTACTTTCTTGCTCTAGTCCCCAAAGCCTGCTTTAGGTATAGAAGCTCAGGATTTCATTTGTAATGCTTACACCCACAGATTATGTGCCTGTAGCTGTTTACTACAGTCAAGTACAGTAAAATAATAATAATAATAATAATAATAATAATAATAATAATAATAATAATAATAGTAATAATAATAATACGTCATTTGATATGGTTGGACTGAAACCAGGGAGTGCATTGGTCTATATAGAGCATCCTTCCTAACTGAACATTTTCAGAATACATAGTGAATTTTACTATCATCACTGGTTACTGATGAAAACTGTACAATTTGGCACTGTCAGTTTTGATGCCACTAATCTCTCATTTTGGGGAGGGAAAGGAAGAAGGTAAGTGGATTGATTCCCTTCTCTCAAATGGATTGTGTCTAGCAAGCTCATATGTAGTCCCATTCCAGAAACAGGACAACACAGTGATAGGTACAGCACTTTTTGCCCTTGGCTGGCCAAAGTACCATTGTGATCACAGGAATTGTTGGCCGTCGTATTCTGACTGCTCAATTTACTGGCCACATTTCTCCATACATCACAGATGTTGTGTGACATGTATCTATAAAGGGAAGATTCCTTGAGGAAGAGGAAGAAAGAAATCCATCAGACCATTTCTTATAGCCACTGCTATATTAATAAGGCATTTGGCATAATTGTTTCTAGAAGGTTTATTATTATTATTTTAAAGAATATATTCCAAGCATTGTTTTCCTTTGTAGAAGTGTGAATAGATCGTATCCTGTCTTATTTGATCGGGCAGGACTTTTTGTGGAAGTTACAAAAGCAGTCAACAACAGTTTAATACTAACACCCAAGTAAGTATTCTAAACTTATGATGATGAACAATTGAAGTTGTGCTTAGGGCACATTATTTTTTTCCCTTTAAATTCAGCTTGTCATCTTTTATAAAAAGGGATCATGCTAGTGGCATTAGGAGAGGGCTTATGCAGAATCTGCAGGTCAGTCCCAATGGTATAGTGGGAGGTGGGGTTTACATCCTTCCCCCCCCCCTTTTTTTTTTTTTTGCTTGCATCTCTTCTGTCAAAGTTAGTCTTCCTTTTTCTTCCCATGTGGTTCAGGACTTCTTGTTAACTATTGTGGTATCTTCTTGGCTCTAGTGGTACCTCTTGAACTGCTGTATACATTCTACCTGAGCTTATTGTGATTTTGAACAACCTCCAAGTCCTCTGGAGATTTGATCCTGTTGACTTTGCCTTTCATCTTCCTTTTATGCCACTCTCCTCACAAGCAGTGTGTGAAGCAAGGCCAGTGAGGGCTATGGCCTGGGTTGAGGGCATATGGTTGGGGATAGGGTGAGAGGGGAGTTCCCAGGGCCAATAGTACTAGTTGCATCAGGTGGAAAGTTCTAGGGGATTACCTGGGTGAGCAGGGGGTTGGCAATAGAGTAAGGGGTTGGTTGGAGGAGGCAGCCTTGGCAAGCAATGCAAGCAGGGGCAGAAGCCCTTAGTCCAGGGGTCAGCAACCTTTTTCAGCTCTGGGCTGGTCCACCATCCCTCAGACCATGTGGTGGGCTGGACTATATTTTGAAAAAAATCCTATGCCCCACAAATAACCCAGAGATGCATTTTAAATAAAAGGACACATTCTACTCATGTAAAAACACCAGGCAGGATCCACAAATCACCCAAAGATGCATTTTAAATAAAATGACACATTCTACTCATCTAAAAACACGCTTATTCTCGGACCATCCACAGGCCGGATTGAGAAGGCGATTGGGCCGCATCCGGCCCCTGGGCCTTGGGTTGCCTACCCCTGCCCTAGTCTCTCACTGTGTGTATTCTTTTTTTCCATTTGTGCAGTTGTCTTCTATTTATCTGCAAATTTTTATCCATGATGCTTGTTGATATTTACTGATTTGTGATGTGTTAACTAATGGCACAGTCACAGCTTCTGGGGCTCAGATGAATTGCAGGCTAATGAAATATTCTTCAAGCCCCTGGATCACAGAAATACTAGAGTCGTTTTGATCTGTGGTCTTTTACTGTTCTGGAATCTATCTTCTTTTTTTCTTGACCAAATATTTCTCAGTCTTCTGAGCAAAGCTAAGATAGTCCTGACAGAGCAGAGTTATATCTATGTAGGTATTACTTCCTAGCAAGCTAACATTTTTAAATCTTTGGTCACACTGATCTCTAGTGGCAAATGACTGTGTAAACATATAAGAAAGCAATACTGTTTTCTTACTAGAGTACTGAGAGTCTATAGACTATTGTAAAATGTGCATACTTCCTAATACTAATGATTAAGGAAGTACAGGGTTTGGGGTGGCTTTTTTGTAGATTATGCCATGTAGACTTTACATAATCCTTAAAGATACTTGCATATTTTAAACAAAAAAAATTAAATTTATCTGGTGAGAAGCACCATGTCACTAACTTTATGGTGTTCCAACAGGTAATGAAAATCTGTTTTCGCTAAACAGCTTAAATACAATTACTGTGTTCTCATTCTAGGGCAAGTTGTCTCAATAATTCAGTGATTCACCTGCAATGCAACAATAAACGTGAGTGTATGAACATTCAAAAGTTTAACACATAATGCCTGCACCACGTACATTTTCTCTTACCATATTATATGTAACAATATGGGTTTTTTATATTTAACATGTATAAAATAGATTTCACAGGAACAAAAAGTATTGTAAATCCTAGCTTAAGTTAGGACACCAAAAGGCAGCACAAATAAAATAATCTTTAAGTGTTTCCAGAAAATATCTTCATGCTACGTGAAGGCTCTAAGAGAAAGTATTTCCACTATGGGCAGTTGCCCCAAGTATCTGTCTCTGACATCTGTCTGTATAGTAAACTCAAATAATGTAACTCTGGGTAATTCTGGAGATCATAAACTGTTCATAAAGAAGGCAATCTCAAATGAAATTCCAACACTTTGGAAAGTCATTATACTTCCTTCTAGATTTGGAGCCCCACAAATGACATGGATTTAACTTTAACCTTTTCTTTTAATGGTAGCATGTGGAGAAAGGCTGATTACTCGGGAACATGGAATGAAAATTATAGGTGGTTCTGATGCTCCAGAAGGTGCTTGGCCTTGGATGGTCTCGTTACGTTTCAACTCCAGGCCAGTTTGTGGAGCATCTCTTGTCAGCAATGAATGGCTGGTCTCTGCTGCACACTGTGTTTATGGGTAAGCTTAATTCTATCCTTAATTTGTAATATGTACCTGGTTCTTTGCTGTCGTAATATTATTACTTCTGATAGCTTAGCAGGAATTAGGAATTTAGGAAGTTGTTTTATGCCAAGTCAGACCATTGGTGCATCTTACTTAGTATTCCTTGGCTTCTGTATGATGCTGTTTCTTAATTTAGATTCTGTTTATGTTGTTGTTTTATTGTAATTTTAGCATGTTGTTTTATGTTGCATTGTGATTTCAAATAAAAGGAGGTATAAAAATACTTTAAATAGATAAACAAATTGTCAACGCTGACTGGCTGTGGTTCTCTAGGTTTCAAACAGGGGTCTTTCCGAACCCTATGGGGACATAGCAGGGCATGAGCCTGGGACCTTTTGCACATAGAGGTCAGTGCTCTACAACTGAGCTATGGTGTTTGATTTGCCATTTCGGGGAGAGCCATAAGCTAACATAAAATCAGGGTTGAGTGGATACATGAATCTGACCCATCTTTCAGGGGCCACTTTTGTCAAGTACACGCCTGATTCTTCATTCTTTGTAACCCCAGCTTTAATTTCATAGAAACACAGAGCTGAAACGAACCACAAGGGACATCTAGTCCAACCCCCTGCAATGCATGACTCTTTTGCCCGATGTGGGGCTCAGACCCATGACCCTGAGATTAAGAGTCTCCTGCTCTACCAGCTGAGCTAAACTGGATGGATCTTTGCAGCCATGGCTTGAATTCAAGCTGGGGCTGCAATATTCCTGTCAAAACTCAGCACCACTCTATGCAGAAATCAACTGCAGAAGGTCAGATTGAGAGCTCCTGCATAAATCCAGCTGGGCTAGGTTTTTGACACCAAAAACAGCCCTTCTTGCTGGGTAATATCAAGAATGCACTTTAAGGCTCCCAAAGATTTCTTTGCAGCCTTTACTTGTCCCACACTTGATGTCATATGGCATCAGGTATAGAGCAGGTAGATGTGGCTTGGGGGAAATGGCCATGACGCAATGTAGGACCCCATTACCTGTTTTAGCCCATGTCACTCTGATCTTAGATCATTGGGGGTGGGGTGGGGGTGCCCTAGACCTTGAAACTGACAAATTTTAAACTCAGCAACATAAATGATCAGGGTTAGGGATCATATGAAATTTCATGTTATATCATTTCATTACATCAACATTTAATCCTGGTGCTGCAAAGGGCTCATTATCCTTGTTGCATGCTGTGTTTCCTGGGATGAAGCTTAGCTCTAGTCAGGGCTGGCCCACTCTTGCTGCTCCAGCAACAATAGCTACAGCTGGATCCTCCACCTTGCTACCAGCGGCCTCTTGGTGTATAGGAGACACTACTGATTTCCTCCCTTCCCTAGGGAAGAAATGGTGGAGATATCCCTCTGGGGCCTCCTGGAATCTTCACCTGCCTGGTGTGATTCAGTGGGCCCTTTCCCCACACCCACAACAGCCTTTGTGTAAGGTTGATTGGATTCCCCACCTTGTTCCCAATGTAGATCTTTATTCTCCCCCTTTTCCTAATGCAGAAATTCATTCACCTCTTCATCCCTTGTGGGAAGGTGCCATTTGGTAGTTCGCCTCAGGTGCCAAAATGTCTTTCTAGTGAAAATGAATCATATACATTCAGCCCCCCTCTTTCAATCAGGTTTTATCAGGCATCTTGGTGTAATGCTCATTTAAGAACTATACAAAAAAGCACTGTTGCACATAGAGAGAATGAAGATTGTTCTGCTATATAGACAAAAGAAGTGTGTAAATTCTTCTGGCAGATTTCCCAAAGGTTAATTGAAAATAGCCATAATCAGTTATAATTCTTCATTTTTTCCATCTAGATTTATTAATGTTATGAAGATCTTCTTGGCAATTCTTACTCAGCTGTATTTATTCATACTGTTCTAACAATAACATAGAACTTTAGCACTATTTAAAGCATGCCATTTTCCAGTGCCTTAGCAATTAAGTTACAGATAGATAGCCGTGTTGGTCTGCCATAGTCAAAACAAAATAAAAAAATTCCTTCCAGTAGCACCTTAAAGACCAACTAAGTTAGTTCGAGGTATGAGCTTTCATGTGCATGCACACTTCTTCAGATACACAGTATCTGAAGTGTACATCTGTGTGTATCTGAAGAAGCATGCACATACCTAGAACTAACTTAGTTGGTCTTTAAGGTGCTACTGGGAGGATTTTTTAAATTTTGTTTTAGCAATTAAGGATATGCTGGCATATTGAATGATATTTTAAAAAACCAAAAACTAGGCAAACTTACAGAGCATACTTCCACAACATCATGTGGGTCTCTCAATCTTTTAGATATTTTAGCTGCCTCTATCGAGGTTTTTGTTGCTTTTTATTTTCTTTAACAAAATGCTGCCTTTAATAGAGCTGACACAAAGCAATAGCTCTGTTTTACTGACAGTTACACTCAGGGGCTGAAATCACTATGAGCTGATGTGTTAATGAGATGTTAATGGTTTTGGAGGAGATCTAAAAGACTGCTATGGTAGTATTAGAAGCAACTGCATTGTCATCTTGGTGTAAAGGGAAAGTGTGTGTGGAGTCAAAATTTGGTTCTTTGGAGATAATCAGTGGATTGACTTCACCCAGTTTTTGGCATGACAAGCAGAAACTCAACACTATTCATTTAAAAATCACAATATATCTTGGTTTGCAAAAATACTTGGGCAGTGCCAGGCATTTCCTTCTAGTATTTATATATTTGAGTGTGTGCATATGTAAATATATATAAATTATTAACATATATTTAACATTTTGCTGATTATTTTTCAGTTCAGTTCAGTTTTTTTTATCAGATTACATATTACTAAAACCTTCTATGGTATATCAGAATGTGAACATATTTATTGCAATGTATCTAATACAGTCAAAGCTCTTCACTTCTAAAAATGGAATCCAGTTTGATGATTCTTCAATTTACTTGCAACCTTATATCTCATCAGTTACAATAGGGGATATAAGCAAGTAACGAGTGATTAATGTAAAGTTATCTACATGAAATATGCTATACCAGGCTAAGTGTTCCCACGTTATTTAGAATCACTTGAGTATCTGCATTACTCATCCAACATGTTGCCAGTGGTGTCATTAAGAAATGACCTCATATCTTCTAAAGGTAGATTCAGCTTCACAGCCCAGTATACAACCCATCCATATAAGGCAAAATAAGCCAAGGTATTCGTGTTTGACCAGTAGAGCAATGAATTACACTCTGCAGTGTAAGTGGTATTAGCAAGCACCCCATTTGTCACTGACCAAGCTGTCATTTAGCCTTTGTCATAAAAGCACAATAATATACTCCTGAGCCCTCTTCCTTTGGCTGCTATAAAAAGACCCCTCTTTTCTCAAAGCTGCATAATAGATAGTACTGGGCTAGAAGGTGATCATGTCTCTGCAGTGGAATAAATGCATCAGTTATCCTTAGCTCTTTGATGATACCCCACTTCCCAGTGCTATGAGACACAAAATACAGGCAGTGGTAAGTCAGGTTAAATTAAAGTCTGTAACTATCACACATATTTTTCTTTATTCACAAATAATCTAAATTCATCTGAAATGCTGCTTAAATATGAAAGCAATGTACAAACATTTTGATGTATTCCATAATGGTGTCCCCAGGCACCATAGTTCCTTGGCAGAAGCTGAAGTATGACTTGAAAAATTAAGCCACCCTCTTGGATCATCTCTCGCTTTGTGGTAAAACCAGACATGGTGTCCTGTGCACACCCAGCCAAGGGAGACAAGCAGCCAATAGTAAATTCTTTACTGACAAAAGCACACAATTACAGCGCACCAGATAGAAACGCACACGTGCTTCTAGCGTCTACGTAGCTAGCATTAACTTTCCCAGGTTTGTGCTGGGTGAAGCAGTTGAAGCAACTGTGGGACCAAACCACTCTGACCACCACCACCCCAGTTTGTGTAGCCTTGTCTGACAGAGTGAGCAGACACAACCTAAGACATGAAAGTTGTCACTGTGCTTTTTTCCACAAACTCTGATTGGGGGCAGTGGGGCAGGAGAGAGCAGGTCCCTTACCCAAACTGCCTCTACCTCCATTTCTGACATGCCCTGTCTCCCTCCTCCAATTCTTACTGCTTCAATCCTGGCTCCTGCCTCATGGGTGGCACCAAAATGCATAAATCACTGCCCTCTCTCCTGGGTCAGCCTCTATGCTCCCTTCCTCCATCACACATTCAGCAGAACCCTGCCAGTCCCTGACATCTGGTAGAGATATGGGTACCAAATATCGGCAGAGGTATCCCCAGGAAGGTGTACAACTACACTGTCATATACTGGTCCAGTTCATACTGTAGTTATTGGGCAATTAAGGAAAGTATAGTCCCAATATCAACTGACCGAGGAAAGGTTTGTGGGAATGTTGTGGATAGTAGGAGAGGTTATATTGATTAAATATTATCCTTCCTCACTCACGCTAGTGAGTCAGTAGCAGAGTACATTCCCCAGTGTATTGCAGGCAGCTAGTTGGTATATTCATTTGAATCTCTTTACTTAAGCAATCCAATCTGGCTTTGTCCAGATTGGGTTATTCCTGGTAATTTCCCCCTTTATCCCTCTTAAAAAGAATAAAGGCACAACAGTCTTCTTTTAAAAGTACAACAGTCTTCTTTTAAAAGTACAGTGGTACCTCAGGTTAAGTATTTAATTCATTCTGGAGGTCCATACTTAACCTGAAACTGTTCTTAACCTGATGCACCACTTTAGCTAATGGGGCCACCTGCTGCTGTCGCGCTGCCGGAGCACAATTTCTGTTCTCATCCTGAAGCAAAGTTCTTAACCTGAAGCAATATTTCTGGGTTAACGGAGTCTGTAACCTGAAGCGTATGTAACCCGAGGTACCACTGTAATAAGACATTTTCTCACATTCAGTTCACAGTTGGTTCCCTGAAGGCTTGTAGTTACAGAGATTGAGTTCATCCCATATGAGGATTGGGCTCATGTGAGAGCCAGCAGACAGCAAAAGCATCAGTATCAGAAGAGAGCAGCAAAAGAGTCGAAGAGGAAGATGGCTGCATGACTGGCCCTTTTAAAGGGTCTCACAGGATCACACCCATCTACCTGGTCACAGGCAGGGGGAGGATGCTCCAGACCAGGTGTGACAGGAAGTCCTCCTGACTGGCATACCATCCCCATGTGTCCACTCTGAGCAAACAGGAAATGTTGTACTTGACTGCTTATGTTACATCCCACAAAGTTTTGGGTGGTATGCAGGACACAATATTAGATTACCTTTCTCACAGTAGCAAACAGATTGCTTATTCAGTTTTCAGGCTGTGTGTAAATTTTGTGTTAAGATAATATGTCTTTCCAATTTTAATATGTGGGAATCTTGTAAAAATTTGGCATGCTCTGGTTTATATCAACAATACTATCAGACCTCCATACCAATTTCAAATGACACAGTAAGAGCCCATTGCATGGTCCAGCTGCATTCAAATGATTGAGACATTGTGCAAAGTGGTGTAAAAGTAGAAAGTAACAGAAATTACATGTCACAAATTGCTCAGATTTGTTATTTGATCACAGTTGATTCTGACTCAGAATATTCTTTGTAATTCCTCAGGAGGAATTTAAAACCATCTCAGTGGAAAGCTGTACTTGGTGCGCATAACAATCTGAATTTGTCATATCCTCAAATAGTCATTCAAGAGATCGATCAAATCATCATAAATCCCCATTACAATAAGCGAACGAAAGATAGTGACATTGCTTTGATGCATCTTCAAATCCGAGTGAATTACACAGGTGGGAACATTTTCTTTTCCTGGTTTCTTTCATATGGTGAAGTGATTTAGAGTCAAATCTGGAAGAACTTTGGAAAGTTAAGATACTACATGTTTCCAATAAAATAATAAAATAGACCTGAGTAATGGACGCATTCTGGATTCACTGCTGTGGAGGAGCTGCTTGTATAATGACATCACAAAATGGACATAATGGACACTGGAATTGAAACTGATTGATCATTTATTTTTCACAGATTACATTCAGCCCATTTGCTTCCCAGAAAATACAAAACAATTTTTGCCAGGAACTAATTGCTCCATTGCTGGCTGGGGAAGAACTACAAATCAAGGTACGTCATCACACTGTTAAAAGGCCCTATTAAAATCTGGAGCAGAACTTTTTCTGTCTCTGTGTTTTGGTATTTTCATGATGCAATCAATACAAGTTACTTGAAGTAAATATATGTTGCTATGCAGAAAAATATTCTCCTTATAACTGTCATAGCACTAGCTGCAATGGAACAAATTATACCCCCCACCCAGGAGAGCTGTTGGACCAAAGTGTGGGCCATAAGAAGAAAAGATAAGCCCTTTTTTTCCTCTGTGGGGCAAACAACAGATTGGGTGTGGAGATTTTTATCTGGAAAATGTTGTGCAAGGAATTAGTAATTTAGCCACCTGCTCCACTCAAATTAGCAGATCAAGGTGGCTGCTTTTCAATAATGCATGGCGTGTAGTTTAGCCCTGAATAAGTAATGCACATTGCAACCAATATGCATAGATTTGCACCAGTTAAAAAGGACAGAATGCAGTCAAGGCCAGGGTTAAGGAAATCAGGAAACACCAATACATGATGCAAATACATAATGCCTCATTTCTCACGAATGCCTACCAATCCCATCAAGTTATTTTTTCCATTCTGATATGTTAGTTTGCATGTTGGCCTCTGCTTCTAGACCATGGTTCACCAGTATGGCACCGGCAGATGCACATGTACCTACAAAGACCCTCCCTGTCATTCACAAGGTATCTCTCTCCACTGAGGTTTATCCTGAAAGTAGCATTTTATTGTAGACAATGGAAGAGGTTGTGCTGTGTGCTTGGTTGCAGGAGGGGTGCCCACAACAGTTTCTCTGGTTTGCAAATGTGCCCACAGGCCCTCTGCTCTAGACTATGCTCTCAATTATATGTATAAACAAGGGGCTATATTTAAAGATACCAATAAATCAGAAACAGCAAAGAGTTTTCTGGCACTTTAAAAATACTAGCTGAGTTGTTGTCGCATTAGCTTTTATGGACCTGAGCCTATTTCATTCGATGCATCAAGTATCCTCCTCATTTGGCAAACACATAGATGTTTACAAACAATAAAAACTGTAAATCGAGGGCAGTCTACAAAAGCTCATGCCACAATAAATCTGTTTTGAATGTGTCACACGTTTTCAAACAGATATTCAGTTACCCTTTAGGAATTATTTGTGACTTGCAAGAAGTTAAAGATGATTTTCATTGTTCTATAGAGAAATATTTTGGCTAATTTTTTGTGCAGTATTAAATGGAATGCTTTTGGTAGTGCAAACAACATAAATTTGCCAGTTTTAAAATAGTTTAGTTTCAGTTAACAGCCTACAAATGTAAATGTGATTTCTCACTCACTCACCCCCCCTTTCAAATTTCATAGATTCTTGTGGAGAACTGATCTTAGGATTCAGCTAGATTTAGTCTTAGCGTTTCATTCTTACAATTTTATGGCTTTAAATATCTTACTTATTCGTAGTTTAATAGAACATTAGTATTTAATCTAATACATTTGTATTCGATCATGGAACTCAAAGAGGCATAGGTTCTCAGGCACTCTCCCATCTAGGTACTGACTGCACCAAAACCTACTTAGGTTGAGCAATCATGTAAGGACCCAAATATTTGGCGGGGGGGTACCCTTTACCAAGGCTCAGAGATGCAGCTGGGACCAGCCAGCAACCTCATTTCCATGGAAGGTAAAATGGAAGCTAAACTGTAAACCAACAATGAATGCATTTCTTTTGACACCCCATTCAGTCCTAACATGTTAATTAATTTCAGTGGGTCTAAGATTCTATGTGAATCAGAGAATTGAAGAGTTGGGGTGGATCTCGAGGTCATTTAGTACAATCCCCTGTAAGGCAGGAATCACAGCATAGCTGAACACCACCCAAGTTGTGTGAATGTCAATAGTTGTGACAATCTTTGTTTTTAACAACTAAAAGGAGATGACTGAATAAGAAGACCACCTGGCTATGTTAGTCCAAACTTTAAGCCAGTCTGTGCATTATCATGGCTATGCTCATGTACACATCTGCTACAAGCTCATCTTGTTGACATTCTAAGAGTTTTGCTGCAACCCCAAATGTACGTTTCCCAAATGTGGGTATTTAAAATAGGTGTGTGTGTGTGTGTGTGTGTGTGTGTGTGTGTGTGAAAGAAAAATATGCATGCATATGCATGCATATTTTTCTTTCACACTTCATGTGTTTGCAGCAGAAAATACCTGATTGTTTCCTGCAGCAGTTATGAAGTTCCCTACTCATTATGAAAAGCTAGCTGTTCTTAGACTTCACTGGATTTATTAGCACGGTAACACAGGCAGTATAAGGCATCTATAAACTGTCAGTTGGAAACGAGCAATGTTAGAATGAATGAAAATATTGCTTGAAGAACTTGTTTTACATTATGCATCAGTCTCATTCAATGCATATGTTTAAACAGGTTCTGTGGCAAGCATATTGCAGGAAGCAGAAGTCCCTCTTATAACACATGAGAAATGCCAGCAATTGATGCCAGAGTACAATATTACTGAAAATATGATATGTGCAGGATATGATGAAGGAGGAACTGATTCCTGTCAGGTAAAATTGATAACATATGTCTTCTCTGCTACAATACAGCTGGGGAAACCCAGCCAGATGGTGGGGTATAAATAATAAATTATTATTATTATTATTATTATTATTAGGCACATCTTTTGATTCTCTGATCATTACTTATGGTGCTAAATGTTCTATATCATAATTTGATAACTGATATATGGAAAAAGCATTACTTGGGAGCTTTCTTTAAGGACAGCATCATTATCAACATCATCATTATCTTACTGCTTTCAATTCTTCCCATTTATGACCTTAGCATACTTGAATTTATTTAGAGAAACAACAACCTCTAGGCTCTGTCACCTCCAAGGGAATACAGAGCAACTACTGATAGCATTGCAGGCCATGGGCTGCTGTCATCCTCAGATTGTTTCTAAAGATATTCTGCCATCTAAGAAAGGCAATGTCTATTTCTCCAATGCTTACAAAAACCCTTCTGACACAACTTTCATGCTGGCTCAAAGAATTTAGCTTAAAGTAGAAGCTCATGCAGAGGGTTCTGTTAATACTGCGTATAACTGACAGGCATCTCAGTGAATGCTGAAGGCCATAGCAAATCCCATTTTAGCTTTACATAGCGTTTTGTCTCCAATTAAAAACAAATGTATGTAACAATATTTGTCATTCCAGGGAGATTCTGGTGGGCCACTGATGTGTCAGGAGAATGAAAGGTGGTTACTGGCTGGTGTGATATCCTTTGGCCGTCAGTGTGCTCTGCCAAATCGTCCCGGCGTTTATGTGAAAGTTTCGAAATTTGTCGACTGGATAAAAAAGACTATCCATTAGCACCATTTTTATATATATATATAACTAGAGGGTTATGTTCAACAAAGCCACTCCATTACTACAAGGATTTCCACTTGTTCAGAAGAACTTCCACTGCTTCTTCTCCCCCTGTGTTTCCACCCTCCACAATAAGTATGTTCTGGGGAAACTTAACAGGACAACAGTGTCCCGTTAGGACTACAAGATCAGTAGAGAAGGGCACCACATTCAGAAGTGCAGATAGTGTTCTCCATGGCAGCCCCTAAATGGTAGAACTCTCTCCCGAGAGAGAAGTGTCTTGCATCTTCATTGATCACTGTATGCTATAAATGCACCTCTTTACCCTGAAACATCAACTGTGACATGTATACCATCATAGAATTGTAGAGTTGGAAGGTACCCCAAGGGACATCTCAACTAACCCCCTGCAATGAAGGAATCATAGTCTTTAAAATGTATTTTTGTAGTACTGAATATTGTTCATGCCTGCTCTCTCTGCTTAACTTTCGTTGTGCCTTTCTCGTCACAAATAAAGTACTGAAGATGCTGCAAGTAAGCCTTCCTTCTGTTGATTTTGTTTACTGGAAATCTCAATCCTGAAGTATTATTTAAGATGCTGAGGTAGAAGCAGAGATTTCTGCTGTCAAAAAAGTGTTCCTGGAACAGGCAACTTTGGCAGAGCCATTCATTTCTGAAGGTCAAAATGCAACACAGCTTCACTTCCTTACTGCAAGGATATACCTACACAACCTCCATTGGTGTTGGATCATTAGAATGACTGTAGTTGTGCTTTTCTGATACTGCACTGTAAGAAGCTGTTCATATAAGCTTCTTCTTAATTGCCACATATATCCCTCCCTCAACTGCCACTGCCTTTGAATAGCAGTTGTGCCCAGGGTCTTGAAAGGATCAGTGACCTAGAAACTATGATGCACTGGGACAATGTCTTCTCTCTCCCAGTGCAGGAAAGAGTAAAAACACCAAAACAAGGAGACAAAATGTCCCCCCTGTGCCAGTGGCTGGCTTCTTTATACTAGACCCTGGACATTTCTGCCTTTCCTGACATAGCAGAACACAGGTGGGGACAGTTTGTTTATTTAGGTCGTCAACAATTGTTCTTAAAATCTAGTTACTTGGCACAGCAATAACTAGCGATCTTTGCCTTCCCACCCACACCCCCCCCCCCTCAATCCAAGGATTGAATGAATAATTTGCCATGGGCAGAATGACTCAAGTTGCCCCTGGACAAGCATAATATCAAAATACCCTTTCTGCTACCAAAGTGTACTCATTACAGTTCATCAGTTTGTTTCCCCATGGTTTTGAAGTTTATCCTTGCAGAATAGCACAGTGTTGCCAATTGTCTTTAGTAATGTAAGTCAAAGAACAACAGTAAAATCACCTCCTTTTTCAAATAAATAATCCTACAGTCAATATTTTTATCAAATTTTTATGCAAAGATAAATTATTTTGTTACACTGTAAATTTATATTAACTGAATTTACAGTACACCCATTAATAAGAGACAATAAAACGTATGAGAAACTAACAAGGAGGGAGTTAAAATTTAAACTAGAAATGACTGTTTAGAAGTGACATATACAGTAGACATTTTCCCATATATATTCCAAATGCTCTTTCCATCTCATTACTATCTGTAGCAGAGTCATTTTCCATAGCAAAATAAATGCATTCTTTTTTTCTTTTGGAGTGCCATGTTTTGCTACTGAATTCAAAATCAAACATTGCATATAAAAATGATCTGAACAATTGCCTCAAGGGGGAGCTTCCAGTTCATTTTGCTGATCCATTGCAATTCCAAGCCATTCCAAGCTAAAATCTGACATGACATTATAATAGATCCTGAATGGAAAAGTGTTATTCCTGCTTTCTTTTCAGTCATATCTCTATACCTCCATGCTGCTGTCTTTCCGTGTATTCTTAGAAATCCATAGCGTAGACTGGTCCGGACTGGTTTTTGTTCTTCCTTTACTGGAAAATTAGAAACAGAATTGTATATACATGCATTTATTATGCATCTATTCCTTTCATATGTTCATGTAAGTATGCAATGAAAGATGGGTGATGGTGCACAATAAACAAAAGTAAAGGCTTTCCAAATGGTCTCTGCTACTAATGTTGCTTGGTTGGCCTCCTGTAAAAAGATTATGCACTTAGCAGCTGGAAAGTGACCTCACACTTGACAGGATGTTTTTCTTGGTAAGGAAGTATACAAGATGAGCCTATCAATGCTGTGCTTTCTCACAGATCTATCACCTGTATGATCCTCAAAATCTATGCCCACCCTCAGGCAAACCTTAAAGTCTAAAGCTTAGACCCAGTAAGCTTTATGTGGTACTTTATATATTTATCTTACAGTACATTTATTCATTACCTGATCTATAGCTTCTTTGTATTGAGTCAAAAATTCCCAATGGTAGTTAATAGCCATAGCTGTTGAAGCAGCCCAGTGGCTTTCCTTCTTCAATCCACCATTAGCAGTGTTATACTTTGAAACCAGTTTTGCAGTATGCATTTATTTCTCAGCTAACCTAAGGGCACTACATCCATAATGTGAAAGCTTCTTTTCTATGGCTCCATTCAAAGGCACTGCAGCTAAAAGCCTAGCAATACATTTGAGTCCTTCCCATACAACTATTAGTCGTCTGAGATGCATGGGTTGGAACAATCTGATAATAAAAGCACAATTGATCCCAACCACATTGTGCCAAACCTTTAGAATTTGCCACAGTGCCATGGAATGAAGCAAGGAAAAGTTACTCCCAATCCAGTACTGCTGCTTTTAAAGGACACTTTGAGTGGGATGTCATCTGAACAAAGGTAGCAAAAATATGTTCTGAACCAAGTGCATAGGTTGAACTATATCCATAGATATAGATCAACATAATTTCAAGGCCACCAAACTAAATGAAGCCAACTGAGCCCTGGTGAGGAGATTCTGTCCCTGTGCAAAGTTTCTTGGAAGAGTGTTCTGTAGATCACAGGAGTTGCCAGGAACCCTAGCTCTACCTTAAAAATACAATCATAGAAACTGAGAAATATACCAAGTTAGAATCTAAACTTTCTGCAAGGCATTCAGATGATAATGGAGATGAGTCATTGAAGCAGTTTCTCCTTGCTTCCCTAGAAGAAAGGAAAGGGAAAGCCACTAAGCATGAATGAGTTGCTGGTTTGCCATAAAGCACAGGAGAAATGCTCAGTGTGGATGCTTCTCGTGCCTTACTTTGGTTTTAGCACTACCAGTGGGACCATCATAACTTTTTCTTCCTTTGAGAGCAAGTGCAATATAGCATCCTGTTGGAACAGAACTTGGTGTGTTCTTGACATAAGTTTGCTGCTGAAATGGCATTTGTGCGTCAACTCCTACCTCTCCTTGCAACTTTCAGTCAGATATGCCTGTGTTGTTTTCCCAACCCGCTTCAGCTCCACATCATTGACTGCAGCCAATTGGTTAAAGAAATGTGGATGATGTAAGTCTGACTAAACTTTATGGGGATGAGGACAAAGCTCAGCATGGGATCAAATCCTTGTGTTCCTGCCATTGCTCTTTCTTCTGCATAGGTAGCAGTAGCAGCAGTGGCTACGCCCTCGCTTGCAGTGAAGAGAGAACAGTACCCACAATATTCCAAGACTACATACTGTGGTTGTGTGCACATCATACATTTAAAGCACATTACTTCCCCCACAGAACCCTGGGGACTTTGGTTTGCTGAGGGTACTGGAATTGTAGCTCTGTGATGGGTTAAACTACAGTTCCCAGGATTCTTCAGGTGGTGTCATGTACTTTAAATGTTTGGTGGGTACACAGCCTGTGTCAGAGAAAGTGTTTCAGCTGATTCAGCCCTAAAAAACAGCCTGTTCTTGTGATCCTTTTGATAACAGAAAATAACCAAATATTCAAAGCTGGGAAACTCACTGAGTATAATTGACCTTGATTTCTTCTTAAACAGACTTTTGAAAGGAAAAGCTAGGGAGGTATCAGAGCAGGGTAGAAAAAGTAGTAAGTTCAGTTTTGCATTGTAATCAAGTACACAACAAGGACCTTTTCTCCTATCTAAGGGCCGTTTGCTTAGGCATTGGGTTTAAATGTTAGTTTTCTAGTTTCTATACTATACAACAGGTGTGTGGAAGCAACAGCCATCCAGATGTTGTTAGACTTTTATCGGCCCCAGGCAGCATGGCCAAGGAGCAACAAAAATGCAAAATGTAGTCCAATAACATTTGGAAGGCCAAGGCTCCCCATGACTAATCTACAAAAGCAACGAGTTGTTTACACTAGCATGAGAACAGCATTAACTTACTTAGAACAAAAGGTTTTGCAAACTCAATATACCTGCTATTAATGTTGAACATTGAACATGATGATGTGGCTACATTATTAAATGTGGACTTCCTGCCATTTTAGTCAAGGCATAACACTGGGATAATATTCATTTTCAAGTGCAAATGAGAATGGCCTTGCTTTGTGTGTGGAATGGCCTTGAATATGAGTCAGTTGGAAGGATTAATTTTATAATACATGAACTTAAGTTCCAAGACACTCTTTCTGTCCAGTCATAATAGTTACCTTTTATGCAGCATCTGGAAACAGCAAGTCCCGAATGCCACTAATATCAACAACAGCAGTGGTATAGTAGGTATAACAACATAAATTAAATTGGGAATTAAACCTACAAGAAAAAGGGTTTCATTATTGTATTTTGCTTGAAATCATAGGCTCTGCTTGCACAAATTCTCTTGTACTGCACCAGTCAATCACAACAATCAGAGATCTCTTAAGCCAATGGCTCACACATATGAACTAGCATGATCTAGTCCATGAAATCTTACAACCCAAGAGGTATCCAATCTTAAGGACTCTACTCTTCCAATTTTCAAACTGTAGGCTGCAGAACACTACCCTGAGGCTCTTTCAAGGCCTCAATGAAAAAACTGGTCATGGCAAAGACATGAAATACAACTTGCCTGCCTCTAAAGACTTTTCCACATAAAGTACAACTGTAAAAGTTTTGAGAGTGTTCCAGGGTTTATCTTCAATCCTGGCTAGGGCTTTTGGTTCTCACCATTTCCTTTCTGTGTTGAGTGATGGCAGTGGAAGCAGGGAGTGCTGAACCCAGTCCCATGTATGATTGGTAACCGGATGGTCAACCCAGCACGGGGACAGGTTGCTTCAATTGTACCCCACCTCCAGCACTACCTAACAATGTAGGGGAAAATGCATGCCCCCTACTTCAGCATCATAGCTGTAGGCAGTTGTACTCAGCAAACAACCTCACCAGCCACCATTTATAAAAGCCAAACAAACAAAACAAGAACCTGATTGGGAAGGTGCAGAACTTTAGCAAAAAGCTGACTTTCCAAAACTTGTTCATTAACCAAATGTTTTGTTAGATCATTTTTTAAATTAGTTATTCTGCGGTCCATTAAGCTTAATGGACTAGATTAAGACTTGAACATGCAGAACCCCCTGCAATTCATTCACTGTGTGTGGCTCTGGAGTAAGAATGAGAGGAAACTGTGGGAGAAAAAACTTGGCATATTGACTCTGGCTGTTTGCGATGTGATGTCTATCCTTGACAAAAAGCATTTCCCCTTAAAAACCCAAGTAGAGTTATTTGCCCTGCAGCAACGACATCTTGAATTCTTCTTCTTTTTAAAATCCCAGAGCTCAGGTTCATTTTAGTTTCTGGGAGTACAGCCAGTTTATTCATATGATGAATAAGTGGGGTTTGCATGTCTGCAGTCTATGCTTTATATTTAAATATTACTCAGATATCAGAATCATATGCATCAATTACCAGTTTCAGTAACAACCACCGGAAAATGATCTTCTGGCTTGCTTGAATCGTGAGGCTTCCCTGCTGGCACCGTTGGCTGGGCTTCTGTGAAAGTAATTACATATTTTAAGAAAACAAAATCGAATTCCTGTGTTGGGACATCTGCACATATTACTGCACTTTGCAAAAGCTCCAAAGGCAACAGGATTAATCAGTTTTGAACATGAATACGTGTAGGTGATAAACTTGCCTAAGGACTTTACTGTAACATAGGGATAACATCTGGAATAAGAGTTACAAACTGAAATATTCCAAAATGTATCCATTCACTTATAAAAACATACATGGTAACTATTATTCTCTACAGGATTCATTGTTCAGCTGTTCCATGGCTACTCTGCTTTTCCAATCTATGGATTGTTTTGCTTTTGGAAATGATGGATGAGATTCTATTGCTTTACCACTGCAACTCAGTCCAAACGTTTCTTACCATAATCTGGATCTGCTCTGTCTCCTAATTCTTTTTCTAGGATGTCATCTGTTAAAATAATATATAAACAAGGCAGGGAGGAATAGGTTGTTTACTTTTTTCAGGCAATCCTAAATTTAAATAAGCAGCTTTTCAGATACTTAAAACCATATGTTGACAATTGTGTTCAGTGGGATACATTTTTGTACTTAAGGACACAATACATCCTGTAGCATCTTAAGAAGTACTTAATTAGAGTTGCAATTCTATACCTACTTCCCTTGGAATAAGTCCCATTGAACTCAATGAAATTTATTTATAAGGAGATATGTATACTACTGTATGGATAGTTAATGCAAGAGCCTATGCTTGAGGCAGAAAATAAAATAGTGTGTAATGATTAGTTTAACTTCTGCTAAAATCTAGGCCTTCTGTTAAAATTTGAAGCGGGGTGATGTTGCCTCTTAGTAACAGAATAACATAGTACCCCCCTTGTTTACATTTTATCTTGCTTCTATACACTAATCCAACTAAACTTTGAATTTCACCTGTCTTAATGAGATACATGGCCTGCACTAGGGTAAAGTCACCAGGACTTCAAGGGTTTGAAAAGTCAACCAGAAATCACACATAACATCTGAAGCTCATCTTCAGCATTTCCTACCTGGACCATATTTGCAGATAAAATTGTGCTTCATGTTGCATCTGTCATCATTCCATTGGTAAAGGTAAGGCCCTCCCAAGCCAGGATTTGCAGTTGGTTGATGATACATCACAACACAAGCTTCGCTCCCACAGGAAGGCTCATCTGTATACCAATTTCTATAACAATACACAAATTAGAGTAAAAATTAGTTAGAAAACTATTATTGCCTGTGAGTCCGTTTTTGCTTTGCTAGATCTAAAAAAGGGACCAGGAGTAGCTCAGTGGTAAAGCACATTCTCTGCAGGCAAAACATCCAAGGTTCAATTCCCAGCAAGGACTGAGAAATACTTCATTCTGAAGCTTTGGAAAACCACTGTATGCCTATGAAGACCAGAGGTAGCCAACATGGTGCATTCAAATGTTGTTGGACTACAATTCCCATCATCTTCAGCCTACATAGCCAAGGGCTAAGGAAGCTGGGAGCTGCAGCTTGACATCATCTGAAGGACAGCATGTTGACTGCCCTGGATATAAGTAATACTATGCTAGATTCAGTGATGGAGCAGAGAAATGGGAAAAGTGAGACAAAAACAGAGATTAGCATTTATCTACCCACTTAGTCATATTTCCATACATGCTGCCAGCATTTGGTGGGTATTTCACTAGTAAACCTTTCTTTATAAATTACTAATACATAATTCATTATTCTTATTTCACAGGATCCATTTTCTCTTCAGGGATTATGGGGCCCCAGGGCAATATCAAGTCTGCCTAGCAGCCCCAAATCCCCTTTTGGTCTCTGTTTGCAGCAGCAGCAACAGCAAATGACACAAAATATTTACCTGAAGAGTGAATTGCTTCCATCTGTCCACTTGTAAAGATCAGGGCAGGCACTTGATGTGGTTTGTCCCTCACCACTTCTCCATAGCCCGATCCAAAAGTCCCCGTCAGAAATGCCGAGGCCTGATTTTGTGAGGTTCTGCAGCATGTTTTCTATTAACTTTTGCTCTGTTTCACTTTCAAGGCTGAGGAGTACTCCGCCATCTATTTCACAGGCCAGGCGAGCCTCCTGGAATCCCAGACGTCTGGACAAGTCTTGGAAATAGGCTATCTTGTAGCAAGGGTGTGTTGAATCACCATAACATATTTTTTGCCCTAAAAAAACAACCACACACCAATATAGAGACATGCAGTTATAGGTTAATGGAGACTTATTTCATAGTAAAACAGCATATAAATGACATCAGGGTACATTCCCCTACTCTCGCACCATTTTTTATTTAACTTTTCCCAGAATTCCATGCTAATGATTGAAAAATTAATAAACAACTCAAAAATGTTATGTGCCTTAAAAATGTAAGAATCTGATAAGATAACTTTTGAGACGCAATGGGTACAATAACTGTGAAGTTTACAACCCACAACAGCAGACTAAAGG
Organism: Podarcis erhardii; assembly: GCF_964252035.2. Taxonomy (NCBI): domain Eukaryota; kingdom Metazoa; phylum Chordata; class Lepidosauria; order Squamata; family Lacertidae; genus Podarcis; species Podarcis erhardii. Next base: position 49,463,768 of record NC_138508.1, on the reverse strand, counting down.
GGGGGGGGACAATGAATCATGTATACATTTTCATTATTATTTTTTGTGGGAGCCATGAACATTTTTTTGTGGAAAATGAAAGAACTGGAATGACATGAAAATAGCATCTTTCCTCCATTGATCCTCTCTACCCTAACTGCTCTGCTCCTATCCAACTACAGAGATTGATGAGCAAGAGCTGTCTCCTGAGCAAATGTCACATGATAGGTCCTGAGACATGTGTAATTTGAACACTCATCAAAATGCTGATACTGGTCCTGTTAAAATGGAACTGGAAAGGACCTCATCAGAAGCTTAAATGGAATGAGTTTCAATGGAAGCATCCTTTCAGCTTTTAAACAAACTACAGTCCTCCATTATGAATTCAGAGAGCTGTGATTTGCACAAACTATGGTTTAACTAGAACAAACCAGTTTGCCCAGTATTCATGTTTTAAATACTTTTCTAATACACCCTTCAGGATGTAAAGCATGGTTTGTTCTTGCAAAACCTTTTAAGTTACAAAAAATAAAATAAAATGGGGAGAGGGTTCAAGGGTATGGGGACACCATTGAGAATGCCCTGTGTAAGGTGCCTGCCCAAGGTCTGATCTGAAGAATCATGAGGCCACCACATTGCTGAAGCTAAGCAGTTCTGGCTCTGGTCAGTGAATAGATGAAAGACTGTCTTTGGGAAGCACATGAATGCTTGAATTACATAATGGAAGGAAAGTAGGCTACAAATGTAAGAATATGAACATATAAGTATTTGGTTTATTGATTGGCTAGAAAGCAGGACCTCAGATGCTGAACTGAGCATCTGGTGAGGCTCATATGGATGAAGGTGGTCTTTCAGGTATCCTTGGCCCAAACTGTTTAGAGCTTTAAAGGCTAAAACCAGCACCAGTAACCAGAAACTGTGATTTGTTCAAAAGCAGAAATGAATGTTTCTAATCCTCTCCTTTGTGACTGTGAAAAATTATGAGAGGGCGAAGCGCATGAACCCAATGCTCACACAGGTTCATAGCAGAGATAGCATGAAACTATGGTTTCCAAATGACCAGTGCTATTTTTCTAGAAAAAGAAGTGCCAGAACTCACCATGAACATCTCTCTTGTTCTCTTATAATGGGAATGGCACCCACCTGAGAGGTGCTGGAACTGAACTCTGGCGAGTTCCAGATAGAAAAAAAAAGCCCTGCTAAGGACTCTGAAGGGATGCAGGTGGCGCTGTGGGTTAAACCACAGAGCCTAGGACTTGCCAATCAGAAGGTCGGCGGTTCGAATCCCCACAATGAGGTGAGCTCCCGTTGCTCGGTCCCTGCTCCTGCCAACCTAGCAGTTCGAAAGCACGTCAATGTGCAAGTAGATAAATAGGTACCACTCCGGCGGGAAGGTAAACGGCGTTTCCGTGCACTGCTCTGGTTTGCCAGAAGCGGCTTAGTTATGCTGGCCACATGACCCTGAAGCTGTACGGCCAGTAAAGCAAGATGAGCGCCGCAACCCCAGAGTCGGTCACGACTGGACCTAATGGTCAGGGGTCCCTTTACCTTTACCTTTAAGGACTCTGAAAAGAATATCTATCTACACTACATTGCTCCATAGTTACTTCAAGAATGAACTGCTACTGCAATGTGCTCTATGTGAGGCTGCTTTAGAGAAGCTTTGAGAAACCTCAGCTAGCAGCAAAAGCAATAAGTGGGCTGGTCCTTGGGTCATGTGACACCTTTGCTGGATACCAGTAAGTTTTTGGACGCCAATCAAAGTGCTTGCTGGCACTACTGAAGTCTACCAGGCTTGAGGCCAGAATACTTAAAGGTCTTCCTTCTTCCATTTTAGGCTGCTCTATCTCTGAGCACATCTGATAAGGTTATGCTGTATATCTTCCCTTTGTCTGCAGTACATCCAGTAAGAATGTGGAAGGGGACCTGCTCTGTGATGGCTCCCAGCTTATGTAACTCCTTGCCTAGGTAGATATGTCATCACCCACCTTACAACATTTTCAGTGCCTTTCTCAAAACTTCTTTGCTAGGCTAATACACATGGTTATGGGCTGGAAGCAAGGCTGCATTCAAATGTGAGGTTTGCTGTGTTAGTTTTACTGATTATAAGGCTAGAGTTTCTATCCCAATTTCTAATGTTCCTTTTGCACTGCAGTACCAGCTGCATTATGGAACTGTGGCTTTTAGATTGACATACTGCCATGTCAAGCTGAATTTTGAACAGTGGGGAAGAACTCTTGCTGGGATATTGCCCCATTTTTCATCACATGGAACTACAATGCAAAACTCAGCTTTTCAAGTTATCAGGCTTGCGAGTTAATGGGGTTGCAAACAGATTAAAAAACAACAACAATTAGTATGGAAATAAGTGCTAAACCTCCACCAGATTTCCCAAAGTGGCTTTTATGTCATGTGAAATACCACGTAAAAGATTAGAAATTATCGGGTATGGAAATGTCAGGGAAACAATAAAGTGCTGTCTGAATGAAGCCCAAGCCTGCTGAACTTAATGGGGTTTACTTCCAAGAATACCGGTACATACATAGAATAGCACTATAACTTGATCACTTAACCATTATTTTTTGTTTTGTTTTGGGTTCGGTTATCTGCCACCTCTAGCTGCATTTTAATTGCCAGGTTTGGGTTTTGATTGTCATATAGTTCTAAATTGTTGCATCATTTTAACCTGACTTTACTGGATTAAGTGGACAGTGTGATAGAAATCTAATTCATGGGTTGCATATTCTGATTCAGAGATATGTGCACACCACTGCTTGTCCCTCATGCCCAAACACATGATTAGCCCTACCATATATGGCAGAACTTGTCAACTTTTCAGTGCCACATGTGTGGTCCCAATTCTGCAACAGAAAATCATATGCAACTCTAGGCTGTGGTCATGAGTTATGGCATCCAGACAAAGGAACCAAATGTACATTTGTTAGTAACCAAATTCACATTTATCTAACACATATATATATATATATGATGTTTAATATGATAAATATATCTATAATAAATATTATATCTATATTAATATAATAAACACCCTGTTTAACAATATAGTATAAAGTTAAGACACAGAAACAAGGTGATCCGAATAGTTTAAGGAAAACAAGAAACAAATTGCAAACTCAGATGTGGACTCAGCCTACTGAAAGAATCACAGCATCATCCTTGTTTTATTTATTTTTGTATTTTCCCATGAAAATATAATTTAGACCAGAAAGCTTTATACCTATCACATCGTCTGTGAAATAGCCAACAAATACCATATCAAAAGCATGCAATATTGAATGAAGGTAGGCATGCATTTATTCCTTGCTGGCTTTCATGAATGAATTGAATAAAAATACTTTCCAACTCCACAAAGAGAAAGCATATCTGGTACCAGATAAGGCCAAGAGGAATGGGATAAGAGGAGAGGTCCTCTTATGGACCAGAAACTACCGTATTTTTCTTCCTATAGGGCGCACTGGCCCATAGGACGCACCTCATTGGGGAGGGGGGGGGATGAATAAAAAAAAATTATTTCCCCCCCCCCCCAGCCACCTCCCGCCGGGGCTGCAGGCTGCTGCCTGCAAGCCTTGTGAGCTCGTGGGAACTCCCGCCGGGCTTGCAAGGCTTACAGATAGCTTCCTGAAGCCCGGAGAGCGAGAGGGGTCGGTGCGCACCGATGCCTCTCGCTCTCCAGGCTTCAGCGAAAGCCTGCATTTGCCCCATAAGATGCACACACATTTCCCCTTCATTTTTGGAGCGGAAAAGGTGCGTCCTATGGAGCAAAAAATATGGTAGTTAAATAACAGGAATAAAAATATATGGACAGACTGCATCAAGGAGAGATGTGAACAGTGGGGTCCCCCAAGGATCTGTATAGGACCAGTGCTTTTTAAACATTCATAAATTATCAGTAGTTCTGGGGGAACAAAATGATATCCATATTTGTTCATGATCCCCAAATTGTTCAATGTTCTTAAAAGAAGTACAGTGGTACCTCGGTTTAAGAACAGCCCTGTTTACGAACTATTCAGTTTATGAACTCCAGAAAACCAGAAGTAGTATCCCAGGTTGCGAACTTTACCTCGGTCTAAGAACGGAATCTAAACAGTGGAAAGGCACCGGCAGTGGGAGGCCTCATTAGGGAAAGCGTGCCTCAGTTTCAGAACAGTTTTGGTTTCAGAACGGACTTCCAGAACGGATTAAGTTCATAAACTGAGGTACCACTATGTAAGTCCAAGTAGAAAGTGATTTACATTAGAGCAAAAAGAATCCTAACCACATAAATGACAATGGAATCTGAGGTGATGGTGGACAACTTGATGAAAACATCAAACCATTGTCTGACTGTTGTGTAACTAAAAATACCGTTATCAAAATGCCTTTATACAAATCTAGTGTGACCACATTTGAAGGACTGCCTATAAGTCTGATTATTTTTTTAAAAAATGCTACAGAGCTGGAATAGAGCAGTAAACATTATCAAGCGGCTGCAGCAACCTCTCAGTGAGAAAAGGCTACAATCACTGAGACTTTTAAACTTATTTTTAAAATGTAAGTAAACTGTGGGAACATGACAGAATTATGCATAGTGTATAAATTACAGTGGTACCTCAGGTTACAGACACTTCTGGTTACAGACTCAGCTAACCCAGAAAAAGCACCTCAGGTTAAGAACTTTGCTTCAGAATGAGAACAGAAATTGCGCGGCGGCGGCGTGGCAGCAGTGGGAGGCCCCATTAGCTAAAGTGGTGCCTCAGGTTAAGAACAGTTTCAGGTTAAGAACGGACCTCCAGAACAAATTAAGTTCTTAACCTGAGGTACCACTGTAGATAGAAGTCTTTCTCTCTTTCTCATATAATACGTAGAACCCATTTTTCCAATGAAGATGTGGACAAATAGGAGGAAGGACTACTTCACACAGCACTTAGTTAAACCAAGGAATTCTCTACCAGAGGGAGTGTGATTTTTGCCACCAATCTGGACTGCTTCAAAAGGGAATTAAAGAGAACCATGAAGGATAAGAACCGGAGAGTTTTTCTGGAGAGGCAAAGAGTGATGTTGATAAATGCCCATGAGTTTTAAAGAAGAGGGATCCTGGAAGATCAGGAAATAAAGAGACCAATAGGGAAAAAACCTGAAGGGAATAAAACGAGTAAAGACCAAGTTGACATTTTTTTAATTAACAGCAATACCTTCAAATGCTACCTTGTCACAGTTGCTGAAAATGATGATAACAAATTCATTGATATCTCTGTTAATGTACCAAAGTTATTTTATTCATCCTACAAGTGGTCCTGACTACCTAAACGTCCCACACAATTTCAGCTTGAGAGCTTACATGCCACAGAAAATGCAAGATGTGAGCTGATAAATAGAAAGAACAGATCTCTAGGGTAGCATTTTGACCCATCCATGATGTATCATATGATTAGCAATCATCCTTTCCTATTATGTTGTCAGAACTTTGATCCAATTCAGAAGCCAATCTTGTGATGAATTGCATTAAGTACTATTGATGTTTCACTGCACCATACCCTTTTTTTTTTCTTTTTTGTTCCATCGATGGGATCTAATCTGCATTTTAGGATAAATCACATTACATTATGTCTCTTCAAAAACTACTGCCGCAGCATAATTTCATAATTGTACTCTGTATTCATTAGTAAGATAAATATATGGAAACTAATAGCTTCTTTTCCGCTAAGAAACATCTTTCTGCTTCAACATTTATGCTGGTCTTTCATCCCTCTAGCTGGTTATCTTTTGCCAAGCCTGCACAATATGTGACCCATAAAGCTGAATTCTGATGACCAACCAAGTATAGTAACCTGCCTGGTGCCTGAGAACACACACTTTTGGTGGTCTCAGGTAGGAAGCAAAACAAGGAGGTTGATCAAATTCTTTGTAAGCTACCATACATGACTTGGTGAGTCAGGGAGTGACTATTTGAGTCAGTGCAAGATCCCCTGGGGAGATATATTGCCAATATATTTTTTCTAAGTACACAAATGTCCTACCTAACTACATCCAGAGAATCAGAACTTAAGAACATCTTGCCTGAGCATGCAGAATTTAAGATTCCCTTAAGCGCATGAGACACAAGTTTTATGGTAGGAGATCTCCCACTGGCCATCTTTTCCAGCAAATGAATCTGGGTTCAAAACTATTCCCCATGGGCACAGCTGAGTCACTAATAAAAGACCATACACTTAAAACGGTAACTCATGTGAACTAAACTTAAAACACGGGGGGTAGTAGAGAAATAATTATATATCTGCTTAATAAAATAGGAGAAATACTATAAATGCAAAGAAGAATGGGTGATAAAGAAATGATAAAACAATAAGAATAATAAAGAGCTTTGTAGAAATAAAAAAACAGTACAGCCATGTAGAATTAAAAAGATAAGAAACAAATGAAGCCAAGCTTTCCTCTTATCCAAAGCTCCCTTCTAGTCCACCTACTTAAAAGTTAAATCAGTCTAGCCCCTTCTGAGTTCCAAAGTACTTCATATCAACCACTACAAAGGGCCTGGTGAACTTTTTCTATCCATCACTCCCCTGAGAAGAGAGGCAGAGAGTGTATACTCCAACTCACTAATCCTGAACTTCTTATATTGACTTCTCTTGATCCAAGTACCCTGTTCTAGTTACTCTGCTGCAAGATTATTGTTTTGCTGCATGTTTTAAGCTATGGATGTTCAGAGTTGAATGTTTTAAGGATTTTACACATGATTTTTGTAAATGGATGGAAGCCTATCTTGGCATTAAGTGGTATATAATTAATCAATATTCATCAATCAGAGGTGAGGCCAGACCTTTCTGTGTTGCTAAGAGGTGGGAACTATTCCACTCTCCTTGTTTGCAAAATAAAAAATAAAAATCAGAGGGAAAGTTTAAGAACTGTCATTGTGATTTGTCCCACTATCTCATAAACAAATTTTGACTCAGAATATTCTCAGTTATCTCTACCAAATGTCTTATGGCTTCACCTCATGATCATCTTCTCAGCCTCTTATCAAATACTGTAACAATCCCTTCCCTTGTTATTGTGCAGGTCCCACAGTCTCATACACACAGTGCCTTTCCTCAGCAAAATTCACATTAACCCAGGCCAAAGCAAGGTGTGGGTCACGTAACTCACCCAGGAACACATCTCAGAAGACGTGCATCCTAGTTAGGGGTTGATAAAGTTGGGTGGTATATAAATACAGATAAATCAAATAATGTACATGGATGTGTGCACCTGTTCTGAGCGGTATGCATCTATCACCTATAACCTAAAGTGTCACACTTCCAATTTAACGCAATCACAGAAAAAGTGAGCTCTGAAAGAATCCACAAAGAACAGAGCTCTTCAGACCTGAGCATACATTAGTACTGTATCAAAGTTTATTTGCACATCTGACTAAAACAGACTCAGCATTTTAGTTTTCACAGATTTCCAGAAGAAACGCAGAAGTCTAATTACCTGGATCAATACACGATAAATGGTTTTTCAACCAGCAAATTGGTATTATGCTGAAGGAGCAAATGAAACACTGTTTTACTTGCTGGTTTAAGTGGTATGCCTTTATCAAGGAAAAAGCCCTACATATTACAGTATTTCCTGAAGGCAATTGTGAGCCAAACTATTAAAATTCTGACAGCTTTACCGTTCTAAGTAGAAAATGTCTATTTTTTGGCATTAGTTCCACTCCATATATTTAATATGCTATAAAATGTGAGGCTGAGACCCATTTAGTTGTTTCTGTAATAGATGCTTTCCCCCACCCCCATTTGATCTCATGGACCCTGCAGCTGTAAATTATAGGATCAGTACTGGCAGACAGCCAGAATTCTGTCTAAGCAGAAGTCTCTTAAGAATGTTCCAGCAGTCTCAAACTGGTGGTATCTGTGGCTTCACAGAGATCTTGAAGCATAACTTGAAACCTAGGATGGGACACACTCTCTCTAAACATGAAGCTAAAGGTTAACCAGTGGATTTCCTGTGCAGGCTTCTGTTGGTCTAGTCAAAAGTGGCACACAAGCTCTTCTCAGCCTTGGGGTTTTCTACTTAACATACCCTAGCTGCGCTCTGGTTCAACAGAACAGAGAATAACTTTAAGGCATATATGTATGTGTACACGCATTTATTTATTTTCTCTATGGTCACTCAGATGAAACTCATGATAATTGTACTAATAATAACCAGATGGGTGGGGTATAAATAACAACAACAACAACAACAACAACAATAATAATAATAATAATAATAATAATAATAATTTAATTAATTAATTAATTAAAGTGTTTGTATTTGAATAATATGGTATTACTAAATTCACATGAAGTTGCTTCTCTTTCTGCTGTGATGTTTTTAACCCTCTTTTTTTTTAGTAGAGGATGTTCTGATCAGTGGGAGACCTTGTTTTCAATAGTTTTTGAAGCTAGACTCTGAAGCTGGCTCTGGACCCAATTCACCTGTTCAGCTCACCTGCTTTTCTCAGCATAACCTGCCTCTTTCCTCTTTACCTTCCTGCTGCAGATTTGCTTGTACCAGGGGCAATATAAAGATGCCTGGCAAGTGCTGTGGGAATGTTCAAGGAGGCAGAAGAGGCTATATTGTTTATTAATATCCTTACTAACTTGCGCTAGCAAGTTCTTTTACTTAACAGAGTTTTACATCCTCCTTTTAAACGCACAGCGGATAGCTGGCTGCAGGCTTGTTTAAGCCTCTCAATATGAGGTTCCTGGTGAGTTCCTTATATCTTTCTTAAAAGAATAAAAACACCACAATCTTGTTTAAAGTATATAAAAGAACTTTACTCACATCATCAGTTCACAATTGGATTCCTGAAGGCAGACTTAGTTACAAAGTATATGCATGTGAATCTATCCCATATGGGGATAATCCCAGTGTCCTCTGTTGGCTAAAAGCCAACAGAGCATTTCTAGCTAAAAAGCTGCTCCAACGACATAGGAAGTCAAAGAGAGAGAGAGTGGCAGCATGCCTTGTTCTTTTGTTACCTGGACAGGTAAGGTCACGCCCACCTCTAGTCACATGCAAAGGAAGTATGTCCCAGCCAGGAGTAAACAGTAAGTTTTCAACTGGCTGGACCAAACATTCCCCCGCATGTCTACTCTAGGAAAACAAGGAATGTTGTACTTGACTGCTACTTATGTATCACATTCCACAAGTGCAACCCACATTTACGGTACCTAGTGGAACATGCTCATTTCACTTCAAGTAACAGAAACAGCAGATCCTCTACAGCAGCTGCACTTATTTTCTGTGGCCACAGTGATCAAGGGTCATTTTTCTAAGCTGAAATCATTGTGAAGTATCACACTTCCATGTTGCTTTTCTTGCTTGCGGAGGAGATAACATCTTAGGAGGACGACTGCTTTCATCAAGGATCCTTGGTTTTTCAAAGCTCTTGATGAATATGCAGAAAATCTCAAGTCTTGAAACAAGGTTTGTTTTGTTTTGCCAACTATGTTTTGCAACATGATTTGATAAATCGTGCTAAGCTTCTTCCAAGAATGTTATTAAGAATCTAAAAACATATATTCATCCATTAGTTTGCTCTATCTTCTAAAGTAAGTGAATAGATCAAAAGCATATTTGAAAATGGCCAATCACACCCAAAGTGAGTCAGTGTGGCCTCATGGTTATAGTATTGAACTGGGGAGACAGAGGGTCACTTTCCAAGCCACCAATTGAGCATTCATCCTAATTTGTTTGCTGGGTGACTAAACATTACTATTTACTGAACACTCATTTTTATTTGTTTGTAGGGAAGTCAGATATAGCAGTTTCGAAATACTCCTGGATTCAAGGCCTTGGGCAAATGCCTGTCTTTCTGCCTAATGCTCCTCATAGCTCCGTTGTGAGATAGCCTGGGATGGAAGTGGCAGTGTGATCTAAACCACTGAGCCTCTTGGGCTTGCTGATCAGAAGGTTGACGGTTTGAATCCGCACAACGGGGTGAGCTCCCGTTGCTCTGTCCCAGCTCCTGCCTGCCTAGCAGTTCAAAAGCACACCAGTGCAAGCAGATAAATAGGTACCGCTGTGGCAGGAGGGTAAACGGCATTTCCGTGCACTCTGGTTTCCATCATGGTGTTCCATTGTGCCAGCAGTTGTTTAGTTATGCTGGCCATGTGAACCGGAAAGCTGTCTGTGGACAAACGCCTGCTCCCTCGGCCTGAAAGCGAGATGAGCACCGCAACCCCATAGTCACCTTTGACTGGACTTAACTGTCCAGGGGTCCTTTACCTTTACCTTTACCTTTACTTTAGTCCCATCTATTTTGCTGCCAACATCTTGAACATAAGGGTGATACAAGCTTGACAATGGGAAACCATCCTTAAAATTAGGTAGTCTAATTTTGACAAAGTGCTGCCCTAATCAGAGGTATTGCTTATTGCAAAGTTGTAAATGCTTTCATGCTTCAGCCAGTTGTAATTCTTTGTAGAGAAGCATAAGTCACAACCTCCTATTCAGCGTGAAGTGGTGATGTGAATTCAAATGTCTTGGATCAATATTGCAAAGCCTTTAACTAGCTCTAATGTGAGCCAGGGGCTGGCTCCAGAAGCTGTATAATTTCCAGAGCTCTCTTCTGGAATGTGTGAAGTAAAAGTAAAAGCAAGAGTGTGCCTGAGCATGTGCAGACATAAAGGCATTTTTGAATGTTACCGCAGTGGTTTGAGAGCTATGATTCCATGAGGTGCCTGTTTCATTGGTTTCCATGAGGTGCCTGTTTCTCATGTGATCAGCTACAGAGTAACTGCTCATAGAAAAGCAAAAAGTGTCGACACAGATCAGATGCTCATGCCACAGTGTTCAGAGGGATCTACCATTCCATATGGACTGTGAAACAGATTGACATATGCATCTCCATCTACTCTTTGGGCTACTGTAGTTATTGTCTGCCCATTATTAACACAACAACTATCTCTGGAATTGTGCCACACTTCTGTTGCTGATATTTCCATTTTAGTAAATGGCAACTTTACACACACACACCGTGAATTATTTTTGATCTTCAGAGATCTTATTTTGAGTACTGTCACATAAATATTGGAATGTGCACTTGACAAAATCAAGAAAATATCACAAATAAAAGGGCAAAAATAAACTGACAGCAAACAGCAGTCATTAAGGCATAATGGCTTTGATTAATACATTGGTTGTTAAGTGGCTAGTAAAAAGATTAGCTCGCGTATTTCCTGCCCAACAGATACTTAAAGTAATTGCATTTTTGCAAACTGCATTATCATCACTTTATGTGCTTTATGATGTCATAGGTACAGCAATGCGGGTTATGTAACACTCAGCAGTTTTTCCTAACCCTGTCTTCTCACTTTTCTTTTCTTTTTTAAGGACTGGTCTTCAGCCAACTCCAGGCATTCTGAACTACTGCATTGCAAACAGCTATTGTTGCCAATAATTCAATATGAACACAAAAGCATAATGTGTTTCCCTATCATTTCTTATAGCACTACCACCATGAGAAAAATTGCTACAGGGTCAATTACGAGGATATGAGATAAGGCATGGTAGAATGTAAAAATGCTGCAAGCTACCATGAAGTATCATGAGTTAGCAGAGATAAGAGAACAGAATAGAATAATTTTGCTCTGCTGAGGGATAAGGAGCATGCAGTTCTCAGGAGCTCATTTATGAAGCCCACAGATCAAATCCTTTTCATCTCTACCATTCTATCATTTTGACATTATTACCAGTGTTCTTTTTTTTTTCTTTTTTTTCTTTTTTGAGAAATACTTATAGCCCTTGCAGTTGCAGAGAGAGTTTTGAATAAATAGTGGGAGAAATGTCCATCATATTCGCTGATAACAACCAAGCTGCCCATCTCTTTTCAATCCTATTGACAAAAGGCAGGGGCGCCGACTTATAAAAAATATTGGGGGGGCGGGGGCCCATACCGACTTATAAAAAATATTGGGGGGGCCCAAGACCTCCAAACCGCTGCTGCTGGGGGAACGAAAGGGGCGAGCCCCAGGCTGCCCCGACCTTAAGTGAACCTGTGAGGGCCCGCCCTTTGCGGCAGCCGATTGGCTGCCGCCGTGGGCGGTGAATATTAATGAGCTAGGGGGAATCCCCGCTTCTCGCGGAGCTGACGCCAGCCCCGCGAGATTGTTGATGGGTCGAGAGCCCGCAACCCCACCCCCTCTCTAGATCGGGAGTGGCTTTGTTTTAACTCATTACTGAATGTATTTTAAAAGGTAACTATCGTCAAACAAGGAAAATAAAAAATACCAACATAATTTTGTGATTTTACAAAGCATAATATAACTAATAATTTTTTAAAATTATTGGGGGGGCGGAGCCCCCCCAAATGAATTTTTGAGGGGGCTCGGGCCCCCTCAGGCCCCATGGAGTCAGCGCCTATGACAAAAGGTGAATTGGGGGAGCTAATTTCATGGTGAGAAAAGAAAATAATGGCACTATTACACATCAGAAGTGCACTGAAAACTTGAATCAGGGGCTACTACAAATACAATTGGCTCCAATGTGCATTTTATGTGATCTTGGCTTAACTTGCAGAGATGGCATTTGATTGCAGTTACCTTGTTAGTCCTGGAGTCACACCTGTTGAACTCAATTAGACACCTTTCCAGTGATTTTATGGAGCGTTCATTTATAACCCAACAAAGATTATGTTCACTGTGACCAGGGATGGGGAAATATATCCATTTCATTTTCTCTCTGTTTCTCATTTTTAAACTTTTTCCTTTAAAAGCAAAAAAAAAAAAAAAGTACTATTGAAAATTATTGAGTGTTTTAGTGTGAATTTCTCCTAATATGCCATTTTGCCTGTTATAAACATTTTTTGCAATCCAATTTCCCCTAATATAATGTATTATTCTGTGTTACTTTCACAAATATATACTGGTACATGCAGTTTATGCACCCTAGTACAGTGGTACCTCGGGTTACATATGCTTCAGGTTACATACGCTTCAGGTTACAGACTCCATTAACCCAGAAATAGTACCTCGGGTTAAGAACTTTGCTTCAGGATGAGAACAGAAATCGTGCTCCAGTGGCGCGGCGGTGGCAGCAGGCCCCATTAGCTAAAGTGGTTAAGGTTAAGAACAGTTTCAGGTTAAAAACGGACCTCCGGAACGAATTAAGTACTTAACCCGAGGTACCACTGTATATGCATCTGTATACATGTTACTTGGTTTGGAGAACTGCCCTCCACAGTTTGGGAAAGAGCAAATTCTAAAGGATGGCTCTATTTTGGTTCACATACTTCTTCAGCAAATACAGAAGAGGTGGGTTTGCCCTTAAATGGCAACTGAGTCGAAATTCTCCCCCACCCCTACTGTGGCCTACAGTTCAACCCTGACTAGTATTCGTAAGTCCATGGAACTAGTTCCCGGAATCCAAGGGGGCTTTACACACACACCCCAACAGCAGTCACCTCTCCCATCATGTTTCATAATACACTGTTGTTGTTTTTTCAGAGGCATCTCAAAATTAGTCTGTGATGCAGCAATGAGGAGGGAGTCAACTGTTCAAAATAAAAATAAAAATCCTTTGACTGCACATAAACCCTCAGACAAAACTTCAAGTAGCTCTGCTTTCAATATGGCTTGGAAATCCCCAGTCCTCCACAGCAAAGAGCCAGTCTCATTCAACATAGAGATGCTTACATCTGAGTAAACAGGCTTAAGACTACACCATTAGGAATACTGGTGTATATGTGGGAAAAGCTACAACAGTGGTTTATAGACAGGTTGACAGCAATAATTCAAGAGTCTTCCAAAGGAGGATTTATTCCAAAACAAATTGGGCCTAATCAACCTTTTCTTGTGCACCTGGAAGTCTCCTTCCGTGATTGGCACCTCCTCATTTGGTCTTCCTGCACACATATAGCAAATAAGTCCATTAAATAGGCAGGTCTAATCCCATTAAAATTAACAACCTTAAGGTGCTTGACTTTGTTTGGAATTTGGTTGCATGGTGTAGTTTTGAGAACACAACTTCTTTCTATTGTGTACATTCTTGTTATAGACTATGATTTTGTACATTGTGCTGCTAAGTTTATCCCAGAGAGAGGCCCCAAAAGCAGAAATCAATTTTATCTTAATGTTTAAAAAGATCTGGAGAACGTTACTGTATATATACAGAGAGAGAGAGAAAGAGTCTGCTGCTGAAAAGGCATAAGAATTGGCACCAGGTAACCTTTGCAGAGGAGAGTGTTCCATAAGTGAGGCATCACAGCTGAAAAGGCTTTTTTCCCTGAGAGACACCTATCTAACCTCTAATAGCAGCAGCATCCTGAAAAGGTTGATTTACTCTGATGTTAACACAGGAAATATGAGAGGAAGAGGACCCTGATGTCCCAAGGCTTATCAGCAGTGTGAGAAACTTGGAGGAGCATCTCCACCTCCATCGTTCTGCCCGAACACTGAGGTCCAGTGCCGAGGGCCTTCTGGCGGTTCCCTCGCTACGAGAAGCCAAGTTACAGGGAACCAGGCAGAGGGCCTTCTCAGTAGTGGCACCCGCCCTGTGGAACGCCCTCCCACCAGATATCAAAGAGAAAAATAACTACCAAACTTTTAGAAGACATCTGAAGGCAGCCCTGTTTAGGGAAGCTTTTAATGTTTAATAGGTTATTGTATTTTAGTGTTCTGTTGGAAGCCACCCAGAGTGGCTGGGGAAACCCAGCCAGATGGGCAGGGTATATTTATTATTATTATTATTATTATTATTATTATTATTATTATTATTATTAACTCAAATATATCAGCTAATCACCAAATGGCACCTTAAACCTGGGTCACGGTCACTACAATGGCATGTCTAGGCATCTTTTCTTTTTTGCAGTGAAATGTATTTGTTGTTTAGTCATTTAGTCGTGTCAGACTCTTCGTGACCCCATGGACCAGAGCACGCCAGGCACTCCTGTCTTCCACTGCCTCCCACAGTTTGGTCAGACTCATGCTGGTAGCTTCGAGAACACTGTCCAACCATCTCGTCCTCTGTCGTCCCCTTCTTCTTGTGCCCTCAATCTTTCCCAACATCAGGGTCTTTTCCAGGGAGTCTTCTCTTCTCATGAGGTGGCCAAAGTATTGGAGCCTCAGCTTCACGATCTGTCCTTCCAGTGAGCACTCAGGGCTGATTGCCTTCAGAATGGATAGGTTTGATCTTCTTGCAGTCCATGGGACTCTCAAGAGTCTCCCCCAGCATCATAATTCAAAAGCATCAATTCTTTGTCAATCAGCCTTCTTTATGGTCCAGCTTTCACTTCCATACATCACTACTGGGAAAACATAGCTATGGTTTTCCCAGTGAAATTTATTATTATTATTCATTTCATTACTATAGCGCTTTATATTTTAAAGAAAAAAACCTGAAAGTGGTTTGCAACACATTAAAACATCAAATGAAACAATCCAGAATAAAGCAAATTCAAGCTTCAAGGAAAATATTTCAGATCCTTCTCTGGGTGACATATTTGCTTTTCCCATACTTATTTACCTACCGGCACTTAATTTAGGTTGCTGCCCCATAGCAGAAATACTATAGGAAGCCAGTGTGGTGTAGTGGTTAGAGTGTCGGACTAGGACCTGGGAGATCAGGGTTCAAATCCCCACTCAGTCATGAAGCTCACTGGGTGACCTTGGGCCAGTCACAGCCTCTTAACCTACCTCACAGGGTCATTCTCAGGATTAACTGAGGAGGGTGCTGAACCATGTACCGTACTCCTTGGAGAAAACGGTGGGATATAAATACAGTAAAAAAGCTCTTCTGCATACCTGCTTAAGAGAGCTGGAGGGACCAGCCAGATGGAGATGTCAGTCACCAACCTGGCATCCACATAGTCACAGTTGGACCCATGCCAGTCTCAAAATGCCCCTGGTGCCTGGGGGATTTCAAAAACTGCTTATCAGGCTTTAAATTGCTCTTAGAATTTGGGGCTGATCGACAACAAAGCTGTTTCAGAACTAGCAATATGTGTTACCTATAGCTCATCTCAGTTAGTCTAACAACAGCATTCATAAATTTTCAGAAAGTTTCAAAGGCAGCTCAGTACACAACATATCGCCATAACCTATTCAGGCAATCACCAAAGTAAGGATGACTATGGCTTATCTCTGCTTAAAAGGGACCACAGCTGGTATACCAGCCTTAGCTAATGGGAAATGTTTTGTGCTTCTTAAGCCAAGTAGGCCTCTGGTGACAAAGCTGGGTCAATCAACACCCACCAAACTGCAAATATGATCCTCTTGTAGGGTTCGATTCTCCCAGAATGAGTTGAACCCAAGCCAGACAAACTACCCAGCAACATCAGCTCCATCATATCTAGACTGAGCTTATTTCCCTCGCCCTCATCCATGCCATCCCAATTCCCAGACATCAATATTTTGCACTTCTAAAGCTTTGCTTGAATAAGATAGGAACACGAAGTAGAGCTCCATGTTACCAATGTATTGAATGCCCCTCTCTCCAAATCCCATGATCATTTCTCTCCATCAAATACTCTCACTCTCGCATTTGTCCTGGGTTGTTACAGGCAATGGACACCTCCTGAGTGTCAGCGTTTTGTGGAAAGGAGTTAAACCTTACCAGAAATTTAGGTGTGTGCAATTAAAGTGGATCAAAGCACTCTGTTACCCTGGCACAACAAATCTACACTGAAAAGTGTAGGATGAACAAACAATTCATGGGACGATGTATAAACATCATGCAAGCAAATCAGGATGAATTTTGAAAGAATGCTCATGGCCATATAACATCACCACAAACAAATGCTCAACAAAGACAAGACATAGTCTAACTGCAGCACAAGCTTTCTGCAAACAAATCAAGTTGGGTACTTCATAAACAGGTTATCTGAAGACACCGAAGGATTCAGCACCCAAAAGTATCTCAAGGTCTTCATCCATAGGTTGCACTTCACTCCTGAAATGCTCTACACCAAGGCTACAGTTGTTGCACCTCCTGTACAGTTAATTCACTAAAGTCCACTCCACTTTTCTTCCCCTTGTGTTCTGGTGGAAAAGAGGTGGGTGGACAAAGAGACTAGTGCAGTACTTTGAAGACGTTGCCTAATACTTTAGAACTTTTAAAGGGATGGCCACTGTCTTAAGGTAAAGACTTTGCAACCTGGAGATGGTACAGAACTTTTAACAGTTCTGCCTGGCATCTGAATGGACAGTGTTATCTCCTATGATTTGATTAATGTTCCATTTGTATAGTGGCTTCCAGGCACAAAGCTCAGAAGGGATGGCATGGATTAATCTCCTGTTTGCTACATGCAACTCTCTCCCCTCAGCTATTATCACAATCCAGATTTTGAGGGGCCCGTGGATAAGATGCCTTCAACACTTCCCCATTCCTGCATGGACTTGCTTCCCTGTGACTGCTGTCACTGACTTCCTCTCCCTGAGACCATCTTCACCATTGCCCAAAAGGGCAATGTTTCTTCTTGTTGTTGCCACTGAATGAACAAGAAACAACAACCAGATAAGCAGAGACAGGGGATGGGGGGGGGATCTGCAGTGGTCCCCATAACTGTAGTGGCAGCCTTGACAAGCTCCTGACACTGACACCCCCTGGTGCCTACATAGCACCTTAAGATTGCTGCTGCATGTGATCAGGAGCTGAAAAGGATCAGAACTGGTTCTAGGTTACGTGAACTATTTAAGCCATTCCTAAGAGGTTCCCTGGAATGTTTTTCTTTTCATTTCATTTTACAAGTGGTGTGTCCAATGACAAGGGGTCTAAAGGTTCCTGCTTCTTGTGTTCATGTTTCATGAATCTATTCTAATTATGGAAAACAGGAGCATAACTATCACCTTATCCAGTTTCTAGTCCCTTGCTTCCTGCCTGACCTTTCAGGAAACCATTAGAATTGGACTGAAATGTACCCTATAGAACACACTCAGGTAATAATATGTACAAGTCCATCTAGAAAATAGGCACACACTGAATCTGCACCAGGGAAAGTTAGCTCTAACCTATCAAAGCTCCTTGCATAGTAAGTTTGTTGACCTTAAAGATACAACTAGATTCTTTATTGCTTATGTACACTGTATCTTTATGTGCAGGACACACACGGCAGGTTCCAGCTCCTCCACCACTTGCATGCAATGAATGGATAGGCACAGTATATTTCTCATATTTATGACATATTTCACATATTTATGGCAAATATATAAAGAAGGAAGGAAGGAAGGAAGGAAGGAAGGAAGGAAGGAAGGAACTTTGCACCGCAGTTGAAAAACTTTGTACGTTAATCAATATTTTCTTAAAAATTTCCTTAAGGAGCTTTTCAATATATGAAGATGGCTTCCTAATTATAAAGAATTGAGCAGTTCAGCAAATTCCCTGTGAAGTTCTTTCCTTGGAAAGAAATATTCAAGGCAAGACAATCGTATCATAGAATGGGAACCCAATGGTCATCTAGTCCAACCCTCTGGAGATTGGGATCATCTGAGGAAGCTGTAGGATTTTCCAATACTGATTCACGTCAAAGTTCAGTAGAAGTACGAGCTCAGAAGTTTAGGATACCACCCATATACCCCTACCACCAACTACTCAGGGTGGAAGTCTACATCTGGTAGCACACATGGTTCTTCAGAGGTATTCTTGCACTGATATATTTCCCACCACAGACCATGCCACACAAATCCTTATCCACAAACATGAATGTGGATTTTGGTGGTTACTGCAGACAAGCAGGAACTGAGAAAGTTGTCAGGTGTGATGGGCATCTCTTTCACACCACTCTTTATCTGGTATTTGAGCCCCCATCCTGCTTCTCTGTATTTGATCCTCTATCCTACTTTTCAGTCTCTGAACTTTTTAAAAATGAGGGACAAATAGACTCTCTATAAATGGAGGACAAGTCAGAACAAAACCTTTTGACTTAGGAGACACAATATAAGGGACATCAAACTTTCAATCCCCATATTTAAAGATATGAATTGGGGATCTCATCTTTGGAGTTTCCAGGATTAAGGATGTGATCTTTCTGCAAAGTCAAATCATCAACTTGGGACAAAATCGAGCCTTTTTTTACTCGCCAGAAAACAGCTCGTCCCTAGTGCCAGTGACACAATGCCAAGACTGCGTTCCCTGAGTTCCCTTTGCCTCACTGAATCAATAGAGCGCCCCCCTTTGAAAGTAAGAGGATCCCCGCCAGAAAGAGCCACCTTTCTGTTTGGGAATCTCTAACCACTGTTCAATGATCAAGTTGAAAAGCAATGAAAGAAGGAACGCCTGGGAGAGGGGGAAGGATTGTACCCGAATACTCGGAGCACTTCGGGGGTCTTTATACAGCAGGCAAAGGGCCCTGCAGAGGTTGTCGCGCTCCAATTCCCAACAGTCCCAGGTCGCATGGTCAATGGTCAGGACTGATGGGAGTGTGGAGTCCAGAAACATCTGGAGGGGGTCCCAGCTCTCTCGCTGCTCTCCCCCAAATAAGAAACCAGGTTCCTCATCCCTCCCTTCTACTCACCACTCAGGACTCGCAGCGAGAGGCAACTCTGAGCCCACAGCCAACAGTAGCCCAGCAGCAGCAGCTGGGGACGCCTTCCGCACGGAAAAGGGAACATCGCAGCGGCCGAGGGAAGAGGCGCTGGGCTTCTGAACAAAGTCCCCGAAGTGACAGCAGCAGCAGGTTAGGCAGGCAGGCACCCTCAGCGCCTGCGCAACGGCCGGTCCTCCGCGGGGAAGATGCTCCAAAGCGGGTCCCTTCAAAGCGCCAAGCAACTGCCGGAGCAGCAGCCGCCTTGAGGAGATCCCTGAGAGCCAGCTGTTGCCCTGCCCGCTGCCGCTGCGCGCATCTCCGTGCGCCAAGGAAGCGCGCGCGTTTTTGCAGGACCCCTTTGGGCGAGAAGGAGAAGCGTCTTGTCCAAGGGAGGAGGAGGAGGAGGAGAAGCAGCAGGAGCAGGAAGCACTGCAAGGTCTCCCTTCTCCTCGCCTTGGCCTGCCTGCGCCTGGAGACGCTGGACGCGCAGGGAGAAAGAAGGCGCAAGCTGCTGGCTCCTGGTTATATAGCGGCTCCGGCCAGCCTCCCGGAGCCTCCGCGTTGGGCAGGGCCAGCCCCGCGACTATCGATTTCTGGTGCGAAATGCAGCGCTGCAGCTTGGGAGGGGGCCGAGCGCGAGGCAGGGGGCTGGGCTGGGGGGCGGGGGTCCTGAAAGCCGCGGATTCAGCAGTCCCCTCCTCAAGGCAGAGGGCTTTCCAGAGCCGCAGAGGCAATTAAAAGAGGGCGACGGTGCCAAACCGCGAAAGGAGCGGGTGGCCTCCCTGTCTTTCTGCCACCGCGCAGAAGATGGTAACGGGTGGCCCCCCTTCAACCCCTCTCTGGGAAAACAGCGTGACTTTCTGGCTTTATTCTGCCGTCTCTTTGGGCTTCCTTGTCGCTTTAGCGCACAGTCGAGGCGCCACTTCTGCAATCCGCGCTGCAGCCAGGCAAGATTGGGTGGTGGTGGCGAGGGAGAATATTTCTGGGCATATACAGAGCGCCTTCCCCATATTACTGGAGGTGTAGGCATAAGTAGCAGCACTCATCTCTATAAGATCAGAGGGGAGACGGAGTTTTGGCATCGCCTTGCCTTTAGGCTGCGGTTTTGCCATTTGTGGATTACGTACATGAATCCAAGAAGGCTCTTTGCTGGGCCAACTGAAAGGCGTCTATAAATGAACCCTAAGCAGTCTAAAGGCTCAAGACCAGGATCGACCCTACCCGTCGTTTTGCTGCCTAAGGCAAAATGGGAAAATGCTGCTTCACCCGCACCCTGCTCCAAAGTCGGGGTCACTCAGCTTTTGGGTTCTGGCGAGGTCGCTTTTCCTAACTTATCTGGTGACAGGGGGTGGGAAGTGCCTGCGGTGGCACCAGAGAAGCACAGGCATGTCCTACCCCTCCACCCGCCCACGCCAGAGAAGTGAGGAAAAGGGGCAGCAGCAGTGACTTCCAGGTTCCAGCATAAATCTCCCTGGAAGCCAGGAGCCAGACGCATCAAGTTCTGCCCCATGGTTGGGGGGGGGGGGAGCGGGGCAGCAATGCTGGGTTATGCAACTATTTTCTTCAGTGGTGAAGAATCCTTGCGGCTCTATCAGGATCAGCTTTGTAGGCCAAATTCAACAGGTGGATGGGCATGTTTGCCTGTCAAGCACATGGTGCCATTATGACTTCACATGACTAACGGATAGGTTGGCCCACCCACCTACCCATGAGCATAGCCCAAAGGGTCAGCAGCAGGGAAGCTGCCCCCTAAATCATTAAATAAAAATACAGAACTAATTGAGGTTCTGCCTCCCCCAACATAAAGCCTAGCTACGCCCATGCACCCACCTGTCAAAATCCATGGCACAGTTCTCAAACACCTACTGCTGCTGTGGGAGACCCAAGAAAGTGAGACATTGGAGGGTTGGCATGGGGCACCTTCCCCCCCAAAAACCCCTCCTATCACCCCAGGCATTCCTGCTTTCATTCACCCATGAGTTGATGGGCAGTTGGAAGCATGCCTAGTTCCAGCAGATGAGCCACTGGAATCCCACTTCAGGCTCTGGATTGTTCCTTTCAAGCCCCACCCTTAACCCCCCCACACCTGGCATCATGGATGACATTAGCTTTGTTTGCCAAATGCGGAGGACTGGTGGACCAAGTCTGGCCCACAAGGTGGAGGTTCCTGATTTTCTCCAACAGCACATTGCCACTCCCCCATTCCCAGCACCTGTCACCTCAAGCGCCTGCCTCAGTCAGCCTAATGGTAGGACAAGGAAGGACCAAAGCTAAGGGCCATTTATTATGCAGTGCTTTGTACTGAGACTGGCACAAATACTCAAAGCACACTTCAAAATATATGTAGACCAAAGTCATGTGCAAAGAACACACAAGGAGAAACCCAAGCTTTCCCTATCAAACTACTATTGCCCAGTCACCACTTGTGTGTATTTGAAGGGGAAATGCATCTGTTTAAATATTTTATTTATTTATTTCATTTCATAAAGTTTATACACCGCTTAATCATTTTTTTTATTTTAAAAAAACCCTCAAAGCAGTTTACAAAAAGATGAAACAAAATCAAGGGGGGAATACAATAATGATTTTAAACATATAAAAAGTTAAAATACTAAAAGAGGTTATGATTCACAGCAACTTTCTGAGCATCTTGGTGTATGCCCTTTATCCTGAGGCAATGCATTTGGGAGCTTTTTGTATTCAGGGATCTCTGCACAAAAGCACAAAATGTCTCACAAGAGGTGCCTCTGTAATGCAGTTCTAAGTGCTTATTTCTGGGATTTACTTCCAAGCAATGCTATAATAATTTAGAAATGGAATCAAGTCACTTGTGTGCAGAGTCACTTTTGTACTTGCGGGCAGAGGGTGATCACTGGGTTTGGACCCATATAGTGGAAAGATATTGGTAAGTGGAACTTACCTACTACCAACCAGAAGAAAGACTGGAGCTCAGTGTTATCATGGTGCTCCCTCAGCTGTAGAAGAAATACATAGAAAAAAACCTCATTTGTTAATGGGACTGTGGATAATGACTGCCCCCCCACCCCAATTTCCCACAATCCTGGGAAATCTGCAGTTCTGACTCATTTAAACTTCAGATGCTTTTCCATCTCAAATGCATATTAACATAGCCTCCTACTACAAGACTTTAAAAAAATGGATTAAATGCTAGCTTGCTCTTTATGGTTCCATGGGTAGATTGAGATAATGAAACAGCTGCCTTTTTTATGAACAGCCACAGAGAACCAACAGGACTAATCTAATAGTTTGGGGACCAAAATCTTTATTAAGCTCATTGCCATATCTGAAGTTCTCACTGATGCACAGGATGGTGCTTTCAAGATAAACCAAGAAGCCAACCAAGTAATTAAAAAGAAGCTACTAAAGGTCCCTGGTTGGCACTCATTGCATGATTAACAATCAAGAAACAATGCACTGGTTTAGACTTTATTTTCCCCAGTGCAGGCCCCAGAAAAGACCTTTTCCTGATGGCAACTGGGAAGAGCAGTGTAAACAGCCTGTATCTTATGCCTGCTTACCTACAAGTAATTGTTATGGTGTTCAGTGGGCATTATTGACTCTCTAGTGCAGGCATAGGCAAACTCGGCCCTCCAGATGTTTTGGGACTACAAATCCCATCATCCCTAGCTAACAGGACCAGTGGTCAGGGATGGTGGGAGTTGTAGTCCCAAAACATCTGGAGAGCCGGGTTTGCCTATGCCTGCTCTAGTGAACCTTCCTTAGGAATGTAACCACAAACCATCTTTATGCTGCCTGCAGAAGGTAAGAGTACTGCTGGATCCATCTCTGGTCCAAAATCCCCTACAGAAGCCCACAAGCAGGAGAGAAAGGCAACCGGCCTCTACCATGAAGGAACTGGCACTACTGCAGGTGCCTCATAATACCTGCTCCACATTTAGTGTGGCAGTGCCTAAACTTCGGAACTCCCTGCCTCTTGACAGCAAGCAAGTGCCTTCCATTTAGTCTTTTCAGTGCCTGCTAAAAACATTCCTCTTTAGACAAGCCTACTCAGATCCTTAGCATGTTGAGGTAATTTTAACCTGTTTCAGCATTATAACATTATTCAAAAAATTTCACACAAGCTAAATTATGTGGCTGAGCCAATTCCAGTGCCTTTTGACACACAACAACAAAATCTGTATCCCCATTCGCCTTGCTTGTGAATTAAATGAAGTGGCACATTGAACAGAATGTCCATTTTCAATCTTAAAATGGCTGTCCTCCCTTCTGCATTAATACGTTATGCACCATATATGAAAACAGTACTCACAAATACCTGGCATCTTTGCTAACACTTTAAAATACTGCACTTCTATTGGGAATGCTCTAATTTATAATAGATCTCATGAGTTATGGAATTTGATTCTTAAATAATCTATATAATAGCATATCTATATCTATGTCTAGACCTAGCTTTAATATCAAATGCAAATTGTAGTTTTCAAGATCCAGCACAGAGATTTTAATCCTTAACAGTTTAATAGTTAATAGCCAAACAGATGGATTCTCAAAGTCACTGAACAGCCTCCTTCATCTATCCACAGGGCATACAACATTTTGAAAAGTCCCCATTGCTTGCTTGTATTTATTGCACATCACTTCACACATTTGTAGATGGCGAGGCATTAACTCTATACATGCTGGTGTCTGATAAGTTCTGTTCATTCAAATTCTATTTCTGGCTGTTGTGACATCTAAGGATATTTTATATTTCATGTCAATGTTTTATACCCAATAATCATCAATACTTTGTAGTTAACATTTTAAATAGCTCACTTGAGGTTTATTTAGTATCTGACACCTGACATGCAATAGCCTTTTGTGAATGTGGTCTTTAGTGCTAATTTTGCAACACAGTCCTAGCCATGTCTACTCAGAGGTAAGCCCTATTCAATTCAGTGGGCCTTACTCTCAGGCAAGCAGGGTTATGACTGCAGCCTTACAGCACAAACTTAGCCTTGTCTACTCAGACGTAAATTCTATTGAATTCAATAGAGAGTACTTCCAAGTACTTAGAGTTGGGATTGCAACATTAGAGCCAATTTAGCTATTTGGGAAACATTCCTTTACAGAACAATCAAATACATGTCAAATCAGAAATAAGTCTCATTGAGTGTAAGTTATGTCTACAGGACTGCAACCTTAAAGAGATAAAAAAAAATGGTAATATTTTGAGATAAAAAAATTGATTTGTGTAAAGTTGTCAAACTGGAAATTTTAAGATTATTTAATTTCAGCTCTAGCTTGCGTCCTATGAATCTTAACCTTATCTGATGTTTCCTTTTAATAGTATTGAAAGTCAAGGCTGGATAAGAATCTCTGGAACAGAATGGAAATAATCCCGTAACCTCACAACATCTCCTTCTCATTGCACATCATGTGGTTTGCAGTCAATATGGAGGTGAAAGGAATCCGTGACATTCCATTTTACTTTATGCAGGCAAAGAAAAGGCTGAAAACTTGGGATGAGCTAAATACTCAAAAGATTCTAAGCCTGACAGCACACAGGTGTGTTATAGTTGTTGACCATATCCTTTTTTTTTTTTTTTGCAGGCAAACTGCTCATAAGTGTCTCAAATGTATTCAGTGAATATCTCTCCATGGAAGCTAGTTGTCTGAGGAGGAGGATTAAGATGAACCCCATAATGCATTAAAATATCATGTGAGCCCTGCCCCTTGTTGCTGACATGTCCACCAGATGTGAAACACTCTGGCTGTATAGCCAGCACGCATGAGTAGGGACCTATGTGTGTACCTTTACATAAGGGAGGGGGAAATCTGAATAGCTGCAGGATCCTCTCCAATATGGAGACTCACCCTTGTCCATCAGTCCACCCATGTTTGGCTTTTTCACACATGTGTGACTGCTAGGAGGTGTGGTAGGCTAGGGTTGGTGGCTGCAACCTCTTCCTGCCTTGATGTCTTGAGGTGTACGTGCTAGTTTGAACATGCCTGATTCCTTGGTACAGAGAACTCTGTGGGATGTTTGGAATGTGAAAGTCATTAGAGCTGGGAGCACATATCAGGTGGAAGCATTTAACTTAAATGGTGCTTCAGTGTATAAGTATTTGTAAGATCTGTGGGCAGTAGGTTCCTCTTGTGAAAGGAAACGATCAGTTATTACTTCACACAACTGAAATAATTAACCTTGTGGAACAGCTACAAGCCAATAGGAAGGGACAGCAACTCTCAGTAAAGGTATTAGCCCCCCTGTGGCATTTATACTTAGTTGTTTGTATGGGTGAAATTATTATTCTACTTACACTAAAAAGCAATGGCCTAGGTTAAAAGTGGGGTGTTCTGCAGGCACTGTTACTCACATTTCTGTGATGGCTTTTTATGCTACCTGTTATCCTTGTTATTTCAGTCCTGCTTTTTTTCTCCTGCCCCACCCTCCATTGTGTTATAACAAAGCTTTCTTATGGAGCCTTAGATCCTATTAGGACTTTTATATTAAATAGTTGAGTACTGAATTTGAAAGTTATGCTTTGAGAGTTTGAGTTTTAATATTTCTGTTCTAGGCAGGGCTATTTTTCTAGAAACCATGAATGCCTCCCTTGTTCTCTTATAATGGCAATGGTACTCACCTGAGAGGTGCAGAAACTGAGTTCTGGTGAGTTCCAGCTGAAACCAAGCCCTGGTTCTAATCCTCCTAATTATCCTCATTCTTCTTTCTCAGAATTTGCTTCCACTTGGACAGAAATGGAGGATTCAGACTATATTTCATCAGATGAAGAAGTAAGGATCCTTTCTCCCCTTCCTTCCTCCCTTTTGAACCAAGGATTAAGGGTCTCTTTAAGGACTAGGATAGAAGGGGTATCTGGCTAGTGGACTGGGATAGAGGATCTGCTATTAGTATATCCTCATAAGGCAAAAACAGACATTCAGCTATTAAAATTTGCAGCAGTAGCAAAAGCTTTAACTTCTGCCTGCCATATGCAGGATCCTATCCAGGAAAAAAATTATCCAACATTAGCAGTTGTAAAAGGAAGTGTAATCATTCACTTGGGATAAAATTGTGCTCTAGGTCATCTTTTTTTACCATCCGTAGGATAAGACAAAAAATGGCATACATTTTCCAGAAAACATATAATATGATACCAGCTCCTCTTTCCCTCATCTGTTGCACAGTAGTAGCCATTCCATGGAACTGAAGCAGAGGGAGAGAAGGGAAGCAGGGCCACTCCACCAGGTTGCTTCTGTTTTGAGTGATAATTTGATGGTTGGTGTTAAAAGTTAATAAGGACAAATTAGAGGCATTGCAGGGTTCTTGTGATGTGGGAGAAGACTTACAACGTGTTTTGGATAGGGTTATGTTCCCCTGAAGAAGCAGGTATGCATTTTGAAGAGGCACCTGGGCCTGGCAGCAGCTGTGACCAGGAGCACTTTTCTTCTGCTTTTGCTGGCTAATTTCTCAAATCAGTTTAAAGCAGTATCCTTTTCATTTAAAGCCATGAGTGCTCATGCAGCATGTTACCTCAAGGACCACCTTCTCCCATTCAAACCTTCCCAAACATTGAGATCAGTGTATGATGCCCTGCTCTTTGTGCTGTCTTGACATGAGATCAGATGTGCAGGTACAAGAGACAGAGACTTCTCTTAAATGCCCTTCCTGTGGAGATCAACTGGACTCCCATCCTATTTTATTTTAGATTTATTAAAATTAATCTACTTCTTCAATGAAAGCCAGGATAATGTGCAAATACAGCTATTTGTAGTCGAGGCTTATTGTGAAGTTCTTCTATTCCCATGTTATGCCATCTACTGCCCTGCAGGGCTGACCTTACCACTTCTGAGAACTGATATTCGGTGTCATGAAAGAGCAGCTGATTTTTGGCACCATGACATTGTTTAGTCATTATGGTGTTTTTTGTTTAGTTGTTTAGTTCATTATGGTGTTTTTACTCCCAGGGAGGTATTCTTCTGGATTTTCCACTTTGGATACCAAACTTTCCCACCTTTGGGTACTATGCACTTTGACCTGGAGGGGATGGGCAACAGCTCCTTTTTATTTTGGGTCCTAAAATGTCTCGCCTGGTGCTTGGGAGGAGAGGAATGACTATGTAGGTCTCCACTTCTCATGGAGTATGTGCTGGTATCTATGCTCTCTAGCTCTTGGAACTGGGGTAAATGGAACTTACCTAACTTCTTACTTGTTTTCAGATTTCTACAAAGAAAGAGAGACATTATCGTCTTGGGGAGGATAACCTGGATGATACAATAGAATACGATTATTCTGGCCCTGCCCTGAGATTTGAAAAGTCTAAGCCACTGCAAACAAAGGACAGTTGTTCACTGGGCAATGAGGATACTGGCCATGATGTTGAAGCAAAAACTGTGGAGGCCCCGGACTCAGTGCTAACTACACAGCCTGTCCCTCTGACTCCTGTCCCAGTAACTGAGGGATGTGTCCTACATTGCAGCCCTCCTAGCCCCTCAATTATTAAGCTGAATAGTGCCATGATTCCAACAATGAAGAACAGCATTGAAGGTTCAGAGGATAAATTGTAGAGATAACAGCCATGTTATATGAGGGGGAGCTTTTGGATTCAGCAAATCTTCTGTCTACACATCTTAAGTTTGTTCTTTCTGCTTGCGTTCACCCATTTCCTATTTTTCTCTTGCCTCTGAGGGAATTGCAGAATTGGGGTTTAAAGGCACTGTTTGAAAGTACGAGTCAACTACAAAAGTCTTCTGTGGAGTCTTCTGGATGTGAGAATTGGATCTCGGTATGCTTATGGAAACATATAAGAATACTCTTAAGTAAAGCAAAAACAGCAATTATTGCTTGTTTTATTATTTATTAAATTTATATCTCTTACGTCTTCCCAAAGAAGCCCAGGGCAGTAAACAAGTGCTAAAACAATACAGCCACCTTAACAGGCAGAGGGGCCAGGTTGCCCCCAAGATTGGGGGCCCCCAGTGTGCATTGCACATGGGAAGTCACACACCTCTCCCGATGCTGAGCAGGCCAGTGCAGCCTTCTGTGATGTCAAACTGGGCCCCATCAACACTGAGGGGGGCAGGCCCCCTTAAAAAAATATTGAGGGGGCTGAAGGTGCCTCGGCTCCCTAGAGTTGGCGCACCTGTTAACAGACAACCATTCCAACACAGTTGCAGAGAGGGAAAGACCTCTGCTTTCTGGAAGAGGAAGATATTCAGTAGGTGCTGAAAAGACAACAGAGATGGTGCCTGTCTAATAGTCAAGGGGAAGGAATTCCAGTGGGGAAGGTGTCACAGCCCTAAAGGCTCAGTTCCTGCTTTATGGACAACTCTCCAATTGGGTTATAGACATCTGTCCAGTAGGGATATATACTGCACGGAACATACTATATTGACTATGGAATTAACTTCCCTAATCTCCACTCTTCTCTTCTGAAAGTTGTTTTATCTAGAAGATGAATTCTTAACTCTAACAATACACATAGTCTTACACTGAACCTGAGACTGCACTGCACTGCACTGAACACTTCAACTGAGAAGCTGAAGTGAAGGAAACTATCCACTGCACCTGAAAGGGCATTTTAGGTAGCGTACACACCTTTTTTTTCTCCCCTCAGGTGTTTAGATAAAGCACTCATCCATTACCCTCTTTCAAATTCAGCATTCTTCAATCCTCAAGCAGCACTCAGCCTTAAGTGATTCTTAAGACAGCCTGGAACATGTGTGATTTTTGCTTTGCTCTTTTCAGTAAGATATTGTGGCTGTTGAAACAGATACTAACATTTGTAACTAACCCGAATAAATGTTATTTAAAACAGGTGCCATTTTCCTGTGCCATTATTGGTGTGAACTCAGCAGTCAGAGTGAGGAGCAGATTGTGATAATAGCTCCCACTCATTGTTCATTCTTAAATTTTTTATTAAAATCTGTGAATTATGAGAAAAAACAGAAAATCTTACATATATTAGGGTTGCCATATCTTGAAGAGCAAAAAAAGGAGGCACCTCGAGCCACTGCCAGCCTGAGCTGGGGAATTATTATTATTATAAGCCCAAGCCACCCAAACCTCAGTCTGCACCCGAGCCACCCACCTCTCCACAGGGTCAGGGGAGCTCCCTAAGCAATGTGGGAAAGAAAAGGGGAGAGAATATTAGGATTTAAGCTGCTGAACTAAAGAACTAAGGTGCCCTTTACAGCACTGCCTTCATACACACTAAAGAAGGATCTATGGGACTGTTGTTCAGTGGCCTTGACAAAATGTCTATTTTTATACCCATAGCTTTCAACTTAGCGTTCAACTTTGGTTAGTTGTAGGCATCCATCTAGATCCCCTGAAATGTGGGAGATGAGACAAATTTGTATTTGAAAGTTTTTGATGAAATCTTTTTAATGAGCAGACATCTAAAATTCGATATATTTAATATCTTAAGGACATGTTGAATCCAACTTTGGTCATATTTGTTTCTGGCTGCATTTCCTTGGATTCCTGATGTGACAGCTCATGTATTTGCTGCTCCTAAATCTGACATACTGAAGTTCCATATTGCCTTGCACACTGACTAGTCTAATGGAAGAGATCATGGCAGGTTGCTCTTTTGCAGTAAATACTTTGCCTCTACAAGCAAAAGGAAGGAACTACTTGATCATATAAAGTCTTTATAATGTCCCTTTTGAAATGGGGCCCTTAGAACTGCACACAGTATACCACCTTTTGGCTACATCTTTTAATTAATCTAAATAATCCTTGTATTAATTTCAGTCTCTTCTCTAATAATTCCATTAAGGTGGTGGTCATGTCTACACTTAATTGGGTGTAAGTCCCACTGAGTGTTGCTGCAATTACTTTCATATGCACATAGGTTTTACTCCACATTTACATTTTTTCACTACCACTGAACACTGTACACTTTCAGTGAACTATCATGACTCAGATATCTCTTTCCTCAGCAGTCAAAGCAAATTCAGATCTGATCAGCTCTTGGGGCTTTTAGCTTGTTTCCCCTTAGCATGATTTACTTTGTCTGCATTGATCATGCCTGGTCCCTTTTTGCTGTTCCACCCAGTTTGCATGACTGAGGGTTATACCTCAAGTGGAAGCCCTGGACACATGGTCTACACATGGCTAAAACCAATATGAATGGGAAGTGGAGACTTACTGAACAGGCCCTTCCATGGACGTATTTGAACCATGAGCAATTGATTAGGGTTCCAGATCAAGTAGACACCCAGAGTCATTTTCTGATGTTTGTATTATACATTGAAGAACAGACATTCAGCATGGCCCTGCTTGCTACACACATGTTGGCATTAACTGTGAGTAAAAATGTTTGAATATGCATGCCTCAAATGATTTTCTAGAGTACCTCTTGTCCAAATCTTATTAATAGCTCCAGTGAAATATAAAGAATCACGCATTCATATAGAAAATCACACTTAGAGCTGCCTGTACGAGCAGTTAGTAACAGGGGCTTTAAAATAGGCTTCAGTTAATTACTGCTATAAGACACAGAGGATTGTACAACCCCTGCTATTACTACAATAAAGTGGTTAACGGATTGTAAAATACCAATAACTCTTGCACTATTTTCTAAATCAGCAATGTAAGGAGACATGCTGTCCACTCTCAATGGTTCTGAAAGCTTCCGTTCTATTCTACACTTTTATGGACTTTAAGTAATAGGCTTTTAAAAAATCTTTATTTTCTTGACATTTTCTCTGAAGAATTGTTCAGTTTCAAGCCACTAGAATTAAAAAGCTTTCCAAACCAAATGCACCCTCTGTAAAATATTGTGGATTTGACAATATGGATGGTTCAAATTCAGGTTTTACTCAGAGTAGACACACTGGTAAGAATGGACCTGACTTAATCACATCCATTAATTTCAATGAGCCTACTCTGAGTAAAACTTAGTTGAACACCACCCAGGCAATTTTTCAAGATGCCTAGCTAGCATGGCAGCCCATGGGCTTAGCTGCCTGTAATTTGGCAGGCTTTGCCCACTCTTGGGTCCAGGCTTTGTCCAATTGAAAACCAATTGTCTGAAAGTCCTATTCCTTCCTAGCCAGCCACTTTATAATCCATCTGCCCTGCCAGACATATTCAAGAAGGGAAATGGTGACGAGGTCTTCTCCATGAAGGATAATATAATAGTTACCATGTCAGTTTCTACAGCTAGAATGCTCAAAGCCCCTATCTTATTACAGCCGAAGTGACAGAGCCTTACAATAACATCTGGTCTCTGAACATCTTGTCACATGTAATGGGGTACTATTAATGTTGTGCCACCCTCTTGTTAAGCAAATCAATATGGTAAAGCAGTTTCCATTTCATTGACATTCTTCAACATTTAAGCAGCCACCAATTATATGTTCCTACCATGTCACTAAGGAACTGAAAGCCTCTAGAGTAAGTCAGAAGCAGCTGACATTGTATCAAGCACTTATGAGCCATAAAGCTGGTATGTAGTGGTGAAATCACTATAATCTATTTTTCATAGTCTAGGAATAATTTAACAAACTGACAGATTGTCAAAGGGTTTCACTCAGGGTCAGGCCACTTGGCCATCTCCCACACAAGGTCCACTGAAATAAATATAGGTTTCTCAAGAGCATTTCTTTGCTAGAATCAGACAAGCAGTTCAAACTTGCTTCAGGTTAACTCAGCAATTATCGAAGATTAGAGAGAGGGGCAGGCGGAGACGAAGTTCTCAGATAACTTTTCTACTCCAGTCTCAGGGTCTTGGACAAACGCTGCCTCTCTCCACAACCCTCATTATTCCTTACTCCTCCAAAACACTCCAAACCTATATTTCCTTACCTTGAATCAATAGTAGCAGGTGTAACAGTGAATGCACACATAGAGAAGAGACATTCTACTTTCTATCACCCTAACATACTGGCTAAGAACATGCTATATGATATAGTATTCCCAGGGCTTCTGCAATTTTAATCAGAGCTGGAATAGGAGTTTGGAATAAGCCTCCCAAGTTAATTTCTGAGCCCAAACTTGGAGAGCTTCACTGGTACCTAATTTTTATCTGCATGGGTCATTCTGAGTTTTTTGCTCTCTGTCTGCTAAACTTGCTACCTATGATGTATCATGTTACTAGGCTGCTTTCTGGAAGAACTAATCAGACTTTTCTCAGATAAGAGGCTCAAAGTGGGAATCAGAGACAGAAATTTTGTTTCCTGAGAGAAGGGATTGAATGTTAAACTGCTCTGAGAATTGTAGTTTGTGAGGGGAATGGGGTCACCTAACATCTCTCAGCACTCTTCTTTGAGAGAAGCTATGACTCAGCTTTAAATGTATGGTGTAGCTGAGGCCTTAGTTGGATCCACACCAAAGACAAGATATTTGAGTTCTCAGTTCTGCAGTAGGTTACTGGGACAGGAGATTAAGACCATATGGGGACTCTTTATTGCTTATTTAATATGATTCCCACGTTCCTTATATATTCCTTAGCAATTATCAGATCCATTTTATGGTAAATCCCTTTGGTGAAAATGCTTCAATTCATTGCCTTTTGTTCTTTATTTTCGGTCTCTACAGCTATGCAGTTAACGCCTAGATTTTATTTAAAATAAATAAATAAATCAGAGCATAAAAAGAAGAAACGTGCAAGTGATGTTTTAGGAAGATTGCCAAGATGTGTTCAGAGCTGTCACACGTTTGGCAAGCTGCATGTTTAATTCAGTCTCTTTGGTGTAGGAAAACGATAGCAGCTAAAGTGCTGTGCTTTGCTTTGCTCTAGCTGGAGTGTGGCTGTTCTGAAGTTCGTCATTTGAGGACTGAACCATGACTCTTTGACCATTACAGTTGATCCCTGCACATCATTGTCTGGACGTGAACATGGCTTTGGTGTAGCCACAAAGAAGTTCCACTGCACTAATCTTTTCAGTGCCTGCTAAAAACATTCTTCTTTAGACAAGCCTACCCTGATGCTTAGAAAGTTGAGGTAATTTTAATATGTTTTAGTATGTTTTAAAGTATGGTTGTGAATTTTTCTTGATTTTGTAAACCACTTTGAGGTTTTTTACGATCAAGCGGTGTACTGTATTTCTACAGTTGTTGGATTTTTAAAAAACAAAAACAACACCATATTTTGCCCCTCTCACTCCCAAAACAAAATGAACCACTCACTTTTACATAGTGGTCTATTTTCTACATCTTCTTTCTCATCTTTTTAAAGCAGTTAACAGCTACTTGGAGGAACTAGCAAGCACTGCTCTTGCCATATCCTGAAAATGGGGCCTCAACATGTCCCTGGTCCATGATGGGAAGATATGATGAATTGTAGCATCACACAGAGGGAAAGGCAGCTGCCACCCAAGATCCCAATGCTCACTGCTCCATGCAGTTATTAAGGTAAAGGACCCCTGACAGTTAAGTCCAGTCGCAAATGACTCTGGGGTTGTGGTGCTCATCTTGCTTTACTGGCCGAGGGAGCCGATGTTTGTCCATGGACAGTTTTTCCAGGTCATGTGGCCAGCATGACTAAGCCGCTTCTGACAAAACCAGAGCAGCGCACGGAAATGCCGTTTACCTTCCCGCCAGGGTGGTACCTATTTATCTACTTGCACTTTGACGGCTAAGTGGGCAGGAGCTGGAACCGAACAACGGGAGCTTACCCCATCATGGGGATTCGAACCGCTGACCTTCCGATCAGCAAGCCCAAGGCTCAGTGGTTTACACCACAGTGCCATCCGCATCCCTGATTGGAAAAAAGATGGAAAGGTTTGAAAGGCAGCCTTAGACCACCTCAAACTATTTATTGTGGTACAGATTCCTCAGGTGAACATCCAAATCAGCACACTAGTGTGGAAGGAGAGTTCCCCGGTGAATTCAGACCCCATGAATTCCTCGCCCATCCCTGTTTGCCAGTCAACAGTACCCTGATTCTTTGGCAGCAAGTTGATCTGAAGTTTGAAGAAAACTCTCTGAGCCATGTCCTCTGGTAGGCCTCTTTTATTTCAGTGCCCTCCATGAGCCTTGGCAGGTTTCCCTTGAAATGGGTGGAGCAATGGGGGCAATCCAGGGCATTGTGGGATGTTTACATTGTGACTCTGAGGCATCCCAGCACTCATCAGAGCACTGGAAATGGGAAGCCCAGGGCACCCATCAATAATGGGGCATGAGAGTGTAGAAGCCTCAACCTCCGCTTGAGGATACCAGATGCTGATGCTGGCCTGGCGAAACATAGGAATGGTTCGCATTTCACTATTTGTAGCACTGTGTTGTTAAGCTGATCCATAGGATTGCAGTGACAGGCAGCAGTTAATTTATGTCAAGATCACTTACCTTTTGTCTGACAGAAGCATATTCATGGAGCCCCAAATTTTGTAGTGAAGGGAAATCAAATCCCCAAAGGAAATTTTAAATCTAACAAATAGCTTATGAAGAGTCGATTGTATTGATTGGGCGGTTCCATATGTTGCTGCAATAGCAAATATACTCACATCATGATGTTCTGACTCCAAACACAACAAGGACAAATCATTGTGGATTGCCTGGTGGGAGGGCTGTTCTCAGTCATTCATCCACTTCTCATGCATCACTCTGCCTTCCTTATGTGTTTGCTCATGGGCTTTATTATACAAATATTTGAGGGCTAGTCTGTACATTTTAGCAGATGTACAAGTCATTCCCTGATGTGCAGTGATGGCTTTAAAAAAATTAGAAAGGAAAAGACCATAAGAGGTGCTTTTAAAAAAAGTTTGTTGAATGAGTTGTTGGAGCCTAAACATGTTAGGTGTAAATTCTTTAGGGCAGCTGTTGTAGTGTTAGAAAGGACCCCAAGGGTCATCTAGTCCAAACCCCTGGGATGCAGGAATCTCAGAGACTATATCAGAGAGATACAAAGCCTAATCTTCAATCCACACCCCTGGCCTATTTCTGCAGCTTTGGCTTTTTATTCTAGTGGAAGGAAAGAGAACATTCAAGTAGCAACTGTGCATTATTTCTACTGTCATACAACACATACTTTGATTATAAGATTACCTTCAGCTAAGGAGCTTTACTATCTGCCACTACAGCTGAAAGAGAATATGGCAAAATAAACATGAGTGCAAGTGAGAGAAGACATGAATGATCCTGAAAAATCACTGTAATTATGAGCATCAGACATGCTTATCAAGACTGCTTCTCTTTATGGAAATTTTTTTCTCAGCAGATTACTCCAAAAATGGATGAAGTGTACAACTGTAATAAAAGAAAGGAAAGATGTACTTCTCTTGCTATGATAACAAGTCATTCATATTTAGATGTGCTACATTCATTGATCTACAGGTGCCTCAAACTTTGCTATGGAGTCTCGTTGCTGACAAGCAAAGAAGTGATCTTTGTTGCCCTCTTAGGGGGAAAAATGAACCAGATTTGATGGCTTAATCTGACATCAGCTATTTTAAAAGAAAGAAGTATAAGATGGGAGAAATGGATGCTTTTGTGAAGAGTGTGCAAAGAAACAGATCTGACAGTCTTATGGATGATATACAGTAACTGTGGGCAAGCTTACTTCTACAGCAGTGGTCACATAAAACTGTATTCAGCAGAAATTCAATGTCTATGGCTGCTGGCCAGTTTCTGTAGGCTTCCAGAAATCTGGCACTTGTGCAGCTTAATCCTGATTTCAATAAATATAATTTTCTGTCTTTTCCATTTGGTGATTTATGCCAGGCTTTGGCGAAGTAAATTGCACATTCCATTTGCAGTTGCCTAAATGGTAGCAAAGAGGATGCTACTCTTGCAGTGCATAATATTTGCAATGGGACATGTGGAATTGGAAAGTGTTTCTCAGCACATGGGATGTTTGCATACACCATGGGAGACCTTTTGATATACCTGGAGAAAATGGGATGAATACTATATACAGATGTTTTCAGATTTATCTTGCCTCCCAGAAGCTTGTTCTCCACAAGGGTCAGTACTTGATTGCACGAAGAAAGTGCACACGTCAGTATTTCTTTCCATCCTTCAAGACAGGGTTACTGAGAGTTTGGTTCTGCTCAAATGCCAAGGATGATGATGGCTGTGGGGCTGCGTTCACAAGAGAGGTCTGTTCATATAAACAGTGTGATGTGTGATGCACAAACTCAATGCAAAATCACTCCTTCTCTGCCACGAAAAGATGACAATTTATGTATTTTCTATTTACAAAAAATGGTCACCTTTTCCCACTGCTCATGTGACTAAATGGCTTTATTCTAGTGCTGTCACCCGATTAATGACATATCAGTTGATCATTCATATATGTTTTAGCTGATGAAAGTTGCAATCCTATGCAAACTTACCTAGGAGTAAACCTGAACACATTGGGGCTTGCTTCTTAATGTGCATGGGATTGCAATGGAACTGTTTAATCTATCAATCATGTGTGCAAAAACATTAGTTCTGATTACAGATACATGTTTATTTTTAAGTGAGACCCATATGAGTCACACCAGGCATCATTTTAGAAAAGGCATCTCTTCCATTGTGAGAGAAAAGTGGAAATGCATTGATTAAAATGGTATTCGCTACCTGCAGTTTTTATAACTACTTGTCTATTATCATTTTAAAAAGAAGTTGCTGCCTGATTAGTTGAGATGCAGTCTTAGTCAATCAAAATATTTAATTAATTAAATAGGCATTCCTCATTTTCACCCTACCATCCCTTAGCATCTTCTGTAGTAAGTTATCATTATTATTATTTATTGAATTTATATACAGTGGTACTTTGGGTTACAGACACCTCAGGTTACAGACACTTCAGGTTACAGACTCCGCTAACCCAGAAATAGTACCTCGGGTGAAGAACTTTACCTCAGGATGAGAACAGAAATCGCACGGCGGCAGTGGGAGGCTAAAGTGGTACCTCAGGTTAAGAACAGTTTCAGGTTAAGAACGGACCTCCGGAACGAATTAAGTTCTTAACCCAAGGTACCACTGTACCTCCCTATATCCAGAGGTCTCAGGGTGGTTCACAGAACATTTCGTTATGGAGAGGCATCATGGCCAAAGATTGCAAAGCTCAACAGAACAGTTTGTCCCATCAGATTTTGAATACCTGAATCAGGGAAGGAGTGCTTATTTGGGGAAGCTGTTCCTCATTATTGTTGAATGGTTTCTTTAAATGTAAAGGTTCATCATTGTTCCACCTAATGTGTATGTCTTTAAGGGGCCAGAGCAAGGGCCAGAGCAAGATAACGAGACCCAGCTTTACAGCTGTGAAACATAGCAGGTGCTGCTGAGTTGCATTGATTAAAGGTGTGTCAGCATTTGCATGTAGTATATAAGGAGCAGCACCTAGCTCTCCCTTTTCCCTGGGGGTTGGGTTGGTGGTTGGGTCTGGTTTGTTGTTAATGTATTTAGTGTATAAGGAGTTTTTGTTTTTTTGTAATTAAAACCTTGTTTAAGTTACTTTTGAGTCCCTTTCTTTTTAATGCATGGTCTCCCCAGCAAGCTCTCTGCAGCGCTAACATACTGCAAATACCCAACATCTTTGGTTATGGGCCCAGCTGCTGAGTGGATGACTGCATATTTTTGGACTCTGAGAAAGGTTTGAAAACTCCTTCTCCTGTTAGTGTAGTTTTTGTGGGTCTGGAAGATTTCCAGAATGGTTGACCGGGTTCCTGAAGCTGAGAAGTCTCTGGTCTTCCCACAGCTAACAGATGAGAACTATAGTTTATGGTCCTTTCGGGTGGAGGCGCTTTTGACCTCTAGGGAAGTATGGACCTATGTAACTGAAGACCCTCCTGACCCTGTAACTAATGCTTGGTCCAAAGGAGATGCAAAAGCCAGGGCGATAATTAATTTGGCAGTCAGCGACCAGCAAGTAGTCTATATAAGGAATAAGAAAACTGCCAAAGAAATGTGGGACAGTCTTGCAGCAGTGCATGTTAGAAAAGAGTCAGGGTCTGCATTGACGTTTTTCAAGCAGCTGTACCAGACGAAGTTGCAGCCTGGTGGTGATTTGGCAGCACACTTGAGACGTCTGGAGGCAATACGCGGCGAATTAATTCGAAGGGACATGGACATACCTGATATTCAGTATGTTTTTATCATTCTTTGTTCCCTTAACGAGGACTTTGATGGTGTAGCTAGCCAGATATCTGCCGTCCCACCAGCACAATTAACTGTGGAAGGGGTAACGGCAAGATTAATGGGCGAGTTGGATAGAAGGGAGGCTTGTGCCATAAGCACTCCTATTTCCAGAAGTAATGAGGAACGCCATATGCCAACTTGTGGTGATGCGACTGCATTTAAAGCTGCAAAGCGTTGTTGGTTCTGCAATAAGCAAGGACATTTTGCAAAGGACTGCAGAGCCAAAAGAAAGCAAAGTACTCCCAAGCCTGTTTCTGCTCGTCAGTCACGGGTGTCATCTCAGCAGCCAACATCGCACCGTAAAGACAGAAACGAGCCGCGAGCTTTTCATGCCCGGACTGCAGATCATAAAAGAATTAAAGGTGCCAAGTGGAATTCTTTTATTGTGGACTCAGGAGCTTCTCACCACGTTTGCAACAATCGAAGCTTGTTTATTTCTTTCGAAGAGGAAATTGGTAATGTACATTTAGCCAATTCACAAGTCTTGCAGTCACTTGGCAGAGGTACTGTTAAACTTGACTCTTTAAACATTACAATAGCGAACTGCAGTTACTGCCCATCAGTGGACAACTTATTATCAGTAAGGTGTTTTGCTCGTCAAGGCATAAGTGTGCGTTTCTTAAATTCAATGTGTGAGTTTTTTGAAGGGAACAAACGTCTATTGTATGCCCGGGACTCTGATGGTTTATATAGACTGTATTTTCGCACCTACTCCCAATTGCCTATAAATTGCAGAGCAGCACAGTCAAGCCAGGGGTTGAGGAATGCAAGGCCTCATTCCGGGTGTCTCCACGAGGCGCACAGAATTCTGGGACACTTGAATTTTGCTGATGTAATTAGGACGAAGAATATTGTTAATGGCCTCAACTTAAAGCCATGTAAATTCTTTATGCAATGTTTATCCTGTTGCAAGAATAAGATTAAGGTTGCACGCAAGGGTAGGTGCTCAGATAGGAAAGTAACTGAGCCATTTGAGCGTGTACATTGTGATTTAGTTGGGCCACTCCCACCATCATTAGGAGGTTCTAAGTACTGGCTTACCCTCATAGACCAGTATAGTAGATATTGTTGGACTTATGCAATAGCTGACAAGTCCCAAGCATTTGAGAAGTACAAAGTTTTTTGCAACTGGGTAAAAACGCACTTTAACAAACCAATTAAGAACCTGTTCTCTGACCGGGGCGGGGAATTTGTTTCTGAGGATTTTGAGAAATTCCTGGAAGCGCAGGGGACTACTCATGAGTTATCTTGCCCCCGAAGTCCCTGGCAAAATGGGCTTGTTGAAGTTGTGCAGCGTGACCTGCAGGCAGGGGTTAAAACGTATCTGCACGATGCTAATCTGCCCAAAGACTTTTGGGCTGAAGCGCTTAATGCATTTTGTTATGTTAGAAATCGCAGTTATCATTCTGGTTTAGATGTCACCCCCTATGAGAAGCTGTTTAAAAAACGCCCTAATCTGAAATACCTACGCATTTGGGGTTCAGATGTAATTATGCATTATCCCGCTAAGCAAAAATTGGGTCAGCGTAGTGTTCAGGGAAAATTAATGGGCTACCAGCAGGGGGCGTACAGAATTTACATACCAGCAACTGGCAAATTTCATATTACCAGAAGCATGATACAAACTGTAAATTGGAATGGAGTTGCTGTTTTCCAAGATACTGATGGTATAGATAGTACTGAGGAAGAAGAGGAAGCAGCAGCAGCAGCAGGAAATGGTGCTTCTGAATTAATGGAAAAAGACAAAAAGCCTGTTGAATCTGATAATTTGTTTGATGATTTAAAGTCACAGGCACCCGAGGGGAGGTTAGATTCTCTTGAGTTTTCTGATCGTGAGCTTAGCCTACAGGGACCTCTTCAGTCCGACAATGATGATTTACAACCTGAAACTGGTAGTTCACTTAGTCCCATTAAGTCTGAGGAGTCTGACTCCCCTTCTGGACTAAGACGTTCAGATAGAAAGAGGCAGAAGCCACAACGATTTGCAGATGAACATTTTAATACTGTGTATGCCAATAAGGTGGTTTTTGAGCCAAAAAGCTACAGTGACGTTCAGAATTTACCTAAGCACCAAGCTGCAAATTGGTATAAAGCTATGAACTCTGAGATAGCTTCTTTAAAAGAGCATAACACTTGGTCTCTTGTACCACAAACCCCAGATATGAGACTTATTGATTCAAAATGGGTTTATAGAGTTAAAATGAATGACAAAAATGAAGTTGTAAGGTACAAAGCAAGATTAGTTGCTAGGGGTTTTCAACAAATTCCAGGCGAAGATTATGATTTGTGTTATTCACCAAGTGTAAAATATGAAACAGTTAAACTTTTGTTAAAAGATGCATCACAACGTGGACATTCTGTTTATCACCTAGATATAAAAACTGCATATTTGTTTGCCGATTTAAAAGAACAAATTTTTATGCGTGTTCCTGAAGGCATAGATGCTGCTGAAGGTTTGGTATGCAAATTAAATAAATCCCTTTATGGTCTGCACCAAAGTGGAAGGAATTGGCACCAAACTTTAGCAAAAGAATTGCTGGCTATTGGTTTTTCACAAGGAAAGGCAGACAATTGTGTATTTATAAAGGAAAGGGCAAACTCTGTGACAAAAATATGTGTGTATGTAGATGATGTGTTAATTTCTACAAAAACTAAACAGGAATATGAAGAGGTAGTTTCACAGTTACAGAAGAAATTTGATGTGGTGGAATTAGGCATAGCTAAAAATTACTTATCCATGCAAATTGAGAAAGGCAAAAATGGATCTTTTCTGGTTCATCAAACTGCAAAAATTGATGACCTTGTTGAAATGCTACGTTTAGAAAATGCAAATGGGAAGGAAACGCCTATGGTGTGTGGTTTCACCTTTACAGGTGAAGATAAGCCATTTCCTAACAAAACTTTGTATCGTTCTGCTATAGGCAAGCTAAATTTCATTCAAAGAATCTCAAGACCAGATATAACTTATGCTTTTCACTTTCTGGCAAAATTTGTGGAAAAGCCCACGACACAATGTTTCTCTGCTCTTAAGAGAGTGGTAATGTACCTTAAACATACCAAACATTATAGGTTGCAGTTTACATCAAGTATTGACAAAGGTTTTGAAATTTTCTGCGATGCATCTCATGCAGTGGAACAAAATAATTGCAGGGGTGTGTCTGGTATGGTGTTTTGTTATAACGGTTGTCCATTTGAATGGAAGTCCCAGACACAAACCATTATTTGTCTCTCCACAACAGAGAGTGAATTATGTGCATGCGTTCAGGCCACTCGTGATGTAGAATGGTATCTGCAAGTATTCGCAGACCTACAGATGCAAGTAACACTACCAGTAAAAGTTTACCTTGATTCCCAGAGT
Source organism: Podarcis erhardii (assembly GCF_964252035.2). Taxonomy (NCBI): domain Eukaryota; kingdom Metazoa; phylum Chordata; class Lepidosauria; order Squamata; family Lacertidae; genus Podarcis; species Podarcis erhardii. The sequence goes on along the minus strand of NC_138508.1, from coordinate 49,421,897 downwards.
GGACTTGCTATCCTATGTTCAGAAACCAATACGCAGCGCACCAGAGTCTTAAGATTACGTTTGGAGTTTGTAAAGAAATTAATTGCTGACGAAATGATTGTATTTGAATATGTCCCAGGTGATAATCAAATTGCGGACATTTTTACAAAAGCACTTCCAAAGGTTACACATGAAAAACATGTACAAAGTATGCTTTATGTTTTTGTTCCACAATGATGAACCGCAGGGGAAATGTTGAATGGTTTCTTTAAATGTAAAGGTTCATCATTGTTCCACCTAATGTGTATGTCTTTAAGGGGCCAGAGCAAGGGCCAGAGCAAGATAACGAGACCCAGCTTTACAGCTGTGAAACATAGCAGGTGCTGCTGAGTTGCATTGATTAAAGGTGTGTCAGCATTTGCATGTAGTATATAAGGAGCAGCACCTAGCTCTCCCTTTTCCCTGGGGGTTGGGTTGGTGGTTGGGTCTGGTTTGTTGTTAATGTATTTAGTGTATAAGGAGTTTTTGTTTTTTTGTAATTAAAACCTTGTTTAAGTTACTTTTGAGTCCCTTTCTTTTTAATGCATGGTCTCCCCAGCAAGCTCTCTGCAGCGCTAACATACTGCAAATACCCAACAATTATTACCATATCGGGGTTAGGTGGAGAGCTGGGTCAACAGGAAGAATAGCTCCTAGCTAGACAGCTGCCACCCCATTTGACAATAACTTCTCACTTTAAGATGACTTCTAGGGGGCAGGCAGGCATCTGGCTGGCCTGTTGCTGTTGTCTGGCTGAAATCTGCACCACAGACAAGCAGCTTCCACCACTGTGCAACAGTGCACCTCTGTGCAAGCCAGAGAATATGGGGAGGGGATATTAAGGACAGGAGGGAAGCTCTGTTGAATAAATGTTTCATTTAAAATTTGTACATATTTTGTCTACGTATATTTTTCTGCACCTATCTTTTGGTGAAAGAAAAAAGTCCACCAGGACTGGGCCTCAGAAATACAAGTAAGTGGGGAGGGGGACTGCTGCATTTGGATAATTACCAGCTGGTGGTAAAATGCTGAGTGATCATCTTGGCTAAAATGTATATATAGACAAGCCCTATGACTTTTTAAAAAAAAAAATCTGCTAGTATTTATGCCAGAGAAACTCATTTACATATTCTTTAAAAAGCTGCAAGCTTTCTTTTTCCAATACTATCAATAATCAAAGCACTGCTGGTTAACAACTTGCATACGAGCTGGTGCCAGAAAGTACCTATAAATGAATCAAGCTATGGCTTTTCATAAATATCCCCTTTCCCCTATTTTTGGAATTACTATTCCAGTTTAAAAATCAATGTCGATTTACTTCAGCACTTAAAGCATTTAATTAATTAAGATCTCAATAAATAGTGTGGAAACATGGATAAGAGAAGATGATCGGAACTTTAAAATGTGGTCAGTTAGCAAATTATTATCATCATCTGCAAAGAGCTGCTGAGATAGTGATGGAAGTCTTTCATGTCTTTCAGATCCATCATCTGTTTTGAAGCCTGTCCATTAAGGTTTGCAGAAGACTGCATGGTTTAATTTGAATGTAATGATCTTTTCAAGCATCCTTTAAAAATCATGCTCCTATATCAGATAGGTTAAACATTTTAAGGTCTAATTTTTTAAAAAAATCATTTAGCTTGATGATGATGCCCACTCGCTTATGTTAAATCTCTCCTCCCCACCACATGTTGTGAGTCCTACTTCCTTTTCAAGAAGATTAGAGGGTGGCCATCTGTAAAGGATAGTCCCCAGTTTGAAGGGGTGTGTGGTCCAAGCCCAGTTTCCAGATAAAGATCCATAAGAAGGGAGAACATAGGCCTGGAAATTGCCCATCAACAGTTAGCACCTAAACAACACACCAAGCAATCACTCAGCATTCCCCATTTAAATTATGTGTATTATTTCTAAATTTGTATGGATAAGTTAGCTTGCATCAAATTTGTTATAACATCAAAAGAGCCCTGCTTGATCAGACTAGAGACCTACTTAGTCCAAAATCTTGTTCTCACAGTGAGGAACCAAATGCTAATGAGAAGTTCACCAGTAGGAAATGAGGGCAATAACACTCTTCTTTCTTATGTTCCCCAGCAGCTAGTGTTCAGAGGCATAACACTTCCAGTACACAGCTTTCATGGCTATTAAGCAAGGGGATTAACCATCCATGAATCTTCTAAGCTGCTCAAGTTGGTAGCTATCACTAAATCTTGTGGTATAGAAGTCCAGTTTGTGCTGCCTGAAAAAGTACTTCCTTTTTTCATTAAAAATCTTCCAATATTCATCTTCACTGGATGACCCCAGGACCAGCTTCTAGTGTTGTGAGGGTGTGTGGGGGACATATCTCTTATCAATTTTCTCTATATCATGCATACACACCTCCATCGTGTTCCCTGTTGTTTTTTTCTAATCTAAGAAGTCCAAAATGTTGTAAGGTATCTTCACTAGGGAGTTGTTTCAGTACCTTTTCTGCACCATTCCAGCTCTTCCAGAACTGTACACAATTTTCCAGGTGTGGTCACACAATAGATTTCTTTAATGGTATAATGATATTGGTAGTTTTATGGAACACATAATTCACCATTTTCACAGATGTCACTCACTAGGTGAACATTTTCATTGGGCTAATCACCCAACCCCAAGATTTCATTCCTGGTTAGTTATCATCATTTCATACCTTCTTAATGTATATGAGAAGTTAGGAATTTTTGTTTAGATGAACAGGCAGAGTTGAGAGACAGAAAGCCCTTTCTTGAGACTTAAGTATCTCTGTGTTTTCTTCAGCTGCCATGAGTCCAAAAGGAAAGAGGGAAAGTAGGCAAAACCTGAATGAGAACAAATTGTGTCAATTCAGACCTTAGATCCCAAGAAGTATCAATTCTAGTTTATTTTTTGTTGCACAGCACTTATATACCACTTAATATTTCAAAAATATTAAAATATTTCAAGAATCTCTAAGTGGTTGTACAGTCTAAAACAAACAGTATATTATTAAAACAATGATTTTTTAATAGATGGGGCAACCAAGTATGCCTGGATTTCAGTGTATTTCAGGACTTCCAACCTAGCAGACTCTTCTGCACTGCTACTGGCTTTCATGCATCAATGTTGTAGCAATTTACACAAACACACATACACATACATACACACACACACACACACACACGGCCCAATAAATCCATCTCATCTTATTTTTTTCTAAATTCCATGTTACCTGAATAAACAACCCTTTCTAAATGCAAAATGTTTTTTTCAACTGTTCTGTCTGCGTCAGAAATGGAGTCCATCGATTTCTGAGGAAGCCAATTATTGTGGTAGCAAGACATTATGATTACTATTAACTATGATATTGTATGGGCAGGGGCATCATTGGTGCTATTAGTTAATGTGCAGGCTAATATCGACCATCTGTTTTCAGGCAATAAATATAACAATGTTAGACACAGGTGTTTGTTCAGCATTTTCTTTTGACAATTGCATGACGTGAGTTCATCCTGAGAGTTGAAGTCTGCTTAAACATAGGTATTAGGATTTATAGTCATGACTTTAATCCAACTCTAGCTCCAACTTGTATTGAGATTGCATTTTTATAACTTCAGTTTAGAGAAACAAAATATCAATCTCATGTAAATAATTAGAGGCAGGAGAGAAGCTGATTTCTAATATTAAACTGAATCATGTTTCTCAATAACTAAATATTACCAACAAAGGAATAGCTGTGGCTCAAATGAAAGAGATTTAATGCCCATTCCTCTGAACACACTTTAATGTGTGACCAGTAAGCATTTACATTTTGGCTAAATCTCGCTGCCGGCTTGAAAAGAAATATTTGACCTAAAAATAGTATGTCTATCTGTCTGTCTGTCTGTGTCAGTTCATGAAATTACTTGATAAGTATAGAAGATGGAGAGCTTAGCTTGGGTAGCCACAAAATGCATTTGTAATGATTTGTTCTCACAATGATATTGGGGCAATTATATGTAATCCAGTTATAAATAATGTTTGCACCTACAATAGTTTTGGGTGGTCATACTGCTTCATTTCCGATTGGTGCATGTCCTTTAGCTTCCTGTTGAAATCTCGAATCTTTCCTGGAGTGCCCCTCCAGATGACAATAATGCAGGAAGAAGAAGAAGAAGAAGAAGAGGAGGAGGAGGAGGAGGAGTTTGGATTTGATATCCCGCCTTTCACTCCCTTTAAGGAGTCTCAAAGTGGCTAACATTCTCCTTTCCCTTCCTCCCCCACAACACTCTGTGAGGTGAGTGGGGCTGAGAGACTTCAAAGAAGTGTGAGTGGCCCAAGGTCACCCAGCAGCTGCATGTGGAGGAGTAGAGACGCGAACCCGGTTCCCCAGATTACGTGACTACCGCCCTTAACCACTACACCACACTGGCTCTTCGCCACACTGGAGAAACATCACAAAACAATTAATAGAGTGGAATAGGGTGTTAACAGCCCAGTAGCCATGTAGTGTTCTTGTGTCAATGACATAGTGCAGAATACACCCACAAAAAGGTGTGGTGGGGCCTGTCAGCTAGGAAAATCTGGCTTTAATTCTATGCTCATATATAGGTCTTCCTAGTGGCTTAAGGAATGTATCTTAAGCAACCTCAAAAGGCTGTAATGAGATAAAATAAATGGAGAAAGAGCAAGATGAAAATGTGACAGATCAGAGACTGAAAGAAGTTCAGATATTGTGTGTCATGACAAGTCCCTTAAAGACAACCCTAATGTGTGTTAAACTTATTGAGAATAGGGTAGACAGATGTCCCCACAGGCCGTGCTCTCTTCCCTCAAAACAAATATTTCCTTCCTCTGCCATAATCAATCAGCAATTTGTTGTAGCCTCTGAGGTGTCACAAAGGGGGATGAGAAGGAAGATTGCTGCATAGTTTGCCTTATAAACGTATTATATATGTATTCCCTACTCCAGCCATAAACTCCCACTTGGAATTTGCAGAGATCTGAGCAGACATCAAGACGAATTGCTTAGGAGCCAAGTGGCTCAGGAATCTTCCATGCCATATTTCAAGGCCTGCTGCCGGCTGGAAATGTTTGGGAACCATTGTAATAAGTAAACCACATATATAATTCTGTGCATAGGAGACTAATGATTTCATTTCCTTGAAACGCGAATGAGAAACATTGTCCGTATATTTGAGGAGAAAAGACCAATTAATTCCTCTACATATTTGCAGTAACGTTCTAATTAATGGGTTTTTTGCAACATTTAAATACACCCAAATGCATTCTTGATTAATAGGGTGCTGATTCCATTTTGAGAGAAATACTTCTTATGAGTCACAACTTGGTCATTCCTGCATTACTATAATTACTGAACGACTTCCACCACCCCTTCATTTAACTGGGATGCTAGAAGTGTCAGGCAGTGGCTGGCTAGGTCTCTCGGCTAAGATATGATCCATATGAAAAGAGTGGATGTCAGATCCACAGGGGTCCTGCATTAAACTGGTGAACCTACCCGTGTTCTGCCTGTGCCAGCAAAAGCATTTTTTGGATCTAACATCTTCAGTTGGTAAGCAGACATTTCATAGAATCATAGAGTTGGAAGGCACCCCGAGGATCATCTAATCCAATTCCCTGAAATGCAAGAATATGCAGCTGGCCCTTAGGGGGATCGAACTTGCAACCTTTGCATTATCAACACCATGCTCTAACCAACTGAGCTATTTGGGACCCTAACTGATGGGAAGCAACTAGAAGGGTTTCCTTACAACGTGCTCTTGTTCCCTGAATGCCAGTATATGCTGGGCAAATCAGGGTGTCAAATATTGTAAGCGTGGGGCTATTTCTAGGGATCACTCATTGTCAGCAATAAGATTTTGAGACTATTTGTTGGTGTAACACTTATAAAAATGGAAAGCTCCCTTCACATATTACTCATGTGAAGGAGGTCCATGCATAAAATGGGGCACACAGGCCTCACCTCAACACAGCCCTCATATTAAGCCCCAGATATAGCCCTATTTGGGTATGTTACTTGTGGGTAAAGGCTGTTTACACACAAACAGACCAAGTGGGGACAAGTGCTCTAAGTTCTGCACCCTGCTATGTTGCTGTACTTGGTGCTCTCCACAAGTGGCTGAGTGAAGTCTGAAGTGAGGAACTGCCTGAAAAAATGGGATTCTATATCACATAGGGATACTTCACAAGTGGTTGAGCTTCAGATTTGGCTCTTCAAGTCATGCAGAGCACAGGCATAGTATGCAGAACCTTAGCACATTCAGCCCCAATCATTGGTAGTCTTTACAAATGAGTGACATGCCCAAATATAACTTACATGCTTTCTAATCTCTTGTGATTTGGTATAGTTTCCTAAACATGGGCCTGTGTCCACAGTACAAGATATTCTATACTAAAAACGAATAGCTAGATTTTAACATTTGACTAATTGTTTAACTCAGAAAATTCTTGGTTCTGAATAAGCTGGATGGAAATGAATGAATATTTATTGATTTAAAATATGTATAGCCTGTTTTACAGCCTCTAGAGACTTTCAAAGCAGCTTACAGAAGATTCTTAACATAAAATTCCACTCAGATCTAGCACAGGAACAAAAATTGCATGGTGCCCATATGGAACTTGTGGCATTTCCAGACCTCATCCTTGCTGTTCCCTAATGTCATACAAGGCAGCAACTTCCACCCAAATTTTCTGAGGCAAGGGAGCAAGGCTGAGCAAGGAACAGCCATTTTAGATCTGGTCCTAACTAATGTTGATGACCTGGTTAGTGGGGTAGAAGTGGAAGGATCATTAGGCGCGAGTGATCATGCTCTTCTGAAGTTTACTATACAGCGGAAAGGAGCAGCCAAGCATACTAGGACTCAATTTCTTGACTTTAAGAAAGCCGACGTCATAAAACTTAGGGAAGTGCTGGGTGAGATCCCATGGACAGTAATACTAAAAGGAAAGGGAGTTCATGATGGCTGGGAGTTTGTTAAGAGGGAGATAGTAAAAGCACAACTTCAGGCAATACCAATGAGACGGAAACATGGAAGGTACCTAAAGAAGCCAGGGTGGCTATCTAAAGAACTTTTAACTGAGTTAAGATTAAAAAAGGATGTGTACAAAAAATGGAAAAGGGGGGAAACCACCAAAGAGGAATTCAAACAAATAGCCAGCACGTGTAGACACAAAGTCAGAAAAGCTAAAGCACAGAATGAACTCAAGCTTGCTAGAGAGGTTAAAAGCAACAAAAAAGGCTTTTATGGGTATGTTCATAGCAAAAGGAAGAACAAAGAAACAGTGGGGTCACTCAGAGGAGAAGATGGTGAAATGCAAACAGGGGACACAGAAAGGGCTGAACTCCTCAATGCCTTCTTTGCCTCAGTCTTCTCCGATAAAGAAAACAATGCCCAACCTGAAGAATTTGGAGCAAATGATTCAGCAGAGGAAACACAGCCCAGAATAACTAAGGAGATAGTACAAGAATACTTGGCTAGTTTAGATGTATTCAAGTCTCCAGGGCCAGATGAACTGCATCCAAGAGTATTAAAAGAACTGGCAGATGTGATCTCAGAACCACTGGCAGTCATCTTTGAGAATTCCTAGAGAACAGGCGAAGTCCCGGCAGACTGGAGGAGGGCAAATGTTGTCCCTATTTTCAAAAAGGGGAAAAGAGAGGACCCAAATAATTACCGCCCAGTCAGTCTGACATCAATACCAGGGAAGATTCTGGAGCAGATCATTAAGCAAACAGTCTGTGAGCACCTAGAAAGGAATGCTGTGATCACCAATAGTCAGCATGGATTTCTGAAAAATAAGTCATGTCAGACTAACCTGATCTCGTTTTTTGACAGAATTACAAGCCTGGTAGATGAAGGGAATGCAGTGGATGTAGCCTACCTTGATTTCAGCAAGGCATTTGACAAGGTGCCCCATGATATTCTTGTAAAGAAGCTGGTAAAATGCGGTCTTGACTATGCTACCACTCAGTGGATTTGTAACTGGCTGACTGACCGAACCCAAAGGGTGCTCATCAATGGTTCCTCTTCATCCTGGAGAAGAGTGACTAGTGGGGTGCCACAGGGTTCTGTCTTGGGCCCGGTCTTATTCAACATCTTTATCAACGACTTGGATGATGGACTCAAGGGCATCCTGATCAAATTTGCAGATGACACCAAACTGGGAGGGGTGGCTAACACCCCAGAGGACAGGATCACACTTCAAAACGACCTTGACAGATTAGAGAACTGGGCCAAAACAAACAAGATGAATTTTAACAGGGAGAAATGTAAAGTATTGCACTTGGGCAAAAAAAAATGAGAGGCACAAATACAAGATGGGTGACACCTGGCTTGAGAGCAATACATGTGAAAAGGATCTAGGAGTCTTGGTTGACCACAAACTTGACATGAGCCAACAGTGTGACGCGGCAGCTAAAAAAGCCAATGCAATTCTGGGCTGCATCAATAGGAGTATAGCATCTAGATCAAGGGAAGTAATAGTGCCACTGTATTCTGCTCTGGTCAGACCTCACCTGGAGTACTGTGTCCAGTTCTAGGCACCACAGTTCAAGAAGGACACTGACAAACTGGAATGTGTCCAGAGGAGGGCAACCAAAATGGTCAAAGGCCTGGAAACGATGCCTTATGAGGAACGGCTAAGGGAGCTGGGCGTGTTTAGCCTGGAGAAGAGGAGGTTAAGGGGTGATATGATAGCCATGTTCAAATATATAAAAGGATGTCACATAGAGGAGGGAGAAAGGTTGTTTTCTGCTGCTCCAGAGAAGCGGACACGGAGCAATGGTTCCGAACTACAAGAAAGAAGATTCCACCTAAACATTAGGAAGAACTTCCTGACAGTAAGAGCTGTTCGACAGTGGAATTTGCTGCCAAGGAGTGTGGTGGAGTCTCCTTCTTTGGAGGTCTTTAAGCAGAGGCTTGACAACCATATGTCAGGAGTGCTCTGATGGTGTTTCCTGCTTGGCAGGGGGTTGGACTCGATGGCCCTTGTGGTCTCTTCCAACTCTATGATTCTATGATTCTGTGAAATCACTCAGCCCATGATGGGTACAGTCTTCCTTTCCTGCCAGTTGAATAATGTATCATTCAAGATTGGTGTTCAAAGTCCGCATGTTGACAATGAGTGATTGGTCTGCTAAAGCTTTATAGACAAAGAAGAATATTTACTACCTTCTTTGTATTGGTCAGGATATTACCTCCTAGAGCAGAAGAAATAACCTCTCCTTATTGAAAACTAAATGATTTTTCCATTGATATTAGCTTGTACCACTTAAAAGCCAGGAGATTTATTATCAAATTACGAGGAAACAGAAACCATTCAATTAATACTTGACACTGATGGTCACGTGCTTTCAGGGCTTCTTCACATACAGTTCACTTAACTTTTAATTTATGGAATATATTATGAGAAAAATGCTTGACACAAAGATTTCTCCAGAAAGGAATTTGAAGGGAGTCAATTATTTGCACAGATTTTATATGACTTAAAAGTGATTTCCCATCAGAGGCTGATAAACTTCCTGCCATAAAATTAAAGGGAAGAAAATTATATGAAACATGTTCCACTTCTTTACACAATATATCTAACTGAGTGTTGTTTTCTTACTTCACATCACTGTGTGAGTGAGATTATATGATAAGTGTTCTTTGAAGAAATGTGAGCTATAATGGAAACACACCAGTCCTTCCATTTTCAGCACACATAACGTGAATATACTTTGACTTCCTAATCAATGCCAAGATGTGTATTTAACAGTGTTTGAGTGGGGCTCGGTTTCAAAATCCAGATCTGGATTTTGAGCTCTCAACTTGTAAATTCCAACACAAAGTTTTAAATTTTAACCTGTTGCATAGGTGAGGACTATATACAAATGGTAATTGTAAGTTTTGAATCTAATCTTATCCTCCAACTCATGCTTCAGGGTTTTCAAACCACAACAATACACTTCACAGCACTTTCAAAAATCTGTTCCATATGTACTATGATCAACGCATACAATAATTTAATTTAAAAAATAAAATGATATACCCAATAACTCAAAAGCTGTGACAATGTCAATAAATTGGGAAATAATAGCCAAAATATTTCACACTTTAATTCTAGTCATTGTCATAGTAAAGGATGCCATGCATCTTGTGCTTTCAGAATCTTTGTCAATCAGTAGACCAGTCAATCAATCAATCAACCAACCAACCAACCAATCAATCATTTTATTTGTACGCCATCTTTCCAAAGTTGAAGCCAAGGTAGTTGACAACATATTTTTTAAAAATGGATAGCTACAAATATAACAAAAGGATAAACAAAGCACGAAAAAGTACACAACCAAATTAAGCAGCTTCCACATAAATCAAGATAAGATCCAAAATAAAGATACAAAAAGTAACATCATTAACAATGACCCTACAACAAAAACCCATAAACAAAACCCCTGCCCAATATTCTGTTCAGCAGCCTCAGCTTTTGTAGCTGAAGTCAGTCAGGGCAGCAAGCAGGTTCTCCAGGATTAACACCCAAAATGCAAGTTTTGGTTATGAAAGAGATAAGATCGATGTCATCCACAGTAAGTATTAACCAATGGTATTGTCTTGTCTCAAAGGACAAAGGACAGTGCAATATGAGCTAGTTTTCCAGTGTCTTCCTTGAATGACAGACACAAAGACAATCCTCATAATATTCCAATATTCATATTTTTAAGGAGACTTGTATGTCTATTGCACAATTTCCACATGTTGTGGAAAACAAACACTGGATGAACTGAAGAAAAATTTCCCCGCATAAATGGAGTACATTAATGACCCCAAATAGGCACCCGAATTTCTCAAGGACAGTACAATGACAAAAAATACGGTGTACAGCATTATACTTAGTAACTAGAGCCACAGACTGAGGATCTTTAAAACAAAAAAGTACAACAATAACTTTGACTTAGAAAAGCAATCAAATAATGAAATCTGTTGAAATATGTGTGTTGACCAAATGTTTCTGATTAATTTTGAAAACTGTTGAATATAATGTGCTATTACCATAAACTGATATACCAGAAAAACAGATAGTGGTTCTTATCAGAAGGTGTATTAACCTACTAAAACTGAGGGTCAAGCAACTGGCTACTTTTAACACTTTCTTCAATTAATTAAGCGGGAGGTATTTTCTCAGAGAAATTGCTGAAGACTGGAAGTCAGCTGGAAACTATTCAAAAGTTGCAAAGGTCATATTAAATGTACAGCCTCTCATTCCCAGTGACATATATTTCAAACAATAGACTTACTCCACAGTCAGAGCAGCTTAAATTCTAAAAGTATTAAGAAAAGTGGTAATCTACACAATTAATAATATGTCTCCTTTCTCTCTCTTTTCTTTTCCTTTACAAATTGAAGTGAATCAAGAGTACAATGTTGATTTAAAAGTAGAGAATTTAGTTCTATTGAATGTACTGTAATGCTCTGTGGCTAATACAATAGACTTTTATTGGTTGGTTGGGAAATGGCTCCTTTTTGCACCCCAAGATTTGTTTAGCTTACAGCTCCCATCTCAGTTCTCTCTCTATTACAGTCTCTGCTCCAAAAATATACTTCTGTTGGTCTTTCCACACAGAGATATAGCATACAGTTACATTATCCTATCTGGGCAATGGGACAGGTATGCTACCTACTTGTATCATTTTTTGTGCATCATGAGCAATTAGCCAATACATCCCAAACAAAACAAAGCACAGCCAAGAATGTATCAATAAGCCTCACACCAGATGATAAACCTCACACAATTGTGTTTCCAGTTCTTTGTTTGATGCCAATCATTCTGATTGCTATTATGCAGCTTCTTTATAATTGCCAAGATGAAAATGTCAATATATTTTGTGACCTGTTCTGAGCATGGCTTATTGATCTTGTATAACAGCATTTGCACAGATCTGTTTAGAAGATCAATAAGAGGCAGAAGAGAAGGGTGGAGAAATAAAATTGCATTGTGCTATCCTATTTCACATTGTCATTGGGCACAGGGTGTGTGTTTCAGTGCACAACTGAATTTTGTTTGATTGATTTATGTTTGGCCCTTTCTCCCATTGGGGAGCTTAGCTTGGAAACATGCATAAAAACGGCTATCCATACACCCATTGAAATTAAAGCCAATTTCATTTGACCATGAGTTGAAAAAAGCAGTTTTAGAAATATGTGTCAACATTCTTGATTAACATTGTGCATTGACTTGCCTATTTCATACTAAAATGTGGGCCAGCTGTTTGAGAGGCCTAGACCCATCAAAAATTTGCTTGGAGTTACAAAGTGTAAGGCTGACTCCAATATGAATAAAGTTGCTGACATGATTGAAGATTAATCAATCTAAATTTCTTTTTAAATTGACAAAATATTTTTAATATGTTTAGTTATGAGTACACAATCACAACAAGGCACTGCCCTGGTGCAAGATCATCCAAAATCAATACAGGATAGTGACTGGTGAAGTTAATAAATTGGTGGTCTTAATAAAGGAGCTGGAGGTTTATTCATATGCATTTTCATTTATGCTCCAATGCCACATTAGAGAAAAATCTTTCCCTGACAATAAAAGGGGAGGGGGGTGAATTCTGCATGTAATCTCAGGTAGCATTTCCAGCATCATTGCTCTGTTCCCTGCCTTATTTGTGGACCTCCATCATGTGTGCATTGTGTGAAGGAGGTAATAATGTGTATTATTTGTGCCATGAAAAGCTCTGTCTGCTGATATCTTCAGATCAATCAGCTGCTAATTGATCTAAAGGCAAAGGAGAAGCCCAGTCCATTTCTTACTAGCCAGATCATAGTTGAGATCCAGTGGCAGGACTGAAGAGACCCAAAATCAAATCTGCACTGAGCCATGAAGCTTATTAGGTGAGCTTGTGTCAGTCATTATCTCTCAACATAACATATATCTTGGGATTGTTGTGACTATGAAATGGGAGGAGGGGCAGGGAAAGACCATGGGTGCTACCTTGAGCTCCATGGAGGAAATGTGTGGGATATAAATACAATGATTAATAATCATCATCTCCTAATTAAAATAGTCTCCTGACATATCATTCTACATATGATAGCAGCCCAACATGACAGAGGAAGCAAACCATGGTTTAGTCCTCTTGAATAAGGTGGCTGGAGTACGCCTACCCTTCTTTTCCACAAAGTTCGAGGAGTCCAGACATATGTGAGTGACTTACTCTGCATCCTACTCCTTTTATACACAGCCACCACAAGTATCTTCTCCTGTTTGGTCATTTGCTGCCTGCTGCCTGCTGCCCAGGAGGACTCCCCTGAGTGAGTGCCTGAGGGCCCTGCTCTTGCCACTTACCATCTGGCCTGGGGCGGGGCCTGAAGCCTCAAAAGGACTGCTTGCTGCCTGCTGCCTGCTGCCCAGGAGGACTCCCCTGAGTGAGTGCCTGAGGGCCCTGCTCTTGCCACTTACCATCTGGCCTGGGGCGGGGCCTGAAGCCTCAAAAGGACTGCTTGGTGCTTGCTGCCTGCTGCCCAGGAGGACTCCCCTGAGTGAGTGCCTGAGGGCCCTGCTCTTGCCACTTACCATCTGGCCTGGGGCGGGGCCTGAAGCCTCACAAGGACTGCTTGCTGCTTGCGGGTAGGAGGAGTTACGCTAAGACTAGACCGTGTCATTACAGAAGGGGCAGGTTTAGTCGTTGTCTGAGGACTATTCCTGCCTCCGGGTCTGGTCCTGACCGGATGGATACTAGAATCAGCAAGGGACATCCACATGACCTGAAGGTGCTGCTGTGCAATGCCAGGTCAATGATTCATAAGACCACTGCCATCCATGACTTGATCATGGATGGAGGACTTGACCTGGCATGTGTAACAGAGACTTGGTTGGATGAAGCAGATGGGCCTGTCCTTGCTGCTGCTTGTCCACCAGGTTTCTCTTATGCACAGCAACCCAGGTCATGTGGGCGGGGAGGGGGGGTTGCAGTGATTTTTAGGAAGTCATTAGTTTGCACCAGGCGTCCTATTGGGAAGACCCAGTTTTCCGAGTGCATGTTCTGGAAGTTGGGCAATAGGGGCAGTACAGGATTCCTTTTGGTGTACCGACCTCCCCGCTGCACCAAGGATTCCCTGCCCGAGCTGCTTCAGGTTGTGGTGGATGTTCTCCTGTTTTCTGCATCTGCAGAAAACAGCAGCAGGAGACTTTTTCAGGTGGTTCACAATTTAGTGGAACCACCTGCAACATCGGGGCCCAGTACGGGCCACATGTTCTCCTGCAATGATTCTGCAAAGTTTTTGCAGATAAAATCGCTCAGATTCGGGAAGAAGTAGACTCCACCGTGGGAGCAGGGCCGGGGCGGGAGAGTGCTAGATTTCTGTCTAGTCAAGTTGAGTGGGATCAATTCCAATCTGTTACCTCCGAGGATGTGGACAGGCTGCTTGGACGAGTGAAGCCAACCACCTGTCTCCTGGATCCTTGCCCATCCTGGCTTATAAAAGCTAGCCGGGAAGGACTGGGCGATGGGCTTCGTGGGGTGGTGAATGCTTCCCTCTGTGAGGGAGCCTTCCCAGACCCGCTGAAAGAGGCGGTTATTAAACCGCTTCTTAAAAAACCATCTTTAGATGCGGCCACGATGGCCAACTATCGCCCAGTCTCAAATCTTCCATTCTTGGGCAAGGTGATTGAGCGAGCAGTGGCCGAACAACTCCAGGCACGCCTGGAAGAAGCGGACCATTTGGATCCCTTCCAGTCGGGATTCAGGCCTCATCATGGGACTGAAACTGCCTTGGTCGCACTGGTTGATGATCTTCGGCGGGCTAGGGACAAAGGTGAGAGCTGTTTCCTAGTTCTGCTGGATCTCTCAGCGGCGTTTGATACCATCAACCATAACATCCTTCTGGACCGCCTTGAGGGGCTGGGAGCTGGGGGCACTGTCATACAGTGGTTCCGCTCCTTCCTCCTGGGCCGTGTTCAGAAAGTGGTGGTGGGGGATGAGTGTTCAGACCCCAGGGCTCTCACTTGTGGGGTGCCTCAGGGTTCTGTCCCCTCCCCCATGCTTTTCAACATTTACATGCAGCCGCTGGGAGAGATCATCAGAAGGTTTGGGCTGGGTGTTCATCAGTATGCGGATGATACCCAGCTCTACCTCTCTTTTAAATCAGAACCAGTGAAGGCGGTGAAGGTCCTGTGTGAGTGTCTGGAGGCGGTTGGAGGATGGATGGCGGCTAACAGATTGAGGTTGAATCCTGACAAGACAGAAGTACTGTTTTTGGGGGACAGGAGGCGGGCAGGTGTGGAGGATTCCCTGGTCCTGAATGGAGTAACTGTGCCCCTGAAGGACCAGGTGCGCAGCCTGGGAGTCATTTTGGACTCACAGCTGTCCATGGAGGCACAGGTCAAATCCGTGTCCAGGGCAGCTGTTTACCAGCTCCATCTGGTACGTAGGCTGAGACCCTATCTGCCTGCGGACTGTCTCGCCAGAGTGGTGCATGCTCTGGTTATCTCCCGCTTGGACTACTGCAATGCACTCTACGTGGGGCTACCTTTGAAGGTGACTCGGAAACTACAACTAATCCAGAATGCGGCAGCTAGACTGGTGACTGGGGGCAGCCACCGAGACCATATAACACCGGTCTTGAAAGACCTACATTGGCTCCCAGTACGTTTCCGAGCACAATTCAAAGTGTTGGTGCTGACCTTTAAAGCCCTAAACGGCCTCGGTCCAGTATACCTGAAGGAGCGTCTCCACCCCCATCATTCTGCCCGGATGCTGAGGTCCAGCGCCGAGGGCCTTCTGGCGGTTCCCTCATTGCGAGAAGCAAAGCTACAGGGAACCAGGCAGAGGGCCTTCTCGGTAGTGGCGCCCGCCCTGTGGAACGCCCTTCCAGCAGATGTCAAAGCGATAAACAACTACCTGACATTCAGAAGACATCTTAAGGCAGCCCTGTTCAGGGAAGTTTTTAACGTGTGATATTTCACTGTATTTTTGCTTTCTATGGAAGCCGCCCAGAGTGGCTGGGGAGGCCCAGCCAGATGGGCGGGGTATAAATAATAAATTATTATTATTATTATTATTATTATTATTATTATTATTATTATTAGTTATTAGCCCTTGGAAGAGCAAAAGCACTTCCAACAAGCACTGTCCCTACGTCCACTATATTCAGTCAACAGATCTGCATTTCTTAAGGATTTTCCGTGTCAGGTCTGAAGAAAGAACACTTTTGCACTAAGTACTTTTGCATTAGACAGGTGCTAATGGTCAAGATCAATGTGAACTTAGGCTCCGTGCTCAGTTTTATGAATGATGCCCCTCTACCTTTTCATTCGGCAAACCCATGGCCCTGCACTTTTGTCTGCTTTCCATTTCTTTTCTTTCTTTTAATTTCTGTCTGAGCTAAGAACCTGAAGCCCAGTTTATTGGCATTTCAGTCTGTCCAGTTCTCTTTCTCATTTTCTTGATCTCACCATTCAAACCTCGTTTGGCCTATACCCAAGTTATTTACATTTTGAGTTACGCAGTTGTACTTAAGTCTCCATTAGTCTGCTGAATTCCTAGTACCCTCCTCTCTTCCTATAGGACAAGAGTAATCCCCCCCATACACATCTCTCTCTCCTCTTCTCCATAGAACTGGTCAGTTGAGCTGGTAGACCAGGCAGAATGTTATCAGGATGAAACCTTGGCATATATATCTGTAACTATCTACTAACTGCTTCTGTGTTTTTCAATAAATACAGACCTTTATTTGTTCATTTTTATCCAAGTTAGAGTCTGTGTCCTATTGCTGTTCTCCACTGTCCGCCCCCTGTATTGGTATACCAGGTGTACCCCATGGTCCATCATAACTCTAGGCCCAAGTGCTTGGAAGCCATGCCTTCCATGTGTGCACTTTCATGCATATGGAATAGATATTAAAGTGGTGGTAAATATTTTTGCCTGGCTGGAGCATGCCCTTGAACCCTGATAATACAATGTAAGTCTGATACGTTAGCCTCCATTACAGCAGCAGACTGCTAGAGCGCGCTTGATAGAGATACGGCCTAGTGTTGTGTCTGTATGAAAGAGGGACTCTCTCACAAATGGTAAGAACTAGATTAGGATGGAGAGGGGTGTTTGGTAGCCAGCCTGGGACAGTTTACGGTGCAATTTTGTTCAATAACATTATATTAATGCTCCATTTCAAATCACCTACATGCAAATAAAAGTTCCTTCATGATAGGATATGATACCCTATCAAGCTATAACTTGATATCAAAAGCAGCATCCTTCTGCATACTTATTCACCTCCTGTTTTACATTTGCATGTTTGACCATTTCAGAGATACAGCTAAAAGCAGCACACAAGCCAAACAATGGGAGTGTTGATTGATGTCCAAGGATCTCTTTTAACAAGCAAAGGGAAACAGACCTCATCATTCACCTTTTTTCACATAAGCACCTCATTAGTAGAGACCATTCTGTACAGACAGTTTTACAATCGGGGGAGGAGAGGCTTCAGCCGCTGTTTGCTGAGCAGATCCCAACAGACTATTTTTAAAAGAAGTAATTACTTTGAACAGGTTCACTGAGAGGGTAACTGGAGCCCAGGCATACTATAATTTTAACTTCCTCCTTTTCTCTGACAGACATCTGCATTCAGATGGAGCTGAACCATATTGCAGTTGACAACCTCATCCCATGCTTGCCTCCCCTGCTTTTGCTTCTCCAGATAGATAGTACTTCGACCCAGCAACACAAGAATTCCAGGCTATTGTGCATAAAATGTGCTGATATTTCAGCCCACCTCCCCACAGACCATCCATCTACAGGGATAGCTAATGTGTTGCCCCCCAGATGATGTTTGTACACAGCTCTCATCTGACTATTTCCATATTGGCTATAGCTGATGGGAGCTATAACCCAAGATCATTTCCAGGTTTATCTGTGTATCTTTTCTCTTTCTCTCTTTCTGACAGCCATGCACTACAAAAAAGAGAAATGTTGCTGGAAAGAATTAGTGTTTGTTATTAAATTAGCTAAATGGGCTAACTTCATCAGAATAAACATCCATCCTTTCCAGCATCTTTGGGATGCTGCTTCCTTGTTGTTGTTTTGTGTGTGTGTGTGTGTGTGTGTGTGTGTGTGTGTGTGTGTTTCCTTTTGGTTTTCTTGTTACTGCATCAGTAATAGTCAACATGATGCATTCCAGATGTTGTGGACTACAACTCCCAACAGCCCCAACCAGGATAGATGATGCTCAGAGACGCTGGAATCCATGGTCCACAACATCTGTAGATGCTGCCTACACCTGTACCACATAGTTAATGCCAGAAGCCACCATGGAAGGGCTAACACTTGCCAGACATCAATTCTCACTTTCCTATATTTTATACATTTGGAGGACAGTGGTTTTTAGTGGCAGAACTTTAAAAATGGCTGCTGTCCTGTGAGAGCACTGCCCTGAAAAAGGAGCCCCAAAATTTTGCCACCAGAAGCAGCCCCCCAGCTTGTTATATGATAGGACTAGTCCTGAAAAACTGTGGTTGTATCCTGTTGGAAACCCAGTTGTCCATATGCTCCAGACAAATGATTAGTCACATGTTAAAAGTAGCCAATATGTTGGAAACATTTTCAAACCCCATGAAAAGCACCCATTAACCAAAGAAACTTAAGGAAGTACATTGCACATCACTGACCCAAGGACTAGGCATCAATATTAGCAGTAGCACAGTGAAAAGGGGAAGGGGACAAAATTTCCCTACCTATATTTCTAAATAGAACTTTGCAGATACTACAAGACTTATGGTTGTATTTTCTTGTCACAGGAAAATGGCCCCATTTCCCTCACTTTGACATGGTAAATGTTTCAGTTTTTTAATTTAATTTGACTTGATTTATTTGTTATGCAGACCCTAGAGAAGGATCCCTAAGCCCCTTAAATATAGATCAATATTCATCTATAAGAGAAGAACTGCTGTGGGATATAACCTGAATAATGAAGGAAAGAGATTTACTGCGGTTATTCATAATTATTCTGAAACGTTTTAAATGAGTTTAATTTTGTAAGTGAAATTACAGCTCTTGTAACTTTATACCTAATGTTTCATCTATTTATTCGTACAGAGCATTTGTCAATTTATTTTGAAACTATAATGTAATATTGAAAACAAAGAGTGAGGGGGAAAACAAATGAAATTACTTCCTAAATGATGTCCTTCTCAGAGAATATGGCACAAAACAAAGCAGCAAGGGCTGTTTTTCCCACATTCCAGCTGCCAAGAAAGTGGACATGCCACTTTAAATTGTGGGTGACTTTTTGTGGTGATAACCAGGTTGTGCACAGAAGCTAGCAGAATAGTTTTTCCTAAGACAAGCTATTGCTCCATGAAAATGCCAGAGTGTTGTGTGCCACTGCACACTCCAGGAAACGTTGACCTTTTAAAGTGGCCTCCACATGGCACCTAGAACATGCAAACTGGGCCTGACATGACAATATCTCAAACAGTGTGAAATGATTGACTGGATTAATGACTGAAAACACTGCATGGTCAGTAACGCTGCAGATAAAGCCATGAACACTGAAATTACGGATGGGTCATATTGGTGGGCATATATCTAATTCATTTCATTGAGGGTGGGAGTGCATCTCTTTTGGATAGAAGGGCTTGGAAAGTGAAGAAACATAAGATCTGAAAGGTCAGGGAGAAAATGCACATGGGAGTTTTGTTGTTATTGCTTTTAAGTCATTGATGAATCTGATCCCAGGAATGAGTTGAGTTAGCCAGACTCTGCATGGTCTTTGGGGAAGGCTCAGCCTCCACATGAATCTCTACTAAAGGATTTTTTTATATATAAAGAGCTGATATTAATCTTGCAGTTGTAAGAGTCTCAAGTGTGAATCTAAAAGACTTTATTGCAGTGCATAAAGGCTGCAACCAATCTGCCTCAACCGCTCTTCTGTTAAGTCCCAATAGGCCGCTTGCTAACAGAACACTAAAGTTGGAGGCAATTAGCCAAAGTTTACAGAGTCAACTTCACCACATCATGTCAGGATTTTACTTAAGGCAGTTTTGTTTAAATGCCTCCTCAAATGAGTTTTGTATAAAGGGAGGAAATGACCAAACCTGAGTGAAACGTTTGTTTGATAATAACTGCACAATCATGTTTCTGTCCGACAAGCTATTCATTGCAGATGTTTAGTGGTACCTGGTGTTTTTCATTATTGTTTCACATGGTATTCTTGGTAAATGGACAGAACCAAAATGAGGAAAGTGGATATTTCTCTAAATTGCTCCCCTTTCTCAAATAGATTCATATTGATTTTTTGCAAATGCATCTTCAAAAACAAACAATCTGTTTCTGCCGGTTTGACCTGCCAGTCACCACTTATATTTAATTGCCTTACAGAAAATGTCAAAGGAGATAGAAAGAATGGCTTTGCTAGATGAAACTGAGGAGAATTTTTTTTGCATCTCGTTTGGCTATCTGCCTCCAGCAGCAGAAATTTCAAGAGTAAGTAAATAACTCTTCTCACTTTTATCACTTTTGTTTCAAGACTCCTGATCTGAAACATTTTTTAAAAAAATAAAAGGAAATCAGCTTTTGTATTTGCACATTATATGATTTGAGTTTCTTTGCTTTTAACCTGTGGTACATGAATGGGCTCCAGGGGGGCTGTGAACTGGAAAAGGCCCCACCCCCCAATGCAATCAAATAAATTTCATGCACACTTTTGTGTGTATATTTTCTGGGGAGGGGGGTCCATAGCTTTCATCAGGTTCTCAAAGGGGTCCATGACTTGGAAAAAATGTTGTTGTAGTTGGTTGTTGACATCCATCTATCTCAAGCGACAATGGAGTGCACCTCCAGGGAGCACATAGTGACCACTCCAGCGTGCAAACCTGGGCAGTGTATAGGGAGGTCCTGGGCTGCCCAGATGACAAGACTCCCCTCTTGGCCTTGCTGGTGTGGTCCAAAGAAAAGCAGAACAATACATTTGGTACCAACTTGGTTCTGGGAGTTGGCAGAAGGCCATGTACAAAGCACCATCCAACTGTCTCAGGGACTGCATGCCAGATTTGTGTAGGGTTATTTGTCAGCCTTTTCTAGCAAGGCAGCAATTACGGATTTTTCCTTGAGGTTCACTCCTGAAGCCTGAAAGAGCATAGCTTCAAGGCAGAGGAGGTTTACAACCAGAAGTTTCCTTTTCCTAGATGGAATACTTTCCCAGGTTGATGAGCCCCATCTGCCCCTCTCACCTGGTTTAGACCGCCAGTTGATAGCCGTTTCCTGGGGTGCGGCCACTGTCACATGCTGACAGCTTCTAGGATCCACAGGTGAGATCTGAGTACAGAGTGGGGACCAAAGGTGGACAAACTTACCTCAGAAAGAGAATGACATGTCCCTCACCAGAGGTACTCTACCTCCCCTAACACCCCATATATTCCAGGGGGGGGGATGTAAAGAACCACTAAACTAGAAGAAGATATTTACAAATACCACTATCCCACCTACCATAGCAGAATGTACAAGTCTTGACAGGTGGGTATGTGAAAATGCTGTTGAAAAAAATCTCTGGTCTCAGAATACAAAGCTCAACAGCAACAGAGTGTACTTTTCAGGAGGATACAGGTAGAAGGAAGAAGTACATTCGGTAAATGGTGTTAAAGTGGAAATTGAAAAAGCATACTTTAGAGCTAAATGATGGCAGATTTTGTAGTTAGCACCCAGACAACTTGCAGAACAGGAATGATGAACTTACAAACTCAGAGCTGTATCTATTCCCCCAGAAATTTTTCCATGGAACAACATCATGGGAGGGGGGTTTCCAGCTACCTCACTCTTTGCTCTTGGAAGCCATTTAAGAAGCTGCTGCAGAAGAGGGACTGTGAGCAACATCATGGGAGGGATGTTTCTAGGACTAAGGCGAAATTGTGAAGCTCCCTTGTCATTTTTGCTATTGGATGCTGCGTGTTATCTTGTTATATTTATAGTATTGAAATGCATTTTTTATGTTACTTTCTATGTTATTTTTTTGCAGTGTTATTATTAGATAGTTTTTGTAGTGTTTGTTTGAAATGCTTCTCTCTTGTAAGTCACTCTGAGCATGGTGATTATTATTTTTTGTGGAAAAGTGGCATACGAATAAAATGAATGAATGAAGGGTAGGAGCTCAATGTCCATAAATTTGTGGGCTCCTCTTCAGACCTCTGCACTGAATATGTGAAAGTCCAAATAGAAGTGCACAAGCCTACGGATGTTGGAGAATGTAGTGAAAAGCCAGAGAAAAAGCTTATCCTGGAAGCTCCTCATCAATCTCACATCCATGAGCTTCTCTGAGATTCTAAAACAGTCTGCTCTTTTTCGTTTGTTCTTTACTTTTGCCATTAAAAAAATTCAGATTTTAATTTGACCCTTGAGTCTAGACTGAAACAGAGGGAGCATCCTAGGAAGACTACAACAAAAGCTGGACCAGCCAGATAAAAAAACTCATCTCTGCCAATCTTCCCAGCCTAATCTCAAAGCTGTTTTGGAAAGCCAGTCAATCAACCAATGAGTTCTTGCCCAGATGCCATCTTTGATTGGGCACTGGGCATCTTGCCTGCACAGCTCTTAATTCATGTTTACTATGAGAGAGAGAGAGAGAGAGAGAGAGAGAGAGAGAGAGAGAGAGATCTAGCTGATTATAGACCTTTGGGGGCTTCAGGTATGATGTTCCAAACCCTTAATTAAAAACTCTACCACAGAAACCACTTTACTTTGCTTTCTCGATAGTCAAGAAGCAATTGCAGACTTGACTTTTAACATAATTGGGAAGGAGCCCTAGTCTTTAACATCGACAAAATTTGTTGGCTGCTTTTCCTGGCTGGTTGCTTTGAGTGTTCACTGTGCCTGTGCTGAGCTTGAAAGCATATTACTGCCTGGAGTCAGCAAAATGTGAGAGCAGAGAAAAGTGCTGATGCCTGATTTGCCATGAGTAGCAACCACTTAATTAATACCCAGGTTTTAATGCATTTAGTAATTAAACTTTAATTCCTCTTCTTTTCTTACAGGTATATATTGAAACAACTACTTCTTTGGCAACCATTTTAGCTTTCTTCCATGCAAAACCCAAGGGGGCGGGTAGAATTATGCAGTCTAAAACATTAATACACTCACCTACTCTCATGTCATGGACAATTAAAACAAAGATAATTCATTGGAAATGCTTTCATGGTAGGAGGGCATATCTATTTTATCCTTTTCTATTTACAACATATTTTATCAAGAGTAAGTTCAGTGCTGAAGACAAGATCATTGTATCGCAGTCTGTTCCATTTTTGCATTTCTTTGCCTACATCTCCTGATCATCACAGTCAAAAATCAGCTCTCTGTAAGACAACAGCCACAAACCAAAATAAAGCAACTTATCTTGAAGGATGGGTTTTAATGCCACCACATATGTTAGCATCTTTAACCCCAAACAATGAATAGCAATGTAATTCATAAGCTGAATGTTGGAAGATTCAGAACAGAAAGTACCGTACTTCTTCATTCAGTGGCTAGTTGAGCTATGGAATTAGCTCCCACAGGATGTAGTGAGAGGAAAGGTGCCTCTGAATACAACATCTGATGTGGGGCTTCAGTGAAAAGGGTTCTGCCTATTTGCATGTTCAGACCTTTAAACCTCCCCCTTAAATAAATTCAGACAAGACTCAAATTTTGGTTTGGTTTTTGGAAAAATTTAGGCCACAAATTTATTGCTTACAGAAAGCGACTGGTTGCATAGGCTCTGGTTCGACTAGCTCCCTGCCATGCACCCTGGGTTCCAGCATAGGTCAGCCAAGGGTGAACACCTGGATAAGTAGAAAGCCGGGAATAGGCTATCTCCGCCACCCAAATGTCCTCCTGGACTCAAGCACGGGAACAACCCCCTCTCAGGAGTTGACCAAACCATTGAGTCCCTGGATTCGTTTAACAGAATACCCTTCACATAGGGATGGTGAGAGCGTTCTCCCATCCCTATCACCTGAACCAGAGCCTATCCGCAACCTTACAAGTTGTGGCAATTTGCTACGTGGCAGGTGAAATCCAAATGGCACCAGCCAATCAGCCAAGTGGGGAAAATTATTGCCGTGCCCCTGTCCCATCGACAGATGACACACAACGGCCTAGCAAGGTCAAGTGCAAAAGCCCTAAAAGTAGGGAGAGGTGGGTGGGTATTCCGAAGCACACACCAAAAGAGGAAGCTCTGGGTCATGTGCATGAGTATATATAGGTCCCTCGATCCATTTAGCTTGCGTCCCATTGGCCTGATTAAACCCAGCATCAAGGGACCTACCAATTGGGTGTTGTGGCTAACCAATCGACCCACCCACAACACAGGGTTTGGTTGCCAGGTCTCACTGCAAAACTTGCCCTCTTTAAGGGACCCCCAGATTTGCAAAAACACATTCTACTCATACCCTTGGAACTGCCCTCGTGTGAGACCTTGTGGAGCTTTTCACATTCCCATGAAATCTCGCAGCCACATCCTAGGGCATCTAAAGCCAGAACACAGAGGTGGCCTGGCTTCCCAAGCAAGGCAAGGAGCTTAAAAGTTCCCAGGATTCTTTGGGGTGGAAATGTGCTTCAAAAGTCTGGCAGCCTTGGAGTGTAAATGGTCCCTTAACTCCCACTTCTCTCCAAAGAGGAGCAGAATCATAATATAGTTTAGTTAACAACTAGAAAATGTGTTTACATGACCAGTGGTTCCCGTGAGCTCATGCAAAGGGAAGACCTTAAAACTTAGACTTTGCCAATTGGTGTTTACAGCACTACGTAAACTATCAACCTACAAAATTAAGGAAAAGTAGGGTTTTCTTGAGAAGCAGGTGCTGCCATTGTAACTGAATACTGTTTACCATAGGTTATATAGCATGCCTTTATTGGGTAAATAATTACTGCTTTCCATTTCTTGAAAAACCTTTCCAGAAGGAATCATTTCATCTGCAGAAATAAAATGAGTGAAAATAAAATTTAAAAACCCAGGTGCAGAAAAGCACAGTAAAATTTGCATATTAATTAACCTATTTAAATGCATGTATATTTAAGAATTCACTCCATGAAGTGCCACTCTTGCAACCTTTGAATAAATGCTATGCATTCATTCTGCCATTTCTTGAATGTTCAAGAGTGGCCCATGATGACTGTGACAGAGTGTAAGGAGATAAACATATTCTTAAATTCTATTATCGTTGAGATTCTTTGAGTTGTCTCCACTTCCAATAAACTTTAAGATGTTGTCTTCCCACAAATTGCTTCTTGTAATGCTAATAGCCTGGGCTTGGTCACAGCTAGTCATTCCACAATTTACAAGCTTATTCTTTTTCAGAAGAAATGCTTGCAAGCCTAATGGAAGTGGATGATATTTTAATTCTTTTCAGTTTTTTAATGTGCTTTTTCACTCTTTTATCCCGCACTCTCACTCTTTCTCGTTGTGTCAATAGAGGAGTGGGGAGCCTTGTATCTGAATTACACGACTATTTCAGTAAATCATTGCTTTGAAATGAGGGTAGACATTTATGAAATGCAGATTTCCATGTTTGAAGATGGGGAGGGGAAACAGTTTGGTGAGTAGGTGAAAAAGAATTTCAACAATCTATTAATATTCCATTCATTTGAGCATAGTTCTCCAGAAATCAATGTATGTCCCCTTCCTTATCTGGCCTGGCTCCATTTTCTTTCTTTCCTCTGTGCCTGCCATATCAAATTTAATATTGTAAGCTCCTCAGGGCAGGAATCTGTTCTCCTGTACATTGTAAAGGGCCATGTACATTGATAGTGCTATGAATAAATACATAAATAAAGTTATGTAAATACATGTAAATGCATGCATATATACATAATCTCCTTAAGGAGGAATGGTAGTAAATAAATAAAATTAATAATAACAACAACATTCTCACAGTAAGAGCTGTTTGACAGTGGACTGGTCTACCTTGGTAGGAATGGACTCTTCTTCCTTGGAAGTTTTCAAGCAGAGGTTGGATAGCCCTATGCTGGAGATTCTTTAGCTGTGATTCCTGCATTGCAGGAGATTGGACTAGATGACCCTTGGACCCCATAGAACTCTACAATTCTATGAACAACAATAATACATAAAAATCCTTAATGGGGGGCAAAATTGTGCAACCTTAGATGCTTCTGAAGTCAGTGGGACAAAACAGGAAAGTAAATGCTTGCTGAACCATGGTCGTGCCACCATTGGGGGCTGCCCATTTATCGTTGACCTATGACAGGGCCTTTTCAGTGGTGGTTCTCCATTTGTGGAATTCCCTCTCTAGTGAGTCTGGTGAGCTGCATCTGTCTTCCTCATTATTAACTTTCAGGAGGGATTTTTAAACATTCCCCAGGCATTTGGTGGCTAAACGACACTGTTTCTGGCAATCCTGGAATCAGTTTTGAACTATTTTTAGAATGTTTTAAGTTGCGTTTAGAATGTTTGCCAACCTGCGCTTCCACAGGAGGACAGATGGGAAATTAATAATAATTCGAGTCACAAAATTAATTTTATTTATTACAGAATTGGAAATGGTGGTGGTAGGGCATCTGCTTATCCATGCCTGGGAATTATGAAGTTAAACACTCTGGTAGCATACTAGTTTAACTTACATAAACAGAACTGCCCTAGCATGCTTAAAGCAGGTCAGTTTCTGGGGGGGGGCGGGAAGGTATGCATTACATTACATTACATCTAAGCATCCTTGTCTTCTCCCAATGTGCTCATGTGACAAAGTTGTTGTTATTGTTGTTGTTTGTATTTTGGTTAAAGGAAAAAAATGTTATCATAAAAGGAAAATTCCTGAGTGCCTAGATCCAAGTTTGGACTTTATTTACACACTTTGCTTGCATTAGAAACATTAACTGGAAAAAGAGGGCCATTTATTTCACTTGGGCAGCATAAAAATATTTCAGTCTAATAGGTAATGTGTTGGATCCCAAAAAATCCCTTGCTTCAGGGGAATGAACCTCCTCTGATGGGAGCAGTCTTTCTGTGAGCAGAATCGGTCTTTCTCTCCAACGATTCCTTCAGTGGTATGGAAGGAACCTTTGCCTCCAAATTAATTTACAAAAATTAATCAGCTGTTTCTCTAAATGCTAACAGAGGGGGATAACACACACAAAATCCATATGAAAATGAATGCTTTACCCATTCAGCAAAGTCTTGAGTGTTAGGTACCAGGATGACTGTGCATCTGATTTAAGAGTGAAAGGAACGTTTTACAGTACAGTTCTGGACTGTAATATTTCATTGGAGATGTGCAAGATATTGTATAATCAGCAGAAATTAAAGCAGCTGAAACGTGTGTATCTGCTGCCAAAAATTGTGCTTGATTGTTCAGTTCTTCTTACTAGCTTTTCCGGAAAGTAGGTAACTAGTACTAAGTGGCTGCTGCTGAAAGCAGCCAGAATAATCTGCTGAGCTCTGTAAATTTGCCCACTTTATACCATCCATGAAATTCACACTGATTGATCTACAAGAAAAAGTAACTATCCTTTCCATTACTGTGCCTTCCAAGGGCCTTTTAGGAACTGGCAAAATCAATAAGATTCTGTAAATAAAGTGGAGCTATATCAATCTGGCTATAAAGCTGGCATATTTGAACTAATAATTCTTTATTTAAATATCTGTCTGCATATGGGCAATTATTTCCTACAGGCAGCGTTGAGGGGGCGGCTTATAATAATGGAGAGGTTGCAAAAGTCAGAAACATGCATTGATCGTCTTATGTGTTTTCCTCATTCTATCTGCATTTTCACTTTAATGAATCCTGCCAACTAAATGACATTGAGGCCTAATTCTGATGTTAGCAGTGAGGTAGTAAACCTGTGTCTGAACTACAGTACTTGCATGATGAAATGTTCCTACACACAGCATCCCTGCATATGGAAAACCACATGTCAAAGAGAAGGCAACAAATAAATAAAGATAACATATTAGAGCCAAGCAGCCATAAAAAATCAGTTAGTTCCAATACCAAATTTGGTCACAACCTTAATTAGTGCATTATCATCTAATCCATTTGAAATATACTTGGAGTCGAGTGTGGATTTCATGCTCTTTATTCAGCTCATAGTAGTGAGGAATGAAAGTTTCCCCAAAATATCTGCTTTATATACATTATTTACACAATGGGCCACACGTGATTTGCTAATTCTGGGATTCTCCTGTAGGCCAATCAGGTTGCGGATTCACTTCCACCTGGAGCTGGATTGGGTGGCTCCTGCGGACCAATCATACTGCTGCATTGTTCTAGGACCAATCAGACTGCTGCATTCTGGACCCTATTGTTCTAGGACCAATCAGACTGCTGCCTTTTGGATCTTATTCAACTCAGTACATAACACCATTACTTCATTTAACCATTCTGGAGACATGTTCCTTAAAATATAACTCTGGTTCAATTCTCTCTGCAAAAGTTCACTATGTATAGTAGGGGTCCATAAGCATTAGCATTCTCCAGGCGGAAAAACTTGAAATACATATGATAATACACATGAACACAAAAACATTGAACCGAGGGGCTTGCATCCTATTATTTCTAAGCCAGCTTTGTGCTCTTCCATTTTGGCATTGTTTTGATTCTCATGCCCACCTGGACCGTATCATATAGGCACTGAATAGCATATATTCCTCTTTTAGTGTTGCATATTGTTTATTATGCACATGAAAAAATGCCTTAAAAAACAGCTACTATGGACTAATCTGTTTATGTTTTTTGCAAATGGGACTATCGTGGTACCAGGAGCATCTCAAAATAAAGACTAAGGTTTACAAACTGCATCATGCATCTTAGTAGAGCCTGGGGTCCTCCAGATGTTGCTGGACTGCAACTCTCATTATCTCTGACTATTGTCCATAATGGATAAGGATAATGGGAATCGGAGTCCAGCAACTTCTGAAGGATTAAAGGTTCCCCACCCCTGCTACGGTGCAGGTTTGTGAGTTGCCAGATGTTGCTGGACTACAACTCCCATCCATCCCAGTTTTTCTTTCATTCCAAATGAGCAGTACAGTTATGGTCTCAGTAACAAATATTCTGAAGACATTGCTTGCTTTCCTTTCTTTTTGTGTCTCCTGTCACGCACAAGCCCAGTCGAGAATCTGCAATTCCCAATAAATTAACAAGCAGTTCAATCTGTCAAATTTCAGAAAGTGTAAAAACAAGACAGTGGGCCATAACTAATAAGTGTGCTGTATAATGCTTTTCTAGGAATTTCTTCAGAGCCTACATTCACACAGGTGTTTCAGTCACAAAGAGAGCAGCTTTAGGACCTGGAAGATACCTGATTTGCCCACCATGGGGGAAACTAGCAGTTCTCATAATAGCTTCAAGATGAACCCAGGTATACTTCAAAGACTGTTTGAAGTAAAGTATTCATATCTGAGACTGAAACTAAAGCTGTTCTAAGTAGCTAAAAGCCAGCAGCTACAAAAATAGACACTAAAGCTGGTTTCAGGAAAATGCAAGTAGACCTCCAAATCTTTTGAATGGAATTTTCTTCTGCCAGTGGGCTTTGCTAATCTTTCTACCATGACACTGTACACTTGGTGTCCTTGTATTTGCAATATGCACCTTTATAGACTTCTTTCTTAAAACTATTTGTTGTCTAGTATTCCCAAGACCTTGGATTTTTCCTGATTGGTGGCTGTGTGATTGTT
The DNA here is from genome assembly GCF_964252035.2 of Podarcis erhardii. Taxonomy (NCBI): domain Eukaryota; kingdom Metazoa; phylum Chordata; class Lepidosauria; order Squamata; family Lacertidae; genus Podarcis; species Podarcis erhardii. The sequence goes on along the minus strand of NC_138508.1, from coordinate 49,392,267 downwards.
CTGGCATTACTTTTGTGAACATGGCTACTTCCTAAATAAAAGTTTTACTTTATCGATTAACCTTTACAATATGGACATGTTTTAAATGTTTGCTTCCTTTGGCCAACCTAACTGCCAACTCACTAAAGTATATCCCTTATGAATTATTAGTCAGCTCTACTAGCATCACAGTGCTAATTGTGATATTATTTTTTTGTAAAATTCCATGTAAATGGAGGTTTGCATTCATGAATATGCTATAGAAACACAAACTGAACTCCATACTGAAAAAGCCAGGATCTTAAAGCAACTTTAAACTAGGGTTTCAGGTTCTGTCTAGGTTTTGCGCTATCAGAAGAAACTAACCAAGACAGCCAATTATGTAGCAAAGCAATCTTTAAAGGACAATTTTGTGACAGTGTGGTAGCTATTTCTTGTATTTGTTACCTATGAAGGTGCATTATGGCAAGACTTAATCTCGTGAAGATAATGATGAAAGAGTTGAGCTGCATATGGAAACATGTACCACTTAAAATTGTTAATTTGGGGGTTAAGTTGGTTCTGCCTTTATGGTTATATATAATTATACGAAAAGGTATACTTCCCATGCACACAAAGGAGAGAGAAAATGCATAACTTTGAATATTACAGTCATCAGAGGCTGCTGAACATGTCTTCATAGGTCCAGTTAGATGGATGGCATTGGATATGAGAAATATTTCAGGCATATGAATTACTCAGCGTATCACAGTATTCATAACTCTAACATTTTGGTGCAATTATTTCTTTCCAGAAGCTAAATACTTCATCAGGGAACAGAACAAGAGGTACAAGATGGCGGACAAAACAAAAATTATAAAGACAGAACAGCCCTGCTTAGTTAATAATGTGATATGTGAGAGGTTTCACAATTAAAACTATCTTGGAAGAAGAAAATCTTTTTTAAACAAAAATGTACAGATTAAATCCTCTTGAATAAGCAGCCACTGAAGTTGTGTCCTGGTTGTACGCTTCCTTTCCCACCTCATTATGGTACTTGAGTGATCTGAATCTTAGCCAAATGGCTATGAAATTAAATGAGTCCTCCTCTTTGTTCCATGATAGCAAATGGAATTTTTATTTGTGTTTTTCTTTTCTTCAGTAGATGTTAAAGGCTTTTGTCCCCACCCTGCTTCTTGTTCTGTAATTATTCTTGGCTCTCTTCTTATACCTACATTACAAATTCCCATTACATTTTTTTGTATTATATGGAATGTTTCCAAGTGAGTGATGGAGTGGTTCCTTCCACACAAGAAAATGCAAAGTCGGATCGTTTTTCATTAAAAATACTTTGCTTCAGTGAAATTCATTAATGCACTTTGCCCTGCAAGTAAGTATGGATCGGTTATATGCACGCCCAGTATGGGAATCTCCTCAATAAATTATATGAACAGCAGAAACAAGCTGCTTCTGTTGTATGTGGAAAGAAGTTGTAGCCGAAGCACTCTAGTTCTGTTCCCTGCTACTGTAAAATAAATTAAAGATGGCACTCATGCAATCACCAAAAACTTTTGATCCACAAATGTGGTTATCATTTGCTGATCCACTACTAAAGACCACAGAACTGTAACTCTGTGGAGATTCATACAGTTCAAGATGCACAGGGTATAGCAAAGCAGATGGACTACCATCAATTGCGGCAATTTAAAAAAAGAAAGAAATTTGGCAAATTGATGCCATGAAGGAACATAGAAATATGAGTCACACAGTTAGTCCATTTATCTCAGTGTTAACTACCCTAGCCTTCGTCAACTTGGTGAACTGTTTGACTACCAGTAGTCACTGAGGATGTTTCAGAGAGGGGCCTTTTCCAGCCCCAACCAGATAAACCATGGGTTGAAACAGGGACTTTTTGTATGCAAAACAATTGTTCCATTGCAAAGATATGGCTCTTCTTCTAGTTCCTCGTGTGCTTTAAAAGATCAGTGTTCTGTGCACATTCTGCACAGAGGCAGCAATCCTGTACACACTTACCTGTGAGTAACTCTCACCGAATCCTCACAGTAGTCTTACTTTTGCGTAGACGTGTATACAGTGGTGTTGTGAAAGTGTAATTCATAGAATCAGAGAAGTGTAGGGTTGGAAGGGACCTCAAGAGTTATCCAGTCCACCCCCTGCAATATAGGAATCTCAACTGAAACATACAGGACAGAGAAATTCATTCTTTAAAACTGCCTTTGCATATAAAGGGGGACCTCAGACATGTAATCATTACTCAGGAAACTCAACAGCAACAGCATTCTCTCCCCTTGCAATTCCTACCAGCTGGCATTCAGCCTCCAACAGTGGAGGTTGGATGCCTAGTAGCCATAGGTAGCCTTATCCTCCAGGAATTTGTCTAATCCTCTTCTAAAGCCATCTGAGTTGTTGGCCATCACTCTTCGTTGTGGGAATGAATTACATAACAGCTTTACTTCTAAGAATGATTTCTAATGTTCCTTGGGTTTGCCTTCTTCTTTTGTGACTTGCCTTCTTTAATTTAACATCTATATGCATGAGCTGTTATTTTATTTTTTTACACACCTCTGCAATTATAGATCTTTACTTGTCAGTAGCTGTGGAAGTTACTTTCAAAACTGCAAGAAAAACATATGGTTAATAACATTACACGTTCTTACCAGCTAGCTTTACAGTTATACCAAGGTGGGCATTTTACTTTTGAAGACTGCCAAACATTTCGAAAGCTCGAAGACATTAGTGCAAAGCATATTTGATGCATAACTGTTTGGTGATACTTTGTATGTTATTACTTTTTCCCCCCAAGACACATTCTGGCTCCTGGGAAATCTGTTTTGCAAGTTAATTTATTGCTGCTTTCAGTTTTCCTTTGAACTTAGTGATCTACCTAGAGTAGCCCTGGTGTTATTATTATCAGTCTTTATAATCTTTTAATAACCTTTTCATACGTTATCTTCTCCCTTCCTAATTCTTCATTTTATGGCCTTCCTAATCTGATTTCTGGATGGAGAAAATCCCCACCGTCGTCATTTCAAAATTGACTGAGTAACTAAAGACTTATATTTGCCTTATCTTATATTTCTCACATGCCTCCTTAATAGGATTTTAAAGATCTGAACTGCAATATTTGGAAAATCTCTTCCTGCTGAAATATTTCAAGCTTTTATGCTAACATACATCTGCAATATTTCCTGAAAACCTGACATCCATTTAGTTTGTCTGTAGGCTACACTGTGCTGCTTGAACAAAGAGGAAATCTAGAGGATTCACAGCTCTTGGTGAATGGAGATTTCTGGCAAATTCAGTATGTTCATAAATGTATGAGAACAATAGAATTATTATATGGTCTTGACAGACTTATACTATGTGGAAGGTAGTTCTAAAAGTTTCTTCCAAATTTCCACAGACATGAGCAGGAATGGTATTTATTCCTGAGTGAAAGATATGCCAGATGATGTAGTGAGGATCTTGGAACACACATCCAAGAGTCATCTTGGAACACACGTAGCAATTGCTATGAAAGGTTTGGACCAATTCACTTATTCCTAAGGGTTGTTTGCTGAGCACAATGGTGCCATGGAGCAAGAAGCTGATTCCATTATGACTGATTAACTTTACTTTCTGTACTGGCTCAAAATAAACCAGAAAGCAAAATAAATATTTTAAGGTAAACATTTTAATTCTTGTGCTCAAGGTTTAAAGGAAATTTAATGTGCTTATAAACTGTCCACTGGATCGCATCCCTGATTTTATGTGCCAGTAGGCATCTTTGAGGGCCTTGCATTTGAGATTCTCACTGGAGAAGCAAGAGCTGGACAGACATGTAATGGCTGCTGTGGGAAACAGGAAGAGCCCAATAGGAAACCTCGGAGAACTGGGCTGCCAAAGAACCACTCAGGATACTATTGTAATACATGCTTCCTCCAGAGGAAGATGCTTGCTTACAATCGAAATTATGCCATAAAAGGAAATGAGTGTTTGATTAATCCTGAAGGATACTTCATACGGTATAAAGAGAAATGGAATGGCGCATGGTTATTTCCTGACTGTTATTACTGACTACAAATCCTACTACCCCCAATGGGTATTGCATTGCTGTGAATTTTTATATAATGGTTTTATATTGTTTTATTGCGTATTTTATGGTTGTATACTGTTTTGGAAATAGATAATATAGATAGATATATAGATATAGATATAGATATATAGATATATAGATATCGATATCAATATAGATTCAGTTTAAAACATTCCTAAATAAAATAAATCATCAAGATGGCTATATATTACTTCCACTATCAGAGGAGGCATATTTTCTAGAGCAGTAAGTAAAATTCTGTTTGTGAGCTTCCCACAGGCACTTGGCTGGCCACTGTGGGGAAAGAATGCTGAAAAAGATGACCCTTTACTTTCATCCAGCAGGACTACACACATAAAGGATTATTTAATGTCCACTAAACAGTCTCTCGGATATGCTGACAAGGCACATCATCCTAGTAAATTTCCTCGGCTATTCAGTCTGATGAAATGCTATGCGTGCACAGACCTATGATCTTTTGAACCATTCAACCAAGCCACAAAGAGAAATGAAATTTGACTCTTTTTGTGGCTGAGTTGATTATTTCTCCACCGTTGTCACTCCTTCTCCTTCCTTATACACCACAGAAAACTATCTACTGCCCATCAGTCTGCTTTGCCCCAACTTCCATTCCCCAGCTGGGTGTTTTCTGCTGTGATTCTCCATATATCTGGAACTCAAGACATTTCCCTCTTGCCCTTGAAGTCCCTCAAGGCCCATCTTGATCAGAAAGCTTTCCACAAACAGTCCTAGTCTCACTTTCTGTTACTCTGTATAACACAAGTAACACTGGTTGTGTTCTTCCTCTGCTGCCACAAGACCCTCCCCTAGTTTACTATCACTTTTCATTGTCAATTCTTGACTTCAGTCTTCTTCCTCATCTTGTCTGATGATTGGTGCTTGGGTGAATGAGCTTGTGGCCCCTTTGATATATGAAAATTCTGGAAGCTATTATTGCTGCACTTTATAGCACCTGAGAAGTGTATGATATTTCTTTTCAAATATTAAACTGACTGTCTAGTAGTGGTGCAAGCTGTCAGGAGGAATGTGCAGGAAAAGAATAATAAAGACGAGCAGGGTTTGAATACAATTGTGTTTTGGATGTCAATGGGTGGGAGAAGTGAAATGATTTTCATGGATTCTCCCTTAAAACCACCCACACCACCTTCCAGGCTTCTGTGATAGTCTAGAGGATCCCCCAATCATCTGAAGCAGACTTTCAAGGGCTGGAGGGGAAAGGAGAAATGGATTCCCGCCCTCCCATTAGTGGAGGCATCTGCAAGATCACAACTGGATTCAGCCCATGAAGTTTCAGAAAAATACTTTACCCACATGTGTCACTGACCTCAAGTACGTTATTTGGCTAACATTTGTACAAAGGATAAAATTGCCGTAGGCCAGTTGTGCCAACTTCTGGCTAGAGCATAGTGTCATCCAAAGTTCATAGCCTCATAAACTCCTCCTCAATTTCCCACGAGTGTGTTAGTTGCGGCTGTTGTATATCCAATTTCCGTGCAGTGGGAAAAATTGAAGTTGTGCATCATTGAAGGAGAAAATTCAGTCAAAACAAACGACAGTCTAGGCTGTTGGTGCTTAACCAAAGTAAAAGTAGGTGTGTCATTAATTCCCAGAAAACCCTCAAAATTGCATCTAATTCTCATCCACATGAGTGAAACCACTTAACAATTCCCTACTATCATACTAACATCCATGTTAGCAAAGTACACATAAGATGTGAGAAGTGGGTGGCAAGTGCCAAATAACCCTGCTTTTCTTGGTTTCACTTTCCCATGCAAGTCATGTACCTTGAGTAGGAGCTAAGGAGTTGTCATTCATCCATGACCTTTGAATTTTAAAAAGCTGCCCAGTCTCAAGATTTCAGCAGACTAGTTTGGGTAGCTGTGGTTTGAACTCCTGTTTAAATAACAGTTCCTTCAGTCCTTCATTCATTCCATTGTATACTCCTTTCTATACCCTCAAAAAAGGCACCTTTCCAGATTACACAGATTACACAAGATAAACACACTTGGCAGTTCAAAACAAGAAACAAAAATCATACAACAGGTGGAGAGAAACCAAAACCACACAGCAGATCACCTCAGGTCCCAAACCCTGGTTAAATAAAAACGGTTTATCTCTTGTCAGCACCTGAAAACTTCCAAATGAGCTAGCCTGACAGGCTTCCCTTGTTTCATAAGGACGTTTCTTCTTACCACCACTGCCCCATGCTTAATTTCTAAGGGAGAAATGAGGTGCTGGGATCCATGTCTGTCTGATAATGTTGCCATCTGATCAGGAACTCCTTCTCCCTGATTTCTGATGTGTGGGAACTCCTTGTAGTTATTCAGTGGTGGGAAAATATACTTGGCACCTTACCAGGGGTATAGACTGCATGGATTCCAGGATTGAGTACAGATGCCAGACTGTTGATCTCCCTTTTATTTGGCTGCTCTGAAACCAACACAACACACACACCCCTTTTAAAAAGCAGACCTTGACTGATTTCTGCTGGTATAGCTCAGTCAGTAGATCATGAGACTCTTGAGTCATGGGTCTGAGCCCCACATTGGGCAAAAGATTCCTGCATTGCAGAGGGTTGGACTAGATGACCCTTGTTTTTTCCAATTCTATGATTCTATGGGGCTGTCTGTGCCTTGCAATCTACACCTTGCATCTCCTGCCAAAACGTTGTTCTACAAATCCCTGAAGCAACAGGCATAAAGAAAGGTTCCTTTCCTGAAAAGTTTCTTAATTTAGAACAACGTAAATCCAAGTGACATATCTCATTGTATGCATCTTGTAAAAAACAAACAAACCCAACTATAAATAAATGCTGCATAAATTCAGTCAGGAAGCACAAAAGCAACAGGGAACGATGATTCTATAAATCTATAGAACCTGCCCTGATACTGCTGAGAGAATGCTCTTTGTTGTAAAGATAGGAACATACTGTATATATTCTGGCAGCAAATTATATGGAAAGGTATTTCCCTAATTATAAAAAATGCAAAAGGTCTGGGTTCTCCAGAACATTTATATAAAGAAACGTGCCATTTATGAGAAGTAATGCAAAGTATACCTGCAACCTATTTAGCTCCAGAAGCTCTGAAGTGCTGATATAGTCCTGATATCAGCAAAACTGCCATTTTATGGCAGTTATTCATGGCCGACAGCAATTCAACAGAAAATTAATTAGCATCACCCTGCCATAAATCTCCACAGTATTAGCTAAAATGCCAATTCTGTAATCACTTTTCATTAAAGCCAAAAATACTAATTAAAATTGATTCTCTTCCCTCCCCCGCAATGCTTTGGTAAATTGCTGCCAGTTCTAAGATCCCCTCAGAGGTAAGCCAGAATAAGGCAGACCTTTAAAGTGGATTTTGTACAGAGTCTCATCCTCTCTATAAAGATAACAATGCATGAAAGGGAAAAGGGACACTGGAGGGAGAAGACTGGCAGGCAAACTCCCTGAAAGGGCAGGAGCAAATGAGTAAGGAAATACAGGCTTAATAAAACCACAATAATTTGTGTGCTATAGCCAAGATGCCCAGCAGTGTCTTTATAGAGTCAGCTGGCTAGTAATACGCGACAAACTACAAGCTACAAAGGATTTTGTTGATGAAACAATTCAAGCTGTTTAGAGATTTTAAGTAAAAAAAAACCCTGCCTAGGCTTTGTTTGCTTCTGTACCTAGCCAAATATTTTCCACAGTGAGACCTATCTTGTCCAACTGAACTCATTTTAGCATAATATGCCAAAATGTTACACCTATTTTTAAAATAGTGACATACTCTCCCCTTGCCTCACAGCAGAACCAAACAACTAGGAGATGTGTTTAATCTGTGTCTCAGATTTTGGCTTTAGGCATAACAGGGTCAGTGTGCTGCAGTGATGCGCTTGTTAGATTAGGATTGAGGAGACCTCAGTTCACATCTGCCCTGAGCCATGAACTCCACTCACTAGTTCTATCTCGGAATTCAAGCAACATGTAGGGTGGACGCACATTCACTTCTGCAAAATCTTCTGAGGGCCACATGCTAGGGGTGGGTGGGGCCAGAATAAAAGGTAAATTTTAACTTTTTGTACAGTAGGCTAGTTTCTAAACATATTCATGCACCAGTCTCTGTCCCTCACCCAGACAAGTAAGGTGCATTATCAGAGTTCAAGGACAAATTACAGACCGCACTTGGAGCGCAAAGCAGCGATAATGTAGGTTGTATCCTATGGAGAGTTCAAGTAGGCCTAGAGGCATTTGACCTGAGCGCCCTCCTCCCCACAACCCTGCCAATCTAGCCTGAGGTTAACTGCCCAGAGGACAGTTGATGGTGTGGTATATAAATTTCGTAAATAAAACTAAAAAACCAACTAAGCAACACTTTTGCACTTAGTAACATGTAGGCTCGTCAAGGAACAATCCATTCACTGGGTTCAACAAAACAGGCAACATGCATTCCTCTAGAAATTGACAGCACCTCGATTTTGCACTCCTAGATATTGCAAAGATAACCAAATTAAGGAATGTGGTTACTCCCATTAAGCTATGGAGAGGCTGTAAATCTGAATTAGCAAACAATGCAGATTTATTTGGGAGGGTTTTTTGTTTGTTTGTTTTTATAGTGAGGATGGCATGATTGCAGACGCAAAAGAATGAAATGGCAGTGTTCCAGTGAAACAAGTGTGCTTCCTACTCAGCTTGTTAAATCTGGAGACAGCTGCTTTCAAGATTTTGCTGGAACAGCTGCCTGTTGGGTGTCTGAAAGTCAAAGAAGAAAAAACCCTGCGCTAATCATCAACCATTATTTTCATGAGAAGACAAAATACCAGGTTGTATAGAAATACTAGAGATACCTTTTACAGATAGGTAGCCGTGTTGGTCTGCCATAGTCAAAACAAAACAAATTCCTTCCAGTAGCACCTTAAAGACCAACTAAGTCAGTTCTTGGTATGAGCTTTCGTGTGCATGCACACTTCTTCAGATACACACGAAAGTGTATCTGAAGTATCTGAGTGTATCTGAAGAAGTGTGCATGCACACGAAAGCTCATACCAAGAACTGACTTAGTTGGTCTTTAAGGTGCTACTGGTAGAGATACCTTTGTTAGGTATGTCTTCAAATGATGTCTTGTTTATGTAACAAAGGGCATACATGATGGCTTCTGGGTTTCTCAGAATTCATTGAACGCCTAGTCTAACTGGGTGGCTAGCAAAATTCCCAGCATTACGTCAAGTAACTGAACTTCCTGGAAACAGGAAATGATGTGTATGAAGGAGTGTAGGGAATAAGGACTCAATGTTACAGTATCTAAATAATTGCATCAAAAACATTATACCCAACTGCAACACAATGGTTCACACAGCTTTCCTTTCTTCTGTGTAGGTGAGTTCTAAGTGTGGCTTCAAATGTTAATGAAGTGTAAAAACACAGGAATTGTGAGCTCTGTCATCATGGAAATGTAAGGGTACCATTAAAATCCAAAGTGAGTGAATTTCCTCCTCAGGAACAGATGTCTGCTACATCCACTTTAGGAGCAAATCTTCCCCATAACTATGAACGATATGTGATTGTTTTAACATGATCATGATGTTATGTGCCTAGTTCATCTTGGAAGCAAGACAGAAAGGTGATATATAAATATCTTAAATAATGAAATATCCATTCGGGAAGCACAATTCATTGGTGAATATGGAGAGGATGTGTAGCAATAATCTGTTCTAGGAACATCGCCACCAGATGCTTGTCTAAGCTTTTTGTGAAACATCAAAGGAAGGAGCTTCCAAAACTATCCCAGAGGACTTCTATTTGTTGCAGGACTATCTTGTAGTTAGGAAGCTGTCACTAAAGTTTCATGATGTGATTTAGATGGCTCAATGACATCTAATTTCAAGGCCTCATTTTGTTCTTGAAAAAATGCTCATAGAGGAAAGGATAACATTTCATGTACATAGGTTTCTAGATCGCATTCACAACATCCAACACTGACACCCAAAGCAATTCCAATTACAGTCATACCTTGGCTCTCAAACAGAATCTGTTCCAGAAGTCCGTTCAACTTCTGAAAACATTAAAAAACCAAGGTGTGGCTTCCAATTGGCTGCAGGAGCTTCCAGCACTCAACTGGAAGCCGCAGAAGCAGCGCCAGATGTTCAAATTCCAAAGAACGTTCACAAACAGGAACACTCATTTCTGGGTTTGTGGTGTTCAGGAGCCAAAACGTTCGAGTTGCAAGACAACCAAGGTACAGCTGTACAGCAGTCCCTGGAAGCTTATCATTTTTCAAACTGTGTGTTGCAATCCAAAAGTAATACAGATGTTCCCATATACTTTTTTTTTAAAAAAAATAATTTTACAGTCAGAACAAAAAAAAATCTGAAATATAAAATCACTAAATCATCATCATCATCTGAGCCAATATGAATCACAAAGAATAAATAATCCCGGGAGGGGGGGGGAATAGAGCAATTACAGAGAAATGGTTGTGAACTGTTATAGTAAACTGATGCTTTTCCTACCCTTTCCCTTCTCTCACCCACAGTGAAGAAACACATCAGGGGAAGCCGCCCCATGTTTGTAAAAACAAAAAAAAATCATGCCACACTGCAGGGGTGAACCTTGGTAATATGACCTCCTGTGCAAGGCCAAAGTTTGACACACACACCTGCCAGCCATCACATCAAGCTGGGTAAGCACTAACTAGTCTTTGGGAAGGAGATGGGAGGGCTCTAGGACCCTGTCAGAGCCCTCACGCCTCCTACTGAAAGCAAGCACTTAGTAGGTTTTGGGAAGGAGGCAGAAAGGCACCCACTCAGCTTGGCACCCTGTGTGGGAGAACCTGTTGCACTTCCTGAAATCTGCCTCTGCACACTGCCAAATGAAAATCACCTTAAACTGATGTCCTAATTTCTTAAGTAAAGATAATCTCTCAAAACTTTTGGAAAGTGACTCCACAGAAATGATGCCAGGTGTGTGCCACCAACACTCTGGCTGCTGGTAACAATGGGCTTATCAGTTCCCTACTTTTCAGATCTCCAGCCTGCCCTAGAAATAATTTTTTTAAACTTCATTGTGGAGAGGGTTGTATAGCCTGTCTTGAAATAACACTACCGTAATTTAATTAAAAATTTCTCCAGAACTGCATGGCATCCCCACAATATATGAAGATACATTCCAATAACCTGACAGCCTCTCCAACACAGCAGAGAGGATCTAAGCCAGGAGTCGGCAAGGTTTACTTCACCTGGGCCGGTTCACTACAGTGGAGATCCCTCCATGGGTTTGTGCGCACACACGTGGAATTTCAGGCCTCCGCACATACACAGATAAGATTTCTGACGCCGTGGAAGCAAGTCCCCATGCTGTGCTGCACCGGTTTAGTGCAGCGCGTGGGGACTCATCGAGTGGGTCGCTTGGTTCGGGGGCAGCTCATGGGCCGGTTAAACGACCCCTGTAGGCCGCTTGTGGCGCATGGGCCATAGGTTGCCCACCCCTGATTTAAGCTCAAATGGGATAGCTTCCATGGAGTAAGATACTATACTGAAGTATTAAGTGAGGGAAATACTGTAGCTCAGGGCTACAGCTCCAAAATGGAGCCTAGGTGGTGGGCAGATGATTCAACATTTGTTGATTCTACAGATCACATTATCATAAAAGGGTGGTGCCCTCTGACCTCAAATTTCACTTTGAATTTAACCAGCAAAAGTTACATGATGGGCTTGTGTATTCACTTAGGTAATCCCATTTGCACAAGGTTTTCCACCTGTGCATGAGCCATCCTCTTCCTCTTTTCTCCCTGCAATTACTCCGATTCAGATGCAGGGACTGGGAGGGAAACCCCAAATAGATGGGTGGGGCAGGGAGAAGAGAGGAAGAGGAAGTTTCATTGTGTGTAGTCTGAAGTCCTTGTGTTGCTAGGACAGCTTCATTAGAAGCAACCTATGGTGTGTGAATGTAGCAAAAGTTATCCCTGTTATATTGCCAAGACATTTTGTTACTGCAAATTCCACTGATGTGACAGGCATTTCTAGAACAATTGCGAACATCTCCATCATCAATGTAATTGCACTGTTTAGGAATAAATAAATCCCATTTCGCTTTTAAACCTTAGCAATTATTCTTTTATTTCCATCATTTATTTAAACAAGAGCAACGCAAAAAATAAAATCTAACAAGCTACAATGCATACACCAACTTATAATTATAAAAGCAGCTCCATCTATCCTCAGATGTCTACACCTTTCATTTTAAAATGTATGCCAAGCAATTCTGCAGTCAAACGTACCCAAGTCACATTTATATTAATTTGTTTTTTGTGCTTTAGTTGCCTGAAAACCTATGCCACTCAAATCTGGGAAGCATGGTTCCTGGGCTGGTGCCACAGTGTCAGAAAAATCTCTTGCTAAGCAAAAAAGGCCCTGCCAAAACCTTAAGTACCTGCTATTAACTCCCTATCAGGTTTGAAGGCACCCATTATTTTGCAAAAAGTGACACCTCCCGAAGGATTGGGCTAAATTCATCTATGTTTGGCCCAGTATGTCAATTAACTTAATAGCTTTGTAAGTTAAGCCAATTTTTTTCTTTTACAGTTCAAATATACTGCAGTGGTTTCTAACTTGCACTTGGAAGATTTCCTCTTAAGTGTAATAACATTGCAGAGGAACCAAAGCTTATAAAAGCTGCAAGGAAAAGAAAAATAACCTGATTTATCATAAAAGGATACTTCCAGATGGGGCCTTAATACTGAAAATGGCTCACTGAGATATCACAAATGGGTCATTGGTTACAGGTGGTTGGTTTCCCACAGAGAGTAAATCTGGATTAAATACAGGGAAACTGTGGGCCAACAATTCTGTGCACATACTGCAAAATGCACGTGCACACACACAAATCCACACCCATTTGGAAGCATTGAAAATTGCCTAAAATTGATGCTTTTGAATTATGGTGCTGGAGGAGACTCTTGAGAGTCCCATGGACTGCAAGAAGATGAAACGTATCCATCCTTAAGGAAATCAGCCCTGAGTGCTCACTGGAAGGACAGATCCTGAAACTGAGACTCCAATACTTTGGCCACCTCATGAGAAGAGAAGACTCCCTGGAAAAGACCCTGATGTTGGGAAAGATGGAGGGCACAAGGAGAAGGGGACGACAGAGGACGAGATGGTTGGACAGTGTTCTCGAAGCTACAAACATGAGTCTGACCAACCTGCGGGAGGCAGTGGAAGACAGGAATGCCTGGTGCGCTCTGGTCCATGGGGTCACGAAGAGTCGGACACGACTAAACGACTAAACAACAACAACACAGTATTGGCTACATGTCTCTGGAGAGGCTGAAACGTTTAAGCTGTCTTTAAACTGCCTAAACTGTGATGGAGAGGCACTTGTCTGTATATCTCTTATGGTGGAAACATGATCCATGATGACTGGAGAGAAAGCCTTCGCTTTGGCTGCACAAGTTTGGGGAACCCTTTGTTCCAGGAGGTTCAGATGCTCCCAGCACCCACTAATTACTGTCTTCCACCAGCTCATGAAGACCTTTCTATTCCAATATTCTTTTGCCTTGCTAGGTGAATAACGTTTCAATTTGAAGGGTTGTTTTCTCTGTCATGCCATCCTCTACTCCATTTCACTGATGTTGTGGGTTTATTAGGAGACTAATTTTAGCTGATATTCAGGGATACATATGCATCCACAGGGTGTGGGGGCAAAATACAAAAGTATGCTCCTATGCCGTTGATCAAGGAAACCAATATTAAATCTAAATTAGGCTGAGAGGTGAGATAGAAATGACTTAAATGAGAGTCTTTATAAATGCAGAATTCAGATGAATGGCAACCCAAAGTTGGTATGAAAGTCAGGAAAATCAAATAAAAGTGGTGCAGGTATTGGGCAGTTCTTTTGTGGAGTCCTCAGAATGAGGAGCCTTGAATGTTGGCTTTGTTGGTGAGAACAAACTACAAATATAGTTGTAACTTTGAGGAATGCCCTGATGTAAATTGTGATGTAAATTGCAAATCTAAAAATATTGCAATGGGGGTGGTGGGAATCAGGATTGAGATTACAGTGCACAGGGTTTGACCCTACCCCAATGCCACAATCCTATGAGGATTCACTCTTCCCATGAAGATGTTATTCACCCCGGTAGGAAGCTTCCTTGAGATAGAGAGATGTGTGGTTTCATTAAACAGCATTTTCTCCCCGACTATGCAGAAGTTCTGTCACTGCTGCATTGCAGGGCTTGGAAGCTGCAAATCAGACCCACTATAAGTTTCAGTCTCTACCTGTTTTGTTTTTCTCCCCTCTCTTAACATTTTGGCAAAAACAGTTCCTTTGCAACCTCTGACATTAATCAGAAAATTGGCTCACCCCTCAGCCTTTGAGCTTCTGAAAGGAAAGCCCTAACATGTTTCTTTTTGAAATTCTGTTGTTTTCATGATATGATTTATTGCAAAATATTCTGCCAAGGAGCTCCAAGGAGCGTCATAAAACTCCTTGGGTAAGTGAAACGGACAAAGAGTGACCTGCCCCAAGACCACCCAAGTGGCTTCATAGGCAACAGGGATTTGAAGCTGGCCGGCTGTCTCTAAGCAAAACACTTGCCAGCTACTTTGAAACTACCAGGTCAGGTTTTTCTATAAACATACCAAACAAGTGTTTTTGTCTGAAACTGACATTCAGAATGAGTCAACATGCATCTTTAATTTGGCATATGCCATAAATTAGCCTAGGTCCTCTAGTTTTAGTAGTTTATCAATGGGGCTGGTGGCCTCACAAGCTGGCTAGGATCCAAAGAGCCACAAAGCTAACTCCATATGCCCACAGAGACTTGACCTTGTGTAGGGATGGGGATCTTGTGACTGCTGGATGCTGTCAGGCTCCAGCTCCCATCATCCCTGACCATTGGCTATTCTGTCTGTGTCTGATGAGAATTGGAGTCCAAGAACATCTGGAGATCCACCTGTTCCCCATTTCTGGACCTTGGGTTCTTCAATCAGTAGTCCCCTTGCCAGAAAGTAATTGACTCTCAAATATTTTTAAACTGATTCACACCCCTTCACCCTTGACAAAACTTAGCATGCAAACCTGCTTTGGGGCACTGGACCATACACTACAGCAGGGAAAGCCAATGGAGCATTTCCTAGACATTGTTGGACTACAAGCCCCATCATTCCTGAGCAATCCTACGCTCATTGGGAGCTGATGGGAGTTGGAGTCTAACATCTGGAAGGCACAACAACATATCCTACACTTGCACTGCTGCATGGGGATAAAGTGAAACAGGGGGTGGCTGCTTTTTGTACAGGTTTTCTACTCTTGCGAAAAAGCATCCACTTCTGGTGAATTTCAGGCGGCTGATTAGTGGAGGGATTTGTGTGTGTTTGCAGTGGGGTGCTGCTGAGCAAAGGCATGGACATTTTCAGGCTGTCCACCTCCACCCCAAAATATATGCAGACAACTTATGCTTCTCATATCTGCCATCCTGTTAACAACCACGTTTTCCTTTTCAAACAGCCTTTTTCTTCTTCTTCTCACCAGTAACAATGGCATTGTCATATAGCTAAGTAGAGTTGAAGGCAATACTTCCTGAATAGGCCTTGTCCCCACACTGAATTAGCTCCATTTCCCCTCAGGAATATTATCATGTAGCCTAGCCACTTCAGATTAGCTCCTTGACAATGTAACTACTACTCTGAAAAATATGTGATTTTAAAACAACACAAAACTTTGGCACAGAAACCAGAACTGAACAGGTCTGCAAACATCCCCTCCCAAAATAAAATTCTGAAGAAGGAGTGTTTTGAGCAACTGTCTGCCTTTACTTTCATGCCTAAAATATTCACTGGAGAACTTTAGGCTCCGATAGAAAGGTACCTGAAGATATTATTGCCTATGCTGGGCATAGTTATTAAATTTCTGCTATTGCTGGCAGTAACACATCTGCACTGCTAGGCTAATGGCGAAACATTTGGTGGGAAGGGAGCAATGATTAAAAAAAAAATATATAGCCACCTGCATATAAGCAATTACAGTGCAACAGAAGCAATATGTGAGTTTCATGCTCTTTATGCAGGCTAAAAAAAATGAAAGAAATGACAGACTGCAGTGCTGCTCGAGCACATTTTAAAGAGAATTTTCTATTGCCACCTTCTGTTCAGTTTGGTTATAAAACTTAAGAGTTCATCAATAGAGCTGTAGGGTTTTTTGTATGGGGAAAGTGGGGGAGGCACATGCAGCAGGAATTTCTGCTTCACAAGTCCCATTCAAATGAATGAGATGTGGTAGTGTCTTTGCACACTTCTTGTTAACTCTTACGAAACTTTTTGGCAGCACACAACCTGCTTCAAGGCCCTGAAGTTTCTACTTTCTCACTTTTCCAACTAGACCAGCAGCCAGCTCACCTGGAAAGCCAATAGTCATCTCACCTGGAAAGCCAATTGGAAAAAGGTAGGTATTCAGGGCCTTCTGTGAAACCTGAATTTTGATGCAGGTCTGGTGGAAAAGAATTCCATAGCTTATGGGGTCACCATAGAGAAGAACATTTCCCTCACTAAAGGGCGAGCGCACTAAGAGAGACTGTAAAGCAATCTTAAAATTATGGGCAGGATAGTAGGAAGATAAGAAACTGCCTTATACTGAGTCAGACCCTTGGTCCATCTAGCTCAATACTGACTACACAGACTGGCAGCAGCTCTTCAGGTGTCAAACAGGGAACATTCCCAGTCTGACTTGGAGATGCCAAGAATTGTACTTGGGATTTTCTGCCTGCAAAACAGATGCCCTACCAGTGAGCTGCAGGTACATTATGAGTGCTACAATTTGCAAAGTGCTGAACATTCAGGTCCTCTTTTCAGGGAACTCTCTAAATGATAGCCATGTGAGGGAAACAGGGGTCTCCTAAATCCCATCACCCTAAATAAAGTACAGTTCCCATGATTCTGTGTGGGAAGACTAACTATTTAAAATAGTTCTAGATTCAGGTAGGTAGCTGTGTTGGTGTGACACAGTCGAAATAAATAAATAAAAATTAAAAAATTGTCCAGTAGCACCTTAGAGACCAACTAAGTTTGTTCTGGGTATAAGCTTTAATGTGCATGCACACTTCTTCAGATATTTATTTATTTTTATTTATTTAAAATAGTATGATACTGCTTTAAATATACAGTGGGGCTAGGCCCATCAATTTCAATGGGACTACTCTGAGCAAAAGTTAGTTGAACACAGTGCTTTTTTCTGGGGGCCCCACAAGGGTACGCATACCCCTAAACATTTTGTGAATCTAAGTTTGGCCTCATTGAGGGGCAGCATTTCACTATGAGTGGGAAAATGAGAGTACCCCTAAACATTTTTTTTAAAGTAAAAAAAGCACTGGTTGAACACAACCAAAAGTTGTCTGGCTCCCCTATGCCAATCTCCTGACAATTATTCTTGGCTCATAACTGGTACCTGCTTAGGGGACAATTCAAGCTGGAATAAAATATTAAAAACTGAGGACACATTGTCATAGTTAGCAACTAGTTTTGGGGGAGAAGGAGCACTTTAATAAGACTGGAGTAGCAAACCAGAAGCCCAACATCCACCCTGAATTGGACTGGTGTGTCAGCTATAGACTTTGATCCCTTTACAAAACAAAGTAAACTTCTAATTATTATTATTATTATTATTATTATTATTATTATTATTATTATTTATTATTTGTACCCCGCCCATCTGGCTGGGTTTCCCCAGCCACTCTGAGCGGCTTCCATAGAAACCAAAAATACACTAAAATATTACACATTAAAAACTTCGCTGAACAGGGCTGCCTTAAGATGTCTTCTGAATGTCAGGTAGTTGTTTATCGCTTTGACATCTGATGGGAGGGCGTTCCACAGGGCGGAAACTGATAACTTAAAGTAGCCACATGTACCACAGACATGATATAGAGTGGGCTTGTTTGTGAGTAGCACAGTAGCCCAATGTAACAAATTTTATAGCTTTACACATTGCAGAAGCCATACACAACTGTAAATGTTTAGCACCTAAGTTTTCCCTGTTTATAAACACTGCCCTATATTTTTTGTTGCAGTCATCCAAAATGTATTTTCAATAATTAGATCGTTGACTCCTCAGAAGTGAGTCACTGGCATAATCAGTCTATTAAAAAGCATCCCAGGCAATTTGATATAATGACACCACAGGTTTCAAATCACGTAAATGCACACTTGCATGAGAAGACTGACAGCCATTGACTCCATAATTAGTTAAACGGTCTCCACAAATCTACACAGTAAGAGAAGATGATTCAGCTAATGATGACCTGCCCCCCCCCCATGAGAGCCTTTGTCCCTGTGAAATGCCAGGTTAAATAGCCCATTTTGGTTATGATTTTTAGCGGCTCATGATATGCTTGCTTCACTATTTTAGTTATTCCTAGAGGAACTACTATATTCTGAGTGGGCCCTCACAGCTGGAGTTTATCATTCTGTGTCATATAACACATATAATAAAATGTTGGTGTATAAACTTAGATGGGATATATGTTGAGCTGCTTCTGGAACAGAGAAGGGTGCCTGGTGAATAGGGCAAAGAAGGTTTATTCTGTTGTGTTTTGTAAGCATAAGATGAAGTTTAGGCCAAATGCTTGAAGGGTTCATTACAGCAGCTTTAGTAAGCAACTTAAAGAAATAAAATTAAGACAATCCATAGAATTGAGTTGTAAATCAATAAGCATAACTGGTGCACATGAATGTAATTGAGTCTGGGAATTTAGGTATCCCTTTATAATTAGTCTGCTATGTCCTGATATACCTTTAACAGAAACAATTTACTCATAATAAGCTAAAATCCCCATGTGGTGAATACAATAGAATGCTTTTAATGTGGCATATATGCAAATAAATTCACAGGTTTGCGGTGCCTGAAATTATGCTTCCATGTCCATTTCCTTGTATTTTCCCTGCTATTTTTTTTTACATGCACCAAAACTCACTGTTATACACATATATTTGTCAAAAAGCAAAAGTTAAAATGCTAGCTAGAGCTACATTATTAGTATCTATAGTTAAACCGATAGATAGATAGATAGATGATAGATAGATATACATATATAGATAGAGAGAGATATTTGTTGTCTCTGTATTAGGCCTATTGTACTTCTTTTAACAACTAAAAGTTGTACAGTGGTACCTCCGGTTAAGTACTTAATTCGTTCCGGAGGTCCGTTCTTAACCTGAAGCACCACTTTAGCTAATGGGGCCTCCTGCTGCTGCCGTGCCGCCGGAGCACAATTTCTGTTCTCATACTGAAGCAAAATTCTTAACCTGAAGCACTATTTCTATTTCTGGGTTAGCGGAGTCTGTAACCTGAAGCATATGTAACCTGAAGCGTATGTAACCCGAGGTACCACTGTATTAGGAAGCCTGGTGACCAAAAACAACATATAAAAGGCACAAGAACAGGACAAAGCAAGCCTATAAGCCAGGAGAATGTGGAGATTAATCTCACCATGAGACAACGGGGATACACAAAACCAGAAAGAAAGAAAAAATCCTTGTAAGAATGACAGGCACACCCCCAATGTCCTTAGAAACACCACTAATCCTGACCTGCTCAGGCAGCTACATCCTCATGGCATCCAAGCTTGTTGTTGTTGTTTAGTCATTTAGTCGTGTCCAACTCTTCGTGACCCCATGGACCAGAGCACCCCAGGCACTCCTATCTTCCACTGCCTACCGCAGTTTGGTCAGACTCATGTTTGTAGCTTCGAGAACGCTGTCCAACCATCTTGTCCTCTGTCGTCCCCTTCTTCTTGTGCCATCAATCTTTCCCAACATCAGGGTCTTTTCCAGGGAGTCTTCTCTTCTCATGAGGTGGCCAAAGTATCGGAGCCTCAGTTTCACGATCTGTCCTTCCAGTGAGCACTCAGGGCTGATTTCCTTAAGATTGAATAGGTTTGATCTTCTTGCAGTTCATGGGACTCTCAAGAGTCTCCTCCAGCACCATAATTCAAAAGCATCAATTCTTCGGCGATCAGCCTTCTTTATGGTCCCCTTCATGGATCACTGCCTTGCCGTGGCGAAGGGGTTTGAATAACTCAGAGAAGCTATGAGCTATGCCGTGCAGGGCCACCCAAGATGGACAGGTCATAGTGGAGAGTTTTGACCAAACGTGATCCACCTGGAGCAGGAACCGGCAAGCCACTCCAGTATCCCTGCCAAGAAAACTCCATGGACAAAGGCAATAGGCATCCAAGCTTGGATGAAGCCAATTAATTCATCACGATGAAGAGATATCCCTAACACATGCACCTGCATTGCCACACACACATCACACACAATGATGGTAGAGCACCCCTGCTCCATCAGTCCCAGTGGCTCAGACAGCAACGGCTGTGTGGTCACGATCCCAGAATCCAGCAGTGACCCAGACATAGAGGCCAAGAGGCAAGTGGTGCTGATTAGGAGGAACTGGGCCCAAGAAGCATCACAAAACTTGAGACCCCTGACCCAAAAACTCTAAAGAGTCCTAGACCAAGATGCCAGAGACCCCTAGGCCTGGGTCCAGTTCAGACACTCCAAGTCACAGGCCAGCATACTCACCTCCAACAGCCTTGTACTCTTTTTAAAAAAATATTAATTGGGTCTTGCACTCTTCAGTGTGAATGTGCCAGTGAAGGCGACATACCTGACATGAGAGTCGACTGAGCGTTAAGCTCCAGGCCACAGCTGCCTCTTTTAAGGCCCTAGAATACACAACCAGGGAGTGGAGCCTGAAAAGAAGTCAGGGCCAGGGTGTATAAAAGGACTTCACTGCCCTTACAATGTCATTCCACTCCAAGATGCCCCTGTTACTGTCAAGCACAAAATCACCATTAATCATTAAAAGACCCATTTTGAGGTGCTTAGTCCATAGCTGTCAACTTACAGATTTGAAAATAAGGGACCACCAGCCTTGAAAATAAGGGACCAGCAGCCAAAATAAGGGACCTGCAGCCTCACCTGTTCCAGGCACTCCAGTCTTCCTGTCCTCCTGCAGTCTGGTCAAACTCATGCTGGTAGCTTCGAGAACACTGTTCAACCAACTTTGTAACCAGAGGTTCAACTGAATAGAATCTGAATCACATGCACCACAAGGCCTATGCAGCCTCAACTTAAGATGGCTCCCCGGCCTAGCTTTGCACTGCAAAGTTTGCAGCAGCACGTGCAACAAAATGGCGTCCAGCATTCAAAAAACCCCTCAGCTTGCATTAACTAGCCACACACAATGCATGCAAGCTCCACCCCCCCCAGTCGTTCTTAGACTTCTTATTGGGTGAGCAACACAGCCAAGCAACACAGTTGAAGCCTGCCTCCTCCCTGGCCTGCAGGGAAGGAGGGAGAGGAGCTGCTTCCTTTGAAATTTAAGGGACATCATTTAAGGGACATTTAAGGGACATCTATCAATAAGGGACAGCAGCGGAACATGGCGCTGGAATAAGGGACTGTCCCTTCAAATAAGGGACACTTGACAGCTATGGCTTAGTCATGCTGGCCACATGACCCGGAAGCTGTCTGCGGACAAACACCTTCTCCCTCGGCCAGTAAAGCGGGATGAGCGCCGCAACCCCAGAGTCATCCGCGACTGGACTTAACGGTCAGGGGGCCCTTTACCTTTACCTTTATGAGACCATTCAAGGATAAAATCTCATTTAGGGGGAAGTGATTGGGTGAATTACTCCAAGTCAGGGCTTTTTTTCCAGCTGGAACTTACTGGAACTCAGTCCCAGCACCTCTCAGGTGGGTGCCGTTGCCATTCTAAGAGAACAACGAAGGTGTTCATGGTGAGTTCTAGCACCTCTTTTTCTAGAAAAATAGCACTGCTCCAAGATTATATTGTCACCACAACAGAGCACAGGAGATGCTGCCACTCAACACCCAACCAGAGCATCCTACCACCAGTGTATAAATCTCATATGGGGAGACCATAATACAAGTGATAGGGCATGTGGCATGTGGCTATATCTCTCTGTCTTAGAATTAGCAAAGGAATATTTGGGTGCTGGGGAACAGAGAGATCTCTGTCTGCAGTTTCTACAACCAGTCTATGTCAAGAGCATTCCTAGGAAAAGCACATTTCTAACACCTCTCTTCCTAGAATCCTATCAGTCAGTCTGCCAGACAAAGTAGACCATCCTGGATGGATGATAGCCAATGCTAGGCCTACTCAGAGTAGGCCTATTGAAGTTAATGGATGTGACTAATTTGACTCCTTAATTTCAGTGGTTCTACTCTAAGTAGGATTTAGCTGAATATAACCCAGTGTATGTGGAATGCATTATATAAATTCTAACTTTTAGCATAGCTGTACTGTAGAAGAGTAGGAGTCCAGCCATCAAAAACAGCATGACAGGTAGGGGGGAAGGAAGGGGGGAGTTGATTCTATTTTGTTTCTTAGGTTAAATCACATTATCTAGGGCTTCCCAGATGGAAATTAGAGAGTCTTTCCCACCTGCATATGATTCAAGCAGCTCAACACAATCAAAGCGAGTATGGATCTCTCCAGACTCAGAGGCTCAAATGAAACAATTACATCATTCTTCTACCCTGCTGAAAAATCTTATCCATTACTTGTATTTTCTCTGATTAAATATCTGTAGGCTATAGGGGAGAAATGCATCCTTGGGGAATTTGACAAGCCTGAGAAAGAGACACTCCAACAAAGCTGCAAATAGAAGCAAGAACAATGCTCGTTTCTAGATCTTTCGTGTTCCTTTTTAGCTATTTGCCAAAACTAGCCAGGAGATTGGCAGCAGCTACTACATCTGTGGACTGGAGGAAGCCTTTAAACACCTTTTTCCCCTACTGCCCCTTGAATCTGCCACCAGGAGCCAAAACTGCAAGAGAGGCAACAGCAACCTGAATAAGGAAGCCCCACCCTACAGGAGACCAATATCTGGCTGCTCTGGACACCATTTCCAAGCCAGAGTTATTTCCTCCGTGGCCCTGAGATTCAGAGGCAGAAGGTAATTTGTTAAGAACATTGAAATAGCCTGTACCAGAGCAGATGAGGAGCTGATCTACACCAGCCCTTTGGGCACTTTTGGAGACCATTTGATGCCTCTCAGAAACCCATAAGACTAGGACAGAGATAGCTGGTTTCCCCATCTTCTAGGACTCATAGATATAGATATATTAGGAATGAAACAGGACTGCTGAAATCAATAATTTCAGTGATAGGAATGAACCAGAATAAAATGTTATGACTCCCTCATGCAGGATGTATAGGGGAAAGGGTTAATAACATTGAAGAACAATGCCATATATATATATATATATATACACACACACACAAACATACATATACATACATACACACACACACACTCACCCAAACCAATGAAGTAGAACCAGTAAAATTACTCATGAACAATTTCTAAAGGCAAAACAAAACAAAAGAATCCTGATATTGTTCGTGTAATTGTTACAGGGGTTTATGTAACAATAGGGGCAATAAAAGGTAAAGGACCCCTGGACGGTTAAGTCCAGCCAAAGGTGACTATGGGGTGTGGCGCTTATCTCGCTTCAGGCCAAGGGAGCCAGCATTTGTCCACAGACAGCTTTCCAGGTCATGTGGCCAGCATGACTAAACCACTTCTGGCGCAACGGGATACCGTCATGGAAACCAGAGCACACAGAAATACCATTTGCCTTCCCGTCACAGCAGTATCTGTTTATCTAGTTGCACTGATGTGCTTTTGAATTGCTAGGTTGGCAGAAGAAGCTGGGACAGAGCAACGGGAGTGCACTCCATTGCACTGATTCAAACTGCCAACCTTCTGATCAGCAAGCTCAAGAGGCTCAGTGATTTAGACCACAGTGCCACCCATGCCCCTTGTTGCTGTTTAGTCGTTTAGTCGTGTCCGACTCTTCATGACCCCATGGACCAGAGCACACCAGGCACTCCTGTCTTCCACTGCCTCCCGCAGTTTGGTCAAACTCATGCTACTTATGGCAATAAAGACCATTTCTCACTACCTTTCAGATAAGACAAGATGTCCACTCCACTCTGTAGAGATTTCTTCAAAATGAGATGCTTACAAAATGAATATGCTTACATTCTAGACCTGAGTACAAAGTCAGATTGTGTGGGGGTTGTCCAATTTATTCGGGTGGGGGGAGAAATTCAAGAAAGAACCTTTGTTTTTCAGTATTCAACTATACTTGGCATATATATCTCACAGCCTAAAGATGTTTCTTAGCTCAGTTTTCTGAACTATGTCACACTCGTCTGTGAATAAGAGGCTGAAAACATGTGCAAAATTAATTTCCCATAAAATGTGCAGAGGAAATAGAAGAAGTGGGAGCAAGAAGAGTAAAGCACTTGGCCAGAATTGAATTAATCCTTCCACTCTGATCTCTCCCAAATGATGCTTCACACTACAAAGTTTCCTGATCACAGCTCATTATAAAGATGTGTTTTCCCCAAGCATGTCTTTTCTAGTCTCCCTGTTGGGCTTTCCTTCTGGTTTGTGCTTTTTGTATTCAGCCAAATCTTTTTCAATACATATGTTAATGATAAAGAATGCATACCAAGGGTGAAATATAAATGGAGAATATGAGCTACAATGAAAACTGAGTTGGGAATTCGTGGGTGAAGAGCCTGTCCATTTAACAAAATTATGGATATACATATCAAAGTGGAAAGCTGGTTAAAAACATACTTTCAAGAAACAAAATAACCCCATTAGATCAACAATAGGTTCTGAGAGGCTCTCTCAGTAACATCATGATTTACTGACAAAAATGGTTAAATATAAAAAGAGGCAATAAACTGAAATGCCAGCTAAAGCAGAGATTGAGTGATGGGCAGAAGTGACAATTTAGCAGACAAGCAAAAAAAATCTGGTCACCAGGTAACATGTTATTCAGGGGCAATCGTCCCAATACCCTCACCCGCTCCTGGTTCCCAAAGAATCCTCTTTGAGGGGTAAACTACAGTTCAAAGGATATTGATGGGATAAAGGTTTTAAAGGTGCTTCAAGTGTGTGGACTGTACAGCTTCTGTATCAGCAACTGCTGACTACTGCCCCATGTGGTAAAGTGCATAGCTGCAACCTCTCAATTAAAACCTTTCTCTGCCCTGGACTGGCTGTGCCTGCCGGACTGGACAATGGCTCCTCCTGGGCAGGAAAGAGAATAAGAGGGTTTCCTGTCCCAGTGGTGTTTTGCTTGAGCAACAAAGTTCACCTGAGCCCTTGTTCACCTGATCACTCTTCAATCCAGACTCCCAGTTCCCAGCTTGTGACTTACTGCCCATAGCCCAGCCCTGACATTCTGGTGCAACAACTGAATTTTTCCCTGAACCACTCCAACATTAACCATCTTTGGAACTTAATGCTAGAGTCTGCCAATACTTATCAAAGCCAGTGGGGTTGTGTTGTGTAAGGTGGAACAATGCCCCAACCAACCCTTAGCCCCTGTTCCTCTCAGTTTCTTTTTTTCCTTGTTTTCTAGGGTGGCCATACATATCCCTTTCTTATTATTTCTGTCCAGGATGCTCGATAAATGGGCCATTGGCCTCATTCAGTAGACTCTTCTTATACAGTCGTACTTTGGTTGTCAAACGCACTGGAATTCGGACATTTTTGTTCCCAAACGCCACAAACCCAGAAGAACCTGAATGTTCAGTGGGGCTTCTGTGGCTTCTGATTGATTGCAGGAGCTTTCTGCAGCCAATCAGAAGCTGTGATTTGGATTTCAAACATTTTGGAAGTCTAACGGACTTCCACAACAGATTCCGTTCGACTTCCAAGGTACAACTGTAGGCTTATGTTCTTATCAGCTGTTCTGCCTTTGCACAGCCCCACAGGTTCAACTATCTATAGAGCTGTCTCAGCTTTACTCTGCTTTTGCAACTTTGATATACTATTGTTTGTCTAGAAGTTCTGCTCACATTTAAGGAGATTGTGTAAGAATTTCAATGAAAATGCAGCTTTGGAAAATCTGGCATGTCATCAGTTCAGAGGTCTCTGTTGCTGCCAAGTCTTAATTTCATCTCCTGTTTTGTTCAAAGGGATTCACCTTCCTCCATATGCTCAAAAGAAATGCCTAAACAAGATATTAGGAATGGTTATTGGAGAAAAGCAGTATGTATTCCCCTTTCCATCTGATCCTTTTCCATTCAACTAGCAGTTGGCAACTTCTTTGCCAAAAAAAGATTGGATTATAGCCACAACCCATTCCTGTCACATGCAGTGACAGTAACAGCAAAAGGAATAGCATTGTCAGAAGACAGCCAACAGTAGTTTTTAAAAAATATATATCTTCAGGTTCTGGGAGATTGAAAAACAAGGTTTAAAATAAGAGAAGTTAGACAAAAGTCTCCACCTAGTGGCAAATCTGATTCCAGTATGTCATTGATTATATAGGATTCTGATAAGAGGTGCATAAGCAGCGTAAACTTATCCCAAGTTATGCCTTTAACATGTTTATTTTCTACTGTTTTAAAAAATGCATTGCTGGAATTCTTTCAGCAGGTTCTTTCTATTTACACTTCTAAAGCTTTGACTTGATTCTAGAATATTTCTATTTACATTTTAGGCAGGTATCTGCCAAAGTCTCTCTTTGGAGAAAAGAACCTGATATGTTTCTTTAAAAAAACATGTCAAAGTATTCTAAGCTTTCTTCTTCTTCTTTTAAAAAATGCTTAGAGTTTCTTCTTTTTTATTTCATATTGTCACTAGTAACATTTCCTTTTGAATGCATTCCACTGATAGCTTCCTACCAATAAATTAATAAGCTTCTAGTTTCCTTTTTCCTGTGTTTATTCTATTAGGTTTTCAAAGCATTATAAATCACTGGAAACTAAACATACAACAGAAATATACACATGCGCACACTCAGCTTCTGTATTTTGGAGTCTCCTGCTGTTTTCAGTTACATATAATCAAATATATGTAATGGTTAATCATTATACTAAAACTACAGAGCTGTATTTTAACTATATGTAAATAGGAACAGATTTTTAAATGTTGTGATGTTCCAATTTGCTCACACATACAGATATTCAGGGCTACATGAGAACCCTTCACATATCTGTGCAAAATTAACTAAGCAGGCTTATGTGCTCATCAATAATGTTGGGTACAAATTCTGACATTTTAATCTGGATGTTAGAAACAAAGCATTTTTTTCTCATTAGTTTGGCTGCCATCTTGGAAAATGGCAACAATTTCTCACATTTCTGGTTACTGTGTACAATCTAGCAAACCCTTCACATTTTTCATGTCAGATTTTGTAGCCACTTTGCCAAGGATTACCATGAACTTTTTTTAAAAAAGAAATCAGTTCATAAAACTGTCACTGCAATTTTTTTCTGTGGTGTACAACTTTTTTCAGTGGGATTATTAAAGTACATAAAATGTAGTTTCAATGGGGAAATTATTAATTTTTACATGTTTGACAGTGGAACAGACTCCCATGAGAGGTGGTGGACTCTCCTTCTTGAAGGTTTTTAAGTAGAGGTTGGATGGCTGTCTGTCATGTAGGATCTAGTTGAGATTCCTGCATTTCAGGGGGTTGGACTAAATGGCCCTTGGGATACCTCTTCCAACTCTACAGCTCTATGATTCTGTGTCATGAACTGGCAGGACAAGGGGGGGGTAGAAAGAGGAACCTAGTGAAGGGTGTAGCCAGGACTGGGACACACCATAGCAAGCAGGGGGTGGGGAAGGAGGTATTCACAGGGTGATGGAGGATGACAAGAGGAAGGGACACAATGCACAGGAACCAGAGCAGCAGGAACTATCACCAGAGCCAGAAGGGCTGCTCTCTCCACGAACACACTGGGATCTGAAGTGTAGGGAGAAGCAGGATGGGTGCTCTAAGAGGCTGAGGCAGGCAAGGACCCACAGCCCAGCTGACTAGCTAGCCAGGTGGGGCTCACTAGCTCTGAGAGGAGGGACGTGATTCCTCAGCTGGAGGTGGCTTGGAACAGGTGAGGGTCACATGCCTCATCAAGCCCAGTTGCTGAAGTCAGCATGCAAAGTACAAAGGGGAAGCAGAGCTCAGGTGCTGTGTCTGTTCAACAGCCCGTGTTGATGGGCCTTGGCTTGGATACTCCTGGATTTCTACAGGACTGTACTTTGGGTTTGACTCTGGACTGTATCCTGACTGCTGGACTTCAAGTGTGGATTACTTTCATTGAGCTTGAACTGCATTTCCTGACCTTTGGACTTTGCTTGTGTCGATTGATCCCCCAGACTTTGGACTTGACACCTGACTTGCTGCCAGGTTTGATACTATTCTATTTAAAATGAGCTTTATTGTTGTCTGTGGCATTTTTGGCACGTCTAAATATTTGACTACCAACCACCTCAGAAATTCAATTTCAGTCCACTGATCTGTTAACACATGTGCTGTCTCTGAAGTTATGCTCATAGTTCATAATTCATGTCATTCTTCAGCTGTATAAAAAAAAGTTCCACTAACTTAATTGCTTCTTTGCTTGGTGAATTGTGGAGGAAAGTTGAATATGCTTAGGAGTCAATTTCTTGTCTCTGCTCATGTAATACACCAAATCCTGAGTAACATTCATAATTCTATTCAGCTGACCATTAGATTCATTGTTGTCCCAGCCTTCAGGACTTCTTCCCCTTGGAGCAAAATTTGTAGGAACATAAACAGGCTATCATACACAATACTGAGAGCAGTGTCGTGATCACCACCAGCACCTTGAAGACCAGGGTGAACTTTGAGATCACCACAGAACTTCAGTACAGTGTGTGCTAGCAGAAGAAACCAATTGTCTTCAAGTTTTTCTGCAAGGGTACTAGTGAGATCAAGTTCAAGGGAGACATCTAGAGTTTGGACTGTGAATGGACTACAGTGCAAACTATTCGCTGCTGTGGCAACTACTGTGGTTTGCAGAGTGGCAGAGCTATTGCCATACCTCCAGCTTGCCCACTCATAACAGTGGCAGCAGAAAGTGAAGAAGTAGGCAGATTGGGCCTAACTGCTGCACCAGCTTCCAGCTGTTGCATTGATTAGGCCTTTGATTTGGCTTAGATCCAGCTAACACCAGTTATGACAGCAGCTCAGTAGGTCCTGGGTTGGCTGGCCCTATCCTTATCTGAGGGTGCCCATTAAAGGACTACCTGCACAGTTCTGCTGGTGAAAATATTGCCAGTAGGCCTTCCACCTGCACTCACATTAGGAATGAGGATATTTGGGCAGTGTCAGCAGTGGCAGGCAGGAGGCTATCCAAGATGGCAGAAACTAACAGAGGGATGGCTCTGCTCAGTCCAATAAGCACACATACACACAGCCCAGCATTTGAGTCCTTATGAAGCCATGAGTTCAAGTGAAGAGGAATCTGTGATTTATTGCTTTTTATTTAACTGTCAGGACCTTAAACAGTTTACACAAAATATTCGTTAAAATTACCTACAAAATGAGATTTTAAAAAAAAAAAGTAGCCTTTTCCCCCAAAAAATAAAATCAACAGTTTTAAATGCATACTTTATAAAATAAAATTTACATATTCAAATACATGTCAGATCTACATGGCTGGAGAGACTTGTTTATGCAATGTTTCTGGTAGGTGTCGAAAACAGTATACAAGAGGTACCTCTTCTACTATCAATGCTCAGGGAGCTCCTTCTGGGATGTGGCTCAAGGCACCGATGCAAACACTGAAACAGACAAACAACAATTTTTCCAACCACATTTTCCAACTGCCGCGCCTCCCTGCTAACAACCATTGCCTAGCACCTGTTGCCATGACTCTGTTTCTCCAGTATTCCATCTACTTGACCACTGTGTTCTCTTTACTAATATACTACATGCATCTCTTCTTCTTCATGTCCTTCTTTCCCAAGCTCCACCCCCTTGGTCTAAAGACTGCGGCTCGAAAAGGGCCAAACTCCTGCCCTGCAGACCAGAACTTCTTTGCCCTTCTGTGGCCTCCAACTAGCCATGCTCCTTGACAATACCACAGATACGTCACATGATTTCCGCTGCGCATGTGAGTTAGGTGGATTGCCATTGTTGGCTTTGCGCTGAGGACAACAACCCAACCCACTCAGCTCATTTATATATAAAAAATTGTGTACGCTCTCTCCTTCAACCTAGGACAAAGCAAATTATCCCATTACAGAAATTCAACATAAAGGACCAACGTCCCTCCTCTACCCCCAACCAAGTGTGCCCTGCTGCTGACACAGTCATTGCTACCACATGCATCTATACACAGTACATCTATATATACACAGTCGCTGACAGCCTCCTCAAAACTTTCTTCTTCCAGTGTAGCCATAAGAGCATGAACCAGGGACCACTCCATCCTGGGGGCCAGGCAGTTTAATGGAAGTGAAAGAGAAGTTAAGAGAATAGTAGTATATCTTCCTTTCTCTCCCTCCTCCTAATTCTTCTGCCTTTTACACCATCTGAAATAATTTTCATCACGGCTGATCTGCTTCTTTCCCACACCCTCTCGGCAGCCACAGCTTTCCGTCCCCTCAGCCACTTCCTATGTCTCCTTCCTGTGGTATCTCAGCTCTCCTCACGGCTTCCCTTGAGGGCCATGGGGCTTCTGACACAGGGCTGCCCAATGAGCTGGGAGAAGACGCAGCAGCATGCAGAACATGTGCGCAAGCACGGCATCCTCCAGTTTTTGCACATCTACCGAGCTGTCGGGGAAAGGCGCAAGGATATGCTCCAGTGGGGGGATGAGGTAGAATACATGGTGGTAGCTTTTGACCATGAAAATAAGAGAGCACGATTGTCCTTAACTGGAGAAGAAATTGCACATACTTTGCAAGACAAGGTTGAAAGGGTAGACTCAAACCATCCAACTCTGTGGAAGCCAGAATATGGATGCTATATGGTTGAAGGGGTTCCTGGACAGCCATATGGAGAAACAATGTCTGAATTTAACACTGTGCAAGAGAACATGAGAAAGCGTCGGCAGGAAGTGGCATCAGTGCTGAAACAAAATGAAGCTCTTTGCACTATAACATCGTTTCCAAGATTAGGTTGCCCGGGATTTACGGTACCAGATTGTGTCCCAACGCCTGTTGAGACAGGAGCCTCCAAGTCCCTCTTCTTCCCAGATGAAGCCATCAGCAAACACCCCAGGTTTGGTACTTTAACGAGAAACATTCGGCACAGAAGAGGAGAAAAAGTAGTGATAAACATACCAATATTTAAGGACAGGAATACCCCATCGCCGTTTATAGAAACATTTCCTAATGATGATGGTGAAGCAGCAAAAGCAGCCCTGCCTGACCATGTATATATGGATGCTATGGGGTTTGGAATGGGCAACTGCTGCCTTCAAGTAACATTTCAGGCTTGCAGCATTTCTGAAGCGAGATACCTTTATGACCAGCTAGCCACAATGTGTCCCATTCTGATGGCATTAAGTGCTGCAGCTCCATTCTACCGGGGCTATGTGACGGATGTTGACTGCCGTTGGGGAGTAATATCTGCATCAGTAGACGATAGAACCAGGGAGGAGAAGGGGTTGGAGCCATTAAAGAACAACCGCTACAGAATCAACAAATCCAGATATGATTCCATAGACGCTTACCTCTCTGAAAGTGGTGAAAAATACAACGACATTGATTTGGTAGTAGATAAAGAAATCTATGAGCAGCTGGTAAAAGAAGGCATTGACCATCTTTTGGCCCAACACATTGCTCACTTATTTATTCGTGATCCATTGGTTATCTTTGAAGAGAAACTACACTTGGATGATGCAAATGAATCTGACCACTTTGAAAATATTCAGTCCACGAATTGGCAGTCAATGAGATTTAAACCTCCTCCTCCCAATTCAGATATCGGATGGAGGGTTGAGTTCAGACCCATGGATGTCCAGTTAACAGACTTTGAAAATTCTGCGTATGTTGCATTTGTGGTGTTGCTGACACGAGTCATTCTCTCATACAAACTAGACTTTCTTATTCCTTTGTCCAAGGTGGATGAAAACATTAAAGTGGCTCAGAAACGAGATGCTGTCCAGCAGGGCATGTTTTATTTCAGAAAAGATATTTATAAATGTGGAAATGTTGCAGTGGGTGGATGTGGCTCAGCTCAGAATGTTCCAGAAACAGACACCGAAGAGTATATCTTAATGAGCATAGATACAATTATCAATGGGAAGAAGGGAACGTTTCCTGGATTACTTCCAATTTTAAACTCTTACCTTGAAAGTGTGGAAGTGGATGTGGATACAAGGTGCAGCATTTTAAAATACCTGAAACTAATAAAAAAGAGGGCATCAGGAGAGTTAATGACAGCTGCTCGATGGATGCGCCAATTTGTCGCTAGCCACCCAGCATACAAAAATGACAGTGTGATTACTGAAGAGGTGAATTATAGTCTGATTTGGAAATGCAACCAAATTGCTGAAGAACAAGCTGAATGCCCTGAACTGCTTGGAGCATGATTAACAAAGTAAAATGCAATGAAACTAAAACTGATGCTTTTTTATGAAATGCCTTAATCAACTGTGGAAAGGATATCACATTCTCTGCTGGATCAATAGCTATATTGCTGGTAAATATCTGCAGTTTTGTAATGCGAAGACCAAAATAGATTCTACTTCCATTTAAGATGGGCCTATCCGCCAGAATATTCTCTTAAAACTCCCTACAATAGGCACAGTCTTATATTTATATATTATGCTGTGTACAGTACATGTAAATAGTAAAATGTGTTTTTTTCAAATTTTTTAACATCAATGTATTTTAATAATGCTATACTGAAATACATTGTGAACCAGCTGGTACTTTTTAATGTGCTTATTTGGGGGCAATGCAGGGAGAGTCAGTGTTCTCAAACGTTTGTTATTGGCATTTAATAATCTGCTATATTTTAAGGAAATAACCAGAACCTGATTTACATAGATATTTTCCCCATTCTACCTTGAGAAGGTGATGTGGTCCTGATTCTACCAGAAGCTGACATGTGAAATCAGGTTTCCAGTCAAGCAGCCCAGTTCACAAACTTGGATTTAAATAGATGTTTGTCTAACCGTTGTAAATGGGATATGATGAATCTAAAGTATTTTTCTTTACTAAGCTGGGGTAAAAATCAACATGTTTCTCTACTAATTGTGTTTTTGTCTCTTCCACAAGTCTGTCAGCTTCATTCAGTGGCTTCATGACACAGATTTTTAAGTTCCCAATAGCTACAGTTTCTGCTGAGTCACATCCAAGTAACTTGACATTTGGGAATCATTTATTATTAATTGTCAAAAAAGCATCCTCTTAACTCCAAGTTTATAGAAGTGCTTAGTTTTTACTCCACTTTCATCCTGTTTTAAAGTTATCATAACTCCAATATATTCATACTTCATTATGGTTTTCTGACCCAGTTCATGCATGGTGTCCAGTGGTGACTCTTACCTGGTGGAGGAAATCAATCAGAAGAATGGGGAAAGAGGGAGTTTTAGGTGCTCTCTCTAACCCATGGCTCACATGCACCCCATATGCTCCAGAGGGATTCTCCAACCCTCAAGCAGATTAGAGTAGATGGGTCACTTGTGGTGGGGATAGAGGAATCATCAAGGATCAGATCACATCTCTTGGTTCTGCTGGTCAGTGGGCTGGGAATACTGGAGAGCATGCCATATATTCTACCTGGACATAACATCTGCCATGGTGGAGGAGCAGGCAAGTACCTCACCCTGTTCCTCACCTCCACTCTATTTGTAATACATGGTGTTGACACTCCATGTTTCTGTGGAGACCCAAATCACACATCTCTTCCTCCTGTAAAAAGTTTTCATAAATTTAAACCCAGTTTGTAAGACACATGGTGCCAAAAACACAATATTTTTCTAACGAAAATAGGATGTCTCCAATTAAATCAGTGACCTACATCTTTTTAAATGGCTTTTACACTACAGAATCTGATTCATGACACCTGAAAACCAATATTTAGATCAGAGTTCCCATTTGAAAAACAACGGGCCCTAAAAAAAGCACCACTAACAGGCATATTCTTGAAATCTTCATAAATTAGCAGCTATGTAATCTTGCTACCCTCTTGTGGACAAGCATGAACTCTTGCACCATTTCAATTTGAAATGCAAAAACAGCAAGAGTCCTAAGCACTTTCATGTAGACTATCCCTTTTTTAAAAAAAGGATTTGAAATTAAAGCCAGGTTCAAGACAGCTAATCCACAAGTTCAGAATTTATCCACACAATGACTCCTGTGCACAGGGTGGCTCTGAGGTACAGATTGCTATCCCACTGAGAAAATACAGTACGGTACTTAATTATCCACTGAGCATAAAAGATATTTAATACAGTGGTACCTCGGGTTACATACGCTTCAGGTTACAGACTCCGCTAACCCAGAAATAGTACCTCAGGTTAAGAACTTTGCTTCAGGATGAGAACAGAAATCGTGCAGCGGCCGGAGGCCCCATTAGCTAAAGTAGTACCTCAGGTTAAGAACAGATCTCCGGAACGAATTAAGTACTTAACCCGAGGTACTACTGTACTTGTTTTGGAGCACACTACATATACAGATATTAAAGTTGCTACCAAATTTGGTAGTCCGGTTGACCTTGTTAGTTGGGCCTTCTGGTGTCAATTCAGATACTTTTCTTCAAGTATGCAAACTGCTGGCACCACTTTTATGTCTGCATGTCTATAAAACAAGATGACATGCAAGTAGGAAACATGGGAACCTCACCCACTATGCCGATGTGGGGAACCTTTGGCCCATGGCTAAGAGACGGGGTATAAATGAATCATGTGGTGTCTTCCTTAGCAAGGCTTTCTCTTCCTTCTAATCGTTATACTTTAACAATGCTGTCTATCAGTTTAGACAGAAGAGGCATTAGGCTAGCTGGCCTGTAATATTTTCCTCCATCTTGGATACCTTTTCAAAAAAACAATTGCTTGTTAACTGCCTTCTAATTTTCCAAAAATAGAGCTTGATTTAAGTGAGGAGTAGTTGTTGTCATCGTCATCCGAACATTTTAATTCTTTAAGGATTTTTGGGTGTATGCAAAGCCCAGTGATCTAAATGTTATACAATGATTATGTTTCTTGGGCTTTTAGAAAGTATTGAAAGTGTTTCCCTCATATATATATGAGCCATTTCTCACTTGGTTGTTCCTTGCATTCGCTATTATAAGACTGTAAACCCTAGGGTGGTATCTAACAAAGTAGTTCTGCTAGTGCAAGGATTTTTGTTGTGCAACGGGACTTACCCTTCCTCTCATCTCCCCACCTGCCCCCTTACCGTCTCCAAATCTGCTCTAGAAGGCTGGGGAAAGACACAGAACAGTGTTAGGGGGTGTGGAAGAAGAAAAAGAGAGGGAGGAGTTCTGTTGTGCAGCCAGAAGTCCTTGTGATAAATGAACTCTTTTTTGGATACCACACACAGTCTGGTTTTAAGAAGAAAGTATCTGAAGAAGTGTGCACGCACACAAAAGCTCATATCAATAACAAATTTAGTTGGTCTCTAAGGTGCTACTGGAAGGAATTTTTTTAGTTTTATGAATGTACTGTTTTCTTCCACCTTCATTGTGCCATCATGTATAGTAATTAGAAACTTTATGGTAGTTGGAAACTTTCAAACACAGTTTGTAGCAAACCATAGTATACTGAATAACCAAAAAAAGGGCAGACTATCATTTGTGACATGAACACAAAGCACTAAGGCTTCTTAGGATTCATTTTCATACCAACAAGCCATGGTTTGGTATTACATTTGAATGATCCTATATTTTTAATGCTCCAAAAAATGAGGGTGTGTTTTGCACACCCATTATATTTAGTTTTTAGTTAGGTTGTCAGCTCTGTTTATCCTCCATAAGGGACAGTAATTCATCTCAGTTATGCCACAATAAACCAGCTGGCCGCAAATGTTTCGTAGCTTTTTAAATACCTGCTGGTGTAGATCAGTTATATACACTTCACTATAAACAGGTTCAATGTGATTAAAAAGTAGCCCTCTCTCATAAGATAACAAATGGCCATATTTCAAACTGGACTAGGTCCCCTGCAAGGACTTGCAGTCTTCTGCTTAAAAAATGGTGCTCTGTTTCGATTCATATATGAACACAGCTAATCTGTAATCTTCTGGTTTTCTTTCTATTCCATTTAATACTCATTTTGTCCACTAGAGGTCAGCATAAAAAGCAACAGTTGAAGAGGATTTCAATGCTAGCTATTCATTGAAATATTGTAAAGTGCATGATAATGTATTTTGTAACATATCTAGAGCCATGCCAAACTGGAGGAAGGGGTGGCTTTCATGAACACATTGACTAGTTTTCATTGCTATATACATCCTTCAGTTTTGTATGTGTACTATACAAATACATACATGAGTCATTGTTAAATACTAAGAACCTAAAAAAAGCCTGCGGGATCAAGCCAGTGGCCCATTTAGTCCAGCATCTGGTTCTCAAGTTACCAGCCAAATGCCTGTGGGAAGCAGGAACCGTGTGCAACCGCACTTGGCCACCTGCAGTTCTCAGCAATGGCTGTTCAGAGACATACTGCCTCTAACAGTGAAGATACAACATAGCCATCATGGCTAATAGCCATTGATAGCTTAATATTCCATGAATTTGCCTAGGTAAAGGTAAAGGGACCCCTGACCATTAGGTCCAGTCGTGACCGACTCTGGGGTTGTGGCGCTCATCTTGCTTTATTGGCCAAGGGAGCCAGCGTACAGCTTCCAGGTCATGTGGCCAGCATGACTAAGCCGCTTCTGGCGAACCAGAGCAGCGCACGGAAAGACCGTTTACCTTCCTACCGGAGCGGTACCTATTTATCTACTTGCACTTTGACGTGCTTTCAAACTGCTAGGTTGGCAGGAGCAGGGACCGAGCAACGGGAGCTCACCCTGTCGCAGGGATTCGAACCGGCGACCTTCTGATCAGCAAGTCCTAGGCTCTGTGGTTTAACCCACAGTGCCGCCTGCGTCACATGAATTTGCCTAATCCTCTTTAAAAGCCAACCCACTGGGTCCTCTTCATTACCTCCTGACAGAAGGATTTCTGAAACTCTCACCTTTTTTTAAAAAAAAAGTAACCTAACACAGTGCATACATTCTTCAAGTTCTTCCTGTGTGCTGTGGTGATGATGGGATTTTTATATATATTTACTTATTGCCACAACTTGTTTTCTGTTATATTAGTTGCAAAGCCAAGAATTTACTGTATTTTTCGCTCTAGAGGACGTACTTTTTCCCCTCCAAAAATGAAGGGGAAATGCGTGTGCATCCTATGGGGCAAATGCAGGCTTTCGCTGAAGCCTGGAGAGCGAGAGGGGTCAGTGCGCACCGACCCCTCTCGTTCTCCAGGCTTCAGGAGAGCTGCAGCGCCAGTCCCACAAGGTCGGGGGACAGAGGGGAGGTGGAACGCCGCCATCCCACTGTCTCCCGATGTGGTTTGGAGGCTGACGGCGGGGAGACGCGTGCTTCTCCCGGTCGCCAGCCCCGCAAGCTCCGGGGACAGCTGGGAGGCGCAGCGCGTCCTCCCGCTGTCCCCGGACCTGGTCTGCAGGCGGGCGGTGGGGAGAAGAGCGCTTCTCCCCGCTGCCGGCCCCACAAGCGCCTGGGGGGGAAATAATTTTTTCCCCCTTTATTTCCCCCCCAAAAAAACTTGGTGCGTCCTATGGGCCGGTGTGTCCTATGGGGCGAAAAATATGGTACATTCCAGGAATCTACTAGAAAAAAATGACTTTTAAAAGTTAAGTATCTGCCTGTTTCTAAATGCAGCATAGGCTACGCTGCTGGCTGTGAGGCAACCCTTGGTTGCCTGAATTTCAAAAGCAACAAGAAAAATGGTACTTAGGAACTTCCGGGTTAGCGCGAACGGCTAATGGCGGATTCCCTCCGAGCTCCGGAGGGAATCGGCTCTACTGAGGACGGGTCTTACCGTGCCGGCGACACAGGGACCCTCAGAAACCGCAGGCGCGGAAGCCTGCGGACTTGGTGACTCGGTGGGCACCTTAAGCGCCCTCCCCGACCCACGAAGAGCCTTTTTAAAGGCTGCGGAGAGGGTACGGAGAGTGGCGTGGTGCTGAGAGTAGACCGCTACTTCAGTGGAGTGAAGCCGCAAGCCATGGCCGGAGAGCGCTGACTTTCTTCCCAAAATTTGGACTGGATAACAAAGGACCCGTGAGTAGTGGAATTTGGACTTTAAAAATTTTATCCTGTGAATTTGGCACGATCGGGGGATGTGTTAAAGGGAAGTCCGCACCCCCTCTACTTATAGACGATTCAAAGCAAGGAACGGAGAATTAAGGCGGAATGAACACTGTTTTGATGATTTAAAAGTTTTTCACAAATTTGATAGAAGAAGATTTTGTGCTGGAGAGAAAGGGAATTTTGGAACTTTGTGTGTAATCCCCCCCCAAAAACCCGGGAGTGTCCTATTTGGGTGCCGGAGGAAGAAGTGAAAGGAGTTTGACAGCTGTCAAAGAAGCTGTCAAACGGGCGGACAAAGTAAAGAATTTTGTTATTTAACAACTCTTGGAATTAAAGCTGATACATTTGGACTGAGGCGATTGGAAACAAAGTATTGATAATAACAAAGTAACAGATTATTGGAAAAGGACTACTAAATAACTGAAAGCCCCCTAGGGGGAATTAGTGACATTACAATGGCTGCAGAGGGAAAATTACTGGCGGAGATAGAAAAAATGTTTTTTCTCGTGGGAATCCTGCAGGAGCAGAGTATGGCTCTGAGTAAAGTTTTTATGACCTTGAATTCTGAAACAAACAACTCTGCTGAATGCACAAAGGAGACGCATGATAAAAACTCTGCAGCTGAGCAGGAAGAGATGCCTTTGGAATTGACAGAGAAGAAAGAAGGAGTTCAGACACTACAAGTGGAAAATATCAACCAGGAATCTGCATTGTTAGAGTATGAGCAAGGTTTACAAACCTGCGAAAGATGAGAAAGAAGAAGAGAGAAGTCCCTGGAGTACTTGGAATATTAAAACTAAAAAGAATAAAGCAACATGATTGGGACTTTTCTCTTGAGTATGGAAAACTAGATGGTCTTTCGCAGCAAACACTCTTTAACATTCTGGATGAAAGAAAAAATGATGTGACTCTGACTGAACTCCTTCGGGGTCTTAGGACCAACAAAGAGGATTACCAACATAGTTGGCAGAGAGGGACTGACAGAGAATCAGACGCCTCGGACGTGAGAAATCCGGGCTAAGAACTATTTTTTATTTGTTTTTTGGACATTTGTCTGGGAAGGGACAGAAACCGGGGCAGGGGGGGGAGAGAATAGAACTATAAAATGTTATGTTTTGTTTTACTTGGTCAATGTGACCTATAATTAATATAATAAAGGGAAAATTTGTGGAGGGGAAGTTAGATCGACCTTAAAAAAAAAGAAATTAATGATTATAAGAGAATTGGATAAGTTGAATATAGATAAACAAAAAGAATTTAATTTTTAAAAACAATATGAATATCTTTAAGAGGTTAGGTAAGAACTTGCTGAATTAACTTTGGAACTGGGATATAAGAGGAGGGGGTGGGGGGAAGTCAATGAAAGTGGGTAAAGAAAATTAGGGTATGTAATTGTATTTGTGTGTTTGTGTGTTCTTGTCTTTGTGTGTGTGTTTGTTGTTATAAAATGTAAAAACCCAATAAAAATTATTTTTTTTAAAAAAAGAAAAATGGTACTTAGATTTCAAAGGTGACTTTGCTGGGCAGTAGTTCTAAATAACACCCACGTTTTTAAAATTTTTATTTTTTAAAAATATAACCTCTAAACAACCAAACAACTGATGGAACAAAGATACTACAGGCTGTGAAAAAGACTACAAAAGCTTGCTCTCCTCACATGGAGAGTTTCGTTTTTATTCTATGAGAAAGATGGAGGTGTTCATGGTGAGTTCCGGCACCTCTTTATCTCAAAAAGTAGCATTGCTCTCGGGCATTACGCATTGTAGGGGTGGGGAAGAATTTGGCTTGGTCTACATTTTAATGTGAACCTACTTAATTCTCATTGAAACAATATGCAAACTTGAAACACAATGCTCCTTCGAAATGCATAGTTTATCTAATTTGGGGATACAGGTCTCCAGCCAAATAATGTGTACAAAAATGTGTATAATCTATATCCATAATCTATAGTGTGACAGGATGTCTGTTAGGCCCACAAAAATATCAAAAATAGTGAACAAACTTTAGAGTTCTCCAGAGATCTTTGTTGGGCTGGGTGTAAAGCAAAGAAGGCAAACAGGTTTTGGGTGGAGAAAAAATTCAGCTAAACGCTGAAGCCTTGGAGACTTATAAGAGCCTAACCTATTAAATCTGCTAGCTTGTACCATAATCCAGAGGTTTTCAATCTTTTTGACTCCACGGCTCCCTTGACCAACTACATTCGTTCTGTGGCACCCCAGTGGGGCTCAGGAGCCTAGTTGGGTCACCCCTTGCCTGCAGAGCTGGCAGCCCCTCACCATTTTTCAAACACTTGTGGAGTGTTCCCTCAACCTCATTTCCTCTCCCCTTTCCTTGGGAGTCCTCTGGACAGCCACAGCTGCTGCCCCTGGCCTCTGAGCTGCCCCCCTGCCCCAAAGAGAGGTGCCTCCTCACGCTGCCCCACAGGGGCCTGGGAAGCACCCCCTGGCCAGATCCAGAGGCATCATTCACCTGCGGAGCTTGTAGCCAGGGCTGCTGCAACAAACACCTGTGCAGGCCTTTGGGAGGCAGAGACGCAAGAGGGTATCAGAGAAGGGAGAGAGGGAAAGAGGGACAGAGACCAGTGTTGTCCGTGGCACCCCTGACCATCATTCAAGGCACCCCAGGGTGCTACGGCACACTGGTTGAAAACCACTGCATAATCCATGAGTTGCAGACCTTGTGACTTTAACCCCGAGTCAGCCTTCTTCTCATTAATCCATTTTGTTTCTGGTCAGCACAGCTACCTTTTGCTTACTGTGTGACAATAAAAAATTAACATCATTTGGTGAGATGAA
Source organism: Podarcis erhardii (assembly GCF_964252035.2). Taxonomy (NCBI): domain Eukaryota; kingdom Metazoa; phylum Chordata; class Lepidosauria; order Squamata; family Lacertidae; genus Podarcis; species Podarcis erhardii. The sequence goes on along the minus strand of NC_138508.1, from coordinate 49,351,276 downwards.
CACGCACGTTACATCATGTCTTAAACTAATCAAAATCTGAAGGAAATGAACACCAAATCTTCAGTTCTCCTCAAAGGAAACACTTTTGGGAGTTACTTTCCCTTGATTTAGTTTTCAAATGTGCACAGTTACAATTCATAATTAAGCATGCTGCATTTTGATCATGCAAATGAAAGTAGGAAAGGAAAGCTGATTTTTCTGAGGGAAAAATGATCAGAGTAAACAGATGGCAAGCAAAAGAGAAAAGCATGATACAACTCGGTTGAATTAGCATTCAGCATGACAGTGAGACTGGCTTAGCACTTGCTGAACTTGGCGCTGGGTTGGCAATCTCAACTGCAAAGCTACAGAAATATAACATACTTCTGTTTGATTAACAAGCAACTTATGGCATGAGCCTCGGAGCTTGCTGTGAGGCAATAGAAGGGCGGGTGCTTACATAATCAACTATTCTGAGATAATAAATCCTGGACTCAGTACAAAAATAATTTGTTCACATATCCCAGAAGTGAATTACAGGGAGAAATGAGCTGAAACGTTGATGAAAGTCAGCATCTCATAGAAATGCCTCTTTCATAAAGTTTCATGGTGTGATTTTTTTTTTCTATAAAGAAATCCAAATGGGTGGAGTTTGCAAGTCCACTTTCAGATCACCTTCTTCCTACCAAGTTGAAAAAACAAGGTCCAAAGTGTGGTGTGCTGCATGTGTTGGGATGGTGACATGTTGGGTCAGCCCTACAGTCTTCATGGCAACCATGAAGTGCTGAGCCACCCCACAGCCAGTCCCCTCGGCAGGGATGTTGAAGTTCCCCAAAATAAGCAGGCTGTGAGTCCTCAACACTGCCTCTGAAACCAGCTCTGTCAGCTCAGGTAAGGAGACTGCTAAGCAGCAAGGCGGGTGGTAAACCAGCAGAATCCCCAATCTGTCCTGATGACCAGCACACACTCTAGGACCCCCCCCACACACACACCAACTGGGGGGAGGAGAGAGAGGGAGAGAGAGAGAGAGAGAGAGAGAGAGAGAGCGCATTTATATAGACCACGGTAACTCCCCCTCCCGGTACGCGGGTGGCGCTGTGGGTTTTAAACCACAGAGCCTAGGATTTGCCGATCAGAAGGTCACGGTTCGAATCCCTGTGACAGGGTGAGCTCCCATTGCTCGGCCCCTGCTCCTGCCAACCTAGCAGTTCTAAAGCACGTCAAAGTGCAGGTAGATAAATAGGTACCACTCTGGCGGGATGGTAAACAGCGTTTCCGTGCACTGCTCTGGTTCACCAGAAGCGGCTTAGTCATGCTGGCCACATGACCCGGAAGCTGTACGCCAGCTCCCTTGGCCAATAAAGTGAGATGAGCGCCGTAACCCCAGAGTCGGTCATGACTGGACCTAATGGTCAGGGGTCCCTTTACCTTTACCTAACTCCCCCTCCCAGACCCTCAAGTCTGCCCTGATTCTGCACAGAATACTCAGGTGAGCACCATTGGGTGAGAAAAACTCCACCTTGCTCACCCACCCAGGTCTCAGTGATGCAGGTCATATCAGCCTCCTCATCCACAATCTGATTGTGTATGAGGGAGGTCTGGTTCAGAGGTGACCTGGGGTTCAGCAGCAGCAGATTCTGCAAACCCAACAGCTGGCTGATAGGACAACAATTTCCCAGGCTGGAGGAGGAATGGGCACACGGCAGAGTCACTGTCAGTGCTGTGTACCCCTTACCCGGCCTGTCTCACCTTCCACACCATACCCCCTCCTTCCCTGAACCACTGCAACTGTCCCCTTCCTCTCCCTAGCTCCTCTCTTCCCAGGCTCAACTCCCCTCCCTCAGAAAAATAACCCACACAAGTTAACCCCACAGTCCAAGATTCTGTTCAGCAGCTTCAGCTTTTGTAGCTGGAGTCAGTCAGGGCTCAGCCCTCCTAGACCAGGGGGAAAAGGTCTGCCAGGCAAGAAGCAGGTCCTCCAGGACTCACAGCCAGGATTTCCCTGGTTTCATAGTTTGATGTTGCTTCCAGAGGACTTGTTTAGTGAAAATTCATCCTGCTTTGTTTGCCCACAGTACCACTTACCTCTGGGTAAAATATGCAGAGGATTATGCTGCCAGGCTACAAATCTACATCCTAGTCTGGAAGTAAGTCCATTGAACACAGTGGGGATTACCTCTGAGCAGACATGTATAGAATTGCACTGGCAGGGTTTTGAAGAAGGCCAGGCATGGTGTTGTGTTAAACGGAGTCAGGAAGCATCTGAACTGAGGGATTATTTCCTCCAACCTGCTGAGTTATTTTCAAGTACATGAGGCGGAGTGACAAAGCAAGTTGCCACTTTCTAAATTAACTTCAGGGCCATCAACCACTATTTCTCCTTGACTTGGCGAACTAAAACTTTTTAATTAACATCAACAGAAATTAGGCCAGTGTTGACAATGAGCCTAATGCTGCCTGACATTTCCCACAGACTAAGGCTCAGCTTGAACATACAGCAGTGCGTCTTTTTAATCTTAATTAAGTAAACACAATCAAAAACAGCCTTTACATTCCATTTAGTTCACTGCAGAAAACATGTGTTTCTCTCAGCTAAACGTGGCATATACTGCCATGGCTTTTTATAGGCCGCAGGACTGATATATCTGATGACTGAAATAGACCATGCACTTGGTAATACGTATTTCCAACATTTCATATGCTATGTATCATCAGAAAACACTCCCTCTGGATTGATTTTACAACCATTTTTACAGTAAAATAAAATACTATGTTGAAATGAGAAATACTTGAAGCATTTACACAGAGGATCCTAGATTGGCTCTGAACATGTGCTAAGTACATTTCCCTCACTGCAGCTAGCCTTATTTTCTGTTTTAATGCTAAGATAACAAGGTGAAATGCCTGAGAGGCCAAGCATTTGTGTGTCTTCTGGTCCTGTCAAGGTGAGCAAAGTTATTTGTGTATTTAGAGGTGACTTTGACCTAACTCTAGTGTGATCTAGTGGATTTAGTGGACATAGAAGTAGACTTGGTCCTCAAAGACATAAGCTGACAGCCACATATTGGCCAGGTGTCTATATTCTGCATACACACCATACATTTAAAGGACATCTCTTCTTCCCTGCCCCACAAAGGGGGAGAGTAATCTAGTTTGCTTTGCACAGAGCTACAACTCCCAGTCCCCTGAGCAAACTCTGCTTCAGGTAGTGACTTAGATGTATGGTGTGTACACCGTCCTACTCTGTAATTGGGGGACAGGTGAGTAACTGGCAAGCTAAGAGTTTTTATTCTTCTCTAGGCATATCACTCTCTCTGTGTATGTTGGTTTTAGTTTCTGTGGCTTTTAAACAGAGTAATTCAAATCTCTTGAAGGCCTTAACCAAAATTTAAATGAGTGCATTACATGGTTAATGGACTCTTAATATCTAATGAGCAACTAAAAGAGAGGTAGTTTACTGCTTATGTTTTTCCCCATCTGCGTACAAAGGCTGTGGAGTTTCATTAATTAACTATCCCTTTATGTTAGCAGCCGGATCAACTGCAAATCATCACCAAACATTATTTGGAATAGTTGCCCCTGAGTAATCCGAACCATATCCTGAATGTAGTTTAAACAGGATGCTTTAGCCAAACGACATTATCATCCTTAAGTATACCTCTAGTGCATTGTATGGGAGATGAAACTGAGCCTCTTAACTACTCCAGATTAGCACCCACATAGTGCCAACCATATTAGGAAAATGTGTTAGGAAAAATATCTACAGGCTCCAAATGACTTTGGAGTCATGAATAAAAGCTTCAAGGCAGGATGTGTTCCTGCTTTTAGATAAGTGCTAAAAATGCAAAAGACATTTGTCGTGACTGCCAAACAAAACTGGCACAAAGCTTTTAAATCCTTAAATACAGTTAATTGTTCACAGGAAAACATAGGGAGCATGTCAAACAGCTTTGTTTTGTTTTCATATCAGGATAGAACCTCAGAGGAGGACAGAATTTAAGTACTTGCTTAGTGAATTTTAAAATATTTAGGCCATGTAATACACACTCGATGGGGAGAATGTTAATTCTACAGGCATAAATTAAACATAAACATTCCTAGCAATGGTCTAAAACGCTACTGCATGCCACCCTAATCTCAGAGCGGTACAAAATTCCAGGGATTCCAAGCGCTCACCCAGGGTGTGTGTTTTATTTTGGAAATGAAGCACAGTGGAGACTGTGGTGTCTTTATGATATATGGTTTATTTATACATACATATATACACAACCTGAAGCCTACAATGGAGGGGCTCACAGCAATTAACAACCCAAAAGGTTTCTCCCATACCTGCAGCCTTGGATTCAAACAGACATCAAACATTGTGCTCTGCTTCTCTGGCTTTGCACTTGCTGCCTGCCTTCTCCATGGCATCACTCCTAACTCTGCTCTAAGCTTCTAGCTCACATTGCTTCTAACTCTCTACACTAATCTTTGGCTGGAGAACCTGGAGAAAGGATGGGGTGGAGGAGAAGAGAGACATGAAGGATGAGTTGGCGAGTCCTGGCATCCAAGCCATGTGTGTGCCTGTTCACTGTTCTCTGAACTTGCCCAGCTGCTAGCATAACTCAAAGGATTAGAGACATGCATAGAACAAGAAAACAAACCCAGCAGCTATTGTGCAACAGAACAACAGGAGCTGAGTACAAAAGCCAATGCTGGCTGTTCCATATAATCTGATCTTCCATTGTAGAAGGCTATAGAAATGAGCAAATGCCTACTTCAAAATACATCAGCACCTGTTCTGAAATACTTCTTTAAAGTAGATAATTTACTTCTGGCTTTCCCCCACCCCTATGTATATGCTTCCTATTCTAAATATTTGTTTCATATTTAGCCAAGAAGATAGAAATTTGTTGAAACAAGAGTCCCCTTCAGCATTTTAATTAAGGCTTCTCAAATATAAAGTTCCCTCACAGGCATAGTATAAGTAGCTGCTGGCTGAGAGCTGTTTGTCAGTTTGGTTACAACTCTGCAGGGAGATCAGAGTGGCTGGGGCAACCCAGTCAGATGAGCAGGGCACAAATAATAAATCATCATCGTCATCATCGTTGTCGTCATCATCATCATTCTTTAGATTCAACATTTAAGCTGAAAGTCTGGTGCAAGTCTTATTCTAGAAACACAGACCGATTTGCTTGCACGCTAATAATCTGCCAGAAATCAATACATTAGGCTTTGCAGGGTTTAATTATATATATATATATATATATATATATATATATATATATATATATATATATAATTTGTAATTAGCAGTGTCTTAAAAATATTTATAATGAAGCCATGAGCCTGAGTGGCAGAATGATAGTGACTGACTGAGGGGGAAAATAATTAAAAAGAAGCTGTGCTTCAGATCAAATTCTGTTCAATCAGTTGTCTGTAGCTTCTTATTTTAATTGCAGGTGCTATGCACTCCATTGAAAACTTTTATGAAGACTGTAGTTTACTATAGTTATTGTTTAACTACCATAGAGATCAAAGTAGGGGGTCTGTGGCTTGGATTTGAAAAATAGGGAGTCCTCAGTAATTAGCTAATTGGGAACCACTGTTCTGGTGCATTTTGACCATATATTACATGTTCTGCTGGACCTTAATAGCTTGTTCACTTTAAAAATGGCTCCAGTTCTTTACAAATAGTCCATAATTGCATAGAATGTAGACTGAAAGTAGCTAACATGTTGCTATCCAAATGTTATTGGACTGCAACTCCCATTGTACCTTATCATTGTCCAGAATAACTAAGGCTGATGGGAGTTGGAGTTCAACAATATCTGAAGGACACTACATTGGCTACCCCTGGTGTCGACAATATTTTAACAGGGTGACATTCCAAACAGGGTGACATTCCAAACACCAGCACCAGCACCAGCACCCTGAAGTCACTTAAATGCTATTGTACGCAGCATGTTGGAGGGGATCGCAGCCTACTGTTCCCATAACTTACTAAAGATAAACTATGACAAAACAAAAATTGTGGTGTTCACTAGAGCTCGCCACACTTTTAGATGGTCTTTAGACGAACATGTGATTGAACAGTGCCCTTTTTTTAAATATCTGGGTATTACATTCCAGGCTACATCTAGTTGGCTAGCCCACTTTAAGGCTGTAACCATCCTAACACGAAGAACAATTGGTGTCCTGCTTAGTTTCTTCCATACCCGGGGAGGACAACTGGTGATCCCGGCATTAAGAGCTTTTGTTGGGAAAGCTATTCCCCAGATGTTATATGGGATAGAACTCTGGGGGTGGAAGCAGAGGCTGTTGGAACAGCTTGAAATTTTGCAAAATTATTATCTCAAGAGGATTCTAGGCCTTCCTCAAGGAACCCCAGCAGCTTTCTTGAGGGTGGAGGTTGGATTACCCTCTGTGTCTGCCAGGGCCCACTTAAGATTCCTACGATTTTACATCAACCTTGCAAACACTTCAAACACCTTATTGGCCAATCAAGCCTTTGTATCTCTTCAAAAGAACACCACTTGGCGTCAAAACCTATCTGAGATCCTGGTTAGATACACCCTACCGGAGTTTAATACTCTTAAACTGTGGAGCCCGGACAAAGTTCGGGAATGGATCCTGGAGAGAGACGCCCTGTTAGACATCACAAAAATACAGAACCCAGGGTTCTCCCACTGGTTTCCCCGACTTAAAACAGTCAAAACCTGCACCAATTACTTGGCGAATATCACCAATCCCACCTTTTGGAGAGCCTTCACCATGGCCCATTTTCAAACCATTCCTACGGCCTATCTGTCAGGCAGATATGCAAAAATCCCAGTAGAGCAGCGTATATGTCCTTGTCATATGAGAACCAAAGAGGATCTCACACATTACATGTTGTATTGTCCCATCTATTCGGCCTTCAGGGATGTGATGTTACAAACTATTCCCAAATCAATAGTCAATTCTGAGGACCAAGTAAAGTTTTTACTGGTGGACGCTGATCCACGGATTTCTCACGTGGTAGCGGTCTTTGTGGTGAAGGCTATGAAAACTAGGGTATGGTTCCTGGATGAAATGGTGAGGTCCCTCCCATTGCTCTCCTAACCTGTTGTTGTACCTTCTTTCCTGAATGGTGGGGCTTTTTTGGGTAGTTTCCTTTGCTGGGACAGCATGGCATGAATTTTATCTTATTTTTATAATTTTATTGTTTATCTTTTTAATAATGTTTTATGGTATTTTGTGTAAAGGCATGGACCTCACAAATTTAATAAACAATTTGCATTTTTTCTATTGTCCTGCAATAGATAACTCGCATAGGACTTCTTTTGGTCTGGTTTAGTTTGGACCACTAGCTTATCAAGTGCCCTTGAGAACTTTATAGTAAGCTAACCCCTTGCTGTGGTTGTCTGTGTTCATGCACTGCATTTCTCATTTCTGACCAAGTCCCAACACATATTCAGAACATGAGTAGGGCAAAGCAACAGTTGAAGCAGTTCTGATAAAGCTGTTCTTCTGGGGTATGACATCTGTGTGAAACTAATTTACATTGTAAAGCAAAATAGTCTTTGATTTTTATACCTCACAGAAAGAAAGTCATTGTCTCGTTAATTTAACATGTCTCATTTCTTCTGAGACAAAGAACTAAAGCACTTGGCAATTCCCTAGCCACTAAAGGATAACATAATAATGTTATCTACCTTTGCAGCATTAATTCATAGTTTAAAGTTTAAATTGAAGACAAGGAAATACAATTTCAGTTTTGTTTTTCTTCTGAAAGAAACATTCTGTCATAACTGCCTGCCTCTAAGCTCTTGGTAATGTGAGTCATTTAAAACAAAAAAGCATTAATGCAGGAGGTGTTACGTTATCTTAGTAATTTCTTTTATTTTCCTTTTATTTTCCAGCAAGTGTTAAAATATAAGCCAGGCTTACTTCTTGTGTTGAGGTGATAGCCTCGGTGATGGGCAGTTAAGATAAATGAAGCAAAGGGACTATGTGAGAGATGGCAAGATGGGCTAGAGAAAAACTCAGAGCAATGTTTGAGAGCAAAGTTTGATTTCTGTTTGAATCCAAGGCTGTGGCTATGGGAGATCAATACCTTTTTGGGGTGTTGATGCTACAAACACATCCATCGTAGGCTCAGGTTATATATGGGTGTAAATAAACCATATATCATGAAGACACCACATTCTCCTCTGTGCCTTGTTCCCAAAAGAAATATGAACCTCGGGTGAGCACATGGAACCCCTGAAATCTCATATTGCTCAGAGATTGGGGTAGCATGAAACAATAAAAAACTCTACCTCCAGTCAATACAGTGAATTACCTTATTAACCTGTTATCCTGATCCTGTGGATAAGTATGCAGAAGTAGAAACAGCCACCTTTTCTGAGCCAAAATAAGCTCTTTCAAAAGCCCAGTACCTTCGTTAAAAAGAAATGTGTGATGCTGTGATTGTGCTACCTGGAATGACATCCTACCTGGCCCAATGCCCTCATGGGATGTCTGCTGCTGGTGGCTATTTCCAACAGAGTGACTCTGTGCCACCCTGTAGTGCCAGTGTGACTGGCTGCACACTGACGCCAGTGTGACTGGCTGCACACTGACGCAGCGAGGGCAGACATGTTAATGTTGCATGATTCTTGTGGTGGTTGTGCTCCCAGGATGAGCACTTAAACAGAGTGGATCTTGGGGCCAGTTTTTATCTGCAGTTTCCAATGTACTTTTATAGCTGCCTAAGAAATAATGACTGATTGTGATAGGGTGTCACTTTTATGAAGTGCATATCAGTAAAAAGAGGACAGGAAGAAACTGATCGCCAGAGAAGTGCTGAAATATTTCCATTCTTAGAAGACTTGTGCACTTAACTGAGCTATGTTGATGATCGGACAAGATTTTTACACAAACGCATGTGAACTAGTAATGTCTTGTTTCACTGGCAAAAGCGGTAGGATTCTGCTCTTTGTACTGTTAAACTAGCTGAAGTCAGGATAAGAAATTAGGAGATCTGAAATTTCAATAAATCTGAAAATTATTCATTAAACTTCATAGGGATTTTGTTTTTATTTGATTTCTGGTATGCATAACTGTCATAGACATAGGAAGCTGCATAACAGCAAATCTGACCATTGGTCCATCTAGCACAATATTGTCTACACTGACTGGCAGCAGTTCACCAGGGTTTCAGACAGAAGTCTTTCCTGCCCTATGTGGAACTAGAAACACTAGAAGCTGAACTTAGGACCTTCTACATGTAAAGTTTGTGCTTTACAACTGAGCTGCAGCCCTTTCTGTCATATTTAACATGCATATTTTCCATTACCAATAGGTCTAGAAACTTTGTTTTAAAGAAAGGTGGCATCCTCAGAATTCTTACAGAACCAATGATCTTAACCCCACCTTCCTTTTTGCTCCATGACTCTGGTTTGGCTGGAAATACCCTACAACCTAAGTCCAGATAATTATTTTATATATATATGCTACTTTTTTCTTCCAAGGAACCTATGGTGGATGATATATGTTTCTCCTGCTGGCTTTTTCTTCCTTACAACAACCCTAAAACAAAAATACCAGCAGTAATTTGATACTCTGGTAAAGTGATGAGTGATGACTCTACATTGCTTTTTTTTTGCAGTGATTACAAAAATTTTCAGATTAACTCATTGTTATGGACAGTTACGATTATGCTAGTTGCTTTAAAACAAACAAGCCCTCTGAAATTTGGCATTTCAGTGGTTTATTTTTACTTTAAGATGAACCACCAGGCACTGGCAGGAAGAATAAACAAAGTAAAGAACAAATTTATTTATAGCTATCAAAGATGTTGGTGGTGGTGATATTTTACAGAACAGAAAAATCCAAAAGCACTCTGGTACATACATTCCTTGGAAGCATTTGCCAACTTGCCTTTCTCATTCAGAAGTGCAATGGTACTCCCTAGTGGAAGACCTCAGGAACTACTATTTCTCATTCATTAGTTAAGAAACAGTTGGAAATACACTATGCAAACTTTTTGCTTCCAAGAACATGGGAGATTATCATTGGAGAATGACACAGGTTGGATCTGGACCACAAATAATTTACACAGATAGGTGTGCAAGACAGTAAGAGGGTTAGTACATTTTAGGAAATTGCTTGAATGATGGAGTGCTTTCTATCAGTGCCACTTGTGCTAGCAAAGCTGTAGATCTGAGAAACTGGGTGCTTCTCTATTTTCAAAAGGAAAACAATCATTGCTTTGCTGTTCCTGTACACGTTGATGCCACCTGAGATCTTCTACACTTGGCACAAAGGAACATAATTGCTCTGTAAAGAGCTTCCTGGATCACCATCTTAAGCCTGGGCACATTACAGACATGTCTCTACCATTCCCTTTACAAACAGCACCTTTAATATTCTCTTTCCCAATTGTCGCTCCACTGACTCACACCATCTTTTTCTTTAGCACCCAGCCTGAGAAAGTTCTGTGAAACATGAAAGTTACACAGTTGTTTTGTGACATTCACTTGGCCCTCCTCATTAAGGCCTCACTATACTTTCTCCTGTTTCCATTCCTTTCCTCACAGACCAACATGGCTGTCTGCATTTTTAATCTATGAAGCATAGCTGATGACACAAAGTGTTATCATGGAAACCCATGATCAACTGACTGGGATAAACTAGTCAACCCCTATGCAGAAGCTCATGTGTAAAATCAAAAGGGAGAGCTAAAATATTTGTTCCCAGCCCCAAATCATGAAGAGCTTGAACAGGGGAGCATCCTGTACTTATGAACGTTTCCCCCATGATTCAAGACCCCCTTTTATTCAGGGTTCTGAAGCTCTCTGAACCCTGATCCCTCTTATACAGGACGCCTCCACAGATACACAAGTTTCCTCACAGCAGCTGAAAATTCCTGAAGGGAACAAAGGAGTGGATCTGGGTGATAGAGCTAAACCATACAGGCCTGTTCTACCTGTATTTCTCCTCAGACCATAGCACCTGACGGAACCTTAAACCATGCAGGGAGAACTTGTGGGTATAGAAGGCTCCCAGCAATGCTTCTCCTCTTCTCACATCCTAACCTTGGTTATTCCAACAGCCTCTCTCTTCTAAGAATATCTCAGGCCTGCAGATTATATATCTGCAGTTCTATCTACTAAAGACCCACTGCATCTCCAGAATTATAGAAAGGTAGAGTTTGAAGGGGCACCAAGGGTCATCTAGTCCAACCCCCTGGAATGCAGATATCTCAGCATGCGGTCCATCCAATTTGAAATCATACTTAGCTTTGCAAATGTGCTAGCAGTTTTATTGCTGCGCGAATCTTACTGTTTTTACATTCTTAATCAAAGTTAGCAGGAAATCCTTATCAGTTTTTATCACATTTCAAAAACTAATGTGCCAATCTTACTGTTTTTGCATTCTTAATCAAAGTTGGCAGGAAATCCTTATCAGTTTTTATCACATTTCAAAAACTAATGTAGAAACAACTTAATGTCTTCATCTGCATTTTATGCTGGCCATAAATGGATTTCATTGTTGCCTGTCTGCAATGAAGTGCTGTTAAAAGTCAGTGTAGAGGTTAACTTTTCATTTTAAAAGGTAAAAGAATAGTAGACCAGGATTTATTTATTTTTTGAGAAGGAAAAGTATATTGCATGTTTTCCCTAAATTAACATTGTGGTTATTCGGCAACATTTAGAAACATCCTGCAACACAGACGTCACAGGAAGCACAAGAACCACCATGCTGGATCAAGACCAAGTGGGAATTATAGGAATTTGCTTTATATTGAGTCAGACCATTGACTCACCTTGATTGAATCTGCAAACTTCTGTATGCAAAGCAGATTTCTCCCACTGAGTCACAGTGCCCCCCATACCAATAATCTGTATGACCTGGACATCAGGATATTGCCTAGCTTTCAGGAGATCATAATTATATCAATCCATTCTTCCATTCTTGGGCAAGGTGATTGAGTGAGTGGTTGCTGAACAACTCCAAGCACTCCTGGAAGAAGCAGACCATTTGGATCCCTTCTAGTCGGGATTCAGGCCTCATCATGGGACTGAAACTGCCTTGGTCGCACTGGTTGATGAACTCCGGAGGGCTAGGGACAAAGGTGAGAGCTGTTTCCTAGTTCTGCTGAATCTCTCAGCTGCTTTTTACACCATCGACCATAACATCCTTCTGGACTGTCTAGAGGGGCTGGGAGCTGGGGGCACTGTTATACAGTGGTTCCGCTCCTTCCTCCTGGGCCGTGTTCAGAAAGTGGTGGTGGGGGATGAGTGTTCAGACCCCTGGGCTCTCACTTGTGAGGTGCCTCAGGGTTCTGTCCTCTCCCCCATGCTTTTCAACATTTACATGCAGCTGCTGGGAGAGATCATCAGGGGGTTTGGGCTGGGTGTTCATCAGTATGCGGATGAGCTCTACCTCTCTTACAAATCAGAACCAGTGAAGGCGGTGAAGGTCCTGTGTGAGTGTCTGGAGGCGGTTGGAGGATGGTGGCTAACAGATTGAGGTTGAATCCTGACAAGACAGAAGTACTGTTTTGGGGGGACAGGAGGCATGCGGGTGTGGAGGACTCCCTGGTCCTGAATGGGGTAGCTGTGCCCCTGAAGGACTAGGTGCGCAGCCTGGGAGTCATTCTGGACTCACTGCTGTCCATGGAGGCGCACATCAATTCTGTGTCCAGGGCAGCTGTTTATCAGCTCCATCTGGTACGCAGGCTGAGACCCTACCTGCCCGCAGACTGTCTTGCCAGAATGGTGCATGCTCTAGTTATCTCTCGCTTGGACTACTGCAATGCGCTCTACGTGGGGCTACCTTTTAAGGTGACCTGGAAACTAAAACTAATCCAGAATGCGGCAGCTAGACTGGTGACTGGGAGCAGCCGCCGAGACCATATAACACCGGTCTTGAAAGACCTACACTGGCTCCCAGTACGTTTCCGAGCACAATTCAAAGTGTTGGTGCTGACCTTTAAAGCCTTAAACAGCCTTGGCCCAGTATACCTGAAGGAGCATCTCCACCCCCATCGGTCTCCCGGACACTGAGGTCCAGCACTGAGGGCCTTCTGGTGGTTCCCTCGCTTCAAGAAGCCAAGTTCCAGGGAACGAGGCAGAGGGCATTCTCGGTAGTGGCACCCGCCCTGTGGAACACCCTCCCACCAGATGTGAAAGAGAAAAATAACTACCAAACTTTTAGAAGACATCTGAAGGCAGCCATGTTTAGGGAAGCTTTTAATGTTTAATAGGTTATTGTATTTTAGTGTTTTGTTGGAAGGCGCCCAGAGTGGCTGAGGAAACCCAGCCAGGTGGGGGGGTATAAATAAGAAATAATAATAATAATAATAATAATAATAATAATAATAATAATATCCCAGCCACTACTTATCTTTCATGTGTGTGAAGAAACTTTGTATTTCCCCATCAGTTTTCACGTGATACCAGAATTGTTTTTCATATAATGTATTTTTTTAAATCACCAAAGATTTTTTAAAATAACAGGTAGCAATGTATTGTGTACACGATTTCAAGCATATTTTATTATTTCTAGTGGCCTCAGAAGGTGATACTAATGTATCTTGCCAAACATGACCTCATTCCTTCTGAGGAGCTTGGAGTCTTAATTCCACCTGTCATTTTTCATATTCCTATAGCCACTCTTTGCAAAGCTTGCATCACCTTGGAGAAACAATGCTATTACACACACCCTCACACCAAACACACACACACACACACACACACACACACACACACACCTCTTAAACATATCTATTTCCTTGTACTAGCTCTCTGCAATGTTTATGATGTATATGCTTTAAAGGTGCTGTTTTTAATCTATATCTTGATCAGTGTTATGTCTACTTGCTTTTAAAGTTTGTTTGTATATGAATATTTTGTGAGGTTTTATGTAAACCACTCATAGGGCAATCCATACTCAAGATCCACCAGGGTGAGAGTTTGGACTGGATGGATCTTGGGCTTTCCCAGCTGAGACTGGGTTCAGCAGGTATCAGGTCCTTCACCTTGGCTGAGCCAAAGATATGCCAGCATAAAACACCCCTACTCACGGGGGGCTCAGAAAGGTTTATGCCAGTGCAAGTCCCTCCACTCCAAGTGACAGAACAAGGAGAGGCTTGCACCTATTCCAAACCCCTTTCAACTCACGTTATGTGACCTAGGAACCTAGTGGAGCTTAAATGGCAAAAGGAGTAGTATAAAACAAATTCCTCCTAAACTGGGTTTGACATAAGGGTACAGTCGTACCTTGGTTTTTGAACAGCTTAGTTCATGAACAACTTGGAACTCGAACGTCACAAACCCAGAAGTAGGTGTTCTGGTTTGCAAACTTTGCCTCAGAAGCTGAACTTCCAAAGTGGTTTCCATGGCTTCTGATTGGCTGCAGCCAATAGAAAGCCGCACCTTGGTTTCCGAACGTTTCGGAAGTCAAACGGACTTCCGGAATGCATTCTGTTTGAAAACCAAAGTACGGCTGTAATTTAAGATGGCATTGTCTCTCTGTAGTTAGGATTGCTCTGTTATCGGTTTGTGTTGGTTAAGAGGTACATAAATCTTGTTAAATAAGTTCAAGTACTAAAGAATCCTCTCTGGTAGCTCCTTGTTCAGCATCATAAATATAAGGAGAGAGCAAAATTCTGTTTCTGTAACCTTTGTTGGGAGTGGTAGGGTGGGGGGAATAAGTCAACGTGTCCTCTGTTTAAGGATGGGAAAAGCAGGGGTGGGATCTTTGCTTACTAGTGATGCTTCATTCCCCTTGCTCTCTGCCATTCCTAAATCTGCCATAGAATTTCATATGAGCAAACACACAGTCTGTCACTTACTAGGAAATCTGCCACCCTAGTTTTCATTACAATGCGACAGCCTGTTCTTCACTTGCAGGTTCTTTGCAAAATTAGTTTGGTTGTGAATTGGCTGCCAGATTAAACTGCTGTCTTGGTGGGTGTCTAATCCAAAGCAATCCGCTTTTCAGATCAACGTCTCACCTCCCATCTAATTTGCATAGCAAAGTGGTTCAAAAGTAATGCCACACTCTGCTCAGAAACTTCATTTTGACCTCCTCCCATTCGCAATCTTCCCTTTCCACCTGTTTCAAGTACGGAATTCATCATAAAGTTTAAATCAGTCTTTCCAGGAACTACAGTGCATATCTGGACTATTTCTGATATGACAAGTTCATGTTTGCTTCAGCATCTGATTAAAAAGGTAAAGGTAAAGGACCCCTGACAGTTAAGTCCAGTCACAGACAACTCTGGGGTTGCAGTGCTCATCTTGCTTTACAGGCCGAGGGAGCCGCAGTTTTTCCGGGTCATGTGGCCAGCATGACTAAGCCACGTCTGGCAAAATTAGAGCAGCGCATGGGAACGTCGTTTACCTTCCCACTGCAGCAGTACCTATTTATCTGCTTGCATTTTTGGCATGCTTCGGAACTGCTAGGTTGGCAAGAGCTGGGACAGAGCAATGGGAGCTCACCCCATTGCGGGGATTCGAACCACCAACCTTCTGATCGGCAAGCACAAGAGGCTCAGTGGTTTAGACCACAGCGCCACCTGCATCAGCATCTAATTAGAGGTCTGCAAAGCAGCTTCTTACCTTCACAGTTGTTTTGCTACATCATTTAATGCGACTTAGTTCCCCCTTAAACAGAATACGAATAATCTTCCCTTTTAAATATACAAGGTGTGCATAATTTCTTTAATTAATTCAATAGCTGTTTTGAAATACATAAAACAACTTAAGGGGGATAGATCAATGTGTATCTCCGCCTCCCAATGATTAGAATGAGGCTCACAAGAAGAGACATTCAGCCTAACCATCTTCAATTTGCTGCTACAAGCAGCTGAACTATATGCTGATTCAGTGTATTGAAATGAATGGAACTGGATTAGGCTTGTTTGTCTGCGTACACAAAGACACAAACACAGTAACTCGCCATATAACCATAAAGCATGGCCACAGTGCCATTTTACTGAATTTTGACTGTGATAGATGAATTCAGGAAGTTACCACAGCATTGAAGAGGTTTTCCACAAGGCTTCAGAGGCCAGTTTCAAGGAAAAGAAAAACATTGGATTCCCATAGGGAGAGTGCTTTTGATTTCCATTCTACACCACATCATGACAACTGAGACACTGCGTACCTTTGTGCATGGATCTCTTTGTTGTTGTTGCTGCAGCTCAGTTCCACTTAGATCAGAGGAGCAGGAAAAATAATTCTGTTCACTTCAGTAGAGACACAGGCACATTTTTATTATTTGCCTCTTTGCGCCCCACCCCCTTTATCAACAGACTTGCGGAAACATTAACAAACATTTAATTGTAATCCTAAATTACAAGCCTGCATTACTTAGCATTTGGCCTAATTTAATAAAAGGTTTTCTTCTAAATACCCATTGTAGCAGTTAGGAAATAAACGGAGGGTATGAGAAAAATACAGGGAATTAGGTTCTTCTTGGTTTTGATTGGTATCTAGTTGCTCTAAGCACTCATTTTATCTCATTACATTATTGGCTAAATACTATTAATGAGGTGATTATCCTGTATATCAGCATGGATCCCAGAGTATTAGCCATATGACACGCATTTGAGATTAATTAGGTTGTTCCAACTCCATATTTGGAATTCTATCTTTATACTTCTTAGTGAATTTGATAAGATGAATTATGTATGCTCTGCCACCTTGTTATACATTTGTTATCAGCTGTCAGTCTTCTTTGAGCCTGCCACCCCCTTCAGACACTAGTTCATGTCGTGGACTATTCACTAACATTATAACTACTTGGGCTCGGGGTATTTTTTATTCTTCTTCTTATAATAATTCCATGTCTCAGTTACCCTGAACAGACACTTAGGAAAGAATACTAGAACTCAGAAATTCACTTCACATAATGTTAAGCTACTTCTAACTGAAGAGCAAGTCAAAATGACAACCTAGACACACCCCAGTCAATTATCCGAAATCCCCAGCGTCCCCCCATGTCTTGTTTGAGTTGTTCCCAACACTTTCCATGCATGCAGATTACATTTCATGAGACAAACTCTTTAAATATTTACTTGTCAGCTCAGCCTAAAAGCAAAGGACGTTACAAAAGTTCAGACAAATGAACCATATTCTGAATATCCCCATTTCATGACCTATGAAAACAGCGAGAAAAGTCATTTGCACACAAATGTAAACCTTAGCCATAGGCTGTGCTGCAAACAAATTGGATATGAGAGGCAAACTGTGATTTCTTTGGGTTAACACCATTTGCTAATATTTAAGAATGTAAAAGTATACCAATGATCTAGCCAGCTAAATATTCCATGTGACAGTAAGCAAATGCCGCAGAGTGGCAAGCAGAGTGTGGGAGAAATCTCTCCTTTGGTTATTCCTCAGCATCTGACAATCAAAACAGCAGGTCAAAGGATCCAAGGGAGGGGGCACATTTATTACATTTTTATCCTAAGAGCTCAGCACAGCACCCCTGGTTGTTGCGAGGCAGCTAGGCTGAAAGACAGCAACCAGACCAAGGTCACCTAGCTTCTTGGCCATGTGGGGATCAGAACTTGGATTTCCCTGATTCTTTTCCAAAGATCTAATTACTGTACTGGATGGGCCTTTAACCACACCTTTTGATCCAGCTTATGCATTTTGGCCAAGCATGTACAGTCCCCTCCTTTCTACTGTGGACCTATATTTACTGGAGAGCCACATGTTTTGGAAGAAGCATATGCTTCTCCAAGTTTAAAAAGGAGGTTTAGATAGAGGTGCTGCTGGGGAAAAAAGAAGACGAGGAAATAGCTCCTTTGCAAAAGCAGCAATTTCCTTTAGCAGATAGCCTTCAAGCAGCTTCCACCTCAAAGCCTCATACTACTGTTAGAAATAGTTATAAACTTAAAACACATTGTATGATGGGTCATGAAAACACTGTGTCTTGGCTTTTAGGGTGGTGTTGTTTAGGGTGGCGCTGTGGTCTAAACCACTTAGCCTCTTGGGCTTGCCAATCAGAAGGTCGGTGGTTCAAATCCCTGTGATGGGATGAGCTCCTGTTGCTCTGTCCCAGCTTCTGCCAACCTAGCAGTTTGAAAGCATGCCAGTGCAAGTAGATAAATAGGTACCGCTGTGGCAGGAAGGTAAACGGCATTTCCATGCGCTCTGGTTTCCATCATGGTGTTCCCTTGTGCCAGAAGCAGTTTAGTCATGCTGGCCACATGACCCGGAATGCTGTGGGCAGACAAACACTTGCTCCCTCAGCCTGGAAGTGAGATGAGGACCGTAACCCCATAGTCGCCTTTGACTGGTCTTAACCATCCAGGGGTCCTTTCCTTTACCTTCTTTTTTACCTCTTAATTAGCCACCCTTCCCTGCGACGGAGTGAGCTCCCGTTGCTCTGTCCCTGCTCCTGCCAACCTAGCAGTTTGAAAGCACGTCAAAGTGCAAGTAGATAAATAGGTACCACTCCGGCGGGAAGGTAAACGGCGTTTCCGTGCGCTGCTCTGGTTTGCTAGAAGTGGCTTAGTCATGCTGACCACATGACCTGGAAGCTGTACGCCGGCTCCCTCAGCCAGTAAAGTGAGATGAGCGCCGCAACCCCAGAGTCGTCTGCGACTGGACCTAATGGTCAGGGGTCCCTTTACCTTCTTTTTTACCTCTTAATTAGCCACCCTTCACCATAAGGTCCCAGAGTGTGAAGAGTTAATTGCAATTTCAGCACCATTATCTGTGATCCAAATTGCTCCATGTTTTAGGTCTCTGAGTGATCTTTGTTGTAATTCTCCTCATTAACAATTTATTTTGACTCCTTTAGTTTTCACATTCCCTCCATCCTCTCCAGACTACAACAGCCACCCACAATTCTCTTGAGTCAGAGCTGTTCAATTACCTCCAAGAGATCTGTTTCCAAACAAGAGGTTTAAGGATTGCAGACTTCCTGAATAAGCACATTTTCTGTGGGTGAGTCAGCCAGCCCACAGAAAGAGATAATCCCTGGTAATAAACTACTGCTTTCTGCCTGAAAGAGCAACACACACCTTTTGCAGGAAGAAAGAGCAACTACCAGTTGTTGTTTTTAACAGAATGAAAGAATGTTGTCTTAGCTGACCTGCTTGTGTCGCAATCGATTTCAGGAAACCTGAGTTTGAGCAATAAAAGCAATTATCCCAAAATAATTTTTAAGCTACGAGTGTCATTTTCAATACTTTGTACATGGCATCAAATATTCAATTATACTTTACATAACATAACATTAGATCAAAATCTCCTGCTTCTTCATCAAGTCATACAACCTCTTTATTTGTTATTCAGAACGAACATTATGGCCAGCAAGGCACTTTTTGTTCCACACAGCAGGCTTCACATACCAAGAACTTCTTGTTTATTTCTAACCTCTTCCCAACACAGAGCTTCAAGGGAAGTATTGCACAGGTTGCCAATCCTCCTCCTCCCTTCATTAATCACCTGGATTTAAATTAAACATGAATCAACCTAACAATGTTGCAAAGTGGCAACACCTCAGTGTCCCTACTGGTACTGAAGGATGGGAGAGAATGGTGAGGTACCTTATGAACTTAAATAGAAGCATCCCCCCAGCATTCGATGGAAAGGTCATGCTAAAATTAGTTTATATTGGCTCAGGGTCTGGAATATTACTACTACAGTAAAATAAAATGCTTCAAATCTCAGTATGATGGAAGATACAAGTGCTGAAGAGGCACTGAAAAGGAGTTCATTTTCAGTTTCCTAGCACATCTTTCAAGTTCCAAGGTCTAGCAGCACATAACATCACATTGTTATGTGAACTATAGAAAATGTATACAGTGGCAACCAAATTGCTAAAAGCGTAATCTGAGACTCCATATGAAGCTGCCTTGTATCGATTTGGACACTGGTCCCTACAAGACGATGACTGGCAGTCGTTTTCCTGGGTTTCAGACAGGAATCTCAGGCAGCCCTATCTGGGGCTACCAAGGAATGAACCCAAGACCTTCTACGTACAAGCCAGAGATACTCTACCACTGAGATGTGGTCCTTCAGTTTGTTATTATTTACAGAAGATATTTAAAAGAACAGAATTTGTTTATTTTAATCTTATTTTATTTATTTTAATTTTTAATAAAAAAATGTTTCTAGCCTGCCTTTCTTCACACAGTGAAACTATGGGAAGGTAAAAGAAATTAAAGCGAAAAAAAATATCAATTACAAATCATCAAACAAACAATAAAACAGAAACTGATAAAAAATTATGGCAAAGTCAGTAGTACCAGTAAACCAGTATCAGAATCCGACCAAGTCATTAACATCCCACAAAAAGGCCCGTTGGAATAAATTAATTTTAGATTTCATTATTTATTAATTAAATGTATCTGCCACTTTTTACCAAAAAAATAAATAAATAAGGCGAAAGGCAATTTAGATAAGACTGAACCAGCAGAGGTCTTGTTTCCATCTCAGTCTGAGCTTTAGCCCCTAAAAGCTAACAGAGACCAACATCTAGCACATAATGCTAATTTAAGTGCTGTTAAGTGCTAAGAAGCAGAAGCTTAATCCAGGCAGGACAGAAACTATAGTAGTGGGTCAGTCTAGGGATAGAGTGTCCACAGATCTACCCATCTAGATGAGTGTGCAAGGTACAAGGTGTGGTGGAAACATCTTTCAGGAACAAGTTCCCTCATGGATGAACTTCTGGGACTGCATGCCAATGGTGGGCAGGACCAGTACTAAAATGGGCAGGGCTACCATATCTCTCTCTCCTCTATTCCCCCCCACACACACCAATTCACACACATCCACACATCATGTGCCTCCGTTCCCCTCCATTCATATTCTCTTATACACACAAAGTATTGAAAACGGTATTAGGAGTCTTGCCAGAGGGCAGTGTGATCTTCGTGGAGGAAGGAGGGGAGGACTAAGCAAGGGGTAGGCAACCTAAGGCCCATGGGCCACAAGTGGCCCACGGGGGTCGTTTAACTGCCCCCCGAACTGAGTTGCCCGCTCAGCAAGTCCCCACATGCTGCACTAAACCAGCACAGCGCAGGGACTCGCTTCCGCGGTGCCAGAAATTGCATCTGTGCAGACGCAGACGCCCGAAATTGCGGCCGCACACACGATCTGGCCCACAGAGGGATCTCCTCTGGAGTGAACCGGCCCAGGCGAGATAAACCTTGCTGACCCCTGGACTAAGCCTTGCCTCTATAGCTGTAACCCTCCTAAATAGCCCTCTGGGAGGGCATTAGGCCTGGAAAAAATGCTTCTCAGTGGAAGTAAATGGGTGGCTTTTATATGTCTTGTAAGTCAGATGTTCTCCACTCCAGCCTATTCTTCCTGCATATAAATATCAGCCAATACAGAATTCTGTGGGCTCACCCTCCTGAGAAGGAAAGTTGGTGGTGAACATATTATTCAATTGCACTGGCTTCTTATTTGTTTCAAGACCCAAATTGAAGTGCTAGTAATGACAATATCTAAGAAGCAGTCAGCAGGTTCACTGCAAAAAAAAATTTAAGAGCACAACACTTAAAATTACCGAGCCACCATGCAAATCATAGAAATCAATGGCGATTACAATAGTTCCCAACTTCAATGGATAAACATGTGCTGTACATGTAAGGTATCATCATACAAAATTTTATTAAGTGTTACAAAGCACAAGTATTTTTAAAAGGTGTGTTTATGTTTAAAAAAATCAGAAGATTAAAAAAGGCAGCACCAAAATATACAGTATGGAAGGCACATGTTGCTTCAAACATACTAATTCATTGCTAAGTGTAATTTCATACAAATCTAAGCAAATAGATTGAATTAATTAACCACAAAAAAATATGAGCTACATTGTTATCTGGGTTGATCTTTTGAATTTGCACGCAGATCCAGTGTTAACCTTCATATTTTCCCACATATTCATGTCTAGGACTATTACAATGGAAGAAATCTTTAAAGCAAAACATGTTGTAAACATTCAGCAGGCAAAATACTACCTGCAATATAAATTTAGTCTACATTACCATCTTGTCTGTAGATTCTAAAAGTTATGACAAAATACAGAGTACTTCATTTGTTCCGTAACTTGAAATTCATGACAAACAAGTTGTTTCTTCAAGTTTATACCACTGTTATGTCACCCATCCTGCATGCGTGGCCATACTATAAATAGAGAAAATATTATCAATCAATACAGAGCTCTAGTATATTCAAGTATAAATAATCAATTTGAACTGGAATATAAAAAAATTAATCCAGACACCCCTGAGCTGTAAAATTGTCGTGGCTGGATAACTGCAAGTCTAATTCAAATTGTAAAGTCAATGAAATTAAAATTGTATAAATGCTCCAGGATCCAAATTCTCCCCTCCAATAAAACCAGTTCTACGTATTCAAAAGGAATATTCATCAAGCTAAGTGGCTTAGGATTCTTTCTGTTGTATGTTTGTTTTATATAGGGTATCTCAAACCTAGTTCACAAACACAAGTGCTACTACTCTTTCCATCCCAGATTAGGAATATGTTATACATGAATTTTCTTTTTTACATATAATCAAATCATTCTGAACAAGATGGTGCACATTACAAAAGTAAGAAACACTGCAGAATCGCTTCTACTTCTGACTCCCAATTCTAAAGACTGAAGGAGCAGGTGGAAAGCAAGATGTAGAACTCAAGGTTACGAGTATGAGGCAGAATTCAAAAACACAAAACAATTGACATTTTTGACCCCCTACTTTTATTTTAATTTGTGTAGGTATCTTAGTTTGTTTCTGTAGTCAGTTTGAAATAAACTTTTCCTTCTCTGACTGTTGCATCTCCCTCCCAAATTTTCACTCCAAATTCTTATCAAGTTCTGCAAGCTGATGTTCCACTGACATTATTCGCATAACTGTCTCCAAGGCTGTTGCCTTCTTTTAATTCTTATTCATTCTGCTTTCATCTCTAGGTCTAGGTCTGTTATCATTTTAATGATCATTCTTTTTTTAAAAAAACTTTTTTAGAGGGGGGGAACCCAGAGGACTCAGTGTTATAAGCTTCAGACAGTCTTTTATTAAGCCTTAAAACCTTCTGAATTTTGCACAATGGTCTGGATCTAAGATTCCACTTGTGGGAGGGATGTATCCAGCTTAGCTAAAGAACAGAAGAATGACTATCCAGAAGATATTTTGCTGATTGTGCAAGCACTTGCAAAACTATTTGCACAAAATCATTTCCTATTTATGCCTAAATTCAATATTTGTACATTTTATTTTATTTATATCTCACACCTTCAACACTGCAGTGCTCTCAAGAGTGGTTTACAGCTTAAATCCCTTGCATATATGCAAAGTGAGTCCTAGTCCCTGATTTAGGATTTAAAAAATAGGTATGTACTGTATTGTATGTAAAGTGCACCTTTTTGGACCAAATTATGTCACAAAAATTAGGGTGTGCATTAGATTTGATGGCGCCAGCTAATACTTTTTTGGTTTCAAGCATTTTTTGAAAACTGAGGTGCGCACTACGTTCACTGGTGCATTAGAATCACATAAATATGGTAGTTAATGAGAGCCCACTAACATAAAACTAATTTGCATGCTACAATGTCCCAGGTTTCGGTATGGGCAGGAACTCATTGACCTAGGGGTGAGCAGAATTTAGGCTTGTGGGATCTACTGGGGTTTTTTTCTTCTAAAATACCCAAATCCCTCAACTAGAGCCAGGTGCAAAACAATGGTAATGGGGAAAACATAGAATGATAAATATTTAAGAAATAGATGCCAGTTAAGGGGAAAGGATTTTTTTTAACTTTGTACAGGAACAACATAGCATAAGAAACAATGGATATGCCGAAATAGCCACAAATCTTTCTTTATTCCATTTATGAATCGCTTGCCATAAAGCATTTAAAAGCAATTTTAAAAAGAAAAACATCTACAATAAAAATATGTATTTTAAAAAGTTCAAGTACAATACAGATAGTCATTTAAAATACTGGCTGGAAAAGGAAGGCCTTCAGCAGGAATAAAAAATATAAGAGAGAACCTCTGTCTGATACGTAACAGACTTTTAAAGGATATTAATGTTGCAAGTATTCATTAGAAGTACTGGAAGCAAATAAAGCAGAATGCCCTGGTTAGCTCAATTTAGGTCTACTAACAGACTACCTGTCACAAGGAATCTTAAACCAAGGGATTTTCTCAGCCAACAAAACTACCTCTTTCCCTTATAAGCACATCATCACTGGAAACAAGGGAGAATTGATGTCTCAACTTTTTGTATGATTTGGCATGATCAGGGTGTACTATTTCTGCTCTAGAGAAGTGTTCTTCCCTGCTTCCAGAGTCTTCTCATCTGATGCATTAAGACCTGTCCCAGGAATTTATATCTCCCTAGAAGGGCAGTGAACCAAAAAAGATTTTTTCCAAGTGCCTTAGATAAGTTTGGTCTTTGATGAACTGACATGTTAGTGGCTTCTTCCTCTGACAGCTTTGCTATAAAAGGAATTTAACTTTGGGCTTTATAGCTATTGATGTATCAGGAAAATTTATATTAACACAGTGAGAACAACAGATCGGTTCATGCAAAAAAAAAAACAAATGTCCCTGACTTCACACAGTGGAATTTTAGGTGTTTGGTGAACAGTATGTTTGCAACTGAACTACTCATCTTTTCAATAATGGCAGGGTGAAATATCAGCCCCTTTAGTTCCATTATAGTGTGTGTGTGTGTGTGTGTGTGTGTGTGTGTGTGTGTGTACATACTCTCTCTCTCTCTCTGGGAACAGCTGCATGCCAAAACTCTTTCAAAATTCAATGCAGTGAAATAATTATGTTTTATAATATTTTATTAACCAAGGATGTTCTATATTCAAGATACAGAAATTCACTATGTGGAATTGAAAGAAACTCCATAGGGATGAACAGGAAATGAAACTTAAATTGGTTTTTTAGAACCAATGCAGTTTTTAAAAGAAAGTTTATAAAGTATCGTCACTCAGAGGAAGAAAATGCAAAGCTTTATCACCATGAAGGGGAATAAAACATTTTAGATAGTCTGTTATGCATTAACAAATCCAAGCCAAATGTTTCCTAAATCAAAACTTTTAACAGTGGTATAGGATGCTTCAAAAATGTGATATGCAATCACTAAAAGAAAAAAAAATCTCATAAAATTAATATACCACTTGGTTGTAAGAAAGAAAGACCTCAAAATTGTTTACAAAAAGAGTAAAACAATGAAATTTATGCCACAAGGGTGAATGAATTATTTTTCTATCAATGCAGTTTTATTATTCAGGTATGGCAGTGTCAGCCTATTTAAAGGACAATATGCATTTGCAAAGCACCCCTCCTCCTCCACTTACTTAAAATGCTTTGCAAAATACTGAATAATGCTATAAGCAGCTGAGTTGGGAAATGGTTGGTGCATGTTGTATAGACAAACTCTTTTATGAGATTATGTAGTCTTTGAGTAGTCTTATACCAACCCCCCCACACACAAGGGAATTTTTTTACACATTTACTAAAGTCAAAAGGAATCAAGACACAAGGGTCTACAAATGGGTCATGTCATACATCTAAACTTTTCACCATTTTAAGACGATAAGCAGCATAAACTAAAAAGTATTTCTACTGTTTCTAACCAATATTAAGCAACATTTACTGCAACAATGAGGAACTGCTTACTTTACCACAGAGGTCAATATTTATGGTTTATATTTTATTTAGGCCACCCCATTCTAAAAGGAAGTACCTGTCAACGTGTGTGTGTGTGTGTGTGTGTGTACACACACACACACACACACACACACACAAAGCAGCACGGCTTGGTTCCCCCCACCCCCAGGCAAAAAATATTTTGCAGTTAGGTTGTCAACCCAAGATCCAGTTTTCAGCCTACTCTTTGTGATATTATACCTCAAAACGGAACAAGCAAGATCACAAGAACATTTACTTAATGTTGGCAAATTCATTTTCAATTGTCATTCGGATTCTCCTCCATTCTCCACCCCTTTCTAATCCTGGTTATTAACATCAGTCCAGGTATTTATCGGTGGTCTGGTTTGCATGACACACTTAAGACAAACATTGGTTTAGTGAGATTGTGAAAACATGTGGGCTCACAACATACCTGCTTCTCTGCTGTTCTGAGTTAAGCCAAAGCTTGCCTTACTGTGTTGTCCAAACTGAAGCTTATAGTAAAGGCAGAGGTGCTGTGTGGATAATTGATCTGGATAATTGATCAATTTCCTGCTTTGGATGGGATTTTTGTCTGGCTGGAATGTTTTTGTTTGGCTGGAATGTGTCCTTTAACTTCTGCCTCTCTGTGGTCTGGATGGAGTGTAAAACCCAACTCTCTGTACCAAGGAAAAACTTGCATTAGTTGCTTAGCCCACTTTAGCCTTTGGCCCTTTCTGGCACGGAGGCCACAGAAGGATGCCCAGATGGGAATGGGGCTTTTGGTGTGAAAACAAAGTTCCCCGCCCCAGCCAAAATCCAGCCTTAGGGTTACCAGTGCATGAGCCACACTGCTTAGGCTATGTTAAGAACCAGTGTAGCCCAAGGTTAAATAAAACTTGCAGTTCAATGGGGGAAAGTATTCATCTATAGGCTGAGATCCAATATTTGTCACTCCATTCCCTGAAGCTTCTACTCCTATTCCCAGAGATATGTTAAGTCCCACAGATATTTGTTGGCATCCGTCTGTCCCAGGAGACACTGGAGGACTGCTCCTTTGAACTGTTGGAAGGTTGCTGTAGACAAAGATATGGGAGACCTGTTTTGTTGCAGCTGGGGCAAATGAAGGCACCCGGTTGTGCTGCTGCAGATGAATCATGGTGTTTCTTCTCTCTGTGCTCCCCCCAGCAGTCGTTCCTTCTCTGGTCACTGCTATTGATACGCAACCTGACTATGTCTCCAGGCACTGTGGTTGTCTGCACACGGCAGGATTGATGTTGCCAGTCTTCACGTCACATTTGCAGACATCTTCGTAACGCAGTAGGTCTGCCAATGAACCTGGTGTCCTAAGCCCCATAGAGCACATCCTTGGGGATCCTGCCATCTTCCATTCTGTGGACATGACCAAGCCAGCATAGGTGTCACTGAGAAAGGAGTGCAAACATGCTTGGAATGTGGGAGAGCACATATTTGTTTGAAACTCTGTACTGCCACGTGACACCCAAAATCTTCAGTCCATATGAAAGGCATGAGGCGTCGCTCCTGATGGTTTTAAGTTGCCCATGACTAACAAATTGCACTACCTCTTTCGTTTGTTTTGTTAAGCATATTGTATTACTGGAAATACTACAGTATGGATGGTTATAGAATTAGAGGTGATGGGAAAGGGCAATCTATTTACTACCAGAAAGCAGTAGCATCTAGCACAGAGAAAGCTGGCAGCTACAACACAGGCTCTCAACTATGTTCCTCAATTCACCAGCTGTGCCCAGAGATGTCAGCTTGCTTCAGCCTCAAAACTAATCATTCACTAGTCCAAAGCCTTGCATAGCTTTTGTGCTTTATTAACTTGGCACCCGTATGATTCAGTATAGCGAATTAGATAAAAGTAACAGAAAAAGGTATAAGCAGAAAGGGAATGAAAGTCCTAAATTGATTTATAATTTTATCAAGTATCTTTTTTTTTTTTCATAATAATTTTTATTCAATTTTCCATATCTTTTTTTTCCATAACAAAGAAAACAAAACAATAAAGAACATGCAGCATGTATAATTTCCAACTCTTAATTTCATAGTCCTTACTCTCCCGACTTCCTCGTACCTCCCCTTTCTGCATTCTCATGTCGAATTAATTAATTAACAAATCCCTCCCTTACTTTCAAATTAATTATAAAAACATTCAATTTCTTCCACTTAACCATTATCGCTATTAACCCCTATTTTTCTTATTCAACATCTATCTAGCATTCACTAATTTTGGAATATTTCTTTAAATAGTCTTTAAATTTTTTCCAATCTTCTTCCGCCGTTGCTCTTCCCTGGTCTCGGATTCTGCTCGTCATCTCTGCCAGGCCCATGTAGTCGATCACTTTCATCTGCCACTCTTCCACGGTGGGTAGGTCTTGTGTCTTCCAGTACTTTGCTATAAGAATTCTTGCTGCTGTTGTAGCATACATAAAAAAAGTTCTATCCTTCTTTACAACCGATTGGCCGACTATGCTCAGGAGAAAGGCCTCTGGTTTCTTAGGAAAGGTGTACCTAAGTACCTTTTTCAGTTCATTATAGATCAGTTCCCAGAAAGCCTTAATCCTTGGGCACGTCCACCAAAGGTGAAAGAATGTTCCTTCTCTTTCTTTACACTTCCAACATTTGTTCTCGGGCGAATGGTAGATTTTCGCAAGCTTGACTGGGGTCATGTACCACCTATAAATCATTTTCATAATATTTTCTCTCAAGGCACTACATGCCGTGAATTTCATCCCGGTGGTCCATAACTTTTCCCAGTCAGCAAACATTATGTCATGACCAATATCCTGCGCCCATTTAATCATTGCAGATAATTTTATCAAGTATCACACCTTTGACAACAAACGAATTCTACTCTTCATATTTTCAGAGTAAGAGTGGGATATAATTTATTATTAGAGCTGCATTATACTACAGGACCAGTAGTATAACAATTATAGTATTCTCAGGTTTTGATTTCTGAGCATCATTAACTATCCTTTGCAAGCTTTGAGGGAAAGCCTTTCTGGGCTTTGTGAATTTTTATCTCAACCCATAATCTTAAAATTGGCTTCAGAAGTTATGACGACATGTTTTTCTTTAAATCAAAAGTAGAACTTTTGCAGTCATAACCCGAATGGGAAAACTACACAAATTTCTACACACAAAGAGAATTTTAAAAGTATTAGCTTAGAATTTGCATGCAGTCTGGGGACAGTACCCATAGCTTACAGCACAGTCTGGCATGAATAAAGTGCCTATTTTTATTTTTTTCCCTTCTCTCCTCCCTATAAATTCTAATTGTTGTTGATACGAAGTACCTTTTGCTTATGGTCGCCATTTAACGTTAATAAACATTTCATATCTGTAGTATTTGTAATAATTGTTAACTTTGTGAATATATTCAGAAACGTTTACCCGGGTGTTTATTGTTTTATTTTTAACTTTAGGTAATTGTTGCTCTAATGTAAAGTGAATATGTATCTCATTGCAACAATGTTAAACAGATGAAAATGAATAAAAACTATGTTACAAAAACATGAATGAGTTTAGGGTTTTCTCATGTTCTCTAGTTTTCCAAATCTCTGTAATACTGGTGGGAAAGTATCTTATCATTAGTTTCACCCCAATCTTAAACACTACAGGAACCCCTGTTGTGAACAAATATTCGTATTTTGCTTTTAGATAGTTACTGAAACTTTCCCTTAGGGGAGGCTCAGCCATTTTATACTACTAGCAAGTGGAATCTGTATGATTTAATACGTGGTTTTAGATTGTTATGTATAAATTTTTTTTTATTGCATATGGATTTTTGTTTTTACATGTCTTTCCTACAGACACACTTGTTGGGAAGCAGTTTATAAACCCTGAAAGCAAATAATGTACTAAGCTCTCTTCCTGTTACAACAATGAAAAGGGCTAGCTACTTTCAAAAATCCAGACTCTTATTTGTGGAAAACCTGGAAAAAAAATAAACTATCATGCCTGCTACCAATTTCTGAAAATCCTAAAGAGATTTAATGAAGGATTTATAAACAGCTTCCCAAGAAGTGCTTCCAAGTGCTTTGCACAACAGAAATGTAAAAAACCAAAATATAATTAAAATATATACAGAATAACATCCAGACACTTACTCCAGACTCCATTCTTGATAGACCTGCTCTTTCTATATAATGAAGGTACAGTATACAAAAAAACAACAACAACACCTCAATAGTTTCAATGTTCACACACCTACTCATTCAATCATCTGTCTGACAACATACATTATACTGTAGTTAAAATATCTAAAATCCAATAATAAGCACAAGGCTGAACAGATATGCAATAACAAAGCCATTACTTTTTACAAGCCATCTTTATGTTTTCATAAAACATGTCGCCATCCTCTGGAAATACAAAGTTCATGTGATTTGCATTGCGTTAAAAATATTTTATGTGATTTTCCTTTTCATGAAAGGGAGAACATAAAACTTACTAAATATATAGAAAGCACACACCAACCAAGTATTGAGCATATTCAGGAATACAAATATGCAGGAGTATAAATACTTAAGATAAAAATACCCCAAGGTTGCTGGCCATACTGGGTGTGCAGTTATTACGATTTTCCCTTTTGGACTACGTGCAGATTGAAAGCTGAAGTTCCACACACAGCCAGGCATGATTGAAGCTTAATGTTGGCTGCTTTCGTGTTGCGTCGAGTCCAAATTATGCTTAGGCACCTACTTGGGAAGTGTTAAGGTTTAATTCCATGTTTCACTGTCCCTTGGATGCAAAGGCAACTGCATTAGCACAGTAGAAAGTGTGCATCAATATAGCTGACAGCCACCCTAAACCCACAATTCCTTCTAGTTTGCTGTCTGATGTGTTAGAATACATTTGCAAAAAGGCTTGTGGATAAGCTGACATCTTTCATGCTGACACAAATTATACCTCAACAGTTAGATGCTAATAAACAGGACAACTGCCCCAGCTTTCCGCATGGTTTTACTTTCTATCTTAATTTTTAAGAATGACCACAATCAACTTTCACAAAAACGAATAATCCTTTCAAAATTACTTACAGGGGAAGATGGGGGCGGGTACAGAGAGAACACACACTCAGACACTGTATCAGAATAATAGTTTTCACTAACAACTTTATTTCAAGTAATACATAAGTCATGAAACTACAACAATTTGGGACTTGTCCTACAAATTTCAGTGCTTGTACTTCAGAAGTCTGAAAAAGCGAATTGCATACAAACTGCATTCATTGCCAAATCCAAAACCTATCACGGTGCCTCATTAATGTCCTGTATTATTGCTCCAATTGCTGAGTTATACACTAACACCAAATGGGCCTAAGCATTCTTAATAATGAGCAAAAACTAGGAAGGTCCACAAGTACATTTATCCCATTGCCTTTAAACAAATGAATTACCACAAATGAATTACCCTTTGTGCGACAACGACTTGTACATGCCAAGAAAAATGAATTATTTCGTAAGAGGAACAATATCAAGATTGCCTCTATCAACAGTGAGGAGGCTCAAACCCAAGGAGATGATATTCAAAATTTTGTTACTGACGTTTTTAAAAATAATCCCTTTTTTAAAACTATTATCAGTTCAATGTTATGAGGGCGTGCCAATCAGGAATACTGTTAAATATTTATTTGCTTAAATGTATGGTAATACATTTAAATTATTAAATCATTCTAGGTACCATCTTTTGATTGAAAACAAATGTATTTCATGAAGACTGCGATTTTATATTTAAGCTAAAACAATTGCCATTTTAAAATCAACAACATACGAAACTGCTGTGAATGAACTACCTTACAGATGGCGCTAATATTTTTATTTAACTGCTTGCTGCCTTTCAGAGAGAGGTTTAGCAGAAGTACTATTACCATCTGAAGACTTTTACTTAGGTTATTCTGCTACCTCCTCCCATCTAGCAACTGGGATGACATTATTTTTTCTTCTACATAAATCAGTATCTGACATCTATTTTTTAAATGTCAAATCAATGCAGACCATATTAACCTTAATCCCTACATACCAGCTTCCCCTCTCTCAAACACTGATTGTGCTGTTGTTGCACAGCTCCTCTACAGATAATCAGCATCCAGATGGTAAATTAGTACAATAATGAACTGGCTGTGTTGACACTATTGGTATGCAGGGGCACAGTGCCATCCCAGGCCATGACCTCTCTCCCTTTTCCTGCTTCCTGGTTTGTCAAAGCAACAACACACACAGCCTAAAGAAAATCTGACAGTTTACCACGGGAAACTTTTTCGGACCTTATCATGTTTATAATAGCAGTGTCCTTCAGACTGGTGTTTTGGTTATTCAGTAGGGTCTAGAAGTTAAGTGCTTAGAGCAAAGTCTGTCCCAAGTCACTTCTTACCTAAACATATAGATCTGCTATGTCAGTTCCTATTACTACAATCTCCATGCAATTTTATAAACAAGCAGACACTGTCAAGGTCCCAAAGCCTAAGAGCTATGTTTTGAAGGCTCATCGTGCTATCCTTCATTCTACCCATTTATTACTTTCATGTGAGATGACAAGTTAATAAATATGCAGAAATTCTTCTGACTGGTGTGCTACCACACAATTATGCCTTTTGCCCATTTATACCACAAGTAGAGAGTACTGAGAAAATGCTATATGAATATACCCCATGTTTATCAACTGTGCAACACAGCATTTTTAAATCGTTCAGTGAGAGTTAATCTACTTAAGCAGTGTGGCAGAATTATAGAATCTGGACTGTATTACTTCAGAAACAGTGCAGAAGGGTAACCTTTTTGAATAGCAGTGTGTGCTCCCCACCCCCTCAAAAAAAAAAAAAAAAAACAATGGTTCTACCATGTTACATATTTAAAGGAGGCTTGCTTTCATATTGCATGTTTAGGTATTATTATTATCATCATCATCATCATCATCATCATTATTTGTCTCCTCTTTTCAAAAGCCACATGTTAAATTCCTAATCATCCATCTGTCTGGTGTAACACAGTAGATAAACAAGTTTTACAGGAAATAGTAACAATCCCCATGAAGGTATCATAGACACAGCAACAAACAAAAAGGAGTCATTTTGAAATACAGGACATTATGACATTATGTAGGCAATTGAGCAACATCCAAAACATTGGCAAGGGAGAAAAAAATTAAACATCAAGTAAGAAGGAATTAAGTCACAGTGTTGCGTTGAAAACTATACCTTCATCTTGTAGCACCTTTAAAAAAAGTAAAGTCAGGCACCAGAATATTCCATAATTGAAACTTAACTTACAATCAGATGTAAAGTTTATTGAAAAGGCACAGATGAAAAAAAAAAAGGATATTCAATCCAATGGCATCAGATAATCTAAAACATCTCAGTATATGAATACTATTTACACACTTACAATCTATTCACTACCAAAATTCATCAGGGCGTATGTACTTCACATAAGAGTCCTGATGTGAAGTTATGCAATACTCACTATAATACATGAAAATATCAGATCTACCCAAGTTAAGAAAATCATAGATATTTACAGCATTGGTTTTTTATCTGATGTTTTCATAGCTACACACACAGGTAATCCAAATTTCTTCAAGTTGGAAGAGCAGATAATGCAGACATTGTATTTACTAACATCAGATCAAATAATACACAGTAATATAGCTTACTGCAATGGCAGTTTAAATATCTGCTGATATTTAAATCCGTGGAATTATGACAGGGAACATTTCTATACAAATTCAGTATCAATGGCTTCCTAGTAATTCATCTGGTTATTTAAATAAACAGATAAAAGGCTATAAATTAAGTAGAGGTTTCACTTTTATGGCCTCCTAGGCTTTTCTTTTCTGTTTTCTAATTAAAATAGTATAGGAACACAGATGAGAGGAACAACCAAAAAATATTATCAGAAGGTATTGGAAAGAGCCATTGAAGGTATCAATACTGCAGGAAAGCTAGGGGACAAAATCCTTAAGTCCTTCACTATCGTTACACAACATAAAGAGCAATATTAAATATCCCAAGAACACACAAGTGATAGTGGGTTTTTTAAAAAACAAACAAACAAACCCGCAATTCAGACTTCTGCACACACAAATCCGCAGAAATTCAGAGTGTCTGACATGCAGCAAGTATTGGTTACAGAATGCCAAGTGTTAATTTAGAAATAAGACTTCAGTTTTAAAGTTTCTTTTTTAAAAAATCAGGTGCTTATTGTGCAAACACACACAGTGTTATGTATCCAAAAATAAAGAGGTTTATGCTCATGGGGCAAGCAGTACAAGATATATTTAGTGGCTGCATGGTCATAGTAAATTACTATCTTCCTACAAGAGAAAGAGACCAATGGTAGTGCCTTCTGAACAACTGAAATAAAAAATCAACCAAGCTGGTTGTGTCTAGCTGGAACTGACAATTCATTCAGTTTAAAGTTGTTGATAAAAATATTCCGGGGTCTATATTACAAGAATTTACGTCCATCTTTTACACAAGACATTTCCATCACTGTAACAGATGTTGAATATATTTCATTCACTCTAAAAATGTAAGAACAAACAATTCATGTCATACAGTTCAGTATCTCCTAATATTATCAAAAATTCAGAGCAAAGGGTTCATTTAACAACCCATACAGAATTTAAATATTGCTAGTGTTTCATGTTTACTCAGAGATGACAAAACTTTCTTCAAAAGTTTCAGTTTTTAGTGTATATGGTCAAAATTGGTACAAAGGTGGTAAACAAAGCGCACTTGTCAATGCTCGAGATCAATTCTGTGCATATTTAAAAGTGTAGAACTGGAACAAGTTAATGCACTGAACTGCAGAAAGTATAAATTAATGCTGTACTATACTATGGAACCATCTTTGCTTTGTGCTGGAATCATCACAGGAATTGCTCCCATTCTACTTAGATTAGGTGCAGCTACCTTTGGTGGTTGAAAATTTGGATTCTGAGGAGTACGCTCAAACTCTTCACTTGGTACTTTGTTGTATTGAGTCTTGGCATATCCATCCATATTGGAAGGAGACATTGAACCCAAAGAAGAGCGATTACTCCCTATATAGCTTCGGGCTGTTGAACCACGACTCTTCGGAGGAGGAACGTCCTCTCTGAAAAATTAAGCAGATTTTTAAAATTACTTAAGAGTCTTGTAGAAAGGAAAACCCAAACACTTAGAAACATCCCTATCCATATTGACTTGGTACCATTTATTTCAATGAAACATTGCCTCAAGGCCCCGCTCTGCCTATCCTGGCACCTGAGGTCTGTAGGGAAAGTGGTCTTTAAGGTATTTGGGGCTTTAAGCACCATCCTGAGCACCTGAATTGGACCCAGCAATGAACTGCCAACTAGTACAGCTGTTTCAAAACAGGGGTTATATGGGATATAAACAGAAGCCTAGCCAAAAGTCTGGCTGCTGCATTTTGGACCAATCAGTTTCCAAGTTGCCATACAATCTGGAAGTTACCAGAGCATGGAGTACAGGGACCAGAGTTGGCAAACCAGCCAGAGGTGAAAAAAGGAACTCCTAGCCACCAAATCCACTTGAGCCTGCAATGATCCAACAGCACTTCCAAGCTGTGAACCTGCCCCTTCTAGGGGAGGGCAACTCTGTCCAGGCAGGCCATCTCCCCACCTCCTGCACATGAGAACTTGGAACACACAACACCCGTCTTTTCAGGATTCAGCTTCAGTTTATTGGCCCACATCCAGCATATCCCCTCATCCAAGCACCAATCTAACACCACAACTAGACCAAAGAGACAGAGCTGGGAGTCAACTGCATATTGATGACAATTCTAATATCCTGATGACAACTCCCAGAGGTTTTGCAAAAGATGCTAAATAGCATGGGGTGGGGGCCCAAGATTGAACCCCGCAGGATCCAACAGGACAACTCCCATGGCACTGAATAGTAGCCTCTCATGATTACTTTCTGAAAATGGCCCTGGAGATAAGAGTGGAACCACTGAAACAGTGTGCCAACCTTCTGAGACACTTCAGAAGGATACTGTGGTCAACAGTACTGAAAGCTACCAGAAAATTGAAGAAAACAAGCAGAGTTCCACTCTCCCCAGCTCTCTCCCAATAAATGTAATCAACCAGGGAGACCAAGGCAGTTTCAGTGCCATGACCAAGCCTGAACTCAAGACTGGAATGGATTTAAATAATCAACTTCTTACAAGCATGCCTGAATCTGGACCACCACCACCTTCTTGAGCACCTTGCCCAGGAAGGGGGAATTTGCCACTGGGTGATAATTGTCCAGGGTATCTTCTTAAGGAGAGGGAGCACCACTGCTGATTAATCACCCTCTGGACCCACCCAGTCAACCCCTACAGCTTGTCCACATCATCCTCAAGCTGCAACTACCTAAACTGATCCATTATAGATGGAGCTGCAGACCCCTCAATCGGATTTGCTCTTATTGTGGCATCCAATGCCACTGAAATCTAAGTGATTTTGTCCCTAAAGTGCCTTGCAGAGTTGTTACAGCAGGCCTTCAATGGTGTCAAAGCAAGGCTCTCTTGGTCAGGTGACTCTGCAATGGTGTGTTGGATGGATACTTGTGAATGCAATGATGGCCAAGAAACGTTCTTTGTCGCCACCACTAAATAGCTGAAGCATGAAATACTATACCAGGTGCTTGATCCAAGGAATGACTACACATTTATGAAACTGCCTCTTAGGGGCCAACTTTGGCACATACACTACATAGTCTTCCCTGCATTTAAAGGATGTTTGTATAGATTAAGCAAGGTGGTGATTTTTTAGTGAAATAGCTCAAACTGGTAGCTTATGTACTACTTTCCCCAGGGCAAGTTGTTAGGATATTTTAGTCTTATAAACCCTATACATACTATTGTATATATTTAATATTCTTTAAATATATTTAATATTCTTTAAATTGCTTGTATAAGTTATAAGTAACTTTGAGCTTTCAAACTGAGGACAGGGCAAGGGAAAAGTATGAAGTCAAAGAAGTACATGAGTAGATGTCAACGTTTCTGGTATTTCATGCAAGTTGGTTAAACTATATGCCTTTGTCAAAACATTTTGTAAAATTGACAATTAAATTTTTGAGCTCATGCCTAGTTTCTCATGCCAGAGTGACACACCTTATATCATGATGCACTTCTTTTTCGTATTTCTTCTCTCTTTGTTTCTTGCAGCAACAGAAGATGATAAAAGCTAATAAACAGAGTCCTAAAAGAGTCCCTATTACAGCTCCAGCAATGGTTCCAGCTCTATTCACCGCTAAAACAAATAGAACAATAATGTATGAGATGGCAGGAATTAATTCTTCAGTTTAATGATAAAGCCTTACCAAATTATTATTTCTATGTTTTTGCTTTCAAAACATAATACTTACGAGGGGTGACATTCAGCACAAGAGAACACTCATCTGCACCAACTCTGTTGGAAGCTACACATTTGTATGTGCCAGAGGAAGCCCGAGAAGCATTTTTAATCAAAAGATCACCTGTATCTGAATCTGTAAATATATATATACATATAAACTTCATTAGAATTTGTTAAAAGTAGCATTGGTAGGAATAATCAATAAAGCATGGATTTATGTTCTTACGTGTTTAACTTTTGACTGTGTATATTACTTACACAAAATAATTCAACACAGCTAAGGTGCAGAAGAAGTTTGGTTTCCAAACATATTCAGAGACACTCACTCTGCCAACTCACTCACCCCATTCCTATTAGGGGCTGCTGCTATAATCACCCTCCAAATCAAGATGAAGTAGCTTTGAGGTACCAAACTGATTAGCAACCAAATCTGCTACTGCTATTTAGATGTTTACTAGCTATAACTTAAACTGACTTTTCATAAGGTGTCTGGAAAAACTCCTGCCTCTACATATTTACTCACCCATTTAATCTAGGTTGATCTAGAGATTTGGGTTTTTCTACCTTGCCTGGATAAGCTTCATAGTATTACAAGAGGATACCATTTTCTTCCAAGCTTTTTTATAATTCACATTATTAGTATTATCCAAAGAAAATTTCTATTAAAATTAATTAACTGACTGCTGAGAACAGCCTGCTTTTATAGTTTTATAAATAGAAAAAATAAACTAACAAAATGTTTAATGAACTGGGACACTGTTTCCCAACCTTAGGGCCAGGAGCCCCCAAGGGATCCATGGGTAACGCTCCTCCAAGTCTGCAGTTGGATAATTTCCTATGCTGCTGTACCTCTTTGCAGCAGCATTCCCAGGAGTGCCATGTTATCCCTGAGGAGACTGTGACCGCTGGAAATTGTGGGAACATGGTTCAACAGCATTGGTCTATGCCTTCTCTACTTTCCTTTGTTGCTGTGAGGTGTACTTGGGAAAACCTGGTGGCAAGTTGCAAGAACATAGCAGAGGCATGTTGCATTTGGCGTTTTCGGGCCTTTTATGATGCACAACACTTAGGGCTTATTGTAGAAGGTGAAATACACAGTTGTAGAGGACTGTAGACCCTCAATTTAATTTTAGTGATCTCCATGCTGTGGACTTTCTGCCTACTAATTATTGGCTGCATTTGAGTTCCTCAGTTACGGAAGCAGTGGAGATTACTTTTGGTGCTTTATTAAAGAATAAAATTTGTGGATTTGGGGGAGTTTTCTGTCTTAGAGATCATTTGGGCATCAGACCTTTTAGGGTTGCCTGTTGTTCTGAGCAGCATTTACTGCTCATGCCTGCCACCTTATTAAAAAAACAAAACAAACAAAACTATAAATGAAATAGAATCAAATTAACTGCATATATAAGTAGATTTATTTACAGTGATTAGGAAACTTACCGAAGAATACAAGAGAGTCATGATTCTATAAATTGCCATATATATCATTGGTGGCAATTAAAGTTTTCTTTATAATTCTTTTGGGTATTACTCAGAAATAAATATTTGGTTCAATTTGATTGATTAGTTATGTTGTTGGTCACTGGGTGTGCTGGGAAATAAATAATTTTATCTTGTGTCTTTCATACCTTTTTGAATGTATTCATTGGGTTCATCAAGGGGCATATTGGAGAAATAAATGAATTTATAGATAAACAGATATGCAATACCTTTTGGAATTAATTGCTTAGGTTTTGATTTGTGGGTACACCGAGGAAATAAATAAACGAATCCTTGCTGCTTTCTTTGATTTTGGCACATTTGCATTTTCTTTTAAAAATGCTACTGTGTTCATACTTTTTTTGCTCATTATTCATTATACAACTTAAAATTGCATAACCATTAATTTTTTGAGGTTAAAAAAGCATCCTCATAAAGGTTGGAAATCACTGCAGTAAAATGCATGATAGAAATCATTTTTGTGCCCTTCCACCATTCAGATTCTGTTCTTGGACTGAGTACATAAAGTTCGCAAACCGGGACACCACGTTTTGCAGAGTTCGTAAACTGAATCATTCATAAACAGGACTGTTCTTAAACCAAAGTACCACTGTATAACTCTTCTTTTCAGCAAGTTCCAGAGCTCACCAGGGGGCTTTTTTTTTTTTTTTTTACTACCTTCATGGCCCAAGGAAACATCTCTGGAAAATTCTTTTAAGAAACTCAGTAGAGCAGACTCAATTTTTAAAAAATCAACTCTTTAAAATTCAAAGCTCTGCTTGTAATTAGTTTAGCATTTGAAGTTAGAAGGGAACAGACACTCGTGTTCAAATATGAAAAAGACAGTAATAATATAGAAGCATACTCAGTGATGATCTGTCCGGAAGTCCTTCTTTACCCATCTTCCCCCAGTGGTAGCTTATAAGGGGAGTGCCTCCTTGGGATTTACATTTCAGAGTAACATCAGTTCCAATCTCCTGCGATCCTTCGACATAGCATTTGGTCTTTTGAGGTTTTTCTATTAAAAGAATATTATTGTACTATGAATGTAAACTTAGAACTATGTACTCATTAAATGGTATATGTAGCCGCAACATAAACTATACATACATCACAGACATTTTATACACATATTTTATTTTCTTTCAAATATCAGTAGTTTGCCAACAAATTGTTACTACAATTTCAAAAAGATTAAGCTACTTCTTCCATGAGACCAACTACAGAGCCATTTCTTAGCATATCACACCACATATTTGTCCCACCCACCAGTTTGTACTATGTCTTGCTTCAAAATGTAACAAACTTATGGTCATGGTGCCCTTTAATCTGAAATATGGCATGCAAAATGCTTTATTTCCTGGCCCAGCTAATGCAAGATAATAAGGGAGCTGATTTAAATACTGTCCATCTAACAACTCTTTACCGTGCTTAGACTGTGGCCTTTTAAACTGTGTGGGAGGGGTGGTGGTATTGTTCTGTTTGTGTTTTAATACTATAAACTGCCCTATGATCCTCAGATGAAGGATGATATATAAATTATATGAATTAAAATAAATACTAGCCAATCTTCAACTATTCATCCAATACTTACAGCCACTTTATAAAATCAGATAAAAAGTAATATTAATTGTATGCATGCCCACCTAGGAGTTCGAAAGCACATCAAAGTGCAAATAGATAAATAGGTACCGCTCCGGCGGGAAAGTAAACAGTGTTTCCGTGTGCTGCTCTGGTTCACCAGAAGCAGCTTAGTCATGCTGGCCACATGACCCGGAAGCTGTACGCCAGCTCCCTCAGCCAATAAAGCGAGATGATCGTCGCAACTCCAGAGTCGGCCACGACTGGACCTAATGGTCAGGGGTCCCTTTACCTTTAATAACTCACTAAAGCAGGGCAACCTGCAGCTCAGAATTTTGGAAGCCCTCTGCAAGCAAAGAGTTATCTATTCCCCCTATTCCGCAGACTGCTGAAAAGGGATGAGAGCGGGGCGGACGGGGGACACACCTACTTTTGGCCCCATTTCCACATGCTGCTGATGCAGCCTTGCCCCCTGCCAACATGCAGCAAACACGTATCTCCAAGCAAATACAGCTCTCAACAGAAAAGAGTGTCACGAGCCTGCACTATGTACAGTTTATGCAATTGCAAAACTAGAAATATCTTACCAAGTACAATCAGCTGAACTCTGTGGGTCTGCATATCAGGAGCCTTCTTCACTTTACACTGGTACGTGCCACTATCAGCCGGCTGTAAGTTCAGGATATCAATACTCGCATCTCCATCAGCTGGGTTCTGATTAACAAACTGTACCCGCCCAGCCATATGATACTTGTCATAAACCGTGTCCTGACTGTACATAATTACCTGAAAGGAAAAAGAGACAGATGACTCTATCCTGTGTATGAGTTATCACAGAGTTGGAAGGGACCACTAGAGTCATCTAGTCCAACCCCCTATGATGCAGGAGTGTTTCGCCTAACATGGGGCTCAAACCTATAACCCTGAGATTAAGAGTCTCATGCTCCACAGTTATGTATGTTCTATCCAATATGATTTCTATTTTTCCCAGTAGTAAATAAATATGTCCTGGAACTATTTCTGGAAGGACATTAGGTTAAACATTTGAATTCTTAGTCTCACCTTTGGGCTCA
Source organism: Podarcis erhardii (assembly GCF_964252035.2). Classification (NCBI taxonomy): domain Eukaryota; kingdom Metazoa; phylum Chordata; class Lepidosauria; order Squamata; family Lacertidae; genus Podarcis; species Podarcis erhardii. The sequence goes on along the minus strand of NC_138508.1, from coordinate 49,310,173 downwards.
CCTACGTTCAAAATGGAAGGGAAACATATGGAAGACCTAGGAGTTTAATAAAGGTTTTCACTTACTGGTTGCTCCTTTTTTGGCTCCAAGACAACCCATTCAATGTCAAGTAGTCCTTCATCTCCTGCTGCAAGAGTATACTGGCAGAGCAAAGTAATCTTCTCTCCTAGAGCCTTTGTTACCATCGTCTGTTCAGTTGATGTTATTGTTACGCCCTCAGTGAGATCTAGAAGCAAACCAAAATTTTAACGCCTTAGAAGTTAAAAAAGTATGAAAACACATTGTATGCACAACTTTGAAAATAGGAATACTGTAGCTTCTCTTTTAGACATCTCAATAAACCACGTGACTTGGAACCAACTATTGCAAACCTCTTGCATTTCTATGTATTGCAAGGTACAAAGGAAACACTGATTACATTAGCTGTTTGCCCTTAGTGACGAAAACATTACTCATATCTTTTGAAGAATTTTTTATGTTAAATAGATGTTGCATGTCTTTTTCACTACTCTGCTATACTTAAAGGCCAGTGCAATGCTATGCAGGCTAAAGCAAGTAGGACTGAATTCTACAACCACGGTACCTGCGTAACGATGATGTAACAATATACTATCTACCTCCTTTTATCACAGCAAAAGTAGTTTCCATTTTACAATAATGGTTTACAGTCTAAGAGACACGCTATAAAATTAAGGGACGAGGAAGGCAAAGTTGAGCACTTTCATTGCAATAACTTCATGGAGTCATTCTGAGCAGCCATAAATCTCTCTCTGTTAAGTTGTGGGTGAACATATCAGACGACACAGCGATTCTTCAAATAGCTCTTGTTTATTCACAGGCCAGAAAAGAACTGAACTGAAGGGTTCAGCCAGCCTGCTTATATAGAGCTCCACTAGAACGCAACAGTAACCATTTTCTGTAACTACCAAATCACTGAATGTCACTTTCAATCTCTTATTTGCATATGTGGACCTGAGTGAAAACTATCTACAGTATCCCCCTGCTGGCCCAGGGTGAGAACTTCAGTACATAACACTCTCTCTGTGTTATTACTGAACTACCCCCTCTCCCACGAAAATGGGGGGGGGGCGGGCGCGTAAGTTGGTAATGTCAAACGTTGAGACTCCCATGTGTCCAAATTCAGACAATAATCTAGTATTGACATATTGGCCCAATTCACATGGTAAACCAGTTATGTGGCCATGCTTTATGCACTGCTATTTGCACTTCAATTCCTCCCCTGCTGGAAATGAAACAAGCCACAGTCTGGCTTGTCATCATGTGCGAACACGGACTTACCATTAGTTTCTCCCCCCAAAACAAACCTAGCTTAGAAAAAAAACCACAAGCTCATGTTTTCATTCATGAAAAGGCGAGATTCTGGCTTGTTTCTTTTACAGCACAGCAGGAGCAGGGGAGGAGTGAAGTGTGGACTTTTGGACAGTGGTACATGCAGCTTCTTCACATTAAACCATCGTTTCTTTTAACTATGGCTTGATGTAACACGAGAAACAGGCCACTGTTTGATAAACAATTCACTAGAATCAGGAAACGTTTACTTCATTCCTCCTATTTTTCACAAAAGTTATATAATTTTAAGTGTAGGACTATCAACATATGACTGCTATTTCTCAGTGAATTCATATGACATTTCTCACATCGTTCTTCAAAAGAGAACACAGTAAATCTACAGCCATATCATGAAGTTCAATTTTCAGACAAAGACAGCTTAATTTTAAACAACTGTGTAGTTTAGCATTTTCATAAAATCCCAAATGAGTTTTCAGATCTAATGCTTTTGGCAGCCTTTTCTGCTTCATCTCCTCCTGGAACATCAGCATAATCCTCAGTTGCATGCTATACTCAGAAGGACAATAAATTTCTGACACACACGTTTAGGCAAGCAAATGATTACAACATCTGCATAATGGCCAAAGAACTTTTTCAGAGATAGTTAAGTAAAGACCAAGAGAAATGTTTGTACAAATTTGGGGATTCTAAATAAGAATATACGTTCTCAACTCTAAAAAAAAAGTGAAAAGTAGTTTTCAAAATTATTCCATATAAATGGTGAGGTGTGTTCTGCAATGCTTAAAAAAGAAACAAACTTGTTCCTATACTGTTTTTTGCTACCAATTAGATTTTTATGACAGATTTATACTGTTTTTACATTAGCATCCAAGTAACAAAGGATAAGTCACGCAAGATTTTTGTTTGTCCAATACTGTTTTCTACAAAGGTATGACAAGATAGGAAATAAAACATAAACACAGATATATTGCCAGAAATATCTGGGATAAAAGCCCTTTTAGATATATGTATATAGAAATCTTATTCCCCTCCCCTCAAATTTATCCAACATTCCAACATGAAATTCTTCCATAATGTTTTGATGGTACCGTGGTGCTCTTCTCATTCTCTCGGACAGCTCACATGAGCTTTCACATGTATGAAAGTGTGGGTTTTCTGTAGACAGAATGTGTTACTTGGACATGAAATGTAATCTTGAAGTTCTAAAGCTCCCTCCTGCAATGTTAGAGCTGAACAGGATGCACATCTTAGAAAGATGCAAGCCCAAACACCAAATCCATTTTCTTGGTTTTGTGCCAGAGCTGTGGTTCAACTTGTGCTTATAATGCAACGATCAATACGCCCGGTGCTGCAGAAGCACTAGAGTCACAATGAAGAATTCACCAGGCTCTGTTTTCAGTCTACATGATTTACAGAAGTGTCATATGAACACCAGTGTAGGGCAATTTTCAAGGTAAGTGATGCATTGACTTTCCCTATAGACTTCATCTTCCTAGTGTTGCAGCAATAGAACTGCTGGCACAATTCCAAAGCTAAGCAGGGTCCTGTATGTTTTCAACTTGGATGGAGAACCACATGTTAAGATTCCTGCACTGCAGGGGGTTGGACTATGTGACTCTTGGGGTCCCTTCTAACTCTAATAGCTATATAGGAAACAGCCTTTACCAACCTAGTGCCCTCCAGAAGTTTTGAACTACAACTCTCACTACCCCAGTCAGAGCAGTTATGTTGGCTAGGGCTGATGGGATTGTAGTCCAAAACAACTGGAGGGCACCACACTGGGCTAGATATACGAGCAGACCAGGTAGACATGAAAAAGCATACCAGCACAAGAGCTTTCACACTAGCTTCCTTCATGTAAAATTAGGGTACTACTTAATTACTAAAAAGCAAAATATTCAGAGAACCACATTCTAATACAGGCAACAGCCAATCTGTGTGGAGGTTGCATTCCAGGCCAATGCGTGCAACAACGGAGCACACATAAGACCACCCCACCTCCTTTTCCAGTTCGCCGTGATGTACACATGCACAGACGTGCATCAGACAGTTGTTGCCTGTAATTAACTCAAGCTCATAGTCTACACTACAAATGTCTATTTCTTAAGCTAGCATGGACAGAACCAAACTGTGTTGTTTTCAGCATCTTCATAGATCTTCAAAGTCAAGATAGCAATAAATAAATCAAACACATAATTAAAACTGAAATTTTGGGAGGAATCCAACATTGGAAGAGAAGAATTACTTATGCAAGAAGACTTCACCTTCTGCAACCCAATGGGGATCTCCAAAATCTGCTTCGGAGAGCCCACACTTACCCCAGCAACCTTCCAATGCAGACACTGAAAACCTGCTACTGGGCAAAGGCAAGGAAAGTCAAATCCTACTACATGAGCTGTTGTCTATTTTACTTGGAAAACATACATTGTTTGATAGGAGATTGTTACCAGGGACTATACATTGTTTGACACAGTCCTTACCAGTACAGTCCTCACAGTAAATTATGTCATAGCAAATACTTTTTAACAAGTTACTTCACAGAACAGCTTTAATGTTTTCTGCAGTTGAACAGATATACTCCTGGTTCTCATAAAAAAAATAAAACTATAAATATATAAATAAAAATATATCTCCATTATTAAAAACTTGTGTGTTCACAGCATTTTCTGAACAAATACAGAATCTAATTTAATTAAAAGTTAACCAAACATTTCTCCTAGCAACAAACAGTTGATGGCATTTCTCTACTGAGACACATTTATCAAATTCAGAAAACATTTGTTTTCTTTCAGCTGCAGTAAGAGAGCACCAGCCAGTCAGTCCTGTGGTCAAAAGAATTATCAACAGAATGAGGGAGCCTATGGCATCAGCGTTATTTGTTATCTCACCAGTTGCTGACATGTGCAGCAATGCATGTTTGCCAACTTGACTGTTCGATGCAACACTCTGGCCCCTGTGCACTGACTTCACATTCTCTTGTGGTTCTAAGATTTAGTTTGTGCTGCAGTGCATGAAATTCAACATCATATTTGTAACACAACATGTTGACTTGAGAACAGTGTGACTGGTGCTTTGCTGCCCCGGCCATTTTTTGTCCTGCCCCTAGAATGTCACGGCCTTTCCTGAGTTTTGGAGTGTAGGGCTCGGCAATATAGCAATATATCGTCCAAAACTGATTTGAAGTCCCTGTCTTGATGCTGACAAGTCTTGCATCAAGGCGGAGGAGTTCATTGCTTAAAATGGTACTTTGCTGGTACTCTTGAGATGCATTTGAAATAGTACATTGCTGTGCCTCTATTGGAGAGGAAAAGTCTGTCTTATCTCCCATTAGGACACTTACAAATTGGAGTAATTATGGGTTGTCCAGAAAGAATGGAGGACTCTGATATTCACAAGGTTTCTCTGGATTGTGGGAAAAGTAATGTCTTTCATGCACCCTACTGCAAGGCATGCAGTTCGCAGCACAACCTAAGTCAAAGTTTTTAATAAAATTTCTCACCAAAGACTCTTGAATAACTAACAAAAAGAAGTGCTACTTTACACTGTGCACAGTACAACTATGGAATTCACTCCTACAAGATGAGGTGGTGGCCACCAACTAAAAGAGAATTAGACATAATCATGGAGGTTTGGGTGATCTGTGGCTACTAATCATGACTTCAAGGATAAGCAGTTGCTAGGAATCATGAGTGCTATTGTGCTCATTTTCTGGCTTGTGAACAGACACAATGAGAACAGGCAGCTAGACTAGAAGGACTTTGGTCTGATCTAGCAGACCATTTGTTGCACTATGTGGAGCTGCCCTTGAAATGATTGCAGCTAGTGCATAAGGAAGGCAGCTGCTGGAGGTCTAATAGGCCTAACAACTTGGGACCGTGGAATGACAGTGCTGGGAGACCTGCACTGTCTGCCTTTTCTTATGGAGCCCTATTAAAAGTGATGGTTTTGACATATAAAAAAGCCCTGAACAGCTTAGGACCAAATTACCTGAGTGAATGTGTTTCCCATACTGTACTGCTGGTGCTTTGAGAGTCATTTGGAGGAACCCCCTTTTTCTGTAATCTGCAGGTCTAGGAGTTGACAGGGGCTTTCTCAGAAACGACAACTTTATTACAGAACATCCTCCATCCTGGGGCTTTGACTGCCACTGATAACATCTGACTGTAGGCACCAGCTGAAAACCTCCTTTCACTAAGCTTTTAAAGGTATTTTTGAAGATACTGGCCAGCACTGTAGAATGGATAAATCGAGTGGGTTCCCCCCCCCCCAAAAAATATGAAATTGATACTTTACATACATTATGAAGTAACCTGGGATGGATGATTAGATATAATATACTTCTGTGTGACCATGCTTTTATTTCCATCCCTTCTTGGCTGGAAAAGTAAATATAGTAGCCAAACAGAATCCAGGCAACAATTGTGCCACTTGGGAGAGACTGAAGATGTTTCTAAGGCAACTCTCTTAACAGCAGTTCCCAAGGACATATGACACCTCTATGAGGAGGAGGATTGTATTGCAGTTATGTTAAATATAGGTGCAGCTCCCAAAGAGAGTCTCTGTATTTGTTAAGCAACCTGACAGGTAAAGAGAAGATTTTTTTTTTAGTTTAGCTGCAAATGTAAACTTCTGCAGATGAGCAAAACTTGCCTTGACAGCGTAGTTCTTGAAATCCTAGGTACTCACACTTTTCAGCAGAATAGTGAAAAACAAAGGCCCAATTGTGGAAGTACTTGGAATAGGATAATAATAATCATTATCGTCCTTATTATTAATGCTAAGAGACAGCTTTCCCAAGCAGCCCCTTTTTGTGGTTGCTGGTTTGAGTTTCTTTTGGTCTCAGATTGCGGGTTTGTTATTTTTACCTTTGTTTTGGGGCCAGCCAAGAGCAGCCAGGTGAGAGGGAAGGAGGAAGGGACTCAGAGAGATGGGAAGGAGTATACAGAGTGGCATCCGCATGAAAGGGGGGCACCCCCACTCTAGAATTAAGTGGGCAAGCCAAACCTGCAGCAGAGGTTGGGAAGTTCTCCTCCTAGTATCCTTTCTGCAACGCACCAGGGAACAGTTCCAGACTGTGTGCTGCCATTGCCTCCTGTCCACACTCCCCTCCCTCATCAGCTGACCTGCCTTCTCCCAATTCTCTGACAGCCGTGGGGGGGGGGGCTTTGCTTCTGTGGTACTGCACGAACAAGCTGGCTCGCAGTAGCTGAAGACTCTGCATGTCGCTACCGTGCAAGCCAACTGCCCCATGTTGCAGTGCAAGCTGTAGCAGTTCCAATTTGGCAGTAACAGCCACTTTACTAGAGAGTCATGCAGGGCGACATTTCTCTCCTCCCACACCTTAAAAAAATAGATACCTAACAAAGCCCTATTATCATTAAGTAGAGAATGTTACACATGGAAAATTAGGACAAGGAAAGGGATGATGATGATAATGACCTAAAAAAAGTATTTTAGCTGCATGACCCTGCCCTTAGGAAGTATGCATGTATTCATTTATGGAATTCGTGGAGGCAGTAAGTGTGGAGATCAGTGGTGGCCAGCATAAGTCTTTGCTTCAATGTGAATTCTAACCATATGTGAAACTCTTTTGACGGCATCCACACTGTCAAGAGTTTTCTGGCACTGAGCATATCATTAGTCGAATCATGAGCATAGGACAAAATACTAGAGAAATGTTAGGCTGCCTCAATCGTATTTTATAGAAATCCATGCTACAATCCTTAAAACAATCCTACATAGGAAATGGTCTGCACTTAAGAGAGCTAACCGAGCATCACTTGATATTTGCTACCTTTTTGAAAGCAGAAAGGACATGGCAATGAGCCCAGCTTTGGCTGGGGAGGGCGGGATATAAATAAATTATCATCATCATCATCATCATCATCATTATTATAGGATTGGTCAATAGGTGATAGTAGTAGTAGTAGTAGTAGTAGTAGTAGTAATTATTTATACCCCACCCTTCTGGCTGGGTTTCCCCAGCAGCTCTGGATGGTTTCCAACAAAAGATTAAAAATATATTAAAACATCAATCATTAAAAGCTTCCCTAAACAGAGCTGCTTTCAGATGTCTTCTAAACATCAGATAGTTGTTTATTTCTTTGACTTCTGATGGGACGGTGTTCCACAGGGTGGGCACCACTACCGAGAAGGTGACTACTATACATACAAGCTTCTTGCACCCAGAAAAGAAGGGAGCTGCGGTATCAGTTAAATAAGGAGAAAATAGATCTACATCCGTGGATGTTTTAGTCAATTGTTGGTGAGACAGTGCTAACAAACTCTACTGCTGCTATTTCTGATCTAAAACTTCCTGTCAACTAAAGTTCCTAGTCTTCTTCCTGAGTAGTTTCTCCTCAGTAAATCTTCAATACCAGTAGTTCTCCAACTTTCTCCCCACCACCACCACTTGAAAATTGCTGAGGGTCTTTGGTGGACCACTTAATGATTTTTCTGGTTGTTGTAAACATTAATAATGCGCTGTGTTAGAAGCTGTTATGTACAGTGGAACCTTGGTTCTCGAACTTAATCCGTTCTATGAGTCCATTTGACTCCTGAAACCATTTGAAAACCAAGGTGCGGCTTCCGATTGGCTGCAGGAGCTTCTTGCACTCAAGTGGAAGCCGTGTCAGACACTCGGCTTCCAAAAATCATTAGAAAACCAGAACACTTACTTCCGGGTTTTGGGCGTTTGGGACCCAAAACGTACAAGTACAAAGGCATTCGAGAACCAAGGTACAACTGTATCCTAATTCCTCCTTTTATTTTGTATATATTGTATTTTATTGTATTACAATTTGAACTCAGTGTGCGGCTCGCAGGTTCTGTGTCAAAGTACTCTTGCAGCCCAACCCACTTGGCCTGAGAGGCTGGACTATCCTAGAGAATACTATTTTGTAGTCACACCGGCCAGCTCCTATATAGGGGTTGCCACAAACCTTTGCCACTACAGATTGGCTGCCCAGTGCCTGCCTAGAAAACACTACCTAGAAAGTGGTTAACAATGAGAGAGCAGAACTACATGGTAGCTAGTTAACATCCTACCCACATCTTTGGAAAACCAGTAAACATTTGTTGGGCTGGGCATTTGCAATGAGAATGGTAGGAAGCAGAAAGCTTATGCACCTCCTTCCATCTCCACACCACTGCAACTGCCAACCCTGTCACTGCTTTGATGTTACAAAAAACCACAGAATTAAGACCACCACATTTCCCTTTGTAATATATAATTACTTCCAGAGACCTCTAGAGACTATTACTGAGGGAAATGAAAGGAAGTTTCTAAAACATAGAACACTCAATTAATTTTTTGTTTTCTATTGCTAGAGAGAGAAGACAAACTCTAAAACAAAACCTTGCAGTCTTTTCATTATTTTAGACACATAAGGCTAGAACAAAATTCAAAAACTAATAAAATATTTAGCTATCAGATACTTAAGAAATGCTATGCCTGCCAGACAAGAACTGCAAAAATGGGAATTTTAGCATTCTTCCTTTATTAACAAATAATGGAATTAAAAATTAAGACACAAAGATTGGTGAACAGTTTGTGTACATCTTAATTTTTAAAAAATTATTATTGCTGAGAAATGTGTTTTTTCCGTCTGAAAACTGTGTGCACATTTTAGTTTGAATGTCTAGGATTAATCACATGGGATCAGATCTGATTTGCACTGCATTATCTGTACAGGCCCAAAGTTAAGACTGAAGGCCTGAGGACAGGGACTGTCTTGTTGGGTTTAACTAAATGATCTGTAAGCTGCTCGGGAAGTCTTAGCTTATGGGCAGGATAAAAATAATTAAAGTGAAGCCAACAATCATTCAATCCAACAATTCACAACTTTTTATATCCTTCCTTCCACAAAAAGAAAGTTCCTTGCCAATCACAACCACCTGTAACTGACAGGTGCTTTGGCAGCAAGTGAGCCGCATTGTAGTAGAAGTGGAATGCTTTGCACTTCCTGGGAGACACCCTTTCACCACCAATGGACTATCCTGTTCATTTCCACGCATTGAAATGCTCCAGGGACTCGACTAGTAAGAAGGATGCAAAACAAGAATCCGTGCAACATGTGGTCGAGCCATCAACTGTGGAAATCAAAAATCAAATGTGGTTAAGATACTGAGAGCCATTGCATTAAACAGATGTACCAAGGAAAATTACAAAGCCTGCTCTGACTTACTTTAACTGTTTATTAGGTGTTGCCAATTTAATTTCTTTCTAATATATAAGGTTCTGCACATTAACTCACCTGCTTGCTACTAGCAACCACCCTCCCACATCTGAAGAGCATCTCTATAAATGTGAACTGTGTGAAAAAAGCTTCAGGCAAAGCCCTACTTTACACCAAGTAACCCACACTGTGAAGAGGCCGTACGTGTACCAAGTATGTGGGGAGAAAGGCTTCTGTTACAAGGAAAAGCTTGCTGAACATGGAAGAACCCACACTGGAGTGAGGCCTTATAAATGCTCAGAACGAGGGCAGAACTTAAATTACAGCACCAGCCTTCAAGCACACTAGAGAACCCACGTAGGGGAGAGGCCATACGAATGCTCAGACTGTGGCAAGAGGTATACTTTTCATTCCAACCTTAGTGTGCATCAAAGAACCAACACTAAACAGAAGCCTTTTAAATGCTCAGAATGTGGACAGAGCTTCTATTGAAGAACAGCCTTAAAGTGTATTAGAGAAGACATACAAGGGAAAATCCACACAAGTGCTCAGACTGAGGTAGGGGGTATAGTTCTCAATCAAACCTTGTTAGACATCAACTCATCCACATCAAGGAGAGGCCTTATAAATGCTTGGAATGTGAGCAGGGCTTCCAGAGCAGCACACAGCTTATTGTACACCACAGAACCCATGAAGTGGAGAGGACATAAGAACGCTCAGACTGCGACAAGGGATTTACTTCTCCATTTGATCTTATTAAACATAAAAGAATGCACACTGAAGTAAGACCTTACAAATGCTCAGAATTTGGCCTTTTAAATGTGTTGCGTGAGGAGGGGTTATTGATTTGCTTTTGTTTTTATTATGTATTTTAATGTTGTGATCTGCCCTGTGATCTTCAGATGAAGGGCAGTGTACAAATTTAATAAATATCAATCAATCAATCAATCAATCCCTGCTTTTCCATTCATGAGACATTAACTACCCTGCCCTTTTCTCCCCATAAAAGTTTAATGAGCAAAAGCTGTGAGTTCTGTCCCACCTCTGGGTTTTGTAGTATGTAAAAAAACAGAAAACAAACTACTCCTTTCCCCTCCCCTTATATCCCCAGCTTTAGTTACTATAGGATTTTGCAGCTTTTCTTACTATAGGATTACCAACATTTCCTGTTCCACCACAGAGAATTGGGAGGAAGAAAAGGAGACATGGATTCACTCCCTTTCCCCATTAGAAATTTGCAGAACCTGGCAGTGCCAGAACCCATTTCTCCATTTGCAAAAGTCTAGCAGAAGAGCAAGCAAGCACTTGCTCTTCCTAAAGGTATCTGCAAATTCCAAATGTCTGTTACAGGGAGAGTTCTATGAAGATTACAAACAATAATTTAACTAGTAATCCAAGTCAAAATTTGCAAACCTTCAACTGTACAACCCTGTTTTCAATTCTGAAAATTCTTAATTACCAGCTAACAAACTATAAACTAGTGGTCAGTGTTATTATATGCCTTCATTGTTACATGAGGAATTATGATGATTTAGTTTCAGTGCAGCACTTGATGAGCAACCTAAGTTATCTGTGTATGGTATAATTCTGTGACAATTGGGAAAGAAATCCATTTCTGAACCATCTATTTTATAAGTACTGGTTTTCCGGATAAAATGAAAGCATTTGTTGACATCAGACCCAAGTTAAAATAAAAGTAAAGGTAAAGGTACCCCTGCCTGTACGGGCCAGTCGTGACCGACTCTAGGGTTGTGCGCTCATCTCACTCTAGAGGCCGGGAGCCAGCGCTGTCCGCAGACACTTCCGGGTCACGTGGCCAGCGTGACGAAGCTGCTCCAGCGAACCGGCACCAGAGCCGCACACGGAAACGCCGTTTACCTTCCCGCCAGTAAGCGGTCCCTATTTATCTACTTGCACCTGGGGGTGCTTTCGAACTGCTAGGTTGGCAGGCGCTGGGACTGAACAACGGGAGCGCACCCTGCCGCAGGGATTCGAACCACCGACCATGTGATCGGCAAGTCCTAGGCGCTGAGGTTTTACCCACAGCGCCACCTGCGTCCCTAAAGTTAAAATAGTATTGCCTTATAAATGAGATTTAATCAATCGTCACTTTTATTACCACACAGTAAAAACAGGTGTCTGATTCTAGGCTGCTATTTAAAACTTGAATCAGTTTTTTACTTCTATGTACTTTGAACAAAATATTATTTGATGACTGGACAGGATTTTTATCCCATGAGTAATGTTCCAAAGCATGTATGACATCAACAATAGCATAAAACATTTCAACAGGAAACAAAGGGCTGAAAAGTGTTGAAAAGCTTTTATTTTGCATAGCTTTTAACCCCACAGGTGTTGTATGCATTGAATTCTGATTGTTGCATGCAATTTAATAGCTAGGTTTTGAGAAGAGGAAATAATTACAAGCAATTTCTCAAAATGAAGAGAATTGTCCACTACAGTATTACATTACTAGTTCTATGAAGAAAACCTTCAAAAAGGCTTTTATATTTTCAAAGGTATCCAGATTGCAAACTTACATTTCTAATTTAGTTTGTGGTTATTGAAAAGTTAGCATACCAAAGATATTTACAACTTGGAGAACACACACAAAACTCCCACCATCCTATGCTCTAGCCTAAATACTTGGTGGGCAAAGCATTTTTCATGGAGCAGAACATCTACATAAATTCATTTCCAAAGATGCTCCATCAGTATCTCAAGTTCAATACAAGATGACACACTGGAAGAAAGCCACTTCATTTTTCTTATGGATATGACTTCCATTTAAAAACAAACCAACCATATGTGCACTAATATCTGTGCATTGTGCAACTGCCTCAAGACTGCCAGACTTCTTCATAGACACTCCAGCCAGTCGTGTTCCTCCTGCAGATTTCAGGAACTAAATCTTCTACATACAACAGTCGTAGCAAACCACTAAGAAATAGTCCTGCCCGTTTTGTGAATTGTGCCAAAGTAAAAAGACATGCATTCGCCATGCATTATGGATTTATTTCAGTACAGCCAGTAATACAGGTTTTCTTTCCTAGAGATACCAAGGGGAAAAAATCACTGTGATGAAGGCAGCCTTTAAGTTCACATGTTCAAGCCGCAAAACAGCCTCAGCCTTTAAGGGGGGGGGGAATAATGTACCTACTCTACATGCAGCTATTAATCCTATTTATTTCCAGTATTCAACTAGCTTCCCAATCTACAGTCACAGAGTCCAATTCTGAAAAGAGGCTAAAAATTAATCCTAAACTGAAGAGCACAATATTTTGCTTTTTTAAAAAGATCTTCGGTGTCTTTTTCTTTCTTTCCCAGAAACACAGGGGAAGAGAGTAGAAGAAAGGACCACGCTGCTGCCCAGATCACAGAGATTGCAAGGAGAGCTTTGCCCCTCCTCCCTCTCTCCCTTGAGCCCTCCTGGCAAAATCTTTTTTTCCCTTCCTTTTTTGCCTTGCACCTTCCAAGGCACAGCCAGTCTGCCGCGTTCGGATTGTGCGGATTGAGATGGCGGGGCTAGGATCTGGAAGAAGCCTTGCTTTTATTTGTTTTGTTAAGAGAAGAAGTCATCCCACGCAAAGAACACACACAAATTCCGGCTGGCAGCCGAGTCCCGAGGAGGGAGGGCTTCGCTATGGGGCGTGGGGAAGGGAAGGGCGGCGGACGGACGTTCAAGCACACACAACAAAGCCTTCGACCTCAGCCCGGGTGAATCACCAGAGACAGAGAGAGAGAGGAGCTCGGCCAGCCCAGGTTGAGGCCAGTCCGGTTTGAGCGCGCCCTCGCCGCCCCCCCCCCCCCAGCAACAAAGCCCACCCAAAAAAGGTTTAAAAAGAGAGAGAAGTTGCACACATCACATTTTAAAACACTAAAGCTACGTGGGAAGCCGCCAACAGGCGAAGTACTTCGCGCCAAGCAGAGGCGCTCCTTATCTCTCTTTTTCATCCATAGTTCCGAAAACATTTTTATTTCAGAAAGTGCGCGCGGGTATCTGTAGGCAATACTTTGGAGCAGCCCAAGCGCTGAGCGATTGAGGACCTCCAGCCATATTTCGCGAAAATCAGCCCCCGCACGCGCGCGCGCTGCCCACCGCGACTCCGACTCTTTGTTCCCCCACCTCCTCCCGCGGAGACCGGCAGAAGAAGCGCCCGGGAAGCGCGCGCGGAAGGTGGGGCGGGGGCCGCCACGCAGCGGGGCGCAGGGAAAAGAGGGTCGGGGGGGGAGGAAGCGGGGTCTCTTTCCCCTCAGGGCGCCGGCTCCGTCGCCTCCTTTCCTTACCTGCGCACAGAAACAGGAGACTCCACAGCAAGCGCGCCAGCAGCAGCGACTCCATGGCGGGGACAAGCCAGCCGGAGAAGCAGCAGAGGCGACTCCCGAGTAAATTCCCGGCGGACTCTCTTCGGCCCGACCCTCGCAAGCCCAGCAGGTGAAGCGGCCGTCACTTCCGCCTGGCCACGGCTCTGCCGCCGCCCGCTCCGCTGCGCTGGCACAAATGGGAGGCTGAGGCAGGCGCCGGACTCGCCGCGGAGGACGGGCTTCCCCGCCTGCGCGTCTGACTGGGCTGAGCTCACACCCACCTACCTTGCAGCCTCCCACCGAGCGAGCAATGCCCGCCGGGCGAGGCAGCGCCGCGCACCCCCCTGCGGTCACTTTCAGCGCGCCCGCTCCTCGCTCAACAATGGCTGCAAAAGCTGCGCGGCTGCTTCTTCACCTGGGAGTAAGCCCCGTTGAATTCAATGAGATCTACTTCTGAGCAGCCATGGCTAGGGTTGCTTGCTCCTTAGCACTTTAAAAAAGGAAAGAAAAGCCTCACACATAAACGGTGTCAGTTCCCCTGCCCCTTTTTGATATCTTGTTTGTGAGTGAAGTGGGGCCATTCCAATTTCCATTAAGGAGTGCGAGTTCGATTTATTTTCCGCAGAATCCCCATGTTTTGTTTTTTGCCCATGTGGCACTCATGTAGGTATGCTCTAACTAAGCTGCAGTTGCTACAGCAACACTCCCAACCAAACAGCACAAAGGCCCACACTCAACACCATTTTAACTATCTTTACATAAGGCACTGTAGCCCTGGGAGGTGCACAGGGGTTTTCAGCACCCTTAACAAGCTATAGTTCCCATGATTTTTTGGGAGGAGCCATAATTATTGAAGTGTCATAATAGTGCTTTAAAGGGATGGTGTGGATATGACTATAAATTAAGGAACAGGGGGCTTCTGAGCACATGTTGGCGTTTGAATTCAGCTCCAGAGATGACTGAAGATCATGGGGGGTTTTTGCACAAAATTCCACTCCCAATATATTTTGTGCCCCTAGGCAAAGAAAACAAAAAAGATATTCCACATATGGAACCCTGACATACTGATAGTTGACTCTTACCCCAGCACTGACTATGGACAACATCTCCACAGCACCTGAAGACAGCAGATTAGGGTAGGGTAGCTCTACCTTCCAACACTTTGCCCATGCTACCTGCCCCATTCAATCTGCTGCCTGAGGCAGTTGTCTCATTCTGCCTAATGGTAAGGCCAGCCTTGTTGGCTTTCTTCATTTCAGCAACCTTAGATGAAAAAAGTTGCATTGTTGCAACTGTAAAGCAATTGGGAGTCAGAAACCCTTCCCAACCTATAGCAGATTATTAGGGATCTACTAGCGGATGCCAAAATACCTTCTGCCCATCCCTGCCCTAAGGAACTGTTAGGCATTTCCTCACTGAACTTGTTTAGTGAAAAAAGATTCCAGGTCTAAGGGAGCAATCCAGATCTTCTGCTCCTACTGCTGGGGCTTTAAGAGAGCCACATGGCTACTGCTGCATCTACAGCTCTACCTCTCATAGTGGCCAGGAAGGAAAGAAGGGGCTGAATAATCAGTGCAGAGCTACTACTACAGCAAGTGGGCCCACAGAGCCAGTGGATCCCAAGCCAGCTCAGCATCTCCTTCTTTCCTCCAGAACACCTCATTTGGGGGGCTTCTGCTGCCTACCCTACCAACAGCACTCCTACCCACAGATAGGGTACCCACATTCTGCACTGGCTGAATGACACCTGCATCGCTCCACCAACAGGTCAGTTTAGCCAGCAGAACTGGGCGGAGGGACACGTCCACCCAATCCAACCCTTCTCCCCAGCCAGCATAAGAGGAGCTTCGATTTCTCTGTTAAACCCCGACACACTTGCACTTGTCAACCACTTCAGTGGATTTGGAGATCCAACCAACACTCGTGTTAAACAGTTGCACTAACAGTGCATTAGAAATGTTATCAAACTCATTGTCAGAACTCAAATGTTTAAAAACTAGAGCTGCTGATTTGTCTAAACAGTTCTAAACTCTGATCAGGACTTCAGGATTTTATACAGCATTGTGGTCTAAAATATACACCTTAGGCTGGAGTGTGTATTTACAAGCCTTTATTATTACTTACTTACTTACTTAAAGTCTTGGCTCTCTCCATAGAGCTCAGGATGTCATTTTCACCTGAATAGCAGTGCTGTGAGGCAGACAGATTGCACTTCAATGGCTTGTGTCAGGCTATGCTGTTATGGTTGTAACTTGTTTGTTTGTTTGTTTGTCTGTATAGTTCAGCATTATAACCTTCCCTGGGACCTGATAGTAAAGGGCAAGTAAGAAATGTAATAGGTAAAAGTATAAGGTTAAAGGCCAACATTAGCCACTACATTAACATTCAGTTAAAAGAAGGATGATAATGTGCATTGGAAAGAAGGATTAGGACTGGAATGTGTTTGCATGTGCCCAGTTATCTCCATTCTTAGAATAGACACTGAGCTTGGCAAATATAATTTTGCTGACAAGTAGACAGAGATAGCTGATGGTACATTGTTAACTAAACCTTGAACATTTGAAGTGTATTTGTGTTTTTAAAATGTTATGAGAAACAGTTTAATAGGAGTTTGCTTGAGAAGGATAGTTTATTAGGAGGAAGGATTGCATAGCTGTCAACGTTTCCCTTTTTTAAAGGGAAATTCCTTTATTCCGAATAGGATTCCTCGCAAGAAAAGGGGAAAGTTGACAGCTATGGGATTGTGTATTAACTGAATAGATTTCTTCATTCTGTCACACGGTGTCAAACCCTATTCTAATTGTGATATGTTTTGCATTCAGCTAAAAGCATTCAGCTAAAAAAGCCCCTCCGCTACAGCAACTCCTTAAATTCATGTTTGCGAACTCCCTAACTCTCCTATAACAATTTCATATTGTAGTTCAAGTGACATTATTTAACTATGCCTAAATCCACCCACAAAACTGAATACCTCAACCAATAATTTATTATGAAACAGTGTGCCATGGTTAATTGGAAGTGCTTTGGCTCGTTGTCAAGAGTCACCTGCAGCTACTCCTTTATAAACACCCTCACAGAATGCTCTTTGCTTGGGGTGGCCCAGTGTCTACATGGATTGATTTCTGGAGGCTGGTTGGGTCTACTTTATGGCAAAATGTTGAACTATATACAGTGTCTTTTTTAAAAAAAATCCTCACAGAATTTAAAAAGAAAAGCTATTGTGAGGAAATGGGAGTAAGGGAATAGCTAGGTACTTAAGGGCCCAGGCATGACACAAATTGGTATAAAATACCCATATATTAATTTATATGGATAGATGTCTCTGAGCAAATGAAAAAGACAGGTAGCTGGATTCTCACTAGTACAGTTGTATCTTGGTTTTTGAACAGCTTATTTCCTGAAGGTTTTGGCTCCCAAACGTCGCAAACCCAGAATTGACTGTTCTTGTTCGCAAACTATTTTTGGAAGCTGAACATCCAACAGGGCTTCCACGGCTTCTGACTGGCTTCCTGCAGCCAATCAGAAGCCGCAATTAGGTTTTTGAACATTTTGGAAGTCGAATGAACTTCCAGAATGGATTCCATTCAACTTCCAAGGTTCAACTGTACTGTGCTTCACAGGATGCTCAACTGCTCTGTAAGTAAACTATTTTAAAAATATGTTTTTAAAAAGGCACAGAGCGGACCAGGAAATGTGGGCTACGGTGCAAAAGACCTTGTGGGGCCATCCTCAATAAGGTCCCTGCATGGAAGAAATCCCATGAAGAGGAAAGATCTGAATTAAATTACACAGACACTAAAGGAGGATTTCCCCAATACAGAGTTCATGAATTGTAAATTACAGACAGCATGGTGAAAAAAGAGACACAATTGTTCAGGGAAAGTAAATAAAATAATAATATATAGTCTTAAGCTGCAAAAAATCAAGTGAACAGCAAGACACTTTGAAAAACTGAAGTGGTATCACAACTGATGAATTCCATATATTCGGATTTTCTTTCACAAGCATCATTTTGTATTTCTGCTGAAGGCATGGGACTTTGTCTAAAGCATGCAAGTGTCTCAGGAATGGGGTTTTAGTTAAACTGCAGTGGGAAGAAACAGCATTGTATAAAGAACAATGCAACTGTGGTTACTAAAATGAGTTTTAATCAGTGGCGTAGCGTGGGTTATCAGCACCCGGGGCAAGGCAAGTAATTTGCGCCCCCTAACCCGTGGATTTGCGCCCCCTAACTCGTGGATTTCCCTAACCCCCAGATGTTGCGCCCGGTGCGGCCGGCCCCCCCTGCACCCCCCACGCTACGCCACTGGTTTTAATGACTGGGCAGAGTCTGAGAGTATTCCTTCGTAGTATCAATCTAGCCCTATTAACCCAAGTTAATTTATGCCTTCTATGACATTAATAGAGCCAATGGGTTGTTACCTAAGAGGGTGTATTTTCTTCTTGCTAACAAAAAGGTGGTTATTAGTCACTTGCTGTGGTAGATGGCTCCCACTGATGAGAATCAGGATGCCTCCATTTCTACTGAAATAATGAATATGTAAATGTCCCCTATATCTTTTGAAATCATTAGTTATATTACCGTAGATAAAGCTACAGCTTTTACCTGCCAAATCTGAGTCTCTGTTTTCCTGGTAAAATTACAGGGGATGCAGTAGATGCATGTCATTTTTTCCTTGAGAGTACAATTGAAAGTACTGTTTACCCTTTACAAAGGCAATCACTGTGCTTAACAGCTTCTTCAGATTTTCCTCCAGATCAGGCAAAACAAATGTTTGTGTAAGGGGTTATTTATATACGGTATTTAGCATTGCTTTTTAAAAGGTATGTTTCTTCCCCAAAAGAAAAGTCTGGTAGATTACAATAAGCACTTGTGGCTTGCCAAATTAGACTGATCATGAGTCTTTGTTACTAAAGCCCTAAAGCCAATGTATTTTTAGCCATTTTAGAAACAACATGAATCTCTTTTAACTTGAATAAACAACAGATAATATTGTGGCACCTTGAAGAGTAAAAGTTGTATCCATGACTAACATAGGTCCATTACTGTCAGTGTCTACTCTGAGCAGAACTAATGTTGACTACAACCCTAACACAGTTGATTAGTGTCAACCATCAGATTAAATTTACAACGGTGTAGCCAACATGGTGTGGATGTTCCTGATCTGCAGCTCCATTTGGCTTCAGCCAGAATGGCCAATGATAAGGGCTGATGGGAGCTGTGGTCCAGCAAAATCTGGGCAGCTATCCCTGGTTTGAGACATTTGTTAGTCTTTATCATAGAATCAAATTTTTTTATAGTTGTGTTGCAATAAAACTTGTTGCTGGTTTTGGCATTGCAGCCTAATATGGCTACTTATCTGGAAATTTCAACCTGCATCTGTTCTTTAAGCAAGGGATTTAATTTATTCGCTTGATGTGAACTATTTTGCATATTGCAATAGGGAAAAATGTGAGAGAGGAGAAATCAGTATCTCTGTACTGAGATATCTGCCCCCATAACTACCTTACCTTAATAATTGGTGTGCTCTGAGTTCAGATCAGTCTTTGGACAGTGGGAACACTAGAAGGCAAGACACATTGATTTCCCAGTACAAATGATTATATGCATACAGTCTAGGACCTTGAACACTATTTGTGTCAGCTGCTAAGGAGAAGAGAGATGTGGGTAGCCAGTAAAGCCATCTGCATGTTTCTTGTTGAGGTTCCTGAGCTTCCCCAGGACTGGGAAGGGGAAAGGAACACAATCTATGGCATACTGCCATTCTCTGTTCCTTTGTGTATGTATTGTTCTCCATTCCGAATGTGGATAAGAAATGAGAGTCATTTGCTATGGATGCTTGTGACCCCACTCAGGGTGAGAGCCTGGGTATTTAGAGAGTGGGGGTGAATTACATTAGGCAGATTTGCAGTGGTATTTTTCTATTTAATATGAGTGATCATACATGATTGGAAATATACATTTGACTATACATCACTCTCCTTGATGTTCTGAAGACCAGTAGTAGTCTAAATTTGTTTTTATAGACTAGATGAGTGAAAAACCTGGTTGCGTGGCCTGTTGACATAAATTGTACATGATGGAATAGTTAATCAGGTAATTATACCCTGCACAGAAAAATAAAAAGCTATCTTTGTTAGATTGGTGGTCTTCATGTTTATGCAACATAACACCACCTAGTAATTTTATGTAATACTATACAGCATTTTGGAAACTGAAACTCTTGTGTTTAGACTTCACAGATCTGCTCCCATGAGTGAATGGGAAATGATATTCCTGTTGGCTTGAAATGAGATCTTTGTATCTCAGCAAGTCGCTAAAATTAAGAGGCTTTATGGAAAAAAGATGAAAGCTAATTGAATTTAGTGCAGTCTTTTCTTCTTTACAAAATGGTATAGACAAGATATCTTTAGGGGGCTTAAATCTGTAAAATTATGTGAACCTAAACATCAACATCATTGTTCATCATTAAATTGCTTATTGTAGCCATCATGGTCACTTATGCATCATGTTCAAGAAAAGGGGAAATACTATTGCTTCCCTGTTCTCTGACGAACCAGTACAGCCATTGCTCTGGAAAGTCAGTGAAGGTAATTCCTTTCTGACTTCGATAACACACACACACACACACACACACACACTCTCAGCGTGTGTGTGAAAAATAAAAGGAGAAAAATAAAACTTTGATTCCTAAAGCCATACAACAAGGGGGAAAATGTTAAAACAAGCTTCTACAAAGAAAGCGAGGGACAAACACAAGTCAGTAAAATGGGGAAATGAAGGTATAGGAGCTTTGTGGGTTGCATAAAATGAAGTTGGGAGCCTGTGGTCTGATTACTCACCTGTATTCTACTCAGTCTACTCTCATGTCTATTCAGTCTACTCTTGTGTGTGATACAGGCATTGGCTCTCCTGCTCTCTTTTTTGACTAGCTAAATGATGAACACTACTAGAAGAGAAAGGTGTCTGAATGGTTTTTAATGACTAATTTTAATGGGAAGCCATGAGTAGATAAAGGCACATCTGCATGGTACATATTGGGGATTTGATGAACTTCTGCTTCACAGACAGGTTGCTTATACTTGGTCATACAGTTGAGAGGAACAGCAGTGGAAACACAGGTGTCCATCCTGCCCCCATCCCCTGAAAGTATGAATGTCCTGTGGAGAAAAAGTACTTGTCATATTGAGGGAGATGTGCCCTCCAGCACTGCACTGCCAAAAAGCAAAAGAAGAAAGTAAGAGTCTGAGGTAAGAAGAAATGGAATGACTTAGTTTCAGGCTTTTGAAGAGGAGAGTCTTTCTTTACTCTCCCAGGGGAAAGGGGGGGAGAAAGAGAGAAACAAGCAGCAGCATATCTCAGGAGAACAAGCTCCATCAATATTGGCTGCAATACTACACACCAGGCATAGGCAAACTCGGCCCTCCAGATGTTTTGGGACTACAACTCCCATCATCTCTGACCACTAGTCCTGTTAGCTAGGGATGATGGGAGTTATAGTCTCAAAACATCTGGAGGGCCGAGTTTGCCTATGCCTGATATACACAGTAAGGCACCATGGTGATTAGCATGGAGCAAGCATTAATTAAATAAACCCCACAGTGTTTCTGCAGTTGAACTATAGTTATCGAAACTCCGTACCTAAGAATAGGCATGAAAGCAAGCCACAACTTATCTATTCCAAGGAAAGGGCTCAAGTCTGATTATGATGAAACATCTTTAGAATCTGATGAATACTTTACAAGAATTCAGTGTGAGATTAATGGGATAATGACTCCCCGATTACATAATTTAATAAAAGCCAAAGGTGTAATAAGAAAGTGAAGTGATCATGTATCAGTCAAACAGTGTGGCTGAAAGAAGCAGAAATAAACAAGTCAATAGTCCATGGATCATAGGTTCAGAAGTGAGACTGTAGGCCACAAGGCGAAGAAAACCTATGGGCACTTAATAGGAAGTAGGTTTCACTAAAGTCTCAGGCCAAGGAAACAAGCTAGAATTGGATTGTGAGCTAGAGAGGAAGTATAGCTGGTGGGAGGGACAATACAGTGCCCTTTCTAAGACTGCATCAAGATTACGAAACACCTTGCCCCATAAAGTGTGGTTGGCTCCCCTCTCCTTCCCTATTTTTTGCTAGCTACATAAAAACCTTTTTATTACAGTAGGCTTTTATTTTACGGGGCAGGCAAATGTTTTATGCTTTTTTTAAAAAATGTGGACCCTTTCTCTTTTTTGTAATTGTTTTATAGAATTTAAATGTTAACCTGTGTTACAACATATAAACCACAATGAGTAGTTTTTTGCACCAGAGTTCAATGGTACATATTCTTAGATAAGTGGGTATATGAATAATAAAACTGTTTAGCTATATCTAAATGTCACACACACTTTTAAAATTTGTGATCACCCATTTTCTTTCAAGAGTGTCACTTCACTTGTTTTACTTTATCTGAAACAGACTATAAGTGCAATCTTATACATGTCTACTTAAGAAATCTTCTCAGAAATAAATACTATTAAGTTCAATGGTAGTTTCAGATAAGTTTGTATAGCCTAAGATACCTTGTTCTTTAAGCTGCTGCACCTGCCTTCTGAAATAACACCTTCTGAAACCCTTTACAACATGTGTATTTAAAGAGCAAGCAATGCAAACTGCTTTCAAAACATTTAAAACAGGTTGGGCAGGTTTCGACAGTCTGCTGTATTATGCTAACTCTGGAAAGCCTACTGCAAGGTTAAACAATACCTTATTTTGGCAGATAAGGTTCCTTTTAAAGGGTTGCATAGTCCTTTACAGTGAACCTTTGTTCAAGCAGTTATTGAGGATAGGCAATGAGAAAGCAAGGGAGATAATTTTTTTATACAAACTGAATTGTGAATCCCACCTTTAAAATAGCTCATTGCTGGTTTCTTTGTGTGTTCTAATAATTTTATATTTTCCGAAATGACACATGGAAGAATCATTTTTAGTGGATTAGTAATAAGGAAGTGAAACCAATCCACAGTTCAAAACGAATGGTAAATAGATGTGTCATCAATTCTGCAAAAATGTTTCATTCCTTCCCTTCATAATTCTCAAGGCCCAAATGAGTTCCAAAATAGATCACAGTATGTATGCCACCCTTCAGTTTACTTGTTAGGATCCAGTTTGGGAAATGGAAATGACATTTTCCGTTGGGAAATGACACATGGTTAAATTCTGTTGTGTTGGGTGTGAAGGTGGGGTTGCAGTTGTGAGTGGTTGGCAGCGAGCTTGAGTGCTCGGTGACGGTTAGGCATTGGTTTATGGTTTGGTTGGTTGAGGGGCATGGATTGGCTGTGCCTGCCCCTCTAATGCTGCTGCTGAAAGGGATTCCGTTAAAGGAATTGGGAGCTAACTATTGCTTGTCCTCTCTGTCAAGGGGGCTCGGGCCATAGCAATGAGCTCCTGGTTGCATTTGGGGTGAGGGCAGGTTCCCTGCTCCGCGTAACCCCCAAGTGTATTCCCCCATTCGCATCGTGCGGAATGTCTGTCTGTCCCTCATGGTGGGGGCAGATAGTCGCAACCAATGCCTACGCAACCACTCACAAATTTGTATTTTAATAAAGTTGTGGCCAAAATTATGCCAAAAATCTTAAACAAAAATTTCTGTGTGTTGTGTGAGTTATTGAGGTGGACCTGGGGACCTCGACACACAAACAACCAGACCAAAAATGAAAGTTTAAAAGTTTTATTTCCTAATCAAAGTTTTACACAGCTAGGGTGCCCTTTCTCTAACAGAAAGTTATATTTATGAAAAGGGGAATAGAAATTGTAGAGAAGATTTATCCTACCTAAGAAGATGAACCCTAACCCCACACCCCACCCCACCACCCCACACAGAGAAAGCAAGGATGGAGTGATGGTCACACCAGTTATCTTGGCCAGGAATCCTTATAGCAAGCAAAAATAGGAAAAGGGTGAGGTGTGAAAAGGAAGTACTGCAGACACATTGCCTCTTTAGGAGTTCACCACATAGACTTCTCTGAACTGGCACAGAAAAAGAATTCCTTTTGTACGGACATGGGTTGGAATGCGAAATCCTACCCAACAGGATCGAGAATGGCATTGCCAAAATCTGTTTTCTAGCTATCAGAAAAGGTTTCAATAATGACCACTTCACAAACATAGGAACATGCATTATGTAGGCCCAGAGTCTCCATATATTAAAATAGAAAATCTCAGGTTGCTTGTTCCAGCTTGATTTTCAAAGCTCATGTCCACCAACCTTAAGACTCCTGTGGCACAATGGCTCAGTTCATCTTGCTGTTAACCAGAAGGTTGGCTCAAACGCCCACCCAGGACATGATTCCTTTATTGCAGGGGTTGATAACCCTCAAGATCTCTTCCAACTCTACAGTACTCATGATTCTATACTTCCGTGCTCTCAGCTGGTGCTCTCAGTCTCTGTAAGCAAAAGCCAATCAAACATACACACCCAAATGTATCCTATTTCCAACATTGAGCTGCAAAGTTTCAT
Source organism: Podarcis erhardii (assembly GCF_964252035.2). NCBI lineage: Eukaryota > Metazoa > Chordata > Lepidosauria > Squamata > Lacertidae > Podarcis > Podarcis erhardii. Next base: position 49,285,880 of record NC_138508.1, on the reverse strand, counting down.
TATGCTAAATTTTCAGTCTAGCCAGGTTACAGACACTTAGCTTTAAAATGAAAGGATATGACAGTATTAAGAGTGGGGGGCTGTCTCCAAAGACAGTTCAGAAACTGGCTTGTGCAGAATTTGGCAACCAGGACAAAACAGTTTGAGCATTGTTGCCCTGATCCTGGCCTGACTGCACTGGCTTCTGGTTGTTTTCTGGGCCCAATTTGAGGTGCTGGTTTTGACCTATGGAGCCTATAGTGGAAGAGATTCAGAAGAGAGCTACAAACATTCTAAAATAGTTTGGAAAACAAGTTCTTTGGGCAAAGTTATCATGCCTCAGGGCAGGAAGTCAGACCTAATTATCAGATTCCTCCCATATCCTCTGCTCCATCTAAAACGAAAGGTTCTACAATCCTGATTGCATCAGAAATGAAGGAAAGTCACTCTTTAGCATAGTTGCTCTGAAAACTGGAGTTGGGAATACTGATTTCTCCAGCCAATACAATGGCATGCATGCCTCTCTGTTTTCTAACAAATAGTATTTTTGCTATTTTATGTTTTTGCTATTTTATGTTAAGCACTTAGATATTATTAAATAGCCTATAAATTACGATGAATAAATTAATAAATTTACTCAAATATTTTTCACAGCCTTACAATCATCAGTAATAGTGTTATCAATTATTTTCCAAGATGCCTCAAAATGACAAGCCTTATATATGTTTAGCTTTGTAGTTCACATAAGAAGATCAAATGTGCGATGTTTTGGGTTTTCAGTTAATACTGTGGACACTTTCCAGAATTGTTTTGCACTGTGTGAGAAGGTTTCTCAAGCATATCTCCTGCAGCATGTTGTTCATTTACAATGAAGTGGATGCAGATTCAAAATGGCTTGCCTCATAACAGCAGCACAGCTGGGAAACTACAAGCATGTGTTAAGATAAAAGCTCTTTAGCACCACCTCTGAAGAATCCAGCACAATATGGTTCCTTATTGCTGTGTGCCATGGCTTATGTTAGAGAAGTAGAATACAGTACTCTTCCAGCAAGTAGTCTATTCTTCTATGATTTATATGATTTCTTAATCTTAAAATTCCAATTGATAATGACAGTTTGTTTCTAGTGCATTATGAAGAACTGAGTCAATAAAAATAGTTGTGCAAGCTAGCTTTGCACATGTGCTTTTTTTGTGTGGCAGCAAGCAACAAACATTCAACAATGCTTTTGTAAAACTACTCCAATTCTACCAACCTAAGCAAGAAGCTGTACTGTATAGTATGTCCTAAATTCCCACAACTTTTTTTGTACATCTAATGTAAAAACCCATTCTCATAACCACACCAAAGGCATATCAGATGCTACAGGGTTGTTTGGAAAATCTACAAAATGATAATATATGTCGAAGGATATTTGCTCCAAGCCTTTCGCATTTGCTTTGTCCCTGTGATGCTTCAATGATAAAATGAAAAAAGTGGCTCAGGGCTACTTAATTCCCACAATTCCAAGAAAAACACAGAAAGAATATGAATGCACATGATCGTGGACCTTGAAGCTGAAATCAAAGCTCTTACAAATCTAAATAAGCAGCCCCTAAAATTCATGACTAGTGGAAGAGTAGTCCAAGAGTGGAAAGAGTGTTCAAGACATCCATCGTCAGAAAGCTCTTTGTGAAGAAATAAATGAATGACTCTTCCAAACCAATTCAATTTGCACATTATTTTGAATATTTATTCATTACCAGGCACAATAAAAGCAATGTCTATTAAAATAACCATATATTTAAGAAATTCAGTCAGAATCCTTGGTTTTAAAATGTTCATCATGAGCAATAGGCCTCAATCAGAGTATACTGTTTTACTGCATTGGGGCTGATATATATATATATATATATATATATATATATATATATATATATATGCAGGTTTTGGTGTCCTCGGGTGTCTTCCCGTGTAAAAGTTGGGGTGTCTAGGCGACGTTTCGACGAGGTCTCACTCGTCATCTTCAGGCTGGTGCTTTCGGCTTCTTCTAGTTTCTCGTAGGTTCTTGTCAGCTGGAAGGTTTCCTCCCCGTAGAGGTAAGATATTTGCTTTCGTAGATTTTCACGGGTACAGGAATGCAGGTTTTGGTGTCCTCGGGTGTCTTCCCGTGTACCTCGTCGAAACGTCGCCTAGACACCCCAACTTTTACACGGGAAGACACCCGAGGACACCAAAACCTGCATTCCTGTACCCGTGAAAATCTACGAAAGCATATATATATATATATATATATATAATTGTCTGTAGCACCTTAGGGACCAACTAAGTTTGTTCTTGGTATAAGCTTCCGTGTGCATGCACACCTCTTCAGATACCCATCTTTAGATTCCCTTCTTCAGATTCTTCTGTGTTGGGACTGTCATAGCATTGGTGGATTATGACAGCCAGCAAACATGCTAATTCCTGTGTGTAAGAACGCTATCTGCGGATGAGTTTCTAGGGTCAGAAGTCAGGCCCCACCTAGTTTCAAAACCATTTTCACAAAATAAAAATGTGAAATAGAAGAGTTACAATGATTTGAAAAATACAATAAAAACCAATTACACAGAGTTCCGCAATTACTAATTAAAACACAAGGATTAGTGAATGTGTAATAGCTGAATATAATGAGTTGAGAAAGCAAGCATACATCAACCCAGTATCCCCCAGGGAGGAACTAAATAAAAATCCAAAGTGCAATTGAATAAAACAAGCAGCTCTTTAACTCAAATAGCCTGCAGGGACTATTTGCATTTGAGTCAACATGGATGCCAGCTCAATTGTTTTAAGTAGTCACAGAGATGCTGAGCAATAAGGATTCCTTCTTAAATATTCAGATTGGTTTATTTAAGGAATGTCCTTCTTTGAAGGTCCCCTGTTTTCTTGCATTGAATCTAAAACAGGGGTTTTAAAGAGCACAACACAACTTGAAAGTTTACCAGGGGTGGCTAACCTTTTTTAGGCCCATGGGCAGATTTGGATTTTTGAGCAAGTGCTGTGGGCACCATCCTCTCTGGTCACTTCTGTCCTCCATCACTAGGTCAGCCCCCTATGCAAATGCACAATTATACTTTACTTTGCTTTTCCAGGCAATCTTGATATAAGGCCACTCCAGAAGAACTACGGTAATCTGAGCCTTAGGAAGCAAACCGAGTTGAAAAATGAAGTGGGAAAAGGTATCAGTCTTCCCATTTCCTACTTCAGCTCTATGTGCTTCTCAAGGGAGAGGAAGATAATGACCTTCACCATCTTATGCTTAGGGGGCAGTGTGTGGGTGGGGGGCTCGGGAGCTTTGTAGGAACCAGGCAAAAACCTCAAGAGCAGACTCTCCAAGTGTCCCTATTTTCCAGGTAGGTCCCTGATTTAGAGAAGCCATCCTGGTTTCTGATTTGATCCTGGAATGTCCCACTTTTCCTAAGGATGTCCCCTTTTTGCATTGGAGAAATGTTGGAGAGTATGGTAGGATGTCCCTATTTTCAAGGAGAAATGTTGGAGGGTATGGAGTTATTCAACCCCTCCAAGCCATCTGAAGGCAATCCTGTATAGGGAAGTTTTTTTAAAAAAAAGTTTAATGTTTTCTTATGTTTTTATATATGTTTGAAGCTGCTAAGAGTGGCTGGGGCAACCCAATAAGATGTGTGAGGTATAAATAGTAAAATTATCATTATGGAATGGGACTTCCTATTTGCAGTGCAAAAATTTTGGAGGGTATGCAAGAGCACCACATTAGGGAACTCTAGCTTATGGAAATATTTTGCTTTGGGAACAATGGAAAAGACCATTCTGCAAAGTAGAATAGGTGAAGAAGAATATACTTCCCTTAGCAGTTACTTCCAAAGATGTCCTGGTTCCCACATTGAGTATGCCTACTATAAAGAACTCTATCAGTTTAACTGCAAGGGCTTCTTAAATGCCTCCTAGGAAATATAGAATGGTATGAGTACTAAGAGCACCCAGTTAAGGGTTCTCAGCCCCTATTACAGAATTGCCACCTTTAGGCTCACCAGAGCCCTGCCTTGTTGTAAGGAGTCATTGACCACCCCCTTCACCCACTCAGCCACACCTCCACTGGCCCTTTCGATGAGCCAGGAAGGACAAGGATCTAGCACATGTGGTAGCTCTCACATTACCAAGGATCTTATGCACATCTTCAGACTGTACAAATTGAAAAGTATCCATTAAACATGGACAAGCAGAGGCCAAAGTTACATCCACCAGATTTATATCAACTACAGTATCCAAATCAGAATGGAGCCAAGCAATTGTTTACCCTTTGCCTCTCACTAGAGCATGTATATGTTCCCTGTCAGGTCCAGCATCAAACCTCTTCAGAACTGACTTTGCCCTTTTCTTCCCTATTCTTCTAGTGCTGTCACCATGGACCCTTCCGTTTATAGTGCTATAGGTGCTATTTTCAATGATGTTTTTGTAAAATGAAAACCTATAATGAAATTATAGAGGACTATCCACATAACAAGTCACATGTTACTGTTTTTTAGAGAGTGTTTGCACTTTTTCCCATCATGCCAATGACATGAAGTGTTCAGATTGAGAAAAGTTATGTGCCTATAGTCCCACCCCTTCCATTCTGTCATTCCACCAACCAGTAAATATTGGATTTTTGAGTATGCACAAAGGTTACTTAGAGCCCTTGCACACATTAAAAAATAAAATAAAATACAGTACCTGGTACAGTGGTACCTCTGGTTACGAACTTAATTCGTTTCAGAGGTCCATTCTTAACCTGAAACTGTTCTTAACCTGAAGCACCACTTTAGCTAATGGGGCCTCCCGCTGCCGCCACGCCACCACCATGCAATTTCTGTTCTCATCCTGAGGTAACGTTCTTAACTCGAGGTACTACTTCCAGGTTAGCGGAGTCTGTAACCTGAAGTGTCTGTAACCTGAGGTGTTTGCAACCTGAGGTGTTTGTAACCCACCACTGTATTCTGGAACTCTGACCCTGTTTTGTTCTATCTCCAACCCAGTCCAATACAGATGTTTTGGACTCCCAACTTCCATCACACTCAGCCAACACATCTTATGGGAGCCCAAAACATCTGGATGGTGCTAGGTAAAGGAAGGGAAATCTAGTGTTATGATCACACACACAACATACATTCTTAAAATACATCATTTGTATCAAAGATTGGCATTGATGGATCTCATCACCACTACCATTTCCCGCAAAAAAATAATGAAATTAGTCTAGTCAATTAGCTAGCCAAACAGTAGATGAAAAAGAACCCAGGAAGAATGAAAGCAAAGGGACAAAGGATTTATTACAGACTCTAGAAGGAAGGTGGAGGATTACTTCTGTGTAGCTGTACTTCTTATTCCACCAGGAAACCTAAATCCAAAGAAAACATACCATAAAAGAGAAACCTGACGCTGCCAAATGATTTGCAGTTTCACTTGTGTGTGTGGTTTGGTCAAAGAACAAACAATTAGTCAATGAACTTTGTCCGTGATGTATTTGTCATACACGTCTCCCATACTAAATAACTGGAATTAGGCAAGTCATCAAGGCAGAATACTGGAGAGATTCCGAAGAGAGTCCCAACACTGTTGCTAGAACAAGGCATCAGTTGTGTGCCGCTTTTGAGTCATTTCCCAAACTGTTCTTGACGAGTATCGCCACACGCTTTCAGAAAGAACCTTCAGAGGAATTCCGGGAGCTCCATAAATGGCATGCGATAAAGCTGATCAAATACTACTATCTAGCGAAACTACTGCCTCATACTGAAATTCAGAATGCTAAAGACGTGTTTGCATAATATGCTTATAGTGACACTGAAAATAGGATTTGATACGCACTCTGATTTATACTATAAATTCCCCCCAATCGTTACTAAAGTGTTCTGGAAACACTGGTAGTTATAATTGCTTAATTCTATTAACATAATCATTTACCTGGTTAATCAAGATAATCATTTGCCTGGGCTGTGTACACAGTCCTGTTTTTCTCTGCACCCACAGTGTTCCCAACACTGGTTTGGGAAGCAGTGTGCACACGAGGTTGGCCACACAATCCATCTCTATCCTGTGGGGTTCTTTATGAAATACTGTATTTTGACTAATTTCACCCCAAAGCAGGTTCGATCTGAACTGAGAAAAAGAATGACCTAGCTGCATTTTATGTTGCTCATGTGTATGCAGCCCCAGTTAATCATAGAGTGGGAAGGAGTCCAAAGTTAACTAAATCCAGTAGCATTAATGCAACATCCACAGACAACCTGGCATAACCATCAAGTAGAAAGAGTATACACTGGATTCAGCTATCAGGAGAACAAATGCCATGGTTTTCTCACATTTTTAATAATAATAATAATAATTTATTATTTATACCCCGCCCATCTGGCTGGGCCTCCCCAGCGACTCTGGGCGGCTTACATAAAAACCAAAAATACAGTAAAATATCACACGTTAAAAACTTCCCTGAACAGGGCTGCCTTAAGATGTCTTCTGAATGTCAGGTAGTTGTTTATCACTTTGACATCTGCTGGAAGGGCGTTCCACAGGGTGGGCGCCACTACCGAGAAGGCCCTCTGCCTGGTTCCCTGTAGCTTTGCTTCTCGCAATGAGGGAACTGCCAGAAGGCCCTCGGCGCTGGACCTCAGCGTCCGGGCAGAATGATGGGGGTGGAGACGCTCCTTCAGGTATACTGGACCGAGGCCGTTTAGGGCTTTAAAGGTCAGCACCAACACTTTGAATTGTGCTCGGAAACATACTGGGAGCCAATGTAGGTCTTTCAAGACCGGTGTTATATGGTCTCGGCGGCCGCTCCCAGTCACCAGTCTAGCTGCCGCATTCTGGATTAGTTGTAGTTTCCGAGTCACCTTCAAAGGTAGCCCCACGTAGAGTGCATTGCAGTAGTCCAAGCGGGAGATAACCAGAGCATGCACCACTCTGGCGAGACAGTCCGCAGGCAGACAGGGTCTCAGCCTACGTACCAGATGGAGCTGGTAAACAGCTGCCCTGGACACAGATTTGACCTGTGCTTCCATGGACAGCTGTGAGTCCAAAATGACTCCCAGGCTGCGCACCTGGTCCTTCAGGGGCATAGTTACCCCATTCAGGACCAGGGAATCCTCCACACCTGCCCGCCTCCTGTCCCCCAAAAACAGTACTTCTGTCTTGTCAGGATTCAACCTTAATCTGTTAGCCGCCATCCATCCTCCAACCGCCTCCAGACACTCACACAGGACCTTCACCGCGTTCACTGGTTCTGATTTAAAAGAGAGGTAGAGCTGGGTATCATCCGCATACAGATGAACACCCAGCCCAAACCTCCTGATGATCTCTCCCAGCGGCTGCATGTAAATGTTGAAAAGCATGGGGGAGAGGACAGAACCCTGAGGCACCCCACAAGTGAGAGCCCAGGGGTCTGAACACTCATCCCCCCCCCACCACTTTCTGAACACAGCCCAGGAGGAAGGAGCGGAACCACTGTGTGACAGTGCCCCCAGCTCCCAGCCCCTCAAGACGGTCCAGAAGGATGTTATGGTCGATGGTATCAAACGCCGCTGAGAGATCCAGCAGAACTAGGAAACAGCTCTTACCTTTGTCCCTAGCCCGCCGGAGATCATCAACCAGTGCGACCAAGGCAGTTTCAGTCCCATGATGAGGCCTGAATCCCAACTGGAAGGGATCCAAATGGTCCGCTTCTTCCAAGCGTGCCTGGAGTTGTTCAGCAACCGCTCGCTCAATCACCTTGCCCAAGAATGGAAGATTTGAGACTGGGCGATAGTTGGCCATTGTGGCCGCATCTAAAGATGGTTTTTTAAGAAGCAGTTTAATAACCGCCTCTTTCAGCGGGTCTGGGAAGGCTCCCTCACGGAGGGAAGCATTCACCACCCCACGAAGCCCATCGCCCAGTCCTTCCCGGCTAGCTTTTATAAGCCAGGATGGGCAAGGATCCAGGAGACAGGTGGTTGGTTTCACTCGTCCAAGCAGCCTGTCCACATCCTCAGAGGTAACAGATTGGAATTGATCCCACTCAACTTGACTAGACAGAACTCTAGCACTCTCCCGCCCCGGTCCTGCTCCCACGGTGGAGTCTACTTCTTCCCAAATCTGAGCGATTTTATTTGCAAAAAACTTTGCAAAATCATTGCAGGAGAACATGTGGCCCTTACTGGGCCCCGATGTTGCAGGTGGTTCCGCTAAATTGTGAACCACCTGAAAAAGTCTCCTGCTACTGTTTTCTGCAGATGCAATAGAGGCGGTGAAGAAATTCTTCTTCGCCGTCGCTATCGCCACTTGGTAGGCTCAACGTTGAGCTCTAACCTGTGTCCGGTCAGATTCGGAATGAGTTATCCGCCACCGGCGCTCTAGCCGTCTCAACGATTGTTTCATTGCCCTCAGATCCGTGGAAAACCACGGGGCTGTCCGGGCTCCATGCAATCGGAGAGGGCGCTTTGGAGCCAAAAAGTCAATAGCCCTGGTTAACTCCACATTCCAGCGGGCCACCAGGGAATCAGCTGAAAGGCCATCAACATGGGATAAAGCATCCCCTACCACTCTCTGGAAACCATTTGGATCCATTAAGTGGCAGGGGCAGACCATCCGAATTGGTCCCACCTCCCTGCAGAGGGGATGGGTCACTGAGAAGTACAGTTGCACCAGAAAGTGATCTGACCATGGCACTTCTTTCGTTTCGCTTTTAGTTAGTGTCAGATCACCAACATCCATAGAGGTAAACACCAGGTCCAAGGCATGTCCGCGGCTATGGGTTGGGCCAGACTTATTCAGGGACAGCCCCATGGAGGCCATGCTTTCCACGAAGTCCTGAGCGGCCCCTTGTAAGGTCGTGTCGGCATTAATTTATTTTTTTGACATTTTGTGTGTGTGAAGTAAGCAGAGGCGGAGCTAGCTGCTCCGGCACCTGGAGCGGCGCACATGCTGTGCACCCGGGGGCAGGGCTAGCCACCCGCAGGGGCAGGACGAACGTCCCAGGGGGGCGGGCGGGGCGGCGATGTCACCCCCCTCAGGGATTACACTGGGGCCGGCCGCACCTACCGCACCCCCCTTCCTCCGCCAATGGATGTAAGCCAATTTGAACTCTTGGAAAGGCAGGTGAGGGAAGAGTGGAATCACAGCAGCAGGCCAACCCCAGTCTATGCGCATTCAGTCTACCCTAATTTGAACATGTGAAAAGGGAAACATCATTGGAGCGACTACAAAATTATAAAAATCCATAAAGAATGCAAATGAATAGGATAAATGAATACATTTGTGGGGGTTGCTACTGTAAGAAACTAAAACACTGAAACTCGAAAGTGCTAAAAGAACTGCTGCTTGACAGGCGGTTTGTGGTTAAAGGATAAACCCTTATCAAAATGAACTTTGACATGCTCAATTCACACACTGTTCAGAAGCAGAACTGTACCATGAACTCTGTTACAAGTTGCAGGAACAGGGAGCTGCAGAGAGTAATTACACAATTGTAATCGACAGAGGTTTTTTTTTAAAAAAAAAAGTACTGAAAGAAAGGAATCACTACTGTCTCTGATACTGGGTATTGTTCACAGATTCTGTTTTTGGAGTGGGGACGCCAAAGGTGATTTTATTTATTCCTTCATCTCCTTCCTTACCTATACTGGAGAATTTGAGGCTGCTGCCTGGGGAGAGGGAGAGAGGTTTTGTTTTGTCGGTAGTTAAGTGATCTCATTTGAGTTGCACGATTGAAATTGATCAATTTTTTGTTGTATAGATTTCAACAATACCATGGTTTGAGACTCAGTGGCACAGATGTTGTAAAGGTGTGGTGATCCGTCATGGAACAATTCCATTGAAGAAGATAACAGTGGTTACCCAGAACTCATTGCTGGTTGCGAAATGGGCCCCATAACAGTTCAATCTTCAGGCCCCCAAAAATGTAGGTCCGCCAGTAGTTCCCCCTATGAATAATTCGAGCTTGTTTGGATGATTTCGTTACTAGCCCCCGCCCCTACAAAATATGAATGACATTTTATTTGGCCACTTTTGGACATAAATTAAAAATATTTCTGTTCTGCCAGATGATATGTTTTCCAGTTATATGTTTTCTTGTACCTGCTGGTGAAATGTTTCTGACACAGCTTTTGGTATTTGCTACTACATCACTCTTTTCCATGTAAAATATTCAAAGCATCTAACAAATAATAAATACTAAAATTGCAAAACAAAAATATTTTTAAATGATTAAAAGAAACAAAATGCAGGCAAGTAGTAGTGCTAGAAGCACACTGCAGAAGTTACATAGTATTGCCTGCTGAATTAGACGTTCTATAGCTTGGAAATGCTGACCGCATCCCATTTCTGCTTATCCATTCAATTACAGGAAGCCCCCACTGACTACTTCTGTCCTTGTACCATTCAGCTTTTTTGGCAGACAACAGGATTGTTAAAAGATGAAAAACTGATAACTTTTTGTTTACAGCCAATAGTTGATGTGGATTTTTGGTCAAAGCTCTATCTAAAATAATTGAGTATAATTGACTGGGAGCGGCCGCCGAGACCATATAACACCGGTCTTGAAAGACCTACATTGGCTCCCAGTACGTTTCCGAGCACAATTCAAAGTGTTGGTGCTGACCTTTAAAGCCCTAAATGGCCTCGGTCCAGTATATCTGAAGGAGCGTCTCCTCCCCCATCGTTCTGCCCGGACACTGAGGTCCAGCTCCGAGGGCCTTCTGGCGGTTCCCTCACTGCGAGAGGCCAAGTTGCAGGGAACCAGGCAGAGGGCCTTCTCGGTGGTGGCGCCCGCCCTGTGGAATGCCCTCCCATCGGATGTCAAGGCGATGGACAACTACCTGACATTCAGAAGACATCTGAAGGCAGCCCTGTTCAGGGAAGTTTTTAATATGTGACATTTTAGTGTATTTTTTATCTCTGTTGGAAGCCGCCCAGAGTGGCTGGGGAAACCCAGCCAGATGGGCGGGGTACAAATAATAAATTATTATTATTATTATTATTATTATTATTATTATTATTATTATTACACCCCACAATACTTATTGTCTTTTTGACATTTTTTTCACATTCAAACATTTGCTACTTTTGATTAGCTGGCCTAAAAACATTGACTTAAATAGAGAAATGGATACGATCAAAACAAGTGAAAGCTCGAAAGCTAGATCTCTTTTCCCAAAATTACATTACTAAACTTAACTCCTTTTGCTGCCATGAACTATCTGTGTAATACTGAGCATATTAATAAGTCTCAAGTCATTTCCTAAATTGATGCTTAAAACTAATAACAGCTTTCGGGGGTGTTGCCAGGATGTGTGTCTTTAAACAGAGATTTGCATAAGTTCTAGCAGGTATGTAAACATCAAAGAGATTGAAAGGTAAGAAAAGGTGTTGCTTGTTTGTGACAGCTTAAAGCATACTTCTAACATACCTTGGAAGATGCATTACAATTACAGTATAGCAAGTTTCCCAATTACCAATTTTGCTCAGACAATTACAGTGAGTATAATTTAACGTGAGGTAATTATCTTCGGAAGAATCTAAATTAATGATGAGAGGCATGGCCCCACTGCAATTTGGAACTGAGTGAGATTTATGAATGAAAATTTGGGACCAAATAGGTCTCCTATATTCCAAGCTTTCAAATCATTGCCATTTTTTTTCAGCACATACATGCTTCTGAAGTGCACCTGGGGAACTTTCATTTATTTATTTTTTGGTGCAACATTCCTTTTCTGTCCATGTGCCCACAGGATCATTGATCACAATGCATCCTTCTCTGACTGACCATTTTTTAATCTGTTTAGCTTACAAACTGATTAGATAGGCCTGGGATAACCAAAGGATGAAAATTAGCAACCACTGAGTATGCACAAATATAGTGGATACTGCCCAGGATTGGATGCTTAGTCATGCCAACCATGCAGGTGCAAAAATAGGTTTGTATACTTTTTTTTATCATACACAAATTACAGAGACAGAACATCACATTCTTTTTTATAATTTTTATCATTTGATTTTTAAAAAATATAAACATACATTTTAAAAAAACCAATTCAAAATCCAAATTTCGATATTACCATATTTTTTGCTCCATAAGACGCACTTTTTCCCTCCTAAAAAGTAAGGAGAAATGTGTGTGCATCTTATGGAGCGAATGCAGGGGGGAGGCAGGCAGGAAAAGCCCCCAAGAGCCACACACAAGCTCTGCGCGGCTCTTGCGGGCTTTTCCCCAGGAGGGAGAAGGGACTGACGTGGCCAGTCAGTCCCTTCTCCCTCCTTGTAGAAAAGCCTGCAGGAGCTGCACGCTCCTTAAAGGGTGTGCGGCTCCTGTGGGCTTTAGCGGGAGGTAGGGGTATTGCCATAGCCGCGTGCAGCTTCTTTAGCCATGCGAAACCTTTCCAGTCGGGAGAGGCTGCACACAGCTATGGCAGAAGCCAAGACAGCAAGCGGGATGGATCTTTTTTTCTTGATTTCCCCCTCTAAAAACTAGGTGTGCCTTATGGTCCGGTGCGCCTTATGGAGCGAAAAATACTACTCTGAATCTCCTGACTTCCCCCCATCCCTTCCATGGGTCCAAATAATAATATTTGCAACTGTATATCAATACTTGTCCAAATTTTTGTCCTTCCAACTTATCCAAACTTTCCATTACCTTACAAGTGTGGTTAAAATCCTGCCAATGTTTTAACCTGCTTACCATGGTCTCTTAAATTAATCATAAACTTTCCCCATTCTTTTTAAAAGTTCTTGTCTTCTTGATTTCTGAGCTTCCCAATTAGTTTTGCCATTTCAGCATAGTCCATCAACTTGGTTTGCCATTCTTCTCTAGTCAGGGTTGTTTCTTCCTTCCATCTCTGGGCTAATAGCATTCGTGCAGCTGTTGTCGCGTACATAAATAGTCTTTTCTGTAACTCCTAGTAAAAAGGATTCTGGTTTTTTTTTTAACAAAAGTTACTTTAAACATTCCCCCCCCCCCAATTCATTATATATCATCTCCCAGAATATTTTTAATACATTATACATTCACCACATATGATAAAAGGTACCTTCTTTTTTTCTTTACATTTCCAGCAGGTATTTAAACTTGTTCTGTACATTTTTGCAAACTGAACTGGAGTCAAATACCACCGGTACATTATTTTCATATAATTTTCTTTCAGTGTACAACATGCCGTAAATTTCAGATGTTTTCCATAACTTCTCCCAGTCTATCATTTGTATATGACAGCACATCACATTCAGGGCATGTGGGAATTATAAAATTCATATGGTTCTAGCAGCACCACTGGTGTAAACATACATACAAACAGGAGCCAGTCATCTCTGGAAAGTTCATTCACTGTGTTATTGTCACACATACAATCTTCTCTTGAATACTGAATGCCAGGGGATCATGTGGCACCATGTTTTTATATAAATACATAGAGTTGTAGTCAATGCTGCGCATGCGCCAAGTTCCATTCATGTAACAGAACTTTCCCTTCCTCTCCTCTCCCTGGATGCCCTCCAAATCTGCTCTGGAGAGTCTGCCAACCCTCTGGAGCAGATTTAAGGAGGAAAGGAGTGGGAAGTTCTGTTGCGCACTCACAAATCTATTCCACAAGCAGAATGGCAGAATTAGAAATTACCCTTATATTTATATAATTATAAATAATTATACAGAAGATGTTTGTATAATCATATGAGCATAAACGAACCGACAAGCAATTGGCACACAACTCACCAGAAGCATCGGAAGGGCCAAATCAATGAGATGATCAGCATGTGCTGCAGAGGTAGGCAGGGGCCAACCCAAGGCATTTTGTGGCCTGAAATGAAGGAAAAGATGGTCCTCCTTTCATATTCAGAAACTAACTGGACTGGCAGCTGAATCATACTTCAAAACTGGTGACAGGACAGTAACCTGCATTGCACCTAAGGTCAACAGTTTTAGGAGGCAAATGGCAGTCCACATAGAGCACACTGCTCTGACCTCCAACATTTTGCTGCTGCTCCTCAGCATCCACTGAGGCAGATGCCTCACTGTAATAGGAAAGCCATCCCCTGAAGGTGGTTATAGGTGTCATTCAAAGAGCAACAGTGGAAGGAAGCCAGGTTCATTTTATGAAGATCAAAAGGATCATGTTGGCACCTTTTTTTTTAAAGTATATCTCTATACACTTTAAATTACGGCTTCAAGAAGCAACACAGTTATACATGTTGCAGGCATCTTTCTCCAACATTTCCTCCAGGATATTGTCATTTGTAGAGTTAGGAAAACATGGACAAATGACAACAAAAGATCGCACACATTATCACTGTAAACAAAAAGAAAGCCTGTTTTACACATCGTCAAGGCTCAGCACCGAGGAACACACTGGGATGCGTTAGTCCGAGTAAGAACTTGTTAGGAAAGGTCCCAGTCCATAAGGAAGCCATTTATTGCCCCTACATAGAAACGTAGAAAGCAACCTTATACTAAGTCAGACAATTTGCCTATCTAGTTCAGCACTGATTGGAAGTAGGCTATGTCCAGGGTTTCTTTTAACTTTGCCTGGAAGCATGCGCTGTACCATTGAGCTACAACCCATCCCCTTCCTGTTCTTGAGGGGCCAGTGGTCTGCCTGGATGGGCAGGGCCAGTCCAGAGGCCAATAATCCTTCACTTCCAGAAAAATGTTCCATGTTCATCCCATGAGGCAGCCTTACATGAAACCAAAGGGAGTGTAATTCTAGTCATGGCAATTCATTTTGCTTATATCCTTTGTCTCTCCCTCTGATATTTCTCCCACTTAGGTTGTGAATCTGACTATATGAATCAGCTTTCATGTTCTTTATGTTACTCTGTAATAAACCCTGTGCACTGATGATTCTATGGTAATAAGGCGTTTTACCCCTCCCTTGCGGTGGTTTTAAATATATCCTTGCTCAGGAATGTGAATGTTAAGCAATTCTTTATGGATTTGCATATGCTAACTTTAGGGATTTAAGGTGTGTTAAGACATGCCTCAGACATCAGTGTCAGCTAGCTGATGGAAGCCCTTACGTATGTTTTCATTTGTTTACTGACCTGGATGATGGAGATCTGACAGCTGGCTTATTGCTGACAACACAGTAATTCATTCTCTACTTTGAGAGGTTTCCAGCACTGCTGCTTGTCTATTCTGAATTAATCTCCCTTAATGAAGCTTATATTTTCTTTCTAATTTGCCCCTGGCAAATTAGTCTTTGTTTCATAAGCCTAATAAAATGTGAAATTCTTTGTGAGTATCATATATATTAATTCAGTTCTGTAGAACAGACAAACAGGTGATGATTAATGTTTTGTTTTTGGTTCAGGGTCATTGTGGCTTTTCATGAAATCCGTTCTATTGCTACAAGTACTTCTTCTCCATATGGATCAAGATCAGATGTCAAATGGCTCCTTATTGAACCACATGGCTTATCACATAGAAGTGCTGACTATGACAGAAGTGTACCAGGGCAGAAAATACAGTATGATGGTTTCTTTAAAATTATACCATGTTTTTCCTGAAAATAATAATTATTGTTTTCTGCTCCCACTGCAGAGAAAAATGCCTTGGGGTTATTCTGAGTATTTATGTACAGCTCTGATGAGTCATAACCATAAGATTATAAATTATTATGCAAAGTATTCTTGAATCAGCCACAACTCTTCAAAAATAATAATTATGACATTAAGAATCAAGCTAGTAGAAAATAGCAGAGAGTTATCTGAAATAATGTTAGATTAGTTCTAAAGAGGTACCTTTCTTTGTACAATTCCAAAGAAGTCATCTTATGGAACTTTAAAAACAGCTTTATTGTGAGAGAATCTTTCATGGACAAGATGCATGAGGTGATAGACTCAGTTTGCAAATACACATATCTGCAAACACAGCTGTCTGGGTACAAATGAAAACATTGTGAACAGTGAGGTTAATAGCCCATGAACTGCAAACAATACTCTGATATTTTTTAATGAACAACTCAATGTCCTAAGAAAACCAAATTTGTGTGAGCTGAAAAAAGAAAAAGTTAGTTTTGTCTTCTTCTAAATCCATGTACTGGGAATGATGCCAGATACTTTTCTTGGAACAAGGATTTTCCTCAGACAGAGCTTTGAAATCAGTTGGTGTGATGAGGCAGCACTGCTCACTTGACTGTCGTTGTGTTGCTGCTGCTTACCAGACGATGAAGAAGAAGGGGTGAGGTAGCACAAGTTTGGCATGGTGCCATTGCACTTGCAGTTGGGAGGACTGGATTGACTTACCAGTATATTTGCCCTGCTCCAGTCTCAGCACTGCTTCACCCATCCCCCTCTACCTCCTGATAAGCAGTAGTAACACGATCAGCTGGAGGTCCGGTGAGGAGCAGCACCCTACCATGCTGCCTGCTTCTGTTGGGAAGTGAGGTCTTCATCCTGTGCAATTTATTGACGTGGTTTCCACATAACAATAGACCATGCTTTAAAACAAATGATAGTTATGCTAGCTGACTTCATACTCTATATTGTTTGAAGTTGGTTTCTTTAGTAATAAAAAACAAATGCTTTGTTCTAAACCAGGTTACCTGGTTCATATGTAATACTAAGCCAATATTCATTAAAAGTGAAACTAAACTCAGCAGGAATCCTCCCAGCTGTGTGAAAGGAGAAGAGGGAAGGAGGGGACATGACAGACAGAGGCTTCTCTTGAGCTTCTGGAAGCTCACCATTATATCTCCAAATCATTGCTTAATGTTACATGTGAATGCAATCACTGGCTGTTGGAGTTGTAATGCTGAATTGATATTAATTTTCTCAAGTTGCACAAACCTGTGTACTCAACTCTGTCAGCCACAGATCCATTCTTTACCATCACTCACTTTATGTATTTATTTGTTTATTGTCCAGCTTTTTTTCGGATTGGGACTCAAGATGCCTTACAAATAAGGTATTCACCTGTCGAGGGAAGGACAACAAGGTGAGACCCAGTCTCGCTTCTCTAGGGAGTGAGTTTCAAAGTCTGGGAGCAGCCACTGAGAAGGCCCTCTCCCATGTCCCTACCAAGTGTGCCAGTGAGGCTGGCAGAACCTAGAGAAGGACCTTCCCCAAATATCTCAAAGTCTAAGCAGGTTCATATGAGGGAATACGGCCCTTCAGATAACTTGACCTGAGCCAAAATGAATGCAGATTGTTATAAGGTGTGTGATATTTGTTGTATATGTTGCTGTTTCTTCAGCTTGTTAATCACCTTGCATATAGTAATAATAGAAAGGCGGTATACAAATTAAAAGTGAAATGAAAAATTGAACGAAAATTTATAGGTCATAACCAGCACTTTGAATTGCACTAGTAGCCATTCACATGGCTATCAATTGAATCCAAAAAGAAAATAAAGTGGTTTTTAAAAAGGGGGAGAAAAGCTTGCTTAAAACCAATGCCAGAATTTTCAAACTCAGAAAGACACATCTTAATTTAAAGTGATGCAGTTTAAATGCCTAATTAATGTCTAATAATTGCTACTGCTAAGGAAATGACAGTTGCCAAATTCAACAATGATCACACTTACTAAGCAATTGGATTTTTTCTGAAATACGAATAATAATAATAATAATAATAATAATAATTTATAATTTGTACCCTTCCCATCTGGCTGGGTTTCCCCAGCCACTCTGGGCGGCTTCCAACAAAGATTAAAAATACATTAAAATGTCACACATTAAAAACTTCCCTAAACAGGGCTGCCTTTAGATGTCTTCTAAATGTCAGGTAGTTGTTTATCTCTTTGACATCTGATGGGAGAGCGTTCCACAGGGTGGGCGCCACTACCGAGAAGGCCCTCTGCCTGGTTCCCTGTAGCTTTGCTTCTCGCAGTGAGGGAACCGCCAGAAGACTCTCGGCGCTGGACCTCAGTGTCCGGGCAGAACAATGGGGTGGAGACTGATATTGCATATTATGTATACTGTTAGGAAGGATGGATAATTCACGGTATTTCTGCATCAGAATAGTGAGAGAAGGAAACAGTGGTAGCAGAGCTGGGTGCATTGAGCTGAAGGGTCACCAAGCTGTTTATTGAGTGTATTGCTAGCAGTGAGACAGATGGAAAAAGCAGCAAGTTCACCACCCTGCAAAATTCTACGGTTTCTTTTATCTGCACAAACTAATTTCAGTGAGGTCCAAAGTAATTACAGTGGTACCTCGGGTTAAGTACTTAATTCGTTCCGGAGTTCTGTTCTTAACCTGAAACTGTTCTTAACCTGAAGCACCACTTTAGCTAATGGGGCCTCCTGCTGCTGCTGCGCCGCTAGAGCATGATTTCTGTTCTCATCCTGAAGCAAAGTTCTTAACCTGAAGCACTATTTCTGGGTTAGCGGAGTGTGTAACCTGAAGCGTATGTAACCTGAGGTACCACTGTAAAGCTAGAATGTTTCAGATAAGTGTAGAATTCTGTAACTTCAAAGCTCTATAGTTTCAGTCAACCTACTATTTCATATCTGTATCAAGACAACAAATGGGGTGGGATTTTCCATTCTCTGTGGAGAGACTGAAATGGTGTATAGTGTGTTGAATGGATTCTTTACATTTAATCATGCACCACAGCAGTGGAAAATCACTGCTTGCAGCTGGATAATGGTGAAGGGGGGCATTGAGAGCTGATTTGTGTTTTTCATTATTATTTCAAAGGGTTGGCTGTTATTATAAAGGGCTCTCTTGAAGACTAACAGATTTATTGTGCCCTTCCCCTTTTGGACTACAGTCCACCATTAGCTACATGAAGTGTAATTTTCCATTGGCTGATATTTAGATCTACATGGTTAGCGAGAACAGGATTTTACACAGTGGTGCAAAACAGCATGTGGTGAATTTCTGGATATAAAGGAAACTTCAGTGACAGGACCAATGTATACAATTAGCAGAATCAGGAATGAGCTTTTACAACATGGTATTACATTAGGCTCTAAATAGGGGAAAGGATTTTACAGATCTGAATTTCTGGTTGATACCTCCCAGAACAGGCAAGCCTTCTACAATTATTTCTGCACACCTGAGCTGTAGTTTGTTGGCTCCCACCCAGTCTATCTCTCATTCTTTGGACTTACATGGGTTCACCAGAATCTAATGAAAAAGAGAAGTGATCGGAATATACCTGGCCATGTGACAAATATGTAGCTGTATCTTGGGAATGGGAAAGCAAGGCAATAGATGGGAACAGAAGTTTGAGATATATAGTGCCATCAGGGGAGACACACGTAAGCAAAATCATTTTTGCTATTGGATCAACTACTGACACTAGTCAGATGGTTCTAAACAGTATTGAATAACCTACTTTGTGCTTCCTGTTAGTGGGTATCAGGTTGGTGACCACAAACCAGGTTTTCTACTAACAAAACCTGGAGACAGTGTTTTATTTAATATAAAATCTTTCAGATGTACCATAGTTGCCTTGGTATTTCCTTTTTAATGCTCAGATACAGTGGGTTTTACAATCTAATACAACCAGGGAACAGATCATTGAAGCATATGCAAAAAGTAACATCCAGTCGAGGGGTATTAAGCATTAATCTCCAGCATAAGCAGTTTCTGAGCAATAGGGTCAAATCTGTCTCTCAGTAAATTTGGAGGAGGACTTCTAAAATCAATAATGTCAATTCAGTTTGTGTGCAGTATCTCTGATTGAAGGTGCGCAGCCATTATTTGTAAATGATTTGGAAGATTCCCTTAGGAAGCATATTGATTTAACAATAATTGAACCCATTTTCTACATGGGCACTGTTGGTGAAATATGGCAGCCAGGAAGTAAACCCCACTGTATTTAATGGAACTTGTTTGTGCAAAGGTCTGACTTGAAGAGATCGAGATTCTGACTGTTAATAACAGTGGTTTTGACATCTACAGTGGTACCTCGGGATGCGAACAGGATCCGTTCTGGAGCCCCATTCGCATCCTGAACAGAATGTAAGATGTGACAGCGCATCTGTGTGTGGGCGGGTCATGTTTCGCTGCTTCCACGCATGCGTGTGACGTTATTTGGACCGTCTGCGCATGTGTGAGCAGCGAAACCAGGAAGTAACATGCTCCATTACTTCCAGGTCGTTGCGGAGCGCAACCCGAAAGCACTCAACCTGAAGCATATTTATCCCGAGGTATGACTGTATAATGAAACCAGCTTATTAGCAGAGAGCTGAAAAATGATACTGTAATGGAAGCTGGAAAACTATCCTTCTGGGAAGAGGTTGGAGACCATCTTGGCTATGAGTCCTGAGAGAACTCCTTCCTGTCTTGCACGCCTTAATCCATCTGGCTGAAGGATGGGGCCCTGACTGACTCCAGCTTCAAAATATTAGGTTGAGGTATTGTTGGCGGGTTAACTGTTTTTCATTTGTGTGAATTGTTGTTGTTTTTACTGAGGAAGGAGAGAATTGTCTGGGAGGAGAGAAGCTGGGGATAATAGGGCATGCAATTGCAATAGTTCAAAGTAAGGAGAGGTATGGTGTGACAGGTGGGGCAGGCCAGGTAAGAGACATACAGCACAGGAAGGCAGTGACTGCTGTGTGCCAGCTCCTCCTCCACCCTGGGGAATTGTGGTTGTCCTATCAGGCAACCCTCAGGTCTGTGGTTGTTGCTGCTGAATGATAGGTCAGCTCTGAATAAGACATTGCTCATCTGATTGTGTATGAGGAGGCCAATCTGCTCTGCTTCTCTGAGACCTGGGTGCATGAGCTGGGTGGAATTGGTCTCACCTAGCTGTGCCCACCTGGTACTTGGTGCAGATCAGGGCAGATCAGGGCAGAAGGTCAGGGATTCTGCTGGTTCACCACTTGCCTTGCTACCTACGTGAGCTGACAGAGCTGGTCTTGGAGGCTATGTTGAGGACTCCCAGACTCCTGGTTTTGCAAGACGTCAACATCCATGCTGAGACAACTAGCTTTGAGGTGGACACAGGACTTCATGGCTGTCATTATGACATGGGGCTGTCCCAACATGTCACATTCTGGACCATGTTTTCTTGACTGGGCAGGAAGAGGATCTGGAAGCAGGGGACGTTGACATCAATCCCTTAATATGGTCAGATCACTTCTTGTTGAGATGTAGGCTTTCAGCACCTTTCAGCTTCCATCTGTGGCTCCTAGAAGCTATCAGCTTGTGACAGGAACCACACCTCAGGAATGGCTTCATCTGGCCAGCTAAACAAGGTGAGGGTAGCCCATGGGTCTCAAACCCTCAGTGAGTTAAGGACTTCCCATGCATGTGAAGATAGGCTCTGGCAGATTGAGTGGACAAGACCAATAGTGGGTCCAACAGTTAAGAAGGTGGTTCCTTCACATGCTGTAGAGGGAGGTAAGGGGCTTGTCAACCTGGGAAGGTAGCCCATCTGGAAGGAAAACTCTGATCCTAAGCCTCTGCTGCCTTGTGGGACATCTTTGGGAGAAGAAAAGCCTAAGAAGTAAAACCAACAATAATCCAGACTGGAGTCCCTAAAACGGATGGATGGTGCTTCATTTGCCAGCAATTTTTGCAGTCAAGCTGGTGCCAAACGTATTGCTCTGCTTTCCTTTCAACCACATCAGTGAGACGGGGTGGGGGTGGGGGGTGGAGGTCTTGTCTGGCAGCCCAGGATCTCCATACACATTGCTTAGATTTGCTCCCCAGGGAGGTCACTTCAGTGCTGCTTACCCAGCAGTTTGACTTCACCCTCCACTCCATTGTCTCTCGAGACAGACAGATGCCAACAATCCAATGTGGCACAAATTACAATGTTTTTAATGTTTGGTATAATGCACAGTACACTGTTGACACCCAATAAATATTATCTTAATTATAACACATGTGTACTCTATTATTCTATGTGGACCAGCTGGAAAATATTTGCCTTCATTTTCATGGCTTAAAGGAAGCAATACAATAAAAGAGGGAGAGTGGAGGCATGTTATCTTTCTCTTAGATCTTTGTAGAGGATTAAAATGCACAACTGCTGAAATTTTAGAACATACGGCCTGCATGGATTATCCTAGTAATCCAGCCTGCTTGGAAACTAATACACAGAATAAATCTAGAGAAGTAATCAGAAAAGGAACAATGGCCTTGCATGCCTCGTTATTTATCATTCATGATAAGCCAATCAGTGGAATTTGCTTTTATTTAAGTAACTGCATTCCTCAACATAATCTGTATTAATAAACCTTGGAAGCACAGTAGCTCAGTGGAAGAGTACTTGCATTCCGTGTGGAAGATCCCAAGTTCATTTGACTCCTGTCTGAATCCCTGAATATCTCCCACCAGTTAAGTGTACAGTAAATGACTGGATAGACCAGTGCTCTGACTAGGTATATGGCTGCCTCGGAATGAAGGGAACTTTTTAAAAGTATGGTAACGAAGATATTGCCTTGGGGACAACTTTAACTGTAGCCATAATAGAGCAAACAGTGGCTTCCTCTGAAACAGCTAGAAGAGTATTCTACATCTGGGAAATGACATGTAGTCATCCAGTATTATCAGTTAGAGAATTGTGTGTTTTAATTTGGCTACTGATTTAGAATTTGGATCTTTTGATTCTCTGGTAATGGAGACTTTAGCATGCCATCAAGTCCTGCTCATAGGTTGATTTGCTCATGCCATTGGTTGCAAATAAAAATGCTCCCATAGTGATAAGTCTCTACATCACAATAGTAACATATTCATAGGTAACTGTGCAGGTTAACTGCTATGTTGCATCTCTGTCAGGAGTGCTGGCATGCAATGTGACTACTTTGTGCTTCTGTATGTTACCATTACAACCTGGAGTTTTCAAAATCATGTTTCAGTGTGATGAAGGTACGAATCAGTGACACATTATTACATTTGGACATTTGAATATCATTAACATTTATTTCATGGAAATGGAGTGATATGTGTTTGAGTATCATTGGTCTCCTTATCTCAGGCCAGCCGGTGATAGGAATGATTGGAATTTTCATCCTGTGTTGTGCTCCTGTTTTATTATTTCATTTGTTTTGCAATATTTCCCTCTTTTTAATCTTTCTTAAGCCACTCTAAGAATGCTGATCGACCATTGAAGGGCAGGATTTAAATGTTAGAAATAAAGAAATAAGTGCAAAATGTCTGAATTCCGTCAATTTGCAAATTAGCTCATTTTCTTAAGGCATCCTTATCGTGTGACTTTTTAATAGCAGAGTCCCCCCCCCCAACAGAAACATGAGATAATATGTCACATCAGCTATTATTGTCTAGTCTCGTTCACTCCCTGCACACAGTAGCAGCATTTAGGAATTACGTTAGGAGGTAGCTGCTTGCAGTCTCCATACCAGTCAGAGCATTTATGTGCAATAGAAAATGCCAAATGGTGTGGCAATAAGATGCCTAATGGCATTAGCTTTAGCAAGCCAGTGAAGCTGCAGTGTTATCTGCTGGCGTGTTCTCAATGCAGCCAACTATGTCTATCTGCCTGAATGCTTCTCCAATAATGCCCATGGGTACTGATGGAGATGAGCAATTAAGATTGACAGATGGTCCAAAGAGATGTCATCCGGTGCATCATTTTCCTGCCAGCAGACATCCTGGTTCATCTTTCATGAGATGTTTTTTAGATGGACTGGGAAATGACTTCTAGGGCAAGATCCTAATGTGTACTGAGTAGACGCCACTGATTCCATCAGCTAGAAAGAAAGCCTGGGATTTACATGTGCTGAATAATAACCTACATATGGCCCTTGCCTCTGTAATGATGGCAACCAACTTGGATGACTGGAGGACTGGACAAATTCATGGAGGATGTCAAAGGCTACTAGCCATGATGACTGTGCTCTGCCTCTATGGTCAGAGGCAGTAATGCTTCTGAGTACCAGTTGCTGGAAGATACTGGAGGATAGAGGATCCTGTGCTCACGTCATGCTTGCCAGTTTCCACAAGCTTTCAGTTGGTCATTGAGAGAATAGCATGCTGGACTAGATGAGTCATTGGCCTGATCAAGCAGGTTCTTCTTAAATCAATATGTAGGTAATTTTCTGCAGCTATTGCTATCTTGATATCAAAGAACAAGAGATTCAAAATATGTATGGTAACATCTTTAACCACACCAAAATTTGTTAGTGTAGGACAGAGCTTTCCAAACTTTTCGTGTTGGTGACACATTTTTTAGACATGCATCATTTTGTGATACAGTAATTCAGTTTTACTAGTAAACCAGTGGTTAAACTAACCTCTTTCCAGCCCTGGTGGGAGCGTGGGGAGCATTCACACAACGCATCTACACACTGCAACCAACACGCTAACTTGTCACAACACACAGTTTGGAAAGCTCTGGTGTAGGAGGTTAAACTTCATGCAGCATATCCATGATGGCTTCTTTTACTTCTTTTTGCTTTCTTTTTTTATTGAATGATTGAAATGCAGCAACAGGCATTTGCCTTTTTCATTTTCCTCAGATCAGTATCAGCAGGAAAGGGCTCCCAGCTGGACAATTTTCAGTTTCCAAATATCCCAGCCCAGTGGCTATATGCTTTGTGGGGGCAGGGGAAAGTTAGCTCTCAAGCATCTGCGGCTCATTTGCCTTTTGCAGATCAGTTCCCTATTAACTATGTGCCTAGCAAAATCCAAGTTCTTTCCTTGGCTGCAGCCTTGGATTGCCAGACCAGGCCATTTTTGCAAGTTGATGAGAAATGGGGTGGTGGTGAGGAATGGCTAGGCAACAAGTGCGGGGGAGAAGAGAAAGGAACTTATTGGTAGAAAGAAGTATCCTTATTATGTTTTGAAGTTAGATTCTTCTTCACTCTTAGGAACCACAGTGTATTGGACTTCTTGGCTTGCCATACCAGGAACTGGCCTAGTCAGCTGTCACACACCATGTTTTTAGTTTCAGTTTTGCATTGCAAGCAGCAACCTGCTGCATAGCTTTCCACTTCATAATTGGTTTAGCATTAAAGTTGTGTTTCATGGCGTATCCACTACACATTTAAAGCACATCTGCCCGTAAGGATCCTGGGAACTGTGGTTAACACAACAACAACAACAACATTTATATGTCAACCATCTGACTCTTGGTGGCTGCAAACAAAATATGAAAACACAACAAACTTCAAACATTAAAAACCTTCCTGTACAGAGCTGCCTTTGGATGTCTTTAAAAAGTCAGATAGATGATTATTTCCTTGACATCCGATGGAAGTGTGTTCTACAAGGCGGGTGTGACAACCAAGAAGGCTTTCTGCCTGGTTCCCTGGCAGCTGCAGTTCTCAGCACTCTTAACACGCTACAGTTCTCAGGATGCTTTGCATTCTCTCTCTCTCCCCACCCTCTCTTCCCACTCCCTTTTTCTCTCTCTCTGTACATGCACTTCAGATGTATTGGTTATACAGTACACCCTGTCTGTAGCCTGTTTCCCACCACCTCAATCTCCAAGCAGTGCAAGATTCCAGGAGTTCAAGGTACTTACCCAGGCTCTGTGTTTTCTTTTGGAATGAGGCATAGCGGAGACTGTGCTGTCTTTATGACATATGGTTTATTTACACATATATACAACCTGAGCCTACGATGGAGGAGTCACAGCATTAACCTCCCAAGAAGGTCTTGCTTCTTCCGTAGCTGCAGCCTTGGATTCCAACAGAAATCAAGCATTGTTCTCTCTCCCTCTCTCCAGCTTGCTGCTTTGCGTCTACAGTCATACCTCGTGTTGCGTCCGCTTCAGGTTACATCTTTTCAAGTTGCGTCCTGTGGCAACTAGGAAGTACCGGAATGGTTACTTCCAGGTTTTGATGCTCGCGCATGCGCAGAAGCGCTAAATTGCGTCACGTGTGTATGCAGACGCAGCGCTTCTGGATGTGAATGCTTCGAGTTGCGGGCGTACCTCCAGGATGGATTACGTCCGCAACTTGAGGTTCCACTGTAGTTCACATCACTGTCCTCTCTGCTCTCAACTCTGGTTTTGACTTTCTAACTTCCCATGAGTTGGGGAAAGGGGTCTCGCCCATTTGCCATCTCGCACAGAGCTCCTTCTTTGGTCCCCTGAATTACCCATCACCTTACCAGGAAGCAATTTTGGCTATACCTGGAATTAGAAGTGAGGTGTAGGCCTCGGCATATAGCCTATTCCCCGCCAAACTCATAACACTACTTTTCAGGAACAACAAACGTGAGTCGTTGGCTTCCAACTCCATTGCAAAACACCTTTGCCAGCTTATACACTTTACAAAGTACACTAGACTTTCAGGTAGCTTTCACATACAAAGGGGCAAAGTGTTTCTTTCTACAGCTGATTGTTAAGGGACCAGCTACTATCTCCACTGTGCCTGACACCATGCTCAACAAAGAAGAGATTTTTGTCCACCATTATGGCCATTACAAGTTTATGAGTGGATAAACATATACGTACATTCACACAGCAGAGAACAAATTGTTAGGATGGAGCAGCATTGCCCTTGAATGCTAACAATGAGACATGACCAGTGCAGTGATTGGCTCTTGCATCCATCCTTGGTACACATCTGTAGACCAGCACTGTTGATGTAACTATTTTTATATGTTTGTATGTTGTTATGCAGCTGTTATCATACCCTTAAATAGAAATAGCCAGATAAAAAGCTGAGTGCTAGAGGCATTAAATGTGAAACAAAGGCACAAGGACGTATTAATGCTGATTGCTGTAGCAAATTACCATCAATTGTACTTATTCTCATGCCTTTATTTCGATTTTCATTTCTGAACACATTCTAACAATAATGTTTAGGATAGTATTGCCACCTACTGGCTATATTTTATAAGGCAAAGATATCAATAGCATGTTGCCTGTGATCAAATTATTCAGAATTCTTGGCTGAAAATTGTGCAAGGGATTTCAAAGCATACCTAAGACGCACGATTACAGATGGCAAAGGACGATAAATAGAGTGGTTGTGTGCTTGGGGTGGTTTCTGCCAAATCTCTCATTTTCCAGAGATTGATCCCAAAGATTGGTTTTCCAAAGCTTGGTCCCCAAAAGAGCAAAAAGTCGTGGCACGTACTCTGAAAATGAAGCACGCACAAACTGGCCTGGTTCACACATCACATTATTAAATCATAGATAAGATAAACTCCTCTATTGTCATGCTACTAAGAAAAAAAAACTATGGTCTGATTTGTCATGTTGTACAGACCCAGTTTCATAGTATGTTTCTCTACAAGCAACCAGGGTTTGTTGTTCACTTTGTATTCATGGTTTGTTTGGAGTTCAGATGACGTGACTACGGCTTTGTTTCCCAGCAATTTGGCAGGAGTGAATGAGGGGCAACACCCCCCCCCCCCCATTATTTAAGCAGCAGTGAATTTTACTATGGAATAATAAGATATTAAAAACCAGGTCAGTAAACATAGTGTTTATAGGTAACATCTTCAGGAGGGACAAATTGCTGTATTTTCTGCATTGTATATAGGGTAATCCTAGAAGACTATTCAGAAACTGCAGCAGGAACAGGTTGGAGTAGGTTACTAGGTGAAGACTGAATGAGGGACCTGAAGGCATCTCAAAAGGGATATCTGTTTTTCCAGTGCTTTTGAAGAGCTGATGTAGAGAAGTGCTTCTTTTTCATTCTTAAAATATTATCCATTTTGCATGCCAAGCTATCTGCTGCAACACAACTGACAGGGAGCTAAAAATTGAAGGAAGACAAGCATTGGGACGAGGGCTCCCCACTTTCAGAAGCCAAGCCAGTCAGGTTTGGAAGCACGCACGCTGTGTAGTAACTATCCAGGATTTTGATCTCTGTGCTTTTCCCACTCTGTTCATTTTTTCGCTGACATCTACCTTTACACCCATAGTTTCAGGGAGATGAATCACCTGACACCAGGATGACTGAAACCTCAAATGACAAGCTGAAGTGGGGGTCAGGAGGGGAAAAATGCTGCTTGTCTGAAGTGTCTGTGAGGCATTTCTGAGAAGTGGGAGCTGATCTGCATAGTGATTCCTCCCCTGCAGCCACTACACGCCATGAGAAGACACTTCATGGACAGTCACATTTAAGCAGAGGCTTCTATTCAGCAAGCAGAACAAAGGAAGAGAGAAGGGCCCCTGCCACAAAGCCTGTAGCGTCACTGATAAAGCGCTTCATGAATGCTGTATTCAAGTATCTTACATTCACGCAGCTCAGGACATCTCTATCAGCCTCCTGGCATCAGCTGCCTACCAAAAATATATTCGTAAGCAGCACAAAATGTATCATTTGTTTTACAAGAACTGTCAGTTTTTGCACCTGCAAAGAACAAGGTTTTCAGAGGCCTAAAAATAAATATTTCAGAGCCCTTTCTACCCTAGAAAAATGAGTATGCCTCTACAGCAATTGTCAGTTTCTGGCACCTGTAAAGAATACTATTTTAGATAAAAAATAAATAAATTACACTTTAAGTCATACCCTTTCCTATCCTAGAAAAACAAGCATGCCGTTCCTAACAACAGGCATGAGATAACAGCAATTTAAAACACAGTGGTGCCTCGCAAGACGAAATTAATTCGTTCCGTGAGTTTTTTCGTCTTGCGATTTTTTCGTCTTGCAAAGCACGGACTTTGGAAAAGCTTCAAAAATCACCAAAGTCTTCAAAAACCTCAAAAAAGGCTACCACACCGCGTGCTATGAGTTGCTCCTCGAAGTGAATGCACGGTTTTAAGAAAAAGGAAACAAACTTGCAAGACAAAGGAAACAAACTTGCAAGACGTTTTCGTCTTGCGAAGCAAGCCCATAGGGAAATCCGTATTGCGAAGCAGCTCAAAAAATGAAAAACTCTTTCGTTTTGCGAGTTTTTCGTCTTTTGAGGCATTCGTCTTGCGAGGTACCACTGCACACCTTTTTATATCTCTCCTTCCTATTCACCTATGTATATTGATAATGGTGAACCCATGACCCTCTGGATATTGTTGGACTGTAGCTCTTATCATTCCTGAATACTTGCCATATTAGTTGGGTCCAATGACAGTTGGTGTCCAACACTTTTTGGAGGGCCATTACTGTCAGGAGGTTCTACACATGAGTAGGCGTCCAGCAGAGACACATGCCTGACTGGCATGTTCTCTCCCTCCTAGTCGGTCATTCGGGAGCTTTAAAGGCTTTCTCCAGCCTGAACTTCACAGCGACTGATACCAAGAGGCATCAGCACACTTCTGGATCAGCAGAGTAGAGGCAGTCAGCGTAACAGACTCAATAATAATAATAATAATAATAATAATAATAATAATAATAATTTATTATTTATACCCCGCCCATCCCCAGCCACTCTGGGCGGCTTCCATAGAAACCAAAAATACAGTAAAATATCACACGTTAAAAACTTCCCTGAACAGGGCTGCCTTAAGATGTCTTCTGAATGTCAGGTAGTTATTTATCGCTTTGACATCTGCTGGAAGGGCGTTCCACAGGGCGGGCGCCACTACCGAGAAGGCCCTCTCCCTGGTTCCCTGTAGCTTTGCTTCTCGCAATGAGGGAACTGCCAGAAGGCCCTCGGCGCTGGACCTTAGCGTCCGGGCAGAACGATGGGGGTGGAGACGCTCCTTCAGGTATACTGGACTGAGGCTGTTTAGGGCTTTAAAGGTCAGCACCAACACTTTGAATTGTGCTCGGAAACATACTGGGAGCCAATGTAGGTCTTTCAAGACCGGTGTTATATGGTCTCGGCGGCCGCCCCCAGTCACCAGTCTAGCTGCCGCATTCTGGATTAGTTGTAGTTTCCGAGTCACCTTCAAAGGTAGCCCCACGTAGAGTGCATTGCAGTAGTCCAAGCGGGAGATAACCAGAGCATGCACCACTCTAGCGAGACAGTCCGCAGGCAGATAGGGTCTCAGCCTACGTACCAGATGGAGCTGGTAAATAGCTGCCCTGGACACAGATTTGACCTGTGCCTCCATGGACACCTGTGAGTCCAAAATGACTCCCAGGCTGCGCACCTGGTCCTTCAGGGGCACAGTTACCCCATTCAGGACCAGGGAATCCTGTCCCCCCAAAACAGTACCTCTGTCTTGTCAGGATTCAACCTCAATCTGTTAGCCGCCATCCATCCTCCAACTGCCTCCAGACACTCACACAGGACCTTCACCGCCTTCACTGGTTCTGATTTAAAAGAGAGGTAGAGCTGGGTATCATCCGCATACTGATGAACACCCAGCCCAAACCTCCTGATGATCTCTCCCAGCGGCTGCATGTAAATGTTGAAAAGCATGGGGGAGAGGACAGAACCCTGAGGCACCCCACAAGTGAGAGCCCTGGGGTCTGAACACTCATCCTCCACCACCACTTTCTGAACACGGCCCAGGAGGAAGGAGCGGAACCACTGTATGACAGTGCCCCCAGCTCCCAGCCCCTCAAGACGGTCCAGAAGGATGTTATGGTCGATGGTATCAAACGCCGCTGAGAGATTCAGCAGAACTAGGAAACAGCTCTCACCTTTGTCCCTATCCCGCTGGAGATCATCAACCAGTGCGACCAAGGCAGTTTCAGTCCCATGATGAGGCCTGAATCCCAACTGGAAGGGATCCAAATGGTCCGCTTCTTCCAAGCGTGCCTGGAGTTGTTCAGCAACCGCTCGCTCAATCACCTTGCCCAAGAATGGAAGATTTGAGACTGGGCGATAGTTGGCCATTGTGGCCGCATCTAAAGATGTTTTTTTAAGAAGCGGTTTAATAACCGCCTCTTTCAGCGGGTCTGGGAAGGCTCCCTCACAGAGGGAAGCATTCACCACCCCACGAAGCCCATCGCCCAGTCCTTCCCGGCTAGCTTTTATAAGTCAGGATGGGCAAGGATCCAGGAGACAGGTGGTTGGTTTCACTCGTCCAAGCAGCCTGTCCACATCCTCGGAGGTAACAGATTGGAATTGATCCCACTCAACTTGACTAGACAAAACTCTAGCACTCTCCCACCCCGGCCCTGCTCCCACGGTGAAGTCTACTTCTTCCCAAATCTGAGCGATTTTATCTGCAAAAAACTTTGCAAAATCATTGCAGGAGAACATGTGGCCCGTACTGGGCCCCGATGTTGCAGGTGGTTCCGCTAAATTGTGAACCACCTGAAAAAGTCTCCTGCTGCTGTTTTCTGCAGATGCAATAGAGGCGGTGAAGAAATTCTTCTTCGCCGTCACTGTTGCCACTTGGTAGGCTCGACGTTGAGCTCTAACCTGTGTCCGGTCAGATTCGGAATGAGTTATCCACCACCGGCGCTCTAGCCGTCTCAACGATTGTTTCATTGCCCTCAGATCCGTGGAAAACCACGGGGCTGTCCAGGCTCCATGCAATCGGAGAGGGCGCTTCGGAGCCAAAAAGTCAATAGCCTTGGTTAACTCCACATTCCAATAGCGCAGCATTTTGGCTAAACTACTTTATTTACATATAATACACTGGGAGCATTCTAACTCAGCTCCTTCCTCATCAGCATCAAACAGGAAAGTGAAACGACAAAGGACAAAATTCCTACATTATGGAAACACAGTGATACAAACATCCTGTATCCGTCACTTCCCACAATGTGGAATGAAAACATACACCGTCATGTGATATAAACAATCCCATGACTGCAGCACGGGGAATGAAACCTAACAATTTCTCTCTCTCTCTCTCCCCTCCCTCTCCCTCTCCCTCTCCCTCTCCCTCTCCCTCTCCCTCTCCCTCTCCCTCTCCTCCCCACGCACCCATCCTGTGTGCCTCCCACTTTACGCAATTTCACTTATGCCTATGGGGCCCCCAGCACGCAATCCCCATCTAAGTGCAGGGATGCCCGTACACCAGCTACCTCTAGGAACTCTTTAAAAAGAGGCCATTTCTAGACAACCTCTTCATGAATTTGCTTGCAGGAAGGTTATATGACATCATGTAAAGTGATTCTATTTTTGTTTTGTGATTTTAATTGACATGAAACACCAAGTGCATTAGAAAAGCAGAGTATAAATTATTTTAAAAAATTTGAACATGTATCTGTGTTGTTGTATGTAAAACAATCTGATATTGTGTTTCATTTCTGTTGTGCATCTTACACCTTTACAAAAAAAAATAATAAATAACCATTCCCTTACAGTAGAAAATGAAACTTCTGTGTTTGATAAGCTAGACAAGATCCCTCTAGTGGCAGAAAATGAAATGTCAAGAGGAAAGTTCACCAAATGTTGGTCCATTTCACAAATACTATGAATCTATTAATTTTCAACCAGATAATTCTACTACAATGCAAATGTTACAGGAGAAATTTGGATTAAGAATGTAATATAACTGCAAACCCACAAGGAACAACTTACACCCATGCATTTCAATGCTTTCATATTCCTATAGAAAAGAGAATAAAACAGTATTTTAAGACACTGCCCTTCAGCCCTGGCAAAGTGTGACTCAAACTTCTTTTACAGGTGCTGCCTATGGAAAGATGGACACAGTATGTATGTGTGTACAAAGTACAGGGCTCTATGGATATCTATACAAAAAGTGTCCTATTAGATAATGGTTTGTGTATACTGGGGATTATGTAATATTTTGATGCACAGTATCAAAATAAGTATAGCTTTATGATTACAAACCACATAATTGCTAGGAATGGTTTAGAAAGTTTCCAGATATAGTTCTTCATATATGTAAAACTTAGGATGCACATTAAGTAATCATTTTAGATATAGCTATATAATCTGCTAATCAGATAGTTTCTCTCAGAGTTTTCTTTGTTCTGTGGGTTTGTGATTCAAAGTCTGCCAAACAAATGGAATCAATTAACAACTTGGTTATTTGGCAATTTGGTCCTTTTGTTAAAATCAGAGACTCTGTCAGTATAATACATCTGTTTACATCCCACACAGAGCAGGCTTAGAAGTCCCAGTGAGGCTTGTTTCAGGAAAATGTGTATAGGATTGCAGCCTCAAAGTCTCTTCCATGTTCATTAGCTTTATGATATCAACCACATTGACAACATTATAAATAACAACATGAAACCCACAGTACAAAGCATTTACATATGTTCAGCTACAATACAGATATTCACTAATGCTGCCATGGTACCGAAAGTTCAAAATGTGCTTATGTGACTGCTAGCCTGGGCTTTGATATCATTTTCAGAAGTCCTCTCATAGGCCACCTTCAAAATGAATCAGAGAGACAACCATTAGAAATGCGGTTTTTTATGGTGCCTCTGTATCTGTGGAATAGATGTGTAGCTACATCTGAATCGGCTTTTCACTGGGTGTCAAAAACCTACATTTTTAGCTCCTTTTAGTTAAGGAGTTAACTAAATTTAGTTAAATTCAGCCAAGCTGAATTTCTGGGTTTTAATACTTTCCATTTGTCTTAAATGGTTTGAACTAGTTTTATTCAAGTGTGGCTGGATCATGAAATGATTTGTTGCTGCTACTTTTAGTGACTTTATTTTAATAAAGTAGGAGATTATAATGTCATATTTTATCTTGTATATAAAAGCTGGGGTTTTGGGGGGGGCGGGGGAGAGATTACCTTAAAAGGTGGCAAATAAATATTTTAAATGAATAAGTTTGTGTTTTTAAGAACACTGCCTTATGTATCCAGCTGGCATTAAGACTGGCCAGGACAATGGGCGAGGTTAACAACAGAGCAGTGGGGTAACTCTTAAATCAGGAAGATTTCTGCACTGATTTTCATCAGGGCTTTGAGGTCCCAGTGTTAATAACAGAAAGCTGATTAACTTTAATGAGGTGGATGTGTACATCCCTTCCCATGCAACCACTGCATGTCTTTCTCAAGAAAAGATACCCTACTGGGATGAATGGCGTTATCCCTTTCACAAGCTGCAGGTGTAAGGCTTGGGCTGCATTGCCTGAGATTGTTTTAACTCCTCCTGGTCTACAGTAAATCTTACAATACAAGGGCCTAAATATTTCATAGGGTGAGGGAGAGGACTCTCTTCTGTCATCCAGGAAAAGAAAGGAATAAAATATACTGTACACAGAGCTGCTTTACATGAGTATAGAAACTTGGATTCTCAAAGAAAAAAGGCTCAGAAGAGATTTCTGTCCCCTCCCAGCTAGAGCTTTTGTGACACATTGTCCCTAACAAATAAAAGAATTTTGCTGAAATGATCTACCTTGCTGTTTCCCTTTCCTTTGAAGAATCATAGGCTACAATAGACAACCCATCAGGAATAATTAGATTATACGGCAGCATCCATGGAAACAATATAGCTTGGGGGGGGGGATGGAACCCAACAGGCCCTAGATCCACCTAAGGTTGCTAAATCTTTAATATACGTTAACCAAAGATTTTATGGTGAGTAAGTAGAATTCAAAATTCCTGGCCAATGCTTTGAAAAAGATACAGGATTTAGAGAATTTTTAAAAAATAAAAAATAAAACAGGATCAATAAACATAGGATCAAAAACAGGTTACAAAAGCTTTCTTTGCCTATTACTTCAGGGCTGGATGGGTTTGGTTGCTCATTCTGCAATAAATAAAATAAAATAAAGACTTACCCCAGGCCATACTACACTGTTAATTTTATACAACAAGGAGGCAGAATCTTCCAAACATGGTGCATCTCTCGTATCATTGACCCACTTGCCTAGCGGTTTTCATGATGATTTACCAAAACCCAAGATAAAATACAAGTGAATGGTCTACTTGTTCGGCCTGCAGAATAAGGCAGACTAAGGCATGGAACAATCAGACTTTTGAACTGTGCTACTTGTAGCTTGATCTAAGTTTAGGCCATGTGTTGATTTTTGGAATAAAA
The DNA here is from genome assembly GCF_964252035.2 of Podarcis erhardii. Taxonomy (NCBI): domain Eukaryota; kingdom Metazoa; phylum Chordata; class Lepidosauria; order Squamata; family Lacertidae; genus Podarcis; species Podarcis erhardii. The sequence continues at coordinate 49,251,284 of NC_138508.1, read as the reverse complement.
CCTTTAGGAATAACCACACAAAGAGTCCAAGAGCTATGTCCATGAGCGGAAGCCATGGCAGGGGATCTGCTGGAATGGAAGTCAGGCGATGGGATGGGGAGATTGCTTAGGTTTATTTTTTTTCTTTTATAGGTTTCTTTTCTGATCCTAACAACAATAATAGTTGTAGCATTTAGGAATTATGGTAGGAGATAGCTGCTTGCAGTCTCCATACCAGTCAGAGCATTTATGTGCAATAGAAAATGCCAAATGGTGTGGCAATAACATGCCTAATGTTGTTAGCTTTAGCGAGCCAGTGAAGCTGCAGTTTTATCTACTGGCAAGTTCTGAATTCAGCCAACTATATCTGCCTGAATGCTCATCCAATAACGCCCATGGGTACTGATGAAGATAAGCATTTAAGATTGGCAGATGGTCCAAAGAGATGCTCAGTGCATCGTTTTTCTGCCAGCAGACCTCCTAGTTCATTCTTCATTTCTGATGCACATGAAATATTTTACACAGGCTGGGAAATGACTTCTAGGATGAAATCCTAATGGGTACTAAGTAGACCCTACTGATTTCATGAACTAGAAAGAGAAAGTGGGAATTACAGATGCTGGGTATTAATCTGCATTTGTCCCGTCTCCAAACCTGGCCTATCGCACACTCTCCAACATTTCTCCGATGAAAATAGGGACATCCCACTCCATAATGATAATTTTACTATTTATACCCCACACATCTTACTGGGTTGCCTCAGCCACTCTGGCCAGCTTCCAACATATATAAAAACATAATCGAACATTTTAAAGACTTCCCTCTACAGGATTGCTTTCAGATGGCTCGGGGGTCGGATAACTCCATACCGTCCAACATTTCACCAGGAAAAGTGGGACATTCCAGGATCAAATCAGAAACCAGGACGGCTTCTCCAAATCAGGGACGTTCCTTGAAAATAGGGATACTTGGAGGGTCTGCTATGCTCTTCAGCAGTGGCGTAGCGTGGGGGTGCAGGGGGGGCCAGCCGCACCGGGCGCAACATGGGGGGGGGCGCTCGCACTCGCAGCTCTCTGCCCCTACCTGGCTCACTCTCTCTCACTGCAGTGCTGGCTGTACGAATCCGATCCGAGCTGCCGAGTCGCCACCCACTGTGGAGGGGGAGGGTGCCAGGCGTGCGTTGCGTTGCGTTGCGTTGCGGAGCGGAGAGAGAGCAAGGGAGGGACTATCTGGGGGAGGGACAGTGCAGCGGCCGCCCAGCGCAGCGCTGAGCGCGGGAGAGAACCACACCCGACCAGCCCAGGCAGCAGCAAGAAGAAGCTGGCAGTGGCGGCAGGTTAGGGGTTAGGGGCGCAAATTACTTGCCTTGCCCCGGGTGCTGACAACCCACGCTACGCCGCTGCTCTTCAGTATATTCCTAGTCTATTTACACATAGGTTGAAAAGGCCATGAGAATATGCAAGTGGCAGAGAGCTAAAAAGACAAGCATTGGGGCTAGAGTTCCCCATTCTTAAGAGCTGAGCCTGTCAGGTATCCCTTTCCCTTTGAACCACACAGGCTGTGCAGTAGCTTTCCAGGATTTTTATCTCTGTGCTTTTCTCCCTCTATTTTTTCCACAGACATCCACCTACATACATCACTCTGTTTCAGGGACATGAATCACCTGACACCAGGCTGAATGAAACCTCAAATGACAAGCTGAAGTGGGAGGCCAGGAAGGAAAAAAATGCTGCTTGTCTGAAGTGTCTGTGAGGCATTTCTGAGAAGTGGGAGCTGATCTGCATAGTGATTCCTCCCCTGCAGCCACTACACGCCATGAGAAGACACTTCATGGACAGTCACATTTAAGCAAAGGCTTCTATTCAGCAAGCAGAACAAAGGGAGAGAGAAGGGCCCCTGCCACAAAGCTCAGGACGCCTCTGTCAGCCTCCTGGAGTTGGCAATCAACCAATATGTATTTGTAAGCAGCACCAAGTGTACTGTTTGCTTTAAAAAACAACCCCTCACCCTCTTACGTGCGATTTCAGAGGCCTAAAAATAAATGTTTCATAGCTCATTATATCCTAGAAAAATGAGCATGCCTTTCCTAACACCAGGTAAAGGTAAAGGTAAAGGTAAAGGGACCCCTGACTGTTAAGTCCAGTCGCGGACGACTCTGTGGTTGCGGTGCTCATCTTGCTTTACTGGCCGAGGGAGCCGACGTTTGTCCACAGACAGCTTCCGGGTCATGTGGCCAGCATGACTAAGTCACTTCTGGCGAACCAGAGCAGCACACGGAAATGCCGTTTACCTTCCCGCTGGAGCGATACCTATTTATCTGCTTGCACTTCGTGCTTTCGAACTGCTAGGTTGGCAGGAGCAGGAACCGAGCAACGGGAGCTCACCCCGTTGCAGGGTTTTGAACCGCCAACCTTCTGATTGGCAAGCCCTAGGCTCTGTGGTTTAGACCACAGCGCCAAGTAATAAATGTAAATAAACGGAATATTATTTTTTATCTCTTTGTCTCAACACACACTCCTATATAGATTAACAATGAGGAGCCTGTGGCCTTCCAGATACTGTTGGACTGCAGCTTTCATCCTTCCTGACCTCTTGCCATGCTAGTTGAGGACCAATGGCAGCCTGAGTCCAACAACATCAGGAGTGGCATCATTTCCCCATTCCCGATGTAGATGAATTGGTAGGTGGACAAGTATGGATTTTTTTAAGGGCAGTGCTTTTTTCCTGGAGGTACCCCAGGCAATGCAGTACCCACATCTCCCCCCCACAAAAAATGTTAAAAGTGTGGCACTTACTATAATAACTTCATGGTGAGTACCAGCACATTTTTTTCCATAAAAATAGCACTGTTTAAGGGAATATATATCCTGTTTTTTTAAATTGGGAAATCTCTCAGGTTCAGCTGTAGTAGCATTGGAATGTCTCCCCTGGTAATATTCTCTAAATAAGCAGCAGTGGCCAGGGGTGAGTGTCAGTGGGAATGGAGCCAAAGCAGGGAATGGAATGCTTGAGTTTGCAAAAGTACACACATGGGTTTTTAAAAAAAACAACAAAAAAACAGCCTAATGAGGACAGTGTGAGTCAGTTGAAAAATAAGAATGGAAAATTGAGGAAAGGGGAAATGGAATTACCTGCTCCAGTTTCCTGCAGCTTAGTATCTGTTAGGAAGAAGGGATAGCTAAACCTGAAAAGGAAACACTCCTTGTTAAATGGTGGCGAACTATAAAAGTACAAAATTTTACCAACAATGGTTTTGTAGAAATAGAAGCAAAGGTTGTGATTCCCAGACGTATTTTTACCATTCAGTTTGGTTTCCGTAGAAATCTGGTTACCATGTGTATACATACTGAGAAATTCAGACTTCTACGAGCTGCCTTTTCCTTTCTCGTATCTAGTTTCTGAAATTGGCATTGGCTAGGAATCGGTGTCAGCCATTGCAGCGTTATCAAGAATGCAACAGGAATTTTGCTCCTAGCCAGGGGTGATAAGGCAGCCATCAAGCACACTATGCTGATTGACACATATCATGCTGATGGACAAATTTGCCCCCAGATGCCAGGTTAAAGTATTTTGTTCTGTATTTTGGTGTTTGTACAGTGGTGCCTCGCAAGACGAAATTAATTCGTTCCGCAAGTCTCTTCGTCTTGCGAGTTTTTCGTCTTGCAATGCACGGTTTTCCATAGGAATGCATTGAAAATCAATTAATGCGTTCCTATGGAAACCGCCTTCCCCGACCTCTTCTGGCGGGCGGCATTTTAAAATCGCCCGGGACAGCGGAGGACTTCTCCGCTGTCCGGGCGATTTAAAAGCCCCTGGGAAGGCAAGCAGGGGGGACAAAGACTTTTGCCCCCCGCCTGCCTTCAGAAGAGGTCCAGGACAGGCTTCGCGGACCTCTCCGCAAGCAGCGGGAGCGCTCCTTGCGGAGAGTTGCCAGCGCGCCCAGGCTTCGCGGCCCCGCCGCCCGGCTTCGGGACATCGTTCCGATGCCAGGCGGCGGGGGGAGGCTTTCTCGCCCCGCCGCCCGGCATCGGGACGATGCCCCGAAGCCGGGCGGCGGGGGGAGGCGTTCCTGCCCCGCCGCCCGGCATCGGGACGATGCCCCGAAGCCGGGCAGCGGGGGGAGGCGTTCCTGCCCCGCCGCCCGGCATTGGGACGATGCCCCGAAGCCGGGCGGCGGGGGGAGGCATTCCTGCCCCGCCGCCCGGCATCGGGATGATGCCCCGAAGCCGGGCGGCGGGGGGAGGCTTTCCTGCCCCGAAGCCGGGCGGCGGGGGGAGGCTTTCCCGCCCCGAAGCCGGGCGGCGGGGGGAGGCTTTCCCGCCCCGAAGCCGGGCGGCGGGGGGAGGCGTTCCTGCCCCGCCGCCCGGCATCGGGACGATGCCCCGAAGCCGGGCGGCGGGGGGAGACTTTCCCGCCCCGCCGCCCGGCTTCGGGACATCGTTCCGATGCCGGGCGGCGGGGGGAGGCGTTCCCGCCTCGCCGCCCGGCATCGGGGCATCCTTCCGAAGCCCGGCGGCGGGAGGAGGTGTCCCCGCCCCGCCGCCAGGCTTCGGAGGAGGTCCGAGGACAGCGGGGAAGATGAGCTGCGCTTCCCCACTGTCCCGGAGATTTCCCTATGGGCTGTCGTCTTGCGAAGCAAGCCCATAGGGAAATTCGTCTTGCGAAGCGCCTCCAAAACGGAAAACCCTTTCGTCTAGCGGGTTTTCCGTCTTGCGAGGCGTTGTCTTGCGGGGCACCACTGTATTGTTTGATAGTGTTTTATTAAATCTTATTGCTGCCCACCCTGAGAGCATCAGATTAAGAGCAGGACATAAATAGCCGAAAGAAATAAATTTTGATTGCTGTAGTGTTAGTTTTATATATTCTTTATATATATTTTTATATATTTATATTCTTATAGTTTTATATCATGGTTTGAATTTATAGGATGCACTATGTGCATTAGAAAGACAGGGTATACAGTGGTACTTTGGTTCTCGAACTTAATCCATTCCGGGAGGCTGTTCGACTCCCGAAACCATTTGAAAACCAAGACGTGACTTCTGATTAGCTGCAGGAGCTTCCTACACTCAAGTGGAAGCTGCAGAAGCTGCGGAAGCCACGTCAGAAGTTTGGCTTCCAAAAAACATTTGCAAACCGGAACACTTACTTCCGGATTTACTGCGTTTGGGAGCCAATTTGTTTAGGAGCCAAGCCATTCGAGTACCAAGGTACCACTGTATATTATATAAAACATAAATAATTTAACAGTTGCATGCATCCTTGTATGGAAACGGTTCAATGCTGTGTTTCATTTTTGTTGTGCATGTTATCTCCATTTTTTTAAAAAAGCAAAACAAAAACCCTCATTAGAAAATATAGGTACTTCCACGCTGTAGGCTCTGGTTTTGATAAGCCAGAGGCTAGACAAAGATCCCTCTAGTGGTAGCTACTGAAATATTGAGAAAAAAGTTCACCAAACACTGACCCATTTCACAAATGTATAAAGTCATTAATTTTCTGCTAGATACTATGTGAGTGAAATTGGAATTAATAATTTAATAAAACTGCTGACCCACCCCATAGGGTCTCATATGTGTCAATCACTACTATTTTGAAGAATCTGCTAAAGGTGGGCCATCTCATTTTATAGGTCCTGCCTAGGGGGAGATGGGTGCAGTATCTGTATTGCTTTCCCCTCCATCAACAATCAGAATAATGAGTATGTATCTAGTACAGTGGTACCTCGGGTTACAAACACCTCAGCTTAATAACACATCGAGTTACAGACTCTGCTAACCCGGAAGTTGTACCTCGGGTTAAGAACTTTACTTCAGGATGAGAACAGAAATCGTGTGGCAGTGGCACAACGGCAGCAGGAGGCCCCATTAGCTAAAGTGGTACCTCAGGTTAAGAACGGTTTCAGGTTAAGAACGGACCTCCGGAAGTAATTAAGTTCATAACCAAAGGTACCACTGTAGTATAACATAACAGCACCTGAAATGATATTATTTTAACAATGTTGGATGGACAGAAGACAGTAGTAATCACCTGCTTAAACACTTTTATACAGATAACACAACAAAGGTGATTTATTGTAAAATTTCTGATGTCTGGAAACAAGTCATTCCAAAACCTGTGGGGCATTGCATTAGAAATCATGTTTTATACTATCAGGATGATAACCTTTTACAAGGGAGGAAGAGGGTAAAGGGCTTGATCATTGGACTATAACACACATGCAGACTGGAACAGAGAGATGTGGTTCCTCAGGATTGCAGATCCCATGCAGTGAGGAGTTTTGTGGGTCAACAGCAGCACTGAATTGAGCCTGAAGGCACGTTTGGTAGCCAGTGCAATTGATGCACTACTTGCATACATCACAAAATAGGCAGTTGTGTTTTGTACCTCCTGAGGCTTTTGAATCACCACTACATAGAAAGCCTTAAGTAACATTCCTTGCAGTAGTGAAGACCAGAGGTTACGTGCATTGGCATGACAAGTATGTTTTGAGCCAGAAAGCGATGACTCCTATGAAGCAGGAAATATGAAATACTTGTAGTTATTTCAGCAGCCAGCTTCTAAAATATCCAAGCTGAGATCAGGCTGAGGAATACCCTGAGGCTCCTAACTTGTTGAGATGGAGATCTCGCCAGTTCATCTCTCACACTGGTAAATTAATTTCTCACAGGGTCTGAAAAAAATATATGATTTGGGCTGGATTCAGCTTCCATCCACACTAATCACAACCTCCAAACAGAGTGTGTAATTCATTGCACTTTGCTTCATGAGTTATTTTTTCTTTCCATCCTGTGGGCTGAATTCTTCAGTGGCTGTTGCTATCCAGTGCAATTGTAATGAAGGTGAACATTAGATAGTCTTCTACAATCTAGTGTCACAAAAATATATCAAAATACTACCCACACTAACACTGCAATCCTAAATATGTGTTCTTCTTCTTTGGTGATCACTCGTAGCCAAGTAAGATTGCCTTCCATAAACATGGTTATAACAATGAGTCCATAAGTGATTGTGGAGGCCAAGTATGAACCCACACGTCCTTCCACACTGGGGACATTGGTTCCTACTGTGTCTCATGGTATTTACTCCTGAATAGATGTGTTTAGGGTTGCACTGTAAGAAAGCTTCCAGTTATACTGAACCAGACAATCATCTGCCACTTGAGAGTTAAGAGATCCTCTTTGGAAATGCACAGTTTCTGATTCCACCACTCAGATCTATTTGGATGCATTCCCAGCAGCAGACTTAAAGGAAGTGTTGACTGCAGCAAAATCCAGCAGCAGTAGTTTTGGAGGACCTGATTGTCAGCCCCATCCAGGACTGGTTTTCCTTGTTTCACACTAGGTGCTAGTGTACAGAGTGAAAACCAGATCTGATGCCTGTCCAAAGTCACCACCACTTTAATAAAGGAAGGCAAGAGTTGCCATATAGGAGCCTTGCAGAAATTGAAACAAGCGGTCTAATGGGGTCGAGGGGGTGGGTAATGTAAAACTCTCCTATCTGGGTCTCAAAACACATTGGGACTTCCTACTGATCAAAGCAAATCATGGATACAAGCCGCCACTACCCAATTTACCCCATAATAGGAAAGTACTGTATCATGACAGATTCCAGGACAGCCTTCTGGTGTGTGTTTTTAAAAAATGAGAAAACATTGCATGCAACTGTGTATAATATACAGTGGTGCCCCGCAAGACGAATGCCTCGCAAGACGGAAAACCCGCTAGACGAAAGGGTTTTCCGTTTTGGAGGTGCTTCGCAAAACGAATTTCCTATGGGCTTGCTTCGCAAGATGAAAATGTCTTGCGAGTTCCTGCGGGGTTTCCCCCCCCCTTTTTCTAAGCCGCTAAGCCGCTTATCTGCTTATCCGCTAAGCTGATAAGCCGCTAAAAGCCGCTAAAAGCCGCTAATAGCGCTAATAGCGCTAAGCCGCTAAGCCGTCAATGGGCTTGCTTCGCAAGACGAAAAAACCGCTAGACGAAGAGACTCGCGGAACGGATTAATTTCGTCTTGCGAGGCACCACTGTATGGTTTGCCCCATAAAATATAATAGATGGAGTTATTTATCTAGAAAAGAGATAAGTTAGGAGAGATACATTTGCAAATATGAATGAGCAATAGGATTTGCAAATAAGAATGAGCAAGCATACAACAAGCAACTTCAAACATCTGATGAGTAGTTTGGCACAAAAGGTGCATTATTAGCTAATGATTTGTATATACTGGGTATTGTCTAAAGGATTACATAATATTTTGATGCATATGACTCAGTAGCAAAATTCCACAGTGTCCAATAACACTTATGCATACTCCCTGGTAAGCATATTTAGGATGGCAGCCTTAGGCTTTAATCCTATGTGCCCTTACCCAGGAATAAGACCCATTGAACTCAGTGGGATTTACTATACTTTTGTTTGTTTTTTTAAATATTTATTTGTTTTTCCAAATACAAAAAAAAAACATACACCAAAAACAGTACACCGAATAAAAACAAAAAATCCAGTTTTCAGACTCATTTTTACAGAACCTTCTTTCTTGACCTCCTCACGCCTCCCTTTTTTGTGTTCTTCTTTGTCCAATCAGATACAGCAAATCCTTACCCTTCTTCAAAACTCATTTCTAATTATTATAATCACTTCTATTATGTCTCCAATCTTTCCTCCTTATAATTGAACACCTTTAACATATTATTTACTTTGACATAATATAACCTTATTTTTTCACCCTTTTTCTATTACATTTTTTGCATATTTTTTAACACTGTACCACTGATGCCATATTATTTCATATCCAACATCATTTTAACATTCATACACTTTTCAATGTTTCTGCAGATAATTCTTGAACTTCTTCCAGTCCTCTTCCACTGCTTCTTCTCCCAGGTCTCGGATTCTGCCAATCATTTCTGCCAATTCCATATAGTCTATTACTTGCATCTGCCATTCTTCCAAGGTGGGCAAATCTTGTGTCTTCCAGTACTTTGCAATGAGTATTCTTGCTGCTGTTGTCGCATACATAAAAAACGTTCTATCTTTCTTTAACACCAATTGGCCGACTATGCCCAAGAGAAAGGCCTCTGGTTTCTTAGGGAAGGTATATTTAAATACCTTTTTCAGTTCATTATATATCATCTCCCAGAAAGCCTTAATCTTCGGGCACGTCCACCAAAGATGAAAAAATGTACCCTCAGTTTCTTTACATTTCCAACACTTGTTATCAGGCAGGTGATAAATTTTTGCAAGCTTGACTGGGGTCATGTACCACCTATAAATCATTTTCATAATATTCTCTCTTAAGGCATTACATGCCGTAAACTTCATATCGGTGGTCCACAACTTTTCCCAGTCAGCAAACATAATGTTATGACCAATGTCCTGTGCCCATTTAATCATAGCTGATTTAACTGTTTCATCCTGAGTATTCCATTTCAACAGCAAGTTATACATTCTTGACAAATTCTTAGTTTTAGGTTCTAACAATTCTATTTCCAATTTCGATTTTTCCACCTGGAAGCCCAATTTTCTGTCCGCATTGTAGGCCTCTCTTATTTGATAATAATGAAGCCAATCTCGCACTTTGTTTTTTAATTTCTCAAAACTCTGCAATTCCAATTTATCTCCTTCTTGTTCTAATATCTCCCAATATTTTGGCCATTTGGCCTCCATATTGAGTCTTTTCAGAGCCTTTGCCTCCATAGGTGACAACCACCTTGGGGTCTTACTTTCCAGTAAATCTTTATACCTTATCCAGACATTAAATAATGCTTTCCTGACAATATGATGCTTAAAGGCTTTGTGTGCTTTAACCTTGTCGTACCACAAATATGCATGCCATCCAAAGGCATTGTTAAAACCTTCCAAATCCAAAATGTCAGTGTTCTCAAGAAGCAGCCAATCCTTCAACCAGCAGAAACCCGCTGATTCATAGTACAATTTAAAGTCTGGCAGGGCAAACCCACCTCTTTCCTTTGCATCAGTTAATATTTTAAATTTTATTCTGGGCTTTTTGCCCTGCCAGACAAATTTAGAGATGTCTCTCTGCCACTTCTTGAAACAATCCATCTGGTCCACAATCTGCAAGGTCTGAAACAAAAATAACATTTTTGGCAATACATTCATCTTTATAACTGCAATTCGACCCAACAAGGAAAGCTTCAATTTTGACCAAATTTCTAAATCTTTTTTAACTTCTGACCAGCATTTTTCATAATTATCTTTAAATAAATTCAAATTTTTTGCAGTCATGTTAATCCCTAGGTATTTCACCTTCTTAGCCACAGTTAAACCTGTCTCCTTCTGAAACCCTTCTTTTTCCATTGATGTTAAATTTTTCTCTAAAACCTTAGTCTTTAGCTTGTTTAATTTAAATCCTGCCACATGACCAAACTCTTGAATCAATTCTAAAACCCTTTTCGTACTAGATTCTGGCTCCTGTAGTGTCAAAACCAGGTCATCTGCAAAGGCCTTCAATTTATATTGTTTAGCTCCGACCTGAATTCCTTTAATCGACCAATCCCTTCTAATCCTGTTCAACAGCACCTCCAGGACCGAAATGAATAATTACTATACTTTTGCAGAGTCATGCACAGGCTTGCACTCTTACGACTCAGCTCTGTATTCAGCCTCAGACTACGGTACTTAAAGTTGTGCATGATTGGCAAGGACTAAAGAGTGTGTATTCCTAAGCATACTGTAGTGCTGCCCACTTCTTATGATGGGATAGCCAATGTGGTTTCCTTCAGAGATTGTGGACCATTGGTTTTGAGCTGATGGGAATTGTAGGGAGGACACCACTTTGGCCATGTCTGTCCTATGATATCCTGCCTGTTGGCTGCAATAGGGTGTAGGCCAAGCCTAGGATGACTATAAACCAGACCTAGTAATCAGGCCAGATACAAAACAAGAGTTGTGTAGAAGAGTAGATCAGAATGTGTAAAACGTTGTCTTAAAGGTGTGGGACCACCCAGGCCAGTAAGTCTGTTCTTAAAATAAAGTTTGTTGTTGCTGCTACTGTAGTTGTTATAGCTTCTTCCATGGAAGAGGGACAGTACATTTGGCTGATAATGTTTTGGACTTTGTTTGATTTTGTACCTCTTTCTTTTGAAAAAGCCATTTTATTTACCTGAAATTGATATAGGTTAGTCACCAAGCCCCTTAAGATTGCATTATTCATCATACTGACATATAAGCAAGACTAAATCACAGTTCAGTTAGGGAGAGGATCAAATGAGAAGAATGTACACTTCTTTTTTTATTCAACTGACTGAATAGCATACTTTAGCTGAAATATGCGTGTGTTTCAAAATCTGTGTCAGTTGCACAAAGGAAACTTGTTTCAGATACTGGCACTGTCAGCAAAAGAAAATGATTAGACATAGAACAAGCAATTTCAAACATGCGATGAGTGGTTTGGCACAAAAAGTGTATTATTAGTTAATGGCTCACATATATTTGGCATTGCCTAAAGAATTGCATAATACTTTGATACACATTATCAAAGTAACTATAGCTTTAGCAATAGTTAAAAGAACATGTCACTCCTAGTAACAGTTTGGAAAGTTTCCAGATACTGTTCTTCATATAAAGCTAGGGATGCACATGCAGTAATTATTTTAGCAGTGTCTATGTAATCTGCTAATCAGATAGTTACACATGGAACAAAGTGGTTTCAGAAATCTCTTTGTTTTGTGGGCTGGTGATTCAAAATCTGCCAAACTATTGGAATCAATTAACAACTTAGTTATTTGGCAATTTGGTCCTTTTGTTAAAATCATAGGCTCTTTCAGTGTAATATATCTGTTTAGCTCTACATACTCTGTAATTAGGTTGACTTTATTCAGTGCTTAGACACCACAGATAAATATGGTAAAGTGTAAGCTAATTATCCCACACACCACAGGCTTATTCTCAGAAGTTCCCTTGAGTTAAGAGGAGCCTTCTCGCTGGAGAACATGTATAGGATTGCAGCCTAAATGTCTCTTATTTAATATGTGTTCATTATCTTTAGGATCTCAACCACATTGACAGCCTCATACATAACAGGTGAAAGCCACAATACAAAGCAATACAAAGCATTTACATATAGCCAACTACAATGCAGATGTTCTCTAATGCTGTCATGGTACCTAAAGTTGTAAAGTGCATGGTACCTAACCTAGGACTCAAATAGCTTATTTAGACATGTCAGAGGCTTTTGAATGTACCCAGTGTTTTGTTTTGTTTTATTGTTTTGTTTTAGCAAAGTCTCCTACTACATACCACAAAGTGCTTTTGAGGCCTTTCTCAATTTGGAAAGAGGTTTGTCAAATGTCATAGAGGCCAATTGGCCAAGTAACATATGGCCAACATTCTCATGTATCCATGAAACTAGTTGCCCGGCTCCTTGAATCCATTAATAAACAAATGTGTGACAGTGAGGGAGCAAGCCCTCATTTAGTTAGTTAGTGTTCCTAACATTTCATGTATTCATAGAAGGATCTCATAGCTGGAAGGATCACAAAGCATTTGTTTGTTTGCTGCATTCCTCCAAGGATCTCATGGTTTTCTCCCTCCTCATTCAATTTCCACACCAACCCTGTGAGGTAGGTTAAGTTGAGAGGCAGTGACCAGCCTCAGGTTACTCAGTGAGTTTCATGGCTGAGTGGGGATCTGAACCTCTTTCTTCCAGGTCCTAGTCCAACACTCTAAGCAGTGTACCAAACTGGCTCTCCAACCTTCTGCCAGTGCTGTAGTGTCCCTGAAAGGAGGCCTTGCAGCCTCTTTCTTATAAATCTCAAACAAAGGAGAGCCCAGCACCTTCTGAAGCATTCTGATCCACTCTGGAACAGCTCATACCTTTCTTCATTTGTTTCCATAGCTAATGCAGCCTGAGGCATATTGGAACTGCTGTAGCATCCTGAGCTGTGCTGTTAACAATGATGGTGGTGGAAGTTAAGAGGGAAGGATGGGCCTGGCCAGCTTCAGGATGGCACATTTAATTTTTTTTTTTTATAATATTTTTATTGAGTTTATGAAATACAGAAAAAAAGAATAAAAGACAGATATAAGAAACAAAATAGAGAAGTTGCGAATTTCCATAATCTTTTTTTCAGCAAATCTAATGGACTTCCCCGCATCTTCCTAACCCTGCGTTCTCTGTGATACAAAACATCAGCAATTTGTTAACTTATTTCAAAACTTATTGTATCTTTCATTTTATCATGTTACCTAGTTTCCAAAGTGTTGTAACCCAAATCTTATACGTTTTAGCTTAAACATAATAAAGTTATTTCATTATTCCACCTCTGACTTCTTGTACCTTAATTTCCATTTCATTAATTTACAATTGCTGAAGCTAGAGTTTCCTAAAAAGTGCATTTTTTAACATTCATACAACTTATAATGTTTTTTTAAATAGTCTTTAAATTTTTCCCAGTCTTCCTCGATTGTTTCTTCTCCCAAGTCTCGGATTCTGCCAGTCATTTCGGCCAGTTCCATATAGTCCATCAACTGCGTCTGCCATTCCTCCAGCGTGGGTAAATCTTGTGTCTTCCAATGCTTAGCAATCAGGATCCTTGCTGCTGTGGTAGCATACATAAAAAAAGTTCTATCTTTCTTAAATACTCTCTGTTCCACAATGCCCAGAAGAAAGGCCTCCGGTTTCTTAGGTAAGGTAAATCTAAGTACCTTTTTTAGTTCATTATGAATCATCTTCCAAAAGGCCTTCACTTTCGGGCAAGTCCACCAGAGGTGAAAGAATGTCCCTTCCGCCTCTTTACATTTCCAACATTTATTGTCAGACAGGTGATATATCTTAGCAAGTTTGACTGGGGTCATGTACCACCGGTATATCATTTTCATAATATTTTCCTTCAAGGCACTACATGCCGTAAATTTCAGGATGGCACATTTAAGAGGCCAGGATTGGACCCAATGCAAGCTAGAAACAGCTGTGAAGCTAGCTCAGGATGCAGCTCAGTCCCTCTCCCTTCCTCCGAACATCTTGCCTAGTAACTTCATAGTAGCTTTGAAGCAGGGATTTCCCAGTTGACAGCTCAGCCACTTACTAGTGGCAGTAAACAGAAAGTTTTGGGTAGCTGGGAGCGGTGAAGCCAATGATATTCAGCAGGATATTAGTTTCCTTCCTACAGCTGTTATTCGCCTACATCAGGCATAGGCAAACTCGGCCCTCCAGATGTTAACAGGCTAATAGGACCAGTGGTCAGGGATGATTGGAATTGTAGTCCCAAAACATCTGGAGGGCCACGTTTGCCTATGCCTGGTCTATATTTACCATGGTTCTACTGTTACCTCAAACGTGTGTTCTCTTGTCAAATCATACATGAACAGAACGCCCTTGACCATTTCTACCCAGCCTGGCATTTTGGGAGACAAAATGCCATTTGTCATACATTCCAGAACAGTTGGAAACATGATGCTGCTGAAAAGTTAGGAAATCCAGATGGCTGATATCAGAAAAGAGCATGGATTCATTGTTGTCCTGCATCGCAGTCCTTGCAATGTGCGAAAATGTGTGACGATTCCATAATACCCTTAACAACCAGAGTAGCATGTTGCCAGATGTCATTGTTGGCTACACGAAGCATACTGGACACACATGAAGCAGGGAAGAAGAGATATGTATATTTTGTTGTTGCCAGGGGCTGCCTTGTGTATCCAGCTGGCATTAAGACTGGCCAGGACAATGGGCGAGGTCAACAACAGAGCAGTGGGGTAACTCTTAGATCAGGAAGATTTCCGCACTGATTTTCATCAGGGCTTTGAGGTCCCAGTGTTAATAACAGAAAGCTGATTAACTTTAATGAGGTGGATGTGTACATCCCTTCCCATGCAACCACTGCATGTCTTTCTCAAGAAAAGATACCCTACTGGGATGAATGGCGTTATCCCTTTCACAAGCTGCAGGTGTAAGGCTTGGGCTGCATTGCCTGAGATTGTTTTAACTCCTCCTGGTCTACAGTAAATCTTACAATACAAGGGCCTAAATATTTCATAGGGTGAGAGAGAGGACTCTCTTCTGTCATCCAGGAAAAGAAAAGAATAAAATATACTGTACACAGAGCTGCTTTACATGAGTATAGAAACTTGGATTCCCAAAGAAAAAAGGCTCAGAAGAGATTTCTGTCCCCTCCCAGCTAGAGCTTTTGTGACACATTGTCCCTAACAAATAAAAGAATTTTGCTGAAATGATCTACCTTGCTGTTTTCCTTTCCTTTGAAGAATCCTAGGCTACAATAGACAACCCATCAGGAATAATTAGATTATACGGCAGCATCCATGGAAACAATATAGCTTTTTTTGGGGGGGGGGACTCATAGAGAAGATCTTAGAAATCACATCTATTATGGATATCTTTGATTATTTCAGAACAGCACAGATCCAAATTATAGGAATAGCAGCAGGCGAAAGCCTGATTGTTCTGTGCTTTGTCCTGCCTTAAAAAGATATAGCAGGCAGGAAGACAAGATCATTCACTCATCTTTTATCTTGAGCTTTGGTAAACCACCGTGAAAACCAAACATGTCCGTGTGTGTGTGTGTGTGTGTGTGTTTAACATACAATCTATAACATGACTACAGCTTTTGCTGTCTTAATATGTGCAAGTCACAAGGAAGACCAGACAACTTCCTTGTGACTTGCACAACTAACTTCCAAAATAATTATGCAGAGGGTGTGACTTCATTTCTACAAGGAAAGCCAACAACACGAAGACTCCACCTGTCGGTTCTAGTAATATCCAGATTTGGGCCAGAATGGCACCACCTCTTAAGTTGTGTGCAGCTATCAGGTCATTTGGTAATACAGTGGTACCTCAGGTTACATACGCTTCAGGTTACAGACTCCACTAACCCAGAAATAGTACCTCGGGTTAAGAACTTTGCTTCAGGATGAGAACAGAAATAGTACAGTGGCAGCGCAGCGGCAGCTGGAGGCCCCATTAGCTAAAGTGGTACCTCAGGTTAAGAACAGTTTCAGGTTAAGAACGGACCTCCAGAATGAATTAAGTTCTTAACCAGAGGTACCACTGTACTAATACATTCTTTATTTTGGTCAAAAGACCCACAAAAGCATTTTCAAAAGCAAAATAATGCAGATATATAGGGACAGGATTCCAAGGCGGTCATTATGTTTTATCCAGAGCATGTAGGTTTCTATTTCTTATTACTTCCAAGAGGAACTTAGCCACACACAACCAGGGTAGTATCATTTGACATATCTCCAAGGAGGTATTTAAGGTAGAAGGTTTCAGATTTTCCAGCTAAGTTTACCAATAGGGGTTTCATGAATTGATCCCTGGCTTGTTTGAACTGCTCACAGAGTAGTAGGATATGCTTCATAGAGTCGACATCCTGAGAGCATAAGCAGAGCCTATTCTGATAGGGTATGCCAGACAGTCTGAGTACTTCTAATGGAAATACATTTAGTCTGGTTTTGTGAATAATGGGTGATAGTTAGGTACAGACAGATTCATGAAATTCAATGGTAACTGAAAATCATGGCCATAGTAGATTCCAGGTGTAAACGGTCCACAGGTTACATAAGATCTAGAGCGAAGATCGCTGTATGAAATATCCAATAACCTCTGCCGAAGATGGCACTGAGGGAGCTCCACCCTGACCTCCGGTCTTTTTAGTTTGTTTTATGTTATGTCATTTTTATCTTTTCTAAACTTTTAAAGTTAAAATAATTATCTGGCCTGACACAATCTTTATTGGCTACATATCAGCTATAGCAGCTGTTTTAATCTCCTGCCAACAAACGTTTGGAAGGGCGCTGAGATCTTCCAGTGTCAACGTTCAGCAGCAATTAGTGGCCTCCACTCCTGATACAAATTAATAATAGATTTATTATTATTATTATTATTATTATTATTATTATTAATCATAATAATAATAATTCAAGAGTATATTTTTGTATATTTAAGATGGGGCTAAGATTTTATGTATATTTAAAATGGGATTATATAGAGCAGGCAGGGAGGCCCTCTGGCCTGCTGGTCTAATTAGGCCCATGAGGCCATTTTGGACAAACCATTCCTACCTGCTCTGTTGTGGGGGGTGGGGCATAAGGGTACCTGCAAAGGCCTATGCATGACATTTTGCAAGCACCAAAGACCAGGTGTGGTTTCAGAGAGCGGTGCATGATGCTTTGTAGACCTACCTATCAGCTGTTTGTTGGGACTTCCAAGTGTTGCACATAACACAGGGTCCACAAAATGGTGGACAGCCCCACCCATCTGTCAAACTTGGCCCATGTCGGGTGCATTCAGTTCCCCACCTTTGCTGTAGAAGAAGATGCTTAAGTGATCAAACAACTTATTCAGATTTTGTAGTGCAGTTCTCCAGCCAAGTATCAGCTACTATAGCTGATATGTAGCCGATAAAGATTGTGTCAGCCCAAATAATTATTTTAGCTTTCAAAGCTTTAAAAGTTTAGAAAGGCATACAGAAATTCATATCCTGTGGTAAAGTGTGCACAAAATGCACATATTTTTGAAAGCAACATACAAATATGCATTAAGTTACTTGAAATGGATTTGCAAAAATGTGCATTTTGTGCAAAACTGCATATAAAACTGTATAGTAGGACAAATTTGCACAGAAATGCTAATAAATTTTTATGATGACTTTATTAAAATAAAAAACACACAAGATGGGGTAGAAATGTAGAGAAATGAATTTAAGACTGGAAAAACAAGAAAATGAGAGATACCAAAATTGACACATTCACCCGTCCCAGAAGCAATCCTTGCCATCGTTTATTTGTTCATTTTTTAAAAACCCTTTATGCTCAGAACAAAAAGAAGTATCTAGAAGGGTTTATATAAAATACAGATGGGGTGGGGGAATCACTATAAATTCATCTAAAAATACAACACCAATAATGCAACTTTCAAAAACCCATCTAAAAACAGAACAAAACTATAAACCATGGATAAAATTGAGCAGTGCACAGTTTTTCAAAATTTGGTCTATAGCTACTGTTGAATAATGTAACTCTGCCCCATCAACACTAATATCTAGTAATGATCTTCCTTTCTTGAACACATAAAATGCATTATTGGGCAAAGATGCTTTCTTGAGGTGCCAATTTGTGCCCTGGTTATACTGATGATACTCAAGCAAATGCCATGTCAAAATCCTGCCCTTTCTAAAATGACAGAAGAGCATCGCAGCTCTGTCCAACCACCACCCTTCAGTGGCTGCGGCATTGTGTCTAATGGTAGGGCCGGCCCTAGCTCCTGGTTACAAGATGACCTAAGTGTGTTGGAGTCCACAGGAAAATGCCCGGCACAGCCATGCCAACTCATCTTCACCCTTCACTTCAGCTCATGATGATGTAGACATCTAAATACTGCTGCCATACCCAGCTTTTGTCACATCACTTATTTTTAATGTTTGGGACACAGTGCCAAATGATTGTTCTGGTTGAATTTAATATGAGTGCAGCGGCAGCAGCAACATCACACACAACACTATGTGATATGAGCTGATGAAGCTGGAAGTAAAAATGAGCTGGCCTTTTGCCTGTAGCTGTTCTCAGAATTACCATGTGCTGGCTTTGTTCTGAGAACAGGTCCATGGTAAGGTTTTTGTGGATACTGATGTGGTGGAACTGCTAATGGTTTCAATGTATTAAGAAAGCAATGAAACTGTAAGGATTCCCTGTTAATAGTGTATTTGACCAGAAGATGAAAGGTGTATATAAAGAAATCATGTGGATTTCACTTGTGTTCATGTAAAAAGAAATAAAACTAATTCAAATTATTAACAACTGTACAACTATCTAGAAATCCTAAGACAATGGTAGTTGCCTTTGTTTGGATTGCTTTTTCTTTTTAGAAAGTGGAAAATGCACAGCAATACTAGCTGTGTCCACTAAGGTGTGCTAAACCTCCAAATATCACATTCTCTGTCTCTCTCGGCCCCCGCCCTCTCCTTGTTACTAAATGGAGTGGCACTACTTCAGCTTTGCCCACCACTGTGCTTTTGACAGCTAAACATTTTACACAACCAGTTTATACACAGCACATTGGTAACGCAAGAATAAAAACATACGGCAAACAGAATATGCTGAAACAAAAATAGATTGGCTTGCTTTGAACTGTGCAGGGGGATTGCTTGAATGGACTTTGTGCCAAGCTGATCAGAAGCTTAAGTCTTGGTTTTACAGATATGATTTAGGTTACAATCCTGTACACACCTAGCTGGGAGCATGTACTGCTGAATTTAACAGAACTTGCTTATGAATAGACGCTGTATAGGCTCGCATTATAAACATGTTTTATGCCTATGCAGAGGAGAAGAGCTAATACACTTTGAGAGCAATCACAGAGGTGCAACCGTGTTCATCTGCTGAAGCAAATATGTCAGCATATGAATTTACAGCCACTCATTGTGGCTTTTGTGAGCATGCATCCGATAAAGTTCTTAGGCATAAGATATTACAATACTTATTTGCTTTTTTACTGTGAGAGACCGGAAACAGTGCAACATACTAAAATACTAGAATCCAACAATGGTGATTCGTTGTTTGAAATAGTGGCTTCTGGAAGAAGGGCAGTGCTGCTCTTCCATCTTCCAAACACAGCATGTCACTGGCACTTACTGGAGGAAGAGGAGAAGGGCGAAGCAACGGGAGCTTGGCATTGTGCAGTCAAGTCAACTGCAAGACCAGTGGATCGGCTCCATTGCACTGCACAGCACTGAGCTCCCCTGGCATCACCCTGACCCCCCCTCCATTAAGTGCCAGCAGCATGCTGTGTTTGGAAGGCAGGAGGGCAGTGGTGCCCCCCCTCTGCCGCCCCATTGGCCACTAACGATTGCTTGTAGTCACATTTCAAAGGCATACTTTCATTTAACAATGTGTACCAATAACTGGGGTGGGTGCTCAGATGCAGGGGGCCCCTAATTCTGCATAACTACACATACCTATAAATCTGTCACTGTCTAACTGCTTTTAGGATCCGCTATATGGCCGTGCGCAATTATTTACTGTTGCCATCGATGTAAGCTGCTTTCTATTCTACATCACTTATAGCTTCCTTGGTTGTCATGATCATTGTAAAGTAAATGTGAGGTTTCAAAGCGAATTCTTTTTTTTAAAAAAAGGAAAAAAGAAGATGAAAGGGATCTAAATGTTTAACAAGGAAGAGTGGGACAAACAGCATACTTGAATAGGTTGACTTTCCGATGAAGTCTAAAAACAGAGAGCCGTTCAGTTTAGGAAGATTTATTTCTGCTGAAAGTGGGGAGCAAAGGCTCTCATTTTCAATTTGTGAATCCAAGCAAAAATTGAAATTTCTGCCACTAGCACAAAGCTTACTTTCCCCTCAGGCTTGTATATCAATTCTACCTCTGAACAGCTTCCAGCCAGATTCAGTGTAGCAAAAGACAAAGGCATCTGTGAAAATGTGAACTGAATTTTAATATGGTAGAATTCCTCCATCCTGTCTATCTGGAACACCAAGGGATGTAAAAACTGTAGGCAGTGGAAAGCATACAAAACATGATGGTGTATACAGTTTATTATGATGGGCAATCTGAAAGACTCCATTTTGGATTGCCAAGCTCCAAATAATTATTAGGTATTAACAGAAATGTTACAAAGACATACCAATTATACAAGATTTATTCATATAGAATATTTATTCCAACCAATTCCTAAGGCTCCAGTTGTTCTCTCTTCACATGGGACCAGGCCATGCATGTGAAGCCCACCCCCAACTATTACATCCCCCTGACGTCCTTTATTCTTCATGCATTCCTACACAAGTAGGCTCCCTGCATCAAGACCAGCCCAATACATTTTGCTGCCTGAGGCAACATAGAAAATGCTTCTTCGCCACTGCCTTTTCCTCCTCTGCCACCTGAGGTGACTGGAGGCTGCCCAGGGAACCCCAGCATGCTGAAGGCAGTGAAGGAGAAAAGAGTAGGCCGGAGAGGAGCAGGGGGTGGCATCAGTGGCTCCATCTGTCCTGCAGGCAACAAGTGCAGGAGGCAGCAACAGTGTGTTCCTCAGGGGCCTGGGTCTGCCACCTCTTCCAACATAGGATGGTCAGCATGGAGTGTGCAGGGTTATTGTAAGTGGGTGCATCAATTGGGATTGCCCTGAGGACTTGACAAAAGCCTGCTGATGATAACTCATGATGTTCTGCTGATGTGTCTTCATGGGAGCTCAGAAGGCTAAGTGATGGTCAGAAGAGCTGATCTATCTGAAGTCCCAAGTGGGGAAGAGCGAGGCTTTCTCTGTATTAAAAAACAACAACTGCAGTTTGAGTGAGGCTGATAATGGAATAGCCAGTGACCTGGTTTGCACCTAACATTAAACCAAACCATTACTTAAAATGAGCACGCTGGTTTCTGTAGTCTGTCCACTTTGCTCCTCCTCTGATCTTGATGCTGCTGTGCTAAGCCATGGTTTGGCTTAGCATGTTGTCTACAAATATGGGCTTATGGTTTGTCTTACTCCAGAAAAACAATGAGCTGTAGCTCATATTTGTTATTGGTTGACATCTTGTGGCTTCTCTGTCTGGAGGAGACAAACCACAACTCATAATTTAGATGGCATACCAAACCATGGCTTAGCACCTGGTAGTGCAGTAACAGTGGGAACAGAGGAGATGCAAAGTGTCTACAATCTTCTCTGTGAGAGCCTGCGTTTGCACTAAGCCCTGTAAACGGCATCCACTATGGCATGCAAGCTGTTCCATAGAGCTGAGTTTGGTTTCTGTAAGCATCTTGGGATTCTGACTGTCCCTCTGATGAACTGATGTGGGAGCAGCGGACTTTGGCTCTTTGTTAGAGTGTTTAAGTGGTGCCTTCACAAATGCTATACCTGTATACTTACAAATGTTACAAAACACCAATAGACCTCCAGTGATTTCCTTCCAATGGAAACCAAACTCAACTTCATGTTGCACTCTTGGAGCATTTAACTGCTCAGACAAGTGTGTGTGTGTGTAATAGCAACTATCATTCTGCGCACACCCCATCTCTTTTATTCTCTGCTAGGACAACAAGTGTGGTGTAGTGGTTAAGAGCGGTAGTCTCGTAATCTGGGAAACCGGGTTTGCGTCTCCGCTCCTCCACATGCAGCTGCTGGGTGACCTTGGGCCAGTCACACTTCTTTGAAATCTCTCAGCCCCACTCACCTCACAGAGTGTTTGTTGTGGGGGAGGAAGGGAAAGGAGAATGTTAGCCGCTTTGAGACTCCTTAAAGGGAGTGAAAGGTGGGATATCAAATCCAAACTCCTCCTCCTCTTCTTCTTTTTCTTCTTCTTCTTCTTCTTCTTCTTCTTCTTCTTCTTCTTCTTCTTCTTCGTCTTCAAAATCAAGAAAGTTAGTCCTTTAAATATGAGTCAGGGAGAATTTGAAACTATTACCAAATACAATTGTTGGTGGTGTTCAAAAGATGATTACCTAGATAATTAATTTCTGGCTCCCCATCCATCTTCTAGAGCAACAATGTTATGCCCAAATAATGGTGTAAATGAGTTGACACCAGTGAAGCTGCCCCAGGTTCAAATGTTGACCAGAAACTTTCTGTTTGAGAATTGCATTTTGTAACTGCAGTGCCCTCATTTGTCTTAATAAAAAACATTCCCTCCTAGCTTCCATTTTTAAATGTGTTTCCCCCTTTATGTCACCTTTGATCAATCTAATACTGCCTTAATGTGAATTAATTTGTTTTTCTTGGAGTCACTGCATATTGGGGCTTTACGTTGTCTCCAATTACATTGTGCAATATTGTAGTTGCAATATTTCCTGAGATACTAGCCTTGCTCATAAAGACAATGTTGTTTTGGAAGGTAAAATGTAAAACATGAAGGGAATTAGTTTCCCACACTGGCATCCCTAAGTCTACCAGCAGCAACCTAATCCTTTGAAAAGTGCTATGGTAGAGCACTTAATGGCATTTGTTTCAGTGTGGCCTCTGGCCATATACATACTGTGCCAGAAAAGGGAAAAACAAAGGGGAAGAGAAGAGAAGGGCCACAGCTCAGAAGCAGAGCATCTGCTTTACATGCAGAAGGTCAGAGGGTTAGTCCTTGGCCTCTCCGCATAGGGTTGGGAATGTCCCTTGTCTCAAATCCTGAAGAGTGCCCGTGCCGGTGCCAGTCAGGGTGAACAATGCTGAACTAGATGGACCAATCATCTGACTTGGTATACGAGTCAGAGGAATGGTGGAAGGAACCAGCTGGGGAACCATCAAGAGAAGAACAGACCACAGCCTTGGTGGTAGGGCAGGGAGAAGACTGGGAACAGGAGGTGTCAGAAGCTGAAGGGGTAACAGGGCTCAGTGAGTTGTGAGAGCCTGTGGTGAAGAGATGTCCAGAATCAGAGGGAGAAGATGAATCAGGCGAGTGGGAGGAGGGAGGTCTAGATGCAGACATGCATCAGGCTAGTGAAGAGCCATGGGTGCCTCCCCCTCCTGCTATGACAAGCTTCTCTCCCTCTTGACTCCCAGCACCAGGAGAGGCATGAAGTGGGAGGAGCAAAGACAGGGAGCACACAGGATAAATCTATGATTGTTTGGAAGAAGCCCTGGACAGGAGGAGACACAGACAGCTGTGGGGAGGCAACTGATTTCATGGAGTAGGACCTACAGGGCATGAGCTGCTGTGTTCATTAGGCCTGAAACTATGCCAAGACTGTGAAAATAATGTTTTGCTAATAAAGAGTTAACTCCAGCTTGAACTGTGTAATTTATTGACTGGCTTGCTCTGTGACAGCAAGCTTCTTACCTTCCTATGAGAAGATGGAGCTATCAATGCATTGGATATTCCAATAATTTTTTTGTTCAAAGATCAGTCCAAGGGGCCTGTTATAATGGCAGATTGGAGTCCATTATTGCATTAACCTTGGTGCTTTAGCCAAGTAGTCTGTTAATTAATGTGTTTTCAGAACCCCCAGATCATTTTTTATGGCAGTTTTCCAGATTGTGGGGGGGAAACCTTCTTCTTGGTCACATTACTTCTTTTCTGTGGGACATTATTATTATTATTATTATTATTATTATTATTATTATTATTATTTAAGCTTTTGAAAAACTAGCAAGCATGGTCAAAAAGTGGAATAGACAAATCCTTGCCAGAATGGCTGCCAGTTTCATAGGCAAGGCACTAAAGGAATTGGAAGGCAAAGGAAAACAAGCAAATTCAGCTACTATTCTATAATGAAGCTGCACAATGAACAGAATTCTGGGAGGGAAGGAAGCTAATAGCAATTATTTCCAGATAGATGGCATTCAGCCCCACCTCTGATGCAGCGACAGAAACAGCAACACAGAAACAGCAAGGGCAGGGAACAGGTGACCCTCCAGAGGTTGCTGGACTTCAACTTCCATCATCCCTGACCTTTGAACTAATGGGGACCAGGGCTGGTGGGAGATGAAGTCTGAGAACATTAAAGGTCCCATGTTGCCCCATCCCTGCTTTACTCACTCTCCTCTTGATGGCTACTTCAAATGTATGATTGGCAATTTCAGCCCTATGAGCAGTGCTCATGTGAACAGACTGATGCCACAGCGGGATATGTCTTTATAGTCAAATAAGCCGAGGGTGAGTTAGACTGCAAATGCAATGTCTATAGTATCAGAAAGCTGTAACCTGGATGAAAACAAGGCTGTGTACATGTTACCAGCACAAAACACAGCTATGTCATTCTTTCTTGCAATTGAGACCAAAGCTGGTGGGGGGGATGCATCATAATGCAATATTTCATAAGAAACAACCAAATAATTACAGAATAAGTATAGATTGTGATTAATGCTGTGCACACCCACCCACCCAGAAGTGGTGGGAATACACTGGGTGATGAGTAAACAGGAGTGGGTGCACAGCCAGAATTACATCTGAAACCTTCCCATTATCTGATCTGATTTGTGCAAAGAGGTGAAATCCCCCCAAGGGTTAGTGTGCTAATCATTCTGATATTACTCTTCCTTTCCTTTTTTAGTAGCAATGCAGAAGTGTGAGTAATTCTTCCATGTAAAAGACCTTATAAAACGCAACATCGGAGTCTTTTAACGCTCTTGATGAAGTAATTGCTCAGTCTTTATCAGTTCATGTTCCCAGGTTTGGATCAGCAGGATGTAATGTAACCTTCAAAGGAGCCATTTTGATACTGGAATGATGGTGAGGTCTTGCACATATTTCCATAGTTAATACAGAGTTCTGTGCATGGTAATGACCTGACGGACATACTTTGAAATGAAGGGAAGGACATACAATATGTTACCCTGAAATTCACTTCAAATTGTAATTAATCTCATCTAGCAGAAGTAACGTGTCAAGATGCACCGTATATTCTTGCATAGACAATACACGGAAATATCACCTGAATTCAAGATTTAAAAAATTATAATCTCGGAGGATGGAAAAGCATCTTTCAAGTTGTGGTCCCATCCTGCAAACAAAGAAATGGGGGTTGACTATTGGCTAAATGCACAAAAAAGGCCTTCCTATACCTGTTTTGTCAAAGGACACACAGTAAGCCTGCAACTTACATGGAGGTTATGTTCCAAGGATGAAGCCTAAAGCCAGAGTTGCATATAGTCAAAACCCATTGAGTTCAATGGTGGGTGGAATTGTCAAAGTCATATTTCCAAGAACCCTGCCCCTTTCCCCTCCCATTTTATTTTTTAAAAATTTTTGGCCACCCACATAAAGCTGAAAGCGCATAGGTTGCAGGCCTACTGTACTTTCTTGCTGACAGCACAATCCTAACCATGTCTACTGAGATGTAAATGCTATTGAATTCAATGCAGTTTACTCCCAGGCAAGTGGAGTTAGGATTGCAACTTAAAACACTCAACCAAAAACTCAACAAAAGGAAGAAATAAAATTATACAGTCAAGCTTGGAAGACTGCCCTGTAATGAAAACTGATATCACTGGATACTGGCATAATCATTCATTTCTAAGTGGATAAACCAACTAACCACAATATATTTTGAATAGAATAGATGGTCTAGGCTCTAAGATGAATGATTTTTCAGTACGCCACTTGAAACCAAAGTAGCTTTGTTTTTCCTCTCATTAATCTAGAATAAATAATGGCTATAATAATATTGTGCTTCTTCTGGTCTTAATCTCTGCCAGTTTCCTTATGCAGCATGCATCAGAATGTGTACAACTAAATTTCACACACATACTTAATGATATATAGTAATACTTTGCAAAATGTGCAAAGTGAAATTACTTTCGCTAAAAGGGTAATGGTCAGTGCTCAATATCCATGCTGCCTACCTGTTTATTACTCAATTAACCTGCAGCACTATGTGTGGAACTCCATTGAAGCTTTCTTAGTCAGCAGCATTTTGATGCTTTCTTAGTCAGCACTACTTTACTAGGTTTTTTGTTTTTTGGTTTTTTTTTACAAATCACAGATGCTATCTCATGCATTCTTACTAGGGAGTAAAGCTCACCAAAGGAGCAGGACTTAGTTCTAAAGAAACATGCCTAGGAGTGCTGTGTAAGTCTAGTAACATCATAATATATTTCAAAATATTTCATTAACAACAAATCCTACAGTTGCTTACTTCAGAATAAGCTCCCATTGAGCAGTGGAACTTATTTCTAAGTCAGCATCAGATTGTGTAAGATCAGGCAACACTTCTACCACCATAGGCACGCACAGTCACATAAAAAGTAAATTCCATCTTACTGAAAATAATGGTTAGGAACACAGTTTTGATTTTAGCTCATTCATGTGCATAAAGATGTAAGGTCATGATATTGTTCTCCCCATAAAAACCGAAGCTTTCAATTTAGAACAGCAGATGGTTCTAAAAGCTAGAGCTGGATGTTATATGAGTTCTTCATATATAATAGCACCACCAGTGCTTCTTCCGGAGGCTTCCCTGTTCCCATTGCTGCTGGGGGGTAATAGGGATGGGAGCGATGGAACAGAGCTCGTGCACTCATGCCTACTCCCCGCTTGCATGATAATGAATATCTGAACAGTCTGAGTTATTGTCAAAGATAGGAAGCAATTGTCCTTCCTCATATAGTATGATCCGAGATGTGTCAGCTCAAAGAGAGGCCTCATAGTTTTCAATGGCATTTACTGCCTGGTAAGTGGATATAGGATTGCAACCCTACTCTTCATTAGTCCCAGTAAAATTATATTGGAGTTAATAAGACTACTCAGGAGTGAATGAAATTTGAAGATAAAGGCATCAGAAGATGAATCATGTTTGCCTATGTCTGATGAAATAGCTTTTAAATGAAGGGCTCCTTTTAATCATTTCCACAGCAATTTCAAATATATTTTCTCAAGTCAATGGTGTAGGAAAGATATGTGCTTTTCTTTTTCTTTTTTGGTAACTGATGGCTTAGAATTGCCCATGTCCTATTTGAAAGCTACAAAGTCGACCAATAATAGGATTGTAATTTGTTTCAGATGTTTAGAGGTTTCATTTGTCTACAGTGGTACCTCGAGTTAAGAACTTAATTCGTTCTGGAGGTCCATTCTTAACCTGAAACTGTTCTTAACCTGAGACACCACTTTAGCTAATGGGGCCTCCCATTGCTGCTGCTACGCAATTTCTGTTCTCATCTTGAAACAAAGTTCTTAACCCGAGGTACTATTTCTGGGTTAACGGAGTCTGTAACCTGAAGCGTCTGTAACCTGAAGCGTCTGTAACCCAAGGTACCACTGTATTTGTTTAGGAGCTGCAGGTGCTCCAGAGACTGAGGAACAGCAGCGCTATTTTTCAGTGTCAGACAAGATCCAGTAATTATAGGCCATCAATACCCAATAGTTTGATAGCCCAACTCATTCTCCCAGTGCAAGAAAAGGATCCACCTCATTGTGATACATAAAGGTTCTAGTTACAGTGATCAGGGGAAGAATTCAGTCTTATAGGAAAAATGAAACTATTTTGTTTACTACCTGTATGGGTTAAAAGGACTTGAAAATCTGGCTAAAGTAATTTTAGATTACTTTAGCCCACTTCCTAGAACACAGATATTTTTTACAAGATCCCCTGTGACTTGTAAGGTAGTTTGAAACATTTTAAATTGTAATGTTCTAGCAATAATTTCCATGTGTACTCTTTATGCTGCCACTGTTCCAGCAGTACCATGGGATGGCTAATCTATGGCATTTATGTTGAATTTCTTTTAACAACACATTGTGTGTTTTTTAAAACAAATGAAATGTCTAGTTTATTAAAACTCACAAATCACACATTCAGTTCATATACATACAAAGTTTTCCAGCTTTGGCTTATAGATGCTACTCAGGGAACTGTGGTTTGTTTACTGTATGGTTTGAGAACAAGCCAGATTCTGAAACCATTGTTTGATGCCGGCTTATTCTCATTAACCATAGTGCAAGCAAACCATGGCTCTCTAAGATTAGACATAATGGGGAACCATGGTTAATTTGTATTCAAAGTAGATGCTTTCAACGATACTTTCCTGTGGTGTACAAAGGAGGAGTGTATACCTGAGGCTCATGCAGAACTGGTCATGTCTCAGGAAAATATGGTTTCCTATTATTTCTGAATTGAATCACCCTTGTAAGAGACTATCCTCATGAAGTCTGCTCATGATAAGACCCTAGATTTCATAATGATAAAACATAGAAACCTATTATTTCCATTTGCATATTTGATTCTTCAGGTATCACACAAAACTCTCCAGCTTACTTTTCTTTGCAGACTACGTACATGTTCTAAAACGTGCAGCTATTTTTTGCAGCCCTGTTACAAAGGTCAGCTTTCCAATTACTCTTAACTTGCATGAGAAACTTTATAAGAACTTTACCCTCTACAGATTTCTTGACAAGCAACCTGATCCCTCCAAGTGCTTGTATTTGCAGACGTTTAAGTGAGCTGAAATTGTGACCTTTTCCCAACAATCATTCTTGTCACTCTGTTTCATTCAGAGCATTAACCAGATAAAATACATTAACCATTTAAAATATAACATATACATTTTACACTCACTGTACATATACTCCCATACATATCTATTCATAAATAAGTCCTAATGAGTTCAGTACTTCCAGATACAGATTGTAGTTCTTACTTCTGAGTAGATATTTGTTGTATTGCATTAAAGGTAAAGGGACCCCTGACCATTAGGTCCAGTCGCAGACGACTCTGGGGTTGCAGCGCTCATCTCGCTTTATTGGCCAAGGGAGCCGGCGTACAGCTTCTGGGTCATGTGGCCAGCATGACAAAGCCACTTCTGGCGAACCAGAGCAGTGCACGGAAACGCCGTTTACCTTCCCGCCGGAGCGGTACCTATTTATCTACTTGCATTTGACGTGTTTTTGAACTGCTAGGTTGGCAGGAGCAGGGACCGAGCAATGGGAGCTCACCCTGTCACAGGGATTCGAACCACCGATCGTTTGATCAACAAGTCCTAGGCTCTGTGGTTTAACCCACAGCGCCACCCGCGTCCCTTGTATTGCATTAGTAGTGAGTTATTGATTTTAGTGAAAAAGAAATATTTGATCATATGATGACATCCAATGAACATCTTTAATACATTTGGGTTATTTGTTTAAATGAGAATACAGCACATGAAAAGTTAGGAGAACCTGAATTTTGACAAGTATTTAATGCTACTAAAGGACTCTTTAATTAGCATTCTGTGTTACAATATGTATTGTGTTACTCATCTTATATAGTGGGTGTGTTGCTTTGTTGTTGTTGTTTAGTCGTGTCCGACTCTTTGTGACTCCATGGACCAGAGCAAACCAGGCACTTCTGTCTTCCACTGCCTCCCACAGTTTGGTCAAACTCATGCTGCTAGCTTCGAGAACACTGTCCAACCATCTCACCCTCTGTCGTCCCCTTCTCCTTGTGCCCTCAATCTTTCCCAACATCAATGATAAGATCTCCTGCCAACTTTTTCAAATTTTAAGAATAGATACCACAAAGGGATTTGATTGAGACCATAATATTGAGGGAATGGATCATTCCCAGGCTAGAAGCCCCCCTATGCTGCTATTATCCCATTAAACACAATCTTTCCCTTGCTCAATGCTTTACTCAAATTGACCTGCTCTAACATTTTTGTTTAAGTACTACATTAAGCATTCATCAAGGTATTAATCCTTTTAAAAGGAACAAAATTGGTATCAGGGTATAGAAGAATTCCTAGGTCCTGTCAAAGGCAGCCAGCCAATTAGGACCAAACAATGATGGCTTTCAGTATGGGTATTTCTCGAATAATCCTCTATTCTCTAAAAATATTTTGAATGTCTTCTACCCTACAGCTCCTGTTGGGTGCAAAATTCTGCCAGCACATAATTCCAGTGCTTAAAAGCTTCATATGCTGCTGGTCCAAGGTCAAGGTTCTTGTATTAATTGACAAGGTTTTTACCAACTTGAGTCTAGGATATCACAAGGACCACCTGATATATTACATCCCTGCCTGACCACTGAGCTCTTTGTGGAAGTCACTGTTTGTAATCACCCTGGCTCAAACAAAAGGCTCATAACCACTAGGATCTGCATGTTCAGCATTGCAAGCCCAATTCTGTAGAACTTCTGGATGAGATCAGACAGGGTGAACTTCAGGCATTTGATTTCAACAGGCATTTTAAGAAAGTTTTTACAGTTAATGTTAAACTAATTCTATCTCTGTTGCTTTTCTTGTACACTTTTTATGGACTACAGTATTAAGCAGCATATAAATTGTTGAAATAATCTGAAGAAGTGTGCATGCACACAAAAGCTTATACCCAGAACAAACTTAGTTGGTCTCTACGGTGCTACTGGACAATTTTTTATTATTATTGTTTCGACTGCATCAGACCAACACGGCTACCTACCTAAATTCAAAAAGATAAGTTCTGGTATTGTGCTTTGGTTACATTTTCATATGGACAGCAATCAGAGGTGCCATGAGAAAAGGATTCAGGTGCTTCCAAAGGTTTAAGGCACTCACAAAATGCCTTCCATGACCTTCAGGGTCCCAAGGAGAGAGGCAGCCTTTTACAAGCACAGACTGTGCATTCACAAAAGCACAACCCTTTTTAGGTCAGACTTCAGGATGCCCATGCAATGGAATTTACTGTAAACAAGCAAAATGAGGACCACATACTTTAGACCAACGGTATAACCATGCCTAGTGAGTTTTTTGACTCACTGAAAAGGAAACTCCTTTTGAAATAGAAAGCACTTTCAAAGAGTTTGCATGTGATATGGCACAGAGCCTAAACAAGAAGACTGGATAGTGGTGGAAACTGGGTTTTTAGGGACTAAGAACAAGGAAGAGTTCTCACCTTCCCTGTCGATTGTGCCTGTTTTCACTGGGAGGTCTCCTTTGCAGAACAGCAGATTTAACCCAATGGTTTAATTTAATCCAATCATCAGTTCATTGAAAAAGAAGGTTGTTACCCTATGTTTGGAAGTCTAACTGGGCAAAAGAGAGAACCTTTGATGCTTTAAGATTTTCATTTTTATTTTATTTTTTAAAAAATCTTAGTACCAGATGGAAACAGTTTAAAACAAAAGAACAAAATCTGGTAGGATATTCTTGAATTTTGTTAATTTTAACAGAAGATCACTGTTGCTTTAGTCAACTTTCCAGAAGACTGATTTAAATTACAGGAAGAAAAGGAAGAAAGTAGGGTGGGTGGGGAGAACAAAGTCATGCACTAACTTAATCCATATGAAGTGCAGAACTTGTAGTGACATGAGAATTTTACAATCCTCAGTAGTTGCTGAACCGTTATATCATTTTACAATTATTAATATATGTCTGTGGATTCAATACACACATACAGAAAAAGCAGAGAAAAGCAGTGTTACTTCTTCAGGTCTTTTAAAATGTTAGGCAAATAACATTGGCCATCCTAATTCTAAGCATCTTTGGTATCTTGAAAGTTTCACACATCTCACCAAAATGGTGAGATGTACCAGTACATGCCTGTACAAAAAGTCAGTTATCCCATGAGCCCATGTATCTTTCAAAATAGGAGGAAAAAATGCCAATCAAAAACATATATAATGGAAATTCAACAGCAAAGATGTAATGCATTACCACATGATAGCAAAATGGGATAAATCCTTCCCGCTCTAGAAGGTTTTGAAATAACAGTGTCTGAGTCAAATTAATATAGAAACATCCAACCAAATCCCATCCTAGGGTAGCCGTATTATGAAACAGTTCGGCAGTTACATTTTTTTTTGTTTATTTTTTTTGTTATGTTTAAATCCTGTGCTTCCTATGAAGAGCTCAAAGCAGCTTACTTAGAATTCCCATCTAGTCCCTTCTCAGGGTCAGACCACCTTAGCTTCAACAGCTGAACTAAGTTTGTGCCTTCACATCATTCTCTCTGGACAGTAATTTTAAGGAA
This sequence comes from Podarcis erhardii, assembly GCF_964252035.2. Classification (NCBI taxonomy): domain Eukaryota; kingdom Metazoa; phylum Chordata; class Lepidosauria; order Squamata; family Lacertidae; genus Podarcis; species Podarcis erhardii. The sequence goes on along the minus strand of NC_138508.1, from coordinate 49,218,980 downwards.
TTTTGGAAGGGTTGATTCTCAGACCGATTGAACCTCATACATCTCATTTATATTGTAATAATATAACACCAAGAAGATAATCTTCTGGGCTGGAAAGCCAAATCATCTCTCTTAGTTTGCATTGTTTTCAGTTTTTAAAATTCAGATAATTTTGAAAGGAAGTCCTGTTTAATCTATTTTTGCACACAAAAGATAACAAGACACTTTGGTTTGCATTTCTTACATCTGGCCTGGTCAACATGTTTCCAAACAGGCTTAGAACTAGGAGATCCCATTTAATTTAGAACTGGAGATATCATTCCAAATGAACAATGTTCAGATGTAGGTAGACTTTGGCTCAGGCCTGAAACTTTTGACAGGGTAGTGCCAAGGATTATGGCATTTCCAAGACACCAATCTGCCAAGTTGCCCCTCCTAGGTGGCTGCTGGAAGTCCATCTGCCCCATGCTTGGCTTCTAGACAGAGCTTTCTACCAGTTAGCTTTTATGTGTTCTTGACAGACAGCAGGCCCCTGATTGGCCTGCTTGCATTGGGTATTTGAGCAGGCAGTTCCTGCTCTAGAGGCCAGCCTGCCAGGGAGATTCATAATGGCCAGCCAAGTGCTGCCAGGGAGGAGGGACCACCACAACAACTCACCCAGGAAAGCAGGAAAGCTGCCATTGCTGCATCTACAGCCATGCTGCCCACTGCAGCCAGGGTGGAAGGCAGGAGCAGTGGAACAAAACCCTCCCCTGTGCTCCATCTGCTTGGAGTTGTTGTAGTAATAGGACCTAGAATCTGATGCCTTCAAATGAGCAGCAGTACTGTCTCGGCCCCATCCCAGCCAAGAAGAGGCTGAGAGTAATGAACAAAAACAAAAATGTTGGAAGCACATATGCGAAGATGGGAAAATTATGTGTGAACTTTGTAAGAACTGGGCAGTCATTTCTGAAGATCAAAGGTATTTTTTCCATGTAAAATGAATGCTGAAATGTGCAACCAAAACTTAGTTACTTTAGCTCAACCAGGATTTAGAGCAGGCTATGTTTTTGTAATATGGAATATGAAGAGGAAATATCACTCACTCAGAATATTTAGAAGAAGATGGGCTCTGGGTGGCCAGTGGCCACCATATCTGCTAACCTTCCACAACAAATCTCGAAACTCATATGCTCCTATTTTGACTGAAAAGATCAGGCTTTGATAAACTTTTAAAGCAGCTGAGATCCAAGATTAATTACATAAGTTTATTGTCGTTCCCAAATGGAAAAGTAGGAGCATTCAGGAAAGTTTGCCCATGGAATGCATTTATAATCCCACTTCATTTGAATTCATTGTTCAAGAATGAATTCATTTGGGATTCTGGTATGGAACAATGCCTTGGGCCTTCTTTTTCAGTAAATAGAAGAAATACAAGACATTGTGGTGAACAAGAGGTTGTGTTTGATACATAGCCTAGAGGAGTGAAGTATTTTGAAAGTAAACACCAACAGAAGCAGAAACTTCATATACTTTGCTGTCAATATAACTGACTAGATTTAGAATAGAGAGACTAAAAAGAAGCAGCATTAAAAAGAACATATTGTGAATCTCAAAAGGACCCACCTACATTAGGAATGCAAAAATAGTAGTACTATATGAAGCCAGTACTAACGAGTTCAGCCAAATGTTCATCTTATTGGTTCCCCCACAGACAAGACATCCTGAGAAACTGTTCAACTATTTTTAATAGGTAATAAAGAAAATAATAAATAGTTACAATAACAATGGGTTTATGAAAACATACCCCTTCTTTAAATTAACCTATATAATTTAGATTGCAGTGACCCACAAAAGTAAGAATAAAAACACAGGATGCCACTCCCAAAACATACTTAGTTTTTTTGTAAAATTATGCAGATGACTTAAACAAGTGAGCAAGCAACACAAAGCTACAAAACAGATTATTAACAGAGGAGAGAATCATGCCAGAAAGTTCTCAAATTCAAGATGATGATCCTCTATATCATGGCTGCTGAGGGGTGTGGCTAGGGAGGATGTGTGTCCTGGAGAGAGACTTGATTGTTGGAAAGAGAGGCCTGCCCTTGACCCCCAGGCCTGAGGTTCCCCATTCCAGCTCTATATTAAGCTCTGAACTACTGCTGGACAACGTCCAGTTTCTGATCCTTGCTTTACGCATCTGTTGATTTGAGCCAGAAGAAATCCAGCCCTCCCTCAGACAAATCACATATTTCCCAATTAGACTCTTCCTTGCATCAACTCTCCATGCTGATGTCCTTTGGCTTCTTCCAGTTAGAATTTTCAAGCTTGCCATTCACATTTCACCTTGATTTACATATCCAAGAGACTTTAATGGGACTAGGATGAATTTCTCGGCTGTCTTATTCTCAATGCCACCCTCCTGTTTTCATACCAGCTGCTTATAAATGTGACAGGCATTTGCATATCACCATTATTTCTGCTAATTGTCTGATTGCATGTTTCAAATTATCCTTGCTCCAGCCTCCAACTGGGTGATGCATAATGACATTTATTTTGCATCTTATGGAGCATTTTATGAATAAATATTTCAAACTGGGATGCAATTTATAGCTCTGACAAGAGGTCATGAACTCAGAATATTGGTTGGGTGCTTTACAACCCTGTCCTATGGATCCCCCCCTTTTTTGGATGGGGGGGAGTGTTTTATGATAAACACATTTCTGCCATTAAAAATAAAACAAAAGCAGATTTACAGTGGCATGAAGTTTTATTGAAAAAATGTGGGAACAACAGGTTTTACAACGTGCTTGGTTTGTGGGATAGCACATTCCTGACAGTTATTACAACCTAGCAAAACATTCCATATCCATAGAGCAGGGTTGTTGCTGTTTTACAATAATGGTTTGGAGCACACTTTGCCATGGCTCCAGTTGCACTCTTTCACCAGTGAGTGCTAGAGGTTGCCACCGTTCTCTTTTTACATATTCACCTCCCAGAAATTCAATGAATGCCAAAGAAGCTGCAGAAGATCTCAATAAAAAGACCAACACTGTTTCAGCAGCTGGTCTGCTAGGCAAGCCAAACACAGAGTCATCAAGCTGTGCTGAGCCATCAGAGCCCTGCCCTAGGAATGCAGGGTTTGAACAGACCACTGGCAGCTTTTGTGGTGCAATGGATCTTTCTTTCTTTCTTTTCGTGTAAACTGCTTAAAATTTTTGTTTTGTTTTTCGAACAAGTGGTTTGTTAAATAAACAAATTAGTCAGAAGGACTTTGCATGCACCTAATTCAGTCTTGCAAAAGACGAAAGAAATGAAGCAGTTTTCAAAATCAAGTTCGATTTGGTTTTAGGGGTCTAAGCTGAACCTAATTCAATCTTGCAAAAGACAAGTGAAATTAAACCGTTTGCAAAATCGAGTTTGATATGGTTTTAGAAGTTTAAGTTGAAATGTAGCTGATGGTCAAGACTGGATCTTAGGCAGAAATGAGTCAGGAACTAGGAGCCAGGGAGTCATTGCTCAGGAGTCCAAACCAAGGAAGAACTGGCAAGGAAGAACTTGTTGTCTTTCATAGCCCTTCCTCTTCAGAGGAATATTGCATTGCCACAAAGATCTCTAAAGGGCAGCTCTAATACTTAGCTCCACAATCGAGCTTCACATAGAATCGAAGGTTCCCTTTTCTACTTCCAGAAACTCCTGATATTTTTTGAGGCCTGAGTTAGCATAGAAAGGTGGGAATCCCTGTCCAACCGGCTAGCTAACCTTTTGAGTTGTTGCGTGTGTAGGTCCCCAGGCCACCCCTCAAATAATTTCACACATCACACGTAAATTTACTTTTGGTTTTTGGGCACTATTTTGGCCACAACTTTATGAAAATACAAAATCAGTGAGTGGTTGTTTAGACATTGGTTATGACTATCTGTCCCCCCACCTGGGACAGAACTGACATACTGAGGTCCGATCGGAAGCCAGTAGAAGGGAAAGTCAAAGTCAGGGATCATTTGAGCTAAGCGTCGGACCCACGCCGCTCACCCCAGCAGCTCCCCAAAGCTCGCCGGCCCTGGTCCTATGACAAGGATTGGACAAAATCGTGGCAATTCCTTTAACGGAATTCCCTTCAGTGCAATAGGAGGGGCAGGCACAGCCTATCCTGACCCCTCCACCACCAGCTTTTTATAACCAATGCCTAACCGCAACCTTACAAGTTGTGACGAATTGCTAAGTAGTAGGCAAAAACCAAATGGCACAGACAATCAGCCAAATGGCAAAATTCCTACTAGGCCCCTGCAACAAGGCAGGCGACCCCATGACAGGCAAAGCAAGATCAACCGGAAAAGAGGGCGGGCGGGCGGGTGATCCGATGCACTTTGCAAAAGAGAAAGGAAAACCAGAGTGCCCCAATATTTAAAGACTATAGTCCCACCCACCCAATTTGCAACATACAATTTGCCCCAGCAACCCGGTTATCCAATCAAAGCACCAGGCAACAATCATTAACCTGCCTGGCAACATAGGGCTGGCCCGGCAGCCCACACCGCAACACACGCTCTCATTTAATTGGAGAACGCGCTTTGTTGATTATATGAACAACATGCACAGAGTATCTGTGTGTGTGGACAGGACTGCATTAGCAAAGTTCCACTCACACAACAGGACTTCTGGTTCCACTTCTGCCAGGCACATCTCCCAAATCTGTTCCAGAGGATCTCCCAACCACCTGGAGCTTATTTAAAGGGGGCATGGAGGAGGGGGCTAGAGGGGACAGAAGAGGAAGCTCTTTTGCATGCACAGAAGTCTCTCCCACCAGTGGAGCTATAGCATTGGATACAGCCCACAGTTCCTTATCCAACATGGGATATGCACTCAGAAGCCTACTACATAGATGCTCCTAGGTCGATGGGGCGATCAATAGTCTTTTGAAAGTAAGAGAAGCCCTGAGAGGAGAGGATCCACCCATTGCAGCATCCCATTTCTCTAAGGGGCCCAACAGATTCCTCCGCTTTGAAGGCATATTAAGATAATACAAGAATTTTTTACTTTACAACATGGTAAGATGAGTAGCCAATGGCAAAGTCAGATATGACAACAGAATCCCGCTGGCTGACCCTATGGAGCAGAAATCTGCAGGCAAAGAATTCTCTGTAGGAAAGACCACAAAGTGATTTAACAGGGAGTTGCCAACAGATCTCTCAGCAGCCTCTTTAGGTTTCCAAACTGGTCTCAGCTGTGCACCATTCCAAGTGCTACGGATGCCCATGGGTGAACGAATCCTGGCAAACCCATTCAATAAATTACTTTAAATTAGTCAGTGATTTTTGCTAATGATGGCTTACAGTCCATATGTGATCCTCAAAACCAGAGGAGATAATGTGGTTGAGCAAAAGGACAGTTCCAATCAACTTTGAAAAACTGCAGTATCTCCCCAGCTTTGAGGCTTTTATCTGATCCAAATCATTAATAAAAATAACACAGAAGAAACCAGCCCTTGGCAAATTGTATTGCGTGGCCAGGCAGAGACCCCCTGACTCCAGGCGACCCTCGGGAGGAATAATGACTCATGACAACGTTACAGATAGGTAGCCATGTTGGTCTGCCATAGTCAAAACAAAACAAATTCCTTCCAGTAGCACCTTAAAGACCAACTAAGTCAGTTCTTGGTATGAGCTTTCGTGTGCATGCACACTTCTTCAGATACACAGACAACGTGTTACGGGATTAAAATTGGCCACAACTTATTAAACTTTCAGATGTAGGGATACCTTGGCTTAGGCATTGGGCGTTTATCCCTCCCAGCCCCCATCTGGGGATTTGGGGAACACAAGGTTATCCAAACTGCATGGGGATTGGGCTGGCTCTGGAGAACATCTGTTCAAGCAGAGAGCCCGCCCCCCATTTTCCCGCATCGCAGGGGTGAGCACTGACAACCTAACGGTGTATGGCCAGTGACTTCCTTCCAAACAACCCTTTTAATGGGGAACACTGGGACTGCCGCAGCAGGGGGGCATGGGTCACCGCTTCATGCCCTCCCCCATTTAGGGAAGGTAGAATAAAGGATTCCGCCCAAGGCCTGAAACTGCCAAAGTTGTGACGTTTTTGCTACATGGAAGACAAAACCTGCCGATGCAGGGAAATTCCTTCCCTGTCCCTTCCCTCAACCATCACTGTCCATAGCAGCGCCCACATACCTGTAAAGAAGAGGTTAACCTGCAAAAGAAAGGCGTAAACTGAGGGAGGGCAGGGTAGGAGAAGCTCTGGAGCCAACTGAGGACTGCCAGGTAAGTTCCACCCTCTATTGTGTGTGCAGGGCGGTCCTAACCCTAACTGGTCAACTCTCCTGGCAGCACTTCCTCGGCTGGGATTGGCTAACTGGCTGAGGTTAGGCGGGAACCTCCAGGTATCCAGCCTGGGGAGGCAAAGTCAGGCTGAACTGCCAGGGATTGTGTAGGATCAGGTGGCTGTGCGCGACTCCGCAAAAAGCACACCCCCTTTTGTGGTGGGGAGCGGTCATTAATTGGTAGCAACATCCTTGGTACAAAGACTATGGTCTAGATAAGTTTTATGCTCACAACCTGTGGCCTGTTAGAGCTGCCATACTCCTGTGCACACTTATTCCAGAGTCAACTGGCAGGATATCAGGCTCCAAGCTGAACACAATCCACCAACCCCATTTGGTTGCCTCTGAGAAGTTTGATAAGCTTTCCAATTCTGGAATGCAGAATGAGGAAGTGCCATCAAGTATGCAGGAGAGCACATTGCTTTCCAGTGCTCTAATACTAAATATTTAATATATATTTTTTGCTGAACTACCATCGTGATGTCCTAGGTTTGCTATGCAACAGCAGTTTGATCTGCATCTGTAAGCGAGCAGTAATGTTTAACTCCGTATTGTAGAGCTGCTTAGGCACAAGGGCACTGGCCAGGTCAGCGTGTTGGTTTTTTCATGGTCGTTATCTGTTTAAACTTCAAGAAGCTCACAATCCTAAATATCCCTACCACAAAATGCAATGTCCTGACATATCATCAGTGCATTCCCCATCAGTATACAAGTGCAGCACATCTCAAGGATCCATAATTGCTACAGTAGGTTTCAGGATGGAGCCATAATCTGCAACAGCAGGTTTTTAGCAATGAGCCATAGCTGTATCTGAACCACACCAAGCCCTATAACCTGTGTTCTGTGTTTCTTTCTAAGTGCTTTCCCCTTATCCCTGCCAAACTCACCCACCCCCAATAGCCATGTATAAATCTGTGTTTCCAAGTAGGTTTGAACCTCAACAATCATCTTGTAGGAAATTAACCATCCATCACACTGCTTAGGTCCTTCTATAATAGCTGCAGCACAAAATAAAAACAGTAAACCCAATTAAATGTGACACCCCATGGTTTAAAGAACCCACAAAACAATTTCCTAGCATTAATAAATCTTGGAACTGTTACAAAGGTCCGTCTTTTTACTAGATTTACAAGACCCACATTACACTCCGTTAAATCTCTTGAAGTCACTTGTATATTTCAGATCATTATAACTTCCATGCAGTACTGCAGTTCTTAAAAACTTCCCTCTTCTAGAAGATTCCACAATAGAGCAGCAACTTGCAACTTCTCTCTCTCTCTCTCTCTCTCTCTCTCTTAAAGAACATCCCATAAAAAGTTTAGATAGGCAATGCTTCAAAATATTAATTCTTTCTTGGGGACTCGGCTACACAGCGGCAAATAAAACGTTTTAAATGTGTTGTAAAGTGCAGTGTACAAATGTGACACTAGATGGTGACCGTGAGTATGGCAAATTCAATGTATTTTTCAAAATGTTCTTTTAAAAAAGTATTTTCACAGCGTTTCTTTTTTTATATGTGTGTAGATTCCACCTGGAACTCCCCAGATGGCACTTCAGTATGCAAAGTTGTGATGTTATAACAGCAGCTTGTCTACCGCTGGATCCTCTTAAGTCTTATAGGATAGGGTGGAGAACCTCAGGCTCAGGCCACACCCCTTTCTCGCCTAGCTACACATCCTGAGTGTTTTTTTCTTGAGCTGTGAATCATACCTCTTGCTCGCCTGGATGGAGTGTGGCATGTAGCAGACCACATCCACTTTTCCCACAACCCCCTACTGGTATGCCCATAGAATTGGGGCAGTGGCAGTTGGGGGAGGGGGCATGGCACAGTAAAGGAGGTGGCCGACGAAGAATCCTGAGGGCCAGATCCAGAGGCCTGGAAGATTGCATTTGGCCCCCAATGCTGAGGTTCTCCCTCCTCCCTGCTGCTGTTGAAGATCTTCTAGGTGACTGCACTAGATATTTTTCTGGGCTTTTTCAGCTCTGTGAAATCCTATTTTCTGTTAGAATGGTTACATTATCACATTTTCATCAGAAACATCTGTGGAAGTCAAATTAAATGTAATATTGTAATGCTACCTGTATTTACAGCGACAAAAGATCCATTCAGCTGCCGGCATCCACAGTTCATGCACAATAGGCTTGTTATTCTGTACAGTACCAAGTCATTTATGGTTTGGTGAAGTTCATCCAAGGGTGACTGTGTCCAAGTAATGTGAGGACATGCAGGAGGAGGCAGACTGTCTTAAATTTTCTAGCTGTGGTAAACAAAGACATCTTTGAAATTTTAAACTTTGTTTATTACAGGTACAGCAAATTTAAAATGAAATTGCATGCTGCATTATGGTGACATAAACCTGATTGAATTCCTCCAGGCACCGAAGCCTTAGCTACCTAATTCTAAGTCACTTATCTTTCATATAACTCAGCTAATCAACGAACATATGTGGCTTCCTTTTGAAATGGTTATTGAGGGCAGAGGGATGAAAAGCTACTGCTGAAGTCACATAAACCACACATGGGGAAATGAAGCCTCTTAGTGAACAGCATTAAAAAAAAATATGAAGGAGCTGGTGCTGTGACTTAAAGATTTGATTTTGTTAAAACTTCAGAAATTAATGAAATATGCCTGCTACCTCTGGAAATGGAGTTCAGTCAACAGTAATGGATTTGTGCAATTAAAAGTAATTCGAGGTTTATGTTGAAATGATGGCAGAAAGGAGTGTTGTCTGCTTATTTTAGCAAGATATATTTGTCATTTCATTGGGCTTTTGGTATAGAGGCAAACTGAAATTTTGTTCTTCGTTGATTTCTAAAGTCATATCAAATGAACTAGGGGAACTTTAAACATTTATGCCCTCTCCTCCCCTCCCTTCCCTGTGACTACAGTTCATATCTGGCCTGGGAACACCATACGTGCAATTTAAATGGAAGAAAAAAAGCTTCCATTGTAACAGATGTGAGCTTTCCCCCCAATGAATAGAGCAGACCAGAACTGTAGGGGGAAGTAAACAGTTAAAGCCCCCTTTCCCCACATAATGATACTGATGCTGATCAGGTCTTTAGCACCTGCAATTTACTTTCAAAAAAACCCCCTATTTACTCAGTTACTAATTGCATGAATCATATCATGTCCATTCTGGCTCTTGAGCCTCTCTTCAATAAAACATTAGAAGAGTGCAAGAAACCACCCAGTCAAGCAGTTTCCCAATTTTGTGTACCTCAGTACAGATACAAAGCATATGAAGCACACACAGCCCACAGCCCACTGGTGGTTAGCTCAATAAAACCAAAACCAAAATGTAATTTGGAAAGCAAACAGTGGCACTTGTAAAACAGGCAGCTGAAGCAGGGGCTTTAAAAGAAGCACACAGTGAGAGGTCATTACGTAATACCAGCCTACAGAATTTTGTTCACCCTCGTAGTAAATTGAGTGTTATCGTTTTTGCCCTAATTTCTGCTCCTACTTTGTAGGTGCATAGGCAGAAAACACATATGTTGTCAGTAGAGGGTGTGCAGTGACCATCAGACAAAGAAAATGGGCTCATTATGAGCTATAAAATGCCGCTGGCGCTGCGTTTATGTCAACCTTTTTACAAGGCTCCCCTCTAATTAGCCGGTTAGCTCTTCAAGTGAAAAGTAGCATCATCTTCCTTTGTGTTTCTCTAGTGCGGTTGTTCACAAAAGGAGCCAGTACACTTGCAGGCACTGAAGTACTCACAAATGGGTCATTGAAAGGAATCCTGTACAAGAAAGCTGTTTGTCCCTCTCCCTGCTGAAGGGATGGGCAATCTCACTCCCAGAAGCCAAATATGGAGCTTTAGGCCTCTGTATCTGCCCTCAGAACTTTTCTCAGGTCCTTTTCCAACTCTGCTTCACGCCCTCAGCCAAAAATTGTGTGACAAAAAAAGTCATCACAAAACACAGAACACACCCTATTTTTTTGTGACTGTGTTTTTTGTAATGGCAAGGTTTTTAAAATCATTTTATGCTGTATTTTAAATGGTTGTAACCTACCCAGGGATCTTAGGGCGAAGGGTGGTCAATAAATTAAATTTAAAATATCCTCACCCTTTCTTCCTACCTAGCCCACAATAGGGGTTGCTCCTAAGTTGCTCACTGAGGGAGCACAGTGCCAAGGCAGAAGCACCAGTACCATCTCATACGCCACCAGTTTCAATAGATTGCCATCTGTTTAGGTGAATGAATAGGGCTCTCAAAAAGAGCTGTGCACCCATCCCTGCAGATCATACATTTGCCATTGCTGGTGGTGATAATATCTCACCAATTTTACAGCATGTTTTTATCTTCTCAATGAACCTGGGAGCTCATGACTGGGTACGCATTCAATAAGCTAAGAATTACATTTTTTTTTTAATTTTAAAAAGGTTTTATTATCAAAATAATTCAGCATTAATACACACATGTTACGAATATACAAACAAACAAACATACATTTCATACAATCCTTAAAAATATTCATATATACCCACACTCAATCCCAATTAATTACAAAATTAATTTTAATAAATGGAATAAAGGGGAATTTGTACATTCATTTCTGGCCTGATTGTGCCTCCTCTTCATACTGACAAATGAAATAGCCTTTACCTAACAAATGTCCTGCTTGCAAGCTTCCCAAGGGCATTTGGTTGGCCATTGTGTGAAAAGGATGCTGAACTAGATGGGGCTTTTGATGAGATCTAAGCAGGACAATTCTCACATTAAGAACTTATTTCCATATAGCAACTCAAGCCTGGATGTGCTATAAAAGATTTAAACCAGACGTTAGAAACTTGTCCAGATGTTGTTGGGCTCCAGCTACCATACAGCCCAAACGCACTGGCGGAGGAAGAGGAGTGCGGGGGGAGCACACCGCCCCCGGCAGCACGACCCCCAGGGTGCCATCACGGCTGGGCACCCAGCCCCCACAGGTGCCACGCCCCTGCAAGCAGCATGCCACGCCCCTGGGACATGCGCCCACGCTTTCGGGATGTACGCCACCCCCACCTCCTCCTGCTCTCTGCCCCCGGTGCCAGAGCATGAAGCTCCGCCACTGCCGAGCCGGCATGATCAACGGACAGCAGCAACTTCTGAAGGATCTCAGGTCTCCTGCTTTGAGAACAATCTCTCTCGTCTCTCTAAATAAATGTGCCAAACTATTCTATGATTCTAGATTTTGAGGGCACAAATATAACCTTTAAAATGTCTGGACGTTAACTGGCAGTATCTTAGAATTTAAAGGGACAACTCAACTCAGATGTTGTTTCCAAATCCCATCAATTTCAACAGGAGAGTAGCTCTTTTGCCTATCTATCCAGAAACAGTTCCACTGAGTTCAGCGGGTCTTACTTCCAGGCAAGTGGGTATTACCGGCATGTTACTGCTTTATGAATGAACATTGTGTTTTATGAATGGACTCTGTATTTTGTGAATTACCTAAGAGCCACCAATAGGGAGCTCTAGAATCTGACAGCTAACCAATTGGGTACTACCAAACAGTGACCCCTATTGCTGAAAGCAGGTAACCAGCAGGGAATGCTTCAGCTCAGCCTTTGCCCTGTTGACTGAACACCCCCTGCTGTGCAGATAATGAAGAAAGCTTATAAATTGTATCCCTTCTGGCATTCTGGCCAACTCTATTACGCTGGTGTAAACCCTGGTGCACCAGAAGTACAGAATAGCAGCAAATAAAATCCACTCATACAACAGCAGCTGAAAAGACTTATCAATCAGCTCTTCCAAAGTCTTCCTAATTTATAAAGCTCCAAAATACAGGCCAAAAGAGAGCAGGTCTGGGAAGAGCAAGGCATATAATGAGCACCACCAGTGAAAAGGCCCTGCTCTGTGTAACTCCTGCCCTGTTATTTGATAGAGTGCCCACTTGCCCTCCTTCTTGACATGGAATGCTCTCTATTGGAGTCTCCAGGTCCAATACAAAGACCATAAGAAGGGAGAGCAGGGACCTTGAAGTTCACAACAGCTGTTAATCAAGCAAGCAAGCACACACACACACAGGTCACCTTTGTCACAGTCAGGACACCTATGTTCTGGCCAGGCCTGCACCCAATCTTGTTTTTGTGCAGTCTTGTTTGTCCTCAGTAACAAAAATTATGTTATCAACATATACAAGCAGAAAAGTTGTTTTCCTTCATTTGCAAGGAATTGTACAAAACAAAGTGGCACTAATAAAGAAAAGGTCCAGGGTGGCAACAGAAAGCAAACTAAAAATGCATTTGCAGTTCATCAAAACTATCCGGCAATATCAAGTTACAGGAAAACTGGTGCTATTAACAGTAATCCTTCTAGTTGGTTAATTGGTTTGGCAACTTCCATGCACATGACGTGTGATGCTAATTATTTCCCTCAAGAGTTAAATGATAACTAATCAGAGGCAGCTACAGGAGAGCTATGAGATTCAGGTGAGGGTCAGATGCCTTGTCAATCCCAGCAGGTATATAAGAGGACGACCCGGCCTCCCCTGTGTCTTATGGAGCGAAAAATACGGTAGATAGTAGCTTTACAGACCTTAATGTAAATGGGGCTTACATCTTGGACCTATATACATGTTTATTTAGAACTAAATCTTAACAGTTTTCAGTGGGGCTGACTTTCAGTTTGGTGTGCCTAGTCTGAAACCTTAAAGATGCTTAATTTTTACTGGAATGTGTCCTCAGAAGGGAGGGAAAGGAAGTCTTCCATTGGAAGCAATGATTCCTCCATGATAAGTACCAGAGGCAGAACAAATGCATGCAAACCTATACTGAAAATGAAATGATCTTCATAATTTGTTCATCTCACATCATTTCTGAGTCCATTCATTGGATTACTTTTCAAGAATGAGAGGGCTTTTAAAATTTACTTTGAGTATGCGTCTGACAAGGGTTGCTTCTGATCAGCAATGCAATTTTCACAGTAAGATGATGTCAGCACTGTGACTTCATCGCAGAAGACCATAAAGGTGCATAAAGGGAAATGCAATTTTGTAAGTTAAAATCTTTTAAAAAACAAACAAAACAAAACAAACCCCCTGCAAAAAGCATGGAAACCTATATATCTATATAGGTTTGGTTATGGCTTTTAAATATGGCGAGGCTTCCATGGAAATGGAAATGTAACAGAAAAGTGTAGAAATGCTTTAAGAAAAAAATGAGGCAAATAAAGAGTTCCTATGCCTGACAAATAGAATGAAGTTAAGATGATTCTGACAAATTCATACAAGCCTTAACTTGCCTACATGGCAGGCGGAGACGGACTAACTAATCAGAACAGCATTTCGAATGACCCTCATGTAATAGCTTGCTTAAGGTCTGACCAATAGTGAATTAATATGTAACAAGGGTGACTAAATAGATTATTTAAATGCTTATGTAACTGAAAGAAATTAAGTATTCTGTTCATTTGCGGAACAATTTAATCATACATTTTGAATCTTGTGCTCATTATTTTTGACAGTCTACCTGTAAGACATTTTGGGGTTTCTGGTGTAATTAATCTTCTGGACTCTGCAACATACACTTTTCTATATAACTGCTAATTAATGTTTTTAGAGTTTAGGGTATTGTAGCGCCCGTTTACTTGGATGTAAGTCCCTCTATGGTGTGGGGCTTATCCCAGGGCAGTGTGCAAAGATAAGAAGCTCAGCACTGTCAGGATTGATCTGATCTGACTAATGTTTGGCTCTGATGCTCTAACATTTTGACTTGGTCAGCAGCATTTTCCATAGGAACTTGGTCAATGGGAGCTCATAGATCATTTGCTCACGACACAAATGGCCTACGTAGGTTTCTCATACCAAGCCTTTTCCTATAGTAAAATCCTTAAAGTTTCTCCTGAAAGTCCCGCCAATATCAGAAACCCACTCTGCATGGGGCAGGGCTTTCAATGTGGCTGCCCTGTTCTGTGAAAGAGCATTCCTGTGATATATGAGAGGTGCCCCCATCTGCACTTTCCAAAAACAGCTGAAGTAGCTCTAGCTTTGACAAGCTTTTCCAGCTGCATGAAAAGGTCCCTGCCTTAGGTATCCATTCTGTATTAACTTCAGTTGTTGATTTTAAAACCATATTAGCTGTTTTTAGGATATGTCTGTAAATCGCAGTGAGACAAATATGCAAAAGGGAATTATTCACCACCACCATCATAATAACTATGATGGCAAGAAGTAGTGTCCATTCATTTGGGGCAAAATCAGGGTCATAGGAAGCATTTTTGTGTAATAACCATTTCCCCTTCTATGTTGTTTTCCTGCCAGGAATCAGCTCACTCTGCCCCATTGCTTTTTGTACACAAAGAGGCTATGCTCAGCAATGCTCTCAGGATAATTTTTAAAGCAATAAAAAATAAAATTCAGTAAACTGGATAACAATTAAAATAAAACATAAAGCTAAAATTATAATAGAGATCATCTAACATCCATTCCAAGTAGCCTAGAGTAGGAGAAAAGCCTTCTATGTGTAACTGCTAGATCTGCTCTGGTGGGTTCCCCAACCCCACAGAGAACATTTTAGGGGGCATACAAGTGGGTGCAGTGGGGAAAAGAGGAAGGAGAAGCCTCGTTGCCTGAGCAGATATGAATCACGCTGAACCACACACACACATTTAGGGCTTCTTAACGCTGAGCAGAAATAGTGGGCACAACATAGAATCTCACAACCATAGAACATTCCCACCCTTTGTGCAACCCTTTGCGAAAGGGTGCTGCCATGTTCAAAAGGCTCTGGGTGCGAGGAAATAGAAGAAAAAACACATCCTGGCATCTGAGTCAATGGAGCTAGTGCTCCTCTGCTTGAACCAAGTTGTGGACAGTTGATAAGTTCAGACAGAGCAGGAATGGGAGGACACACATTCACCATACACCACCAGTGCAGCAGGGCAAGACTAAGAGCAAAATTGCCACACATTCAGAACGAGACAGCTCTATTTGCCTTCAGTTACAATGTCACTGCAGAGTCCTTCCACGGCTCTCACTCTGAATGGCTTGGGAAAGTGTGCAGTACGCAGAAGAAACAACAGCAAACTGAGTAAACAACAGTTAGCAGGAATTTTTCAGATCCATTCCAACAGCACCTCCATGCCCATTTTTGTATTTCACAAAAGAATCAACAAGTCTCTCCTCAACTACTTCTCCAGGCTGAACTCCCTTCCAAAGCTGTTACATGCAGTGTGCAGTTTGGCATTAATGACATTCATGGAGCATCAAGCATAGGAAGCTGCCTTATATGAGGTCAGACTATATTGAATGGGCAACAGCTCTCCTGGGTCTCTGGCAGAGGTGTTCTTTTTGTCCAAACTGTGGACCAGGAATTTATTCTCACTAATTTTCCATCCTCTGCTACCTTTTCCCAAAGCACTTAGAGAAGCTTGCTTTTGGTTGACAAGATGACTCGACAAGTAGCTCTTTTATAGCCTGAAAGCTGAGGGCAAATTAGATGGATTATATTTGAATCCGGCAAATTATGTGCTATTTGCCTAATAGAGGCCAATTGTGAAAATAAATAAATAAATCATATACATAATTTTGCTGTGCAGAAATTCAACAAGGTTATAATTCTCTGGGGTGTGGGAGAAAATCTGCTCAGCGCATTGGCGTACAAGAGAGTTATTGCAAATGATTCACAGTTTAACATGCCCTCACAAAGTCTCAGGTGTATACTACATATCAAAGATTAAATTACAGCTGGTGAGATTAAAAAAAAAAAGATGGGAGATTGTTAAACAATTTGAGGTTATTAATCTGTCAAATCCTTAGCATCAAAGGGAGCAAATTTTTAAACCACAAAGGAAATTAAATATACAAACGCCAACAAATGGTTATGGGGAATAAGAAAACACTGGAAGTAGGTTATTTCCCTCTTTTACATGTGTTTTCTTATTATGGAGTAAAGGCTGAGAGGATTTAGAGTGCAACATTACTGTCTATCACAATGAAAGAAATTGAACTTCAAGTGAAAAATGACAATTTATTTCATTGTCGGGATGAAGAATTATTAATACAGTCACAACTAAAATAAATGGTGTGTGCAATATTTGGACCATTTAATATTTAATGTGGTTTTCCCCCAAGCACTGGTTGCCTTCCTTCAGATCTTTGAGACAGGGTTGACTGAACATTGAAATGCTGACGTTCAACAAAACCTCTATCTTTATCTAACAAATAAAGGCCATTTTGCTGCTGAACACTTTGGTTGAGCATCAAAAATCACCTTTCAGTTCAGAAGAGGGGGAAAACCTGAAGAACCAGCAAAATAATACCTCAGATAAGGCTGTATCTTCAGAATCTCTTCAGTGCAGGTTTAACTATCTATATGATTTCATTTCATTGCTTTTAATTCTCTTGTGCCTTAAATCTAGGAGGGTTTATTTAGGGCAGGAGACAGGCAGTCAGAATGCATTAGTCTTTGAGCCACCATCTCACTGTTCGTGAAGAAATGCACTATCCGGAGAAGAATTAAGAATCTTGAATTTCTGAATGTGCTTGAAGAGGAAATCTTTTCCCCTCGTGAATTGAATCGCAAAAGCCTCACATGCCAAAGCTAGTTTGGTCATGAAAGAAGCCGTGTAATCAAACACTCCTTCCTATTCCCTAGTAGTGTGAATAGAATAATGAATTATTTCCCATTTTGCTCCCTCCCTTTTCTTGGAAGCTTGGTCAGTTACTTTTCTCTGAATAATTGGTGCCTAAGCCCTAGGCATATCTGTAACTCAAGTGAAACTAGAAACCTTGAGCTTTATTATGGGCATGCAACGTGGGTTCATGGGTGAGACATTTGTACCTCCTATTTTTCAAAATGTTTTTTTGACAAGGAAACTCTCTCCAGCTTTTGGGCAGCTTCCCTTGAGAGTAAAGTAGGTTTAGAATATCCAGGAATCAGTGGAGAAGCATGTGGACTAAAGGCCTATAGCTGGGATGGCTGGTAACATTTTGACTTGGCCGCAATTATTAACTTTGCTATTTTCATCACAATAGGACTTGTACGGTACTTATTTAGGAAAGTGTGTCATTACACATGCACAGAGTCTCTTCCACTCTAATAATAATAATAATAATAATAATAATACTTCAATTATGATCAGGGAAAGAGCTGCCATATTAAGAGGTCCCGAGTATCATTTTCAGACAAGCAATTTAGAAATTAAGCCACACCAAATAACATATGTTTTTGAACTCATGTATTGTTAACACCTACACATTTGTTGCCAAAATCTAAACACACAAAAATGTTAAAATGTGAGGAAAACTTGCTTCCAGTTGCATGTAGTTTTCCTCATTACAAAAATAAATTTAACTATTAATGAATAGTTGATTCTTCCTCTAAATTAAAAGTATTCCAACAATAGACAAAAATAAAAATTAACGTTTCAACCCATATTTGAAATACATAGCTAAGTTCTGAAAATGTGAAGCTATAATCTCTGTTCATGTGTAAATTTCATCATGACAGACTAATCATTATCAATTTCTGTTATGTCTGAAATTTGGGAGAATATCTTTCAGGTTTGGGGAAGGATGTAGAGTTATGTCCAGATAAGCACAGAGCCTAAACTTTTCATTTTACAAATTCACAAACTCACAGAAGATCAATACAGGGGTACCTCGAGTTACAAACACCTTGGGTTACAAACATTTTGGGTTACTGACTCCGCTAACCCGGAAGTAGTACCTCGGGTTAAGAACTTTACCTCAGGATGAGAACAGAAATTGTGTGGCGGCGGCAGCAGGAGGCCCCATTAGCTAAAGTGGTACCTCGGGTTAAGAACAGTTTCACATTAAGAATGGACCTCCGGAATGAATTAAGTTTGTAACCAGAGGTACCACTGTAATGCTTGTTGAAAGCAGTTCTACTCACACTTTCTAGAAATGTTCTGGAAAATACTCTGGAATTGTACATGGTTCAGATCTACCTTAGTTGTCCTGCCTATAGCTCCAACAAAGTTCATGATGCAGAGGACAGAGCAAGGTTGTGAATTTTATTCCCGGGGAAGATTATCTGGAAAACCTCAGGAGAACTTCAGAGATCTAGTGCAGCCTGAGGTTATCCTTGGCCAGTGAGCCTTCTAGTCATTCAGACTTCCATCATCTATGCCAAGGAAAGACCCTGTTGGTTCTTCTTGACTTCTTGACCTTTGAAAGTGGGGAGTGCTCTTACTTAATTTTTTTTTTTTTTTTTGCTTTCAGATGTCTTCTAAAAGTCAGATCGTTGTGTGTGTTTTTTAAATAATATTTATTATCATTTCTAAAAGATACAAATAGCAAAAATACATACATCCAAGAAGCCAAAATAGACAAAGAGTAAAAACGAAAAAGAAAAATGAAAGAGGAAAAAAAGAAAAAAAAATTCCACCTTTTAGATCCCATTTTCAATAACTTCTTTTCTGGACTTCCCCACGCCCCCCCTTCTTGTATTCCACTTCCCATATTTGTTCAGCAAGTTTTTACCTTAATATCATCACATATTTTAGCCATTATTTCAGTGTTATATTTACTTCAATCTAACCAATGACACTTAAGCTATATACCTTATTCATATATAAAAGAGATGAGAGAACAAAAGAAATCAAAAAAGTAAAAATACTTTTCCTAAGGTTGTCCCTGGTTCCCATCCACGAATTCCCCATTTTAATACTAATAAATGACGTGGAAAAAAAGAAAAAAGGATTTTTACACTACATAGTGAAAATCAGGCCCCCTTCGGGCTCCCAAACCCTCCTTTTCCATCCCCGGTTTCAACCCCAAACCTAAATCCGTAAGTCTATCTTTTTAGCCCGGTGCCCTTACGTCCGAGGCTCTCAAGTCCCCTTCAGTCCCTCTCAGCCGGCTTCTTTGGAAATCTTTTATATTAAATACCCAAACTCGAAAAAATACTTTCTCAATACTGTCAGTGATTTTTTCAACCAAGTCAAGTTGTTTAAATGTGAAGCTCCTTCTTTGTTTCTTAAGTTCATACATCCCAGCTAGTCCAGCTTTCACTCTAGTCGGGTTTGAAATCATCTTAATAAATCCTCGGCTCTCATTTGTCTTCTGTATCACTTCGGCCGTCCCTTGTTTAACAAGTGTCTTTTCCTCCTCATCTTTCTTTAGTTTCATTTCTTGTCCAGCTGCCCATGTTTTGAGTATCAAGCCCTTTTCCATCTCAGTAGCTATATTTTCTGTTGGTTTCGACTTTGAAGGGCTTGTAGACCAAACATGACCTTGCTCATACATCTCTTGCAGATTTCTCATGAGAACGACCAGCTCTTGCAGCTCTGCTCGTATTTCCCGACATACTTCCATCTTGTAGTGTCCGTGAATCCCCTCTAGAGGGATTCTTGTTACTTAGTATTCCTTTCACTTCCGACCCAAAAGTCAATGTTGTTTGTATCAATCTTCCTTTGCTTTTAGTTACTTTATATCAAAATAACCGGCTAAAGTTAAAACTTTCAGTTTTTTCCGGACTTTGACAGCTAATCTGACAGCTGTCAAAGGCTTCCTGTAAGTCCACCACAGGCTCTTTCACGAGTTACTCCCGGTCTCTAGAAAAGTAGTACTTAATCAAAACAGATAAGCTCTTGCCCTCCAGCACGATAACTTGATCTTTTAAAGTCCGTGGAATTAATATCTTTTATCCAATCACCAAAGGTGACCGAATGCTCTTCTCACAACCTTAGTTGGCAGATCCTTGCTGTTAGACTGTTTACAATGGGGGTGAGGTGGACTTCCTCTTTTCACCTCCCCCCACTCGTGCCAAATCCGTAAACGAGATAATTTAAAAAGTTCGGTTCCAAATTACTCACGGGTTGTTGTTCTTAAATTTAAGTCCGAATTTTAGACGGAAGAAGTCAGCGCTGTCCGGCAAATGGCATGCGGCTTCACTCAGCGGGGGAAGCAGAGGACTCACAGCACCACGCCGCTCCCCGGCACCCGTTCCGTAGCCTTTAAAAAGGCTCCTTTGCGGGTCGGGAGGGCACTAGCGGTGCCCGCCGAGTCACCACGTCCCCGGGCATTCGCGCCCGCGGTTTTAAAGGGTCCCCGTGTTGCCGGCACGGCAAGACCCAGCCCCCGTTGAGCAGATTCCCTCCGGAGCTCAGAGGGAATCCGCCATTAGCCGATCGTGCTAACCCGGAAGTCCGGGAGTGCTCTTACTTCAGGCCAGTTCCAGAGAGTTGTCTAGGATGACATCCTTAATCCCTTAGCATTTGTACTATTGATCCCACAAGATCCCATCTTATTCTCTCATTTAAATATGTAAATGAAGCTGGTGGGTGTGGTCAATCCAAGGCTTTCCAGTGAGATGGCATCAGGACTCTGACAACACTGAGCTTTATTTTTCCATGTCATTTGAGTCTGGAATGGACGTTCACCTTTTCCAGGTGGGCAGCAGTTGTGGCCCCTCGCATTCCACCGGCATCCCAGCAGACAGCTCTCACATGCTTGTGGGCTGTTTAGGAATTCCCATGGCTGTGTGATCTCAAGGCAGGACTTCCCACCTGAATGCCACCTTCAAATGGGCCAGTCAGAGGCCTCACCTGGTGGGCAGTACCTTGAGTCTGTAATCAGAGATCAGCAGGATGAGGATAAAAAAACCTGAATTTCAGTCCAGATAATGTGGAGGCACTGTGGACAGATAGTAGCTCCAGATTTTAGAGCGAAGGCATTCAACCTCTACAGAATGGAGTTGTAATTCCCTTATAGATCAGGTTGGAGGATCTAGCTTTGTCACTAAAGTGCTTTTTATCAGCTTTGGCTGGCTTGCCAGCTGCTGCCTCTGTTGAACAGGGATCATTTGGCCACAGTCATTTATGGGGAAACAGAGGGAAGGCACATTGATCACCACAAACACAAGAAAGAAAGCAGCTTGCTTTTTCTCAAAAAGTGCCAAATTTTATTGATGTCTGGTGTATTTTGGAAAGGATTCCCCTTCTCTGGGACTAATAACATTGACATTCGCTCAGGGGCTTATGGAGTCAAAATGGAGTTCTCTCTCTTGGTTCTGTGACAGTCATCTATTCCCTGATCTCCTGATTGGACTTGCATACAGTGTTATATGTGGGCTTGCTTTTGAAGATGGTTTGGAAGCTTCAGCTAGTACAGAATACATATGCCAGGACTTTTCCTGGAACAGCCCATTTGGGATCATATTGCACCAGCGTTAAAATAGCTTCACTAGCTGCCTGCTTGCTTCTAATCCCAGTCAAAAGTGCTTGCATTGACTTTGAATGCATTAATCAGTTTGGGAGGTAGGTACCTACTGTACCTATACTCTCAGATTATTATCTGAGGAACATCTCTCTGTTCCTCCTTTGTTAGAAGCAAAGTGAGTGAAAAGGCTGGGGGGGGGGCCTTCGAAAGAATATATTCCTCAGGTAGTCTTACCTAGCACTAACATTGCTATCCATTAGGCACCAAGTAATTAATATATATATTATTATTTTGCTTTATCTTCCCCAATGTTGGATCTCAAATGTTCTTAGACAATATCCAACCCCAACATCCCCAGCCAGCATAGCGAATGGTCAAGACTGATTGAGGTTGAGTCTCAAGGACAGGGAAGGCTCTTCCTGACTTTTTAAATTTAGGCATTTTTAAATCTGACAGATTGTCTGCTTACCCTGCTGATTTGTTTGTGATCACATAGCTTTGATGTTTTATAAGTGCAACCCCCCCTAGAACCAATTCCAGTGGAAGATGGTATATACTAATAGTTTAAGTAAATCAAAACTGTAAATAATATACATGAAACAAAGAACAGTCTCTCAATCATTTTCAGGGATTATGAGACCTCTTCCTGAAGACAGAAGCGAGAACTGATATGCTCAGTGCGTCTGAGGAGGAAATGTAAGCACGCTGATTTAAATTTCAAAGAGCAGGCAATTCTGAGAAAGAGAAAACTCTCCTAGGTACATTGACAGGTGCAATCTGATTCTCAATGCACCTGTACCACTCAAAATCTCATGTCAGTCTTGCATCCTAATGCAGATGTCCTTCTAGCTTGCCAGTACTGAAAGAGGACGTCCCTGCATTTCCTGTCTGAATAAAAGGTTTTGCACTCATGTGAATACATGTAGGTGCTGGGATGGGGTTACATGACTCTGTCCTTCACTCAACAAATAAAAGGCATGTTGATTTTACAATTTATAATAGTTTTCTTCTTACAATAATGATGCTTTTCTCTCATTTGTTTCTAATGCAGCAAATACATTTGCATGGGAACATGCTGAGACAAATTGCTTTCATTTCTTATGCCCAACCAACAAATTCCTCACATCCATATGACAAGTGTGTTAATAATGGAATTTCAAAGCCTGGTTGTGATGTAAAGGTGTATTGCAGTGAATTAATTGTTGTGAAGAAACTGTCTTCAACTGCCTGAGGCCATATGAAAACACAAGTTCTCTCTGGAAATGTGTGAGGACCGGCCCTATCATTAGGCCAAGTGAGACAGGTGGCAGGTGCTATAGAGGAGGAAGAGCAGCAGACCCCTTGTTCTTTCTAAGCCAACTGGCCATTCCCTTCTGGATGACAAAGTTGTAAATATGCTACATGACATGTTTCCCTCCCAAAACTAACCTCCTTCCTCAGTCACCATCCTATCACCATTGTTGAGTTCATATTCAGCTGTCAGTCCAGTTGGCTTCTTGTGTGGAATGAGAAGAGGCACCATTTTGCCCTTCGCTCCAGGCAGCAAAGTGTCTTGGGCCAGCCTCACCAACTGCTTAGGCATAATAACAAAAGCTACCAACTTACCGGGGACCAACTCCCACTGAACTCAGTGGGTCTTGCTTCTGAGTAGACATGAATAAGCTTGAACTGTGAGCCTAACAGTGTTTGATTTGAATATCATGTCTTCCATAAACTCACTGTGATGCATTAAGCAAGCCGTCAGTTTCAGCAATATGGGTATGATAATACTGGCCTACCTTGCTGGACTGCTGTAAACTCCAATAATAAATACATAATAAATAAAAGAAATATAATAATAACAAGGACCCCAAGCATTTTGAACTGAATTTGAATATATATAAACACTAACAGCTTGTTCCTTTGCAACAACAACAACAATTTTATTTACAGATAGGTAGCCGTGTTGGTCTGCCATAGTCAAAACAAAACAAATTCCTTCCAGTAGCACCTTAAAGACCAACTAAGTCAGTTCTTGGTATGAGCTTTCGTGTGCATGCACACTTCTTCAGATAAGAAGTGTGCATGCACACGAAAGCTCATACCAAGAACTGACTTAGTTGGTCTTTAAGGTGCTACTGGAAGGAATTTGTTTTGTTTTAACAATTTTATTGTTTATACCCTGCCCATCTGGCTGGGTTTACCCAGCCACTCTGAGCTGCTTCCAGCAAAATATAAAAAATAATAAAATGTCAAACATTAAAAACTTCCCTGAACAGGCTGCTTTCAGATGTTTTCTAAAAGTTGTGTAATTCTTTACCTCCCTGACATCTGATGGAAGGGCGTTCCACAGGGAGGATGCCACTGCCGAAAAGGCCTAGTTTCCTGTTACTTTACTTCTCTCAGTGAGGGAACCGCCAGAAAACCCTCAGAAATGGACTTCAGGGCTGAATGATGGAGGTGGAGATGCTCCTTCAGATATACTGTTTCCTTGGAAGATAGTTCCACTGTGTTTAATGGGGCTTTCACCCCTTGAAGTATGTTAGTATTGCAGCCTAAATGTTGCTATAAGGTGGCGTCACTCATAAAACAAGACCATATTTTAAAAATAGTTACGCTTATGTTGCATCTGTATTCCTCAGCTTATGTATCACACTAAAAAGGGGAAAACATTTCTTTGTGCATCAGAATCAAATTCAGAGATATCCCTCAGGCAAGATAACAAATTACACTTCTTCCTGTGAGGAAAATAACTCCTTTTATTTTTTTTGAAAGCTGTCAAACTAGGACAAGGCTAAAACGGTGAGCACCTCCCCCCGCCCCCATTTATAAACCTAAGTGTAGCAATATCAAATAAATAGCATATGGTTATACAAATAACATCTCCAAGCATTTTAATGGTTCATAGCATACATACTATTGATTTGGCAAGTATGCCAGGGTTATTATCTCCAAATCTCAGTGGTTTAGTGCAGAAAAGCTGCAAGCCTAAGTATGCTTGCTTAAAAGTATGCTCTTTTCACTTTCGCAAGACTTATTTCCAATAAAATATGTCTGAACTGCTGTGCACATGCTTAGAGAGAATGGATTTAAATGTAGGGAGAAGAGGCATTGATGCCTCTTTGGACAAGACCAATTCAAACATCTCAGATGGCGTAGACAACACTGGTGTGTTGGAACCTGCCAGGAATCCTTCCCTGTAAAGTACAATGGTGCAGACTAGAGGAGAAGCACTTTCTCATCAGTTCCTGCCCAGAAGCAGAGCAAGGAGATGCCCAAGAACTGCTGTCAATATCCCTGCCTCCTCTCAGAGGGGTCCTCAATCACACAAGTGGTCAGGCGGTGAGAGGAGACCCTGTTCTTATTCCAGTTTTCCCATGGGTGCTGTAGTTGTGGTTGGGGATGAAGCTGTGGTTGCTACCATGGCTGTAGCCAAAGAGGAAACAGATGGTAGGCCTGAGATGCAGAAAGCCCCAGCAGAAACAGGTGAATAGCAGACACCACCACCGCCATTGCAATGGTGCCAACAACTGTGACTTGTTCCAGTGGCGGTAACAATGTCACTAATGTATTTATTACAGTTGGAGCTTCCCTATGTTGAGCCTACCACCTTTTCTTTCTTCAGGGGTGGTCCTGAAATGTTCTTGTAGCTTATGTTGAAATCCACAATATGTTGAAACAGGAAAGGACTGCTTTTCTCTAGAAGTACAAAAGTACAAAAGTTTATTGGTGCCTGATGCTTTCATTCTTCAAGGGCTGATCTCAGTAACAACTTTGGGACATCTCTGATTCATCTCTGAAATATATCAAGCATCAGTTAAACCTGCTTTTCTTGCTTGTGATCTTACATCATGCCTGTTTCTGACAACATTAGAACATTAGCAGTGTTGGAGCAACCACACTAGACTTATCACTGTCCCATATATATATATATATATATATATATATATATATATATATATTGTGATGGGATGATGAGCTGCTTGTGCGTGAAAGCTTAGTCCCTCAGAGCTTAGTCATGGTTCTCAAAACTCTGTCTTAAGCGGAGCCCCTTAAACATGACTCCCTTAATCACTGGCAGAATCCGACAGTGGGCGTTTGCGGAATCTGCTCCAACATAAAAGTTCCTTAACGGAAACGTGTCTTCGGGATTCTCGGCGCGACAGTTTCCGGCGAGGAGTGGGTGTGCCTATGGGGGGTCCTGAGACTTCTCCACTGTTTTCACTAGAAGTCTCTCAGAGCCCTCCCTCCGACTCACTTTCTCTCTGAGCTCCTTCCCTCCCCCTGCTGGTACCTTCCTCTGCTGCCGAGTCTCTCTTAGCGTCCGAGAACCCTTCCACCGCCTGCCTTTCCGATGGCAGTTCCCTGACATATATATATATTTGTTTATATATATAAACAAATCAAATTATAAATCAAATATAACAAAAAATAAGAACACAAGGTGGCTTCACACAACCATGTCACTCATATGAACTGACCCACAGGGGGAAAGCTCGTTACAAATCACTTGGAGCTCTATATCAAGGATTTCCTTTAGAGGGCCTTTCCAAGTACTAAGTAATATCAATTGACAGCCAATTGCCCTATTTCCCAGCATCTCTTCACTAACAGCAGGAAGCAGGAAGGGTGCCATTATCCTTCACTCATTCAGGCTCAGACCAAGACTTGGTTCTCAGTCATATGATTTGTGTTTCTCATGGCAGGAATAAGATAGAAGCTCATAAGCATTATTTTTTTCCCTCAAGGGAACATTTCCCTTCAAAAAGAACCCATTTGGTTCAAAGTCATGATGTCTTCATCAACCAGTTCAGAGGGAAGATGCTAGTATGGACAAGTTGCTTAAATATCTCCCCTTTCGTCCGTTAAGATGTAACCCGGTATTTTAGAAATGCTTTAAATCTATAGAGTAGAAACTTGATTTTTAAAGGGCATGGATTCAAAAGAACACTAACATTTGATGAATTATTTGGTACCGCCCATACAGAAACACAAAACCAGCTACTGACCTGCTAAAAGAAGTAGGCAAAAGCAAAGGAAGAACAAGATTTTCCCTCCATGGGAAGCCCAGAACTTTCCATGGCTCTTTCCAGGTCCAAACACTGTACAAACCTGTCTATTCAAACCTGCCAGCTGCACTGTAAGTGGTATTCATTTCTTGATGGAGATCCGCCAAGCCAGATGGAGTTAGAAAAGTTTCTTTTATGTAATACATGTTTGGCAAACAACGTTTCTGAACATGTCAGGGCAATTAAAAAGAAGGAAAGTGCAACTGGCAGTACTGATTCGTTACCTAAAATTGGCCAGGATTTTTGGGGGTGGATTGTAGATCCCACGATTAAAGATCATGCTATTGGGGCAGTGCGTCTCTTACTTACAGATGGTGATGACAGCCAGGATAATGGAAAAAGGATGGAGAGTGAAATCATGTGCTTGAGAGTGCTTGAAAATGCAGACTACGGTACTTTGAGATGTGTTTCTCTTACGTTGACTTGCAACCGTTGTGTTCTCAATAACGGGGTGGCGGGCTTATCGCATATAAATCAGAAGCACTCTCTCCAACACTTTTGAAACTATCACAAAATAAAATTCACTCTGGAAGAAAAGAAAGTTATGAGTTGATACTATAAGTGTGCTTTAAATGATGTGGATGTGGTCAAAGGTCCTGCCCATGCCATACATTTAAAACACTCTTTACCACTTTAAAGGGATGTGGATGGCACTGTGGGTTAAACCACAGAGCCTAGGACTTGCCGATCAGAAGGTCGGCGGTTCAAATCCCCGCGACGGGGTGAGCTCCCGTTGCTCCGTCCCTGCTCCTGCCAACCTAGAAGTTTGAAAGCACGTCAAAGTGCAAGTAGATAAATAGGTACTACTCTGGTGAGATGATAAATGGTATTTCCGTGTGCTGCTCTGGTTCGCCAGAAGCTGCTTAGTCATGCTGGCCACATGACCCAGAAGCTGTACGCTGGCTCCCTCAGCCAATAAAGCGAGATGAGCGCCACAATACCAGAGTCGGCCACGACTGGACCTAATGGTCAGGGCTCCCTTTACCTTTACCTTACCACTTTAAACAGTCAGGGCTTCCCTCAAATAATCTTGGCACATGTAGTTTGTTAAAGGTGCTGATAGTTATTAAGAGATGCCCTGTTATGCTCACACAGCTACAATTCCCACTCTGGTTTTAAAGGCAGAGAAGGCTCAGGTAATATACTTCATTGCTCATAAGACTTTAAAAGCTTTAAAACAAAAAGTCCAGCAAATTTAAAGTAAGCTTTAAAACAAAAAGTCCAGCAAATTTAAAGTAAGCTTTAAAACAAAAAGTCCAGCAAATTTCCAAAACCTGGTATCTCACACTACCTATTTATTTCATCCTCCTCCTTCTCCTCCTCCTCCTCCTTCAAAGCCATATTTTGCTTCTACAGTGAAAAAGCTCCAAGGTATCAGATCTTTCTCTTGGGTCACTTTGTTCTTGGATTTAATTCTTCATAATCACAGGATCTTTCTGCGGAACTACATTTTTTTTAAAAGAAAAGGAAATAAAATCCCACAAGCTTGTTCTGCTCCAACAGGGTCTTGCAAAGATATTAACTGCTAACTACAGCATTATGAAAGGAAAGATTTAAAAAGAAAAGAAAACAGCAGAAGAGAAAATATGACTTAGATAATTCTTTGGTCTTTAACATACAATTTCTCTCAAAGCTCCCCACCGCAGACACTGACCGTTAAAGAAATAACCTAGTACTACAGAAGCAGAATATTACTGAGCAAGGCTTGTGTCTATCACATTAGAAATCTAGGTTGTGGTCTGGTTAGAGAAATGTCAGATCACGGCATGCTGATCCAAGAAATTATATTTTTATTTTACATGGGATAGGCCAGAGCCAAGAAAGGTGAGTGTATATATTTGTGTGTACATTTGCAAATCCGGAGTTGAAGAGGAAGGCAGCAAAGTCTGCTGGTGCCACATATTCACACTGACTTGCAGCGTTGTAATCCCAGCCATAAAATTCTTTCATTTTGACTATTTAATTTTTAAACTGAGGTATCATTTTCCTTCTCAACAGCCTTTGAAGCCTACAGCCTGTGAAAAAACACAACATGGGAATGAGGATCCCTTTCAGCCAAAGACCCACATTCCATTCTGGATTGTAAAAGGCCCCAGAAAAGGTCTGCCAGATGGCACTGGGTCTGCTAGGTTCATTTCCCTATCATTTGCTGTGAGATACTTTTTTCTCCACCACCACCCCCCCTGACCAAAAAGAAGCAGCCTAAGATAGACACACCACAAACATTCACACACAGAGCTCTGGTTCAGGGAAAGCCTCCTACTATTATTTAAATCCAGAGGAAAGGAACACCCTGCAATGGGAAAGATATCCAGTCTCAGCCTATTGTTCTGAAAAAAGCATCTCTAAAGGTGATTAGAGTGACACAAGACAGGTGTAAAAACAAACACCAACCTTCATGACTCTTCTGGAAACCGAAGCTTTTGTTTTAACATAGTTTCCATTCCACCTTTATGATCAGGATATGTCCCCCTTGACGTAATATGCCACAAATTTTATATATCGCTATAAATATAATCCTGGTGTGTCTGTAACCTGAAAAGAGCAACTAATTGATATGGATATGCTGGACTCTGCTCCTAAAAGAGCTAAATATAAAACAAAGGGCAGCCAAGGTCTTATGCCCTCAGTGAAATTAATGGTGGCATCTGAACTAATGCATCAGTGTTAAAATGCAAAGAGAATGCAGCTCCCCTCAGCATGAGAACAAATTAGAGCACCCACTTGTTCGCCATAGACATTGCTAAACCAGAGCAAATGGAGCTGATACTTTGATAAATTAAAAGTCGTGTCTTTTCATTTTTGCTCTTGCAATATGCTAACTAGATAAAGCAAGCAGAGCCCCTTGCAAACACAGTTACAAGATTTACTGTTTAATATCCAACCAAGCAATGAAAATGACTCTGTTTATGTTAGAGGACAGAAGCCAAAGAAGCAAGGTCATTACATTGTGTCTGCAGCTTTCACTCCTAATATGTTAGGTGCATTTCTCAGTAACGAGAAAATCAATATTCTTTTTGAGTTGCCGTGGATTCCGGGCTGAGAAGGCTTTTATCCGTTGCATGGAGGTGACTTAGAATGATCATGAGAAATTATGCAATGTTGTTTTTACAAAGCTCATATGTTCCCTTCAATAGTTTCTAATTGCACTGTGGAGTCTTGTCTAGGTTGGTAAAGGAGAAAACATTTCAAAGGGGTTGAGACTTGGAAAGCCGTTTAACTCTTTCCTTTAGGACATGTCTCATGGTCAAACGAGATGAGACACAGGAGACACATGTTAACACTCACCTTTTAAAAAACAAAAACCCCTGAAATTAAGCCATGGGGTGGGGTAGACTACAAATTTGACCAGAGTGGTTCATAACCCTTCCTCTGTAGGCAGTTTTTGCCACAACTACTCTGTGGCAAACTATTCTAAATGTAGTTTCCCTTTGAGAGCCAGTGCGGTCTAGTGGTTAAGTGCAGTAGACTCGTAATCTGGTGTACTGGATTCGCGTCCCTGCTCCTCCACATGCAGCTGCTGGGTGACCTTGGGCTAGTCACACTTCTTTGAAGTCTCTTAGCCCCACTCACCTCACAGAGTGTTTGTTGTGGGGGAGGAAGGGAAAGGAGAATGTTAGCCGCTTTGAGACTCCTTCGGGTAGTGATAAAGTGGGATATCAAATCCAAACTCCTCTTCCTCCTCCTCCTCCTACTTCTTCTTCTTTGGAGGGCAATAATGTCAGTTGTCCATACACTGATGATGCTGTTCATCTATGTTCAGGGAGTGAGCCAGTGGTGAGAAGAGCAACTCGGTTTTATCTCCTTCTGCTTACTCTCCCTTCCTTCCCTCTTTTCTCTAGGCCTCCCCATTTTTCTTGCTTTTTCTCCCCCTTCCATCTCCATCTCTCTCTGAGGTCATGAACCAGATCCAAAGGTGCCATGGACCAGATCTAAGTCCATGGACCAGCAATTCCCCATCACTGCTATGTAGAAGTAAGTCTCATTGAACTCAGTGGGATACAGCTCTGAGTAAACATGCATAGAATTGCACTATAAATGTTGTTTCTGAGCTTGCTGGAGGCGGGGGCTTCTCCAGATGGCCTGTTTATTGAGCATTCACACTAATGTGCTTGCACAAAACTTATGCAGAAGTTAGCCTTTGTTGAGTCTCTATTGAGCATTCATTCTGGTTTGTTTGTATGGAGTTATGAAACACCGAGCATCCATCTTGATTTGTTTGTGTGGTGTTTATACATCATGCCATAAGCCCATTCATTCATTCCACACTTTTCAGTGCATTTCCTCATCGCTTTCCTAACCACAAAATAATTCGTTCATTTATTTTTAAAAGTGGATTTGTTGCGCTCAGGCAGGTGTAGAGAACAACTGGCCCTCCAGATGTTTAATTGTGCAAACCTAAATTTCTGGTATGTGCTTGAATCTCACAAAATCGTGAGTCTGAAGATGTCTTTGCCGCTCCTAACTGCAGATTATGAGAAGATGAATATGCAGAAGCAACAATGTTGGGAAATGCCTCATGACATCATTGCAGGCACATTGCCACCAATTAATGCTTTCACAATGTACCAAATACTTTATACACACATACAAGAAAAAGTCTATCTAGGTAAGGATATGCAGAAAGCTGCTGCATTGTGTGTTGACTTGAACAAAGATAAAAAATGTACACACATACTCTTGGAGATAAGCGAGACTTACTCCTGAGTAAATGTGCACTGAATTAGTCAAAAGCTGAGAAGGTTTTTTCAAATAATAAATTATTTTCATGTAAGATTGCATATCAGCTGGAGACTTTTATATGTTTTGTATTCACCTCATGTCACTTTCAAGACTGTTCAGTGCCAAAAGAAATATTATTAATGCAACTCAGGAAGAGTTCTGCATAGCCAGAGGACACAATGGATACATCTAGCAGCTGATGCATAATCTTGGGAAGGAAAAAAACCAATGATAAAGAAATGAAAGAACCAAAGACTACAGTTAGTGCAGCAAAATTAAATTTATGTACAGTATATTAACGTTGTATTAAATCGGCAAATTAATCTAGAATTATAAACCCTTATAAAGTATTTATAGATTGCATTCATATAGTTAGTTCCCCATTGCTGAAATAGTTAACTTCACTTTTACATCTACCAGTAAAAAACCCCCTGTAATCTAAAATTTATTTCTGCCATACTTGTAAATAGTTAAGGTGCATTCTTATATACATTCATTAGTGTCAGAAAATTCAATAGGATTTTGTGTAGGATTGTGATGTCAGGCTATAATCCAATAGACCCTTACTACAAAAAAGTTCAATTGAACCGAGTGTAATTTACTAAGGAATGTTAAGGCTGGATTTGCTGGCCCAATGCATTTTGGCACCTGAGGCAGTCACCTAACGTTACCTCATGGATGGGCCAGCCCTGACTAGAGTGGAATTAGGATGGCCAGCAGACGGGAGGCTTTGATGCCCAGGTGGGTTTGGATCCAATGGATGAGTGTTAGTCTTGGACCTTTCAGGTATACCAACCTGGAGCTTGCATAGCAAAAGTAGAAAACAAAGGAAAACTGTGGCGGACCTTGGCATCTCAAATTTCAGTGGCACCCTGTCCAACGCAAAAATCCGGAGGCCCCCCCTCACCTCTTGCCTTCCATCTGACATCATTGTTGCAGTACCTACTGGTGCACCAGCAGCTCCATGCCCAGTGCAACTGCATCGGTCATGCTTCCATAGATCCGACTAGTGTGAGGCAGCAGAGCTCTGAGTGCATCAATGAATCCTCTGTCAATCCTCCCAGGCCTCATTGAATTCATTGGGATTTTCTTGCAAGTAAATATGTATCAGATAAGGCTACTATACCACTGGTGCTAGAGAAATTCTAAAGTGTTGTGAGATCCTCTTTTGCAGGCAATCTTCTTCTTCTTCTTCTTCTTCTTCTTCTTCTTCTTCTTCTTCTTCTTCTTGTTACAGTAGTACCTCGGGTTAAGAACTTAATTCATTCTGGAGGTCCGTTCTTAATCTGAAACTGTTCTTAACTTGAGGTACCACTTTAGCTAATGGGGCCTCCCGCTGCCACCACCGCACAATTTCTGTTTTCATCCTGAAGCAAAGTTCTTAACCCGAGGTACTATTTCTGGGTTAGCAGAGTCTGTAACCTGAAGCATCTGTAACCTGAAGTGTCTGTAACCAGAGGTATCACTGTAGAAGACATCTTTTGGCAGAGCAGCACTATTCCACCTCCCTCCACCTTAGCTGTTCTTTGACAAGGCGTAGGTGCTTCTTAAATCCTACATGCAGGTTTTGCAGCCAAACTAACTGCAATTATAATAAATAATATATTTGCATATTGTTATTGCTTTCACAAGGTTTTACAGCCAACTTGATTGTAAATATAATATACAATGCATGCATAGTCTTCACAAGGGTGTGTGCAGAGAAGGGCTTTCAGTTTGAATATAAAAATGACACATTTAACGTTGAAAGTAGTTCTATGTGGAAAAGCTTCCTGACAATAATTATGCTGCAATGATTGCTTAAAACTACATAAAAGAATTTATTCCTTTTGCCATATGGTTAGCTTCACAAAGGC
This sequence comes from Podarcis erhardii, assembly GCF_964252035.2. Lineage (NCBI taxonomy): Eukaryota > Metazoa > Chordata > Lepidosauria > Squamata > Lacertidae > Podarcis > Podarcis erhardii. The sequence continues at coordinate 49,185,947 of NC_138508.1, read as the reverse complement.
TTTTTGATGCTTGATGTTAAATGGTATACTTTTTTGTGTATTCATTAACATTTGTACACAGAACTCATTTGATTGATTAGTTTAAAATGCAACATCAATCCCTTATTGTGGCTCAGGAAAAAGACTTGTTGGAAGATTAAAGCTTTTTTTGTATTCACTTCTTTCCTCATCAAGCAACCTCATGCTGCCGGTCAGCTTGTTTTTCCGGCTCTTGAATGAATGAACTAATTTAAGATGTAATTGAACAATCATTTAGGCTGTATCCCAGGCATCCAATTTTAACACTAGGCTGTGTGCTCCATAAACAAAGAAGAACCATATTAAAACACTATTTGCAGTCTGGCTCTCTGGAATTTTTCTGAAATCAACTTAATTTTTTTTTGGGGGGGGGGATCACCCAACCATCAATTTTTGTTTATGCATTTTACACCTTACTGCATTTTTTGTAAAGATACCAAATCATCCCTTTCTTCTTTTATAGACTCAACAATATTAAGAACATTTAAATATAAGTCAGTCAAGCATCTTGTCCATTCTCCCATTAACTGGCTAAAAGGAAAAAGTACTTTAAAATGCTTACTTTGGGCAGGGGGCCCAAAGAACCTTCCAGATCTTATCATTCTGTTTAGATGCTATTGGTTGCCAGCTAGGTACTTTTAATGTAGAATTGTAGGTTCAGCTGCATAGACTCCATGTGTGAATTTCCAATTTTCCCATCCAAAAAAACTTCTTTGACTCTCAACTGCCCTTAGTCACTGTACAGGGAGTTGCTGAAATGCTAGAACTGAAAGGCTACATCTTCTTTCAGAGATCTTAACATGTACCACACAACTCCTCAACTAGAAATATACTTTGCTCCTTCTTTGCCTCCCAATATTGTTTTTTTTTTTTTTCCTGATGCCACCACTCCATGGGCTTCTGAGATATTTGGAACTTGAAAGAGAAGCTGCAGTGGCCTATCGGATATATAATGGATGAGGCAGTATCTAATGTAATATAGCATGTTTTGTTGTCGTATATCTGTGTGTGAAAGGGGGGGGGGGAGAGAGAGAATATCAGGAAATGAAAAAAGCATCTCAGTTTTTGTTAAAATTTAAGCACCATCTTGAACATTTTTTCTAAAACAGATTCAATCCCATGTTATCCAAAGGCAATAGTGATTTTCTCAAAATGTTAATAATTAGGAAAACAGTATTTAATGTCAGCGGGCAGAAACTGAACAAAGAAACACCCCCATCTCTTGAATACAATTCTAAAGCACCATATTTGTTAGCCGCTAACATGGATTATAAAGGCAATTGAAAAACATTCCTATCCTGCTAATGTTTTTGTACTTGACCTACTTATATTTCACAAGCTCTGGAAAGGGTTTTATTAATGGCTACAAAGTAATACTGAAACTCTTTGTTAAATTTTCCATTCTAGGGGGTTCTGCTTTGTTTTTTATTAATATCTCTTTTTTTGTCTACAAAATACGTTTTTATGGCTTTTTGCATCTGTGGAAAACTGACAGAAATTTTTCTTCTGAAAAGTTTTTTTTTTTAAAAAAAATGTTAAACATCACGGCAGACCATTAGGAGTGGGGGGAAATCCCAAATAAATTGCAGTTAAGGGAGAAAATTGACACTAACAAATTGTCTGTTTGTGGGTTGCATTTTTGCTGCAGTGCCCTGGTCATGAATCTCAGTTAAGTGAATCCATCTCCAAGGACTAATTAGAAGCATCTCCTTAGGGAGAAGTGCAAAAGGCTAAGGAAGAAAAACTGTCTGCAGTAGACATTCAAGGCTGTAATAGTATTCATGGATACAAATAGTTTCCCCATTTTTTAAGGAGAATAAAATGGATGTCTCAACATCTGTGGATAGCTTCAATAAAATAAAATAGATGATACAAACTTTGCATTTCATCCTCATATTTCCTTTTGGAAATCTGATTATTAACATACAACCAGAATCATGTTGGACCTGTGTACCCCCACCAAAAAAATATTTTGTTGAGCTCCAGTTGCCACAAGCCCCAGCCAGCATAGTCAATGGCTTGGGATAATGGTACTTGCAGTTCAATAACATCTCGTGGTCCACAGGTTCCCCATGGCTCTGTAGGCATGTTAATGATCAGATTTGCAAAAGGAAATGTGAGGGTAAAAATGCAAAATTTGAAACATCTATTCTGATTTCCACTTTGTCTGATATTATTTACATTTCGTTATTAGCAGCTGTGCCTGACCTAAAGAAAAGAATTTACTATTTAAGTTTCATCATGGAGGTGCACTGATGTCATTGCTTTTGGTCCTTGATAGTGATTTTCCTAGCCTTTTCTTTCAAACGTGCCGCAGTTGTTGTGGGAGCTGACTTTGATTAATGTTATACCTGATATCCTTCTGTGTATTATGTTTTCCTTGGCAGGTTTTAGGTTTTAAAACTGGGAGGGAATGGAACTGAAAGGAAATACAGAAAGGGAGGGGGGCATTTTGAAACCCACAAGTCATTTTAGAGATGTAGATATATTTTGCACATTTCATATTTAGAAATACACACTCATCCTGAAAAATGAAGGGATATTTTTTATGTGAAGCCTTTAAAAAACCTCACAATTTTTTATTTAGCTTACCACATTTTTGCACATGGCACCTTTTCCAGCTCAACTAGAGCTTTTTTGATGCAAATATGAGGGTGTGGTGGAGAGAGTTTGACTATATACTCTAGTTGATGTCCCTCCCACAAATTAGAATAATTGTTATTTAACATTTTGTTTTATTTTTATTATTTCGTTTAAAATTAATTCATCCCAAAGGCTCAGTATACTGTTTCACACCACCCCAGGGGTTGCAGGCATGCTTTAACCCATTGTCTGTGTTTCTTTTCGGACAAATGAGACACAGCATAGACTGTGGTGTCTTTAGGATATATGGTTTATTTATACACATATATTTACAAGCTGAACCTGGATGGAGGGGCTCACAGCATTGCACCCCGAAAGGCCCCTGCTTCTTCCATAGCTTCAGCCTTGCACTCAAATGGACAGCAAAGCTCATACCCTGCCTCCGCTCCAGATTACATCCATGCTAACTCCAACCAAACTCCAAACCCTCAGCTTTTATCCCCTGAGTGAGGGAGGAAGCGCTTTTCACATAAACCAGGCATAGGCAAACTCTGGCCCTCCAGATGTTTGGGACTACAATTCCCACCATCCCTAGCTAACAGGACCAGTGGTCAGGATTGATGGGATCTGTAGTCCCAAACATCTGGAGGGCCGGAGCTTGCCTATGCCTGATACAGACTGTTGGGAACTGTCATCTAGTGGTGCTATTAATATGCTGCTGACAGGCAGCTCTATCTCTCCATTCCATCTGCATCCGGAGAGGTTGTGAAAGTGTTGGATCACATAAGATGCACTCACTTTGGGCGGGTGTCTCCCGTGTCCAGGGATTAGGTGGACAACCTGTCCTGGCAGGGGTTGCACTCCTGCTGAAGGAACAGGTTTGTAGTCTGGCAGTACTCCTGGATTCCAACTTGCTTCTTCAACTGGCTTCTGTGGCTAGGAATGCTTTTGCCAGCTATGGTCATTCCTGATTGGGATTGGTCTCAGCTGTCCGTTCTCTGATGGCCTCCCATCTGGACTCCTGTAATGTGCTGTATGTGGTCTGGAGGCTGCAGCTAGTGCAAAATGCAGCTATTAGGTTGGAAAGTGGGACAGCCCAATGACACCACTAGTCACTAGTCCTGATATTTCTGCATTTGCTGCCAGTGAGCTACTGGACCAGATTCAGGGTCTTAGTACTTAAGCTCTAAATGGCTTGGGAACCAAGTACCTAAAAGAGTACCTTCCTCAAGGTCAGCCATCTTGGACCCTGTGTTTGGCAGGTGAGGCCTTGGTGGTGGCTCCACTGCACACTGACTGCTTGGTGTTGACCAGTGTGCAGTGTGCAAAAGGCCTTTTCATTCCCTATTTGTGGAATGCCTTCCATAGTGAGCTGTGTCTGTCTCTCTCATTATTAACTTTCAGGAGAAAGTTAAAAACATTCCTGTTTACCCAAGCATCTGACGGCTAAGAGATGCCATTTTTGAGATAACATGTTTATTTTTTAAATAATGTGTTTAATTTTTTAATAGATTATCTTTAATGTTATTTCGTTGCTTTGTCTGCCTTCCTGGGCTCCTTCAGGAGGAAGGGTAGGCTATAAATCAAGCAACAACAACAAATATCACACTCATTAATAATACTTAAATAGCAAACTAAATCGGTCTTGTCCATCATTTTAAAACTGGATGAGGCTGCTGCCCTGGTATGTATCTCCGAGGCCTGGCTAGATGAGAGTAAAGCACCAATTCTGGCCAAACTTGTTCCAGCTGGATTCCATGTTTTTCTTTCCTAGGATTACTCTAAGCTTCAAAGCATTTTACTGCAGTACATGCTAGATTTTTTTTTCTGCTTAGAAAAAAAATATTTTGCTACAAGCGCTTTTAAGTAACACCTTGGACTTCTGGAAGGAATGAGGGAAGAGCAGAGAAGTTTCAAAATTTAGCAACAAAATGACTAAATCTAAATGTGTGCCTCTCCCAAATCCACGTGGACAGTCAGAGTAAGACAAAGGTTAGTAATGAGAGGATAATATGCTTCCTCTACTTTTAAAATTAAAAGATGTGAAAAGGAATGAAAATGTTTTTCTTAGGCTCTATTGGGAGCATTCCATATGCAAACAAAGATTTCCCTTTTTTTTCAAATTCCCTGTTTGTGGGAAGACATGGGAAGGGCACTAAGCATTGGAACATAAAACCCATCAAAGCTCTACATGTACCTAAATCTTGTGGAAGGGCTCAGTGGAACTCAGTGGAAGAACAGAGGGTCTCAGGTTCGAATCCTGGCATCTCCAGGTAGGGCTGAAAGAGACACTACTGAGGTAGATAGGTCTGATTTGATATATGGCAGATTCCTATGTCCCTAGTATTATTTGAATTATTCAGGTTTCTGGAAACCAAACTGTTGGAGGTAAAGCCAATTACTTCTGAACAGTGGCATTTGGATCCTGTTCCTTGTAATCAGAGACTATCCCTTCTTCTTAAGTATGAGCGATTGTTCCACACGGTCTAATTGCACAAATTATTTCACACACACACACACAGAGAGAGAGAGAGAGAGAGAGAGAGAAATGTTTGAGAGAATTGAGCAGCTCTCTGCTTGTCCAGAGGTCCAGATGTCAATACAATAAATTATACAATAAATTCATGTCTTTTTCATGTACAGTGGTACCTTGGTTCTCAAACTTAATCCATTCCGGAAGTCCGTTCCAAAGCGTTCCAAAACCAAGGCACGCTTTCCCATAGAAAGTAATGCAAAATGGATTAATTTGTTCCAGGCTTTTAAAAGCAATCGCTAAAACAGCTAATTAACATGAATTTTACTATCTAACAAGACCATGGATCCATAAAATGAAAGTAATATAAAGTACATCAGTCACACAATCAATTAATCAGTAGCTGAACTGGGTTCCACACAGTCACAAAAACAAAACAAAAAAGAGCCACAAAAACAAAAAAAATGCAAAATAAATAGCAAAAACAGACAGACCTCAGTATAACACTCGAAATGGAAGTGTGGCACTCAAAACGTTCAGCTTCTGAAAAAAAGTTCACAAACCAGAACACTTACTACCGAGTTTGCAGTGTTTGGGTTCCAAGTTGTTTGAGTTCCAAGGCATTTGAGAACCAAGATACCACTGTAAATAAATAAAAAGCATGCTTCTGCTTCTCTTGAGACAGGGATAGTACAGACATGAGGATAGATGTACTTTGTTTCTTAAGGCTGTACTCCAGCCCACAGTTTAATGTATCCCATCCCCATTTTAACAAGATTTGCCCAAGTGCCACTGTGGGCAGAAATGCTGCCTAGAAAAATCCAGCAACTAAAAGCAACAATAGAGACTCCATAGGTAGCCAAGTATTTAAATCAAGGGATAAAATATTTGGGACCGTTTACCATTATTGTGGTTTCCAACTTTGTTCCAAACTATTTCCTGCTGTTTCTGATTTGTTGCACTGCCAGAAATATTTGACCTTAACTGAAGATTAACTGAAGATCAAGTTTATCCAAACCCAAAATTATTTTGTTGCCTGGAGTGAAGAATATGTCTGATTGGTTTAGTATTCCAGGAAATTAATTGAAATATGTAATGCTGTCTGATCCATTTTCAGCATAACCACTCAGATTTAAAGCGCATCACATTTTAACTCACTCTTTTGTGTGTGCAGTTTCAAAACTGGGGATAACGTCAGTCATTTGTAATAGTGGGAACTTGAATGTGGAAAAGTCACCTTGCAGAACATTAAGGAATCACAAGAAAGCAGCCCAAGGCATCCTTTTTGAATCCCTAACCAAGGGCACATGAAGTATCATATTTGAAGCAGCTTTGGCTAAAAAAAATACAACTTTAAATGAAACAATAATCTAGTTATAGATTCTTGGCACATGTACATAGATAATATGCTATGCCTTCTATCTTCTAGAGCAGAGCATTTTTAAGTTGCAACTGCTATTGACTATTCATAATAAATAGAGCAAGGTCAGTGCCTGAGAACAATATTAATAAAAGATTTCCTTGCCACCATACTCTGTTAATTATTGAAGGAAGAAAAGACATTCACAGGGCATTCTTAAAAGAGGTAGTAAAATGTAATGAGAATTGTAGTACATCTCCTCTTTGTCAGGGATCAGAAGTTGGATTCCTCTTCATCAGGTGATGGAGTTGAGGACTCTGAATATGAAGGAGAAGGGCATACAGGACAAACCCCAGAGGCATGACTACCAGAAGTACCAGCAGGGCTAGTCCCCACCCACCAGCCCAGTGATGTAGCACTCTGACCTCATTGTAAGAGACCCTCAAAAACCTGAGTCTCCTCTGCTCGGTCAGGTAGGAGACTGCTGGAGAAGGCTGCGCCCCTTGCAGCACAGGTGTACATACCAACAGATTTCATAATTTATATACAACATGGTATAAAATTGGCTTGTACAAAGGGATGTGTCTGTTTCTTCTTTTTTGCAGTAAATGATGGTAAACAAAATAAAGAAATATGGAAAAAAATCGTTATGCACAGAAATCAGCCTAGACCAGTAACATGGTCCAGTAATACATACAAAATGTATAATAAACACTACATAAAGGTTTCAACACACACAGAGAGAGCCATTTCCCTCTACAAGTATCACAGGTGTTAATGAATAACAAAATCACTCCTTCAGGTAGATGAAGTATGCAAAGCAAGATATTTTTTATTTTTTTATTTTTTTTAAATGAATTTTTATTAAAATTTTAAAGGTTACAGAAAATTTTTTTTAAAAGATAACAATCGAAGAAAAAACAGAAAAAACAGTACATATAAAAAGAAGAAGAAAATAAAAAACATCATCAAAAAACAGAAAAAAATAACCATCCACTTTTACTTTATTTAATCTTATTTCTCATTGAAACTTATATATCTGTACTTATTCTTAAAACGTTTCCCCTAGGGTCAAAAAAGATTCCATTCCACGATTTCCCCATCTCTCATTAAAAGAAAAAAACAAAACAAATTATATTATATACACTTTAAATTCCCAATTTTCTTCCACCAGATCCCCTCCCCGGTTTCGGCCCCTGGCCATAGTTCCATCAATCTTGAAAAACCATCAACCCGGAGATCTTAAGTCCGAGGCTCTTAAGTCTCTTTCATGTCCCCTCTGCCGGTCTTTTTGATAATCTTTGGTGTTGAAAAACAGATCTCGGGGGAGCTCCAACCCAACAGCAACCATATTCCTTCCATAGTTGAAAATAGGGCCTATAGGATATTCCAAATCTTGTTTCACACTCCTTTCAAATCCAAAGGCCCCCAAAGCTCCAACCTCCACCTGGCTCAGATTTGTATCCCAAAGGTCATTTGATCTCCACATAGGGTGATCTCTCCATCTTTCATTTTCCAAACCAAGCCAGGCTTCCAACTCCAAAAATTTGCTTCTCCTAGTTGCCATCATATAAGGCCTCAAATTGTAGTCCACCATTTGCCTCCGTAGGGTTACGGCTCCCCCTTTCATCACTTTAATCACAACATGATTCTCCTTCTCAATTTTTTCAATTAGTTCAGTTGAAATAGGTTCCTGTGCGAAGTTCTTGTCAACTTCTTTACTAATACCCACTTTTGTTCCCAAGATTACAACATTAGTAGCCAAAACATTTATCTGGTCTTGCAGCTTTCCCAAGAGATAAAATGTCCAGTTCACACTCGATTTCCTTCCTGACCGCCATCCTTAAACAGTCCAAGGTCAAAAACTAGTTTCTCAAGGCTTTTATCTTTAAGAGCAATTTCCAGCTGCTTCCTTCCGACAATGTCCCAAAGCTCCCTCTAGAGGGATTCAAGTTCCTTTTCACTCCTTCCAGCACAGACCCAAAGGTCCCATACGTTAAATTGTAACAGTTCCTTCCTTCTTTCCAAACGCAAGGTTGTAACAAAAACAGACAGTAGAAACAAAGTCCTTCTTTTGTATCTTGACAGCTAACTTGACAGCTGTCAAATTTGTCTATTCACCATCAGCAGGCTCTCACAGACCACTCCCGGGTTAAGGGAAGTGGTGCTTCAATTCCCAAATTTTAACCTTCTCCTGCAGGCTCCCCTGCTTCCAAAAAACATATTGATAGTGGTTTCAATCAGTGGAATTTAAATCCTTTACATAAGACTCTCCACAACCTTAGTTGACAGGTTCTTTGCTTCAGTTTATTTACAGAAAGGGGAGGTGGACTTCCTGTTTAGACCTTCCCCGATCGGTGCCAATTTAAGAAAAAAAACTTTTAAAATCCAATTTCCATTCTACTCACGGGTTGTTGTTTGAAATCCAATTGTCCACAAGAAAAAATCAGCGCTCTCCGGCAACGGCTGTGCGGCTTCACTCCGTAAAAATAGTGGTCAATTCAAAACACCGCGCCGCTCACCCCACGTCACTTCGGAACCCCCGAAAAGGGGTTTCCCTGGTGTCAGCCGAATCCCACGTTCCCAGGCTTCATCCACCTGGGATTTCTAAAGGGTCTCCGCCTTCGCCGCGGCGGCATGACCCGAATTCCACGGAGCGGGTTCCTCCCAGTCAGAGGAACGCCGCCATTGCCGATGGCGCTAACCCAGAAGTCCCAAAGCAAGATATTTTTCAGTGTATCACATGATACTGATATTGAAGACAGTTCCTTTTTCACAATGTACATTTTAGTCACAGCAAATATGGCAAAGACCCATAACAAATTCTCATGTGAGGGATTAACACATCAAAGTGTCAGTTGTCTAATAGAAGTGGTATTCGGCTAAAAAAAGAGCTTTTCAGGCAATTTTGGAATATTTTACATGGGGTCACCAGTGTCAATCATTGGCAGGGTTGACCAAGATACAGTCACTGTTGAGAGAGTCATCATGAATCTCTCAGTGCTCCTATCTTCTCTCTCAAGCAAGCTATTATCTTCACACACACACACATCACATTAGCAACAGGAATCTTGATATGATCTACAGACCTGATGATAGCATGCTTGGTTTTTGTCCTATTTTGTTTGTACAGGTGGGTTTTGAGCCTATGTTGTGTTGCCTGTATCTGAAAGGTGCCAGGCTTCCTATCTGAATGAAACTTTGCTCTGTAAGACTCTATGCCTAGATTTTAGATGTTTGGCTTCTGACATCAGTTATGCAGTAATAGAGTGTACATCTTGAAGGGTACTCTTTCTTCAGTAATATGTTCTAGTGGAAAATTGAGCTAAAAGTAGATCATTGACCACCTTTTGCCTAAGGGAAGTAGGAGCAAAATGCAACAGGATAGACATGATTCCAATGCGTTTTGGATCTTGCTGGTCTTTTTTCAGAAAAAAAATACATAAAATAAAGTTTTGACATTTAGATGTGCTGTCTAATTTAAATGTTAAATGTTCCCTGCTCACACAAAAAAACAATTCTCACTACAGCCAACCAAAGAAAACCAACCACACCCAACCTCTCTCACCAACCACACCCAACCTCTCTCACCACCAAGGAAATACAACAAGTGAATAGCAAGAGAACACATATAAGTAACACTGACACAACCCCCCCACCACTAAGTAGAAGAATAGAAGCATAACCACCCGACTCCACCCCACTCACCATTCCCCCCTTTTCCTTTCTTCTTCTTCTTCTTCCTCCTCCTCCTAATTGTTTAAACCAATTCATAAACCAAGAACTCATACGCTGACTACTAATAATGAAACATATGTTGTAGATATTTTTCCACATTTACTATGCCATTTTTGTGATATACAAATGACATGAGAAAACCTGGTATACTTCTTTGTATAACATCATTCTTGTTTATAAAACCCAATAAATAAATAAATAAACAAACAAAAAGAAGGTAGATTGAAAGATAAATAAATAAATAAATGTTAAATGTTTGCATTTCCTTGAAGGACCAGCAAGGCCTGAAATGCATTGGAATGATACGTCTTTTGTCTACCGTACTTCATTGCTTTTTGCTCCTATTTCCAGTTCTTCGGAGGTGCCCAATTTTCTTGCATATTGCTCGAGGGCCCATAAAAATCTACAGCTCACTCTGCAAATCCAGATTATAGCTGCACAAGATAGATTTTACTAGGAAACATGCCAAAGAAAGTAGAGCTGAAAGATGTTCTGTATGCAGTATGCTGTGATAGGCAGAATGTCTGAGCAGGAATGGGAAAACAAAACAAATTCCTTCCAGTAGCACCTTAAAGACCAACTAAGTCAGTTCTTGGTATGAGCTTTCGTGTGCATGCACACTTCTTCAGATATTCTTCAGATATACTTCTTCAGGTATCTGAAGAAGTGTGCATGCACACGAAAGCTCATACCAAGAACTGACTTAGTTGGTCTTTAAGGTGCTACTGGAAGGAATTTGTTTTGTTTTGACTATGGCAGACCAACACGGCTACCTATCTGTAACAGGAATGGGAAGAACATGATACAATCTATATTCATCTATGAAATGAAGTGGGACACAGAGTACTGCAGTTACTTTGTGATCTTATGCCAGTCATTATATCTCAGCCTGGCCTACCTCAAAAGGTGGAAGTCCTTGGAGGAAGGGCTGGATAGCAGTAAGATAAATAAACAAATAGCCCTCTTTTATAATTTAACAAGCCCAATGGAAATTACACTAGTTTTCACACTTGCTGATTTACAATATTCTTAAGCTGTTTTTAAACTAATAAAAAGCATTTCTCCTTGACAAGCATATTGCAAGCCACATTTCCTCACAGACTGATTATTTATACCCAGATTCTAGCCTACTGAAAATAGTGATTTATATTTATAATGGGAAGTAGTCTCACTCTTTTTTGAAGTGACATTAGCAGCCAGGGCTATAACAAAAAGTGGTGCTATCTTAACAAGTGCACATATGAAGCAATAAATAATTTAGCTAGGAAAGAACTAATTTTATGAGGTAGGTGGACAGCTTAACATAAAATACTCAAGACCCCCAAAACAAACAGGAGACCACAGGATACCTTGTAAAAGATCCTTTATGGATGAAGTCATTTATGGATCCTGCTTCCCACACCACCAAAGAGAATGAAACCCCACATTCATCACTTCAGATCTTTTGATGATCTTGTATATGCCTACTAATAAATACCATACTTTTCCATGTATAAGACGAGGGTTTTTTTACTGTAAAATAAAAAAATGTTCAAAATCTGGGCTCGTCTTATACACAGATAGTGCAGCTGGGGGAATTTTCTTTAATTGGAATCCCCCAAAATAGGTGGCATCTTATATATGGGGGGGGGGGCATGCTATACACGAAAAAAATATGGTAAATTGAATTAAGTTCAACAGGGCTTACTTCCCTCTTCCCAAGATAAGTTGTTATAGGATTGCAGCCTTAATTATGTAACAGCCAAATGTGCATAATTTGCCTCTAATTTGCTTTATCTTCCTGTCATAACTTGGGATTCAAGGCAGCCTGGAAATTAATCTAGATATCAGGTATGCATCCAGGTCACATGGCTGTCTGACTTGAAGTGTGATGTTCTTGGGACTTGAAGGAACCATCCTGCTGAGTGTGGGCAGCAATCTTCAGAGTGAGTTGGCAGTGAGAACCCTACCTAGGTTGAAACAAGTGATAGGGTTCGAGGTGGGTGGTGTTTTCTAAGACCAGAAATAAGGGCATTTGTACGCCCAACACTCTCTATGCAAATGTCATCCCTACTGTTAGCTATTATAACTTGCTGCTGATGTTTAAACATCTTTAGTAAAGTTGTCGTATTTACACCAAATCTGGCAAAACAGATCATAGTCGGACATAGTAAACCTGATGTTTACAAGACATGTGACTACATGTTAGCTGAAACTGGGCAGTATAGAAGGACAGGCACTTTGATTCTCACAAATGTAGTGAATGTAAAAAGCGGTATTCTGAACAAGGTGTTACCAACACTGAATAGTTTTGTGCTATAACCTGTCAATAGGAAATGTTCCTATTGACAGAACATAAAACAATATTGACCTTTGGAGCTGGTTTGGGGTCAGTTTATTATCCACAATAACTTTTTGATCTTTCTCTTAGCTAGTTATCTCCACTTTATACATTTGATCCTTATGTATGTCATATTAATTTGTTTAATTCTATCCCTTGCTACATGCCAAGGATCTTCCAATGTACTGAGATAATTTTGAATTTCAAGCATATCTTTGACAATCCTTACACTATCCACAAATTTCTATCACCTAATTTGATCATTGATGACGATACTGAATAGTTCTGGATGCATCACTGGCCACTGCGAAACACCACCAGAACAATATTTTTATTTTTCTGATCGATATTTTCATATTGGACAAAACTGGGCATATCTTAATTTTGAATTATGTTTCCTTGTCAAATAATTATCCCATTCCCCCTGCCCCCCCCCCGGATCTTTCCTTACCTTCACTCATTTTGTCATATTTTATTACCATTATGACACCCACGTCTGGGCCATGTACACACTATACCTTTAAAGCACATTCAAAACACATTCTTTTCCTCAAGGGATTCTGGGCACTGTAGTTTATACCACACAGAGTTGGAATTCCCACGAACTGTTATCAGACTGCCATGCCCAGAATTATCTGAGGGAAAGAACTTGCTTTGAATGTGCTTTAAAGGTTTGTTTGTTGCATTTCTCTCTCTTTTTCTCCAAGGAGCTCAAGGTGGGGTACATGGTTCCCTCCCTCCTCATTTAATCCCCACAGGAAACCCATGAGGTAGGTTAGGCTGAGAGACAGTGACTGGCTCAAAGTTACCTAGTGAGCTTCATGGCCAAATAGTGTCTCCCAGACACTCTAACCATCTCGCCATGCAACTATTGTCTCCGTCTTCTTGGGGTGAAAAAAAGCTCTGCTAAGTACAGTCTACTTGCTGGGTCATTTTTGGTTGCTTTAAGAGCTTTAGGATAAGATCACCACTGAGAATCAGTACAGAGCTACAGCAAATTTATTTCTACTTCAAACTTTTTACTGAAATTTAATAGAATAATTCCCAAGTCTTGATTAACAGTTTCTCTATTCAAAGTTCAAAGTTAGTTTTATTGCGGCAGAAGCCAGCGACACAGAACACCACAAGGTGAAACAAAAGGAGATCAACAACAGCATCAAAAAAAAAAAAAAAAATTACACAAGGGAACTTTGCAGTGTGCCATTCAACAAAAGAGATTTACGCTTCCTGATTGCTAAAGTGCAAAATTTGGCCACCTCATATGATATTGAGCTTGAGGAATCTTCCAGAAGGTATTTTCATAGAATTTCGGGGGAGGATTCCAAATAATGTTGTAGGGGTATAAATTTTGATAAAAGTGGCAAAATAAGTTGAACTCGTTCTTCACTATAAAATTCGCAAAATAGAAGGATGTGAGTGACAGATTCTATCTTATTGGACATACAGGGGCAGAGACGCACATGCATTGGTGCCCGCGTAAATTTGCCGTACAGCACTGCTGAGGGCATTGTCTCAAAGCGGGCTCTGGAGAAAGCCCATCTATAAGCTTCGTTAGTGATGTTAGTTAAGTAAGGGGCAGCTGCAAAATTAGGCCAAGCTTTTAAACATCTATACATATTTTTCCTCATAGTAAAGCCAACAAGTAAGTTTTTTGTTGCTGTAAAAATAATATCTGGTGCCCTTGGCCCATCACCCAGTGTAAATAAATAGTCTTAAAAGGATATAGTTTAACACCATAATTTGTAATTGTCAGATTAGGACCATTTGAGTAGACCATATTTGACAGCCAGGTGCAGCTTGATTTATACGAACAAGTTTAAGAAAGAATGACATTATATATATTACAGGATATCTCCTTTTAATTTGACATTTTTGCCAGCTAAGGTAGTCTGAGGAGGCAGGAACTTCATTGTACTTGTGATATGATGATATGGGTCTGATAGAAATGAAAAGACAGTGGAAATAATTATTATTATGCTTAAAGCTTTATGTTACAAAGCCCAGGCACACTTATGGGCATGATAAATAGCAATCAACACCTGGTCCAGAAACTGTATGTCTGACACCTTTGGTTTAAAGCTCATCTAACAGTCCTGCATGGGGTGGGGGGGGTGAATTGTACTTTTTGGAACATAGCTCAATCAAGTTTAAATAAAGTGAAAGTGACAGAAGAAGTAACAGAATGTTTCCCCCCTGATTCTAAGGCTACTAAGTCTATATGCTAGGTTGCATTGCTTTGTTCCATATACACCCAGAGTGAGTAAATATTTTACAGTATTGTTACATTCCCAATGGTTGCAATTTGAAATTGGTTACTTTTCAGAATATGTTTGTGATTTAGTTAATAAAAATAAGTTCGGAAAACTCACCATCATTAGTGCTCATAAAAATGTGATTCAGTTACTCTACCAAGAAATAAGTGGAATATTCATAGCTGTCTCCAAATGGGACATAACAGATCTCACTGTGTGCAGTGTTGCATTTTTTTAAAATAGGGGAAATAATAATAATATATAATAATAATTTATTATCTGTACCCCATCCATCTGACTGGGCTGCCCCAGCCAGAAGAGATAATAGAAGATAATAAGAAGGCTTTATTGGCCTGAATTGCCTTTGGCTTATATAAAAGCTAAGCAGAAATGCTTACAGTTCAGTCTCCAAGCCTGTGCACATCTCTAAAGCTTAACAGAGTGGACTTAGTTTTAAGAAACTGAACTAACACAACCTTAGAACTAAAACTACCAGTGCTCTGGCAGAACCAATCTGTAGAGCAGACAGGGTAACTTCTGTTCCACAGGCCAAATTTGGCCCAGAAGACTGTTTTGCCAAAACCACACCCATCTGCATCACACCTGATGTCACCTGCATCCTTCCAGATGTTGCTTGACTCCAACTCCTGTCACCACCAAACACCATGGCAGTCGGTAGTCAAGGGTGGCAGGAATTGTAGTCCAACAATTTCAGAAAGGCCACAGGTTCACCCTCCCATCCCATGTACAGAAGTAGAAGACCACTGTGGCTAACTATTCCCCGAGCTTCCTGACTACCCCATTACCAAACAAATCACCCAAAGTAAAAACAAAATGATTTATTGACATCTCCAGACCAGAAAAAATTATCGTTTTAGAGCTCTGTAATGGATGGAATAGCATTCACCTTTTTATGACATGCCCATTATCATTTCCTCTGCATCCCTTCTTGAGATAATCTTTCTACTTACTTACTTGAACAGCACACACTGTTCCTTGACCTTGGATTGAGTTACATTTTATGTCGGTAGCTGGGAAATAAAATCACGGATTAAAGGAGATGAATCAGGTGAACACTTAACTGTCGTGCTGAAACAACTCACAAGATTCTATTCTGAACATTGTTCTGGAGAAGTGACAGCAGAATGTCATGGTACTTTTGTATACAGGCAACTCCCCATTTACTCATGTTAAAGGTATGCATGACAGCACATTGAAACAATGCCACAAACACAAAAGCAAAGGGGCAAAATGGCACCAAAAGAGCACAAAACAGCAAAAATAGCGTCTAGCAACCCCACAAGCCTTTGCAAGTGCAATCCCATGAGCCCTTGCACCAACCTTTGTGGCCTGTGGAGAGTTGGAGTTTGTGGTGTTTGCAGACTTTTTCAATGGTGTTCCAAATATATGCAATTTTATTAGAACACATGATGCCTCAGAATGTAACCCCCACATAAATGAGGAGTTGCCTATACTTTTAAGCTTTCCTTTGAAGTGTCACAAACTGTATGGTTTGCATTATGGTGTCCATATGGCCCCACTGTTTACCATCCCTCCCCCCTATATATTTGTGTGATACTGGAATATAAAATTTTCTTGAACAGTCACAATTTCACAATAAGAAGCAGCCTATGAGAAGGCAATATATAAGTGAGAACAGGAGACTTGAATATGTTTATTTTCATATCAGTTCAGATTTATAGGAGATATATGAGAAGAGAAAACAATCAAATGCACTGGCGTTCACAATTCCACTTTCAGAAGTAATTTTATTATATAAATTTAAAAAGGAATTGAGATATTTGGGAAGCTGAAGAGAGAATATTATGGCTGTACTGAGTAGTACAGTTTTAAAAATGTGTTTTCAATACTGACTTTGTTTGTTGGAAGTTTCCCTACTCATTGTTTTAGTACAGGGCAATGTTTAGTCAACTGTCTAGTTCAATTGTTTCAGAGCAAGTACTACTGAAAGTGAAGCAGGCAAAGTGAAGCTGGTTGCTTTAAGAAGAGGAATAGATGGAAATAAATGGAGGCAGTCTTTGAAGAGTCAATGAGAATTTTAAAGTATTGATCCTAGCATTTGTGCACATGTGTGGTGCTGCTTGGTTCAAATGTCTTGGGCCAGCACTGATAAAATTAATAGCTAAGTGATATGCTTATGTAAAAAATAACCATAAAGATTCATGATTATAAATGACCCTTTGTGAAATATTAAATAAAGAGAATTTTGAAATGATACCCTTTATAATGAGGGAAAATAATCAGGGGGTGGGATCTCAATGCCTGAGATCTTTTGGAGGGTATGAGGAACACTCTCCTCTAAAACATTTTGCAGTTGAGCTTTCCACTGGAAAAAAATCTAGAACACCAATCAAGAACCCAACTGGGTTTCATCCCATTAAGTTCTAATTGGAAACTATTTAGAAAGTAGAAATCTGTAAGATTGTCAAGCAGGGATAGAAGTGGTGAAGAAAGTGAAATATTTGGGAATATGGCTAACTCCCAAAAATATTGATTTGTTTCAAAATAATTATATACTGGTGTGGAATGGAATAAAAAAAGACCTGGAGGTGTGGGGAAGGATGAAGTTATCTTTCTGGGGTAGAATTGTTACGATCAAGATGAGTGTGCTTCCAAAGATGTTATTTTTATTTCAGACTATCCCAATTATTAAGGGGGTAGCGATTTTCAAAGAGTGGCAAAGAATAATTTCAAGATATATCTGGCAGGGCAAGAAGCCGAGAATTCAATTTAAGTTATTAACAGATGCGAAAGAAAGAGGAGGCTTCGCTCTGCCAGATTTGAAATTATATTATGAAGCATCATGTCTTTGTTGGTTGAAAGAGTGGATAAAATTAGAAAACACAGAACTGTTAGATTTGGAAGGATTTGATAACAGATTTGGATGGCACGCGTATTTATGGTGTGAGAAGAAGAAAAATCATAAAGGTTTTGAGAACCACATCTTCCGGAGATCTTTAATTGAAATATGGGATAGGTACAAAAACCTACTAGAACCAAGAGTTCCACACAGGTTATCCCCGTTAGAGGTTATGAGTGTAAAGAAAATCAATATGAGAGGGAATTTGATTACATATGGTGAGTTGATAGTGAAAGAAGGAGGAAAATGGAAAATGAAACCTTATGAACAAGTAAAAAAGTATGTATATGATTGGTTGCATTACTTTCAAGTAAATGAAATGTTTAAAAAGGATCTTAGAGAAAATGGATATGTTGAAAAAGATTCAAAATTTCAAATAGAAATAATAAATAATGATTGTAAAATTTTATCAAAAATGTATAAAATGTTGTTGGAATGGCATACGAAGGACGAGGAAGTCAAGTCGGTTATGATACATTGGGCTAGAGATTTTGGATATAATATACAACTAGATGATTGGGTAAAAGTATGGAAGGAAAATATAAAATTTACAGCATGTACTGCGTTAAAGGAAAATGTTATGAAGATGATATATAGATGGTATATTACACCGGTCAAACTAGCGAAAATGTATAAAACCTGTAATAAGTGTCGGAAATGTAAAAAAAAAGAAGGGACATTTTACCATATGTGGTGGGAATGTAAGAAGGTGAAGGGTTTCTGGGGGATGATATATAATGAACTGAAAACGATGTTGAAATATACATTTGTAAAGAAACCAGAAGCTCTTCTGTTAGGAATAGTAGGAAATGAAATAAATAGAAAGGACTGTAAACTTTTCCAATATGCAGTTACAGCGGCGAGAATATTAATGGCCCAAAGATGGAAACAGGAGGAATTACCGACCCTGGAAGAATGGAGAATGAAAATGATGGATTATGCAGAACTGGACAAATTAACTGGGAAGATTAGATATCAACGAGACCATAAGTTCATCGAGGACTGGGGAAAATTTGTAGAATATCTGAAAAATATATGTGATGAACAAACAATGTTCGTGGGATTTCAAGAAGCTCTGTGAAAGGTTGAGGAGTATTGTAAAAAAGAAAATAAGATTAGGAAGGCATATAAAAAGGCAGTATTAAATTTAGGAAATGCGTAACTAAAATTTAATTACGGATGATTGGCAGATAAGCTGAAGGAACTCCATAATATATAATTTGTGATAAACATTTGAGATGGTATTATATGTATATTGTATTGAAAATTAATAAAAACTTTTATAAAAAAAGAAAGAAAGAAAACTGTAAGATTGGGCAGAAAGCTTCACTGATAAATTATATGGGTGTTCATCAAATGCTTGCTTATAAATTATCCTGAACCTAGCAAATAGGGGAAACACTTCACTTTGCCATCAGATTTGTTCCCACAATTTTTAGATTAGAGTGTAGATTCAGTATACCAATCCTAAAATCTTTTGAAATATCCTAAGAAGTATACTTTTGCAAATGGACAAAAGAGGGGAACCCAGGGTTACATGCACCACTGGGGGAGACAGCTGGGGGCAAATATGGACCAGTGTGTGTAGCCTGATGTTATGAATTAGATCAGCGTTCCAGAACCTGGTGCTCTCTCAACACCAACACCAACACTAACAACCCCTGACCATCGTCCATGCTTGCTGAGGCTGATGGAAGCTCTGGGAAAGACTGAATAATATATATGTCTGCCTCCTTCAAAACCACCATATGGATGCAGCGCAAGTTTCATTAAACCTGTTTGCACAAAATATTGGTTGTAACTGAACATAAATGAATAAATATGGCTTGAATCCAAACTTGTACAAAGAGAAGTCTGCTCAGGCGATATGGCTTCCCCACCCACATCTTACTGCAGGCCCACCCACATACATCCCATTCAGTATTGGTCAAGAATATCCCCAAACTTCAAAGGTTGGGAGTTGCTTTTGGATGAGCAGATATTTCAATGGTCTAAAAGGGCAGGAAAGACCCATTGCACAACCAGCCCCCTTTTGGAGCCATGAATTTGGAGCCCAAGCATGTAAGTAAAATATATGTGTTATCAATGTAATGAAACACTATGATCACCAGTGATTATAGATCATCACAACTGAGAGAAAGCTTCTTTAATTAATTTTGGATTAGGTAGGGAAATTTGACCTCACACCCACACTGAACTTGGTTATAGAACAAAAAATAGGGCTTTCCCTCCCCTTTTGGATGTTACATGTGTGAATGTCTGCTTTAAATTAGCCTAGTTTGCAAATTTATCTATGGAATGGCCCATGCAACTTTCAGTTCCTTTTCCAACTACAGTTTTATTCTTTCTAATAAAAAAAATATGGAATACATAAAACACCAGGGAGCTGGCCACAGCTAAAGTCCTTGTAATTCACTGTCAACCTTTGCTGAATTTGCAAGTTGGCAGCTCAATTGACAGAGGGATGCCAGGTTCTTTGAGCTAATTTTTCCAAATAATGTCTATATTTGCTGTGCTTTCTCCTTCAATTATTGAGGACACAGTGACTTCATACAGTATTTTTATTTCTCTTTGCCTTTCATGTTCATTCTAGCTGTCATGGTTTTAGAAATAATCATTTTGTATGTTAGCTGTCAGTTTTGGAAATAATAATTTTTGTGTATTAAGGACTTGAATTGAAATGAAAATTAGAAACCTCTGACTAAAGAATAATTGTTATACAATGAGCTTCAGTAACCAAGAAGTAATGTCAAGCCTTCAACTATTCCAAAGCTGGTGTTTCTATTTTATTCGTATTATTATTCATTCAAGTATCACTTTCCCCAAAGGGGTGTATAGGGTGTTAGGGGAGGGGTAGTATCTCTGGTGGGGGTTGTGTTGTGCTACTTCTGGGATAGTTTGTCCATATTTGGTCCCCACCCTACACTCAGCTCTCACCATTGGCTCCTAGAAGCTGTCAGCATGCGACAGCGGCCATACACCAGGAATAGCTTCAACTGGCTAGCTAAACAAGGTGAGGGTAGCCAATGGGTCTCAGACCCTTGATGAGTCAGGGACTTCCCCTGCATGCAAAGACAGGTTCCAGTGGATTGAGCTGATGAGACGAACAGTAGGACTAATGGTCAAAAAAGAGTTTTCTGCATGTGCTGTAGAGGGGAGTGAGAGGAAGATGGGGCTCATCAACCGAGGAAGGTAGCCCATCTAGGAGAAGAAAAACTCTGGTCCTAACCCCCGCTGCCTTGAGAGAGATATTCAGGAGAAGAAAAGGCTAAGGAGTAAACCCTGCACAAATTCAGAGTGGAGACTTTAAGACGGTTGGATGGCACCTTGTATGCCTCCTTCTGGTAACTCCTGCTGCCAAGCTGTTGCCAAACACATTGCTCTGCTTTCCTTTGGACCACATCAGTGAAGCCGAGAGGGGGATCTTATCATTTGGGGAACCCAAGACCTCCATACACACTGCTCAGAATTGCACTATGGGGTGGTCGCTTCAGTGCTGCTAACAGAACAGTTAGACTTTGCCCCTGGATGCGCACTCCATTGTTTCTCGAGACAGACAGATGCCAACATACTTTCTTGAAAGGATTAAAAGATGTTTGCTGTGCAAAAGAAAATGCAGCTTTGAAAAAGCTCTTCTTAAAAACTATACTGACACTACATATGAACAGCCAGAGGAATTATATTCTCAGTTAAATGCCCAACCCAACAGGTTTCTTGCACTTCCTCCAAAACACCTTCAAAGAGGTCTTCTAACGTCTTCAGGCAGCAGGTTCCACAACTGATGAGTACAGGAAGATGGAGATGGATTATGATAGCAACTTCCTCTCCTCACTCACTCTTCCTGAGCCTCCAGGCTGTTCTGTCTTCCTGAGATGGCAGCCCTAGTGGTGGCAATGCTTGCTTATTGATGGTCTGGGGTGGCTGGCTGACTGGTGTATTTACATTGGAAAGTCAGGACATAAATACTCAAATAAAAAATACATACACCACTTCATCACTGTACACAGCTGTCACAAAAACAGAATAAACAGTAATGGCTGCTGATGGGCCTATCGTTTCTGAGTGAGATCATATGGAAAAGACAAACTATAATATCTACATTTCCATTTGTCAGAATCATGTTGTTTTACAAAAGGAAATGTATAAAGAATTGAATGGAAACGTTTTGTCTCGATGAACTGTAATAATAAATATTTGGGCTACATTGTATAAACTTTAGATTCAGTTTTCAGTTTGAAACTAGCAATTTCTGTTCTCCTGAAAGAGAAAAAATAAAATACCGTATTGGCCCGAATATAAGCTACACCTGAATATAAGCTGCACCTTTAAAATTGGAGGGGGAGAGAGAAAAAATATTTGAATATAAGCCGCTCCACTCCTCGCTGCTCCTGGCTGCATACTGGGCTGGAGCGGTGGAGCCGCACTGCGTTGCCGACAGCCTTTACCCTTCCTCGCCTCCTGGCCTTGGGGGAGAGGACAGGGGACTATGCATGGGGCAGGCTCTGCTTTACCATGCTCCTGGTGCTGTTTGCCCCACGCTCTTGGCTGCATACCATAAGGTCGCGAATATAAGCCACAAAGTGAGGCTTATATTCAGGCCACTACAGTAATATCTCTAGCTCACTGCATTTCCACACACCTATATGGTAATCTGACCTAATCAGGGATCACATACTAAATGGGATGTTTTCACAATGCTACACATAGAATTGTAGAGATTGGGGGGGGGCACAAGGGTAATCTAGTCCAATCCCCTGCAATCTTTTGCCCAATGTGGGGCACAAATCTACAACCTTGAGGGTAAAAGCTATCCCAGCACATCTCATAGCCAATTAGATGTGCTTGCATGATGATGTCAGGAACTGTCCATGAGAGTAATTTAGACAAATCTGTAAATTAGATATTTTTTTTAATGAAGAATGCCAACAAATTGGGGAAGGCATTTTTTAACATTGCTGAAAACATTCACATAAGAATTCTGCTCAGCCTTTATAAACCTTTTGATAGAGTAGAGTATTAGATTGGCTTCTGCTACAGTGACATAGTCAGTGATATGTTCTAGAGTTTAACCATATGGCTAGCCAGCAGAGCAGAACACCCTAGCAATGACCCATTTAATAGGAACCTTTTGAAGCAAAATATTTTCTGGTGCATGAGAGATGAACCTCTATAGGACACCCAAATGTGCAAATCAAAATTTATCTGAATAGTCTGTGATAAATAACTCACAGTAAATTACTATTTATTAAGAAAAATAAATATCAAAGAGTTACATATGACTTCAATATGTAGTTACATAACTACATATTACAGAGCGGATTTCCCTGAATTTACACAATTACATGCTTACAAAACTGATGTTTCAGAAGATCTCGTCAAACTAGGGCTCAGAAACGGAAGTCTAACATATTCATAGCTGTATTTGAGAGTAGAATCAGCTCACAAATGTTGAGTACACTACCATTTTCAGTTGACTGATGGCCAAATTGATGTTGATCTTTCTTTTTCAGGTTAAACTCATTCATGATTATCCACAGCAGGTGAAAAATGAGTGCTCTTGTAAAGCAGCATGAAGTAGGATCTCAACAGCATACTGAATCAGCTAAAGTCCTTTCAATTACTTGTTGATGAGTTCACTCCTTTGAAAATAAGGCATGTTTCAGAAAGTCTGGTGTGACTTTAGACTCCACAAACAATGAATATGTTCCCTAAAATAAGAAAAACAACATTGCCTCAGCCATCAAGCTAATAGTACTGAAACTAACATTTCATTGCAGGTCAGCAAAGATCTCGGACCTATATTGGAAACATTTGAGAACTGAGACCTACTGAGACCTAAGAACATGTGCTCAGAAATGTCCCACTGAGTTCAATGAGACCAATCCCTCCTTTACATCTACCTAATTGCTTGCTGGTGCCTCTGTGGTTGCTTCCATATCACTTCAAGATTATTAAAAAAACAACCCAACCCTTTGGCTATGTGGCTCATTCATTCATTTAAAAAATAACTTTCTTTATTTTCTTTTTCTTTTAGAATTCCTAATTAAGACCCAGACATGGGCATAGCCAGGCAGGCAGGGGGGCAGCTACCCCCCTAAATTATGCAAATAAATAAAAACACTTGACAAAAAGTAGACATAATCAGAATATTTTAAATTGAAACGTTCGCTGAGATCACTTGGATGATGTTGTGGTGCATTCTAGAGACACAACTGGCAACACAAGTGAGCAATAGGCATGGCTTCTGTGAACTGACCAATTGCATCATGGGTAGCTCGGTTCTGGAACACCCAGATTCAGCTTATATCCATATATCATGGATAACATAGTGTCCTTCAGATTTTTCTGGACTCCAGCCACAGCCAGCATAACCAATGGTCTGGGATGGTAATATTTTAGTCCAGCAATATTTGGAGAACACTATGTTGGCTACCCTTGCTCCAAGTAATCAAAACAAGGCTGTGAACCACAAACTCCAAGAAGGGCTGCCTTTCTCCTGCTGGTGCAACTGTTTTCTTCCTGGTTCAGGCTGAACTGGTAGAATATTCTGAAATGCCTTCTTAGAAAAGCTACAAAGAAAGTTTTAATTTAGTAGGTTTATTTTCAGTGTGTTTAGTAAACCAGGCTAAAGATTTTTGAAACTGCCAAACTTACCTAATACTTACCATATTTGCAATTGACATGCAGTCCTTGGGCCAATTACATTCTCACAACACACTTCCACATGTGCAACAGAACCTCCTCTTCCCCTTCCCCACAGTCCTTATGCACCCTCAATTTTTTTTCAAGAGAGTCGAGGAACAAAAATATATAACTTGTCCTTCAGATACACGAAAAGATCAGCAATGCCATATTCAGATACTTTAATAACTCTTGGATGAATACTATTTTTAATTTGACAATACAGCCTAGAACTTGGTCTCTTGTCACTATTATTTGCCCTAATTCCTCAGGTGCTCATCCTGAGGACACTGGACTAGGGCAGACATAGGATTATACCCTACATCTTCTGCTGTCCATACAGATGCAAAGAAGTCATCTAGCTTTTCTGCATTCTCCTTTTCCTCCTTTAACATACCTTTGGCTCCCTTATCCTCCAATCAGCGTCCTAACTGGTTTCCTGCTTCTAAGGTATTTAGATCATTTGTTATTGTTGGTCTTAATGTTTGCAGTGATGCACTCGCTGAATTCTCTTCTGCCCCAATCCTCATTGTTTGCTTGCATTTCTTTTGCCTAAGGTTGTATTCCTTTCTGTTGTTCTCATTTGAAATGCTTCAGTAAGAAATGTGGGAGTGGAAAGAGGGGAAAGGTCTGCGGGAGGAGCTGGGAACAGGAGTCATGGGAGAAGCAAAGTAGCTCCGTAAACCTATGTAAAACAATCCACCACCCACAGGCATTTAAGCTCAATTAAGTTTGTTGATGCTTAATAGAAACTAGCCATCAGTTTTCAACCCTTGCATCCATAAGGTTACAATATTTTCAGAAAAAAGAAAAGAAAAGGCTGAGACTCTGGGCAGCAAAGTCCATGAAAGATATCAGATTTTGTGCATGGCAATCTTGTAGATACGAGAAGATGCATTTGGCTCCAGCTGTAATTAGCATACAGCACAGTTTGGAGTCAAGCTGTTTTCCCCTAATAGTTGAATCGTGAGTTTACACAGATTGTGAAGCTGCCATTCCTTCTAATAGAGATTTATTTACTGGCATTTAATTCATAAAGAAAATTAATGGTATTCATCAGAGTACTGATATTTTTTAATAAGAAGCATTAGTATAGTTAGCTCTTTCTGGTTCTCATTCCTCTTCTTATGAAAAAAAGGAAAAAGCCCAGAGGGAAAGAGATTTAAGACCTGGGGCAATGGTAGGATTTATCTTCTTTTATCAGAATTTCAGCCCAGGAAGTGTCACCAGCAAAAGGGATTAATATTTAGTTTTTCTGACAGTTTAAAAAAAGAGTGGGGGGAGGGAAGATTTGGATAAACTGCAAAGCTGCCGGCAGAGTAGAACATTTGCTCTTGATTTAAGATGGAAAATTCTGTAGACAGGGCTTGTTGTTTTTTGCCAAGCTTCAGCCCTCAAAGCTTTCACCAGTCAAATAACCCTGGAGGGTTAATAGCTGGTAGATGTCCACAGGCAAAAGTAAGAAAAATGAGTTCGTCAAGGAACTGTATCATGCTTCCAACATGTGGCAAAGTAAGTGCCTCTTCACCATCTGTTACTTGTGTGACTATTTTATTATGTAAATGTTCGTACACATTGCCATCTAAACAAAGAGAAATTGCTTCTCCAGCAGTGTGTTGATGCTGCCAGGCATCTTTGTGTGCCATTATATTTCCTCCCCTCCCCCCTCCCAAATGTGGCAGACAGAAAATCTTGGCTTCCGTTCATCCAGATTCTTCACACCACAATTAGTGAAAAAGAAACAGAACAAATACTATAAAATTAGAACAAATCTGTTTTTCTTTTTTTATATATATAAATATTTATTAAGGTTTTTAAATATAAATGCACACATAATAAACAATCTTACTTCTTTTACAACAATTTCATCACTTCTTTGGACTCCCTCACGTCTCCCGCTCCCATTTACATCGTTAAAAATTTTTTCCAAACAAATTATCAACTTGTTTACAATCTCATGTCCACTCATTCAAATATAATCTAGCACTTCTTCCAAAAATTTTTTATATTTTCTTTAGTCTCACTTATCATCAAATTTAAATCTAGTTTAGTGGTGGCCAGTTTTTTATAATCTAGCATCCTTCTTAACATTCAACCAAATTACAATGTTTTTGTAGATACATCTTAAATTTCTCCCAGTCTTTCTCCATCTTCTCTTCTCCCAGATCACGGATTCTGCCGGTCATCTCGGCCAGTTGCATATAGTCCATCAGAGAACAAATCTGTTTTTCATTAATATTTCTCAAAAAAAAAAATATTAGACAGTGAAAAAGGATGTAATACGTGGACCCTAGGCACATAGGAAGGTACCTTTATTCTGAGTCAGAGCATTGGTCCATCTAGTCTAATAATGTACTGTTTATACCAACTGGTAGCAGCTCTCTATATGCTGAAGCTGGGTTTGGGGCAAGTGACTTGGGATGATCCACATGCAGGAGTAGCCCGATTTGTTTCATGTTAGTGTTTGCAGGCACAGCTGGGCAGAGAAACGTTACGTGTGGCAGGAGCGCAGTACACAGAGACAACACTGGCCATTGCTATGGTCATAGCAACTGAAACTAAAATTGCAGCAATGGTCATAAGTGTCACATACTCCCTCCCTGCTCATAATTTCTGGGAGTAAAGCAACAATGCTTTCAATAAGTTACCCTGAACCAGTGTGTGTGTGTGTGTGTGTGTGTGTGTGTGTGTGTGTGTTAGGAAGGCAACCTATTCTTCCCTCGCTGATTCCTTCTTCAGTAACTGTTGACATGTAGATTTTTTCTCAGGTTTCACTTTCTTCCTGCTTTTCGTCCAAGTCAGTTAGTCTTAGACCTTTCATTTGACTCCATGACTCCATGATAGTCACATCTAAGCTTATACCTAGAATGCCTTTGTTTGCCAGGAGCATACACTTTCTCTATTCTTTCAACCAGCAGTTTTACCAGACTATTTTTTTCAGCACACTACAGCCATATATACCCACATTCAACCTTGTTAACATTGCCGTGTGCAGTTGTATACCTGATGATTGTGTGGATAAACAAAGAAAACCACTGATGTTTTACAATTTAGTCATAGGATAGATAGGACAATATGTCTTTATCGGATGAGCTGCTTTTTTTTTGAGGCTCAAATAACATGAGGTGTGTTTGACTGAGATGTTGTACATAGATGCGTGGTTGCAAGGAAATCCAATTGGTCTTGTTGCACTCCACCCCAACCTCTGAGCAGTGCAAGATTCCACAGTGTCACCTGGGGTCTGTGTTTCCTTTGAAAATGAGGCACAGTGGAGATTGTGGTGCCTTTATGACAGATGGTTTATTTACACATATATACAACCCAAGCCTACAATGGAGGAGCTCACAGTGTTAACACTCCAAGAGGGTCCTGCTTCTCCCATAACTGTAACCTTGGATTCAAAGTGACCTTAGCCATGGCTCTGACCCTCTCTCCAGCTTGCTGCATTTTACAGACTTTTGCCTTTACAAGGCTGCAACCTCCCCCCCCCCCCATAGCTCACACGATGCAAAAACTCCAATCCCAAACTCAACTGTAAAACTTTACTTCAAAACTCTTCCAAATCAACTCTGGGTTGAGGGAGGGACACCTCCCATTTGACTTTCTTAACGACCCCTTGCCTTCTCTTTTCTTTCTTAATGGCTCATCTCCCAGGTGATTACCAGGCTGGCCTGACTATTCCAGCAACTGTGCTGGATCCAGGAATTAGAAGGCGGGTCCAAGTATTCAGCCTAACCTCTCAAACTCATAACAGCATGATTCTTTTTTTATATAAAAAATAATGGGTTGGGATAGATGACATAAACAGAGAGTCCATGTGAATTGACCAAATCTGAGCATTTTATTGGAACAGATATATAGAGAGTATGTGTTCACCTCCATACTTACAATAAGGTGTTAGGGTTTCAGCAGACCCATTCCCCTTCCTCTCCTCTCAGTTTTCCATTGTTTACCTCCACTGACCCTTGATTAAGAAACTTGCATGACCTACATATGTAATGCCCAGTCCCTGAGAATCTTATTTTCACTTCCTCACATTGGCGTTCAATGTGAACTTGAAAGTTCCATCTCCAGATAAGGAGGTGTGTGTTTTTTGTTGTTTTTTTAAAAAGAATTTCGCAGAAACGTCCATCAGTGGAACAGAGAATAAGGCAACTTTCACCAATTTCCCCTCCCCTTTGCAGTCCACAGTGTCACCTGCACTGTTCTGAAGGCTCTCTAGAGCAGATTTTGAGGGTGTGCAGAAGGAAGAGGAAAACAGCAAACATGTCGTCCTTCTCCATTCCACTGACAGAAGCCTCTGCTGAACCAAATACTGTAACATTCCATCAGCGTGAGGGACACTATTGTCTAATAATCCACCATGGTGTTTAGAGTAAACTCAGCCTTAGAGAGGGAGATTCAGTGTTGGAAGGACTAGAATCATGAAGAATAACAAACTGAAGCAAACAGATATTTCTTTATTTCTGTTTCCTTTTGCTTTTGCCTTGTGACAGAAATTATTAGCGTTTTGGGGGGTGGGGAGGAAGTAAAAGCTCATGTTGTATTCAATATTTATTTTCACTCTTGGGCCTTCATGCTGTCCACGATGTCCAAGCTTTGATGGAACTTCAGTGTATGTAATACAAGAGGGTAGACTGCACTCTGTGGAACTGGACTTTTATGTTAGCACACAAGGACTACTGTTTGGAAAGCAAAATATGAGCTGCTTTGTATTCTAGCGTTCTGATTGTATATTAGCATAAAATTACCAATTTAAATTAAAATGTAATTATCCTAACTGCCAGTAGCGATTAAAATAAATATGAGCTAGACTGTACCCTCTGAAAGCCCACTGGACTTACAGCATTGGCCCTTAATCAAAACTTGCCAAGGACACAAAAGCTTTCAGTAATCTATGCCAAGCTATCTTGGTTTTGCCTGAAGCACCCTTCTGGTGGCATTTAAAACACCTGGTGCCCTAAGGAGGAAAAAAAATCCAATATACACTATAATCCCACCCCCCTCATTCTCTTTTTCAGCCATCTATGTACCAAGACTGGTGTCTGCATTGCTGACGGCAGAATAATATTATTTTATGCAAAAAGCAACTCGAAAAGTAAATTAATAGTTTTAGCAATTTGTTCAATCCCTGGCACCCAAGTGGTTATCTGCATGAACAGACTTCCTCATTGTGTGTTTTATGTGGCTTAATATAATTAAACTATCATTGCATGCATTGATTTAGCTTAAATCTTAATTTGATAAGTGGGGAACGTGTACATTCTAAGTGTGGGAGATTAATTGATACTTCAAGTGCACTTGGACAGAAGTAATTGAAGTCACTGCCAGACTCAGCCAATTTGCTGATTTAAATGTGGCTACTGATTTCATTCTGTTTGTATGATTCCTTATACTTGGAGATATCAGTTTACCCTGACATAATCATGGCAAAGAATTTAACTTTAAGATAACCAACTACTGCTGCAGCTGCATTGATTAACTTGGTTTCCTATTAATGTGCTAAATTTTGTAGTAGTAGTTGGAACATATTTTGCAGCAAAGCAAGTAATGACTAAATAAACTTTGGCATTAAGACATGCCCTAGCCACTCTTTAATGGGCTCTCCTTTTTATCACTCCATAATTTGCTTTCTCATTATGTGTGTGTGTGTGTGTGTGTGTGTGTGTGTGTGTGAGAGAGAGAGAGAGAGAGAGAGAGAGAGATATGCATGTGCAGCAAAGGATGTACTTTTATTCCTGTCCAGCTGTGAAATGAATATGAAAATAGTATTGTTTGTAAACCACAGTATATAGACGGTGTCAGATTTTAAAAATACAGTTAAATATTTGGATTATGTACATAAAATCACATTCTAGATTAATCCAAAAGTATTCTCTTTCATAGGCTCTATAATCACATTCACTACATTGATTGGAATTGTGTCAAGCCACTGGAAAAGTGTGAGAAAATATTGTCCCCCACCCCTGTCATCACTATTCTGTCTGTGAATACAAATCAGTAGTTAACTTTGTTAAGAGTAGCTGCCACAGTTTATAAATACATTCCCGGGATGATGAGAAGGCACAAGTATCTGTGTCTTAAGGGTACTTTTGCACATTCTTAGGGCTCATTCACCACTTTCCTCCGTGAAACCTGTGGTTTAGCACTGAATTGGAGAAAAGGGAAATGGGGTTTTCCATGAATGCTTTCTATGCACAGGACAAGCAGAAGTGTGGACCAGCTCTTTGTTGCAAAATAATAATAATAATAATAATAATAATAATAATAATAATAATAATAAACCTTTATTGTCACTACACCACCTGTGTGCAGTGAAATTATATGAGCCCCCCTCCCCCACACACATACACTCAATCTTGTTTGCACTCTGTGTGCTTGTCAGAAGCTTCACCTACTTGATCAAAGTTCTGCAGAGCATTGGAGCCCCTGTCTGCCAGAATGGACTCTGAGAGTCCATAGCATTCCTAGTACAATGGGAAATCTGGCTATATTACATGATCACACCAACTGTTTTAGGCTTGCTTGTTGAAAACCTCACCATCTAAATATTTGATTATGATGACTGATCATCTGCTCTGCAGCTCTATGTCAACTTCAGTTAAATAATATATTTCCATTGGATGTGCCCCCCACCCCCGGTACATGTCATATACCACAGATCCTAATAAAAAAATTATATTATTTTGACATTTCATGTATTCATTCGTTTCCTTTTTTGGATGCTTTAATAAGCATATGGATACAGGATATAAGTGTTGGAATCCGAGCCTAGTCAGAGGAATGTGCCATACTCCAGGCACCGGCTGAATTCCTTGTTGACCTCCCCCTGCGACTCCCGGCAGGAAAACAGGCGAGGTCTGTAATCGGCGATCCTTCCCAGACGTGAGAAGAACACACCACTCCTTCACTCTCCTCCCTGCTATCCCCAGGGAGGGGAAAGAGACAGACAGAAATGTATTTACATGCTTTTATTTCTGTCTTTTGCAGCAGTACAGATAAACATGTCTGCACTCTCTTTACAACAGCAGAGAGAATAAACTCCTCCCATGTACTTCCAGTACAGGTCAGATGACACACTGAGCTAACGTCCGGTGCTCAGTACAGTGAATGGACTGCCCCTTTCTTCCCATGGTAACAGTCACAAACATCCTGTTTGGCTTTCCAGCCACCTGCAGCTGAAGAAGCTGCTGCTCGCTGTTGCATTGCTCCCTTTTGGTAACAATAAGATGGAGATGGAGAACCTTTTTTGAGCTGAGGGTTATCTCACCCCAGTAGAAAGCTGTTTAGCTATTCACCTCAACACCTGCATAAGCTCTGTCTACAGCCAAGAATTTCAAACTGATAATCTAGTGACAATTCTCTGATTCCCTCCCTACCTTTACTTCTGTACTGACTCTTGCCATTCAGTTTGCCTCACTTCTATAGTTGGTTAACATTGGAGACTGCCACTGGGACTTATAGATATGGGAGGAAATTGTTCCTTAAGCAGTTCTGTCATGAGTTCCTGGGACGAATTTCTGAAAGTTACACAAATGTTTGTTCTACTGAATATCTGGCCCTCCATTTTGAACATGTGGCACATAATAACCTCCACAGCTGTGAAACCAGTAGGAATGTTCCTGAAGAAATGTAATCACAAGCAATAAGCAAGCCTGAAAGACAAGAAGCTCAGTATTTTTGACATGTGTTCAAAAGACTTGATGCTTAGCCTAACTTATTTGGTTTGACAATGAGGCTGAATACTTTCTCTATTAGTGGTCTTGTAAAATTTCCAAAGCTTCTGAGTTTATGTGCTCAAAACACTGCACATGTAGACTTCCTCCCCTCACTGATCTGTTGAGGTATTTATTTCTGGCTCCAAGCCCAACCACAGCTACAAAGGGAATATTTGTTTTAAAATAAGGCCTAACATTAAAAATCAGAGTAAAAAACATGATTCAAACTTCTTATTGTTTACCAAAATCACTTGAGTTGCTTCTTTACATCTCTCCCCCCCCCCCTGTATTTTCTCTAGCTTGTATTGTTTCCATTTAACTATACTCTCTTTCATTTTCTTCTCTAATCTGTCTTGATGACAAAAAGGGACACTTCTGAAATTCTGAAATGGTGCAAAACAAGCTTTATCCAGGGAGTGCAACTCTTTTGAAGTCTCAGCTGCTCATCACAGGATTAATTCTTCTACAAAAGCAGACCTGCTCACTGGGCATATAATCTCAGAAAAGAACACATGAATGTATACACCACCCAGGTCTGCTGGTTATTGGATAAGATGACTTGCCTGGGACCAGAGCTGGGTCAGGGCATATTGCTTCAACTTAAACTGAAAAGTATTCCAGATTCAACATTTGGGGCATGATCATTCCCTGCCTTAAAACATAGGAAGCTGGTGCCTATTGGAACTGTTGGGGCTGATAGAAGGACAGCTAATGGCAGGCTGGGCTAGAGTAGGTATGGAGTCACACATTCATAATAAGGCAATTTGCCTGACATGTACATACAAAAGGAAGTTCCTCAGAGTTCAATGAGACTTATGAGATGAGTCAATGAGATTTGGAAAAGGGATACATAAAGTTACGCTACGTCCTGAACTCCATTCACTGTTCCAACCACAGAGTTTGGTCTAAGACAATGGTATAAGAAGAAGAAGAAGAGTTTAGATTTGATATCCCGCTTTATCACTACCCTAAGGAGTCTCAAAGCGGCTAACATTCTCCTTTCCCTTCCTCCCCCACAACAAACACTCTGTGAGGTGAATGAGGCTGAGAGACTTCAGAGAAGTGTGACTAGCCTAAGGTCACCCAGCAGCTGCATGTGGAGGAGTGCAGGTGTGAACCCGGTCACCAGATTACGAGTCTACCGCTCTTAACCACTACACCACACTATAAGATAGTGTAGCCTTTGGAAAAACCTATTTGCTCTTTTCATCCGGGTAAGTAATTTAAGTAAAAGGTGCTTAGTCTAGGTTTTCCCCATCACTGACAGTAGACTTATCGGTCTGAACCACCAATGATCCCATGATCACTGAATCACCCAGATCACCAATTTTTGAAGACTGAAATAATTATTGATCTACGCCATATTTCATTTCCTTTTGGAAATTTTCCCTGGATGTCAATTCTGCCTTTGAAATCCTGGTAATGTCCAAAAAAATCCGGACGTTTGGCAGCCCTATGCTACTGTTCATATTGCCAGAGAATAGGGCATCCTATTGCCAAAATGGCACTGATAACATTAAACAGAAACTTTGTCACAACAGGTTGTTTCACCCTATAGAACTGGGATTTACCCACTACTGACTGCCATTATTCTATTGTATGAACCTAATTTGATCACATGTAGCTAGGGATTAGGGGACGCGGGTGGCGCTGTGGGTTAAACCACAGAGCCTAGGGCTTGCCGATCAGAAGGTCGGCGGTTCGAATCCCCGCGATGGGGTGAGCTCCCATTGCTCAGTCCCTGCTCCTGCCAACCTAGCAGTTCAAAAGCACATTAAAGTGCAAGTAGATAAATAGGTACCTCTACAGCGGGAAGGTAAACATCATTTCCGTGCACTGCTCTGGTTCACCAGAAGCAGCTTAGTCATGCTGGCCACATGACCCAGAAGCTGTACGCCAGCTCCCTCAGCCAATAAAGCAAAATGAGTGCCGCAACCCCAGAGTCAGCCACGACTGGACCTAATGGTCAGTGATCCCTTTACTTTATCTAGGGATTAATCTAGTCCCTGTCCATTACACACAAGTAGTCTGCCAAGTCTGTTTGATCCAAAGTCTGCACACTTTTTTAAAAAAGAAAAACCATTTTAAAAATCCACAAACTTTTAACAGATCAGCATTGTTTTGGAAGTATTGATGAGGTGGTTTGAGGACTTATTTCTAGCTACTGGCAGTAGGCTTTTGAAATTTTTTGTACCTCTTGTAAGAAAGGATTAGCTTTCTCCTCAACCCATTCCAGATCCATTTTGAATTAACAATTGTATGTTACAGGGAATGTAGGATATTAATATTGAAAAAAACACATTTATAGCACCATGATAAAAATTTGTAAAATGTCATTAAAAACTGTTATACTTCTTTGTTCTCTAGATTGAGTAATAAAATAAACAAACATGAGACATGATTCGGCCAGAATTAAACACTTTTAAGTAACATTGATTTAACTAGGCACTTACTTACTATTTCAGAGAAATCAATAGAACTGAAAAACACTTTGCTTGATTGGATCATGCCCCTTAAAATATTTAAAAGACAGCATTTTAAATAGACATGAAAAGACTGTCAAGGGATTACACTGATTTTAGTTCAGGGGTCAAGAGTCTTTGGCCTTCCAGGTTTTGCTTGACTACCACTCCCATCATCCCTGAGCACTGGCGATGCTGGCTGGGGTTCCATAGCAACATCTGGAGGACCACAGCTTCTGCTTTAGTCAGTTTGTTTGTGTGTTCATTAAAAGTTAAATGCATTTACACCTTATGTTGCAGGGGTCATTGAAGAAACTGAAGGAAGGCAGTATCTTTTAATTAATCACATTGTTAACAAGAAAAAGAATGTCAATAGTTGCTTTTTTATCAGTTTAGGCACCTGAAATATGGACAATTTAGTTTTTGAAAGGTGGGTCCAAATAAAAACTGCTGCTTTTCTGATGTTGTTTGTCCTGTGTTGGTTTGCGTTTGCAGAGCAATGTGGCAGCAGTTGGGCTCTAAAGCTGAGCAAGTCCATTTTAAAGCCCAAGACCCCACCTTCCATTGGGAGCCAAGATTCTTTCTTTGGAAAAGGCAGGTGGAAGGACAATTCTGGCTAACAGCTGGCTACAATCTCAAGGAAACATTTTCAGCCAGTCTACACATGAATGCAAGAATGGCTTGAACTGTGCTGTTTCAACCTGTATTCATCCTGGAATTGATAATCAGCTGTGTCAGCCCTAGGAATTGGAACTGAATTCAAGAATCATTGTCCCCTTTGGTCAAAAGAGTTGACAATACTTATTATTTCTATGTATAGGAGAAGGAGGAAGATTGCAGTGCACAGTAGTATATACAGGTTTTTTGGCTGCTCTTTTAATTTGCAACAGTAGCTTTCTGACATTTTATAGTTTATCAACCAAATATAAGAACTTGAACTTTCAGAAGGTCAAATCACTGCGGATTTTATCAGAGGTGTTAGGGAATCGGAACAGAGATTAAAAGATTAATAGATTTTATCTTTGCTAAGGAGTCAATTCAAGGACTTCAAATAACACTTCTAGATGGGAAAACTGTGATTTATTTTTCATATTAGGATGTGTCTGAAAGGAAGACATGAAGGATTTTTTTTGAACAAGGCATTCATAATTGATCAGACTCAGTTTTAGAAAGATCTTCAAAATAGTTTTCTAAATAACTAAAGATCCAAGTTATATACACATTTGCAAAATGAGCTAAAGCACTTACTCAAACTCAGATATACTCAAAATGTATAATATTATTGATATAGAATATTCCAAAAACTCAAGTTTCCCAATAGAATATTGGGTTTGTGTGAGAGATAGTTTAAGTCTGAAATTTTGGCATGAAACAGCTGACCTTTATTTATTAATTTTAATTTGGTAAGTAGGTATAGTTTTAGGAGATCTACACAGCAGTTCCCATCTTGTTTATCTGGCAGCATCTACAGGGATGTATGTCACGTGCTCTTTCAAGCTACAATTCCTTATATTTATTACACCTACACTTACCCAAAAGACTTTTGGGAAACATCTAGCAAAACTTTGTACTGTATCCCAAAAGCTCAGAGCTGCAAGCTTAATGCTAAAACCTGCATAGGGTACATTGTTTGGAAAGTCAGTAAACTATTAAGGACAGCTCAGAGAGTATTAGCTCAGAGAGTAGCAACCAATGGTAAAAACAAACAAACAAACTGAGAATGTTGGAACATGATCAGTGCTGATCAATATGTGAAATGTTTTATGGGTTTGGCTTCATATTATTTGAGATTTAAAGAGAGCTTTGCTGCCATTGCTCTCAGTATTTTGACTGTCAAAAAATAGAGAACTAAATTCAGTTGCTCCTAATCCTGCCAGGTAACCTTTCTGGAATATACGAGTCAATTTATGACTGCCTTTGTATTTATTTCTATATTTCCATGTATTTATTAAATTTATATCTCATCCTTCCTCACAAAGGAGGCCAGGCAACAAACACAACAGAGATAAAACAATTGAAACATATAAAACCATCTAAAATGAAGTACTGTCTTACTGTGACGTCAACGTGCCATTTATTCTTTCATCTTTCCAAGATATTTTAAATTTTGTATTATGTATGCTTCTATAATTGCAAGTCACTTTGAGACATTTTATGTAATAAGTGATGGATAATTGTTGTTGATGATGATGACAATGATGATAATAATGATGATAACTTTTGTCTGTGAGGTGTGGATTTGCTCTGTTCTATCCCAAATGGTAGGTGGTTATGAGAGACTCATTGTTTATGCCAGCTAAGACCTATATAAAGCAGAGCAGAGATACTTCAGTTACCTCCTGTTCACAAGACATTGCCAGAAATTCTATGGGGAGGATAGGTTGCTCAGTACATGTTACCCATCTCCTATGGATACCCCAATCATAGTGTTCTACCTGGACCTTCAGACAAACTTGCAGCAAAAGGGACATTCTCCTGTTTTCCTGTTTATGACACAATTTCCTTCTTGCACATGCCTGCCTGTATGCCTAGCAGTCCCAAGAGTCATTTCCTCAAGTGTTCATCTTCTTTCTCCTCCAGGTAAATCATAGCCCATGGCTGTTCCTGTTCAGCTGCTTTTAGCTTATTTACATCTTTCTGCAACTGTTGAATGGCTGTAGGAATATTCTTTGTAGTAGAGCTTTCATCAGACTGGTAAGATCGATCCTTCTCCTCTGAAGTGTGTAATTGCACTTGAGTCATAGATTTGTGCCTACTTAGAGAGGCCATATCCTTCACTAATTCCACCTTGCTTGCTTGTGCCACAACTTTATCCAGCGTTTTATGCTTCAACAGTCTCTGCTGCATTTACTGATCACCCTGCAATTGATCACCCCACAATTGATTGATCACCCTGGGTTGCAAACTGATATATTCCAACATGTCTGGTATATAGGGGGTCATGGTGGTATATGCTCTTAGCCAAGACATTGCAGGCTTTGTGTCAAGGATGTTTCACCTTTCTAGTCTGTGATTTGAAAGCTTAGTGAGATACCATTCAGAGGAAGCTGTTAGCTCTAGCGCTCTTTGCAAGTCGGTAGCCAATTGGTTGTAATTTTTACTGATTCCGGAACTCAGTCCCTTCTTGGGTTCACAAGCTTTCCCTTGCAACATCCCTTAAAAAGTCACCTTTGCATTAAACTGTGCAGCAATTTGAGATTGTTCGATCCTGTTTTGTCCCTCACCACTGCAGCCTAGTTGGAGATGCTGCATGTGAGCAGAAGCTCAACCACCGAGCATTTTTAGATCCTGTTTGCTGCCACCAAATTGTAACAGAAGTATTCTTAATAGGGCTTGGCTAGAATCTTCCACATGAACCCACAGCAAAACAGGACTGACTATTTTATTATTACCATATTTTTCGCTCTATAAGACGCACCAGACCATAAGACGCACCTAGTTTTTGGAGGAGGAAAACAAGAAAAAAAATATTCTGAATCCCAGAAGGCAGAACAGCAAGAGGGATCGCTGCGCAGCAAAAGCAGCGATCCCTCTTGCTGTTCTAGCTTCTGGGATAGCTGTGCAGCCTGCATTCGCTCCATGAGACGCATACACATCTCCCCTTACTTTTTAGGAGGGAAAAAGTGAGTCTTATAGAGCAAAAAATACGGTATTTTACAAGCAACATGTGTATCTCACATGCTCAAGACTCTAATCTATTCAGAAGAGACCATCTAAGAAACTGATTTAAAAATACCAGTAAAAGTAAAATGTTAAAAGCAAGTGACATAAAATAAAATCAGTAATTTTAAAACAATTTTACTTTTTAAAATCACATGTTAAAATTTCATGGCTGGTTAGACTTTCTGGAAAAGAATTTTAGCAGGCACTGAAAACAATGCAGCAAAGGCACATTAGAAGACCAATTTCTTACAAGTACAGAATGAAACATTATGTGACACTTGTAAAACTGGCAACTCCACAGATCTAGGTGGTTGATTGGGCAAAGGCAGATCTAGGGGAGCACGTCCGGTTCAGTTGCACCAGGCATGGAGCTTCTAGGATACCGCAACAGGTGTTGCAACTATGTTGTCCAATGGAAGGCGAAAGGGGTGGGGGCATGGAATTTCACACAGGGTGCGACTGAAATTTGAGGTGCCAAGGTCCACCACTGGATTGGGCACATATGGGGTGTAAACTGGTCCCAAACTATTGAGGACATTATAACAGTAGCAATTGGAAATTGGCCTGGTAAGAAAGCAGCAGATCTCAGAACAGGGGTATTATATGCTGCATTAACTTCAGCTTCCATTGCAAAAGCAAGGGAAGCCCCACACATAACATGTTGCAGTAATCCAATCATAAAATCAGCGATACCCAAACCACCATAGTGAAGCTATCCCAATCCAGGAATAGCTATAGCTGTCACACCAGCCAAAGCTGATAGAAGGTGCTTCTAGCCATTGAGGTCACCTGGCTAAAAGTTGGTCACCAAATCAACAAACTGAGGTCTACTGAAGGGGTAGGTAGACAAATAAATGATGAGGCTTACCAAGGTAACATAAAAACATATTTATTCCTACTCCATCTCTATTTAGCCTTCATTCCTACACACGCCAAGAGTTGGTCCTCTTCTGTTAGAGGTGTGTGGTAGAAGATAATTTCAGATAGGAGTGATTAACAATGATTGATTGGCCCATGCCATTATTGCTTCTTTGATGGGTGCTCTGGGAAGTAATCATGTCATCGGTACTTTCCACATAATATCAACATTTTATATTGCCAGAGTTTCACAGAACACAGAGAAGCATCAAACATGCCAGTCATGTAACTTAAGAAGGCTTTCATGACCAGAAGGGTCAACTGTCTAAAGTTAAAAGTGTTAAACATTATTTTGGACCAACTGTGTACTTAGGACGTGGAAGGGGATACAGCAGGAGGCCGAATGGCCTGAATTCCCCTCCAGGGTGTAGGGCTCTACAATTTTACCACAGCAGAACTTCTAGGAGAAAGTAGGTTCAATGGATGAGCCAATCAACACCATTTATGAAACTGGCCTACATATAAGTCCTCCTTTCTCCATTGGAGAAATTTGAGGCCCACAACAACTTTCTGTCTCTCATTTTATGGGACCAACACAGCAGCAACTTTCTGATAAGGTTATCATGCATTCACTCTCTACACTACTGAGAGAAAGCTATAAACATGACTGCATAAATGTAATTTGTCCAAATTTCTTCCAATATATTTCCTACAACTGTAATCTTCAAAAACAGAAACAACAGATATGTAAGGTTTTCTTACAGGCATACTTTTAAAACTGCCTCAGTAATAATCCCCACATCAACTCAATATAATTATGGTACTGTTCATTCATATAAATCATTTGGAGAATTTATTTTTGGTGTGAGATGCATTTATAACCAAATGCCCTATGGAAGACACTGTTTACAAGTGAAATGATTTGCAGATATGTCTGTCATTCAGAAACAGCATAACAGCAATGTATGGGAATATAAGAAAACATGGTTTTAAATCATGCTTTTATAGACCCACTTTGCCATAATGATCCAAAATTCCATAAGATGACATGAAGACAACAAATTCCGTGAGATGATATGAAGACAACAATCTTGGCAGGAAAATAAGATGTTTCAAAATCATCTTTTTATCTGTCACATTTATTTTCCATTAGCTTCCCTGCCACTTTCAACAAGTCACTATCAATCATTTGTTTGCTAAATGTTTCTGAAAGCTCAGAGAACCATATGAACTGCTACTGCTGTTTGACCTTTCACACTCAAGGTTAATGGAAGTTCTTTGCAGAGTCAGAAAAAAAAAGCATGGCTTTAAGCTAAACTAACCTGTCAGGGACAGCCAACCACGAATGGACCCAAAAATATCAGTGCTAGTTAAGGTAATACAAAGCAAACAAATCCACCATTTTAAAGTCCCTACACCTGGATTTTATTCTGCTGGCTTCAGAAGGCTGATCCCCTTTGTTACTAAATCTCACATTTTTGCATGTACTTTCAAGTATCTTTGAAATGACTTATTTTAAGAGGGAATGTAAAATTCTTGCATCAAATGGTTATGGTTTTTGTAATCTAGGCCTGATCTGGGACCTGGAAATCTGAATTTACTTGTTGAAAAAGGAAGCAGTATTGACATATAACACCTAGATCAACAGAATAAGGTTGAATTTTTATTTACTTCCAAATGGAAAGGCATTTTTTGGGGGACCAGGCTTGATATTTCACTTCAACTGTGTGGCACATAGACTTTATTAATTAGCACATCACCTTTATTCGCTGCTAACGTATTAGTATGGCAGCACGCAGTACTGGGGGGGGGCGGGATTTTTAATTTATTTTAGCACATTTGTATCCTGCTCATCTTCTATATGGCTTACAAATATGTAAGAACCATATTTATTTTACATCCTGAACAGGGTCTGTATTATCTGCCAGCATGGACAAAATAATAAATTATTTCTTCAGCTCAGAATGATCCCTAAAACATTTGCAACATTGCATTAGAATCTAATCCCACTGCAGTTAGTAGGACAACTAGTTTGCTATCAACCATCTTTTTAATAACATGAAAGTCCACAGGAAGCTGCCTTATATTGTACTGAATCAGACCATTGGTCCGTCTAGCTCAGTATTGTCCACGCTAGCTGGCTGCATCTTTCCAGGGCTTCAGATAGGACTTTCCAAACCCTGTCTGGAGGTCTTCTCTATCATTAACATATTCAAAACCAGGGGTGGTCTGAGAGACATATCTGCTGCCAGCCATCCCTCCAAAGCCTACATGCCAACAATGAGCATGGCCTATGTCTGTGCACACACCAACACCTACACCCACTTATAGCACCCCTATACAGTGTGCATGCACAAACCACAACACTCACCACACATAGATATACAACACACACACTCACCACACATGCAGGAACATCACTCTCTATCTCCCACTCACTTGTCTCAAGCACCCTTCTTCCTGTGGAACATTTATATAATTTAGCAGAGTTTAAACGATCCCCTGTTTGAATTTATGCAGCGACAAGTGGGTTGCTAACTCGTTTGAGTCCTATCAATTACAGTATACCTTCCTGGTTGATAATCCCTTTCTGTCCCTCTTAAAGAAAACACATATGAATCTGAATCATATTAACATAAACTACTTTACTTTAAGATTCATTCAGGTTTACAAAGTTGTTCCTGAAGGCAGACTCAGGTTACAT
Source organism: Podarcis erhardii (assembly GCF_964252035.2). Lineage (NCBI taxonomy): Eukaryota > Metazoa > Chordata > Lepidosauria > Squamata > Lacertidae > Podarcis > Podarcis erhardii. Next base: position 49,144,236 of record NC_138508.1, on the reverse strand, counting down.
AACAGATAAACCATATACTAGATAGTAGTGAATCATGGGAAGACTAAGCAGTTACCAGTTAACACTCCTTGCAGCAACCGACCAACCAACCAACTGACTAAACTGCCTGCCACTTAGAGGCAGTTAGTCCTCTCGGAATGTTAGACTTGACTGACAGCTTTATATCCCACACTTCCTTCCTTCCTTCCTTCCTTCCTTCCTTCCTTCCTTCCTTCCTTCCTTCTCTCTCTCTCTCTCTCTCTCTCTCTCTCTCTCTCTCTCTCTCACACACACACACACACACACACACACAACCTCCTGCTCTTGGCTGTGCTTTAACTTTAACCAGATAAGGTTTTGCTAACTGTATTGTATATTCCAACTAGAAGATACCTGTTCCCTTTTCAGTGGAAACTGCTGTTTGCTGCAGTGTATTGCTCGCCAGCTCTCCCTTTTTCACTTTTGTTGTGGCTGCTTCGTGGAAGAAAGAACAGATTGATCATGTTGCCAAGTGGCACCTGTTTGGCTCCACTTGGGAAGAGCAATGTACATTGGTGCCAAGTTTTGCAATGCATTTGGGAATCTCTTAGCCTGAAAGGCAAAATATAAAATTAAGCCATTCTTAATAGCCATCATTTATCTTGACTGTGTCATAGATCTTTGCCTTCTACTCGAGACAAAGCTCAGACACTGTAGCGGCTGATTATCTTATTGCAGAGTCATAACCACAGGCAATATTGATTAAACACTGACTTCAGAAAGAGAAAGCTGGTGTACATTTGGGTGAGAATGGCTGCTTACCGTACCTCCTCGGTGTGCGGTGGTTGCAGCCCGACGCGGCACCTCCCTCGCTGCTCGGAAGCAACGCACCATTTTGAGCGCAGCATGTCCCCCTTGGCAGTCGTGGAGGCTCACAGGTTCCTGCCAAACCCACTGATTCAAATGAGCCAATCCACAGAGACTTTAGGGGGTCATGGTTTGACGAACTGACCTGAGGGAGGCAGGCTTCACTCAGGTCTGCTTGGCAACTCTAATTTCCAGTCAACCATGTGCAACAGCAGTATCCACCACTATGTCACTTGAGAATAAATGACCCCTCTTCCATCCTTCTTGAAGACAGCAATCCACCCCATCCCTCACTCTGACACTCACGTCACTTATTTAAGATGGGATTCTTTGATTTTTCAGAGTGTTAAGTATAATTGTTTAATCGTGCATTGAAATGGAAAATATCTGTATTTCTAAGGGTTTAACATTGGAAAACTCCATTGGAGTTCACTAAAGCAAAGTAGGGCTCTCTAAGCACCTAAATGGGTTAATAATTAACTGTTGGTGTTCTCTGATTTTTGACGTGGTAAGTAAGGTATTCAGTTGCAAATCACCATTTTGAATGGAGTTGCCTTTGATTTTTTTGTTCCAAGCCATAGTGGTAGATGTATAAATGAGTGTCTCCTGGATAGAAAACAACTTCAGGTTAATGCAGGCTAGGGAGAGAAACAGATCTCCAATTTTAGGTCTGTTTTGAGTCATTTAATATTACTAAGAAGATGAACCCATGCTTTGACAAGCACATGTCTTTTGGAACTATTTGGATGTATCATTACTTGTTTTTGTACCTGTTTTTAAGAAGGTTCTGGTAGTAAAGCTTTGGAATCATATTTATGGGTCTGGACAATTTTTATTCCAACAGAAGTTGGTTTTATATGCATCCTATTGCTTCAAACTGTGTAATATTAATAACTGCAATAGATACATCTTGGATCTCACATTATATTATTTATTTACAGTGCACCATCAGGTTGCATGACACTTTTATGGAGGCAAGAAGGCAAGTCTCAGTCCTGAACAGTTCTCAGTTTGACATTTTCATAATGCAAACAATAGCCGCTCACATTAAGTTCAGTCAGTGTGGAAGTCCCAGTCTATATAATGATTTCTATTCAAGTATTCCATGTTAGCAGCTGTGCTGGTGTCTGCTGTTTCAGTTTCTCTTCCCCAACCCTAGCCCAAATATATTTAGCTGGATAGTAGCAGATAAATGTGATGATGAACAAGACTGCATCTCTGCCTATTTTGGTATTCTGTGACATTCTCATCTTAGCAGCCTGTGACTGGCTATCTCACAATAAGGCGTTGGATGTGTCAGGGAGATGGATTATATCTGCAGTGTCTGAATTTTCACTCTACATGCTTTTGCTTACTTCAGACTGCTAGATTTTGTGTCATCAAATTAGACCCACCGCATTAAAAAAAACACAATATTGATGATGCTAGGTTCCTAATGCTTAATAATACATAAAATAACATTCTAGTACAAGGTGCACACACATTTTCTGACAGGTAGCATATAATAACGTTGATGCTTAAACCTAAAGATCTAATTAAGATGAATTTCTGCTGCTAGTTGTTTGCTACTTTTTTGCAACAATTTAAAGTTGACACCCCCAGACCAACCAAATACAAAAGACCAAAATATATGGATTAGGGGAGCACTCTGACTAACATCTGCAAGTAAAGATTATTTTGTAAGATCTTTAGTGAAATAGATTCCATAAAGCCTTGAAGAGATTGTTGCTATACTGAATCCAGTTTCTTGTAAATCCCAAGAAAACAATGGGCATGGCTTTCTACAGTTAAAGTACTGCCCACAGTGGAGTGAAGGCAAGCGCCTTTGATTTCAGTAAGACTAACTCTAGACAGGATTATATGCTGCATAGCTATAGGCTACGAATAACTGTTTCTCTTTCATTTATTTCAATGCTACTTGAGCCTTGGTTTTTGTTCCATTTATTTCAGTGGTACTTGTCAAAAAGTGTGCAGACATCTACATGCTAAATATGCACTGCCTGATCTGCCTTCAGCATGAGAGTAAAATGCTGCAGGACTGGGAAACATAATGGGAAGCAGACCAAGACTGTGGATCAGCTTAAGTGGCAGCAGAAGAAAATATGTTACAGATGCATCTAAAGCACAGTCCTAAGCCTCAGCTATAAGGCAGTCGTACATGCCTATCCATTTCTGGACTGGACTTGATCTTGCTGGCGTACATTGGCTACACATTCAGATATGTATCCAAAAGATGGTGCACTCAGTCGACACAACAGCACTTTCAATGAGGTGGGCAAGTTGGTGAGCATTTGCATTTCTCAATTCAGCATTTCTCAAATGATGGGCTGGAGGCCACCAGTGTCACAGCCCACCTAGTGCCTTCTTCTTTGCCTACCCCACTCCTTGGAGAGCCAGTGTGGTGTAGTGGTTAAGAGCGGTGGACTCATAATCTGGTGAACCAGGTTCGCGTCTCCGCTCCTCCACATGCAGCTGCTGGGTGACCTTGGGCCAGTCACACTTCTTTGAAGTCTCTCAGCCTCACTCACCTCACAGAGTGTTTGTTGTGGGGGAGGAAGGGAAAGGAGAATGTTAGCTGCTTTGGGTAGTGATAAAGTGGGATATCAAATCCAAACTCCTCCCCTTCTTCTTCTTCTTCTTCTTCAGTACTAGGTATTCCCCACATACTAAAGAAAGGTTGGTGGGAGACCAAGAAGTCTGAGAGAGAAAAGAATGAAAGGAGGCACTGGAGGAAATTAGGAAAGGATAATAATAATAATAATAATAATAATAATAATAATAATAATAGAAGAATATATAGGAATGGCAATAAGAGAGGAAATGTGTTATAGGAGAAAGAAGCAAATCTAACAGGAGCAACAAGGATAAATGAAAGAAACTAAACATTTGGGGCAAATAAGGTTCAGGTTCAGTGTGCAAGGGGAAGAAATTGTGAGCAATGAGTAAAAATACTTCAGAAGGCATAACGAGGGGAAAATATAAGGTAAATTGCCTTCTCCACTTAGAGCCCTTGGATCAGCAAATTCTTCCTTAAAAGCGCAGGCTGTAGCATCTGAGCATATACCTGAGAAGAGACAGAATGACTTGTGAAGCTAAATCAACCCCACATGTTTTGCTAAAGCATGAAAAGAATAGATCTACAAAGATTTATGTCTAAGAAGTTGGTAAATCTGGTACGAAACTTGGCATCATAGGTATTTAACTTCTATTTCAGGAATAAATTCCTTATTCAATGTATATTCATGAGTAAATCCCTTCAAAAATGTGAGTCTTTTTAATCCTGAGTTTAACATCTTGACAGCACCTGATGTTTAGAAAGGGCTGGAACTCCAACCTATGGAAACTATCTCTCAGACAGGACAGCCAATGCACGTTTTCTCAGATTTGTTTAACTCAGTGACAAGGTTCAATAAAATCAAACAGAGCTAAGTCACTTATACTAATTGTTGAAAAAAGCATGGATTCCTGTGTACTTGTATGTATGCAGTGCTTTTCCCCCTTTAAAATGTTTAGGGATACTCTCATTTTGACTCAAGAAAAATCACCCTTTTATAGTTCAGATCAGGGAAAATAAATACAGTAAATGGACAAAAGTACAAAGAACATGCATTACTCATATTGAAATACTGCCTCTCAATGACACCAAACTTTCATCAGTAAAACACCACACATCCACATTCTACACTGCTTTACACATTAAGTGCTCGCTTCCGTCTGAGACTCAGGAAACACCGGGAAAGGAAATGAAGCCACCATCAGAGGCGTTAACAACGAAACTGCCCAATCATTGTGCTAGATTCCAACTCCTACTTCACACATTAAACGCTTGCTTCCATCTGAAACTCAGGGAACACCATGACAGGGAATGAGGCCACCATCAGATGTAGCAACAGAACTGACGATTCACCGTGTTTCTCCCGTTGGATTATCAAAATGTTTAGGGGGTATGCGTACCCCTGCGTACCCCCAGGAAAAAAGCACTGCATGTATCATTATTACTGCAAATAGAAGTAGAAAACCAATTAATTCCATTGTTCTCAAATTTTCTGATGGTATACTTTTTATACCATAGGCTGGGGCAGGTGGGGCAGCTGCTACCTTAACTCATCCTGGTCCTTCAAAGTGTGCCAGATGGGCCAAAAAGGAAGCAGTGGAAAGCTAAAGATTCCTCCACTGCTCAGCAGCCACCCATGGATGGAAGGAGCCTTTCTGTTATCAGAAGGCAGAGTCTGGATCCAAACTCCTACCTGATAGTTTTAGCTGGGATCCCAAGGATGAACCTGTGATCTAACACTGAGCTGTGGTGCCCTGTTGCCCTTAATGGTCTGATCTTATAAGGCAGCTTCCATTGCTCATATATCTCCACTGCTCAGTATTAAAGACCATGACTGGGATACAAAAGGTCCCAGGTTTGGTTTATGGCACCTCTTTGTAAAAGGATCAGAAGTATCAGGGCTAGGAAATACTAGAGAGTCACTGCAAGTTGGAGAAGAGAAAACTGAGCAAAGTACACCAGTGATTTGACTCAGCTTCATGTGTTCACATGAAATAAAATCTCCACTCCTACATTTCTAACGTCGATACCCTGGCAAAGGAGATGCAGGCAGAGAGAAATCCTCTTAAGCTCTGCATTGTCAGAATGGTGATTATAGATATTTCTTCTTGAACATATTCAGAATGTCCTAACAAAACGCATATTGACTTCACATTTCAGAGGACATCAAAATGTATTGACCCTTGAGGTAAATATTAATCTCCGCTTTGGCACAAATCAATATTTACTACTTGGGTCACTGCATCTGGATGCTCTGCTCAACAGAATTCAATATCTGCTTAATTTGCAACAAAGTTAATTATGCTGTTACAAGGTTTTGCATGATGCCAGTACCTGAAAAAAGATTTTGAACTTTTATTTCTAAATATGCTTAAGCCGAGAAACCTTGTTTACCAAGGACGCAAATCCCAAGACCATTCATGCTACATTCACATGTACACAGAGGCATGCTGTGTTCCATTCATGCCACTATTGGCCCTCTGCCACTTTTGAACGGCTCCCCCCCCCAACCTTAAAGCAATTTGTATGTGTATGACAGGGTCTATAATGTATGCATAATATCGTTGGCCATGCATATGTGACTATTTTGGACTCTAGATCTAGCCTACATATGAGTAATAATAATAATAATAATGAACCCAATCCAGGGCAAATCAGTAGAAAATTAAGGCTGCATTCTGTGTCTACTTGGGAGTAATTCAACTGAATCCAGTAGGAGTAAACACTGCTGAGTAAACACTCATGGGACAAGGCTGCATGTCTGTGAAGTGAGAGCCAGTCTTACTTACTTTTGTTCCCTGGAATAATTGTCTAGGTCTCATAGTCCAGCCTGCTTCTCCAAATGACCACCCAGAGAACAGCACATTATGGGCATTGGGGAGAAGCAAACAGGCTCACATCAGTCCCTGGGCTGGCATGGACAGGCTGGAGCACATCAGGGCTGATGCTGGTCTCTGCTTTCCTTTACTTCTGATTATTTCCAATAAATATATATATACGTAGTCAGTGGGATGGCTGCTTGAGCATGCAAATGGTGATGGATGCATGGTTTATTCCTAAGTAAATGAGTTTAGTAGCAGAAGCAAGCTCCATTTTATTCATATGGTATAGATGTTGTTGTGATTTGAGTTTAAAATAGGTAGATGTACATGCTCAGAATATTGTTATAGTTAAATCAGAATTTAGGGTTGCCATATGTCCTGTTTTTCAAGGACACGTCCTCTTTTTCATGGGTATGTAAAATGAGAACTGTCACAGAGATCCATAGTTAAAAGTACAAGTCGGCAACTGTGTCCTCTTTTTTGCTCTTCAAAATATGGAAACCCCACTTTTTGTGTGTGTGTGTGTGTGTGTGGTTTTGCTCTAATAGATCAGGAATGTAGAAGCTATGTAAAGCATGGAATGGTGGTGAAACTGTATGCTTCATAACTGATGGGATATACATCGCCATCTAAAGCGAGCCCCATATAGAACCACAAAATCCAGAGCCTAAAATTACCTACCATGCTCTGAAAGAAGTGTGTGCATATCATCTTCCCTTCTATGCTATTGGTAGGGAGGAATCCCACAGCCAGCGCTTTGGTACAGCATTTTCTTGCAGTGTGTATGAGCCACCACACAGAAATCAGAACTGCCAGTTCTGACAACTTTGATGACTTGCTTGGGGGACAGGGGGTTGATTCCAGATACCTATTTGCTACTGTATTCCCTTCCCCCACCATCTCAAACTGACAACAGGGGAGATCCTTGCATGTGTTAAGAGTGTGGTCAGTCTACTGTCATCTAGGTGCTGTTTCAAAAATGCAGGCATTCTTTCTTTGAATTGAACATTGTTCCGTATGAGAGAAATTACTTCTGTTGATTATGACTATTTACCATGAATGCAATCAGTGTTTGTAACAGAAACACAAACAATTCCATAGTATTAAAACTGCATCTGTAATGACGTCTTCAAGCATTGCCCACGTAATTCTCGACTATGACAAGTTGTCACTCACCTTTTGGATGCTGCAGAACATATTTCCCTTGTTCAACCAGGGAATGGTGTTAAACTATGAAATACAAAGAAGCTTGAATCAGTTATCCCCACCCCATTTTTAAATCCATGGTTTATTAGCATTTTAAAATTATTAAAATAAAACAATACAATCTCTCAGTATTCCTTGTCCCTAGCTTACCTCTCTCCCCCGACCTCATGCCCAGAAAAATAGATAGATGATGATAGATAGATAGATAGATAGATAGATAGATAGATAGATGATAGATGATAGATAGATGATAGATAGATAGATAGATAGATAGATAGATAGATAGATAGAGAGATAGATAGTATTTTCATCTCCAATATTTAGTTATTTAGCATGGTAACCAGTGTTCAGATCTGCATCCTCAGATAAGAGTTAGGATAAATGAGTGTCAAAGCTCTGCTGCAGTCCTAGATTAAGTTGGGCAAGTTTCCATCCATGCACTGTGCCTCCTCCTGATTCTAATTGTGGATATTTCTTGCTGAAGAGCTCTTAAAATTCAGCACTCCAAATCTCTTAGAAGCTTTGACTTTTTATGTAGTTTTATAGAGTTGAATGTTTTCATGGGCTACTAGTTGCAGCAGGTCTTGAATCCAGTTTCTTGTGTTTGGTGTGGCCAATCCAGCGTTGAAGGATTATTCATTTTAAAATCAGAGTTGCATAGGAAACAGTTTATTGCCAAGTTAGATCACTGGTCCATCCAGCTCAGTGCTGTCTTCACCGACTGACAGAAGGTTTCCAGGGTTTTAACCAGAAGGAGGGCATTCCCAGTGTTCCCTTGAGATGTTGGGGTTGGGAACTGGAACCTTCTGCATACAAAGTAAGTTCTCTACCACTGAGCTACAGAATGAGCCTATCCCCCAGAACTGGTCATAAAATGGCATACATCTGCTCCTCAGAGCTATAACATGACCAAGGCTCATTCTATTACACAAATTCAAATTCCTGCTGTTCACCAGTCTCTCTCTAGGTCTTTCCATTGTGTATAACCGCAAGTGATCAGAGCTCCCACCATTCTATGATATTTAAATGTGTTGCCTACTAACAATGGAAATCATTTCTATGTGTAAAAGCCAGATAAATGTAGCTTGAATTAAATCACAGAATATGCTTCTGGTTGAAATTTGGTCTTGCCTTTGGACTTTATGTAGCCAGACCAAACTGCTTAGTGGGAGTATTTGTTTGGGAAAGAGACTCGTAAAGTTGTAGCTCCCTTATTAGTCATAGAAATCGGCACTAAATCTGAAGTTGAGCAAGAGGATCTCCCAAGCAGACAAATTCTGCCTTTGTGTAAATACATGAGTTGAGGGCAAAGACGTCATAAGAGACTTTAAAAAAACATTAAGAAAAATAATCCAAGAGAGCCCTCTTTAAAGTAGGCACCAGCAATTTGGTGATTAAGATAATCCTTAAAAGGGTGCTTTTTATTACTGATAAGTATGAAAAGGAGTTACTGGGAAAGATGGTGGAAAAGGAAGTGTCAGCGTCACTTCTGCATAGCATAGACCAGACCCCAATAAATAGGTTCACCTTTTAAATATATATCTGTATGTGTGTTTATCTAGGTAGCTTTTCTGTATGGGATCATGAAAATAAATGTAAATAGTCATTGGTTTGAAAGCTGATTGCTGAACGGATTATCTGCATGTCAAAGAGGTTTAACAGAGATGTGTGAACTTGAAGTTTTATGAATCTTCCCTTAAGACTTTAAAAAATAACTGAGATACTAGAAGTTAAATCTTCCATCATTCCCCCCACCCCCACCCCAGAAAGAGGCTCTGCACGGACAGCTCTAATACATATGCACTAAGGTGGCCTAATTCCAATAGTGTTAAAATCAGGGATAACAAATGAAAATTGCTCGATCTATTGCTCACCCAGTGATGGTACTGAAATTCCCTCTTTTTAAAATATGCTTTAAAGACCAGTGAATGTGCAGCATTATTTTCCTGTTGTTAAATAAACCTTTGTCACAGATCAGTAAATTTGAAATTGTGTGTACTGGGATCAGACTGGTTCCACTTGACTTTGAGATAGCATAAAACTGATCTCAGCTATCTGAAATACATTTTCGAAATGTCTCATCCAGTCTAGGAAGAAAATTAAAGGTTGTTTTTTTCTTTCAAAACAAAGTCTAGTATATTTGAGGCTCTGAAGTACTGATAAGTTCAGATGTGAGTGTTTCATCCTGCTTCCAAAGAAAATAATTTAGGGATTCCAAAGCAATAGCCATGCACATATAAGAAGACACAGCACACACCTACTGCAGAACAATAGATTTAGTGACTTGGAGGCTCAGATGTGACACTTGGGGACAGGTAACCGATTCCACAACTATTTAATATATATATAGCAAAATACAGTTTCAGGATGCTGCAAATTGCATGTGGGATGTTTAATCTTTTCCCTGTGGGCCATATTTGCATTCTCACCTACAGAAGAAGAAAAGACGATCTGTGGAAACAAATACAGGGCAGGAGAAGCACTCTGGAGAAATGTTGAGGTATCGAGACAGTTGTTTCTGGAAATGTATATTATTTAATGTTTGCATGGTTCATTTTCTCCCTCTTTCTTCCTTTTCAAATTTAATGTTAGGGAGAAGAGTACAATGTGAGTTGCACCTAGGGATGAGGAGAATATTAATTTCTGTCCATATTTAAAGGGAAACCTAGCTAATTTGTACTTTCATAACAATACATGAAACACAGTCATCCTTCAAAATGCAGTTTTCTGAATTTTGCAATGAAGTTCTCCAGCCAAGTAACGTGTACAAGTATGCATGTGCTGTGGTAAAATGTGCCTTAAAATATATTAGTGAAATGAACATACACAAATGTATTATATTAGGCAAAATTGTATACAAACACGGGTAGGAGAAATTTGCACTAAAATGCTAATATTTTTTTTTCATTTTTTTAAAATTGCAAACTTATGTGGCAATGTGGAGAACTGCTAGAGAGAGGGGGGAGAGAGAAATAGAGAGAAACTGAAACTGAGAGATTTGCTCATACCTAGCAAGTTGTATCTGTTAAGTTGGATCTCTTTGAAGAAACCATCAAACATTATGGAAGAAGACATTGTGTTGAGCCTGGATATCTAATGCTATAGCACAGTGGTGGCCAAACTTGGCCCTCCAGCTGTTTTGGGACTACAACTCCCATCATCCCTAGCTAACAGGACCAGTGGTCAGGGATGATGGGAACTGTAGTCCCAAAACAGCTGGAGGGCCACGTTTGGCCACCACTGTGCTATAGCATCTTGTACAGAAGCTTTTCTTTGGCTGTCCTATTCCCCCATCGATTCATAATGAAGATTGATAAGTATAAATAGTTTCTCTCCCTGCCCCTCAAATAATTCCTTACCTCATAAGGAAATCTGAAGAGAAGAAGTAGAAGTCTTGGAACTGTGATTATTAAATTTCTTTTAACAATGCATAGTGTATGAGAGGACTGTCTTTGCTTTTCAACTTTTATTAACGTTATAGTGCTTTTATTCCATAGTGTACCAGGCATCAATACATGCATTTTCAATATATGCCCACCATCCCTGCCTCCTGGGGGAGAGTTCCAGAGTTTGACTATGCACTGTGTGAAGTACTTTCTTTAATCATGCCTCAATCTTCCAACATTCAGTAATCGGATTGCTGCCTTTTGGACCAACTGAAGTTTCAGAGTCATCCCTCAGAGCATTCATGAACCCATCATATTCTATAAGTCTCCAGGGGTAGACTGTTTCAATCCTTGTAGAGTGTAGCTGCTGCATTCAGCCCATACCTCATCAGGGAATGGTCCATACATTCACAACGAGTCCCTCAATCAACAGAGTATTACCAATCTGCTCTGTGGCAGACCAAGTAGAGGATATGCCTGCCCACATGTGTGTGACTGTGTACTGAGACAGCTCAGTAGTTGTCATGGAGTCCATTGAGTCTGAAACTGGCCTGAGGCATCCTCAGCATGGATGCTCAAGTTCCTCAACACTGCTGTGAAAGGGTTCTCCAACACCACATGCAAGATTACCTCTGCCAGCTCAGTTAGGAAGCTTGTAGCACAGCAGGGTGGATGGTACACTAGCAACATCCTAGCTGACCTTATATTACTAATGAGTTTATTTTGGAGAGGAGGAAAACCATTTTGAAATAGATTCCACATGTTTTGCAAATGCAAATACACTGAGGACTGAAAGGCCCCCTTTTAAACTGAGTTGCAAGTTGCCATTTCTGGTTCAATTTATTCGTAAAGAAATTTACCATTTTGAAGGAACCATTTCATGTCTGAATATTGACATGAAATAGTAATGTGTAAACTGTGACAGCCTTGATTCAAACCTCACACCCATTAATTCATTGGTTTGTGTTTGACAAAAATCACCATTCCACCAGCCTCAGTGTGTCTTGCTTCCTTAGTCTGCAAAATGAAACCTGAGGATAATAATACTGACTAAACTTACAAGGCTGTGGTAAGGATCATTGAGATAATGTGGGTGAAATATTTTGAATTTTGCTGCAGTGTAGGTGACAACTCTTTATCCAGGTTTATTGTTTGCCAAAACACCACACTAAAACCTTTCACCACTTACCACATGAATCAATCTTCATCCAGTATAAGACGCCATCACCAAATAAATCTATTTCTATCAGGTATTAATCAGTGTTTAGGTAAACATTGTGCTAATTGTAAAGTCTAGAAACTATAGTGCACTTTCACATTAGTGAAATCAGAAGTAGTGGCATCCTCTACTTCCTTATCTACAGATTTTATTTTATGGCATTTAATAGGTTGCTTGGTTCTCTTGTCCAAAATCTATTAGTGTAGCAGTGTAGGAAATGAGACAGATATTGGTGCAATGCATTCACCCTTTGGGGAGCAAGGCAACTGGTGGGAAGTATTACCATTCAATTTACCACCACTACCATCCAGTGTCAATTGTCAAGTTTTAATTCCAATGTGATCTTTGGGCTTTACTTGTTTCACAGAGCAATGAGTGCCTTATTCACAAATTTCCTTCAATTTGTGAGTCTAAATGCAGGACTTCATCTCCGGTTCCTCCCCCACAACATCCATGGGTTAAGCATTGATATCTGAAGGAAGAAGCAGCTGTACACACCTAGCTGTTCCTCTTGAACTCTACAACTCTATGCATGCATGTGGACTCATCAGATGCCTGCATTTAACACACCAATGTTGGTAAAAGTTGCATGATGTCTGGCATGCTAGTAGAATCATGGTCCACATGTGTCACTCTATATGTGGAGATGAAGAGAGCTGCTGTTTTCTGGAGAATTGGGTTTTAAATATCAATGTGGCTTAATGCAAGAAGTAGCCTTGCTAGGGAGTTGAAGCATTACAATTGTCAGTTTCTTTTCTTTGTAATCAGCCATTACTGTCAGTCAGTACTGTACAAAGTGGGTGAAAATTAGAAATACAGAGGAAGGGAAAGGTATTTCCCAGGTGGACCTGAAGTGGAAAACTTGTTCTCAAGCCTCATTAGACACCTGTACTGTGCCTATGTTCCACCCGCCCTGATGCCTTTTTGTTTTGTTGTGAGTTTCATTGCTTCACAGCACAATGAAAGGAAGCAATTGGGAGAACATAACGTAAAAATAAATCCCATTTCCAAGTAAAAGTCATTGAGCTAACTGTGGTCTAGAACTGATAAAATAACTGAAATAAAATGGCTGAACAGTTTTGCTGCTGGGGATGAGATCAGTGGATCCAAGTTCAGCATAGCCCTTGGAAATAACATTTAGGAGTAACAAAGGCAGACTAGAGTAATGTTCCATAAGACTTGGGTGGGTGGGTTTCTAGGTTTCATTACCTGAGATCAGTTGCCAAAAATTAGGAATTATTTAACACAGAACTCTATGGGAAATTTCTTCCCAAGGCAAATCCTGGCATCTTTGGAGCAGAGATTTTCCTTAGGACTTTAGCAGAAGATTAAAGGGTTATCCCACCATGCCTGCTCTGATCCAATTAAATATCAGCTCCCCAACTGATGTAAATACAAGGATGCATTTTTAACATCATAGGTAGTACCTAAGAATCAAATTGGGTTTTTAAAAAAGACCTATCAAACTTACATTACCAGTATATTTTTTTCTGGTTTCTTACTTATCCTTCATAACCATCTTTCCCTCATCCATATTGCAGTACACTTCTAGTGTGAAGAGAGAGATGGAAGTGATGAATGAGACTGTAGTCTTCAAGTAACCCTGTGCTCTTATACTGCTGAGAACAATATATTGTGGTAGATGGGTCAGTGACATGAACCAATAAGGATGTTATTGAGTATGGTGGGAAAAGACCACAAAGATTGCACTTACAGCAAGAGTTATAAAAAGGCCAGGTGTACAATGGAATTTATCCCTTGTTTGTAAAGACCCAGTGGTCAGATGCTTGACTTGACCATTTGTTACATTCAAATTATCTACTAAGTTCAAAGATAAGAAGGTCATTGTGGAACCTTAATTCTCTATGAATATTTCATGGTTATAGCTGCTGCTTCAACTTCAAATCAAAATTATTACCATTATTAAATTAAAAATTATCAGAGTATTAGTGATTTAATACAATCCATATTTCCATTCATAACTTCCAAAGCCTATCCAACTTTTAAAAAAAGAAATCTTCAGAATTACATAGCCATCATAAAGTCTCAAGACAATGGTCACTCAGTTCTCTCACAGCTGTGCTTACATAGGGCTTTGGTGTTCCCTAGATATTTTATAGCGCAACTCTCATCAGCCCGAGCCAGTGGCAAAGGCTGAACCTATCTGTTCTTTTTGGTTGCAAATTCATTCGTAGATGACGCTCACTTTACTTTAAATGTTCCCAGAATCTACTTAAAGTTGTAAACATTTACTTTTTAAAACATACATTCCAAATTTAATTTTGAATTATCAGCCCTCTGCTTCAGAAACTGGGATCTGACAGGATGGGAGTTTGTTCCCTTTCGTTACTTTGAAATTATCTGTATCTCATTGCCTTTCATGCTGTACTGAGGAGTATCACCATGGCCAGGAATGGTGTTGTGTGCAAAGATGTCCACCAATAGGTGCTTTTATGCTCCATAAAGGAAAACACAAAGTCATAATTGCCTCACACAAATGGAGCCCTCAGAAGGTGTCAAAGCAGATTACAACAGGAGAGGGAGCTCTCACTGCACCTCACAATGACAAAAGTGTAGTAAAACCCTATGGGACTCATGCAAAAGAGGAGCTTTTAGTCAGAAAATGGGGAACACTCATACTCCTGTTTGCTATATTTTGCACTGAGCAAAAACTAGTTAGCTAATTTTGTATTTGTTTTCATGAGTGTTTAAAGGCAAATTTTCACCCATTTTTCAACAGTTGTAAGCTAATATGTTGTTTCAATGCTGTTTGTACCCCTGGCAGCTTATTCTCATTGCTTTCCTTCTATTACCATCAGTATTTGTACTCCTTACCACCCTCACTGCCACTTTATCTGATTGACTGTGTTGGCCTGTATGATTTTGGTGATAATATCATGGACTTCCATAACATAAGATGGGACACCGTCAAAATAATGCAGATGGGGAGATGAGGGGTTTGTAATTGATTAGTCATTAAATTAGTAAAAGTGATTTATGATTTAAACCCAAACCAGGGAGACTTGGGACTAGTCTCTGCTATCAATCAATTTAGTTTACCTAGTTCTGAGGGGCTGACAACCATTTTGAGTGGCCATTTCATCCATCTCATTGTGTAAGGAAAGAGCCTTCAGTAGGATCCAAGCCATCTGCCACATTTCTGCAGCATGCCATTCCCATATAAAGTAGTGGAAAGGTTAAGCTACAACACCAAAGACAGTTATAGATCCTCTCCCTCAGACATAGATGTGTGGTATTCAACCTTCCATCGTTTAACCAAAGAACACTATAAACATGGGAAGGGCTCATGAGAAAACTCCCACGCCACACAAAATGGCAACATATGACACATATCAACTTATGTAATTTAATTACATTTATATTCTGCCCTCCCTCCAAGGAGATCAAAACAGAACCCATAATTCCACCCCACTTTTATTATCGTAACAACCATGTGAGGTAGGTAGCCTGAGAGACAGAGACTGGCCCAAGATGACCCATTTAACTTCATGGATAATTTTTGATTTAATCTCTTCCCTGTCCTAGTGTGACATACTAATAGCTACATCACACACTGACTTTTTACCTCTAAAGGGAAAATGTGGCATGAACTTATTTGAAGAAATGATATGTACAAGTTTCTAGCTAGGAATATCTAATAATCATCCTTATTTGAACTGTGCAGCTGAAAAGGAATATACTATATGCCTTTAAATGCCTCTGCACTTCACCAGTTTGTGTCTCTGTGACCCTCAAGAACTCATGGCAAACATGTTCATGAAGTCACATGTTCATGGATCAGAAATGTGTGCCATGGACTTTTCTTTCCCTTAAGCCTTTTGTCTCTTTCTAAAATAGTCTGAAATGAAGACATGTTTCCTTCACTGGTTGATGCAGATGCTTCTCATGTCCATTATGATCTCATTTTAGTCACACTTTATCTTTAACTATGAAGAGAGTTTGAATCCTGTCACCACACTGGGAATTTGCTGAAAGAGCCACGCTGCTTCAGAGGCAATACTGGTGAGATGCGTTACTGTCTTTTAGAAATGGCTACTGAAACCAGCATGAAGGGATCTAATTTTTGAAAAAAAATACTGTAGGAGAAGGATGGTGATTACCATATTGGCCCAAATATAAGCCGTATCTGAATATAAGCCGCACATTTAAAATTCAAGGGAAGAGAAGAAGAAAAGGCAATACCTGAATATAAGCCGCTCCGTTAAAATTGGAGAGAAAAAGAAAAGTTGTTTAGGTATTTAGGATTGCAGGTTTCCTTTGTATTTGCTTGGCATGTGTGCAAGGCGCCCTGCACAGAAAGCTAAGGGTTTCTCCCGCTCTCTTTCCCTTCCCACGCCCCCCAGCATAGGCCTAGAAAACCAGGAGCATTCACACTGGCCCAGAGCAAAAGCCACCGCCAACCGTAGTCCAGGATCTTGGGGGGCAAAGCTCTTGTGCTTCCCTGGAGCGCCACCTGCTACCCATCTTTCAGCCTCTAACCACATTTTCTCACCCACTGTGATGCCCACTCCCACCTCACAGTCATTGTTGCGGACCAAGTGGGGCAGAATGCTGGAAAAGAACGCGGCCAAGTCCAGGGAAGCTGTCAGGGCAAAGCAGACTTCAGTGAAGGGCTTCAAAATGTTCCCAGGCTACAGCAGGAGCGTTAACAAGAGTACTTTTGAAAAGTGCCTTGTCGTAGCTGCAACCTGATGCACATTTAGGTTGTGAATATAAGCCACACTTTAACTTTTCACGGTTGGAATTTGGGGGGGGGGAGTGTGGCTTATATTCGGGCCAATACAGTAGTTGTGTACACTTTTAAAACTGTATCTTGCGTAGTCCCTGTAGATGGGAAGCCTCGATGGTGTTTGTACTATTTTAAGTCCTATTCCATATGAGCACTTGCCTGTTACAGGGCTGTGTTAGGGCCAGCTAGCCATAGTGGGCTCACAACATCAGACAACAAATGAAGAATGACAAAAACATAATTCATTTGCCAGAAAAGATCTCTGTCAGGGTGTAGACTTTGTAGCACTTAGAAATTTCCTTGAGCCCCTCATTCTCCAAGTTTTGCCCACAAATTCCTGATGACATCGTAAGCCTAACCACCTGCCTCCAGGATGACTTCCTGTTCCTCTGATAGGCCTTTGCAGTGCAACATGTATGCTTTAGCTGAGATTCCTGCATTGCAGGGGGTTGGGCTAGATGACTCTTGTGGCCCCTAACGTAGTTTTGGTGGAAGATAAACTGCAGCAGAACAGAAATAATGCAGCATGCGATGATAATAGGGCAGAATGGGAAATTATTCCCACTTACATCTCACTGTCCTGCCTCCATCACACTATCCTGCAGCAACTCAGCCCCAACATGCCATCTGATGCTACTTAGACCCCACATTTCTAGTAAGGCAGTCAAGATGGTTTACAAGTTTGAGCATTAAAAGATAACAATAAGGTACAAGCTAATAAGCATCCAAAATATGTACAGTCATACCTCGGGTTACAGCCGCTTCAGGTTGCGTAATTTCTCGGGTTGCAGACTGCCGAAACCTGGAAGTACCAGAATGAGTTACTTCCACGTTTCGGTAGCTGCGCATACGCAGAAGTGCTAAATCGTGTTTTGCGCATGCGCAGAAGCGCTGAATCACAACCCGCGCAGACGAGGGGTTGCGAACGCTGTGGGTTGCAAGGGTGCATCCCACACAGATCACGTTCGCAACCTGAGTGTCCACTGTATCAGAGAAAGCAGATAAAACCCGACTCCAGGAACCAGAGCAGCGAAAGAGAGAGAGATGTCGATATTTACTTACATACAGAAATAGAAGGTATGTTTGTGTGTGTTTATATTTATATGGAACTATAAGCTATATACATTTCCCCCAAATTTGTCATAAATTTAATGACTAATATCCTAATATGCATGCTTCCCTTTTAAACAAACTGGACTTTAAGAGATCATATAGCAGGGGATATTGCTATGCATCTGTGGTGTTTTTAATGCAGAACATTACCTCACCTCCCTCCATTTCCTCTGAAGTCTCGGTAAAAGAGGAAATTAAGGGAGACAAGCTGAACTGTGATGCTTAGGGAGTCCCTTGATTCGGTCTGTCACAGTTTTAAGCCTGCTTGGGGCCTCAGGGGAGTCTGGCTGCTCCTGCTCCTCCTTTGCCAACCAGACAGTAACGGCCCACTGCTTTTATTCATTACCCTCAATGTAATGCACTAAATTTAACAAGTAACACACTCAGTGGGAATTTATTGGCCTTTTGCAGCATGACTGCAAGGTACGATGTGGATGTGGATTCCAATTACTGCAGATCTCAGCAACAAAGTCCATATAGGATTTTCATTAATCACTGGTGATATTTTGCATGAATCCAGGGAGACAGGGGGTGGGGAACCTCCACAGCAGTCTAAATTTGCTTATTTTAAAACAACAACAAAATAATTCCTGGAAAATTATCACTTTGCACCAAAAGCTGAATGTTCACTAAAATATATCTATGCTGATTGTAGAAATATTAATAGAAATGTAGCCATAGCAAAGCTATGAACAGGGCAGTGGGAAGCTAATACTGGATTATATGCAAGAGACAGATTGGGTACAATCCGAAACCATGAAAAGCATGAGAATTTCCCATTCACTTCAGCTGTTTGTGAAGTGACTTCTAAGACAATGATTGCATCTTATCTTCCTAATAGAAATGTTCTCACTATATGTTTTGTTTTGTATTGTTTTGGGGTTTACTCTTTATCACCTTGTCATATGGCAGTTTATAACAGGCCAAAAGACATAGAACAAAATATGGCTAAAGTACAGTGGTACCTCTGGTTGCAAACGGGATCCGTTCCGGAGGTCCGTTTGCAACATGAAAAGCCCGCAACCTGAAGCGCCACATCTGTGCAGGTGTGTGGTGCGATTTGGTGTTTGTGCGCATGCGCGAGTGGCAAAACCAGGAAGTAACCTTTTCCGGTACTTCCAGGTTGCCTCAGGATACAACCTGAAAAAACGTATCATGAAGCAAACGTAGCATGAGGTATGACTGTATATCCATTA
This sequence comes from Podarcis erhardii, assembly GCF_964252035.2. Classification (NCBI taxonomy): domain Eukaryota; kingdom Metazoa; phylum Chordata; class Lepidosauria; order Squamata; family Lacertidae; genus Podarcis; species Podarcis erhardii. The sequence goes on along the minus strand of NC_138508.1, from coordinate 49,125,165 downwards.
GTAAAACTCACTTGAAAAGATTCGTCATTACCTACCGTATTTAATATATATATTCTGAGTCTGAGTCCAGTACATTCCCTGCTGCTGCTTAAAGGCAAAATGAAACAAAAACCATTTTAACTTGCTTCCAGAACCCACTTAATTTGGGAGCCTGGCTAATCTCAAATGGGAGGGTAATTCAGAGTCTTGGTGCCCCTGCCCAAAAGGCCATCTTCTGTGTTCCAACCAAGCAGACTTTCATTAATGATGGCACAACCAAGAGGGCAATTCACATGAAGGACTATATGGAGAGAGGCACTCTTTCAGATAGTTGCTACTTGATTTCAGCATCATTTAATTAGGGCTGCCATACACCCAGGATTTCCCAGACATATCCGGAATACTGCAGTCAGCAGCAGTATTCCAGGCAGAAATTGGCAAAATTGGCTAATCATCGCTAATTTCATAAAATTTATATACTACTTAAGCACGAAAAACCCTTCAGAGAAATTTACAAAAGACAAAACAGTGAAATCAAGAAAACAAATATATTTTAAAACATACAAATGTTAAAATACTAAAACAGATTAAAATTACCTCAGCTTTTTCAGCATCTGGATAGGCTTGTCTAAACAAGAATGTTTTTAGCAGGCACTGAAAAGAGTGCAATGAAAGCGTCTGCTTGAACCCAATAAGCAGAAAGTTCCAAAGTAGGCACAGCCACCCTAAACAATTGAGTTCTTACAAATGAGAAACCAGGATTATGTGGCACCTATAGTAGTGCCAATTCCACCATTCAAAGTGGTGGAGTGGGCACATGTGGAGTAAGACAACCTTGTAGGTAAAGTGGTCTCAAGTTGTTAAGGGCTTTATATTGTATTATTTTAAAAATCAGGTACAGGACACCAAAAATACCTTCCCTTTTTAATAACAACTATTGTTGTGACTAATTCATGTTCCCTTGACGTAGCTCGGACTTGTCCCCCTCAAACAGCTACCTCACATAAGGCGATTACATAGCTCTTCTAGGCTCCCTTTGAAAGTCACACTTCTCAGATGATACATGAGCACTGGTTGGAGAAGGAATTCTCCGTAGGTCCCCCTCAACCTGAAATAAAGAGTATCTGGCCTTGTTGAAAGTGCTTTAGTCCTAAAACACTTCCCTGTGGGAAAATATGGTTTAGCGCTCTCCCTGAACGGGTCGAAGAATATGTTGCCTCAGAGTGATTTCTCCTGAGTGCTTTACCAAGTGGTTAAGCTAACTAATTGACGGCCTCAGAGCGGAAGCCTCTTTGGGATGTCACAGTTTCATACTATATCTAGCGCTATGTCAAAAGTCTTAGTATTCCCACTCCCACTCCCACCCTTCCTTCCTTATTTTTTCCTCAGGAGGTACAACAGCATGGCTACCACCATCACTGCTGGCTTTTATAATCAACCTTTTTCTTTTTGAAAATGGAAGACGCATTCAATTTTCTGCTAGATATCTGCAGCCTTCCACATTACACACACACACACACACACACACACACACACACACAGGGGTCATCTGAACTCCACCACCATCACCCTGTTACTGGTGCTTGAATGTGTCAGCAAACTCCAGTCAAAACTCTTGTGTTTTTAAGTTGCTGAGAAGCAAAATAAAAGTTATTTCAATGGCTCTGAGGGACCTGGACAAATAGTATTCTTCAAACAGATTATTGTTTTCCCTTTGAATTTATTTGTTCTATCTTCTTATTTATCTACTTCATTTCCAGCAACATTGGTTTTGTTTGGGAATATAATATTCCATTGGCAAAATGGAATCTTGAGTATCTCATTACTATACTACAACATGTTAACCACAAATGAAGCAACTCGCAAACAAAAGAGATTATGACTAATCCTTAATTGAAAATGAATGAACAGCACTGGTGCTGGAAAAGTAAACCTGTAAATATCCTTTAATATATAATTAGCTTTTAATATATTTTTAAAATTGTAATAAAAAAGAGTAAATTCTTCTTAGTCAAATTTACTGGAGATTATTGTATTCTGAACTGTGCATTAAGATTATTGCAGTTTACAATATTGGGAATAGAAAATACAGTACTGATTTTTCTGTAGTGAACTTTCCAATTCTTTGTTAAGATGCCTTACAACACTCTGTTCTACTGGGGGGCAGGGATGGGTGGGGTTGCATTGTTCTCGCTTTGTTTTTCTATGAATGTAACAGCATCATCTCACACTTAAACCTGTAATCTTGCTTGAAACTCAATAAAAACTACTCTTTCTTTTTAAAAAGAGATGCCTTACAACACGTCCTGTACTGGGACATGAGAGCCTCAAGTTACTATGATAGCTGATGGGCTGTCACACAGAGAATGGAGCAGACTTGTCATTTGTTGCTCCAGAGCTGAGAAAATTGGTATAAATTGTAGAGAAACATATTTCTGCTAAACATTAGGAGAAATGTCCTAATGCTAAGAACAAGTCTTTGATGTGTCAGGGATTGATTGGGGGCGGGGTGAGAGGAGTGAGCAGGGCTCCTGATTCAAGGAGGCACCGAAATCATGATTAATGTATTGTGTTAATTACTAATGACATTAATATTACTAACGATAATAATACACAATTACTTGTGCATGTACTTTATCATTTTGTTCCAGTTGCTGTTAGATTTTTGCATAGTCAAATATGGAGTTGACTTACGGGGCGTGTTTGATGCCATTGGCTCTTGGTGCCAACAGTCTTATTTCCTGCTCTGCACTTGGGTACTTGCACTTACCACTAAACTGTGTACACACTTCCGTTGAATGCAAGAGTCAGCAGCACTGCCAGGGTGCCATTTTAGGTGGGGGGCGGAGAAGGCAATAGTATTTATTTATAGATCTCATGAAGCCTGTGGAGCACCGATATTTCTGGACAATTCACTGGATCCAAACAGTGAGCGACGACTGCTAATAAAAAATCATACAAATCACTGCACTAAAGCAGATAAAGCTAATGGTTTTATTGGGAAAATAGAATTAGAAATAAAGCACAAGAAAGGGTCTAAAATGCACTTCTATTTGAAGTGTGCGTGAGAGAGAGAGAGAGAGAGAGAGAGAGAGAGAGAGAGAGTGCATAGACACTTATATATTGTTTGAACTCTGCAATGATCCGCTGTCTGCTGCCCAGGATATCTGAATCTTTTTCTCCCTTTGCAGTGCTCTTTTGTGAGCATGATGCTGGGTGCTTAGGGGTGATCCTTAGAGATAAGAATGTTTCAAAGGATAGATGGCCTTCACTAGATTGGGATACATATCTTTCAGCTAACTTAATCCACAATATCGCTGTGTGAGGAAAATGATAAGTTGCTATAGAGTGCTATAATTGCCAAAGAATGAACGCTACAGAAATTCTTTATTTCTCCCGTACCCAAAACTACACAAATAAAAACTGTTGTTTTGATTTATACAACTATATGTACCAACATTTGCTTTTCTTCTGGAGGCTTGAAAAAAACACAACCAAAAAAGTGGCAGAAAGATTTGCAAATGGAGAACTGGGACAAGAAATCCCACAATTATCTTTCCAGCTTCTCAGTTAAACATGTGCCAAAGCCCTTTAGTACTACTAGCTGCATGATACAAATCTTTCTCATTTGAAACACTTTCAAGGTTCTTCCAGAAGAAGGAATGGCTTGTGTGTCAGGAGTAGCGACACCTACAAGCCACATGAGGGACTTTGCTGAACCCTGGGTTAGTCACTGCTAGCCCAGATGACTCATTGGGGTGGCTTAGCTCAAATGAGTGTGTCTATGAAATATCACGCACAAAATCATCCTCAGGGTTCATTTTCCTTCACTCTCACTTCACTAAAAGCTGCTATCTTGGATGTGTCCTTGTTGTTGCTACTTTCAGTTTGTTTGTTTTAGGGCTGAAGGCCAGATGAGCTCCACTCCACTTTCACAGATATTTCTTTCAACCATGGCACTCTCTTGAGCTCTCCCTCTTGCAGGAGGGGGAACTAGCTAACTCTTGCCAGAGGTTACTAAAATTGAACAACATCTATTCTCATGATAGCAAGTGAAGGAAGATCAGTTTGCAAACATGGCTGAAGAAAATAGGGTTGATGATGAGAGTTGCCCTCAGTTCCTGAGGGAAAGCAGACAAGGAAGAAAAATAAAATTAATATTGTCAACTATGGCTGGTTACTCAGCTGCTGTCTATTGGCAGAGTTCCATCATAATCTTGATTCAAGGACAGATGTCTGTTTTGCTCTTCTCATTTTTACCTTATTGACAGGTCTGCAATCATGGAGCTACTGTCTGGTGCCAAAACAGCCTCTCTTTATGTACTCTGCCCTGGGAATACTGCCTTGATTTGTCTCCCTGCAAGATTGGGATTAGTCTAACAAATGAACTGGGAAATGCTCCTGTATGATTAACTAAAATGTGCTGCGCCAGAGAAAGCGGGCTGGTTGCGGCCACCACCAGCTGCCAGCAGGCTTAGAGTGGTGCTGAGCCATGGAAGGGTTAAAAGTTTTGTCTGTGACACTGAAATTGAGGCCAGCTGTAGGTCATATTCATGTCCCAGCCACAGGAAAATGAACCTGTGAGACAGAACCTAATTATCTGCTAAACCAAAAGCCAGTCTCAGTTCAATAACTTACGACAGAGCTGGCAGCCAGATATAGGGTTGCCATGACAACGCCAAAGACGAAGGGGGGGCTGTGGAGAAGGAGGAGGAAAAGGAGACTGTAACCCTAAATGTGCTGTAGCCATTTGATCTCGGGCAAGTGGAAATGTCTAAAGACCCAGATTGTGGAGAGGGTCCATCTGCTTTAATATCCTCTGCTGTGACTGAAATGAAAGAAAATGTAATTGTAATGATCTCAAGGCTAAAATCCAGAAGTACGCAGCTAGCTGGGATTTTATTTTATTTTTAAAGTGAACAACATCAGTGACTTTGCCTTCCAACAGATCCTGTAAGATGTATGTGCAAAGGAAGGGTTCAGTTGCATACTAGTCTAAAATGACTTCAGGCCGATTAAGACTTTGGCTCTCCAAAACAGAAGAGCTGCTTGTGAGAAATGAAACTGGAAATCTTCCAGCAGGTATGAAACAGAACCATGAATTAAATGTCTTTAGAGCTACCAGGAATGGTTGCTTACAGAGAGGGCATATATCACAGGACACATAAAGGAAAGGCATATATAAGAAAGTTTTATAAAATAACATTGAATGCATTGAGCATAATAAACTCAGGGACGACGATAATAGACATTTCCATGTTCATTGTTATTTATTAAGCAACTAAAGGAACTCTGGGTGCTGTACAATGCAAAATATAGAAAATCCTGCCTTAGTCTTACAATCTTAAAAAAAAGTCCAGAAGGGACAGGGAGATTATGCACATCACATTAATGCCACTGGAAATAGCCTCCATTTGTGGACTTGACTTGTAGGAGCAGCCTTTGTGTTATTCAAACACCTGGCAAAGGAGTTCCAACAACAGCATCATTGTTAACAGTGCCTTGGAAACTTTATATGCCAGGTATTTGAATGCCTTAGAGTGTATGCATTGAAAATGCACCCAATACTCATTGGAAGCACACGACTGCCCACAAGAATGATGGGAACTGTAGTTTCTCCCTCACAGGGCTACAAATCCCCAGCACCCTAGTTCCTATGATTCTTTGGGGGAAGCCATGTGCTTTAAATGTGCTTGGGATATATGGTGTGGATCTGCCCTTGGTGACGAACACAGCAGGCATGACACGTACTGTTGTGCTTTGAAGGTTGTCCGAGCAAAGAAGCCATCCCCACCCCTTTCTGCAGCCTCACACGTTATTATACAGGTGCACGGATATGTAGAGAGAAAGCTTATATCAAGTAGCCATGTCCCTGAGGTCCCACATGCCACCTAGACGCATCCCCTGGTGTGTTCACACACATACAGCAAGAACTATGTAGGGAGGGTTCAGATATGAGCCTTGGTTATGGTAACAGGGGTGTTGTTAAAAGATATGGGCACAAATTTGCATAAAAATTACATGGGACCATTTATTTGTATGGGTACAATTTGGGCTTACCTTCAGAGTGAGAAATAGCTCTGGTTTTCAGTGATTGAGCTACATGGCGCCAATGGTTTTTCGGGGTCCCTACTCATTACCCACAATCAAGTGAAATGAATGGCTGCTTATCTACCTATCGAAATGAAAGCAATTGCTTCAGGGCAAATCAAGATGGTGAGTGATTAGAGCCTTGCCCTGTCACAACATCCCTAAATGGCAGTAAACTTCTAACATGAGAAATTGGTGTGAAGGCCTGTATATGAGACACTGGGGTATGGGAGTGGTGTGGGATGTTTGGCCACTTTAGGCAAAATGCATCTGCCCCCTCTCTACAGATCTGGACCCCACCATTGCACCCGCCCCTGGCCTCGCTGCTGCCGCCGCAACTGCACTCATGGCTGCACCTGCGCTGCCACCACAAGGCAGTGGTGAGGGTGACCATGAGCGGCAAGGGCACTACTGGCAGGGGAGGTGGTGAAGCCATGGCAGGGTTGGCAGCGGTGCAATGATGGGGGAGTGGAAGGGGAGGTGGTCAGATCGGCCACCCAAGGCAAATTGCGTCCCCTCACTTCATGGAAGCACCAGCCTTGCTGGAGTGAAGTGTTTCATAATATCCAGACATTTCAACCCAAATTCTGAACTTAACATATGGCCCCATGGCATTTAAAAAAGGCAGCGAAATTAATTTTGCAGATTCCAAATTGCTCTTTAACACGGAACATCACCACAAGAGAATAATCATGGAAGCCATCGAGATAGAGAAACACCCTCACAACATGAACAAGCGTGACGACACATCCCGCTTGCCAGACATCTGGAAATTAGCCCTCCCCACAAAAACTGACACCAGATCCAGAGGCACACAGAACGCCAACACCAATCAACCACACCAGACCCAAACCCAGACCCTCTCCACAGATGAATTACAGACACCATCCAGTAGCCAATCCATGGTGGCACCTCCGGATGCTGCACCCCCCTGCAATCCCTACACAGATCTGGCTGACACAAGCCACAAAACCACAGCTCGCCCCTATACACGAAGCCAAGCCAGAGCACAACTAAGTACAGTACAGCCATCTTCTCAGGAAAACTCTTCACAAAGTTCAAGAGGTCAAGACACAAAGACTTTAACAACTAATCCACACCTAATGACCCACCTAAGTGGTACTCAGGATATCACTCAAGAAATCACTCAAGATATCTCTCAAGTAATTAAGGAACAAAAGAAGAAAAGGCACACTAGCCTGGGAACTTCCTCTCTGCCCAGAACATTGGAGGCTATACACCACACCCCCTCTACAGTATTTATAGGAACTCAAACACTGAGATCCTGCTCTGTTCCAGTAACAAGAAGCCGAAAGCACCAGCCTGAAGATGACGAGTGAGACCTCGTCGAAACGTCGCCTAGACACCCCAACTTTTACACGGGAAGACACCCGAGGACACCAAAACCTGCATATATATATATATATATATATATTGGGGGGGGGGAGGAAAACACAACCAGAAACCATTTGTGTGTGATATACTTACATTTCTTCTTTGCACATGAATGAAATCAGCATCTCAAAAGCATACCCACTTTATCTACTTTCTGCCACTTCTCAGAATAGGCTGCACAACTTTCATTGAGGTCACACCTTGATATTAAATCCCTAGAGTCAGAGAAAAGCATAATCTTGCCATTCATGAAGGCAGACCACCACTAAAGAGTCCTGTGACGTTTTGGATGCTAATACATTTATTCTGCCAAAATATCCTTGGCTGGTTGTGGTTATAATAAGAACTCATTGTACAGTTTAGTGGGGTAAAGCCCACTGTCAGATGCATGAAATAGAGAGGTAATGGGCACACAAACACACATGTGGAACTGAGGAAGGTGGGGGCTGTTTAATTTTTAAAGAACAGACTGCCAGCCATTGGAATATGATCTGCAATAACTATATAACATTTATGGCAACTGAGATCTGCCACTTTGTCTTCACCCACGACTATTTCAGATTTGGGGGTAGCTTATATCTACACCCATCTTTTAGCCAGCTTAACTAGGATGTAAACCAAGCTGTTAATTGAGTTCTGACAATTCCTTCATCAATCCTATTACCTCAAGAAAGGTGTCCAATTTTGATTTACAGGTTTGAAATGGCTTGAGTACCCATTACTTAACATTCTCTATTGGGCTGCAATCCTGAACACATTTACCTAAGACTAAATCACCATTAAACACAGTGTGCCCTACATTTAAGTTAATAATCGGATGATTGAGCTGCCAAAGGGTGACCAATCCTACTGAGAGGACCAAAATGCATGACACACACACACACGGTCATAAAATCATAGAATTATAGAGCTGGAAAATACCTCAAGGGTCAGCTAGTCCAACCCCCTGAAATGCAAGAATCTCACTTAGCAACCAAACCAGACACTGCTTAGCTTTGCAAATGTGCTAGCCATTTCATTGCTGCACTACTAGGAGGGTCAAATTCTTTTTAAAACTCAACATGAACTGTGTCCCTGGTAAACCAGTTGTCTGACCCATTTGTCACAAATATAGAGCACTCTGTGTCACACTATTGTTCAGCACACTACTCTAGAAATGTCTGCTGTGGCAGTCTGCTATACTGTGGTTTTTGTCCCTGAATGACAAATACATTTTATTCTGGGATAAAAACAATTCTCGTTGGCCACATGAATCACAAAATTAGACCTTACTGGAGGTTTTTGTGGTTGGTTTTTTTCAGTCAATGATTCTATCTTCACAATACAGATCCTTTTAACATTTGCCCCATTAAGTTACTTGTGCTCTGAATGGATATTGTTATGTTCTGTATCCACTGAGTCTTAATACATTTCTCATTATAGAAGTGTTATTATTCTTGATGTCTTTCCTGATCCTCACAGTTTCCTGTCATATTAAATTCAATGTGGCATAGTTGATAAACTGGGATTCAGGAGCCAGGGTTCAATCCCCACTCCTGCCATGAAACTCTCTAGGTGACCTTGGAACAGTTACTGTCTCTTAGCCCAACAACCTACCATACAAGGTTACTGTGGAGATGAAATTAGTAAGGGGAACAGAACCTTGTGTGCTGCTTTAAGCTCTTTGGAGGAAATGCAAGCCAAAAGAGTAATACATACATACATACATACATACATACATACATACATACATACATACATAGTATCACTAGCAACTGCCATGTTAGAACTGGGACAGATTTACGCTGATGGGATTTCTGCTTTGAAATGCTATCACATTTCATTTATTTATACTGAATCTTGTTAAGGAGAATTCCTCACATGCTTTTTAAGTGGCTGCTGTCCGCCTGGGGCTTGTAACACCAGCTTTAGTCTCCCATCCTGAGGTGTAAAGCTAGAAACGGTAGCCAGAGGCTTGAAAATTCACTTCCTGAGTATCAGTTCTGTTTGTGTAAGAAATTCTGACTCAGACGGCTCTGTAAAGAGCCAAACAAATGGAGGACTCTTTCTGTCTCAGCCCAAACAAAACAAAAGGAACCAATGTCTGTTAATAGGAAGCACAGATATTATTATTTAGCTAACAGCCATTATTTTAATTCTCCTTTGATAAATATATGCAACAAAGTGTAAAGCAGAAACTATAACTTGTGGCACCTGAAATGTTAACTATCCTGGCAGTGACCCTTCAAAATAGCAGAGATATGTGATCTTATTATAGCACAACCTCTGCAGTTAAACAGTTCCTAAAGTAAATATATGCAAGGCCCCTATAAGTTATTTATTTTTATGCTATAGTGACCCATATAACAAGAGACCTGTTATATTTAACATATTCTTTTCTTAGCTCCAAACTCAATGTATGTGCCTGACAGCTTACCCAATCTCACTGCTGATGAATCTCCTCCCTCAACTATAACAACAAGACTGATAAGTGGCTGCCAGGAAAAGGACCTTCTTATGTGATACCTACCTAGTTGGGTAATCTGTCAGTCAAGTGGATGGGCTCTTGGTAGCTGTGAAGCAGTCACTGAAGATGCCGCTCTACATGCCCTTGCTGTCCAAATGTGGTGGAATAATCAATCATTGTAATAGATCTTGTGATGGGACATTGCAAAGAAGGAGTTTCTAGGGTATGCTGAGTCCAAGCTATTTATAGGTTGAAATTAGCAGGTTAAATTCTGCCCAGGAGGCAACGCAGATGCTACATCTCCAACTTTATGTTCTCCTAGCAATCCGCTAAGAGGTGAGTCATTGCACTTGGCATCATCTGAAGCTTCTTTTTATTTATCTATTTGCTAAGGAGTGAGTCACCATGTTTGGCATCAGTTGAATGGATGAATCTATCAATTTCAGTTTCTCATTTTCCTATCAGGCTCAGTTCACATTCCCACAACAGTTTGCAATTTTTAAAAAAAGCCTTCACAAAAATTATCAGCATTTTAAAGCACATTCTTCCTAATATAAGCAATTTGCATGCACACCTTCCCTTATTATACACATTTTAGCAAGCAATTTCTCCTAATAAAATGCATTTTTGTACACACTTCCTCCTAATACACAATCTTGTGTACATTTTGGGCTGGGTAACTGCATCACAAAATTTGGATACATGAAAATTTCAAAATGTGTTTGTGTATTGTTTTATGAAGTTCCTATTACGTCGATTCAAAGTAAAATGCAAACCAAACAGAATTTCTTCCCTATCCCTAGCTGAAGCAGCTGTTTGTTTATTTGTAATATCGACTTTCATTTCAATACAGTCATATCTCGGCTCCCGAACGCTTTGGGAGTCGAACGTTTCAGCTCCCAAACGATCAAAAACCAGAAGTGAATGTTCTGGTTTTCAAACATTCAGAAGCCACATTTTGGAAGTCAAACGTTTTGGAAGTCAAACGGACTTCCGGAACGGATTCTGTTCGACCTCCGAGGTACGACTGTATAGTACAAAGTATATGTCTAGATCTGATTTCATTTTCATCTTGAGTTGAGGGAAGCTACCATGACAATCCTTACAACCTGAACAATGAAGAAGGAAGGCTGTATCTCAAAATTAGGAGTCTACAATCTCCTGCTTCCTACAGGACAACAGCATTATTATTGTCAACTGGTCTTGGACATCTCTGAATAACACCTCTCAGGGCTGACCCAAGACATTTTGCTTTCCCAGTTCCATATAGCTGACAAGATTGGCATCTGAATCTTCCTTCAATACTGGTGATGGGACAGGGCCCTCCACTGCCCTGAGAGAAGCACACTGTCTTAGCAGGTAGAGAGGAGGCTGCTTGGCAAGCACTGCTATTTCCCCCAGCACATTATTGCTGCTCCTTGCTCCCTTCATCCTCCACCTGAGGCAATTTCCTCACTCTGGCTAATGGTAGGGTCAGCCCAGGATTACCTTTAAGGACAAAAGAAGGAAGTGAAGGAAGGATTTGTTAAAAGCTGTCAATTCTTGAGCTTCAGTAAGGTTTCAAAGGAAAGCATGCTTGGGATACCCTTCTTCACATGTCTGTGCAGTTAGGCTCTGGATGGTGTATAGCTTTTTGGCAGTGTAATATGTATTTAAATAAGTGAAATGCTCCAGAGTGCAACCAATCTTTTCCTGAAACCACAAGATCCTGAAAGAAACAGAAAAAGAACGAGAAAGGGTCTGAAGTAGCATCAGAAGATTTGTGAAATGAAATTGATTTCCATTCCAATCAGGTCTTTTACTCTTCTTGAAAATGTCAAGGTGTCGGCCTTGGCCATTACCAGACTGTGATTTATAGTTGAGACAAAGCAATAATACTCAGGTGACTGTCTGGAGCTGCGCTGCAGTGTCTGGAAAGTCTGCAGATGGCAGCCATCTCTTTTCTTAACCAACTTCAATTGCTTATCTCAGATTTGGGGTGGAGGGCACTTTGTTTTCATCCTTGATAAGAAGATGATGACATGCAGGCCTTGATATTTACTTAGCAACAGAGAAACAAGCACTGGGAGAAAAAGGGTTCGGCACTTCTGAGGGAGATATTTTTTATATGTTGAAAAAACACCCTTACACCAGACTAAGCAGAAAAGCAGTAGCCTTTAAGAATCCTTTTTCACTTGTATTATGCCAGAAATCAGGTTTCAAACATTCCTAGCCTACTGCATAACTGTAACCGAATTAGGCAGAAAAATAAGGATCTAAGTGCATTTGTATCCATTGACTTCAACAAGATTGAATCTGGTATCCACATACTTTTAACTTATGTGGCTTATGAGTCCACATTGAATTAAAGATGTTAACATTTATAACTAGTTCAAATAACATCTAACCAAAATCTGAAAGACCTTTTGAGGAAGAATGCAATTCCTGAACAGTCATCAAGTCAATTGAATAATCTTCAACAAGTCTATCTTGCAGCCTAACCATACAAGGCTGTTGTGAAGATAAAATGGGACAACAATTTAAAATACAATTATAAAAGGACATGGCATGTGCAGGAAACAATTTTGTGATGAGGTAGCAGAGCACTACAGATATGCTCTCCCCTTCCCACACTGCCCCTTCCTCACAGCAGCTGTTTTGAATTCCCAGTGGAGATCTGGAAGCAGAGTGTGGTATTCAGCTAAGCATTACTCAGAGTACACCCACTAAAATGAACTAAATTCAGATCATTAATTTAAATGGCTCTAACTCTGAGTAAAGCTTAGTTAAATACTACCTAAAAATTAGCTTCTCTTCATGGCTCACTCTCACTGAAGAGAGGTACAATGTAGTTTCTCTCATAATATGGTTGACTTTGGTGAGTTGACTCAGCTTTTGGACACTCTGCTTATGAGTTCTTGAGCTAGAATTCCATTTGTTAAAATAATAATAATAATAATAATAATAATAATAATAATAATAATCCTGTCCGTGCTGAGCTGTGAAGACTGAGCAAAATAATTTTTCTTCTTCTCCGTATGTTTTAGTCTAGTTTTGTGTTAATATTTTACATCCTTTCATTGTGAATTAGTTGAATTAACAGTTATTATACAAGAGAAGACAATATGCTTTAACATACTCTGTATTTGTAACTCCAGTACATTATGATTTCAGAGTTTTCCCCGGGATGTTCTCTATAAATCATCGTTCTGTTAATTTGGATTTTTAAAAGAACCAAAAAAAGAATGAAAATTATTAGCTCTTCCACTATATGTTTACATCTATTTAATATGTTCAGAATGGTAACTAATTACTGTTAAATAACTGAAAATGAATCAAAGTATTGTAAAAAGTAACTGAAAGTTTAGGATTTCATTAGTTATAGCAACTGCACAAAATACATTACAATGAATTGATTTGTAGATTTATTTATTTCAGTGGGTTTATATCTCATCTTTACTCTCAAAGGGAACCCAAGGTGGATAGCAAATCTATAATTTAACAATACAAAATACAATAATTACCAAAGGCACCTCTAAAATACCAATAAAAAAGTTGACTGTGAATGACTCTTGAAAGCCAAAGCAAAAATACAATCATCTATGCACGTTTACTAAAGAACAAATCTCAGTGAACTCAATGGAACTTACTTCGTGCACAGGAAACATGCACAGGATTGGGCTGCTAATACAAAGTTAGCACTGTTTCCGGAGAAAGCTTTAGTTTATGGAGAAGACATATTTTTGTTTTGTTTTGTTTTGTTTTTACGTGTTTCTTTTTTGTTTCAGGTCTCTTGATTAAAAAAAAAGAAAACACCAGCTAATGTTAGTTATGTTGAAATATATGTATTCAGTTGATGCACTACAAATTTTGACATAAGTGCAAACAGAAAGAAAAACAGATAAAAATTACAGCACATATAAGTAAACTGGATATCTTATTCAGTTGAAAAACTGCAGCTGGTGCAGAATTTGGTGGTCAGATTGTTGACTGGGGCAGAACCGTTCAAGCATGGAACACCAATTAAGGAATGATTGCACTGGCTACCGATTCATTTCCAGGCTCAATTAAAAATGCTGGTTTTGTCCTATCAAGCTTTATGCAGCTGAGGACCCCCATACCTCAAGGCCTGCCTCGTCTCACATGAGCCAACCTGGACTCTATGCTTGTAATCTGAGGACCTTCTCTGTGTGTCTGATTCACAGTTCAAAAGGTGGCAGTGGAAGAATGGCATACCCTCAAACTATCTTGATTTTTCTGGGGCCACCATGAAAACCTAGAATCCATCAATGTTTCTTGTTTTGTTCCATAAAATCACGATTTGAAATCTTTGGCCACTTTTTCATTCATTGCAATGAAGGCTTCCCACAAACAGGAGGTGCAAGACCTGCCACCACCAATGGGAAAATCCATTGTGGTGTGGACGAGTCATTGTTTTGAGTAGAGAACAAAAGAGGAGAAGCCAGATACAAATAGTTTACTAGTGTAATAAGCTGGTGTTAATATATTGTAGGATTCTATTCTGTCTATGCTGGGGGAAATGATCAATTCTCCATTTATATAATATTGTATTAATAAATAATTGCCATCCATTAAGAAACTTTCAAAAGGCAAAAGAGAAAAAAACTAACCAGGAAGGAAGGAACGAAGGAAGGATGGACATATAATACCATAAAACTGCACCTATGTGCACCTCTCACTAGGATTTCGAATATGAGACACATCTTGCCACAAACTAGTTCCAGAAGTATACAAGCTAGTTACACAAGTGATATGAACATTAACCCAGCTAGTTATGATTCAAATATCTACCATCTAGTTTCTTGAAAAATGCGTTCAGGTAGGTGATATTGTCGATATTTGAAATCCAACCCCTGAACTGACCTTTTAAAGGAAATGCTTCCCTTAAATGAAGTATATTTTCCTTTTATGTCCCTGTTTAAATCCTACTTTAAACTTTCCTCTCATTGTATACTCTAAGCTCCACCAGTGAATTTAAATAGGGTTTCACTATATGTTTTAGTGCATTCAGGATTTCTTTGTTACAGTTCCCACCCTGCTGCATTATGTGAGTGCTGGCACGGAAGTCCAGCAGTCGGTTTGTTTTCTGCCATTAATAAAAGAATCCACTTTCTTCCAGTTCTTTGAAGAAGTTGAAAAGGCTACAAGTGAGGGAGGAGGGGATGGGGAACAGATTGCAGTGTAATCCCCCAACAAAATGCTTGTCTAGATCAGAAACCTCCCTGAAGAAAATTTACGAATGCTAAGCCTACTTTTTCTGTGAGGAAGACTACAGTCAATGTACTTAGACACATACTGGGTTTTGACTAACAGTAGGGATCCCACTAGGCAAATTGAATTAAATAATAATAATAGAACCTCTTTTCCTGTCCACTCTTTGAACCAACACTATCCAATTCTTTCAGTGCCCAGTGTTTGATTAAAGGCACTATTTTGTTATATACTTTGTCAAAGCAATGTATTATGATGGGGAATCTATTAAAGTTACTAAACAAATGAGATTTGCACATTGTTAGTGCTTTTTCATAGTCCAAGCTTATTTTAAAGCAGTTGAACTCTTTCTGAAGAACAGAAGTTTTGTCTCCTGGGCCCATCACTCAGAATACAACAGATGTGAAAGTATAGCACCCAAGAAAACTAGCCCTGAGTCAACAACTTGTACCAAGACACTTGTTCATCGTATTTTAAAGCCAAAACGTGTGGCTTGATGCTGCACTATCATTCTGTGAAAAAACAACAGCAGCATTGTGACAATATTATATTGACACTGTAGGCAGATACAATGATATATTGAATAAGGATGCAAGTTCTGGGGAAGTCAATGCAATTTACTCTCACTTATGTCAATGGGACTAATTTTGATTCAACCAAATTCATTTGTTTTTTTAATTATCTTTAGACTGAGCTGCAAACCTGTTGCTTTCAAATAAATTGTTATAAAACATCACATTTATTACAAGGGGAAGAGGAAAACAAAAGTGATTTATTTCATACACAATCGGATGGATACGCTGTTGAAGCCTGCATTGTGTCCTTATTGACTATTATTAGACTGCAATATTTAATTCCCAACAAGCAGTAACAAAAGCAAGGAAGCCAATTCTTTTTTAAAACAAACAAACAAGCAAGCAAACATTCATTCAAAAGTTCCAATACAGCTTTGTCCAATTTTAAAGGCTCATGAGATAAGATTCAAGACAAAATCCGCAAGATCGATTCCATAAGTTTTAAACTGGGTATGAGGGTTGAAAGAGAAAGGTGAAATCATCATCTTAATATTTATTTATTTTCACTTCTTTCTATATTCAACCTATTAAGATAAGCAAAAAGTGTCATGCTAATGATGCTGAATGTTAAGCCATGCACTGATTCAGAGCAAGGGAATCATGGCCAATGAAGAAGGCACATCAAGAAAACTGTTATTGAAGAAATGTCTTGATGCACATAGATGATAAATTTAGAATGTTTCAGCAGAGTCTGTCCTAAAAGTATACAACGAAAGAAGAAGAAGAATGTTGATAAGACATTGCTTTTGGATCCTCACCTTTACTTATAATTTGCTTCTGGCATTTGGCACATTGAAAGTTGCTTGCCTCTCTTGTCCCAGTGCACTTACTGACTGCAATCATCTGTAAGGGGTTGCAATATGGCAGGGTTAATGTTACAAGCCGTCACGGCACGTTTGTGTTCTCAAATAGGGAATGATGATCTTTGGATGGAGGACACATATGTTACTCTGTTGTCATGGACTGATCATTACTTGGTTAAGTTTGACATTATGGCTCTCTGGGCACAAATGTTGATGGTCTGTCCTCAATGGCTAATGCAACCTGAGGATGTTAAGGGAATTTCTAACAGCTTGGGCCAGTAATCCTCTTGGACCTCACTGCCCACAAAAAGGGGATGAGCTCAAGGCAACCACTCCCAAGTGCCCCAGCTGAGCAGCAGAGATGTCTCAGAGGAACGGTGGGTGATGAAGCAACAGGACGAACCTCTGGTGTACAGGGATCACAAGACTCACAATTAATGTGACCTAACACAGGTAGAAAACACATCTGCGGTCATACTCTGTGCTTGTGATGTTGTTGAAGGAAACTTACTGCACCACCACATCTACACAATGTCATTCAGCATAGCTGTTTCATGTGGCGAGAGGTTTCCTGGTTGTGAACTCAAGGAAACAGAACCTGGAATCCATGAAGGTTTGTTCTGAAGTGCTGTATCCATTTGCATATAAAAGCACATCCAACCAGGATGCCATAATTAACAAAGTGGCATAAGAGCATAGGAAGAGCCCCACTGAATCAGCCCGAAGGCCCATCTAGTCTAGCATGCTGTTCTCACAGTGGCCAATGAGATGCCTATTACAAGCAGGACATGAGCACATCAGCGCTCTACCCACTTGTGGTCCCCAGTAACTGGTATTCAGAGGCATACTGGAGCTAGTATACAGCTACCATGGCTAGTAACCACTTATAGTTGTTGAAATAGTTATTGGTAGTTTTAAGACAGGTTTGGCAATCACTGCACCTTATGAAAGTAAACTCCATAATTTAATTCCATAATTTAATTATATGAAGTACTTTAATTGCGTGTTCCAGATTTTCCAACAACCAGCTTCTGGTATTATGAGACAGGAAGAAAAACTTATTTCTATCCATTTGCTTCATCCTATGCATGATTGTATACACCTCTTTCTTGTACCCCTTAATCACCTTTTTTTCTAAATGAAAAACCCTCAAGTGTTTTAAGTTTCCACACTGGGAAGCTGTTCCAGTCCCCATGTACGGTAGTTTACTGGCCCTTTTCCGAATGTTTTCCAGCTCTATAATGCCCTTTCTGTAGAAAAGCAACCAGAAGCTGAACAGCATTCCAAATGCAGTTGCACTATATATTTGCATAACAGCAATATTTTATTGACTGTTTTATTTGTGCTAATGATCCCTAACACGAAATTCAGCTTTTCCACAGCTGATGTACACTGGGTTGACATTTTTATTGAGCTATCCACCATGGCCCCAATATCTTTTTCCTGGTCAGTTATCATTTCTGACCTCATAAGCATATATGCAAAGTCAAGATTTTTTTCTCCCCAATGCATCACTTCACACTTGCTTACACAGAATCATATTTGCCATTTTAATGCCCTTTTTGGAGCTCTTCACAATCCACCTTGAACAATTTGGTTGATCAGCAAATTTGCCCATTTTAGTGTTCACCCCTATTTCTAAACCCCTTATGAGGAAATGTAAATGTTCTTGTTTTTCATTGCTATGTGTTTTAAAAGGCTTCATGGAATGTATATGTTGTTTATAAGTTGTGGAGGGTTTTGTTGAAAAGCACAATACAGAGCCTGTAAATAAATAAATAAAAATTAAACATATACTTAAAACTGTCATACTAAAATGACTAGGACTTAGAGGTGCTTAACTCTGGTTGGATTATATTTAATACTTGCTTATTCTTACAGTATTTGGCTTTTGCAGTGTCATAATAAGCAACTTTTTATGATCCTTTTGTTTTCTAAGTAAAAAGGGAATCAAATAATGACATGCTATTACACTAACAGTGGAATCCTAACCATGTCTACTGAGAAGTGACTCTTAGGGACTTCAGTGGGTCTTACTCAATTGCAGCCTCCAATCCCAACCCCTCTGATTTCAGAGTAAGTCCTACAGAATGCAATAAAACTTACTTCTGAGTAAACATGGTTAGGATTGAGCTGCAAAGTGTTAATGCCTTTAAGTTTAATTAAAAACCTTCAATAAGCTTATCCTAAGCAAGTGCTGTAAATGTATTTTATATTGTAAAATATATGAAACTTGTTATGACTTAAAATGACATTTGGGGAAATGGGTGCATCCATATGACAATTCAAACTTAAAGCATGATTGTCATGATAATGATAATCCAACTGAACATGACAGACACCAGATCACTTGCTATTCCCCTCATTTTTATTTTTATCGTTTGGACTGATGTTTGTTGGGAAATTGCTAAATAGCATTCAAAACTGACAGTTGATTAGAACACAATCTAGGAGGGAAGAGAAAGTCATGGAAGGGTTAAGAGATGTATGTAAAACAATGGTTTTCCTTTTTAAAATTAAAATGTACAAATAAGCTGGTATCAGGGAGACTAGGTGATCTTTCATTTCCACAGCACTGAGCACAGCTCACACCAGCAGAAGACAGCCATTAATGTATGCGTCTGGCTCAATCTGGTCTCCCAACTAGGAATTCATCAAATTGTTAATATCACTCCTTTTTTGTATGCATCACACATCATTGTGTCTCTTGGTGCTGCAAGAGGTTGCTTTTTTTATAGAGTCACTAGCTGTAGCAGGAGCTGATTATACCATATTGTACTGTACAATATTACACGGATAGAAAAAAGCATTGAAAAAGACACATATACACATAGCTATTCATGTTTACCTATAATTCATCAACAGATTTGCTGCTGATCAGCCAAATCTTTGAATTATCAAAACAAAAACAACAAAAAAAACCCTTCATGCTGAACCATATGATGGATTCAGTAAATACATGACAGTGTCACATGTTCTTATAGTCTTGAGTTGTATTTTGGTGTGATGGGAAAAGAAGATGTAGGTATCTTTCCATTTCTGACCATGCTGAATGCTGCTGTGTGTTGTATAACCAGTGCTCACCTGAGAGGTTCTGGCAAGCTCTGGCTGAAAAAAGCTCCTGCTCCTAACAATATCATTCCTGTGGAGATCTAGAAAGATCCTTAGGGGTGGTTTGTATGTTACCTTCCTAATGTAGGATCATGTGTACTAATGTGCTCAACAATTACCAGAGTCAACAACCACAAATGTGGAAGGCCCTTCCCCCTAATCTGGACCCATCTTCCCAAAGAGACAAGTGCCACTCACTCATCCTCAGAGCATTTTGTTACATTCCCTTGCCAGAGTTTGTGGTATCACCACACTACCATATCCACACACATGCAAATATATATGGACCTGCTTCTCTATTGGAAAAGAAAGAAAAAAAGAAAGAAAGAAAGAAAGAAAGAAAGAAAGAAAGAAAGAGCAACTCCTGTGGGCAATTCCATGTGTGGCCACTGAATACTGTATCCACGGAAAGCAAGTTATTATAAAGTTCTTGTTTTTTTAAATCTGTTGTGAGATGCAGTATCTACTAAGTATCTACTTTGGCTGTTATTGAAAAGATCAGCCAGAGTTCCATCCATTTATTACTCAGTGATATAACACATGTTTTGAGTGCAAAAGCTCCAAGATTCATTCCTGGCATCTGCAGCTGAAAGAATCAGTGAGTAAACAATGCAAAAAAAACCCCACAAAAAACCCCCACTGCCTGCAGTACTGGAGAACTATCCTGGAAGGACAAATATCCTGACACATGCGCCCCCAAATAGCAGCAGTACATAGCACTATATCCAGTTTATTAGGGAATCTCACACATTCATTGACTAGGAGTATGACTGCAACCCAGGACACAGGTACTTGGAAGTAGACTCCACTGAACTCAGCAGTGCTTACTTATGACTGCCTAGGTCCAACTTGTAAAACACAGTGAGCTTTAACAAAGGATTGTCTGAAATGGAAATGTTAGCCTTTAATTAGAAGCGCAAACTTGCAAACCTGTGCAAGTGTTTAAACAGCCAGTGTGAACTAGGAACCCTGTCAAAGAAAATAATAGAATAGAATAGAATAGAATAGAATAGAATAGAATAGAATCATAGAGTTGGAAGAGACCACAAGGGCCATCAAGTCCAACCCCCTGCCAAGCAGGAAACAAAAGAAATCAAGAAATCAGAAGCAACCAAACTCTGTTTGATTTATTCCTTCATTCTCCAGGAGCATATGAACATAGGAAATATAGTGTCAGAAAATCGGTCCATCTAGCTTAGGATCATCTACATTGACCAGTAGCAGCTTTGCAGCATTTCAGCCTGGAGTGGATTCTAGCTCTACCTAGAGACTTTAGGAATTGGAACCTGGAGGTTTCTGCATGCAAAGCATATGTTCTATCACTGAACTATGGCCCTTCCCCATGTCTTAACCTCCTCTCTGCTAATCTGTCACAATAAAACTTGGAAGCCTCATTATCACCTCCTTCACATGCTAGAGGAAGGGAGGTCCTTAAAAGACTCAATAACTTTAGTAAATAATTATAGCTCTTTCTTTGAAAAAAATGTCTGGGATGTCCATTCCTACCACCAACCCATCTCCAATTTCCCCTCTTTTACACCACTGGACATCATATGCTGCAACTTATTTATTCTTATGTAGGAACATAGAAAATTGCCTTACGCCAGGTCAGAACACTGGTTAGCACTGCAATGACTGGCAGCTCTCCACTCTTTTCCAAATCTACCTAGATGCCAGGGGTTGAACCCAAGACCTTTTGCACATACATTTGCTCTCCACAGAACCCCTTCTTAATGAACTTCACTCTTTGGCTCACACTGGAGGACAATTCAGCTATAATTTATTTTGGCCTGAAACAATGGTTATTCTCAATCAACCTATGAGCACCATATTGAATTTATGCTCCTGTATTCCTTCAAAGGTGGGTAGGGCAACTGTTTGTGCAAATGTAACATCAACTGGATTCATGTAGTATTATTATGGATTTTACTGGGCCAAAATCAAACCAGGAGAGATTGCATGGGAGCAATGATAGATTATAAAGATTTCTGCCCTTCTATTAATCTTACTGTAACTGGAAAATCTTCATTCAAGTGAAATATATACATTATTTCAGCTTTAATTAGTGTGTGTCAAAATGAGCACCACACATTTATTATGATGAACTGGTTTTGCCTGCAATACTATTTATTTGGAGACATCTTTCTGATTACATACATAGTCCTTTAGTTTAATACTGCTAGATCACAGCTGGATCAAGTATATAAACATGTGATTAAAAAAGAATTTGCGAAAACTTATTGTTGCCAAAAAATGAATGTGCCACGCCTTTGCCAAAAATGTGTTTCCTTGGGGGGGAAGGAACAAGACCCTATTTATTTATAACATTTGGGGCGGTGACTTTTTTTAAAAATGACTATACAATTATTCTGCAGTATAAGAACAATGTATTGTAATAACAGTGTTGATGCTGACAGTACAACAGTTCCTCCCACACACTGGGGGCAGGGGGGTGGGAAATCAGCTGTAGCTGGAATATAATCCAAAATGGGGAATTGTTTGAATGCTTGTGATGTGCAATGCCTTTGTTTCAGACTGCAAAGTTTGAATTTTTCACAGTAGAGGATGGGAAAGATAATACAGGAAATTGAAAAAGCCTCAAGGACTATATGGAAATGAAAGCTGTATGTGAAGAAATCAATCCCAGTATATTTTAGCTCTTTTCAGTGCTATGCTAACAACTTGTGAAGCACCTATGTCTTTGCAGAACAAAATTGTGTTAACTGGTTTTGAGTAAAATAATCACAAGGGAAAACAATACATTTGATATTAGCTTTATGTTATAGTAAAACTATGGAAGTGCTATGGAATGCTGTGGTGCTGGTTACAATTAGAGAAACAGAGAGGAAAGCATTTAAAACATTGGAACAAAATGACAGGACAGGCAAATACCTATCTATACACTTGCATCAAAACTTTATAGGTGGGAGGGGGAAGATACTGGTTTGCTAGGCCTCAGTGTGGAAATGGCAAACGAGTCAAGCACAGTTTCATTATCTAATCACAGGGATGCTTTATTCTCCAGCACTTGAATGAAGGCCCAACATTAATTCAAAACATTAAAGAGTACAGTACAGCTGTTTGAATATAAGAACCTGGAACACAGCACGTTACCATCTCTATTCTGCACAATGCATTTCTCTGTGGGCCAAAACATCACATGCCTCCCCCATTGACAAATATATCTTTTTATGCTGCTATTATCGTGGAAAGTTAATCATTAAAGTCCAAAGTTGCTGGTTCCCCTCCGCCTAGGTCCCAAGAGCCTGACTTGTGATTGTTACTAAAAAACCTCACAAGTTAGGGTCTCAGGGACTAGGAAAAGTCCGATAAGATCCAGTCGAATTCTTCTTCAATTAATCAGATTGGGCTTTGTTGTTGTTTTAGAAAGTATCTCTTTCAGCAAGTGCGGAAGATATAACAAAAAGAGGCACCACTAACACTGACAAAACAGACCTTCAGTTGCATGAGCAAGATATTATTGAGATTTATTTATTTATTTAATAAACCCTCCCATTTATAAAGGCTATCAAAGTTATGCATGCAAAAGAAGTAAGAACAGGAAGCTAAAAACAGGTTACATCTGTTTCAAACAGACTTTTAAACACTCTCCTTCTATTTTCCCCAGTGGCTTAGACAAAGATTAAACAGTTCAGCATTATATCTTCACTACCATATTTACAGTGGGCCCTAAAACATTCTGCACCTTAAAGCCATTTTAGACCAAGAATGCCCTTTGTGTATCATTTATGTTTACCCCCTTCTTTCTTTTATTGAATATGTATCTCTCTACTAATATGAAAAAGCACCTGACTTTTGAATGCAGATTTACTTTCCACATCCTAAACTGCAGAACACAATGACTTTGAGCTAACTTGTCATTCTTGGTCCCGAGTCGGTTGAACCACATTTAAACTTTCAAAAAATATTCTTCATACAGTTAGCAGGCGGGAAAGAAGGTATTTTCCCCAATCACTTTTTGCTTTTAAAGTCCAAGACTTTTAATGGCACAACAACAATGCGGAAAAGATTCACTCTCTCTCCTTCGGCATCTGAGTCTCAATTGTAGAATGGAAAAGAAAATGTCTACTTTTAGGAACAGATCCATGATGTTCGGCAGATGAACCCAGAGCCAAAGAATCAGCAGCCATAAAGATCCTGGCCACTGAGGCAGAGACTGGTGTATATAACTCATTCCTGTCTTTCTTCATGATGCAGCTCAGCTTTAAAGGGAAAAAGAAAGTGGAGAGAGAAAACAACAGTAATCAAAATAATTAGTATCTCAAGTTGCAGAACAAGCTGATAAACTACACACACAAAAAATAACTGGAAGAAAATATTTATTAATTGACACCCCCTCCTTCCTAGGTAGTTTCATTATCCCTTGCCCCTCACCCCATTTAACGGAATGTCACTTCTAGATTCAGTACATGTTGGAGTACTTTAAATATTTTGATCGAGGAAAGAATATCATGTCACAATCAAACCCTTTCTTTGTCATTTGCTCTGCAGTAGACTTCGAACTGTTATGCCTCAGGCACGAAAGAGTTAAACAAATCACCAGAAGCCCCGTAATTTTTAGACATTTGGGCAAAAAATTAATTATCATGCTTTTTGTTAGAACTGTAAGATGATTTTCCAAAGCAATTTTTGACCATAGCTTCCAAACCAAGAAATTAGGAAGAAAAATCTAGCCCCTCTGTAAATATGACATTAACATAATTACACCGCCCCCCCCCCATCACATAGACCCATCCTCCTTAGGGAATACATCTGATGCTCAGTAGATGGAAATCAGTCAGATTTCAGCTGCTCTCCAACGTACCTTTGCTTCTCACTGACTGACTGGGTTTTACCTCCCATGAATATGCGCGCGCGGGGGAGTGCGCGCGCGCGCGCACACACACAGACGGACATGCTCACTTACATACACTCAGACAGACATGCACACGCAGCTCCACAGACAAAACACGCGCACACACGCGCGCACACAAAGGCAAGGCGAAACGTCGGATGCTGACTCAGAGCGGCTGCATGTGGAGGGGGTGGCAGCGGCTGGATTTTTCCCTGCACTCGTCATTTACATTAACTCTCTCTCCAGCATCCGCCCTCTGCCAGACCTGCTGGGCTGCAACATTTGCATGACGCTGTGACTCCAGCCTTGCGGGTCAGTTGTTGCAAGAGGAATGAAGGAAGGAAGGAGGAGAAGGGGAAAAAAGCAGCAGCAGCAGCAGCAGCCCCAGTACACTCATAAGAAATGCCTTCATTTCTTCTAAACAGGTCCCTCTTCTTATTTTTCCCACCTTTCTACTTCCTCTGTAGCTGTATCTCAGTTGTTTGACATCTTTCCGGAAGAAAATGTCTTGAGCTGCAATAAGCCAGGAGCCTGACGGTCCTCCCCTCCCCTCCCCGTCCTATTCCCACCCCTTTCTCCCCCCCTAATCAATAAGACAGATCTCCAAATGCAGTTGTGGAAATAGACTGTGCACAGACGTTCATCCTCGGTCTTCTGCCTCAGGAAGAGCAGACAAGCTCGGCTCACACACACACACGTGATGTAAGGAGAAATAATGCCAGAAATTCTTTAACAGACTTAGAATTTATTCTACGCCTTCATTCTCCTCCCCACCCCCACCCCACCCGCCGCCTTTCCCCTGTGCTGAATTCATGAGTGGAAACGATTCTTCCAGTGTGCACATCACCTCTCTCCCAAGCTACAAGGTTGCAACGTTTCATCTCGGTATTTTAAACAAAACGAATGAAAATTAATAATTTTCATCCTAATGAGAATCTCTGCATTAAAAAAAATAGAAAAAACGAGTCAGGCTGTCACCTAATAGGAATGGTGATTTATTCCCCCGCCCCTCCAAATTACTGCCTGATTCCGAGTCACTAATATGATGATAAAGCAGAAAGTTTCTGGGTTTAAAATCTGTAATAGGAAGGGGCAGTTCTAGACTTCAAAAAACAAAGTGACTGAGTGTCTGCCTCTGTGTGTGTATGTGAGAGAGAGGGAGGGAGCGAGGGAGAAAGAGAACAAAAGAATAACAGCTATACTGTATTGCACAAAAGCACTACAATGGTGCAGACTTTTTTTATTCGAGCATTATTTATCATTGTATATCTATCAACATACATATGGAGCTATTTGACCACAGATATTCTGTAAATCTCAGCAAAAGGTTTACTAGCTGAGATGCAGAAAATGTGTGCCATGCTAGTTTCATAATGCAGTTATTTAATGTGCTTTGACTTGCTCTGTCTTAACACTTGGTAAATTTTAAATATGTGTTGTGCACTTAGTTCTGTGAAAAAGGAACACTATGTCAATATGATTTAAAGTACAGAATTCATGTAAGAAACAGAGTACAGTACTCTGTCCCCAAGAGGAAAAAGTCTCTCAGCTTTCAGCAAACAGGCAGATCCCAGCATGCAGTGCCAACTAAAGTAGGGACTGGGCAAGCTAAGTGGACAGGCAGCATGAAGGGCCTCAATCTGCACAACATTCATATTAAAATACGAAAAACTACAACAGAGAAAAGAAGCAAGTGTTAGTATATGACCCCTAAAGAAGATTGTGCATCAATTAATACCATCAACACTTTTAACCCCCACCCCAAGAAAGATAGTTAAGAAGCAGTTCCCCAGAGTGGCTGCGAAACCCCAGCCAGATGGGTGGGGTAAAACAACAACAACAACAACAACAACAACAGACAAAAAGGCAGGCAAGACCACAAAAATTTGCAAGGCATGAAACCACACCAGACATAGCCCAACAAATGAAGGATTGAAACCAGATTTGGAAAACTGATAAAAATGACAGGATTATGGCATTCAATTAACTGGTTTACTTTTTTATTTTTAAAAAACCGACAACACCTACAGTGTGACTATGTACTGCTATCAACTGTCTGCGACCTATACTGACTTCCTAGAGCTGCGCATATATTAGATTGGCCATTGCAAACATATAGATGTTTACTCAGAATTAAGCCTTAATGTGACAGTGGGGCTTATTCCTAGGCACATTGGTAGGAATAAACCTCACGGAACACAGTGAGACTTCCTTGGAGTAATATGCATCAAATTGAGCTTGTGGGTCTACTTTTGCTAGAATTCATCATTATTATTTTTTATTTTACTTTTATTACTACTTTCTTTTTTGGTTGCTCCTTCCAGCATCTTTGGTCTGCCCCTTTTCTTACCCTAGTAACTGCTGTATTGCTGTCAAGGGGCGGGGCAGGTTACTATGTTTACAAGTGAGTGGTGCGTCCTGCAAACTACAAGATAT
Organism: Podarcis erhardii; assembly: GCF_964252035.2. Lineage (NCBI taxonomy): Eukaryota > Metazoa > Chordata > Lepidosauria > Squamata > Lacertidae > Podarcis > Podarcis erhardii. The sequence goes on along the minus strand of NC_138508.1, from coordinate 49,098,264 downwards.
CTCAACTCATCAGCGGTTAAAAATATTCATCTACAGAGTATTTAGAAGCGCTTGAATAAAAAGCATGAAGCAAACAAGGAAGAAAATGGCTAAACATTTTGTAATTTTATACCTGGGCTGTGACTTGGGAGAATATCCAGGTTCAAGTGCTCAGGACTTCATCTGGGGGCACCTTTAGAGCCAGTGGGGAATGCAGACTAGATTAAATCAATAGCTGGGATGTCGTAATCAATCAGCTCAATTACAGCTGTCACAGACCCAGGTTTAAGGTTTTCCCCGATTCCAGTTTTCTAATAATTAACCCTTGGTCATCCCTAAGTGCTCAGTCACCTTACTTTATAAAGGGGAGCACAAGCAGGCTTTTTTCTTTTTTAAGTTTTGTTAATAATGCTGCCATGAAAGTGTGGTGAACTAGTAATGTTGAGTTAACACACCTTCTTTCCCATATGTCTCTTCATTTATATAGATATGACTGTGATTAAGCCTGTGGAAAACCAGGGTGGATCAAAGAATGTTGCTAACATTAAACAGCAATTTCTTTGAAGATTACAAATGTGAAGGGGCTTGCAGAATTAGACTGGAGCCAGTCACTGCTCTCCATTGAAAATGTATAAAATAATATTTCCCTCTAACTTTCATCCACTTTGTGCAGGACTTTGACACAAGGACATCCACATGTTCTACCCAAAACTGTTTTACTGAGCAACTTATTTGAAAAATATATTTCCAACCATTGACTATTTGGGGATCTGTTCAGTTCATAAGTCACAGCATCTCTGCTTAAAGACTTTAGTAAATAACAGCAGCATTTGTTTTTCACTGAATATTCCTTTCAGAAGAAAATAAATAAATAAACAAACCCTACAGTTCCCTTTGTACATACATGGCAAGTATATTTTATGTTATGAACCCCTAGGGGGAAAGATCAACCTTTAGATATTACAGAAGATTCAGCACATGATGGCCATATTTCATGATCACATTTAATGTTGTGGGAAGTAATTGTGGGTATTATTATTGGACAGAAACAAAAATAAATTCCTCGCATGCATTTCTACCTTTGCTATATAAATGCTGTCATATTCTTAGTGAGGAAAACGAATCTCAGATGGGATCGTGGTGCATATGCAGTACATTGAACAAATTATTTCTATTAACTCAACTTCCGCCATCATTATGTCTTGTCCTTCACAAGCCTCTTAATTAAACTCCCCTTATACATCCACAAAGCAATGGAACTGATTTTAAGACCATACCTGCACTAGGATGCTGGTACAATGGGTTGGATCCAGACTATATAAGACAATGGGTTAGCTCCAGACTAAGACATGTTTAGTGTGGACACGCTGGAATCAATAGTCAGCCATGACTGACCATATCTAAGCCTGGATTCGGGCCTTTCACATCTAAGCATTGGGCCTATGGGGTAGCAATGGCCAGTGGACACTGAAATGAATAGAAAAATAGCACTGGAAGCCTTCCATTGTATGGTTGTCTCATTGGGTTTCAATGAACTTACCTTCTCCTTGATTGTGGCTAATATCATGAAGGGCTAAGGCCCAGGAAAGTATGGATAGAATTGCAGCCTAACTGAAATAAATTGCACCAAAGTGATAGGATTTAAAGATACACACACTCTCTCTCTCTGTCTCTCTGTGTGTATCTATACATACATACATATTCTTAGACATGATGTTCTTGAGCTGTGGCTTATATACAGACAATACTGCCTGAAATAAGCTGCAAACCTATGTACAGTTATTGGGATTAAATTCATGATTTCAATGGCACTTATTTACAAATAAACATGGTTAGGAACATGGCTGGAAAACTGTTTTATTGCTTTATTGACAGCAAATAGGATTACATAAATGCAAATGTCTGTGGTAATTATTCTATGCCGGGGGTGTGTGTGTGTGTGTGTGTGTGGAGTTCATGTAAGGTAATAAGAAAACTGTGTGTTTAGAAAATATTCATTTACCAAGTAGCACATTCAGTTTCGCAGTTACAAATTAGTCTAGATTGACAACATGACTGCTAGCATATGACCACTAGCAAATGAGTTCAATTTCATATCCTTGCTCGCAAGAGATCTACTGAGAGTGGTAGGAGACAGAGAATGAATCTATGGTCCTGTCCTTTAGAGGTTAAGGGGGGGGGATAGCATTTCAATGAGATGAGTATGAATTTCATAAAGATGATGAAAAACTTAACAGGCACACCATTCAGCTTGTCGAACAGCATGACATATGCAAGCCTCAAAATTGTTCTCATCATCCACAAGGGGACAGCACTGGCTGCCAGACTAGAAACACACAGTTTCCACATGAAGAGGCAAAATGAGAGCAGCCATTGCTGCAGCTACCAAAACAGAGGTGATATTCCATCTCTTCTTTGAAATGGGGGGTCTAGAAAGAAGGAGTGACAAAGACCTCGAGATAGAAGGCTGTCAGGTGCCAGAATACATGAAACGGTGGGATAGGCTTTAAATTTGAAGGTTATGTGCAATTATCTTTTTTCTTTCTTTCCCGGTTTTGAAGAAATAAATACCATAGCAAAGAAAGTAAAGCATGAGAAAGATGCATTATCTTGGAGCTGAAGACTGGGGGGGGGGGGGTTAGAAAGGAAATTATAAATGTGAGATCTTTGGCTTTTGAGAATATGTATGCTTTGAAAGACTTTTATAATAGAAATTATGCAGGGCCAGTACAAATAAACTGATGGCAAGAGACACTGAGTACATATAGTATTTTACTTTTGTAGTCTGCTTTTAAGAAGCTATGTAGAAACAAATATTAATTTAAAAAGACGACTAAGTATCTTACCTTTATGAGGATCAAAAAGAGATTTATAATTTAGAAAGAGTGAGTCATTGAATGTGTATGCATGCTAATTCGTTGCCTAACTGTTCTTAAAATGCATCATTATTCTGCGGAACAAGGTAATACATGCTTTGAAAGAATCACGGCTTGAGATGACTGAGGGGGGAAATTTGTTCAGTTTGCCCACGTTGACACTTTTGTCCTACTCCTATTCTTCTCTTGTGTTCTCTGATTTTTCTGTCTTTACCGTTGCAGGTTAAACATGCACACAACACACTCAAGTCATATGAAACTGTGGAGATGAAACATAACAGAAAACAATTGTTCAAACAGGTATATCAGTGATCTAAAAACTCTGTACATGTGTGGAAGAAAATTCTTCACACAAGAGGAAGCTGTTTTACTACATTTTTCCTTTTGTTTTCTTTCAATTAGCACAGCTCAAATAAATGTAGTCTAAATTACTTTAAACATCACTGTGTTAATTCTTGTTTAATACCAACATATGCAAATTAAAGGATCCATCATTATTTGTGACAATCTTAATCTCCCAACCAACCAAAAGACAACCTTGAATGCTTTTGTTAAACAACATTCTATTGAGGTGAAATGGTGTGCTAGCTTTGAATGTTTTTATGTATTCTCTTTTCATTGTTCAGTACATATATATATTCTTCTTTGATTATTTTAAATCTCATCTGAAAAAATGGCATGATACAATATATCAATAATAAAGAAATTGATTGTTTAATGAGGATGGAAAACACCAGTGTTTACTTTGTACTTGAAATGAATTATTGCTGATCATAATGCTATTGCATAAATTTCAGCAGTAGAATATATTTATAAAATGCCTTATTATTCCTTTGTCTCTTAAACAGCTCTAACTTTCATATACTAAAAATGTCTGCTACAGTATTTTCTGAGAATGTAGTACAGCAAGCTGTCAGGCAAAGACGGTTCCTTCTTTTACATGGTTTGAACAAAGGTTTCTCTAACCTTTGTATATTTCTTATTTATTTGTTTTCACTTCCTTACAAAATTCAAAAGCATGAGGTTGTATAGGGACTATTTGGTATTGCTGGTGCTGCAGTGAAGACAGGTATGCTCACAAGAAGCTTACAAAGGAAGGGTGAGAGATTATGGTGTTTCTGTATTCAGAAACATCTGCATGATCCGTCTCCAAAAGCAGCAAAATGCCATCTTATTTGTGAGGGTAGTAGCACAAATATTTTACAAACAATGCTCTGTAAGGGCGGAAATAATCAAGATTGTAATCACAATCTATGGCTTTGTTAGAAGGCTAGTTCCTTTACTAAGACCAAGGGAATGCTTTAAACAATCGTACATAATGTTTTAGATATTAAGTACATGCATAAAATTAATATTTCAAACCTTTCTACACAGTGAAGGTTAAAGCCCATCCTGCATTCTCATGGTTTACTCTCTTTTCCCTTTCAATCAATTCCATTGATTTTAAGGGTCAGAGGCTATACCTTCATTGATCAAAGAAACAGCCTGACACAGCGAAAGAGTCTGCCAATTCCAGACAGATCAATCACACCTTTGTCTGCTTTTGATACATTATGGTTATTTATTCTGCATCTCCATGGTTTTCTGTCACACGGTTCTTAATGCAATAATGCTACTGAGGAAAATAAAAGGGGAAATATTCCATTAACAATATTGTAAGCGCTTTTCTGGTCTTTCTTAGGGTGGTTTACAATGGAACTTGGCCAGCACGCTGGATTTCATTTTTGACTTGGAACAGAGCTCTTGTGCTGGTATTTAACTCTCCTTAACATCAGCATTTTTCAGGAGTCAGTGAAGGATAAAAGATAGCCTTTGGAAAAGAGCTGTGTAAAATGTATTTTGAAAAGTAATTAGGTTCGATAGAATAACAGTTGCGACATACAATTACAATCATTGTTTTCAATATTTATTTGGGCACTTATTTTTGAAATATGCCTTATTGGTTAAAATGTAAATCCAATCAACCCCCAGCATCTGACAGTTTTATCGCTGTGAAATGAAACTAATTGTCTCCATGTAATAATTGTTATAAAACAGCACCAAACAGATTATTAGAGGAACCAAAATCTGCTGTATTCCACATCTGTTGCAGTAAGAACTACAAGGCTTCAAATTATGCACACCCTTTTCAGTGCATTTTTTCCACACTCATAATTAAGTTAAATGCATATTTATAGCATTATGAAATGTTTTAATTTGTGAGACAGTACACGTTTAAAGGTAACTGTTTTGGAGGTAGGAAGGGTGTTCCAGGAGGGAAAATAAAGTGGTACCTCGGGTTAAGTACTTAATTCATTCCAGAGGTCCGTTCTTAACCTGAAACTGTTCTTAACCTGAAGCACCACTTTAGCTAATGTCGCCTCCTGCTGCCACCGGAGCACGATTTCTGTTCTTATCCTGAAGCAAAGTTCTTAACCTGAAGCACTATTTCTGGGTTAGCGGAGTCTGTAACCTGAAACGTATGTAACCTGAAGCGTATGTAACCCGAGGTAGCACTGTATACTGGTTTCTCAATATGCTGCTTGGGTAATTAGTTTTCAAAAGAATATAAGCAGTTAGTATAACTGTATATATAATAATGGATGAGATTCTAGTTCAGTAAATGGCATGATGACCCCAAGTTAATCAGAGCCAAGATTTCATAGCCAAATTACAAAGCCGCGCCCTATAAAGTTGCCACTGGCTTCAGCCTTCCATTGTAGGTTTTTTCAGGATGGTGCCTTTACATAGCCATTAACTTGTAAAATAACTTGTAATATAAAACATTAACTTGTAATATAAAAACATGACGCTCAACATTATTTGCTGGCACAAGGTGCACATTAGTGAACACACTGGAATGTATCAGGTCTACAGCTGCCACAATACTTGTATATAAAAAAGAACAAATGGAACACAAATCTTGAACACAAAGCCATTAGAAGGGTATCAGTTTGACATAGCTTCTGCCTATAACTCTAGGTATGTCAAAGATGCATTTGGCACACTTAAGAGTTAAACTGGCAGAAATGGTCTCCCACTGATAAACTACAAAGTCCAAAAAGACAGAAAGTCGGCTGACACTCTCAAAGGCAGAAGACCTTTTAAACATTTGCAGGCTGACAACAGTATTCTAAAGCATGCAGTTTCTTGTGAAGAAATAAAACTGAATGTACAACATTTTAGGGAAGTTTTGAATAAGCTTATTTGTCCAGCTTACTTTGCAACGGCTGTGTATAAAACAGCACTATAAACACTTTCATTCCCTACACAAGGGCTAAACAAAGAGTCCTCTTTTAGCCATTTAATCTGGTAATTTATTTTTTCAACCATCACATAAATCGAAACACAGCTGTAACCAATGACTTGCAGATTCACTTCCCTGCCAGCTGGATTTTGTTCTGCTGAAGCAGCAAGATTTTTACATTGTTCACTTCTGTGCATCTGGAGAAATCACTAAGGATCAAAGGTGACTAGAAAAGCTCTTTAAATAAACTCAACCAACAGTGAAGATCAGCTTCAATGCCTGCAGAATCTACATATAATGGCACGAATCATCCCTTGTTTTGTCAAAATCAGAATCTCTCCCTCTGGAAACTGAAATAATGTGAAATATATAGATATACTTTTAAGAGGGTGAAAATGCAGCTGTCACTTCTAGTTCAAGCTGCTGTTTCCTGAGAGTTTTAGTTTCCTCCACATTCAAGTTTTGCAAATTACGTACTCACAGTTGAGTATTTTCTAAAATATTTTTATCTTGGTAGCAAATCCTTAAAATGAATTCTGGCTACCAATATCAGCATTTCTGGGTTAGAGATAAATTTTATTTTCCCAACTCTTTCATACAGCGGCAGACTAGAGGTGGCCACTTTACTAGGGACTGGGACCCCCAAGCCAAGCCATTTTAATGAAGTAATTCAAACAGGCAGTCACTTGTGTGGTGCAGTTTTTTCATGTGATTGAACTATTTGGTGGTGAATTGTGTGAAAGAGGGAGGCACCAATCCATTAACTGCCACAAATGAGGGGCAGCTCAGGGTCAGAGAAGAGGAGAAAATAATTTGGGTATAAACTGAGCTGAAGCCAAATTTGCAAAATACCACAATTTGGCTGTTTCATGTCCTAATTTGAACAAATTGTTTAACTGATCTTTTAGAGTCAACCTGGGAGACCTTTTTTGACTGAAGAGCGGGGTAAAAATCCTTCAGATAAATAATTTGCTTTTTGAAATCAAAATTTGACTACTTGGAGGTGAGGCAATGAATGTAATAAAAAAATATTATGGATAGCATTCAGCTAAGTTGTTGTGTGTCAGACATTTTCTTTTCTCCTCTCCCCATGCCCCTACAATCTGCTCTGGAAGGGTGGGGAAACAATAATGTGTTTAGGGGGCACAGGGGCACGGAAGAAAACAGAGGCATAATGGCCACCTTAAATGTAACCATGTTGCAAGCTGCTTTACATGATTGGCTTGCCCTATGAAATCACTTTCCACATAGTTACCGTATTTTTTGCTCCATAAGATGCACCTGACCATATGACGCACCTAGTTTTTAGAGGAGGAAAACAAGAAAAAACATATTTTGAATGAAACAGTGGATGTATGATTTTTGTGGTTCATGCTGTGGCCACAGACATGTGATTTGACGGTGAGTTTGGGGTAGCCCAATGCAAAAATCCTGAGAATCCATGTGGATCCGTGCTTTGTAACCAAAGCGGCCCCACGCAATAGTGGGTATGTGATTTTTTTGGTGCAGGCTGGTTAGAATGCGCCTTGTAACATAAAATGTGTTAAACCCAAGACATAACAGAATGAAAACAACTTTTCTGCTTGTGTATGTTGATAATGATGATCTGGCCTGGGCAGGCCGGGTCGTCCTCTTATATACCTGCTGGGATTGACAAGGTATCTGACCCTCACCTGAATCTCATAGTTCTCCTGCAGCTGCCTGTGATTAGTTATCATTAACTCTTTGGGGGGGGGATTACCATCACACATCATGTGCATGGAAGTTGCTGAACCAATTAAACAACTAGAAGGATTACTGTTAATAGCACCAGTTTTCCTATAACTTGATATTGATGGATAGTTTTGATGAACTGCAAAAGCATTTTTAGTCTGCTTTCTGTTGCCACCCTGGAAGTTTTCTTTATTAGTGCCACTTTGTTTTGTACGATTCCTTGCAAATGAAGGTGTTAAATGTTTGGAAAAAGTCAGAAGCCCAAGGCAGTGACTGGACAACACAATAATGAACCAGAGCATGAACTGACTGTTGACAGTTGAAAGTGCATGTGCTTACTTGCCATTAGAATGTTAGTCTACCAACGCTTATACGATTGGTTAGAATGCGCCTTGTAACATAAAATGTGTTAAACCCAATACATAACACTCCCCCCCCCAACTTCCTAAGAAAAGGAACAAACATAGTCATCAAGGTGTGCCGGCCTTTTCCGCTCCCACTGGGACCGTCGTGGTTCCTGTGCCCGAGTGGGTGACCCAGGAGGTTCTTCCGGTACCCGGGGACTGAGTGGGGCGGTCAGCGAGGCCGGCTCTGAAGGGGTCACTGGCGATGGAGCCACTGAAGATTCCAGCCTGAAGTTGCCCTGCTGGGCTAACTCAGTCATCAGCAACCCATCTGGTTCCCACCCTGGCCTGGGCACAGAATCTCCCATTTCTCTGTCCTCTGGTTCTGCTTGACGTTCTGTGTCCTGGCTCTGATTTGGTTGAGATGTCTCTTCCAAACCAGTCCCCCTCCAACCCTACCTCATAGGAAACCGGACCTGTACAGCAGGCAATGATACCAGGGACCCAACCCTGTCCAGGCTCATAGTTTCAGACATAAACAGTGTTCCCCGAGGAGAACCCTCTTGGAGCGCCCCATTACCACAGTGGATGGCTGTTGCTCAAGAGCCCAGTTGGGGTGCATACGATCAAGGAGGGTAGTGAGCCTCCTCCCCATAAGCAACTCTGCCGGGCTCTGGCTGGTCACTGTGCTTGGGGTGATGTGTTGGGCCAATAAGAACTCCGCTAACTGGATAGTCCTGTCTCCATGCACTATAGACCTAAGCACATCTTTGGTAGTATGGACCATGTGTTCAGCTTGGCCATTACTGGCCTGGTGAAAAGGAGCAGAACGAATGTGGTGGATTCCATTCTTGGTTACAAATTCTTTGAATTCCACCAAAGTAAAAGCGGTCCCATTATCACTCACCAGTGTGTCTGGCAAGCCGTGTGTCGCAAATAGCTTCCTGAGCGCGTTTATAGTCACTCTAGCAGACACGGTTAAGGTCAGCACCACCTTGAGCCACTTGGACTCAGAATCGACCACTATAAGGAAGTGTTGGCCCTGAAAAGGCCCCGCAAAATCCACATGCACCCGGGACCATGGGGACTGTGTGGACTCCCAGGACTGTACTGGTGCCTTGGGTGGATCCATCCGGGAAACATGGCAGGGCTCACAACATTTCACCCAGCCCTCTATCTCCGCATCTATGACTGACCACCACACATAGCTACGGGCCAATGCCTTCATCCGGACGATCCCTGGGTGAGACATGTGCAGCCCTTCTAAGACTTTTATCCTTAACGGGGGGTGGGGGTGGGGATTATGACACGGCTACTGCATAACACGCACCCTCGGGGAGCAGACAGCTCGTCTTTGCGGGCTGTGTAGCATGAAAATTTTGGACCTGACTTCCCAGTCCGAGGCATGGGACAACAGCCTATCCTTCGCGGTTGTGGCAGCAATGTCCTTCACATGCAAGGGCTGGTCCGGTAAGTCTTCCAGCCGCAGGATCTGGTGGGAAGGAGCAGGGTCAGGGCCACTCTCCGACAACAGCAAGCGGCTGAGTGCATCTGCGTGACCCATGGCTTTCCCGGGTCAGTGCTGTAGAGCAGTGTTTCCCAACCTTGTGCCTCCAGCTGTTTTTGAACTACAACTCCCATCATCCCTGACTAGCAAGACCAGTGGCAAGGGATGATGGGAATTGTAGTCCAAAAACAGCTGGAGGCACAAGGTTGGGAAACACTGCTGTAGAGAGTATTGGTAACCGGCCAGGAAAATGGACCAGCACAATACTCGTGGCGAAAGCATCTGGGGTGTCTGGCGGTCTGGTGCAAAGAGTCCCAGGAGTGGCTTGTGGTCAGTAACGATAGTGAAAGGCTGACCATAAAGGAAGGCATGAAACTTTTTGACTTCCTTAACTATTGCCAAACCCTCCTTGTCAATCTGGGAGTAGTTGCACTCTGTCGACGTGAGAGTTTGAGAGAAGTAAGCCACTGGGACTTCCCTCCCATCCAGAAGCTGGTGGTCCAGTACTGCGCCCACTCCATAAGGGGAAGTGTCGCAAGCCAGCACCACTGGGAGCTTTTTATCAAAGTGTATCAACACTGAGTTGGACACAAGCAAGTCTTTGACCCCTCGGAACCATAGTAGGCCTAGAAGGCTAGTGAATGGACCTTCAGTTATGATGGGGTTCAGTTATTCTTGGTGTACTTCTTAAACTGGACCTTGAAGGTGCCCATCCCTTTTAGTTGGGTTCTTTTTCTCTGGAAGTCCCGCAGCACTATAGGGGCCCGGTGGAGAGGAGGACCGCCATTAGGGCAAAGCTCTTTCAGAGTCTTAGCAGATATTATGGAGTAGGATGAGCCAGTATCCAACTCCATAGTGCATGGGGTTCCCTCTATCTTGAGTTGTACCCTAAGCTTATTGGACCCCGGGGATGGAAGTTGAAGTACCCTGGCTGGAGAGGTGGACTGTAACTCCTCCTCTATGTAGACCTCGTGGACATGTTGCTTGGGTCGTGCTCCGAAGCTCTTGGAGCAGCAGACTCAACCAGCGTGCCCAGTCTTCCCACAGTGGCAACATGTGGTGTCCCTAAACCTGCATGTTCTGCATGTAGAGCATGAGACTCTTAATCTCAGGTCATGGGTTTGAGCCCTATGCTGGGTAAAGATCGCTGCATTGCAGAGAGTAGACTAGACAACCCCTGCGGCCCCACCCAACTCTACAATTCTTTGATTCTATCTTAAATTTCACATGATAAATTTATTACAATGCACCATATTTATTTTTACAAAGGAAACCACAAAAAGAAATTAGCAGCTTCTTTGGGATGTAAATAAAAACAAATGGTGAAGGCACACAACCTGTAGTTTAATCCCCCCACCCCACCCCAAATAATGGAATGCTTGATTCCCTCAGAGTGATTTCATGCATATAGTGGTACCTCGAGTTACAAACACCTCAGGTTACAAACTCTACTAACCTGGAAGAGTTACCTCGAGGTGAGAACTTTGCCCCAGGATAAAAACAGAAATCGTGTGCCAGCGGCGAGCGGCAACAAGAGGCCCCATTAGTGAAAGCACGCCTCTAGTTAAGAACAGTTTCAGGTTAAGAACAGACCTCCGGAACGAATTAAGTTCCTAACTAGAGGTACCAGTGTATATTGGACTCACTCTAAAAATATAAATGACTAAAATTGGCCAGACAAAACAAACAGCCTGAGGCCCATGCTACAATGTAGTTAAACTGATATACCTGGGTGTGTGTTCGGGCATGTTTACGTGTAGCCACATAAATCCAATTAGCTCTACTGATTTCAACAGAATTAATGCAACTTAAACCTGATAATAGTAAGTGAACTGCTAAATTCTTAAGATATGGATGGGGAAAATACAGCTTTTAAATGCAATAGAAAATATTTTATGAATAAATGTATGAATGCAATTTATAATGTTTTGTGTTTATATATACACACACACACACACACACACAATGTTATGTATATATATAGCATTCTCGTATATTTGTTTTAGGAAATGACATATACAATAAATTAAATTGTGTGTGTGAAATAGAAGAATATGAAGATTTATTCTAACAATAGGCATTATGCAACAGAGGAATAGTGTTCCTAAACAATCCTTCTGATTATTTTTATTCAGGAGATGGCTATATTCATTGTTGGAGTTTTTCTCCGAATACTAGTTACAGTATATTTAAAATTGACACACAAAGTTAAATTCGAAGGAAGCAAAATAGGGTAGCTGTGTACCCAATTTTACAGGGGACACCCCTCTGTCTAAAGCAGGGTGGCAAAACTGTGGCCACCCAGATGTTGTTGGACTCCAGTTCCCATCAACATTAAGGCTGACCAATCCAGGGCCTGCATGGTCCCTGATAATCAAACTACTGCCAGCATATAACACATTGTTTGTGTGATTTGCACTGGCTGCCAGTTTGCTAGCAGGACAAGTTCAGTTAGGCCCTACACATCTCATGATCAGGTTACTTGAGAGACCGCCTTATCTCTTATACAACCAGCAGATCGCTGCAATTCCCAAAGATCTCAGAAGCCCACTCTGCAGTCCCTCAGAACAGAGCTTTTAGTGTGGCTGCCACTATTCTGTGGAATAGCATTCCTGTTGAAATACAACAGGCGCCCACTATCTGCAATTTCCAGAAGCGATAAAAGACATTTTTGTTTCTGCAGACTTTCCCAGCTGGATAAATGTGTCTCTACAATGCGCGTCCACTTATTAGGATTTTAGTCTTGTTTAAAATGTTTTTTTGGTTTTTAACTGTTTTTAACTATCTTATGTGTAAATCATCTAGAGATGGCAGTTTAAAAGGCAATTAATAAATTACTTAGTAATAATAATAAAAAGGGGTGATGCCTCCACCTCATCACCCAGTCAATACCCACCAGCTAACTCTAAGTAACCAAGATGGGCAAGGGCCAAAGAGGCAGGTGGTTAGACACACTTCTCATAGCAGCTTGTCCACAACCTCAGGCTGCAATAATTGAAACCGATCCAGTGATAGAACAGACAGTGCTCTGTCAGACGGCTGTTTGCAGACACAAGAGTGGTAGAAAAGTCATTTTTCTTCACCACCGTCATTGACAAGTTGTAGGCAAAGTAATGCACCCTCACCTGCGTTGGATCATGTTCAGTACCCCGATTTACACTACCTGTGCTCTAGCCATTCACCCCATTTGAAAACATACAGGTCACCAGAGTACCAAGGTGAGCTTTGTCTTCCACAGCAGTGGCGAGGGCACTCAGGAGTGATCATATCAATGACTCTATGCACCTCACAATTCCACAGTGTGATGAAAGCCTTGACAGGAGCTCCAGTCTTATCAGTCAGAAAAGTCCTCAGCATTCAGTTATCCATCAGATTACAAAAGTTGCTGTGGGTGGACCATCTACATGGATCCTCCACCGCTGCAGAGTGGAGTACCATATTCAGCCCAAACCTCACCAGGAAACGATTCACAAACTAAATATAATGAGCACTTGTATTAGAGCGCTCTGTAGAGTGATAGCTATAGTCTTATATATGCTAATCCTTTACGCTTTTTCACTCTTGTCTAATGTTCTTAACCCTTTCTTTTAGACTCTCTTAGCTTCTTTTGGATTCTTATAGACTTTTATATATACTTTTTGTTTTAACTCCTTTTAGTTTTTTAAAAAAGTTTTTCGATTTTAAATTATTGTACCCCTCCCCAGCGGCGGAGCAAGTCGATTGGGCGCCTGGGGCAGGGTGTGTGCCATGTGCCCAGGGGCGGAGCCAGCTGCCCACGGGGGGGGGGTGAGCGAGGGCGGGACGCTCCATGGGACCTCTGAGGAGTCTGCCTGTCTCCTCCCACTCAGCTGTCCTACAGCTGATTGGGAGACAGTGGGCGGACAGTTTGGGGCAGCGCGTAGCCTGCGGGCACTCAAGCCACCACATCATGTCACTCCCAGGAGAGATGTGTGGCTCGGGCGCGCTGCAGGCCCCATGGCGAGTGCCGCCCGGCATTTTGTCACCCCCTCAGTGGTGAGACCCAGGGTGACCCGCCCCCACCGCCCCCTTCCTCTGCCCCTGCACCTCCCTTCTTATGCTGGTCTACAACCGTAATGAATATTTGTTGTTGTTGACCCACTCATGACAACAGACTCACAGTGGAGAGTATTACCAATCCAAACTAAGGCAAAGACCAGATTGAGCTTATTGATCTGTTGGATCGATAAACTAAGACAGAACCATGGGGATCATGAAGTCCCAAGCCAGCCTTTTTGATGTAGTCCCAGAATGAGTACTGAAGTCCACCAACACCACTGTGAAAAGGTTATCTAGCACCACAACCTAGACTACCCTCACCTGCTCATTTAGGAAGACTGTAGTGCAGGCTGGTGGATATGGTATACTAACAACATCCCTATTCTGTCTAAGTGCTGCACCACGCTCTTCCCCCCAAATCCCTTAAAATCAGACATAGTGCTGATTGTGAATGACACATGTTTAATTCTAGGCAGATCTGGCATTTAACAACAGCCTCCAATCTTTTTTGGATTCCAGGGTGGTGTGCAACAAAATTTTGTATCTTAATAGAAACTGACAATAAAAAATCAGGTAAAAAATTTAAATACAGAACTAGCATTTGCAACAACCTAAAATGCTTCTCTGTGGTGGACCTTATATTCTGAACAGGTCACCACCATATTATTTCCAGCTGAATACCACTCTTTTATTTTTACCCCAAAGACATGAGAGTGAGGGCAGAAAGAATCACCCACACTCTGAATTGGCTTCAGACATAATCTCATTGGCTATCTGGTATTACATAGCAAGGGGAGCTTCTGTCCCTTCATGAAAGCTTCAGCTCCCTTTTGAAGCCCATTATGTTCCATTCATAGCATTCAGCTCTGCTTCAAGTTTCACACAATGGCCACTCTATGCTCACCATAAAGAACCTAAATGAATTAAAACTGGAATAAGGTTATACATTTTTTGTAGAACACATCCTGCTATCCAGCTTTACAGGATCCTGATAACATATAAAACTGTACTTGGGAGAGCTAACCACAAGGCACAAGTGATAGTTACCGTATTTTTCGCTCTATAGGACGCACTTTTCCCCCTCCAAAAATGAAGGGGAAATGTGTGTGCGTCCTATGGGGTGAATGCAGGCTTTCGCTGAAGCCTGGAGAGCGAGAGGGGTCGGTGCACACCGACCCCTCTTACTCTCCAGGCTTCAGGAAGCTATCCGCAAGCTGTGGGAGCCCGGCGGGAGTTCCCGTCGGGCTTCCAAGGCTTGCGGATAGCAGCCTTCAAACCCGACCTGGTTTGGAGTCTGGCGGTGGGGGAAAACAGCGCTTCTCCCCACCGCCAGCCCCACAAGCTTGGTGGACAGCGGGGAGGCAGAGCGCCACCTTCCCGCTGTTCCCTGACCTGGTCTTTGGGGCTGGCGGTGGGGGAAAGCAGCGCTTCTCCCCACCGCCAGCCCCAAAGAGCAGGTCGAAAGGAACCCAAAGCCTCCAGAGCCCAGCGCTCCGGAGGCTTCGGGTGAATGCACCTTGAACACACAGAACGCACCTTGACTTAGAGGGGGAGAACAAGAAAAAATTTTTTTTCCTGTTCTCCCCCTCCTATGGTCCGGTGCGTCCTATGGTCCGGTGCGAACAATAGAGCGAAAAATACGGTACATCACACTTGGACTTCTGTAGCACACTCTGTATGAGGCTGCTTTCGAAAAGTGCTTCGAAAGTTTAGCTGCTTCAGGAAACTGCAGCCAGATTAATGACCAGGAATATGTGATTCCTCTCTTACAAGAGCTTCAATGGCTACTAGCCTATTTCTGAGAACAGGTCAAAGTTTTTACTATGACCTGGAACAAAGTATATATACATCCCTTCTGTAAGTTTTCTCAAGTTCAGTTATCTCAGGTTCGAAGCTTACTCTGTAAAACTTTCAAACACTTTTTCTAATGATATTGGCTTCCAAATGCATCACCCTGCCCCCCCCCCCGCCCACCACCAAAAGAAATTTAGCTAAATAATATTTCCCTTCTCCAGGGCCTTAAGATCACCTGTGTTTTTAATGCCAAATCAAATCCCAAGAGTTTTTCTTCAAGAAGGACACATTTATTTATGAATTAGTTGAGAACAGTCTTTCAACATCACTTTTCCAATTCAAGCTTCTAGCTGTATACACTTATATTGGGAGGTTCCTTTGAAATGTCATCATGACTGCCGTTCAGTCCAGCATCACAATATTTTACTATCTATTAGAACCTCTTTCACTTGTAGCTCTACATTTCTTTCACACAGAGATCACAGTGTTTTATCAATGTGTGCTCACTGACAGAACTATATGAAACCTGACAAACTTCTCTGACAATCAAGCTCAAACCACTTAGTCAATATAGTAAAGTTCACAAAGAATATTATGCAAGGAAAAACTTAGTCAGATGGACAGCATATAAAATCATCATCATCATCATCACTGTCAGGGAACTGCCATCGGAGCCAGAGGGAGAGAGGTGGCTCCAGAGGGATTCCGGAGAGCGTCCCAGGATGGGGAGAAGCAGCCCATCTTTTGGGGAAGGAAATCAGTGTAGCACCAGTGGAGAAGGGGGGCAGATGGGGGAATCAGCGCGGCGGTCCCATGACCGGGGAGAGCACGGGTCCTCCGCTGCCCACACCCTCCTTGCGCAGAAGGCTTCCGTGCAGGGAGAGTAGGTGGAGACTATGCGTCAAAGAGCTTCTTTGCTGGAAGAAATTCAAGAAACGCCCACTAACGGATTCTGCCAGCGATTGAGACAGCCACAGGCGAATGGCTGTCCGGACGGAAAAGGTTCACTCAGGCAACCCAGCCAGGTGTGGCGCCAGTTTACGCACGAGCAACCCCTAGAACCATTACAATCACCATCATGGGTTTCCGTATTACAGAATGGACAATTTGAACACTACATCTTTCCCCTCATTTATGTCCAACTGCATAGTATAGTTTCAGATGAACCCTAAATATTTGTATTCTTCCAATCTTTTTTCAAAATGGCAAAATATTATGGGTTGCATAAAAGGAAAGGATTGCCATGCTTTTGGGCCAGTGGGCAGAAAGGCATGGATAAGACAGAAGTTAAGTCTGTGTTTTGATACATAGAACCAAAACAGCTCCTCAAGTGACCTTCCAAGATCCCCAGCAAGCTTTAAGTGGTCCATGAATACAGTGTGGGAACTGCTGCAATAGAGAATTATACAAGAAAGCGAAAGTAAATCTGAAATAATATTGAAGTCATGCAATGGAGAAGCAAGAACTTTCAGAGAGCCCACATGTTACAGCACTGCATGAACACTTCCACAAGATTTAATGGAAGTATCTGTGGGGAATAATGCTACTGGCTGCTTTCCATCCACTCAAAGATATCTGGATCTAATTCGTAGTTTTAGAAGGTTCAGAGGAAATACTAGGACAATTGCAGGAATTAGCAAGCATCACCTTTTATCCTAGTCACCATCGATTTATGGCTGTTCTAAGGTCCAAAAGTGCCACAATGCAAGATTTTTAACTTTAAAGCAATCACTGGGGGCTTTTCCTTGCAGCAGCAGTATCGGGGGTGGGGGCATGTTGGCCTTTTTGGCCTGAACCAAACACTTCTATATGTTTCTTTAGGCCCCCTGCCATTTTAAGCTAATAGCAGCTCTGAGTGGTGGATTAAATCAGGGACACATGTATTGAGCCCAAACATACAGCTTTTATCTACCAGCTAGGTAAAGGTAAAGGGACCCCTGACCATTAGGTCCAGTCGTGACCGACTCTGGGGTTGCGGCACTCATCTCGCTTTATTGGCCGAGGGAGCTGGCGTACAGCTTCCGGGTCATGTGGCCAGCATGACTAAGCCGCTTCTGGTGGAGACCCACTAGAAATCACAGGCGGGTGAAGCCTGTGAACGTGGGATTCGGCTGGCACCTTTTGCGCCTCCCCTACTTGCAGGGAGACCCGGCTTCAGGGATCCGGAGCGACGTGGGGTGAGCGGTGCAGTGCTTCGAATTGACTGCTTCTTCCACGGAGCGAAGCCGCATAGCTGTTGCCGGAGAGCGCTGACTTTTTCCTGTGGACAATTTGATCTTAAAGCAACTACCCGTGAGTAGAGCGGAGAATTGGATTTTTAAACGTCCACCTTCCCCTTTTGTAAATAGATTGAAGCAACGAGGATGCAAGCTGAAGTCTCGGAAAGCCTATTGTAAAGGACTAAATTTCCATCAGTAAAAAATACTAAACCCCCCTTGGTGGCAGGAGAAGAGGGGGTAAAGTTTTGGACTGAGTATACCTGCAGGAGAGAGCGAACAGAGCTAATATACCACTGCTCCGATCCTGGAAACGGGCTGCCAACAGGACTGATGTATTCTGGAAGGCTCATTGACTGTGATTAGAACGTTCATTGACAGTTAGTTAAATAAGAGGAATACATTGTTTCCACTGTCTCTGTCTGCGTTTAAAAAGGAGTAAAAGTAACAGAAAATTGAAACTAACTTTGAATTGAGTTTAAATTGCTTTGAATTGAGTTTAAAAGGACTTTGAATTTGAGTTTAAAAGGACTAATACAAATAGAAACTGTTTCCCTCTAGAGGAACTGTTTCCCTCTAGAGGAAGTCTTTGAAACTGTCACAAGAGTTGAGCTGGGGGAATTTCCAGCTGCAAGATAAAAACCTGTGAGATTCTGGGGACCTTGAATCGGTTAAGAATGTTGACAGAAGAGGCCTTAGTGAATGTATTATGCAAGATAAGTGACTCATTGGAACAGCTTCACAAAAAGGTGGATGTGGTAATTACCAAAATTGACAATTTGGGACAAAAAGTGAACACCAATACAGAAACTATTCAGAAACTGACACAGGAATCTACTTTGACATGGCAAACTGTGGAGAAGGCTAGGGAGAAAGTTATTGCCGTTGAACCTAAAGTAACACAATTGGAGAGAGAGAGAGTCCCAGCCTTACAGATGCAATTTGATGAACATAAGTTGATGCCTGCTATGATTGAATTTAAAGAAAATCAGATTTCGAGGATCAGAGCCCTACCTGAACTGGAGAAGGAAAGTTTGATAGATTTCCTCACACAGGAATTTGATGATTTTTGGGACCGGGATTTGGGTCAAGAAGAGATTAAAACTGTGAGGGCCTTCAGACTTGGAAGAGGAGGGAAAAAAGAGAAGAAC
Organism: Podarcis erhardii; assembly: GCF_964252035.2. Classification (NCBI taxonomy): domain Eukaryota; kingdom Metazoa; phylum Chordata; class Lepidosauria; order Squamata; family Lacertidae; genus Podarcis; species Podarcis erhardii. The sequence goes on along the minus strand of NC_138508.1, from coordinate 49,079,441 downwards.
AAAATAAGAGACTGTTGGAACTACCAGAAGAACTTAGAAGAACAACAGTCAAGAGTGGAAATTTTGAAAGATGTCCTGAGATACCTTTTGTATCTTAGATTTAACTACGGAGATTTGGTTGCCCTGTCGAGAAGGAATAAAATCATCTTTAGGTGGGAGTTTCCCCGAGATCTACTCTTTAGCCTCAAAGGAAGGAAAATGAAAATAAGATCAGTGGAAGACAAAGTAAAGCTCATGTATAAATATGAAGAAGACTCGCAGAAGGGACTTGGAAAAGAGTTAAGAGCATCGGACAGAAGATCACCAGGTTGATGGACTATAGGGAATTGGCGGATATGACTGGCAGAATCCGGGACCAGGGAGAAGAGTCGGTGGAAGAAGAAAAAGTTGGAAAAAGTTTAAAGACTATTTATAAAAATATTGTAAAATTAATGAGTGTTAGAAAAATGTTGGAAAGGAGTTATATGGCTTTAGTAGAAATGTTACAAGGAATCAAGTACAAATAGATTATTAGAGTATTAAAGGGAAAATAAGGTTAGAATATGTTAAGATAAATTACAGGACAGAAAACAGAGGAAGATGGAAAGGAATTGCTGAAACAGGTAATTAAAGTGGAACACAAAAAGGGAGGTGTGAGGAGGTCGCTGAAACAATTAAATGAAAGTTAAGATACTGAACTTATTAGATGTGTTTTAAATTGTGTTTGTTTGGTTTTGTTAATTTAATGTTTTGGGGTTGGGGTTGTGTGGTGTTTTTGTTTTTGTTTTGTATTGTTTTGTTTAATTCTTTTTCTTTCTTTTGTAGTCTTTAAAATGTTAATAAATATTATTTAAATTAAAATATTACAAACACCTTTCTTCATTGTATTCCTTACAATGGTTCTCTGAGGCATTCCACTTCAAACTCTTTGTTTTGAAACTTCTTCACATCTCTGCTCAATCTGTACCACATCTCCTCTTTCAGCCTTTCATACTTTCCCTATTCTACTCCAAAACTATTGCGTTTGGCCGGCTTTTTTGTGAACAGTTCCAGCCCCACCATATACGATTCTCTACTGCTGTCAAAAAGAGAACAGTGCAACTACAGGCTTTAAATAGTAGCAGCAACAACAAAACAACATGTATATTTCGATCACTCTTTGGTGATCCTTTGGATGGCTGCCACGTCGTCTTGTAATTGGCACACAAGCCAAAGACAATCAAAAAGCTGACTGCAGTCAAATATGGCACTTAACCAAATTACTTTCTTGTATAATCAAAGGCAACTGCAAATTGATAATTTTGACCACCCAGGTTGAGCAGAACATAGGCTTTTCTATACTTTAGTTTATAAGAAGGGCTACAGTCATATTCCCCCCACCAGGCATTCTTTATTTTCTATATTATTCTATAAAATATTTGTTTCTTTTAAAAAAATTGTTGCCTCATTTTCTTCAGAAACCTAATTTGTAATTTAGTTGTAGCTATGGTAACAGAAACAGTAGAAAATATAATTAAAAAAAAATATGCTTCCTCATAAATGAAAATTAAATAATTTGTTATAATATGTAGCTGAAATACAAAGCCGCCCACTACTATAAAACTCCCTGCTAAAAGGAGACTTCTTGGATATAAATATTAAGGAAAGACAGGACTTAATTAAGTTAATTGTATGGGGAAATATAGTATATAATCATTATATTTTTAGAAAGTGCAACACCCCCCAAAAAACCCCATAAATTTATAAATCATACTCTCTAACCAAAGGCACCTCAGGCAATACAGTGGTACCTCGGGTTACATACGCTTCAGGTTACATATGCTTCAGGTTACAGACTCTGCTAACCCAGAAATAGTACCTCTGGTTAAGAACTTTGCTTCAGGATGAGAACAGAAATCGTGCTTCGGCGGCGCAGTGGCAGCAGGAGGCCCCATTAGCTAAAGTGGTGCTTCAGGTTAAGAACAGTTTCAGGTTAAGAACGGACCTCTAGAATGAATTAAGTTCTTAACCTGAGGTACCACTGTATAAAGGTTTTGGCAACACTGTACAGTATTATCAATAGAGGGTGGATGGGGGAAAAACCCTCTCAAATTTTTCTCTGACACGATGAATGGCTCAAATTTGACAATAAGATGACCACTATCTTACATTGATGGCCTGTTTCATCAATGCTGTGGTCCAAGTCCCAATAAGCTTTATAGGTGTGGGGACAGTGCCTGTGCCTGAGTAATTCTCATTGGTTCAACAGAGTCTCTATGCCCCCAGGTGCACATGCGGGCAATATAACAGGCCATGATGGATAATGGAAGGTTTGTGTGGCCCTCCCAAATCCCAACCCAGACCTTCTCTGTTTGGGGCAAACATGAGTAGCTTGCATTGCACAGAAAGGGAGAGTGGCCTGGACAGACATATGGGAAGCATACACAACCCCCCCACTCCCATCATTGCCTATCATTCCTAGCGCTGGGTAAGGAAGGAGAAACTGTGCTCTGTTGAGTGGGGATGCTTGAGGAATTTGATTTATGTGAACTCCAGTGGGAACTGACTTCAACTGCATCTCTTGGACTAATGTTTGGATCCGAACATAATTATCCATCAGATTTCACACTATTTTACAATACAGTTTTCAGGTCAACATTTAAGAATGAATATTTTAGGATAAATTACGTTTAGAAATACAGTGGTACCTCTGGTTATGTATTTAATTCGTTCCAGAGGTCCGTTCTTAACCTGAAACCGTTAACCTGAAGCACCACTTTAGCTAATGGGGCCTCCCACTGCTGCTGTGTTGCCGCCGCGCTGCCGCCGCACAATTTCTGTTCTCATCCTGAAGCAAAGTTCTTAACCCAAGGTACTATTTCTGGGTTAATGGAGTCAGTAACCTGAAGCGTATGTAACCTGAAGCATATGTAACCCGACGTACCACTGTATGTACATTGAGATAAAATGTCATATTGTGATAAAATATGCATGTTTTCAAAATATAGTGAACTATGTGGAACTTACTACAGTTGTCACTCAGCCATAACATGACACCTGTTGACTGAACTTTATTTTTACATGAAGTTTTGTGCTCTTAAAAAAAAAGAAAAGCCAAAGCAGCTTATGATTGAACACATTCACTGTTCAGATATATTTCCTGTCAAACTATATAAAATAAATACTGGCATCCAAAACATCTTAAAATAATCCACTTGGCATTATAATTCTGAGGCAGAATGAGGTGACAAAATATGGATACCACTTTGAATATTCCCAGACATCCAAAACTCCCTGAAAACAGAAGAGTGGAGATAATGCGAGTAAGTTAGAGAGAAAGACTGAAGTTTGGCCCTTAGCCTATTCTGCTTGTTTTCTACTGCAGGGGCTTTATCACATAAGGGGAAATTGAAAAATGGCATCCCATCGCTGGTGGTTAATACTGGTACAGCCCACTCTACTGTTTCAGCATTCTAACACCCTGATACCTCTATGCCACTTACCTTTCCTTTTGCAGAATGTTCTTTGGTGTCATAAAACAAGTCTTGCCTTGCCTTATACTGCAGCAGTTAGAGCCGTTCTATAGATTCAGGCAGTCCTGGGACTGTTTGGCCACAGATAAAAGTATCATCAGATAATAACCTGCCCTTGAAAATACCTTAAACCAGAGATGGGGAATCATTGACCCCCTGGGTATTATTGGATTTCAACTCTCATCAGCCCCAACCTGCATGATCAAGAGTAATGGATGATGGGAGTTGTAGTCCAGCAACATCTGGGGGACCACATATTCCTTATGCCTGCCCTGCCTTAAACATAAAACTGAAACAGACAATATATCCCCTCATAGGCGCCGACTCCATGGGGCCTGAGGGGGCCCGAGCCCCCTCAAAAATTCGTTTGGGGGGGCTCAGCCCCCCCAATAATTTAATAAAATTATTACCTTAGATTTCGCTCTCTAACACGCAGATTTTTTCTCCTAAAAAGTAAGGGGAAATGTCTGTGCGTGTTATTGAGCGAATGTGTGGTCCCTGGAGCTGACTCCGGAGCGCAGGGGCAAAAATAGGCAAAAATCAGGCAAAAATAAGATCGGGCGGTCGGACGGAGGGAAGGCAGAAGCTGCTGCTTTCCTGCATTCTGCCTCAGGGTCTTACTGCCCACCCGCTTCTGTTGCTGCGTTTGCTCAAACTCAACAAAGAGCAGGGAATCCCCTGCCCTCCTGGCAAGCAGAGGGTTAAGGAAAGGATCGAGTCCTTCCTTCTAATTCTTTCCTAGTCACACTGCGTGCAGGCTCCAGCCCACCTCCTCCTCCTCCTCTCTGTGCTCTAGGGACTCGCAGGTGGGAGAGAGAGAGAGAGGGCTGGCTTGGGGGGGGGACTTTTGCCTTCCTTTCCTCCCCCCCACCCCGTTAAACTCCTTCCCTGCATTCTTAGCCAGCTGCTTCTCCGCACACCCCTCTTGTGCTTCTTGTCCCTTCTGTGTTTTTCCTTCCCTCCCCATTTAAAACGTGGTGACAAAGCACGGATCCACATGGATCCTCAGGATTTTTGCATTGGGTCACCCCAAATTCACCATCAGATCACATTACATGTCCATGGCTACAGTCTGTACCCAAAAAATCACGCACCCACTGTTGCCTGGAGCTGCAATGGTGCAAAAACATGGTTACAAAGCATGGATCCACAGGATCTTTGCACTGGGTCACCCCAAATTCACCATCAGATAACATAGCATGTCCATGGCTACAGCCTGCACCAAAAAAATCACGCACCCACTGTGGCCTGGGGCCACAATGGTGCAAAAACATGGTTACAAAGCACGGATCCACATGGATCCTCAGGATTTTTGCATTGGGTCACCCCAAATTCACCATCAGATCACATAGCATGTTCATGGCTACATCTTGCACCAAAAAAATCACGCACCCACTGTTGCCTAGGGTCACAGTGGTGCAAAAACGTGGTTAGAAAGCACGGATCCACATGGATCCTCAGGATTTTTGCATTGGGTCACCCCAAATTCACCATCAGATCACATAGCATGTCCATGGCTACATCTTGCACCAAAAAAATCACGCACCCACTGTTGCCTAGGGTCACAGTGGTGCAAAAACGTGGTTACAAAGCATGGATCCACATGGATCCTCAGGATTTTTGCATTGGGCTACTCCAAACTCACTGTCAGATATTAAAAATCTTTATAAAATAGAGAATTAAATACATACAGAATGTTAAATTTTCAGTTTCAAAATATTAGTACTAGTTTAGTACTGTATTTCTATATTACTATAGTACTGTAATTGCTATTTTCAAATACTTAAATATTTTTAGGGTGTAAGACCCAATTAAAGCCCGTTATTTACATACAGTATTACAGTATTTACATACAGTATTAGGCATACTGTATTAACTTTATTAACTGTATTAAAGCATTAACTTTGAGATATTATTTTTATTTAATGAACCCTCAGCCTTATTCAAAGTAAGCTTAAATTAGCTATTTCACTTATTAATCAAAGTGCTATTACTGTGCGACAGCAATATTTTATGTTTTATTCTTTTAATGATAGTTTAGGATTTATTTAAATATCATTTCAATCTTTTCAGAGCTATATATTCACTGCTCTGTAATAGTCTATAAGCATAATTGTTACTGTAAATTAAATTAGCTTTTTACGAAAATCCCGTGCGTGTTTATGTTTTGTTTCTTTTTTCAAAGCCAAAAAGTGTTTCAGGCTTGTCGAGTTTCCCGGAGTGTGGAGTTATAGAGAGTCGAGTTTTCGGGGTTCTAATGTTGATCATATGACTCTAAAATACTTTTAAAAAACTTTAAAACTCACTAATTTTCATCTAAAATTTAGAAAACTTCCCGGGGCAGGACCCCGGTATGGGCCCCCCCAATATTTTTTATAAGTCGGCGCCCCTGTATCCCCTAGCTTTTAAAGAGGGTGAATTGTGGATATGTGCTAGACTGGACTGCACTCCTTTAAAGATGATACATCATTCTATTGATATAACAAAAGGGGCTGTAAACACACTTACACTGAAACAAGAGAACCATGCTCAATAGTTGCTTTGCCCCAGCTGCTTTGCACCGTTCCAGTGATTCTATAAAAACGTTTTATGTAGCTATTCTAAAAGTGTTTATGACTAATCTGTGTCACTAGAGCAAGCAGCAAATGGTAACTAAGCCACACTAGCAAAATTGACCCAAGACTTTTAACCAAATAGCAGCATTTATGAATGCAAGGAAAGAGGGACATTCAAATCAACCTGCATAGACTTGAATTTTAATGGGAACTAACTCTTGATCAAATAACTCAGTTCACAAGACTGCAGCTATATTGAAAGAAGTGAAGTTTGAACTGGTGAACTAGATGGATCACTTCATTCTATGCTCCTGAATACTTTTAGAAATGCATTTTGGGTTTCTTATTCAAATGCATTTGTAAGTGAGCTTCCAACATAAGATTAGAATATCAGAACTGGGAGATACCTGAAATGTCATCTACTTCAATCTCTTCCTAATGCCAAAACACACTACTATAGCAACCCTGATATGTGACCATCCAAGCACTTATCTAATGAATGAGAATCCCACACCTTCTGGGTAGTCTGTTCCACAGCTGAGCAGCTTATACCATCAGGAAATTCTTTCTAATGTTAGAACAACAGATTTCTTCAAACTTCTAAAATATCTAAATACCATATTGCCGTGTAATCAACATTTTTCCAGGCTAAACATATCCCAACTTCTTCCATTTCCCCTCAATGGCCTTTGTTTCCCAGCTGCTCACGATATTTGTTGCCCTCTTCTGGAGACATTTCAATTTATCAGTATCCTTCTTAAACTGCATCGCCCAGAACATGGTACTTAATTCTTCTATGGTATTAGCTAGCCCATGCTATTTGCTATTATCTTTGAATTTTAGGAACACCCACTCTACCCTTTCATCTAACTCCTTTGTACAGATGTTGAACAATCCTAAGCCGAGGGCAGAACCTCGCAGCACTCCACTTGTCACTTTTCTCCAGGCTATCAATGAGCATGCTGTGTACCGTCTATCAGGCAGCTATAACCCTACCTAACAGTAGCATTGTCTAGCCTACATTTTGCAGCTTGGCAAGAAGAATATCATAGGGGCATGTAAACAGCTTTGCTGAAGTCTTCTTCAAATGAGAACCTTGGTCCATGGATTCTAGATTAGCCTATGGGTAAGTGAACGCTGATTTGTATAAATTCACATTGCTTAGTGCTATCACTGTTCACTAGCAAACATGTTTGAGCATGTACAATACAGACAATATTGAGAATATCAAGTTTACAGCAATCCAGGCAGCATCAAAGAGCAAACTTTCAAGAAAACACAACAGAGCAGGCTTCCTCAACCTCGGCCCTCCAGATGTTTTGAGACTACAATTCCCATCATCCCTGACCTGCTAGCTAGAAATCATGGGAGTTGTAGGCCAAAACACCTGGAGGGGCGAGGCTGAGGAAGCCTGCAATAGAGTCTTCCTAGGAATGTATGATTTGGGGATGCAGGCAGGGGATCTCATGTCTAATAATTTTTTCTGACCATTCAGCTTACCTTCCATGGTAGCAAGGCATGGTGGCCCCCTGCTTCCCCAGCTGTTGCTACAGCTGGGTTTGGCAGCAGCAGCCTTTCCTGGTCGCTGGAAATTTTTGAATTTAAATTAAAAAAAAAATTGTCATGAGTGGTTGTTGATTCACATGGCAGGCTCATGGAGCTTGGGCACGCAATACATATATTAAAAATAATCTCACACCTGCTTATAGACTTATGTGGCATGTGTCATTGTTGCTAATGTGGAAGAGAATGCACATTCTAGGGACTCATACATATTATAGGGCAATTTAGAAGAAGCCACAGTTAGGTGCTTCCAGACTTGAGTGGTTCATTGCTTTTCTGCTTCAAGCTGCTTCCACACCTATAGCTGAATTGTCAGACCTTCTTTCCCAGCCATGAAAGTGGGATGATTTTTAATCAGGACAATCCTGTAGATCAAATCCTGACCACCCCTCCCCCATGACTGTCTTAAAAAGATGTAAAGAAAGACAATCATACTCAAATGGGAACAGTTTAAGAAAAGGAATCAATTCCTAGAAGAGAAGCAGTACAATAGTGTCTGGAAATGGCTAGAACATCATCTATAAGCCATACAGCTATTGCTATTCAGCACAACCTCCACACAAAAAGCTATGGGGCAGCTAAGCTGTAGTATACTGTAAGTAGTATCTTCATCTGTGTAGTTGTTCCATGCTTTGTTTTTGTTTTAAGTTGGCTCTTTAAACTCTAAAAAAGAAAGGAAAGGGGAGGGAAAAGATATGGGGAAAAGATCTTTTGCTAATGATGTAATGTAGATGTGAGCAAATGAAAAGTGGCAATTTCACAATAAATTCCATTGTGGAAGCACACTCCTCAGTTGTGAAAAGAACTCAAAACCCATGCATGTGAAAAGCAGGCATGTCAGGAACGAAAATCACTGGCCACTTTTCTCCCTCATGTGCTAGTTTTCCATATGTAGGGAAGTTTTGAGGCACAGAAGCATTCAAGCATCCACACCCCCCCACACCGCCCCCCACACCCCCCCACACCTACATTCATGGGAAAACTCTCACCATATAATTCTCTAAATATTTGAAATGGATCTTAGGAAGCATGTGGGAAAAAATGAGAAGAGAATGAGAACGTATTGGGTTGGTGGTTAAATTATGGTTACCAGACGTCCCTATTTCCCGGGGACAGTCCCCAGATTTACAAATCTGTCCCCGGACAAAATCTGTCCCCGGATTTCATTTAATGTCCCTGGATTTATATTTTAAGTGTTGTAGATTTGTTAGTAGGGAATGAATGTTGCATGATTGGTTCAACGGCACAAGACACATCATACGGGAACTTCCAGCGAGGCAAAATGGTGGGCCCCACAGCAGCAAGCAGCTCCTGAAGCCAGCAAGAGTCAACTGCACTACTAGGCTGGCTTCGGGCTGCTGTGACTGCCACTGCCATTGTCGCGGGGGAACTGGGGGTGCCCGATGCGTCAGCTGGGGGAACTGCTCTCTCTCTCTCACACACACACACCCCGCAACCCAAATCAAGCCAGGAGTGAATGCACCCGGCCACCCACCCAGCAGTGCTCTGGGGCCAGAAAAAGCCCCGGAGCTGACGCAGGGAGAAGGAGAAGTGGAGAAGGAACAGGAAGAGAGAGAAAGAGGAAGGAGAAAAAAGAGGGGAGCCCTGACCTTGCTGCACCGCTGTGGAGAGGTAGGAGAGCACCAGGAGGACAAGGACAAGTGCCTGAGCCCAGGCCCGACCCAAGCCTACTGCATGGCAGCTAGCTCTCCAAGAGAGCAGGCCGGGGCCCAGAGGAAGACCAGAGAAGGGAAGATATTACTTCTTAATTTTTAAAAAATATATATATAACTTTTTTCTCTTTTCAAAAAAAAAGTGTCCCCAGATTCTTTGGGGAAAAAATCTGGTAACCTTAGGTTAAATTGAACACAGATTCCACATCCTCTCAGCTGTATGCCAGGCAGGGGAAACGATTAGCAAAGTCTTGAGTCTCTGAAAAAGAAGAGCTTCCCCTACTCTTTAAATGACAGCCAAGTAATCGACAAGGGAACTTTAGTTTAGAAGACACCAGAGCACTGTGCAGACATTCTAGGTGTGTAGGTAGGTCAGGATTGTGCCCAATGGTCCTGATCCCATGCCATGCCCTACATCCATGCTGATACCCTGCCTGACATATGTGTGTACACTCAAACATGTGGTCCATGCCCAGCGTGTAGATCATGCATTTGGAGCTCATGTATGTACATGCTTAGGCCCCTTTGCAGACAGGTCCTTAAGCATATGATGGTTTGGTGCAGGAAAGAAGTATGGCCAGTGAGCATGATCACACCCACCACCATTTATGCAGCCTGCACATTTAGAACATCTGCACAGGGACCACATTGTGAAGTGAAGGAACTCAGGAGTATAGACTATTCTTAGCTGATACAATGGGAATGTTGACATTTGTTATCGCATTAGTTGAAGAGACTAGAAAAGACAAAACAGAAAAGCAATATATTATAGCTTGGATTGGTGAGCCATCTTCTGTTTAATTTTGCCAAAATTCAGCAAGAACAGAGGTCAAATAGACAAGATGTCACCTTTTCTATTTTTATATCTTTTATATTTGTGCAATATTTGTGCAATATCTTTTTATATTTAGCCCAAACAGGGACTAGCATGAAAAAGCAGCAATGTGAAAATATTTTTGAAAATCAGGTAATACATGCTCACTTAAACCAGTGAGGACAAAGGATTACAACATTCAGTATTCAGATCCCCATTCACTCAGTTATTCTGTTCTCCAAGTCCCCAGCAGCTACTTCCACGAAAAGAAGAAGTCTCATATGATGTCATCCATAGCTGGGCTCTGCCAGCTGAGACTCCAGGTGAGGGATTGAATACTTCAGGTTCCCTCAAGAAAACCTGCAATGTCTTGCAAATTCTAAACATTTTAGCCATGCCCCCCTACAGAAGTAGAAAGGATTTAAACTGCAGTTGGAAGTGGTACAATCTAACAACAGATACATCATGTGGGTGATCTTAGCTTGGCTCCAAGACTGTTGACTAGCTAAAGAATAATTTGCAGTGTTCAGATGTTCTTCCAGCCATGTGGGATCCCCTTGAGCAATACCCAAGTGGTTCAGAGACAATTTAAATTATGCAACTATGTGGGCTGAGGTGCTGAGATCACATGGCTTCCTCAATGCCATTTTTGTAGGAAAGACAAAGAATAATCACTCCGGCCCATATGCCATAGAACTGGCATTGGGGAACCCATATGACTGTTACTATAGATCACATAGTTGAGTCATTTAAATAATCTCCCAGCTAGGGGTGGGGGGAAAATTCATTCGGTCCACATTTTTCAGGAACTGACCTAGTTTGCAATTTCAGGGTGAATACATGGATTGGAACTTAATTATCCGTTAGATTTCACGCTTCTCAGAATTTTCTGCCACAGTTCTTGACTTTTAAAATTGTATCAATATGTATAAGAAGATGTGTTTGGAAATGCATACACGGAGATAAACTGCACACCCACACCCAGACACACATACACCTATAGATAAAATACACATTTAATTAATTTCTTGCACTGTTGCTTTTTTTAACACACACACCCAGATTAATATAAATAAACATATACAAAATAAATGCAGACCAGCAATGGCTGATCTGTCCATTCCTACTCCCATCCATGTGGAAAAAAGGTTATGACACATCTGTGAGAATATCTAAAGGGCACCTGTCACACTAATTCATCAGAGAAGCTGTAACTTGTATAAGCAGACATACACATGATCTAGTCTCATATTAAATCATTATTTTTTGTTAAGTAAGTTACATCAAATTTAGTTACATCAAATTTAAACTATTTCAGATAAGTCTTAAGAGTTAGTTTAAATTTAGTTACATCAAATTTAAACTATTTCGGATAAGTCTTAAGAGGAAAAACGGCAAAGATAAATATTTGTCAGTTTCTGTATGTAGCGATTAAGTCAGCTTTTCCAGCTTTGCTGCTGATATAATTAAAGTAGCCATCATTCTTTCTCAAATATCTGTGATGTGCAGTCACAGTCCATTAGGAGAACATGTTAGCATAGTTCCTAATACGCTGTAAATGAAATAACCATGTAATAAGGAGTATGTGAGCATCAATAAAGCTTCAGAGTGATTACTCCATATACATTTACTACACAGAGTTCTCTTTATTAGATTAAAAAGATGATGAATTCCTCGATGGTTCAAGTGTGCTCCAAGGAAAGCTAGAAGGTTGTACAGTTAACTCCCAGGGTGTAACTCTAAACCATACAACCTACTACCTCAACCCGGATGCACACAGCTTCCAATGTCTTCTTCTGATCTTCTGCATCTCTTTCAAATATGGCAGACACTTACCATTAATCAGTTTCCATCATGTTTAATATGAACATGGAAGGATCACTGAGGAGTTTGCTTCTGTCCTGTTGATATTGTGTGTGCTTCCACAGAATAAGCAACCCTCTTTCAAATCATGAGATCATACTGAACATCCATGTGAGTTTCCCCTAGTACACACATATCAAGCAAATGCATTTAAACTGTTTCACCCTGTAAGTAATGTTTTTGAGGCCATTCACGTTACAGAGAAAAGTGGTGCTTGCCACAAGTATCCCATGGTGAACACCATTATAGTGAGGGTACATAATAGCTAAACCATACCACACCGTTGGAGCATGTTTGGCATGCAGAAGATTCCAGATGCTATTCCTGGTATTTCCTTGTGCTTTTTTTTAAAGGAATAAGTAGCAAGTCTATTAGCCAATTACTTCCATCAGTATTTGTTTACGTGTGAGCAAACAATTCAAACTTTGTGGTTCTCACACTTTACTGAGAACACACACAGAGATATGCTGTGAACATCTCTTTACTATATTGTGCAAAACGACCATTATTTTCTGAGTTTATAAATCCTACTGGGATTTAAGCACTTGGAAATATTTGCAGGATTGAGGCCAACTGCCACAACCTGGAGCCCTGTACACACATGGTTTCTTGTTACCAGCTATGACAGGAGGGCCCAAAATTTTTTCAAAGAGGGCCAGATTTGATGAAATGAACATGCGTGAGGGCCGACCAAAGTTGTTGAGCTTTTATGCAATTTTACCCCAAAGTTGCTGAGCTGTTTTTAGGATTTTATCCCAGGACATATACCGCCATGGGGGCCGGATTAAATGGACTTTGGACACGCCTGAGCTATGGAATAGTCAATCCAATATTCCTGGGCAACTTCAACTTCCATAGGTGACAATCAGAAAGCCAAATGGTCTTTTGAGTTCTCCCTTGGCAGATCACAGCCACTGCTTTTAATCATTGCCCATTTTCCATACTCTTTTCTGGAAATGTATTGTGAATTTAAATGTATTCTGCTTTGAAGAGATAAAAACACAAAACAGAAAAATAGTAAGATAGAACATTTCTCCCTCATATGTTCAATGATGACAATGCTAAAACCAAAATATAAATTTGAAAAAAGGAACATCCATTCTCTTTGACAACAGTTGCTCAAAAATCAGTCTTTTTTTACCCAAGTTGTGACTTGCTATATATATATATTTGGGTCAGATCACCAGACTGACACAGACCCATAGAAGCGAGCTTGTGCAGTACACTTCACCACAAGATCGGATCTACGGGTTTATGCCAACTGGCATCATCTTTCAGATTAAGCAGTGTGGGAGCAAGTTAGAACAAATCATTGCTAAGCATTTATGTTGACAAACAACAACTTCCAAATGCACATTAACGGAAAGATAAGAAACAGTTTGAATGTTCAAAAACTACGCAAAACAGATACAAAGTTATATGGTAGCAAATTCAAGTGGGTTTTGAGCTATCAAAATAACAGCATCTCAAATTTTGTAAACCAAATAGGGGGAGGGAAACTATGCAGATTTAATATGATTCCTGATGAACGAACGATATGTTACAAACAATGAAAATCCAGCTACTGAATCTGAAAGGACATCATGTCCAAGAATCAAAACATATCTGCTCCAAGTGAAAGTACCAGCATACTGCAAACTTTGTATTATTTGTGTTACGGTAGAGTATATTTACTCAAAATTTCATAAATGTTTACCCAAACAACAATGACAAATGTAAAAAATTCTCCTCTTGTGGCTATTAATAAATTATCCTAGTTTTTATTGAATCAAGTTATGAGGCCTTCTGCCGCATCTGGAAGCAGCCTTTCTGAAGTATCAACAGGTTCTCTGACAATCGAATCCTATCCATGTCTACTTTGAAGTAAGTTCCACTGAATTAATGGGGTTCAATCCTTGGTAAATAGATTACATCCTGAAGGAATTATCCTCCAAGTGTCTTTCATAAACATACACACCATTATTGTAACTAAAAAAAAACCTACGTAGCATAGATATATTTTACGACAGAGGTGCTATATCATTTAAAAAAAAAACAAAAAAACACCATCTACACTAACCACATAGCTTTAAGTCAATGTCTTTCATTGATTAATCCAAATACTAGCTGTATGGGTATTAATCAATCAAAATGTTGTTCTCTTTAGCATTAATGCTTACGAATCAGGTTCAAAATGTTTTTATTCATTGGTAATTTAATAAGAAAAGTGTTCTAGCACTAAATGTTTAGAATGACCCAAATGTCAGTGGTTGGATATATTGTCATTTGGGGGCAAGTAACTTGCATCTAAGTTTCGGACATTGCAGGCCAGTAACTGAAGTTATTTGGCATTTTAGTCATTATTCAACAGAAATTCTATTTATATTTCCCACTTCAGAAATGAGCATCTAGCAACAATGCTGCTTTTAAAATATTTGTAACTTAATCCAAATAATTAATTCATCTTCCCAGAAATGTTTATCCTTAAATTCTTAAAATCATATTTTAAACAGCATAATTATGAATATGGAGATCAGCTTTGCAGTTATACATTTATTTTAGGGGAGTGCCATGGAAAAGTTTGACCAGACATTTACCATAGCATACAGATGAGTGTGGAATATATGCTGGATCCCCCAGTGTCCATTCTACATCACACCTGTTGTTAGTTTAGTTACATTAATTCTGCAATTCTAACTTGTTTCCCTTCACTGATAATACTCTCTCTGTGGTAAATGAAACCAAGATATTTGAAAGGAAAACAACAAGGAACAGAAAGGCCAGTTGAACTGCACTTTTTTCAGTAATCATATCAATATTCAAGAGGCATTATTCAATTAAAATGAAATGCTAATTGTTAAAAATGCTTTAAGAACATGATTCAAATATGAAAATAGTCACATATGTGTTTAACATTGTATTACCTTCATTCAGTTCTTACATGATCCAGTTCTTCGGTTTTCTTTTCCATTTTAATTTTTCACAGCACTATAACAAAATGAAGAAACACAACATTAAAATGTTCTACAATATGATCCATTTTAGAAGGTCTCTTGATCATGATACTATGCACAAAGAAATGTGTGCTCCTGCTGAGACCATATAAAGTTATTTATTAGACAAAAGTAAGAAAAAAAAACACTTATTTAAAATATGTAAATATATAGAAGCTTGTCTGATGCAAACAAGCAAAGAGGGACAAAATAGATTTGCATGTTTAATAAAATGAAAAAGTACGACTTGAGTAGGAAGATAAAAGTGCAATCCTAAGCATGTTTACTCTTACTTTCATGAAAGTTGCATAGGATTGCAGCCTAAAACTATAAAACTTTTAAATACAGTGATTTATCTGTTCACATAAGCAATAACTTCTTAGTCTACACAATAATTACTTTTCCATTACAGCACGGAGATCTATTGGCATATTTATTTTAATTCCAATATGCAATTCTTTTACTATGACGGCTAGGGGGGGAAATATATACTCAAGCTAATTAATGCTTCAGTGTAAATCCTAGTTAAGGACTTATATTTGTCAAATGTGAATTATCCTCCCTTGGCAGTTTCTCACTGTTCTTTGTTTTTTCTCTACTCCTTGCAAAGTTCAAAACAGCATGTTAGAATCCACATTTGACATCATGCCACAAACTGTTAGAAATATTTACCCTTCATGTCCCTAGCATGTGTAACCTGCACAACAGACAACAATCACTTTTACACAAATCATTTCAAAATATTTAATCTAAGTTATAATTCATAGTTGGAGCTGCTTTTTTAAAGACACAAAACAAAACCTAGAAGTATGGAAAGGGTTACAAACATTGCCCATTGATGTGCACAATTATTTTCCAGTGTTTCAACTTAAATTATTTCTAATTAGAAATATGAAAGCTGTACAGCAACGGAACAGTTTAAAGGAAACTGATTTGCTGAGGCGGCATTATCCTTTAATGCCATGAGTAACTGTGCATAGCTTCTTTGTAAACAAATATTGAATGTGTGGCCTCGCATTTTTGTCTGCCTAACTATTTCTGGACAAGTGCTCTATTACCAAACATCCAAAAATAGACATTGTTACTAACTGAAAACCAGACTTGCAATATGAAAGTTATAATAACATGCTTTTCATTTCTGTCCTTATGCCACTGAATTCTTCATAATGCAGTTAGACAGAAATAGTGATAAACTTTCATAGGCATTAGAAGAATTACATGATTGTTTCAAAGCACTGACAAGAGGGCTGACCCATTGTACCAGTTTTGTGAAGCAGGAATAAAAAAATTAGCCTGCGTTCTTTTGTAGCAGCAGTCTATATACCTGAAGGCATATAGAGATTATAGTCAACATTTATCCTGAATAGCCACAAGACAAGATGACTTTGCACTACTTCAGCACTTAGCTAAGATTAAACGTGGCCCAAAGTTAATCATAACATTCTCGAGCTTCTGTTTACTATTGTATTTTTAACAGTACTCAGACATGACTGAAACAAAAAGATATTTTCAGCAGTGTGATTGGTCAAGAACGTTAGCGTGAATAAGACAAGGATTTCAGCTTCAAAACGAAAGGAAAACAAATTAACAATATCTGCTATACCTGTTTCGAAAGGTGCTTTATCACTCATTGCAACCTACTGATGCAACAAAAACACATTTTTAAATGAATCGAACATCTCAGCTGATTTAGTTATGTCCTAAGAAGCCCTAAGACATCTTGAAGCTCCTGTAGTTAAACATGCCAGTGTTTATTATTTTTTGTGAACAAGTCAGTTGACTTTCTTTCCAAACTCAGACTTTGTAGCTTCCTAGGCACCGTCTAGATCCAGGAGTGAGGAACGGGGTGCCTGCCGTCTTTTTCGTTCTTCTCAGAATTCCAGGCACATGGCACTGCGCAAAAACTGCACCAATCCTTGCGACGGCCGCCTGTGCAGGACCAGAAGCAGGGCAAGCCGGGGGGGAGAGGAGGGAAAAAATCCACTGAACTCCTGTGCTGATTTCATAAATGATGCTTGCATAAATCTGCCGAAGCCAAGGGACAGAGAGGCAGAGTGCCAGTTTGCTTACACTGTGCTTGCAATGATCTCATGTTCAATGCTGTTGTCGGGTCTGCCCAGCTCCAACGCCAGCACATCCAAACACTTGAAACTTTTATTCTCCAGACGCCCAAAAGGCTTGTCGTAAACTACCTCCAAAATGCTGCCATGCCACCTTTCAAACAAAACGACGACTCTCTCTTGAATCTGTCCTTTTCAAATGCAGCTCTCTTTCTCTTTTTAACCCTAGATACTCTGTTTAGGATTTCCTCCTCTTTCCCTCACATCTATCAGGAGACAGATAAGCAACAGACTGTATCAGGCGTGAAAGGGGCAGCCTCTTGGTGGCCTGCCAAAAAAGGGAAAAGAAGAAGAAAGGCAAAGTTGTGCTTCAAGGCTCTATTGCTTGCTGAGTCTGGTTAAAGTCAAGTATTAAGATCCACCATTTTCTGAGCCACATAAGGAATGAGGGAAAAGAAGCCAGGGGTTGCATCTTTCCAAGTCTCCGTTGGCACCATTGCAAAATCTCAGCCGTAAGGTCACATGATTTTTTTCAGCCAAATGTGGAGTGCATTCCCATAAACCATTCTGCTGATACTGCGAAGGCAGCTATTGTCTAGTTTATACCCAAAGTTCAGCCCACTCTTCATTGAATTAGCTGAAAAATGCATCACCTTTGGGGGTTGGGAGTCATGGTAACGTCTACCTGGCAAGCTGCCCACTTTCTCTGCCCATCAACCAGAGGCGGAATTGTGCTGCCTAAATGTAATGATGACTGGGAATGTGAAGAGTCGTCCAAAGAGAATCTGATTCTTGTGAAGCCTGTTCATTTGCGCAGCTAACTCTGGCTTCTTGTCGGGTTGAAGGGGGTGGGGCGGGTAGAGAAGAGAGGACATTCTTCTAAGTGTAGCAATTAAAGCCCTGATAGACGTGCTTACTCTGAAAATGTATTCTGTAGCACACCCAAATACATCCAGAACTGAAATATTTTTTTTTCTAATGTACATTTACTAATTTAAAGCAGTGCTTGCTTGTTTTGTTTTCCTGAATGCAACATTCCCTAAATATTTTCCTCCCTGATATACTGTATATTTATTCTAGCTACTCCCTCCTCCCCACTTTCTTTATTAGCTGCTGATTAGATCTAGGCAAAAATTATAGATGTACCCAACCATGCCACAATCAACACCGAGATTGCAATATCACTGTAATCGTCTTCAAAGCAGTCTGCCAAGAAAGCCACTTGTGTTTCCACAGTATGAATGGCTTCATTTTAGCCCTGTTTTCTAATTCCTAAGCCACACTCAAACTACGTTTCAACCGGGTTTGATACATTGAAAACCGAGTACTTATTCTTACTCTGAAACCACACAACTTGTTGCTATTTACAAACAGGCATTTTGTAAATATATATATTTAGACTCATGTTCAGGGGTACACTTCCAGAAGTTGTTGGCCTTCCATCAGCCACAGCAAGCATGACCAATGGTCTCAGTGATGATGAAACTTGCAATTCAGCAACATGTGGGGAGTCATACGTTCCCCACTCCTGCACCATGCAGAATAATGATTTAAGTATTAACATCCATTTACCTACTGTTTTTAAAGTGCTTTTCCTCACCACACCAGCAACCTACCACTGAAATGCAGAATTTCTTCCCACCCAAATCAAGGTGCATTATGCTTTCTGGATTACATTTAACCTAAATACCTGCAGATTACTATTTTTTAGTCTCCCTAGTCTGTGGGCAACAACCCACATTCTAAACAGCAGTATCCAGTCCAGCATGTAAAAACTGGTATTGTAGAAAATCCCCACCATTCCCTTCTAGACTCTGTACAGTCCACCAGAAGGCGCTCTGCCTTTTTCCTATCAAAAAATTGGACACCATGGGAGGAATTCAGTGTCACACTGTTACAAACGTTCAATCTGCTTGCCCAGCAGAACCATCTCCCCTCTTCTCCCTCTGTGAACTGTCCTGGGAGGTTCTTCCGACCCGACCCTCAGCCAATTTGGGGTGTGGAGAGCATACAAGGAGATGACAGCCCCACTGTGCTAGAAAAAGTCCTTCTTTGCTCTTCCACTTGCAAGGCCAATTAGTTGAATCTGGTGTAAGCACTGGGGGAAAATCAATAACTTTTGGTTTTGAGTTCAAAATTTGAAGAATTCTGAAGAGATGATTACTTAAACTACCCTTGATGCTAATCATGTATCTCACCCTTATGTGGATAATTTATCTTTCAGAGGTGGCCAGCACAGGGTCCCAAGGATGACTGGGAGTGTTTGTGTGTTTATGTGGGGTGGAGCAGCTTTCACCCTCCCACCACTGAAATCCCACAAACCTGTTTCTTAACTTTTATCCTGTACTCTAGTACATTTAAATATGGTTTCGAATTCTGGTCTGCAGGCTAGCTATGTAAAAACTACAGATCACCCAACTGGATAATAATCACAAACTATGATTTGCTGCAAGTTAAGAAGCCAGGGTGGTAAGCAAAGCATGCAATAGTAGAATGAAGAGGAGATGGGAAGAAGAGAAGGGAGTGGATGAACGTGAGTCTCATTCATACAACACCAAACCATGGTTGGGAATTACATGTGAACCAGCTCAGTGAGTACACTGAAGCCTGTTTGGAGTTTATAATAGTTCCAGTTTCATAAACCACCATGGA
Source organism: Podarcis erhardii (assembly GCF_964252035.2). Lineage (NCBI taxonomy): Eukaryota > Metazoa > Chordata > Lepidosauria > Squamata > Lacertidae > Podarcis > Podarcis erhardii. Next base: position 49,059,798 of record NC_138508.1, on the reverse strand, counting down.
AACTTTGATGTTCTAAAATGGTCAGGTCTTTATTGGGCTGGAGGCATAGGTTTCCTTTCTCTGACAGAAGGAGTTTCCTCTCATGAAAGAAGTCTTATTTCATAAGAAGCTCCTTCCATTGGAAGAAGGGAACCTTTAGATCTAACCTATTGTACGTGATATCTGCTCCACTTCTTAGAAAAGAAGCATGAGTGTAGGCATTTGTCTAAATGTGTGCAAGTGTACAGGCCCCGAAAAAGTGTGAAATAAGCACATAATGATAGCTTAATGATAAGCTTAAATTATGGGAAAAGTAAAATTGTAAAGTAAAGTTGTAATATTAAAAATACCATTTGGAAGCAAATACTACTGAAATCAATTGATCTTGGTTCCAAGTAAAACAAATTTAGGGACAGGATTTTAAATAAGTTTATTGCCTTAGGCACAATCTCATCACATTCTTTCCCTTTATTTCCCTCTCATATAATCAGTGCATGGTCTTAATGTGAAATATGTTTTGATATGATAAACAATTTGCATTACTGAGGAACTGTACAAGTGCCACTGAGAAATTACTAGGTAATTCTTTTGTGCTTGAGATGATTTCACTCAATATTTGACACCAAGATCTGGACAAAGTATGACATATAATGTAATGCTGTAATTAGTATGTGTGATTCAAAACTATGGAGGACCATGAGAGGTATGTAGGATGCTCAACAACGGTTCTTGATCCTTTTCTTCATGCTATCGAACCAGCTGACCAGGAATAAATGATCAGGGTGGGGGCCTGGTGATGGAAGGAACGGAGGTCCTTTTATACCAATATTTTCATTGTTTCCATACTGGTAAATGTGGCCATGGTTGCACTGCCACATATAGCTAAACAGCTACAATATTTTCTATGCATTTTATCCATTGCACGCAAGTAATAATAAAAGTTCTATTCAGCAGTATATGTAACTTATATTCAACTCACCTAAAATCAATAAAAATGTTACACTGTATTTCTTTATTATAGAAAACTTATTCTCTCAAAGCAATGGTTTTAGCAAAAACTGCATTTGCTTCAATTGGTTTCTATTTCATTTTAAGGAACCAACTTATTCAAGTAAATGGAATAACTTGCATGTGCATGGATTTCTGTTTACTTCCATGTGCAAGTCCTTTGGTACCCATAGAGCTTTTTCTTGAATATGCCTTTCCCTAAGACTTTGAGTGAGCTGCCCTGTGAAGGTGTGTGTGGTTGAAGAAAATATTCAGCAAATTTCAACTATAATGACTGTATATCGCTTCCCCAACCAGTCCATTTTGGCAGGCAGACATGCATATAGGTCCACCCCACCCCACCCCACTTTACTGAATGTTCACGCACTTTACTAAGTTCTAAATGTGTTTGAAGGACATGCTGTCAAAGACCGGAGTATGCACCTATAAAACAAAAACAAAAAACACAAAGTATGCAGTTGGGCCCTACAACGAAATGTTACACAGGGGTGTGGGAGGGGCTTCCTTTTCTCAGGTGGGAAGGCTTCCCGGAAGAAGAAAGCCTTATCACATGAAAACACACATTTTGAAGGCATGGACTCAGCTGGCTCCGGTGTGTGGCCTGATCCTCACTTTCAAGGACTGTATGGTGTCTCAGCTGAAAGCTTTGAAGGGAATACTGGGGCACTTGGGGGGAAGAGGGGGCCATGCTGGCTGGGGGGCAGCTTAATGCCCTTGGCATGCTCCTTCTCCCTTTCCCAATCTGCATGCGAGAAAGCATGCATGTGCAGCCTGAATTCACCTGTTCTCTGCTCTTCTGAGGTCCCTTTCCTTTCTTTTTAAAATAACATATGCATGTCTACAAACCTTGGGATTTTTCTGAATCTGCTGACCCCTCTGTTTTGTGTGTGCATGGTGCCATTTAGTTACAAAAGCGATGGCACTCCACCCCCATCCTGCCAGAAAACTGTAAACAGAGGAAATGATGTTGGTATGATTTGGCAGCTGAATGTTCATAAATCGTAGTAAATGTGCACAGGCTGACAGGTCATTATTGTAAATGTGAACTGATGAGAGTTGTGTTGGCTATTGGTCACATACATACATTAAAAATATAAACTATCCACTTGAATTTCATATACTGGCCAGGCAACAGGCAAAGTTTCTAGACAACTGTACATTTCATGGGAAATATATACAGAACTTTGTGCATATTTTGAAGTTGTGCATATTTGCTACTTGGAAACTATGGACTGGCCAATGTACATGATTCACTGTTTATATGCAGGTTCTCCATGCCTTTATCTGACTGTGTCCTGTGAACAAGGTTTATACACATTTTCCAAAAAGCTCACATTGACTATAAATCCTGCAAAGGATGTGACTGAATTATGTCTTTATGGAACATGAGACGAGCCAGTTTCAGACTCCATCTTAGCTATGAAGCCACAATTACTTCCTCTGTAAGTTTGTACATACACAAGAGGCGTTCTCAGGTTCTCTCTTTTTCTGTTTGCATTTTCAATAGCAATATTCCCAGTTGTCCTCAGATGTTTAAAACTGTCATGATATTAAGTTATTCTTTCCTGTTCCAAATTAGTAATACTGTAAATCCTAAAACTAGCAGAAGAACGTTTTTATTCTTTGTTAAAACGGCCTCTTCAGTATGCTCTTAAGAAAGAAAAACATACTTATCTATCCAATTTGTGTCTGATTATTTTTAGTGGCCTCTCAGTCCGCAGATTGTTTATATATCAAAGCTATCAGCTTATTGCTTATACAAAATGAAGCTTTTCACCATCAGTACTTGAAGTGGCTTAATTCTGAAAAGTAGTTTATTGAGTATCTCTCAGCAGTAAAATATATGGTTGTTTTTGATTTGCCAGCAGTTGCAAAGATTCAGGGGCTAAAGGAAAAAGGAAGTAGGGGGTGAGGGATAACAGGCATTCTCATGTAATGCTTCCAAATATCCAGAGATGGAAAAGCTTTTTCAGCCCAAGGGCATATTTTGTCATGGAAAACCTTCCAGGGGCCACATGATAATGGAGGCCAAAGACTAAAGTGGCCAGAGCAATGGATGTGGCTCTTAACTTTGTGCATTGGTACATTCCAGCAATACAAAAGGCAGATGTTTCAACACTGTCTTCTCCTACATCTTTCAATAAAGTGTTGTGTGGCAGTTGCAGAAAGTCCTGTAGGGCCTCACTTGGTAATTAACTAATTACAAAAAATGAAGCCCAACAAGGCTATACCACTTGGAAAAGGCATGGCTTCCTCCAAATGCCGTATTTTTTGCTCTATAAGATGCACCAGACCATAAGACGCACCTAGTTTTTGGAGGAGGAAAACAAGAAAAAAAATATTCTGAATTCCAGAAGCCAGAACAGCAAGAAGGATCGCTGCCCAGTGATCCCTCTCGCTGTTCTGGCTTCTGGGATAGCCGCCCGAAGCCTCTTCAGGGCAGCGGGATGATGGCTCCCCCTGCCCTGAAGAGGCTTTGCATGGCTAAGCCAGAAGCTAAACCGCGAGAGAGAGCACTGCGCAGCGATCCGTCTCGCTGTTCTGGCTTCTGGGATAGCTGTGCAGCCTGCATTCGCTCCATAAGACGCACACCCCCCCCTTACTTTTTAGGAGGGGAAAAGTGTGTCTTATAGAGCGAAAAATACGGTAATTCTGGGAGCTTTAGTTTCTTAAGTGTGCTGAGAGTTGTTGAGAGAACCCTATTACCCTCACAGAACTACAATTCTCAAGGAGGATTGGTTGTCACAGCACTCTCAGACCTTTAGCTCTGTGAGGGGAATGTGGGTATATAGTTTAGGGCACAGGTACCTGAAAGAAAGCCTGCCATCATACTAACCCACCAAAGCATTGAGGTGATTTTGGGGGGTTCTCTTCTACATGCTTCACTATCTGAGTTGTTGCCGTATTTTCTGTTGTCCTTTCTCTTGCTTTGTAAGCCATACTGGAAGTTCCATTCAAGGGGAGTATTTTATTTTATTTTTTTAATCAGCCAATCCGCTGGCTAAAATCATCTACTTGACTTCCCCTAGCACAAAAGAAGAGGATGAGCTGTGGAGGAGGCAGGCAGAAGAATGTGGAATGGCATTCTGGGGCTGAGTTCAACAACCTGGCTCCTTTGTGTGCAGGCGTGTGATACAAGCTCAGACATGCACAGTAAACCAAAAATTTATGCTGCCTTTATTTTCATTGTACTTATGGCATGATTATTTTATTTGTACCAACTCAACACCACCCAGAGGCATCTGCAAGGATGAAAGCCAGTGGAAAGTGGGGGTTTAAATAAATAAGTAAGCAGGTATACCTGTCCCTAGGAAATCACTGTCCATATTTTGTGCTTTGGGAGAGGTTCTTTTAAAAATGTTAGGGTGCACTGATCCTTCTTTCACTAAAGTGGTAAACTGACCATATTCTGGCAAGCACTCTCAACCCCCCCCCTTTACACATATTTTCAAAATAAATAAATACAGTGGTACCTGTGGTTACAAACTTAATTTGTTCCGGAGGTCTGTTCTTAACCTGGAACTGTTCTTAACTAGAGGCGTGCTTTCGCTAATGGGGCCTCTTGCTGCGCTGCTGGCAGACAATTTCCATTCTCATCCTGGGGCAAAGTTCTCAGCTTGAGGTAACTCTTCCAGGTTAGCAGAGTTTGTAACCTGAAGTGTTTGTAACCTAAGGCGTTTGTAACTTGAGGTACCACTGTATTGGTCTAGAATCGGAAAAACTGGCTGTTCCCTGCCCACCTCCAGTCAGTCTGCAACCCCAGATAGCCTGCCTTCTTGTTGTTACTAGTCCAGAATAAAACACACCATCTACTACTGAGCATGCTAAGCAGTCCATAGTGCTTTTGTGTGGCCTGCTGAGGATGGGAGCAGTGCAGCATGGTCTAGCACTATGATACGGGAAGCCAAAATGGTGCCCAAGAGATGTTGTTGAACTCCAATTCCCATAAGCTCTAGCCAGCATGGTTAATGGTCAGGGGTAAAGGCAGCTGTAGTTCAACAACATAAACAGCACCACACTGGCACCCCCCTGCTCTATGTCTTAGCCTGTGTCTGGCTCCTGTCCTTCTCTCTAGAGTGCATCTAATATCTGCTGCTTGTGACATGTGTGCCAAAGCATCAGCAACTTTGGCTTATTGAACAATATTTATCCTACTTAAAGCATTTTCTTTCTCTCTCTCTTTCTTTCTTTCTTTCTTTCTTTCTTTCAATATTGGCTTTGATATGGTGGAAGTTTCCATGAGCAAAGGGCAAGTTTCAATGACTCCCCCCTTTTCCTGCAGTGGTCCACTGCATCTCACACTGTTCCACAGCCCACCACCAATTATAGAGCACAAGGCGCAGGGTGGAAGGGTTCCCCAGAAATTGTCTCATTTCTCTTCCAATTCTGACCAAAATGAAAATGGAACCAGAAATTGCCATTGTTTGCTTATTATTCCCTGGTCTGGAACAGAAATCAATCCCATGACTGGTATATGTTGCTGTTGTTGTTTTCAGTCTGCAAACAATACATAATTGATGTCTCCCCCACTCACTGTGGATAGTGTTTTCTTTGCGTTGAAACAATGTACAGTGGTGCCTTGCAAGACGAAATTAATTCGTTCCGCGAGTTGCTTCGTCTTGCAATTTTTTCGTCTTGCGGAGCGCGGATTCCCCGGGTATTAATGGTTTTACGAAAAAGGAAGCAAACCCGCAAGACGTTTTTGTCTTGCGAAACAAGCCCATAGGGAAATTCGTCTTGCAAAGCACCTCGAAAAATGGAAAACCCTTTTGTCTAGCGAGTTTTTCGTCTTGCGAGGCATTCGTCTTGCGGGGCACCACTGTAATGATAATAGAATCAGTTTCATAGAATTCCACCACAGTTGACAGAGAGACAAATAACATTGCTCTTGTTGGATGCAGAATTGCAGCAGAATGGAAACAGCGATGCATGATCCAAACACAGGTTGGAACAGAAACCACTGCCTTTAAATCCCTAAGGAATAGTGTCCCATTGGGTTAGCTGGAAAGCCAAGAACGTGAGATCAACCTGTTGGCTCAGGCCAATGGCCCATCTAGTTCAGCATCCAATTTCCCCAGTGGTCAACCAGATACCTGTGGAATACCAGGGACTAGAACATGGGTACAAGAGCATTCTCCCCTCCACGGTTTCCAGCAACTGGCACTCAGAAGCACTGCTGGCTCCAACTGTGGAGGCAGAGCATAGGCATAGAAGCTATTGATAGCCCTCTCCTACATGAATTTGTCTTAAGCCACCCAAGTTTCTCCTGGGGGAGCAAGTTCCATAGTTTGACTAAGCACTGCATGAGGAAGTACTGCTCTATATCTCTGAGCATTTACTGAGCTACATCAAAAGTTCTGAGGTGCAGAATATTAATTCTTTCAACATATGAATTTCATGTCTATTACACAAACAGGGCACCCTGTAAATCTGTTAAGTATTTAAAGTCCATATTTGCTTTAATAACCCTTTTTGTGATAAGAAGTATTTCTTTGAAAATTACTGAGCCAATATTTTTAGAAGTAAAGCATTAGAACATTTTGGTAAGAGTCCAATGGCTGGATTAAAAACAAGAAGAAAAATCATTGTTCAAAATGTAATTAACTCTAAATATTAAGTAGATGCAGAATAATTACCACATTCTGAAAGGCTATGAAAACTTGCTCTCTATTTGCCAAGGTGAATGACTCACAGCTACCATAAACACAGGTTTGAAAAAGATGTGTGCAGAGGCTTTGTTTCTGTATATACGCAATAACTAATTGCATATTTAACACAGGAGTTTATTTTTATTGAAGAGGCAGATTACAGCAAAGAGCTTGAATAGTATAAGGGAATTAAACAAATGCAAAGCAATCTCTCTGCCAAAGAAAGAAGCATAATTTTCCAATATGGGAAGTTTTTATTTGGACTGTTATATTTGTCATTTGATAGCCTTAATATAAGACAGATGTTTCTAAATTTTCTTAAAACTTTATGCAAAACATTACATCATACAGAAATATCTAAGTTTAATTTCCAATAAAGACAAAGCAATCAAGTTTATGACTTCGGTGGAGGGATGGGCTAAAAGTCTGCACATGGCAGCTCATATACCCTTGAAATCAATGAGAATTAAACTGTGTGTAGGACTACAGCCTTCATCATTTCATCCTATGGACTGAGCAACTAATTCATTTCTGTTTCAGCCTCACTAGCAGTCATACACATGAAAAGTTCACATTTAAACTGTATGAATTTTGTTCATACTGCCTATGTAAATACAGAGTTTAAAAACATAAAATATGCACTTTTCAAAGCTTTCAGTGCATTCATCCATTAAAAATATACATTTTGTACACATCTTACACGGAATAAGTATTCCATCTTGTATGAGGAACAAAGGTGAATCTATAAATATCAGCTGGTGATGGTCTTTCCTTTGCATGCTGCTTAAGCTACTAATACTTCTGTTGGTCTACAGTTTGCTAGATATTGCTACTCACAAACACACACATGTGTGCACAAACCCACATCAAAACTGGTTGTGTTCAGGAGGTGGTAAGTGAAAGACAAAAAAAATGGTAGTAAAATTTATGGCAACCACATGAATATTCAGCAATAGGGTATTTGAATCAGTAGCTCTATAGTTTCTTGCCTGTGCCCTGGAATGCTATTGGTGCTACGTTATGCATACTACTTGAGTCAAAATTTGATCTTAGTTCATGAATGTTCACTATACGTTCATTAAATAAGCAGCAAGGCGTTTGGAGCAAGCAGTCTTAGTGTGTCAGTCTAATCTACTTCATATGGGTATCATGCAGCCTGCAACCCTGAACTCTTTGGTGGAAAGTGAGAATTATTTCAAACAAATAAATGTAATATTTCCCCATGTATTTTTCTGAAAGCTGGGTGGTCATGAGGTCCAACCTTGGCTTCTCTTGCTTTTGAATTAATGGCTGCTGCCCTTCATGATGAGGATTCTTGCAGATTATATCAATAGGCAAACCCCAAAGAAATGCATAATCACATAGGTGGGCTTCTAAGAAATTATCTCTCAGGCACCTGAAGATAATATGTGCTTCAAAATGATGGAACTATGTAGAGTAGTAGAATGGTCTGCTATCCAGTTTTACCTGGCTTTTCTGCTTTAAGAAATATCTAAGGAGATTAGTGATGAAAAATTCAAATCGTGAAACAAACTTTAAAAAACAGACAAACCATAATTAAAGGCTTACCCACATTTGCTTTTTGCCCCACTCTTTCCAGACACAGGTGGGCACTTAAAAGCTCTGTGTCCAAGTGGGTTCCCCTACCCCAAAGCTTTCCTCGTGAAAACCAACTCTTTAGCATCCAATCGGAGCAAACGTCAATTCCAGTTTTCAGTAGTAATGAGCAAGTTTTCACGAGGAAAACTCTGGAGCAACTGAATTTGGAAGGTAAGTTCGTATCAGAATTCTCAAAGAATGAATTTCTCAGACATATTTTGTTACATAAATATGGTTCAGTTGCTGATATGTGGCATCTGAAGAACTTAAGTGGTCTGGAAGAAAACCAAACATTCCATAGGCTCCCATCACACATACATAGTAGCACTGACAGCCACACCACTCTCTATGTGTGTGACACACATATACACACACTTTGAAGGGAGCACTGGAGCAGTGACAAATACTTCAGTTGTGCTTCTGCTTTTCCTGCTTCAGCAGTGATGTGCAAAATGGGGCTGAAGGATTAGTCCCAGACAATCAGCTCCTCTTGCTAGATCTGCAAGTCCTACTTCACACATTCCCATAGAGAGGAAAGAAGCAGAAGCTCACTTTGCCCTCTTCTACATAACAACTGAAGGAGCTCTCAGGATAAAAGCTATTAGAGATTCTTTGTGGATAAATCTTTTGGCTGAATACACACATTTATAATGTTTTAGTCTCTTAACAGAGAGGCTTGGCACACAATGCTATGTAATTTAGTTTCTTAAACGTATTATAGCTGTGGGTGATTTCAAATAACAAGTTTTACAAACAGATGGAAAATATTTTAACCACCTTGCCCTTAACAGAGGTATGCTTTATATCATTCCGAAGTGATTTGCTTAAGCAGCTATAATACAACTGATCAGACGAAAGCATTTCCCCCCCAATGTCCATAAAGTTTTAAAAATCTTAGTACTACAATGGGAAACATAAATTGTTGAAAGAGGTCCTAAGCCAATTAAGGAATGCATTTCTTCATGATTTACATTTCAGTTTTGATTTGGCGGTTGTGATATTTATTAGGCAAGTGAACAATTTTTTGGCTAGAATATTATTTTGAGCTTGGTTTGAATTTCTAGCCCAGGTTTTATTCTATGGGTGGTCTGGGGTAAAAATCATTCTTGGTATATTATGTAGCAAGGTATATGAAACTATGGGAAAAAGTTCTCAGTACTTTCTTATTCTGAAACTATGGAATACTTGTCCTCATGGTACTGTTGTCATGTATTATGTGAATGCCTCTGCAACAAAAGAGATTTAGCACAAGTCTAAACACTTATGTCTGTTTAGCTGGGCCCTTCTTTATGTAGGCAGCACAGAAGCAATTGCAGCACACCGCCAAAGAAAGGTAAGACAGTGGAAGTGGCAAGGGAGATGTCTGCAATGCTGCTCCCCAAACCAGCTTTCTGGGAAAGACGGATCTGGGATAAGGAAGAGCTGCAGTATGGGCTCTTCACATCTAGCCCAGAACTTATCTTGCCAAAGCTGTACGGAAAGGAGTTGTGCCAAGCAGATTGCAGAATTGAGCACATTTTGTATTCTGTGGAGCCACAAATCGCATAGCAGGGAGACATGGCTGTGGCTGACAGTTGTCGGCTGCTAAATCACTTTGTACATAGAAATGAATAACTGCCATGTGTGATAAAAGTGTCTCATCCTGCAGTCAATAGGTATTTTCTTTCCATATCTCAGCTGAACTGAATGGGTCTCTGTGTAGAAACAGACGAAGCTGAGGATTAAATGTACTGACATTTAAAACTTTGAGCACACATACATCACTTGAGGATCTCATCAAAGTAGAAATGCAATCCGTTTGCAATGTCATGTTTTAGAGACAATGTATTCAGTCAGATCTTACACAGTTAATCCATTTTTAATTTGACAGTAACACTGCATTTAAAATGCCCAAAATGAATAAGCAAGGAGAACAGGCAGCATGCTGACTAGTAAACTACAAGTTGACAAGTTCTACATAGAAGACACAGGTCCAGGCTTGCAAGACTGGTAGCACTCATGAACATACAATTAATTATATTTAGGGAATCACAGGCTAGATTCAGAATAGTTCAGAATACATTAATCTGGGCAGCATAATTGTTGCCTCTGTGTGCTGCCTTTGCATCTGGTATAAAGTTCACATTGCTACACTATGGGCAATTTCACTCTTTGCTCACTGTTCACTGAACATGTTCACTGAAGTATGTACAACCCAAGGCATTCACTGCACACCCTGGCTCCCTTGATAGGTACACATCTATATCAGAAACACTATGGAAAATATGCATCTACCATGGCTCCATGTAATGCTTTTCATTTAAACCTGAAACAATGGAACTGATCTAGAGATGCACGACAACAAGAAATTCTGGCAGTAGCCCTGTTCCACACATTATTGGACAAGTGCTAGTTGAAGACTTCATGCAACACAGGCAACTTGCAGAAAGGTGTACCGGGATCCAACCCAAAGTATAAGGTTGCTTTAAAAGGTCTAATTTAAGACAAAAGAAGAGGAACCTCCAAGAAAATGTTGCAATGTAGTCTCAGTCTTACCTCCAAATAGGATTAGTCCTCTTCAGAATTCAAGTCAGCCTGCTATGCCCTCCTCCACAGAATCATAGAATCATAGAGTTGGAAGAGACCACAAGGGCCATCGAGTCCAACCCCCTGCCAAGCAGGAAACACCATCAGAGCACTCCTGACATATGGTTGTCAAGCCTCTGCTTAAAGACCTCCAAAGAAGGAGACTTCACCACACTCCTTGGCAGCAAATTCCACTGTCGAATAGCTCTTACTGTCAGGAAGTTCTTCCTAATGTTTAGGTGGAATCTTCTTTCTTGTAGTTCGGAGCCATTGCTCCGTGTCCGCTTCTCTGGAGCAGCAGAAAACAACCTTTTTCCCTCCTCTGTGTGACATCCTTTTATATATTTGAACATGGCTATCATATCACCCCTTAACCTCCTCTTCTCCAGGCTAAACATGCCCAGCTCCCTTAGCCGTTCCTCATAAGGCATCGTTTCCAGGCCTTTGACCATTTTGGTTGCCCTCCTCTGGACACGTTCCAGTTTGTCAGTGTCCTTCTTGAACTGTGGTGCCCAGAACTGGACACAGTACTCCAGGTGAGGTCTGACCAGAGCAGAATACAGTGGCACTATTACTTCCCTTGATCTAGATGCTATACTCCTATTGATGCAGCCCAGAATTGCATTGGCTTTTTTAGCCACGCTGTTGGCTCATGTCAAGTTTGTGGTCAACCAAGACTCCTAGATCCTTTTCACATGTACTGCTCTCAAGCCAGGTGTCACCCATCTTGTATTTGTACCTATCATTCTTTTTGCCCAAGTGCAATACTTTACATTTCTCCCTGTTAAAATTCATCTTGTTTGTTTTTGGCCCAGTTCTCTAATCTGTCAAGGTCGTTTTGAAGTGTGATCCTGTCCTCTGGGGTGTTAGCCACCCCTCCCAGTTTGGTGTCATCTGCAAATTTGATCAGGATGCCCTTGAGTCCATCATCCAAGTCGTTGATAAAGATGTTGAATAAGACAGAACCCTGTGGCACCCCACTAGTCACTCTTCTCCAGGATAAAGAGGAACCATTGATGAGCACCCTTTGGGTTCGGTCAGTCAGCCAGTTACAAATCCACTGAGTGGTAGCATAGTCAAGACCGCATTTTACTAGCTTCTTTACAAGAATATCATGGGGCACCTTGTCAAATGCCTTGCTGAAATCAAGGTAGGTTACATCCACTGCGTTCCCTTCATCTACCAGGCTTGTAATTCTGTCAAAAAGCGAGATCAGGTTAGTCTGACATGACTTATTTTTCAGAAATCCATGCTGACTATTGGTGATCACAGCATTCCTTTCTAGGTGCTCACAGACTGTTTGCTTAATGATCTGCTCCAGAATCTTCCCTGGTATTGATGTCAGACTGATTGGGCGGTAATTATTTGGGTCCTCTCTTTTCCCCTTTTTGAAAATAGGGACAACATTTGCCCTCCTCCAGTCTGCCGGGACTTCACCTGTTCTCCAGGAATTCTCAAAGATGACTGCCAGTGGTTCTGAGATCACATCTGCCAGTTCTTTTAATACTCTTGGATGCAGTTCATCTGGCCCTGGAAACTTGAATACATCTAAACTAGCCAAGTATTCTTGTACTATCTCCTTAGTTATTCTGGGCTGTGTTTCCTCTGCTGAATCATTTGCTCCAAATTCTTCAGGTCGGGCATTGTTTTCTTTATCGGAGAAGACTGAGGCAAAGAAGGCATTGAGGAGTTCAGCCCTTTCTGTGTCCCCTGTTTGCATTTCACCATCTTCTCCTCTGAGTGACCCCACTGTTTCTTTGTTCTTCCTTTTGCTACGAACATACCCATAAAAGCCTTTTTAGTTGCTTTTAACCTCTCTAGCAAGCCTGAGTTCATTCTGTGCTTTAGCTTTTCTGACTTTGTGTCTACACGTGCTGGCTATTTGTTTGAATTCCTCTTTGGTGGTTTCCCCCCTTTTCCATTTTTTGTACACATCCTTTTTTAAACTTAACTCAGTTAAAAGTTCTTTAGATAGCCACCCTGGCTTCTTTAGGCACCTTCCATGTTTCCGTCTCATTGGTATTGCCTGAAGTTGTGCTTTTACTATCTCCCTCTTAACAAACTCCCAGCCATCATGAACTCCCTTTCCTTTTAGTATTAATGTCCATGGGATCTCACCCAGCACTTCCCTAAGTTTTATGAAGTCAGCTTTCTTAAAGTCAAGAAATTGAGTCCTAGTATGCTTGGCTGCTCCTTTCCGCTGTATAGTAAACGTCAGAAGAGCATGATCACTTACGCCTAATGATCCTTCCACTTCTACCCCACTAACCAGGTCATCAACATTGGTTAGGACCAGATCTAAAATGGCTGTTCCTCTTGTTGCTTCTCCCACTTTCTGGACAATGAAGTTGTCTGCAAGGCCAGTGAGGAATCTGTTTGACCTTATGCTCTTGGCTGAGTTTGACATCCAACAAATATCCGGGTAATTGAAGTCCCCCATTACTACTATCTCCCTTCCTTTTGCATGCTTGGCCATCTGTTCCAGGAAGGCATCATCTATGTCCTCCGTTTGGCTTGGGGATCTATAGTAAACTCCCACAATGAGGTCCCTGTTATTCTTCTCTCCCTTAATTTTGACCCAAATGCTCTCACTTTGGCTTTGAAGTTCTAAATCTTGGATCTCTTCACAGGTATACACATCCATGACATATAACACCACTCCTCCTCCTTTTTTGTCTGGTCTGTTTCTCTGAAATAGATTGTATCCCTCCATTATTACATTCCAATCGTGGGACTTATCCCACCAGGTTTCAGTGATGCCTATTATGTCATATTTAGTTTGCTCTACCAAGAGCTCAAGCTCATCTTGTTTATTTCCCATGCTTTGCGCATTAGTGTACAGACATTGAAGTCCATTAATCATTCCCCCATGTCTCTTATTTAAGGATTTTTTCCTCCCACCACTAGGTCTGCGTGCTGTTTGCTCCATTTGGTCTATGACATTTGGATGATCATCTTCATCAATTGATAGACTCCTACCTTCAGGAGCACTTTCTCCCTTCCCCACATTAGTCAGTTTAAAGCCCTCCTGATGAGGTTTCTGAGATTTTTGGCAAAAACATTCCTCCCAACCGTTGTGAGGTGCAGCCCATAGCTTGCCAGAAGTCCATCTTCAAGAAACTGCAGTCCGTGATCTAAGAATCCAAACCGTTCCTGTTTACACCATTTGCGAAGCCAGCTGTTCACTTCCACTATTTTTCCCTCTCTCCCTGGGCCACGTCGTTCAACTGGGAGGACAGATGAGATGACAATTTGTGCATTTAATTGCTTCAATTTCCTGGCCAGAGCCTCGTAGTCCAGCAGGACCTTTCATTTTCTCTTCCCCATCTTTTGTCTTTCTTTTCCAAATTAGAGTCAACATTTTGCATCTTGTTTTGTACTTTTGAAAAACTCAGGCCTCTCCCACAAGCATGCCAATACCTCCCTCCTGGTTCTTAGTGGGTCCATTATGGCTACAAATCTGTTGGCACCCACTTGGTGAGTTCACTATGACAAGGAGAATATGTACTAGCTTTGCATTGCATCTAGAAGCATTTAAAGAAAAAGAGAATGTGAATATTGAACAATACACTGTCATTTTCTGGAACTGAAATAAGTACAAGGATAAAGAACAAAAAATAATAATTACCAAAAAAAAATCTGGAGTCCATGATAGCTTTTAACTATCATGAGGTGGGGTAAGGGAGGTGGAATATTTTCTGAGAATACAAGATAAACAACTTTCCCCAAAGCAATCCAGTGATTCCAAAATTTATCTTAAAAGGAATTATCCTGATATGATCTGTAGCTTTGTCTGCCAAATTTATCATCACATAATTCTTTCTTTAGGAAAAGATTTACAATTATTTTTGCTTGCTTTACATTCATTTCCAAGGGATGACAACTCCAAAACTGAAAAGATATTTAACATAGGCACAAATATCTTGGAGGGGTAAACCTGGAGAAAATGAGGGGGTTAACAAGCTTATTATCTACATAATGTACACTTGGACAGGTGCCAGCAGACAATGCAGGTCGGTTCGCAAGGCTGATGATAACCTTCCATACTCTTCTGAGTTGATCACGTATGAATGCCAGGCTTAATGAAAATATGTCAGAAAATAAATGAAGCAGAGTTCTAGACAAGGCTATAAAACCAATGGTTGGAATCCAATACTACACAATTGGAAATTGGCATGTGCAGTGGGGTTTTCCCACTCTACTCTCTACTGAAGCCTTGTGTCCCATGAAAAGTATCTCTGTGCAGTGAGATGTTGGACCATATTCCAAAAAAACAACAACCCCTAATGTAAAGTGAGAAGTGAGATGGAATCCAGAGGAATATGGTCTGCAATTGAACAACATCAAGATCCAGGCTGTAACATGAGAATGGACATGTTTCCCTCTTCTTGTGGCCTATATTTTGAAGCTCAGTCCTGTAGGATTTGGTATGTGTTCACAGGGTTCATTGTTATTATCAGTGGTTTTTAGCATCCATATTAAACTGTTGGGCATGATCACTGTCCCATGCAGAACTGGGCTGATGTGACATTAGTATGCTAGCAATGACACCCCAGCTCTTCTTATGTGGAGGCAGTGCTCAGATGGATGAAGGCAACAGATGAAAGCTAAATAGAAGCAAATTAGACATGATAATTGGTAGAAAATATCAAGACTTGCACAAAGTTGTTCTGTGAATAATAAAACTGGTATTTCCCTACCTGACCAGAAACTGAACCTAGCGTGCACTCCTGCTTTTTCAGAAGGTGTCAGTGGTAGCCAGCAACATATTTAAACAATTGAGTTTATTCCCTAGACTTTGACCCTACTTGAACCAGCATAGCTTTGCTATGTAGGTCCATGTTTTTTAAAAAACAAATTCCAAGTGGAGTTTCTGTAATGTCCAAATGCTTAATTTGGTATTAATTATTATTATCATTACTATGATGGTGATGATGATGTTATTTATTTAATTTGTCAATTGCTTTAATCTTGCACAGGACAACCCAAAGCAACTTTGTTGTTGTTTAGTCGTGTCTGACTCTTCGTGACCCCATGGACCAGAGCACGCCAGGCACTCCTGTCTTCCACTGCCTCCCGCAGTTTGGTCAAACTCATGTTGGTAGCTTCAAGAACACTGTCCAAGCATCTCATCCTCTGTTGTCCTCTTCTCCTTGTGCCATCAGTCTTTCCCAACATCAGGGTCTTTTCCAGGGAGTCTTCTCTTGTCATGAGGTGGCCAAAGTATTGGATCCTCAGGTTTAGGATCTCAAAGCGACTTACAACCAACCAAACAGAAAATAACCCCCAGGCGTACAATAAAACCAAGAGGGGAAAAATAAGTTAAAAATATCCCACTCACTTCCAAAAGGCATGGTTATATATTCTACAAATGGAGAGCTGCTGCAGAAAAGGCCCACTCTTGTGTTGCCACCCTCCAGACCTCTTGCGGAGGGGGCAAACAAAGAAGAGCCTCAGATGATGAACTCAGGGTCTGGGTTGGTTCATATGCTGTGGCATGCCTCCTAACAACATTCTGGAGGCACCACCCTGTTCAGTTTGTTTTGTGCTAGTTCCACTGGTTACCTAAAAACAACAACAACAACAACAACAAACAACAACAAGGAGTACAAATTAATGTGCTGACATTAATCGTTAAACCCTTTTCTGTCTTTGAGACCAGTCCTTGCCAAAAGCGGCCATGACATTTCTGGACAATCTTGCTGCTTAGCTAACTGCAGCCAGGCCTACAAGGCTTCTGAAAATTCCAGTGATCTTATGGTCTTTCTGTCTGGTGATTATTATAAGATGGTGATCAGTTATATTTTTAGCTGACACCAGTTTTCTTTCTTTTAAAAAAATCTGACATTGTTTTGTTTGAAATTTATCATTTTATGTGCTAGACTTTTTTTATTCTTTGTAAGTCACTTAGAGCAGTGTTTCCCAACCTTGGGCCTCCAGATGTTTTTGGCCTACAACTCCCATCATCCCTAGCTAGCAGGACCAGTGGTCAGGGATGATGGGAATTGTAGTTCAAAAACAGCTGGAGGCCCAAGGTTGGGAAACACTGACTTAGAGCACACAGAGAAGCACCCTATCGATGTTTTAAATAAGTAAATAAATAGAATTCTTTACTTGGGTATATGGGCACACAGACCAGTTGAAAAACACAATTAGGAAAAACCAGGAAGGTTAGTAAAGCTGAATTTCAACTGCTTCACATGACACATTATAATTAGTCTTGAACAAAATAGATATATTTCTATTTATTGTAGCAATCACGTATAAAAGTGACCCAACAGTGAAATGTATTTCACATCTTTTGCAGTAGACATTATCAGAAATCAAAACAAAAAAAATCCTGCTTCAGAAAACAAACCCTTGCATTCATCTGAAAGACTCTGTTGAAATTTGATTGCTCTATAAAACACTAAAGATGATGAGGATCTAATCTGAATTAGCAAATGAAATGAATGGCTACAATTTTGCTTTTAAGTTTCTTATTAGAAGTGGTCTTTATGCTATGCAATACATGGTTAAAGTACTAGCCAGACAAATTGCTGCTGTTCCTTTGACCTGAACATAAGATGGCATAGTTCCAACCAATCTGAAGGAAGGTTTCTAGGCAGAGCATCAAATCTAGGCCCCCTGGGTCTCGGAATGATGGATTGAATTTTGAAAGTTGCAGCAGACCTCCACATGAGATTTCAGTACTGTACTTTGTTATTTGTGTACAGATTAAACATGTTCATCATGTGGGTTACAGCTTTCAAAACACATCTTTAACCATCTACTTAGACTCACTGCTCTCCCCTTTGGAACTGTTATTACAGGGGTAGAAGAAAAACCTGTGGGAAAAGGGCAGCAGTAACAAAGGCTGCAGTGGCAACAACCATTGTGAAGAACAAAGTCAGTGAGCAGGATCTCCTATCCCACATTACTTTCTGGAACGTTTCTTTCATGTCTATATGACATGGATTTATATATGCTCATCAATCATACATGATTTTAATGATTAGAGATATCTTCCATTTTAAAACTCTCTACCTTTCCTCTTTTAGTATTATTGCTGTGCTTTCAACTAGTTCAACTAGGGTTGCCACAAGTCCAGATTTTCCTGGACATATATGGAATACTGTGGCCGGCAGCAGTGTCTGGGCGGAAATCAGAAGAAATGTTCTGGAAAATCCGTGTGTATGGCAGCCTGTGACTTTTCCCTAAAAATAATGCAAAAATGATTTTGCCCAAAAAGTTTAATAACTTTGGCAAAAAAAAGCTCAATAACTGTTCCGTTCAGATTTTCATTGTTTGAAATATTATTAACCAGTGTTGCACCCTCATAACTGATACAATAAGAAGTCCAGAAGTACCCCTCTCCCCAGCTCAACATGTCCTGTGCCATTTTGTCTGTAACAAGTGCAACTCTGCTAGTGTTCATGTAGTCTGTCACTGTTCTTCACAATGCCCTTGGAAGATGCTTGCCTTATTCTCTGCACTCTTTATTTGGGCTTGGGCAATGAGGTGGTACTTTGTTTCATTATATTTTTTTAAATGCTCTGGGTTTGCAGTTGCATCTTTCATGGCACTTTTAGCAATAAGACACCTTACTCCCCCTTTTTTATCTGCACTTGCCACTTTCATATTCAGACCAATAGGAACTGCAAAGCCACAGATAAACAGCAATGGTCAGTCTACAGTTATAAAGCAGCAGGTCTCTGGTGGACCCTGACAACTAGTAGGGTGAAGCCATAGAGATGTCAACTTTCAACTGGTTTTGATGGGTCAGCTGGAAAAGTACTATCCCCATTCACAATTAGACTAATCTATTTGTCATCACTTGTAATTGGCTGTATGGTAACATGATGTCATTGTGATTACTACATGATCCTCATTGTCAGAGGACGAACCACCACCCATTTGAAGTGACAGAAGATAATATGCCACGGCTCTGTCCACATATTCAGCAGTTCTGAATATGACTTTATTACTTCATTTCAGCAGTAATTGTTCTTTCCCCCATCCTTGGACTCAGCTAGACTGGTAAAGAAAAAGTGATTTATATGTGTTGTACATGCGGGAAAACTCAAGATCTACCCACACTGGAAGAGTGGCAGATGCAACTGATGGACTATATGCAACTGGCCGAGATGACTGGCAGAATCCGTGACCTGGGAGAAGAGAAGATGGAGGAAGACTGGGAGAAATTCAAGAAGTATCTACAAAAACATTGTAATTTGGTTGAATGTTAAGAAGGATGCTAGATTATAAAAAAATGGCCACCACTAAATTAGATTTGAAATTTGATGATAAGTGAGACTAAAGAAAATATAAAATTTCTTGGAAGAAGTGCTAGATTATATTTGAATGAGTGGACATGAGATTGTAAACAAGTTGATAATTTGTTTGGAAAAAACTTTTAACGATGTAAATGGGAGCGGGAGACGTGAGGGAGTCCAAAGAAGTGATGAAATTATGTCTGTGATAGAAGTAAGATTGTTTATTATTTGTGCATTTATATTTAAAAACTTTAATAAATATTTATAAATATATATATATATATGTGTGTTGTACATGCGATATAACATTGTGCCACCAGATGGCGATGTAGAGTCCTGTTTTTCTCTACCTGTTTTCCCTGTTTAAATTTACAACCCTGAATACAAGAAGGGTTGGAGAGCTTTTCTCTAGAAAACCTACTTTTCACCCTAACTATTATCGTGGCCAAACATTTGACACAGCAATGAGGAAAAAAAATCTCTAGGGATGTGCTTTGATATTGCAAGGTGTTAATTAGCCAAGGATATCTTGCCGAGATGACTATACCATTGGTTGATGTCATTGCTCTCTCCCCCATTGCTGAATCTTGGCTGTGAGAAAATAACTGTTCAGCCTCCAGAATATTACTAACCTCCAAAAGTTGGTAATAGTCTGAATAAATATCACTTGCTTTAAAGACTCATGGCTTCCCTCAAATCGTAGCTTGTTAATTGTGCTGAGGATTGTTAGGACAGTCCTATTCCCCACACAGAGCTACAATCCCAGAGTTCCCAAGGAAGAGGGCTTGCTTGTTAAACCATATTTGGCTGGCTGGCATTCAACACTGCAACATTTTGTCACAAGTTCCACATGTTAGTTTAAAAAAGAAGACACCTCCCCCGACACCCTCTTTCCACTATACTATACTACGTATATATGGTACATAAATTGTGAGATCTGTGTATTTTGCAAAATAGAAAAGTATGAGGACTAACTTTCTAATAATCTCTTACTGTTTTCCTCTCTAGCAGAAAAACTGTCTATAAGAGGTGATAGAAAGAGTCTAGTTCTGAGAGGAAAGGTTTATTACTCCTTACTTATTTCTCCATCCTGCAGACTTCTTTCCTCTTAGCAATGCAGCTAAGCAGTGCACACACTGAATGGAGGACACATACAATCTCAGCTACTTGTGCTTGGACACAACAGGCAAGAGGCCCTTGCATTCTGTCCCTCTCCTTGCATCACCCCAACTTCCATTCTTAAATACATTGAATTCGCCAAACTCTCAAAAATACAACATGATGTATGCATTCTTCAAAATTTCCTTGGCACAAAATAAGGGCTACCATGCCTGCCTGCAGGGGAGGAAAAGAACACCTTGTGTGAATTTGAAGCACTAAACAGTTCCTTCAGTTTTGCTCCTCCCAAACATTAAAATACTGTTAACGCAGCTGACCTGGACTCAGCCAAGCCATACTGCAGCTTCAGTCTTCTTTGGCAGGATCAAACTAAGGAAATGATAGTGCCTGAAGTACTTTTATGTTGTCATAAAATAACCAGCAGTATCTTCTGCCACTTGGGAGAATAAGGAGGTGACACATCGCCAGCATATTTGGGAGGAGAGGATATTCTAGTGGTACTTTTTTCTTGCTCCTCTATTTGCCAAGGCTCTGCTCCTCATAGTCTTTTCTTTTCCTATGGCTTAGTTTTGGAAGAGTACATTCACATGCGGTGTTTACTGCATCTTTCTAATACTATAATGCCATGTTTTGCTAAATTTAAAATGGCAGAGAAGGATTGTCACATGTTTCTCTTTGCCAGACTTAGTCCCAGTGCTGAACAGGGCATGGATTAAGTATAACTTTATGCCAACTTAACTTAGTTTGCTTTATGCTAGGATCTTGTGCATAGGATTGCTCCCTATATCTGCGCATAATGATTGTATTCCTCATAATTAGTACCTATCAAACAACAGGAATAGGCTTGTTAAATGCCTGCTCAAACCATGATCTTAAAAATATATGTATAATGAGAAGCACGTATAAATTAGGACTGCTGAGCAAGTAAGAATTTTAGTTGATTAGCTATGTGCCTTTTAACCAATTGATTAGATTTAAATAAATGTGCATAATATAAAAAACCTATTACGAACCAATTTGAGGATACTGGGGGCCAAGACAGTTTTCTTTAGTGTGAGACATATTTCCGCAGACTTTCAGTATGCCATCAGTTTGGGAATTGAAAGTTGAGTATAACAAAATTCAATAAAATCCCAGGTTTAATAAACACAGGGCATATTCCACACAAACCTTCAGTGCCATCCTACACATGAATTCTCAGAAGTAAGCCCCATTGAGCTCAATTGCACTTATTTCCAGGTTAGACAGTATAGGGTTGAAGCCTTACGCACTTTTAATTCCCATTGATTTCCCTCTCCCCTTTTCAGTTGGAGAGATTTAAACAAGCTGGATTGTGTCTGTCTTGAGATTGACTTTAACTAAGCATTGCCAGCTTTAGTTGCCTGTGGCGCTTGTTGGAAGGAAATCAACAGAGGTTTCATCTAGAAATTCAAAATATCTGCAACCTTTGGGTGCAAAGAGGAAGCAATTCTATTTCTTATCCTTTCTATCCCATTTTTAACCTTTCTTATTACAATGTAGATTTCTAAATTAGATAGTGTACTCCAGCTGAGACTTGAAACAGTGTTGATTAGTGTCAAACAATTATTCATTGGACATAGCTATGTTGTTTCAGTTAATTCAACACTTATCAGAGCCTGCCTGTTTTTGTAGCATTGTTTCATTTTGTTCACTTTTTTCCTATAACATGTGAGCATTTGTCATTTCTTTCTGTGTGTTTGTGTTGTCTGTGTTTGGGACTAACTTATATCTTCATTGTTTTGTACTGTTTGATCTATAAAGCTATATAGTCTTACATTTCTCACTGCTGAAATGAAATTATTTCCTTTTATTTGAAAGGTAAATCTGGGCACACAGTTTTCTTTTCAAGTGGTTATGTTCATATTGCTGTCCAGAACATCTCTAGGACATACCTCTGAACTAATAGGGTCTCTTTTGTGTTTTGATCCAATTCTCCTTTATTACTGAAAAATTATTGTTGTTATTGCCGTGCTAGTTTTCTAATTTCCTATCTGACCCATATAGCAAAAGTCAGGGAAAACATTCTTTTTCATGTATCTTGTTCCCCTTCAAGGGATTACTACAAAGAACAAAGTAAGATAACTTGATGTAAATCTATGCACCAAACTGTAAGGGATATGTATACCTAAATATTAAAGCTTTAGTCTTTCCCTACCTCACCAGCTTGCACCAATCCAAAGTTCAAGAGGCTCTCAAAGTACACGGAACTTCCCCATTCAGTGCAATGGCACATATCTTCAGGATAGTGCATGTAGGAACATATAAAACTGCTTTGAATTGAGTTACGCCAGTGGTCTATCTAACCCAGTACTGTATATCCAGACTGGAAGGGGCTCTCCAGGGTTTCAGACAGTATTCCTTCCTAGTCATTCCTGCGGTCTTCTCCATGCAAAGTATTACTTGCTATGACTCTTTAGGGTAGTGGGCTTTGGGTGCACATGGTAACTGGCTATTTTATCAATCAACAAGTTGTTAGGTAACTATTATGGGGATCCAAAAGCAAGCAGGCAGGCACTATCTGATTCCAGAAACATCATGCCAGTGCTTCCAAAGTCCTCCAGTCATCCCCGCTCTCTTTGGAACACTCAACAGCTCTGCCAGCCAATTTCAAGCAGGTTCCTTTTCAAATGGTTTCATGTGGCTAAATAAATTTTGAGTCCCCAAATAGGCAGGTGTGACGTACATTCCAATCTCACTTTAGACAAGAAGAGCCAAATGTCCCACTAAACAAGAACTATCAAATATATCATCGAAAACTTGGGTGATGCTGTCATCTCTTCATTTTGCACAACAGAATAGCATGGTAATAACAATATGGATGTGAGTTTGGCAGTTGTCCCGGACTTAACAACTAAAGGAACAATAATGTTTCTTGGTAAATGAGGGTGTTGTTTTTCCCCCGCACTGATTTTGAAAAACAATTCCTATCAGAAAATTTTGGAAGGTAATGCCTTTCAGCTATGGGAAGGTGGAGCAGAGAAACAGTTTGCAGCCAGCTTTGAGAAGAAATCCTACTCAACCTGGTGGTGGGTGGCAGTTGGGGCTGCACTACCAACGGAAGATGTTCTCCTTTCCTTTTGGCTGTTGGATATTCAAATTTCTCAGCTGTGATATTTATCCATCATGGGTGGGTGCCTGGAGACATCAGCAGAAGGGACGGAGCCAGGTGGAAGCCTAGCATGGTCTCCACTTGGGTGACTGTCAGGATAAAAGAGGCCTGCCTCCATGTCCATCACCACAGTCAGCTTGGTGTCTCCCACCCTCAATTTCCTGGTTTTATTGTTTGATTCATGACCATGCTGATTTTTTTTATTGTTGCTGCCATATTTGGGGCCAGTCTTGGGTTTTTCTGCCTCCCTCAAAGCAATCACCACAACTTTGGTGGTCAGGCATTGGGTAGAATTCATGGTAATTAATTGGAAGTGGGGGGTTGTATGGTTTTGCCTTCCTCTTCCAGGTATTGGGGCATCCCGATAAAGGGATCCGAGGGGAAGTATTTTGTCCATAAGCCCAGACAGAGGCTGAGAGCCAAAGCACACCCCAAAGTGGTGATTCCAGCAGGCTGCTCCTATTTGATGTAAGTCATAGGACAATCCTTTCCTGGAATCGAGCCCCTGGGAAGCAGTCAGCAGGCGGACGGGCTGAGTGGATAATCACCCAGTGCCTGAGCCAAATCACTTACATCTGTAATCAATAAAGTTGTGGCCTGTTTTGATACAAGAATGCAGTCCTATGTATCTATAATAATACTGTGTGGCACTGGACAGTGGGCTCACTGTGCTTGAGCAGGCAAGTGGAAAAAGTGGGGAGTGGGGAGTTAGCTAAAACTGGGTGTGGCTTTGAACTGGTGAAACAATTGCTCTCTGGGAGCCAGGGGCAAAATCAGTGACTTTGCCACCTGCTTATATGAGTCTTGTTTCCTTTCTCTCTGCTTTGTTGTGCATTTGCCAGTAAAACAGATTTTGCTGGTGTAGCAAGAGTGGCTACAAAACTGAACTACAAACCAACAACTCCACATTTTCAATCTCATCTCTGCCATGAACTCATCAGGTACCTTAGTGATGCCACTCTCAGCCTCAGTCACTCCATTGCAATATGGGAGATAATGATATTGACTTACTTTACAGGGTTGTGTTGAGTATTGCAACTAGATGATGCTTGGTAAAAACACTCTCCCATCCAAAGGAAATGAAATCTTGCTACCCAGCCCTGGACTTCTTATCACTCAGGAATGTATGTATGGCATAACAATCTACATCCACAAACTAGTATTGCTCTGGATAAATATGAAATAAAATCAGTATATGTGTTTTGTATAGTTTTAAAATGTTCTTCAACTATTTTTAAGGCAAAAAGATCCATTAATAAATATAATATTTTGCTTTTGTTATTTAAAGGCTTGTGCAGCAGCTGATGTAAAATACCTCTGATTGAAGCCCTGGAGAGCTGCTGTGAGTTGCAATATGCAGCACTGTGCTATATGAAGCTTCCTATGTTCCTAAACTTATGTAATTATTACCTTATTAACTATTTTCAACAACCTGTTTGAACACTTGTTGCTTGGTTGTAATGCTGTTAAATATTGCAAACAGATTATTTACTGCACTGGACTAGATAACTGTTGCATGGCAATATATTTGAGTTTTTAATCAAGTTAAATTGAGAAAATCAGTAATTTTAAAGACTTTGGAGAAAACTTTCAATTATCTGTAAAAAGCAAGAGCACAGCAGATTTTAAAGCAAATGTGTTATTTACTCTATCCACCTTCAGGCTTTACCAAGAGGGGAAAGTAAACAAATGGGGGGGGCAGGGAGTTGAGTGTGTTAGATCTCCCCCTACTTGATGCCAAATCATGGAAGGCAGTTATCTGATGCAGAGAACTATGTATCCAACAGAAGACTTCCCAGGCATTCTAGAACCCCGAGGATTCTAAAATGGGGGCAGGGCTTCTTCTCCAATTCAAAAGAATCTCCAGACAGTTGCCTTCTGTTAGTTGGAAGGCCAGTAAAGCAACACTGGAGGAGGTACAGACGGCATATGCCCCTAATACCTTCCCTCATGTCATGTATTTATTTTTCTAATTTGAGATGTCTGAAGAGGACTTCCATCTCCCTCCTATCTGCCGTCTTGGTATTTTTTTACTACATATTTTCTTTCCTTGGGTTTTTTTGCATTTCCACAAAAGCACTAAATATGAAAATTACAGTGTAAATATTTATTTCAACTCATAGTTTAGAAATATTTACATTGCAAAGGAGTTATGATCTCCACACACTCTTTGAACATCTATGCAAAAGTTATTGCATAAGAGATTAATTACACACACGCCTGTTTAGTCATTATTGTTCAACATGTCATAAACAGCAGCACATGCTGAGTAGGGAATGGACACATCATTTTTCTCTATAGGAATTGTTAGGCGATGGATTAGCTGTTTTGGAAAGACCTAAATATTTCTACATGTGTTGTGTTAAATTTCATATCCCTGTGAACTATGATTGAAATCAAGGGAGAAATTCAATGTCACACTCTTCTGACCATGTCATCAACGTGTGCATTTATGCCAATGAGGACAAAAACTGCTTACTGCCACCTTCAGGAGGAGCAGAGGTTAGACTCTACCTTAGCTTGTACAGGGCTCATCGTGAAACCAGTTCGTCCCTTCCATGCTGTGTGTCATGATGTCATCGTGAATTGTGCTTTCCCCAACCCTCATGAGCAGTCAGTCATACACACATACTGTTCACTTTATTTCTCCCTCTCTCCCCCAGACCACACATATGTGTACTCACTCTCCCCTCTCTCTAACACACAGACCACACATGCATCTCTCCCTCTACTGTCATACATAGGCATCTGAATTTTTCAGGATGTGCTCTGGGAAGTAGGGCAGAGTAAAATACTGAAATGGTGGAGCAAGCTGGTTTCTCACAAAATTTAAGAATTGTGTCTGTACGTTTCGCCTCATATCTCAGGTTCTAAAATGCTAGAAACCAACCGTTTCAAAAATGAAAGCCGAGAATCTGGGGTTTTGTTTGATCCTGGAAGCATCAAAGAAGGCCTTTGAGGGAGCCATGGTTCTCATAGGTGCCAGGCTGATGACCCCTTCCCTAATACATGTTCATTAGGGGATTTTTGGCTGTGTGTGATAAAAACAACAACAGATAACCTGGATTCCATTATATAAAAATTACTTTCTGTTTCCCTCTTGCTTACAGACTGGGCTTTTTAACCAGTCTGAATTTTCTGGTGGCAGCTTTGAGACCAGATTTCATAGAGGTGATTTAGAAATTGGACACAATCTTCTGTGGAATGTAAATTCCAATGATTTCAGTTGACCTTATTTCCAAGCATTTCCTCACATTGACAGTTAAAGCACTAATGTGCTTTGTGCAACACCTCACAGTATTGAAAAGCTATTCTAGCACACAAGAACAGCAGATGTCTGTCATGACCACCAAATTCAGCCATGATGAGCTTTCCAGCGAGATAACAACTTTCCTTACTATTTTGCCAATGAATTCCAGCTTCCAACTCAGCATGTATGAAAAGCTATTTGTTGGTGCTTAATAAAATATATGTGGTAGTCAGGTGGATGTGTAGCCCTCAGGATGCCAAAACAAGGTCCCAGGGAAGATGATGGGTGGCACAATAGACAGAGTGAACTGCAGAAGGAATAGCAGCCCTGCTATGAGGGCAGCAGTTGGTCACGTCTTTGTGGCAGCTGGCCCATTAGTTCCCCAGTCAGTGGTGGACCCTGCAGCTTTCTCCAAAACAAAGGCCTGCTTGAAACTGAAAATGAAAGCAGGTGTGGAAAAGGAAATCTATGTGACTTAGAGAGGTGCATATAAGGGGGAGAGAGAGAGAGAAGAGGCCAAGGAATAAGCATCTACTGAACTTCTCACAGACCCAGAAGAAGCACAGAAGAACAGCTTCATTCTTTCCAGTATGGGCAACCAGATGAGTCAACCAGGAAATATTTTTTAGAATCCCTCTAAAAAGGACACAAGATTCACACATGCACACCACCTACCATTATTATAGTGCTCCTATACCTTAATTTTGGATTTTGCTGTCACAATTCTAGCCCATGATCATGCTAGTGAGAAACAAGAGTTACTCAGGGAATGAGGAACAAAGCTTGATACCTTAACAGAAACAGCTCAAGTCAATTACTTCTAGTAAGCATGCTACATAATATTCTGCTTTATATCGCTGTTGTATATTACCAGGCAGTCCAAATCTCTCCAGCCAGTACAGCTGGCTTTCATGGACTACATAAGGGTGCTTGCTCATGGTATTATGAACAAGCTGTCATTTCCCAAAATCTCTTTGAGCTCTTATGTGTGGACAAAATGTGACATGGACCACTTGAGAAAAAGACTCTAATGCCCATAGAGAATTTAAATCAACACTACACGTCTTATTTTTTCTTGTTAGTGTTATTTAATGACAAATACAACATAGCTTAGTTTGAATTGGCAAAAGTTACCTCAGAAATGTAGTTGTGTGCCAGCATATCTGGAGACCACTTTTGACTGTACTTTCCATAACAGAGAAAAGACTGAGGGTGTTTCCTTAATAATTACAGAATCCAATAATTTATGAGAAATGAAAATACTTTTAAAGCTCCCTTTTCTATACTGTTGATGTTGCCTAGCTATTTATTGAGAATGTACATTATTAGCACTTGTAGTCATTGTATAGAAGGACAGAACTTCCAGAAAAGGCCCTGTATACCTGAACTGGATGAGAGGAAATTTGGCCAGTTACTCAACAATTACTCAGCAATGAATAGCCAAAATCTATCATCACTGGATCACTTAAGGCATCCATGTTTCACCTATTCCCATTAAAACACAACTTGAGTGGGGGAAAACTTGCTTAAATTCAATCTGAGATTTTAACAAAATATTAATCCATGAAGCAGCAATGCAGATTGCTAGGAAGAAGTTACTGTGTCCCATGTGTTTTGGATGGTCCACATGTATATTTTCTTTCCTTCTTTCTTTATTTTATATTTATATCTATTCTGCCTCACAGAGCAGCAACTCCTGAGGCAGTTTACAAACAAAACAATATAAAACAAAGTACTAAACTAAAAACAACAGAGGTTTGAATGACCAGCACAACAGCTGTAATGCTAACATTTGTTCAGTTCTTCCCATGCAGAATTGCTGGCAAAATTCTCAATTTTATTATGTTCCATTTGGAAAAAATGAGATAAGGAATAACTGATCTTAGATAAAGCATTGGATGACAGCTAATATTAGTTGTACTCCAAATCAATCTATTAAAACAAATGGTCCATTAATTTCAATAGGTCTGCTCTAAATATGATAGACTGATTATTTCAATAAACAGTTATGAGATTCTTATTTTTAAAATGCTAACATTGATAAGCTAGTACTTGACCATATAGTGGGCTCAGTGTCCCCAGAGATACAAAACTGAACCTTCTGAATTAGATATCTGATCTATTCATAGTCTCTGTGCAACAAGTACAACTTTTAAGTTGTCTTTGTAGGAAAACTTTAGTAATATGAAAAGTTACATCCCAAGCAGCAGCATTACACATCAAATAAATGTTCATTTCTCGTCAGAATTCAGCTAGTTATCATGTTTAAAGTAAGCAAAGAAGGAAATCAGACATACAGGCTGATTCTAAACATGTTTCCTCAGATGTATGTCCCACTGAGTTCAATTAGACTTGTCTCTGAGGCAAGTGTGCTTAGGATTGCAGCCAAAGTCATGATCATATTTCAGCATATCCGTATCACTAAAATGATAACACATTACCATGGGCCGCATGCAATAAAAACAGGGCTTTATTTTATCACAGTACAGTATTTGCTCTCTCTCCTCTTCCTCCAACTCAAAGGACAAAACTGTTACATGTTTCTTTTATCTAACTCTTGTTACCTCAGAATCTGAGGTAACTGCGTACATTAATCTTGCATGGCAGAGATCGCTGAAATTATGTCCAAGTTAAATAATTATGTTCCATTCAATGTAGCAATGTATTTATCTGTTTACTGGAGTTCGGATCATATTCAATCAAGTGCTTTGTTTTTTTAAAAAAAATCTCAACTAAAAAAATTATCATCCCAGTACTGTGAAGAAGTTGACAGAGTTGTAAACTTTTGCCAGTCTGCAGAACTACAAGAGTTCTAAATATTTTTATTACACAGTTTTTTAAAAGAGCTTTGCAATATGTGAAATCTCTGAAAAATGTAGCCAGCAAATTTGCAGAGTTGTCTGTACTATCAAATGTCTCAAAACTATGTTAAAACTAGGAGAGACACACTATTTTGAACAGACTGCTGTTTTATGACTGAAAACCTACCATCACAATCTATGGGAAAACGTTCCACTGGCATTTTGTTTTATTTTGGATTGTTTTATTTGATGTTTTAATGTACATTGTAAACCACTTTGATATTTTTTATTAAAAATATAAAGTAGTGTAGAAATGATGATGGTGATGGTGATAGTTTCCATATTTGAATTAGGATATCTGAGGATGCTCATTAGTATAATTCAACTTCAGGAAACTCAGCCAAGAAGGTCATTCAGTAAGCCTTGGGCTAGTCACTCTCTTTTCACCTAACCTGCCTCACAGGGTTGTTAGGAGGATAAAATTAGGAGGGGAAGAAACATGTACGCCACCTTGGAGGAAAGATTGGCTATAAATTAAACAAATAAATCTAGAGGTGCATTAAATAAACCAGTAAGGGTGCAGAATTAAAACATCTCATAGTT
Organism: Podarcis erhardii; assembly: GCF_964252035.2. Classification (NCBI taxonomy): domain Eukaryota; kingdom Metazoa; phylum Chordata; class Lepidosauria; order Squamata; family Lacertidae; genus Podarcis; species Podarcis erhardii. Next base: position 49,029,841 of record NC_138508.1, on the reverse strand, counting down.
CAAAATTATGCATGTCTACTTAGAGGTAAGCACCATAAAATTGAGTAGATTTTAGTATTAGGAAAGTCTGAATAGGGCTGCAGCCTTAGAGTGCTTCTTTGGAGAGGCATTTTAAAAGAACTGTCTGATTCGGTTTTTATTTTTAATTATTAGTAAAAAAACCAACCCAATGCTGAAATTCTGTTTTGAGTTACATGCATGTGTATATAAAGGTGCAGGAGGACAATTAAGGGCTGGAAGCTGAAGCTTTTACCTTTGAAATGCTTTCACTGAAACCATTTTAAATACTATACTATACTGATTTTAAAACTATGACCACGTTGAAGGTGAACTTATTCCCAGTTTGGACAAAAGCTACAAAGTGAACAATATTGTTTTATAATCCCATTTTGAAATTATTAAAACTTCCTGTGATATGATGTTTTGCTTTGCATTAACTGAATCAGTATTTCTCAAAGATGCTCACTAATTTGATGAGCTATACAACTACATGAAAATCTGTCCCCTTCTTATATTTTTGACCCTTGCATGCAGAAGGAGAGCCTTTACTTATCTTTCAGCCAAACAGTACACCTACCTCAGGTTTTACTGTATGCAAATTTTTCAGTTCAAGCCTGAAGTCTATGATTGACCATAATAGATCTCTCACTGAATGACATTTTAAAAAGCTGAACTTTATATACATACCATACACATAAAGAAAAATAATTTTCATTAAATACTCATTTTTATAAACATTTATAAATTCCTACTATTTTATTTTATACCTTCCATTGGTTGTTTAGGGTACAAGTTTCTGGGGGAAAAAAGTTCAACAGTAACCTACCCCACCCCTCCTGCCATTTAGCAACTTTTAAAAATTCCCCAGTGAGATATACTAAAGCTTATATATTTTATGTGCTTTATTAACACCATGAATCCATTACTTCAACATATTTTAATACTGGGTGTTTTCATCACTGTAAAATCCATATACTACACTTTAAATATTGCACTTAGGAAACAGTTTACAGTATCATAATTCGGACCACAGCTATATAATACCAAACAACCACCACTCGTGGTGAACTGACAGGAATTTGCAGACCCTCGAGGTTTTATAAAACATCTCAAGCTGTTCCAGGTGCTTAGTTTTCAACCACTATATTGCATTATTAGAAACAGATGAGCATGCACACCAACAAATACATGTGTACAATGCATTCATATACACTATCAACACTGATTATAAAAGTAAGCAAAGCAGATGTCTCAACTTTTCAATTCTTTACTAATACTTATGCTGAATTTCACAAACACTTATTGTAGACTAGCACAACAGGAATTAATCTGAAGTAATGTGAAGATGACAATCTTACAGTATTTGCCATTTTCTATTAATAAACAATGCATGGATTTAGCAAAGAGCCTGCTAGTTCCAAAATTAGAGGCACAGTCAAAAATTCCCAAAGCTCTCCCTCCCCAAGATACAAAGACTTCTAAACTTTCTTTTCTTCAAAAATACATTATATTTATATTTTTTTAAAAGCTTTTCTTAAACATCATCTTAAACTTCGAAGAGAAACTTCTTAAAAAGTTACTTACTCTTCATATACCTTTAATGAATTGAAGAGTTTAAAGAATCCCTCTGCTCTTTATCCTGACGTGTTTTAAAGCATAGGTTATCACTGTAAACTAAAATGAGACAGTTCAGCTTGTATTGATTTTCTGGTGAGCATAAGCGTACGATTGAACTCAGTGAAACCCTATTCTGAATGGTGAGCAAGCTAAAAGAAACGTTAAAATGATAATTCCAACATCTTTGCATACTAGGAAAAAAGAAACCAGACTGAAAAGGAATGTTTCACGTCCACTGTATAAAGTCATTTTGACATGCCTACACAACTGGTTATGGCAGCTTTCAGAGTGATTCCTCGTCACAAAAAAAGAAAGAAAAATGCTCCAGGTTCTTTTAGAGAAAGCTCTCCATTGGGAAGTTGATTTTGGCCATGTGCCAAAATCATGTGCAAAAGGGGCCCTCATTACCAATTCATGGCAGCCTTCAGCGCTAACAAAAAATGTGACCCAACAGGCTAAAGCAACAACAAAAATTAAAATCTAGGAGACAAAGACAACTTACTTAATATTCCCCCCAGAGCTACATTAAACTTTTTAGTAATTCAAACCCTATTAGTCCAAAGCCATACTGAACAGCTTTTAAATTATCGTCGAGATATTCTGTAAAAGTTGAAAAACACTCTTTGTAACTCTTCCCAAACTGTAGGACTTCTTGAAAGTATTTTTTATGGGATAGCTGAACTTTCTCTTTCCACATTCATGGCTATGAAATCGTATTCTAAACAGGTACAGCTTTGCACACACAGATTTTATAAACTTGGAAACTAAACAGAGTAGTGCAGCATTTTGCCAGCTTTTCAGACAGAGCAAAACAGTTACAGTGCAAGAATCTCTCTTATTTAGAAAAAAACGTACATGCAAGCAAGGCAGTTTTAAGCAATTGCAATTAACTGAGAACTCACTGCACTGTTTCTCATAAAAGCAGATTTGATATTCAGCCTTACCTAGATGTCGTCTGGCTTTTCTGTGGATCAAAAAGTTTCCTGCCTAAGCACACAGATATTCTTTCACAACCCATAAAGGCCCCTTTTATTAATCCAGCACGGTAACAAACTTCTTTCTGCACCACACGTTGAGAGCAGGATGCATCAGCTTTCAAGACAGAACGCATTCTTAATACACAAATGTTGGCAGATTGCATAATGCTGGATTTATCTTAAAGAGGGAAAGGCCTTTTTTTTCCCAAAAAAGCACCAAAAACAAAAAGAGTAAAGAGGGTGCGGTTAGATGTTAGGCTATCCCTGAGAAAAGGGCCTAGGCTGCTGCACAGGCACCTAAATGCTAGCAGAAGCTTACTGGGAAAGGAGCCAATGGAATGACTTTGTTTGACCCAGCTGCCAATCTCTCCTGAAGCAGTGCGCCAGACTAAACACTGACACTATTTTAACTCAAATCAGGCTACAGCAGCTGTTTGCTTTCCGGCTTTGAGCTATGCACCATGGCTGTGATGACTCTGCACGGCACTCTATCATGTTAAAATATGTTCCTTGTTTGGTTTTGTCATATAGCAGTCATTATGTTTAACCATTTCCTCTCCCCCAGTGCAATAAAATAGATGAGCTTATGTGATTGTTGAAACTTCCAGTGAAGAATAATGGTTGCCAATGAACACTGGTGATCTTTAGGACAAGAAGGGAAGTTCCAGAGCCTGGCATACCAGGGATGCAACACAAATGAATTCTGATGTTGAGTGGTGCGCATTCTCAAAACCAAACATATGTGTTATGACATGGTTGAACTTCAATAGTAATATAAGCTGTAGAAGGTACTGAAGCTGTAGAAGGTACTGAAGTCAACAGCCAGGGTGCTCACTGCGGCAAGACAGTGTGAGCACATAAAACCACCCCTAGCCTGACTACACTGGCTAATAATTCATTTCCAGCCCAATTCAGAGTGATTGTTTTGACCTATGAAGCCTTATAGGACCCTTATACCTCAAGGCTTCAGGACCCCTATACCTCAAGGACCACCTCTGACAATATGAGCCAATTTCAGACCCTGGAATTGTTATTCTGAGGTCCAGGCAAAAACTTTCCTTTTCACCCAGGCCTTTGGTCCTTAGTTTACTTTTGTTGATTACCATCAAACCACATAAATTACAAAGCCAGTGGGTTTTTTAAAGTTTTACACTTGCTAAACTTTTGCTGTGGACTACTTGATCAGGTCAAGCAGCCTGCTGGGGAACACAAAACCAAACCTGAAAACAGCCCATGATGAGTATCAGAGGTGAATGCTGCAATCCGGAATGAGTACAAATCAGTTTTCAGAAATAACAGGCCAGGTGGTCAGAGGAAGACAGTATAAGGCAGGCAAGGAAACAGATCACAAGGACAACAACCCTATGTTTGAAGGGCCAGAAGCATGATATGCACTTCTGTACAGGTTCCCAGACGGCAGTAGCCCAAGTGATGCAAGACAAGACAAAGATACCTCTAGGGCACCTACTTTTTATGATGTTGATATATGGTTAACCAGGCTCCTTTTGGCTTCTTAGTTCTTGGCCTGGCTGGCCAGATTAACTACTGGACTTCTTTCTAAACACTATTTGGATGGTTCTGCAGTACAACAAAGATCAGACCAATAGCTCCTCTGTCTGATAACTGCTGGACTGTCACAGAGAAAAAGGCATCTGCCAGAATCCCAGTGCTTATACATCTCTCTCTTTGGTCAATATATTCTCTCTGTGCTGTACATGAGACTGGCCTTTGAAAATAGTTCAGAAGCTTCAATTAGAGCAGTTGACTAACTGTTGACAGGTTTGAGACGGACACATCATGTAATACCAAATTTGTTACACCTACCTTGGCTGACTGTACACTTTTATTTTTTATTTGTTTTAGAAAAATAGGTGCCGGTACTCACCATGAAGTTGTTACGGTGCCACACTTTTTAACAACAGCAAAATAGGTGCCAGTACTGCATGCCCTTGAGTGCCCCCTAATAATAATAAAGAACTAACACTGCTTCTAAGCCCAATTCAGAGTGCTGGTTTTGATATAAATCTCTTTATATCTCAGGGCCCCAATATCTTCTGGAACACCTTGCCCCGCCCTGCCCTAATATGACCTTAATAACACAGGAAACTGCAATTTCATGTTATGTCCAAACTCTAAACTGTGGTCAGTGGTCTGGGTTCGCATGCATTGTGAAACAACAGTTAGTTAAAAATAAAAACAAAAGCTTCCAGGATTTGGGTAGCTGACAATGGAGAGGGAGTTGATGAGCTGAAGACTCATTCACATAAAGAAATGTAGTGCTCTGGACTACTTTTCAGCAAAGCTCTTGATGCTTTTTGACACTGGCCATTGCGCATATACATAAGGATAGTAGACAATAAAGGTAATGTGCTTCAGAAATAGTTTGAGAGTAAATTTACATTACATAGTTTGTTGAAATAACTGCAATTTTCACCTCACAGATTGCTTATATGAAGCTATCATCACCAACAAGATATACGGTAATATTGCCAAAACTTTCTTTTCATGGTGTCAACATTGCACAATTTAAGAACTAATGTTATTATATATACTTTTGAAAAAACATGAAAGACAGACAGCACACTCCTAAGCATGTTTATTCAGAGATAAGGCCCACTGAGTTTAATGGAAATTACTCACTGGTAAAGGATGTTTAGGATTGCAGCCTAACAGGCATTTCAATATTTGCTTTACATAATGAGGCTTGTGAAACTAAAACCGAGAATTTAAAACTAAATGCTTTCCTTGCAAAGTTTAAATAACCCATCAGTCTTCTAACATATGTCCCTTTGACTTGTGCTATGTTGAATTTTAAAATAGTTTTAGTCTAGAAAGTCAACATATATAGAGAGAGAGAAGAAATCTTCACCATCAAAACTGAAAGAAACTGAAGAAGTTTCATTTTTCTCCCTAGACTCATCTTTTGAACTTGATAAAATGATGCATAAACTGGAAGTGGTGACTTATTTCTTTTGACATCTTTGGGATTGCAACAACATAGGACACTGCCTTATAATGAGGCAGACCATTGGTCCATCTACCTTAGTATCGTCCACCCTAATGGGCAATGGCTCTCCAAGTTTTCAGAAGGAAGACATTCCCAGGCTTACCTGGAGATGTCAGGGATAGAGCCTACCACTCAGTTATGGCCATTTCCTTTAATTGTCAGTAATACTGCCTGAAAGCTCACAAATGAAAAATAAAAATAACTGTAGCTGTTAAGACTGAGCTAAAGCAACTCCTGAGTTTGCAGCCATACTTTGTGGAGAGCTACTAAGCATTCACCCCTTGTGCAAGGAGCACATCATTCATGGCAAGAGAAGGAGAAACACCTAGGAAAAACAAGGGCACATCCCCTCATTTCCCAGACTGCAGTGGTTTCATTGGTCAGTACTTTGGTGGCTTCATAGGCACAGCACCAGAAATGAGGGAGCACATTCCTAAATTGCCTAGGCAACAAAATGATACTCCCCTTGTAATACCATTACATAAACTAGTAGCAATAGGATTGGTTATTTGATAGACATGTTGTGGAGGCTACCTAACCTTGCCATTGTTGTTTTTTAAATTTGTCTTTATTAAAGATTTTCTTGGTTTTATTTTTTTCAGGTTGCACAGTCTTTTTTACAAATCAGTTACATTTGTTGTAGACATTAGTGTTGAGTATAGTATAAGTTTGGAGGGGAGGGGGGTGATGAGGCTTATATTCTTCTGTATAGTGTATGTGTGGGCTTTTGTGTCAGCTGAGTAGTCCATGATGTCCTTTCAGTAAGATGTGATGCTGATCTAATAAAAAGTATCACCCACTGAATCCTAGTTACTGCCTCTGCATCTGCCTTTAGTCTCTACGGCCAAAGGGGAAGGGAAGCCAATAAAATGATTCAAATATAGATTAGCCGCAGTCAAGCAGTAGACAAACAAAATTTTCTTGGCAGCTAGCTACTATTATAATGGAAGGACAGGAAGTATATTTTAAATATCTCCCCTTTTGTATGTCTCCTCTTCCTCCTTTTGAACCTGCAACACAACATGAAACAAGACATACCTGAGCATCCCACTTTGATATGCCATGGGAATGTGGAGAACTGATAGGAAGGAAAGGGGTGGAGGTGGAGGTGGCCTTTATGCACATCAAATCTGATGCCGTGATAAATATATGTGACAAGGATTGTGTTGCATTGACCACAGATACTTAATATGGGGTACGTCAAGGACAATTTTGAAGAGGTTGCTATAAAAATACAGAAGGAACTAGGAACTTGGAAATCCAGTTGAATCATCTTTCAAAATTATAGAAAACAGTCTCAACATTCATGAGAACTTAGAGAATGTTGTACTAATGTGCAAACAGACTTGCTAAATGCTTCCCAGAAATTTAAATATGGTCTGCAGTAAATCTGGAAGTACAATTATTATATAAGCAAATACAATAACCTAAATGGTATTTTTTTTAAAAAAAAAAAAAAACCCAACAGATTTTTAAAACTTGTAGTTATGAACACAACAGTAAGACAGCCTTTTAAGCAGAGCTAATCAATGTGGTGCCCTCCAGATGTTACTAGATTACATTTCCCAACATCCCCAGCCAGCGGCTATGCTAATTGGGACTGATGGGAGTTTTTGAGTGCAACAAAAATCTGGAGAGCACCTTGTTAGCCACTTTGCTCTAAAGTAAGAAACAAGTTCTGCTTTAAATGGGCGCAAGACATAAGCCATAACATTATGTTGGAAGATTGGGAAAGGTTATGGAAAATAGACTTAAAATTTACAGACTGTTCTTTATTGAAAGAAAATTACATGAAAATGATGTACAGATGGTATATAACACCAGTACAATTAGGGAAAATGTATAAAACTGGCTCAAATTTGTGTTGGAAATGTAAGGAAAAAGAAGGAACTTTTTACCATATGTGGTGGGATTGTAGTAAAATTAAAATGTTCTGGAAAAGCATGTTCTCCTTCATGGAGAGCACGTGTTGCGGTGCGGCCCGCCAGGACACTCCAAAGTTGGGGGCGGGCTAATTGTTCGTTGGCCACTGATGCGATTGGGGCTTCCCTTGTTCTTGGGAAGAAGTTAATGTTGCCGTTTGTTGACTGACAGCTAGAAGTGCTAAAACTCCTTACACGAGGCTAGGGCTTCCTCTTTTCGACTGTGCATCGGATTGCCCGTCCCCCCCTCCCTAGAATTAGGGTGGTTCGCTTTGACCTTGCTATGCCTGTCATGGGGTCGTCTGCTCTTGGGGCAGGGGCCCGGTAGGAATTTTGTCCATCTGGCTGATTGGCTGGGGCCATTTGGTTTTTGCCTACTCCGTAGCAAATCGTCACAACTTGTTAGGCATTGGTTTATGGTTTGGTTGGTTGAGGGGCAGTGGTTGAGTGCCTGCCCTTGGTAGGTTGAGTGCCTGCCCCTCTAATGCTGCTGCTGCAAGGGATTCCGTTAAAGGAATTGGGTGCTAACTATTGCTTGTCCACTCTGTCAAGGGGGCTCGGGCCATAGCAATGACCTCCTGGTTGCATTTGGGGTGAGGGCAGGTTCCCTGCTCCACGTTACCCCCAAGTGTATTCCCCTATTCTGACTTTCGCATCGTGCAGAATGTCAGTCTGTCGCCCATGGTGGGGGCAGATAGTCGCAACCAATGCCTAAGCAACCACTCACAAATTTGTATTTCAATAAAGTTGTGGCCAAAATTATGCCAAAAATCTTAAACAAAAAATTCTGTGTGATGTGTGAGTTATTGGGGTGGCCTTGGGGACCTCAACAGGCAAATGATATATAATGAAAACAAAACAAATTCCTTCCAGTAGCACCTTAAAGACCAACTAAGTCAGTTCTTGGTATGAGCTTTCGTGTGCATGCACACTTCTTCAGATACACTGAAACAGAAGTTTCCAGACCCTTCTATATAGTGAGAAGGTGGGGAGGGGTATTACTCAGAAGGGTGGTGGGAATGGGTGATTGGCAGATAGCTGTGATGAGCCTGTTGACGACTCTTAACGACTGCAATAGGTCTTACAGGAAAAAGCAAGGGGTGAAAAGGTGAAAAATGGCTTTGTCATGTATAATGAGATAAGAATCCAAGGTCTTTGTTCAGACCAGGTTTCTCCATGGTTTTGAGTTTGGTGATAAGTTGTAATTCAGCAGCTTCTCTTTCCACTCTTTCCAGAAATTTCAGAAATAGACTGGAAAGAGAAGCTGCTGAATTACAACTTATCACCAAACTCAAAACCATGGAGAAACCTGGTCTGAACAAAGACCTTGGATTCTTATCTCATTATACATGACAAAGCCATTTTTCACCTTTTCACCCCTTGCTTTTTCCTGTAAGACCTATTGCAGTCGTTAAGAGTCGTCAACAGGCTCATCACAGCTATCTGCCAATCACCCATTCCCACCACCCTTCTGAGTAATACCCCTCCCCACCTTCTCACTATATAGAAGGGTCTGGAAACTTCTGTTTCAGTGTATCTGAAGAAGTGTGCATGCACACGAAAGCTCATACCAAGAACTGACTTAGTTGGTCTTTAAGGTGCTACTGGAAGGAATTTGTTTTGTTTTGACTATGGCAGACCAACACGGCTACCTATCTGTAACTGGATATATAATGAGTTAAAGAAAATGTTTCATTTAACATTTGTGAAAAAGCCCGAAGCTTTCTTATTAGAGATTGTGGGAAAAGACCTGCCAAAGAAATTTTAAAAATGTTTTTATGTACACGACAATGGCGGCAAGAGTCTTAATAGCACAAGGATGGAAGAATGAGGAAATCCCGATGAAAGAACTGTGGCAAGAAAAACTGATGGACTATGCGGAAATAGCAAAACTGACACACAAACTACGTGACAAGGATAACTGTGATTTTAAAGATGAATGGGAACCTTTTACGAAATACTTAAAGAAGCAACAAAATGAATTGGACTCTTTGGCAGGTTTTGAATAAACATTCACAAACTCTTTATTGTAATATATAGATAGATAATCTGAGGATCTTTACAATTTCACAATATGCAGACAGAAAGATGTGTTGAGAAACCAGAGAAAGGAGCTGAGGGAAGTCTGGGGGGGTTGGGTTTTCTGTTTAGGGGGAGGGGGAAAGGAGGGGGGAAACAATGTGGATGATATATTTTTGTTTAAATTACTGTGTTCAATATCTAATAAAACTTAATAAAGAAAGAAAGAAACATGTTCTGCTGGTGGGATTCTTCTTGGGGCGGGGGCAATTGACAAAATAAAACAGACATAATAGAAAGAAATGTGACATAATAAAAATCTCATTGCTAGAATCCTGCTTAGGCATTCTAATTAATTCCTTGCCCTTCACCAGGTTGGTGGTATAATGTCCATTTATGGAGACCTCCAATACAATTTAGAATACTGATGTTCCAGGTTTCTAAATCGCGCAGGGAGCCTACCTGAGTAGAAAAGGTTTTCCACTCTAGATATTTGCCTCTGACCTGCAGACAGTTATGAGGATGGAAACATGGGGGCTAGCACCACCTTCACCCCCACTTCCCCCCACATGATTCTCATTGTTTGTGCAAACAAAAAGCCTGAACAGGCATTGGATTTTGACTACAGCTGGGAATGGAAGATACAGTAATAGCCTGCATGTATCAGAACTACAGTGGTACCTCGGGTTAAGTACTTAATTTGTCCCGGAGGTCCATACTTAACCTGAAACTGTTCTTAACCTGAAGCACCACTTTAGCTAATGGGGCCTCCTGCTGCTGCTGCACCACCGGAGCACAATTTCTATTCTCATCCTGAAGCAAAGTTCTTAACCTGAAGCTCTATTTCTGGGTTCGTAGAGTCTGTAACCTGAAGCGTATGTAACCTGAAGCATATGTACCCCGAGGTACCATTGTACTGTGTATTTTCATAGAGGAATGGATTGCTGTATTACTCAGAGCAACAATATAGGAAAGGTCTATGATAAAAAAGTAGGATGAAATTCTGCTGAAATAAAAATGCACTTTATAGTTATAGGCATATTTCAGTTAGGACTGGAAAGTTCTGGACTTCCGGGTTAGCGCGAACGGCTAATGGCGGATTCCCTCCGAGCTCCGGAGGGAATCGGCTCTGCTGAGGACGGGTCTTGCCGTGCCGGCGACACGGGGACCCTCAGAAACCGCAGGCGCGGAAGCCTGCGGACTTGGTGACTCGGTGGGCACCTTAAGCGCCCTCCCCGACCCACGAAGAGCCTTTTTAAAGGCTGCGGAGAGGGTACGGAGAGTGGCGTGGTGCTGAGAGTAGACCGCTACCTCAGTAGAGTGAAGCCGCAAGCCATGGCCGGAGAGCGCTAACTTTCTTCCCAAATTTGGACTGGATAACAAAGGACCCGTGAGTAATGGAATTTGGACTTTAAAAATTTTATCCTGTGAATTCGGCACGATCGGGGGATGTGTTAAAGGGAAGTCCGCACCCCCTCTACTTATAGACGTTTCAAAGCAAGGAACGGAGAATTAAGGCGGAATGAATACTGTTTTGAGGATTTAAAAGTTTCTCACAAATTTGATAGAACAAGATTTTTGTGCTGGAGAGAAAGGGAATTTGGAACTTTGTGTGTATCCCCCCCAAAAAACCCGGGAGTGTCCTATTTGGGTCCCGGAGGAAGAAGTGAAAGGAGTTTGACAGCTGTCAAAGAAGCTGTCAAACGGGCGGACAAAGTAAAGAATTTTGCTATTTAATAACTCTTGGAATTAAAGTTGATACATTTGGACTGAGGCGATTGGAAACAAAGTATTGATAATAACAAAGTAACAGATTATTGGAAAAGGACTACTAAATAACTGAAAGCCCCCTAGGGGGAATTAGTGACATTACAATGGCTGCAGAGGGAAAATTACTGGCGGAGATAGAAAAAATGTTTTTTCTCGTGGGAATCCTGCAGGAGCAGAGTATGGCTCTGAGTAAAGTTTTTATGACCTTGAATCCTGAAACAAACAACTCTGCTGAATGCACAAAGGAGATGTACGATAAAAATTCTGCAGCTGAGCAGGAAGAGATGCCTTTGGAATTGACAGAGAAAAAAGAAGGAGTTCAGACACTACAAGTGGAAAATATCAACCAGAAATCTGCAGCGTCAGAGTATGAGCAAGAAGACCTCTGGATTACAGACCTGCGAAAGATGAGAAAGAAGAAGAGAGAAGCCCCTGGAGTACTTGGAATATTAAAACTAGAAAGAACAAAGCAATATGATTGGGACTTTTCTCTTGAGTATGGAAAACTAGATGGTCTTTCGCAGCAAACACTCTTCAACATTCTGAATGAAAGAAAATATGATCTGACTCTGACTGAACTCCTTCGGGGTCTTAGGACCATCAAAGAGGACTACCAATATAGCTGGCAGAGAGGGACTGACAGAGAATCAGACGCCTCGGACGTGAGGAATCCGGGCTAGAAATATTTTTTGTTTGTTTTCTGGACATTTGTCTAGGAAGGGACAGAAACCGGGGCAGGGGGGGGAGAGAATAGAATTATAAAATGTTATGTTTTGTTTTACTTGGTCAATGTGACCTATAATTAATATAATAAAGGGAAAATTTGTGAAGGGGAAGTTAGATCGACCTTAAAAAAAAAAGAAATTAATGATTATAAGAGAATTGGATAGTTGAATACAGATAAACAAAAGATTTTAATTTTCAAAAGCAATGTGAATATCTTTAAGAGGTTAGGTAAGAACTTGCTGAATTAACTTTGGAATTGGGATGTAAGAGGAGGGGGTGGGGGGAAGTCAATGAAAGTGGGTAAAGAAACTTAGGGTATGTAATTGTATTTGTGTGTTTGTTTGTCTTTGTCTTTGTGTATGTGTTTGTTGTTATAAAATGTAAAAACCCAATAAAAATTATTTTTAAAAAAAAGGACTGGAAAGTTCTTTCTATTTGTTGCCTGTTCCGTCCCAAAGGATTGGGATGGGTAAAAACATAAAAACGAATAAAACAGAAAAGTCATTTGAGGAGAGGAAATGTTCCTGTTCTTTTCCAACTTCCAATATCTTGTTTAAAATTTGTAATGAGTATCAGCTAGGCAGAACCAAATTATAGTGATTCCTTTTTGGGAGGCAACCCCAAGGATTATTCAGCATGATATGATATTTCTTCTTGTACTTCTCTATGTTCCTAAACTCTGGGTAACATCCCAATAATTCTGCTTGATTTTTCAACTAGTTTTTAAATGAAAGCACAGTATTTTTCAATAGATGTGTTCAGTTAAAAAAGTAATTTAAAACCACATGGGAAAAAATCTGAAAGCTATCATGACCATAATAATTAAAAATCTGGTTTCTTAAATTGTGGAGATATTAACTTAACAGAACTAAAAACTTGTTCAATGCTTCTTTTTATAATTAATTTGGTTTTTTTAAAAGGATGAGGGAGTTCATTTCATGCTATTTTATTGCATATCCTGAACTAATATTTCACTTGTACAGTATTCCCAAATAAAAATGTAATTCATTGCACATATTAATTGCTTCTCTTTTCTCTTTTTTATAACTATAAATAATGTTGCATTTTAATTCAGATGATGCTGTGATGATCTGGAGATTGTGGGACAGATGTATGAAGAAACAAATGATGGTTAAAAGCTATGACCTGGTGACCAGATATGACTTCTAATGTACAATCATAAAACTACACAATCCTAGATGTCTTGTGAAATAAGCAAGCATGAGATTGGAGCCTAGTAACACTTACTAATCAAGCTTAGTGAGGCTTCCTAGTGCATAGAATTTTACTTCACAGTAAACGGCGTTTCTGTGCACTGCTCTGGTTCACCAGAAGCGGCTTAGTCATGCTGGCCACATGACCTGGAAGCTGTACGCTGGCTCCCTTGGCCAATAAAGCGAGATGAGCGCCGCAACCCCAGAATCAGTCACGACTGGACCTAATGGTCAGGGGTCCCTTTACCTTTAAACAATGTCAGGATGTGCCAAATCAACAACTTTCCCCCTTGAGGAATGCCCTGCCATTCTTCTTTGCTGTGGGACATTCAGAGATCTTTTAGAAGTATCTCTCCTGCTAGAATATCACATTTTCCCAGCAATTCAAACCTAGGTGTGCTTCTTCAGGTGTTGCAGGAGTAGTCAGTGTTAGCTATGAATAAGGTATAAAATTGACATACATATTTGCATTTTTGCCAGAAAAAATAATCCTGGAGTTACTAAAATGTTCAGTATGCTTAAAATGTAAACTTTATATCCATATGGCTTTTCTATCCAAACAAATCCCCAGTAAAGCTATTCATTTCATAGCCTTTAACTACTTTCAAGTCAATGTAGTTCGATGACAAATTGCGCCATTTAAAGGTATTTGGATAAAAGTATGACATTCATTTTCAAATGGATGAGATGTTGTCTTACATTATGAAGCTGACGGAATTTGGGAATGTAGTTTTTGCTTCTGCTGAAAACTACTTGGATGGAGAACAGATAAGTGATTCTCCTCCCTTTATTTTGCTTAACTTCTTCTTGGAAAAAATAATATTCGTCTTTCACACTTCATTTGAAAGGATCTCATAAAATAGATCACTAGGTCTTATTGTCCAAGAGGAGTGGCTGCCTGACCGACTCAGTTAGCCAATTTATAAAGTAGACTGTTGAATCACCTGACACAGGTTCTCTCTAGAAATCAGTCTGTTGCAGACACAGGGCATGAACCTGTACTCTCTAGATAATGTACTTAATTAAGCATTCCCCAAAATATAATCTAATACATTTTCAGAAGAGGGAAAGGACTTTAATACAATTGTGAAACTGCAGAATCTGAAGGAAACTTTCCAAACTAACATCACTGCAGATTTACTACAACATTAAGGAACTTATCACAAGAAACTTGGTACAACATGCCATCAATAATTTGCTGTAACTAATATTTCAATCTTGTTCCCAAACAGAAGTCATCTTATACCGAGTCACATCGTAAGTCCTTCTATGTCAATATTACCTACACCAAGGTTGGGTTAAACATCTGTGGCCTTCCAGGTGTTGTTTATCTCTGATTCCAACAAGTCACAGCAAACATGGTCAATAACATAGGCCTCTGACAAAGACCAAGTTTCAGATTTCAGTTCAGTATTAAATCAGTTAAAAGTGAGTTTCAATTTTAAAAGAAAATCTTCACAGGAAGTTAATCCCCACTTCATCTCCATCCACTGTCTGACCCCCCTCCCCCCAAAAAGAAACATTTCTAAGGGAGCTAAACTTTTTAAAGTCCCTCCCTCTTTCAAATCCCTACTTACTATTATTTACTACCTGTGTTTTTCAGATGAGCTCCTTCTGCTCTAACTGGCTGCAACAGAACCTGGAAAAACTAGCCAGTGCTAGAAATGTGGAACAAAATATGTGGGAGCCCACTCAGAAAGTCCTAGTGACAAAGCATCAATGTATCATGTGAGTAAAGCAACTAAGTAAGTTCAGAAACAGGATAAGGAGGTCAGGGCAAACAATTATGCCCCTTCACTTTGTGACATAACAAAACTAAAGTTTCCAAGTGAACCAAATAGGTCAATAGGATGATGGGATTTATAAGTCCAGTATCATCTGGAAGGCTATGAATTAGTCATCCTTGATCTATGCTTACTGGTAGCAGCTGCCCATGTCTTTCGCAGTGCTGACTGGAGATGCCAGGGATTGAGCCTAGGACTTCTTGGATGCAAAGCAATTGCTCTCCCACTGCGCTGCACAACCCAGAATTATTGATGCAGCCTAAGGCTTTCAATGGCTACTAGCCATGATGGCTACCTAGCATGTCAGCTATCAAGGTAATATGCCTCTGAATAGCAGTTGCTGGGAATCACAAGTGGGGAGAGTACAGTCCTGCTTGCAGGCTTCCCTTGGGCATTTGGCTGACCCCCGTGAGAACAGAATGCTGGTCTAGATGGGCAGAAGGGATCATCTTATGTTCTTAAATATCCATCTGGCTTCTGGTATTGATGTGTGTGTTCTAAGGCTATGATACAATATTCACGTTCCTGGGAGTAAGTCCCATTCAACTCAATTAGACACACAGCTGAGTAGATATTATAGGTATCATTATATGATTCTTTAACAACATCCATTGTTCCATGGATAATATCAACTCCTAAATCGAACTTTAGCAGAAGAGCAATGTTTCTTTTGGCTTTGCATCTTTGGGTTACTTCCTTGACATAAACTATAAATAAGAGTTCCATTTATTATGCCCTGCAGGCCGGACACTCTATATAACTGTAACCACACTAGCTGCTTTTTGTAGTCTGAATCTAACACACCAGGCTATATTAAAAACAAACTTCATTTTCTTAATTTCTTCCATAAGCCCTTGCCTTTCACCTTCTCATCTCTTCTTGCAGTTGCTGTTTTTTAAATGAAGCTTCCTTCTGCTTTCATGGGAATTTCTCTCATAACACATCGATACTCCAAATCCCTTTCCTAGCAGAAATATATTCCAGAAATATATTTTGTGATGAAGGTGTGTGTGTGTTTACACACAGATTTTTGCAGGAATGTAGCCCATTCTGGAGCCACTAAGTAGAGGAAAAGGAAATATATTTTGGAATAATGAAAACTAGATTGCTGTTAGTTGGCTCCTGAGAAATTTCACTCTTTTGAAGACAATTTCACATTATTCCAAAAAGATCTCTTTATGCCAAAGGAACATCTTGGGAAGTGTAGTCATCATAGTCACTACAGAAGAGCCTAAAGAATAAGCATGTAAGTAACAGGTCTATGGCTGTAAAACACAACATGCATTGTATAGTAAGGAAATAACCTGCATCAACGCTATTCTTCCAAGATCAGCCAGATGATACACAGTATCTCTCACATTCTGTATGAGAACTGATGTCTGTGAGGTCTTACTGCTGTTTTCAGTTGCAGTGACTGAAATTTCTTTGGACCACTAGATGGCAGTCACTTCAACTTAATATAAACGCAAATGGTTGCCACATGTGAAGAAAACAATGGTATTCTTTGTGTTTGAAACTGTAGCAAGACAAAATTGATTTTAACCTTCAGAACTGTTTCTGGAGCATGACTAGCTAATGTAGATCAAGCTATGCACTCATAGCTAACCTTAAATCAAGCATGTGGTACATTTATAGTATTTTATTTTATTTTATTGAATATTAATGAGTTACAGTTTCAACTACATATGGAAATATTTCATCACCATAATGGGTCTGTGAACCTTGAATGTGACACATCCCAGCCTACAGAGATCAATTCAAGACTTTTGTGATGATGCCTAAATTTAAAACATATGAGAATTGACAATTTTAGATGTATATTGCATACTCATCATGGTTATGAAACTAATATCAGCATATCCAAAATAACAGCTATAAATATCAGCAAGCCAAAAGATAGCAAGGAAGTTCTTCAGTATAGCTCTTGAAAATTAATACAATAAAATAGTATGGTATGCATATAGCAGTTGTATGTGCCTTTATGAATACTGTGGTACCTCTGGATGCGAACGGGATCCGTTCCGGAGCCCTGTTTGCATCCTGAAGCGAACGCAACCCGCGTCTGTGCATCTACGCGTGCGCAGGTTGCGATTCGCCGCTTCGGTGCATGCCCGTGACGTCATTTTGAGCGTCTGCACATACGCGAGCTGTGAAACCCGGAAGTAGTGCGCTCTGTTACTTCCGGGTCTCCGTGGAGCGCAACCCGAAAATGCTCAACCCGAAGCTACTTCAACCCGAGGTGTGACTGTACTACCATAACTACATGTAAACTAGCCCATGATAGGGTCACTACCAGAGCTGTGTAGGGCTTCACAGACCAAAACTAACACCTAAAAATTGGCTTGGTAGTTAACCAGCAGCCAAATCTGGCTCAGACTTGTTTTTATATGTTGTATTCTGCCTTGTTATATTCTGTATGCAATGGCTTATAAATTCCTAAATAATTAAGTAAATACCAGACCCTCCAACTGTCCCTATTTTCCAGGGATGTCCCTGTTTTAGTGAAGCCATCCTGATTTCTGATTTGATCTCAGAATGTCTCACTTTTTCTTAGGATGTCCCTATTTTCACTGGATAAATGTTGGAGGGTATGGAGCCATCTGAAGGCAATCCTGTAAAGGGAAGTTTTTTAATGTTTAATGTTTTTATAGATGTTGGAAGCTGCCCAGAGTGGCTGAGGCAATCCAGTAAGATGTATGGGGTGTAAATAGTAAAATTATTATCATGAAATGGGACATCCCTATTTTCATTGGATAAATCTTGGAAGGTATGAAATGCTATTAGGCCCGATTCCTAGAACACCAAAACCACTGGGCTCTGTTTGCTGCTGCCACATCACATATATGGTCTGAAGGCACAGGAGGCCACCATCTCGTTGAAGCTAAGCAGGTTTGCGTGTGGTCAATGCCAGCATGCACAACTGTCTGGGAAACATCTGTACACCAGCTTGGGTACAAGATAAGCGAAAGGTGGGATTGAAAAATGCAAACAAACAAACAAACAAAAGTTCTGGGTCTGCTCTTAGCTCCTTTCTCTTGCACAGCAGGCTTCACTTCCAGACTCCACTCTGATACCAGAACAGTTGATCTCAATAACTAGCTAGCTTAGCAAGAAGGCCAGAGATCATGAGAGGCTTCCCCATTAGCATGCCCTTCACTGTGCAGTCTAAAAAGCCCACTGAATGTGACTTGCCTGAGGACAACATAGTGTGAAGTTGCCACCGCTCCACATATACTTTTATTGTATTTATACTTTAAAATAAAGGTATTATGAGCTTACCTCCAGTTTCTTAAATGGCAGAAATCTAGCTCTTTTAAAAAATGTCTTCAAGGCACCCAGACATCTAAAGAAGTGAAATGAATTCAGGTAAGCAGAGTCACCAAATAACTCATTCAGCAAACTTCTGTGAATATAATCCAGCGCTTTATTGTAAAACAACGTATTTAAAGTGCTTTGATATTTTAATAGGAAATCAAGACTTTGTTATGATTTAAGTCTATGTGGTAGCTAGTAGCACACCTGAAGGCAAGTTAGGACCAGTCCTCCTTTGGGACATGAGTCGCTGGCTTATGGATTGTTCTGCTTAAAATTATTGTGTGCTTCTGCAAACTTTGTATATACTCCAAATCTGCTGCATGTAGATGCTGCTGTTTGGGTTACATAAGAGTGGAAACACGAGTGAAGGTCAAAAAGATAATATAAGGTTAGGGAATGGCCTGTGGGGACATGGAAGCAGGCTTTTTACTGGTGGCACCAGTGTTGTGGAAAGTACCTCCTGCTGACATGAGAGGACCCATCTGAACTGGCAACCCCCTCGCTTTCCCTTGACCTCTTGACCCAAGTCTCCTTTTAAAATTTCTGTGCTGTTTCTAAGGGAATTGTTTCATTGCATATTTTTTTATGGATGCTTACATTTTAACGTTTTAATTGGACTATTTTAATGTATTTTAGTTAAATTCTCATTTTAACTATTCTGTATTGTTACCAATGTCATACAATTGGCATTCATGTTTTGGAAACTTCTTAGAAGTCATCCTGGCATTAAGCAGTATTTTAAATTAATTCATTAACAACACTTATGCATCTGGCTCCTCATCCAATTAGGTATGTGTGGCATGAAAAACAGCTTCTGTGTGTGTTGTGATTCCTACTCGGATCGGCATGAACATGCAGATAATGTGTGGAAGGAGGGCTAGACACAGATGTATACAGTTTGTGATATACAAGCCAAAAAGTTACACCTGAAGTTCTTTACGTATACAGCTTTGAACTTCCTTAAGATAAAATATTACTTGAAAGCAGTGGCGTAGCGTGGGTTGTCAGCACCCGGGGCAAGGCAAGTAATTTGCGCCCCCTAACCCGTGGATTTGCGCCCCCTAACCCTAACCCCCAGATGTTGCGCCCGGTACGGCCGGCCCCCCCTGCACCCCCACGCTACGCCACTGCTTGAAAGTAATACCAATGGAAAACAAATGCTTTTTGCAATTTAGAATTTAAAATTTTAACCTAAGAAGGATGTGAACTGATAACGAGTAAGCCCTGTAGTGAATTAACACTAAATTTAAGTCTGATTTCATCCATTATTTTACATGGGGTGAGGAGGAGCTGGAAAGTAAGTCCTTAACAGGAAAAGGAGCCGTGGAGATGCTGACAGTCTGGAGTGTACTGGCCATGCCATAGCAACACCTCTGTCATGGATTGGCTAAGCTTCAATATTGTACTGTGCTTGAGTCAGGGAACCTTCCAGTTCCATCTGGCTGAGCTACAATGCTGGCATGAAATGCTTATGAAGTTTATAACTACATTTGGCATTACATGTATTTTTGCAATTCACCTTAACAACAACAGCAACAAACCAGTAGGTGTGGCCATGCCTGATTGGGACTGTTGCAGGAAAGGTTGGTTTCCCTGCTTGCCACAGGCTCAACAAAAATCCCCTCTCCTGCCATTTGCTCCCATTGGGATTTTCAGTGGGGTCATGGTGAGGAAGGAAAGGGTTAAACCACTTGCCATCTTCCAAAGTCCCTACACCTATTTTGTGTGTTTTCTATCAAACAATCATGTTAAATGCAAAAAAGAAAAGCACTGAAAAGAACTTTCACCCAAAGTTATTATAATGTTTGTAGTTCAGGGACTCAGCTATACAGACACAAATAAAATGTTTTAAGTGCAATATACAATTTGAAACTAGATGGCGATGGTGAGCCTTATGGAAAATTCAGTGTATTTTTAAAAACGCTTAATTTTTTTTTCCCAGAACGGTTTTTATATGTGTGTAGTTTCCACCCAGCTCAGCTCAGCTTCAGTGAAGGAAAATAAAGTCATCAGTTTTACTACTACAGGGATGGGGAAGCAGTGACCTTCCAGTGGTTGTTGGGCTTATACTTGTTCCAGCAAGTATGACCAAGGTCAGGCATTATAGGATTTAACCTTGCCCTAAAGAAATGACAGGAGTGGGCTGTACTTTAGAAAGAAAGCCCAGGATGGAGCATGGGAGCAAGTGATACATGGGCTGAGAAACAAGAACCTGAAGAGAGAATAACCGAAAGAGAAGGAAGGGAGACACAAAATGGATAAAAATGAGATCTGTAGAAGCCTTGTAGCACTTAAGGTCAGAGAGGTGGTATGAGGACAGCTAAAAGAGTGATCAGGGGCTAGCTGAGAGGCTGACTAAACAAAATGTGGAAAGGTAAAGACTTTAGGAAGGGACAAATGTGGTAGGGATCAGCACCCAGGGTGAAATCTGTGACAGCACTGAGAGAGAGTGAGTGAGCCAGGTAGGGGCAGAGAGCTGTGAGTGCGAGCGCCTCCCCCCCAGATGTTGCGCCTGGTGCGCCCGCCCCCCCCTGCACCCCCACGCTACGCCACTGGTAGGGATAAAGAAATAAGGGGGCTGATGAGAAAGTAAAGGTAAAGGTAAAGGGACCCCTGACCGTTAGGTCCAGTTGTGGCCGACTCTGGGGTTGCGGTGCTCATCTCACTTTATTGGCCGAGGGAGCTGGCATACAGCTTCCAGGTCATGTGGCCAGCATGACTATGCCGCTTCTGGCGAACCAGAGCAGCGCACGGAAACGTGCTAGGTTGACAGGAGCAGGGACAGAGCAACGGGAGCTCACCCCGTCGAGGGGATTCAAACTGCCGACCTTCTGATCAGCAAGTCCTAGGCTCTGTGGTTTAACCCACAGCGCCACGTGTGTCCCTCTGATGAGAAAGTAGGACTGGCCTAAAACCTCAGATTGTTCGTATGGACATGAAGGAAGAGGAAAGATAAATGAATAGCGTACTCTTATGTATGTTGACTCACAAGTAAATTCCATCGAGTAATGAGGCTTCCTCCTAGGTAAGTGGAGATAGGATTGCACCCTAAGGGAGGTTTGAAGGACTTAGGGACAGAAGGCAAAGGAGCCTAGGATTAGTAGATCTAGAAAGAGACATGGCTGCTGTATAAAAGGGGAATCCAGCCAACTGAAAGACTTCTGTTGCCTCTGCAACCCTGTGATCTGACAACCCTAAGAGGGAAACAAAAACTAAGACTGGAGGAAGGGGTAGATTATACATATTTGATTTTCAACATTTGATTTCAACAGCTAATTGTCAGACTTGTAGTTATAAAAAATATTCTTGAATCTTCAAACAAAATCCTCCTGTCATTTTTCTCGCTATGCATATTTTTTCCTAGGCTTCCTCCATTTTCTTTTCTCCTATTTTCAACAGTCAAAATGTAATCCTCTGTGTGCCTTCTTAGGAGGAAGCCCAATTGAGTTCAGTGGGACTCTGAAGCAAGCGAGTATAGGAATGCAGCCTCTTGCTCTTGAACTTTCTCAGCCACTGTCTGTTCCACTTGGGGGGCTCAGAGAACAACGGGCCAAGGAATTAATATGATGCAATGAAAATTAATGATTAAAGCTCATAGACAATACAGAAAATCAATGGTCAAGATTAATAACAAAAATATAAAATTAATATCTACTGAAAAATGTGGGGGTGGATCAAACTAGAAGAATCCCAAGCAAATTTACATACAATTGATTGAAACAATGATTACATGATGATAATTAGAAATGGCCCTGTCAGTCTATTTTTTGCCTGTATCATTTTCACATATGTTCATTCATTAAGTTTTCCATCCCATTTCTGTACTGATGTTTTCTGCATGAAATTAGTATGTAAATACACATATATTTTTCTTTTATTAAAAGTACATATTGAAACACATATTGTTTTGACTTTACACAATACAAAACATATTTTCTCCTAAAATATTTTTAATGCAAGAATTCACAGAATTTGGAGATCTGTGAAATCTGAAGAATAACTACATTCCAATCCCCATGTTGTTCCAGGTGGACATTATCTGGGAGATCCAGGAGGAGGTGGTAAGGATCAGAAATTCAGTTCCTCAAGCATCCAATTTATTTATTCCTCCTTATTGTACTACTAAGTAAAATGCTACTTAGTCCATCAGTTGTGATTATGTGGCAAACCAAGTCATTCTTTTGGAGTATGCTCTACACTTTGTTGTGTGCCAAGACTGGGGAGTAATAGACTAGTTGCCTCGACAACAGGGGTATATTCCCTTTTTATTGTGAAAATTGACATTAGATTTTTACTGAGCCCTAATTCAAATTATAGTAGGAATTTAAATGTACACCAGCAAGTAGTAATAAATGTATGTAAGGCATTAATGGAAAAATCAGCCAAAGTCATTGTCAAGATGTTAAAGGACTCAGAATTCTGATCAGACTCCAACTAGTCCTTGCTTTCAGGGGGGAAAGACAAATGAGCCAAAAAGATTATTATATTACTTTTTGACCTGATTAAGTGCCCAAGAGGTATTCTGACATGACATTCTTTAACATGATATTTTGCTTTATGGGCCCTACAGTTATCATTTCAGAATGAACTTTAGCTTGAAATAGACTGCACTGACACAAGCATCAGCTTCTGCTATACGACATCATGTTCAAAATAAGTATAAGCATCACTAAACTGACATAATGATGTCACATAAATATGATTTTCCCACATCAAAATAACACAAATTCCCATTTGACAGTTTAAGAGAACTTGTAAATTTTTTAAAAAAATAAGTCACTTAATCTGAGAAAGCCAGTGTGGGCAGGTTAAGGATGGCAGACACAACTTTGAACAGCATTCAGGAAGTATAAAAAGGTAAAGGTAAAGGGACCCCTGTCCATTAGGTCCAGTCGTGAC
Source organism: Podarcis erhardii (assembly GCF_964252035.2). Classification (NCBI taxonomy): domain Eukaryota; kingdom Metazoa; phylum Chordata; class Lepidosauria; order Squamata; family Lacertidae; genus Podarcis; species Podarcis erhardii. Next base: position 49,006,591 of record NC_138508.1, on the reverse strand, counting down.
CGACTCTGGGGTTGCGCGCTCATCTCGCTCTATAAGCCTAGGGAGCCGGCGTTTGTCCGCAGACAGCTTCCGGGTCATGTGGCCAGCATGACTAAGCCGCTTCTGGCGAACCAGAGCAGTGCACGGAAACGGCGTTTACCTTCTCGCCGGAGCGGTACCTATTTATCTACTTGACTTTGACGTGCTTTCAAACTGCTAGGTTGGCAGGAGCAGGGACCGAACAACGAGAGCTCACCCCGTCGTGGGGATTCGAACTGCTGACCTTCTGATCAGCAAGTCCTAGGCTCTGTGGTTTAACCCACAGCACCACCCGTGTCCCTATTCAGGAAGTATAGAATACAGTAAACTGCTTCATGACAGTCAGGGCTGGCAGGAACAAAGCCGATAGGTCTTAGTCACTCTGCATGGTTAGCAGGACTATGCAAATAAGCTAAATCAATGGGTTCCACAGATCTGGAAAGGGACTGTCAACAAGCCTCCCTAAAGTCAGAATCACAATGTTAATGGGTGTAGGATTCCAAGCAGGTTCCAAATCATTCTTACTTCATAATAATGAGTTCAGGAAAGACAACAAGTTGAAGGGGGGGGGGATATACTTTTTTACATGTAGTTCTGATGAGATGGCAGCGTTATCTGAAAAGTGTTGTTCTGGCTCAATAAGGCAGGGAAGGCACTTTCAACATTTCCAGCTTTTGCTTGTTTGTTTAAATAATTATAATTAAAATTATACCCTGCCCACTCTGGGTGGCTCCCAACCAAATATTAAAAACACAAAAACTTCCTTAAACGTTGCCTTCAGATGTCTTTTAAAAATAAGATAATTGCTTATTGCCTTCACATCTGATGGGAGGGTGTTCCACAGGGCAGGCGCCACTACCAAGAAGGCCCTCTGAACAGTGAGAACTTTTGCCCAACAACACAAATATTCTAAAAAGGGTTTGTTTAATTTAAAATATTGTCATTCAAATAGGAAATCATTGCTTCCAAATCATTAGTGCAGGAAAATTGCTGATGGCTGTGGTTTTGGTTTGTTTGTTTTCAGAATTCTCTTGCATTAATAACAGCTGCCTTAGGTTTGGCAAAAAGAAGTGTGCTATAGGTATTTTTTTAAAAAAATTAAAATGATAATTTTCAGCAAAGAGTACAGTGTCCAGGTTCCACAAGATGGGGCACCAAACTACTGTGAAATCTCTCACTAAGAGACATAGGGGAAGGGAATCTTGGTTAAGACATGTAGCCACTGAAAGCCTTACCCTCCATCAATTTGTCTAACCTGTTTTTAAAGCCAGCCAAGTTGGTGGCCATAATTACATCTTGTGGGAACAAATTTCATGGTTTGTACTGTACGAAGGACCTCCTTTGTGTGCCCCAAATCTTCCAAAGTTCAACAGTCCTGGGTTCCAATATTATGAGGGAGGAAAACTTTCCTCAATTCACTTCTCTACATTATGCATTATCATTCCTTCCCCCAAGCTCACCCTTTTAAAAAAATTAAAAATCCTCATAAAAAGAGTTGCTCCAGTCATTTTGGTTGCCCTTTTCTGAAGCTTTTCCAGTTCCACACTGTCCTTTTTGAGATGAACTGACTGGAACTGTACTTAGTAGCCCAAGTGTGGCCATACCACAGATTTATAAAACATTATTATATTGGCATATGATGGAGGCCTTCTGATCTCCCTAATTTGTATTCTATTGCTCCCAGTCTACTACCAATGACAAAGGATAGTTGATTAGTTTACTGTCCAATCATACATCATCATAAGGATAGAGTGTTACCAGCTGTCATACACAAAGGCAAGTAACAGAAACCCCATCCGCATGTAATTGCAGAATCTGTCTATTATCTTTGAGAATTCTTGGAGAACAGGTAAGGTCCCTACAGACTGGAGGTGGGCAAATATTGTCCCCATCTTCAAAAGGGGGGGGGGAATACCCAGGCAACTACCAACTTGTGAGCTTGACAACGATACTAAGAAATGTCCTAGAGCAGATAATGAAAGGGTCAGTCCTTGAGCACTTAGAAAAAGATGCTGTGATTACTAAGACCCAGCATGGCTTTCTCAAAAAGAAGTCATGCCAGATGAATCTCATTTCTTTTTTCTTTTTCTTTTTGATAGTTACTATTTTTGTGGATCAGGAGAAAGCAGTGAGCATAGTATATCTTGAGTTCAGCAAGACTGTTGACAAAGTTCCCCATGATTGCCTTGCAGAGAAGCTTAAAGGATATAGGATAGTCATCTTCCAATGCTAAAGAGCTGTCGTATGAAGGATGGAGCAAACTTGTTTCCTCCTGCTCCACAGGCTAGGATCTTCAAGTTACAAGAAAGGAGATTCCGACTAAACATCAGGAAGAACTTTCTGACAGTAAGAACTGTTCAGCAGTGGAACAGACTTCCACAAGAGGTGGAGAATTCACCTTCCTTGGAGGTTTTTAAGCAAAGCTTGGATGACAATCTGTCATGTATAATCTAGTTGAGATTCCTGCATTGCCGAGGGTTGAACTAGATGACCCTGGGGTATCAACTCTACAAATCTATGATTCTGTGATACTAAGTACAATTTAATAAATAAACACTTTGTACCATTAATGTGCCTACTTGTTGTTTTTGACTTGGTTCTAACAAGGTCTGTATTTTGCTAAGCATGCTTAACAAAAAAAGAGAAAATAATACAGTGATAGAAACTAGGTCAAGTGGGTTCTCTAGAAAGAAATGTGGTGCTGCGGGATACTCAGCCATGAAAACTGCTTTACGGGCTTGAGGGCAGACAGCTCTGTTGTCAGGGAAGAACTCATAGGACTTTTAAGACCTAAGCATTTTTCCAAACAATGTGGCCAAACTAGAAAGGTGCTGCTACTGTTTTTACATTACAAAAATAAGCGCAAAAACTGAAAGATTAAGGCTGAAATCTTAGGCATACTTGCCAGGAACTCCTCTGTCTTTGGCTACTATAGACTTTCACTGAAGACTCGTTTTCATCACTTGTTTCTCTCTACAACTACTCTGCAGTTCATGGAATGTTAGTTCATATTCAACTCTTAAAAGTAGAAGTCCTTTCAGACTCTTCTTGATGTGGTAATCTTCTAGGGTACCTCTCCTACCTTTTCCTCATTGTTGGCTGGAAATAATAATAGTTTCCATTTTTGAGAGGAGCTGAAAACTAGAGAAAGCATGGTTGCTAGGGATCCCCTAACACTTCCAAATTGTTTGCAGAAACTGAGAGCCCAGGTACATCCCTCTTCTAACAGCAAACTTAAGGGGTGAGTGCTAGAAGGATTGAATCCAAATTAGGGTGTCAAAGAAACAAGAGGGAAGTATCAGCAGGTTTCCACCCCAAGGTTTCCAGAACTACAAAAATATTTTAATAAGAAAAAGTTCTAGGAACAAATCCCCATAAAATGTTGAGAAAATCGGGGGGGGGGGGAGACCAAGCTAGGAGAGTAAAATGCCCTGCTTGAGCCCCTTGCATTTTAGTAGTCTAAAGGTGGGCATAGCTAGCTGGAACCTTGAACAGAAGCATTCAGGTTAGGGAGGTGATGATGTGCTACAACACAGAGCCCCCTTATAATACACTAGCAGTGAGAGACGTAGCCAGGTTCTGATAGCTGAGACTTCTGGTCCAACCTGCACTACACATTTAAAGTAGTATCATACCACTTTAAACTGTCATACCTCCCCTCACAAAATCCGAGGAAGTGTAGTTTGTTAAGGATGCTGAGAGTCGTAAGGAGGCCTCTATTCCCCCCACAGAGCTACAATTCACAGAGTTCCCTGGGAAGATTTATTGAGTGTAAAACCTCTAAGGGAATTGTAGACCTGTGAGGGGAATATGGGTCTCCTGGCATTGCTCAGCACAAACAAACCACAGTTCCAAGGATTCCTTAGAGTAAGCTATAACTGCTCAAAGTGGTATGACACTGCTTTAACTGTTTGGTGCAAACAGGTCCTCTGAATGAAATTTACCCTTTGTCACCTTGTTCATCAAATTCCACCTAATATCAAACCATGAAAGTGTAATATGTAGCTAGGCTATGTGTTATGATTACATATTTTGAGACAAAATTTTAAATCTGTACACTGCAATATACCTCATTCTTCACCTACCCTAGGGCACATTAATTGGCCAATTACAATTCATTACTATGAAGCTTGGAGATCACTGCGCCCACACTAGTGATCATTCTACAACACTGTTGATCTAACTTCCCTCATAACACATTGATATAAACAATGAAACTACTCCATGGATCAAAGATATCAATATCCGGAGGATATAGTATGGCAGAAGAGTGTGGATGGATTGAAAGAGTATACACAGCACAAGAAGTCCCATACACATAAATATCCTCATGTCCTCCAATGACTCAAAAGTTTTAAGAATGTATATCAATTTTGGGGCGGGGTCATGTTTATGGTTTGAGTCTTGCTAAAAGTTATATATGTATATGCACTACAATACTAAATCACTGCTCAACATTATAGCATCACCAGGTTCTGTTTTTTTTTAAAAAAAGGAAAATGAAGCCCTGTTCTTAAAGCAAACACAACACAAATCATATAAACCTTGCATTTGGCTGCATACAAATTAGTTTTTAAAAAATATCTACAGGCAATATACTTCACGTGCAGTCTTTTGTCTAAAGATTCTTTATTTGGAACTAATAAATACAATCGTATAAGGCTTCAGCTGAACAGTAAGCATGGTACATGCATCACTGACAGTAAGCATATTTTTATGTTTGCAAATATATAGTTATTTGGTGCTGTATTGTGGGGATGAAAAATTAGAAGTATCTCGTAACAGTCAGTATAAAATCTAAGTTTATTGTTTCTTGGTTACATAAGGAGTAGCGCATTATCCCATAATTAGTATAAGACAGTATATCAGTATCATTAAGTCTCATTAAAAATAAAAACCTCGCTCAAACTAATTAAGTTAAGTTGAATCTGCAGAACCTGAAATCATAAGGAGAACTTAATAATTAATATGTATACCATAAGTTATCTGATGAACACCAATGGTTCCTTTTTTAAAGACAACATGAAAATTGTTAACATTTATGTTACACTTAGATTTCTCCTAAGTGTTTGGATATATTTGTTTTGTCAAGTCCTCTTACTTCCTCCTGTTCCAAATGATATACTAAAAGACTCCCCCTCTCCTTGAAAAGCATGGCATTATCACTATTCAACTAACTGTATTGCCATCCAAGCATTCTTACTTTCAAACACACACCATGGAGCTCCCAGTTATAATACTTTATAATGTATCTTGAGAAATGATAGTGTTTTACTAAATATTAATCACCTTAATTTAAATTCTATAATTATGCATTCAATGAAACACTGTCATGAACAAAAAACAACATATTTGTACAAACTTTACAGATAATACAATCTATATTATCCAATATATTATATATTATCCAACACAAATATTTCCATATTATAAACATGAGCTTACAGGTTTTGGTAACCAAGTCATTTTCCCAGTTGTGTGACTCCACAGAAATAATTAGATGCTTAATTAAAATAATATTTTGCTAACGGTGTTCTAGTACTGCTTCAGATACCACAGGGGTAAAAAATAGTTAATATTTTAAATGAACATACTGTTATCACTCACACATGGCTGTCCAAAAATATATACCTTATTCTGGAGGAAAAAAACATTTACATTTTCTTTATAAAACGAAAAACCATTAACTGTAGATTTAAAGCAATTAAAACAATGCTGTATCCATTCTGCAAACCGTTTTAGGAACATCAAGGTTGACAAAATAAGTAAATAAACCGAAGATGTTTTGGTCAAGTAAACATTACGAAACTACCCCCATTCTGAATAACAATAAAAAATCTTTTAAAAAAAATCCATTCAGAGTGGTAGAGATTAAGTATTTTCATGCTCATCAAACTTATAATAATAGTTTTGATTGAAAGAAAAGCAAAATCTTATTAGGCATTCACTAAAGCTTTCTTAACAAAAGGGCTTGTGGCCCTTTCACACACAAAAAACCCTTAACCCTTGACCTTTTCTCAGTTAACAGAATAAGAACACTGAAAATATTACATATCATATGAATGTTTGTTTTGTACAAACACTCTTCTCCATCTACTCTTGGGTAAGGAAAAAAGAAGTCCTCTATTTGAAACAGCACAAGCCTGCTTCTTAAGTCATGTGACTTTTTTTTTTTTGCTAAGAGCCATGTGCTCGCGTATCATTTTACTCTGAAATATCTATGCGGATTTCAGCTCAACCTGCCTTTGCTTATAATGCATGACATGGGCTGTGAGGGAGCATGAGAACCATCTCTCTTAAAAGCAAGGTTCTCATAGTTGGCCTGTAACCATGGAAGCAGATGCTTCTTCCTTCTTTCTTTTTCTTTCTTTCTTTCATTTTTTTTTTTTTTTGCCTTACCCCTCCTTACCTCCTTGCAGCCACGAGCTGCTCCCTATTGTTAAAAGAGGTATGCCTTGATTTTTCTCCGTCGTGACCGAACTTGTCTCTTCTTCAAAGGACATGATGCTGCAGGTCATCGGTCTAGACTGTTTGCACGGTCCAGAGAACAGCCTTGATGTAACCCTTGCTCCGTCTGTGCCACACCACCAGCCGTGCAACTGCAGACTGTGGGGGGACATTGGAGATCTGTATTTGAAAAGAAGTCCGTCTGATTTTGCCATTGTGCCTTTTCACTCATCGATCGAATGAATATCGAACCTTCTGTCGTTGCATGTGTGAAATAGATAGCTTAGCAAGCAGTTTTGAGCCCAAACCTGTGCAAAGGGCCAAACTGTTTCCTTTACTCCCAAGTAGTGTTCTTCATTAGATATCTGTTTCTCATTTATTTTATCCAGTTACATATTGATGTTATGCTTCTTCTGTACAACCACAATCGTTATTCTCAGGCTACGTCAAGCATCACCTTTCTTCTCCTCAGCTTTTAAAGTCATTTTCTTCCACATAGTCATAGTTAAGGTTCACTCTTCAGCACAGTACTTGGATATCAATGATTTAAGGCTGTAAAAACTGAGTGATCGTGAGCAGTCCAAAGTGTGTTAAAATCACACTGTTGGTGCTTTGATTACTACTACAAGTAATAAAGCTAATTCAATGAAGAAATAAATGAAGCACATCTCACATTCAGAGAGACAAAGTAAGAAAAAGTGTTGCCTTTTTAAAAATGGAAGAAAAAAAAATCATTTTTCACAAATGTGTAAAAAAAGAGAACTATAGCTTAATCTCTCTCAACACAAAGTCAATGAAACTTTGATCTGAAAATAATGGAAATGTTCCCTCTTCAGTAAAATGCCTACCAAACATATTTTTTATTTGAAAGAATATATTTCATAAGATGTGGGGGGGGGGGGGAGAGAAAGACAAACCCTGTGAAAGTTATGTATAAATGTTTCGAAATCAAACCAAGCATTCAAATATATTTAATTTAAAAAGGAAAACAAACCAACAATCTTCAGTCCCCAAAGCATATAAAGTGACGTATTCTGAAATCTGTTGATAATCATGTTTTGCTCATCCTCAAATACTGTGACCAAATCTCTATGACCACTGGCTGTCAAAAAAAGGACGGGAAAGTTAACCCCCTGACAACTATCAGGATCTGTTCATTGTAAAGTATGCTTGCCTCTACTCCGGTCTAATAAAATTCGGAATCAAAAAGGGCTTATATACTCTTCAGACTGCTGCTTAGCAAGAACTGTCTATATATGACATCAGTATCTGTGTATGTTTTAAGATATCAGTTTCTCTGTACTTGGAAGACATACCTATTTTCTCTAATTGCCAAAGGCAAAGGGGAGGTGCACTAAAGAATAAAGAAGGTTATTGTGACAGATGAAACATAATTCACAATGAATACTCTTTTCATCCAGACTTAAATAGAAGAGGATTACTCCAAGGAGAATTTTAGAAGAGACAGTATACTTTGATTCCAATAATATAAGGACAGGCCACAAACTGGAAAGGCACTGTAAACCTAAATAGGATTTTGCTGAAGATTTTGGATTTCTCCGTACTGGAAGAAGTGCTAACTTGAAGAAAGTCTGAAGAGAAACAGTCAATGCAAAGCAATATGAGCTGGGATTTTCTGGAGTGGATAATGATGAATGTTTGTCTTATATTTCTTCTTCATTTGACAGAACCTTAATGAAATGAGATCACGCTATTTCTTCAGTAAATTTGTTCTGTGAAAGTAGGTACCTTATTTAATACACTTACTAAACTTATCTGGCTTCATAGAACTTCATTTGTTAATCTTCCTGCTATACTTTGCTTTATCAGATGCTGGAGAAGTTAAAATTAGAAAATACTTACTAGAATAATTGTTTTACCAGATACAGGCAAATGTATTAGAACCAAAACACATTATATACCTATAACTACATATTTATTTTACTTGCATTTTTGAAATTTTCAAGGGGAAATGGTTTAAACTGTAAATTGTTTAACTAATTCATTTTAATATTCTCTTTTGCTTATTTCACTTCCCTCTTTTTTAAAGCACATTTTGAGGAAATTAATTACTTATTATGATCATAGTTATTTAACAAGTAAACATAATAAACCATTGCTTTTTCTACATTTTCATTTTCTTTGATGCAAATATGTCTTGATTAACAAATAGGTGCATTTTATATGTTTGTCATTGTTACTTCAAGCTGCAGTTTTGCCACAAAACAATGTAGCAAGATATTATTTAAGCTAAAACAGAATACAGAGAATCTTGAATGGTAATACCCCAAAACAGTTTAGGGCGAAAGCACACATTAGATTCTTGTTATAGGTTTTCTTCATTATTGTATACATTATAAAATACTTCTAAATGGCTGTAAGGATGAAAAATGGTTTCTTAATCGAAATAAGAAATGTTTTAAATAATAAATGTTTTATAGTATAGTTCTATCTTTACTTGTTTCATACTTAATGACATGCCACGCAGTTTCAGTTCTGAACAGCATGCTACACATTTTAGCAACTTGTTTGTCCATATATAAGATTATTGAAGATTAAATTAACATTTGAATTAAAATTAGTCCAGACATCTGAAGGAAGATGCTGTCCATTGAGTTACATCCCCTAATTTTATTACCAAGAAAAAATGTCATTCTATAATCTGTCACTACAAAAAACTATTCAGAACAATATATACGATAATATTCAAGCACTACTTTCAAATATCTATAATACCAAACTGCCTATATCCCTTTTAATAACAGCCATGGCATAATTCAACATTTCTGCAGCCCTTTCTCATAGAATACGCAAGGATGAAAAGAAATAGTGAAATGCAAGCTATTTTATCATGGTGAGTACAGAGCAAGAGGCGTCAACTCAAAAGACAAATAAGCTGAAAACAATTGTTTCATACAAAATGTCCATCTGTGTCAATTTCAGAGGTACGTGTTAAAGAAAAAGAACTGAGTAAAGCCATTTTTATTTCATTTTGAATTTTAGTCATTATATGCTTCACTGAACCCTTATTAGAATATTTACTTTAAATATTTAGCTGCCATGAAGATTCTAAAATAGAAGGTTCCAATTTAAATCTTAAGATAGTATCTTTTAGAAAACTGTGACTACACTATTCATTTTTATCAAGTTATGTTTAATGAAACAAAATATTAAAAGCTGCAATCTTAGTAGCAAATCATTGCATCTGAATAAAGTGTTTCACAAAACAGAATGTTATACTAACCATACAAATTCATATTACATAGTAAAATTTGATGCCACTATATCTTATCTAGGTTGCATAACAGTATTATAGATCAACATCTCATTAAAAAAAAAATACTGTAGTCTAAAAAACAATATTATTTTAAATACTACATTATTGTATAGTAGCCCTGCATGCTAATAACAATTCAGAATGCATATTTTCTGCAATTAATTGGCTATGTTAGTAAATATGAAACGAGTGTTTAGTTCATTGTTTGAAGTGTGAACATTTTTGTTTAAAGACTGTTTGCATTATTTCCCTTGCCCCTTTGTTGCTGTATGGTTATTACAAATTCAGCAGAGCAATTTAAACATCTTTAATTAAAACTATTTTGATTCGATGAGGCTAGGAGCCGCACTCTCCATCTTTTTTTAAAGAAGACTTTGATTTTATAAGACAAGCTGGAGAGGAGTCAAATCTGCCACATGCTGTGTGAAAAAATGCCACCCTGGTGTGAACAAAGGGTTTAGAATGGAGTCAAGAAGCGTGCAAGCTCAATGTGTAAGCTTTTCCTGTGAATTGTTCTGCCACAACCTGCAGGATATCAAGTGGGCAGGGAAGAATAGGCAGCTCTTAGAAGCTACAACAGAGAAACACTGGCAATCCAAAGTGTGAGAGAGCCTCTTTTGTTTTGCTTCATTACGGCAAACTGTTTTACCCAAACAGAAACTAAATTCAAGACCAAAAAAAGAAAAGGAAAAAGTCTGAGACTGGCTGAAGAACCAGTGGTATGTGCCTTTTTATCTTCTCACAGTCCGGAACAAGGTGATGGAATTTACAAATCAGATAATTCATGGCATGGGCCTCTCAACTCTCCTTCCAAAATATATGAATAACTTGTGCTGCCCACCAAAAGAAAGAAAGCTCTGTGACCTCTTCCTAAGCTAACTGCTGTGAGATGGAGAAAAACATTAAACCTTTCTAGCTTTATGCATTTCCTTCATGATGGGTGATGTTGAATTGAAAATAAAATTCAGTGTTTTCTTAACTCCAGTGGGTCAATTTATTTTCACTTTTGACTAATATTTGTAATTTTTTTCCTCATTACTTGGCAACAATTAATCTTCATAACATGCTCAAAAAATAATCCTCATAAAGTTTTTGACAATTATATACTGTTTTTTAACAACTGATATTCATAATCACCTTCAGTGATGGCATAAACCTACTCGTCTCTTTCAAAGACACAATTTCATGCAAGCATTAATTTGTGTGGGATACTATTCACTGTAATTTAGAAAGTAATATAAATGTTCTAATCAAAATTACGAATGTTTTAGGAATTCTATATCACAGTCATTATCAATTTCCACGTAAACAACAGAATATATTATCTTTTTATCCTGCATAAAGAATTCTGTAAGAATCACATTGTGAAAGTTTCTCTCTTCCCAACTTACAAATACAGATCAATCTGTTAAAGTAACGTTACCATCACACAGTCCATTCTATTTAAAGTATAATGCAACACAACACCCAAGGACAATACATATCTTTTAAAAAAACCAACTTATTTCTACAATTACTTTGTTGTGCATTATAAAATTATTCCTAATTAGTTCACAGCTAGCTTAAAAACTAATATAATTGGATTTTAGCTAATTCTAGCTGAATATCAACAAGAGAAACTATTGAAAAAGGAATTTTAAAGCTCACTTTAACATTAATAACTCTTTCATACTGTATATAACAGAGTCTGTCCAAAGCAAACACTCAGTATATCCCATAATATTTCATAGTTTTCCATTGTTTTAGATGTAGACATGTGTGCGTTCACATGGAAATATGATTTCCACCAAAAACTGGGAAGGGGGACTGAATAAGTCTGAAAACAGTCTCAGTAATCTGGCCATTATGTATTGCTAATAAGTGTGATTGAGCTGGTCAGTGTCTGCACTGCAAAGAAGCACATTTTGTTCATCCAGGAGGAATGTGGGTTCAGGCACACAGTAACAGCATAATACTTTGCATGACTATTCAGAATAAGCCCCACTAAGAACAACAAACCTTACTCCCAAGTAAGTGTTAATAGGATTGCAGCCCAAGTAGCAGATTTAGCAAAGAGGACTGCAGCCTGGCTTCCTGTAGTAGAGCAAATGATACTGTAATTCTTTACTGGACCTGGCTATTTGGACCTGACCATTGTCCGATTTGCAGTTTTGAATTCCAGTGGTCAGTCCTGAGCAAAACACAACTCAAATTGCTCATGTTACGAACATTTTTATTGAGTATTTTTGCTAGGGTTTTAAACATGATTTTAGTTCTTTTTGAACAATTATCCATTAACTCTTGTTGCACCATAACACTGTCTAATGTCCCTGCACATCTGAAACTCACACACTTCACCCCCTCCCCCACATCCTCCTCTCTTTATACACCGTGGCACAAGCACTGTTTTTTGGGGGGGAGTGCCACCACATGTTTGCACTCTCTTTTATCAGTTACCCCACTTCCCCACCCCAGGTCTCTCTGGACCCCCATCTCTGAATCTTGTAGCCCTGCTATTTTTGTCTGAACTTCCACAGGCTGCTTGTGCCCTCTGTGTCTCCCTCATGTGCTGCTTCTCTGTTCATCTTTTCTCTTTTCTTTGGCCCTTTGCACCATCATAGTTTTCTCTGTGACTCTTCAATATTAGCTATATTCTCTCCTTCCCCATCATGCACATCTCTTTGTACTCCACCATCTTCCTCTCCCCACTTTTTATTTCTTCAGTCATCATTCCTCTCCTCTTTCACTAGTGTCAGATTACCAAACAGGCGGAGTAGGCCATGGGCCCCACACCTTTATGGGGGCCCATGATAACGGATCAAAATAATATTGATTTAAACTTGAAATAAAAATGTTTATTAAAAATGTTGGTTGGCAAAATCATAAACATATTAGATTATCTGTGAGGTCCCCCCACAAGATTTCAACTGCCTAGGGGCCTCCACAGGGTTCAATCCGGCACTGTCCTTCACCCCTTATCTCTCAACTCCTCGCTCACTCTGATAAAAACACACAACTATTTGACTGTTATGTCACACAACTACTTAACACAAACAGGTACGAAAAGGTGGTGGTGGGGTTAATGCCGAAAAGAAGAAAAACTGGTGCCAACTGCATCACAAGCCTTTGGATTCAAAACAAGGAGCGGCAATGATCACCTAATGATTGTTGGCATATGTTGCCAACCAAGCACCCACTTTTAAGGGCTATGGTGAGAGGAAGGCAATCAGGTCTGGTTTGAGCTGTGTGTGTAGAAAATACTTCGTGTGTCTGTTGCATATTGACTTCATTAAAATGTTCTAACATTCTAGTGTTATATAAATATGATTCCCAGTTCAGTTTTGTACATCACTGTTAACATCCTCAGTCTTTCTAATATGAATCCTTATACAGTACTTTCCCCATCTTCTATGTGGAAGACATTCCAGACCTACAGTATAATTGTTGCAAGATTTTGTAGTTGTCTTGTTTCCTTCTTAAGGCAGAATGTTGAGAATCATGTAGTTAGTCCGCCTCAAGGTCTGGTTGCAACACTGAGTTACATACTGTAATTATGAAGGTTTCTATGTTATAGTTTAGACAGTTCCTAATAATCGATAGAAATTCTGTTCACATCAATGCATTTAGGAAGCCATCTACACAATAATGCTAAGATTTCTTTCCTGAGTTGAGGGTACAAAAGCAGTTGTTACTTCTGCCCTTTTGTTATTGCAAGTACTTAATGCATTTATATGGATGCACGCTAGATTAAATATTCAAGAAATAAAAAATATTCAAAAATAAGGCATTTTCAATCCTATAATGAAAAGTCACAATCGGGGCTGAAACACAGGTGAGATCAGCAGTATGTGATTGAATATTATGCCATCTTTAAAACAGGTTGAAAGGTCTCTGCATTTGATTGGAGGCAAAGATCCTGAATCCCTCTGCCCTCAGACTGGGTAGGATATTCATTTTGGGTAATTGTTCCTATTGGGTAATTGTTCCTATTAACTGATTACCACACATTAGTCAAGACACAGCCAATTAGTATTGTCCTGTTGAGTGGCTTGACCAAACACTTGGCCTCCAACAGTATCCCTGGTATACATTTTGTCTACCACTGTCTTAGTCTACTTTGTGAATCTAATGCTACCTATGAAAGCTCTCACCACAGTGAATAACTTCACATCTATGATGCTACAGAGGTATTGTCAATTTTATTAAAGCTGAAACTTGAATTTGGACCTGTGGATGTGGCCACTAAATAAAATCCATCAGGAAAGAGACACTGTCTTTGAATACAGTCAGAAACCTTTATCTGTGGCATGAGTTCATAATTGCCTACAGAATTTCCAAGAGCTAAGCTCTCCTGAGTTTTATTTTTAAATATTTATTTCATCGTCAAATCTTAAACTCATCTGCTCACTACCAATACTGTTTCTTGTTGGGTTCAAATATACAGAATTTCCCCTACAACATCAAAATGAGAGGGAGATAGTAGGTTGTCTTATACTGTGTCAAACCCTTGGTCCATCTAGCTCCTTACAATCTGTCCTGACTGGCACCAGGTATCTTGGATATCAGAAAGGAATCCTTCCTATCTTTACCTGCAGGTGCTAGACTGAAATTGTGACCTTCTGCATGCAAAACATTTGCTATGCCACTGAGCTCCAGCCCTCAAAATGATTCATCATATGGTCTATTCCAGTTCCTTGTACAGTATCATATCCCTTCACTTTCACAGAATACTAAGTAGAGGTTTAATATTATGTTTTATGAGGAAAACATTTCAGCAAACAAGGAGAGAAAATTGCACAAGAAATGTTATAAATGCTTCTCCCACTTGAGTAGCCTACTACAAAATAGTAAATTGGATCCTATATATTTCAGGTTGTGGGGGGAAATAATTACATATTCTTCCATTGTATGGCTAGAGTTATCTTCTAAACTGTGAACTGAAGGATAGTAGTAGTAGCAGCAGCAATTTTATTTGTTTAATTATGAGCCATAACAAAGATAAAAGACATTTAGCTCTTAATTTACTAGCAGCCAATGTAAATAGAGGGACGCAAAATAGCATAATTTCCCTTGTCTAACAGCAAAAAGCTCACAAATTCCCATGGTGTAACAATTTAAAGGAAGGTAAAAATATTCATAAAAGGTGAAAATGGTTAGACCAGGAAGATAAGAGTTTGCTCAAAAACTTTGACACACATTCTCTTCAGACATTTAGTTGAATGTAATGTAAGAACCTTAAAGGTTTGGAGAGATCTTTCCTTAATTCATAAATCCCTTTTATGAGGTTTACTATTGTTGTCTTGGCCTTATTTGAATAAAGATTATGAAAGTTTAATTCCAGGGGTTATTAGAGAATGGTAAAGGAAAACAAATCTCTTAACACTTTTGATATATATAAATAGCTAGAATAGCTTGCCATGCCTTCCAGTAATGCAGGATTTTTAAGTACATTCCATTGATGGGATGATAGGTTGTTACAGAAAGTCCAGACTTCTTATAACATCTTTTAAAGGTTATGGTTTCTTAATATGCATTCACAAGCAGTCACAGTTTAGTTGCATTTAATTAATTTATTTCAATATGCATAGTATGACATGGGGGATAGGCACCTCTGACTCTACTGAAAGAGTATAGGGACTTTTTCTCACAAACATTTCTGCATAATATACACACATTTCTTCCCTATTATCAAAAACATCGCATATGAGGTGCTTTCATTACATAGTTGTGATACTTTCCAAGCACTCCAAAAAGCAAAATTGTGTACCTAAAAGAGTGTGCCTTGATCATCCTAATCAAAAACTAAATAATGTTGTCTTCTCCTCACTGGTCTTCTGCTGTTTCACTCTTGTATTCTTCTACCAAAATTATTCATTCTCTCATTGCTCTGGTATCTACAGGAATGCTGTCTGTCATGTCGCTTTCAAACATTTTCAATTTATTCAATGAGAAATACAGTGGTACCTCGGGTTCAGAACTTAATTCGCTCTGGAGGTCTGTTCTTAACCTGAAACTGTTCTTAACCTGAAGCACCACTTTAGCCAATGGGGCCTCCCGCTGCTGCCGCGCCGCCAGAGCACAATTTCTGTTCTCATCCTGAAGCAACCCAAGATAATATTTCTGGGTTAGCGGAGTCTGTAACCTGAAGCGTATGTAACCCGAGGTACCACTGTATTTGATACACATCTGAACCCAGTAGTCTAGAAAAGTATCTACAAGCTTACCTTAAAAACTAATTAGGCAGTTAGTAATGGTAGTGACACAACTGATGCAATATACTTTGTTTCATTCCTGATGCTTTGGTCCAAACAAAATATGATGTTTCATGGAAACATTAACTGGGCATGTTTTATTTCTAACATAAACTGTTGCAGCAGCGGCTGCACAACCAAATAAGCTAAACAGTTAAAGGTCTCCCTCAAGCCTCAGATGTTTCAGCAGCCCACATTAAAAATAGGCTAAACAGTTTTCCTTTTGGAGTTTATAGTTGCTGGGGGGGTTTTCATCATGATTGTGGTGGTCCCATCCTGACCGGGTTCCCCACAATACTTCTTCACATTAGAAAAAGCATGCAATTAAATCAGAAGAACAGCTGTGTGCACTGATTATTGCAGTGTGATTGCCCCTGCCAGATTTTATAGCTTCTGGATTGGAGAGAGCAGAACAGTTGAAAACCCTGACAGTAAGTAAATAAATGTGGCTGTTCATCGCTGTATCACTGCCATACTCCATAAGAGTCAACTTGGAACTTCCGCTGCCATTTGCACCTCTGAGAATATTTATTTTGTGTATCTATATCCCACTTGCTTACCAGAGTTCTCAAGACAGCTTACAATATATTGTAACGATATTTCTGTTACTATGGCGGGAAAAGTTGTATGCAATTTCCTACCCTGTCCTTCTTAGCCTGGAAATAGCTGTCCAAGCCACCAGATGTTGGTCCCTCATAGCCCTTAGCTTTCCTACTGGGCTGACACTATCTCCCACAGCTTCTGGATCTGAAAGCAGATGCAAGAGGCACTGGGGGAGCAAAGGTCTCCCTCAAGCCTCAGATGTTTCAGCAGCCCACATTAAAAATAAAAACCTTGCATCTGAAACAGTTGCAAAATAGTTCTATTGAAATGAAAACTCTGTTCTTAAGAGCTACATAGAACTATGGTATGCAGACTAACCTCCAGAGTATGTATACCTGAGGAAAGCCCATAGTACTGTAGTACCAATTCCTATGGTCTGAATACGAAAGCATGCTTTCTCAGAGGCAGATAGGAAGCTGCCTTACACAGAGTCAGACCATTGGTCTGTCTTGCTCAGTATTATACCACGTAGAAACAGCCCTCAGGGTTTCAGACTGGAGAATTCCTCGTGCTAGGGACTGAATGTAGGAAATTTTCCATGAAAAGCAGGTGCTTTACTCCTAAACTACAGCCTTTCCATATTTCTGTATTTCTGATTCAGTTTTCCCTCTACCTCCTTAAGAAAGTCATATTATCTAGCTCAAGAAGTACACAAGGGTGTGGCTACTTATTAGGTTTGCCTTCCTTCAGTCTCTTCATGTTCTCTACCACCCGCCCCACACCCAACTTTTTTGCACTGTATTGGACTGCAAGGGAATAGTACCAATGTAACATCTACTGGAAGTACCCAGTCCCATTCATTCTGGGTCCCTACTTGCATACTCATAAGGCAGATCATTACTTATTTTTCACATTCATAGCAAATACTCTCACTGACTTCCTATTTCATGATAAACACATCACCAAAAACCATGGATGGGAAACCTGTGGCTCTTCAGAAGTTGTTGGACTTCAAACCCATCATCCCCAGCAAGCATGGTCAATGGTTAAGTATGATGGATGTTGGAGTCCAACAACATCTGGAAGGTCACAAGATCCCCATCCTTGCTGAAAAACACTCAAGCAAAGACGGTTTTTACATATCCTCTGACCATAATAAGAATCTTTGTACTATACAGAGTTCTTGCTTTCTATATTGTAATTTTTAATGACCCATTTGCACATATCTTTCCCAATGGATGAAATAAACTGAAAAGGAAAACATGGTAGAAAAAGCAGCTTAATCTGTTTTACCTGCCAATGGGAAAATTTGGTGTAAACAAGAATTTCTCTGGCAAGTGACAGCATGAACACATGGAAGTCAAAGATTGCTAACTTTGATTAAGATGCAGGTTGAAGCAGGCCTTCCATTAAAATTGCAGGAGAGTGTTAGAAGCTGAACCTGGAGAGCATTCAGCCTATAAAAATAAGTAAGAGCTTAGGAGTTTATTAATAGTGACAAGAAGAAATCTAAGTATGGAAGGAAGGCTCTACCACGATGAGATATTCTGATTCATACGGGTTAAAGATAAAGTGCAATTGGGAATAATTTGTCAAAAACAATAATAAGAATATGAATCCTAAGTATACATATTGAAAATAAAACTGATTATGAAATTTACTGGTAAGCAAATTTAGCAAACTTAAGCTCCAATCAGGAGTCAAGTTGGGCTACTTGTCCTACAACTAACTCTGGCTTAGAAATCCTGGCTGCCATGAATTGTTTTCAGAGGTGAGTTGTGAGAATTGCAAGATAGACGCTAAAAGTAAAATAAACTCTGCTTAACCCCAGCTAACTACTTTCCCTTGCAACTCTCCATATCCACCATTCCCATTCATGGTTCCAGATGCAAGTTTGCTGTTCCTTACAAGCCCACTGAAAGAGAGCTATCAGGCCTCTTGATTGACCAGCATGACC
Source organism: Podarcis erhardii (assembly GCF_964252035.2). NCBI lineage: Eukaryota > Metazoa > Chordata > Lepidosauria > Squamata > Lacertidae > Podarcis > Podarcis erhardii. Next base: position 48,988,119 of record NC_138508.1, on the reverse strand, counting down.
ACTGATAGTTGAAAGGGATATGATTATGATATAGCTATCTCAAACTGCAAGATACTGATGAATATCTACCAACAGAAAAACCCTAGTTCTCTTCCCATATTTTCCATCTGCAAAAAGGAAAGCAGGGCCATTTGCACATCAGTGATACATGAAAACATCTGTAAAGGAACATCCAAACAGAAGCAGTTGAATACACATAGATGTTCCACGTCATAAGGGCCAGTAGTATGGAGCACCTATGTACATTTAGCTGCGAAAATGTAGTAGTAGTAGTAATAATAATAATAATAATAATAATAATAATAATAACAATGATGATGTATTTGTATCCCGCCTTCCAAGACTGGGCTCAGAGCGGCTAACGTCATAAAAACAACACAATATGCATAAAAACATACATCAATTAATTAAAATACATCTTAAAATTAATTCAGACAAGTTAAAATCTGGGCAGGTGGCAATTATCAGGTTGGAATTAAGAGAGGTTAATACTTGCCAGGACCAACTGTTTCCACTGATCATACAAGGACCTGTGAGCAGGTTGGGGGCCTCCTACGGGCTTCTTTTATACAAAGGAAAGTAAGGCAAACTTCATCCTGCCCAAAGGCCTGGCAGAGCTGCTCCATCTTGCAGGCCCTGCGGAAAGATGTCAAATCCCACAGGGCCCTTGTCTCTTGTGAGAGAGCGTTCCACCAGGCCGGCGCCACGGCCAAAAAGGCCCTGGCTCTGGTCAAGGCCAGTCTGATTTCTCTGGGGCCCGGAATCTTTAGGATGTTGTTATTTGCAGATGGTAAGGTCCTCCGTGGGGCATACCAGGAGAGGCAGTCCCGTAGGTATGAGGGTCCTAGGCCGTATAGGGCTTTAAAGGTTAAAACCAGCACCTTAAACCTGATCCTGTACTCCACCGGGAGCCAGTGCAGCTGGTATAGCACTGGGTGAATGTGATCCCGCTGGAGTTTCTGGGTCAGTTTCAAGAGCAGCCCCACATAGAGTGAGCTACAATAATCAAGCCTGGAGGTGACCATCACATGGATCACAGTGGCGAGGTCAGGGAGAGAGAGGTAAGGGACCAACTGCTTAGCTCGGTGGAGATGAAATAATGTCACCTTTGTTGTAGCTGTAACCTGTGCCTCCATAGAAAGGGAGGCGTCAAATATTACACCCAAACTCTTGACAGAAGGCGCTGGCACTAACTGTTCCCCCACAAGGGATGGGAGTTGGCCCTCTAACCCCATATTGTCCCGACCCAGCCAAAGGACCTCTGTCTTCGAAGGATTTAACTTCAACCGGCTCCCACGTCATTCAGCCAAGGCTTCCAAACATCTGATCAGTGTGTCTGGGGGTCGAGCCGGGATGGCCATCCATCAACAGAAAAAGTTGGGTGTCATCAGCATACTGATGGCAACCCAAACCAAAATTCCGGACAAGCTGGGCAAGGGGGTGCATAAAGATGTTGAAAAGCATCGGGGAGAGAATTGCACCATGCGGTACTCCACACACCAAGGAGTGGCGTGACGACAGCTCCCCCCCCCCCCCCCCCGCGCCACCATGTAGGTGATAGGAATGTCTTTCAGTATGAAACGGGGATAAAATGAACCCATGAAAGTAACAAAATGATTCTTCAATCTCTAATAGGTATCCCTTTACAAATGTTTGGGTTGAGCTTGAAGAAGTTGACAGGTGGGGCAGGTGGCAGAAATGGGACCTGCGGTGAATTCACATTCATCCTTATCCACATGTACATTCTACTTGTGTCTGAAAAGAGTTACTATCTCTAGGTAGTCAAGCTGTCAGTAGACTTGAATAGCTTCATTATTGTGAAGAAATGAAATATGATGAACCTTGAAGTAATCCATTAATAGAAAAACAGTTTTTAAAAGTCTATAGATAGCTATTGATGAGTATCTCTGCAAACTATATTAGCCAACTTAACAAAAAAGAACAGCTTCACTGAAATTACAGATGTTTCAATTAGTTAGCTTTCTATTTATAACACCTTTAAAACTGCTGACAATATCTGAATGGATATCATTAGACAAATGATATCTTCAGATGCATTATTCTCCCTCTCTCTCTCCCCTTCTCCCTCCCTCCATATTTCCCCTTTCTTATTTTTAAAATAATCTTACATCTTCTAGCCAAAGGCGCTTGTTTATATGGCTGGACAGGTAGCCCGTTTAATTAAACTTGCATTGAACATGCTGTGTTTGCTGTTGATAGGCATGGGTAAGACAAAGGCAAATGCCAACTCAGCAGATATTGCTATTCAGAATTGTTTTTAAACATCTTTAATCTCTCATTCAGATCACATAGTATCTTTGATTTGTCTTCCTCCTTCATCCCCTCCCAACACTCATCAGTTCAAAACTGCTTTATCTGGAGTGGTTGGTGAGCAAAGTGGGAATCTATGCAGCCTATCCATCACTTTTTCTCTTAATTGAATGACACCAGAATTAGATCGATAAAATGAAACATGAGACAACTTTGCATTTCCACACTCACTTATTCTCCCTTCTCTATTACTCCCAGCCATCATCGTGACCAGAAACACTAAGCATGGCATTTGAACACTGTTGCCAAGCACGCAAGCTGTTAGTATATGAATAAAATTGCCAGGAAAACAATAACACTTTTACATTAGAAGAGGCCAAGAAGTCAATGCAAACAACATTAGCCATGCCCATTCTGAAGGGTTATGTTACTGACAAAAGAGAGAACCCACAAATTCTGTTGCTGCCAGAGTAACTCCACCCATTACCACCTCCCTTTCCCAATTCCTTTCCAGCTGTGTCTGATTGTGTGACAAGTCGCTGATATGACCTCTCTGCTCAATTTTGCAAGTTTCACAATAAACCCAGACCAGCTGTGATTTCGTTGTATACAAGGTTCCTAAGCTCTCCAATGCATTATTGATAACCTCTTCAATGTGCAAAATGCAAAAGCTGACACAGTTATAATCCAGCCTTTTCTTGAAAAGCTTTAGCATTACCAAGCGAATCAACAACAACAAAAAGGAGAGAAGACAACTAAAAGTGGACATTTTGTTCAATTGCACTCGTAGTTTTTTTTTCATCTGGTCAATATGATATGCTGGTTCCCCCTTCTCCTATCCTTTTCAACATTATTTGGCATTTTTCCACTGTGGCCATATTTTTATTAATCTCACTGTGTGCGCAGGAATTATTCACTCCTAAACTACCGGTATATATTTATATAAATATAAAAATATTATGCTGCCTTTAACTATTACCCCAATTATATATTTCAGATTTTCAGATAAGTGTACATAAATCGATGGCTAGCCAACCAGCTCAAACATACTTAAGAAAAAATGTTGAGTATGTGAACAGCAAGTAAGATTTCTTCTAACATGCAAATATTTTGCTACCGAAGTAACATGGAGATGGTTCTTAGCACAAGTGATCAAGTAGGAGTTAAACTGCACACTATATTAAGTGTGCTTACACTTCACCACTGCCCTTTTCTAGCAAAAGCAATCAAAGTGGGCACTAGTCGAGACTGGGCACAGCACAGGGAAGGCTGGGGTGGAGGAGGTTTAACCCTTTCCACTTCACACTGCTTTCCAACTGAGTCTTGTTCTGACAGCTGCAAACAGCACTTGCAGGGGAAACAGATCAAAAAGTGATCTGCTTCTAGCACCTTTGTTCAACACTCATTTGGGATACCATTGCCAGGAATGACAGTTGGGTTACTATGTCATTTCTCTCTTCCATTACTTTGCATTTATAAAGGTAAGGATGCACTTTGATAGGCAGAGTTCCACAAATATGGAGATTAGGTGTTGATTAGTGGGAGCTAGTTATTTCCCAGGGGCAATATGAAGTTGAAGTTGTAAATGACCTTTTACTAGCTCAATCAGATCCTTTCTTCTTAACAAAGTACAGAAAAATGAATTAGCTATCAACTTTCCCTGTTTTCTAATTTATTAACAGCTAGAAGAATTGTCACAGTTGCATGCACGATAAATACTTTTCTCTGTTAAGTTTTTTTCCCCAGTACCAGAATAATATGTTGACAACAATGAGAAAGTAAGATGACTTAAGTTATCTTCTCATCTGCATCACAGAGTATTGTCACTTAAATAAATCAGTTTTTGACAATAGATGTTTTCATGTTGGAAAATATTATTAATAATACAGAACTTTTGCTTTAAGCCTAGCAATAATAAAATACAGACTTTAACAAAACAGATATATTCAAGTTAAACTTTTTAAGAAGTTGGAAAACAGTATTAGGTTGGATCAAATCAAACACGTATCTAATATGGCAGATTTCGACCCCCACCCCACCCCAAACCAGGACCAGCCAGCTCCATTTGGGAGATCCATCCACAAGGGGCAGCATGACAATGGTGGGAGGCGTAGGCTACCTCTGAGCATAGTACTTTTGTTCAGCTATAATGGTCAATATTCATATCAATGTGCACTTGAGTCACATGAGTTGTGTGTCATTAATGCAGTGTTGGTGATGGGTGTCTGTTTATATGCACCAGTTCTCCTGTTATAGTCCTCAGGAACTTCTAAAATGGGCAGACGATGCAGAATGTCACCTGTGCAGTTCTGAAGTGCCATGCCTGAATTAGAGTCAAATTCCCCCACCCAGTGTCAGGAGGAAAAGAAGCAAGAACAGCAGAGGAGCTGTGGCTCATGCAGAGCATCAACTTTACGTGCAAAACACCCCATGTTCAATTCCTGACTTCTCCTGGTAGGACTAGGAAAAGACTTCACTCTGAAGCCCTGGAGAGCTGCTACCAGTCAGTGTCAACAAAACTGAGCTGTTTTGACCTGATGTGGCATAAGACTGCTTCCTGTGTTCCTATAAAACAAATAAAAGGCTGTATAAGAACTATAAATTCTAAAAGAAAATAGGGATTGCTATCTATAATAAAGTTGGAGTGGAAAATCCACCCTACAAACTTATATGCAAAATTAGTAAGTCTGAACGGGGAAAATATAGAAGGGCAGGAGGCAGCGGGTAAAGACCAAGCAAATATTAGATAATGATTTTTTGCTATTGAAGTCTCCTCAGGGTAAACAACTGGTAGTGCCAAAGAAATTCAGTGATATGATGTGTAAAAGTAGATAATCTGTATCATAGGTTGGTCACCTGATTCAGAATAAGATTGCATGGTATTTGTCAGTAATCTGCACCAAGAAGTAAAAACAAAACAAACTTTCACTAGGGTACAAAGAAAAAAAATCATTGCAAATCTATTCTTCTTTGTCTGTTAAGTAGTGTTACTTAGTTTAAAATTCCCAAATGAATAATGCCATCATTTTGATTACTTGTTTTCAAGTATACTATTTTAAAAGGGACATACTTAAAAGGTTTGCATTTATTAGTATCAGTATTTATTTTGTTACTATTTTATGACAATAAAGCAATGAGGCAGTCATTTCACCAATTATTGCTAATGACACAAATACTGCAATTAATTTTGGGGAAGTTGCTTCTATTTTCATTTTTAGAAGCAACTACTTTCAAATTAATTGTGGGAATTGATTAATTAACACCCTTTGCCATCTCTTACTTTCCAGATTCTACCAGTTTGTGAAATGTTGAAGCCATATTTCCTCGAAGATAACTGGAAAATTCTGCTGATTGGATTTGCATGAAACAAATGCATATCACATTTTGAGTCAAGTTGTGTTTTTTTAAGAAGCAAAATGTTACATGAAAAAGCTATACCATTCATTACATAACCTATGGGGAAATTTTGGATGATGAAATTATTGTGGGAAAAGATCTATGCACAATTTGTTCAAAATTTGCTGAACATCAAAGCCATGAATCCCGATTAGGGATATAAAATGTACACCCATCCCATTCTCTTTTTTTACTTATTTACTTGGTCATTTGGGAGGGGGATGAATACTTCTTCATCCTATTCTTGTTCTGATCCCGGACAGTTTTCTTCAAACTGATTAAATGCAATATCACTAACTGTCAGGGGTGGAAAGCAACGTCAGCTCAGATGTCTCCACAACGGCATTGCCTCATGCACTCTTTCTGCCCTAGCTTTGCCTGTTTCTGGCTTAGTAGCACAAGGTCATTCAAGCTTACTCAACATTTTAATTGGCACAGCTACTCAGCAGCAAACCCTCACACAAGTGCCAGCCTCCTTCTCATCCCCAAACCCACAGGAGTAAAGCACACAATCGGCAGAGCGCTTCCACAAGCCTGCCACACACGTCCACCTTTGTACCAGGTTCAGCATCCTTGCCTTCAGCCAGACATTTGTCTCATTATGCAGATTCAATCACATTTTGATTTAAACAAAAACATATTATAGCAATCCATATCGGCTATTTGCATGGCTTGTGTTTTCATAATGGCACGAAGGCCTATTAATAAAACCTACTTGACTGAGAAAATATTCGAAGAGCTCTGCCAAAGCCTACCACGGCAGCAACTTTGAAATTTCCATATCAAATTATAAACTTTGAATGCCTGAAGCACAAATAAACATTCTAAAGGCTTTTAGCCACAAGGAGATAAGATCTCTCTCTGGGGAGAGTGCCTCGAAACTGCTCCATTGCCTTTGTGCAGACTACTGGAATGTGCTTGCTTTTCATTTCTTTCTTTGTGTCTGGCTCTCAGGCCTCACAGGCAGTGTCTTAAGCCAGGCAGGGTCAGTGCAAACAGAGAGCAGCATTCATGGACAGATCAAGTTTATGTGAGAATCTGCTCCTCCTGTGCCCTCAATTTCCATTTGAATTGTTAATAAAATCTCAGCCTGAAAAGCACATGATCCCATCAGTGGAGAAGTCATGCAGAGAATCCTCCAGCTCAGAAAAACAAAATTTCTTTATCTTTCTCTCTCTCTCTTTTTAGGCATCCCTCTCCCGCATTCATGGAAATTATGCCATCTAACCTTTCCTACTCCTTAGCATACCCAACCCCATCATCATACCACCTGATAGCCGGTGAGGAGTTCGCCTTTAAAAACAACAACTAGACGAAGAAAACAGCAAACACAAAAGAAAGCATTTAGGAAGCAACAAAGAAACTAGAATAGCAAACACTTCACCTTTCTCAGACGTTACTGCTGTGGACATCATTCGGCAAACAGAAAACACTTTTCACATTTTTACATGAATTCTGAACAGCTGATAAAACTGCATGGAAGAAATTCCCATTGCTTTCTGACACTAGGTGTCAGAAACTATGGATCCACAAAGATAATGCAAGGTCACGTATAAAGCAAAGAAAAGGGCCATCGCGCAATTAACTTGGTTGCCTGGTGCAAATACTGTTCAGGAACAAGAGCCATTCTTTGCTTTACGTAGCGGACATGCTTCTTCCTAACCTTGCCACGAACTAACTGGGCCTCTTGTTTCTTCTGGCTTTGCTCCTTGCAAACTGTTTGAATATATTGAACGCTTTTCAGAGGGATGGGCTGATGAACGAAAACATGAATTCCCTCTGACCCCTTATTAAGGGTTAAAGGGGGTGCCAGTGATCAATTGCAGAACAAAAGGAGAGTGACTGAAGATTCTAAACAATATACTTTGAGCCTGGCTCTCTAAATTGCATTCTCCATCTCCATCTTAAAATAGCTCTCAGTTTAAGGAGAAAATGTAACTCAAGTAACTAGTGCATAAAATATGCATGACAGCCACTAGGTTTCCTTCGAATTATGAAATAGTCTTCATGGAACATTCCAGCCGTGAATGAAGTATACACATGATAGGCTATGTTTTCATATATGTTTCCATATTAAATGTACAAATCTGGTTGCATTAGGCACTCATATGAAAATTATTTCAGATCTACTCTTAGTACCTTATCTGCAAGTAATTCCTAACCATGAAGACTGCCTTACTTCCAAAACCGTCTTAGATCTTGAACTGCTTTATGAAACATTAAGGGGCCTATAAAGTAGGACAAAGAATATTGGGAAAGGTTTCAGGAAGCCTGGTTAACATTTATTATTTTAATTATTTAGTCTCTTACATTTATATACCATCTACCATGTAACTCAAGGTGATGGACATGTGATTCTCAAGCAGCCACACACATCTATGCAATGACCAGATCCAATTCTGCTTAGCTTTCGCAATGTGGTAGCCTAATATGCCTTTAGAACATGCCCTGGGACAAGTTATGTCCTAATAGACAGTGGAAATTAGACCAGAAGGGTTTCTGTAAACAATGTAAGCTGCAGAAAGATGGGACTGGGATAATTCTTCAGCATGTATAGGGCGGTATACAAATTCTAATAATAATAATAATAATAATAATAATAATAATAATAATAATAATAATAATAGCTTAAACCACCAAGCCAAAAGTAACTCATCAGTGATGTATGGTGGTCTAACAAGAGCTCAATAAAGGGGTTTTGCCTGTAATTGCAAAGAAAGATGGGTTGTCAAACATCTAGCAGGCCACCATACCTGACTCATAGGCTGCATTTGGTCTAATGGATCATAACTTGGGGAGCTGGTGGCCTGCTAATAAATACGCTGGGAAATTATTATTTGTAGAATTGCAGTTGCTTTGAATAACTTTCTAACTGGACATCTATAACTTTTGGCTGACTATGGACCCACTCCAAAAACTGTAGGCACTTTGGCCCTGTCTGTTCCCTTGCTAAGTTGGGTGTGTCAGCCAAGTAGGAGGAAACACATTCCCCACTTCTTTTGACTATCTGGTTCCTACTTGGTCCAGGCACCAGGGAAACTCAGTGGGGCCAGAATCAAGAAAGTCCCCTGTCTCCTCTAAGGAATGGTTTTACTCCCTGCATTGCTGAACACCTCATCTACCACTCTTTGCTGCTCTGGGACAGGAAAAAGAGGTAAGGGGGCTTCTTTGGCCCTTCATCTGCTTAGGAGCCTAGAATGCTTCTGCCAATAGCAGTCATATGGGCAGCCTTCATGCATCAGTTTTTAATGGAAAGAAAGGGAGTCTTTGGCTGCTTACCCCTGGAGCTCCTCGGCCATATGACAGTTAAACCAATAAACAGACCACCTCCCAATCTCAGGCATCCGTCCAGCTTTGCATCTGAGAAAGGTTAATACAGCACCTGACGCTGCAGTTCCAAGGCTAGAACAAAGTCTCAGATAACTGGATTTGTCCGATGGAAGCAGTTTGCTTACCACGGTAAGTAAAGATGTGGTAGCCTGTTCAAAAAATCTCACTACCTTTAAAATCTCTATACTATTTCAAAATAAAAAGGGGGTAAAGAGAAGCAAAAGGTCATATGTTATTTGTTCCTTATAAATAGATATTATTTTTTGTCCTACTGGCAGCTGTGAAATTCCTGCACTTTCACTTATTTCACTTTCCAACCGATTTCTAGAAATCAAGAAGTGATTCAGAGGAAAACTGAAAGACAGTACAGATCAAGGATAGTTAGGGACACTTTTGACTTCCTTCTTTTTCATTTCAGGAAAATGGTAAAGAACAGTGTGAATGACAAAAATCAAGGCATTGTTCACACATTTGGTTACCTTGACATTGCAACTCCTTAACTCACTTAGACCTTTGGTTTATTTATAGAAATTAAGAGGGAGAGTTGAAAGGGAAGAAAGAGCCTATAAATAATTAAGGGATCTTGATTCACTTTCCTTTTATCTAAGAATGATCTAAGAATGATCCAAGATAATATGAATCAGATATATGATTAAAATATCTGTAAACAAGAGTGCCTAGTTTTCATTACTTCGAACCAACAACTTTTAAAACTACCCTGGATATCCTTGATTGTGTGAACATGATTTTGTTATTAGGGAATAATAAGTCATAATGCAGCTGTTGCTGCTAAAAACTTGGAAATATTTCTTTAATGTGAAATGACTTGGGTGTCTGCTAGTTTAAAAAGTAATTAAAAACGAATGTATCCTAAATGGACAAAATAGTGAGTGGGAGAAAGCAAAGCATCCCTTGTCTTGCTAAGACTGAAATAAGGCTCCAGACACACAACCCTGTTTTTTCCTTTTATCGCTGAAACTAATGAGTAATAACTTAGCTCTAAAAACTGCTATTACAGGCCAGTTATTATGGATAACATTTTCTTATTACATGAGCACAGTACGTATCAGTGAGAGGCAATCAATTGTGAACAGGCCTTATGAAAAGCCTGAAATTATACGTGAAGCAATGCCTGATACAGCAAACAAAGCAGACAAAAGACCTGGGCCTACACAATACTACTTTCCACTTTAATATCACAGAACATACACAAGACAACACATTCAAAGCCGGTGGTCCAGGACTGCACCACTTGAGCTGGCCTAGGATGCTTCTACCTAATATATTATGTGCAGAGGGTGTTTGTTTTTAACGTGAAGAAAGAAACATTTAAGTATCTGACCCCACCCCACTTCCAGCCCACTGGCAATCTGATGTGGAACATTCCAGCAGCTTGTGATATTGCTGTTGCTGTCATAGGAGCCAATCCTGGGAAGCTGTGGGTACTTGGGCACCCACAATAATACACCGTATTTGTCACTCTATAGGATGCACTTTTTCCCCTCCAAAAATTAAGGGGAAATGTTTGTGCGTCCTATGGAGCGAATGCAGGCTCCTTGGCTTCAGCAAAAGCAACACAAAGCCTCCAAAGCGCAGAGGGAGCGCTCCCTCCGCGCTCAGCAGGCTACGCATTGTTTTCGCTGAAGCCGGGAGAGCAAGACTCTCCTGGCTTCAGCGAAAGGAACCCGAAGCCTTTGGAGCGCAGTGCGAGGTCCCGCTGCGCTCCAAAGGCTTCGGGTGGCTATCCCTGAAGCCTTTGGAGCACAGCGGGACCTTGCGCTGTGCTCCAAAGGCTTTGGGGTTAACTGCGCAAAGCCTCCGCAGGGCAGCGGGGTGCCTTCACCCCGCTACCCTGCAGAGGCTTCAAAGGCTGTCCCCGAAGCCAGAACAGCGAGATGGAGCACTGCGCAGCGCTCCGTCTCACTGTTCTAGCTTGGGGATGGCTGCGCAAAGCCTCCGTAGGGCAGCAAGGTGAAGGCACCCCGCTACCCTGCGGAGGCTTCAAAGGCTGTCCCTGAAGCCAGAACAGCGAGACGGAGCGCTGTGCAGCACTCTGTCTCACTATTCTAGCTTCAGGGTTAGCTGCGCAAAGCCTCCGCAGAGCAGCGGGGTGCCTTCATCCCGCTGCCCTCCGGAGGCTTCGCGGGCTGTCCCAGAAGCCTCCGCAGGGCACGGGAATGAAGGCTCCCCATGCCCTGCGGAGGCTTTGCAAAAAGCTAGACCAGCTAGAGGGAGCGCTACGCAGTGCTCCCTCTAGCTATTCTGGCTTTTGGATGGCCCCGTGAAGGCACCCCACTGCGCATTGCTCAGTCTCGCTATTCTAGCTTCGGGCTTAGCTGCGCAAAGCCTCCCCAGGGCTATCCCAGAAGCCAGAACAGCAAGAGGCTATCCCAGAAGCCAGATCCCTCTTGTTGTTCTGGCTTCTGGGATTCAGAATATTTTTTTTCTTGTTTCCTCCCCCCCCAAACTAGGTGCGTCCTATCATCTGGTGCGTCCTATAGAGCGAAAAATACGGTAATCATGGGGGCTGGCACTCACAAAGTCAACGAGAAAAGGCAGTAGGCGGCAATGGTGCCGCCTCTGAGAGAGAAACAGTTCATCTCCACCCTCTGCAGCCAGCGAGCAAGGCACCCTTTTTTGGGGGGGGGAAGCCTCAGATGCAGAGGCAGAATCTCCAGTGGCGTAGCGTGGGGGGTGCAGGGGGGGGCCGGCCACACCAGGCGCAACATCTGGGGGGCGCTCGCTCGCACTAGCAGCTCTCTGCCCCTACTAAAATCCACGGGTTAGGGGGCGCAAATTACTTGCCTTGCCCCGGGTGCTGACAACCCACACTATGCCACTGAGAATCTCTCTGCCTGGCTCCTGGTAATAAAGCTAATTTTCTTTGATCAGCATTGCTAAGCACCATTTAAAAAATAGATTTGAGTGATCTAAGGAAGAGTGAAAGAGGAAAAATATCAAGGGGGGGGGAATTAAAATAATGTTAAAGGTAAAGGGCCCCTGACAGTTAAGTCCAGTCGTGAACGACTCTGGGGTTGCGGCGCTCATCTCGCTTCTGAAATATACTCGGAGTCCTGTAGTGATTTCATGCTCTTTATTGCAGCTTATAAAACAGTGATTTAATTGCCCCTCCAAACCTCAGGCTTTTATATACATTGTTTAAACAATGAGTCCCATCTGATTGGCTGATTCTGCTTCCCTCCTGGAGCCTGACTGGTCTTTTCCTGCAGGCCAATCAGTTGTTGCATTCTACGATCCTACTTGCCTATTGTTCTAGGATCCAAGCTTAGTACATAACACCTTACTGGCCGAGGGAGCCGGCGTACAGCTTCCAGGTCATGTGGCCAGCATGACAAAGCCACTTCTGGCAAACCAGAGCAGTGCACAGAAACGCTGTTTACCTTCCCACAAGAGCGATACCTATGTATCTACTTGCACTTTGATGTGCTTTCGAATTGCTAGGTTGGCAGGAACTGGGACCAAGCAACGGGAGCTCACCCCGTCGTGGGGATTCGAACCGCCGACCTTCTGATCAGCAAGCCCAAGAAGCTCAGTGGTTTAGACCACAGCACCACCCTCGTCCCAAAATAATGTTAAGCTTAGTGAATTCTGAAATACTTCTATACAGACACAGAGATTAACATAAATGCTTGCATTCTGAGTTAAGAGGTTATTAAGCAGACAAGGCAGCTAATAACAGCCTAAAAAGAGTATTCAAGTGTATTCTTTTCATGTGATCATCCAAATTATTCTCATATATAATTCAACATAATTGTTTGACATCCCTGAATGTCTTGAGAAGAATATCCCAGAATTTCCTTTCCACTTGTTCATCCAAATTATTCATATTCATCATTTAACCTAATTGTACCCACATTAATCAAGCTCTTGCCACCCTATCAGCCATTCCACCATACATGTTGAGCTAATGTTAGGCAGGATTTTATGACATCTCAAGGTACAACAACTGAACGGAAACCAAATATATTGGAATGAAACGACACATGGTTTTAAAATTAAATTAGAAAATCTTGTTCTTAATTCTGAAGGGACCTGCATATTGAGCTATATATTCTTTACTGATGTCTGGGTCAAGATCTTATCAGCTTTATTATGAAGAATGTCAATAATAGACTACATGAAGATAAAATGTTTAATTAAAAATGAACACTGTATCCTAGTTATCAATCAGAAAACGGGGCCTATCACATACTGTCCTCGTTTTCCTATTAAACATTATTATTACACGTGGAATTTGTAAAAAAAGGGGGGGGTTAACTTGTATATATCCCTTAGACAAAATAGTTTAAAATTAGTTGCATCCTGGGCAAGTTATATACTTCACTGATCTGTGCCAATTATGAAATGAATGAGTGTGGTCTCCTTTTCAGCAGCCCTCAACCTGAATTTCTGGCTAATAAATATTGTTATTCAGAACAGGCCGAGTCTCGGAGAGAGATCAGCTTGGTTACCATACACTTCAGAAGCTGCTTTGACTCCACCTACCCTTCAAAGCATATTTCAGAAGGTTATTCAGATGAAATTGGCAAAGGTAGGATTTCAGCTTCTCAAGGCACTCAAATACCAGCAAATGAAGCTGAGAGGAGAGTTCTTGAACGGAATTTATTTAGTGCTTTTATATCCCAACTTTCTTCAAGGAAGGCAAGACAAAGTGAATGGGATGCCCAGGTGATCTCTCATCCAGGCTCCAACCAGACCCAGATTTGTTTAGATTCAGAAAAGCAACTAAATAATCTGACCTCAGAAATCACTAGGACTGAACATCATTAGAAATACAGTATAAAGGCTGTCAAAGTATAATTTTTCAATCGAACTACTTCATTTGCACAATAATGTTATAAAATACCATACAGTAGCATGCTTTAGATAATATCCTACTTTTTTCTTCCTTTCCTTTCCATTTCCTGTTTTACAACTAATGCATCAAAGGTAATCATGCACAGGCATCACCTTCAAAATTAGTGGCCAAGCACCAAAATGTGGCCTCAGCAAGCATTGCATGTGAAAAGTTTTTTTGCCTGGTGCACACCACCAAACAAAAAGTCACCATTGCCATTTTTTATAAAACATATCTGTTGGTAGTCGTGGGGCCTCTGGCTGCAAACACATCCTTCACATCTTTCTATGCCCGCTGCTAAACTCAGGGGGCTGTGTGGTTTTTTTCCTTTAAAAGTGCTGTATAGCAATGGGAATAGCAGTGCCTTCTAATAAACACAGAAACAAAGCAAAATAATAATAATTCACTATTAAAGTAAATTTAAAGTAATAATTTAAAATTTTGACCTAACATCAAATAAGCCAAATGATGAATTACCGGTAATTAGAAACTGGAAGGAAGAGTTATAGAAGCAAATACTCCCCATTAATAGTGCATTCGCTTATAAGATTTTGGTTGAAAAGAGCAAGAAAGAATAGCCAGTACTGTAGAACTTAGGAGAATTGGCCTGACCCAGTCATGGCCCTTTACAAGAAAGGAATAAGAGCAAATTCAAGTTGATGCAGAAGCTGTAGTGAAAGCATAAAGGGCTATTAATGAATTACGCTACCTGATCAGTTCAAAAGATAGTGATCAGGTAAGAAGTTTCTCTCCTCTTGACAGCTCCTCTATTTACAGGAAAGGAAGTCCTCTTTCCATGACAGAAAGCTTTCTAACTACTGTGATTGTTGCATGATAAGTACAATTATTGTGCACGAAATGCAATGCTAATGCTCAACTAAGTTTGGTTCAGAATTAATTCGCAATTGCGACAATTGAAAAGTTCTCAAATTAACAAAACAAATATTTTAAAATGTTGACCTGTTCAGCTGATGCTCCATGAGGACGAATGACCCTCCCAAGATACAGTACTGATATTCAAAGACAGCAGTAGCAGTGTAGATCATGTGTGGAGTTATGCAATTAGACCTTGCCCTTAAACCTGAAAATCAATGTAATTGATCAACAAATAGACTACTGGCAGAAATGCTAGATGAGACTGTAATTCAGGATAGCATGAATGCGGTCTGCAGCCAGAACTAGGGAATGTAAGTGATGAGAAAGGGCAGCAAGAAAGGACATGGAGTGGGTGGAGGGGAGTCAGATACTATTCAATAGTAACTTTTAGTCTACGGCATAAGATGTCGACAACATGTAATAATAATAAATGAGATCATTTTTACAATAAATAAATAGGTGATTCTCATGTTTACACCATAGGCTTATAGATAAGCTTAAGCTTTATCAGAAACAAAGGGCAATAGTGCTCTAGTTGAAGCATTATCACATACAGTGGTACCTCGGGTTAAGTACTTAATTCGTTCCGGAGGTCCGTTCTTAACCTGAAACTGTTCTTAACCTGAAGGACCACTTTAGCTAATGGGGCCTCCCGCTGCTGCTGCGCTGCCGGAGCACGATTTCTGTTCTCATCCTGAAGCAATGTTCTTAACCCAAGGTACTATTTCTGGGTTAGCAGAGTCTGTAACCTGAAGCGTCTGTAACCTGAAGCGTATGTAACCCAAGGTACCACTGTACTTAGGAATTCTGAGTTGGCAAAATAAATTGCAAGTGAGGGTGTGCTCAAGAAGAGGCCACCATGGGGAACACAGGGTTCAAAACCCCTTGCTCCCATGGTAGCCTCTCAATCTGGATCTCATGCACACTGACTGCAAAAATTACCTGCGTTTAAGGGTGGGGTTGTGTGAGTATTTTTTCTCTCACAGAAGAAACTGGTTAATTTTTCTGAGCAGGAAACTCATTGCACCTACTAGAACAGGCATGTCCAACTCCCAAGAGACTGCGATCTATCCCCACTATAAAAAAATTGGCAGTGATCTAACCATTGGATTGACCAGAGTTGTTGAGCTTTTGACATTCAGAGGCATACATCCTGTAACACTAAATGGGGCACAAACATCTTCACCCAGAGCTTCTAACAGTACCTCCATCTTGATATGATTCAGTTTCAACTTCTTCACCTCCACTTAGTCCTGAAATGACACCAGACTAATAAAATCTCTAAACCTGGATGCCTCATTGTCTACAAACCCAAAATATCTCCTTCTCTTGTGCACTGTGACATCATGTGTTGCTTTGTCAAACTTAGAGAGTACAAGGTCATCTGGAAAAGATCTCTAGTGAGACATTCAAGTTACAACACCCCCGGCTAGCAATTTTCATTTCAAAAAGCCACACAAACTATTATTTATAATTTCATTTTATTCCCTTTTATATCCCACTTTATGGATTTTCAAAGTTCTTAAGTTTATATATATTCTTCCTCTCCCTCTTTCTCATCAAAGGTTTCTAATTTAGCTTGTGACATCAACAAAAATCTGGAAAGGAAAAATCAGGCCAAATCTCCCCAACAGCTTGGGATTCATAAAAGTATTGCAAATGAGCCTTTTCCTTTTATAATTTATACTGATGTTTACCACAATTGTTGAAACACAAAATGGTTCAATGGCCATCAAATAAAAACACTTAGAATTTATATAGCCTATTTACAACTCACTTCAAGTGTTTAAAGAGCTTCACATGCATTGTAGCAGCAACATTTGCAATGACCATGCCAGGCAGGAGAGTATTATCATAACCAAATTCTGGGCTAAGGAGAAGGGATAAAATATTGAATATTGATTAGCATACAACATCCTAGTAAATTTGTTGCCAGTGTGACCTTTGAGCAAGGGAATTTTCTATGGCACAATCACAGCCACTCCATTCACCAGATGTGCAAATACAGTAGGCTATGCTACCAAAACAAAAAAAAACCCACATCCGAATTATATAGGGTACTTTTGTAGGGATGCGGTTGGCACTGCGGTCTCAACCACAGAGCCTAGGGCTTGCTGATCAGAAGGTCGGCGATTCAAATCTCCATGACAGGGTGAACTCCCGTTGTTTGATCCCAGCTCCTGCCCACCTAGCAGTTTGAAAGCATGTCAAAGTGCAAGTAGATAAATAGGTACTGCTCCAGCGGGAAGGTAAACAGCGTTTCCATGCGTTGCTCTGGTTTCGGTGTTCTGTTGCACCGGAAGTGGCTTAGTCATGCTGGCCACATGACCCGGAAGCTGTCTGCGGACAAATGCCGGCTCCCTAGGCCTATAGAGCAAGATGAGTGTGCAACCCCAGAGTCGTTTGCGACTGGACCTAACGGTCAGGGGTACCTTTACCTAGGATGCTTTGTAAAGACAACCACTGATAATTAAAAAAAAAAAAAAAGATACTGAGAAATATAATAAATGTATCTCAAAAAAGATACTAAGCAAATAGATTTTGATTATATATTCAAGTATTTGCTACATGCAGCCCATCATTTATAGCCACCATTTATTTTTTATACAGAACGTATTTACTAGAAAGTAACAGATCACCAAGTTCTTACATATAAATGTTGTATAATTTATTTATTGCTCCCCCCCCCTTAATGGTAAACTTATACTTTATTTTTGCTTCTTAGCGTTTCACTTACTCATGTCCTACATCCTTTTGTTTCGTGTTTTTTTGTGTCTGTGTTTTTAATGCTTCTCTGGGATTGTTCCCAATAGCTGACCCTGTGCCCCTTTGGTCAAGGAATCAGGTCAAGTGCATGACATCCAATGCTTCTCCCTCCTGATGGTTGTGTACTGCTGCTAGGTTCCCTCCACAGCATGTTAAACATCTGTGCAAGTGAAAGCTTAAATATGGGTGACTTCAGCATAAAAGCTGTTTGTAGAAACTAAAGCCAGTAGCAAAACCAGCCTAGAATTCTCGAAAACAGTACACAAATTTTAAGCACAATAATCCATAATAAAATATGGAGCCTGCATCTAAATGGTTATTTCCTAACACAACATAAATCCTGATCTTGCTTCATTTCCTTTTTGTCAAGAGCCGATAATCTGTATACTCAGGCTTTAAAAGAGGTTTTCCTTTGCTTAAAGCAATGGCTGCCACAGTGACCTGGGAACGAAACTTCAATAGAGTTATTGTTAACACACACTAGGAGTTGTTCGAGGATATTTTAGTAGGTGCCACAAAACCCACAACTGTTAAAACAAAGGAAGAAGGAGCTACAGTCTTCACAAGCCTTTTGATTAGAAGACAACCGTTGGAAGTTAGTATAAAAATAAGCCTACAAATGGTAAACAATGGGAAATTAATATTGAGAAATATGATCGAATACCTAAGTAATTTAGTCAAGCAACAAAATATGAAGAGACCCTAGAAATATATGTTTATTATAACCAAATTTTCTGCACCAGTTTTTAAAAAGTGTGCTAACTCATCCACTGTTCTGGAGCAACAAAGCAGCACAAAAAACCCTCTAACTCCAGTTTCTGGATTATTTTATGTACCTAGATTTTTAAAAACTTTTTTTGGACTGACCACTCAAAAATTGCTGGGGTTTTAAAACACATAAACGTCTTTCTTTGGCGCCTGCACCACCATGCAAGAAAATCCTAAGGCAGTGTCTTAGATCCATCCCTTATGTTGAAATAGCATTATTAGAAAAAAATAAATCAAGTTCTTGACTGCTCTGCACCCTTTCCACAGACTGCCTGAAGGGAGCTTGTGGACCACCAGATGAAAGTTTGAGCTATCTACTACAAACCAAGGTTAGGGCTGGGTGATATCTGATTTTGAATATTGTGATATATCACCAGCTAAACATCGCGATATACCAATATATTACAATGTCTGAAATAAGGATGGAGCTATGTAGAGGCATTGGCTGGCTTCACGGCTTTCCCTGAATCGTGATTTTTGCATAGCACACAATCACGTTCATGATACATTGCCAGGTCAAAAATTATGAAACTGATATCACCATAACTTGGGGGTACCTCAAGGACTGCCTCTCCCCATATGAACTGACCCAGACCCTGAAATCATAATCTGAGGCCCTTCTTTGTGTACTCCCTTCCACGAGAGGTCTGATGGGTGACAACATGAGAGCGGGCCTTTTCTAAAGTGACTTCCCATTTGTGGAATGCAGGCACGCCACCTTGCCCCCGCGACAGTGGGTGCCCGAGGCATGCAAGCATGTGTGTGTGACGTCAGTACACCCGCAGCATGCTGATGTAACTCGTGCATGATGTAGGGGCGTGCCGATGTGACACACACATGTCCCGTGGTGTGTGCATGCCACCAAGTGGAATCTTGGGGGGGGGCACCCCTTCCTTTATAATTTGTGGGAACCCAGGGCACCACATAGTCTGGTGTCTATGGTGGAATGCTCTCCCCAGTGAAGCCCGCCTGGTGCCTTTGTTACATATAGTTTGGTGAAAACATTTCTTTACAACCAGGCCTTTGGCTGATTAAACAACCTATGGCCTTTTTATTGTGTTTGTGAAGGTGGGATCATTGGTTTTTGGTTATGTATTCTGTGTTCTCATTTTGTATGTTTATGTTGTGACCCACCCTGTGCTCTTCGAATAAAGGGTGATATACAAATTTAATAAATAAATGATAAATTATAGGTTTGTGAGACAGGGTTTGCCTGTGCAGAAGTCATACTGGCTCAGTAATTTCTAGGCTCTCCCCACAATTGTTTTTAAAAATTGTACTAAATTGGCTATTTTCCCATCCTCAGGTATGGAGGCTATCTGAAGAACAAGTTACACATTTTTGTTAGAAGATTAAGGATTTCACATTTGAGTTCTTTGCAAATTCTCAGATGGATGCGATCTGGATCGAGTCTTTCCCAGCGCTGCCGGAAGTTGCCACGGACTGGAACTGGAATCTTTTGGGTGCAATGCATGTGCTTTACCACTGTGTTATTGCTCTTCTCCCAATGCCACTTCATCTGTAATGCTACTGCGCTGAGCATATTGCATAAAACACTGAACATATGGCATACTGTAGTGTCTTTGAGTGACAAATTTCTTGTTGACAAGGTGCAAACACAAACCTGTATTACACCAAGTACTTACTACTAACAAAATTCTCCTTTCCCTGTACTCTTCTATTGATTGTACTGTAGTTTCTGGCAACCCTCCATCTACACAGTAACCATATTATTAGAAAATGTGCTGGACCACAAAAGTGAAGGAAAATTGATGTATGTCAAACCACACCTTTAAGTTTAAAGATAAATAAGCAGACAGGGGTATAAAAATACAAAAGAAAAGATGTGGAGATTAAAGGCAAGAGTTTCAAAACATTCAAATTGTGTTCTAAGATCATTCCAACATATATTTTATAGTACTTGCCACAACTATCAAAAGGCATGTTGTGCTGCAGATATCTTTGCCAAATAAACATTATGACATAAACATTACATGCTGTTAAATATGGGAAGAGTGCCAAAACAGTCGTGTTCATCAGAATGTTTCCATTACTTTATTTTTTTTAAAAAACCCTCAAAATCTAATTGCATCATGAAGCAAACACTGAAAATTCTAATTTAGTATAAAATGTTCCACCCCTCTTTATTACTGAAACACTTTTATTTTGGTTGAGTTATTCACTTGATGCATCATAGATCTGGTTATTACTTGACTGAATGCATGAAATTGGTCTTCCAGATGATTTATTATCTTCACAGGCTTCTGGCTTCCAGCAGAAAGTGTGTGGAAAGTGAAATATCACATATTGGCTATTGTGTGTGGACTGGTTGTTCTTCCCAACCATTGTACATCAACTCACTTTCATATCTGGTTATGCAGTAGTTGCATAGTCCCAGTAGCAAACCTTTTACTCTTTGGTGGTGGTGGTAGTAGTAGTAGTAGTAGTAGTAGTAGTAGTAGTGTGTACATATTTGCATTCTTACAAACTTACATTTAATATCACCAATACCAGTTTCATGTTAGTTTTTAGCCATTTGCACTGATTACTACAGAGCGTTAAGACGTGAGCACTATAACTTTTAAATAGCATGCAATCATGATGCTTCTTTCCAAGGCAGCTTAGTAAACTATAATTGTGTCTATGTGTTTTCTTTAAAGGTCAAAGGCGAGCAGCAGTTTAAACCCACATTTTAGTAAAACAAACTTGAACTTTCTAAACAATAACTCTCCTTTTTGTACAGTGATGGGGGATGGCTGCTTCCTGTCACAAGGCCTCAACAGAAGATAGCAGTTTGAACTAAGATAGCCTGGATAAGCTTTCAGCTCTGTTGAAAACAGATGCAAAAAAACAGCATTGCACACAATCCTTATCTCCATTATGGCTAAACGTCCTAACTAAAATGATCAGTTAGACAACATACACAGAACACTGATACGCCATGCCACAAACATATGCATGGTGTCATGTTAACTTAGGATGTAGCTGAAACAGAAGAGAGTATATATAATTCTTCAATTATAAATAAGGGCATAGATTAATTTTGGAATCAAATGCAATGTTGAAAGAATTGTTGAAAAAATGAATGGCTAAAAGTATATTTATGCTGATTGTCAGAACCACAGTGAATGTTTTACTGGCAATTTTATCATGCCTACTGACAATTATAAGCAAATCTCAAGAACTGTCAAGTACCCTTCTCAATTCCCAAATTTAATCTAATTTCCAAGTGAATACTGACATTAATAAATCTTCAGAACAAAATGTTTGACACAATATTAACCAATATTTTCAGTAAATGTCAAGAATGTCCAGGTTACTTCAAAAAAACACCCAATTTATTCTCATTTGCAACATTTAATAGAAAACGCCAAAGCAAAATGGTCTAATTATGCCTCCTTTTCATAGAGTAGGTGCATCAAACTGTAGCAGGTGACTAGTTGGAGTGAAATCTTTATGAAAAATCATCCCTGCACATCGATGGCAAGCACGTCATAAAAATACTAAGCTAAAACCCTTCTTTTTTTCTTCTTGCCATCTAATTTTCCATGTACAGTGCTTTGTTTGTTTGTTTGTTTGTCTGCATGCATTTGCAATCCATCCTATGAATTCAATCTGCATTCTAAAGTGGTACAGTCCTGACATAGATTTATTACCTCTATGACAACTAGACCCATTCACTGAATACAACTTTTCTTGTTTGCATTGTCTGAAGATGTTAAACATGTAGATAACACAGTATCATGTTTTCTGTCCTAACCTAAAAACACACCTGCATCCTTATAAGCTACATTGTTATAGAGAGATATTGAATGAAATGGTTCCACTAGTAGCACTTTTGTTTATGCAACTGAATTTCTTCTCTCTATGTGCCCACCACACACTCCTCTAAATGTTTTCCAGTTGATCGGGGCAATTCCCAGAACTTGGGGGGCAGGCAGCAAGAAGAAAGGAGGGAGAGGAAGTTTTGCTTCACAGCCAGAAGTGGAACTGTTTAGATGAATACTATCCATGGAGTTTTAAACTTTTTAATACAGCAAAATTAAGACAAATCCTAACAACATACTTTGAACTTTCCACAGCAATATATTTCACTCTGTTGCAAAAGGCACACATAAGTATGCCACCTAATGGAGCTGTCTAATCACAGCAATGCATTCTGATGCTTAGCAGTAACAATTTGCAAAGTAGTTACAATTATAAATGATACAATGTTAAGTGCTTTTCACATTAATGTCATAATCAAAAAATATGTTTCATTAAATGTTTTGTCAAACTACTTTTGTTCATTAAGAAAGCATGCATATTTTAAGAGTATTTGTTACTTATAGCATATACAAATGAACTGATGGTTCAGTGCAGAAAACATCTTTATATACATGTATGTTATATGCCTCAAAAGCAATTTTTAAGAGGAGAAACTGCTACCACTCTCTTGTATTATTTTCTTTACAGAGCTGTTTGAATTACAATCTGTCTCAAGTCCATGCACATATTAAAAGAATAGAATAGTAAAATCACAATGCAACAAATAAGATGCAGCTAATAGCCCAACTGACACCATAAGTTAGGCTCCCCAGCACTATTTATTCATAGATAAATAGATATTAGATATGCCTGTGTGAAGAAATGTTGATGCTCATGGAAAGTGGATTGCTTAGACCACCCCAATTTTGGGATCACCATCCATAGTTCATACTGTGGCCAACAAGGCTAGATCATCCTACAATGTTTTATTATTAACTGCCTACCTTCTTTAAAAAAAGCAAATAGTTAAAATCTATACTGAATAGGTGGATTAAGTTTTTTAAAAGATGTCTGATCATGTTTACAATAAAAATCACATTTATAGCATACTCCAGCTGCATACTCCAAATCAGTATTAAATCCATCTGAAGGCAAATAAATAATAATAATAATAATAATAATAATAATAATAATACCTTTATTGTCATTGCACAACCTGTGCACAATGAAATTAAACGAGCCTCCCTCCCTCCCTCCCCCGCAAACACTCAGTCTCATTGCACTCTGTGTGCTTATCGAACAACACACAACCTCGCAAGCAGCAATTTCACTACTTCTCCAGTACATCTTCTCCAAATACAAAGTGACCAAATATCAACAACCAGGGTATGATTTTTATTTCTTTTAAAAGCAATATATGCCATTCTACTCGTCACACAAAATTGGCATATTGGTAGATAATATGGCCAATCAGAATCTCAACCAGGCCCTGATAAACATCTCCCCTAAGGGCAGGGAGGGGGGAGGTAATCAAACAAGATGTAAGCAGCCAGACTCTTTTGTTCCTTGATAAATATTTGCCTTTGTCTTTTGTGATAAGGTCTGCTGCCTGCATTTCAACCTCAGAAAGGCCCTGTTGTTTCTGCAGAGAAAACATTTAATTAAGATCATTGCTGATTTTGCAGCCCCCCTGTGTGCTAAAGGAAAGCCAAGAAAGCAGGTAGGAGGGGTTTTTTTTTGGGGGGGTGGAAAATCAAGTCAACCTCCTTGAGTTGTAAATAGGGAAGAACAAATGTTATGCAGGTTCCACAACAAGGAAACACATGCCCTCCTGCTGAAAGGGCTGGGGGGAAGTTATCTCCTGGAGATCCAAAACTGCAAGGCTGTGGGAAGAGGGCAGGCAAGCAGCCTACAGAATCAGGGCTGTGGGTGAAACCAGGAATGAAAGTCATGCATTTAAAAGGCTTCTGTGAGATACTAAGGACAAGGGGGTGGGGAATAGAAGTGCACAGATATTCTAATAAAGTCAGTGACAAAACCATTTTTGCTCATATCTAGACATGACAGTGATTCTCTCATGCTATTAAAAAAGTAAGAAGCATAATGTTGAAAACAGATTTGGTGGTTTCCCCAAATTCTTAAAAGGTCAGTTCTATTTCTTTCTTTTTTACAATATCTTTCAAATTATGCCACCATGTGTAATGTATTGAATGAGAAGTATATAGGTAATTAAAATCAGTGCACATATGCCAGCCAGGGTCACTATACATCCTGATTTTCCTGGACATACAAGGAATACCACAGTCAGCAGCAGTACAGTGGTACCTTGGGTTAAGAACTTAATTTGTTCTGAAGGTCTGTTCTTAACCTGAAACTGTTCTTAACCTGAGGTACCACTTTAGCTAATGGGGCCTCCTGCTGCTGCTGCTGCGCCGCCACCACACGATTTCTGTTCTCATCCTGAAGCAAAGTTCTTAACCCGAGGTACTATTTCTGGGTTAGTGGAGTCTGTAACCTGAAGTGTCTGTAACCCGAAGCATCTGTAACCCGAGGTACCACTGTATCTGGAAATCAGTCAAATGTCTGGTAAAACCCAGGCGTATGTCAGCCCATTTCGGCAGTGCGGGTTTTTTCCATAAAAATAGCTCAAAAACTGCAATTTTGGGGGCCAACTATACAAAACCCGACCAACTTTGCCCAAAAAAGCTTAACAATTTTTCTGTCCAGATTTTCACTGTTTGATGTATGGTAATCCTATGCTAGCCTTTCAGAAATAGACTGCATATGCGATAGAAATAGAGACTCAAACATCACTGAGCTCCTTATGGATTTTAGTCACAAATGTTAGTTATTTGAATTGCTATAAATAGATTTTCAAGATGCTGTACTCAAGATTCAGTCTTAAGATTCAGAGGCCCTTTTTGTTGCATGTATTTCGGATACAATAATCACACTGCCTTATGTCTTTCTTGCAATTTGTGTAAATTTCACAACAAAGGAAGCAATAAACAAAACCAGAGTGCAATGGGATTAAGCCAAGATTATCTCAATTGATCTTCTCCACAAGTGTAGGGAAACCAGACTCCCTTAAGAGCACTCATGATGATAATGAATAGCAAAAAATTACTCGACTAAAATTACATCAGCCTAAAGTTGACAGTAAGAAATTATTATGTTGAGTGTTGGGCACACAAATGTACAAGAATGAAAGCTGAGGACTTTTGACACTGGAGAGGTACTTCCTGCAGTCTTATCTTTGCCGCAACAGCAGGGCTGCTATAAACAAAGATGATTGTGAAGCTCAGGCTTAGATATCCATAAGAATTCCCTGAGATAGTCAGTGGAAACTTAAAAGATCTTTTAAAATGTAATGTATTTTCAGAACTCTCAGAAAGCAGAAGAGGAAACAAAAACAGGAGAGCAAAATAAGCTTACAGTTAAATGTAGATGTAGAGTTTGAAGCATATTTTATCACTCTGAATGCATAAGAACGCTGCACTGATATGAAATTAGTCTTTAAAGAAAAAATAAATCATTGCTTAGAAATTAGAGAGCCTGCAGATTGTCAAAATGTTCAAAACCAATTAATAGAAAATATCAGCATCATAGGTTGGAATAGACAGTCTCACAGTGAGTAGCATTTTCAGAAGTTTATAGAGAATGTAAAGTTACAGATAGGTAGCCGTGTTGGTCTGCCATGGTCAAAACAAAATAAAAAAATTCCTTCCAGTAGCACCTTAAAGACCAACTGAGTTAGTTCTAGGTATGAGCTTTCGTGTGCATGCACACTTCTTCAGAAGTGTATCTGAAGAAGTGTGCATGCACACGAAAGCTCATACCTAGAACTAACTCAGTTGGTCTTTAAGGTGCTACTGGAAGGAATTTTTTTATTTTGTTTAGAGAATGTAAAGTGAGGCAATAATTTAAAAAGAGGAATGTTTCTAAAAGAAGAGCAAGAAAAGCCGTGTTCAGGTGAACACAGGAAGGTATTGTCCAGGTGTAAGACCACTGGGATACAGACAAAAGCCTTTCCAACAATATCCATGTGCCTGGATGCTCCTCTCCAGACCTTGTATGTTTTGCATGGCGGTCTGAAGAACGTTTCCAAGTATGGTCCGCTGAAACCTGATTAAGATGTGGGGATATTTCTAAGCAAGTTCAAAAGGACACTTTTGACACTCTTTTCAGGCCTTCGTGCTACACATACAAAGAGCCAAAGAGGAGCCTGTACACCCTGGGATGTGGGGGGCAGAGACTACATGTGTACTCCTACCCTCATTTATGGATAAAACCTTCCCATGTTCAGGTGAACATGGCTTTGCAGAGTCTGAAACAAAGATACTAATGCAGCCTAGAAGATTGGGGATAGTTTATATGTTCAAGTAGTATACATGAATCTAGACTGTGCCAATTCAAGTGGGAGAAGTAACATGCCCCAGTGTTCGTCCATTTATAAATATTTCCTACATATCCAAAGCTAGCATGCCAGGAGGAAGCGTTCAGCCTTGCCATCTCCCTTATATGCTCATTTTCTATGAGCTGGATTTCCCCCTTCCTACATCAGTAAACATTCAAGCGTGTAACACAGGACCTGAAGAAGAGCCTTTCCCACTTGATTGTAAAGTTTCAAGTGGAAATGTTGGACCTCAACCAAGCCATTTCATGACAATGTGAAAACATCTGGGAAACCCAGACAAGCTGTAAAATCAGAAGTGTGTGTATACACTATGAACATTAAGGGTTTGGGGGAAGAAACTAGTCTATAAGATTTAAGACTGGTTGCATTACACATCTTTTATGTTACTCCTCATATACTTCTAATCTCAAGCCCTCATGTTCAACCTATCTGGCATTCCATCAGGAAGATATTCAAACTAAAAGAATCTCTGATTATTCATTAGTCTTGGTTTGCAATGATTAGGTGATTTTTTTCATACATAGGTTAACAACTGGCTTGCGATGTAGTGATTTTAAATTGCCCAGCCAGTGATGGTCTCAGTTAATGAGGTTCGGACTGGTATGGGGGGCACAACAAGTATGTTTTCAACAGATGGGGGAAGCCTGGCAGTTTTGAATAGGGCAAGGCCAGCATGCTAATGGGTCAGGGTGCATGATCAATACAGAAAAAAAGAATCAAGTCAACATACCTGGGAGTGAACCAGCATATAAAAGCCTAAGTGAGTGCCTAAAATCATAGAATCATAGAATCATAGAATCATAGAGTTGGAAGAGACCACAAGGGCCATCGAGTCCAACCCCCTGCCAAGCAGGAAACGCCATCAGAGTACTCCTGACATATGGTCGTCAAGCCTCTGCTTAAAGACCTCCAAAGAAGGAGACTCCACCACACTCCTTGGCAGCAAATTCCACTGTCGAACAGCTCTTACTGTCAGGAAGTTCCTCCTAATGTTTAGGTGGAATCTTTTTTCTTGTAGTTTGGAACCATTGCTCCGTGTCCGCTTCTCTGGAGCAGCAGAAAACAACCTTTCACCCTCCTCTATGTGACATCCTTTTATATATTTGAACATGGCTATCATATCACCCCTTAACCTCCTCTTCTCCAGGCTAAACATGCCCAGCTCCTTTAGGCGTTCCTCATAAGGCATCGTTTCCAGGCCTTTGACCATTTTGGTTGCCCTCCTCTGGACACGTTCCAGTTTGTCAGTGTCCTTCTTGAACTGTGGTGCCCAGAACTGGACACAGTACTCCAGGTGAGGTCTGACCAGAGCAGAATACAGTGGCACTATTACTTCCCTTGATCTAGATGCTATACTCCTATTGATGCAGCCCAGAATTGCATTGGCTTTTTTAGCTGCCACGTCACACTGTTGGCTCATGTCAAGTTTGTGGTCAACCAAGACTCCTAGATCCTTTTCACATGTACTGCTCTTAAGCCAGGTGTCACCCATCTTGTATTTGTGCCTCTCATTTTTTTTGCCCAAGTGCAATACTTTACATTTCTCCCTGTTAAAATTCATCTTGTTTGTTTTGGCCCAGTTCTCTAATCTGTCAAGGTCGTTTTGAAGTGTGATCCTGTCCTCTGGGGTGTTAGCCACCCCTCCCAGTTTGGTGTCATCTGCAAATTTGATCAGGATGCCCTTGAGTCCATCATCCAAGTTGTTGATAAAGATGTTGAATAAGACCGGGCCCAAGACAGAACCCTGTGGCACCCCACTAGTCACTCTTCTCCAGGATGAAGAGGAACCATTGATGAGCACCCTTTGGGTTCGGTCAGTCAGCCAGTTACAAATCCACTGAGTGATAGCATAGTCAAGTCCGCATTTTACCAGCTTCTTTACAAGAATATCATGGGGCACCTTGTCAAATGCCTTGCTGAAATCAAAAATACCCAAGGCCTAGAAATTCTTGCTGAAACCAGTTAAAAATACCCAAGGCCTAGAAATTCTGCTCCAAATAAGCTTTTTCATCACAAAATAAACCTCAACAGCAATGATAGCCTGGAAAGAGGGAGGGTTTCACAGTGGTTAGAACGCTGGATTTGGAACAGAGAGGCATGGGCTTAAACCTCAATTCCCAGGGATGCTCACTGTGTGACCTTGGGCAAGTCATATATTTTCTGCTTGAGGCAGGACAGCAATTGACATACAAACAAATCCCAGTCAAAGTGCACAGGACCCAAGGCTGGACAAGTTATTTTGGAGCCTGAGGCAAAAACACTTTCCAGAATACCTCGCTGGGAACAAATATGCCACAATAATAAATAATAATTGATTTTCTTCCATCTCATGATATCCAAAAGCCGCTGCCTAAGAGGGAAACCTCACTTTGCCTAAAAGTAGGGCCAACCCCACACACCAATCTAACTTACTTCACATGATTGCTGTGAGGATAAAATGGGATAATTCAAGTGTATGTCACTAGGAGCTCCTTAAAGGGCTGGTACACACACACACAAATATGTAATAGGTAAGTAAATAATTCAAATAAGGAACTTTGTAATTTTCTACATATTTGTCAGGAAAACATTGGGCAACGAATGCAAGTACTGCAAATATTCATTGAGTTACACAGTAATAACCGTGCTGTGCCAAAACAACTTACCATTTGTGCAGTACGCCTGATGGTTAAATAAAAACTCTGTATTGCCAGCTACATGGTGAAAATCCCCGAAGACCTAGAAAATGAAGGTAATAAAAACCAGTTAAAAATCCACACACGTTTCTAAGCTTGATTCAAAGGTTGCTAATTTTATTGGATTTTTGTTTGGATATCTATTTTCAAGACTTCAATAAAAGGCTGGCTTTAAAGCTCAAGCGATTACTTCCATTAAAAATATCAGTGATACCACGCCTGTAAAAGCCAACATACTTAGGGCCATGAAACATTAAGTCCTTTATTTGTTCATATGCCAAGTTTTGCATTCACAACCACCCTCCAACCTCTCTGCCCTCAACCCTGACCTGATCATGCTGTGTAGAAAGAAAGAGTAATTCATTCCTCACGTTAGCCTATTCTTGGGCCTCTCTTCTGAGCAAAGATTATTCACAGTAAACAGCTATTATTTCTATGCTCAAACAACATAGGATCAGAGATAATTCTAAAGTCACTACATCAATTTTCTCATTTGGCCATTATAAAAAAATATCCTGATCTGATACACAAAAACAAAATGTAGATAACGCGTGCCCCACCCCCTGCAATTTACAGTAATAAAAACTAAGCATTCAAATTATCTCATGGAAACTAACAATCATGATATGCATAATTCTGAATTTGGAATCTGACTCCAAACTGATGGGATATTATTTGCAATATGTTCTTATATTCATAGCTGCAAGCATTCAAATGGTCTTATGCAAACAATAATTATATCCATATTGCCGAAAGTGGAATTCGATGACAGAATATAACATGTTTTTATATTCATTACCACAAGATGCTGTGATAACCACCAACCTACTTAAGGGTTAGACAAATATGGCTCCTACTGGCACCAACAGGAGCATGTATCCTGAGACTTAATGCCGCCAAGGTAGTAACTGTGAGTGGGCTGGGAATCGGCTAGCTCTGCCCTTCCTGCATGCCATTAACCCAATCCTGATGGCTTTCCCCACGCCTGCTAATCTACCGATTTTTGCGTCTTCAGGCCCAGAAAGCTCTCCTCTAAATAAATTCACACTTGACTCAAATTTTGGTTTTGGTTTTTGGCAGAATTTAGGCCACAAGTTTATTGATTACAGAAAGTGAATGGTTGCATAGGCTCTGATTCGACTAGCTCCCTGCCATGCAGGTAGTGCTGACCCCGGGTTCCAGCATAGGTCAGCCGAGGGTGAACACCTGGATAAGCGGAAAACTGGAACAGGCTATCTCCGCCACCCAAATGTCCCCGTGGACTCAGGCACTGGCACAACCCCCTCTCATGGGTTAACCAAACCATCGAGTCCTTGGATTCCTTTAATGGAATACCCTTCACATAGGGATGGCGAGAGCATTCTCCCATCCCTATCACCTGAACCAGAGCCTATCTGCAACCTTACAAGTTGTGACAATTTGCTACACAGCAGGCAAAACCCAAATGGCACCAGCCAATCAGCCAAGTGGGAAAAATTCCTGCCGTGCCCCTGCCTCAATGACAGACAACACACGACGGCATAGCAAGGTCAAGTGCAAAGCCCTAAAAATAGGGAGAGATGGGCGGGTGTTCCAAATGCACGGGCCGAAAGAGGAAGCTCTGGGTCACATGCATAGGTATATATAGGTCCCTCAAACCATTTGGACTGCGTCCCATTGGCCAGATTGCACCCAGCTATGAGGGACCTACCAATCGGGTGTTGTGGCTGACCAATCGTACCTACCCACAACACAGGGTGTCGGTTTCCAGGTCTCACCGCAATATGTGCCCTCTTTAAGGGAGGACCCAATTTATTTCAACAACTACAAGTGGTACGTTCACTGTTACATGTAGTTTGGCCCAGAGTGGAATTTCCGCATTAAGAAACTATGGTCCACTGAACACATAACTGTGGTGGCAAATAACTGTGGGTTCCTTTGAGGTTTGCGGGTGCAGTTTCTGGGGGCATCTGTTTGGACGCTGCTTAGAATTCTGGACTGGATGAACCATTGGTTTCATCCAGGAGTGTTCTTCTTACGATGGTTAAACTGATCTCTACTATGAAGCACCTTGCTGTTTTCTGAATATTGCCACACTGTGTAACATATTCAGAATAGGGGTCAGCCATGTTAGATTCATGGGTCTCCTAATGTCTACCAGATTTGATTTGCCAAAGAGAGGTCGTGTGAGGTATGAAGAAATGGCTGGCAGGCTAGACATGCTCTACAGACATTAAACTGTCTGTTCTTGATTTACTGAATCTCTCAAATTACAGCTTTTCATGAGATAAAAACATACCTAACAATGTCTTTCCCTAAAAATTAAAATAAAAGAAAGCCTTGAAAAGACATGCAGAAATCAAAATAAGCAATGTAATTCATGATCATTTGTTTTTAAGGGGACTTTGAAAACAAAATACTTGGCTTGTTTGTTTTGGTTCACACTCAATGGGAAATTTGGCAGAGGGGACATACAAAAATCCAAAGAGGAAGAAAAATCAAAGGTGGGAAAACATTTCTGCTTGCAATGGAAATTTTTATTCAGAACCAACACCTCTGCTTGCATTGTGCAGGGCCAACCGGGTTTTTTTTTATGACCCATGCAGGATGTTAGCAACAACACATAGCATTAATGATTTATATCCACAAAAGGTCATTAAGGGTGCCTCTTTGATTCTTCATTTTACTTATCCTGTCAATAAAGTGCTTTGTTAAACTCTTACGCTGGCCTCTTCAGGATAAAAGGGGCGGGAAATAACAGCAACAAAATGGGGTTGGGGGAAGGTGAGATTATACAGTATCCTAAAATAAACATACTGCGGTATCTCTAACTCACAGTCTCCCTGAAACTGATACACAGCTTTTAATGAAAGTCCAGAGATATGCTTTTGTCTTCAATTAAACCACAGCATGATTTTGACTGGGAGGCCCTTTCACAGGATCCCACCACAATGGAAACAGGCACAGATCCTTCATTGTAAATCTTATTCTCATTCTTGAGCAAACAAAGATAATTAAAGTGGCCCATAGAAGGAAAATGGCAAGGCCATAAACACAGCAGACAAGGCAAGTAATAGTCTAGCAGACAAGGCAGGTAATTAAAGTAGTTAATTTCCAAAACAAAAAAGCAAGTCCATAAACTTGTTGGCAATTCAAAACTGTTCTTAAGAACCTTTCTTTTCTTAAAGCAAACATCAGTAGGCAGGGGAAGGGGGAAGGGAGCCATCAGAATGCCATTAGATGCTACATGACACATCCATGAATCAGTCACCTACTTGCTCCTAAAGAGAAGCATGTAATGCCACAGAAGGACTAGAAGCCATCCCTGTATTTACAAAATTAATGTTTAAATACAATAAAATAAAATAATAAAATAAAGAAGCAATGTATCATCAGCCTAAGTTCATTTACATTGCATTTTTGAAATTTATGCTAGTCATCTACAATCCTAAAAGAATAGGATACAGACCATCCAAGTGTCCCCATTTTCCAGGGACAGTCCCGGATTTACAGATGCAGTCCTGGTTTCTGATTTGATCCCAGAATGTCCCGCTTTTCCTTAAGATGCTCCTATTTTCACCGGAAAAATGTTGGAGGGTATGGAATAACCAAGATAACATGATATTTATTAAATCAAGGATGGGGAACTCTGAGCCCTTCAGATAGACTGCTACTCCCATAAGCTCTCTTGCTGTTCTGGCTGGGGTTGACGGGAGTTGGAGTCCAACAAAGCCGGGTGAGCTAAAAGTTCTCCCATCTCTGTCTTCCCATATATAGAGGAAAATGCAAGGTTGTTATAGCACAGCTCCCAGTGGAGGATTTGTAGTGCCTCATCACAATCTTTAATTTCCATGAAGTCGGGAAGGGGTAGGGAAAAAGAGCAAAAGAAAAGGACAGCTACATATCCGCTGTGGTCATGGCATAGGAGCAAGAAAGGGGAGACATGGACAGGTGAAAAGCAGTGGTTTATGAAAACAGAAATTTGTGTAAAGCGGGGAAGGAGGAAACTGAAAAGAAAATGGTGGTTTTAAACAGCAGATGTGAGTAAAGCTATGCAATTGTTTTCACCACTTGATGTAGAAGGCCGAACACATTAAGTGCGGATCAAATCCAGCATTTTCTTTCATAATATACACCTTCTCTACTCTCTCCCCCCTCACCCAATGTTCTTAACTAATATGGGGAATATCTATTTTCTTTTTGTATGTGTGCCATGACATTCTGGCCTTGAGCTTATTGACCTTTTTGAATTCCCACCGATACTAAAAGGCATAGTCAGACTTTTCTGAAGTGATTGATACACTTCTCTTCCAATGACTGGTTCTGTTTGCACATGTTGAGAGGCTTGATATCTCGAGGGAATTTGCAGACATATCAACTAAGACCTGCTTCACGGGTCTGTTGGAAATTGTATCTACA
Organism: Podarcis erhardii; assembly: GCF_964252035.2. Lineage (NCBI taxonomy): Eukaryota > Metazoa > Chordata > Lepidosauria > Squamata > Lacertidae > Podarcis > Podarcis erhardii. The sequence goes on along the minus strand of NC_138508.1, from coordinate 48,954,617 downwards.
AGGCGATTGTCCTGCGGGGCAACCCATTAGTGTGCACAGCATTTCACATGGATACTACCAGCCACTTTCCTCCACACTGCTACAAATCTCCAGAATATATGGTTGTGAGATTACCAAAATATATATTTTAAAATGGTAGGAGTCAGCCTGATGTTATTTTATCATGTGATTTCACTAATACGGGAAAATGCTTAATTTTTGAAAACTTCATATTAATACAAGGGGAATCTGCAGCAAAATGTTGCAGCGTGGAGTCTCAGGATCATCTGTTAAATTTGTTCACCCACCAGGCATCCTGGTTCCCTCTCCCCAACAATTATTCAGCATCCCATGGTCATTTATCATGCTCTGTCTTCACTGGGCTGTATTGGGTTTTCAGACACCTAGCCTTAGGTCCATCTTCTTTCTTTCTCTTTTCTTTTCTTCCTTCCTTCCTTCCTTCCTTCCTTCCTTCCTTTCTTTCTTTCTTTCTTTGTTGCTGCTTCTCATAGAATCATCGAGGATCATCTAGTCCAACCCCCTGCAATACAGGAATATGCAGCTGTCCCTTATGGGGATCAAACCTGCAACCTTGGCATTTTCAACACCACACTCTTACCGACTGAGCTATCCACCTCTACAAACCTTGAGGTTCTACCTCGGCCTGCCAATACTTTCCTTTGGTGTATGGATGGTGCCACTGTGGCCACATAAAGATAGGCACCCAGAGAACAGAGAATGCTGTTAGTATGATTAGTAACAGCTATAATTCTGTGTATAATTACAGCCATGCATTTCCTTACACAAGCTATGGGATGAGGTACAACAGGTATATAGAGAAACCAGTTCTCTCCATATTCACAACAGAAAGACCATACACCAAGGATGGAATTCCCAGCATTAAGGAGGCCCTGTCCTCCGGCTGTAGTGCAGAAGTCAATCAGTAAGCCTTGAGAAGTAATATAGACAAGAGTTTTAAATTTATAAAAAAATAATAATCATATGCTGTCACTGCTTAAAACATACACATACAGTGGTACCTTGGTACTTGAATGGCTTGGCTCCCCAACAAGTCAGCTCCCGAATGCAGCAAACCCGGAAGTAAGTGTTCTTGAGTGCAGGAAGCTCCTACAGCCAATAGGAAGCCATGCCTTGGTTTTTGAATGGTTTCAGGAGTCAAACAGACTCCTGGAACAGATTCAATTCGAGAATCAAGATAGTGCAAATATTATAATATAGACTGTACTGCATTTATACATGGCACTGAATTAAGAAAAAAAAATACACCTTTTAATTTATTGCATTGTCAATAGCTTTTACAACACTTTGGCTAAATTTGAAGACCAGATTCTCTTTAAAGAAAACAACTTGAAAAACAGTTCAGTTGTATAACTTCCAAATAAGCCAAAAGGCAGAAAAATGGATCCAAGATGGTAAAAAGATTCTGTTAATGATTTTGATTAAAAAGAAGAATTTCTTGAAAGGGCTAAATGAACAAATCACTAGGTTGAGGGGGAGAAGAATGAATGGTGTGGTATCGCTGGTGATAAATTACTTTCAACTATACTGAGGTCAGATGTGGAGAGAGGAGAACTGATTAACTAAGCCTGATATTAAATTGATTGAAAAGCAATAACTGATCATCATAATTCATACAACTGGAAGATACTTGAAAGGTCATATGCTTCAAGGATTAGTGGTTAGTGCTGGTGACATAAACTACCAGTCCATTCATATGGCCTTTTGTTATTTTTTCTGGAAGAATTAGCATCATGTACCTGGGTATAAACCCAGCAGACCCAAATGGCACATCACACTGATGGGATACAAAAGTTCCAGCATTGAAGAATGAGCCCTACTATTCAATTCATTCCAAGGTAGACTCTTTGAGGCACTAACAGGAAGGATATGAACAATAGCCTTGTGTTTTAGATCCACCCACAAAAAGGTGCTTCTGAACCAGTTCTGTTCACCGAGGTTAATATCCAATCTCCTTATTAGTACAAAAATATGTCTGGGGTTCCTAGATGCTAGTTTGGTGTTGTAAACCACTGTTTATCATCATTCCAGCTGATCTGGTTTTCAAAACTGAATATTGATATTGGCTGCAACATCTTCTAAGTTCTGCCACCTGCTCAATGCAGATTTCTGTCCAGGCTCAGTTTGAAGACCTCCAGCAAACGAGAACTCACCACTTCCTAAGGCAGTCTCTTCCACTGATGCCAGTGGAAGGTTTAACCCAATGCTAATTGCCACATCGGGGGTAGGGGGTTCACCAATTTCATGACAATGGAGGGAAAACTTAAACTTCTCCCCCCAGAGAACAGCAAACCACCCCCCACCCCCAGCATATTCAAGGACAACCTTCCCCCACCAAGGCCTGGTGTGGGTGTGTGGGTGTATCACAATGCCATTGTTGATCACAAAATTAAGATGATGTGTACTTAGGTCCTGACAACACAGAAAAAGGAAAAAAAAAGATAAATGGCAATAATGAACTGACAAATAGCCCTTAATACCAAAGGTTAAGCTTAGTTTCTCACAGAAATGTGAAAAATAATTCCACAGCACAAACAGTGTACCTAAAATAGGGTTGCCATATGTCTGGAATTTCCCTGACGTATGCAGAATACTGCAGGTGGAAGCAGCATCTGGGTGGAAATCGGCCCAAAAAAAAGTGGCCGGGAAAATCCAGACACATGGCAAGCAAGGTCAGTGGTGTTGGTTTTGCTGATTTCCTTCAAATTGCTCAAGGTAAGTCAAAAAACAAATTTCCACTTTTTGAAATATGGCAACCCTAGGAGATACATACAAGCCCCATCATGCAGGATTTAAGCACATACAAACAAATGCAGGCAAAAATCCAAGGTCCTAGTTTTCTAAAGCTTAATATTCTGTGAAATCAGGACCAAATTCTTGCTTGTACTGTTTCTAAAGGAGTCGAAATTCCCAGCCAACTTTCTCTTGCTGTCATCCAGCTGTTTCACCCATTCAAAAATAGGTCACAGATTTTTTAAAAATCAAATGAGAAAAACCACATAAATATTCTCTTCTCGTTACACTTCTACCAAACATTAAAAACTTTACCTTTCATGAAAGGCACAAATGGAAAAGTTTAAAGCATTGTATTGTAAATACTTGAAGGAAATTAAAATTTAAGTTATAATGCTGGTTCCCAAGTCAAAATAACTTTGGTTATTGTATCCTGGGCATAGGGTGAGAGCTAAATAGTTACATTAAGGTCTTCTTACATCTGGTACACACCCAGTGTAACATTTGGGCTTGTTTGTTCTGATTCCAATGCCATTATCACAAACCCTTCTTAAAATGCTCTTTGTTTTCAAAAGTGATTTCCCACGTACTGGGTTTGGGTGTGTGGTTCAAAAAACAAAAGTCTCACAATTCTTAGATATGCAGAACAGATTTCACTGTTACCTAAATTATGGGGAAAGTAATTATTATTTCTTCACATCCCTGCCCCAGTCATTCTTACATCTTTTTATTTGTTATATTTACTACTCCTTCAATTCTCTTTTTGTTATATCCCCCTTTCCCCACTCTTATATTCCATTTATTTTAATAACTTTTAACAATGTTTCTCGAACTCGGTACCAAAGGTGAAAGACCACCTCTCCATATTCAAGCCTTTAAACAGGATGTGAAAACCTTTTTGTTCACTTTTGATTTTTTATGATTTTAACTGGTCTGCTGAAATCTATGACGCTGTTTCTGTTTTGTTTACTGTAATTCTATTGTACTTTTAAATTTCTATGGGATCTGATGTCCATTTTACTGTATTCACTGCCTATGTACTATATTTATTAGATTTATTAATTTTAGTGCTTTTGTTTTCTTTTCACATTACGTATTTTAAGTATTATTGTTACAGATTTGACCTATGTACACACACAGGGACTAGAACCTGAAACAAAGAGAAATGCTATTTTTTTGGGGGGGGGTCTGTATGCCTGAGTCTCTTCCAATTCCTGGATTCAACAGGACTCAATTGCTGCAAGAGGCAGACAGGTTTCTTGATAATGGCTCCCAAAGTATCAATCATTAAGGTAACAAAGGAACTAAAGTGGACTCTGTGTCAGAGGCCAAGTGCATGGCCCCCCTCCCTCACCTGCAGGGGAGCCAACTTGGGCCCCTGTTTATGGGTGCCCAGTGTGTGTGATGTCATGACGTCACATGCAGCATGATGTCATGACGTCACGCATGCCCCCGGCTTCAGAAACTGACTTCCGGTGGTACCGGAAGTCAGGTTCCGAGATCTCATGGGAACTTGGAGGTCTTGCAAGTGCTCGGAGATGCTTTCTGAGGCCTCGCGAGGTTTCGGAACCCAACTTATGGTGGCAATTCTTTTGTGGGTGCTCAGGCTCCCAGATCTCCCTATAGTTTGTGCCCCTGCTGACCTTGTTGGTGGTTAGAAAGACAAAGGTCAGAGTTGAGATGTGTGAGCTAGAAGCAGGCTGCAGGCAGAAGCCTGAAAGGAAGAGAGACATGCTTGATTTCTGCTTGAACCCAAGACTGTGGCTATGGGAGAAGGAAGGCCCTCTTGGGGTGTTGCTATGTGTAAATAAACCATATATCCTAAGGACACCACAGTCTTCGCTGTTTCACATTCTGAGGAAACTGAACCCTGGGTGAGTGCCTGGAAACCCTGGAATCTAGCACTGCTTGGAGATTGGGCTGGTGTGCAACAATACAGAAAAGCAAGCAAGCAGACTAACCCAAACCCAAACAAGAAGAATTATGGGTACTCACACTACCACCCCTATTTTAACTATTCAGGGGAAACAAGTAACAAAATATTCCTATATATCATGTTTGTGATCACTTTTAAGATCTTTAGGGACAAAATATTTTATGTGCATTTTTTAAAAAAAGAGATACAGTAACTTTTCTAACGTGAAATTAAATTAAAAATTAGGATAAATATAATTTAAGAAATTCTACTGCTTAATTCTACTTCTTAAGTTTTCTCTTAATTAGATTTGATTGACTTACTTAAAAACAGTTCCTTGCAATTTAAGAGTGATTTACATTTCTTTCTATTTATCCAAGCTAGGTAATAAAATGCTCTTGCTGTTTTATATGGGTTCAGCACTTGGTATGAAGATAATTCCAGCAAGGACACATTACATTAAGGAGCAAATCTGTTTCTTATCTGAGTCATGTTCTGCATGTTTTTACCTGTAATTCTATTCTAATCAGACATAAATGTGTATTTTTTTAAAAAATACTCTCAATACTGTCAATATTTTCTTTCCCAATGCACTTAAATCTGAAATTTGAAATGGAATCATAGAACTGTAGAGCTGAAAGGGACCCTGAGGGCCATCCAGTCCAATCTCCTGCACTGGAGGAATAAATATGTTAACACTGCCAAGATGAGTGCTATAATGATGAGGATGATCCCACCCATCTGGCTAGGTAACCCCAGTAATTGAAGAAGAGCAAAATCCAATAAACAGCTAAACATTGATCCAAACATTAATCAAAGAATTTTAGGATCAGGTCATTTCGTTTAGGAATTCAAAACAATCTAAGTCCTCAAGCAGACAAAAACATTTTCAAGTTTAAGAATACAGTGTCAATAACCCAAAAGGAAAGTACTTTCTATAGCAGCTTTTTGAAAAAAGCAACCCTAATATCCACCCATAGCAAAATCATCTCAGTTTCCTACTTTTAACACAGAGCCACAAGGAGGGCTGGAAAGTGGGCAACCAAGCAATTTGTTTGATCAGTTTTCTCAGGAGGAAGCGGATTCAGGAAGTTGAAGGAGCTAACTAGACTAGCCCTTTAGACCCCTTTCCCTTTCCCCTAGTTTTGAAACTTATTGTAAACTTTCTTTGTTGGTCCAGACCACAGCCAAAACATTAGGATAACAAGATAAACACAATACTATTCTAATGCTCAGTCAAAAGCAACCAGAACAAAGAGTAAATTTGTATAATAAGGAATATTGGATAACACAATGACGCACCCTATTCCAGGACTGTTTTACTTTTTAACTGAGCTCATTTTTCTAATATTTAAGTACCTTTAAATATGTTGTTGGTATTTAAAAATACACACACATAAAAGAAAGTAACCTCTTGCACAGACAACTCCCTGTCGATGAAAATGACTGCAGGGAATCTGGAATTTGAAAAACTAATATTTTCAGGCATTCTTGCCCAGATATCAGAAGCAGAACACAAGTTCATAAAAGGTCGAATAAACTTGCAGAACAGTGAAATGGCCTATCTAGTTGGAAGCAGCATCTCCGTAAAGCCAAAGTTTTATTTGTCTCATTGGCACTATCTGCTGTTACCTGGTATGCTGCTAACTTTTCTACAAGGTAACCAGCATGCTTAGAGCATTATGTTTACTGAGAAATATACTTTGAATTTGAAAACTAAAAAGCCACTGCTTCTGGGAGTCCCTTTCATACAGATTTCTCGATGCACTTAATTCTCTTCTAGAGAAGAAACTGCTTGATGGATTGGATAACAAGTTCACAGTATGCTGAGAGGAGCATCTGATCACCCCAAGTAAAGCACAAGAGATGACAAAGTGCCTTACATGTGACTATAAGGCACTGACCCATCTGATAGGGTTGTTATGAGGACAAAATGAGGAAGAACCATGTTTGCTACCCTGAGTTCCTTGTAGGAAAGGGGGAGGGGCTTTAAATTTAAAAATAAAAATAAAATCCACTGACAAATGTGGTATGTGCTGCTAATGATTCACACTGGAATCCTGAATAATCATTTTCCATGTATACCTTTGTTCACTCTGGAACACGCACACTATACCACTAAGTGAAAAACTTAAGAAACTGATGCACTGCTGTTTCCAAAGTCACCTAGGGGCTTTTGACTTTGAGTACTACTACTACTAATAATAATAATAGCATAATATTAATAAGGTAAAGGTAAGGTAAAGGACCCCTGGACAGTTAAGTCCCGTCAAAGGTGACTATGGGGTTGCAGCGCTCATCTCACTTTCAGGCTGAGGGAGCCAGTGTTTGTCCTCAGACAATAATATTAATAATATTAATAATGTTCACAGCTACAGAATTATGCATCTTATTGCCCAACCTAATTTTGAGACTCTGAATTTTAAAAGAATTTAGGAAACCCTAAATTAGATTTGCAGTGAAAATTTGAGTATGTCAAAATATAATGTAATAAACTAGGTGCTAAATGAAAGACAAAATCTTTAATTATTTATTGAGATTAGTCAGCAGCTTGACCATCCACTATTTACTCTCTATACAGATTTGTAAGCTACAAGCCTGTATACCCTTTATACATAAGATGTCATAGCCCTTTTCAGATGACAATCAAACTAAATTAATCAGAAGACAACCAGACAGAACACAAGTGTCAGACTTGCACTCACTAGCCCCCAACCTTCAGAAGTTCAACCAAACTTATGCATTTAGACTGTCTATGCAATCAACGGGAGGCAGTGGAAGACAGGAATGCCTGGCGTGCTCTGGTCCATGGGGTCACAAAGAGTCGGACACGACTAAACGACTAAACAACAACAACAACAATGCAATCTACACTCTACAATTTTCAAAGACATTGAATTGTGCAGACAGATATCACGCACATACAATTTCCCCTGTGCACGGACTCTGTGCACTGGTAAGAACAATCATGGAGAGGCCAGTTCCAGACCGTCTAAGTATCCCTTTTTCCAGATTTATAGAAGCTGTCCCAGCTTCTGATTTGATCCTGGAATGTCCCGCCTTTTCTTAGGACGTCTCCATTTTCATCAGAGAAATGTGGCAGGGTATGGAGATAAGTAACTATACAACCTTTAGAAGACATCTGAAGGCAGCCCTGTATGGGGAAGTTTTGTAATGTTAAATGTTTTATTATGTTTTTATACATGTTGGAAGCTGTCTAGAGTGGCTGGGGCAACCCAGTCAGATGGGCAGGGTATAAATAGTAAAATTATTGTTGTTATTATTATTATTATAGAATAGGACAGCCCTAGGGTATGCAATTACCCTTCTCCAGGCATTTATTCAACACTTGGTTTTCATTTCTTAAGAATATTCCTTTGCGCCTCAAGGCTCCCGAAAACCACTCCCCAGAATAAAGACAAGATGACACAGTAATAAGATTAATGTTAATGGGCGTAATTTAGGCCACAACTTTATTGATTACAGAATGTATTGGCTTACGCATTGGCAACAAGACTATATCTGACTTCCGGCCCGCTTTACTGGAAGTCCGCTAAGAGTAAACCCCAAAGGGGGAGCCCTGCCGGCGTGAACCGACTCGAGCATCCTGTGGGTTCACTAGGGTCGTGGCATGGCCCTAGCCCCTCCGTGGACTTCAGACAAGATCCAGACCCCCAGATTCCTTTAACGGAATACCTTAGAGGATGGAGGGGCAGGTGATGGCCACACCTCACCTCCCCCCACATCCCTATTCCAATGCCTGCCAATTGAACCCTAAGCTCGCCGCCATTACCCTCGCACCTGCAACCAACACTTTATGCCCTTAGTGATATCAGCCAACCAAATGTCAATCATGCCATTGGTAAGATGAACGCCATCCATTCGATATAAGGCCTCATTGCTGTGCACAATTTCTGGGTGGCAAATCGCCTGGCCACTCAAGGCCAACACTTTCCGTGTCACAGCCTGATCCATTTTTTTCCTAGCCTTATTTGTGGCAGCTGGGCAATGACTGTCCTGCCATATATGCCTTTCAAGAAGCTGTGACCATAAAATGGTAGTTTTTGGGAAGGTAATAGATAGGTTGGCAAAAGGGAACAAAATGGCGTTGCGCTGGGGTTTAAATCATCCCGGCCACGCCCTCAAGCCTCCTGATTGGGCGCTCGGTGCTATGACGTGGCTAGGACACTTTGCCGTGATGTGGGATGTTGTCCCGCCCATGCCGAGGTTGGAGGAAGTGTGCCCAGGAGGCCAGAGTGCAACACGCCCCCGCTGTGAGGTGGAAGCGACTTGTGGAAAGGTTTAATTATTCAAGAGGCATGTTCCTAAACCATTAAATACTACAAGGCAGTACCCTACCCGGCCCACAATTGTTCTGAAAATTTAGTCCTGAATTTTAGCTGCCAGGATGGACCTACTGAAAGAGGAAAAGCCATGCTTTAGTACCCCAGAAGTTGGAAGGTAGGGTAGGTCCTGGAGAAAACAGCACCTATTAGTATCAAGTATTCATCAACTATGTTATCTGATGCTGTACAGTATATGAGACAAGACATGATCTCCCCTGAATGGCTTACAGTCTGTAAACACAATTTCAAGGAAAGATATTCTGTTCCACAATCAAATAATGGAACTGTCTGGAGAGGTAGATACACAGAACTGAAATAGAAGATAACTGAAGTTGGCTTCCTAAAACAAATGAATTTTAAAGCACAGTATTTGTAATTGGATACAGAAGAAAGGGCAAGTATTTTCTTGAGCATGCAGTGCCTTTCAGCCATAAGCAGCAAGTTCTGTCTCTGCACTGATTTTGTAACAACTAAAAAATCTGAATTTTTATAGTGCACTGCTCTGGCTTGAAAATACCTCTAGTGTCTTCTGACTTGATAGTGCCATCACACTGAACTGCTAAATGATTTCTTTACTTGGGCTGAGAATTAAAGTAAACTTAATAGCCAGTAATACTGTTTAGTATTTGTAATATTTCTGAGCGCCCAAAGGCCTTCACAATCATCATCTTGTGATGCCTAAAACAACCCTGTGAGTTAAGTATTGTTATCTCCACACCATAGCTAAGACTGAGAGGGCCTCTTGTCTAAGACAAACTAGTGGTTTTATGGCAGAGGGGAGAATCAAACATGACACTTTCTGATTTCTTGTTCAGCCTGACAAATTGTTTTTATTTATTAAATTTATATACCACCCTTCATCTGAAGCCCACAAGGTGGTTTACAATATGGTTTCTGAAGACCAAACTTAACAATATATGAAATGTGTGAATGTATTTTTCACATTATATTGCACAATGGGTGTGTGATCAAGACTGGATGTGGATCAAGACCGAGGATGTGGACAGGCTGCTTGGATGAGTGAAACCAACCACCTGTTTCCTTGATCCTTGCCCATTCTGGCTAATAAAAGCGAGCCAGGAAGGGCTGGGTGATGGGCTCTGCGGGGTGATGAATGCTTCCCCCTGCGAGGGAGCCTTCCCAGACCCACTGAAAAAGGGGGTCATTAAACCGCTTCTTAAAAAAAATATTTAGACCCGGCCAATATGGCCAACTATTGCCCAGTCTCAAATCTTCCATTCTTGGGCAAGGTGATTGAGCGCGTGGTTGCTGAACAACTCCAAGCACGCCTGGAGGATGCAGAACATTTGGATCCCTTCCAATCGGGATTCAGGCCTCACCATGGAACTAAAATTGCCTTGGTCGTGCTGGTTGATGATCTCCGGTGGGCTAGGGACAAAGGTGAAAGCTGTTTGCTAGTTCTGCTGGATCTCTCAGCGGCCTTTGATACCATTGACCATAACATCCTTCTGGACCGGCTAGAGGGGCTGGGAGTGGGGGGCACTGTTATACAGTGGTTCCGCTCCTTCCTCCTGGGCCGTGTCCAGAAAGTGGTGTTAGGGGATGAGTGTTCAGACCCCAGAGATCCACTGGGTTCCTACTGTGCACTCTTCCAGTTGTCTTGAAGTAGTGATGGCCACCAACTCTGATGGCTTTAAAAGAGGATTAGAAAAAATCACGGAGGATAACGTTATCAATGATTAGTAGCCATGATGGCTATGTTCTACCTTCACTATTGGAGGCAGTTTGCCAGAAGAGTGTCGTACCATGCAAGTCCTCCTTTCAGGTTTCCCATGGGCATCTGGTTGGTTGCAGTGAGAACATGATGCTGGACTAGATGGGTCACTGGCCTGATCTAGCAGGCTACCCTTGTGTTCTTCATTTCAATGAGCTTCCGAAAACAGTCTGTTCTGCTTTTAACTGATATACCATTGAAAGTGCTGCAGTTTTGTTACTTTTTAGTTTAGTTTTCTCCCCCTTTAACTTTTACTTGGGGTTTTTCCCCTTAAGTCTTCCCCCTACTTTTTCTGGTTGCTTTCAAAAGAAAAGTGGAGTACATATAAAAATAATAATGATGAGAACAACAAATCAAGTTTAAATGCTACCCAACACAAGCAACAAAACAAATAATGTATTGGGAAAAATACCTCCCAAATCTTTATTATTCATTCTCAAGCAGATGGATCCAATAATGTGGATAAATATAATAATGTGGATAAATACAGGAAATGGAAGCACGTGCAGTTTGCTTGAGAGCAAAAGAAAAAAAAAAAATCTGTAGTCCATACACATGAAACAAATTATATGTTGGTGCTTTTGCCCAAATTTTAGAGACCTGCCGTTCAAAGTTATTAGCTGATGATATCTAACATCATTTAGACAAATATAAACTCCAAATGGACTTAAACAGGTGGTGCTAGAAAGGGTGCAATCAGAAAAGTACTTATTTTCATTTATGGTGTGTACCTGTGAAAAAGTACAATACTTCTGGCATTTAGTTTTGAAATTGTGGGTTATCTTATCCCAGAGGACTTAATGGTACTTTTGTGAAATAATTTTGAAAATGTTTACCTGCCTGTAAGTATTTATCTGTGACATTAAATAAGTGCTGTTCTGGCTGTTTAATTGAATGCTAATGGCATCTCTTCTGAAGTGTAAGTGAAGTCAAGTTAGGCACCTTTTTAAAACAGAAAAATTAGCACCTCAAATTTTAGTGAGTTTAGGAGACAAGTGTAACACAGTCACATTTATCAGCATTTAGCGTGTTCTGTAACACACACATATGAAAGATTTAGAAATATCTGTAACTGTATATCCTACGGGTTACATTAATTATCTGTATTTGTTAAACATTTTAATGTGTTAAAACATAACGTGGGACCTGTTTACGTGATTTAGTACACACAGATGCTTTTAAACACCTCTTTTGTTTTATAGTGTTTAATAACTTTTCCTGTCTTTGTGTGCTGGTGAATACAGATTCCTCATGGCTACAGCTGGACACATGTGTTTGAGGAAGCTCTATTCCTTCAATATCCCTCAAACGAGTTAGCATTCAAAACAAGGAAAGTGTGCCTTGTCCTCACTCAGTGTGTGTATCTTACTTCCCCCTATATTTGTAGACATTCAATAAATAGTAGAAGAGCTGTTTCAAGAGATAATAGTGACAGAAAAGAGAATCACAACAAAACTGGACAAAAAGTCACCTAAACAGCAGAGCTGGGCACGACTTACTGACACATTCCATTTATGAGAATCAGAAATTAAAGGGCAATCGGTAACCTGGTATGGACAAAATTATGTTAAAATCTTTATGTCTTTGCTGCAGTTAGGAAAGGGTGCGTTATGCCAGGCTTCCTCAAACTCGGCCCTCCAGATGTTTTGAGACTACAATTCCCATCATCCCTGACCACTGGTCCTGCTAGCTAGGGATGATGGGAGTTGTAGACCAAAAACATCTGGAGGGCCAAGTTTGAGGAAGCCTGCGTTATGCTGTGCTAGCACAACACACTATTCACCGTTACAGTAAAAAAGTTGGGTGGCTGTTAAAGTTGCTAATTCTTATTGATCTGGCTTCCCAGGGCCCAAAGCCTGGTTGCTATGCCTCTCTAACTCTTATGAGGGCTGTAAAACTGATAGATTATAAATATGTTTTTGATTAAAGGAATATACATTTTTATGTATTTTAAAATATTTCAAATGCTCTTCATCAAAAGATTCCTGGGCAATGTAAATAAAAATAATTCACTGTCCCAATATTATACAGACTACAATAATCTACAAAATTGTGGGGCAAATAGGAAGGTCTTCAGCTGGTGTCAAAAAAACAGTCATACCTTCTTAGGGAGGACATTCCAAAGTTGAGTTGCCACCTCAGAAAACTCTTGCTGTCACTTAGAGGAGATGTGTTTCGGCCATCTTTTCTCTTTAGCATAAATTTTGCTCAATGAGTTACATTCAACAATGTTATGGAATTCCATTTCCTAATCATCCAACCTCTAATCTCTCAACATTAGGTTCCTCCAGAAGGAGAGGCAGTAGCTATACCCTCAAAAACTGTTAGTTGGGTAAAAAGTTGGGTTTTCCCCAACAGCATAATGCCACACAAGTCTACCCAGAAGCCCCCTCCCCTGAGTGCAGATGTGCTTACTTTTAGTTAAGACTGCCACCCAAGCACCTATATTGGGTGTGGGAAACCTTTGGCCCTTCTGATGTTGCTGAACTACAACTCCCATCATCTCTGGCCTTTGTTGTAGTTCAGTAACATCAGGAGGGCCAAAGTTTTCCCTTTCCCTGGCCTAGTCTTTAGGACGTAAGTGCTTACTTGAGGACTGATAGCTAACAAAAAGGTACCATTATTAATGTTTAACAAGGGCACTTTATGCTAATATTTCATTTTCATATCTGAATCAAAGTATTAGTTTTGGCATTGTTCCTCATGTTTCTGAATAGGGGGGTAGTTACCCATCCAAATGACTTAATTTAGATATAGATTATCTTGGAGGAAGTTTGAGCCAGTATGTGTTGGGGAAACAGTAACCTCTATATATTGAAACCTATAGTCTTTTTGGCTACCTGCCGTTCTGACTTAAGGGTTTCCTTACAAGTTCAGAAATCCATCTCAGTCCTTTGTAATACATATTATCTAGAAATCACACATTTAAACGAATGTGGTAAAGACAGTCACATTCCATGACTTTCATAACAAAATTGTACTGTGCATATGTGAGAGAGTACCTTGTCTGCTATAGCTTATCAAGATCTTTATGCTTTCCTGAGAGCAGCTAAAGGGGTCCGAGTAAAAAAATGAGTAACAGCGATACGTAGCAAAGCATTACAGAAACACAGTGCCGTAGCCCTGAAGAGTAAAACATAATTCCTTTCATGACACCATCAGGTTACAGTACAGATATTAAGAGTCTGTGAGGTAATGATGAATTTAGGAACTTCCAGGTGGCTGATGGTGTGATAGACCCTTTGATGGCATACATTTTGCACAGTCATTTAATCAAATGATAAATGCAGTTACCACATGATTGCAGCAAGGTTCATCATAAATCTGGAGAAAATTTAGACAGTTTTTGTACCAATCAGAGCTGCATTTACCCAGGAACAAGCTGAATGACTCCAGGGAGGTGCCCTGTGGACAAGGCAAATGCTTGAGCAGTGACAGTATGACATGCGAAAGTGGTGGTTTGCAAATTCTGTATTTTGGTTGTACATTAGCACACAGAAGAAGAAGAGTTTGGATTTGATATCCCGCCTTTCACTCCCTTTAAGGAGTCTCAAAGCGGCTAACATTCTCCTTTCCCTTCCTCCCCCACAACAAACACTCTGTGAGGTGAGTGGGGCTGAGAAACTTCAAAGAAGTGTGACTGGCCCAAGGTCACCCAGCAGCTGCAAGTGGAGGAGTGGAGACGCGAACCCGGTTCCCCAGATTACGAGACTACCGCTCTTAACCACTACACCACACTGGCTCTCTGTTGGCATTAAAAGTACCTGCAGATTTGCACCAGATTTAGGTACCCCTTCCATGCTGCCCCACCATTCTGGGAACTTCTTGCACGTGGTGCAATCATTTATTTATTTTTTAAAAACACCATAATGGAAAAAAACAAAGAGATATGCTACTGCCACTGCTAATAGCCCCTTCCACAATAAACTGTTCAAGAATTTCTACTCCGACTAGTGAAAATTCCATGAAATGTCCTCCCAGTTTCTCTCCCAAATATAACAGGCATCCAGATTCCCAGGTAAGCAGATAATTCCACCAGAAAGATCCATGTGATGCCCACATTGTCACCTTGTTCACACACGTATTCACTGTGGGATTGCATCTCGTGGAAGCAGCTTTGAGGTTGCTGGGAGAATGTGGGGCCAAAGGCAATGATACTCAAATTTATTCAGGAAATTTGAAAAATGAATCTCTTGGCCCCAATATGAGGAGTATAATTAGCATTCATAGGTTCTCAGCTGCTCTTCGTTCTCAGTCCTAAACTACTTTAACTACAGATCACTCTTCTTTATAGTGGGTCCCAAGAAGTTTTGGTGGCTATTTTTATTTATTTTTTTACACTCCCTACCAGGCTCTTTAAATGAGACTTTTGAGGTTGGAGAAGCACTTCAGAAATTGTTTTTTCCCACTTTGTCACAATGAAGTGGGAGGAAACTTATGTTCAGCATAAGTACCTGAAATGGCTGCTGGTATTCTTTGCTTCACATTTCCCCTCTCAATCTCTGATTCAAAATGTGCTCTGAAAACACTAAAAGGAAAATAACCCATAAAGGACATTGTGCTGGAATTCAAGCTATGCTTTCCCTCTGTCTAGCAGAAGAGTCTGCTTAAGTCTCAGCCCACAAAGGAAGACGATAATCCCGCTAATGATGGGAACATAAGGCATAAAGCTTGGTCAGAAATTTGCTATAGTTTTCAACAACTCCTTGGAGTCTTTCCCCAGACTGGAATCATTTAAAGCAATCAGTGCTCCTCCCCCACCCTATATACTATCTGGACTGGTGGACATATTGGAAACCTTTAAGTTTAAACAAGAAGCTTGAGAATAGCTCCAGCAGGTGAACAACAAGAGACCTGTACGTTTAGAGGGCTTCTGCTAATGGCTGTTTTGCAAAACAACAATGACCAGCATAAACACTTTTATCTCTGGTATATAGGTATATTCTGAAACAAAAAGAATATTTCTCACAATATATTGCAAACCTATAATATTTTCCTTTAGTAATAAGGCATCCAGCCAACTGCTTTAATTCTATGGCAATATTGCTGTACTTATTTGTTTCCCTCTAACAAAGCTGGAAATATTTTATAGCTTTAATATTTCTTTAGCACTTTTTTACATTCTCCATCACAGAGGAGTAAAAGCCTATAAATTTAAATTAAAGGGAGTTGCAGTTAAGTTGGTTAAGCACTTTGAGTTTGTTTGCTTTTAAAATAGAAAGGATTTTAAATTAATATTACACACACAGTAATTTTGGCATGCATGGATGATTTATTACTCTACATTTTACCACTCAGCAGTTTTTGCATACATATTTCTTAGCTCCCTGTCATCTCATAACATTTAATGCAGTTGTCTTTTTAATAAACCTGCTTTTTCAGATCCTCTCTCATGCTAATATTAGATTGTATTTATTACCAATGTATTAAGTGGCAACATTAGCAAATATTTAGGGCAGGACCTCTTCCACGTCTGTCAAATAGATTTATACTGAAAGCTTTAAGACCTTTTCCTCCCCACACCCCCCCCCAAAAAGTTGCTTGAGTGATATCATAAACAAAATACAGCAAGATATGCAGAATCACATGTGCTAAGTATTCTCTCTAAGCAGAATCTTAGCAAAAAATGAAGTGGTTTTGATTGTGCATCTTGGAACAAAGGAACTCAAAAAGTTGTGATTAAAGGCAAGAAGGACAAAAGAAAACTAAAAACCAACTGTCAATGGTACAAGCCACATGGGTAACAAAAAGTGTAGAACTTGGATTCAGAGACAGTTTGGAACAGGAGGGAGAGGAAGGGTGCTCCCTCCTCCTTGTTTCTTCTTGAAAAATAAAGGACTCAGAATGAGCCTTACTGGCAGGCAGATAACTTGCAGGCCCTGACCCTTTGACTCACCAGGAATTCAAACACAAAGCTCTTTTCATAGTGACTGTCCTATACATTCTCAAGATAAGGCGGCAAAATAAGTCCTAGCAGAGG
This sequence comes from Podarcis erhardii, assembly GCF_964252035.2. Classification (NCBI taxonomy): domain Eukaryota; kingdom Metazoa; phylum Chordata; class Lepidosauria; order Squamata; family Lacertidae; genus Podarcis; species Podarcis erhardii. The sequence continues at coordinate 48,937,890 of NC_138508.1, read as the reverse complement.
ACTGCACAAAGCAGAGACTATGTAAACTGCTGCTCAGTCTAGATTGTTGTTTCTTTTCTCAGCAGATGTTGATGTACACCTGGGAGTGTTTATGCATCTACTCCGACCCCCACCCTGCAACACACACACACACACACACACACACACCTCATTTGTTTCTGAACAAGAAACTGCATGCTGATAATTTAGGAATCATATTCTCTCCGTGTGTGTGTGTGTGTGTGTGTGTGTTCAGTAATGTGCAAGAATGAAGGCAGACATTGTACAGTTTAGAAACAAATCTTTCAGCAAGATCAACTCTTCATCCTCACCTACCCTTCAAAAAAAATCATGCACACTCAGAAAATTGGGTACATTTAAAAACCAAGTTTTCAAATATTGACTCACCGTCAGAAAGCAACAGTTGCCTGGAGTTACTGGGTACTTTCTGCCCTGCTCCATTGCACATTTCCCCAAAGGCTGTCCGGAGCTTAATAGCTCAAAGCTGCCACATAGAGGCCCCTTCAGTGAGATGGCTTATTTGCCTGTCAGCCTGAATCCCCGTTTCTGCACTGTGCAGCAGTGCACTTTGCTGAAATCTTAGTATCCTTTCCACAAACTTCTGCAGTTTTCCGGAGCACGGAGCTGTCTCTCGGCAAGCTCCTTAAATACTTAATTCGCTTTTCCATTGCAGGGATAAAAGCTTAAAGATGTTAGCATGCTAGTTTAAAAGTTCTTTAGCAAGTAGTGGGTGGAGAGAACGCAGTTCAGAACAAGGAAACTGCGCATAATCAGAACTTGGAGAACTTCCTCCCTTCTTCCCTCCTCCCCCAACCCCAGCTCAGCTAAGCTGCCACTGCTCCTTCATAGAAGTTAGGAATGTAAAGGGAGGACTCCAAGAGGCCCAGTCAGACAAACCTTTCTCAATCAATTAGCTTGCAACCATTACTTGTGACCTAGGGTCACACAGCATAAGTGTGTGGGGTGTGCCTTGAGGAGGACCAAAGCTGCTTATTAAAACTTACATAACCCAAAGTGTTCTAAAAAAGAAAATCAAATACAACTTGCAAGCTGGAGGAGGGAGGTGATTTCCCAATACTGCAATTCCACAGGAAGCACACACAATTTGGCTTGGAGAAAAGCGAAATACTTTCTGCTATCCCAAATCCAAGCGATGCTGTAAAAATATTATTTGAGTATGTTTTCTTTATTTTACAAGTGAGCCCAATTCCGTGTTTACTTGGCAATCAAGCAACTGTCGCAATTAGAAGAGGAAAACTATGCACATCTTTAAATTGTTTTTAATTTGTACCTGTTTTTGCAGAGACTATATTAATTAATACTACTATTTTATTCACCAGCTTACATTGTTTAGGCTAAAATTCCACCATCCCAAGAATCCAACAGTTCATTCCAGAACGCCACCGAAATCACTACGACAAGAAATGCAAACTCTCCACCAACACTTGAGCTAAGGTGGGGCACTTTATCTGCTAAAATATATGGGATGAGTGGATGTTGCTTACAGAAGTTCCCACACTTCAAATATACACCCCTTGGTGTGAAAAGATGACTTCAAAAAGAGATTCAACTTCATATCCTGCCAGTCCAGTGACAAGGATACGATGCACTGGAAAAAGCATGAGAGCTCCCTGATTTCAAAAGCAGATCCATGACTCCTTTTGCAGGGGCAGACAAGATCAATGCACCATGGGGGCTATGTGCTTTTATCTCAGTCCCCAGCTGAACTTCCAGTTCAACTAATCAAGACTCGTTCCAAATTAAGAGAAAAATTCAGAAAAAAACCCTTTCCAGTGTAAAAGATACACAGATGCAAGAGGCTGGCAACATGAACGTAGAAAACATACAGTGGCAGCACAAATGTAAAGCACAAAGGTAATCCTTCTACTGAGGGGTTAAAAACATATAACCTTATTTAGCATTTCAGCAGAACCAGGGCAAAACGTGCTGCTAAGACTTTCCCACTATTTGATTTTTTTTAAAAAATATATAATTTTTATTAACAGGCCAATCAAATCACATTAATTCCAAATCACATTAGTTCCAAATTATACAGCCAGATTTTTAAATTTTTGTTGGGGGTACCCATACTTCAAGCTCCGAAAGGGGTCCAAACATCACTCTTGTTGCTGCTTTAATTAAACAGTTCTATCCAGTTCTGTCCAGATAGTCTCTTTGTTACTTTCCTCATCTTCTTGTTGTTATCATATACAGTGGTTCCCCGCAAGACGAATGCCTCGCAAGACGGAAAACTCGCTAGACGAAAGGGTTTTCCGTTTTGGAGGTGCTTCGCAAAACGAATTTCCTATGGGCTTGCTTCGCAAGACGAAAATGTCTTGCGAGTTCCTGCGGGGTTTTTTTCCCTTTTCCCTCCTTTTTCTAAGCCGCTTATCCGCTAAGCCGATAAGCCGCTAAAAGCCGCTAAACCGCTAATAGCGCTAATCCGCTAAGCCGTCAATGGGTTTGCTTCGCAAGACGAAAAAACCGCTAGACGAAGAGACTCGCGGAACGGATTCTTTTCGTCTTGCGAGGCACCACTGTATTCCTTTCTTTGCGATCTCTTATAATCTTCACAAGCGGGTTGAAAACAAACATCCTCTATGTGGATTTTACACTCTCCAAAAATCATATCACATAAAGGACAGACACCATTTCCACACCTCCGTAAAGAACATTCCCTCAGTCTGTCCGTTGATTTCCCCAGGCTTGCCAAACATATCTCAGGGGGCTCTGCCAGGTCAAGATCACATTCCGATAACCATACATTCACATTCCGATAACCCTGGTCCTCCTCCCCCTCGTCCTTCTATGGGCAAGCCTGTTTTAGCGAAACGCCATTTGTAACTGCGTCATAAAACTTTCTTTCCATTCCCCGATGTTTCTACCAGTCCTCTCTTTGATCAGTAATTCATTTCCACACAGTTCTTGATCTCCTGCTTGTGATTAATAATTTGCAACGATTCTTCGCTGGAGGGGAGGGTTATTAGTACTCACATAAGACAAAAAAAAAAGTTTTTTCCTCCCCCCCTTTCCGTTTCACTCCAACATACCAGTCTTTTAATGATGATTCTTCACTTGATTTATTGTCAGCCCGTCGCTCCGCTCACAGAGATCCATTAATCAGCAGTCTTTACTCCCGATCTTCACCTGATGTATGTGCATTAGCTTCTTTCCAATTATATATTTCCAATTATATATTTCGAGCTAATGCGAACCAGTGCGCGAATTAGAGACAGCGTCAGGGAGAGCCGGCCTCACTTGAGGGCTTCATGCCAAGTGCCCACACCCCCTTCTTTCGAATCCGGGGGTGAATTATGGACACAGCTGGCAAGGCAGTCCCCACCATTCCTTTGGGGGGGGGTAAGGGAGGCTGCATACTCCCATATCAGCCTCTTAATTACCTCGTGTGGGTCGGAGAGATGTTATTGTCAGCCATCTTCCAATGCGCCCCATGGTGGCCCCAAGACTTTCCCACTATTTGGTGCAGATCCTCCATCTGCCTAATTATCTGAGATTTGTAGATCCTGTATTGCCTATAGTACATATAGTTATACCTCATCACTCTTGTTGATCTAACAGAGCCTTCACACACTTGCTCCTCTCCAGATATTTTGGGATGTAACTTCCATTAGCCCATCCAAAGCATCAGGATGGCGCTAGGTTGGCAAAGGCTGGTGTATCTAGGGATGGGAGAGAAATTTGATTCAGACAAACCTACCTAATTTGATCTTTCCAAAACAACACACAAACCAAAACAGCGCCATTCATTGAAATTCACACTTCTCTGAATTTTGCAAAGCAGTTCTCCAGTCAAGTGGAACGTACAAAAAGTGCATATTGCAAAGTGTGTGTAAAAATAAATATAATCACAAAAAGAACATACAAAAGTGCATTATATCAGGGAAGATTGCTTTCCAAAAGTGTGTGTATCAGGCAAAATTGCATGCAAATGTATTAGGAGACATTCACACCAAAATATTTGTGAGTTTCCATGAAGGCTTAAAAATACCCTGACGTGTACATGTAAAGAACTGAATTTAGGATTGGAAAAATGAGAACGTGAGAGAAACCCAAACTTACAGATCCACCCATCCTTAGGTCTAACTGATACCATATGTTTATTTAGTTCTTAAAGTTGAACAAGTCTAAAATGGTCTTCATATCTATAAAACACAATCAGATACGAGCTGAAAGTGTAAAGAAGTGGAGAGAAAAAGGTGAAAGTATATTGGGAAATGATTTATAATGAGTTGAAAAAAATGTTTAAAATTACTTCCCCAAAAAACCCCAGAGTCCTTTTTATTGGGAATAACCCAAACAGAAATTCATAAGTGTCAGAAAAGGTTATTTATGTATGCAACAAATGCGGCCCATGTTTTGTTAGCCCCAAAATAGAAAGTGAGTGAGGTCCCAACCAAAGAGGATTGGCAATTTAAGTTGATAGAATATGCAGAACTTGCATATTTAACACATAGAACAAGAGAGGAAGAAGAACATATATTTAAACAAGAGTGGAAAACATTTATTGAATATATGGAAAATAATGGTACACAGCTAAAAATGCTGGCAGCATTAAGATAAATTCAACAGTAAAGAATTTTTGATTGATGTAAAAGTGAAAAACTGATCTGAATGGTTACAGTAAAATATGCAGGAATGTGTGATATTTATACTGAACCATGGAAGAGGAAGAAAGGATGCCATTGGATATTTTACAGTTTGTAAAATGTTTATTCGGAAATGTAAAATTGAAAACTTTATAAAAATTATTATATATTAAAAAAACTGGTCTTCATATGTGCCTGTTACAGGACCTGTCAATGGGGCACCCACAGAGTTAGCTACAAGGCTGCTTTTCCCAACTAAAAGTAGGCTTAAAAGCATTCTTTGTAAGCAATGGATGGAGTATGTTGCAGTGTGTGCTTGGTTCCGCTGTCTGTGCATTTATGGTGCCTGTTATGGTTTCTCCAGTTTGCCTAGGTGCCCACAGCCCCCAAAAGTTGGGCAAGCCTTGGCTATTGGATAACCCCATGCTGACTAATATGTTCCTTCATTATCAGTGCAATTTTCATTTTATTTTAACAATTAAAGTATGAAAACATTGGTGGTCATACATCAATTTGCAAAGGGGAGGGGCAGGGAGTGAGACTAGGGCTATAATCTTGAACACACTTACTAGAGAATAAGCACAATTAAGGACAACTGAGATTTCCTTCTAATCCATAGAATTATGTTGCAACTCCACTCTCAGCAATGCCCTACCACGGAGTATATTTTCCAAGTTGTCCTCAGGTTTGAAACAAGGTCAAGGCTAGTAGGCGGCAGCAGTGGGGGGGGGGGTCAATTATCATGAAAAGTGAAATGGAGGCTTCCCAATAGCGTAGAAGCATTTGCACATTCAGAAAGCACTCAATACACTGTCACATTATGATATCTGAATTGTTATGTTATGTCATTATTCCATCATGCTGAACACATGATCCCTGGTTGTCAGGGGTCAATGTTAACAAGGAGAAGCTGCAGTTCTTAGCAAAAGAGAAAAAGGTACAGAAGTAGTTGCTGACCTTAGAACAACCCGCCAACAAACCGCTTGTGGGAAAAAGTTAATGTCCTTTAGGGGAAAATTTCTGCTACTAAAACCACTAGCTTTGTATTCAAAATCAAAACGAATGAATGCAGTCTTATTGGAAACTGACTGGACCTGAACTTGCCATCTGATAGAGTTGACTTCACTACTCCATTGACATGAATGGGACTCAGGCAAGCAGGTACAATTAGGATTTGAAATAGGACAATTAAATAAACAGGCTTCCCATCTTCCCAGGAGCCCAACCAAGAATGTTTGTATGATTATCAAAGCTTCCAATGTTGGAACACAGCTCCTGCTGTGGTAGCAGCAGGAAGAAGTAAGTCTGGTGCCTTCACAAAAATAAATCAATACCACCTCAGACCATTTATTCTAGAGTCATCTCTAGCCCACCCCGAATTGATTTCACAAAAAGTGAAGGCTTCAATCAATGTATTAATTATATATCCATTAATTCAGAAATGGTTCACCTCATGGCAAAACAATTTAGCAACTGCATGTGTCATCATTACCATTCCAAGTCATCATGTGGTGGTTAACCTACACCAGGTCTTCTGAACAATGCAATCAGCTTCCATATATGAGGTGGGATGAAGGGGGATTCAGGGCCCCAAAATGTAGTGCTTGGTGCCTATAGACTATTAGCTTCTATGGCTTACATCCTCCTAAATGTTAAGGAAGTTCTGGGACAGGAAAGTTTCTCATTACAGAGCCCATATTCCTTTCTACCCTGAATCTCTGTTTTCACAGCCAGTGACATAAAATGATATTGGAGCTAAACTGCTCTCAGAAAACCAAAATATTTTAATTTTACCTTCTGAAAACGTAAGGTAATGCTAAACAACAACAACAAAATATAACTGCAGGTACATAATCATTTTAATTATTTCCATGCAATTTTACACACATTTTACTTATATTAGTTTAAACATAATATCTTTGGAATTCCCAAGTCATGTTACAACTTTTTAGCACTCATCATTTTTGGAATTTGAAAGTTGGAAAATTCAGTACACCCTACCACTACAGTTTTGAATGCCAGGTGCCACAATCCAAGATTGGGGAAATTATTGTTCCTTCCAGCTCTTAGAAGTTGCAGCCGTTACTGGCCTTCTCTTCACATCCTGTGCAGGCCTCCCACTATCTATACTAGAGAAGATTGCAAGGCCAGATGCTAAGCTCAGTGCATAGGCAGGAACTATGCCACTGTAGGTTTCTCCCTGAATGGCTTACAGCCCTGTTTCCTAATCAGAAACCATGTTCATGTAGAAAAATGTTGGAAATCATTGCCCCAATCCAGCTAGGCATACTGTACAAGAAGAATGGAAGAAAAACAACGCACTGTAATCAAATGGCTCAGGCACACAGAGCCCTTGCAAAAGGGTTAAAGGTCTGTAGCTGATCTGCTCTGGTGAGGAAAGCAGGTTTCATTAAGCCCTCCCCCTTTTCCTTTCCCACCAAAGAGATGATTAGCAGGGTTTAAAACTTTTTTTTGAAAGGTTTCTCAGTCCACAGGCCCAGCTGTTCATGTGCATTCCTTTTGATTGGGCATGGGTAAAATGCCATGCGTGGTGATCAGCAAACATATCACTCACTGAATCTACCTATGATGTACTGTATGTGTGCATGTTTTGAAGTCACAGTGAAACAGATGTGTCTATCTTTGTTTACTTATTATACTAGGATTTCCTACACCCAAGTGCTAGTTTTAACTAATAAAGCTAGGGAAAGTATTGTTATGAGTTGTGGGGGTGCCTAAATCCCCTTCTAATTATTGGATCCTACTTGGGATTCAATTCCTGGAATAGTCAGGCTAGCTTCCTGGTGAGGTAATGGTTCTCTGAGTATCGGCCATTAAGGTAGCAAAGGAAGTGGTTCTGGGCCAGACAGCAAATGGGTGGGAACCCCTGCCTCAACTCTCTAGTAGTCAGAAAGACAAAGGCCAGAGTTGGGAGTTGTGAGCAAGGCTGCAGGCTGGGCAGGTGGTGACAGAGCCATGCCTGATTTATGCTGGAATCCAAAGCTGTGGCTATGGGAGAAGCAAGACCCTCTTGGGGTGTTGATGCAGTGAGTCTCTCCATCGTAGGCTCAGGTTGTATATATGTGTAACTAAACCATATATCCTAAAGACACCATTCTGAAGGAAGCCAAACCCTGAGTAAGTGCTTGGAATCCCTGGAATCTCGTACTGCTCAGAGATTGGGGTGACATGTAACAGTATGCTTTTTAATTTCCATCTCTTATGGAAATATCCTGTGTTAATAACAGCAATACATATTTTGACCCTCAGGGGTGATGAGCTGGTGTTATTTCATGGGTGGTGCTTTTTTTAAACACACACACAGAAACTATTAATTCCAAATTCATAGAATGAGATGGACAAGAAACAAATGCCATTCATAAGTAAATAAATTAGTTGGTACTTAACCGGCAAGAGGCAGAAACCAATGACAATTTTTTCTCTCCCTTCTTTACAAGTTTTTGCTTCAAAAAACACTTTTCCCCATTGCTGTTTTCTGGGCAACCTAATTTTGATGAACTGTCTTTGATCTTGCATTTTCCAACACTACACAGAATGAATAGCAAGTTGCACACTGAAGTCTTCCAACTGGTGGAAACAATATTGTGGAAAATATACTATGCAGCCAGCTATAGATTTAGAGAATGCTTTTAATATAAAATAAAGCTCATACGCTGGAAATAATTATAGATCTGTCAGTGTCTGCTCCAGCTAATAGGTGTTCCAGACAAAATACATCCCATTCTTTTTTTCTTTCTCCCTCCCTCTTTCACACACATACAAATAAATAAATACATATTCTCCCACACACGTTTACCATCTGTTCAGTTGACCCAATCCCTTCCACCATTGTGCTTCCCCTACACTTTAAAGAAAGCCTAGAGAATTGTGTGGGTATGTATTTAAGAGGAGACCACAGAGCCCATACTCCTGTCTACCCTGAATCTCTGTTTTCCCATCCAGTGACACATAACGGAGCAAATATATTGGAGCAAATCTGTTCTATCAGTAGCTGCACAGAGGAAAGCAATTGTGCAGAATACTAAACTACGAGTCCCAATATCCTGACTCTTTACCCCGTGCTTCTCTTCTCCCTCACAATTCATTTCCTCTCAGTTGCTGTCTTCCCCAGCAACTATTCAACTGTCATTCTCAGCAGACATTTGCCACCCAGCATTCCATCATGCTTCCTTGCTGTCTACTCACTCTTTTACTCACATCCACACCCATCCCAGTTTCAAACAGTCATCCAAATCTGATGTTCCACGAGAACAGACAGAGAACGTTTTTGCCAGAACATGAGAATTGCAGTTGTGACAACCCCAAACAAATATACTCAACTAATGGAGCAATATAAGAAAAACAACAATGATGAATAGCAATGAGTCCCACAGGTTCATATTCTGTTAGCAGCACTTCTTTTGAACAATTCTTCTCCTCTTCCTAGATCTAAGGCAATCTTCAGATTCACTTCATTTCATTTTCATTATTAGACTTATTAGTCACTTGTCACCTGAAGGTCTCCAAGCAACTTACAACAACAACAACATCAAAATATATACAATACAATTTAGGCTGCATTCACATGACTTTTCCCTAACTGTGAAGTTCCATGTTATACCTGAGCTTTCACATGGCATGAAAGCCACTTCTGGAACTAGCGTGGAATCTAGTGCAACTGAGGGGCTCATTTCTGTGTTATTCCACTATAGTTCTGAAAATGGCTTTTACATCGTGTGAAAGCTCAAGTATAATGTGGAAATCCAACAAAAAGTTATATGAATGCAGCCAGAGATATTACAAAAAATGCTGAACTGAATTACTGTCACTGTACAAAGTTCATAATTTCTTTTAAGGAATCTGAGGCAATCATATTTTCCCCTACTTGCAGGACCACCACTGACAATTTCTTCCCAAGGCCTTCTGAGTAGGTGTTTCTTCTGAAACAGAAATAAGGTCTACATTTAATCCCAAGGTTAACTGTCTCATGCCCAACAGAAATGGTGACTGAATATTCGCCTGCATCTCCAGGTGTAATTACAAGTGTCCATTTGCATCCACATTCAGTTGAATGGATTCTATGTTCCCTTCATCCTAGCAGGTTGCAGACTTTAAAGTAATACAGAGCACTTTGTCACAAATAGAAACAAGAGTTTCACAATCTTTCACCTTGGCTGGATTGGCAATTATTCAGACTTACAACAGGGTTTGGGTTTACCTTCACAGCTGTTTCTCCAGGGATTAACTATGTTAGATGTAGAGCTTTCAGTGGCAAAGGCCTTTCTCTGCTTCACAAGAACAAGGTCACTATTCACAGTCTCTGAATTAAATATGTCTGCAAACGCCTGTAAGAAATGAAATAAACACAGCTTTCCCCTGTGGAAAGATAGCCCCTTTACACTTGGTGGCCCAAACCAAATCATTTGTAGTATCCAACTCTTCCCAGCTTCCTAATCTTTTCCTTCAATTCATTTTCCACAGCATCCTTTGATTGTTTCATCTCAGTTATATGATCCTTTGTTTCTTTGTTAGCTTCACTTGCCTCTTTCAGAACTTTATGTAGCCCCTCTACAGCTTGCGTTAAAACTCCTTGCTTTGTGTCTCCAATTCATTAGCAGTGCTCTTTTGGAAATTTGATAATTTGATATGGGCATTTAGGTCATTGTGAAATCTCTCTTCCATACTAGCTTGCTGCCATTTGGTGTGTGTGTGGGGGGGTGCATCTTCACTCCCACTAAACGATCTGCCACATTTCTGCAGAATTTAATTAGATTGTGTTTGCTCCAAGATTTTACTTTCTTTCCCAGAGCGAGAAACAGAAGTTTACCTTATTGTGCCTTCAGTTCTGAATTCAACCAAATTTTCTGATTCTCTAACAATTCTTTTCTTGATTCCACTTTGGCCCATGATACTTTACTGATCTCTGAAGCTTATCCTTCTTTAACTGTATCTCCTTTAAGTCCTTCAGTTCATTTTGGTGCTCCAGTTGTTCAGCTCTTCTTTCACTTGTCAGGCCAAAGGGACCTTGAGACAAGCTGTTTATTTGGCATTGATCCTTATTTACTTACAAAAAGCTTACATGGAGGTTAGTGTTATGTATTCAGTGGTCTGTGTTTGCCCGAGCTTGAGTCTGGACTAAGGATTCTGAGCTCCTGTATTCTGATTCGATATACATTGTCCAATCACAGAACATTTCAGGATTTTGACCTCTGCCATTGGCCCTTGAATTCGGAGTTGTGATTCGCAGTTTGGAAGTGTAGATAGCCAATCACGTTGGGAGTGGGAGTGGCCCAGGCTTTCAGTAATGTATATAAGTATTTGCTTTGCCTCTGTTTCCCAGTTATGTAGTTCAAGAAAGGTTCTTGCTTTTATCATTCTGTCTTGCCTCGTGGGAACCCACATACACTTCAGTTAGACTGTATCTGGACTTTATTTAGCATTCTTTCTGATTTGTTTGTAGGGTGGTTATACAACCATGAGCATTCATCCTGATTTCCTTCAGGACTTTTATACATCTTCCTCTTTGTCATTTGTACATTATTTTCCCATCTCTTTTCAAACTGCAAAATGTCAGATATTTTTAAAGTGGATTTGTTGTGTGAGGACAGCAGAGCCCTTTAATCCACAAACATAAAGTTCCACTAATAAATAAATAATAATAATAATAATAATAATAATAAATTTTATTTATTTCCCTCTCTCCCCAGCCAAAGCTGGGCTCAGAGCGGCTAACGAAACAATAAAAATGATACAACTATGCAAGCAAATCCCTCAAACTATCCAGCGGTACCCCAAATCTCCTTTCTCTGCTTCCAATTCTTCCTTTTCTCTAGGGAGCTGAGTTTGGATGGTTGCTTTCTGATCCTGACCAGCTTCCAGCTCTCAGTTAGCAACTTCAACTGATCATTACAGTGGTACCTCAGGTTAAGAACTTAATTTGTTCTGGAAGTTCATTCTTAACTTGAAACTGTTCTTCACCTGAGGTACCACTTCAGCTAATGGGGCCTCCCACTGCCACATGATTTCTGTTATCATCCTGAAGCAAAGTTCGTAACCCGAGGTACTATTTCTGGGTTAGTGGAGTCTGTAACCTGAAGTCTCTGTAACCTGAAGCGTCTGTAACCTGAGGTACCACTGTACATTTGTTGAGCAGACATTCTGATATTCCTATGCGTCCTTTAAGAGTCTCTTAGAATCATAGAATCATATAGTTGGAAGATACCACAAGGGCCATCGAGTCCAACCCCCTGCCAAGCAGGAAACACCATCAGAGCACTCCTGACTTATGGTTGTCAAGCCTCTGCTTAAAGACCTCCAAAGAAGGAGACTCCACCACACTCCTTGGCAGCAAATTCCACTGTCGAACAGCTCTTACTGTCAGGAAGTTCTTCCTAATGTTTAGGTGGAATCTTATTTCTTGTAGTTTGGAACCATTGCTCCGTGTCCACTTCTCTGGAGCAGCAGAAAACAACCTTTCTCCCTCCTCTATGTGACATCCTTTTATATATTTGAACATGGCTATCATATCACCCCTTAACCTCCTCTTCTCCAGGCTATACATGCCCAGCTCCCTTAGCCGTTCCTCATAAGGCATCGTTTCCAGGCCTTTGACCATTTTGGTTGCCCTCCTCTGGACACGTTCCAGTTTGTCAGTGTCCTTCTTGAACTGTGGTGCCCAGAACTGGACACAGTACTCCAGGTGAGGTCTGACCAGAGCAGAATACAGTGGCACTATTACTTCCCTTGATCTAGATGCTATACTCCTATTGATGCAGCCCAGAATTGCATTGGCTTTTTTAGCTGCCACGTCACACTGTTGGCTCTTGATTTTGAGCAAAATGGCTGGTTACTGCAAAGTATTACTATCCACCATGTAGTACTCATGGCTAGTCAATCATTCTCACTCTGCAGATCAACCACTCTGGCTTCCACTGAACAGCTTCAGGCAAATTAGCCACATCAGTCTTTTCCAGGACTTGTTCATCTGCTCTGCCAAGGGGCAAAATGCAGGCCTCAACTGGACTCTTCAGCTTCCATTTACAAGTCATTTCCAATAAATAGCTGGGCATGCAATTCACCATGGATCCTCACCTCCCATGTACTATCCCATCCTTTGTACTTTGTCTGGACCCTAGCCCCAGGCTTAGGAGAAGGTGTCACAGAAAACTTTTAACGAAATTCTTGGGGCGAATCTGTGTTCTTAGGGAGAATCCCCTACTGATCTGAGCTCATAGATATATCATATGTCCACTAAAGGTAAAGGTAAAGAGGACCCCTGACCATTAGGTCCAGTCGTGACCGACTCTGGGTTTGCGGCACTCATCTTGCTTTATTGGCCAAGGGAGCCGGCGTACAGCTTCTGGGTCATGTGGCCAGCATGACTAAGCCACTTCTGGCGAACCAGAGCAGTGCACGGAAACGCCATTTACCTTCCCGCCGGACCAGTATCTATTTAACTACTTGCACTTTGACGTGCTTTCGAACTGCTAGGTTGGCAGGAGCAGGGACCAAGCAACGGGAGCTCACCCCGTCGCAGGGATTCAAACCGCCGACCTTCTGATCAGCAAGCCCTGCCGCTCTGTGGTTTAACCCACAGCGCCACCCGCGTCCCATCATATGTCCATTAGGTATCAATAAGTCATCAGCTGCTCTCTCAAAGATGATGAAGAAAGTTTCTACATGTTTGATATGAGAGTAAACACCTCATGTCAATGTGAGAGAAGTGGTTTAACTATCTGTGAGCATCTCCAGATTGATTTTTTTTACCAGTGTATTCTGCAGTATAGACCTTAGTTATTTTCCATTTTTTTCAATTATTTCAACGAGTCTACTCTGAATTAAACTTACTTTAATGCCACTCAATCTCACTATGCTCTGCTATTCTATGCGGGTGAGGAAGGAGGGGACTGTGGCTTGCCTCACCACTACATGTTCATAGAAGCACAGAGTTGGAAAGGACCCTGTGGATCATCTATCCAATCACCTGCAAGGCAGGACCATGCAGCTGTCCCATACAGGGTGAATTAGTTTGAGTTTAGGCTACAGTGCACAGATTCTAGCTGGCTATTCAGTCAGTGTCCCATCGTCAACTGGAGTTGCATGGAGAGTGCATCCTGTAGCCTGTAGGGAGTTAGAAGTACCCTTAACTGATTAGGGCTGTTCACAGGCTGAAGCACTATTGATTTCCTGTTCAGCTGCTAGTGATGCACAAGTGAGTATATATCTAGTCAGTTTCCATGTCAGTTTCACATGCCTTCATTCACAAATCAGTTCCATTCTGCTTTCTAATTAATCAGTGAGGTGTGTTTTTTTAAAGAATCCACACTAAAAATTGTATTTAAGTACATATTTTTGAACAAATTTTATCACAGAACATGCACTTCTAAACATATTTACCCTTAAGGTATGCATTTCTAAATGGATTTGGTTGCAAAAATATGCATTTCCTGAGACCTTTTGGTATTTGTTTAACCTGAAAACTGCATTACAAAATTCAAAGAACTACTAAAATGCAAGTGATAACTGTATTCCAATCTGCATCTTAGACCAGGGAAGGTGAATCAGATCAGTTTGTTTTGGAATTCATGAATAACCAATTCCTCAGGGGCTGCTTTCAGTTGCCAAGCTGATTTCTCTTGGGCCTGCCCTGGCAAAGACACCTAAAAAGCAGCACATACAGAGTGATAGAATCATAGAGTTGGAAGAGACCCAAAGGTCATCTAGTCCAACCCCCTGCAATACTAGAATCTCAGCTAAAGCTTCCATGACAGATGGCCATCTAACCTCTGTTTAAAAACCTCTAAGGAAGGAGAGTCCACCACCTCTTGTGGGAGTCTGTTCCACTGCTGAACAGCTCTTACTGTCAGAAAGTTTTTCCGAATGATTAGTTGGAATCTCCTTTCTTGCAACTTGAAGCCATTGGTTTGAGTCCTACTCTCCGGAACAGGAAAAAACAAGCATGCTCCCTCTTCTATGTGATTACCACTAGTGCAACAAGGCTCCAAATCCACTCTGGAGGGTTAGCAGATCTACCAGAACAGCATGTGGGGGAGGAAAAGGGAGATCTCTCTGTAAGGCAAGCGGAAACGTTTGCACAAACTCCTTAGCGCTATGTTGAATTCGCCCCTCTGAGAGGGGAAACTGCCAAGCCCAGAATTCTTTGAGAGAAAGAAAGTGCTTCAAATGTGCTTTAAAGGCATAGTGTGTACACGGCCTAAGACAACCCAGCACTTTTGAGCTGCAGTTTTTTGTAACGTGAACATTCCTAACCACCTTGTATGCAACTTGTCATCGCTGAATTGAGGCTATGAAAGAGAATGTGTGAACAATTGTATTTTTAGCCAGATGCTGTGATAAAAGTTAGATTGTTTTATTTAAATCAAGACAGGAAAAAGGAGTATTATCATCTACCATAAGTGACAATTATCATATAAAAGAAATTAAGAAAAGACTATTGGCAAAGACATTATGACTGAACAACATCTGGTGCCTCTATCTAATGTTCTGTTTCTTGTTACTCCAGCCGCTTTTATGCCTTTCACTTTATGCTTTTTATTTGTGTTAGAGGCAGTCCCTCTCTTCAGAAGGTTTTGCTCCCCTTGTTTAACTTCTGTTGCTATCTGAGAATCAGGAATACTGTCCTCCTGAATGCTAAGTGCCACTCTCATATCTGAATGATTCTGTGGCTCATACCTAAAGTCTTTGCTCATTTGTCACATATATTAGCCAAAACAATGTGACTATCATAGGGGATACAACTAAGTACTAGCTTGGTGAACAAAGGAACAGTGTAGAGAGTCTTGCTTGGTCAAATTTGTCTTTGCAAATCCAAGGGATTTTCATATCCATTTACAAGCCAGCTGAAGTCAGAAGTCACCAACACCCAGTCAAAGTTTGAGGAAAATTTAATGCTGCAAGCTAATGACTGGGACCAAGGAACCCACATTAATCAAGAGCCTGAAATAACTTGGTAACCACCAACTAACAAAGTAAATCTTGACAGGCTGAGCACCTGCCTCCAGCCTGCATTGGATTATGCTCTCTACTCCTCCTCGTTTGTCCTGACCTTTTGCTTGCTGCTTTTGGAACTTCAACTTCCTTGCCTAACACATCTTTAGTCCCATGAGATGGAGGTGACTCTCCTACTCTTGGAAGTGTAAACATTTAGGGCCTGAGCCTGGCAACTGAAGAATGGCCTGAATTCTTCAACAAACAAGTAATGTGCAAGTAATGTACCTCGAGTTAAGTACTTAATTCGTTTTGGAGGTCTGTACTTAACCTGAAACTGTTCTTAACCTGATGCACCACTTTAGCTAATGGGGCCTCCTGCTGCTGCCACGCCGCTGGAGCACAATTTCTGTTCTCATCCTGAAGCAAAGTTCTTAACCCGAGGTACTATTTCTGGGTTAGCAGAGTCTGTAACCTGAAGCGTATGTAACCTGAAGTATATGTAACCCGAGGTACCACTGTATAGTTGTTAAGGCCCTCCAGTCAGAGAAGTTGACTGAAAAGCCTTGGTGATAGCGAAACTTCATTTCCAGAAAAGATGTGGATATGAAAGAATTTATTTTGTGCCGTACCTGCCTTCTATCATGAGGCCCAAGGTGGCATATGGATGATTCCCAGGAGGTTTTCCCTCCAGGCACGTCAAACCAGACCCAGATCTGCTTAGGTGTCAGCAAGGTGGTGGCTTTGTGTGCCTTCAGACTATACCATGAGAAACTAGATGTCTGAACAGCCAAAAAGGAGTGAGATCCAGTCGTGCTAAACAGATAATTGGAAAATAAATAAATAGGGACACGTTTCCATTTAGTGTGACATCAACTACCTTGGCGTTAGAGGAGCGACCATAGGCTTTCATAGAGTATTCTGTCCAGAACGTCTATTTCATTCTGTGATCTAAATGTGATTGTAGCTGTCTGTCTGTTCAGAAATGCAAATACAACCTTCGCTTTGAAATATTAAAAGAAGTCTGAGTTTGTCTATTCTGCCCCCTTGTGGCCATGTATTAAAACAATGTGTTTAATTGCATGGGCTCACCTTAATTCTCCATTCGCCAACACTTCTATTTCTTAATGTAAAACTCCTTCCAACATCACTGTGCTATAAGAAAGCAAATTGTATCTGTAAAAAATTTTTCTCCAGTATCTAACAAAGTAAAATTGTTTTCTTATAGCACAGTGACAGTCCCTTACTTTACAAATAGGCAGAGAGGCCATGGGCTTCTGGAAGTCTGATGAATATAGCTATGTCAGATTTCAGTTGGCAAAGATATCTTCATAAAATCAGTCAGTCTAATCAGTGATGTCATTATACTAACATGCCAAATATTTAAGATATTAAAACATCCTCCCAAAGGGCTGCCTTTTTACTTACAGGATATAATTTGTGAATCGTACATTTCACTTTGTAATTTTACCAACTAGGATAATTGACAACTATTGGTTACCGTATAATTGACAATGTAGAAATATAACTGCACAAATGGTTTCCAAGCTATATAACACCTATACTGCACATTTATATATTTAGAATGAAATGTACACTAATACTGAATCTGAGGAATGTGAGGTTAAAGAAACAGTTAAATGAAGGCTGTGTGTGTATTTTGGCAGGCTTTTCCACTAGGCAACTTCAATACATAATGTTTGCTCATCATGTAACAGAGGTCATGTTTCTTGTGGTCATGTTTACATATTTATTTGCTTATTTAAGGCATTTTTAGCCTTTACCTGAAAAAGATCCCAGAGTAGTAAGACAGTCCCTGAGTTCAGGCTTTCAATCTAAAAGGCACAGCATGCAAGGAAAAATGGAGGTGGAAGGAGAAATAAAGCAATCTCAGAAAACCAAGTTACTGTTTTTATAACAACCCACTGGAATGGAAGCGGTTCAGGTAGCCTGATGGAGTGGCTGCCACTAGATGATAGTTGAGGGAGGGCCAAAGGCAAAACTGGTCTTTCAGCAGAAGAATAGCTTCTGTTTTTCTCTGCAGACTAAGCATAAAATACAGTTGAAAAGACCTATGTAAAATGTAGGAGTCATTAGTGTGCTAACGTGAACAAAGGTGTTTTTGTTTTTTGTTTTTTTAAAAAACCTTTTCAGACCTTCAATCTGAAGGTGTGGCTCCAGAAGAAAGGTTAAACCTTTGTGTGTTCATTAGAAAGTCTAAAATGAGTTCTATATGCATTGTGATGTGTGCGCACTCAAGCACAACCACACATTCCAACCCTGGAGTACTTCAGATCCAGAAGCCAGTGATGATGTGATAGCTCCCATGTTGACAACAGCAATGTTGCTGTGGAGCAGGGATGTTTAACCCAGAGGTGGGCAGTGTATGGCCCTCCATATGTTGTTACACTCCACTTTCCAACAGCCAGTTGACAAGTAATCATGGATAAAGTAGTCCAGAAATATATTGGGGGCCATTGGTTAGGCCACCTCTGGTTTAAACTTTCTGTTCCACATCATATTGCCACTCTAAATCACTTCCCCAACACTACATAGCCTATTGGAGAAATCAAATAGAAACAGGAATCTGAAACAAGTAACCAGATTCCTCCATTCCCCACATTAGCTTTGGAGAGAATATTTAGATAGAGAAAAGGGTTTAAAAAGTCCCCCAGTGCTGATAAAATTTAGGGAACCTCTGCCATTGTTTTAAATGTTAGAAACAACAGTAATAATCAGGACGTCTGATAACAGATATCCCAGGTGATCTTGATTTTGCTCATTAGATAGCATGTATTCTATATGTCATATTTTCTGGAAGGCTATGACAGAACACAAATGGGTTTGTCGTGGGCAACTCCAGTAGTAAATAAATGGGATGTTCTAATGCGTTCATCTGGCTGGATGCTCAGCTTTTTGTTTTCAAGACTGGATCCAAGGTTCTTAATAGTCAAGATTTGAGATGTGACCTGATTAAAAAAAAATCAAAAGTTGATTAGAATGGAAATCATAATAGAAATTTGTGAGAAACCAGGGTTCATTTTTGTCTCCTACCAAGTGAGAAGAGGATTGATTTTTGAAATTACATGAAGCACTCCCATTTATCTCTGCAAATTACGTAGAATTCTAATTCAGCAATGTTTCTGGAAGGAAAATGTCATTTTCCAATAATGCAGGTCAGGAAGCAGAGGTTCAAGCAGGAAAGTAAACGTGCGGTTCATAGGCTAGCAAGCAAGAGAGCTGGAAGCGGCAGTTACGCATTGTCTCTGTGATTTCCTGCTGATTAAAAATGTCACTGATATCTTTTGCAACACAGAGTGAGTCTCCATATTTCATTATGACAGAAATGGTTGATCACAAGTCTAATGAAAAATATATTCTTTTCTCACAGCAATGCAATACTCTGGACACTCACACAATTGGAAATATTTGTAAACTTAGTGACAGCTAAGCAAAAGCGACCTCAAGATACATCTTGGCACGCAAAAATCAGTAGCTTGGGAAGATAGCGCTAAAGACTGTAATCATGTGATCATTCTATTATCAAAATATTTTGACACACCACAAGGAGTCATACTGTTTAATATGTGATACTGCTTTGAAAGGGGATGCTGTAAAAAAAAAAGTATTACAAAATGCCTTCTAATGTGATTTACAATTACAGGGACTGCTTTTAAAAGCAATACTATTGGCTGCAACGTATACACTGTGCTTTGTTTAATTACATATAGGGAAACCAAGGGACTATAAAAGTTGGCTGTCCAGGAAATATTCACAATACTATTTTAACAGCATAAAGTTAAGAGAATAGGTATATATTGTTTTCTTGTTAGAGGCTGGTCCCAGACTTTGGAACTCCCTCCCTAGAGCAGCTAGACTGGCTCCCTCCTTGCTGTCCTTCCTTCCATCGGCAGGTGAAGACTTTCTTGTTCCAACAGGCTTTGGGGAATTGATTACTTTTTAGTCACAGAACTGCTGTGCTGCTTTTATTATAATTACTGGTGTGTTCACACACACACACACACACACACAGAGAGAGAGAGAGAGAGAGAGAGAGAGAGCGCTTTAATTCAATCAATGTTTAATTGTTTTTTAATGATTGAATTTTCTATGTTTTTATCTGTAAGCTGCCTTGAATCCCTTCAAGGGAAATGGTGGGGTATAAATAAATCTATACTAGTAACAATAATTTTAGCTGCTAGTATGTACATGCCAGCAGACAGACACTTTTTGTGTCACAGACCCCACGAAGACATCAGTTCCCATTTTACATGGATAGCACACTTGGTTAGAGCATGGTGCTGATAATGCCAAGGTTGCAGGTTCAATCCCTGAAAAACAAAGCTGCATTTTCCTGCATCACAGGGGGTTGGACTAGATGATCCTCAGGGTCCCTTTCCAACTCTATGATTCTGTGTTTATGTCTACACTAGAGGCAGTCTGCAAACCTGATTGACAAGAGGAGCTCAACCATTATAACAATACTTTCAGATATTACTTCAGTTTTACATGAACTAGCTTACTCCATTCTAGTTCCTTGTGATTGCTGGGCAGTGAGCACTAAGGAAACACTGAGACTACAGGATCTGAACTAGATGAAAGGATAAATTTAGCTCATTATCAGTCATCATATTAATGATACCTCATTCGAAATATTCACAAACATTCCCCCTGTACCCTCACAGAGGAAAATAAACAAGATGGTGTAGTACCGTAAGGATCCTTTGACAATCTAATGCTTGAAATAAATAGAATTATTCCGAATTGGCACCAGAGGCCCACCTTTCAGTCCATAGCTATGATAGGAATATAGTTAAATAGTTAAAAAAAACTGCAAAAATTTAGATATATAATGAAGTGACAACCACCCTGGACTTTATCAAATGTTCACTTTCCCCTGCCTTCCTCTCACCATCCTGCTCCTTTTTCAATGGCCCAAGAGGGTATATGAAATGAATGACACTAGTCATCATGACCTATGATATTCACAGCAGGTAATGATGGGCATCTAGGGCCCATATTCTAAAGTATTCATTGCTGTTTCACAAACCTGAGGCATAGGCTAGGATTTAAATGTGAATACATTCATTAATTACCAATATCTGCAAAGTCACAATATGGAACTGCACAGATTTCTGTGAACCATTTCCCAAAGATTTCTTCTTCAAAATAAATGCTGGGAAGGTGCTGCGCAAAGGTTGCCTCAGCTAGCGTACAATTGTTTTATACACTTTCCCCTTACTTCATTCTTTTGTGAACATCTCTGGAATAAGTAATTACTGTGGGAACACTTCTTTACAGCTCTTCTCAAACAGTGAAATTGGCAGAGGTTGGTTTTATAAAGTTCACAAACTCAATAGTGCCTTATTGCCATAAACAAAGGGATTTTAACTACAAGCATTAAAATACACTAAGAATATGAGATAAGCAAATCTGTGAATAAAGATAAGTCTTTAATTGACAAGAAAATGAAGGATTAAGCTAATGCAGCATTATAAGCAATATGCCAAGGATTCAAACTCTGGCCTACATCACTGTTTCGGACTAAGTGATTATAAAAGCTTTTTAAATGATAGAAAGCAGGACTCCCAAGAGACATTCTCAGCCTAAAATTCACAAGATCGTGCACAGTTGCTCCAAAGCCTCCTGTCAGCCTTCTGCATGTGCATATATATGTATAACTACTTAAGATAATTGAAGTATTTACACATTAATTAAAAATAACCTGAATACGTAAGAAAGAAACACAAACACTACAATTCATAGAGCTTCTCATAAACAAGAAAGAGATAAAAATTGTTGTTTTTTTAAAAATGAATGCTGTATTAAGAAAAGTTCACTCTTTATAATGGGTCATAAAAATATGATGCAAAATAATATTCTCTCTGTCTGATCCACAACATGGATATAACAACACTATCCTACCTTATAGATCTGCTAAAAGGACCACAAGTATACTGTAACTAAAGCTCTGGAAATTTGATATATAGATGACCAGCAGCCACATACCTGGTGTTGCTTGGGAATTCTAAAAAACCAAAAAAGCCATGCAGTTTTGAAATTAGTGGATAAAATCAGTGCAGTTTTAAAAGGTTCATCTTTAAAAGGTCTGCCATCTTTACTCAAAATTGCATCTAATCCTACCCAAACATAAACAAAAACGTGTTCAGGAACCAACATGCAAAATTGGTTCAAATCAGTGGAGTTTTGAAAGGTTTAGTCTTTTTTTATTTTCACCCCTAGCTGAAACCAATCAGCCTAGAGTGTCACTCCTAACTATTAAAGAAAACTTCTTTAAAGCTACAAGCACCTTTTTCTGTTTCTTTACAGAATGACTTCCTAACACCCCCTCTCATTCAAACAGAAACAATACAATGCCATAAATATATACAAAACATATTTATACATCATGCAACACAACTCCTAATTTTGTCACCAGTTGTGCATGTTTCTCAAATGTAAGGGCTTTCGTAAATATATGTGACACATTTTGCTTGCTCTCACAGTATTTCAACAATATGAGGTTTCGTTTAATATTTTCTCTTACATTTTGATATTTAATCTATATATGTTTTGATTTACCTTTAAAGTGCTCAGAATCTACCAAAGAGATTACTGCTTGATTATCCTCCCATATTTGTACTGGATAATCACATTCCTAACAGAAAACCTTCTCCTTGATATCAGAAACTATCATGCAAAATTTGGTTACAGTATCTCAGAAGATGTCCTAATGCATAACAAACAAGTAAACAACTTTCCAAAAATATACGATGATGAGTCTAATTAGAATTATGATGATGCTTAGGCCCACAACATGCTTGTATTAGCTAAATAAAATGTTTGACACTTCTCTTTGAACAGCTGTTTCATTCCATATCACAAACTTTTTAAAACAATGTTCACTACTTGGACTCATGGAAGGGTGGCATGTCCCATTTTGCTGCCTGAAATGGAAAGTGCTGCCCCATTCTGCTCACCCCTGGTGCCTCCGCTGCCACTGCAGAACCCACCTCTTTGGTGCCACCATTGCATCCATTTTTCTGGCAGAGAAGCGGCACTGCCATTGTCACCAATTTCTGGCAAAATTTCTTGTGATCCATGAAACCTTGTGAGATTCAGCAAGATCTTGCAGAAAATGAGCACCAATGACAATGATGCTTCTCAACCAGAAGCAGGGTCAGTGCGGTACTCACAAGGATGCTGCCTTGGGGCTTCCACCGCCTGAGGTAACTGCTTCACCCAGCTTAATGGATGGGCTGGCCCTGGGCTCCTGAAACTTGTTTCAAACAGTCAGTTGATCGAAGCTTAATGGGTGAGTTCAGAAATGTTCATTTTGCCTGAGCGCACTGCACACCTATAAATGTTAGACTCCATCAGCTATCTGTAATTATAAGACATCAGCCCAGTATCAAATCCCATGTAAGACACTAAGACAATCATCAATATAACTAATTTGTTCAGTGTCAGTTCCAGCCCTCACCCCCAGACAAATTTTTGCTTTGCTAATTTCAGAGTTCTCAAAAGTCGTATCTTTAAAAACTCAAAGCAAAAAGCAGAAACCTTGTGCTAAATCCTGTCAAAAAAAATTAGTACAGTGGTACCTCGGGTTACATACACTTCAGGTTACATACGCTTCAGGTTACAGACTCCGCTAACCCAGAAATAGTACCTCGGGTTAAGAACTTTGCTTCAGGATGAGAACAGAAATCGTGCTCCGGCGGCACGGCGGCAGCGGGAGGCCCCATTAGCTAAAGTGGAACCTCAGGTTAAGAACAGTTTCAGGTTAAGAACCGACCTCCAGAACGAATTAAGTACTTAACCCAAGGTACCACTGTACTGTATTCTCAACCGACACTCAGTTACAATTTAACTATTTACTTTCTATCTTTAGCATATGTTTTGCTAAACAAAGTTGCCAATTTGTTTGTCTTGCAAACAGCATAAAGAACATGCTTATGCTTGTACTGTCAACAATGCCCTCCAATTCTAATTATAGATATTGTGGCATATTTCAAATGCCTGAATTGCTATATAAATACCAATACTTTCTAAGAAAATAATATTCATGCAAAAAAACCCCTGAAAAATATAGAGTTGGCATTTCTTTAGGTTTTGAATATGGACATGGGTATGATAAAAATGTTTCATAGCCTTTTTGGTCACTTTGTATATAAGTTTAAATATTGCCCTGCCCCACCCATCACTTTTTTGTTTCATTTCTTAAGACAGAAAAAAATAGTCTTGCTGCATTAAGACCAATCTTTCTAGTTCAAGTAATAATATCTTAGACAGGACCAGATGCTGCAAAAGATGAGTTAATTAAAGCAGGGTTGGAAAAGTCTATCAAAGCCACTATGTGCTTCATTACCCAAACTCAAATAGAAGTTGTTTACATCACCCTCAAATCTGAACAACAAGCTCTTTCAATATTCTTTCCACTACAGTCGCAATTCATAATGGCACTGCAGTGAGAATGGCAGCAGTGCCTTTTCCAAATATTTAAATCTTTAATAAGTAAGAAAAAAGAAAAAAGGTACTAAGGAGAACTAAGCCAACTATGAAAAGGGGGATTCAATTAAAGTGTCTTTTAAAAGAAACTAAAGAGCACTGAAAAGAACTGGCAGAATTTGAAAAAAGCTAAGCTGCATACTGAAACACAAGGAAGCACCAGAGAATCTCAACTTGCCTTGAGTGCAAGTGGAAGTGTACCTGTCCAGCTCTGATTACCAGTCCATCAAGTTTCTAAATAGCCACTGTTAGCAATAAAAGCTTTCAGGCACTCAGTTACGGTCTAAATGGATTCCACAGGCATGAGGCTCTTCTACTAAATGAAAAGACATGTCTGCCTTCAGGCATGAAAAAAAAATCTGGACAAAGAAATTTGTAGAAAGTAACCAATGAATACAGTGTGTGTGAGTGCGCCTGGTGGAAGAAGTTTCTCCATAATAAATTCAAATGCATTTCCAAACTTTCCACCCCACCTCTTTCCAAACTCAACTTCAAATCTAACATGTCAAAAATATCAAGATTCACTTTTCTCTTTTGAAAAATACAGTCTAAGTTGCTTAAAAATCAACCTTAGAATCAGCAGAAAAGCCTGCTTAAATAAGCAAGCAAGCAAGCAAGCAAGCAAGCAAGCACTAACTCTTAAAACTGATAAGGTAGAGCCTCTCTGAGGGAAGGGGGATTTATAAGTGGTGCCCTGTTCTAGAGGGCCCCACGCTTTAACTTGATTTTATTTCATGACATCAAAATCAGAATTTCACTACATTATTTCACAACAAGTTAGTTGATTTGGGACCAATGGCTCCTCTCACTACACTAGCCCAAGGTCATACAGGTAATAGTGACCAGCATCTGAAATTGTGTTCAGAAACAAGGAGGAAGGCAATGTCGTGGATACAAAACAGGACAACTTATCAACTAATAAAAGATAGGCTGCTCTTCAGTGGCAACAGTGTATAAGATGTATTATGGAAGCCCATCAATGATCATACAAAAACATATCCAATTATCCTTTCCTAGCAGCTTCCAATAAATCAGGGCTCCATTATTTTGGCACATCATGACGATAAGCCACATAACAGTGGTCCAGTAGCCAGGCCACAACACCTGGCTATTTTACTTACTCATTGCCTTAAACCAGTTCTCTCAAGGAAACGTATACAATAAAACTTACACAATACACTCCAATAAAAGTGGATTACATATAAAAAATATAAAATATTAGATAGTCAACTGGATCACTACAAGCAATCACACAATTATTAAAACCTTCTCCAACAACCTATGCATGATAAGGAACCAGATTTTAATAGTAGGAGTAGGAGTAGGAGTAGGAGTAGTAATTAGAACATTGGACCCACATATTCATAAAATCATAGAATCGTAGAGTTGGAAGGAATCCAAGAGTCATCTAGACCAACATCCTGCAATGCAGGAATCTCAGCTAAGGCATCCATGGCAGATGGCCATCCAGCCTCTGCTTAAAAAATCTCCAGGGAAGGAGTCCACAACCTCCCGAAGGAGATTGTTCCACTGTTGAACAGCTCTTACTGTTGGAAAGTTTTTCCGTTTTTGAAACATCTCCAATTTTCTCTACCTACTACAATGGCTTCTACTGTATCTGATGTTACTCTAAGAAATCTGCAGCATTCCAGCTTTTGAGGCAGCAGTTCTGAGGCTATAGAAGTCCTAGCATGTGGGAATGAAGGAGGCTCATATGGTCATTTGTCGGCTGGCCCCTGAAACAAAACTTTGCTGGCACTGATTTATGGTTCAATTCAGGATCCATGCAGGTACTGATAGTGTTAACAGGATTTTTATGATGCTCATATGTTGCTCAATGGCAGGGCTCAAAAGAACAGAAGCCACCAGCAGTTTCTCCTAATCCAAGCAGAGGGGCTAATCTGAAGTGTTTGTGACCAATAAAATAGGTTGTGGTGTGTGCTTGGTTGCAAGGCTGTTTGTGTGTGGTGCCCACAGCATTTTGTCTGGTTTACAAATCTGCCCACAGGCTACCAAAGATTGGTGACCTCTGTTATGTATATTATAATCTCTCTCTAGAAGGAGCCCATTAATGATACATATTAATAAATGCTGCATTGTGTGTAAATGCTTCCCAGATCCTGATGATTGATCTGTTCATTAAAGTACAGAAGACAATAGCATTAGATGAAATTAGGAGTATACACAAAGCAGAAGCAGCTTTGACTGCAATGCTTTCAAATCCAACTGCAACGTTTTCATGATGTTTTAATATTTTCCATTTCCAGCTGGAGAAAATCCTAGAGAATTTCAGGAAGCGAAATTCTGACTATACCCCTTTACAATTTGCTGTTCATTGTCAAGTTCATGAAAGTCACTCCACCTCAATTGTTTTTCTGTGTTTTTATCCTTCACTAAGTAACATTTTGTGATTTCAAAAGGCACAGGCATAAATGTCATGCGAAGCAAAAGACTTGGCACAATATTTCATGAATGCATTTCTGCTGGCAATCACCTCCTTTTGCTTCAGCACCCATCCAACGTGAAAAGCACTTGCTTGCATCTTGAGCAACGAGCATATCAACAACACTTGTCACATGAAGCTGAATTTGCCTTCTGACCTTCAGTTGTTCTCTTCACTGCACAGAACACAATTTGTTTTCACTACCCAGAAAGCTGCTTTTGTGGTTATGGCAAGTTCTGTGAAGGGTTGTCAATGCAAGATGACAAGGCCTGCTTTTTTCAGACCATTCCAGCAGAAAGCCTATCTTGTTCCTTATGAGTGAAAGTTATTCTGAAACTACAAGACAAGCCCCTTTGCTACACACAACAATGGCATTGCTTGCTTGTATAGCAAATGCTTATGTCAACCTGTAGGCGCCCTACTTCCCAGAAAGTAAGTTGGTATTTAAATATAGACACATGCTATTACTTAAAGTTTCAGAGGTATGAGTTCTTAAAGGGGTGGGGAAATTAAATGGAAGTATTAAATCTTCCTTGAAATTCTGTATTTAGAATACTATGTATTTCTACCGTTTAGATGTCTATGACTACTTCAGGTTCCAACAATGGTTACCGAAAACCTAGAGTTGTATCCAATCCTGTGCAAGGGCAAGACTGCTTACTGAAGGACAATTCCCTATCTTGTCACACACCACTTGGTGCCCTCACCCGCATCCCAGGCCTTTCCTGAAGGCCCTGAAGAGAGGCTTATTGTGGGAAAGGGGCACAGGGGACTGGAGTGATGAGGAGTCTGGAATGCTCCTTCTGCAAGCTACCTTGTCATCATGGAGAATTGAATACCACCCATAATGTCTCCAAAATGTTTCAGTCCCATACGAAAATAGTCATTTTCCCACAACAGGTAATATGTAGCCTGGTTAGAAACCAGATTGTTCTAGTGCGTAAGAGTCTGAAGGCATCTCATCATGCCTAATACTATACAGTGGAGCCTCAGTTGTTGAATGCTTCGGAAGCCAAACAATTCGGAACCTGAACACTGAAAACCCAAAAGTGAATGCTTCCGTTTTTGAACGCGCCTCAGAAGTTGAACGGCTTCCAAGGCGCATTTCTCCATTTTTTAAAAGGAATTTGCCGACCGGTAATTGCGCCTCGGTTGTCAAACATTTCAGAAGTCAAACGGTCTTCTGGAACGGATTACGTTCAATAACCGAGGTTCCACTGTATAAGCTTCAGGCCAAGACTTTGAGAAGTGACTCAGGAAGATCCCAGTCCTTTATCTAATATTGGGCCAAGTTCAAGGGGTTACTATTAGTATATAAAGTTTAAACAGGTTAGAGCTCTTCTTATAATCAAGTGGTATATAAATGTTGTTAAATATATAAAAAACACATTCGCCCTGATAAAATTGTTATAGCTACCATATGCTAAATGGTATTGCACCATACATACTTCCTTCTCCCAATAATATAGAATGATGGTGGAGGAATGAGAAAAAGGTGCAGTGACACTACTCAGCTCCTGGATGAAGGGTTAGGGTGTTGTCATTTGAAAAACAAGAAGCACTGCACAGTTTCCAATCACCCTCTTTTCCAGTGCTGTAGAACAAAGAGAGGAAACTAGCACAGGGAAATTCAACAAGCACACGGAAATATTTGGAGATTCATGAATCTATATCTTGTTTCATGCCCCAAACCTTCCATATCCACTGCATTTCTCGTGTCTCTCATTCTCTTGAATAAACTGATGACAAGAGTTGTTTTTTTTGGGGGGGGGGGCGGACTTGAAGTAATTGCATCTTTACTCTTATACACCACCACCCATATTCCAACAATGGTATGGCTATTCAATATTAAGGTGAATATACAAGACTCAGGCCCACTAATTATAATACTATTAAAAAGCCCATATTCCCTAAGGCTTCCAACATTTTTTTTAAAAAAACGATGACACAGTTGTTATTGTGAGTAAGTAAGAATAAATTATTATCTTGTTCTATGAAAATGAACTCATTATATAATAGTCTATTTTGCCAAGGTTCAGGCAACATTTAATTGCAAAAGTAGCCATTTTGGCTCCCTCTCCTCCTCCTTTAGCTCCTCAACACAATTCAGCTCCAAATGTCTCCCACCCTCCAGCATATATTGAGGGGCATGTGGAGAGGGGTGTTTCACAAGCAAAGGCCTATCACGCAAGTGGTACACCACAACTGGACATCATCTTTAATGTTTTCATTCCCATTTACTTTGTAACTCTCATATATTCTGTATACAGTGGTACCTCGGGTTAAGTACTTAATTCGCTCTGGAGGTCCGTTCTTAACCTGAAACTGTTCTTAACCTGAAGCACCACTTTAGCTAATGGGGCCTCCTGCTGCTGCCATGCCGCCGGAGCACGATTTCTGTTCTCATCCTGAAGCAAAGCAAATAGTACCCGAGGTACTATTTCTGGGTTAGCGGAGTCTGTAACCTGAAGCGTATCTAACCCGAGGTACCACTGTATATATGGAGTCTTATTATGAACTGTTATGTAGTCAAACAACTAAATGATTTACATGGGTGATTTAACATATAACCTATAAACAGTGGCGTAGCGTGGGGGGTGCAGGGGGGGCTGGCCGCACCAGGCACAACATCTGGGGGGGGCGCGCTCGCACTCGCAGCTCTCTGCCCCTACCTGGGTTAGGGAGCGCAAATTACTTGCCTTGCCCCTGGTGCTGACAACCCACGCTACGCCACTGCCTATAAACAAATTGGATTTCTATGTTTTTTAAAACCATTCCTCATATACATTGATGGCTGTGACCTCCAGCAATAATTCATTAATATGGCATAAGCCACTTTAAAATAGAAAGTTAATGTAATACATGACCTGGGACTTTATTCCTTTCACCAGGCTTAGCCCTTTAAGAGGGAGACTGCAAAATAATCGACATACTATTCCAGAGTGCCTCCACTTGCCCTTTGATTTAGGAAAGAGACAGCAGTACGCTTGACCAGCAAGAAGGATATAAAATCATACTCAGTGTGTGTGCGCGTGCGCGTGCATGCATGTCCGTGTGTGTTTATTTGCATGCCCACAGGTAAGAGGCAGGTCAGAATGCTTCCACAGGCATAAAAGAAAATCACATATAATTTAAGAAACCCACTTTGTGACAGATAAAAGGAGAGGATTGCTTTGCCAGCTCAACTATAATGAACGCCAGCATGGCTGCCACACTTATAATTATTAATTTATTGGAAGCTGTCAGCTACGCCTTTGCAAAACATCTCAGAAATAAAACTAGTGCACCTTCAGCATTCTAGCTGTTCACAGCAGAAAAGATATTAGCTTCCTCACAATGATATACACAAAGAGAGAAAACTAGCAAAATGAAGAAACAGGATTGCAACTGGTCATTGTTATGCCTTGGGCTTGCTTAACTACCTTTGACGTCTCCACAGCCCCACCCTTCGTTTTTTTGAGAAAAATTAAAAATGTCAATTGCAATTCTACAATTCT
The DNA here is from genome assembly GCF_964252035.2 of Podarcis erhardii. Taxonomy (NCBI): domain Eukaryota; kingdom Metazoa; phylum Chordata; class Lepidosauria; order Squamata; family Lacertidae; genus Podarcis; species Podarcis erhardii. Next base: position 48,907,885 of record NC_138508.1, on the reverse strand, counting down.
AGCACACTGCATTTTTGTTCTGACCTTCGTATGAACTTTTAAGACAGAAAGCAGGCAGTGTCTAATCCCTGCCAAGCAGTAAATAGCATGACCATTTTGCCTCACACTCAGTCAAAAGCACAAACAACTTTTCTTCCTCAGCCTCTACAATGCCAACCATTCCCACCAAGAATTACACCCTGGATGGCTGCACCTGTCACTTTGCCCTACAGAAAAAGCTACAGAATTATTTCTGAGGGGATACCATCTTTTAGTCACAAGGCAACATGATGTTATCATGAAAGTATTTCAGAATAACAGCTCTTTTCCAGGCTATATATACATGCTGGAATTTAAGCAAGTTAATAGGGATATTTAAAAAATAATAATTAAAACTGGTAAAATGTTTACTAGTTTTATAACTGTTTTATAATTTTAGTTGTATTTTATGGTTGTGTTTTTGTATATTGTTTTGTATATTGTTTAATTTTATATGATTTGGAAACTGCTCCGTAATTCTTCTGAGATGAAGGGTGGCCTTAAAAATTGTTAAGTAGCAATGGATAGCTCAGTCAGTAGAGCATGAGACTCGTAATCTCATAGTTGTGGGTTCGAGCCCCACACTGGGCACAAAGGTTTCTGCATTGCAGGGGGTTGGACTAGATGATCCTCATGGTCCCGTCCAACTCTACAATTCTATAGGAGTAGTGGTAGTAGTAACAACAACAACAACAACAACAATAGTGTGATATTTCACAGAACAAGATGTACAGAGTGAGGAAAAACTAACCAGATTCAGGCCTTGATATATTATGTAAATTAATGTTCATGCAAAAGCTGTTTGTTTATTTAAAATTCTCTATATGCCCTTTCATTTTAATCACAACATAAATGTAATAACAAAGCAAGTAATTAAGACAGGGACTCAAATTCAAACTCAAAGCCAAATCTCTGTGAAACTCCTAGCAAAGATACAGACTGTGGAAGATTCCAAAGTCCAGTGTCTTTAGTATGCAGTATGCTGCTGCTAGGCCATAAGCTATCTGTATCTTTAACTCCTGTGATGTACCAGCAAGACTACGCTTCTCCCACCTGCTCCCCCTGTGGTCATCATCATTCACCTCTTTTGTGCCTGCTATAACAAGGAAAACTCCAGCTTATAGAGCAAATGTAGGGGTGTGCATGGGTCCCAAGATTCATTTTATATCTGTTCCCTGTGCATTAAAAAAAATTTCTGTGCTGCTCTGTGGTCTCTGTTTTTATCTGTGTTTTGGGTTACAAGCAACTCTATAAAACAAAGGTCTGTGGTCTCCCAGTTACTGTAATGGGGAATCTAAAAGCAGCTGTAATATCTTCCCCCTTTTGGCCAAAATGGGTGACATTTACAGGCATAGGAGCCTCTCCAGAGTGGATCAAGCCTGCAAAATTTGAGACAAATAGTTCCAGGAATTGTTTGCAGGGGAAGTAAAAGGGATTCATTTTCCTTTCATATTGGATGTATGTGCGTGTCTTCCTTACTTTCAAATAATTAAGAAGTGGCTGAGACGTACGTATTCTTGCTTTTAATTTTAAAACTTTGCAGCTTCGCACCAGCCTTTCTTTCTAATGGTTGTCTGCGTCCTCCCATAAGCCTTTACAGGTCTCTCAATAGGTCTTAGAACAGGAGGCTATCTAGAATGCTGCCTGAGAAGTTCTGGTTTTGTTTGTTGGGGTTTTTAAAATCATAGCAATGTAGGATTTTAAAGAAACTTAATTCATTTTTTTAACCCTCTGCTATCTGCTATTGTGCTTAAAATAAATAAATTCAGAACTCTGCAGACAACATTTTGGACAGTCTCACTTGTTGCACATTTCACAGACCTAGAGAAACAGAGATATCTAGGCACAGACCTGAGCTATATGACACAGAAAAGCATAGAAATAGAGCAACAGGGTGACATGAGGCTTTGTGTGGGACCTTGTCAGGGAACTGACATCAGAGAGAAAAGCGGAGGCAGGGCTCCAGAGCGATGCCGGAGAGGGAACCAGTCGGGGGGAAGGAATTCAGTGTGACACCAATAGAGAGGAGAGGGAGATGGAGGAATCGGTGTCAGGGCTCCGAGACCCTTCAACCAAGACCAGCGGAGAGAGCGCTGGCACGCCCTTGCCGTCCCCTTACCTGCACAGACGCGTTCCGCGCAGGGAACATAGGCGGAGACTTGGGGTCAAACAGCTTTTATGCTGGAAGAGATTCAAGAAACGCCCACTGACGGATTCTGCAAGTGACTAACAGGTCACGGAGGGCGAGCTCTAACCCTTAACATGCTTGAGCAAACGATCTAATTGAAGTGGAGGCAGTTTACACACGAGGAACCCACCCATAACCATCACAGACCTGGTCTGACTTGGATGGTCTTCCGTGCTCCAGTAGCGGTTTGGTCATGCTGGCCACATGCCCCAGAAAGCTGTCTGTGGACAAACACTGGCTCCCTGACCTGAAAAGCAAGATGAGCGCTGCACCCCATAGTTGCCTTTGATTGGACTTAACCGTCCAGGGATCCTTTACCTTTACCTTACATATTATTATACCACCTTTATCTTCCAAGGATATCAAGGTGGTGTACATGGTTCTTCTCCTCCCTATTTCATTCTCACAACGACCCTGTGAGGTAGGCTAAGTGATGGTGACTGGCCCAAGGTCACCCAGTGAGCTTCATGGCTGAGTGGGTACTGGAACCCTGTGCTCCCAGGTCCTAGTCCAACACTCTAATTATGACGCCACACTGCCTGGTTTTTGTTTTTTACACAGAATCCCATCAGCTGCACCCTACTCCTTCTGTCACTATGCTTTTGTGGTGAAAAGTTAACTCCTTAGCAGTTCTAGCTCTTGATGGCCCAGTGCCCTCACTGGATCCATAACCACCAAGGGGACATCTGGCAAGCTCAGCTTACATCCACTCTTGTAGCTTTGGGGAAGATGTAAAGAAAAATGGCTGTGGCGGGCAGCATGAACGGGTGTTGCCACCACACCATGGCTTTCTATGCTGCTGCTGCTGCAGCAGCAGCCTCTCTGGAGTTGTGTGGGAGCCTCCCAGACTGCACACTTAGGCACCATAATCCAGTCCTAATGGTACCAATGTATATTAATGATATTCATTTATAAATGTTATCACTCCAACTCTATTCATTTTTTTCATTGCCATGATCTTACACTTTGTTGAAGGGAAACTCCCCACCGGAGTAGAAATCATATACCAAACAGATGGAAAGCTCTTTAATCTGAGTAGGCTGAAAGCAAAGAGTAAGGCTACCATAACTTCCGTCATAGAGCTTCAGTATTCTGATGACAACATAGTGTGTGCACGCTCAGAGGATGACCTCCAAACGGATGTGAGGGCAATCTGGCTGCGACATCTGTCACCCTATTGATCGCCAGGGTTGATTCGGCTGATCTGGCTGGCTAGGCGGGTGTCCCCTTCCTCCCTCACCGCTCCATGTGCGTCCCTCCCGAAGCTGCGCGCTCAGTGGAAGAGGACGACCATCCCAGATAGAAGGAGTGTACCGTTCTTCGGTCAAGGGTATACGATAGCTGCGCTCCCCTGCTAGAACCTCCATCCTAAATATCTTCGCAGAAGCTTATGAAAACCTTGGCCTATTGCTCAATATCCCAAAAACCAAAGTGCTGCACCAACAAGCCCAAAACAACCCCTATGCAACACCACTAATCCAACTCAATTGTGTAACATTGGAAGGTGTTGTTCATTTCTCCAATCTGGGCAGTTATCTTTCCACAAGGGCCGACATTGATGTTGAAATCCAGCATCGCCTGAGCTTTGTGAGTGCAGCTTTCTCCTGATTTAAGTGCAGAGTGTTTGAGGACATTCGCAGGGAAACCAAAATGCTTGTTTACAAAGCTATTGTACTACCAACCTTACTGTATGATTGTGAAGCATGGACCACTTATAAACACCATCTCCAACTTCTCGAAAGATTCCATCAATGGTGTCTCTGAAAAATTTTACACATCGTTTGGGAAGACAGTCAAACTAATACCAGTGTACTGGAAGAAGCAAAGATCACCAGTGTTAAAGCAATGATTCTTCAACATCAACTTTGTTGGACTGGTCATGTTGTTTGGATGCCTGATTATCATCTTCCAAAGCAACTATTCCAAACTTAAAAATGGAAAGTGTGATGCAGGTGGTCAACAAAAGAGGTTTAAAGACTCTCTCGGATCAAATCTTTAAAAATGTAGTATAGACACTGACAATTGGGAAACACTGGCCTGCAAGTGCTCCAACTGGATAACAGCTTTTACCAAAGGTGAAGAAGCTCAAACTCAGGACGAAAGGGAGAAATATGCTAAGAAGAAGGCACGCTTGGCAAACCCTCACCAGGATCAACTCCCGCCTGGAAACCTATGTCTCCACTGTGGAAGGATGTGTGGATCCAGAATTGGCCTCCACAGTCACTTACAGACTCACTCTTAAAACCATGTTCATGAAAGACAATCTTACCCAGCTACAAGCAGTCACCAAAGAAGAAGAAGATATAAGCCAGCCCTAATGGTACCAATGTATATAAATGATATTTGGCTATCAAATTTCATTTTGCACATCAGAGTAGCCAAACTGGAGGTAGATTGGGTTACTAATCTGTTCACAACAGATTGTCCTGATTTTAAAATGAGATCCACTTTTAATATTACTCATAAATAATATTTTTTTTTCAGAACAACAATCTGATAATAACTGACAGCATCACAAATATAAAGAGAGTGTTTTATGGGGAAGCATAGAACTGATTGATAGGCCATGGAAATAAATTCTATTACTAAACAGCAACAGATTGCCAAAGTCATGAAATTTTATTTCTAACATTAACACGGACTTAGATGCCATTGTCAATATAAATGTTAAATGTACAGCTTAACACACTGTCATTAGGATATTTATCAGTTAAACAGAACATTCCAAACTAGTCAAAATAATGTTCAATAGTGTACAAATTGTTATGAAAGTGCTTTAAATTATTTTTTAATTGACTTGCATAAAATTACTTTATAAGACAGAAACTGCAATATATTGTACACTTACAGGGAGCGTCGGACGCGGGTGGTGCTGTGGTCTAAACCACAGAGCCTAGGGCTTGCCGATCAGAAGTTTGGCAGTTCGAAACCCCATGACGGGGTGAGCTCCTGTTGTTCGGTCCCAGCTCCTGCCCACCTAACAGTTTGAAAGCATGTCAAGTGCAAGTAGATAAATAGGCACCGCTCCAGTGAGAAGGTAAATGACGTTTCCGTGCACTGCTCTGGTTCGCCAGAAGCGGCTTAGTCATGCTGGCCGCATGACCCAGAAGCTGTCTGCGGACAAACACCGGCTCCCTCAGCCTATAAAGCGAGATGAGCACCGCAACCCCAGAGTCATCCACGACTGGACCTAACAGTCAGGGGTACCTTTACCTTTTTACATGGAGTGTCACTAAACAGTGCAATACTCTTTTAAGTATATATTCATAATATAGTGTTAAAAGGATACAATTTATACATGTTTTCAAGTTCCAATGAAGCCAATGGGATTTGCAAGCCTGAAAAGAAAATGATTTCATTGCCTGCCCTGCCCCTAAGCCTCTGGGCTTTTGCATGTAATCACAAACCATGATTTAGTGCTATGGTAGTGATCCATTTGGTTGTCTGCTCCCTCCTCCTTTCTATTATCTTTACAGTTGCAACTCCAGTTAGTTACTTTTGGGTTTGATAAAACCATAGTTTGCAATCAATTGTTCACATTCTGGTGACCTCCTGCATGGACTCAGTATTGCGCTGCATGCTCGACTGCTCATGAAGACGGTCTGGAAATGCTGCTAGTGTAGAATGCAGCTGCCATGCTGGTAGATGGAGCAGCGCAATGGGTACCTTAAAGAGGGCCTTCTCAAATTATCAACCATCTCAGCCCCCGAGATTAGTGCGTGATGGCCATTCACAAGTGGCAAAATGGGGACAGCTCCATTTTGATCGTTGTGATTCTACCTCCAAAGTGGTTTCAGGATGAGGTAGAGAAGGCTTAAGATTCCAGCAGAGGACAACTTCTTACCTTTTGCTTCTTTCCCTCCTGTTAGAAAAAAACAAAACCAGCTGCTGATACTGGCTTCAGTGGCACAGTAACAGAGAAGTTCTGACTGCTGCCGCCACCATTCTTCCTTCTCAAAGGCCTTTGTAAAGAATACTGTGGCCAATGAAGAAGACGCAACATGTTTGGCAGCCCCATGCATGTTAAACTTTAGTTGCTTTATCTTATTATTAAACTGATCAGTCTTTGCAGCCTCAATACTTTATTTCAAAAAACCATTTAAACCCCACCTTTCAGCCTTCAATAGGGCTCTAAGGGAGCTGTGGCCTATAAGGTGGCATTTGAATACCCACTAGCTGTTAGTTATACTTTCAAAAACAAAACACTCCCCTCCAAAACTGAGCAACTTAAGCAGGACCGTCTTAAGCATATGTGGTGCAAAGATCCACCCAGCGCCCCCCCCCCAGTTGCCCAGAGTTGTCAACCTTTTTTTAAGGGGGGAACCCCAAAGTTGTTATCCTTTTTTTAGGATGGGCCGGCGGGGCGCGCATAGCACAGGAGCCTGAGGCGGAGGCAGAGGTGGCAGCAGCAGAACAAGGCTGGCACCAGGTGCTGGGGGGGGGGGCAAGCAGAGCCTGAGGCGGAGGTGGAGGTGGCGGCAACTGAGCGAAACCAGGCGCCCTGTGTGAGCAGTGTGCACTGGGCAGGCCTCTCGACAGCCCGCCAATCCCAGGCGCGCAGGAGGATGGAGCCAGCCAGCTGCCTCAGTGCCTCGCTTGCCTGCAGCCGAAGAGCTGTGGTGCTCCGAAGGGCTCTGCTCCGCTCGGCAGCGGCTGTCAGCTCTTCCCAATCCCCGGACTCCAAATTTTGGCCACAGACTTTCGGCCTGGCCCTGAACTTAAGATGCCTTTTGTAAACTACTGTTATTTCTGTTTCACTTAACTTTGAAGCACAGTTCACCAACCTGAAATGCCAGCTTTTTTCTGTCTTTTTCTCAAGAGTAATTATTGACCCTAGGGTCCTTTCAATCAGTGTCCAGAATCCCACAAACAGTCCAGAAAATCAGAGATATTTAACCAAGTCTTTTGGAACCGTTTTTCTATGGAAGCTAAAAAAAAAAAAAAAGAGGCTAGCAGCTTTATAGATCTGTTTAGTACAACTATGAAATAAAGCTAGGGTCTCAGGTTCTGATTAACAAAGGGGGCCTGACTCCACATTAATAGCAATGGGTTACACCTAATACAGTTACGGAAACAAAGAGTATAAAAGAAAAGTAGATCAAATAGTACCCAAAGCGTAAAAATGCAGAGCTGGAAATGGGTATTATTTTAAAAGCATCAGGACAGATCCAGGATCATGACTTCCTTGGGCAATGGAATGGAAAGTAAAAACCAAGTGGAAAGGCTCAGAGTGATGTATTCTTCATATCGGGCAGGTTGGCAAGTCAAAAGCAATAAGGAATATCATCTGAACATGAGCAACTATGGCACCATTGATGACCTCATATTGTCCTCCGCTAACAGTAACTTACCAGCAGGCAGTGTGATGAGAGTATTGAGTTTATCTTCAGATTGCAACTATTGAGATTTGGGCTCTAACCACATGAGTCTCACATCAATGAACAGAATGGATGAAAGTTCACGACTTGTCCCAAGGGAAAATGACACACACACAATATTTTAGAGATGCCATCTCTCTTTATACTGCCTGAATCAATAAAAATGCATATTGCCAAATGCATTGTTTGATTATTTAATATATTTCGCGCCGCTGCACAGGGCACACCTTCACAAGGCAGCTTACAAGAGAAACAAATCAAGTGACAAAATTTATAATATAATAAAATAGCCTCAGATGAAATCATATACCAGAGGCAAGCAAAAAAATGAAAAACCAGTAAAAAGCTTGGTGGAACAGAGAAGTATTTAATCTTTAGGGCTACTTAAAACCTGTGAGATAAAGGGCCAAAGAGATTTCTCAGGAGCAGGAACCTCACAAGAGTGTGGGCACCAATAAAAACTCCCTGTCCCTGGCAGCAGTCAACCTGATCAACTTTAGCGGGTGGCCCAAGTTCGGGATTCCTGAGGCAGAACTCAGGGACTGGACAGGCTCATATGGGTATAGGTAGCCCTCCATCCAAACCATTAAGCACTTCAAAAGTTTAACAACAGCACTTCAAACGGAGCCTGGAAACAAATGGATAACCAATGTAACTAATGGAAAAGTGTTATGATATGATCAATCCACCAAGTTCCTACAAGCCTTCTGGTAGAAGTTTGGATCAGTTGAACCTTCCACACTTTCTCTTCAGAGACAGTTCTATACAGAGAACATTGCAGTACAGTATGGCCATGTCTTATGCACATTTAACTATATGCAGTTGAAGGTCAGCTGGTTGAAATCCTGCAGGTTAAATGAAGAGCCACTTGCACAGAGAGTGTCTTCCTGCCACAGAAAGAGTTTTGAGTTCTGTGCCTTGCTTACCAGGCTCTGGGAAGGCTTCACACTAGCTCTGGGATCTCACAGGACCCTCCCAGAGCTGGTGTGAGAACTCCCAGAACCCAGTAAGCAAGCTGGATAGCTTAAGAGCTCTCTGCTTTGTCACTGGGAAGGGGGAGAACACCCCCAGTAAGAGAGGGATAGCTGTGTCAAGCTGCAACCTGGGGTTATTCTGGCTGCATGCAATTTTAGCCTTAGGCACAATCCCCAGACCCTAACCACAGGAAAAGTCACAAGTTGACTGTACCTACTTATTTTCCCACTCCTCTGGGTGAACTTGTAATCACTGAGTTTATTGCAATATTTAAATATTTTACTAGTCTTTTAGCTTTGTTGGATTTTGATACATATCATGTATTGTGATTTTAACCGGCCTTGAAATTCTTTTTTAAATGGAAAGGAACTAGAAATATTTTAAATAAATAAATGATAAACTACGCCAATCCTCATCCTCCTTTTTTTTGGTGATGAAATATGCTTCCAATGGATTGTAACAGAAATCTACATTTCCTTAATAGTTAAGGATCCCAGTTAAATGCAATTTGTCTTCTTCAAGTTGAGTTTTCTAATATATTCTGTCTTTTGTTCCTTGGTTTTCCTTCCTACTTCATTGTGCTGGGTATCATACTGAATACCTTGAGTTAGCCATTGGAGCTTACAAACTTCTGAAATTTACCCCCAAGATCCCAACGGACAACACAGTCATATTATCTGGAAAATCTCTCTGTCAGCAGAAAACAATTTTCACTTTAAAATATATAAATATTTGGCATACGCACAGCTTAAGGATGAAATGTTAAGAGGAACCCTCAGTTTTTGTTTTCAATCCCTCCACCACCATTATCCATTCTGTTTCCTGGCTTTCATCACGTGGCACACCCAATCCACTTTTGACGAATTCCTTATCCTTTTCATATTTGCAAGTATTCAAGGTTCCAAGAAAGCCTAATTTATAACATGGAGGAGGTTGCAGATTTCTGGCACATGTAGTTGTGCAGATGTTATTCCTTAAGGAAGTCTATCTTGATTGCCTGTGTGAATAATGGCTCAGAGCTGGCATAGTGCCAAGAGTTCTCTCATAGCTGAATGTATAAAACTACTCTCCTACTGAAAGAAGGCCCCCAGTAGGATAATATATTATTACGCATGATTCAAATTACAGGATCTGCAGCAGGGGAGCTAGTGGCTGAATAAGGACAAGCACACACGGAATACTGATGATGGCATGATGGAATCCATCATGCATTGAAAGAAGCATCGTTTTAGCATTTAAATCCTCTGTATTCTTTTCAAAGTGACTATACTGATGATTACACAGATGAATGTAATAAACTAATCATGCCTATTTGTGATTTTTAAAAAAAAAATACATCAAAGACGAGTTCCTGCAGTATTTTTATTTTTAAATAAAGCTGTGCTTCTTACTGAGTACTTGAAGCCCACGAGCTATAATTCAATAAGACAATATTAAATTCGTCTCCTATCTGATCCTGTTCCAGCGATTAGGATACTGTAGAACAAAACTTGTTTCATTCGGTTATGTGGTCTGAAATCTCTGCGTTCCACAGTATTCTGGGCTGTTTTTAAGTCACTTGCACAACAAATTACTTTACCCACAAAGAACTAAACCCACATGTTTGACACATTATTGGCTTGCCAAGCGGTTTCCTTTTATAAAGAAGCACTGTTCATGAAACAATGCATAAAAAAGGAAGGGAGGAGAAAGAAGGGAGGTATTTAGCACCATTGTTTGCTTGCAGAAAAAGTCTCATCCAGGGAAAGAGCTATTATTTGGGGGATTAATATGCAAGTGTTAAACACAAAAAAACTATAACCAGTGACGGAGTCTATATATTGCTTTGCTCAAAATAGCCTCAAGCCAGCTCTCATCTTAACTTCTTTTCACACACTCTTGTATTCAGTTATTCTGGCAAAAGGGATGCTAATCAGGTGCTTTGTGCAGGGGGCAAGAGGAGTGGGAATGAAATTTGTTCAGAAATGACCTCAATCCTTTTCATTAATAAAATCACATCTAGGCAGAAAAGTGGCAGAAAATTAAATGCAGCACGAACGTGGTTCAGATGTGACATATACTTGCAAGAAAAGAGAATAGAATGTGAAGAGATTTTGCAGCATAATAAGTCTGGAAGCATTCAGAGAAATGCTTAAGTGCAGAGCGATCTTATGCTGCAGCAACCTCTTTACCCCATGTTACCTTCCCAAGTCTTGAAAGAATGTTGTAATGGAGGAAAGGTTTTTGATGCACACAATATGAAGCAATATATCCCTATTATTAGAGAAGTAAAGCTGTTTTAAAAGGCCAAAAAAAAAAAAAAAACCCAACACAAGTGAAATAGTGCCCATGGTTATCAACACCTCCCTCCTCCTGAGACAACAGAGAGTTAAAGCACACACACACACACACCTCACAGCATCTGGGAAAATGCAGCCACCATTTTGCATAGTGATTCAAATTATGCTGGCAGAATAATTAATTGAGCGACCTAATCTCAGGGAGGGGGGGAGAAAAAGGATACATTAAATAAAGTTCATTACTGCATGATGTAAATGAGTTTCTCACCAATGATGTCACTGATTGGCTGAGATGTGGAGCTGGTTTCGAACAGTGCAGCTTGGCCGGATTGGCTGCTAGCTCTTCTGGTTACTGCCTGCTTGGGCAGCGCTTGAACCAGACACTTTTCTGCCTCTCTTGTTGTCGTATGAAGCAAATCATGTTCAGCCCAGCTGTGTCTCCATAGTAGTGGCACCCTAAGAGATTCTCCCTCTTGCTTCCCACAGCTCATCTGTAAGGCGGTCGCTGCTGTGAAATACCAGCCTTTGGCACGGAGCCCAGACTACGTTGTTAGATCCGTCTATAATACAGAAAAGACATTTTTTTAAAAAAGCAGTTCTTTCAACAAATTGCATCCTAAGAAGGATTAATAACCCTCGATTGCAGCTGGTTTGTATAGTTTGAAATTATGTCGCTCAGAAACTTTCTAAAATACAGGAGGTGACCTATAGCAAATGAGAGTAATGTTGGCTCTCTGAGAAATAAAGGCAGGAAGAAAAAGCAAGCAAGACGCTTCTTTGTTTACCTTGATTACAAAATTCTTCATTTCACTCTAAGGACTGTGACCGATTTCTTGGCACAGACCCAACCCTTTTGATTTTTTTAAAAAAGAAAAAAAGAGCTAAAGCGCTGGGGTTTTTTCCCTATTTGCATCCGTGTAATTTTTCTATTTAAGACAAGGGATCTTAATTAGTATTCTGTTTAAGTATGCAAACTGAAGCGGGGCCATGATACCAAACGAAACAAAACAAAAAAAAATAAATCTGTATTGTAAGAGAAAGGAGGGGGAAAAAATCTGTACAGCTTTTACAGTTCAGCTGTCTGACTCTCTGGGAAGGAGAAGGCGGGGGGGGGAATGCAGTGATATCAACTTTGCCAGACAATGGAGTACCTACAGGCTTTCCCCCCCAGACATGTCTTTTATAACCAGTCAGTATTATGTGCTGCAGACAGTGGCCAATCAGTAAGCTCCTTTCTACAGCAGTGACACAATAGGTGCAACTGGCCACACTGTCCTCCTAGCCCCTGACAGCAGTTCAGGTTCATTTACCGTGTGCTGGAAAATGTGTCCGCCTTTAATATTTCAATTTTTTAAAAAAGCCATCAGCAGCGGCATCCTCCTTTGTTTTAACTATAATTACATCAGCCTAATTACTGTGTATGAGCTGCAGTACCACCGTTCCCCCCCCCAAAAAAAAAGGTCGCATTGACGTCACCCGATATAAATGTGCATGAACACGGCTGGTGATTTAAATAATAAAATGCATCAATTGCTTATGGTTCTCACCCCCACCCACACCACCCATCGGTGCTTCCATCCTTTAACTAAATGAATTGAGAGCACATGGGGGAAATGCAGGATCTGCTTTCAAACCTTCTTTCCTTTTCCTCCATTTATTTATTTATTTATTTATTTAACCTTCCCTTCCCCATTTTTCACTGTAGCCTTCCGCTAAGAAACCGAAAAGACAAATATGCTTCAAGTCGGCAAATGCGCAGATAGATAGGGCAACACCAAAGTACTACCCCTAACTAGATCCTGGGAAATATATCTGCATCTGCACCATCACAGACCCGCAGAAGTGTGATGATCGTTAGATGCATAGGGTGGCTATATATGTACATATCCAACGGTTTGATAATTAATAGACTCCCTTGTAGCCGTCGCGGAAACTATTCATCTGGCCAAAAGATTAAATCATCACTTTTCATGTATTAGTTCAATATAATTGGTCACGTTCAGGGTGGGTGGGGTGGGGTGTGCGAAGAGCTGTCATGCTAATTTTTGTGGTTTTATGCATGGGATTTACATATTCATGAAGAGAATAGCTGTGATGACCACCGACAGAGCAGAATGAAAAGAAAGAGCACAATTCTTCAGAATACAGATTGCTTGTACACACACACACACACACACACACACACACACACACACACACCAAGAAGGTAAATGATGTAGCATATGGCAACAAGAAGAGGAAGCTGTCTGGCTTTTATTCAAACCTCAAGATTTCTATGGTTTACGAACCTCTGAATATACGCATAAGGTGCATTTATATTATTAATTACCTTTGTCTGATAGCAGGAGGAAAAGAATACTGCTTAGACCCGTTTGCTCCACATGTTCATTGTTATAAATTACACACGCATACAAATATGGATTGTTAGATGGCATTTTATTAGAGATGCATAAAATGCTTACAACAGAGGAACGCTTCTCCGTGTCCCATCCCACCCCACCCTTGGTTAAATTAACCATTTTTAGATCTGGTTTGTACAGGGAATTGTATATTGCAATTAAGATTTATTTATTCATACATACATACATACATACATACATGAATTCGTGCCATAGCATGGATTTTCATAAACTCAACTAAGCACTCGGGGGGGGGGTGTCAGTTTGGTACTCATTTTCAAGCGAAAGTTCAAAATTCGCACTTCCCGAAATAATATGCAAACAGAAACACACCCTTGCAAACAGAAACACTATCCTTCAAAATTTTCTTGTCTTCAATTTTTGTGGTGCAGTTCTTCAACAAAGAGTGTGTACAAAATGCATATATCTGGGGAAAGTGTGCAAAATGTGCATAAAAACACATTAGTGAAAATGCATCATAAGGGAAATTACAAAAATATGCACATTTGGAGATATACACAATATAAAACGGATGAATTCCCTTGAATGTGATAAACTTAACCCAAGTCTGGAAAAATAGGAAACTAATTAATATCAGAATGACAGTTTCCTGCATTGCTACTAAGAATCCACATTTCCTCTCTCTGCAAATGCAGGTGTTAAATCAGGGGTCAGCAACCTTTTCCAGCTGTGGGCCGGTCTACTGTCCCTCAGACCATGTGGTGGGCCAGGCTGTATTTTGAGGGGGGAAATGAACGAATGCCCCCCAAATAACTCATGTAAAAACACCAGGCAGGCCCCACAAATAACCCAGAGATGCATTTTAAATAAAAGGACACTTTCTAATCATGTAAAAACATGCTGATTCCTGGACCGTGCGCGGGCCGGATTTAGAAGGTGATTGGACCAGATCTGGCCCATGGGCCTTAGGTTGCCTACCCTTGTGTTAAATGAATAACCTGAAGTACATTTTATCTGTATTTTAAGATGCACAATTCAGTTCATATAAATATTGTTTCTTTGTTCTAAAGGCAACATATCTGGTTTTTGTATAGTTTGCAAATGAGACATGTTCCAAGGCAGCCAGTGACAAGTAGTATAAGGTTTTAAAGAAGTCTTTCTGAAGGTCACCCACTTTTTTTTAATCTTTCCATTTTTATATTCTTGCCATAGCATGACTGCCAACTAATTACTGATCACTGCTCCATTAGCAGTCTTACTTTAAACAAATTACAATCAAATATGAAAATAAATAATATAGATGAAATCTGGAGGAAAAGCTAACTAAGCAGTGACCTAATTTTTATTCCTTTAAAAATCAGCCTGACATACAACATGGATAGGAAAGCATGTGCAGATAACTTCCTGGGAAAACAACTTGATATATTTAGCCCTAAATAGAATCATGTAACCAGTTGGCACTGCAGGTCTCTAGATCAACCAATGACCAAAAGCGGATACTCTTCACCCTATATGCCCCTATATATTAAGCCACATTTTCCGGATTATAGTGTGTCACAAACACAGAAGAGCAGGGAAGTGTGTTATCGACCTGCTGGTAGCCAATGATTTAATCAGACATCTATAGTAGGGCAAGATCCAGCCCAGGTGTGGAGTGATCACTTGAAATCAGTGGGGCTTATAGAATGCCTAACTCTATCTAGCTCACGCCCATTAGATTCTATATGGTAGATAACATTGGGGGGGGGGAATTGAATTATCTCATATATTATGTAGCATAATAAAGACTAGCAGTTATGGTTATAATTCAGTTTCCACAAGTCAGATGAGTTTTCAGGTCTTCTATAATTTATACAATTAAGAGTGCTCAAATTAAAAAGGTTCATGCATCACATTAAATCATGGTTAAAAATAAACAATAGGCAAAAATAAGCCATGGCTTAATGTGAATGAGCAGAGTGCAGGGTCATGCTGCTCAAAGGTCCTCATTTTGCTCCTTCCCCACTCCTGCTGCTGCCATGCCAGAGAAATGCAAACAAACCAGAGGCTGGCCTCATCTTATAGGTGAATTCACACACTGGGGTTTGTTCTTCTCCAAACACAAACAAGCAGAACATGAGCAGAACAATACTCTCCTCACCACTCTTCCCACCTGTGATTCCCAGCCAGTGGTATACTGCCTGCAACACTGGAAGGAGAATATAATATTATCCCCCATGAATTTGTCTAATCTGCGAAGCAGAACTTTCTTTTGTCAGCCCTGCACCTTCCAATATTCAGGTTTGTTGGATGTCCCCAGTTCTAGTGCTATGAGAGGGAGAGAATTTCCTCTCTGTATCCACGTTCTCCAACCATGCAGAATTTTATACACCTGTCATTTCCCCTCTTGCTCACTCTTCTGTCCTCTAAAAAGCCCCAAATGTTGCAACTTTAACTCATAGAGGAAATGGAAAGAGGCAAGTCATCTCGAGCCTGCTAATGTATTTCCTCAATGGGTTATTAAAACTTCCTATTGCATGCTTAGACAACATTTGCCTCCTGCTCACATCTTCATTCACAGCGCAAGTTACACTATATGTAGCTTCTGTTCATTTGATGTATGATTAGAACACTCATTGGCACTCCAACTGTTCCAATTTTCCTGGAGCAGCCACAGTTCAGAATCCTGACCTGACTACAGTGGAACCTCTGGTTGTGAACTGGATCTGTTCCGGAGCCCCGTTCACAACCTAAAAGGAACGCAACCCGCACCTGTGCATGCACGGGTCGCGATTTGCCGCTTCTGTGCATGTACGTGACATCATTTTGCGTGTCTGCGCATGCGTGAGCGGCGAAACCCGGAAGTAACCCTTTCCGGTACTTCCGGGTCGCCACGGGACGCAACCTGAAAAGACGTAACCTGAAGCAAACGTAACGAGGTATGACTGTATATCATTTTTCTCAGCCTTTTTGTGTGCACCTATACAGGCACACACCTGTATATCAAGGTTATGTTAGGAGAGAAGAGAAAATCCTACCTGCTGCACAGGAAAACAATCTGAATACAGAAGTCTCATCTCTAGTTTATCCGTTCCATACTCAGATAAGGGCACCCCTCCCTACAGCACACTGTAGTAGAAACTTGATTCAGAGCTTGCCCCTAACTCCCAGTTCTTTAGAGTACAGGGGCTTGTGTCTTCCAAACCACACTAGCACCCCAGCCAGGCTTACCCATGCACCATCTGCTACCATTTCCACCAGGCTGAGAGTGCTGGCTTCAAACCTAGTAGTGGTTAAGACTACAAAACTTTCTTACCTTCACATCTGCAATAGCCCAAGGATTAATTTCCTGCCCTGCATTATACAAGGCAAGCTATTGTGAGTGGAGGTGTTTATTATTAGATCTGTCACCAGAAGCATGTGTCTCACTTATGCTCTGAACCACCCTTGAAAGCTAGGCCCATGCTACAATAAGAAGTTTCCATTACTTAGAATCATAGAATCATAGAGTTGGAAGAGACCACAAGGGCCATCGAGTCCAAGCCCCTGCCAAGCAGGAAACACCATCAGAGCACTCCTGACATATGGTTGTCAAGCCTCTGCTTAAAGACCTCCAAAGAAGGAGACTCCACCACACTCCTTGGCAGCAAATTCCACTGTCGAACAGCTCTTACTGTCAGGAAGTTCTTCCTAATGTTTAGGTGGAATTTTCTTTCTTGTAGTTTGGATCCATTGCTCCGTGTCCGCTTCTCTGGAGCAGCAGAAAACAACCTTTCTCCCTCCTCTATGTGACATCCTTTTATATATTTGAACATGGCTATCATATCACCCCTTAACCTCCTCTTCTCCAGGCTAAACATGCCCAGCTCCCTTAGCCGTTCCTCATAAGGCATCGTTTCCAGGCCTTTGTCTATTTTGGTCACAGCTATATAGAATGTTAAGTCACAGCTATATAGAATGGGAACACTATGTGGAGAACTCAGTCAAAATCCTGCAGCAGTTGCTGGTGCGTTGGCACAGTATAGGCCACGGGGTAGGC
The DNA here is from genome assembly GCF_964252035.2 of Podarcis erhardii. Lineage (NCBI taxonomy): Eukaryota > Metazoa > Chordata > Lepidosauria > Squamata > Lacertidae > Podarcis > Podarcis erhardii. The sequence goes on along the minus strand of NC_138508.1, from coordinate 48,890,669 downwards.
CTCTTAGCAGACTAGGAGCCCTGCAAATAAATCAGCTGTTGGATCTTTAGCACTATTTGTCCTACCTACTCTGGAGGGCTTCTTTAAGTCTTGAGACCCAGGAGCACAAGTGCAGCTTGACAATGCTAGATTTTGAGGGGGTTCTTTAACTAGGAATGCTATGTTTGTGGGTCCAACTGCTCATTCTGTTGAGGGGAGTTTTGGACTTCTGTCCCAAAATTCTGTCTTGGTCAGTATCACTGCCTGGGAGGAATAAGGAAGGGAAAGACTTCAACTGAAGAGAGGCCCAACTTTCTTTCCTGCTTGCCTGTACAGTGTAGCAATTATCCAGTCAGCGCTAGCCTCTCAACCTGCCTAGTGGCCATCTAGTGAGTATATTCTTCCTATAGAGAAACAAGGGATTCCACCTGATGTCAAGCACAGAGAACAGGTTTAGCTCTTATTCAAGTCACTTATGTCGGAGAGGATGTCAGCAGTTAGGTTCATATAGCCATATGTGGTGGGAATGCAGGCCTGTACAACTATTTTGGAAATTCATATTTGAAGAAGTTTCTTGTATTACAGGACAGGTTGATCCAAGGCTAGCTTTATTAAATCTGTTTATGGATGACCATAATAATTTATTTTTTAAGGACCTACTAATCTTTTTCATGTCTGCAGCTAGAAATATACCTAATTACACAATCCAGAAAACAGCTACTCTTAACTCTGCTAGAGGCATGGTGGGATAGAATATGAAATATAGTGGTTATGGTCATAAGAGCACTCAGGAACACAAAGGCCAAAGATGATTTTGAAATGGTACGGTACATGCTTATTCAGTATGCTGAAAAGCCCAATGTTGTCCCCTCACCAGCAGCTATCCATAGCTCACTCTGGGACAATCTGTTAAGGAAGAGAGCAGAAGACCCTTATTGTTTGACTGTATCATTTACTTTGTATATGCATTGAATGTTTCTTGCTGGGTATCAATATAAGGGATTGTTTGTTATTTGTATTTTTTGAAACTGAAAAATAAAGAAGTTAAAAAAGCACAGAGAACAGAATAATTGAGCTGTATACCAAAGCATGTTTTGAGGAAGTAGATGCTGTGACTTTAAAGAAATGTGTGTTGATAAATTGCCCTTGGCCTGCACATGTGGAATTGTTGAACAGAAGGGCCCTGAAAATGTTTATAGTACAACACTGTTTAAAGGAAAACTAGGGATTGTAAATAAAGACCCCAAAAAGAAAGAAAGAAAAACAGAAACTTTTGCAAAGAAAAAAGAAACTCAACCTAAATGACCACAAGATTGAACAATATTTAAATATAAACAGAAGACAGCTAGATTTAATAAATATAATTGAGGCAAGTAAAGCATTTACTGACAAAAGCAAGAAAACCAATAAACTCTTGGCTCACTGTCTAGAGAGAAAGTAATAAATGATTCCTCTGGTGATGTCCAAGGAAGACCTACAGAAACTTACTAACTTTAATAAACAACTTATTACCACATTAGTAACTTTTATTAAGCTATCAGTCTAATAATCCAGTGCATCCAACATTAAGCAAATTATTTAAAAAAACAAGCAAATAGTAAACATTATTGGAGGAAAGACAACTTCCCAGTTACAGAAAAACACACAACGTGCACACACTTAAATTCCCTATCCAAATAAATTACCTGTGAAGTTTTATAGCCTGAATTTATATTCACTAATCCCTCCACTAATTAGTCTCCTTCATAAACTTCAAATTCTGGACACATTGACTAAAGCCATGATTATGCTTCTACAAAAGTTCAGTAAGGACCAGCCCTCCAAGTATGCAGACCAATTGGGTGCTGTACTGTGTCACAGGACTAGGAAATGACTGACCCACATTAGCTAAGAATCCAAAATCCCAGTACATGACTTGCCCTTAAAATGCTGCCAGCCTGTGAAAATGCATTAGATAAGTGAGAGTGACATAATGTAAAAGTGAACATCCAGCTAAAGTTTGCCCAGTGGAAAAAAAGATATTATTGACTCTTCTAAGGCAACCTTAGCATGTCTGCTTCTCCTTACAGAACAGCCACACTTAATGTATGATATCACTGTCTTATCCGCTAAATTAGTAGCATTATATATTGCAACACCACCTCATTAACTGGAAACTATAGCCACTTAGGGGCAACCCTGGTTGTGTAATTACAAGTTTCGTGCTTGGATTCCTCTTACTTGTTTCCCAGCTCACCTCTCATGTTGGAAGAAGGCAGGAGAGGGGCAATCCTAATGAATGCACATTGAAAATCACACACAAGGATTTAGCTGCGTGATGCCCCTAAGAACCAGCAGGGGATGCTAAAAGATTTAGCTGCTTAGCAATGTACACCTTACTGTTGATGGTAAGACACAATACATTTGATATTCTACCTACGCTTTCACCCAGGGCACATGTAAGGTTAATAAGAAGTTGAAAGAAAAGCATGCTGGTCTAGGTCTCCAGGATAAAGGCACAAGCAGCCTGTCACAGCCAGTCCTCATCCTTTTTGACTGACTCAAGTTATTGCCATGCACCTGATAGCAAATGATGCTCTGATGTTAGCTATTCAAAAACAGACTATTGCAAGAGTCTCTGTGGTTTGGTTTAAACAAGTTAAGGAGTATTATAAGAGAGCTCCTCAGTTGCTCCAAGTAAATAATTTTCTATGCAGCTCTTGGTGCATGTCTGAACATGAGCAGCAGAAACCTTTGCATTCAAATCCTCCATAGCTTTTAAAAAAAAAACACAAAAAAAACTATGCAGGATGCTCTTCACAACGAATGGTCCTTCAGAAATCTCATGACTAAAACAGAGCCTTCCCCATGCGTAAATTAAATTCCAAGGATGAAACAAAAACATAGTTGGTCACCCACATCTGAGTTACCTTCAGTGTATGCTGTTCCCTTGGTTGCTATTGCCAAAAAGAAGAAGAAGAAAGAAACTGAAGGAAAACCTGGAGGTGCAGAAATGCATGGGATGAAGAAACAGAGACAACAGAGAAAGTGGAGAGAGAGAAAACAGATGATCAGAGATATAAATGCAGAGAGATTGGGGGGGGGGCGAAAAGCACTGATAATTTTTCAGTTAACGATGTGGCAATGCTGACCTTCTAACCTGAAGTGGTGCAAAAACAGAGATCACTAGGAGGTGCGGAGTGAAAAGGGATGGTGATCAGATGGCAATACAGAAAGTTGTGGTGGAAAAGGGTTAACAGATGGAATTCAGAGGAAAACCCAGGTGCTATAAAGAGGAGTTGAGGAGGGTCTAGAGAAGAAGGAATAATATGAACTGTTGTGTTTGCAGGGAAACCTTAACAACACTAGAGAGACAAGCAGGTATGGCACTCCTATTCAATGCCATTGCCAGGTCCTAAGCCTTCCTGTTCAACCTGTGGCATCCATTCTGTAGATTATTCACCTATGCTCTAGTCTATTTGAAAGTTAGATACAATTACTTTACATCTATTCTATCATACCTTGACCAGCCTTAATCAACTGCATTTGTTTAAATGAAATAACAGCATATCGCAGCATTTCTGAGCAAACAAGCAATTGTTTTGATGGTTCTTAAATGTAGTTGCACTGAAGGCCAGCATTTTAGTTTGCATGTTTCTGGAAGATGAGCACAACGTTTGGCCTTATAGTCATTATGCAAGAGGGTGCTTGAAAGGCTTCTGAATAAAACTCAATTGTAGCATTTATATTTGTTAGAATAAATGTCAAATAAAGAACATTAGTAGTTTGCATGAATGCAAAGAAAATCCTAAAAATATTATTGCATGATAGGCTCATTATGCTCTCCAAATGCTACCATATTAGTAACAAGCAACAATTATGAAACACTCCTATATAAATACAACATATTCAGAGGCCAACGTTTCTGCAGCAGAGAAGATCTACCTTACACTGCAGTTATAAGTGGCAGCTGGAACATCAGGCAAAAAGCTTTTTTTAAAAAAATTCCGCCATCATTGGTCAAAGGCTTCCTCCAAGTGAATCTGATATGGTGGCGGTGTGATTTTCTAAGGTCATATAAATAGCAAACTCATAGCAAAATGTATTATTTTAAAAGAGAATTGGGGATGAGTTAGCAGCCAGCAGCAGTTCTACTTAGATGATTGCAGCTTATGGGAGCTCGTGTAAGCAGGGGCATTTGCAAGAGCACTTAGCGGACAGTTTGAGGGAGATGTCTGGAGCGCTGTCTCATGGTGCATGTAGGACCTGAACCAATGGATTCAAGTTACAAGAAAGGAGATTCTGACTAAACACCAGCTGTTCAACAGTGGAATGAGGTGGTGGGCTCTCTTTCACTGGATGTCTTAAAGCAGAGGTTGGATGGCCATCTGTCATAGATGCTTTAGTTGAGATTCCTGCGTTGCAGGAGGTTGGACTAGATGACCCTCGGGATACCTTCCAACTCTTACAATTCTATGATTCGGAAACAAAGGGGGTGAGGTTTCACTTGACCTACTTTAATGGGAGAGCAGTTGATTGAAGGAAGACATGAACAAGACTAGAGAAATGGCACATTTTTTCAAATCACTTCTTCAGTACTTTCTGCCAACATTTATGTTGCCAGAAAAAATACTGGACATCCCATGAGGGTGCTTTCTGGGATCCTCTCAAGTGTGGAATGCACTGCAAGGGCCCACATTTTCCACCTCTCCTTAATATGCATTAGCACTAAACAGAGAATGTGCATCGTGAAGAAAGATGCATTAAAGCCAGCATTGGCTTCAGAACTGAAACAGAAAATCCCGCATTGCTTGAAATACAATCAGATGTTATTTTGTAGCAGTATTAAGATTATATTTCTAATAAACACCACAAACAGTTTTAATAGCTGGAATGGTTTTTCTCTTACATAAGCAGAAGTAACTTAAACCAGCTGAGCCTGAGAACATAATGGAAGCCTGCAGTGTCTGAATTTGGCTTTAAACTATTCACTGCATATTGTTGGCCACTGATGACACCATATGGAACCTGATTCAGCCCTACGCTAAGTTACAGTGCACTCCTAACTATGTGTACTTAGAAGTTAGCCCTATTGGATTCAATGGGGCTAATTCCTGGGTAAATGGGCTTAGAATTGAAGCCTAAGAGTCTGAATACCTTCACTGTATCAGTAGCTAGAGCCAGCTGGGAGAGCTTCTTTCTAATAAGCTTTTAAAAATAATATTGGCTGGCTTGCAGTTAATATATATTTAGCAGAGTAAAAATAACTTGGAAGCTGGAGTTTAACCTACCACCCATCATCTGTCTCATACCGATATCCCTAGCATTGCTTTTAAAAAAGAGTAACGTTAAATACATAGGAGTCCCACTGGTAAAGAGAGAGAAAATGTTCCTTTACTTACAGTTACTTCAAATTCATAAGTATGGCTTTGGATTCTCAGTTAACATAATGAGAGGAGGTTTTCATGGCTGCCTGACGCAGCAGAAGAGGGAAGACAGAAGAGCAAGCAGGAGGAAGGGGCAGAGCTTAGGTGCTTACTGGAAAACCCCAATGTGTATTTCTCCTCACTGTATCTGCAAGTTTCAACCCAGCCTTCTACTGACTGAAGCCACACAAGGTTTGTATACCAACACTTTCTACCATCGTGCTAAACTGTGTATAGAACAGGATAAGAAGTCATAGCCCTGTTAATGCAAACACTGCGAAAAGCTACAGATTTAGTGTGCAGTGTTGCCGTTATGCTTGATTATATATCCACTGTGTTGCCCACAATAGCCAGTCAATAACTGAACAGTTCAAAGGGTCTTATTTAAACATACCCTGTTTTCCACCCATAGTAGATCCACAATGCAGTGAATAATCATGACATTTATTTAAAAATACATTGATTTTTATATTTGCCTGCTATTATTTAAATGCTTAGTTGATAGATCAAGCCAGGAATTAAAATGTATCTTGGGTAACCAAGTACTGAAATGCTAAGCTCTGTCCCACTGCCCACTGTACAATTCCCACACAGAGAGACACATGTACGCAAATAAATCCTGGGGGTGGGAATGTGCCACTGGCAGGCAATGGACACTCATGCACCAAGCTCTAGCTGGAGCTGGGAAGGGAGGAAGCAGCAAATACAATACAGTGGTGCCCCGCAAGACGAATGCCTCGCAAGATGAAAAACCCGCTAGACGAAAGGGTTTTCCGTTTTTCGAGGCGCTTCGCAAGACGAATTTCCCTATGGGCTTGCTTCGCAAGACGAAAACGTCTTGCGAGTCTTGCGAGTTTTTTCCCTCCCCCCCCTTTTTCTAAGCCGCTAATAGCCGCTAAGCCGCTAATAGCGCTAATCTGCTAATAGGGATGCTTCGCAAGACGAAAAAACCGCTAGACGAAGAGACTCGCGGAACGGATTATTTTTGTCTTGCGAGGCACCACTGTATTTGTACTCATCGTTGACTGGTGTTGGGAAGAAGAAAGAAAAAAATGGTGGAAAACAGCATAAAAACTATGGCAGAGAGTAAAAACAGCTGAAAGCTAAAACAGATTAAAACAATTGGAAAAACCTGAAGGCTGGTGAAATGACATGCCTAGTGAGCCTATCTGGGGCTGATATTCCACAGCTGGGGTGCTACCAATGAAAAGGTCCTTTCTCCCTTGTTGTTGTTGTTTAGTCATTTAGTCATGTCCGACTCTTCGTGACCCCATGGACCAGAGCACGCCAGGCACTCCTGTCTTCCACTGCCTCCCGCAGTTTGGTCAAACTCATCCTTTCTCCCTTAGCCACCCACAACACTTCACTTGGTGGGGACACTCTTAGAATGACTTCCCAAGATATCAAAGATTACATAGTTGGTTTTGGAAAGAAGTGGTCCTAAAGGTACCCTGGTCCCAAGGCATGAAGAACCTTTAAGGCCAAAACCAGCACCTTGAATTGGACCCGGACTCTTACTGGGAGTCAGTTGAAGCTGGTGACACACTGGTGTGATGTCCTTGCATCACCTAGTCCCACAGTCATATTTTGAGCTAGCTGAAGTTTTCAGACACTTTTCAAAGGCAGCACCATGTAGGACATTTTGTCGTAGCTCAAACAGAAGGCTACCAGGGCATGAGTAACTGAAGCAGGACTATGCCTGTCCATGGGAAATGACATCCCAGAAAAAACTGGCAAAAGGCGTTCAAGGTCATGGAGGCCACTTGTGTCTCTAGTGACAAAAGTGGGTCAATGAGCACCCTCCTGACTACAAGCATGAACTTTCAGGGGAGCAATCTCCTTTAGAAGAGGCTGAACAAACAACTTAGCTAGGCAGAAAACCCACCAGCTAACAATCCATCTATCTTGTCTGGACTGAGCTTCAGTTTATTGGCTATAATCCAGTCATTACTTCATCCAACCTATTGCATAATTTAAAACATAATTATGTAAAGCTACATGTGAAAACTGCAGACAGCCTTGAATGTATTTCCTAAACATATGCCAAAGCATCTTAAACTCTCTTTTTTAAAAAATACCCTCCTCCATCCCAGCCAGGAGAAATAGCCGCAAAGCTTCCAAAGTTCCATTTCCTTTTTATTCCAGCTATCATTTGTTACATATTCAAATGAAACCAAATCAAAGTTAGTCTCACCAGAATTCCCACTGGTGCTTCAATTTTACTGCATCTTTAATAGCATGATGGAATCAAAATGCATGATATCGGTTCAGTATATAAATTTGTCCAACTCATAATGCTTGGCTGTATTACTAAACTGACCTTTTCTCTCGACAATTATTCCTCAGATTGAAATTATCAACTCATCTTACATTGTCAGCATTTAGTTACCCTAGATGAAAGCAGTCAAGAGTGAAGAACGTCTGAGTGTGTGCCTAGAAAACAGCTGTCTGTGCGCAGGCCAAGCCCTCAGAACCAGCTGCTTCATAGGGATGTCCTCAGAAGTTCTTTAACATTAACCTGTTAACTGTTGTTGAAACTCCCACCAATTGCTCAGAAAGTACAGCTCTCTTTGGATGTTCCCTCCACACATATAGCTAACATGCAGGGTGGCACGACAGCACTGCCTGGCTCTGTTCTCCACATCACTTACCCTTACCATGTATTGAATGCAACACTAGCACAGAGTTCCCAACAGTGCACATATTTTGACCTTACAGAGCTGCACTCAAAATGTGGATATCTAGAGGTGGGGGAGAAGGTATGAACAGTGTCATGGGTAGGGTCAAAATAACATGACCCTGCTCCTTGTCAACTTGATAAGCCTTAAGTGTGGGTGGCAATATTTAAAGACAGGTTAGGTTAACATTTTAAATGTGTATGGGGACTGGCCTGACTGTAACACAACTTACTGATATTCAGCTAGCCAGGCTTCAAAGGGTGACCTTTGCCACCGTTACCAGAATTTATGGAAAGGTTGGGGGGGTTGCCCCTCCAGCGGACACCATACACCCCTCCCAACTACCAAAACCAACACAATCACTCCTGCAAATGTCCCCACAAAACACTCCATCACACAGTTTTTTCCTATCTCTTTTCAAAGGACCTCCGTTGCACATTACCAAATGCATCTATGTACTGGCTCAATCGGAAAACTTTAGAAAGTCATATGAAATCACCCCAGTATCAGATTTGCGCCATTCCAACTTTGTTCTGATCAGGAAGGAAATGGTTACCAAGGAGGGAGCCTGGGACGTGGACAGGGGCAGCCATAATTCCTGACGCCTGAGACCACGTACTCAGCAGCCTCTTGCATGGGAGATAATCGCTGGCATCCTGGCCCTGAGTGCCAGACATGTAGCCATTCCAGAGACAATAGTAAACCCAACCTCAGTTGTTTAGGATCTTGGTCAAGACAAAGGGGTGTGATTAACTTGACCAGGAGAACAGGAACATGTACGGTACATACGGTACTCACTTTTTGTTTTACTTAATGGGTGTGAGGTGAAGGTCAAGGGAGGGACGGGGACAAACCTGATGCTCAGATTATGATATAGCTGTGATGTATATATGATGTATGTATGATGCTTCACTAAGGGTGTTGTGGGTAAAAAGGGAAAGTTATATAAAAAAGGAGCTATCCTTTGTTCTGGGCTCCTTTCTGCTTCTTCCATGTGGTAGTTGGAAGTCCTGTTGCAACAGTTCCTTGAATAAAGATCATAACCACCCTATAACCAAATCAGAAAGAATGCTAAATAAAGAGTGGACATTGCATAACCTCCACACAAGCTTTGTGCAAGCAAATCAGACCCAATTTCTCAATAGCCAGGTCATTCTGGATTTCCTGCAAGTGGTAATAATGGGAGCACACAGCAACATCAGTATGTATTTACCAATATTTCACGGAGAGGTTATCTATGACCAATTAGGGCTGATCTGTTCACAAAGCAGAAGCCTTTATGTGTGTGATTAATTTAAAAGTTTTACAGTAAAATAGTCAATATGTTTTGTATGGGATGCAATGTAACCCCATCATCTCCAATATTTTACGGCCAGAACTGAAATGCAGACTTTTTTACAAAAATTGGCCTCCTTAAGCTACTTTCCAAAGTAGCCAAAAGAAGATAGTAAGGAATGCCTTTGACCATTCTTCCTACTGAAATTAGTTTTTCTGATGGCACTTCTTAGGTCATATTATTAAACCATTTAGTAAGCAGAGCAGTAATATCTAACAGGTTGTTAAAGTAGCCTCTGAAAAGATGACAGCTGAAAATGCATAATAGATTTCTCATAGTCTAATCACTTGCAGTATTTATTTTGCATCTTTCACAAGCTGATATTTTGTTATAAATTGTTAGCTAATTAATATAGCAGAACATAAAACTGTTGCAGGGTCAAGCTACTCACATTACACTGTTTGATTGCAGCCCTATGCATTTACTGGCCAAACAACAACAGCAAATATTTTCAGTGACGTTTGAATATTAGCTTATGTATTTATTGACTGACAAATCTATAGCCACACAAAATTCCTCACACATTAGTTACAATGAAGAGTACCCATCCACTTATTAAAGCGCAAAACTAAAATATTTAACTTTTGTGTTAGATATTGAGCAAGTTAATTGTATTTCTCATGAATATAAAATGTGTAATTACTGCTAATCTGCCTCATTTAAACTAAATTTTAATTATATAATTGCTGGAAAAAAAATTCATATTATGTAATGTATTAATGATACACAGTGGAAATAAACTGGCATTAGCAGAAACTTAGCATAGTCAATAATGAACAAAATTTAAAATGAATAAATTAGCTGTGCAACAAGCTAACAAAGTCATTCACACTGAAACCTGTGCAAACAAATGCAAAAAGAAGAAGGTGTCTCTCTAAGTACTGAGACCTGGTTCACAATGAATACCGGTACTTAACCAGCACATAGGAATCAGTGCTGGGCTACACCATTGCACCCTCTCTTTCTCTGCATCTCAATCTTGTGCATGAATTTCCTATCTCCTCTACTCAGGTTTTACTGTTACATGAAAGTCACTTGTCCATGTTAAAATTAAGTCAGGGCCTCGCCTGCAGCACACATTGAAAGCAGTATCATACCCCTTTCAATGTCCATGCTCCCCACCCCCAAGAAATTCAAACTAGAAATAGTTGCAGGTCCAATCTAGACTATATCAGGAGTGCCACTTTTCTAAAATGGCAAATGCAGCTATGGGTAGGATAGAAAGAGCACTAAGGATGAATGCTGTGCCTCATGGGGGAAATGACACCTCTGTGGTCCTGATCCAACCCCCTCCACACCATGCGGCTTTAAATATTATAAAATGACACACAAAAGAGATCCAGTCACAAATTTATTGATATCTCCTCTAGTTGTCCCTTGCACTTGACCCTTTAACATAAAAATTACTGTAATATATATAACTTCAGGCATTTGGAGGCAGATTAGATTATCCATTGTTCTTTGCAGCAGTGTTCCCATACATTTAACACTTTTGCCCCTTTCATTCTGTGTACAATCCTGTAAATCCAAACTGAGGGGCCTGGAGTCTGACAACTTCTGGAGGGCTACCAGTTCCCCACCCCTGCCACAAACCAAGAGTGAACTCATTTTCTTAGCATGGATTCTTCTGTTGCCAAACCAGCACCACCTACCCACTAGGAAGGACCATCAGGAGGCTTGGAGGAACACCAAGGTTTGCAGAAGTACATTAACAAAAGCCTATGGGAATTATTTGAAAACAACAACACCAAATTGAGACTGAGCATGCTCAGTGGGCAGAGAATGCTGAGAAGTTTTGTTGTTGTTGGTTTTTTTGCAGGCGGGGGGAGAGGACAAAATATAATGGGGAGAGGGGAGGCATAATATGGAATTTCCTGGACAAGAACATGACCTGGATCTAGAACAGGGGCATTCCATACTGCAACATTTTGTTGCAGGTGCCACCTGTGAAATCCTGGTAATGACTGTCCTTGTAACCATCAACAGAGGTGCCATGTGATTGTATTTTCAGTTCCATTAACAGAGTAGCCCAGAGTTAGAGCTGAAATCCTAACCACTCTTGCTAAGGAACAAGCCCTACTGAACTCAGTAGGGCCCAATTCTGAGAAAACATGTATTGATTCAAATATTTCTGCACTGCCTTTCATATGTGATATACAAATTAATGTACAAAAACCAGAAAGTACAGCAGAATTACAGTTTGGAATAGCATGGCCATGGCTAGGTCAATGGCAAATGACATGGACTGGGCTATAAATTACATTTTTAAAAAGCAGGAGAGAGGCATTTAAGGAACTCTTGATATTGAAATCCATGGCTCTGAAAGGTGTTTAGCTTTACCGTGCCTGCCTTTTCAAGTGCAAGGGGTCACCAATATATACACCACATCCATAGCTCTCCAACATTTCTCTCACCTCTGTAACATCAGTAATTCCTCTGCAAGTGAAAAATGTCAGTGTTCAAAAACCAAATAGCTTTGTGAGCCCCTTGAAATGTAGAGATGCAAGTATGCAACTGTGACATATTGAACTATACAAGAGACATACCAATCCAGGACACTGCTATTTTCTTCAGGGTCACCCTTTCCCCTTATTTGCAGACATCACACAAATTCTCAAGTAAGAAACCTGACAGCTCTGTCATCGGACTTTACAAAGCAGCTGATAAAACCTGACAGGGACAAGAATTATACAATGGTTTGGCTGTGTTTTTAAGAAAAGGCTCAGATGTTTTGCATGCAGCTCTAATGGAAAACGTTGAAGGTTTTCCCATCTTCTTGCCATAATTTTGTTCATGCTCCGATACTGCTCTGCCCTCTGCTGGCCACTATGTGGACTTGCAAAAAAAAGTAAAGAATCTGCAAAAAGCAGTGAATTTATTGATATCGAGGAGCAGTCTTAAAAATTAGTATCCAAAATGACTAGCTGGAAAATGGTAGACCTTAAACAGTACTATAAGACCTGGTTTTAAAACTATGTTAAAATTCTTACAGGTCAGATAAAGTTTAAGTGTATATGTTTATAGATCATCTTTATATGTACAAAAAGACCACAATCTACATGGATTGCAGCTTTAGGCGAATTTTACATAGGTGAGTGTAGCTTTATGTGGACTGCCAACCAAATAGAAATGGGGTAGGAAACCCTTGCTTACTGGGCTCTACTTTTAACCAAGCCATGCTGCAGAAACATTTACACTACTTCACTGGTCATGGAGCTCAAGACCTGCTCATTATCGTGTTGTATGCCCTTGCCTTTCATTATTTAAACTTGCCCTGACTTTGGGTCTTAGCTTTGCGCACAGTGGAAGTTTCTGCCGCTGAATTTGAAGTGCCAGTAATACAACTGAATGCTACTGTCTACTTTTTCCAAGCTAGCAATGTGTGATGCTAAATTAAAGGTATTGGACTGCATGAGACAATGCTGTCACTGGAGACATTTCATTTCAGGCACTCTCCCCCACCTCTTGCTCTGTCTGTAAACAGCATGACAACTCTGTGCCATATCAGCTGTAATTAAATATCATGTTCATTTCCTCAAAAGGGCCCCAGATGTTAGGAAATGATGAGAAGGAATTAAATTATTCAAAAAGCTATAATCTATACTGTATAGCAGGGGCCAGCAATTGTTTTCAGCAGGGGGCTGGTCCACTGTCCCTCAGACCTTGTGGGGGGCCAGACTATATTTTGAAGGGGAAAAAATGAACGAATTCCTATTCCCCGCAAATAACCCAGAGGTGCATTTTAAATAAAAGCACACATTCTACTCATGTAAAAACAGGCTGATTCCCTGGACCATCTGCGGGCCGGATTTAAAAGGTGATTCGGCCAGATCCGGCCCCCGGGCCTTAGTTTGCCTACTGTATGCTGTATAGGAAGAAAAATAAGCTTCGTAGCAAAACAAACAGAAATGACAACTTCAGAATATGCCACTTCTGCTCCTTGCTCTTGACCAACAAAAAATCAGCAGTGATCTAACCAAATGACCAGAGATGCAACTTCTTATTTCAAGACTGATAATTTACTGCCCCCAGTCTTAAGAACATAGAAAGCTGTGTTACACCAGGTTGGACCATTCATCCACCTAGCCTGGTCAGCAGTATAGCCTATGCTGACTGGTAGTGGCTCTCCAGGTTTTCAAGACAATCTTACCTGGAGATGCCAGGGTTTGAACCTGGGGCCTTCTACATGCAGAGAGTGATGGGCTATGCCACCAAGCCACAGCCTCTTCTTTTGCTTGTGTGTATATTCCTTCTGCTACCTTTCCCCAGAAAGAGTGATAGGGAATGAAGTTAAAGGCAGCTTCAACAGCAGGGCTGAAAAGAAGTAAAAGCCATGTGTGGTTGGAAGAAGCTTCTTAGAAGCTCTCCTTCACAAGTCATTCTAAGCAGGTGCTCTTACAAGTGGCACAGGAGAAAAGATCATGGATGCTATTTCTCTTGACACTGTAGGAGTTACAAGGAATATCTGAAAACCACCTTACAGTGGTGCATTCAGGGCAGGACTTTGCAACAGGCATCCACTCAGCAGAATGAGCGGGACACCCCACTTTGAAATACCACAGGACTGGCTTAGCCTCTCCCTCCCCCCCTTTTTTTTTTTACTTTAGAGCTTTCCCCATGATAACCCGCACTTTAAAGCTGAATTGGAGCAAACGACAATCTGTGGAAAACCCAAATTGCACAGCTCTTTAAAGTGCAGACCTGTGCATGGAAAAAGTGGGGCAAACTGTAAGTGTGGATAAACCCGGAGTGAAGTCATATTGAGCACTAAGAAGTTCCAAAAGTGACCTTTTCTGTTCTCCTTGCATCTCTGCCAATATATGGATGACGAGATCATTTTGAATGATTAAATAAGAATGCACTTGGATTTCGTGATGCAGCCCACAATACAGTTGAGAAGTACAGGGGAATCTGAGAAGCATTACCATTGCCTGGAAAGCCTGACACCACACATGATGTTGAGCTGAGAAGGGGAAAGAGTGGGTGGATCACGGGAGGCAATGTTTCTACACTGTTTGCAAGGAAGGCACCTGTCCATTGTTCTGAGTGATGACTGACTATATTGATATGAATCTTTTTGAACCTAAGTGAAGTGTGCCTCCTGAAAATCTATCTAGAAAGAAAAACACCACCTTGTGCCTCAGATATTAAAACTTTAGGAAATGCTGCACTATTATGTTCCCTTATTAGACTAGCTCTTGTACATTATTGTCATGTATGCCTCAGGCAGAGTTCATGTTTTAAATAGTGCCATTCCACAAGCAGCCTATGACAATGTGCTTGGATGTGTTGAAAGAACAGAAGATTTCCATACAACATTACTGAGCACACATCCATCCACATTTATGTCACACCTGGTTTCCGTCATAGCCTAGGTGACAAGCATAGCAATGAAAGGTTTGATACAACTGGGAGTTTCATAGCCTATAGAATGACCAATATTTCACACGTAGGTTGCAGGAAAACTATTATAAAATGGATATTGACAGAGACGGATTGTCGACGCTGTAATATAATCTCATGGCTTTGATGATCTCAAACCTCTTGAGCATCATTTCACAGTTTATGGTACAGTATCATCACAATCCCTCAGAAGAATTACAGCTTTCTAACTAATCTCTCCCTATCGGTTACATGATATGGAAGCCATGAAGCTCAAATACAAAGAGGCTATAGTATGAATGATTGCACTCAGGTCTCTTCCCCCCACCCAACAATATTTGTAAGTCTGGGAGTGATAAATGGCACATGAGTTATAAACGAGCAACAAGGTCAGAGCAACTGAAAGCAGGGAGTTCAAAGAAGTGCCACCATTTTAGAGAGTTCAAGAAGAGGCCACAGACTGACATTGTTCAATTATTCTTGAGGGGGAGGCACAAAATAATAAAAGACAGCAAGCTGATGAACAATAATGGCTTGTCACCGGTAAACACTGCACAAGTTAGGACCACTTCACTCATGATGATATTTTTCCTGCAAAGGTAAAATGAAGGAAAACACCCCCACATTTGCACATCATCATTAGTGATTATTGCACAGATCAGCTTTACCCCACATAAACTGGTTTGGGACCTCCTCCAGCTCAGAGTATACACACAATCAACACATGTGCAGAATTTTCACACATGAGGGTGCACATGAGACTTTTCCTCCCTACCCCACTGTCTACTCTTACAAAGGAAAGCATATATGTGAAGAGGCCTTTAGAATTACTTTGATAAACAGAACCATGATAACTGTCATTTTTAATGACTTGGGGGCAGAAAAATGAATGTTTTTCTTAACAAACATGCTATTTGTTATTCTCTGTTTTCAGTGGCTTGATTTGCATGCCACACCAAGCCAAAATATGAGTTAGCACAACTGTGCAAGCTCCAGGAAAGGAGATAACAACAATTTTGCTCTCCCTCCAGTTCTGTGTGTTGCTTACCATGCCATCCAAACCTGGGATCCTGGTTTAACTCTCATGGACAAACTGTGAGCCATAAACCATAGGAAAACTCATATTACATAAACCATAGTTACAGCCAGTTAGGATGGATCAAAAAGCCTCCCTAAACAGTTGACACTATTGAAACACAAAGTAATTTATTGTAATACAATTCACACTGTAGAGGAGGAGGAGGAGGAGGAGGAGTAATAATAATAATAATAATAATAATAATAATAATAATAATAATAATAATTTCATTGTCTAGACCCCATCCATCTGGCTGGATTTCCCCATCCACTCTGGGTGGCTTACAGAATATATAAAACATAATATAATCTAAAACTCAATATAATCCACACCTGCTAAAATTCCAGAGCTAATGTTAATATCAATAATTATCAATGCCTAAATCTAACACAGAGTGAGCTATGCTTAAGCCCATCAAAATTGATTCAGGCCAATGAGTAGAAAGGTGAGCGCAAAAGCCCTATACACATATTATGCACACATTAAATGAGTTCTTTTGTAGCAGAGTTTTCTTGATCAAGTGTTGCACTAATGTTTTTTTTAATATAAGCCCTTGATAAAGGCAAGCATGCCAAAATGCATTGGGCATATTTACACACACACACACACACACACACACACACACACACACGATAATGGGGTTGACATAGAGGCGGCAGGCACCACTCTCTGCCTGTGTGTTTTCTTCAGAACATTTGTAAAGAGTTCTCTGATGGACAACTGAGCACATGCTGGGATGGAGCCTGTTGACATCATGTTGTATCACCAGTCTGTGCACATTCCTCAAATATATAAGAAACTGTATACATAGAGCTAAATCTCACTGAATTTTAAACTATTCAGTTCTCATAAATTTAACATAAACTTTTAGGACAATCTACACTTTTAGCAGCATATGCAAATTTTGAAAGCTTCTGCTCCTCCACTGAAAGATGGGTGAAGGGACAATTAGCACAGGACAAGATACAGGCATGGGCACCCACAGGAATTTTTCCTGGGAGACAGAGAATCAAAGTAAATATTTGAATTATGTCAACAAATATACGTAACTAGCATGAGAGCTGGACCATAAAGAAGGCTGATCGCCGAAGAATTGATGCTTTTGAATTATGGTGCTGGAGGAGACTCTTGAGAGTCCTATGGACTGCAAGAAGATCAAACCTATCCATTCTTAAGGAAATCAGCCCTGAGTGCTCACTGGAAGGACAGATCCTGAAGCTGAGACTCCAATACTTTGGCCACCTCATGAGAAGAGAAGACTCCCTGGAAAAGACCCTGATGTTGGGAAAGATTGAGGGCACAAGGAGAAGGGGACGACAGAGGACGAGATGGTTGGACAGTGTTCTCGAAGCTACCAGCATGAGTTTGACTAAACTGCGGGAGGCAGTGGAAGACAGGAGTGCCTGGCGTGCTCTGGTCCATGGGGTCGCGAAGAGTCGGACACGACTAAATGACTAAACAACAGCAACAGAGAACTGCTGTACCATTTGGTGTTGATCTGGTATTTGTGACAGATTAATAATAATAATAATAATAATAATAATAATAATATCTTTATTGTCATTGCCCCCCCCTCGGGGACAACGAAATTACTTGACAAGATTGACAATGAGGCCTGGGTAGATCAGGCCTCAGAATAGCTAGTATTATAAGTTTCCACCTCCCTTATTTTTCAATGGATAGTCTGGTTCTTCAACCACAGATAGACATGCTGTCCTAATTATGCCCTTCAGTTCTTTCCCTGGCTTCCTCCATCATGTAGTACTACTACATGACAATACTGGGTTACTTTGCAGGACTGGTGTGACCCATGCACAGCCCTCCTCCCTATGATGCAGATATAATAGAGGCATACTCATTTTTTGTGCTTCAGTTTATTGTGCTTCACAGATATTGCTCCTTATGAGGACATGAGTACAGCTGCAGGCAACCCAGCCACTTCCAGGAGAAGGAAGCCACACACACACACACACACACACACACAGAGAGAGAGAGAGGGGGGGGGGAGTGGAGCTAACTAGAGCTGCAACTTGGTTTTTCCCTTCCTGCCTCTGCAGCCAGGGGCACTATCTTTATAGGCTACAGTATGGTGTTTACATAACTTTTATATGCACTGGAAAACCAAAAAGATTGTGTGACTCGCTTTATTGCGATATTTACTTCATTGTCGGTGGTCTGGAACCAAACCCACAATATCTCCTAGGTATGCCTGATGATGGAATTTATCTGTATTGGCAATAGCATGGAAACTTTTACAAACTCAGGGCAGAGGAATCACTTTCTATTTGTGCTATGAAACAAGACTCCAGTTAAAAAAGATCACAAACTCCCATTTTTTGCTGCTAATTTTCATTTTAGTGTACCTTTTGGCCAATCACAGCTACAATAAAACCCTGGATACATGAATTGTTTTCTCTGAAGCAGCAATCACTCTTCTACCACAGAAGATCAGTATAAAAGCCTTTAAAATGAACCAAGACATTTTATAGGCAATGGATGTTTCGCTTTGGCCTGCTCTGTCTCTGATGGACTAGATCTGCTTTCCTAAGTGTCAGTCATTGCTATGACTTCATACATTGAGTGAAAAAAACACTGAAAGTTGGGAACAGGCTAGTCTGTAGCAAAACAAATGAGCTGAATAGTGCCTGCACATTTTGCCTCATATCTCAGGTCTGACTAGAAAAAAATCAAGGGAATCCATGTGCAGGTGGAGATATGTGATTAACCCTTTCCCCACCTATTTTTCCTCTTGTCACCTGCAGATGCTTTTCACGGAGACAAGATCCTCAGGTTTGTGCATGCTGCATGAGGTTGCAAAAGGTGACTGGGAGGTTATTGCAGACAGGAAAGGAAGGAAGAGAAAAGCAGCAATTATCAAGCCAGATATTGTCTAACTATTCTGGCAGGTAGTAGCTCCCTGAAATATCAAACAGAGGTCTTCATATCAGCCGCTACCTGATCATTTTAACAGGAGATGCCAGGAAGCTTGTGGTCTACCATTAGGCTACAGTTCCTCCTCTCTTCGAGTTAAAGGTTTGGCTAGAGTTAACCGGGAATTCTTCTCATTACTGTTCACTGTCTTCCTAAGAAGCTGAGAGCATGCTGAATTTCTCAAATGAAAGACCTTGAACTTTACATAGCACTGAAAGATCATTTTAAAACTATTTCTCATTTCAAAAGAATAAATCTCACTTATTCCTGCCTGAGATGACTGCCGCTTGCAAACCTTGTACCACTAACATTTGTCCTCCTAATAGTAACATTATAAAATAAGATGTATATTAGCAGCTGGCTCAGTTCTGGAGCACAGAAGCAGCTATTCCACTGAACTGTAACTCACATTATGATGAGTCCTTCTAACATTTTGAAGGGCCTGTTTCATGATTTCAGGTGTATTTTTAAAATGCCCAAATTTTAAAATTACATTTCCAGAATAGTCCATCCAGTTAAAGGAATACAGCTTACAGGTCACAAGACAGGGTGGACTTATTTTGCTCTACCAAAATTCCCATTCTCCTGCAGCACAGCACTCCAAATTATGCTGCAAAGATCCAGGAAAGCTTGGAGCTTCAGTAAAGCTCCCCACATGCCAATTTCACACAAAAAACAAAGGGGTGGTGTTCCTGGCCTATTAAACTGCATATGGGGCCACTTGATTCAATGCACTCAGGCTCTCTGTTAGGGATGGAGTAGAATTCTGTCTGGTTCACATTTTTAGCAAACTGACCTAGGGTGATATCCAGTTAAGTCATACTTACATTTCTTGAATTGCGTGGCACAATTTTTTAATTTAATTTTTATTTTTAGGGGAGACATTTGTATCATTTTGTACCAAAACTGCAGAAGCTGACATAAACCACACCTGATTTGAACACATCTGAAACTGTCACTAGAAATACACTGATTCACCCATCCCTAAGTGTATGTATGTACATGTGTATTTATAGGTGTGTATACTTACACATACACACATGAACACTCTTAGCACACAGAAACTAGGGATCAAGGAGAAGGGCCTACATTTCCCCCTAATATATTGCACATAAACACATGCATGTGCCTAAAGATTGGCCTCCTGTTTTCCTTCAAAGGTGTCACCAACAATTCAGATCACATCCTGTCCCATAACATAAATAACTTTAAAACTGCCAATGGTGAGATTAAAGCAAAACAACATTGAAATATTTACTCAGTGAAGTAGACACTCTCTGAAGATCTATGTTTTATACACAACCATTAAAAGTTGTACACATATTTGTGTCTCGTATTTACCTCCCTCTCTCTACAGTTTATATCGAAGCTACTAATGCATATTGTTGCACTCATGTTTATATGAAAGTCTACTTATCAGGACAGAGCTGTAGGAAAGGCACCAGATTCCATAATAAAAATGGGCACTATCAACTAAGTACAACTTCTGCAAAACATCTACGCATTTAAATGGTGTTCACAATGAGGTTACAAATGAAAAGTAGTTTGGTTTCAAACTACTTAAGAATTTATTCAGTGTAATTCAGATAATAAACTGAACAGCTCCTGGACAGAAACCGAAACTATCCCACCTTTCCACTTCTCCAGTTTGTTAGGCAATATGTTCCATATAAAGCATAAGCATCAATATTATCTGCTCAAACAGAAATTGGAAAATAGGCAACAAGCACCAGGCAAGAATAGTTAAATGCTTAATAAAGGACAGATATACATATAATTTGAAAAACAAACCTTATGCTCTCCTATTTAATAGTATATTGTCACCTTCCCCAATTGCTTATTGCCACTTAAACAAAAAGAAAGTGCAATACTTTCACTGAAGAGATAATTTAAATTATCTCAACAATTACACATATTCACAAGATACGATACATGCAGTGACCAGGCTATATTTTAAGGTACCTCAGATTAGAAAGTTTGTTACATAGCCAGCTGAATTCTCTTTATAAAACCTTTTAAACTGCACTTAAAGAGCACATATTACAATTCCACTTGAAAATTCCCTCAGAGAACTCTTACCTGTGAGCAGCAGCTGATTTAAACAACAATGTGAGAGCCTCTTCCCACTTCCCTTTTTAGGACAAATTTATTCCCCTTTCAGTTCAGTACCTCTATGTTCTCTGCTGACCTAATTTTGTCTGTGATAAATGCCAGAGTTCGACTGGAGTCACTTGAGCTGCTGCAAGAGAAGAATGGAAGTCAAAAATGAATGCACTCAACATTCCTCCTTGACAGATTGCTTGTCAAGAGGCTAAAAGCCTTGGAAAGCTATAGGTGAGGTAAAGCATTATAATAGCCATCCTTTAGATTAAATTGAATTCCAGTTTTCAACTAATTACTCCAGACTCCAATAATGAAGTTAAAGCTCATTGAAACTGAAAGGTTCAGCATTTTAGTCAGGTCCCATGCATGCGGTATCAGACAGTAGCCTTTTAAGTCACTAGGAAAAGATCCATGGAAGCAACAAAACCAATCAAGCATTCAGACTCGGTCTTGGGTCAGACCCTACTTAAGTGGCCCTGGTCAACAACCTGTGTCTAGAAGATGTGGAATAGGAGCATGACCTTGATAATTCTTCTGAATCTCCCAGTAGCCTTTGATACAACTGAGCATCTGATTTTTACAGGACGGTTGGTAGTGGAGGACATTACTTTGTGACTGGATTCAGGTGGTATGGATACTACTCAGCCACACAGGAATCAACGTAGAATATAACAAGAATTCAGTCTTTTCCCCAGAAGAAGACTGCATGACCATGTATTTATTATTTTCATTTATTTATTCCATCTTTCACCTATCTTAGAAATCAAGAAGGCATCAGGTGATTTCCCATCCAGCCATTGACAAGACCCAGCACTTCTTAGCTTCAGCAAAGATACTGTGCCATGTTCCCTCAGATAATGTCCTAGTACACAAAGATGATGTCATCAGTATGCTGGTGGCATCCAGCTTTGTTTTGCTTTGTAATGTGACTGTGGTTTGGCGCCAATCCCTGAGTGTCAGTAGTCAGAGGAGCTCAGCCTACACTCGAGTAGGACCCTGGTAGAGACACATGCCCGAATGGCATGTTCTCTCCCTCCTGGTCGATTGTTCAGGAGCTTCAAAAGCCTTCTTCAGCCTGAACATCACAGCGACCGATGCCAACAGACATCGGCACGCTTAGGGATCCGCAGAGTTTGTGCATCATGCGTAACAGACCTCAGCAACTCAGCATTTTGCCTAATCTACTTTATTTACATATAAACACACATGAAGCACTGCAACATGGCTCCCTCTCTCTCTAGCATCAGACAGCAAAGAGAAAAAGAACAAAGTACAACAGTCCCACTTCACGGAACACAGTAAAACAAACATCCTGTCTTCGTCACTTCCCACTCTGTGGAGTCAAAACATATACCATCATGTGAAAGACAATAATCCCGTGACTGCAATCACGGAGCAGGAATTCTAACAAGTATCTACACACAGTTAGGGGCGCAGTATGAAGAATACATCGAAGCTGAATCCTGACATGGCAAACTGTTGGCAAAAATATATTACTTGGTGTGAAGGGATATCTGTTCGTTACAGGGTCACAATCCCTTTCATCAAAGGATGAAAAGAAACTTACTTAGCATAAAAGACCCTTTACATAGGGAAGAATGCAAATGCAGAATAATGAAATAAGTCCAATCAAGAGCAGTCCCACCCACCAACTGTGTGCAGCCCTCAGAAATGGGGCTTTCATGGTTACAAAGGTCCCCCACTCTTTCCCTAGAGTGCAAGTGCACAGGTTGGTAGAAAACGGCTTGGTTCTATATCCATGTTTCAGGCAGCAATGAATGCAACATTTCTCAAAATAATAAAAATCACCAAATTATAAACTGACAAAGAAAAGACTGCATATGCAGCAAAATATTTCCATATCAAACTTGATAAAATCCCACACACTCTTAAAGGCAAATTTGTGGAGACTTTAAAATGTCAATATTTAACAAGACATATGAAACTTCACCTCCACTTTCATAAGTGCTCATTTCTAAAGAAAATCAATATTTAAATGTATTACAGAGCAATAAAACACTGGCAGTGAGACTGCAAACAGTTATTAAAATGGGCATATCCATTAAAATGTGGGTAGAGTCATGTAATAAAGTTATTTTTGAATTAAAGTATGTTGCAGTAAATCATTTCCTTCTTTTAAGTTGTAGAAGCTAGATTAATGCTTATCTGTTTAATGCTTACCTAGCTCTTACAGTGCTTTGGAGTTTCAAAAGCTCCAAACATACCAGTAAAATTAGAAAATCTTTGAGCAATGGGTAAAATTTACCTAAGTTTTTTACACTCTAAGAATAAAGACTCTAGGAATTTGTTAACATGATTGCATACCACACACTGCACCAGAACCCCCAATGCAGTGACATGATTCTGTAATTTTCATGCTAAAAGCCAATTTATATTAAAAGAAAACAGAACTGAAATAATTTCCTACATTTTTCTGGCAACAAAAATCTTCCTAATACATGGGAAATATGGGAAAGATATTTTACAATGCTAATTGTAGGAATATACAACCAGAATATTTTTTTTAAAGACTTAAAAGGGATTTTAAAGGAGTAAGGTAAAGGTAAAAGGAATCCCTGACCATTAGGTCCAGTTGTGACCGACTCTGGGGTTGCGGTGCTCATCTTGCTTTATTGGCCGAGGGAGCCGGCGTACAGCTTCCAGGTCATGTGGCCAGCATGACTAAGCCGCTTCTGGCGAACCAGAGCAGCGCACAGAAACGCCGTTTACCTGCCCACTGGAGTGGTACCTATTTATCTACTTGCACTTTGACGTGCTTTCGAACTGCTAGGTTGGCAGGAGCAGGGACCGAGCAACGGGAGCTCACCCCGTCGCGGGGATTCGAACCACCAACCTTCTGATCGGCAAGCCCTAGGCTCTGTGGTTTAACCCACAACGCCACCTGCGTCCCTTTTAAAGGAGTAGTGAACTTAATTTGAGCACCACTGCAATAAGACTCCCTCCCTCCACCTCTTCTTGGAGGTAGGGGGAACCATGAATCTCAACTTGCTATCTTTGTGGCCAGGCAGCATCCAGCACCCTTGAGTAAGTGTTGTGGGCTCATGGGTACTAATACCTGTGTCAGATTGTGTCCACCTATCTGCCTGCCTCCTGACCTAGCCCCACCCATTTTCTACCTTGAGCAGTGCAATGACCAATAGTGATGTTAAACACCACTGGATAGCTCAGCTGGTTAGAGCATGATGCTGATAATACCAAGGTCGCAGGTTCAATCCCATGAGACCACTGCATATTCCCGCATTGCAGGGTGCTGGACTAGATGGTCGTAAGGGCCCCTTCCAACTCTGAAATGATACCTGTTTTACAGCCAGCCATTGAAGATTACAAGACTGCTGCTGTCCAGCACAGGCAAATTGGGATGCAGACACTGGTGGACCTGAAAGATGGCATTTGGGGAGAGGGGGTCCTCAATTCTGGAGCTAGCCACGTCTTTGACACCTCTCATGAAGTAGGTGTGAGGCAGTGCTCTGATGGCTTTGTGCTGTGAAGCGGTCTATAATTTAACAATTATGACAACTTCGTCTACTATTGCAGGAACTGGCATCCTGAGGTGGTTCTCATTCCAAGATACAGGAAAATAAAACTTTAGTGAGAAAGTCTAAGTTTTGTTTTCTAAGTAAACTGGGTCAGTTTACACATTAAAATATCCATAAGTAAGTCAAATGATCAAGCAGGAAAGACCACATAAATTGACCCCTCCCACATGTTTAGGTTATTTAAATACTTCCCCAGCTGTATAAGGGTGACACAGAAGAGGGGCAACTCCTAACTTACTTGTGTAAGAAGCCAATAACAAGAGCCAATAACATTTAATAGCAACTTCATAATTAATAGCCTTAAATAATTTACATCCTGAAGCCTGATTTTTTGATGATTTAGGATTGTTGTACTAGATATCATAATATATATTTTTTACAAACTGGCATAAGAAACCCTGTAAGTCAACCCATGCTTTGACTCCACACTTCTGTAACCCTGCATCTGATCCTTTATATACTCTTGCCAACAGTAGTCACAATTATAGCTTGTTTTTTACACAAATATGCACATCACTTAAATTTGGGGGTTTGCCCATATGCAGACTGGGCATTGGTTGCAGCCAATGTAAATAATTACTAAAACAAACACACCCAGAACATTTTGAACAAATGACATAATTGGTAGCTGAATAAAAACAGCTGAATTTTGGCACAATTTCTTTCATATAAAAAGACCCTCGAAAACTAATTTAACTAATATTACTATTTTCAGCTATACATACAATATGTATTACAGGATTTTATCAACATACTGACTAAGCATTTAACCTATCTTATAATTAAAATTAAAATTTATGGTTCCAATTAGAACTTTAAGCATAGTAATGATAAAGAATAAAAGAACAAACAAACCTGATGTCTGAGAGAGCTCCTTGGGGAAAACCACATGCACACACATCGAAGGACATGGAGCAATATTCTATTAAGCCTTCGCAGTCTGAGACAGCACCTCAAAGTAATACACTGCAAACCACTGCCATGTGGTAATGCTTAAAACATATTGACAGTCTTCTAAAGCTTTTTGCCTTCTCCTGTATATATCACACCATTGATTTCCCTCCCTCTTTTACTGAACAGGCATCGCTTTATAAATGATGGGCATGAGATACCGTGGGAGTCAGAGTGAACATATTTCTGCTGAAGTTCAGATGTCAATGGCCCATAGGAAAAGTGGGTCAGGTTGTGTATTGTTTTCTGCTGTTTTACAAGTTAGCCCCTTCTCCTGTTTTTTTTTGGGGGGGGGGGATAGAATTAAGTTTATGATGGTGGGTAGATGGATCTCACAGGTGCAGCACTTTGCAAACTGCTCATTTCACCCTGTAAGCAAAGTCAAAGGAAGGAAATGCCTTCCTACGTGTGCTTCATAAGTTACAGGGGGGCAGCGAACACAATTAAGCTTATTGGATGCTCATACAGCTTACTGGCCAGTCACTCCTGGGTAGCCTAGCTGTGGATGAGGATGAAATGGTCCCTTTGGCATCTTGCACAGCCTCTCTTCATTGTAACATACTAAGTGCTCCCAATGCATCCAGCTTAGTTAAGCAGCAAAATGTGGCCTTGAGGAACATTGATCTAGAT
Organism: Podarcis erhardii; assembly: GCF_964252035.2. Classification (NCBI taxonomy): domain Eukaryota; kingdom Metazoa; phylum Chordata; class Lepidosauria; order Squamata; family Lacertidae; genus Podarcis; species Podarcis erhardii. The sequence continues at coordinate 48,864,639 of NC_138508.1, read as the reverse complement.
TTCACAAGAACAACAATATATCACCTTTATGTGTACTGTGGAGAGTAGGCTGGTGACTAGGAGCGGCTGCCGGGACCATATAACACCGGTCCTAAAGGATTTTCAGTGGCTCCCAGTACCTTTCCAAGCACAATTCAAAGTGTTGGTGCTGACCTTTAAAGCCCTAAACAGCCTCAGCCCAGTATACTTGAAGGAGCGTCTCCACCCGCATCGTACTGCACGGACACAAATACATCTGAAGGCAGCCCTGTATCGGGAAGTTTTAAATGTTTGATATTTTACTTTTTTATATATGTTGTAAGCTGAGTGTCTGGGGAAACCCAGCCAGATGGGTGGGGTATTATTATTATTAACAACAACTGTGGATAACTCCTAATTTTTGAAGTTTTCTTAGCTTTTCCCACTTTACTTTCCTCTGCCTCTTCTTTTGGTGCATTTTCCCATTGTTTCATACAAGTCTGTTTCATGAGCTCATTTTCCATCCTAAATTTCCATTCTAAATTTTGCACAGCGAGCTCTAGGGCTTTTACAGGTTTTATATCTGCTGCCATTCTTTTTCTCTTTCTTGTCAGACTAGGCCTGTAACGCTATTGTTGTGGAGGGTGGGGGTAGTATTAATAAAATCAATCCTCCTGACTGGGAATATCCCCTCACTCACCCAGTTTAAGATATTCCAACATTCTTCAGCAAAGTTTATTTTCTTTCAGCAAAGTAAGCGGCTCCCGTTATGTCAAATAAAATTGTAACACAATAACATAGTGTCTGGGAGAAACTACAACAACATGAGACAAGAATGACAGTTGGTCTCTCTAACTGAACTTAACTGAACACCTGAAGGCAGGGGCCAATTCCAGAGCACAACATAAAATCCCCGCCCACCAGATGACAGACATTCTACTAATCAAATTAGGCCCCAGTGTTATCCTTACAGATAAATCCTAATTTTTGAAGTTGCCTTAGTGGCCACTGGATGTCACTCTTGTTCCACAGTCCAATTTTTTTTTTGAAGCTTTCTCCCCCACCATAGTGAGGTAAATAAACACAGTCACTTCCCAATCTTAGCAGTTCCAAATTCAGAAGCTGACATACTTGGTAGATAGCAACCATTAAGATAAATGAGATCAGATCCAAATGAATGTATGAGGATAGTCTATCCACAGTTAACATGGTTTGATTAAAGTTCATTCAAATGTGCATCTCAACCCATGACATCACATGGGTTAACTTATTTGTGAACTCATAGAATCATAGAATTGTAGAGTTTGAATGGACCCCAAGGGTCATCCAACCCCCTACAATGCAGGAATCTCAGCTAAAGTATCCAGTGGTGGTGGATTGTCCTCAACACAGCACAACCCCCAGGTTTTAAATGACTGACTCTCCTTCTTGTAAAGCAGGATCTAAACAGATCCCAAAAATTGTCTAAACTGGGGAAGAGCAAGAATTTTTTCATGCCTTATTATATTTTACAGTTATTTAAATAACTGTCCTCTTGGTGGTTTTATTTTAAAACCGACTGTTCTAAAACACTTGGAATGGTTTAAAAAACACTTATAAAAGAGAAACCATCTTGGCTGTGAGTTCTGGAAGATCTTCTCCCTGCCTTGCAGGCCTTTGTCCACCTGGCCTAGGAAGGCTGGGCCCTGACTATAAAGGTTGAGGCTGCTAAACAGACACTTGACCTGGGATATTGCTGGGGGGATGTTGTTGTTGGGGGGTGAGTGGCTTGTTGCTGTTTTTGGTATTTTTGTATGCTTAGTTTGTATGTTTATTATCATTTATGTGGAAATTGTTCAGTTTGGTTGTGTGCTTTATTTTTTATTTTTATTTTATACAAATAAAATGATGTATGTATGTATAAAGGCTTCAGCCTATAACTTTGAAGTGATAATCCAGTCCAGGCTTAATTTTCAAATGCCTTGAAGAAAAAATAGATTTTACTTTTGTTTTCCTTTGATGGCAAGGAAAACAATAAAAGTTGAACATCATCCAGGAGAGTCATCAAACTTTTCAAATGTGGGACTCACCTTTAGCTGCATCCTGCAACTTGGGATCCACTTTTCCTTTTTTATAACTGTACGTCGATCCTTCTTCCATTTCACCTCTTTCCCCCTTATCTTCCACTTCCTTCTTTCGAAATGCTTAAAAGGTGGAGATATTGCTGGTGCAATCCTACTTCAACTGGGTTCCAGCTCACTTGTCGGGAGACCAGCCCAAGACAATGATCAGCCCAGAATTTAAAGACTAATTGTAAATGCTCTGCTTCTTGCTACATGTTTTAGCCTCCTATTAAAAAGGGATATAGAGTGGTGTCCTACCAGGTCATTTTTAGCTGGTGAGGCTCATAATTTGATTATCCAGACTTCTTAAGTGTATTTGATCATTTTGGGGAGTAAATTGTTTCTTAGGATATGACTTCTGAAAATGTCTCCTCAGTTTTTGAAGCAGGGGCTCTCTTTTAGATTGGAGAGTAACATCTCAAAAATCAATGCTGCCACACAAAGGGCTAATTCAATTTTATTATCAACTCTAATGTTTTGGTCTCTGGGGGGCATCACAGTATAGGAAGAAATTAGCTGTGCTTAGTTCAGAGAAAAGAGTAAAATAAAACAATATATATATATATAATTATTTGTGTTGCTTGTATGTATGTTTAGGGTAAACGTTTCTGGAAAATGTTTTAAATGTTGCCAGCTGAGAATTATAACCAGCCAATAGCAATAAAGTGGTGCTGCAGTCTTGTCTTCTTTTCTCCAACTGCTGCCACATAATGTCTCACCATCAAATGCCAGATGAAACTTCAGAGAAATGTTGAGGTTTTAGTTTAGGTCTGGGTTTCTTTAAGCTTCAGTTTCTCGGCAGCAATGGGCTTGCTTTGCAGGAGAGCGGGGAATAACCTTGCTGAGAGAAGATGGCTCCCTCCATCTCCATTTTGTTCTTATATCTTGAGAACTAGCCCTTTTGCCCTTCAACCTTGTACCTCATAAGGAAAAAACGGGGAGAGGCTACTGCCATTTCTCTTCATGTAACACAGCAATGAAATTTTAGAGGGTCTCTAGATGCTACCAAAGAAGAGAGACACCAGCTTTTCAGGAAGGTAGCTAGTTGTTGGAACTATTCTGGCTGTTGAACTATTGTGGCCCAAATGTATTCTTACGCTTAATCCCAGAATTCTGGGACCTTTCCCCATACTTCACTAGTACGTAGAGGGTCCGTCCCTGAAATATTAACTCTGATCAGCTCTATTGCTTGCTTATTCCTCTCAAAAAACAATAGTCCTCATTAATGCTATTCAGTGCTATTTTTCTAGAAAAAGAGGTGCCGGAAATCACTTGTTCTCTTATAACAGCAATGGCGCCCACCTGAGAGGTGCTAGAACTGAGTTCCAGCAAGTTCCGGCTGGGGGGAAAAAAGGCCTGGTGCTATTCAACTCGTCTCATGCACATAGATGGAACTGGGACCTTCTTGCTTCAGGAAGAGCAAGGCCTAGATGAACTATCCTTCCCCTGTGTGCCTGCTCTGCCTCTGTGAGGCACTGACAGGAAAAGGCAGGCCTGAGCAAGCACACTGCTGCTAATATTCCTGAGGTAAAAAGGGGTGGAAAAACAGGAGAGGTCTCAGAGAACACTTTTCAGTGTCCAGCACCATTACAGTCTTGGCATTTGTGGGCTCTAGTTGTTGCTGCAGGATGATGTTTTATGACTGCTGCAAGACAATGGACCAGGGATAGAGTGTAAACTCTGCTCCCTGTGCCACATGGAAACTTTGAACACACTTGTGAGTTTAGGCAGCTGAGAGGTGCTGAACCTTGGGTGGACCCCGTTTCTCTCCTGATTCCTCCCAAACCCAAAAGCAAAGAACTCATCCTGTGAAGAAACAACTGTAGTGAGGGAATACATGTATGCAAATAATGGTGCTAACTAGCTTTTTTTGCTTTGATACACAGGCTGTTACGATTCTGTCAAGCCCCATGAAGCTCCATCAAGAGTGGAAAGCAGCCTCTCCTCAGAAACATCCTTTCCTTCAGGCTTTGGGGGCTGGACACACCAAGCCCCATGCTGAAAGCGTGTTGCTCCGTCTTGCAAGTGAAATAGGCTGTTGAAATTGAATTCAAACAGTGTGGCAACAGATCAGAAACAAGCCGTGCTAGAAGCCTGTTAACCATATAGGCTGCTAAGGAGTAATTCTTCCAGGAAAACTTTCCAGGATTTCATAAGTAAAGACTTCCAAACTGGAACCACTGGATAATGTTGCATTTCAGCTTTCTGAAGATTGTTTGTTAAAGCTCAATGTGTTTTACAAGCTAAACCTATGCAGTCATGAGTACACAACACTGAATTTTATGGAGCTTACTCCTATAACTGCAGTCATGCCACATGATTGATCAAGGATGTGAACCCTGCCTACTCCCGCCAAATTCCACCATGCTATCTGTATAACCACCCTTGGCCAGAACTGAGTTCTCGCCAGCCTCCTGCCATCACTCGCAAAAGGCAAGGCAAAAGATGGTGTTTCCTGCTTGGCAGGGGGTTGGACTCGATGGCCCTTGTGGTCTCTTCCAATTCTATGATTCTATGATTCTAAGAGGTGAAGAGGGAGAAATGGCTACATTTTAACATGAGGCATACCCAGAATAAATTCCTGTGGCAAAGCACTGCTAACTATTTTACTTACCCTACATAAATACTTCTTAAAGGGACCAGCTGCAGGAGCATCAGAAATCTAGGCTGTCAGGACATTGGCTGTGGGGCCTTCTTCCTTGCTGGGAGCACACATTTGTAGAGGGGAGAGTCTAAGTCCTATACAAAGAATGTGGTCACATCATATCAGAGAAAGTGCAAAAAGAGCAGATACAAGCAGGTACTCTCTGGCTAGTAAGGGAGATGGTTTTGTGGAGCTCTTATTATTATTAGTGTCAAGCATTTTTCTAAATACATATTTAGCATTTGCTGGGGAAGCCACGTGATTTCATTGTGTAATTTCTGACCAAGTGCAGCAAACTGTAGGCCATCAAGCACAATTCCTAAAACAAAGTAAGGTTTGAAGATCTAGTACTGTGTGTAATACTGTTTCCACATGATTACCTACCCACGTTAGGACATCACAAGTTTATTGTCTAATACGATTAGCAGGTTTTGGTCAATTTGATATTGCTGGGACTGAAAACAGTCAATGGAAATTAGTTTCTTACTAATCTTGCTGTTTCTAAGTGGCACTGAAATTGTCCTCATCAATTCGTCATTTAGCTGCAGCTTCATTTATGCAGTGAGCTGCTTCCTAGTGTTTAAGTAGAATTGCCACTCTGAAACCAGTAGCTTATCTAGCACAGCATCTTGTGTCTAGGCAGTGTGGTGTAGTGGTTAAGAGCGGTAGTCTTGTAATCTGGGGAACTGGGTTCACGTCTCTGCTCCTCCACATGCAGCTGCTGGGTGACCTTGGGCTAGTCACACTTCTTTGAAGTCTCTCAGCCCCACTCACCTCACAGAGTGTTTGTTGTGGGGGAGGAAGGGAAAGGAGAATGTTAGCTGCTTTGAGACTCCTTAAAGGGAGTGAAAGGCGGGATTTCAAATCCAAACTCTTCTTCACACAATCCAGCAACATTACAAAATGGAATAATTGGAAATGTCACCTTAAATGTCTGACTTGTATCAGACACTGCTTTCCATAATAAAATACATGAAAGTAAGCAAATGTCCCCCATTGTCCCAAGAGAAAGAAACCTGTTATTATATTCCTCCAGCCACATTCACTAGCGTTCACTTCTCCCTAGGACCTGCCTGTGCTTTGCCCTAAAGTGCCAACTGAGGGCCAGGATGCAAAAGATAACTGTCAAAAACTGAGCAAAGAAGCATAGACTTCAGAAATATCTATAGATCAGAGCACTCTTCCCGGTCAATTAGCATTATCCTAGTCTATTAGTCTGCATAGTTGCTGTATTGTCTATATGGGTCATATATGTAGTCTCAAAATAAACATCAGGTGCTTCATTCTACAGCAATAATTGCCAAATGGCATGTATGATGTCAGAAAATTGCAGGAGCCAATAAACACTACAAGTAACAGATGAAGAAGCATAAGAGCCCAGGGACGCTTTCAGCATGCTGACATACTCCAAGTCCCCAAACTATACTTAAAAACATGCCAATACCTACTCTCCTCCCTCCACAGTAGTTCACTAAGCCTCACTGTTCATGTAAAATAGACCTCTATGATTCACAAACATACAGTTCACTTGCAACCAAAGTAGCCATAAATAAAACTTTTTTATTCTTTGATGTAATTTACAAGCTACCAGGTACCATGTATTTTACAATGGTCACTTTAAAATTGATGCAGTCACAGAATGGCCCAGACTGAACAGAAAGCTGTTGTTAATGAAGTGAAGGATCGTAAGACATAAGCAAAGTAATACTGTAACAGGTAGGTGGCAAAAAGCAGATTTGCCGTAATAAATCAGACTTGTAATGTTGCATGAGTTCTGGCTGATAACAAAAACTGAGTGTCATGCGATTCTCAGCTTTATTGCCTGCAGTCTGGCTAATGTCTGTACAGTCCTCTTTCTTTCCTTGCGATTTATTAAAATGGAAAAGTTAAAAACTATAGCAGCAACAAGCAAACCCTGTGACAGGAAGGCAAGGGTTAAATAACTAAAAACGGTTTATACAGTGTGCTTAAGGAAGGTCTTCAGAGTTTATCTTCCATCAGCTGGAGTTCGACTGAGTGATGACATGATTCGGGCAAATCGTTCGCACAGTTCATGGGTGGAATATGAAGGTAACTTTGGTGGGTCGTTGAAACCTTTAATTTCTGTAGAACAATCTAGCAATTTTGGCAGGAAGTCTGTCAGCTTTTCTTGCAAGTTGGCTGTAAAGAAGATGCATATATTTATATTTATCTGTTTGTAACTGGCCAATAAACTGTGAGTTATCTTTGCATGCAAATTTTTATTATTTAAAGGTTTCCTTTCCTTCTCATGGTCCCACTTGAGAAAAGGAAGCCTGCACTCTCTTAGCCATTAGCTGTTCTCTTAACCACATTTACTCTTAAACAGCAGCAACAGAAACAGCTCACTGGAACTTTAGGATTAAAATCTATGAAGAATGTGCATTGCTTTTATAGTAAATAAGGCGCTATCTTGCAGATTTCTGAACTATGCATCTCAAAATGTGCTTAAAGATTAATAAACTGATCACAATCTAACAGCTGAACTTCTCTCTCCTTTCGTCCAACTTTTTTATTTTGTTTACTCTTCCAATATCATTCTTCCAACTTTAACAATACAGGCATACCATACCAATCTAATGTTGAGATGCACCTTACTTAGACTATAACTGATATGCGGAAACAAACTCACTCAGAGTTCCTAGGAACACATCTTATTACTGTATACGTATAAAAGTACAATTGTAAATAACATACGCTCCATTTCTTGTCCAAGGTATGAACACCATCGGTTTCTCATATCTTCTACAGCAACAATATCCTTTTCCTCTGTTTCATCCACCAGTAACAATGGCAAACATGGAACAATAAGATCATTCATAATTTCCAGTCCTTTATTCACTTCTCGATCATCTCCAGATTCAAATTGTGCTGCAGCACACTCATTTAATTTCTATGTATACCATGAAGAGAAAAATCAAACTGTTAGTGTTCATATTGTGTAATATTGTGTAATAGGTTCAAGTTACTAGTCCAAGCATTTGAGAACCAGGGGCAACCTATATAATCAAATACTTTTGCATGGTGCAATCTCTAAAATGTCATGTAACTGCTGATTTATGCAGTGGTATTTTTCTGTTAGTCTACTTACGCCAAGTGAGGTTACCTATGTGTTAGAAAATGTGACACAATGTTTTTATATAAGCTAACGATAATGTTTGTGCAGTTTCATTCCATCAAATATTCTTGAGAACCATATGCAATTCCTATCACATATCATTTACTGGAACAGCTCCTAGAACCAAGTTCTTTTAAATCCTTGGTACTTCAATTTGCATTCTGGCAGTCTTTTTCCAGAATCACAAAATAACCCATTTACATCCGTTCCATGATACAACTGGTTTTGCTAAGCCATATGGCACCAAGGTTGCTCACCACTGCAAATGTCACCCACTTGTCCTATGAAACAAGCTGCACAGGACACACATTAACGTATGCTAAAGTATGATGCATAAGAATAACTAAAAGCAGAGAACAGTCCTTAGCCACAGACCTGAAACTAATTATAAGTTTGATACTGATTAGGACTACATGTTTAAAAAAGAAATCTGCAGTTTTTTCTCAAAAAATAAAACATTGTACAACTGGATTCCACTTACTAGTAAACATTCTCTTCTATAATGGGATATCAGTTCTTCATCATGACCTCTGTTTGAGCCTTTTGCTAAAAGTTCTTTGTTCTTATGGTAAGCACAGAGAAGGTACAGCAAGGCATTCTTAAAACTACAATAAAAATGAATTATTATTATTTTTTTAAAGTACTAGAAAGGCATTTTAATGAGATTCTTGAAATGGTCTCTTAATGGCATACAATATTGTATCTAAATTCAAAAACATATTGTATCAAATCCTGTCTCAAACACCAAATATTTAGATTGCCTACAATGCAAGAAAATATTTAGTGGGGCTAGCCCAATCCTGTTAAGGCAGTAGCAGCTACGCCACAGATAAACCAACTTAATATAGAAACAATTTATTCCTGTTATGGAAATGCCTCCATGAAGACAATTCTGCTAATTGTGGAATGCATATGCATTTATAATATTTATATCTTGCTTTATGTGAGAGCCAAGAGGCTCTCAAAGCAGCTTAAAAATAGAGTCTCAAATAAAAATAAAAATTCAAATCTAGTGCAGACCTGGTTGCTCACTGGAGCAAGATGGTTCAAATATATCTAACACCAATCCTGGCCTGGCTGGGCTTCTGGGCCCAATTCAAAATGCTGGTTTTGACCTATAAAGCCTTAAAGGACCACAATACCTTAAGGACCTTAAGGGTTACAGATAGATACTTTAATGTCAGTAACAATATTTTGGGGAGGGGGGCAGATTGTACAGATTGCACAACCCACAAAAGAATTTCCATGCCCAGTCATCCTTACACATTTGTATCATTTATCGCATATGGTGCCTATATAACCATTTGATTGCAAATGCACTGCGGTACTTTGTAGATTTTAAGAGGTAGATTCCCTTACTTCTTGTTCTGGAAACATTCCAATCCCACCATGAGGTACACAGTTGTATCTCTGAAGTTTCTGTACTCTTGGTGCCACCACTGCATGTAAAAATAAATAAATGTGTACGTAAGTTTTTTTATGATGAAATACTAAACATCCAATTTCAGTCCTGTCAAACTATGAGTTCAAAATACTTTTTTGCCTCCTTTAGATGGCCATGCCAATGAGAAAATCTTGAGTAACTGTGGATATGGAGATTCAACATGTCATTAAGAACAATGCACTCTGTCCGCTGACAAATTTTCTGATTCCCCACCCCCCACCATTTCTGCGCAGTCACTGCCTATTACATGCAAACTGCTTGCAAGTCCATTTAAAATCCAAATGTGAAGGCCACACTTCCTTGAAAATTCTCAAGCTTTTGAGCTCAATATTTACCACCTGCTGTTTTTCAGGACTTACATTCACACACACACACACACACACACACACACACACACATTCATTTTACCTTAGGATGAGTAAGAGGAAATGTTTCTGACAATACTAACCTCATAATCTTCCATTTTTACTTCATCTGGCTTTATCATTTCAATTTTGGCTCTGGCCACTTTCATTATGTTACGGCACCTTTAAAAAAGAAAAGGTTGTTACTCACTTTCTAAATCCTGCTTTGCAGCCATTTCAGAGCAGGAATGTGACCTTTTGTTCTAGACAAAAAGAGGAAACTGCCGCTCTCCAGACACCTACTTCACGAGGGCCTGCCCTCTCAGGGTTGGGGTGCATGTGAGTATGTGTTGCAAAACATCCCCTTGTATCAGCTGCAAAGTGAATTGGGACTGTTCCTGTGTTCGTGCAGATTGGGCAGAAAGATGGGAGGTTCGGTAAGACTGCCATTTTTAAAAAAATTAAAAAGGCATAGCACTTCTCTTCCTTCTTCAGAGCAGGCTTCCTTGGAAGAGAGTATCTTAACCTGGATCTTGCATGTCTTCTCAGGTTTGAGACCTACTGAATGACTAGATATTATTTCTGTGACTTCAATTAGGACTGGCTGATTTATTTTAGATGGCTTGGCTTTATGAACTACAGTGGTACCTCGGGTTAAGTACTTAATTCGTTCCGGAGGTCCGTTCTTAACCTGGAACTGTTCTTAACCTGAAGCACTACTTTAGCTAATGGGGTCTCCTGCTGCCGCTGCGCCGCCGAAGCACGATTTCTGTTTTCATCCTGAAGCAAAGTTCTTAACCTGAGGTAGAATTTCTGGGTTAGCGGAGTCTGTAACCTGAAGCGAATGTAACCTGAAGTGTATGTAACCCAAAGTACCACTGTAGTCTAATGCATTGCCTGAAAGTACTGCTACAATAATGACAGGGTCACAGGGGGACTCATCTTTGGTTTCATTTTTGGGGGCACTTTTTTAATTCTTCAGTTTATTATTAATCTCTCATTTTAGGAGCCTTCATGTTGCAGTGTTACTTGCTGTACTAGACAAAGCCAGCCTTAGAATGCGTTTAAATTATCATATATACAGCATGTACTTTTCTCTGGTTTCTTCTGTTGATTACGGTGCAGACATGTTTTGCTCAAGTGTATGCCAGCAACTATCTTTAAGTGTCACAAGGTGGAGCTGTAACACTTTTGCTACATATCTAGTGTTTTCTCATAGAACCGGGAGGTTTCTTTTTGAAAAACATTCATTCTGCTTAATTGCATTTGCAGAAGGAAAGCTAAATAATTTATACCTTATTTCCTTTTAAAAACAAAAAACAAACAAACCAACATTCTACAGAAGCTTTGCTTGAAGTATGTTGGACCAGACACACATGCATACATTACCTTTCATCAAAACTCAAATTGTGATCTGCAAACTGTTCCAGCAACGTTCTCTCAATTATTTTGTTTGGAGCCTGGTTTTGGATGAAGTATACAATTGCATGATGCAAACGGTAATCACACTCAGGTGACGTTTCTTGTTGGGCAAGTTTGAGTAATCGTGCATATTCCAATTTTATTGCCTAAACATTAAAAAAAAAATGACAGCCATTTTTAACAGGACAGGATTTTTTAAATGAAAAATGTAAACTACGTTAAAAGCTCTATACAATTTAAATATCAGCATCACTAATAAGAAACAGGAATATTTAATTCCAAAGCCATGATTCTCTTTTCCAATGACACTTTAAACTATCCTGGATGAAGACAGAAATAAAACCTTAAAACATCATTTCAGCAATATGGTAAAAGTGCTACAGTAGTAAGTATAAAGCAAACATTCAGCTTCTAAAGGAAAACAGAAAATATTTTAAGCAGCAAGACATCAAACGAAAGGGCTCTATCAAACTTAATGCTACTTGGAGTATACCCATTCAAAATTAATAGGCCTGGCTTAGGATACATGCTATTTCCCCACCCTCCTTGTATTAACCATCAACAACAAAACTCACCCTCTAGTTATACATTAGCACAAGGCTCCATTTTAATGGTATTTAACAAATCCCAACTCTCAGTGTGAGAATGGGCAATGACAGCATTAACTCTGGGCAGAAAGTATTCAAGAGCACTTTGATAATAATGTCATAAAGGTAAAGGGTAAAGGGACCCCTGACCATTAGGTCCAGTCGTGACCGACTCTGGGGTTGCGGCGCTCATCTTGCTTTACAGGCCGGGGGAGTTGGCTTTTGTCCACAGACAGCTTCCAGGTCATGTGGCCAGCATGACTAAGCCACTTCTGGCGAACCAGAGCAGCGCACGGAAACACCGTTTACCTTCCTGCCGGAGCGGTACCTATTTCTCTAATTGCACTTCGTGCTGTCGAACTGCTAGGTTGGCACGAGCTGGGACCGAACAACGGGAGCTCACCCCGTCCCAGGGATTCGAACCGCTGATCTTCTGATTGGCAAGTCCTAGGCTCTGGTTTAACCCACAGCGCCCCCTGTGTCCCATAATAATGTCATACATTTGCAATATTTTAAAATATATTAAATCCTTCAAAATAATTCTTTTGAAGAAGACTACTGCTTATAAACAGGGCATATCACAATTTCTATATTTTCTTAGACATGTGATCCATAGAACTCAGAATGCTACTGCAATAACAGAGTATGCAGTTTATCTGACTGACGCTGTTTACTCATCACACTGCTCCATCTAAAACTATCTCTTTCACAAGCTACCACATGGGAGAACCAAACAGATACGACAGCAAGCGAAAGTCCTTATTAATGAAATAAAGTAACTTCTGAAATCCACATGCAATTTATTTCTTGTACTAAAAGCACACTGTCAAAACAAGTATTAGTTCTCGCCTTTAAAAGATTTCAAAAGTGGGTGTAACGTTATAGGTAGCTTTGAGATACCTATATATAACATGATTTTTGAAAGTATAAACACAAAATACATACACACATCTATTAGGCCTGCAGATAATCAGAGACTTGGAATCCAAGCAAGGTTGGCAACATCTTATTGAAAACAGCAGGGAAAAGGCAATATGGAAAAATACTATCCTCCTCTAAGCTATATTTCCATCTTACAGCTGTATTTCAACAGCAAGTGTGCAATGTTTAGTGCATCTCCTTTAATATACTTTAGGTCAAATGTGAGCCAGAACTTAGTAAAAATATAGGATACATACAAAGGAGAAAGCGATTTAAATTGAGGCTGTTCACTAACTTCTTAGCCTTCTCCAATGCAGTGCCCCCAGATAGTTTTGTACTACAACTACCACAGCTGATCAGACTTGTAGCCCAAAACATATGGTGAGCACAAGGTTCGGGAAGTCTGCTCTTACTTTGTAGCTTCTATGGTAAAGGTAAAGGGACCCCTGACAGTTTAGTCGCAGAGGAATCTGGGGTTGCAGCAATCATCTCGCTTTACTGGCCGAGGGAGCCAGCATACAGCTTCCGAGTCATGTGGCCAGCATGACTAAGTCGCTTCTGGCGAACCAGAGCAGCGCACGGAAACGTCGTTTACCTTCCCACCGGAGCGGTACCTATTTATCTACTTGCATTTTGACGTGCTTTCAAACTGCTAGGTGGGCAGGAGCAGGGACTGAGCAACGGGAGCTCACCCCGTTGTGGGGATTCGAACTGCCGACCTTCTGATCGGCAAGCCCTAGGGCTCAGTAGTTTAGACCACAGTGCCACCCGCGTCCCTAGCTTCTATGGTAGAGCATCTCTAAAACAAAGTGCATAGATTGGATTCTAGGGTGTTAAATTTTGTAAGGTTGTGGAAGAAAAGTTTCTCCTCTCTTCTAGCAGCTCTCCATGTCTGATTTCACACTGTTCCAGAGTCCTACTCAAACCTTCCAATAAAGCTTTTTGAGTTCACAGGCATCAGTCAGGAAGCTTTCCATTTATGAAAAATTTCCTTAAGTTAGCTTATCTTGGAATGTACTTAAGATCATTCCTGGGATCTTGGTTCCTTAAAAAAACAAATGCAATTTAAATTCTGACAAGTTATAAAGTTAAAGGACAAAAATACTGATTTTGCAATGATATGGCCAACTTCTATTAGTTAGTTGTCCTTCCCCTTTAATTATTGCATGTCTTAAGTAACAAAATACAGATCATTACTTTCCCCTGATATCAGGAAAGGTGGCAATCTACCAATACATGGCAAGAAAATCATGACCTGCCTCCAAGCAATAAAGTTTAGATCCTTGACCCATTTGTCAGTAAAGCATGGTGTTGTCTAGAAAGAAAATATGAGGGTCAGGGAACAATATTTATATCAGTATGTCTTCTTCAAAAGGGAGGAGGAAGCAGCTAGGTGGGGAGCATGACATATGGCCATGCTGACACCCTGTTAGGAACAGTATAACTTAGTTGCCGTAATTGTTTCACATGGTTAAGGTAGCATTGATGTGCTAACTATGCATTATTCCTTGAAAAGAGGTTACTAGACTAATATGGCAACCACCAAGCCTACTTTTACTTTTAAAATACCAACTGAAATAAACAGCACTTAAGTAATAAATCTTAATATCTGCACAAAACTGGAGCAAAGTCTACTGAAGGTATTCCTTATGAAGGTGTTGCCAACTGTAGCACTGGTATGTTACACTTTTATGAACTATATTGACTAAACTTATTATTAAGAATTCCTTCAAAAATATTGGATGGTGCTGTGTTAATTCTTAGCTTTTTCTTTCGAGAGAACATAGTTAAATGTAAAAATAAATAAAAACTCCAGGAAAAGCACAACTTTTAATTAGAATTCAAGTACAAAGACAGTAAGAAAAAAGGAAAGTTGAAAGTGTTAGGTGTACCTTAAAGAACCCTGCTTCTGGCCCACACCTGTCATAAACATTCGTGGCTTTACCTATAGCCATGATAATACCTTGCATGTTCGGGGTCAGCATGACCTGTTATAGGAGATTTAACATTTATATTTTGAATGAAGAAAAGTGTCAACAACGCAACTCAGTATGTGCCTTTACATACTCATGCAACTGCATGCACCCATTGCAATGGCAAGCATTTCAGCGTTGTATTTGTGGCATTCACAACATTCTTGTCCATTTCCAAGCTAGTAAATATATAACTAGTAACACTAGATTAATAAGAAATACTTAAGGCATTTAAGAGGAAAAAAGAGTTCAAAGCTTCATGTACATGCAGACTTAAGTCTCTTGAAGATGAGCTTTAGCAGACTGAGTTAATGTAAGAGATTATAGCTTCTCCAGTAAGATACAAAGCAGTTGATTTTCAGTTTAACATAATGACATAATTCTTATATATGGTACTGGAAGGGACACAAAGTTAAGGGAGCTTTCCTGAAGTTGGAATGCAACAAAGTCTCTGTATTTTGGCATTCCATCTTTGCAGAGATCTGTGAAATTAGCATCCAATGCCTAAAAAAGACAAATAAGCCAGCCCTGAATTTGAACTTATTTCAAGGTGAAAACCATCAATTGGGTATTTACTGGTAGTGGCCAGGTTGGGAATTGCAAGATTTTGGAAGTGGCAATTCTGACAGCATGATACCAAAAGGTGTGGCAGATTGCTTTAAATGAAAAACTTACAGATAAGCTAAAATGGCAAGGGGTAAAAAAGAAAAGAAAAATGCCACAGACGAATTTATGGCGGAACTGTACTGTTTTATCACACATATGAACAGCAGACTTCCTACAGCACATAAATCTTTTGGATGGTTTGATTTATGATATTGTGCTATTTTTCTTTTATTGTATATGATAATCTACAGTCTAATTTTTGATGCATTATAGGACATGGCTTTAGTCTGTGTTGCATCGTAGTTGCTGAGGGAGGGTTTCTTTTGCTGTAAAATTAATATAAAATTAATTCTTATTTGTGCAGATAGATTTTTTAATATGCATGCCTTCCATTATAGAACTAAAGGCAAAGTCAGAACTTGGCTATTAGAAGCATCGGATAGAAACAAAATGGGAAATCCCTCTAAAATCATTCACATTTTCAAATTGGGAATACATAATGCCAACAGCAGGGTTTCTTTCCGTTCATGAAAGGCACTGCAACAGCAGAGGCTTGCAGTCAAAAAGGGAAGGGGGAAGAAGACGTTATTTTTGCAAATCCACATTTTCACACATGAATGGAAAGAAAACATTGTCCTTTGTTACAGATTTATCAAGTGACCCACCTATTCATGCTTCCAAGGCATGAGCACACGTATTTCATGCAAAGATCACTTTATGTCACAAGTTATTTTTTTCAAGTCAAACCAGTATTGCAATCATTTCAGTCAGGCATGTGGATTTGGAAGGGGCCTGTAAGATCTGCATGGCTGCCTTAGTGGGGCCAATGTGCTGTATTTCTGGAGGGGGGTGGCACTTGGAGGTCTTTTCTAAAGAGACTTCAGGCCCTATGCTAAAGCAGTAGACTAAAAGCACAGGGTGCTATATAAGTTTAATACTGTTCTCTTCCCCACTGTTATTTCTATGTCAAGGACTATTGATATTTCACATATTAATTTTTATTATTGGCAATTATACAGTAGAAATCACATACAACTTTGCCCAAATATATATTCACAATAATATCAAGTTTCAGCTCCATGTTCTCAGGTTGCAATATTTGAACATTAAATGATGTTGCAACCTGCTGTAACACATGCTATTTTAAAAATAACGGGTGCTTTTTCCATTTGTTTATTCATTTTCCAATTTATGATTGATGAATTAAAATCCATGTGACTCATCAACTAAGTTTTTTTAACTGGGCGAAAGTCTTAGTATATCATAAAAACACAGTAAAAATCCCCTGGATCAGAGCTACCTAGTTCAGAATCTAGTCTCCAACACAAGGAAGCCAGTTATTTCCAGGAAGTCCACAAGTCCACTAGTAAAACAAGAAGGCGCTCATCTAACCCATTGTTTCTCCCTATGTGTATGTATGTATAATATATACATATACATTGCTCCCATTGAGACTTTAAGAATGCTGATCACTCAAACATAGGCAAGTGTAGGCTTGCCAATTTTTTAGACAGGGATGTGGATCCAAATGTGGATTTGAGACTACATAGTTTTTAATGGAACATGCATTTAGATATTCTTCTGCAAGTAATACAGTTCACATAGTCAATGTGTATAGGGATCCACATTTGAATCCACACACTCTACCTGGGCCCAGTTACATTAAAGCGAAGACTGCACTCTGAAAACACATACCTACGTGGGCACATCAGAGAACTTCCACTATAATCTTTGGATCTAAAAGGACTACTTGCCACCCGGTTGACTAGAATCATAGAATCATAGAGTTGGAAGAGACCACAAGGGCCATTGAGTCCAACCCCCTGCCAAGCAGGAAACACCATCAGAGCACTCCTGACTTATGGTTGTCAAGCCTCTGCTTAAAGACCTCCAAAGAAGGAGACTCCACCACACTCCTTGGCAGCAAATTCCACTGTCGAACAGCTCTTACTGTCAGGAAGTTCTTCCTAATGCTTAGGTGGAATCTTCTTTCTTGTAGTTTGGATCCATTGCTCTGTGTCCGCTCCTCTGGAGCAGCAGAAAACAACCTTTCTCCCTCCTCTATGTGACATCCTTTTATATATTTGAACATGGCTATCATATCACCCCTTAACCTCCTCTTCTCCAGGCTAAACATGCCCAGCTCCCTCAGCCGTTCCTCATAAGGCACCGTTTCCAGGCCTTTGACCATTTTGGTTGCCCTCCTCTGGACACGTTCCAGTTTGTCAGTGTCCTTCTTGAACTGTGGTGCCCAGAACTGGACACAGTACTCCAGGTGAGGTCTGACCAGAGCAGAATACAGTGGCACTATTACTTCCCTTGATCTAGATGCTATACTCCTCTTGATGCAGCCCAGAATTGCATTGGCTTTTTTAGCTGCCGCGTCACACTGTTGGCTCATGTCAAGTTTGTGGTCAACCAAGACTCCTAGATGCTTTTCACATGTACTGCTCTCAAGCCAGGTGTCACCCATCTTGTATTTGTGCCTCTCATTCTTTTTGCCCAAGTGCAATACTTTACATTTCTCCCTATTAAAATTCATCTTGTTTGTTTTGGCCCAGTTCTCTAATCTGTCAAGGTCATTTTGAAGTGTGATCCTGTCCTCTGGGGTGTTAGCCACCCCTCCCAGTTTGGTGTCATCTGCAAATTTGATCAGGATGCCCTTGAGTCCATCATCCAAGTCGCTGATAAAGATGTTGAATAAGACCGGGCCCAAGACAGAACCCTGTGGCACCCCACTAGTCACTCTTCTCCAGGATGAAGAGGAACCATTGATGAGCACCCTTTGGGTTCGGGTCAGTCAGCCAGTTACAAATCCACTGAGTGGTAGCATAGCCAAGACCGCATTTTACCAGCTTCTTTACAAGAATATCATGGGGCACCTTGTCAAATGCCTTGCTGAAATCAAGGTAGGCTACATCCACTGCGTTCCCTTCATCTACCAGGCTTGTAATTCTGTCAAAAAACGAGATCAGGTTAGTCTGACATGACTTATTTTTCAGAAATCCATGCTGACTATTGGTGATCACAGCATTCCTTTCTAGGTGCTCACAGACTGTTTGCTTAATGATCTGCTCCAGAATCTTCCCTGGTATTGATGTCAGACTGACTGGGCGGTAATTATTTGGGTCCTCTCTTTTCCCCTTTTTGAAAATAGGGACAACATTTGCCCTCCTCCAGTCTGCCGGGACTTCGCCTGTTTCCCAGGAATTCTCAAAGATGACTGCCAGTGGTTCTGAGATCACATCTGCCAGTTCTTTTTAATACTCTTGGATGCAGTTCATCTGGCCCTGGAGACTTGAATACATCTAGACTAGCCAAGTATTCTTGTACTATCTCCTTAGTTATTCTGGGCTGTGTTTCCTCTGCTGAATCATTTGCTCCAAATTCTTCAGGTCGGGCATTGTTTTCTTTATCGGAGAAGACTGAGGCAAAGAAGGCATTGAGGAGTTCAGCCCTTTCTGTGTCCCCTGTTTGCATTTCACCATCTTCTCCTCTGAGTGACCCCACTGTTTCTTTGTTCTTCCTTTTGCTACGAACATACCCATAAAAGTCTTTTTTGTTGCTTTTAACCTCTCTAGCAAGCCTGAGTTCATTCTGTGCTTTAGCTTTTCTGACTTTGTGTCTACACGTGCTGCCTATTTGTTTGAATTCCTCTTTGGTGGTTTCCCGCCTTTTCCGTTTTTTGTACACATCCTTTTTAAATCTTACCTCAGTTAAAAGTTCTTTAGATAGCCACCCTGGCTTCTTTAGGCACCTTCCATGTTTGCGTCTCATTGGTATTGCCTGAAGTTGTGCTTTTACTATCTCCCTCTTAACAAACTCCCAGCCATCATGAACTCCCTTTCCTTTTAGTATTACTGTCCATGGGATCTCACCCAGCACTTCCCTAAGTTTTATGAAGTCGGCTTTCTTAAAGTCAAGAAATTGAGTCCTAGTATGCTTGGCTGCTCCTTTCCGCTGTATAGTAAACGTCAGAAGAGCATGATCACTCGCGCCTAATGATCCTTCCACTTCTACCCCACTAACCAGGTCATCAACATTGGTTAGGACCAGATCTAAAATGGCTGTTCCTCTTGTTGCTTCTCCCACTTTCTGGACAATGAAGTTGTCTGCAAGGCCAGTGAGGAATCTGTTTGACCTTATGCTCTTGGCTGAGTTTGACATCCAACAAATATCTGGGTAATTGAAGTCCCCCATTACTACTATCTCCCTTCCTTTTGCATGCTTGGCTATCTGTTCCAGGAAGGCATCATCTATGTCCTCCGTTTGGCTTGGGGATCTATAGTAAACTCCCACAATGAGGTCACTGTTATTCTTCTCTCCCTTAATTTTGACCCAAATGCTCTCACTTTGGCTTTGAGGTTCTAAATCTTGGATCTCTTCACAGGTATACACATCCCTGACATATAACGCCACTCCTCCTCCTTTCTTGTCTGGTCTGTTTCTCTGAAATAGATTGTATCCCTCCATTATTACATTCCAATTGTGGGACTTATCCCACCAGGTTTCAGTGATGCCTATTATGTCATATTTAGTTTGCTGGACTAGTAGCCCTATGGATCCAAAAGGCAAAAAACAAACAAACCACACACAGGTGGCGGTGGCCCAGAATGTGGCTTCTTCCTGCCAGGGCCTGTTCTTGCCTGGTGCTTCTGTGGATGCACTGGGGTCATGTTAGTTGAAGCTGTCACTAAATATCCCCATCATTTAAACTGTGGCATATAAAACAGTGAGTACTGGTTTCTAGGCCTTTCAATGGGAACTGCAGGGCTACTCCATCAGCTCTGCCGAGACCAGCTTCCAGTTTAGTTTCTCTCCCTGAACTCTTTCCATTTAATCTGCTCATTAAAAATACTGCATAACATTTGAGAACTGGGACCTGAATGCACTTGCTTTCCTCCCCATCTACCTTTCCTTTGTGCCATGTCTTTTAGATTGTAGGCCCGCAAGCAGCAACTGTACTGTTTTTAACATGTGCACAGCGCTAAGTAAATTCCCAATAGATTATTCATAGTAAGAGCAGCTCAAACTCATAGGGCACTTCCAATCAGGGCATCCCTTTTATAAAAATCAAAACAGTGATGCCTAACCTGTGGCCCACTGGATGTGGCTGTACTCCAACTCCCATCATCCCCAGCCAGCATGGTCCATGATCGGGGACGAGAGATGTAGTCTTGTGACATCTGGAGGGCCACAGGTCTGCCACCAAAATTACTTGCTTAGTCTTCAGTTACTATGGAGAATCTAAACATGATGCTTAAAAACGCTCAGAACAAATGATCTTCGTCAAATTTATCTATTTCACACCGTGCAAAAACAAGAGAGAAGCAGCCTCTATCAATTCTTGATGATTTGACAAATTGCAGAAAAATCAGCTGAGACTTGGTTAAGTGTTTAGGTAAGTGCAACCATGTGCAAGCATGCCAAAGACCACTCATCAGGCAGCTGTCTGCAGCACATGAAAGGTGCAGAAACATGTGATTACGGTGAAGGTGGTACCTCATCGTCATAACCTCCCTCCTCTGACTCAATGACATAAGTCCCTACATCAGGAATCGCCACCTCTACAACTTTCTGTTTAGAAGCTGTTGGATCTGGGGCACTATCAGAATTCTGTGAGGGGGGAAATGAAAACATGACAGGCTTTAGATTGTTCTGAGAATACTAGCAAAATCTTATTTTCCTTTTAAAATATATAAATATTTTTTAGAATCTCTGCTCTTATTTTCAAGTAAACAGTTTAAAACCAAAAGTTAAGGCCAACACAGTTGGTTACATATACTTTATACTCATTTACATGGACAGCCTTATTATGCTTTCTCTCTTCTTAGCCTGGAAACGATCAGGTGAGGTAATTTATAAATAATGTGGTGTTTTTTTCATTTATATACTGCTTTTCATAAAATCCCTAGTGTGTTTTACACAGCAAAACATACAGTAAAAGCAGTTTAACAACTGTAATTAAAACCCACATAATACACAACTGTCAGCAGAATACAAAATATAGCCGAGGAGAAAACAAGTCAAACACCATGTAAGCGTAAAAAATAGAAATTATTGGGTGAAAGGGTTTCAGGGTGTCTTTTAAGAGGGCACTGAAACTGATCAACTGTTGACACTTATATCTCCAGAGGTAAGGGGTTCCATAAATGGGGTGCTGTACTGGATTCACAGTATCTCCCCACTTACCAGACATGGGAACTGCCCCTTAACAGTGCCTTCATTTTGTAGGGATTCAATCACTGTTTAATGGCTCTCATCCAGCCCATTACTGTCTCCAAGCACTGGATTAGCACCCGCACAGCCACACCCAATTCAGACAGAATGGTGAGAAAGACCCAATTCAAGCTGTAAGCTGGCAACAAAAGATGCATGAAGATTTGGGCCCGATTTCCCCATGTGGACATACTGCATCTTATTCTACTCCCCATAAACTTTGGACAATTAAATTCCCACTGAGTTCATGGAACAAAATCTAAAATCTAAACTGAATTATAGCCCAGGGATTAATACCCAATCCATGTAGGAAGTTTAAACAGTTTGATTATACACTGTTTTTCTTATTACAAAGGTAGCCTTCAAATGAGGGGCAAGGGCATAAAAAAGTATACACAACTGTCACTTGTGAAGTGCAACAAGTGTGTTTATTTCTGGCTGCCTATTTGTAGCAAAATGAATGCAGGCTGCTGTTTACAAACAGCTACACACATTTTCTCCAAACGCAAAATTCATGTCTGCATAAAAACATTTACGTTTCAAGACACTCACGGTCTGTAGCTGGACAAGCATATACTTATTAAAAACAAGTTGCCTTGGTGTATAATGTAGCAAGCAGCGAGGCTGCAGGAGCTGTCAAGAGTGACCTTAGATTGCTGTACCGTAAGTTAAAACGGCCGCCTCTTAAGTTCTGAAACATCAAAATGACATTCCTTTTGGACTGAAGATATCATTTTAAATGGATGTTCAGAGGTGAATGCTTGACTGGGAAAATGTCAGAAATTTGTCAGTCAAAACAACAGTATTTTTCACTGTCTCAGAAGCTTCTTAATCAGGGGTCAGCAAACTTTTTAAGCAGGAGGGCAGTCCACTGTTCCTCAGACCTTGTGGGGGGCCGGACTATATTTTGAAAAAAATAAATAAAAATGAACAAATTCCTATGCCCCACAAATAACCCAGAGATGCATTTTAAATAAAAGGACACATTCTACTCATGTAAAAACATGCCGATTCCCGGACCGTCCGCGGGCTGGATTTAGAAGTCGACTGGGCCGGATCCAGTCCCCGGGCCTTAGTTTGCCTACCAATGTTCTTGATCATATGAAAATGTAAATTGCTATGGCCTCAGTAAATTGTAAATACACTTAGAGTATGAGAGCATGAAAAGTGTAACAGTTAAATAATTGGTTTACTGCTAAGCAAGAAAGTGTTCTGTTAAAAAGTAATGAATTATACCGCAAGTCAAATAAAATCAGGGTGAAACTTGGAGATATAAGGCAATTTCTTGTTTTTTCCAGAAACTAGAAGAAATTTTTTGATGACACTTAAAAGTTATTAATGCGTAACAGTTTCCCCTGGTATCAGCACGTTTCCTTCTGGAAAAGTAGTTTAAATAGGCTTCTGCAGATAAAGCACTCATCTCCTGAAATGGAACACTCTTTCAACACAGAACATATAAGAGATGGACTTCATTGTGTAATATGCACAAGTATCACAACACTGAAACTTTTCGGACAGAAAAGTGAACACAAAGACCTTTAGCAAATCCTAATTGTTAGACAAATGGGTACAGGAGTACAATCTTATTTAACAAAGTTTCTCTACAACTTGATTATAAATAAAACCGCTAAGCAGTTTACCAAAGTCAGGTATAACTCTTATAAATCTTTTGCATATAAAGAAGGCAGATATTTTGCCTTTCTTACCAAATGCATAATAGCTTCAGGATTCTTATCCTCTTGTTCAGTGAATGCTTTTGTGATTGCTCGTACAGAATCTTCTTTCAATTGCTTTGAAACATCAGTCCTTGAGGGTTGTTCCAAATATTCAGGTTCTTCTCCTTGAAGCAGGAAGTGGGTGGGGAAGGTAAATATTTTGTGTTATAAATACATGCACAATATATCACAACGTTACAATGTTACAATTAGGTACAATGTTACTTAAGTCCACTCTTTTCTGATTAGGTTAAGTTTACTGCTTTCAATGGGTCAATACTAACTGTATGATTAACTGTATTGCAAACTTCATTTTTTTGTAGTGTTAAAAAAAACAACAACTGTATTGCAAACTTGACAAAACGAAAAGGAATGATATCCTACATTAATGTTATCAGTATGATGTTTACCTCTCACAACAGAAGCTTAAGCAGCTACTGAAAAGAGACGATAAACAGCAGCAATACATCGTGATAACTGGGGACACTTCTAGAACTGTTTAGGACTCGTGCACTGGACATTCTTTGTTTAACAGGTTTATGTATGCTCTCATTCTCTGATTCTACTTGCTAGGAGGAGAAAGGGAAGTATACATTTAAATTAGCTTTTAAATTCACCAACCTTGTGAGAGGTTTTTAAGCTCTTTAAGGTGTGTGAGAAGGGTATTTGTTAATTTTTCTTGCTAAATAATTAAATGCCTTTATCTACATTTGTCTGTTTGCTCGTGGTCCAACTGATGTGTCTCCTTTCCTTCCATCTACAGGGTTGGGGAGTTGCTGGTTGCTTATGAGCTGTAGTGCCTTTGCAGGTCTTGAATAATCAATAATTTAACCCCCTAACAGAAGAGAAAGCCTTACAGAAGCTGCTTTCTTTACTGACCTGGGGTAGTGGAAGGCATAGGCACCCCGGGTGTTGGGGATGTTAATGTTTTGTCTTGTGCTTTCACAGCAATCTGTGCATCCCAATCTTCCAGCTCTTTTTCAAAACGCTTATTGTCTTCTTTGACATAATCTCTTAGATCAGGAGGTAACGTTTCCATTCCAACAACCATAAGCCCTGTTTCCTTGTTGAATTCCTCTGTAACAGCATATGATGTGTTTCATGTGTTAAATAAAACCATGAAAGCATGCACAAATTCTTTTACAAAACATTTAAAACCAAGTATTTCAATCAGTTTCACAAAGGAGTTAGCTCAGGATCTTTAGTAAAATAAGTTTCACCTCCTTGTTTAAAAAATGGGGGGAGGGCACTAAAAAGTTGTATCATTGTACCTTTTACAGCAATGCAACTGTGCTATCATTTATTATCACGCCATTAGTTAGATGACAGATCCAACCCTATATTTACTGGCATGTAAAACATCAAGAGGAAAAAAACATCCGGCAGGAAATGGGGTACTTAAGCTTCCTACTGCAGTCCCCTGTTCCCTGTGCCTCCCTTCACCTTCTCCTCTGCAACCTGATTTTCTCCAGCTACTTTTATCCCAGCTGATAGTTCTTAGGTTTATTTGCCGGTCAGATGGATAAAAGTGGTGGGAAAGGGGAAGAGAATTGCAGATGGACATGGGAAGTTTCCAACACCCCTCCTCATCCACCACTAAAAATCCCTTGCCACTTCCTTTGGTATTTACTTTATAGTAAGCCTGTTAAAACTCAAGAACGAAATTCCAACCCAGCCACCTAATTACATGTATGTGTCCAATTTGCAAAGCAGAGTGCCTTGTGGGAGACATTAAATATAATCAACAAAACTCAAATTCAGCATTTCATATCACTGTAATATTACCTTGTATCAAAAATGGTTCTTTATCATTGATATACATTAAGCAGTAAGCACTTGCGTTCCGGTATCCGCCAAATGAGTCACGTTCAAGCTCTTCCCAAGTAGACTTTGTAACAGAAATATCATTGTACTTCATCCACCTCCTTTGGTAACTGTCATAGATATATGCCCAGTAGTGTCCTGCATTAGCCTGTCCTTCATGAACTAATACTGCATGTAACCGATACGGAACCTAAGTAAAATAAAATCAACAGGAAATAGGGAAGTTAGGTCACAATAATTAGCAAAAAGGATGAAGAATAAAAAGCAGACAGGAATAAGGATTTAATCAGGCTTATCAAACAGAAAAACAAAGCTCGTGTAAAAATGGTTTCTTCTCATCAATTCCAAAAAGTACTTGGCATCCAGCTTTACCTGCTCACTTCTACCTGCTCTGGATTAAAGGAAATATGAGTGACTAGTTTCTTCCACTGTCATTCTGAACTTTGTCACAATTTAGCAGAATCGTTTCCACATTAACAGCTACTCAGGTAGTTCTCTTAAGTATGCATAGGATTTGAGTACACAAATGATAAAGTATGTATGTTACAGGAAAGCAAGTTGTTCAAGTTTGAGCTGCAGTTATGCTCAACTGAAAAGAAGTTTAACATGGGTCAACTAAAATGTGTGAATGCATTAACTTGCTCCCCACGTCCACAAATTGCAAGCTTTATAGGTCTCAAGTTCTCCCTGTTATGCTTTCTGTATCTAAAATAGCCAATTTCAAGGGGAAAGTAAAGAAAAAGAATGGGCATGACAGTGATTCAAAGGAACTGAAACAGATTGCTGATCTTCCGCTTCAAGACAACTGTTGTGATCTACCTAAAACAAGGGTGAAGAAGCAATTTAGACTACAAAGCAAAAGGGCTGTGTGAAATACAGTTCCTGTTCAATGCATCTTCACTGGCTAGACCAGTTTACACATAGCTCCAGCATGGAGGCTGTATGCTCAGCAGAGAAAAGTTTCAAGTCTCAGGCTTATGTATACAACTTTTCATGTTAACCAATCATAAGAGAGTAGCTCCTGTCTAATGTTGAAAAAGCTCTAGGCATTTTCATATCTTAGAAAAAACTTTGAAGAATAATAATAAATTTTATTTATATCCCACCCTCCCTGGCCACAACTGGGCTCAGGGCAGCTAACATGAAAATATATATAATACATTAAGACATAAAATTCAGCAATTGATTGAAATACAGCTTAAAATTGGATTAAAATCAAAATAAGATCAGATGGCTACCTGCAAATTGTAACTATAACTATAGGGGTTGGGAACCTTAAGTACTCATCAGGCTCAGCTATTTGTATGAGCTGGTGAGAAGAGTTAGAGAGGCCACTTATATGCAGGGTCTTGTAAAAGGAGAGGGGTCAGACTGAGCCCTGACCAAAGGCCTGGCGGAACAGCTCCATCCTGCAGGCCCCGCGGAAAGATGTGAAGTCCCGCAGGGCCCTGGTCTCCTGCAACAGAGCGTTCCACCAGAATGGGAGGTCGAAGCCAGTCTAACCTCCTTGAGGCCCGGGACCTCCAAGATGTTATACAGTGAAAGGATGGCTGAGAACCTGATGTAAACTCTTATAAAATAAGCAGCTGGTCAGTATTATTGATATATTATGGTAATAAATTCTTTCATATGGAAATGATACTTACCTGCACCATTGATTTGTCAGTGTACATTAACTCAATTGTCCGCTGTATTCTAGCTATGCTTTCTTGCAAATCTAAGACGAAAGGAAAATGAAGTCATTCCCTCCAATATGAAAATTCACATTTCTACAGATAAACACAATTATTCCACTACTGGCTACTACTACTAATAAAATTAATATTCCATCCTTTCTTCCATAGGAGGCCCAGAGAAGCATTTACATGCCAAATAATTATGACTCATCACTTCCTCCTGCATTTTAGAAGAAATTTTAATTCATTCAGGTACTGACCATGAAATATATTCTCTCCCTCGAGAGCTTTGCCCAAATCTCCCAACAATGTCAAACATCATAGAATCATAGAATCATAGAGTTGGAAGAGACCACAAGGGCCATCGAGTCCAACCCCCTGCCAAGCAGAAAACACCATCAGAGCACTCCTGACTTATGGTTGTCAAGCCCCTGCTTAAAGACCTCCAAAGAAGGAGACTCCACCACACTCCTTGGCAGCAAATTCCACTGTCGAACAGCTCTTCCCATATATAAAAATGAGATCTACTGGTTAGAGCTTTACAGATCACCCATAAGACTTAGATGGACAGTGGTTTACCTGGCAACCATTTACTGACTGCTTGCCTTCCCCAATTGTGCAGGACAGACTGCATAGCTTAAACATAAAAACTGCTTCCATGTAATCAAAACTACCTATACTTTGCCAAGTACCAAGTCAGAAGAAAAAAAAAGAAAATTGCTGGATGTTACAGCCACTGCCAGCAAATTTTGCCTGCCTTGGCAAGCAACCCAAATGACACTTGCCAACTCCATCCCTTTTCAGAGACGGGAGGAGCAGAGTGTCACATTCAATATAATACTGAGCATCAACTAGACTATGGGGCTTAAGCTCAAGCCCCTGTCATGCTCTAAGCTAGACCGGGGAAAGCAATGGCTCCGGCCTGCCAACCTGAGCTTCTCTAAAACAAGTGCTTTGGATAAGGCATCGTCTAAGCTCCAGAAAAGAGTGAAGACCCTGGTAATCCCTTGGCCTTGGCCAAACTTCCCAACCAGTACCTCTAGTGTCATTTTCTACTTCTGTCCTCCAACGATGTAAACATCCCTCAAGGACTGAAAGCTCCTCTTCAGTTATGTGTCTTGGTGCTGGGTGCATTGGCAGGTCTGGTGGAATCCGAGATTGTGTGAATGGCTTGTGTATTACCGACCGCTGTGCAGGCGATGTGCTTTGTGTATCTGTAGAAGGCCCCTGTTGTTCTGTTGTGCTACATTTGTTGGAAAGATAAAACGTTCAATCTAAGCAACTGAATCAATATATTATCTCAAAAGATACTACACGCTGACAAAAAGGCCTCTGGATTCTGAAATTAATGCAGTTCCAAGCCATCTTTAAAAGACGGCCTTCACAGAACACAATGTCTGAAATCTGACAGAAAATCTGGGGGTATGAAAACAAGAACTTATACATTTTGTTCTCCCGTACCCCCAATTATGCCTATAAATCAGACGACCACCTCTCACATCAACTCCTCTAGAGTAAGTAGTATGTGGGACTTGGGCCCTCTCCTAGTCTTAAGAGCTTTTGATATCAAACCTCATGTCTCATCGATTGTGCCAATGTCTTTTATTTTTCACTAATGAATTATTTTCTGGAATACATGTTAATAAATACATTTTTCTTAAATAGCATTTAAGAAAAGATATAAGGCAAATAACAAAACCAGTGTAAAACCACCTCATTTGTACACAATTAAGTTGCTTAAAGTGAGATTCTAGGTATCTCACATGGCTTTGTGATACAAAGCTGTGCAAACCATGGAGTATTTTCCCAAATGGCTCCATACAAGGTCTAAAGGTACATGCAGTCAGCATCACCTGGAGAAACTAAGCAGGTTTGGATCTGGTCAGTGCCTGGATAGGTGACTGCATGGGAACTACATGGGTTTCATGACCGATGAGAGGTAAAATTTAAATGCAGGAGCATAAATAAATAATTTCAAGTATTTTTTAAAAAAATAGTTATTTGGTCATTAATTGATTAATTAACTTCAGCTAAGCAAATCATAATTAGAAAGACTGAACACATGTGATGCATTTTTTACCTTGGTATTGCCTGTGTCGACAAAGTACCACTAGGGAGAGCACTAGTATTAAGATCCTCAATAGGAGACGTACAAACTGGCTTACTTGATGCAAACTCCAGAGCATACTGTAGGACATCTACCAGGGGAAATCTCTTAGGACCGGAACCGTAGCTTAAGTATCTGCCAAAACATATTAATACCCTCATTACATGCTCAAATATCTCCAAAACACATGCTTCATATTCTACATTTACAGTGTAACTGTAAGAAAGAGTTGAAGTTATTTCATCTGCTATGGATGACTTGCAGCTTGCACAGGGTTAGGCTCTGCACACTGTGCGTAAAGCTGAACTTGCATATAGCTAGAATGACCCCAGAATCGCCCCTTTGTGACTATTACTACCTTTCTGGAGCAGGTGGGCCAAGTGGACCTTGCGCCACACATAGGATGGAGAGGTTCAAAGCTCTTTCTGTGAGGGAAAACCCTGGTGCGAAAAGAGCTTTTAGGCTCTCTGCCTTGCAAGAGTCTAATTTGGGTGATTGTGTGCTGGCCGGCCACCAAGTGTATATAGTGTTTTGAGAGTAATTCTGGCTGATTTTTATGCCAGCAAACTCTTCTGTCTACCATGGTTGCAATAGGCCTGGACCACTTGGAAGTCAGTGCACACAAATACCTATGCATCCTATAGAATATTGAGACAAACTGGACAGTGATCTGACTTGGTATAACACAGTTTCCTGTGGTTTCACTACTATGGGGAAAATCCACTTTCAATAAAAGACCACTTTACCTATTTCTTATGACTCTAGAAAAAAGTAGAATAAAATAAAGGCAAAATGAAAGAAATTCTGGGGAAATAATAATATAAGGGCAAAACAGGTTCCAATTTGTATATCTGAAATTTATCATGACTATTAATATCAGAATTTTAAAAAACATATTACCGTTCTAGTCTCTGCTGCAATATTGTGAGGTATTCTTTGAGTCTTTTTATTTCTTCCCGCTTTATTCGTGTAATTTCTCTGTTTTTGTGCATATATCTGTCAACAGAGAACAAATTTCTCAGTGTTGCATTTCAGTAACAGGAGCACATAGCATCTGAACACTTTCTTGTAATAATTTAACAATATTAACAATATTTTGATATTACAGACTTTCATAGAAAGATATTCAAGACTGTTTTCTTGTTGCCTGAATAACTGGCTACTAATCATGAAAAAAAGTTATGTACATATAAACTTTTATAAATTTTAGGAAGCTCCCTCCTTCCCCTGGCATTAGGAATGTTACCACAAGCTGCAATCCTATTCACACTGACCTGGGAGTAAACCTTATCGTGCTCATTGTGGCTTATTTCCAAGCACCTATTGCTGAGAACTGTGCTATGACCTACCGTTCTATTTTATCCTGAAGGTTCAAGATAGCTAATGATACTGCTTAATTCTACCAAGTGTAGAGAGGTGCAGAATAGACAATAGGGTAAGAACCATCATCTGCCTGTCATCATCTACTATACCTTATCTGAAGAAGATATCACAACTATTTCTGACGTGCACATTGTGGGTGAGCCTCGAGGCCAGTGGACATAATGGGTCTTTCCCTGTCTCTCCCCATTCGCTGATGCCCTTCGCAAATATTTTCTGGAATGTGTCTCAACCCTCTGGGGAAGATTTGGGGAAGGGCAAGGTCTAAAGGGGGTAGGTAGAAAGGAAGGAGAAGTCTCACTGTGTCTGCTTGTGTGATGCTGAGTCTTGCCCTGAGACTCACCCTGAATGTAGCTAAGTCTGTTAGGCAAGCCAGATGCCACAATTTGGTATCACCAACCTCTATCTTGAGCATCAGCTTCCTGTACCTTGAATCTATTTGTTCCCCTGAGGCACACAGCTTGCGCTGAAGTGGATCAGAAAGTTTTATGAATTCAAGTCTAACTACGATATTAACAGTGCAAACTATGTAATTAGAAGCCACAGCAGATGTAGGATGAACATCTTTGTATTAATGACAACATATTTACAATATTCATCTATTTGTAGATGAAGGAATATATTACTGCCATAAAAAACCTGTTATAAAAACATTAAATGCCATATTTGAGAACAAAATATGAGTTAAAGCTCACACTCGGGAAAAGAAAACAATATAAATGTTTTCACCTCACTGATTCTGGAAGTGCATTTTATTATATAGCTGATATTCAGCCTTATTTATTTAATATATTCAACTCCTGCACTTACAAAAGTCTCAAAGCTGTGGCTTTGGTTCATATATACAGTGTAACCCTATGGACAATTATCTGCGGGAAGCTCCACTGGTCACAACAGGATTTAGTTCTGACAAAACATGCATAGGATTGACTTCTATCATTTCCACATGGGGAGCTGTAAAAACTTTTCATTGGGTAGAAGCTAAAAAGTTAACATGTCAGATAACTGGCTGCTACTATCTACACATTATAATTATTGTCCGTAATCTTTTGCAATATACTATTACATAAGCTTCTGTACCTGTCTAGGTATAGAACTTGAGGGAATTCTAATTTGTTGTGTATCTTCTCTGGTCTTCCCAAAGCCTGATTGAATTCAAATCTTGAAAGCTCAAAGGTTAAGACAGGAGGAAGTTCAGTAAACCAGTGCTGAGGAAAAAACAAACACAAAAAAGAGTGAATTGTTAAGGAATATGCCTTTCGACTCTAATTATTCAAGTGGGGGGGGAGGTATTTTAGGGAATAAATCAAAGTAAACTTTCCATGGTGCATCTTTTACAGTTGTATATCTAAAAAATAAATAAAATATTTACTTTAGGTCAAACAAGGAATATATATTATCAGGTTCTAGTATAATGCCAAGAGGTCTGTTCAGCATATGCTGAAAACAATGCTGCTCTGGGGGATCATAAAGATCTATAGAAATTGAAACCACACAAGTTGAGTTACATTAAGGCTTGTGTACCCACTACATCAAGCACTGAGACAAACTCGCTGCTGTTAGGCTTTCTTCTAAAATAGTCTCTTTCTTTCTCGCCTTCTTCAAGCTAAGAATTTTTTTAGGGCTCACTTTATAAGCACTGTAATAGTGCGATCACTACATTCACATTTAATTAAATGTTTTCCTTTGATTTAAAATCTGATGGCATTTTGGAATTGCTGGTAATTGGTAACTGTACAGCAATGTATTCCAACATCATAATTACTTTTTAAAGTTTATTTACTACCACTGATAATTCTGTGAACTGAGATGTAGTGCAAAAAATAAAGTTGATTAAAATCCAAAAATAGCTTATTTTCCTATATGAAAATTTGGAAAAGCATTGCACACTATCTTTGCTTTATTCATGTATTTAATCCAAACTACTGACCTTGGCATATAATAATCAAAATGTGTCAGATGCATATAATTTTGTAGTGTCTGCTTTTCTAGAAAATGAACAGATCTGTTCTCTTTATTCCAACTCACTAGGCTGAACTTTGCATTGAGAAACTCTTTGGGAAAGATGTTATCCTAGAACCTTAGAGAAGATCAGGACAAAAAATAAAAAAAAATGAAAAACACAAAATGATGTTATCTACAAAGAAAGCCCAATAGTTCTGGAAAGATTTCTAGACATACCTGAGAAATAACCTCCTATTCACAAGGAAAACTCATTTTATAAAACTGATTCTCACATCTTCTCCAAGTAGGAAAGCTTTATAAGTACAAGGTTGAGTGAGAAGATACAATTATTATTTTTTTAGCTTCCTTCATTAAAAGTGGAAGTGTTCTCCACTCCATTTTAAAATGCCAGAATTTGGTTTTGTAGCAAAGAATTGTATCTTCTAAAACTTAAAAGTCAAGTGCAAGAGATGTTTCTTCATCTGAATACATGCAAAGTAGTGAAATCTTTACCCAAACTCTGCCTTGCTGTCAATTCTAAAATTTTAGAATGTTTAGGCCCATATATTAACATGACATAAATCCACCATCTGCAAGGCATAAATGTATGAACACCCCTAGATAGCCAACAATCCAGTCCTATTTTGTCATACTGTTGACAAGTGGAAGATCCTGTTATTTACTCTCATAACGTATTTCTACCAGGGCAGTATGGAATTTTTGTGGTGTAAGAACCACTACCTGAAGATGACACTCTAAGTCTAAGAATAAGCTGTATTTCCTTCCTCCTGGATAGGAGATGTATTGCATAAGTTAACTGACATAGCTTGATGCAATGAATCACTCAAGCATAAAGTTTACTGGGTTGCCAAGAGCAAGCATAATCTAAATCCAGATCACCTTTCCAGTTCTGTGGCGAAAGATAAACCGTAGAACCTGTTGGAATGTACTAATTTAGATCAACTCATTTATTGAATTAATTCAAATGTTTCCAGCTAAACATTTCCTCTCTTGAGCTACCATGTTTAAGTATTTTCCAAACTGGT
Organism: Podarcis erhardii; assembly: GCF_964252035.2. NCBI lineage: Eukaryota > Metazoa > Chordata > Lepidosauria > Squamata > Lacertidae > Podarcis > Podarcis erhardii. The sequence continues at coordinate 48,831,591 of NC_138508.1, read as the reverse complement.
GGTTATCCAAAAAATATCTGAGATGAAAGTGGGCAAGTCTTATCAGCGTAAATAAATGACCTGCCAAAATGACTAGCATTTGTGCCATCTATATTTTCAACTAGGTCAGCTTCATGGAAACGGTTACCAATGTCTCTAGAAGTCTAAGCATATCACTCACCTCCTGGCCGGACTTCCCAGAATTTTCTGAGTGCAAGGATTCAATTTCCCCTTCTATCATGGCAGCTTCTAGGCACTCATGTAGATCTTTGAAGCCATTAACCTGAAGTGGGTACTGGCCAAACATCTCTGTATTTTCAAATTTCTTCCCTTATCAGAAGAGGGAGGAGTTAAGATTTCAACAATGAACATTTATCATCATATACACGATGAAGATGCATTTAATTTCATAGCAGCTCTTAGATAAAGCTGATTATAAAACTAACTCACTTATCTGCATGCTATGTGAAATGTCTGCTGTGAGCTATGCAGCAGGAGGCTGTGCTCTGGAGAGTGGAAAAGCAAGTAGATGTCCTTTCTCCTTTTCATCTCCCTAAAACACTCCGATACTGTGCAGAGAGGAGCAGCACATTTAAGCCTTGCAGCACACCTCCCCTCAACCCTAATCACTCCCCACCTTTTCCAGGTTACTTACTCCAAGTGGTTAGGGGCTGAGCAGGCCAATTTCCTCTTCCTCTTCTCCCCGACTCCAGTCCCCCGCCCGCAGCAACCCACTATTGTTACATCATGAAGCCCCATATATGGGAGGACTTCCCCACTGATCTCAAGTGGCAAGGGTAGCTCTGGAGATATCATAGAATCATAGAGTTGGAAGAGACCACAAGGGCCATCGAGTCCAACCCCCTGCCAAGCAGGAAACACCATCAGAGCACTCCTGACATATGGGAGTATGTTGGCAAAAACTACCCAGCACTAATACTAAGCTCGATGCCTTGTAAACAGATGCACCACCTTTTAGCTTTCAGTTTCAACTAGATACTGCCAAACAAAATTCTGCTGCACTTAGACACCATTATCTGGAGTATTTAGAATGTTTTCCCAAGATTTTCACTTCACTGTTTCTACACACAGAGAGACTTGTATGCGCTATTTTTGTTCATCATTAACATTTTGATTAGAAAGAAGATAACTGAAGACTGTTCCCACTCAAGAGCAGTACCTTCAAGAACTCCAACTGCTAGAAACCGCCCATAAAACAGCTCTACCATCGGGTTCTTTGGCTTTTCTCCATCCCTAAAAATACAATGATTAAAAAAACACACACACACAAACTGGAATTACAAGAGTAATCTGCTTCAAGTAAATGTAAAAAATCTGCCATCAACAGAGCCAACACTTATTTTATTGACCCTATTTTATTGACCCAAATGCTTTTAAAAGAACCAGGAGAATCTGAGGTGTGTGTTTTTTACAAAATTTATTGTTATTAATTTATTTGATGTGCTTCCTGATTTTTCAAGCAGAGTCCACAAAGTGGCTGATATTAATAAATTACAACAGCTTCACTGTAGATATTGCACTTAAAGCAAGCAAAAAGCCAAAATGTACACATGGAGGATGCACAGTTCCTCTAAACACAGGGAGGCAGAACAAGGGACAATGCCAAGCTGACCCAGCGGCTGGTGGGTGATGGTTCTTTCCCCATCTCCTTCCTCTACCCCCAGCTCTGTCACAGGGCAGTTCTTCACATGGCTGACTTGTGGGGAGGGGGCAAAAAGAAAATAGGTGATGTCATCTTTGCTTGCCCTCTCCTCTCTCTGATTTGATATTACATGGCTGCTGTAATCACATTCAATCAGTACTGCCACTATTGGAAATGATTTTTATTTATTTTTCTAAGAATAAATGAGAAGCACATTTAGATTCCCGAGGGTGAAATTTTGAGCAAAGTCCTTCTACTCCAAGTAACAAAACTTGTCCTACAGGAAATCAGAAGACACTGCTGGTTTCTTAAAATGACTACTTACTGTTCCTCTTCAGCTTTTATTTGGAAGGCATCCTCTAACCAGTCTAATAACTTGTGTGTGAATTCACTGACATCTTGCTGTTGAGAGAGTAAACGAATGCACATTCAAATCTAGTAGTCAAGAAAATATTCTATCCATCAGCTATGATATTTGTAGATATTAATTCTCCTATGGCTAATATAATGGGAAGCTCACTGTATTGTGTGAACTGCTGTGCAAACAAAGGAAAGGGGTGGGTCCAAATACCTTACAAAGGGCATTTGGTTACTAAGCAGTATTAAGGTTGTTGGCATTTTCCCATACTAACTTACTTTTCAACAGCTTATTGATATTTTTTATTTTTATTTTTGGTAAACTGCTGCGATTTACAATCAAGTGGTATGTAATATTTTATTAAATAAATAAATGAACTGTAAAGGATAGCAATCAGCATTGAGATTATTTATACAAATCAAGCTATACATACATTTTCTGAAATAAATGAATATATAAATAGAACAGTCCTACTCAGAGTCTGCCCATTTAAGTTAATGGAAATGGCAAACTTAGGTTCATTCATTTCAATGGGTCTACTCTGAGTAGGTTTGGTTGAATATAACCTGAAAAATCAGATTCAATTCCACTACTATATTGCAAACTGATATTTTGCTTTACAAATTTAGCTCTGTAGGCAGAAATAATAGCCTGCTGCAACCGTTATTGACTTCTCAATCTTCTGCAGGGCTGTGTCTATTAAGAGTGAAACCATAGCAGCTTCAGTGAATAGCAAACACAGTGCCAGTCCTTCAGATGCACTTATAGCATGGCAAGATGGTTTCTGTTACCTATTTCCTAGAGATTCCATTATTCTAACATAAGCCAAGATAAATACCATTTTATATAAATGAGGGACTTCAGCAGTTGAATAACTGAACTTCTATCCTTGGTATAGATGTGCATCAAGTAAGAAAATGTTACTTGGTTTTAAAATGTTATGCTTACTATTTGAAAACCCAGAACATAAAACTGAAATAAAATTAAAAAGTGTATATGGAGTCCGGGATTTATTAATAGGTGCAAAGACTGTGCAATTATCAGAATAGTGCATAATATTTGATCACAGCAGGTAAGTGTGGTTTGTCTCATGGTGAAGTAGCAGAAATTGCAACGCCATGTTTGTATGCTTGGTTCAACTATAATTTATATAGTTATTTCTATTCAAAATAAGATAGAGTATTATCATTACCTGCTGAGAGTCATTAGATTTGAATGCATCTTTCAGGATTTCCACAGCTCTTGATGGATCAACATATTTTCTTTTTGAGCCAAAAAGAAGTGCAAATAAGTATCTTAGCTCACGCATAAAAGGCAAATTTCTATTTTCCTGTGTACAAAATAAACAAACAGTTGTGAGGTTAGTTTTTTTATACTTCATATTGCCACATTATAATTTCTAAATTACTGCTGCATAAATAAACTACCAAGAATGCTTTTCTGCAATGGCAATCATAACCTTGTCTCTCAAAAAATGACTAAACATACTGTCTTGGGGGGGGGGGGGGAAACAGCTCAATGAATGACTACTACTACCAAAAATCCAATGACAGTTGTACCGTTTTAAGAAAGGAAAAATACTGTATTTTTCGCCCTATAGGATGCACTTTTTCCCCTCCAAAAATGAAGGGGAAATGTGTGTGCGTCCTATGGGGCGAATGCAGGCTTTCGCTGAAGCCTGGAGAGCGAGAGGGGTTGGTGCGCACCAACCCCTCTCGCTCTCCAGGCTTCAGGAAGCTATCCGCAAGCCTTGGGAGCCCGCGGGAGTTCCTGCCGGGCTCCCAATGCTTGCGGACAGCAGCCTGCAGCCCAAAACCCGGGGAGCGCAGCGGAGCGCACCCCGGGCTTCGGACAGATATCTGCAAGCCTGGGGAGACCGCCGGGCTCCCAAGGCTTGCGTATAGCAGCCTGTTCTGGGGGCTGGGGTCGGGGGAAGCTCGGGCCTGGGGGGGGGAATATATTTTTTTTCTTTATCCCCCCCCCCAAAAAAAAAACCCTAGGTGTGCCCTATGGGCCGGTGCACCCTATAGGGCGAAAAATATGGTACTTCTCATTTCCCTGCCTCAATTCCATTCCACAGAAAGGGGACTGATGGCCTAGATAAACCAAGGCATCAGTTATACTAGTGTCAAATGATAAATTCTAGTCCTCTGCTATGAGACAAATCCCTATCTTCCCTTTAACTATCCCACGATTCCCATGGATTAAATAGGTAATAGTTACACAGATATGGATATCTTAAAGCCCTGGAAATGTAACCAGTGATCTGCACAGCAAGGCAGCACAAGACACCAAAAGAGATGGAAATCAAAATGAAGACTTCTCTCAACCCCTGAAGCTCAATTCTATTATCTGCAGCTGGTGTCCAAAGCTAGTTTTACTTGCTTGCCTTTAAATGCAAAGTAAAATGCGCTTTGCTGAAAGTCTGAAGCATTATCAAGAACTTAGATTCCTCTCTGCAGACCTTAGAATGTACCAAAAAAAAAAAAAAAAACCACCCCTGCCTCCTTCCCTACAGACCTCTTGGGCATTAAGATTGGCAGGGTGTAGTTCTAAGAAGATCAGGAGGTGGCAAGCTGGGAGAGGGCATTCTCTATGGCAGCCCCTCCCCACAGATGTGCATCAGGCATCTTTATTATGCTGTCTTTGTTGTATGCTGAAGATGTACTCCTTTATGCTGGCCTTTGACAACCAAGATAATTATAGATTAGGTCCCACCATATTCTCATGGCTGTAATTTGTTTTAACTGATTTCAGTAATGCATTTTTGAATTGTTGTAAACCACACTGAGGTCTCATAGTTAAGGGCAGGTAAGAAAACTAATAAATAATAGTTTCCATTGCCTGCAGCAGAACCTTAGTGCTCATGTTGTACACTGCTGAATATATGACCCTTTCCACACAATTCTTTCAATACCACACCTGAATTTTCCCAAACTGGGGCAAAACACAGTGGGTTATTCTGCATTAAGAAAAGCATTATGTTAGTCTATTGGTAATGCATATTTCTACTTATACCTTTTTGTTTCGGGGCAGATCTTGAGCGCCGGCAGGAGGACTATAATTCAAGACTAGCCTTCGGAATTCCAGCAGATTAAATAACGACTGAAAAAGAAAAGGCATTTTATATAACCTTTTAAAATTGCAGATCATTTAATGTGTTTGGTATTTACACTTTAACATACTTAAAAATACAGCAGAAGTACGGAACTGGTTTGTGGGTTGTAGCCCATATGGAGTGCCTTGTATGCTTTTTGCTTTATTCTGAAAAGACTTGTGGAGAAATCACTTTTCTCCAACTGTATTTTCTGAGGGGGGTTTTTCTCTTAAAAGGAATGGATGAAGGTATTCAAAATGTGGAATGTAAATAGTTCGTTGTACTGTATAAACAATACATGCTTTCTCCGGGAAGTGTAAGATAGCCAGTATCAGAATGTGCAGGTTGCTGACAAGAGTTAACCAAGTAGATTTTGACTTGTCCAGTTAAGAGATCCTGTCTCATCCTGTTGGAGTACAGCTCTGGACATGAGGAGGGGGAATCCTACCCATATTTTAAAAGACAGTTGTAGGGCACTCCAAATGCAGCTTCAACATACCCTCTGGTCATGTACTATGCTTAACAATTCCCATATGACCAAGCTCTTCAGAATATTTAACATATCAAACCTTAAGTATTGTTCCTTTTTTTCTGAACACATTTATACAAGCTCCCAGCTTTCCAAAACTAATTTCAAATTGTCTCACTGTTCTAGTTTGAGATTGCTGCTTTCTGCCAAGTCTACACTGACATCAAGTGCCATGGTAACAAGCTATACATAAAAACCTTAACGAATAGCAGCTTCCTAGCAACACACCAGTTCTAGCTCAGAGCTGGGGGGGGGGGGAGGTCCATTATTTTTTTTGGGGGGGCAGGAAAGTCATTTAAAGAAGTTAGACATACAACTCAAACGCCTGCAAGTTTACCAAGAACCAAATCACACTATGCCCACGTGTACACAGTCTTGGGTAATAGTGCAAAGGACAGCAGCCTTAAAGGCATCTGAATTAAGTGGCAGCAGTACTCAGAGCCACTTCAAACATTACAAACTCTTGCAGTTCTCCCTCTTGCACCTTCTACCATTGCACAGAGCGCTGGACTGACTTGCTGAGACCCAAATGGTTTCTGAATCTCGATTTGGGTGAATCCTACAAATAGTATTTTAGATACTACTGAAGAAGCAAGGTGAAAAAAAGGCTTAAGCTGCTCATGCTTCTTCCTTGTTTGGGGGTTATAATGGATTCAGGGATGCAACGCACAAAAGAGTCAATGGCAATGTAACATTTGGCATCAATACTACTGCTGCTGGCTGAATCATACTTAGCTTTCACAAAAACTATGGCATTAAAGGGAAGAGCATACACCACACAAAAAGCACACTCTACAATATGTTACAGCTGAGACAGTGGGAGAGCTTCATCGGAGCCTATGCACTGCTTAAAAGGGTGGCAAATGATTAGAAAAGAACCAAGGAGATTCATGCCAGATATTTTTATCTTCTGATTAATGAAGACATTTATGCTGTTAACTGAAGATATGTTACTGTTATTGATTTTAGAACTATGCAGGACAAAAAAAGGATGAAAGGTAAGTACTAGAAAAAGTAAAGGGCTAAATAAATCTGGGGATATAGATGTTATATTCTACAAACTTTAAGAAGCAGATTTTATTATGGCTTTGAGTGGGGGTCTTGGGGTCTTCATATTTAGTATTGCTCACTTATAGATGCACTGCTGAAATATATTTTAAAAATCACCTTCAGTGCTGAAGCTAGCATGCATGGAAGTTGTATGTAAGTTTCCAGAAATATTGTATCCACACAGAGATTTGTGTTACCACACGCTCTAACAGAATGTTCAAAACAACTTTGCTTTTCTGGCAGATGATACTGACTGAACAAAAACAAACTTTTGGCTTAAGATGCAAGTGGTAGAAACCAAAGAAATGATCCATAAAAAGACAACCTCAATATAGCTAAACTTTCATTAGGACTAGTTTTGAAAGGGAAATTTGCAACAGCAGCGTAAGATTTGTTTTCGTTTCACCGTAGTACTATACCACACAGCACGTCATTGATTAATGAAAGCAACATTGCACATTGTTGACCTCTTATGAAAATGTGTCAGATTTCAAAAGACCCCTAGGGAAAGCATGAAATATTGTCCCACAGTGGATGCAATCTAAGGAGCCTATCAATCCTGTGGTTAAATAAATACTGTAGTAGGTAATGTCCAAATTTATCCCACATGAAGTCAACGAGGATGGTAACTTGAAACATAATCTGTTCTGGTTGTCAAACAAAACAGATAAACTTAAGAATCTGTATTTCTGTCACTACAAAATTGTAATGTATCAAACCTAGCATTTTGATAGCAATTTTAAGGCAATCATTTTATTTCAAATTTGTACCATGTATGTGCTAGATAGCAGCCAATATAATATGCCTAAGAGGTATAAAGTTGCATATGGGTGGCGTTAATATGAGATCACAAGACTAAGGTCAGTTTTCAAGACTCTTGACGAGATTAAATTTCCACTACTTGGACATGCACAACTACTGGAAATGTGGTCTATTGTAAGCATGAGGGAAAACTAGGATTTGAAAAGTTCATTAGTCCTTCTCTATTTGACTGGCGTAACACCATCACAGAGGAGAAGAAAAGAAGGACTACATAAAGGCAAAAAGGATCACCCAGATGTCTACAAGGACATACTCCAGCACACACTGTGGTTTTATCACATTGTTTCATGGAATTGTAGAATTGGAAAGGACCCTGAGAATCATCTAGTTCAACCCCCTGCAATGCAGGAAAATGCAGCTGTCCCTTACAGGGATTGAACCTGCAGCTTTGGCTCCATGCTGTGTGTCATAAAACTTGTATTGTTCCAGGGGCCTTCCTAGTGTCTATACAGGAGTGCCACATGCGTTTCACAAAGCAACTAAGTAAAGCCACAGTTTGGATGAAGCCAAACTAATTCATTGACTTACTCATTTTAATGCTCGATGTTTTATTATGGTTTTATATACGCTGTAAGCCATCCAGAGAGGCTAAGGAAACCCAGCCAGATAGACGGGGTATTATTATTAATCATCATCATCATTGCATAATTATCTTCTTAATAGCCAAGATTTCTTTAGCATAAATCCCATACTCTAGTGGCAATTCTAATGACAAATTGATTTTGTTAAGTGTAGATAACAGTGAACATTTTCTGCTGCTTCGTCTTATGTTTCTGCACAGCATGTTCTTTGTGTGTTAAATCAGTTACTTGTATCTCCAGTATACATAGGTGCTTAATACATACCATGGTTCAATTTTTTACTTAAGTGTATAAATCCTCTACCTGTATAACTGCACTGAACCAGCATGTATTGCCAACGTTTTTCAATCCCACCGGGCAATTATCTTGACGTTTTCTATCATAAGGATTCGGAGAATCACTCCACACTTCCGGATGTGTCCTTTTCAAACTTGCTTTGTTTTCTGCTATGCTGGCTTCTAAAACTCTTAGAAATCAATGGAAATAATGAGAAAATGGAAAGTAAGCAACAATATATCAAGATCATGTCATTACGGGAAACACAACAGCTCAGAAACTTAGGATACATCAGTACAGATTTTTCCAACGAATAATGATTATGCAACTGGGCTTATATTGAGCAATTTTATTTATTTATTTATTATTAATTAAATATCTATACATCATCTGATCTGCATGCATGTGTTCTGTGTGCAAGAATGTGGGCTGGCCACACCCACTGCTATCAAGTGTTCCCTGGAAGGTTAGCCAAGGGTGAATGAGGCCCTTATGAAATAATAAATTTGTTGGCCTTTAAGCTGCAATAAGACTTTCTTGTTAAAGTTGCTATCTAGTGGCATGTAGGCCACTAGCATGTACAACTACCACCTCTCTTTTTTGAAAAATGAAAGTATTCAAGTATATTTAAAAAAACATTTTTGATTTGAACCAAAACATTGTATTTCTACAATATTTAGACCAATCTCCATGTTATAAAGCTTGAATTAAACCTTCTCTAATAAAGAATCATGAAGGAAAATTGTGTTAACATGTTATAAGGAGATACCACCACTGCTTTGAAAACTGCTGTGAGGATTTTTTCATTTTTACATACAGGTGGCATATATATTTTATAAAATAAATAAAACTATAAAATGTGATGGTGACAACCTGGTTTACTTTGACTTTAAAACTAGCACATAGCTCCCTACCATAGGATTACCATAACATATAGTTGCAAGATGAATTTTCCAAACCCTACGTTCCTTTTCATAGAACTTACTTCTTCTCTAGAACACAATCTAGTATCCATTAAGAAAATAGAGAATGGAACTCCCAAGAGGTACACATGAGCACTCAGGAAGCATACTTTAAAATCCCAAGACAAGACAAGGCAAGTCCTAGTTGAAGGACTCACTTGGAACGAAGATATAAAGGACATCCAGAAATAACAAACATAAGCAGACAACATGCACATCATGGCAAAAGTAATGTCAGGAACTTTGTGCATATAATATTCAAAGACATGAAAATTTCACACACGTTGCTTTGTTGTTCAATATAGCAACAATGATACTCTGCAAATTTGTAGGACTGGCATTTGGCTACTAGAAATGTTTTATTGTAAGTTTTAATGTTATTAATGTCACCGTTTCAATGTTTATATATTTGTTTTAGCTATTTATTCTTTATAGGCACCAAAGGCTAATTGATGTTGACATGTAGACCAGATGTTCATCTAATCCAGCATCCTGTTTCCCATGATAGTAAAACAGATGCTTCAAGAAGGTCTGCCAGCAGGGAATTAAGGCAGCAGCCCCTACATGCTTTTGTCTCAAGCAACTAGTCCACAGTGGCATACTGCCTCTGAAGACGGGAGATGTTATTTAGGTATTGGTCATTGATAGCGCTGGAATTGGTCCAATTCCAATTTTAATTGCAATATGAAACCATGCAAAATATGGAGCATTTTTAGGTCTAGGTGACTGAATGGGTCTGTCTTTTAAGGGCACAGAAGTGTATGGAGGAAGGGGAAGAAAGCAGAACCAAGCATGAGGCTGACATGCGGTTCTCCAGATGTTGCTTAACTATAACTCTTATCAGCCAGCATGGTGCAATAGCTGGAAGGTTAAAAGTTAGGCATCCCTGGTTGAAAGATACACTGCTTGTGCCCCTCAATATATTACAAGCATTATAAATAATTCCACGTTTCAGTGGGCCTCAGAGCCTATGGTATACTAATTCTGAAGACAGTAATTCTACTTTAAGTGGAAGCTTGCAGCAGCAACCAGTTTCTAGACAGCCAATTGCTGGATGTGGCTGTCACACACAGAGCCATAATAAATTTTAATACTGAAATATCTCAGATAAAGTTTAATGTCAAATTCACCTTCACAAACGCTTCTCTGAAGAATTACTAAAATAGGTAGCTCTAACAAATTCACACGTATGGAGAGTGATTTTTAATATCTAGAGCATACTGCAACAAAGAAACTATCATTCATAAAGAAAACCAATATTTGATTCTTATTTGCTTACCTGCTAATGGCCTGTTCCTCATCTGTTATGCCAGTCTCCCTGAATGCCCTGTTTGATTCCTCCAAACTGAGAGCAATTGCTCTCTGAAGATCATCTTTATCATCTCCTGTGAGATCAATCACATCTGAAATGCAAAACATCATTTCTCAAAATTAAAAATGCAACAGAATGAAAAGCATCAACTTATCTTGTGCTAGTTTCAGAACAATGGTACAGGCTTGGGGGAATTTGGGTTTAATGTCCCTGACAATCCAAGCCAGGATCTCCACAAGGAAAACCAGTACACAATGGAAGAAAGGAAAAGGGAGGGGGAACCAGAGGAGGAACATGTGGTGACAACTTCATTTTTTAAAAAAATAATATTTAAAACAAAAAATACAAAATACAAAATAATTCATCTTAATACGTTGTGACTTTACATTCTCACCTATTCATAATCCAATTTTACTTATTTCTATAACATTACTGCTAAACCACAAAACTTCATTCCAGCATCCTTCTAACATTCCTTAATTTTACAATGTTTCTGTAAACAATCTTTAAATTTCTTCCAATCTTCTTCTACCGACTCTTCTCCCTGGTCTCGGATTCTGCCAGTCATTTCTGCCAATTCCATGTACTCCATCACCTTCATCTGCCATTCTTCCCTGGTGGGTAGATCTTGTGTCTTCCAGTACTTTGCGATGAGTATTCTTGCTGCTGTTGTTGCATACATAAAGAAAGTTCTATCCTCCTTTTGCACCAATTGGCCGACCATGCCCAGAAGAAAGGCCTCTGGTTTCTTCAGGAAGGTATATTTAAATACTTTTTTCATTTCATTATAAATCATCTCCCAGAAAGCCTTAATCCTTGGGCACGCATGTGGTGACAACTTCTTAAACTATGGCTTGTGAAACTTCAGATGATTATCCAATACAACCAATACTACCAGTGAAATATTTCTGACATGTACCACATTTTTCACTCTATAAGACGCACCCGACCATAAGACACACCTAGTTTTAGAGGAGAACAAGAAAAAATATATATATTCTCTGCGCAGTGCCCCTTCAGTGAAGCGGCAGGAGAAGCGGAGCCCCTTCCATTTCTCCTCCTGCTTCGCTGAAGGGGCGCTGCGAAGAGAGGGAAAGCTGCACAGTGCCTCTCCAGTGAAGTGAAGCCAGGAGAGCAAGAGGGATCGGTGCGCACCTATCCCTCTTGCTCTCCTGGCTTAAGCGAAAGCAACGCGAAGCTTCCGGAGCGCAGCAGGAGCTCCCACTGTGTTCCGGAGGCTTCGGGTGGCTATCCCTGAAGCACTGGAGCCTGCATTAGCTCCATAAGACGCACACACATTTCCCCTTACTTTTTAGGAGGGGGAAAGTGTGTCTTATAGAGCGAAAAATACGGTATATAAAAAAAATCTAATCAATCCAATTTGGGCTGCAGCTCATTTCAAACTACCAGGTTTGTTCAGAACCTGGTAACTATAGATTTGTGGTTTGGAAATAATGGGAAACTTTAGCTTATTAGCCTATAAACTCTTTAGCTGCAGTACTCAAGGAAGGTAGGGGACAGTACCAGGATGTAATGTGCAGGTGCAAAGCTCATGCATATCTTGGTCTAATAAGTTGGGATATGCATATATGACTAGGTCATATTATACAGTGGTCAGTAAAGGTTAAGGTGGTTAACATAGGAAAGCCAGTCATCTGCAGGTTCTGGTGATCTGAACAGTATCATGCCACAAAACTGCTCAAAAAGTATGTGCTATTGGTTAGGTTGCTAAAAAAAACCTAGATGCTGCAGATCATAAGCTTTCCACACAGAATGCTTCATGTATTTAGAGATGGAAAACAAGGTAGCTTTAAGCAGCTGCCATCACACTGTTTGGAGCTTGTCTGATTCTCTCCTAGGTGTGTTCCAAGGAAACAAGTCTTTCATTTCCTTTATTTTAACAAGAACGCTATCATTACAAATCAGACAACACTATCCATTGTTAAATATGGAGAAACTTCAAAATGTGCCAAGGACAAACCCTATTGGCTTTCCCAAAGCTTATACACTTTTCCCTTTCCTTGTTCCTGAACAGCAAGTTTTTCTGCCAACTAGTAGGAAAAAAAGCATCCGGAGTTCTCACACCTGTCACAATCATGACAGAACACAAAAATAAAATGCAAGTCTAGATTAACAAAAGGGTTGGGTGTAATACTTAGAAATCTATAGTGTGAGGTGCTTCAAGTTCACTTAGCATTAAATATGAATGTTACAGGTCAGGCTTATTTACTGTTACGCTAGTCTTACTCAACACTACATACTTTTGTTAATCATAGAATATATTAACTTTTAATTTCAAATCTATGCACTGTTATTTGGCCAAATTGTGAGTTTTCTGGGATTCTGTAACACTTCTCAAGTTAAATGTGCTTGCACTGGGAAATATGGATTCCAAACACAAATAGTTATCACATGGCTTTTTTTAATATGGATTGATATTTTACTGTTAAGCTTCACTAATCAGAGTAATATTTTCTTGCTTCATATTTTGAAGTAATTACCCATTTGGAGGCATTTCTAAAAGTACACAGATGGAGGTATAAAGATACTAGGTCAGCAATTTTCCAGGGCAGTGAAATCGCAATTACCAGATATTAATGTTGTTTTTCAGACACAAATGGTGAAAGCTAAGTGCACTACACAGACCCTCGTGGTTTCCCTTTCATTTTCTGTTATATTACTATATTATTGTGTTTTCAATAAAGACAAACTTCTTGAAAAATAAATCACTTTAACCAAAACCTCCAAGATCTATAGGCATAAAGGAATCACTTTATATAAAATATCAGACTGGAGTGACAACAAGGTCTTCTGACCAAGCATTTAGTTTGGTTGGTACTTCAGTAACACAGAAAAAAACCACTTACTTGTATCTGCTTGGCTGCCTACGCTGATGTATCTGTCATTGCCAGAAAGTGCTGTTTGATAGTACGTTGTCTCTTCCTGCTGAGGAATCTTAGCATTCTTTGCAGTAAGGAAAGCAACAGCTAACTCCAAATTCCCATTGCTATCCTTTAAATGTAACAGAATAAACATATTGGTATGCCATCTTATAACCAACCAATTAGGGCAGAGCTAGCTTCCAAGACTAACCCGAATTACTTTACATCTGCACACAGTGCATACAATTTCATGATTAGAAACTTACCATAAAATTATTTACATGTAAATTAAGTCGCACTAAAGAAGGTGATAGATTTGTGTACAGTCCCACTAGTTTCAGCAAAAGAACTCTCTACGACTGGAAAACCAACAGAAATTAAAAGTGCTTGACTTCTTGTTGGATGATACTCAGAGTGTTTAGTTCCTTGGCTAAGCTGATTCCAAGAAGAATTTAAAATAAAAAAAATAGTTGAAATAAGCAATCAGTTAAGCAGAGTAGAGAAATTCTAGTCATCCAATGATGTCTGATGCAGGTGCCTAAGAATGTTGACACACACCCATGTCTTTCAATAAACCAGTTGCTTAAAATTTATTCTGATGACTTGGAATTAAAAATATTTTGCCAGCCCCAAGGATAATAATTTAATAACACTAAGGCAAAAGCTCAAAGCCTACATGCCATACTACAAGAATTTGGTGAACTAGCAGAACAAAAAGTCCTACAAGATTGCTATTTCTGAAAGAAACCCATACTTTCTTTTACATATTTGGCTTAAAATATTTTGAGATGAATCCACTTTTCTGTTATATACATTCTCAAGTAGCAAATCTAAGAGTAAAACAGCTTACAACTGATAAAAGCTGAACAGAACAGAGAAAACTGGTAAGATTTTGTGTCCATCTATGTGGTCCTGAGACACACCTTTTCCCTGCTCTAAAGTTCAGTAGAGACTGTAATAAAAGATACTTTCCCCAACTGAACAGCAAGAGACGGCAGGGTCTTGTGCAGGTTGAACCTTAACCAAAGAGATCTTTTCTTGCTTGCATTGTGCATTGGTGAACTGGCAACATGAAGTCAAAGGTCAGCATCTCACAAGGTGCGAGACTGGTTACATTATTATCAAATAAGAGAAGCCTTTAATCTGGATAAAAAAATAGGCTTCCAGGTGGAAAAATCGAAATTAGAAACAGAATTGTTAGAACCTAAAACCAAGAACTTGTCAAGAATGTATAACTTGCTGTTGAAATGGAATACTCAGGATGAAACAGTCAAATCAGCTATGATTAAATGGGCACAGGACATTGGTTATAACATCATGTTTGCTGACTGGGAAAAGTTGTGGACCACCGATATGAAGTTTACGGCATGTAATGCCTTAAGAGAAAATATTATGAAAATGATATATAGGTGGTACATGACCCCAGTCAAGCTTGCAAAAATTTACCACTTGCCTGATAATAAATGTTGGAAATGTAAAGAAACTGAGGGAACATTCTTTCACCTTTGGTGGACTTGCCCAAGGGTTAAGGCTTTCTGGGAAATGATATATAATGAACTAAAAAAGGTATTTAAATATACCTTCCCTAAGAAACCAGAGGCCTTCCTTTTGGGCATTGTCGGCCAAAAAAAGATAGAACACTCTTTATGTATGTAACAACCGCAGCAAGAATACTCATTGCAAAGCACTGGAAGACACAAGATTTGCCCACTTTGGAAGAATGGCAGATGCAAGTGATTGACTACATGGAGTTGGCAGAAATGACTGGCAGAATTCGAGACCGGGGAGAAGAATCGGTGGAAGAGGACTGGAAGAAGTTCAAAGAATACCTACAAAAACATTGTAAAATGTTTGAATGTTAAAATGATGTTGGATATAAAAATAATATGGCATTAGGAAATTGGTAAAAAGAAATATGCAAAAACCATGTGGAAAAGAAGGGGTAAGACCAGAGTATTATTATGTTGTGATTAAATAAATGATATAAGGGACTAAGTCATAATGAACATGTGAAATAGTGTTTAAAAGAGAAGGAAAGTAAATGCATAATAGGCTGAAATATACAATATTGAACAAGACTGGAAAGAGGGTAGGAAATTGCTAAAATTGATTGTGTAAAGGAGAACACAGAAAAGGGAGATGCGAGGAAGTCAGGAAAGAGGGTTGTAGAGATAGTAAATGCAAGTAATAATTTTCTTTTTACTCTTCTTTTTTTATATGTTGTGCTGTTTTTGACTTTGTTTGTTTTTCTTTTTTGATTCCTGGTTTGATTGTTGTTATTGGTGTATTTTCTTTGATTTTGTTCTGTTATGAAAAACCTCAATAAATATTTATTAAAAAAAAACAAAGGTCAGCATCTCAGACAGATGTCAGAAAGGTTTTCCGCATGGTATGCTCCACATACACAGTATTTCTTAGTTAGATAAAGTATTTTACAGGCATGTTTTCATCAGCAGCATTATTTACATAAACCATTTCGGAAGGCCCTTATATTTCCTAGTCCCCAGGGTATGGTCAGATGGCACAAAAGGCCACCACCTTGCTGAAACTAAGGCAGTCTATATCTGGTGAATGCCTATATGTCTAGTACATATAGGCATTCACTAGATGAAAAAACAAAAACAAAGGTAAGATAAAAAAGGAAGGTGTTTTTTAAATCAGCCTTTGCCATACTTTACGTTATCTGAATTCCTCACTTAAATAATTTTAAAGTAATCCTATTAAAAACTTTCTGTCCATCAGAAGGAACCTTATTTAGATACAGACAGATATAACACAGAATCATCTTTGAAAACCACCATACCTTCAAGGCTTGCTGCAGTACTTGGGTGTCATTGATGCCAGTGATCTCTCTTAGCTGATTCAGAAACGTCTGCTGGTGCTGAAAAATAAAAAAGCTGGTCAAACACCAAAGACAAATTATGGCAACAAAACCCTTTCAGCTTGTGGAAAGAGAAGATTTGTAGTGATATTTTTATTTGTCTTTGAAACCATGTATTACGGGAGAGCCTGGAGAACATGTATTTGTTTAAGATGAAAGAAAATACTTCTGTGAGAGCTAAAGAATTTGAGGACAGAAAAGGGTTCAATTTAATCTTCCCATGTCATTATACCATATTCAAAGCATAAAATAGTGTCCTAGATACAAAAATACTGCACAGTGTACTACTGTGAAAGCATGGGCTAAGCCCATAAAGATAATCATTGTTATCTCAGGATCTCAATATTTTAAATACCGCAATACACAATGCTCTTATTTAAGTATCACTGCCCATAAATATATATTGTATAGAGTCTAGCTGAGAAATAGCTAATATGGTGCTTTCCAAGCGCGGTTTAACTGCAGCTCCCAACATTCCTGGACCCTGGCTATTTGTCATGCTGGCTGATGGGAATTAGAAGTTAAACAGCACTGGGGGTGGTTGGTACCCTCAGTCTAACTACATACGTCAAGTATGTCATGTATTTTAATATCATAGGCAACCATCTAAAAATGAACTGATGTTGTCAAGTAACTAGGAAGTCTCATGAAACAGCCCTGGAAACTGATTGTAAAAACAAGCAAGCAAGCAAGCAAGCAAGCAAGCAAGCAAAGAGGACCTTTAATTTTGCTTCATATATTTCAAATTCAAACATGACATAATACAGTAAATAAAATAATATCAAATCGTATTCGCATATTCCTTGCAAGAAAAATAAAAACTATCCATAGAAGGTTAAAGGTAAAGGGACCCCTGACAGTTAAGTCTAGTCGTGAACGACTCTGGGGTTGCGGCGGTTATTCAAGACTATATACCACCTTTCCACCATAAAAGCAATGTTCAGGATGGCTCACAACATTAAAAAGAACCCCACACCTAAAAGTTGTGAAGCACAGTGCCCTTTAGCTTCACAGAATGCATAAACAGTGGCACTGAGCATGCTGAACTGATCAGATGGCAATACACAGGTACTGATAAAAAAATACCTTAGGAAAATGTTGCATTAATAAAATACAAGCTGCAAGTTGTAAAACAGTGAAGTGGACAGTATAGAAGTACCAACACACACAATGGTTTTGGACACTGTTATATGCAATACAAGATTTCCACTATCCATGTGCCTAAAAAGGAAGGCTGATATGGAAACACTGAAAACTTAGTTTTTTAAAAAATCTCTCCTACTGGCTTTAGTGCCTGCAATTTTATACTGTATTTTAAAACCTCATGTGCTGAACCTGTCAAAAATCACTGCTGATGTCACCAGATAACAAAGCACGAATATGTGTGCAAAATTTATTATAGTTCTTCAGGGAGAGGGCAGTCCCTTACACAAGTACACTTAAGGAATTATGTGAAGTACTCAGTGTTAGGCTCTTACCCAAAGCTTATCTGGCCAGAGCATAACCAGCAAAGAAGAAGTTCACTAACATAATAGCAGGGCTTAGCTACAATCTAAGTCCAGATCCCAAGAGTTGCTTCAGGTCACACAACGGATTGCAGACAAGCAAGTGGGATTTTTAGGTTTTTTTCATTTAGTAGAAATCCCATCAATCTCAAAAGCAGTTTTCCTCTGCAGGAAAGGGGGCTGCTGTTAAAAATAAAAGTAAAATAAAAAGCTTACTGCCTCCTTGGGCTCAGAGAACCAGTTGCATGACTCTGTGGAACCTGGCTTAAGTGTTTAGATAAGGTAATGCTTAAAACCTACTGTCGTGCTACTAGCATGGCTGCTGACCATACAAACTTAGAATCTGACAGCTACCTTCTCCAATTCATACCTTTTGCAGTGGGAGAGGTTTGTGAATTATGGTAGCAATGTGTGCATGTATTATAAACAAACAAGCCTTTTATCTTTTACGAAGAATTGTCCTTTTCCCTGACCTTATTTTGTACTAATGTTTGGGAAATGAGCAGTGTTTTCTGTTTAAGGCTACTCAATCATTATGGAATCAGAAACAAAGGCATACATTAAAAGCCCTCAAAGTGTCGTTGTGATGTCTTGTTTATACGCTTCATGTCACAGTTACTTCTGTTTGCTGTGTACGTAACTGCTTCCTGTGCCTTGTTTAAATTATTAGTTCCTCAGGAACTAATTGTTAGTAAAGAATTTCCCAGCATCCAGGCTTGCATAAACAAAGTTATGAAGTACCTGGCATGAACTCTACAGCTTCCCCACTTTTACAGCTTTACATTTAGCTTACAGATTTACATTTCCCTCCATGAAGCCTTAGCATACAATGGAAATCCAATTTCTCCCTTTTTAACATAATATATTAAAGGGTGCACTTTATGCAAAGGCGATACTAATCAGCATCTGAACTGATAAATAAAAATAGCCAGGTAAAGTGCCAACACAGCATGAGGGTGCCCTATGGCGTTTACTTTTCCAAGCTAATTCCCATTCTGCACTTTCGGCTGCCAAAACCCCAGACTGTGGATGTCAACTGTGTTAAATGGACATTTATCCCTTCAGAACTGGAGAATCACCAATGTTCCCACATAGGCTGCCAAAAGAGAATCATTAGATGCTAACTATTTTCATTTGGACGCAGCATGAAGCAGGGTCAGAGAAGTGACAGAAAACATTACAATATGTTCAGGCTCTGAAAACGGAGAGAACACCAGCTTCTGGGGTATAGCAGAAGAGTGCAACTGTGCTCATGTCCTGCTGTAGGCTCCTGGCTGAGCTCTGTGAGAAACAGGATGTTGCATTCTATAGGCTTTTAGTTTGTTGCAGCATGGCTCTTAACATGCTTATTTATTTAAATGTATATACATTTTATTGGATTAAACAAACATCATTATTTATTATTAATGACAATATAAGCTTTCACGGGTACATAAATTTCATTATTGCAACTATTACGCCATGATTTAAAGTACAGTGGTGCCTCGCAAGACAAAAAGAATCCGTTCCGCGATTCTGTTTGTCTAGCGGATTTTTCGTCTTGTGAAGCAAGCCCATTGACGGCTTAGCGGATTAGCGCTATTAGCGGCTTAGCGGATCAGCTGATAAGCGGCTTAGCGGCTTAGAAAAGGGGGGGGGAGGGAAAAAACCGCAGGAACTCGCAAAACATTTTCGTCTTGCGAAGCAAGCCCATAGGGAAATTCGTTTTGCGAAGCGCCTGCAAAACGGAAAACCCTTTCGTCTAGCGGGTTTTCCGTCTTGCGAGGTGTTCGTCTTGCGGGGCACCACTGTATATCAGCACAAACCTTTTCAGCTACTTTTTAAGTATCTGGTTAGCAATTTGCTATTTTCTTCTTGTTGAGATTATAGGAATTATAAAAATTTCTACAGTAATGCCTATACAACATGTCAATCTAAATACAATTCCTGCCCCAACATGCAAACATGCAGAAATACTACGTGGAACACAAAGCTCCCAAGATATGGGGCTTTACATGAGTTGCTTAAGCACCTGTGGGCACTTAGAAAAGAATGCTGTGATTACTAAGATCCAGCATGGGTTTCTCAAAAACAAGTCATGCCAGACAAATCTTATTTCTTTTTTCATACAGTTACAAACTTGGTGGATCAGACAAATTCACTATGGCTGCTAGTCAGTATACTATTACAGGCAATGACGTGCCAAAAGAACGGGTCCAAAATGGATAGCAGAATGGGGTCAGGGCAGGGCCATAATGGGGTGGCATGGGCTTTCATGCACCCCACCGACGCATGCGGGGGTCTGGAACTGTTGCCTGCTCTGTTAAATTTGAACCAAATTATAAACTTTATCTATAAAAACCAATTTCCCATGCACTCTGAACATGTGTACTTAGTTTGTGAATTAGTAAACATGTTTTTATATGTAGCTTTTAATATATATATAATTTAAACTGTATTGGCATGTAAAATGTGAAGAATTGTTGGTATTCTTTGTTATATAAGAAGCCCTTTTGAACCTTAGTATATAGAATATTCTCAGCTCACTGACAAACACCTTTTGTTTATCTCTTGTTAACCAAAACAGAGCTTAACTGCTTCAATCACCTCATTAAACTAATCTTGGTGAATCCAATTTTCAATGTCTGTACACCTCCAAAAGCCACCTTAAGAATCAAATGGAATACAGTTATCAGCAGTTTTTTGCATGGGCAAAATGACCCCAAGCTACAGTTATCTTACTATAATGGAAAAGTGTGCAGTGTAGTGGCAAAACACGTATCCAATGCACAATGATTTGAAAGGAGCCATCCACATATCCCTCCACTTGCCAATGAAAGGGAGTTGCAGTTCCTTATTATTCAAGACCCGAAACAGTAATGAAATATGTGGCTGCTAGGACAGCCTCTAAATCTATGGACCTGTTTTTTCAATGATTTGTTACATTTATATTCCACTTTTCCTCCAAAGAGCTCATGGTGGTATACATGGTTCTCCCCTCTGAAATTTTATCCTCGCAAGAGCCCTGTGTGGTAGGTTAGGCCGAGAGGCAGAGCTTGGCCCAAAGTCACCCAGGAAGCTTCATGTCGGACTGTTGTCTCCCAGGTCCTTGTCCAACACTCTAACCATGCTGGCTCTCTACCTGTAGATATGTCTCTAGGCAAGACTATCATTTACATGTTGTGCATTTGTAATTCCATGCTTCTGGTCAGTTCCACATGTGTAAACAAATACAAAAAAAAAGGAAGCACCTTGTCATTTGTTCTCCTTTTCTTGTTCTTTACACATGTAAACAGGCAAGGATAACCTCACGACTTGATCACGTCAAAGTACACACCAAAATGCAGGAAGTGTGCAGATGGGGAGGCAATCCCTTCTCAGCATATAATGACCCAACACAAGTGATACAGAATACTGACCCTACATTAATCAAAATTAACTTCTTGAAAGCAAGAGACCAGTTCAGGGTGGGCTGCAGATTTTAAACTGCTTACAAATGGAATATTTCTATCAACATACCTAATGTTTTAATATTCAAAGCAGGGTGATTTAATTCAAGACCTGTGCTCAACAGATCTTTGATTCCCCAGATTCCAAAATATTTGCACATTTAGAGATGGATTTATTTTTTTAAACACTTTTAGTAAGAATGTTTTTCTGGAGTTGTGTGACTAATAACCCTTTACAACAACAAGGAAATGCACAACTGTGAGATAAAGAGCAAGCCGTGTGTGTGTGTGTGTGTGTGTGTGAGAGAGAGAGAGAGAGAGAGAGAGAGAGAGAGAGAGAGAGACCCACCAACATTTTATTTCACTTTGCTCACCAACACTGAAGGGCTATTTTAGACTATGCAGAATAGATAATGAAATATATCTTGAAAATTTACAATATGTACTACACCAAGGCTGTGTGGGATGCTGATACAACTTTTCCATTACAGTAAAATAACTATGGTTTATTTATTATGGAGAGTGGAAGAACAAATAGTAGGTATCTGCTAACAAAATTAAATTAAACATGATTTTTTAAACCATATATTCACCAAACCGATTTAAAATGTCACCCCACCACCAGCGCCACTTACCCTGCTAGGTTTGGACAATGGAACAAGCCAGACTCGGCTTGTTTTACTTGTGGTATGACAGCAGTAGAAGTGGAAGAATAGCATAGGAACATTTGAGCAGCAGGCACCAGCACACTGCTTATTCACATTAAACCATAGTTTGTTTTAAAAGATGGCTTATTAGCATGACATTGTGAATTAGGCCTAAATCATTCTCATTGTTATCAACACTTTAAAATAATGTTCGGAGTATATAATAATCTTTAGGGTTTAAATAGTATTTTTCCTGGCTTAAAGTGCTTCAGACACATTCTCTGCACACTCGGACAAACAGTGGGGCTGAGACTGAGTGCTGGTAGCCTACCTAAATTCATTCAGCAAATTTACTGTTGAACCCCTCTCCATGATAAGAATCTACTGGTGATCATGACACTCGTGCCATCAGAATAGAGCCTTTCTGTGAAAACTGTGCAGTGATCTACACACATAAAACCAACAGGCATCTTCCAAAAACCCATCCTAAACCCAAACCCAAAAAAGTCCCATGACAATTGACAAATGGTAACCGGGGCAGTTCCATGAAATCTAGAATCCCCTAGTCATGGACCGGCACATGGGTGGTGGATACAGATTCAGTCATTCTGACTCAAGGAATAAGGCAGCTGAGTAGCACAGCAGCTGTATCCGTGACTGAGCAGTCATATTTAGGATCCAAACCGCTCATCCTGAAAAGCTGGATGCCATCCTATCAGAGACACATGAGGAAGG
Organism: Podarcis erhardii; assembly: GCF_964252035.2. Classification (NCBI taxonomy): domain Eukaryota; kingdom Metazoa; phylum Chordata; class Lepidosauria; order Squamata; family Lacertidae; genus Podarcis; species Podarcis erhardii. Next base: position 48,808,884 of record NC_138508.1, on the reverse strand, counting down.
TAAAATTAATTTCTTGGGTGATTTTAATCTGTGGCCTGGGAGTATTGGGAAAGAAGGAATTGGCAACAGCAACCAGAACGGACTCTTACTTCTGACTATATGTGCAGTGCACAACCTTGTTATTACCAACACACTCTTTCAACAAAAATATTAATTTAAAACATCATGGAGGCACCCTCAGGATGTGCTCTTTACCAGAGCTATGACAAGTGCCAAAGACTGCTGGACAGATCACTGATCTGTCACAGATCACGTTCCACAAAGGTTTTCAAGAGTATACCTCAATGCAGGCTTCAGGGAAGGAAACCAAGGCACAAAATGAATACTCAAGCCCTTCAAGTACCTATTAAGCGGGATTTTTCCTTTTGTGCCTGCTTTCGATTCCCTGCTTTTGAATCCCATATAACATCAAGGAACATGGGATTTGAAGATGCTCGGACTCAGAACGAAAGGGAGAAATGTACTAAGAGGGAGGTACGTTTGGCAAACCCTCACCATGATCAACTCCTGCCCAGAAACCTATGTCTCCACTGTGGAAGGAAGTGTGGATCCAGAATTGGCCTCCACAGTCACTTACGACTCACTGTTAAGACAGTGTTAATGGAAGACAATCTTACTCGGCTATGAGTGATCACCAAAGAAGGTGATCAGGGATTTTCAACTCATAGCTAATCCAAAAGACTACACAATTTTTGTGACAGTAAGAAAATTAGAAAGCCACTTCTCCAGGATCTGGTGACATACCATTCATTTATACAGTGGTACCTCGGGTTACATACGCTTCAGGTTACAGACTCCGCTAACCCAGAAATAGTACCTCAGGTTAAGAACTTTGCTTCAGGATGAAGTACCTCAGGTTAAGAACTTTGCTTCAGGATGAGAACAGAACTCGTGGTCCGGCGGCGCGGCAGCAGCGGGAGGCCCCATTAGCTAAAGTGGTGCTTCAGATTAAGAACAGTTTCAGGTTAAGAACAGACCTCTGGAATGAATTAAGTTCTTAACCCGAGGTACCACTGTATAAGGTACAGTTTTCTAAATCTTAGAAAGCAATTTTTTTAATTTAAGAAGGCAAAGAACATTTTATTCTTGCTATGAGTACACTTAAATATTCTGTGTTTCATAATTCAGCACTTGTTTGCAAGGCAGGAAAATCTAAGCCAGCATTCTGCCGGTAAAATACGTTTCCAACACTAGGAAGAACTTTCTAACAGTAAGAACTGTGGAACAGACTACCTTGGAAGTTGGTAGACTCTCCTTCAATGGACATTTCTAAACAGAGGTTGGATGGTCATCTGGGATTCTTCAGTTGGGATTCCTGCACTGCAGGGGTTGGACAGATTACCTTTGGTCCCTTCCAACTCTACAATTCTATGTTTCTATGAAAAATAAATTCAACTGAAAGGTAAGGGCACAGTTATAAAGTCAATATATATCATAACTTGTACAAAAAAAATGTACAGCTGATGGTACGTATCTTTGGCAGGAACAAAAATAACTACAAGACTCCTTTGGATGCTGTGGTAGGAATTCTGGACAGGGTACTAGCAGGATACTAATCCATTTAATGGCTCTTCACGACACAAAATGAGAGCCACAAAATTTTACAGATACTAAGAGCACAATCCTAAAGCCCCACTGATTTTTCCACAAGTTGTTTATAGGACTGTAGCCTAAAACTATGGACTTGTGGAAAATCCCACCATTTGAAGGATTCTGAAAAAGCAGAAACACTCTTATTTTCATAAGACTACAATAGCTGAAAAATAAACTGACATGAAATTTAATCAACTTTCCCCAGAAAACTAGCAGCATAAAAACCAGTAACCCCGGGAACACAAACAGATAGGAAAATGTATAAATAGGAAAGAGAAAGAAAAAAACTATTAACTATTAACTATTGTTGCTCTTTTTGTTGTAATATGAAAACACAATAAAAAGTAGGTATTGAAAAAAACCATCCCAAGTACTATAAATCATTTGTAACCTTGCAACCACTTCACTTTAAAATACCATCTCAATAGTCCCCTCTGCATCCCATTGTGTTTACAGACATAAGCAAGTCACAATATGAGGCCTCCAATTCACCTGCCACCCTACCAGTTCGAAAGCACGTCAAAGTGCAAGTAGATAAATAGGTACCGCTCCAACGGGAAGGTAAACGGCGTTTCTGTGTGCTGCTCTGGTTCGCCAGAAGTGGCTTAGTCATGCTGGCCACATGACCCGGAAGCTGTACGCTGGCTCCCTCGGCCAATAAAGCGAGATGAGCGCTGCAACCCCAGAGTCATCCGCAACTGGACCTAATGGTCAGGGGTCCTTTTACCTTTATTCTCTAGCAAAAGAAGCAATAATGTAGAAAACAGCAAATAAACTTTTTCAAGTTTATAAATACTGTCATGTACAAATAAAAGACCTATAAAAAAGACACATTCATGCAGATACTGTGAAATTAGATGGTGATCAAAGATAGTTCCCTATTACAGATCTGTCTACAAAGATCACAATCACAATTAGTAACAGTTTCACATCAGGAAGGTTTAAGAGAAACAGTGAACACTATCAAATGGCTGCCACACTACCTCCTCCTCCATACAACTAGTGAAAACTGTCCATTTTACAAAGAGAAGGCTCCTATGAATCTTTCCTAAGCACAAATGTGACTAATGCGAGACAACTTATAAGCATACTTTGCAGGGGGAGCCTGATGATCCCCTAGTACAATTAGGTAAAAGAAAGTATGTCAAGGCCCAACAGTGAAAAAAGATTCCTAATCAAACATCAAACTTACTTTTAAGAGAAAGCTGGGAAGACATCAGTTGAGAAAGAGAAAAATTACTGCTGCCAAAGATTTTGTAAAAAGGAGGGCAAGTGTCTTTGCTTTTGTCTGCATTCAGTCAGTAAATTAACAAAATTTGGGTACAGGTTATAAGTAGGCAACAAAATGTCAGCGTATCAGCACAGGGTGGGAGATGGGGGGAAGGGGTCTTCACCACTCAATCTCACTATTAGAAGGAATAAGTGGAAACCGCAAATGTTGTTATATATCTTCCTCACTTCCAAACAGGAGTAGGTTCCAGCCAGCCAGCCCTGCTCCCGCTTCCAGAACGCTACTAAACTGTAATGGATGGAAGCAGTGTACCTTACTCCCTACCCCACATTTCTTTTCCACCTGACAATAGTGCATGACTCTTTGAGGCCACTAAACTCATGTTCAATACCCACTGGCCTGTTCTGTGCCGCCTCCTTTTTAAATGTGTGTACAACTGCAAATCTTACGGTTCCCCTGAGCATATAATTATTTCCCTGTTGTTTCTCAGTGTCACAGTTTTGGCTCAGCACTCACCACTTTGGTTTGTTACTAGAGGAAGTGACCATGATGATGATGATGACATCCTAGTGAATCATATTTTGTTGTACAGGCAAGACAGAAGAGCTGTGGTTCTACCTCTGTGACCTCTCTAAAAGCATAGAAACAAGCTGGCAGAATATGGCTTGTGTAGCTCCAGAGGTTCCACAGGTTTAGAGGGGGAAAGAGCAGAACTGAATGACTTTCAAGTTCAGAAATGCCAAACATTTATTTTATCCCAAGTTAGTTTATTTAAACATTAAAGAGAGACTGAGCCATAAATAATTTGCTTACAGAACTATGTGGTTAAAGAAATGATGGAAAGCTGCAACATTCAAGGCAAAAGCTTTTGCCCTGGCTGTCCTGGGCTTCTTCCACTAATATAACACAACCATGTGTAGAATGCTGGCAGGGACCATGAGACTACAAAAGAGATACTGAAAGAAGAGAAACCAAACCCCAGTATACTGGGGTTCCCAGTACAGTAGTACCTCGGGTTAAGAACCTAATTCATTCTGGAGGTTTGTTCTTAACCTGAACTGTTCTTAACCTGAATCACCACTTTAGCTAATGGGGCTTCCTGCTGTTGCTGCGCCGCCGGAACATGATTTCTGTTCTCATCCTGAAGCAAAGTTCTTAACCTGAGGTAATATTTCTGGGTTAGCAGAGTCTGTAACCTGAAGCATATGTAACCCGAGGTATACTGTCAAAGGGGAAATAATTTTGAAATTCATACTTGAATGAAGCCAAAACATTTCATTTCTGACTATTGCACTCTGCTCTGTTGGACTCCAGAATAAATATATTTTATAGTTAGTACATTAAACTTACATTGTAAGTTCAATGTTTTCTCCACTGAGATTGAAGAACCAGCAGATATTTTAAAACCCCACTTCTGGAGCAAGAAGCATTGCATCTCCACACTTCTCTTGCCCCTCAGGATAAGTTTCCAAAAATTGTCATTATTCATGAGCATCTCTTCTCCAAGCAAACAGAAAAATTCATTGAAAAACAAACATCTCACGGGTTTGTAATGCCTCTTGCTCAGTGATACCAGAATCTAAAATGCAATCTCTGCTAGAGAACAATTAAATTATATGCATGAGTGTATTTAGCTTTCATGAACTGTGTATACAGTGGTGCCCCGCAAGACGAATGCCTCGCAAGACAGAAAACCCGCTAGACGAAAGGGTTTTCCGTTTTGGAGGCGCTTCGCAAAACGAATTTCCCTATGGGCTTGCTTCACAAGACGAAATGTCTTGCGAGTTCCTGCGGGTTTTCCCCCCCTTTCCCCCCCTTTCCCTAAGCCGCTAAACCGCTTATCAGCTGATCCGCTAAAAGCCGCTAAACCGCTAATAGCGCTAATCCGCTAAGCTGTCAATGGGCTTGCTTCGCAAGACGAAAAACCGCTATACGAAGAGCCTCACGGAACGGATTAATTTCGTCTTGCGAGGCACCACTGTACTAGATTTAGACTGTGGTGGTTTCCCTGCTTCACAGTAACACAAAAACAAATGCACTACTGGCACCAAGAAGGGCCCTTGTTCACAGCCGTCCTAGTTCACAAACCTGCTAAAATGCACTACACACACACAGCTTGAAAAGGGTGGCAAAACTGGAATGCCCTTTGAGACTCAAGGCTTAGTAAAATGCTGAAGATGTGAAGGAAGCTGGAGTTAAGGCAGGATATTGTAGGGAAGGGCTCCCATGAGGCATGCCCTCTTCTCTGCGATCAATGAGCTACCAGGAAAAAAAAGCTTAAAGGAGCCAAAGCAACAGATTTTACAAGCAGAGCAAAGTCCCTTCAGTTCTTTCAACTACTGTTCAAAGAAACATAGAATGTATGCTCACCTCTCTTTGGAGAATTTCAATAATTTATCCCTAATTCTGAATGAATTTAGTATAAAGATGGTTAGTACATAATTACAGCAGCCTACTTCCATTATACAAATATACTAGTTCACTATAGATTTTACCAAATTATCACTTTATGCAGGACTTAGAATCATAGGATTGTAGAGTCAAAAGAACCAGGAGGGTCATCCAGTCCAAACCTCTGTAATGCATGAATCTTTTTGCCTAACGTGGGGCTCAAACCCACACCCTTGAGGTTAAGAGTCTCATGCTCTACCAACTGAGCTATTAGAAAATATATTTAGCACATTTTAATCATGCTTCTTCCGACTGCTGCTTGTATGTTCTTAACTGGCCACAGATTGTGTTTTATTCACCTCTTGGTACTTGCAATCAAAAAGAAGAGATGGCAGCTATAAGGAAAATCACTGTTATGATACAAAATCAATTCAGATATAACAAAAAATGAAGTTTCAAAAATGACAATTGTTTGGTACTTAATACAATTTTAAAATCCTTCATATGTCAAAACATTTTACGTGTTCAACAATATTCTACCAGCTGTGTATACCAGGACATGTACTTAAAAAGACCAGTAATTATAGCAATAATTAAAGCCACTAACTATACATTAAGGAAGTGTGTCATAGTTCTTAAGTACCAATTAGGTGTAAATATCTCTATGAATGAAAAAATGAAACATACACAAAATAGATGCACCTAACATATAGATCTGTTGAAAATGTGTTTTCAGTGACAACTGCCTTTGCTGTAGCAAGGAAAGAGACTGGAAGTCTGAAAAAGAGAGGACTTCTCTACCTCCAGCACCTGAAGCCAGCTGCCACCATGGAACTCAAGTGCAGCCAATGGAATTTCTTGTGTACAAAAGCCAAACCTAGCAATCCATACATTCCTCAACAGGGCATCCTGCATGTATGATTTCTGGTAAGAATGAAGTGCAAACTGTCCTTAAGTGACCTATGGAGCAAAAACCAGGGAGATAACATTTCATACATTTTTCTAATACCCTTGACCATAGTTGAGTGCAGAAAGTGACATTTTAAAAACCTAAACATATAAAATAACAAGCTATTTTACACCAATATCATACCACTAATGTAGTATTTCGCTCCAGCTGTTTATGCTACTTAGTTCTACTTCCACCAGTGTTACACACAATAAGAGTCTCCATACATTTTAACGGGCCAAAGTACCAGCAAGAAGATACTCCTCAGTATGTTTCTAGGTGCTACCACAAAACACATGAATAGGGAAAGAAAACACATAAGCCTAATGTTCAAAGTTGGAACAAAAACAGCTCATCCCCAGGGGATTTGCAGTTTTCCTTTGGGAAAACTTTATATGGAATGTTTTGCATGCTAAGTTCAGTACGCACACAGCATTTTTCTATGTTTTGCCCCAATTATAGAATTAGAAGATCACTTGGTCTGCAGTTCTATTGCGTTCTGGCTTCAATAGGACATACTTATGACTAGAAATGGCTACGATTGCATATTATCAAGTCCTGAAGAATTTCTGTGCTACAGACTTACAGAACAAAGCTGCTTCTTCAAATCTGTAGTACAGAAACTCTTCAGGAACTAGTGATATGCTAAGGGGTCTTCTGCTTGAATAGCTGGGACAAAACTTACTATTTGCATCAAGCATTCCATACAAAATTGTTGAATAGGAACTGCAAATCCCATGGGGACAACTGTATTAGTGAGATGCTTTTGTTTATGCTTGTGTTATAGACATAGGAAAGGCCTATCCTTTTAAATTGTCACTGTCATGGTAACAACACCCATCATCTAATAATCTACTATTTAATGTAAACTGCAGGCAACAAGTATTTTTTTTTAGGAAAAGATATACAGTACTGACAGCTACTAGTAGTAATACATATCTGACAACATTCTTTTGTGGGAGTTCACTATGGGAAAGAATTAGTCAAGCCGGAAGGGCATGGTTCCCAAGCAGTATATGTTTATATTCTCACACTAAAGGCAGACACTTAAAAACAGGCAAAACTAACATGAGAAACTATAATTGGAAATTGCAGAGCTCTATTTTGTTCTAGTAATAGGAACTTTTACTCTCTGAATAAACACAATACAGAACATATCCTGCTTACCCAATATTAATTTAGATCATTTCACTTTATCTTTCTTATTTCAACACACACAGGTTATTTATCCATCTATCCCAAGAGGCATATTTGAAGGTTCATTCAGCAACACAAGCACAAATATTATTTTCACATAGGAAACGGAGTTATATTGAGCTGGATTATTGGTCTATCTAGCTCAAAATTGTCTACGCTGATGGAGTTCTCTCTTGAACCTGCCCTACCTGGATATGCTGGGGTTTCAACCTGGGACCTTCTGCACACAAAGTAGATGCTACTCCACTGAGCTACAGCCCTTCCCAAAATTACAGACTCTTTAGAGAACTCATTGGAACTGTTTGGAACCAAAGAGAAACACCACTATGGGGTACCAAGCAGTTGTTTGCTGTTAAATGAACCCAGCTGTTTCAAACATCCCTGTAAAAACGGTTATAAACCAACAGCTTCTGGTCCTTTGGACTTTGAACTGGGCAGTGACAGGGGTTCGGCCAAATTTTTGAATTGATTTGCATCCACAAGCACATTAATTTGCATAGCGTACTTTGCACTGGAAAATTCAGTTTGCATCAGGAAAAATTCTAATGTCCCAGATCAGCCTTTGTCAAACAAGCGCCTTCCAGACATTTTGGATTGTGGCTTTCATTAATCCCATTTCTACCAGCCCACTTTGTTTCCATGCCTCCTGAATTAACGAGAAAAGTCTCTTCTTTCACATTCAGCACTGAAATGCTCTATTCCTCCTCCACCAATCTACTTCACAGGTGGCATTTTTTCTTCTAGCAAAGGAGGGCACTTTGCCTCTTAAGTGGTCAATGCCAGGGGTCAGCAAACTTTTCCAGCAGGGGGCCAGTCCTCTGTCCCTCAGACCTTGTGGGGGCCCGGACTATATTTTGGAGGAAAAAAATTAAATAATTCCTATGCTCCACAAATAACCCAGAGATGCGTTTTAAATAAAAGGACACATTCTACCCATGTAAAAACACACTGATTCCCGGACCGTCCACAGGCCAGATTTAGAAGGCGACTGGGCCTTAGTTTGCCTACCCATGGTCAATACGGAAATGCAGATTACTAGTCTCTTAGAAAGCTAGTAAGTCTAGTAACTTTTGGGGCTTATTTACAAAGCTGGGTAGGATGTATGTTTAAAATGAAACACCCGTCACACTTTCTATTCAGTGCATCTGGGATACAACTACTCATGACTTTGGTTTTAGCATGAATGCAAACAGCGCAAAGATGAAAAGCAGTTGTCAAATCCTCACTGAAGTACAGAGTATCAACAACACAGAAGTACTCTGTTGAAGGTACTCAAGGAGTAGATTTCTACTGTTATGAAAGCATGTTAAGAACACACAGGTACTGCTTACTTTATATCTTGTATTTTATGAGACATTTTTGAAGGAGTTAGAAGCAGATATAAAAGGATGCAAAATGCAAAAGAAATGAGCAGGCAAGTGGAAAGAGGTAAATGTGGAAACAGAAGTGAGTAGTTATTTTTTTAACACATACTTGTTCAATGGAACTGTAGAAGAATGTATAGCATCTTTGCAAGCCTTTATGGCTATGCATTTGGAATGTCCCTCTTCATTTCACATGAGTCAAAAACAAAAAGTACAAATTTTTAGTGGCCACACACCTCTCAAATTGATAAGTTATAAACATACTATATCAAAAGATGACCATATTTAACTTATAGGGACGTGGGTGGCACTTTGGTCTAAACCACTGAGCCTCTTTGGCTTGCTGATCGGAAGGTCGGCAGTTCGAATCCGTGCAACGGGGTGAACCCCCATTGCTCTGTCCCAACTTCTGCCAACCTAGCAATTTGAAAGCATACCAGTGCAAGATACCGCTGCGGCAGGAACATAAATGTTGTTTCCATGAGCGCTGGCTTCTTGCACCAGAAGCAGTCTAGTCATGCTGGCCACATGACGTGGAAAGCTGTCTGTGGACAAACGTTGGCTCCCTGGGCTTGAAAGCGAGATGAGCACAGCAACCCCATAGTCGCCTTTGACGGGACTTAACTGTCCAGGGGTCATTTATCTATTTTTTACCTATTTAACCTATAGGCATCTGTGCTTGAAACAAGTCTATAAAAAAGACTTGTTCAAAAATGTGAATGAATGGTTTCAAATTATCTGAGAGAATATTAGGCTTAGACCAGGGTTTCAAATATTTGCTAAGCCTTGAAGCTCATTGGATAACCTTGGATCAGGCAGTATCTCTCAGTTAACCTACCACACAAGGATTTTGGAAAGACAAAACGGAAGTAAAAAAGAACAGAAGAAGGCCATGTATAGCAGCCTTCTTTGGAGTAGGATTATTTACACATTCCAACAGATTATGTACTTCACATAAATTCAAGGATACCAGTCTTACTCTTTATTTATATCAAAAGGTTCAAAGTGTTATAGAAAGGACAACTTTCCTTGGGACAAAGTACCATGAACTTTCTCCAGAATTAGATCATTTGGATCCTATATCCCATGAAATAGCAAGCCAAATCTCCAAAGGAAATACATAACCTCAAAAGAAACATATATACAACTCAGAAGCTACTAACATAGGCCACTGTTATTAATAGTTAACAAAACACCTTCGATATAATCTACAAAGTTCAAGTAAAGCATTCACACTACCAACCACACGATACTTTGAGCTAACAACCAGATTTTCTGGCTCAGGGCAAAAACAGAAGCAGAAGCATTCTTCACCACCCCTCACGGGATACACATTTACAGACTCATTTCAAAGCTTTGCATTAAGTGCATGAAACATAGTTGAAGCAGGAAACCCGCCTGCTTCCTTACACCTCTGAGTACTGTATTACAGAACCGGTTGGAAGAGCTGGCATGATCAGAACCGAGATGCGTCTCAGGGCGCCAGAATCGGGGGAGGATGAAAACGTCAATCCCTCTATTTAAAAATAAAGTGGCACTTTTGTGAGAGGAGGGGGGGGGGCAGGGAAGGAAGGGCGAGTTGCGGATCGAAACGCCGGGCTCCTCCTCCGTCCCCCTTAATATACCAACCCCCGTGGGCACTTCTCTGGCAAGGAAAGGAGGGAAAAGCAGGGCAAATGCGAGAGGAGGAACACGCTTCCAGGAACTCAAAGCGCGGACGGGGTGGAGAAGTAATACTGACAGAAAGGCAGAGCCGCTTCCAGGAGCTCAGCGGACCCCCCCCCCCCGCGATCCCCTTCCCCAGGCCGGGAGGAGCCGCCCAACCGGCTCTGGCCTCTCCCTCGCTAGACGCAAAGGTCACGGAGGGAACCCGGGAGGGAAGGCGCCGACCCGCCTCGGCTCCCAAAAGCCAGGCCCTCGCGTAGCCCAGCAGCCTGCCCAAGGGCTTCCTGCCTGGGCCTGAGCACCGGGTAGCTCTCCCCCACCCCGCGGGCCAGGTCGCCCCTCACCTTCTGCGCGTTGCTCTGCTGCAGCACATTCTGCTCCACGGTCATGGCCCCGGCCCGACTCCGGCTTCCCTCCCCGCCGGCCTGAGGAGGTGCAGCAGCAGCAGCAGCAGCAGCAGCAGGAGACGGCGCTAGCCGAGGGTGGGGAGGGAGCAACGGCAAGGCCGGGCCGGAGTGGACGGGCCGTGGGAGGAGGAGGAGGAGGGAGAGGAGCGCGGCGTGGGGAGGCCGCGGCTCGGGATCCACGCAGCCGTGACGCGACGCGCCTGCCCAGGCAAGTGGCAGCCCTGGAAAGGAGCGGGGCGCGCTCAGGCCCGGCGGTGCGCCTGCCGCTTGCTACGAGTGTACGCGCCGCCGCCGCCGCCGCCGCCGCCTCAACCAAACATGCCCAGCCCAGGAATGTGCTTGGGCTCCTCCCCTTCCCCGCCGCGCCTCCCTCCTCGGCGGCGCAGCCCTGCGCGCTCCCTACTCGGAAGTAAGTCTGGCCGAGTTAGTCCCGGCTAAGCGCGGGCGCGCCGGGCAAGTGAGGGAGGGAAGACGCTCCTCTTCCCGCCCTTATCCTGCGGCGGCCGTCCAGCTTGCAAAGCCTCTGGGGATCCCTTTTAGCTCCACGGCGGCCTTCCTTTCGGAACAAGGGTCGGGGAAGAGCACATACCGGCGGCTGGCGGGGCGAGCGGCTAAAGCAGGCCGAGTCATCCCTGCAAGTTTTGCCTTGGTGGGGCCGGTTGGCTGCTGCGGACTCCCGCGCCCCTTTCTGTCCTCCAGGCTAGCAAGAAACAAGGCGGGAATAATGCAAGGATTCTTCTAGCCAGGTGAAGACACTTCAGGAAGTTGTGGAGGTGCAGTAGCCCCTGGGACTGGGAAAGGTTTGGAAACTTTGCTCATACCAGAAAGCTCTAAACGGTCTGGGTACTAGAAGGATTACTTGCTTCCATATGATTCCACCTTCTTCCTGAGATGGCTTCTGCTTCATATCCTGTTTCTGAGATTAATCTCATGAATAGGTGGGGCAGGGCCTTCTCCACATTGGCACCCAGGTTCTTGAATTCATCTCCATGGGAGGTACATTTGTGTCACTTCCTGTTTTCTTTTTGACAGTCAGTCAAAGCTATGGTTTTCTGAGGCTGGTTAACTGGTTAACTGAGGCTGTTATTTTTGCCTCCTCGTACTGTGGTTTTTGCTGCTATTACACTGCTGATTTTTAATCAGTGGTTTGGCTTTATGGTTTGATGGGTTTAATCATTTTAAATACATTGTACTTTGCATCACTTTGGACCAAAAAGCAGGATAAAAAGAAACTATGCATGATATTCAGTGAAGTTCTGCTCAGGGCACACCAAATGAAATCAATAAACACGTATTACTCGCGTCAACTGATCTGTTTTTTTAATTAATATTTCTGTGCTGCCCCATGACCAAAGGTTATCTTGTCATCTTCCAAAAATATTTAAAATATTATAAACAATTTAAACCATAAAAATACAACATAAAGAGCATCGGACAACTGAGAACTCAATCCCAACAGTGATTATGCTCACAGAGCACAGACAGATCTTAATTACCAGATTTCTGAGATCCTATAAAACCTTTGGAAAACCTTTAAAAAGCAGAGAGAATTAATGTCTTCCCCTACTGCCAGAAAGAATACAAAGTATTCATAGCATGTGAGCCTTTTCAGGAAGGATGTTCTACCATCAGGATACTGTCCTTTGTCACACTTATCCCGGCTAAGACACCCAGGGAAAGCCTCTGACAATGGCACTGGGGAATGGGATGGTGTTTGTGAGTCAAGTGTAGGCTTTAAAGATTAAAAGCAGCATTTTGAATCTGGATTGGAATCCAGCTCAACTGAAACAAAGCTAATGTAATATACTGTAGTGCAGTTAGCTCTGTCTTGGACTAATGGGAGTTCCCTGACTGTTTTCAATGGTAGTTATATATACAATCCTATGTGTATTTACTCAGAAGCAGTCCTGCCTGAGTTCAGCAAGACTTACTCCTAGATAAGTGTGCATGTGGTTGTAGCCTTTGTCTATCCTCTCTCTCAGTCAGTGAATTTGGCATAGAGAAAGAGTATGTTGCAGATTAAGTGAACTACAGTGAGAACCACATGAAAGGTAGTAATGGCCCCCTCAAAAGGAGTTTTTCACACTCAGATATCATTAATACATTAATACATTTTAATTTTATTATTATTATTTGCATTTCTATACCACTCTTCCTTCAAGGATCACAGGGCAGTTTACAAGAACACAAAAATACATACCATAGTAACAAACAAAAACAGTAACCCAACATGCAGTTTAAAAGGCCTTGAATTCTTTAATTAGCCAAAGGCCTGGGAAAAGAGGAATGTTTTTGCCTGGAGCCTAAAGATACGTGATGAAGGTGCCAGAAAGAGTGTAACTCCATCAAGAGCGGGCAACCTCCTATCCATCCGGTTTAGGGAGCTGCCCACTAACAGTGACTCAGTCTTATCTGGATTTGAGCTTTAGTTTGTTGGCTCTCATCCAGTCCATTACTGAGACAAGCATTGGTCCAGCACATCCACTGCCACACCTGCAGATGTAGAGGAGAAGTAGAGCTGTGTGTTATCAGCAAATTGCTGGGAACCAAACTCCCAAACTCCAGATGACTCCACTTAGCAGTTTCATGTAGATGTTAAATGTTAACAGCATGGGGATAAAATCACACTCCAAGGAACCCCACAATGAAGGCTCCACTGTGCCAAAGAGCACTCCCTAAGCATCACCCTCTATAAATGACCATCCAAGTAGGACCAGAATCACCGCAAATCAGTACTTCCCAACTCAGGACAGTCACTCCATAAGGATACCATGGTTGATGGTATTGAAAGCCACTGAGAAGTTGAGGAGAATTAACAGGGACACATTTCCCCTGTCTGTCTTCCAACAGAGGTCATTATACAGGGCCATCAAAGCAGTTTCTGTGCTGAAACTGGGCCTAAAGGCTGATTGAAATGAATCTAGAAAATCAGTTTTCTCCAAGAGTGCCTGGTTCTGGTCACTCACTCAAGAAACTTGCCCAAAAAGGAGAGCTTGGCAACTGGCTTGTAATTATTTAGATTTACTGAATCCAGGGAGGGCTTCTTGAAGAGCGGTTTTACCATTCCCTCCTTCAAACACCCAGGGACCAGCCCCTTTCGCAAGGAGGCATTCATGACCTCCCTGACCCAGCAAGCTGTACCTTCCCTGCTTGTTTTTATCAGCTAAGACGAGCAAGGGTCCAGGTCACAAGTGATGGCCCTTACTGATCCAAGCACCTTATTCATCTCTTTGAAACTTACTAACTAAAACTCCCAAGATTCACCTGGTGTAACAGTGGAGTCAAGGTTCCAGTGGATGCAATTAATTTTATCCTCAATATGTTTTACAAACAAATGACAGCGAGCTACTGTTGGTTTTATCATATCCATTGGATCAAACTATAGAAGCCAGCACACTATTTGGAAAAGCTCTGCTGGATGGCACAATGACTTTTGCTGCCTTCACTGCCACTAGGTAGGCTTGATGATGAGCCCTCACCAGTGTTTGATTGCATTTGAATTGAGTTCTTCTCCACTCCACTCGCATCCAAGCTGTCTCCCACCTTGTTTCGTCATCCTAAGCTCTGGAATATACCAGGGATCCAAGCAGGCTGTATTAAGCAGGCCAGGACTTCAAAGGGAGTGTCAGTCATATGAGCCGGAAAATCCCCCAGAGCCATCTGGAAACCCGTTTGATGCATCAGCCTCTGAAGGAGGACTATCTTAACAGGTCCCCGACATCTACAGAGGGAAAAAAGGGGTTAAACCTAAAGCTCAACAAGAAATGTTGTGACCATGACAGCGGACTGATATCAATATCCCCTACATTCAGATCACTCTGTTCCTACTGAGTTAAGAAAACAAGGTCCAGAGTGTGGCCTGCCACATGCCTTGGGTTGATGACATGTTAGGACAGCTCATGGTCATCATGGCAGCCATGAAGTCCTGAACTACCCCAGAGCCTCTTTCATGGATGTTGAAGTCCCCCAAAATCATCAGTCTGGGAATCTTCAACATCGCCTCTGAGTCCAGCTCTGTCAGCTCAGGCAGGGAGACTGCTGGGCAGTGAGGTGAGTGGTAAACTCCATAATCTGTCCTGATTGTCAAGTGCCAGGAACACACACCCTAGATCACCCCCCAACTGGACAGAGAGCCTGGAGAGAGAAATAATTTCTGTAGACCACAACAGCCCCTCCTGCCTGAGCCTCAAGTATGTCCCAATGCTGCACTGAGTACCCAGATGGGCACAACTGGGTGAAACCAACCCCAACCTACTCACCCACCCAAGTCTCAGAGCTGCAGGCCAGATTGGCCTCCTCATTCACAATCAGATCACGAGTGAAGTCTTACTTTGATCTGACCTGGCATTCAGCCACAGATCAGAAAGCAATGAAGCCAATAATAATCATCATGCATGTCATCATGGCCCAAATCATAGAATTCAGTGTTAAAACAGTGAGGGAATTTGAAGGAGTCCTTAAAGTTTTACGGTATCAGGGTTGTGTCAGAAGCCAGGAACTGTCAGCCAGTACTGAAAGGTAATCAGGTTGGAAACGCAAACTAGAAAACAGGGCAGAATAACAAGCCAAGAGTCAGGACAAGAGATCAGGATTATAAACCAAGACACACCAGAGCTGAACTAGACCTTGTAAATTCCTCTGGGTAACAGCTTTTGGTTAAGGTGTCTAATAAACATTTAAATAGGGAAGCAACTGCATCTTAGCTGTCTGTAAAATGAGAAATTTTGCCTGATGAATTGGTTATGTATGGTACTGCCCCAAACAGTTTGCCACAGGGACAAATCTGATGATCAGGTGTATGAATTTTTCTCCTGCAGCTGATTGTGAGATGGATAAATCACACAGGGATAATTAATGTAATCAGCTTATCGTGCAAAAGTCCACTCAAGTCAGGAAAAGTATACTGTTTGTCACACATGGCAATCTTGGTATTTATGCAATTTTCTATGTAGAAATTACTGAAAAATATGTATCCTGTTGTAGCCTACAAGTGCAGAAGACCGTTTACGTCAGAATTAAAAGTTGTCTTTTGTGCATAAGGGGAGTTCTGAGTCAGGGTGTCAAATGCAGGACCACATCGCTTTCTTAATCTTCTCCTGTTTCATGCTTCACCAAGTATACAGCTAGGAAATATATTGGCTGACAGCCCTCTTGAAATGCCAAGTCAGGAACTTCTTCATTACAGCATTAATTTCAACTGTTTTATTAAACAGCAATTGAATGACTACACTGCTAAGCATGCTTGCACAAAAATAAGACCTGGAATTTCATCCAATGGAACCAACAAGGCAAAATAACAGCTTTGGTGAAACTGATCTTCAGTGGTAAAACAACATGAGTGAAAAAATCAGCACCCGTTTCCCCATGTTCCACATTCCCATTCTCAAGGAGGCTGCGGCTATTTCTTTACAAAAATAAAATAAAATAATATTCCTGCGTTAGATGATCACGTGGCAATGGTATAATCTATTTCTGATGTACCGGTAAGTCTCATTAAACTCATTGAGACTTGCTTACATTCAGACTTGCTTAGGCTCTGGCTAGGAGTGTTTTATTTTGAGTGCAGGCAGGGGAAACACAGTCATCATCTGCTTATGACCATATAATGCAGAAATAAAATACTGCATAAGCTCAGTATTAAATGGCATACCAACTATGCTATTTGTTTACCCGTTGTGTTTAGTAGTTCTTTTGAATGAAAATAATGTTTCACCAATTATTACATCTGAAAGTGTTAATTTCCCAGGAGAACAGTAATGAGTAGGTGTGTAGGGCAATGAAGCTATTTGTGCCCATCTTTTAATTGACAGTAAATCAGTGATCGCAAATCAGAGTTCAGTTATGCATTTCGGTAAAGGATTTTTTACCACCTGTGCAGAGAGAAGAAATGTTGTGTTCATTTAAAATGGAATAAACTTGAATACAGTTTTAAGAAATGTGTCTATAATTGAATGTAGGAGGGATTGTGCTGGGGAAGGGCACAGGCAACTAATATCATTAGTTGTTTTTGTGTCAGCAGCTTTCTTTTGTACAATCTGTATCTGATTTGATGCTTCAGCCTGATTTTCTATATACATCTTTATTTAGAAGTAAATTCTGTGGAGCACCGAAAAAAGAAATGCCATGGTGCGTCTGTAACAGGGAAACCGGACACCTTGATCTGCCCCAGCTGTGGCAAAACATGTCTCTCCCCCATCAGCCTCTAAAGCCATAGCAGACACTGTAACTCCAATGGACTGACTTTACCCCCAATGGCGCACTCTTACATGGTCTCTCAAGACAGACAGATACCAGCAAAAATCCCATGGAAATAAATAGGGGTTACCCACAAGTAAGTCAGCATAAGCACTGGTGGACTTTGGGCTCTCAAATTCCAGCAGTGCCCTGTGTGGCGCTAAAATTCAGCATCCCCACCTCTCATGCTCCATTCTACAACATTGTTGTGGCGCCCCCTGCAGCAGGGCACCCAGTGTGGCTGTACCAGTCATGCTACTCTGTCATAGGATTACAGCCTTGAGCTGGACTACACATAATTTCATCCACAAGGTTTGTCAGAGGGATACTCTGAGGTCCAAGCGCCAAGTGAGCAGTGGGAGGGCATGACCAAGTGATGTAGCAACTGCCATATCTGTAGTTATGTTGCTTACAATGGCCATTCTGGAGGGCAGGAAGTAAGCGAGAGCCTGCTCCTAGCCTGGAGCTAGTATAGCGAGCAGCCCAGCACATCCGGGAGTGGCTCAGCCCCTCCCCTGGAGCACCCCATTCAAAGGTGGTCCTTCTGCTTGCTGCACTTCAGGTAGGTGGAAAGGGGAGCTCTACATGCTGGAGTGAGGCTTGCTGCATTCTGTAAACGGAGGTTGGCGGAGCTGTCCTGGGCTGGACTGAGGAAAACCTCCACCCCGTCCACACACACACACACACACACACACACACCCCAGTATGGTGGACTGGGGAGGGTTAGATTGCACTCATTCTTAGTAAGTCCCAGAACAATGTTGTTACGCCCCCAAACATCAACCACTATACAGTGATACCTCGGGTTACATACGCTTCAGGTTACATATGCTTCAGTTTAAAGACTCCGCTAACCCAGAAATATTACCTCGCGTTAAGAACTTTGCCTCAGGATGAGAACAGAAATCGTGCTCTGGCGGCGCAGCAGCAGCAGGAGGCCCCATTAGCTAAAGTGGTGCTTCAGGTTAAGAACAGTTTCAGGTTAAGTACGGACCTCCGGAACGAATTAAGTACTTAACCCAAGGTACCACTGTAGTATTCAAATCCCCCACAGTAATAATCATGTGAGGAGGGGGCCATGCTTATTGGCTCCAGCTCTCCTGTCTTCTCCTTGCCACCTTTCATCCACGTTTTGGGGAAAAGGTCTGATGGGGGGAGTCTGTTGTACACGCTTCCACGTGTGGATCGTTGGGTGAAGGGTAGAAGAGTCAGTGGTGGAAACAGGGCTGGCAAATGCAGGCCTGCTCTTCTCCCCGTACAGTGACCATCATGTGAGATCTGAATGCCTGAATGAGGCTTATCTCAGCTTGAAAGCTTCCCCTGTCAAGTGGTAATAATAAAGATCTACTTCACAATGAGAAAGTAATTGACCTAAGCATTGTAAAATGCTTGAAATACATAATATAACAATATGAGCTACACTAATGATGTTTGGCCTTCAGCATACAGAAGGAAGGAGAAAGGGAGGCCTCGCAGCTGTAATGGTGTGTAAAGTAGCAATCGGGCGTGCAAATTCGTACTTTGTAGTCCCACACATACCCCCACTGTACCATCCTACATATTAAAGCAGATTTTTTTCCTGTTGTTTTTACAACAAATTATATGTTGTTTTGTGCTGTTTACCACACTTACATTTAGACAACAAAGGTCCGTATAGTAAAAGCTATGGTTTTCCCAGTAGTGATGTATGGAAATGAGAGCTGGACCATAAAGAAGGCTGATTGCCGAAGAATTTATGCTTTTGAATTCTGGTGCTGGAGGAGACTCTTGAGAGTCCCATGGACTGCAAGAAGATCAAACCTATCCATTCTTAAGGAAATCAGCCCTGAGTGCTCACTGGAAGGACAGATCCTGAAGCTGAGGCTCCAATACTTTGGCCACCTCATGAGAAAAGAAGACTCCCTAGAAAAGACCCTGGGAAAGATGGAGGGCACAAGGAGAAGGGGATGACAGAGGACGAGATGGTTGGACAGTGTTCTCGAAGCTACCAGCATGAGTTTGACCAAACTGCGGGAGGCAGTGGAAGACAGGAGTGCCTGGCATGCTCTGGTCCATGGGGTCACGAAGAGTTGGAAACGACTAAACAACAACAAATTATGCTTTCGTTATGTAAGGAATCACATTCAACACCAGTTTCTGTGCAAATACAGGTGGTTAGTTGCCACAGTAACTAATTGCCAGATATGTCATTTTAAACAGTGATGTCAGCACAAGTAACACTTTAAAAAAAAAAAAACACCCAACCATTTATTAATTTTTTTGGCAGAGCCAAGTCCGTTATTAATTTGTCACGAAAATTCAACAGGCAGAAGAGTTCATTCCAGAGCAGACTTCAGTATATGAAAATGAACCCTGCATAAATATTAATTTGGAGGATTTATCTGACATCTCTGTTAGGAAGGGACTGACTGAAATCTCAAGCATTTCTTAAATGAGTCAAGTATTCCTTAAAAGCATTAAGCAACAGTCAAGCTAGATATGATGGTTGTTGGTGGTAGTCTACTTTTTTATACAAAAAAGCTAGCATAATGCCAAAAGTGAGCTGAATAGACAAAAACGAACCTGAAACAATGGAGTAAAGCAAGTCAGGGTGGTGCTACATCTCTTCATGAAAGGCAAATATATATATATATGAGACCAGCTCATGTATGTAAACAAACAAACATGGTTGTCTCTGTCACACGTTCTTTGGATTTTATTTCATGACCTCAGCCCTCAATCTGCCATTTGGAGTAGTAATACTGATCTAATCACAGAATTATTATAAAGGTTGTTGAGTTAAAGTATGCAAACCACATTGAAACACTATATACATATTTAGTATTGTTAGGATTATTTTGAAACTGTATATACATCAACATAGTTTTTCATTAAACTTAAAAGCATTAATAGGCACACTGAGTCTTTATGTCAGCTGTAGTCACAAACTGTAATCTATCTAAGAGTAAACTCTGCTTACTGACCTTCACTAGTATGGCATCCTAGATTTGTGGGACAAAGTATTTAAATGTTAAATCATGAACAGCTGGGATGAAATAGTAGACTTAAAACAGAGACACATTGCATAAACCTCAGCTCCAATGGCATGGGATGAGATCAAATTGTAATGCTTGTCAAAACTGTGTGATAAATGTCTCAGCAATGATTGCTATTTGCACATCCCAGTAATTGACAACAGTCAAAAATTGAAGTGCTATCTCTGAAATAGTTCATAATGGATGCTTAATCTGAGAGAAGGGCCAATATATGAGTATAGCTGTTAGTTCAGAAACCAATTATAATTGTACCACACTGATTCATGCCTGATGGTAATTGTGAAGTTAAAATTGTAAGGGCTGAACAGCATTTATGGGGCCTGAATTCCAAACTCAGCAGAGTTTTAGCAGCTCTATAATGTTTGCTCTGCACTTAGATGATCTGTTTAATGTTTTCATGTTTTATTAATAGAATAACACAAGAGATAGTGACAGAGGGGACAAACAAGCTGAAATTAAGCACATTTAACTGTTTATTGAGCAATGAAGGCCTAACAGTAGGGTGGCCCCTTAAACATTGCCAAAAAATGAGAAGCACATTACCATAGATGCTATTTATATGTACATATGTAAATTCGGAAATAATTATTATGATTTAAACAGAAATACAACACATTTCATTATAGTGGGTTCAGATGTGCCTGTTCCGTCTGCTGCCCAGGTGCTAGCTATTGATGGCTCTTTATTTTTGGACACCCTATCAAATAAGAAACTCTGTTGAACAAGAAGACTGTCCTCTGTAAACTGCAAACGTGGCCATGCTATATACAGTATCACCCACTAATCATTAGTAGGCAATGTATACATTAAAAAGAAACACATAGAGAAGGATGAAATAAAAAAAGCATTGTAAATCTGGTATTGGTGTAAACCCATTGATACCAATGTCTTGCAAGAAAGGCATACAACTCATGGACCCTGAAAATGGCACTGGTAATGTCTATTTCTAACCACAATGGTTGAAAGGTCACTAAAAAAAGAGCAGTGGTTTACATTTTCTGTGTGTCCGTGGAAGATGGGGTTTTTCCCCTTTTGACAGCAGCTCCTCCTGCCTAATGTGCTGATCCCAAATTTCAGCAACTATGATCTGTCACAGGGTGGAGTTCTCCTATCTGTTCTGGTACATTGGATACTAAGCTTTATTTATATACAAAATCAAAACATGTAAAATTTCTGCTCGGTATGGCATTTATGATCATTAATTGTAAAACTAAAGAGCTAGTTAATTCCTCAATGTGAAGATGTTTATGAGTTTTTCCAGTGTAAGTAGACATAGTGTATGTATTCCATTTATATCACTGCTGCTCTGACTCATCCTCATCTACAAAGGTTATTTTTTCCTGATGCAGGAAGATGTCAGTTGTCAGATATACAACTGACCCTCTTGAGCACTGCTGAGCTACAGCCTGTTTCTAAGCAGGAGCCTATTATTCTCTGGAGAGAGAGAAAAGTACGCTTACCCACTTGGAACAGCATTTCTCCTTTGAGCAGCACTGCGTTCCCTTACCTTTGTTAAAACTTATTTTTAAAAAGTTGCTCAATTTCTACAGTACGACAATAGGCATAGGAGCAAAGCAATTAACCAGAGACAGTTGCAATCCTGCCTCCAAAGTCCACACAGATGCTCTGCAGCAGATGGGCTAGGCTCTTGGTAACTAATATATGCAATCTATAATAGAAATTCAAAAATGTAGCTTCTCAGAGACAGTTCCTGAAACTGTATAGAAGAGCTGGCATAGAGATGGGAGCCTGCCAGCATTATTTGTGAGTGTTTCTGCAGCATTTAGTCTGCCGATAAAATCTTTCACTCAGAAAGCTGAAAATTCAGACTTTGCTGAAGCTAAGCAGATCTGCAGAAAGACGAGTGGTAGAGAACATGTTTTGCATGTGAAAGGTCCAAGGTTCATTCCAAGCTTCTCCAAGTAGGACTGGGAGAGATCCCTGGAGTGCAGCTGCCAGTTAGTTTAGGGCAGTCCTGAACTAGCTGAACCAAAGGTGCCCTAAGGAACAATCAGAAGTGGTTTGCTGGGTGGAGCGGAGTTGCTATGCTAGCTTCCTAGCAGGTGAGTCGCTGTGGCGTACCAGGAGGGAGAGCTGTAAGACAGCTGGAAAGTCGGTGTGGTGCAAATGCACTAGCAGGAGCATCTGAATTGCTCAGCTGGTGCATTTGCACTGTGCCAACACCCCTACACTTTGCCCTCCCCTTCTCGGTACACAACATTGACTTATGTGGAATGGGGTGGGTGGGCGGGGGGCACCCTAAGCTACAATATGTATTTTGTTGACTTTGTATAACATGGCGGTATCTTCTAGGAAGGGAAAAAAATGGAACAAATCAATATGGAACAAAGATTCCTGTTCACTCTGTCTTTTCCTCCTTCCTATCCAGGTTGATTTTCCCTCCAATCTCTTACCCTTTCTTGGCTACTGCTAACATTGACTTTTGATTATTTAGACTGTTTTGTTATATTAGGGATGGCATGAAAAAAATCACAGTCTTTTGGTAGTAAGAATGCAACAAAAAAGTGTCCAGCAGCTTATTGTTCAGCAGGACCTCCCCTGGGGACTGGACATTCCTTTTTAAAATCCGTTTTTATCACTTCCTTGAGCCTCACAGAATCATAACTGGTTTTCATAACATTGAAGTTCTAAATACCTGAGTGCTGACAAAAATACACTGTCATGTTATGCACTACGTAGATTTCATTTCCTCCAAATTCCTAGAAGAGTCTGTTCTAGCAAGATTATTTCTCTACATTGCATGTTTGCATGTATGTTCTAAGCAGCAAATATCAAATCAGAGTCCCCCCCCCCTTCAAGCCTTTTTCCACTATGGCACATACATAATCTATGAATCTAAAACAAATGTAAAGTGTTTTGCATTTGAGTGTAAAAATAGTAGGGCCAAAGACTGACCAAAGAAGAGTTGATAGAAGTCCCATTGGGACTAGCGTTTCTGGGAAAGGCTGAACTATTCCTAACCTTCTTCTATCAGGAATGCTGTAATTCACTTCTCACTTCTCTGTTTTTATAAACCTTGGCCTTCTCAGAACTATCTGAAATCTAAACTCAATGCTCTGTCAGGTTTGGTAACTTTCAGCCCAGTTTAGACCGCAAGATTGGTAAGTAGACACCAGCACAGCTGGCAGGTCTTTCTTACCGAGAGAGTGAAATGTGCCGTCAAAGATAAAGTCCTGCACCCAGCATCTGGAGGTATTTATACAATGTTTGTTGTTTATTATTTATTTTAAAATTTCAAATTTGTCCACTCAACCTAGCTCCAGTCCTCAAATAATAAAAATAAAACATCAAAACCTCATAAACAGAGGAACATACTAAGCTACACCACTAGTCCATCCAGCTCAGTATTGTCTACACTGAGTGTCAATGGCTTCCCAGGTTTTCAGACAAGGAATATTCCCAACCATACCTGGAAATGCTACCTGGATTGAGCCTGGCATATTTTGCACGCAAAGCAGATGCTCTATCATTGGCCCTTCGCCATAAAAGAAGTTATAACCACTGCAGATACAAACAAACAATGGAACATGAAGTTAGAACTGTAAAGGACCTAAAACCAGTAAGCAAAGCTCTGGTAAAAAAAAAGAGGCATTTTTATTTGCTCCTTAAATGCTAAGAGAAAGCTGGCTCCAGTTAAGAGAAAGTTCCACAGAAGCAACTATCAGTACAAAAGCTCTGCTTTTTGTGACCATCAGTTTGGCTTTAGATGGCAGTGGGGTTCAGAACAGGAATTCCACTTGACATGACCACGGGAGGAATTCACATGAAGCAAGGGTTCATTGTGTGCACTCTACCAAGTCATGTGGCTTCTCTCTAACTTGCTTATTAGTTAATAATCTATCTAGAGTTAGGAGTGAGCGGTGAGGTGACCAGATTTGCTGATGACACTAAATTGTTCACGGCTGTTAAAACAAAAAGTTTGCGAAGAGCTCCAAAAGGACTTCTCCAAACTGAGTGAACAGGCAGTAAAATGGCAAGTGCAATTCAGTGTAAAGAGATGCATGCTGGAACAAAAAAATATTTATCTTAATTTCACATATGTGTTCATTGGGTCTGAACTGGAGGTGACAGATCAGGAGCAAGATCTTGGGGTCATAGTAGACGGATTGATGAAGATGTTGACTCAACCCAGTGTGGCATGTGGCCTTGACCGATTATTCCTGAGGTACTGTGACCTTCAACAGAAAATAGCTGCCTATCTCTGCTCTAAGAGGTAGGAAATGCTGCCCCAAGATATTTCCACCAGCTTTCAGTCACAGTATATTAAGGTTTTATATAGCATGGATTGAAACCTTGCTCCGCTAATAATGGATCTTGCTATCCCTTAACTGATTTTTCTGAAGTCACTTATTCGTCCTTCAGATTCTACCCCTGACCTGATTTGGCACACCTGTACTTTACAAGAGCATAAGATGGCATATGACCAACTCTTACTAATTTGTTCTTTCCTGGGTTGGCTGGTCTCATGGTAAGTTTCTTTTTGTTCAGAGCTAGGAGATGGTACAAAGTGTGACTGTCCACTTGATAGAGTCCAATGGGTCTTTAGCCCTGATAGAATGAGCCAAGGAGATCTCCGAATGCAGCTGTTATTGAAGAAATATTAAACATTAAAGTATCTGGGGTTTCTCTAAAACTTCAGGGGCGAATTTCAGGAACTGTTTCTGATATGACACAGCGGCCATTGTTTAAAAATGGAGATTTTAAAAATGGCTAAATGTGTTGGATGGCAATTGACTATGTCAGAGTAGAAATCTAAATTTCATTTGTTTCAGCCAATCTACTCTAACTATGATCTAGTTGGCTAATGTCTGGTATATCTTCAGTTCCACACTACCATACAAAAGGTAAAAGGTCTATTCTACAGACAAACACTGACATCTTCTGGACATTCAGCAGTGGTGTGGTTCTGCCCGGCCTAATGTTTGCATAATGGGCTTCAAATATCTTATTGCCAGATCGTCATTGTGAAGAACACTGCAAAACTACAGATTATATAGCATAAAGGATATCAATATATTTAATTGTTACTAAATGAAAATTGCAAACAGTTTGAAAGGAGCTCTTAAAATTAAACACGTTTTGTGGAAAGCAAAGTTCCTGAACTCTGGGTGCAGCTGTATTTGGCAAGCCTACAGGCATGTAACAAAATTAATGAAAACCATTCAGCTGTATAACAGTGAGGCAGAGAAAGGGAAGAGATCTTTTGCATGTAAAGCTATTACACCATTCTGAAAGATTCTACCAGTCCCAGTTAATTTCATTTAACATTTCACACATCAGGAAGGCATTATGCACCACTAGAGGGCTCCCTCCTATTTTAAAAGAAAAGCTAGAAAGATTTTTAAACAAGAAACATGTACGTCATGAAT
Source organism: Podarcis erhardii (assembly GCF_964252035.2). Lineage (NCBI taxonomy): Eukaryota > Metazoa > Chordata > Lepidosauria > Squamata > Lacertidae > Podarcis > Podarcis erhardii. The sequence goes on along the minus strand of NC_138508.1, from coordinate 48,783,428 downwards.
TTATTACTTCTAAATTGTTCAGATATAAAAAAGATAGACACCTGATAAGCCACACGCGCACTCAAAGGTTGACTGAACTGAAATAATGAATTTCCAAATGAATTTTGATTGAAGAAGTTTCTGGTTCAATTAACCAATCTGTGTAAGCAAATTTTTCTGCACTGATAATCTCACTGTGTTCCAGGGCAAATTTGTTAGGACTGAATTATACATGATGCCATGAGAAATTAATTTTTGACTGTTTTTAGCTGTTCTGCACAAACATTTCAATAGGGACAAATGTCAGATTCTACACTTAGGCAGGAAGAACCAGCTGCACAAATAAAAGATAGAGGACGCCTGGCTTGCCAGTAGTAGTATATGTTAAAAGGATCTAGGGGTTTTAGTAGACCAGAAGCTTAACATGAGTCAATAGTGTGACGCAGCAGCAAAAAAGCTAATGCTATTCTAGGCTGCATCAACAGAAGTCTAGTGTCCAGATCTACAACATCTGCCACTTCATGCATCTGATGAAGTGGACTGTAGTCCACAAAAGCTTTTGTCAATAAATGTTGTTGGTCTTTAAGATGCCACAAAGACTCTTTGCTGGTTTTGCTGGAATACTGCAGCACTGCTCCTACCATTTTACAATATGTTACATAGGGTGGCGCAAGGACTTTTAGCTGCGCAGTGGAACTTCCCCGCTGTCTCCTCTCCTTGCATGTTCCCCAAATCTGGAAGCTTCGGATGGACAGAGCATTCTATTTCACAGCAATGCCTAAACATCTTTCCTTTACGAAAGAAGACAATCTAAGGGTCACATGGGGATAGGGAAAGGCAGAGAAGTTCCATTGCACAGCTAAAAGTCCTTGCTCTAGTGCAATTGTTCAGCTGGATAGTGTCCCTAGAGATTTATTTACATGGCCTCCTAGGAGGACAATGGACACACATGATGGGGATATTTCTGACCTTCAGTTGATCAACCAAGCCCAGAAAACAAGGGCTTTACTGCTTTTCTAAGTGTGCAGTAAATTAATTGTACTTTTAATACTATACTATCAGGTTATGTTGGCTGATGCATTTGTAAGTGTGTTATTGTGTGTTAAGTGGGGTTGACTTGGCGGGGCGTGGGGGTGGGAAGGAGTGTGGATGTGCTGTCTTTGTAACTTTGCAAAAAGAAAGAAAGAAAAAGAGAATCCAATAACATGTGACTGAAAGGCATGCTTGCTTTCTACCAATTGATTAGACCCTAGACGCGAACCTTTTATTCACATTTTAACACCCCTGAGCACAAAAAGGCTTCTTATTCAGATGAACATTCTGTTAAATCATACCTTTCACGAGGTATCACAGGAAAGGCTGGCTGGAAGAACAGAACAATCCATCCCTGCTTTGAGAGCAGGGAACAGGAACTACTAGCAAGAGGACACCACTGTATTCTCTTGTTTGAATGAATTGAGAGTACATGTGTCCATGCCATATGTTTTAGGGTTGTCAATTTCATGTTGAGGTACAGCTAACTAAAGGCTAAAGTGTTACATCAGGCTTGCCCAAGGGAAGAAGTATTCATTTCAGAATCTAGTGTGAAGGCTCGGCAGAGCTCAGAACGGACAACGTGAGTATAAGCAGAGCTGTGTATTTGCTTTGCCTTCACTTGCTGTGTTTAATGTATTCATGCCCAGCATGAGAGGGTTTGAGCAAAAAGAAGAATAAAGAGTCCAGCAAAAAGGAAAGATCGTGCTCTTTTATTTTGTTTTTTAAAAAATCTAAATACATATACTAAGTAATAGGCTAGAAATAGAAAACACTGATAGCTTATTTGTGAGGGCAAACGACAAAACTCTGCATAGGAATTGAACGAGGAAAGCTTTCCGTTAATATTTGAACAGAGGGAAAATGCACCACCACTTTTCTGCTCCTGTGAGAAAAATAGCTGCTGCAACTCCTCTCCCCCAAATCAGTTGTTGAAATTAATCAATGCAGATTCAGATTAGTAAGAACCATATCAATAAACATCTGACAGGAGTGGGGTGCATTTAACAAATTCTGCTTTTCCACGTGGGTAAATTATTAATGCACATTTGGTTCATAAATGTTAGTTGTTTATGAGTGTGCAGAACAAGTAGGATGTAGAATGTGGGGGTTTATCAAGCATGGCTTTTTGTTATGAGAGCCAGCATGGTGTAGTGGTTAAGAGCAGTGGACTGGTAATCTGGTGAACTGCGTCCGCGTCCCTCCTCCTCCACATGCAGCTGCTGGGTGACCTTGGGCCAGTCACACTTCTTTGAAGTCTCTCAGCCTCACTCACCTCACAGAGTGTTTGTTGTGGGGAGGAAGGGAAAGGAGATTGTTAGTTGCTTTGAGACTCCTCAAGGGGGGATGAAAGGTGGGATATCAAGTCCAAACTCCTCCTCTTCTTCTTCTACAGTATCTGCTGTGGGGAAGCCTGAGTACCTTTGGGAACATGAAAATGGAAAAGGGAAGTTTCACGCTTGCCACAGTGTTCCCAAAGGTAGCATTTGCATTTCAGGGGAAGCCTCCTCTTGGCACCAATGGTAGCACCCCCCCCCCCAATAATGCAAACAGTGTTTTCACTTGTATGGTTTTTGTCAGGTGCGTTGCAGGGAGAGAGAGTTAGACTCCCCTCCCCACCTCTGTTCAGACTTCGCCATGTGGAACACATATAATTGTTGTGAAACCCAAAGAGACACTAGCACATAATAAGCATGACTATGACCTCAGATTTATGCCATCAAGATCATATCTTCTGTGCATTTTTGAAGTTATGCAACACAATTAAAGATGGCACAGGGCAGGACAGCCCTGGGGGGATCTGAGATACCATTATACTTTATACCAGCCCTGTCCTAAGGTTTTAGAATTTCTGGAAGGTCCAAATCAATTACACAAACACATGCACACATACATCACCATGGCCTATGCAATATGGTGAGTGTTGAGGGATGGGGGAAGGAACAAAATGTTGGAAGAAATGAAAACCCAGTTATTAATAGGGCATTTTTAAAGCTTCACGGTGCCCTTTATCAGTTATGTTTGCTGCTAACCCTAGAAGCAAGAGCAGCTCTGGAAACTCTATCCCACTTTCCAGATGCCTGTTTGTTTAGTGTAAACTCCCTGCGGCACTGATTGTCCTTTTACTGGACAGTACACAGCTCCGCAGCAAGAATGTTGTAATCCTATAAGAAATATAAACTTATTCGATGTGTCCTTTTGACTGCAGAGGCTCCTCATTTAAAACATTCAGGTGCATCATTCAGACCAATGATATGCCATGGTAGTTGTTGTGTGTGATTTTTTTTAACCATCACATTGCCTCATATCACAGCAGAAATAAAAGGTTGCCATTAGTTTAGAATGAGAAATTCCTCAGGATTTGGTTTATATGGAATTATATGCATGAGGCACATGATTGTTTGAAATTACATTACCATGCAATTATTATTATTATTATTATTATTATTATTATTATTATTATTATTATTATTATTATTTATACCCCACCCATCTGGCTGGGTTTCTCCAGCCACTCTGGGCGGCTTCCAACAAAATATTAAAATACAATAGTCCTTCAGATATTAAAAGCTTCCCTAAACAGGGCTGCCTTCAGATGTCTCCTAAAAGTCTGGTAGTTGTTTTTTCCTTTGACATCTGGTGGGAGGGTGGCTAGTTATAGGATTAGATTCCCAAGGTTTTCAGTTTGGGTTTGAATGAGGGTTTTTATAGGGGGTCAGTTGGCTTGTGAGCATGACTGTGCTTAAGGCATATGTTCCCGGTAGAAATAATGTCATTTTAGAGCTGGTTTCACACATCCCTTGAATAGATGCTCTCACTCATTATCACATTTATTAGTAGGCATGCAAAATAATGAGGTGGCAATGAGAGAAGGCCCAAAATAATCTTGTTAAAAAAGAATGTGCTGAAGGTCATTATGAGGCAATTTGTTAAAAGTGGGGGAAAGATGGTTGCCAGACATTTGATCCTGAAAACACTCTATTGTTACTGGAATCACATTTCCATATTATACAAGTTAGTGAGGTTTGGTGGTGCGGGAAGCAAGGTGAGGTAAATGTAATCTTGAGCCAAAGGCCAAGTCAGAGTGGGAACCCAGAAACCCTTGACCCTTAGAACAACCCTGAGTTGGAAGCTTTGAAAGGTCTTTGGTCTTGGCCTACAACTAGTAAGACAAAGGAACATGGGAAGCCATCTTACACTGAGTTAGATCATTGGTTCATCTAGCTCAGCATTGGCTATACTGAGTGGCAGAAGCAGTCCAGGGTTTCATACTTTCCCAGCCCTATCCAGAGATACTTGGAACAGAATCTGGAAGCTCCTGCATACAAAACAGATGTTCTATCACTGAGCTAGAGTCCATCCCAAAACATTGGGGTGGTCACTTTCAAGCCACTCTCTTTGGTAAACACAGCTTACAAAGTCATTTGCCAATAGGAGGACAACTGTCCATTCAACCAGTTTGTGTGAATTGTTAGTGTTCTTTTTAACAAATAAATTCCTTCGAAGCAAATAGAATCCTACAGTTAGTATTTTGAGGTCTGCTGTATTCATTCTTACACAGTTGTTAAATATGGAACTTAGAAGGGAAAAAAGCTTACCTTTCTTGAATACAGAATCTGAAACATCCCGTAAGGCAAAAGAACTCTTATGTTAAAGCATTTCATTTTGTTCTTTTATATTTCCAATAAGTGCATCTTTGGTTTTTCACACAGATTTTTTTTTAATAGAGCAGCTTCCAAAATAAATGGGATTTAAAAATAGCTCACTGGTGTCATTTTAATGCATTATGTTAAAGGAAAATTATCTTACTCTTGCCAGAATTTTCTAAAACTGCTGCTTTAGAAGATTTTTTTCCCCCAAAGTGAAATTGAGCATGAGAAAAGTACATGTATTTCTTGCACTAAGAGTATACTTTAAAAACAATTATATATTTGTTGTGATCAATGCATTAAACAATTATATGTACAGTAGTCACACATATCGAACAAGAGTTGTTTGTTAAATACACAGCAATACGTTTGGCAGAAAGCAGCAGAAACAGCTATTCAGTTGGGTTTGTCCAGGGATGGAATCTATGACTGAAATATAAGGCAGTTAGCTATGGCATTTTTCTGGTTCAATGTTATACCACAATGCCTGTTCAGCAGTTAGCCCCATGAAGTTTTACGGTTACTGTGCAACCCAAAGCCTCAAATCTGCTGGGCTGGAAGAGGTTAGCGTATGGCACAACCAGGCAACCACTTGGTGGAGGGGCCCTTATGCCAGCGGAGATCACCACTGGTGGAAGTTCACCCACCTCCCCATAGCAGCCAGCAGATAGAAGTGATGCCTATTGCCTATTTGCCAGTGTACCACCCAAGTAGGAGGTAAGGTTGGTAGGGGTGAGGACACCCAGACGACACAGCCACCCCTGATCAGATAATGGCTGCACCCTTGCAAACGGGTGGATTGTTAGCACATGGGGACATGCCACCACTGGGATGGATACAGATGGAAGTAGATGGTCCAGGGTGTGTGCCACCAAGCTGCCCCAGAAGATACCAAAGCACCTGATTGTGGAAGACTACCAACATGAGGTGGGCTTCCCATGCCATGACTCACTAGGAACCCCCATGCCAGGAACCATCATGATATGGTATGACATGGGGCCTCGCTCTTTGGGAATTTGCAGAGGCATGTATTAGTCTATAGGCAGGGGGCTGTGAATGGGTGTCTAGTGCATTCACACTGTGCATCCTTCCCCTGCTCTGTCTCCAATACTATACGTACCTGCAGATTGCTCCTGTCAGACCCCAGAGTGCTCTACAATATCTTCATAGGGCATGGTGCTGTGGAGCTGACCTCTAGGATGGGGATGATGGCTAAGGTTGTGGTCACCTGGGTGGTGTGTGCTGGCTGGGGCTGCTGAATGCATGTTGACCTCCCCCAACCCCCACTTCTCTCTCCAACCCATCTGCATGCAGGTTCTGTCCTGTCAGCTCCTGCAGAGGAAGTAGATGACAGACAGGAAATAGGACCCCACATTTTTCAGGAGCATGCTTAGTCTCTGCTGCTAAGCACCTTTGTGATTTTCCCAATTTGCCTCAGAAATTAAATCTTGCACTGTTTAATGAAGTCTTGTTACCCCCACTTTCTTCAAGATTACTAAGTTCCTGCCTGAGGCCACAGATTACATTAAATAACAGGCAAGAATTTTCTAATATGCCTCAGGAATCATTGGGCACTTAAAGATGGAACACCCCTGTCTTCTGCCAGCACTCAGCGCTGCCTGAGAATGTGATTCTAGTCTCAAGGACTGTAATTTCATCTCTGACTTCCTTTCCAAACCATGAACTGAGCTAATATTGGCTTTAAGATTGTGCTGAACCTTTTATAACCATTTACACACTTCTAAAAGGATTATTGTTCAGTTGGCTCAGTAACTGTGGAAGTCAACAGTAGCAAGCCAAGGAGGGTTTTTCTTCATATTGGATGACACTATTACGAGCAATTCTTGATCCAGATATCTTAAAAGAGGTTAGAGATTTGGGAAACTTCAGCTTCGGAGGGAGCAGTTTCAGAAGCATGCTAAGAAGTTAGCTGCTTCTTTACTGGTGTTCCGCCGACACTTAAAAACATTTCTTTTCAGCAAGCTTTTAACTTTATTGGTGTTTGAGATACTTGTTAGCTTGCTCATTGAGTTAATCCCCCCCCCCCATGCAGCTTTCAGATTAGAATTTGTTATTTTAATTATTGGAGGTGGGGAGGGAAGGTTGTGTTACTTTTATCTTTGCTTTTGCTGTGTGTATTTTGTTAGCCGCTTTGAGTGTTTTTACTGAAAAAGAAGAGCAGGGCAGAAATCTTAATATAAATAAATAACATGCTAAGACAAAAGTGGCTAAGCTTTTCTGGCCCAAGGGCCACATCACTACCTTGCAATTCTTCTAGGGATAGGGGCTACCAAGGAGCATGACCACATAGCTGACATGCACTCATAAAGTGCACATCCACACACGCCACTCACACAAACATCAACTACATGAAAGGGTTTCCTCACCAGCACTGCCCAATCTTGCTCAGCAGTGCTGTGAGGGGGAAGAGAAATAGCCCTCACTCTTCCTAGTATGGTGCTACTTTCCTCCTTCTCTAGTGACCTTACCACCATCAGCTGTGATACTGGCACTGGAGCTTTCCTTTCCTCTGTGCATTGCCACTTCTGGCAGATCAAAGTGCTCTAGACAGAGCACTACAATCTGCTCTGAGGTTTCCCAGAAAATCAAAGTGCTCTTTCCTGTTGCTGGCATGAGTGGATCACCCATGCTTTTTTCTGGAGTGATCTGATCTGCTAGCAGTGGCAGCTTGCAAAGAGGAAGAGAGGTTCCTTGCTCAGGATTGATGTTGCTGCCATTTTGCCACAGCCAATTTTGATTCAGCCAGTGCAACCCCCCCCCCAAACCCCGATAAAAGCAGTGAGCTATGTGTATGTAGAGTGGGGTGGGGAATCTTCAGGTTTCTCGAGCACATTTGGGGTTGGTGAGGATTAATTTTTTGCTCTTCAGTCTTTGTCTCTTTGTTGCTCTTATTGTGATTTATATGGGGATTGTTTAGTTTTATTGTATACAGTATTTACTGATTATTTATTTATTGCTTATAGCTACTTTTGTAATATTTTTGTAATTATGTAACTTTGTGTTGTGAGCTGCCTTGAGCATGGTTGAACTATGGAAAGGTGGCATACAAGTAAACAATGATGCTGATGGCTCACGTGGAGGATAAGGATATCATTGAGTACTAGCCACGATGGCTATGTTCTACTGCCACTGTTGGAAGCAATATACTTTGGAGTACCATTTGCTGTGTATCACAAGGGGGACAGGGAGTGCTATTGCGCTCAGCTTCTATTTGCGAGCTTCCCATAGACATCTGGTTGGCTGCTGTGACCACATGGTCACAGGACCACATATGGCCTAGGGCCTGGTCCTGCAGGCCTTTTCTTATGTTCTTACATCACCCTATCTTACTATATTGGTGTTGATATTACAATATAAGCTGCATTCAGACAATCTAAGATGTTGGGGGCAGGCTCAGTCAGCTAGGAACGCACCAGCAGGGACAGTGAGTGTGGCTCCACTTTCCTCCTCACACAGTTAGACATAATGCCTGAATTAAGCTATAGTCAGCATGTAATCTGGACCTAATCTGATCCAGATTTTATTCATAGAACTCATTAAATCATTTTAAAGGAGCTAACATGACACTGAATGTAGATGTGTTGCTTGGTTGCTGAACCTTGTACTTCCTACATCATTTTAGTCATAGGGTGCTTCCAGATAGATGCTTATGGTGGCATTGGTGCTGCATATGTATCCATGCATGTTTTTCTCCACATCCATACAATGTCATCTGTCAGCCCACAATTAAATCCAGATTTACTATTTCCATGGAAAATCTGATAGCTTTTTAAAAAACTGTTTGCAATATCTGAACGACCCATTTTTGATATTAGGTAAAAAAAAGAGTAAAGGACCCCTGGACAGTTAAGTCCAGTCAAAGGCAACTATGGGGTTGAGGTGCTCATCTCGCTTTCAGATTAAGGAAGCCGACGTTTGTCCACAGACAGCTTTCCGAGTCATGTGGCCAGCATGACTAAACTGCTTCTGGCGCAACGGAAGACCGTGACAGAAACTAGAGCGTGCGGAAACATTGTTTACCTTCCTGCCACAGCGGTACCTATTTATCTACTTGCACTGACATGCTTTCAAATTGCTAGGTTGGCAGGAGCTGGGACAGAGCAATGGGAGCTCACCCTGTCGGGGGGATTCGAACCGCCGACCTTGCGATCAGCAAGCTGAAAAGACTCAGTGGTTTAGACCACAGCACCACCTGCGTCCCTTATTTGTGTTATTAAGGCCATCTGAAAGTAGTAGCTAGCTCCCTGATACAGTATCCCTCATAGGTGACTGTCCAGACTTTGCTTTAAAACTTCTAACAAAGGAGAGCTCAGCACCTTCCAAGACAGTCAGCTGAAGATATGAGAATCTTCAATAAATCATTCTTAGGCTGCTCCTAGATTATGGCAATTTTCAAGTGGAATTTAATCCCATATGGGCAAATTCAGGTCTCACTATTGGGCTGATTTACAGTTCAAGCCAGCTTCCCCCAAAGTTCAGAACTTTTTCTGGTAAGAAAGGTGATGGGACAATGCAGTAGAAAATGAGTGATCATGCTTGACACAATGTCATCTAGTCACCCCTCGAGCAAATCGAGATGAATGCTCATTAAATCGCCACCCATGTCTAATCTGAGTGAATGCTCAGTAAGCAGGTCATCTTGAAGTGACCCTAATGTTTATTCTAAAACTCCTCTCCTGGAATTTGAACCCTTTGGTTTGGGTACTACCCTCTAAAGCGACATCAAACAAATTTGCTCCATCCTCTGTGCGACAGCCCTTCATATATTTGAAGATGGCTATCATATCACTACTTCGTCATTTCTTTTCCAGGCTGAACTTTCCCTACTCCTTCAATCTAATTAGTGTTTCCGAATTAAATGCAATTTATACTGTATATTGCAAAACTAGATAGAGACTCAAGAACCTCTCTCTTGCAGTGAGTTTAGCGGCAATTTTATTTTTAAAAATAGCAATTTTGAGGCCATACTTCCCCATTACAAATAGGCCTCTTACATAAGTAATAAAAGACAGCAGCATGCCAGAGATATACATTAAATAAATACTGCTGACTCAAGGAAGAATTGAGTTATGGGTTACAGTAAGCAGACAGAGTATTATTAAAAGTGAAATCGATGATTTATTTTTAACGAGTTCAGCCACTTGGCCCGTCATTCCTCAAATAGTGCAGTTGTTAATTTAACAGAAGTGATAAAAGACATCCCATTTATCTTAATTGTTTTAGTCAACTTGGTTACAGTGCTTTTTTTTGCTTTTGCAACTATAGAGACAAACACTTTATATTGGTTTCTTTCAGTTGTTACAGTTTACAGCACTCATAAAATGTGATATGGAGCCCAATTCTAAGAGAGGAGCTGCAATAATATAGAAAGTCATCTGAGATACCTTAGCTACAGAGATGTCCCATGTGAGGCCATTGGGGTATCGTTGTTATGCTGTGTTGCCTATTCAAAAAATCTGTTTATTTTATTTGCAAATTTACAATCACTTACTACACAATATTTTTATTACTATACATGTTTAATTGCTAAAAGGTGTATTTAGAATGGTAGCCTCATGGGGGAAGAGACCAGCATTTCAGCCTATTTGTGTTATATGTGTGTGATACAGACATCCCTTTTGTTATTTCAAAAACAAGCAGGAAAAAATTGAGGGGCACTAAATATCTAGTAAATTTTCAAATATTAAAAATTACATACTATCCTTTTGAACTGAAAAACAAGCTTTGTGCCTTTGCAGGCCCTTAAAATGCAACATGGAACTTGTCACAACTTTTTCAGCATCATTATCTCAGTCTATTGGGGTGAAACAATTAACGTTAATGAAGAGAACTTTGTGGAGTGAACTTATCAAACCGAAAGTCAGTAATTGAATGCAAGGGTAGATTTACTGTAGAGAGTAATATTAAGAACCCCAATGCATTTGAAGTGACAGCTCACTCTCCACTAGGGAATATGTAATCATTTCCTAACTTATAACAGCACATAAAACTGAAACGACCACATATTCCTTGCCCATTTAACACTTTCTCAACTTCCCTCTGTTTCCACTGTGTCAACATTTGGCTGTGTACACACCATACATTTAAAGCAAATTCCTCCCCACAAAAGAGTCCTGGGAACTGCACTTTATTAAGGGTGTTGGGAACTGTAGCTCTTGGAGGCGGAAATGCCCTGGGATTATTTGGTTTAAATGCATGGTGTTTATGCAGACTTAGATTGTAAGCACCTCTTGTTCACTGTTGAGCGGGGTGGTTGGGTGGGAGGTTGTAACCCTCTAGAGGTTGTTGGACTCAAAGTCCAATCCACCCCATCAGCTTGGCCAATTGTCTTGACAATAATGGAAACAGCAACATTTGGAGAACCACAGGTTCCCCTCCCTTGATGCATTATTATTATTTATTACATTGATTCCCTGCCTTTCACCAGACAATTCCCAGGGCGGCTACAAAAATTTAAATTCAGTATGAGAAACAAATTACAGTCGTAGGGACAGGATGAGTCCGGAAAGTATACGTCTCGAGTGTCAAAGGCCAGGGGAAAGATGCGCCTCTTCAGCATTCGCCTAAAGCTGTATGGTGAAGGTTCCACAGCACACAGATGACACTATATAAATAAAAAAGAAATAACAGCCACTGTAGTTTGCAGTGTAAAATGCCTGAATGCTGAATCGAGAGGATGAACTGCTCTGAATTAAGCCACTGCCATGTGGTTCATTCGACCACACATCCGAAATGCAGAACTTGCAGAATTGGGCCCAACATTGTGAGATACATACGGTATAAGCAGGGCTTCTTTCAGCCGGAACCAGGGCCGGATTTATGTATAAGCTAAAAAAAGCTATAGCTTAGGGCTCCACTCTTTTTGGGGCCCCCAAAAAATTTAAAGGGGCAAAAAACTGGATGTACATTTCCAAAATATAAGATAAGAAACAAGTAAAATAAAACCTACATACAGCAACAGTGGCAAATGACTTTAGATACCTATTAGGGCCATAAATTATCACAATGCATATATTCAGCACAAAAAACAGTGGCAATTTGTTGTTGACAAAGGACAGCTGGAGATATAAATGGCCCCATTACCTTCAGTAGCTTAGGGCCTCATCAAACCTAAATCTGGCCCTGCCTGGAACTCACAAGAACTCAGTTCCGGCGCCTCTCAGGTGGGCACCACTGCCATTATCAGAGAACAAGGTACGGTAGGTGTTCACAGTGAGTTCTGGCACGTATTTTTCTAGAAAAATAGCACTGAATATAATATACAGGAAGCATGAGAAATGTGCATGTGAGTTACTTGCAGATCGGCTTTCTCTTCTTTGTTGCCATGTCTAAAATTACTCCTAAAAAGAAATGAGCAACTGCACATCATAATCCTGAACTTGGTGGCAAAGATGCAATAATCACATTTAGGCAGCAGCCTGCTTTGTTTGTTCTGCTGACCTCCATAATAAAATCATTTCTGTTGTATTTTGAAATAACTATACCATTAAGCAAACAAACCTACAACAATATTTATCAAGCTAGTAAATCCAGACACTTTCAGGATATGTTTGATATTGAGAAATGTGTTTTCTCTTGTATGTCTATTGATAAAATATGGTGTAATGATTATCTAATGGGCACAATAAAATGACCTCATACATGAATAAATCCTCTTTGTTCTAATTTATATCAGCTCCTTACTTGCAAGGAACTCATCATTAATAAACACTTGCTAGGGAAATAAACCTCTTATACATATGATTTTAATCTTTGAAAGGGCATAATATTGCATCAGGGATCTGGTTGTGGCATAAAGTGATTTGCAACTGTGAAAAGTGCTTTGAGAAAATTACAGACCATAAATTACTAGTTACATTGAATTACCAGTTGCCAAATAAAGCCTGTTTCCAACAATGAAGTTACTGTAGCAAAATGATTTCAAAGGTGGGAGCTTGCAGAATCTCAGAGTAGCAGTCAACAGAGAAAGAAAGGGAGAAATATCATGTCTTCCTGATATATGTAGGCTTTCTGGATTCCAGACCAGCCGGCTCTCAATTTAAGCATGAGATTTGAAGGTTCACCCCCTTCCCCTCACTTTGAAAAGTGATCTTTCAAAGTTGCTCTTGTTCTGCTCTGCTTGACCTTCACTGTGTTTCCCTCTGCAATTAGTGGTGTACTGTGGCAACTGAGAATGTGTGCTGTGAGCCAAGTCCCCATTTCAAATATTGCCTTATTGCCATGAGTTCACTAGATGGCCTTTGACAAGCTGCTGTCAGCTCCAGCCCACCCCAGCCCACTCCACTGCCAATCTGCAAGATCAGGATAACAGGACTGATCTACCTTACAGGATGTTGTCAGAATTAACGGAGGCTATGTCTGTACAGTAAAGCAGAACTACTATACAGTACTTGTTCTGGTGAAATTGCTGCAATCCAGTTTCAATACATGTGATAATGGCTTGCTGCTTTAGCAATGAACTGCTGAAGAAGTGAGTGTTGCCCTTAAATCACAATAATGTGCTGCTTTCTAACTTGTACATCTAATTTCAGGCGCCATACCTGATATCGACTGTTTTTAGAACCCACAATAGCTGATTCTCCAGTTTCTGGTGGAAATTATATAAATAAAAGGAACAATCTCTTTCTCCCCCCTGTCCCCCTGCTTCATCCATAAACAAATTGAAGGGAAAGAACATTAAAAAAAATAAAAACCGGAACTCAGTTAATCACCCTATGTCTTCAGTAGTCTGCTTTTCAGCAGCATTTTAGAGCAAGAAAAATACTCTGCTATTTTAAGAAATATGTGGGGGTAGGAAGGGAAAAATATAAAATTCTGAGTCAGTGAAAAGTCCACATAAAGAATTGTATCCCGGTCTTCTATTAAAAGTGGTTCTCTGCCTGATCTGCAGGTCATTTTCACCAGAAATATTAGGGCTTAAGCTAATTCAGTAACATTATCTGGATTTTGGATAAGAATCAAGTCAACAAAAAGGAATCCCAACAAATAAAAGGGCTACATGCCACTGGATTCAGTAAAATGGAAACACAACCAAAAGTGACACAAAACAGAAAAGAAAGTGCTTAGCATTATAGAGAGTTTCATGCAGGATCAGTGGCTTTCAGTCATAATAGCTGTGTTCTACCTACACTCTTGGAGGCAGTATACCTCTGAATATCAGTGGCTGGGAAAGTGGTGAAAGTATTGTTTTGCTCATATGCTGCTTGCCATAGGCACTTGATTGGCTTCTGTGAAAACAGGATTGTGGATTAGATCAGGGGTAGGCAACCTAAGGCCCGGGGGCCAGATGCGGCCCAATTGCCTTCTCAATCCAGCCCACGGACTGTCAGGGAATCAGCGTATTTTTACATGAGTAGAATGTGTCCTTTATTTAAAATGCATCTTTGGGTTATATGTGGAGCCTGCCTGGTGTTTTTACATGAGTAGAATGTGTGCTTATATTTAAAATGCATCTCTGGGTTATTTGTGGGGCATAGAAATTCATTCATATATATTTTTTCCAAAATATAGTCCGGCCCACCACACGGTCTGAGGGATGGTGGACCAGCCCACAACTGGAAAAGTTTGCTGGCCACTGGATTAGATGGGCCTTTCACCTGATCCATGTTCTAGTTCAAACACAGCGGGGGATTGCTGGAGAGAATGTCCTCAGGATGAATCTTGCAAACACATACTGTCAACTTCTGAATATTTGTCTTTTCTACAAAGAAAAAAATGATCCTGTGTCTTTGGTTCTACTGCCTTACAAGCAAAGTCACATAGGACCAATTAGGTTCTTTTAAAATGTAAATGCACTTACCAAGCTTTCATATAATTGGAGCACATGATACATGCCCCTTATGTACAAACAGCTCAATACAAGCTTAACTGTGCTCACATAGGAAGACTTGAGGGGTACAGAATCACAGAGTGAAAAAGTGAGGGGGAAAGAGGCGTAGGATTGTGAGGGGATGGCAGGGTCTGTTTTATAGGGTTGGGAAGCTGGGCCATATCATATGTTGAGGTCACCACTGCTTGAGAGATTTTGTACCTCGCAGAACACTAATGAGCCAGGAGACACACACAAATACACTAAAGCCTCGTTGACACCATACAGTTGACTTGCTATAGCAAAACGAGGTCCCTTGTTGGACTTTTAAAAGAGGAGTCATAACAAAAGAATGCTAGATAAATGGTGGTCTCTCCATTATTCATGTGCTTCATTTTTACACTGACTTGCTGTGCATAGTGCAGCTGAATTATAAACATGGGACACTCTTTGTAACCTTTAGCAGCAAGCAGTCTGAAGAGAGCTTCAAAAGTAAATGGGAAGACTTGTTACCACAAAAGAACAGGAGTTTTCCCTCTAGTTTCAGTTTACTTTCTAATTCATGTCTCTATCTGGAAACTGCCTTGCTGCCCCACTCCCCTCAGCCATACTTCTAAATTATTGTAATTTTCCAAGATTTAATGATCCTATAACTTCACAACCCGCCTCCCCCACCCCAAAATAAGAAACCTGGTGTTTTACAGTACTTAAAGTAAGCTCTCTAGGATGCTGTGGTGTTCCGTCTAATTAGGGTTGCTGTGGTGTTCAGTCAGTCTGGCTTTCTTTTTGCATTGCCACTTCATTGATGTGGCACTTCAGAGAACCTTTTTGGGCTCATGGGCACAGATTCCCAGGAAAATGTTGCTAGTGATTTAGTGAGGATACTCCGACCAAAAAGAGTATTTCACTAAATGTCTTGTTTTTGTAAATGTCAAGAGTATTTCATCTTTTCCTATAACTGACTTCCAAAGTAGCGTACACACACCCCATTCACACATTCTATGTACGGAGGGGGATTATGCATTAAAATACATTATTTCAATTTGCTCCTGACGTCTATGCAGTGAGTCATTGTAGATATCTGAACCAGTGAAGGCTATATATGTAGAAGTCTATGGTATATAGGTTTTTTCAACTGAGACATCTATGTTCAACATGTGGCCATCTGGAGTGAGGTCAGCAATTGTTCATATGCTGCTTATAATCAACAATTGAAGTGAGATAACCAGGAAACACCATTCAGATACTGTGCCTTTGAATTTTCCAAGGAGCTGAGTGAGGATATAACGACTGCACACTGCTACTGAAGGTAATGGGGCCCTTTATATGTCCAGCTGTCCTTTGTCAACAACAAATTGTCGCTTTTTTTGGTGTTGAATATATGCTGTATGGTAATTTGTGGACCTAATAGGTATCTAAATCCATTTTATTTGTTTTTCATCTTATATTTTGGAAATGTACATCCAGTTTTTTCCCCTTTAAATTTTTTTGGGGGCCCAAGAGAGTGGGGCCCTAAGCTATATAGCTTGTTTAGCTTATACATAAATTTGGCACTGATCAAGAGGCACAATGCATGCACCTTTTCCCAGAGTCTTGAGGCAGGTAAATGGTACAGTGATCTGGCCTCCTACATATGGGAAGAAACTCTGGCAATCCTATACTGGAAAAAACTCTGTGAGCAAAAGACCACTGTTTGATTAATTTGTATTCTCTTTCCAGCTTGCTGTAATAACATCAACTTCAAGTGATAAGGATGCTGCTAAATCTGCTTTAATTAATGTCAACTCTCTCAGTAATAAATCACTATTAATTCTCAAGTTAGTTCTTTTGGAAATGGCCTCCTCTTTTTGGCTGTCACTAAGATTCATTTGGAAATTGTCCCAACTATGGGATGCTATATTATTACTGCTCTTCTGTTCTTAGCCTTTCAAGGTGAGTTTCCATCTGGCTTGTGGACACCCATAATCATTCTGAGGCTTTTAGTAAGACGTTTGCCTATAACAGAAGTCCAACCATTAGTTATATCAAGTAGGAGGTGCTTACAGTCAAACACTCATCCATATTTTTCTACATCCAGACATAGATGTTCTATGATGCTAGTAAATAATGCAAAGATGTCTGTTTTATTAAAATTGGCTAAGATTAGTTCCTAAGTGCCAATATAGATCCCCCCAATATAATAATGTTAGATTATTTTGGATGAAGTTATCTAGTGACAACAGCACTAGATTCATAGTGAAAGCCATAACAGGGCTTGAGGTTCTGGACTATTTATGTATGCTACATTCAAAGAGGTTGGAAAACATGAGAACACATGAGCACCAAAGCAAAGTGATCTATGTCCATTTGGGTTACAGAGGTCATTCTCAATGGAGACACAGAGGTTGGTCTTCCCAAATCTGAGTATGATGGGGTTTGCCAACATCTCTAAGGTCAGACCCAACTTAATGCTGACCTGTTAGTAGATCTATCTAAGGAACCAGGAAGAAACAATAGTCATGTGAGCTATGCTTTTATTTTATTTATTTTATTTCAAATTTTCCCTCATCATTAGGTTACAGTAACATAAAAATGCCATATTAATATAAGTTAAAACAATTTACAATAAAGGATGAGCATTTCCTCTTCCTCACTTCTCTGAAACTGATTTTGGTTTTGCTTCTTCTGATGGAAGATTTAAATAGAACAGTGCCATTTTTGGCCCATTTTCCTGAGTTTTTTTCCAGCTTAGCCAGATTCTGCGCAGGACTTCGTCCCTCTTGTAGGTCCTCAAAATCTGAAGCTCTCCCCCCAACCCCTGCTCAGTATTCCACCAGGCCTTTGGCAAATCACTGTTTTGGGTGAAACAGACAGACTATATTCAGGACACAACTTGTGGCATAGTAATGAAGTGTAGAGCGTGGAGATCACATTATGTAATGGAAATTCATCATTTGAAAATAATCAGAAGGGAGTTGAAGACATGGAAAATTCCATGCAGGCTCTGAAAAGCCAGCCAAAAATATACTAAACTACTCCAGATTGTTGTTCCTAACCATGAAACTACAAATTTCCTTAAAATGAATTCCCATGAGTTGAGCATGGACACCTGAAAAGGGAAATATATCTCTGAGTGTAATCACTCTTTAGATCACCTCACTCAATGTATGTGTTTTAGGAGGAAGCTAGGGAGGCTGCCTAGACAAGCAGTGGGACCCCATTTGCTGTTAATCTCATGGAGCTCCCTCACCCACAGAACTAATAGAAGAGGCTTAAGTGTTGAAGGTAGTTGACAAAAAGAATTCTCTGAGGACTACATGTTTCAGTGGCAGCCCTGAAACTGGAATCATATGTAGGTTTGCTTTTCAGAAATTGCATCTCCTGAGGAAAGAGCTGTTTGACAGCCAAGTGAGAATATGTTGAATTGTGATTGAATCCGGGCTGGGGTGGGGAATCAGCCATGGGAGAGATGTGTTCTGATGAGAACCAAGGCATGGGGGAAAGGGTATATACTATTCCTGGAATTTTATGTCAAATGTAAGTGATGAATTTCATATAAAACAGGATTTGAAATTTTTATACCTACAAATTTGTATATAATTTTTAGTAGATACATCTCTCAAGATTTCTACTTTACCTTTGATATTTTCTTGAGGGTCTTCTTTCTATTGCCACCACATATTTCTTCAAAAGAAACTTTTCGTCCTTGAAAGAGGCAATCTGCATTCTATTGACTCTAAAGTAGTCCTATTTATTTTAAGTAGCAAACCCCGGTATAAATGGGTCCTAGATTATAGGCAGTTGCCTGCAAAGCCATTAGTATACAAAAGTTATTTCCATATCCTTTAGGTCCTTGCAGATCTTACAAAGAAGTTTGATGTTTTGTATAATTGCTTCTGTGATATTCAATAATGGATAGCTTCAGATTTTGTTAAACTTAACATAGACAAAACAGAGTAGCTATCGATTAGTTCACTGAGGCAGAGGTCTCAGGTGTCATCGTTGGTAGTTTCCATTTGTGGTGGTTCTTTTTATTCTTCAGATAATGCTTGTGACCTTAGGGTCATTGTGGATTCTGTGCTTTCTTTTGAAGCCTACATCAATCATGTAATTAAAGTGTCTTACTACCATCTTTGGAATCTAGCCAGACGGAGACCTCTGCTCTTTCTGGTCCACTTGTTAAAACTTTAATCCGTGGTGCTCCCCCCACCCCAGCCTGTAATTCTCTGTGTCTCTTCCTAAGATTATGTCCTGCAGTCTTTGCATTTGGAAAACAGTATTCTAAATATGTGGAACACTATCTTGATTTCTTATTGTTTCAGTTTTACTAATTCCTACACAAAGTTTCCCTAACTTTAGATTTCTTTTATAGATGGATGCTTCTTTTATAGAACAAAGAAACTTCCTACATCTGTCTCAGGGGTGAGGAATGCTTTTCAGTCTGAGGGCCCATTCCCTTCTGGGAAATGATCCAAGGGCCACATGCCAATGGTGGGTGAGGTCAGAGGCAAAAGCGGACAGATGAATGAATGTAAAGGTTACCTTTTGTACAGTAAGCTTGTTAATGCACATACCCCCGCACACCTCTCTGTCCTCTATTGAGACAAGCAAGATGCATTATCAGAGTTCAAGGGCACATTCTGGCCAGTCTAGAACACTTGGCATATGAGGCACAGCTATTGAGGAATACAGGATGGCCTGAGGAAAAGACATAGTTATATGATAACTGTACTTGATGTTTCCAAGGCTGATCATCATCCCATGGCTTTTCTCCCCTTGTTCTATTGGAGAAGGATTTTGCCTTCTTTCAGTGTCCTGGATCAACAATTGTAGCAATATTCCCACAGATAAAACATCTCCTTCTTTAGAGCAGGTGTGGGGAAGCTTTGGCAGTCGAGACATTGCCAAACTCCAACTCCCACCAGCCCCAGAAAGCATGGCCAGTAGTCAGGGAGGACACCTGCTTTAGAGTCTTGCCTACAAGGAAGATAGGTTCTACAACTGGAAAATGGTGTAGTGGAAGGGAGCAAATCCTTGCACATCGCCCCTGCTTTTCATTAAGAGGTAGGGGAGGGACGGGGAGATGGGGATCAAATCTAATTCTGAATAGAAATTAGGGGCAATGTGGGAGGATTTGACCCTCTACCCAACACCAGTTTCCAGATAAACCTTCTGGTTGCTTCCCTGTAGTGATAAAAATAAAACTATTCTTCACCCTGTAGGGCAACCAGCAGCTAGAGAAGGAAATTATTTTTTGATGTAAATTGCTTGGGAAGGTTAAACATCCCTTTTTCTTTTGCTCATCACCCTGAGATGCATGTGAGGAAGGCAACATCTGGAAGATCATGGGTTCTTCACCCATGCCCTTGAGCAGGGATTCTTTTCAATTAAAACTTGCTGGAGTTCAGTTCCTGCATCTCTCAGGTGGGTGCCATTGCCATTATAAGACAACAAGGGAGGTGTTCATGGTGAGTTCCAGCACCTCTTTTTTCTAGAAAAATAGCACTGGCCCTAGAGGGTGAAGAACTGTTCATGAAGTTCTTTGGCTTTTACTTACAGTTTTGTACAGCATACCACCAGACTGCTTTGAAGTTGGCCACAATCTCTTCTGGATGTTTGATGTGTCACCAGGTATTTCAAAAGCACCCTGTTTTAATCTGAAATATGTTATATTTTAGTTCACCACCGCCTACTGAAATCACACTGTGCTGTCAGCAGCAACTTGCTGAGGACTGTTGGGTAATAAAATATGGTCCCATTTAGACCGTGTTTTTGAGTGTATGTGCACACACACACGTATACAGTTGTCTTATAAATGTGATACAAAATGTCTGTGGGTAGGATGTGTCTTATGCAGTGGCGTAGCGTGGGGGGTGCAGGGGGGGCCGGCCGCACCGGGCGCAACATCTGGGGTTAGGGCAAATCCACGGGTTAGGGGGCGCAAATCCACGGGTTAGGGGGCGCAAATTACTTGCCTTGCCCCGGGTGCTGACAACCCACGCTACGCCACTGGTCTTATGGCAAAACATTATTCTTGTTACTAAGTCAAGATGGGGTAAACTTGTGCTGTAAATTATTCCAGACTGCCATTTTCATGAATTTGCCTCAAGAGCAGGCCTTGGGCATTTCCCCAGATTAATGAATGGGTGGATTTCACAGTCACAAACCACTTGTTATAGAAAAGAAAAGCCATGCTCCTTGAGCTAAAGGGTGTGATTTTCTACATTGGTTATGTTGCTCTTGTTGTATGCATGAGTTTATGACTACCGTTAGTTGTCTGCCTTTTATTTCAAACACATTCAAGGGAGAGCCTTACAATTTTGTTTATTGCTAGGATAATAACATGCTGCACAATATGTTCTCTGTGTAAGGCTAGAATAATGGCATCAGGGAGCAATTTGTTCTCTGCTGAAACATGAACTTTCATCAATAACAAAGAGATACTGGAACACCCTTCTGCAAAGTTGGATGGTTGTCCTGAATCATTACAATGTTGTCTGGCAGCATCTTCCAGTGTTAATTGCTGCAATGAAAATATAATGTGGCTTCTAATTAGGGAGAGCAGACTGGACTAAACAAGAGGAGTATCCTGTATACTTGACTTGTCAGTACCCTTAAAGGTAATGGACACATTTGGAAAAGCATTCCCTGACCCAATAACCCAGGTGCAGTTCATAATATTTTCTTATTTTAGATGCAAATTAAATCTGGGGTACATCATTAATTTAATTGGATTCTATTTAATTAGATGCTAATTAAATCTGCGGCACATCTTTCTCTGTGTCTTGTAGCCCTTTTCAAATGTCAGGCCTCTTGTTCAAAAACCCCATATTCCCATCTAGCATTCATCAATGTGATAAGCGCAGCCCACTTCAAAACCCACTACCTCCATATTCTCCCCAAATCGTCTTTCTGTTTCCTCAACCCCTGGTTCCGTTCTGTGGAACCAGCATGTAATGCTAGCCTTGTCTACTCAGAAGCAAGCCCTGTAAAGGTAAGTGTGTCTAGTACTAGAGCTTAATACTTGTAAAATCCAAATATTGAGGCTATTTAAAGACAAACCAATCTAGGGGTTTTTTTTAGTCACCTGGACAATTTATGCAGTTTCATATATTCTATCAAAATTCCCTCAGAATTTTGGCTAATATTTTTTTTTTTTACATATGTACTGTTTTTTTCTTTTTTTCTTTAATTATTATTACTTTTATCTCTTTTTTTCTGTAATCTTTAAAATCTTAATAAAAATTTATTTTTTTAAAAAAAAGAAAAACAAAGGGAAAAAATTGGCTAATATTTTAAATCCATTGGATTTTGCTTCAAGCAAAATTTGTGCTGTAACTTTAATCAGAAACCTTAATCTCTTGCTAGGGGCAGGTACTCCTGATAATTTAATACCAGTAATTTATCCCTTCACACACTATTTGTGTTAGGAGCAGTGCTTTCAAACTATGTTAGTATCTCTATGGTGAGATGCATCAGTAGTAGTTCCAGGTTAGCTAGTTCTGAATTAAAACAAAATAAAAAAAATCCTTCCAGTAGCACCTTAAAGACCAACTAAGTTAGTTCTTGGTATGAGCTTTCGTGTGCATGCACACTTCTTCAGATACCTGAAGAATCTGAAGAATGAAGAATGAAGGTATCTGAAGAAGATACCTGAATGTATCTGAAGAAGTGTGCATGCACACGAAAGCTCATACCAAGAACTAACTTAGTTGGTCTTTAAGGTGCTACTGGAAGGAATTTTTTTATTTTGTTTTGACTATGGCAGACCAACACGGCTACCTATCTGTAACTAGTTCTGAATTAGACATGGATTTTGAAAATGTGGCCTCATTTCATTTCTAACCCTCTTGGCTGAGTCCAGAGAGTGGAGGCTTGTATCGCCTTTGCACCTTCTATTTGAATTGGGCTAGGGGTGGGTGAGAAAGAGACATGAGTCTCTCACTCGGGCATTTGCGTGCCATTCACATTCAGCCACAGCTAAAGGGCAAGCAGGGCAATGCTTGAATGTGGCAGCAATTGAAGGTAGCTTCCTCACATCGCCTCACACATTTTCTGAGGCTAATGAGGGAGTTCGGAGACAGCCTGTTTCTGGGTAGTCTGACAGGCAGATTGCCTAGAAAGCTCATTTAATTTATTTATTTAAATGTCTAAACTGCCTTCCCACTGACAATGCCTATGTTGTTTTGTAATCATGCACATATTAAAACCAACCACATTTAAAATATATATATATATATATATAATAAATAAAATTGTATATATGACATAATAGATACCGAAAACATTTGTTCTATTTTTAGATGGAAGAAGCTCACAAAGCAAAAGGTCTGGCAGACAAATGTGAATGCAATATCTATTTTAACTGCACCCTTTCCCTTTCATTGGATATGATCTGTTGTTCCTAATCCATATGGCTAGCCCCCCCCCCCATGCCCTGTTCAGGGTGAACTTGAAGAGTGTGTAGCCATCTTTAGCAGGAGCTCAGCTCTGGATCCTGCCACCATTTCTGTCTGAAGCTTTTCCTACCATGATTCCAGATCACAGTCCCTTCCTCTATAAGTGATTTTGAGACCTTGCTGGAGGACTTCCAGGAGAGACCAGACAGCCAATCTGTTACAGCCTTTGATTATGAGTGGTTGCTGCTAATTCGTTATGTGGACTGGTTATTTTCTATTGTATATTGTATTGTTAGCTGCCTCAGGTATGAATGTAACAGAAGAAAAGAAATGTATAAAATATGGCAGGGTGACACCAGGCTCGCACCCACTTCCTAGCATGTCTGGAGACAGAGAGAGCATCAAACGCAGGGTCTATCTTCAGATTTGAGTGCAGTCTGCCATTAATTCCTATACATTCATTATCCCCCAGCTGAATGCCTAAAGATGGTTACTATCTTTTCTACATGCAGTAGCCACAATGTGCTGGGAGCAGGCTCAATGCTTGTGACAAAAGGTAGCCCTGGGGTGCCATGTGGTTTGATAACTGACAAGCACTTCCAGGGGTGGAAATGAAAATTCTGTCAAAAGATTTGACACCATCTGTAGAAATTTCTGAAAATACACCAAGTCTTTCATTAAAAATATAGCATGTAATGAAATGATATCATTCACTGCATATTTACTTGAGCCAACAAAATGTGACTCAAACAGTAGCGGTTCTTAACTACATTATGCTATCACTGAACAGCAGCTGCCAGTATGTGAGAACCATAGGACCTGCCTTCTAGTAGTAGCTGCCCTGACAGCTGTGGTGTGTGCTCCCCACAGACCTATTAAATCTGCACAGTCCACTGCTGACTTTCATGTACACATTTAAAATCTGGTTATGAATGTCAACACAAGTCATTGTGCCCCACCCTACTTAATATCATCGGCAAATATCAGGGGTTTAAATCCATTTCTTTTGTGTATCAATAGCATTACTGTGTTTGCCCAGATGTCTTTTGGAGAAAAAGTCACACAAGTGATAAAGGACATTTCCTTACAATCAAGGAAATCTAGCTTCTTCAAACTGTCTCGCTGCAGCCTTGAGAAGGTTATAAGAACAAGTCAAGGGTGTTCTTTAGATCAAATGACACAGAGACCTTTTGCTCTTTAATGGAGGACGAGTTTTATGCCCTTTCCCCCTATGAAGTCTACAATTTAGAGTGACTATGGTGTGCTAATATACTGAAAAGTGCCGTCCTTGCTGACCATGAATCAGAGATCAGACTGTACTTTGACTCTGTTCTGTCAAGAGGCATTGGCAATGAGCTCCTTGCATTCTCTCATCACTGATAATCCATTTTGGAATTCCAAAGATCAAGCTTCAGCCAGACTGAGCAAATCTCTGTATCACTCTGAAGGAGAAAATAGCAATGTCATAGAGCAAACTAAATCAAGATCATCAGAATTTTTCCATCAAAATCATTTAAAAAAAATAAATAGAGAGAGAAAGGCCAAACCAAATACTGAAATGGCAGGGTCATGAGAATTTGATGTTCCCCTGCCCCAGACTTTTCTGTCAGCCTCCTACTCTCATTTTTAACAAGAAAAGTGGCAAAAAATGAGGAAGATAATGGGATTTGAAGTACTAGCCAATTCCTTACGGTCCTTGCCCTCCACATGGTGTAGTAATATATCAGTGTTTGTCAAGGCTGGATCTTAAGGTCAGTTGGGAACCAGGAACCATGGGATGAAGGCAGTAGTCAAGACTGATGGGCAAGCCTGGACCGAAAACAAACTAAAGGATATAAGAGCAGGACAAAGTTCAGGAATGCATTGTTGCTTGAGCGAGACTGAAGTGGAAAAGTGAGTCCTTCCTGCCAAGGCCTACCCTGGGTGAGTGTGGTCAGTTTACAGGAGGGTTTCCCTGAGTGGTCAGTATTGGCCTCCAGGGATCAATGGGACTGTGAATAAAGACCTAGAGGGCAGAAAATGACCAGACATAGAAAATCCATTTACCAAGTATAGTGCAAAATATTAAGTTAGGAACTATGAACCTCAGAAATAAAGAGCACGAGCATTTGCAGAATGCATCTTCCTTGCACCTCTGTATTTAATAAGATGATTCCACAACACAACACTATTTTCAAACCATGCTGCTTTACAGTTGGACTTTCTTATTTTTTACATTTCATAATTCCTAGTAACGGTGATGGATGACTATGAATTTGGAGTATATACTCATATTTCTTCAGTTTATTTCATGTATGTTTCTAAGAATTTGGGTTTGCGTCAATGACAGCTTTATAAGCTCATCAAGGCTTCAGCAAATGCAGACATTTGGGAAACCCTAGTCTAGAGTCTGAGTATGCTATGTTGCTTAGAAAGAGACAGCAATGTGCAGTACCATGGCTCACCCCGCCACTCTGGGCGGCTCCCAACAGAATTAATGATAATAATAAAAAAAAGCAATAAAACATCAGACATAAAAACCTTCCCTAAACAGGGCTGCCTTCAGATATCTTCTAAAAGTCAGACAGTTGTTTATTTCCTTGACATTTGATGGGAGGGCCATCTACCGAGGGTGGGTGCCACTACCGAGAAGGTCTTCTGCCTGGTTCCCTGTAACTTCACTTCTCGCAGTGAGGGAACCGCCAGAAGGCCCTCGGTGCTGGACCTCTGTATCCGGGCTGAATGATGGGGGTGGAGACGCTCCTTCAGGTCCCAGGTACAATCCCTGGAATTTCCAGTAAAAAGGGTCAGGTAGCTGGTGATGTCAAAGACCTCTGCTAGGGACCTTTTCAGAATAGATTATACAAGGCTAGATGAACAAGCAGTTTATGCTGATATAAAGTAGTTTCCTGTGTTTACTTAGGAATTGAGTCCCTCTTTCGTATACAGCTACAGTAGTTCTAATGCTAGCGAGATGAAAAGCTTTAGGCAAATAATACTTCTAGCACCAGGAAAAACAAAATGTTACTCCACTAGGCAGGAGGAAGCGGCAGTCTATCATTAAAAGAAGAAGGAGGGAAAAGATTGAGAAAGGCGTCATTGCCCTGCCTTGTTCCCATCAGCCAATATCTATCTTGCCACCGTGTTTCTCAGCGTATTCCGTTTTGGCTGAAACCTCCGCTGGCTTTGTCTCTTCAAGGCTAGAGCATAAGCATTAAACACTGCTTTTTGACTTTGGGGGTCTTTGGTCTATGGAAGCTTGGGGTTATGATGATAAAATGCAGACTCAGTCAAGGCTTTCCAGCAGTCTTTTGGAGAAGATGGTGAATAACACAGAGCCAGGCAAAAATTACGTTCGAAAATCTTGCCTCTTCCCTTCAGTCCAAGTTCATCTGAACATGGAGCTGAGCAAGGCACCGGAGTTCCCCTAGCTTCCCTCTGGGAATTGAATCATGTCAGGCCTCCAGAAGAGACTCGCTTTGCTTAACTTTTTTTTTTTAGAAGCTTAACTGTAAAAAGAACAGAGAGATTATATATGTGTGATGGTAGTACACATCTTATATGTAAGGTTAAAGAACCCCCAGCTTTGTTCCCAGAATATAATATCCTCTTATTTATGTGCTTTGCTACTTTTAGCTGTCCTAAAAGCATTGCGGAGAAATATGTGCTGACATTTAGGGCAGTAAAGCAAATATGATATTACTTGTGCTAAGGCTTCTGGTGGTTTGTAAACTCCAGTGGTAGGCCCCGCTGCAAAATGAAGTTGGACAATGGAATTCATGAGATCAGAATGGAAAAGACATATTAGATACCCCCATGACCTACTGAAGCCATTCTATCCTCCTCCTGTTAATAGAAACCTGGGCTAACCACATGCATTTAAATTATTAGAGGTCTGTTTCTAATAGTGTTGATTCAGAATCAAGTGTGGGACAGCTCTCTGCATTGAAGTGGCTAAGAGACTGAGCTGTGAATCATGTAGTCTAGGGGGTGAGAACTCTGTAGATATCCTGAATTCCATCATCCATGCTGGGTGTTGGAGTCTAGCAAAATCTGAAGGGCCACAGGTTCCCCATCCTTGAGATAGTCCTTGGTTCATATTTCACCTTTGTTACAAAATCAGTAAATGGCCTTAAGCAAGCCACACGCTCTCAGCCTCAATTCCCCCACTGGCAACATGTGGGTTGGTAATAATGACTTCACAACATCATATTCCCACTACTCGCACATTTTGCCTGTGGTTCCATGTAAAGAAACATTAGTATACAAGTGCACCTGATTGTCCTGGGTGTTCAAATCTTGTGTAACCCTTAAGCTGTAGCTCTTTCTTTAAGCTTTCTCTTTTGTCTTCTCTTTTGAATTGTGGTTTTCCTTTCTTTTTTGGGGGAATTTTTGTTTTTTTTTTAAAAAAAGCCCAACAGCATTCAGGGTGTCCTGGTTTTTACTTTTTGAAATATGGCTGAAGCACCGGCCACCCTTTGAGTGTCGTCTCTTTCAGAAGCAGCAAATGAAATAAGTAAATGTGATGTGTGGATCTTTTTCATTTGTATACACTATTTATCATTCTGGGTACAGTGTTCCTTCCAACCCCACCCGCTTCCTTCCTGGCAAGGTGTCCTTCTTTGATTGTATTTAAAAGGCTCTAAGAAAACAGTCTTCAGTGGCTGGGAATTGATGATGAGACAATGCAGCTGTCCAATATCATGAGGTGAGTACTGAAACTGCCTGCTTCCCCCAGGAACCCTTTCTAAAACCCTGAGTCACTGAATGTTGAATCACACCATTCCTGTCAATGTGGTCTCATTCCTCTCACATCTTTGCTTTGCTTACTGTACATTACCTCACAGACTGTTTCCTGGTCAAATGGTGTGGCTTTTGCATAATCCCGAGGCATTTCTCCAGCTCATTAGGAGGGGCACAACATGAAGCTGGCTGTATTTACAGAGAGGAGCTGAAAAGCAAAGAATCCCATTGGCGTCTATCGCGCCATCTGTGCAAAGGCAAAGAGCCCTTAACAAACAGGTCAAGCAATAAGCTGTGTTTTCTGCTTTTCCCATTTCACCTATTTGCTGAAGCTCGTGACCGCCTGCTACTTGATTTCTGGAAGGGTCAAAAGGTTGCAGTATTAAGCATCACCCTTAAAAATTCATCATTTGTCTGACAAACAGTGACCTCATGTTGACTCTCTGACCAGCTGTAAACTCGCTGATTGCACGTCTCTTCATTCCACTCGGTTTAAGATCTCTGCGTAAGCCACTACAAGGAGCACTTCAAAATTTAGCAGGAAGTGATTGCCACCTGTTAAAACAATGGTAGGCTACTAGATTAAACCATCTAATTAATGAATATATTGAAAGGCTTCACCTTTTACAATGGCTTCTCACTGGAGAAAGTCCTCAAAACAACACAAACATTCCAATAGTTTAGTAATTAGGAAAATATGGCTAATGGCATGGTTGACCATCTGCATTGGGGGGAGGTGTCACTCTTCCCTACAGGAAGTGATTTATGGGCCAAAGTAACTCTGTAGAAGTGGTCGAGCTCCGTAATAAAGCTGATGTCACGTAGCACCAAGCAATTTAACTGTGCAGACACTCTGATCTAGCACTGCATACAAATGTGATGCCAGTGAGCCAGTATGAACAAAAAGGGTTTTAGCATGGCATCCAAGGTTCAAAAGGGGAGGGATCATATATATTGCCCTTTCTGGACAATTATACTAATTATACATGTAAAATCCATCTCATATAAAATATTACATTACTTGGTAGGACCAATGCTGTTGACTCTTAGGTGGGGCAAATGCACAAGAACTACCCTAATAGCCTCCTTAATAGGGATGGGGAAGGGAGAAGCACCTTAATAGCCTCCTTAAATCCTTTTAATCCCTGCACCTATTTCTTGATAGTGCTGGTTATACCTGTGTTTAAAAAAAGTATAGTATATCTTTGTCAATGGTGGGGAACATATGACCCTACAGAGGCTGCTGGACCCCCAACTATCATCATCCCTGACTGGGCACTGAAGTCCAGCAACATCTGAAGGGCCACAGGTGTGCCCCCCCCGGGTCTAAGTTACCAGATGCTGGGGATAAACAAGAAGGGTTAGGCATCACCTTCATAGCTTGACTGCTTGTGTGTTTCTCAAGGCAAAAGCTGAATGCAGAACTCAATGGAGAACAAGACAATTATATTTATAAGAGGGAAAGGCAGGTGATGATCTAAGATAATATGTTTGAGATGTGTTAGAGATACAGAATGGTTGCAGATGATGGAACAATATGTGGCTGAAGATTCTGACCTCTATGTGGCTATGTGTTTTCTTACTATCAGCCCATCTCACCTGTTTCACTGTGATTATTTTGATTTATTTTCTTCTTAAACACTTGCAGTCCCTTCTTCTCCAGTTCACACACTTTGTGTCTAGTACATGCCTTCTTTCAAATCATTAATTGAAATGCAGAGCAGCACTAGACCCAGCACTGAGCTGGAAATACCTTCCAAATTTGATGCTGATCCATTAATTACCCCTTGAGTGTAGTTTTTCAGTCGAGTACTCGTTTAATGGTAATTCCTTGTAGTAAGGGTTTCTCAAGTACCCTTATGAGGCTGTCATATAGAACAATACATCAAAAGCCTCGCAAAAGATATATCGGCTGGGGTTTTCTTGTTTACTAATTCAATCCTTGATCAAAGAAGGAAACTAGGTTGAGCTGGCATGGTTTAACCTCAATAAATCCACATTGAAGGAGAGTAACAAATATTTTGTTTTATCATTTCTCCAATAACTTAACTTTTTCTTTTTTAAAAAAATAGGCACTATTGATAGCCAGGGTTTTTGGCCTTTGCCAAGATAATTCTTTCAGGATCTTTGGATAAAGATCATTGTACTGTACTGACTTTGGCTGAGCAATCCTATATGTGGCAATTAGGCATGAGGATAGGCAGGAGGTTTGCTGGTGCTACAGTAGTGCATGGTCAGCATATAGTAGAAGTGACCAATCCTGGAAGGCAGGGGGAAATATAATCTGAAAGCAGGTAGGAGGAGCTACAGTCTTAGAGCCCTGGAATTATTCCAAAGGGCTTTTAATCAGGGGATGTAGTGCAATGGTATCCACATGCCATGCAGACATGGAGATGCTTAATAGCAAGGAGGCACAACCAGGACAGCTCCCTGTGCTACGACTCACAGAACAATGCCACAGCACCTCACACCATGAGTTCCATAGTCACAGGTGGCACTGTGGCATGTCCCCAAGCATGTTCATACCATTCATAAGCACCCTTTCAGATCACCATGTAAAGGAAAGGATGCACAGCATAGCCAGGAAGACTTTTTGGTTCACCCCTCCACCTGGTGACCCATGTGACCAATCCCCCCAACTATTTTGCCCCCAATCCCATTTCCCTCTTTCTCCTCCCCTAAACACTCTTCTTCCCCTTCCTTTCCCGACTGCCTTGTAAACCACAACAAGAACATTCAGCTCTCTTAGGCCCTCTGCCCCATTTCACAATATCGAAGAGCAGCTGGTGGGGCAGAGTCACCTCAATAACCTCCTGACAGCAGCATTGCTGCTTCTCACCAGTAAGGGGAGGGGCTAGGCAGTGGAGAAGTCAAAGCTGCACAGATGCACAGCCAGAAGCAACCAATTGGCTCTGCTGGTGCATCCGCAAAGTCCCAAACTGGCTGCCACAAGGTTATTGCCCTGGTGGGCAAGCTGCTCCTGCAGCAAACCAAACCCAAGTGAGCAGAGAATAGAGGGCCATTTGTCCAGATGACACTGAGGCCTGCTTTCCTCTTAGAATCCCTTCATGAGACCATCTTAAGCCAGATGATAGTAAAATGGGGGCGGGGAAAATGGATCCTTATCTGCACCCTTGTCTCCAGTAAAAAAAGAAAGAACGAATACAGCAAAGCGTTTTTTGACGTTTTTAAAGTGGGTGGGTTTTCCCTAAAAATTCAACCCATAGACAGGACAAAACAGAGCCTGTTTGTAGAGGAAATGAAACTGTCACAGGACAGAAATATGGTAATCCACCATAATCCATCCTGTGGCTTTTCACATTCTTTATTTGCACAAGTGTTGCTGTATAGATGTTCATTTTCTGCTACTCAGTTACTATTCCAGTGGCACAAATAATATACCGGTAACCAGCTTTAGAGAAAACAGAACTTGTTAATTTACATACGCCATCCCAGATAACATAAGGGAGATAGTAACACGGGAAAGCCAATGATCACAATGTTAAGATAAAAGTCAAGTGACCTAAATTAGAAGAGGCAGTGGTCATGGTTAGCATGCCAGTTCCATTCCTGGCATCTCCAGGTAGGCTTGGAAAAGACTCCTTCCAGTCAGGGTAGTTAACAGCAAGCTAGGTGAACCAATGGTCTGACTCAGTATAAGGCAGCTTCCTATGTTCCTATACTGCGTACTTTACTGTTTGGAAATGAAAAGTGCAATTGCAAATGCACGTATTTGGAAGTATCAAGGGTTCTAGGATTCTTATGAAAATGCTAATGTTGAATGTAAATCTCTATAACAAGCTACTCTATTGAGTAGAGAGGTAGAACCTTCATGAATACGACCCATTGAGATGTGTTTTCTAACCTCCTCCTTGTCTCCTTAAATGCTCAAAGTTGTTTATGATGGAACAGCTCCCTCTTTGATGAAACACCCATGTGTTTAACTCTACTAATTTAAAAGGACCTCTGATTAATTGTTTGGTAAACTCATTGGGATGGAAAGGGAACTTGTTTAAATTCCTAATATTTTCTTTCAACAGTAAAAACAAAATGGCATGTTTTTTTCCTCCTCCCTCCTCCTGCACTTCCAGTAGACAGAACCACTGACATCACAAATCAATACATTACTGGCAATTGTAGCCTATTTTAGCTAAAGTGCAATTTTCCAAAGCAATCCCTCCAAAAAGTCCTGACATCAGTGATTTCCATGATAGAACTGAATTAAGCCCTTGGATCACAATGGCCATTGTCTCTCATTTCCCAGTTCATTAAGACACATAGCACACTCAGTTCTATTAGCTGTTGCCTGTTTGGAAATGGGCTTTTGTGGTCACAGGGACAAGTGTGGTTCTGGGAGGTGGATATGTTTGATTCCCCCCCCCCACACTTTATATGAATATGGGAGGTTGAAGACAAGTGCTCCATGCCACAGCTGGCTCAACTGAAAGTCAACATGGCTGAAAGCATTACAGCAAAGGCTGGGTACTTGTCCCCGCCTCTATAGCTATGTAAATTTCAGAGGAGACAATGAATGTCACAAAGCAGAGCTTTGCCCTACATAGTCAGAGAGACAAGAGGCAGGATAGATGACTGGGACACTGTCAGGAGAATGGGGCATGGCTGGCTAGCATTCTCAGAGCCACCACCCCCTTCAAGGGGAGAATGGACAAGACATCTGGATTTTATGAGCTGAGACCAGAGACTGAGGAAGATGGATTGGGGTGCCTTACTGGAGAAGAAAAGAAGGTACAGGTATAGAAGAAGAAGACTTGAAGGTAGCCCAATGAACCCACTTTAATGTGCAGGTCTTGCAGTCAGGACAGCCCCAGTGATGACCTAGACTTCTTGACTCTGCCCAAAGAGCAAAAAGGACCCTCTACAATTTTTGGAGTAAGAGGCATAGATGGGACTTAGATGGTTTTTATTTCCTCTTCTAATTCAGGAACATCTCACAATAAGAACCAGGGCACCAAATGAAGACCCTGATAGTTGGCCCTATACATTTAAAATAAAACAAGTGATCATAGTATAGGGTGGAACACCCTCTGGCCTTCCTGTAGTTTGAGCACAGCCTTGCATCTGATAAACCCAATCATTAGCCGTAGAAGCTAAGGTCATAATAAACCCTTTAATCTGTAAGATACAAGTCTACCAATTATTTATCAGCTTGCAACTATCTCCTACTTAATGGCTTCTATGTTTGCTTTATAGGTGCATTAAACAGGGAAAGTATTGCCATTACACCAGGGACCAAAATAAGTATTGACTTCTTTGAACGGGAATAAACTCCCATGAGAGTTCATTTACAGGGCAAGGAAGAGTTCCAAGGAGAGGGGCCATGGACAGCAAAGTGGTCTGTGAAGAGGATGGCAGAGGAGCAAGAAGAGAGTTCCTTCATGGGTATCAAACTGAAACGTTTTAACGATGGAATTCATATATATATGTATACACACACACACACACACATACACACACACACACACACACACATATATACATACCACAGTGGAGGGCTGCCGGGGGTGGGGTAGGAAGAATGCTTTACCACCATCACCACCGTAATAATAAAAAATATTATCAAAGCAAAACAGATAATGAGGTGGATGGCCAATACAGCTCTAACAGGAAGAGTCAAACTCCAAGCCCTTCTATGTTTGATCAGTGGGGCAGCAGGATAGGAGGCTTGGGATGGCATTCCCTTACCCATAAAATTGTTTTTAAACTGCCTATGCTTTCATATTACTCAATATAAGAATGGTATCCCCCCTTTTAGCAGGGGTGAGGTTGCCCCAGCCCGACTTGGAAGAGATTTGATTTGGTTTCTCCCAGAGGAGGAGGAATTGGAGTCCCATGGACAGGGGTGGCCAATCAGAAGGGGACTGAACTGCCTCTCGGTTGGTGATGTTGGGCCAGTGACCACCTCTCAATCCAACCTACCTCATCCTAACAAAAACACCTTAAAGAAAAAGAGGTAAGTAAGTAAATGTCACACTGAGGCAGTTTTGGGTTGGGGGCATTGCAGAGTGATTACCCAAAGCCTGGGGCTTTGGGAGGTATTTCAGGGTGCCTTTCGAATCAGATATGGGCAAGTGGGTGAACTCTTGACAGCAACACCTAGGGCACATGTTCAGCTCAAAGGCCCAGGGCTCACCTAGGGAGAGGGAAATTTCCCTAATCCTATTGGCTGAGGAGCCACAGAATGTTGGTGCTCACATGCCCAGGGGGACACAAAGGACACTGCCCTCAAACCTCACCTGCCCTCAGTTCTTTAACTGGCTTGTTATTCTATGGATCTTCTTATTGTTTTATCTGAATAAATATACCTTAACCTTTTACCAATGTACTGCCTTTTGAGGTCATGCGGGCAATGAGTAGAAAACCAGAAAAAGTAGCTATCAGAGAACCTCTAGAGGTTGGTATGGAGATGTTCAGCTTGTCACAGAGCAAACGTTCCCCATTTCTTCCATGGTTTGACAACTGGTGGTTGGCTTGTGAGCAGATTTCCTCATAGTCACAGTGACTGTGCTGCTCCCAGGATGTGCCCTTCACATGCCTTTGTTTATCTTATGGGATTTGTGAAGCCTGTTTTCATCTCAGCAGCGTAGCAGACACCCCAGGAATAAAATCAGCAGGACAGGTTCTTTGTTATTAGAAGTCTGTCAGTTGAGAGCAAAGTCTCTTTCAGAGCTTTTGCTGTTGAACTAGTTTCATTCACTCAGGGACACATTCAACCAACATAGTTAATAACATGAATATAACATGAATAACCTATAAGGAAGGGTGTGTATGAAATCTTTAGATTAAAAATAAAAGCACATAAAACTTTTAAAAGCCCCGATCAGCAGGCTTTCATGCATCATGCTATAGATTCACATATGACCAACATCACACATAGATAAGATCAAGGAATTATCAAGGGAGACTGGCAAAACTGGAATCCATTTTTAAAAACAATGTTTTTCAGGATTCCAATTAGGATTATTGCACAGTTTAGGGAGTTCCATTCTGTACCCAAAGGTTTGCACATGTTAGGGGATTGATCACCCCCACTTTTCAGCGGTAGCTATGATGCCTGCATTGCAAATTCCCATGTTATATTACTTACTTCCCATGTTAATGTTCCTGTCTGGTGAAAGGTTGCAATGGAGAGCGAGGATGGGTGTCAGTGGGGGAATCACAATTTCCACTGGACTTGTGGGATTATCCACACAATTTTTCATCAGACACTGTTTTAAGGCCAATTCTCCCATCCTCAAAAGCAATTATGTCCCATTTGGTGTTCCTGCAATTGCTTGATGCTTAGGTTTGATGCTCCATCAAAATGTTATCTTTAGTACTTTGCTTCCAACTTGATTTATACTTCACTACAGTTAAACCTAGGTTAGACATGTGTGTGTGTTTCTTTACAATATTTATGTATTGCCTTGTAACCAAAAAGCAAACAAAATACACCCTTATTGACATAGTAGTTTGGGCAACAGTTAAAAAACTTAGGTTCTCACTATACATAGTTCATCTCCCTTTTTCAGGACTGGCAACAGTGAAAAGTCACAGATTAGGCCCATTGCCATCATTTGATGGAAGCAGAGTTAGCACAGGATCCAGTGGATTCAGTGCTGGCCCAGTCCCAGCCCTGTAAACATCCCATTTGGCAGGATGCTTCCACCCACCCACATTGAGACCCTGTGAATGCAGAAGGGCCTCCCTGCCAGCTGTGGAGTCCAATGGAGCTGGATATCACTATGTGGAGAGTACCTCTGCCTCATCTAAACCCCTTCAGAACAGTCGATCAGGGGATTGGATTGCCCTGCCCAGCTGCAATCTTATACCCACTTACCTGAGAGTCAACCCCATTGAACTCAGTGGAACTTTACGTCTGAATAGAAATGCATAGAATTGCACTAACCCACATCTGTGCATACTTATTTTATTCCATTTTCAAAATAGTAAATACAGGGAGTCCCAAACCAGAGAGCAATGTTGACTGTCACTTAGATTTGTTTCAGATTGTTATCACAGTTGGTAGAGATACTGGCTGAGGCTGAAATTTGAATGCGCTGGAAGAAGTCGCTTGTGACATAAATAATTTGAAATAAAAATGTCACGGTTTTGACTTTTTGCAAATGACTGCACTGAACTCCCAAACTGTTGCAATTCAAAAAGCTAATTCAGGATTGTGTACATTAATGCCAATGCCCTATAAAACTGCCAGGATATTTTTTTAAAATAAAAAAAGTCAGCAAAGGCAGAGAGGCATTAGTTTTTAGCCTGTGTCAGCATAAAGGTTGCCTCAGTTGTTTCATCTCAAAACAGCTGCATGCTTTCATTGACTTTTTTTGCCCTTTCTTTGTGCACTCATCCTAACCTCTTAGGTTGTTTCCTGGCCTCACTTTGCTGACCTATGACCGGCGCTGACCTTTAGCTAGAGAATGTGACATTTTGTTCTCCTCTGGCGGATGTGTGAGGCTCTCATTATTCAAAGGTATGTGAAAATAATGACCTCTAGTGACCTTTCAGTTTCCTTTCATTTACTGGTGTCCTTTAGGTGCTTGTTCAGCATATTGCCATGCCCAGTCGTTGTGTATGTCTGCTTAGTGGTGCTATATTAAAATTTCTTCAATAAACATGCATCTCCTGTTTATTAATTCCATGCTTCATTTCTCTCCCTTATTGCCTGTTCAAGCAAATGCCATGGAACCTGACAGGAAGGAACAGGTGGGCAATTGGCTTCATAGGATCAGACGACTGCAATGGAATGAAAAGCAAGCATATCCAAAGGATGGTCCCAACCTAAGATACGGTATCTGCCGGCTTCCAACAAATTAACCTCACAAAAGAGACAAGATCACAGCAGGAGCAAGAAAGGTCCGACTCTCCAAAATGAGTCAAACATGGGAACCTTTTTCAGTTCAAGGGTCATATCTCCTCAGCTTACTACACTTTTGAGTGACAACTGATCCATGGTTATTTGGTGTACCTTTGTGGACATTTGACTTGCTGATGAAGAACATTTATTGAAACAGTCTATTATTCCAGAAGGACTGTTCTGTTGCTGTGTTTGGAGCACCTACCATCATTCTTCTGTGTTGCTGTGTTTATAGCACCATCTCGCTCCCCCTCACTTTTGGCAAAATTCTGTATTAACTTTGGAAGGCGTTTAGCCTCAAAATTCAGTGATTCTTTGTGGTCAAATACTAATCTGATCATTTCCTTTCATGGAATATCTACTTCACTCTTATTAGTTCGTGACTCCATGTACATATTGTATGTTTTCTGATTGTGAATTAAGAAACAGTTTGATAGTGTTATATAAATATTGTTAGTATACTACAGTCATACCTCGGGTTGTATGTGCTTTGGGATGAGCGTGTTCGAATTGTGCTCCACGGCAACCTGGAAGTAATGGAACACATTACTTCCAGGTTTTGCCACTTGCGCATGCACAGACGCTCAGAATGACGTCACATGCATGCGCAGAAGCAGCGAAAAGTGAAGCACGTGTGCGCAGACGTGCCGTAGCTGGTTATGTTTGCTGCTAGATGCGAACGGGGCTCCGGAACGGATCCTGTTCGCATCTAGAGGTACCACTGTATTAGCCTATGTGTTGCTTTATGTTTCTGTGGTGATGGACAGGGCCAAAGGTAAAAGGGGGCAGGGGGCTCCATGTGCCTCTTTCTTTTGTACATTAGGCCACCTTTCAGCCACACAAACCAGAAATTTCTACACATACCCTCACCCCAATTAGGCAAAAGTCACTTTCACAATTCAAAGACAAGTTCTAGCCAGGCAAAAGGGAGGAGGGTGTGCAGATGAGAGCTGCTGTGGAGTGTGGTCAAGTGAGGGACCATGGCTGAGGAAGAGACCCAAGGGCCTGGCAAAGAGGCCTGGACTTCCTGAGGTTCCTCACCCCTGGTGTAAGCCCAGCCACACAGTAGGGATGATGAAGGGAGAACCACCACAAAGCATCCCTCCTTGGTTGCCCAAACACAAATATAAACCCATGTTCATCTATAGGGAAAAAATGTTTCAAGGGTTGTACATGCCAATCAGCTGAGAACTACCTGCCATTCAAACTCATACACTATGTATTTCACTGAACATGCTTACTTGGAAATGAGTGCTACTGTGTTCAGTGTGGCCAGCTCCCAGGCAAGGGTGTCGACGACTGCATCTTAAGCACACCAGGGAGTCATCACCATTTAACACAGTGGGGCGTACTTCCACGCAGCAGTGGTTCATCAGGTGGGACAGAGCTACTATGTAAGTGCTGTTTCATTGTTGCTTGCTGAGAGAGAGAAGGGAGAAGCAGTCAGTGCAGTGAAAATGCACCAGTGGAGCCAATCTGGCACTCCTGCCAATGCATATGCACAATGCTGACCTCCCTAAAAGCTTCCAGTAAGCAAAAGCAACCTGCCTGCCAAGAACCTATGGGAGTGGCTGCTCCCAGTGAGCCAACTCTGCTTCCAAGTAAGCATGGACAGGTTTGAGCTACCACTCCCCCCCCCCCCCGAGTTTGGCTATTCTAACCATATTTACTCACGGATTTTAATATGATGAGCTTTCAAGTAACTGTGCTTATGTGTGCGGCATTAATGCTTAACATGCATTAATACTCAAAACATTAGGCATAGCAAGCAAAAATAAAATTATCTGGAAGCTTCTCTTTTGTGAGGTCTTGTTTATTTCAGAACTCAAGCTGAAAAATTGCCCAGATAAACAAATCAACTAACTTAAAGAAACCATGGGACTGCAGTCTATATTTATTGTCACCAGTTCCATCCCCCAAATGTGTAGTGGCATTTTAAACTTTAATAGGCCACATCTTCTTGGCCAGAAAATGCAGACAAATGTATGAAAGGTATGAAAATAGTTACGTCAATTGTTGTATTGATTTATAACATTTTCATCTGGACTTTTCATAAAAAAGATATTCAAGGCAGCCAGTGAAATGTATGAATAAGTTAAATGACAGTCAAACCAAAGGCTACAACAACAGTTCAAAAGCGGTATAAATACAGTAGCAGTTAAAATCCATTTAAAAAGATGGCACTTAACTGCCTGCTGAAAGGCAAGCTGTCCTGGGGACCTTTGGCAGATACATCTGTTTATTTAAATTGTTGATACTTCCAGCAAACGTTTCTCCTTGAAGTCAAAGTCATGGAGGAAGCTGTTGAGGACAAACTTTGGTTAGATTTGGAGCAGGACACAGGTGCCCTTGTTAAAATGTGGAAGTTGAAATGCAGAGGATGTGGACACTTGTATGTTGGAGAATTTGGCTGCCTTAGCGGTGTTGGACATGCAACAAGCAATACATGTTTTTTTCCATAGTGCTCTAAAGACATCTGAAGTTCTAAATTAAATGGAAAGACCAGCAACATGACTCCTTCCCAGGGCCATGCATGGGAGTGGACCTCAGAGGGCTAAACTGACCAGGGACCAGCTGCTTTTTTGTTTTATAATTTTATTCTAACAAAACTCTTGACCCAGGCCTAAAACAAGCTCTGTATGGGCTTGCTCCTTTCTAAACCAAAACCAACATTTTACAGTAATTGAGCCAGTATCCTGGTTCATTCTCAGAATAATGTGGGAAGAAACAACATCACAGACTTATCCTGTGTTACCACTGTTAACAGCACAGCACAGGAGGGACATGTATGGGAGCAGCTGCCGCATGAGTAAGGTCATTCCGGAAGGGCCTCGAGTAAATCTTTAGCCAGTGAGCATAAATATTTTATATGCCCTACATTTAAGAAAGTTAAAGTGCTTCAGGTCTTTTATAGCCAGACTAGGCAGCTGAGTAATTCTAATCACTATTTTGGGCAAGCCTCATATATGTTCCATTAGAAGTACAAATACGTTAAATTAATGGTCAAATTCTTCTTGCTGCCATGTGGCCAAAGGAGAGTCCTGTGCACTCTATGGCATCTGAATAGATCTAGGAATAGTAAAGCTTTTTGAGGAATGTGGGAAATACCCATGAGGGAAGTGGCATACAGCACTGAGGAAGGCAAGGGAGAGGTCACTGTGACTATCCTACTGACTGAATGAACCCAAGTGGGAAAGAATGTCACACTTCTCTTCACCTTCTCTGTACAGTGGTACCTCGGGTTACAAAAACTTCAGGTTACAGACTCTGCTAACCCAGAAATAGTACCTCGGGTTAAGAACTTTGCTTCAGGATGAGAACAGAAATCGTGCGGCGGCCGGAGGCCCCATTAGCTAAAGTGGTACCTCAGGTTAAGAACAGTTTCAGGTTAAGAACGGACCTCCGGAATGAATTAAGTTCTTAACCCAAGGTACCACTGTACAACTAGTAAGCATGACTATTATAAAAGTCAATATCTAGGGTCTACTAGATATTGTATTTCCTCTTCCAATTTCAGCATGAATTTATATTTGTTCTCATGTCTTAAACAAGAATATTGTTCTCATCTCTCCCCCCCCCCCCATATTTATTTGCAGGGTACCTCAGGTTTCCCCATATCTTTTTAAAACACATATTTAACAACAAGCTGAAAATCAGCAATATATATTTGATATAAATCTTCCCCTTCGGTTTGCTTTTTGCCTTGCTAAGGACATGCCCTCAGGCTCAGTGGTTTACTATTAATGAAAATGATTAAAATAAACAGGGAAAGATTGAGATTTAAAATAAGCACTCAAGATGTGTTGAGTCAAATAAGAGTCTTCTAAAAAGTAGGCTAAAACCCTTTTAGCATGGAAAGATTATGCTCCCTCTGGATTTTGAATGCTTAGCACAACTTGAATGCTTAACACAACTTGTCAGTCAAATAGACCCGATAACCACAGAGAAGATTTTCCTATCACCCACATGACAAACCAAGTCTTGGAGTCTGGAGTCTACATGAATCAACCTCAGTCTTGATGAATCTCCTGAGGACAATCCTGGAGATCTAACGGCCCACTGCTACTGTCTCACACCAATAGATTCTGGTTGGGTGTATGTGCAAGGCGCTCCTGTCTGGCCTTCACTAATCGGCTGAGCCTTTAAGAAAAGGCCACAGTTACTGGGGTTGTTTGTTTGATCCAGTTGTGGGCCAACTCCAAGTGGTTAAATGGTGCAAATCAAGTGGTCTGAGCATGAAGGTGCAGGGAATACAAGAGAGGGAAGAACCATGGAAACCAGTAGATGGAGGAGAAGAGGTGCTATGACAGCCTAAGGACAGACAGAGAGGAGCTAGGGGTTTGCTCAGCTGGGGATTCATTCATTCTCCCAATAAATCTGCTTTCCCTTCACAGACAAAGGGGAATTCTCTAACCTGGTGTAAGGAGGAGTGATAGAGAGGCACTATTGACTGATCTCCAGCCAAAAAGAAGTTCCCTGTATCAGTTTCTTCAGTAAAGAGTGAAGCAGCCATTGCGCCAATAGAAGGCCTCTCTGTAGCATACTCGGCACACACCTTTCCTTTTCTAAATTCAACAAACAAACAAAAATTCAGTCCATGACAGACAGCAGTGGAGGTGAAGGACATTTAGACAGTGGCACAGTAAAAAAAGATAAGGTATTTGTGTGGGTTTAAATGATGAATGGGGCAAGGAAAATGCATTTAAAACTTGGCTTGGCAATGTCAACACAGTTATAGCAAAAGGCACTTTGCCACCTGTGATTTTCAGTTAAATATGAGGGAAGAGAAGCAATGAAAAGTCATACAGAAAGCATAAAAGAATGACACGTGTCTCATCAGGTCGTACCAAAAAAGGCTTATCCTTGCAGACAATAGCTGAAGTGGGGCAAATATATCACAGTATTTCCTACCATTTATATTATGGAAATCAAGGCTGTGCAAACAAATGCTTTCAAGAATATTGCCCAAATCTGAAAGTGCAAAAATATAAATATTTTGGACAGGCAACAGTTAACAGCATAACAGTACATATTTGACCATCAAAATCTCTAGAACATTTGCTGCTTCTGTGACCCTCGTTCACTAGCCAGGGGAATTCAGGATGCCCCGGGATCAAGTCAGAAGACGTGGTGGCTTTAGGAATTTTGTGACTGTCCTGGCAAAACTGAGGCACTTGGTGATTATGGAACACCCTTACCACAAAGGAGCATCTGTGGTAACCAGGCAGAAGGCCTTCTCAATAGTCACACCCACCCTGTGGAACACCCTCCTGTCAGATGTCAAGGAATAAACAACTTTTAGAAGACACCTGAAGGCAGCCCTGTACAGTGGTACCTCAGGTTACATATGCTTTAGGTTATATACGCTTCAGGTTACAGACTCCGCTAACCCAGAAATAGTGCTTCAGGTTAAGAACTTTGCTTCAGGATGAGAACAGAAATCGGGCTCCAGCAGCAGAAGGCCCCATTAGCTAAAGTGGTGCTTCAGGTTAAGAACAGTTTCAGGTTAAGTACGGACCTCTGGAACGAATTAAGTACTTAACCTGAGGTACCACTGTATAGGGAAGTTTTATGTTTTTTATAAAGCTGCCCAGAGTGGTTTGGGCAACCCAGTCAGATTGGTGGCATATAAATACATCATCATCATCATCATCATCATTATTAGGCACTTTCATTATGTGTTTTCTGTCATATATTGAATATCTATTTACTCTGGCCTTTGACAGTTAAGGTATTTTGTTTTGTGCATCTGACCTCTTTTGCTGGATTTACACTGTTTTTTCTGGATCAGGTCAAAGGCCCAACATTATGCCCTCACAGTGGTCAGTGAGGTGACCATGAGAAGCCCAGAAGCAGAACTTGAGTGCAAAAGCACTTCCCTCACCTGTGATTCCCACCAACTGGCATGCTGCCTCCAACAGGAGAAGGAATGAGAAGCAAACAGCAGCTTGGGATATGTGTGTGGGTGTGTATTTCAATCAAGTAGACTGTGCCATGTGAGATAAACTTTCTCTTTACCTTGTGCAATGGCTTCATCTGATTCTCTCCCACTTTCCCTTCTACATGACTGCTAGTAATTTTTTAAAAAATACTGTATGGGAAAATCCTGATCATTGCACATCATGATTACTTTAGCCCTGAATGAAACAATAACTTCTTAGGCTCCTCCGAAGTTCTCTGCACTGCTTTGTTGCAATGAGGATGGCACATAAGAAACTCCCCAGATGAAATACAGAGAAATCAGCAAAAAAGATAGCAGTGTGGGATAGCCTGCAGGAAAAGCAACCTAAAATTGCAGAACTGAGAAAAGTTTCCTCACTCTCAGCAGCTGACCTAATTAAAGGGCAGGCGCTGAGGAACGGCACAGGGAAAGCTGCTTGCTTCAGACTCATGTTCAATGGCTTTAGGCGCTGGGGGTTATTTTTAAAGGTTTGAATTCCATGGCACTAGCTTTCTAAGTGACCTGGGCACTTGTGAAATTGAAGGTCTAATATTGGAGCATGAGTAAATCAAAATTCAAGCAGGTGTTATAACTTCCCCTTGCCGATCTGTCAGTGCACTTTAAAACTTGACCTATAACGCCCTTGTTATTCTGGTTCCAGAATACACTTTTGGCAGAGAATGATCATCGTGACTAATTGCTTGAGGATATTAGGGATGTGCATGAGTGAATGTTTGGATGAGAATCTGTCACATTTTCATTCATGATTCAGGCTAGATAAATGTCTCAGGATACTGGTAACCAACCACTAGGAGCATCTGCCGCCACCCTTAAAAAAACTCCAGTTGGGCACCTTA
Source organism: Podarcis erhardii (assembly GCF_964252035.2). NCBI lineage: Eukaryota > Metazoa > Chordata > Lepidosauria > Squamata > Lacertidae > Podarcis > Podarcis erhardii. Next base: position 48,740,174 of record NC_138508.1, on the reverse strand, counting down.
AAATTCATGGCATTTAGAATTACAAGTACTTAAAAGAAGAAGAAAAGGCTATGAAAACTAATCTTGGGCATAAAATTTCAGTTCCAGAGCAAATTCTTGGCCCCTGTAAGTTAAAACAAAAAAAGAGGAGAAGAAGGGGAAAAAATATCTGATCCCAGATGCTCTTCCATCATAAATGTCTTTTAATGTGGGAAGGAATCTATGCAGTTCTTTTTTCAGCCTTTGAATCATAGAGCTCCAGAGAGCTCCAGGCAAGAGAAAATACTGTCAAAAGGGAATTGTCAAAAAGAAAGATTTTTTAAAACTCAGAGTTCTATTCTATTTACTTTTATTTTATATAGCAGATATTAATTATTATTGCATAAATTCCATTCACTGGGCCATTTGCACATGCCTCATGGCAGGTGGGCAAAACCTTTGGCGCGCCAGATGTTGCTGAACTACAGCTTCCCAGAAAGCAGGGCCAATGGTCAGCAATGATGGGAGCTGTAATTGAGTAACATCTGGAGAACCACAGGTTCTCCATCTCAGCCATATGAGGTGGAAGGTGAAGCCATTTTGCTTTACATAGATATGTGGAAGTGAGTTGTGATTAGCTTATAAGGAGGAAACTAATATTATGCTTACAACCTGGCCGACATGCTCTGTTCTTATTTTGTATCAAAATGTCGACAATATGGTTTTTGGGTAGGGGATCCGTGTCTAAGTCTTACTCCTTCTCATTTAGTATGTGAGCATTTTTCAGAATCTAGTGATAACACAACATACAAGTTTCATTATTTGTATTTTCATTTAAAGCTACCAAAGGTGACTTTTTTCTTACCATTTTTTTCTTCCTTTTTTATTCAGTCACTTTCAGTTTGCCCTAAGACTAGCTTGTATGAAGCGAAAGAATATTAATTGGAATGCCATTGCCCCCTACTGTTAAGCACATCTTTCTTTGCATCTCAAGGCGATCTGAATTTCTGGTATCATTTTATGTTTGATATTTATTTTGCCCCATCACCAATCCTAGATTGCCTTGCTATCTTTGTTTACCCTTTTACTGTCTATTTGAAAATGAACTGTTATTCTGACACAACAGGTCCCATTCGAATGTCCTGTATTGCAGGAGTTAGACAACGTAAGGCCTGTCAGCTGCATCCAGACCAGCAAATGGATCACCCTTGGGGAAACCTTTCCTTCGGGTCAGGGCAACATGAAGGTATGGGCAGTATCTGGCTCTGAGGGCTAGAGGAGCAAACTGCCTCAGGTTGAGAGTATTCTGGATGTCATATATTGCCTCTCCCTTCCACAGCAAGTTTGAACAGGAATATGAGGAGCTGTTACAATTCCCATGGCTGCTGAAATATCCTCTTTACTGCCATCTGCATGCTAACATGACTGTCAGAGAAGAATTACGATACTGTTACACACATCCCACTTATCTGACCAGTGAGAACTTCAGGAGTGCAGCACACAGTCAGTTTCTGTTTCTTTAGGCTGTGTCCTTTTTTGAGATATAAGGTCTTATTTATAAGTTAAGTTTATATACAACTTAACTTAAATAGGTGTTCCAACTGGTTTCCATCAGATTACTAGAGGGAGACGACCTCATTCAAAAAATAAAAAAATATAAAGTTATTATCCAATTTAAACAGAAACCAATTTAAACGTAAGCATTTTCTCATACTAGTTATTGCCCTGCTTTTCTCTTGTTGTGTTATGTGAGTATATCCACTGATTCTGGTAGAATTTAGTTACATTAAGAAAAAGCATATAGTACATGACATATTAACTGCTTAAGAATATAAGGAGGAAGTCCTGCTGAATCAGACAAAGGGCCCATCTAATCTTGCTTTCCGTTTTCACAGTGGACAACCAGGACAAACACATAGGATATTCCTTTTTTTTTTTCAAATACATTTTTATTAAGGTTATGCACATAACAAACATACAACCAAATGCAAAAGAAAAAATTGTAACAAAAAAAAGAGTCAAGATATACAAGCCAACTTTTTCCTCTCTCTAACTATACAAAGATAGATTAATCTGGCTATTTCACAAAACAGTAAAAGATTTTTTTTTAAAAAAAAACACCCACAGAAACCGCCTCCTGGACTTCCTTCCATCCTTTTGGTAAGTATCAAATACCTGCTTCCATTACGTATTTGATTTTTAATCTATAGGCCTAAATTCACACGCTGGTAGTATTTGTTCTGACCCCGCCAATCACATTAAGCATTTATTTCAATATAGTTCCAGTATTTACTCCAATTTTTCAGAGATTTCTGTTCATCGTGGTCTCTTAATTTACCTGTTAATTTATCAAGCTCAGCATATTTTATCATTTTAATTTGCCAATCATTTATATTGGGGATAGTTTCCACTTTCCAATATTGTGCCAATAAAATTCTCGCTGCTGTGGTGGCATAGAGGAATATCGTTCTATCTTCTTTCTTAATATCTTTACCCGTCATTCCCAGCAAAAAGGCTTCGGGTCTTTTGGGAAAAGTGTATTTAAATATTCTTTTAAGCTCATTGTAAAACACATAGGATATTCCTACCTGGTATCTGAAATCATCCCAAGACTAACTAAAGGACCCATATTCAGTTGAGATTGCTTCAGCCCGATTTGGTTCTAGAATTAGGATTTGGCTGAAGCAATTGTACACCCCTAGAATATATACCATTTTATGTCCCAGTAAATATCATTATTTATTTTTAAATACTATTTATATCCCACCTTTCCAACAGAATATTGCTCACAGTGGGCAACAATGATAGGAAATTAATCAACCTTGAGAGTAAATCATATTAAAAATGCACAACAAAAACCACACACCAAAGAAATAAACAGCACTAATAACAAAGACAGCACTAGCTATAGCTACAATTAGCAGAAAAAATTTCAAAAAGCACACTGCTTTAAAAAATAAATATTTCAGTATAGAGTGAAACAATATGTTAACTTCATCTGCAACATAGACAAAGTTTCATGATTAACCAAAGAGCTGAGGATCTTGTGAACTGGCTCAAAACATGGATTATTGAAAGCATAAATAACAACTAAATATGAAGAAACATGAACACAATAATGATTGTATCATAGGAAGAGCCTTTAGCAGAAGATAATGTTAACTTTTGTTTTGTTTTGTTTTCTCACATTTTCTCCTATTGTCAGATATCTCATCTGAGGACCTGAACTATTGGCCCATCCACTCTCTTCTGACCACATACCTGGCAGCCTAAGCAAGGCATGTCAGTAAGTCCATATGCCAGGTCCAGTATATCCAGCTCCTCCTCACTGATGGTGTTTGCTTGTCAGAATGCATCGACCTTGAAGATATGATGGTGAGTGGAGCAAGCCAATAGGCCTTCACATACACCAAAGCTGTTGATTCCCGAGGGCTTTTCTCAAATGCAACAATAGATCTCCCTTTGCTTTTATTAAAACACAACCAGATTCTAAATAAATCTGCATGAATGCACTGGATGCATGTCAATCTATGGAAAACAATCAATGAGATCAAAAGAGAAAGGATTTTGGAATGGATGAGAAACATCAACACTTTATCTTTCTTTCTTTTGGTTTGTTACTCCAATTGGGCTCAACAGAGCTTCCTATAGACCATTAAAAAGGCAGTTGGAGTTTTCAAAGTGTTACCAGTGCAGAAATATCCAAAACATCCCTTATGAAACAGCAGGGGATCTGGTTGAAATTAGCACAAATTACAATATATCCTACTTTGAAGGTGAGGAAAAGAGACAAGGTTGTAATTATATAAATGACTATGGGGGGAAATGTGGTACTGTATACAGTATATTCAGAGTAATGGGAAACAGTAATTGGAGGCAACGTACATAGAGCTGATAATTTTCTCTTCTCTCTTTATCTGTTATACCCTTTAGCACTATCTAACTTTTGCTTTTATATTATTATTCAGATTTATAAATATGCAGTACTCCATTCCACATTATTGCAACATTGAGAAGGCAGACTGCATTGACTGCGACTGACGACGCTGCTGTGACTAAGTTACAGTTGCTGTGGAAACCAGTTTATTTTTACTTTTTTATGAATTTTGAAGATTACACCTTAATACCGCATTAACATGGTCAATGGAAAGGAACACAAAAATTGTCAAAAAGGTAATCCGTTTCATGTTGGTATAAGAAAAAGAAGACAATCATATTATTACTACAATGAGTTGATAAGAACAGGTGAGCACAATAGTTCTCTTGCTAGGAAGTGCATTTCACTAAGAAGAAGAAACCGGCCATTGCTGGAAAAGGTGTGTTCTCCTCTGTCCACCCCACCCACCTCTAGGTGTTGACTATCTGCATAGGGTGAGTTAGATCTACGTAATCATCCTTTGTAATCATGCACCTTTCTTCCCAACAGCTTTATTGACTGATGGCACTGACAATTCTCAAGTGCTAACTTCCCATGGTAGGAGTACCCAGAATCTTTCAGTCTCTTCAGTCATTCCTTGAATGTGTGGAGCAGGGGAGGGTAGCTGGTTGCCTTCCAGATATCGATGGACTCTGACATGCATCAGCCCTAGCCAGCATAGCTCATGGTATGGGGACCCCCCCCCCAAAGTCCCAGGGGTGGATTACAACAATTAAACAATAACTAAAACATATTAAAATCAGTCTAATTACAGAAATAAGGTGGGTCTTACAAATATACACCTCAGATGTCAAAAGCCAGGGCAAAGAGGCATAATTTGAGCATTTGCTGAAAGCTGTATAATGAAGATGCCAGATGGACCAAAAATATCAAGTCAACAACTTCCTTTTTTAAAGCAAACCTTATTTCTTCAGTGCTTATTTCATTGAAATTCTGAAGACAGGGGTATTGGTATTTAAGGTTCTTATGATGTACATTAAAGTTGTATGGTATGTCTCAACTGTAGACTACAAAAGACTCTTGAAGAAAGAGGGACCCATGTTTATTTTTTTCTCAGCTATAACTTGGCATGTAGGGAATGGGAGGAAGCTGGCCAGGAGAAATCTACCCAGCTTCCCTGACCTCTAAAGAATCACTTGTAAAAACTTTTGAAAAGTATTGTCGTCAGTGATTACTTTTCCTATTATTATTTTTAAAACTGTTTTGAGTATCGCTATTACAATAAACTTTTTGGCATAATTTCCTTTTAGATTTTGAACACGTTGCTGTAAAGAAAATAAGCTTTTTGTAGACTCTTGGTCATGGGAAACGATAATAGCACTGGAAATCCAATAAGCTTTATGATGTAAATATACATTCCCTAACCATTCTATAATGTACATTATAGCAATTTGAATTAAGTGACTTTTAAAAACATTGATTATTGATTTGCTAAACTATCCAGCAAGCCAGTAGACCTTACTTGTTTCTGTAATTTTATAAAAAAAAATACAAATACAAATTAGAAGTACTGAAGGTATATTTATACCCTGAGTGATTTTAAATGTTGGATGTCTAGGCAAAAGATCATTTTTTAAAAATTAAGAAGTTTTTAATGGATTTTGGTTTTAGGAATTGCTTTTAATCTATTCATTTGGAAACTCCTTGTAAATCTTTTAATGTGGAAATTACCATTTGTGCCACAGGCTAATCCATCACATCCATCTCTGTTCTATTTTGCTGAGAACGGCACATATTTCTTGAATGTTGTACATTTGTATCTTGATTGTCCTCCCAGGAGCTCAAGACTGTACATTATCTCCCCTTTCCCCTTTTTATCTTCACAACATCCCTGTGAAGCAAACTAGGCTGACGTAGTTCAGACACCAAAGTGGTGAAACAGCATATACATAGACTATTTCTTGCTTGGTATATCGTGTTGTCCCTAAAAGAGGGCACATGTTGCGGTGAGCCCTGGAGACCGACCTCCTGTGCTGTGGGTGGGTAAGATTGGATAGCCACAACACCCGATTGGTAGATCCCTTGATGTTGGGTTTAATCTGGCCAATGGGGCACAGTCCAAACGGATCAAGGGACCTATAAATACCTATGCACATGACCCAGAGCTTCCTCTTTTGGCTTGTGCAGCCCACCTCTTCCTATATTTAGGGCATTTTGCAATTGGCCTTGCTATGCCATCATGTGTCGTCTGTCATTGGGGCAGGGGCACAGCAGGAATTTTCCCCACTTGGCTGATTGGCTTTTGCCATTTGGGTTTCGCCTGCCACGTAGCAAATTGTCACAACTTGTAAGGTTGTGGATAGGCACTGGTTCAGGTGATAGGGGTGGGGGAATGGTCTCGCCATCCCTATGTGAAGGGTATTCCGTTAAAGGAATCCAGGGACTCAGCTTGGTTTGGTCAACCCCTGAGAGGGGGTCGTGCCTGTGCCTGAGTCCAGGGGAGCATCTGGGAAGTGGACATAGGCTGTACCTGGGCTTTCTACCTACCTCAAGTGTTCACCCTTGGCTGATCTATGATAGAGCTCTGGGTCAGTGCTACCTGCAAGGGTGCAGGGAGCTAGTCGAACCAGAGCCTATGCAACCAGTCATTTTCTTTAATCAATAAAGTTGTGGCCTAAATTCTGCCAAAAACCAAAATTAAAATTTGAGTCAAATGTGTCTTTATTTAGGGGGGAGGTCTCTGGGTCTGAACACACAATTATCAGACCTGGTAAATGTTTTATTTGTTTGTTTTTTGTATTGTGCTGTAAATATCCAGGCTATGAAACATTGCAGTTAAAGCAAGGAGGCTGCTGTCCTGGCTTTCTTTTCTTTTTTTTAAATAAGAAAAAAAGAAAAAAAACCCAAATTTTCAAAATACAGAAAAGTAAAAACAATTAAAAACAAATCAACCTTTCCATATCTTGTCTTTCATTTACTTGTTTCCCTGACCTCCTCACACTCTTTCTTTACATGTTCTGTGAATGACATTACATAAGAACATAAGAGCCCTGCTGGATCAGACCAATGGCCCATCAAGTCCAGCAACCTGTTCTCCCATTGCCAAACCAGATGCCTATGAAAAGCCTGCAGCCAGGACCTGGGTGTAATAACACTCTTCCTCTCCTACGCTTTCATGTAGCTAGTATTCAGAAGCATATCGCCTCCAGCTGTGAAAGCAGAGCACAGCCATTGTGCTGAGTAGCCACTGGCAGCCATCATGAATTTGTCTAATCCTTTTCTAAAGCATCGAAGTTGGGAGCCGTCACTGCTTCCTGAGGCAGTGTATTCCATAGTTCAACTGCATGGGATACATTTGTACTGTATCTGGCTTTTCCACACAGGAGACAAGGCTGTGTATGTTTTCCCTCCTCTTCTCCTTTTATATTTTCAATAGCCCTGTGAGGTAGGCAAGGGTAAGATAATATATGTACATAGTCATCAGTTCTTCTCAATAGACTGGAGGTGGGGGTGCAGGGCCCCCTTTCCACATAAGACATACTGCCTCCAGGAAATCCTGTTGGCATTCCTGTTTTCATATGTCAGAAAGAAAAGTGTGGGTTTTTCTGTCTGTTTTGTGTGATAGTCTTTGACTTACTTGGTTCTGGGGAATGAGAAAGTTAGACTATCTTTCCAGGTGCAAATTTATCTTGCCTGTTGTGAGAATGACTTATTTCCACCTGGATCTTCAGCAGGTAGGGTGATCATGGTGATTATTTGCCCAATCTTGTCCCTCTACTTCCCAGAAGCAACAATGTTATTTTATTTTTGGCACTGGCTGCTTCCAGATACAAGAAGTGCTGTGCATCTGTAGATTTTGTTGCAGCACCTGTTGCAGATGAAACATCTGAGTTCTCTTGTCTACGAATAGCCATCTGGCTCCCAACTAATTTTTGCCGTGATCTCATTTCCCCCCATTCTTACACCACTACTGGCTTGGAAGATGTCGCTTCTCACCTGGCAGGCATCCTTCCAAGCAGGAAACAAGAGATGATTAATAATTTCCTGCATGGAGTAGTGCCTGACAGATAGGCAGTAGAGTTTGCATACTTCTTTGATCTGGCCACAACTTCCCCTTCTCCCTGACCAACAGAGTCATGCTCTGTTTCTTCCTCTGACATTGGGCACACAACTGATTTTGAGAAATGACAGGTTGCCTTGGGGGCCTCAGCATCATTGCAGAGGCCCCTGAATCCCCATTTCCCCTTGGTAAGGTTGCCCAGAAGCAGATTGAGAAGCTCCATGTGTTGCTTCTGGACCAATTAGACAAGCCCCTGGGTCCAGGACACTGTTGCTATTGGGCCTAGCAGCAGTGTTGACTGTCTCTTATCTGGCAAGATCTTGTACCACAAGGAAATAACACATAATCCAGAGACGTCTGCAATGATGCAGGGGCTTTCAGGGTAATTTTCTAGTTTTCTGATAGGTGGATTAACTGCAGGCAGGGGAAGAAAGATTTTTCAATCTGGGGATCCAAACTTTGCCCAACCAAGTTACTGATACTGATCCCGATCATATTGCCTGGCGAAAAAGCTGGACACCCATGCATCATCCCATCTTCATACAATCAGTATAATTCTGTTCTGGAATCCAAAGAGCGTATCAAAGTTCAGAGTACTACTATCAAGTTGTTAGTGGTGGGCATGTCTGTGGAATGGAGGTATGCAAACACACTGGATCAGTGATTCTGTAATGATGTGTCAGAATCATATCTGTCAGATTCTTGTCAACATTTCCAGCCCTTGAGGTTTTTGGCAGGGAAAGTTAAGACAGGTATTTACTGTTTCTAGCTTCTACTTGTGCACAACTCTGTTGAACAACTTCAGAATGTTTTCTTTCCACTTTTAAGCAGCTTGTGGAATGTCTTTTGGATGAATACATGCCACCAGACTATGTCAGTTGCTTTATCTACTGTAAGCCTTAGAATCTGGCTAGGAAAATAAGTATTAACTTTTACAAATGTCCTGTTTTAAAAGACATGCACATGTGTATATACAATGAGATAGATGTGTGCACCATCTAAACTACACAGAGACCTACCCCTTTACTCCTGCAAGACCAGCTTCTGGTCCATTTGTGTTTGGCACAATCTAACTCTGTAGAAATGGGACACTCAGAGCTCCCTCACATGTTAAACCAAATGCCTGCGGAGAGATAAAATCCCCGAGTGCAATCCCACTCCCCTTTCTGTATGCATTGTCTATATACATATGAAATGTGTATACAATTCAGTTGAAATAATCACCTAGAAATCTAATTCAGAAGTTAGACATTTAAGAGTTACACTCAGACAACAAACAGAAGCGACCTGGCAATTAGTATTTGTTGTTTATTTGTGAATTATTTGTATGTAAGCAAATGCAACAAATTTATATGTCAAGATTTCTTCAGAAATAGAAATAATGTAGAATCATAGAAGCACAGAATTGAAGAATTGAAGGGGACCACAAGGGTCTTCTAGTCCAACCCCCTGCAATGGCAGGAATCTTTTGCCCAACATGGGGCTCGAACCCATGGCCCTGAGATTAAGAGTTTCATGCTCTACCCACTGCCTTTTACTGAGTCAAGCCAGCAGTCAGTCTAGCTCAGTATTGTCCATCCTGACTAGTGGAGGCTCTCTAGTATTTCAGGTAGTGGGCACATCCAGCCTGGGACTTTCTACAAGCAAGGCAGATGTTCTGCCATTGGGCTATGGCCCTTCCACCTTTCTGTTTTAAGTGCAGAAAACGAAAAGCAAATGGCCACAACCAGGCAGAGTTCAGCTACAATCCTACACACACAAGGGAATAGGCATCACTGCATGCAGTGGAACCTACTTCTGAATAAATAAGACATAAGGCTGTGCTGTTAGATGCACACTGATATCTATAGGATATCAGTGTGCATGGCTATGCATTGTCTTGTGGTGCATGTGTTTAGTAGGTACTGCCTTAGGGTGCTTTCAGACAGATGCTTATTGTAGCATCAGTACTACTCACACATGCAGCTTTCTTGCAGTCTCTATGCACTATGTCATTGCTATTAAAATGCCAGTTTATTTTCCTGCCCCTCAGTTTAATTCAAAATTACCCTTTCCACAGAACATGTGGTAAGTTGTTGTTGTTTTTTTAAAAAAAGTTTCCAATTACTAATTTGCTATATCTGAATGACTCTTTATCAATATTAAGGCCCCATCTGGAAGCCCCCTTCCTCCAATTTTTCTGTTTGCCATAAACTCCTTATCTCCTGGATTCACTCTTATATTGTCTGATTCATCTGAACGAGTTGTGCTCATTGTGCCATTTGCTTCTCCAGTCCAGAGTATGTCACAGACTGCTTAATTCTCAGGAGGTGAAGTGGGGCTAACTGGTTGTTAGCTCACAGTTGGAAAATGTCCTGCTGTGCACCGGGTTACTGGCTGTTCATCTAGGAACAGCCGTTTAAAGGCAAATTTGCACCAGTTGTTATTTCCCAGGATACATTCTAACATATGCTGGTTAGTACAGCCTGCTCTCCAGGCTGGATAAGACATAGATTTTCTTCTAGGGATCTCAGCACTTCGTTAAAGACGTACATAAGTCACACAGTGTCCCTCATAGTGTCTGCCTAGCCCCCCCCCCAAAGGAGCACTGACCCATCCAAGCATGCTGCTCTTGGCAAGCGAGCCCTGCCGCCTGCCATTTGAAGTGACATATTTGCCGGAATGTCCTGTATCATTCCTGGGCTGGTCTTCGTGAGTGTAATAATGCAGCTGCACAAAGAACCTATATGAGCAATGAGAGGATCAGGAAGGGCAAATAAAAAACAAAGAATGGACTGCAGGGGTCATGTGTATGCACACATATTTCAATATTGCTTCACTGACAGCTTTGGTTAGCCCAGGACATATGAGGAGACCTCCCCTCGATCCATTTACCCTTTAGGCAATTTACCATTTATCCATTTACCCTCAAGCCCTGTCTGCATCTTGAGCCAGCCACTATCTGCTGCCATTAAAGGTCTGCCTGTTTTACATATGTTCAATCTCTAATTATGACTGGTGGTAATTTTGGCTGCTCATTGCTGTTCAACTCCCACCCTACTATTTTCTCCTTTATTTGCCACCAGGTAAGATTTCACTTCAGTGTATCTGACATCAAAATGGGCTTGAGTCTACAGAAGCTTATGCCTTAATACATGTTAACTTTAAGGTGCCACAATACATTTTGTCCTTTGTAAGCTGTACTATTTTTTTTTTTTAAAAGATATCCAATTATATAAAAGGCTAGTACAGTAAAGAAGATGCTTGATGTCATCAGGGGATTCATGGCCAGCCTGAAGGTCAATGTTTAGGGTCAAAGTCCACTAACTATCTCACATGCCATGCATTAATTAATGCTATCTGGAAAATAATCTGATGGGATGCTTGAATACATAAAGAGGATGACTTTTATAGCTGCCTCAATAACTAATAAACATTTTGAGCACCCCGTTCTCATAACTGAGAAATGGTGAAGAAGAAGAAAATCATAATGTTGAGGTGGATCATTTTAAAATAATTGTACTCAGATCTGGATACCACCATTAAAATACTGAGAGATGCAGTCTCCTTGCCAGCCTCAAAGTCTCTTCTCTTCTCAAGCAGAACTGAACCAGAAATGATGAGGCTTAGCACTTTACAAAATGTACTTGTCAGACCCCAGGAGAGGGTTCTGCATTGCAGTTACATGTTCAGATGCTGAGAGCCTGTTTATGTGATTCCATGAGTAATCCTCATTATTTTTGCCTCATTAAACCACATATCTCATATTGTTGTAGGCTGATTTTAAATAAATTAATGGACAGGCACACTGTTGTGAGAGCTGACCAAACTGTACAGTGGCACTGTTGTCGTGATCCTAGTTTCGTATCGAGGTCCCCAATACACCCCAAAGGAAAACACAATTGACACTTAATTTTTGTTTAAATTTTTTGGCATAATTTTGGCCACAACTTTATTCAAATACAGCAATGTGAGTGGTTGCTTAGGCATTGGTAGCACTAACTGCCCCCGCACGGGGACAGCTCTGACATTCGCACCCCCCGCGAAGTCAGGAAGGGTAAGTCACCTGGGGAGAGAGACGGAACTGGGAACCATGCCTCACCTCTCCCCAGCATGCTCCCAGGGGCTTGCGTGGCCCTAGCCCCTTGCCAGGGGGTTTCGGACAAAAGCATGGGGGAGCCCCTGGGTTCCTTTAACACTAAAACCCTTCCGCAGCAGCAGCAGCAGCAGCATTTTGGAGGGGCAGGCACAACCGAATCTATACCCCCCCCCCCAGCAACCAATTCCAGACCAATGCCTAACCGCAAACCTTACAAGTTGTGACGATTTGCTACGCGGTAGGTGAAAACCGCTACGCGGTTGTGACGATTTGCTACGCGGTAGGTGGCACACACTAATCAGCCAAATGGCAAAAATCCTACCGGGCCCCTGCCCCAAAGCAGACGACCCCATGACAGGCAATAGCAAGGTCAAGCAAACAGCCTAACATTAGGGAAGGGAGGGCAGGTGATCCGAAGCACGCAGCGAAAGAAGACGTCCGTTGCTGCGTGCCTTGTATTTAACAAATAGGGCTGTCAATCTCTAAATGGCAACATCTAATTTTCCCCAGTAACAGCCCGCCCCTGCTTACGAGTTGGCCAAACCATCTGCCCAGAAACAGCAAGGTGTCTTGGAATCCCCAACCGCAACACGTGCTCTCCGTGATGGAGAACACGCTATATAGGCACATTAATCTTGATTCTTTTCCCCCTGGTTTCAGGGGGCTTAGTGACATCCAACACTAAGGAGTGGCCTTAAGCCTTCGTTGATCATTAACTGTAAAGCAATTTGATTTTGGAAGAGAGAAAGATACCCAAGTAGCTTCTTCAATGTCAAATCTCTTGAGGTAATCCCTGTACTTCAGCATCCATCTTGAAGGCTGCCATCACATGTAAAATAGCTGCAAAATCCTTTTTAAAAATGAAATAAAAAAAGCAAGGCCCAATACTTGGACACTGTCATTCTTGACAGCACGTCACCTTTTTCATGTGCATATTGGCTTCAGTCCTGACACGTTGCTTCTTTTAATAGTAGATGTTACCAATTTGCTATATAATGCCATTCCATATAGTAAGTAAAAAAAATAAATCAATACATCTTGGTTGAAAAATTAGAATTGCTGATGAGGTTTATTATAGATAGCCTACAATGCGTCTTTTTAATATATATACTAGCAGAATGCCTTACTGCTAGTAGACATGACAAGTGAGGTTTATGTGATGAGATGATTTCACATATTTTGCAAGACCTCGGGAAGCAGGGAAGATGCAGCTTACTATATTGCATCCTTTATTGCAACAGGGTCTCTAAATACATCACATTACTTTTTTTATATAGATGGGAATGGCAAACCTTATGGACAAGCCATGGGTGAAACCATGCCAGGTCTAAGAGGCTGCAGTTACATGGCTCACCACATGGTCAGCAGTTCCTGATGCTAGTGGGGTTCTGATGACCTTCCTTCATGAGTTTGAACAAACTACAACACATGGGGGGGGAGGGTTGTGGGACCATGTAGACAAACATCTGTCCATCTATGCCAGGAAGTGATTTCCTCTCCATTCCTCTTATACACCTAGAGCTCCTCCTCCGCACAAGATAGGATGCTGGCACAATCAGGATTCCCCTTGTGTGGCAGAGATCTAATGATTATGACTAAATTTGGTACATTAAATTCAATAGGTGTACTCTGAATAAAACTTCATTGACTTCCACCATATGTGTGCACACACTGAAAACATGGAGAGAGAAGGGCTGAGCACCATGCTTCTCAGTAACAGCAGTGGGGCTAGTCAGTGTTGCCCACCTATTCTCTTCACAAATTCTTTCATCCCCTGTTGTTGTTTAGTCGTTTAGTCGTTTAGTCGTGTCCGACTCTTCGTGACCCCATGGACCAGAGCACGCCAGGCACTTCTGTCTTCCACTGCCTCCCGCAGTTTGGTCAAACTCATGCTGGTAGCTTCGAGAACACTGCCCAACCATCTCGTCCTCTGTCGTCCCCTTCTCCTTGTGCCCTCCATCTTTCCCATCATCAGGGTCTTTTCCAGGGAGTCGTCTCTTCTCATAAGGTGGCCAAAGTATTGGAGTCTCAGCTTCACGATCTGTCCTTCCAGTGAGTACTCAGGGCTGCTTTCCTTAAGAATGGATACGTTTGATCTTCTTGCAGTCCATGGGACTCTCAAGAGTCTCCTCTCCAGTCTCCTCCCCTACTGTGATGAAATGCTGAGATAATAGGATGAAATATAAAAGAGAATTGCATAGAAGATGGCATGGTGGCTTTTTGTAGAATGTGTGTCAGAGAAATCTATTTCTTTAGCTATTCTTGAAGTATTCTCTCACGTATATGGTTTATGAATCATTTTTCCTTTACAAATTAAAACTAGAATGAAAAAAATCCTTTACTTACTAAGGAATCTTTATAGTTGGCTCAGCAGTTTTACTAAAAATGGAATTCACTGAGTTATTCTAAGCAATCCTAATAATCTGATAAAACAATTAATAAAGTTACTCTGAATGGCTCTTCTATAATTGGGTACACACTATTCATAATTAAACTGCTGCTTTTATGGAATATTGAGCCAGGACCACAATCAACCATGACATTCTTTTGCACAAGTGCCACTGAATTTAATAAAAGCTGTGGAAGTAGAGGAGAAAGTCTAGTGGATTGCAGCCCATGTCCTGATGTAGTACAAAAGTGCTAGGACACTTTTATCATAATCAAACAGATAAAACCAACATAAAACAAAAGTTAAAATAAAGACAGCTGGAAAAATTGAGTGAATATACAACAGGCAGCCAATGGCTGGACTATAAAACTTCTCTCTGGATAAAAAGATTTTAAGATGTCAACTGAGGAGTTATCCACACTTACCTTTCCTCTGCTCTTTCCAGGCATGGTCCGTATTTTAAAGCTCCATGTCCAGTGCCTTTTATTTGCTCTGGAACGTTACCTGTGAAAACCCACTCTCTGAAACTGAACAAGAGCAAATGGCAATCCATAGATTGTCCATAGATGCACATAATCCATAGATTATGTGCATAGAAAAAAACATAAGATTCCTTTTATGGTGATGTGAACCTTAGTCAATCAGGACAGCCATGGCCATGGCCATGGAGGCAGCTTTATGCAAATACCTTTGCTCCCTTTAGATTAGTAATGAGCTACCAAGAACCTGGGGGTTAGGTCTGCCCTCTAGTCCCAGGTGTGCACGCTATCTGTGCTAGCTATGCTCCTGAGCTATGCCGAGTTGTTCTTGACTTGTGTCTGAAGCAGGGGTGGGGAGACAGATGTACACTTGTAACAGGGCTCCCTCCACAGCAGTGGTGCATACCCTCCAACATGTTGAGACCCAAACTGGGATGCGCGTCTTCCTGTCCATGCTCCCACATGAGTCCTGCATCCTGCACAAGATCACAGAACCCAAAAGATGCACTGGGGGGCTATGTTCTCACGCCTCACCAAAATGTGCATTTTGAGGGTACCATGGAAGATCATGGCCCCCCAATGGCCCCCACGCTCTTGTGGGGGAAATGGGATGCCCCATTTTTTCTGGGACACTTGCAGGTTATGGTGGTGGGGAACCTCAAACCAAATGTGGCCCTCCAGGCCCTTTCTACTTGGCCCTTGGGACTCTCCCTGGGTCTCAGTCAAGGCCAATGGGCTACAGACATTAGCATTGTTTGGAGACTCTTTAGTTTTAGCATACTGAAGACCACTTTTTGCTGAAGTCACTGTGCTGAGATCTATTCAGCATTTATGGGACACATGCTGAACAATTAACAAGGAATTTTCAGAACACAATAATAGGGATAAAGATATTGTTCCTTGGCAGGTGAGAAAGCAGCGAAGAGTGAAAGTTAAATGGTTCATACATCATTGGGCCAGCATATGCCACTGCTAGGTCACTGCTCTGTGATATCCTGGGAGGATGCAGCACTGGTGTTTTAAATTTTTAGTAGCGTAAAACTTGGCATTAGGGGAGAAGAGAGGAGAAAGGAGCCCGAAGAACTTAAGGAAGGTTGCCTTCATACAAACAGGCATGCAATTATACCCCATTGCTCTTTGGTAAAAGTAAGATTGCCTTTGAAAGCTGAAAAATTACTGAAAACAGAAAATATGCAAAGGCTCTCTGAAATTATACATACATTAATGCATAATGATTAAACATTTTCACATTTTAGAAAGGCTGTGCGGAGGCTCTCACATGCTTTGAGAAACTGCTTTTTTAATAAATATTGAAATTGAAAGCACACCACAGTTCAATCCCTTTTTATAACCCTTCATATGATGATAGGTTTGAAAAGGTGCATAAACCTCAAAGATGTTCTTCATCTATCAGGGAAAAGCATGCTCATTCTTAAAAACAAGGGGCTGGTGATTTATTGTTTGGATCCTCTGCAATAAACTTGAAATAATGCTCTTAAATTTCAGAGTTTTACTGTCAGTGAGACAGTCATTAGTTCTTATGACTGAATTTCCACACCATAACATTCATCAGTGTCTCTAAGAGTCCTTCAGTACCTTCTCTATGTCTTGTGTCAGCTGAAGTTCAGTTCCAGGTGTGCACCAATCTCAGATCTTCATAACAAATCTGGCAAGGAGCATTGCCAGCACCTCAATGGATCTTTTCACTCAGTGGGTAGCTGAACATCCAACCACCTTTTCACAGATCAGTGAACAGCAGCTTCTTGTTTCCCTTCCCTCTCTTTAAAAAATATTGCATTCAAATCCAAACTCATGTGTCTATTCTGATGTACAGAGTTATTGCATGAGGGGCTTCACAGGACATTTCACTGGAGATGTTGGGAAGGGGGAGACACTTCTCTCTGACACTTCTCTACCCTCACAAAACTGCTGTATGGGGAGATCAGGGAGCATTTCTACCTGTGTTCAGCAACAGGAGTACAAATCCCAGCTACACTGTACTTACGTAAGCCATTCTGGCACATAGGCGGTGTGTGTATGTGTGCCATTTTCATAGCATTGTAAGCAATGGGATAGATTGCTGTGACAGGTTTAACTTATTGACAACCCAATCTAAGTGTTATTGTAGGCTACAGTTTAATAATTAAGACTGGCATTAATTCCAACTCATAGGTGTGGAATACATTATTTATCTGGTATCTTGTTTGGGATGATATATATGAATTATTTGTTCACAGCTAGATTCTCGGTCATAGGGTATACCCTCTCCTCTTTCTTTACAGTGGGACAAATCCTAAGGAACCAAAAGCAAAGCCTTGTTCACTGTTGAGCACTTAGTTAAGAAACTTTGTAGATCTGCTTCTATTAGTTTTGTAGTATAATATAAAGTACTGGAACCTAATGTAGTCTTCCTTCATCACCAAAGATCTCAATGGGCTACCGATCCAATGCTGAGAGACACCAGCTTTCCAGGGCTTCAGAAAAGGATATTTTCCAGTACTACCTGGAGATGTTAAGGGCTGAACCTGGAATGAAACGACTGCTATATAATAATTATTTGTTTAGCCCTTGACACTCAGCCAGAAGCAAAGATGAACTGGAACAATAAGACAATAGAATCATAACCAACCCATCTAGGTCAGTGTTGCCTAGTGACAGGCAGCAGCTCTCCAGGGTTTCAGACCAAAGACTGTCCCAACCTTACCTGGAGATTCAGGAATTGGACCTCAGACTTTTTCATGCAAAATCAGTGCTCTACCACTGAGCGAAATCAGTGCTCTACCACTGGTTTTCCCAGTAGTGATGTATGGAAGTGAGAGCTGGACCATAAAGAAGGTTGATCGCCGAAGAATTGATGCTTTTGAATTATGGTGCTGGAGGAGACTCTTGAGAGTCCCATGGACTGCAAGAAGATCAAACGCATCCATTCTTAAGGAAATTAGCCCTGAGTGCTCACTGGAAGGACAGATCGTGAAGCTGAGGCTCCAATACTTTGGCCACCTCATAAGAAACGAAGACTCCCTGGAAAAGACCCTGATGATGGGAAAGGTGGAGGGCACAAGGAGAAGGGGACGACAGAGGACGAGATGGTTGGACAGTGTTCTCGAAGCTACCAGCATGAGTTTGACAAAACTGGAAGACAGAAGTGCCTGGCATGCTCTGGTCCATGGGGTCACGAAGAGTCGGACACGACTAAACGACTAAACAACAACACCACTGAGTGAAAGAATGTCCTCAGATGCTTCAGGGAAGTGTACAAGTGGGACTTGAAGACCTACTTACATGGTGCCTGCTTTCTGTTGTTACAAAGTGCCTACTTTCTCTTCTTTTATATGTAAAAAAATTAGTTGGCTAGATCTGGATCTTGGTGGAAGCAACAGAGAATCCACCTTGAAACTGCTTCAGCAGTGAAGGCATTCATAAGCAGCAAAGTGCTGTTGTGTATCCCTTGCAGATTGATTGATTTATATTTTTGACTTTTATATCATTCCTGATAGGCTCCTGAGTGTTGCCATTCAAGGCGTACATTATATTCAAATTAAACAAAAAAAAAGAAGCCAAAAAAGCCAGAGAGATTGATAGGCCTTGTTGTAGATACAGTGTGCAATAACTAAAGCCAAGGTCGACTTGACCTGCCATGTAAGAGTACATTGTCTGCTATGCAAAAAATGAAAGAAAGAAGAAAAACAAACTGTGCCACATTTTAGTCAGCAGTTGCAAATGAAAGGAATGTTTTGTGAAATGGAATTAAAAATACATTATAATAACTGGAGGAAAAGCTGGTCATTAAATATGTCCTGTAGTTCAGTCCCAGCTGGAACACTGATTCCTCCCTTTTGCTAATAATTTCTTTTAATTACAGGGATGCCAGGCTTTGAGTAGTTCAAATGTTCTCTGTCACCTTCTATCCTGACAAAACCAATTACGAAGAAAGAGAGAGAAAAACCGACCTTAAAATACAGTTCATGGTACCTCTCTACTGTAGACATTCCAAAGTCTACAGAAAGCCTCTACAATCTGATGCTCACGCAGGTTAGCAGATCTAGTGCATCACTTGGCCTCTGTTAGGGCTTCTTCAGACTTTTCATGAGATGCGTAGGAACACATTTTGCCACTATAAATTAGTGCTGCGTATTTTATTTTTGCTATTTTTGTTTCACACTATGTAATATTTAATCAAGGGTCAGTTTGACATGAAAGCATCTGTGCAGCTATTCATAAACAGTTCTTTAAAGAGTTTTTATTACCTCAAAGTCCATGGGCAGAGTTTTGTTCACACCACATTATTGCAACAGGATAGATCACTGGGGTTTGGGGGAAAATCTTATTTTCCCCTTTTCCTTGCAAAAATCAAGCCACCCACAATATAAAGGTGAGTTTACTATTCTCTTAATTAGTAGTCTGATTGTACTGTTATGTTGTGTTCTTCCTTTTAGTTGACTCCCCTGCCCATTTTATTTCAAAATAAAATTTCCGGTTAAAAGAAAATCAAGCTGACTCCTATCTGAACATTACCATTTTGGGTTATTGTTCAAAAATGTGATATTGACATGTAATATCCTCTTGTAATCATATAATATATTGTTTCATAAAACAGCCATAAAATTGTCTTTTCTGCACATTACAAAATAATGCAGTATTGTGGTTAATATACTGTGGTTAATGTAGTTAATACACTGTTGGAGAGGAAATAATTCATTTTGTAAAGTGCCAAGCATCCGATGATTTTGCAGCATACTGTGTGCCAGAAAACAGAAACAAATCTCTACATATTCAATAATAAATTTTATAACTATATATTTTAGAGACATCAGGAAAGTTCATAGAACGCAAGACAGGTTTACTATAGACTGCACACAACAAGCTCCTGATTTTTATTTTTATTTTTATTTTAAACTAGTTATTTGTGCTGGTAATGCGTTTAGATCTATAATGATGTTTTGTTACTGCAAAAATGATTTCATTCAAAGAATTATTATGGGTGCAATCCTATGATCCCTGGGCCAACAGCTAAATTGGATCTATCAGAACTTGAGTTCTGATATCAGAGAGGGAGATCTGATGTCAGAGCTTACCTCTCTGCTAATACATGCTCCTATCAAGCCCTGCCCCAACGAGTGCTAGATCTCTGGTGTCTGTGAAGTCCAAAAGCAGGGGTTCTGAGAAAGAGCTTGGACCCAAAGGATTCAGAGCTCTTCTGTTCCACTAACATTCCTCCAAACTGGACAATGGCATCACTGACAGAACAGTTTTTGATAGGAATCTAGAATTTAGGAATTTGGAGCTGGAGTCAATAAGTCTGCATGTCCTGTTGCAAACTTGCCTCAGGAAAACAGGTGTTACACATTTAATGACCTATGGATCAAAAAGCAGTTGCTACACATTTTAAAATGCTTGAACGGAGCTGCTTTGTAACTTCAAAATAAAACACTGACTTGTGATGTGATGTTGCAGGATATCATAAAAATGGTTGAGTCTTTTGCTTCTTTTCTGTATTCAACCCTCTATTTCCAATACTATCTGTGGGTGCTTCCAGATGGCTGTTTACTGTGGGATCAGTTTTCCTTGGGCATGAAAGTTTTTCACTGCGCCCATAAAATGTCATTGGCATAAAAAATGCAAGCTGGATTTAAAGCCAGATTCAGCAATGTACAAAAGAATTATGTGCATGACAATTTAATGCTCAGTTACAAAGTGAACTATGAGAACTACAGGTGGTTTTTTGGGTTAGAAATATAATAAAACCAGCCACCGTGATGGTAAAATAACAAAAAGGTGCTAAATGAAGGTTGGAGATAGGGAAGAATTGAGAACTTCTATGAAGGAAACAACATTGAAAATGTTGAAAATTGCAACATTGAAAATGTGCCTTGAAGTTGCTTTGAGTAAGTTTTCCAGGAGTAAAGCAACTAATATCTATTGATGGTTTTATGACAGTGGGACAGGTTTGGTTAAAAGGGAAGGGATTTAACTATTTTCAAAAAGCTATTTCTGTTTTCCTGCTAATGTTGCATTGTTTTGTGATGTGCAGCAAGGAAGACTGATCTTTGCAATGCTATATTAACCATAGCTTTTAAGTGTTTGCACGGGAACTCCTAACCCTAAACCATATGCAGTTGGCAAGGCACTGTTTAGAGAATGTGGATAATTTGCTCATTTGACACCCCACAATAACAATTCTGCTGCCTGCTCCGTTTTCTCTGCCCTAAGTAACAGATTCTAATAGAAAATGGAAATTTTCTTGGTGTGGTATGCAGTCCCATATTTGCGTGCTTCAGTGTAATCAGGAACTTAAGAGATGCTAAAGTAGTTTCACTGGCACTCATCCTGCTTGAATGCATTGCATAGTAACTCTTGTACAGGGACAGACTTTGATCTTTCAAATTTCAGCGGTGCCCTGTGTGAGGCCAAAATTTAGTGCCTCTCACCTTCCGCTTTGCTTAATTCACTATATCATAGTTGTGAAGCCCTGCAATGCCCCCTAGGCTTGGCACTCAGTGTGGTGGAACCAGTCACGCTGCCCTAAATCCGCCTTTGTCTTGTGCATCCATACCTTGTCCAGCGCCCACTATTTTTTTGACACTGATTTTAAAACTTCACAACAACTGAGCTGCTCTGGACACAAGTGTCTTTGGACTTGACACAAATATGATAGTTCCACATATTGGATATCTGTCTTCTAGATAGTATATGTTTTGGTGTGAAAGTGCTAAAATGCTGGGAGAACAGGTTTTCTGTGGGAAAGTTTAAATATAAAGCAATGCAGATACTGTGTGACTATAAAATGCACATTTATGTAACTGAAGAACAAATAATACATTTTGTTCCAGGTACATTGTGCTGGGTTAGAATTGCCAAAAGCTTATTAACCAGGTGATAATGAACCAATTTAAAATAGAAAAAGGAACGAGACAAGGATGTCCGTTATCACCTTTATTATTCATTCTGGTCATTGAGGTTTTGAACAGAAACATAAGAGCAGACAAGCAGATTATGGGAATAAAAATGGGTGGAAATGAATTTAAGTTGAAAGCATTTGCAGATGACTTGGTAATCACAGTCGAGGAACCAAAACTATGTCTTCCTAAGGCTTTAGAAAAAATACAAGAGTTTGGGCGAGTGGGAAGGATGTAAATTAAATAAAGGAAAGAAAAAAAATTAACAAAAATTATGACGGAACTGGAGAAAAGGGAATTGCAGGAGATTACAAAAATAGAAATTCACAAAAAAGTCAAATATCTAGGAATTTGGTTTACTAATAAAAATTTACATTTATATAAAGATAATTATGAGAAAGTTTGGAATGAGATTAAGAAAGATTTGGAAATTTGGAATAGAATGAAGCTCTCCTTGATGGGAAGGATAACAGCAATAAAGATGAATGCACTACCAAAGATGTTATTTTTATTCCAGTCAATACCGATAATAAGCAATCTTGTCTGCTTCAGAAACTGGCAAAAATATATTTCTAAGTTTGTCTGGAATGGGAAAAAGCCTAGAATAAAATATAAAATACTTATAGACACAAAATATAGAGGAGGCTTCTCCCTTCCAGACTTGAAATTATGCTAGGAAGCAGCTTGTATCACGTGGATTCAGGATTGGATAAAATTAGAAAGAGATGAAATACTGGACTTGGAAGGACAGATTTGGTTAGCATTCATATTTATGGTATGGGAAAGATAAAAGTTTGGAATAAACACCAAAACTCATGGTGGCTCTCGCTGGTGGAAACATTAGCATTAAAAACACTTAGTAAGGGGGGAAATTGGTCGACATATAGAGAATTATTAATAGAGGTGGGGAAAGGGTTAAGGCTGAAAGGATATGAGGAATTGAAGACCTTTTTACAAAGCTGGTTACATCATAGACCTTAATTAAATGAACAGTTTAAGGAAGACAATAAGAAAGGTTTTAGTTATACAGTTTCAAACTTTCAAAAAGAGATAGTCGAGAGTGACACGAAATTACTTTAAAAAATGTGCAATCTCCTACTTTATGGGGAAATGTTAGATGAAATTGTAAAGTCAGCACAAATAAAGTGGGCTCAGGATTTAGGTCATAATATACAACTTGAAGATTGGGAAAAGATGTGCTAGCTTTGAGAGGTATGAAGCCATTGCTTACTTTAATATGTTTTTATTTGACCACTGGCCGCTGCTGAAGAATGTTTCAATTTAAGGAGATGAAAAGCCCTCTGAATCACAAGCTTCTAAGAGATGCTCATTAGCCAGGATGCAGAATCTGTATGGACGTTTTACTTACCTTCACCAAGACTGACATAATAAGGAGACAATCAGGACTTGACCATTGTCATGGTCCAGCTTGCCAAAGGATAAAGTTCAAAAAAAGACGTTTCTCTTCAAAAAAAAAAAAAATACTGATCTGTAAAATTTCTTATAAAGTAGCTTTTTTGTAAGTTTCAGTGACAAATCTAGTTTATTGGCTCTAAAACAAATGGGTGGAAAGAACAAACAATTCCAAGTTCATAATATTTATAGCCTTGAAGAAAATTATATTTCTATAATTTTCTTCACAGCCAAATGTTTCTACTCCGATTTGTTCCCACATCACCATGACAGATTGGAATTAATTGAACAGTCAGTCATTTAGAATTGTCATTACAAGTGCATGTATTCAAATACTCTTATTATCTCATTTTTTTCTTTGAGGTCACCCATTTTTATCCAGATGTAGCAAGAACAGTTTGCAAAGGCTTGATTTATTTAGGAAAAATGTCATTTGCAGTGAGGGTGTGCAATGAAACTAGCTTTTTTGTTTTAAATGCCTGTTTATTCATTTGCTGAGGAACTATACTAATATATTAGCAATTAAATGTGAATATGGAAGTTCTAAGTCCCATTGATTTCAATGAAAATGACTGAGCAAATATGCTCACAAACAGAACCACAACATGATGCATACTTATCACAATCATATTGACTACACAAGGCTGTTACTAGGGCTACTAAAATATTTACTAAGCCTCCCCTTATTTCCACCTGAAGCACTTTTGCACAACACATGATTGTCTCTTTGCCTACTCACCACAACTCATGCCATCTATTATAGACATCTGGACAGTGATTGCATGCTATTTTGTACAATACAAAGTACAGTAATCCATAAATATGAGTGTGTTCCCCTCCACATGAATCTTCCCCAAGAACAAATGGAAAATCTTACTAGAGCCTCTGCCTGGACCTTGAACCAAGGGTCTCCTGAGGAGAACAAGGCTACCCAGCGGCACCAAAGAACTCTTAGATCAAGACATCCCTCTCTGGGACTAGATGTCGCCACACCAGTTGGCTGGGTTTCTAGTCAGCTCTTACACATTCTCCCATCTCCCCCCAGAGCCTCAGGAGAAGAGAAAATGGTGAGCCAGGACTTATAGGGCAACTGGCAAAGTGCCCACCTGCATGCATGATAAACAATTTGGGGAGTAGAGGCAAGCACTGTTATGACCTGCCTGACTGGGACCCAGGAAGAGTGGAGCCTACATCTCATATATAAGTCTGAGCTGCTTTACTGCTGAAGCAATACTTCCTTTGCAGTTTCAAGCAACAGCGTAAAGCCCTTCTCAACTGGGGTGATGAATGCATCTGTATTCATTGGGACTGCACACCCACTGGTGGTGGGTGAATACATATAGCTTATATAACAAAATCCAGTCTAAGATCAAGTAGGACTGATTTGGAGTGAAGCAGCATGGAAAGTTGACGGAAATAAGTTATTGAAGCTCTTCCCACTCTCCCCATGGAGCTCTCTGATTCTCTGTTCCATGCCACACCTTTCCTGAAGCTATTTTCCATAGAGAAAAGGTTATTTGGGCATTGTTGCATATCTTTTGTACAATAGGCAGTTAGTCCACAGTGTCACACATGAATGTCAAGGACAAACAACTGTATAGCTTCAAATAGTCAAGGAGTGTTGCACTCTTGAGCACATGGCCTTCATAAATACAAAGCTCAGCATATGTGATATGAATACATCATTTACACCTAAGGAATTAATCGTGATTTGAAAACATGAGCATTGTTGCACTTGGATGTGACACTTCATCTTGTATAATTATTTGCAAAAAGGATCTACAGTAGAAATCACTTGAGATTTTTCTGAAATCCTTGGGAATATCCATTGCTTTCTGCGTTAAACACTGGCATGCATCAAGTTAAATAGACCAGGAGTCTGATAAGCTTTGCATAGGGGATGATAGACTTCACACAACTTCTCATAACAAATCTTTGCTAATTACCTACTATCATCCAGCTTGGTATACATATTGGAATCAAGCTCCATAGTGCCAGATTTAGTGGCGGCACCTGTCCTGTGGAACACCCTCCCCTCAAACAGATAAACAGCTATATGACTTTTAGAAGACATCTGAAGGCAGCCCTGTATAAGGAAGTTTTTAATGTTTGATGTTTCATGGTGTTTTTATATTTTGCTGGAAGCCACCCAGAATGGTTTGGGCTACTTAGTCAGATGGATGGGGTATAAGCAGATGATGATGCTATCCCAGCCTTACTCCAGTGTTGATGTTTAGCCTCATAATTCTGTGTGGTGAATGAGCCTGAGAGAGGGCGTTATACTCAAGGCTACCCAATGAGACCCGTGACTTGATTTTCTTTCTTCAACACTAACCATCTATCTGGGATAGACTGTTCACCAAGGCTTGTTATTGTCACGGTCCGGTTTAGGGGCGGTTGAAGTCCCGGCTGAGGACATCAGGACCGGGGGCAAGACGGCGGGGTGGGAGCAGGAACGGAGTCCAGAAGCCAGGCAGCCAAGGGTCTGAGCATCAGAGCGCCGGGAGTCAAGGAGCCAAGGGTCCGAGGGTCAGGAAATCAGGAGTCAAGAAGCCAAACACAGCAAGACAGGAAGCTTGTTGCTGTGGCAAAGATCCAAAGGGAAATGCTGACCTTATATTCCTTTCCAGCTCTTGCCACCAGGTGCTGTGAGTTACCAATCAGCCTCACCTGTGCAGCCGCGCCTTGCCTCTTCAGAACAAATTTAGGAAAGCCCCAGTCCCTACCGGTCACAGGGCCTGGCTCCTGCATGCATTCCTGACAGTTATAGTGACTGCACAGAAGTGCTAGAGGAGAAGAAGTGCTGTCAGGAGAATTAAAACTTTTTTTAAAAGAAGAATCATCTCTCAGGATGTTCCATGTAAGTGAGGTAAACCTGAGGCAAACTGCAGTTTAAAGCCATTCTGCTAAAAATACCAAATAATCTGTGAACGTGTGATGTTTTCTGCTGCTGTTTTCAAAATCACAACAAACCGTCCTTCTGAGATCATTGTGAAGCAGCACACATTGATTAAGTGTTCTTTCATAGCTTTAGGAATACACTTGTGCACTTTTGTCAAAGCTCACTGAAAACAGCTGCAAGGCAAGCCTGACTTCTAACCTCTTCATCCTTTCTTTTTTAATAAAGGAGCTGCTGGCACAGAAAGTGAGTTGCTTACAACCTGTGGGGCTACCATTACACAAATAGATCGGGCCAGCAGGAAATACTGACTTCCTGAGAAAACTCCTGACGCTCTTCATGAAACCACAATTAGACAGATGCATTTAAAAGGAAGTGAGGAACATAGCATGGGGGTGGGGGGAGTCATACATGGGCCTGGGCTAAAAATAAAACGTTTTGGCAAAGGCTTTCACCTGCTAGTATCCTGACTTGAAGGAGCAGGTTTTCAAAAGCACAAGGAAAATTTAGAAGTGACATGCCTAAACTCCTGGAAAATGTAATAATGAAGGAAGTAGTTTGTCTCTGAAAATCTATTTGGCATGATCCTAGCATTTTTAATTGCTGAGAAATAAAGTATACCACAATTCTATTGGTGGATGAAATTGTGAAGTTATTTACAGTGGAATCCTGTAAATATCTCAACTCATTCTGAGTTGCATTGACTTCCGTTGGGTTTATTCTCAGATAAATGACTGCAACAAGCTCAACAGGATAAGGAATCTGGGATTTAATAGTAGAGAAGGACATTTCATAAAAAGCATGGTTGTTGATTATATCCTAATTTTGGTGGGAGTCAATTCCCTCACACCCCTTCTCCTTTTGCTCCTGCCAAAAAGAATTTAGCACCAAGTTTTCTTAAATATTCCCCTTTTAAAAAAGAAATAAATGGGCTACATTGGATGCTTCTCTAAAAACCTTCACATTGGCGAATACTTTTATAATCTCCACCTCCTTGAAGGTCTTTGCTGAAGTCAAGGCACACAAATTGAACACAGTGATATTTTCTCAGTAATGTTTTCAGGAAAGTGTACTGTAAATATTTCCAGCAAATGCACTTAATAAATGAAGCATTTGCCAAGTGGTGCTGCTTCTTGTCTGGATTAAGGTTATACAAAATATTTAGTCCTTTTAAAAGAAGAAAAGAATGCAACAAATGAGAACATTCACCAATTATCCAGTCACCCTGCCTGTGTCCTTGTAAGGTGCAAACATTACCTGTGTCCTGTTGTTGTTTTTGTAGGTTCCATATTAAGTTAATAGCAATACCAATTATCCATTGGTGCTTTCACAGTTGCAGTTTATTTATTTGCCCAGAGAACTGGGTTTTAAACAGAGAAGCTACTTGACTTTAAGCAAAATAGAATCTCTGTCAAGAGGAACATCCTGATGGAGTGAGGTATCGGACAAAGTAGCAGCTGTAGTGAAGAAGGTGTAACTGAAAGCAGGGCATTGTGTGTCTCAGTACGTAGGAGTAAAATGGTGGGAGGTGAAAGGCAGGATCGACTAAGCAGCAAGTAGACTGCTAGGACACAATGATCTGTCACAGTCTGCTCAAAAGTGGTTGCCCCACTGCAGCCCTTCTTAGAGTTGTGGATGAATGCCAGAATGTGTCAGAATCTGGAGGTGAGTTCTGTGGTCTTCCCATGGGGACGTACTATGTTTAGGATATGCTGCCTGAATATCCTTACGATTGAAATGGTTTCAAAAAATTAGATATGATTAAGAGAGGCCTCCTTGTGGACTTTCTGACATGGGCTATCAGTTTGTAAAGTCCCTTGCTTCCCATATTTTAGGTGTTTAATAACATCTTTTTCTGATGTTTAACAGCAGCCTGATGCTGCTGTGGTAATGAACAAACTGGAAATGTAGACTGTTCCAGGTTGCTGGCACTGTAGCCCCTTGTCAGAAAGCCAGGTCTCAGCACAAATTTAGTGAGGCCCAGCCTCTCTCTGTTGGTACAGTAATTAAGGCAGATTTTGGTAAGGAGGCGTTCATCAAATTTGTAAGTTATCCATATTAATCCAGTTCTAGACTTCATTCCTTCCCTTTTGTCCTTCCTATTCAGATATTATTGCCATTCATTATTGCTATTCAGACATCTTTGCTCACCACTGCTTCTTACTGTACCCTTACTATATATGACACTAATCTTTTCCATTCACCAGCTCACATCTCTTTGCTTTAGATGGGCCCTCCCCAAACTGTGCAAGAGCCATGCCCATCAATTCTTCCATTTCCTTTTTTGACATTTCCATATTGTGACTACATCCAGGAAGATAAAACAAATGCTGCCTTCAGTGTAGGTCACTTATAGCAGCCACTACCTCTTGGTCCTAGAGAGAGTTCCAACTGCCCCCAAAACCAACTTCACATGCTAATGTGCCCTTTAACAAAGGTTTGATGTTCAGAAATTGGTGGAAGCAGCTTTTCCTGACCTGAAGTTAAATACTGTCTTCTCACCAACTCTTTGCTGGAGATCACACGGCTGTCAAGGGCACAGTTGCAATGGCAATTGCCAGTGGCAAATCTAGTTAAATAGCTCCATCTTCTCAGCCATTCCTAGTCCTGGGCAAGAAGACCAGTAAGCTTATCCACATTTTCTCTTGCTCTCTACTTCTCAAATATCAGTGTTGCTTTAAACCAACTCAACCATACTAATTGTCTTCCTGCTGAAAAATGCAAGATTAGCCCCACTCATCTGATTTAGCTGTGATTCTGTCCTTAGATATTACCCCCACCCCAACAATTGTCCATAATTCTTGCTCATTTAGTTTGTGTTTTATCCTGAGGGTCTGGACTGTGTTATATCACATGGAAAAGCAAGACCCTCGGTTAAAACCAAAGCATTGATTTGAAATGTAGACAAGCCTTGTGCTTCATTTTTGGAAGCAAAAGGAGAGTAGCAACTTTCTTATCTCATGGTTGCCAGGAGGTTTCGTTCAGCCTGTCAAATTGTACGAAGTCTGTTATTTAGCTAAGTGCCTACTCTTTCACTAAAGCATAATGTATGCGTAAACCCACTTGGTTAAAAGCATCCTACTGCCTGCATTTGAAAACTGCTGTGGTTAGTGTTGCTGCCAAAATGCCCCTTAATTTGAAAGGGAAACCTGCTATTGGAGGTCATACAATAGCTCTTCCCTATCTCAGAGAGCACAAATGCAGACATTGCTAGGGTTGCTAACTTTCTATTTTCAAGAGACCCAGACACCTTGGGGAGAGGGGCTAGTATAACCAGTGTGAATGCAAAATCTGATGAATCTGGGGCAGAGCTTGGAGGAATCAGAAGGTAGGAGAAATCAGAGGCAGATTCAGGGCAGAATTGGGTGGTTTATGGGTGGAGCCTCTGGAAAAATCTGTTGCATCGTGTTCAGATCCTTGCAGAATCTGTTGTTTTTATATACAGTGATACCTCTGTATTATAACTCTGTATATAACTTAATTCATTCTGGAGGTCTGTTCTTAACCTTAAACTGTTCTTAACTAGAGGTATGCTTTTGCTAATGGCGCCTCTTGCTGCCGCTGCGCTGCTGGCGCACGATTTATGTTCTCATCCTGGGGCAAAGTTCTCAACTCGAGGTAACTCTTCCAGGTTAACGGAGTTTGTAACCTGAAGCATTTGTAACCTGAGGCGTTTGTGACTCGAGGTACCTCTGTATTATTATTTTTTAATAATTTTTATTAACTGGCCAATCACATCAAATTAAATCACATCATATAAATTCCAAATTACAAAGCCAAATTTTTAAATTTTGTTGGGGGAACCCATACTTCAAGATCCAAAGGGGGATTTAGATCATCTTCTTATTACTGCATTAATGTCCAAATCAGTCCCAATCAGTCCAAACAAAGTTCATAATTCTATCCAGTCTTATCTTGGTGTTGCCACATCATATCTTGTTCGTATAATTTCTCTTTTTCCTTTACGATCTCTTCTGTTAGTCTCCTTAAGCCGATAGCAAGTGTTATATTCCTGTGTGGATTTCCCGTTCCTCCACTAAGTCCAGATGGTTTCCATATATCTCCTTCGTAGATAACGTCACTCTTTCCATCGTAAATTTTGGCATTTGTTGCTCTTAAGTCCCACCGAGAAGTTGATTCACGATATGTAAACAACTCTATTTCTCTCCTTCTCTTCCCAGACCCAAGAGCTCCCACAATGCCTCACAAAATGGCGACGGCATTTTTTCCTGACTGCGTCACTCCAAAACTCTTAGCTTTCCAGCTTCCTCTTGAAACATTGCTTTGGATCGAAAGTTTATCTCCACACAGCCTTAAATCCACAGCTTAAGTCCTTAATTTCTGACTCATTAGGGGAGGGGGATTCTTGTTAAATCACATAGAAAAGGGAAAGGCAGGTTTTTCCCCCTCCCCCCTCAGTCATTTATCATACCGTATCTTGACGTATCTTCTCCTATTTTATTGTTGTCTTGTTATCAGAGATCTCTTCTGTCAGCAGTCTTTACTCCCCTTTTTCCTTGATGTATGTGCAATTAATCTTGTCCAAATTGTTTCTTTTAAAGATCATTGCAACCAGCGGCGCGAATCAGGGACGGCGTCAAGGAGTGCCGAAAATCCCACAGGAGGGCTTTGTGCCTAGTGCCCCCACCCCCACAAATTTGGGGGTGGTATAGGGCACAGCAGGCAAGGGCCGTCCCCACCACAATCCTGGTGGGGTTAAGGAAGCTAATTACCCCCATCATAGCCTCCAAATTACCTCGTGTGGGTCGGAGAGATGTTATTGTCAGCCATCTTCTGATGCGCCACCTAGTGGCCCCGAGGTACCTCTGTATTTCAATGATTTATATACTCAATGCAGGGAAAATAAAAAATGAATCAAAGCTACAAAGGCAGAATTCAGTCCAATGCTTCAGTAGGCCTCAGAAGTTCAACGGAGAGGGGGCTGACAATACTGAATGCATGGATCCGGGTAGATACAAACCATGCATCTGAGCCATGGGGGATCACTAACAATGATTCTTAGGAAGACCTCAATGATTGGGCAGGAATAAAAGGGATTAGATAGTCCATAAGGTATCCTTGATCCAAGTTGCTAAGGGTCTTGTAATAATAATAATAATAATAATAATAATAATAATAATAATACTTTATTATTTATAGTCTGCCCATCTGGCTGGGGTTCTCCAGCCACTCTGGATGGCTCCCAACAGAATAAAACTTCAAACATTAAAAACTTCCCTAAACAGGGCTGCCTTCAGATGTCTTTTAAAAGTCAGGTAGTTGTTTATTTCCTTGACATCTGGTGGGAGGGAATTCCACAAGACAGGTGCCACCACTGAGAAGGCCCTCTGCCTAGTTCCCTGTAACCTCACTTCTCACAGTGAGGGACCTCAGTGTCCAGGCAGAATGATAGGGGTGGAGATGCTCCTTCAGGTATACTGGGCTGAGGCCATTTAGGGCTTTAAAGGTCAACACCAACACTTTGAATTGTGCTCAGAAACATACTGGGAGCCAATTTAAGTCTTTCAGGACTGGTGTTATATGGTCTCAGCAGCCACTCCCAGTCACCAGTCTTGCTGCCGCATTCTGGATTAGTTGCAGTTTCCAGGTCACCTTCAAAGGTAGCCCCATGTAGAGCGCATTGCAATAGTCCAAGCGGGAGATAACTAGAGCATGCACCACTCTGGCAAGACAGTCTGCGGGCAGGTAGGGTCTCAG
Source organism: Podarcis erhardii (assembly GCF_964252035.2). NCBI lineage: Eukaryota > Metazoa > Chordata > Lepidosauria > Squamata > Lacertidae > Podarcis > Podarcis erhardii. The sequence continues at coordinate 48,708,407 of NC_138508.1, read as the reverse complement.
CCTGTGTACCACATGGAGCTGGTAGACAACTGCCCCGGACACAGAATTAACCTGTGCCTCCCTGGACAGCTGTGAGTCCAAAATGACTCCCAGGCTGTGCACCTGGTCCTTCAAAGGCACAGTTACCCCATTTAGGACCAGTGAGTCCTCCATACCCACCCATTCTCTGTCCCCCCAAAACAGTACTTCTGTCTTGTCAGGATTCAGCCTCAATCTGTTAGCCGCCATCCATCCTCCAACCACCTTCAGGCACTCACACAGGACCTTCACAGCCTTCACTGCCTCTGATGTAAAAGAGAGGTAGAGCTGGGTATTATCTGCATCCTGATGAACACCCAGCCCAAACCCCCTGATGATCTTTCCCAGTGGCTTCATATAGATGTTAAAAAGCATGAGGGAGAGGAAATAAATATAAGAACCTTGAGCCTGGCCTGGTAACATATGGAAGGCTGAAGCAGGCTTTTGAGCACTGGAATTATGTACTGTCAACAGCCAACAGTCGAGCTTCGATGTATTGCACCAGCTGGAGCCTCTGAACCAGGGTAAATAGTACTGAGCCTCGTTATTTCATAGAATCATAGAATCATAGAGTTGGAAGAGACCACAAGGGCCATCGAGTCCAACCCCCTGCCAAGCAGGAAACACCATCAGAGCACTCCTGACATATGGTTGTCAAGCCTCTGCTTAAAGACCTCCAAAGAAGGAGACTCCACCACACTCCTTGGCAGCAAATTCCACTGTCGAACAGCTCTCACTGTCAGGAAGTTCCTCCTAATGTTTAGGTGGAATCTTTTTTCTTGTAGTTTGGAACCATTGCTCCGTGTCCGCTTCTCTGGAGCAGCAGAAAACAACCTTTTCCCTCCTCTATGTGACATCCTTTTATATATTTGAACATGGCTATCATATCACCCCTTAACCTCCTCTTCTCCAGGCTAAACATGCCCAGCTCCTTTAGCCGTTCCTCATAAGGCATCGTTTCCAGGCCTTTGACCATTTTGGTTGCCCTCCTCTGGACACGTTCCAGTTTGTCAGTGTCCTTCTTGAACTGTGGTGCCCAGAACTGGACACAGTACTCCAGGTGAGGTCTGACCAGAGCAGAATACAGTGGCACTATTACTTCCCTTGATCTAGATGCTATACTCCTATTGATGCAGCCCAGAATTGCATTGGCTTTTTTAGCTGCCGCGTCACACTGTTGGTTCATATCAAGTTTGTGGTCAACCAAGACTCCTAGATCCTTTTCACATGTACTGCTCTCAAGCCAGGTGTCACCCATCTTGTATTTGTGCCTCTCATTTTTTTTGCCCAAGTGCAATACTTTACATTTCTCCCTGTTAAAATTCATCTTGTTTGTTTTGGCCCAGTTCTCTAATCTGTCAAGGTCGTTTTGAAGTGTGATCCTGTCCTCTGGGGTGTTAGCCACCCCTCCCAGTTTGGTGTCATCTGCAAATTTGATCAGGATGCCCTTGAGTCCATCATCCAAGTCGTTGATAAAGATGTTGAATAAGACCGGGCCCAAGACAGAACCCTGTGGCACCCCACTAGTCACTCTTCTCCAGGATGAAGAGGAACCATTGATGAGCACCCTTTGGGTTCGGTCAGTCAGCCAGTTACAAATCCACTGAGTGATAGCATAGTCAAGTCCGCATTTTACCAGCTTCTTTACAAGAATATCATGGGGCACCTTGTCAAATGCCTTGCTGAAATCAAGATAGACTACATCCACTGCGTTCCCTTCATCTACCAGGCTTGTAATTCTGTCAAAAAACGAGATCACGTTAGTCTGACATGACTTATTTTTCAGAAATCCATGCTGACTATTGGTGATCACAGCATTCCTTTCTAGGTGCTCACAGACTGTTTGCTTAATGATCTGCTCCAGAATCTTCCCTGGTATTGATGTCAGACTGACTGGGCGGTAATTATTTGGGTCCTCTCTTTCCCCCCTTTTGAAAATAGGGACAACATTTGCCTTCCTCCAGTCTGCTGGGACTTCGCCTGTTCTCCAGGAATTCTCAAAGATGAGTGCCAGTGGTTCTGAGATCACATCTGCCAGTTCTTTTAATACTCTTGGGTGCAGTTCATCTGGCCCTGGAGACTTGAATACATCTAAACTAGCCAAGTATTCTTGTACTATCTCCTTAGTTATTCTGGGCAGTGTTTCCTCTGCTGAATCATTTGCTCCAAATTCTTCAGGTCGGGAATCATTTGCTCCAAATTCTTAGTGAGCCTGGTTATCTGGCAGAACATAGTTGTAATTCTCAGGGCAGTGAAACACTGGTTGGTTGGCAGTTCTAGACCTGGCATTTCTAGCTACGTAGCAAACAAAGCTTTGATATTTTGACTCAACAGCTTGATTTAATGTATCTAATTGGATTTCTCTGTCCCTGGAACTTGGTGCTGGTAGAGCATTTGTGGCCTGCAGCACATCTTGTGCATGCTTCGTCAGAAACAAATCCCATGGTGTTCAGCAGGGTTTATTCCCAAGTGTGTGTGCCCAGGATTACAGCCTAAGAGAGTGAGTCAAGATTTAGCAAGCCCCTTGTTCAAATCCTGTCACTGCAACGAGACCGTTTAGGTTGTCTAAGACAAATCTTATCATCACTCTCCCTGCTCCCCAGTTCAGCAGAATGGAAACACTAATGCTGACGCCTTACAAGATTGTTGTAAAGATTACAAGATTGTGTATGTGCTGCAGTTTGAGGTCTTGAAAGTGCTATATGTGAGGGGACATTTGCTGTAATCTGTTGAATTATCCCAACATATCCAGGAGGTCTTGTAGAGAGACCTCGGTAGATATGTGCTTTGCTTGCAGAAGCTCCTGGCATCTCCACTTAGGTCTGGCAAAGACTCCTGTCTGGAAGCCTGGAGAGCCAGTAAGTGTGTAGACAATACTGAACTCAGTAGACCAAAGGTCTGGCTCAATATAATGCAGTTTCAAACACTATAAATATGTGAGCCAAGAATTTTATCCCTTTTCCCTGCTTGTGTCCTTAGTATAAACCAATGTATTCCAAACTTCAGGGCATTTCATAAGTTCCTGACTCCATGTGCCCTGTATACTGAGGAGTGGTATTCAAACATTCCTCCTCCACTTAAACTCTACAGTGTTCTGGAATTAACATATTGATTAATCCAGGCATGATATATTTATATACATGGTATAATTCAATGCACATTTACCTAGGAGTAAGCCCTGTTGGAATCAATGCATTTCAGAGTAGACTTGCATGGGATTGCTCAGCCATGGTCTAATCTGTGGTTCTGAAATCCTTGGCACTGGCTGAACTCTATCGAAGTTAATGGGGCTGTGACAAGGAGCACCAGAGTGGGCCACTCAATATGATCCTGAAATTGGCATTTGCTTGCATTTCCCAAAACTCACAGCAGCACCAATACTTCTCTGAACCCAGCATGCTTATTTGTTAGTAAGTGCATTTGCTGGAAGTATTTACAACAGAGTGTCTTCCTGAAAACTGCAGTGGCAATTTGTCACAATCAACCTCTGTAGTTTGACTTGGAAAAATGCTTCAGAGGTTACTGAGGAGTTTAACGATATCCTTGCACTGTACATTAAGATTTCCCCCCCCCCTTAAAAAAACACTTTTGTGGTGCTATACTGGTCTCATGGTTAGCTCCAGGCAACAGGTAGAACCTCCCTTTCCCTGATGGCAGCTAAAAAAGAGATGACATCTCTTTCTATTGATCCACTGAATACAGGTTGGTGGGATAGCCAAAGGAATCCTGAAGGAAATTAAGCTCCTAATTGAAAGGTGCTTTTTAAATTAATAACAAAAATATGAGACATTCTTCTGACACTATTGATCCTTGTATACATTTTGCTGTGCTGGCATTATGCCGTAATGCTGAATCATGTCTGGTGTTTGTACTAAAATCTTACTGAAATCCAATTGTACTGTTTCCATTAGAAGATCAAACACTAAACAGGCTACGCAGGACTATCCTCTGTTTTCTGTGTCTGCATTGAGCCAGATCCTGTTTAGCTAAAGTCACACACTAGACTTTATGTCACGGCTTGAGAATGCCCCATTGGAACCAACTGATTTCAGGTTTTGTAACTAACAAGAATATTTTTGTGGACCTCCATTTCCCTCTATTTATTTTGACATAGCTGGCAACAATGAGCGTGGGGAGAAAAACAGATTTTTTGTATTTTGCCTTTAACAGATTTTGATGGGAAATGTATACTGGAAGCCAGGAACTGCACTGCAGGGAAAATAATCAACCCACTGTTTTGGATAAGTTTGAAGTCTAGTTTGGCAGAGTTGAGAGAAGGCAGTGAGAAGAACTGCCTCCTCTTCACAAGAACACACTTACCAACACATCCATTATAAGCAAACCCCACACAAAATGCAACAATACATATCCATAATATTCTTCTGTCATTTAAGGTCAGCTTAACCTTCTTGAATATGAAGCCAAGAACTCCCTAAGTTAATCATCATCTACTGCAGAGCGGGTGGTTATTTGATTCTGAGGTTTTGTCCAAGACGGAACAAGCATGTGAGAAACCAGTGAAATGTGAGATTCATTTATGCAAGGTCAGAGTGACCTCAGTTTCCAGAGAGGTCTACAATATTATAAGGCCTTCAAAACAAAAAATCGTTAATGTCTATCCCAATGATTATTTAAGACAATTGTCTAAGAACACCCTTTCCTTTCCATGCTGTAGCAAGTTAAATAATCATTAATACTAAGAGAATCTGCCTAGCCTAGCCAGCATCTGATTGTCTCTGTAACCAGTTGCTTCCTGGCTTCATTTGTGGTTATTGTGAACTCTTATTTCTTTCGTTTATATCCTGCTTTCCCCCTACCCTCTAGAAGACACACAAGGGGCTTCCAGATAGGGCCCCACCCAGGCACTGACTAGATCCAGACCTCTAAGTTGCTCCACCAAGTGCTTTCATCATTTGATTCTGTTGTCAATGCCTGCTCTGAGACATGCCCCTCTGCCCTTCCCTGTGTTCCTGCCCTACCCTCCAGGCACCCTTTCCACTTCCTGACCCCTCCATTTGGTCTCCTGCTTGATGACAAGTTGACGACCACTAGTGACATTGGAATGGACCTCACAGGCTCAGCCCTTTGCTCTGGCCTTGAACTGATGCTCAAGCAGCCTCCAACTTACTCATTAGCTTGGCTCCTTGCAGACTGCAAGTAAGTGAGAAAAATGATACGGTCAAAGGCTTGAGCAGAACATCTCTCATACTGTGTGAGCAGAAAGCTGCATATAATGTTAATATTTCATTGATCATGATCTGGGCCATCAGCATACGTGTCAGTGGAGAACAAGCCACAGGCTTGGAAATTAACAATTAATTTTATATTAAGGTTGGCAGAATGGGAGCAGCATAGTCAATAGCTTTAGCAAACATTATGATTTATGTATCACTTTTAATTAAACATGAATTCTTTAGCATTCTTTTAAAAATGAGGACATACTCATACCACGAGGACTTGTGCCGGCAGAGTGTCTGAGAGTTCAATTTTTAGTATCAATATTTTAATAGCAACATAATTATAGACTACATTTTTATACTCAGGCTGAGCCTTTCATTTTGTTTCTCCTTCTTCCCAGTTTCTATCTTTCCTGCCTGTCAACATGCCAACAGCCTGGTCAGGAACATGGGCACAGCACAGATGAACAGCTGATATGAAAGCATGCACAATATCGGATGGCTCCTGTTGAAGTTTGAGATTAATTTCTTTCAATCTGTTGTCCATGTTTAGTTTCTAAGTGTTTTGCTGCTGGTGGTACTGGAATCAGAATGTGGATTTTTCTCTGTAAATTCTGCTTGCGAAACAAACTGAGATGCAAAATGTTCATAATTTGCATTGCAAGCCTAAACATGTCTACTCAGAAGTCCTATTGAATTCAACTGGGATTATTCTCAGGTAAATGGGATTAGGATTGCAGCCTTAAATTTATAGCCCTACCCTATGCTGCCTTGGGATTCAGTTCCTATGCATGCTTAATTGAAATAAATTCCATTGAACATAGTGGGTCTTACTTCTGAGTAAGCATTGATCCACTGGTTTCCAATACAGTGCTACCTTGGTTTACAAACTTAATCTGTTCCAGAATTCTGTTCTTAAACCAAAGCATTCTTAAACCAAGGCGTGCTTTCCCATAGCAGCAGGGGACTCAATTTACAAATGGAACACACTCAACAGGAAGTGGAACATGTTCTTAATCCAAGGTAAAGTTCACAAACCAAAACACCTACTTCTGGGTTTGCAGCGTTCTTAATCCAAGTTGTTCATAAACTAAGCTGTTCTTAAACCAAGGTGCCACTGTACTTCTAGTGTCTGCCAGCACTGTGCTGAACATTTCTTTATTTCTTTTTTAAACAAAACAAAACAAAACAAAAACCTATTCTCTGTCAGTTAATGAGAACAGAAATTGCATTCAAAAATGATCAAAGTAGAGGGGAAATAGTCATGAAATTCTCATGGCTGGGGAGCAGGGGTTTTATTCTACTGACTTTCAAGGTGGCCAAGGGGTGTTTGTGAGAGTCCTTTATTTCAATATACAAACCATCTCTCCAGTGGCCTGCACTCTGCAGAATTTCATGATTCTCCATTTCCCCACATCATCTTTACAATAACCTTGTGGGGTAGGTTAAGCTGGCCCAAGTTCTCACCCTAAGTTTCATGGCAAAATGAATCCTGGTATCCCACGTCCTAATTCTCCTAATATCCCTCTACCTTATTCCACATTCTGGGGGGGGGGGAGTTGAAGGTGTGAATAAACTGGGGGAGAGAGACAATCTTTCCCCATTGATCTGGAGATGGATGGGGTCCCTCATTAGCGCCTTTAAAACTACCCAATTCAGGCAGCAGCCCTGTATACACTTATCAGGGAGCAGCCCCCATGGAGTAGTCACTGGTACAGCATATGATGAGTCCCCAGCCTGTTGTTGTCCATTTTTTTTTCAACCAGAGAGAAACAAAGTCAGATTTATGCTGAGTGGTATTCTGTATTTAATATGTATATATATTCCAGGGTTCTGGACATTTTTACTTTAATTTTAAGTGCCAACTTTCTTTAAATAACAATAATTTAATAGTAAAGTACACAGTTAAAAAGGTAAAGGGACCCGTGACCATTAGGTCCAGTCGTGACCGACTCTGGGGTTGCGGCGCTCATCTCGCTTTATTGGCCAAGGGAACCAGCGTACAGCTTCCGAGTCATGTGGCCAGCATGACTAAGCCGCTTCTGGCGAACCAGAGCAGCGCACCGAAATGCCATTTACATTCCTGCCGGAGCGGTACCTATTTATCTACTTGCACTTTGACATGCTTTCGAACTGCTAGGTTGGTTGGAGCAGGGACCAAGCAACAGGAGCTCACCCTGTCACGGGGATTTGAACCGCCAACCTTCTGATCGGCAAGTCCTGTGGTTTAACCCACAGCGCCACCCGCGTCCCTAAAGTACACAGTTACTGGCATTTAATTATTTATCTAAATGTGTGCTTAATTATTTAAAACAAAAATTAACCATGCCCCTTTGAATGATTCTAAAGTGCCATTTTTACTTAATTCCCCCAGCCTCCACCCTTTGAAAATTCTTTTATAAAGCCCTGGTGAAGGCAGCTGGAGACGTTGGAGAGAAATGGAGAAATGACTAACCAAAATGCTCAGGCCACTAAAGGTTGCCTTACAATGATGCTTACCTTCAAGGTCAGGTGCCTTTGTGGAACGGTGCCTCCTTTCCATCCCATAATCCAACAAGGAGCATGGAGTCAGGTCCCCCCCCCCCCCGCCAGGCCAGTACAGACCCCAAAACTTCACACCAATCCAGGAAGTGGATTACAGCCTGCCTGCCAATCAGCTAATCACAGATGGGCTGACCAGCTGGCTTCACCACTGGGACAGATTGGACTGAGCCAGCAGGCTTCACTTCGGACCACCCTCTTGGAATTTAAATAAGGCCAGCCTTCACCTCCTCATCCAGTTCCTCATTGGATCGCCTGTCCTCCCTGTGCTTTTTCTTGGCTCCAGCACTATCCATGACCTTACTATGGACTATTGTTGGTTGCCGTATTCAGGGCCAGGTAGGAATTTGTCCACCAGACTAATTGGTTCTGTCCTTTGGTTTTGCCTACCTCATAGCATTTGTTCCAACTTTGGTGGTTAAGGCATTGGGTCAGCCTTGGTCTTTGGAAGAGGGGAGGTTGTAGCCTCTGCCTGCCCCTCCAGTACTTGGGTATCCTGTTAAAGGGATCTGGAAGGAGTTACTTCTGTCCAGAAGCCCAGGAAGGGGCTCAGGTCATAGCACTCCTCAAGTTAAAGGTAAGGTACCCCTGACCATTAGGTCCAGTCATGGACGACTCTGGGGTTGTGTGCTCGTCTCGCTCTATAGGCCGACGGAGCCGGCATTTGTCTGCAGACAGCTTCCAGGTCATGTGGCCAGCATGACTAAGCCACTTCTGATGAACCAGAGCAGTGCACGGAAACACTGTTTACCTTCCCGTTGCACTTGATATGCTTTTGAATTACTAGGTGGGCAAGAGCTGGGACCGAACAATGGGAGCTCACTCCATCGCGGAGATTCGAACCGCCAACCTTCTGATCAGCAAACCCTATCTTTGTCTTGGGTTGACCCCTACATGTGTACTTCAGCAGGTGGGCTTTTGGTTCAAATAGTAATACCCAATGCCTTGCCAACCCCTACACCTGTAATCAATAAAGTCGTGGCCTGATTTGACACAAATTAATGTGTCCATTGTGCTTTCTTGGGAGACGGGGGTGCCTGGTTCACACAATGGTTAGGAAATCTGTAAGTTTTGGTTTCTGCTAGTTTCTTACTTCTGCAGTCTTAAATTCAGTTGCCACGTTTTCAATTTGTTTGCTTGTTTGTTTGGAATTGGGTTGAATCTCTCTCGCTCACCTCCCACTCCACTCTGCACCCACCAAAATCATAAAGAAATTCTAAAGTGCCCTGCAAATGAAGGCAAAAAAATGGGAACCTTCTTTTCATGGGAAGAAAACTTTTAGAAAGTAGGAGGAGACATGTTAATGCTCTGTATAGTCTGGTATAAACATGTCAACAACAACAACAACCCACAGCCTCCAAGGGTACACATGGTGAGAAACCAGCTTGTGGGGTCATCATACAGTTGCACTCAATTTAGCTCTAGGATTTGATACAATCCTGCAGTGAAGCAGTCATATTTTCCCAACTTAGCTATTTTGTGGCATCATTTAAAGCTTTTAGGCACAACAGGGATGATTTGGCTGAGGGAAGTAGGTTACATCTATTTGCATTTGCTGAAAGGAGGGCTTTGCTTTTGGCCAGAGATGAGAAGGTGGCATGAATCAGCTTGGAGGCAAAGAACATGTATTTGAATGTCTGTACCCAGGATGTGTGTTCACTGCACATCACTGATGTGAAAAGTAAGACGTGACTTTCCTGTATGTAAAAATTCAATTGAAGAGCCACACCACATCAGTCAAACCATTTTAGCACCTTTCCTGCTCTTTGTCTTGCATTGACTACATTCACAAATGATTTCTTAATCTGAAAGGTATCCATAGGTATCATGGGTCAAAATGCTCTGAGACTTTTAGCTGAATAGCCATGAAGAACATTGGTGATATACAAGCATACATCAAAAGCAACCTAATAGCTTGGCTCTGAGGTGTATGACACCCCACCACATGTCTATAAAAGCAGATTTTCAAAGGAAGAAGAGGTGGCATCTTTTGGACTGTAGTGAACCAGAGTCTGTCAAAGGTAATAATGCCCACTGATAATGGAGACTTAGGATTACAATCATACCATTATTATCTTATATAACTTCTGTAGGTTGAAGGATGAGGTTCTTTTGAGTTAAGCATTTAGAACAGTTTAAAACATGCCTAAAATAAATTCTATTTTGAGTAAAGTGGATTATCTCATTTCATATTTTTTTTCCCTGGCGACCAATCAGGAATGTTCTCGACACATTAATTTATTACAGCTCTGCCAGATAAACTCATTTTTATATGTTTCAGCCCAAGCTTCACTTCTTTTTCAGAAAAGAAAAACTTAACAGTTATGCAATTCACACTTATCTTTTATAAGAATACTTGTCTAAATGCCATAAACACAATTTTTAAAGGGGAAAAACCTGGTTTAGTTTGGGTGAGCTCCAGAAGCAGATCCTCTGCAGTCTTTGGTTCCTCTTTGATTACCAGTTCAATGCTGTAGAGTCAGCAGTGGGCAACCTGTATGCCTTGGCCTAATTTCAAATGGTCTGTGTCTATTATCAGGCAAGTCGGGAAAGTTCACAGGGAGAAAAGGAGGAAAACGGGTTTTCTGTGATAAACAGCAGGTTTTCCTTGTTAAAGTGGTGATGGGAAATCACAGGGCAAATGGAAGAAAACACAGGACAAACATAAGTGTGGATGAGCCCAGAGACAGGAAAGGGGTGCCAGAAAGAGGGCAGGGAGAAGAAGAATAAGACACTGCCTGATGTAGCCCTTTCCACTACTGCCAATGTAAATTATGAAAACTCAGCTTTCTTTTTTTAAAAGAGCTTTTATGGAAAGAAATTAGTAAATCTGTAAATATGTCATAGAGACAAATCATTGTTACCTGTATGATTATATATGACTTTTATGTTTGTGTGTTTCTTTGTTGCATTTAAATCCCATTTTTTCCTCCAAAGAGCGCAAGGTGGCAAACATGGTTTTCTGCTTTCTCATTTAATACCCACAGCAATCCTGTGAGGTAGGCTAGGTTGAGAGTAAGTGACTGGCCCAAGGGTTATAGATAATGCCTGCTAGGGCACTTGTCTTGTAATAACACTTAGTCAGTTCATACAATATGAAGCTTCTTATAGGGTACAAACACCTGAAGTGTCCCTGAATTATATTAATTATGTTAATCTAACCAATTTTTGGAAACCAGTCAGGAATTCTTAAAATGCAGGAAACAGCCCTGATCAAAATAAATGTTGTGACAGATTTCTTGCAAATTGCACTGAACTAAAACTTGAATTGGCAATTTTTCGAGTAGTTTCACTTCAAAGTCCAATATACTGCCTCAAACATTTGTCACCCAAGGAAACAGAATGTGCTGATATTAGCCATCTAAGGGTTTGCTGAACATTCAATCTGTCCATTTAGGGTTGCCTAAGAGACTGCTTCCTCTTCTTGATCCAATATTGATTTCTCATGTTGACTGAGAGTGTTCTCATATGTAAGATTTGAATTTCCCCATGAGGGGGGAAAAAGCACTCTCCCCCACCCTCATGAAAAAAGCACTTTTCTCCTAAACAACTCTCAGTAACCTTAACAACTGAGAGTTCCAAGGATTCTTTGGTCTATATGGACATAGTATATGTTTCCCCATTTCTGTTACTAGGAGTGCCTCCTCTGAGTTTCTCCAGCTGATGACTTTGCAGTGGAAAAAACATAGCACAATTGCAGAATGTGAGGGGAAAGTGGAGCCATCAACAAAATAATGGAGTGTGGACTTTTCCTCCATTCCTCCATTATTCTTCCATCCTTCCTCCACAGTCAGCATTCCTCCCTAGACACTGATCCTGGTCAGTACTTATTGCCTGGCTTTGGAAGGTTCCCCCTTTAGGGTTTTGTTCTGCGAATTTTCTTTCTTTCTTTTTGCACATCTGTAAACTTCAGAGGTTCCCCCAAATGTGCTGAGACCTCCCTCATGCACACATGGTGCCATTTTGTCTATATAAGCAATGGTACTCTCCCTTTGAACATAAAAATGAAAATATAAGTACCAACTGTTGAGAATGAGGACGGTATTATGAACACCAGTAAAAGCAATGTGATTTATATGTAAACAGATATGAAGTAAGGCTATTTAGAAAACCACTTCTATTTTCTTACCACTAAAAAGGAGGCACATGGAAACAAAACAATTTGACACAATCCTACTTTCCTCTGCTGTTGTGTTTTCTTTAACGTTGAGTGTTGTTGGTTTCTGTCTCAGCTCTATATGCATCTCATGACAGCTTGCCTAACAGTCTTGCTTGTGCAGCATCAAAACAGTAAGTGCAATCTCTTAATGGTCAAAAGTCATGAGGAGATTTGATTTTCTGTCAACCTCATGCTGTTTTATGAAGGCCCACTGGGGTTATTAGTGAGCAATTTACATTTCAGGTAGTCACATCACGCAAAGAAATTAATAAGCATAAAGAATTGTACTGGATGTTTCTATCAGTAAAACATATGGGAGTAGCAACAGCAGCAGATACTATTTATGCTTATTGAATATGATGTTTCTTTTCGTTTCAAAGGTCATACTATTTGTCATTTATTACATGTCACCTTAAATCAATGTGGGCATACCTAGCTATCTCTTTTTTCCGTCCTTGGCTTGGTTCTCACAAATAGCAACTAAGGGGGTTGTAATGGTTCTAAGGGGGTTGCTCGTGCGTAAATTGCTGCCACTCCTGGCTAGGTTGCCTGGTTGAACCCTTTCCCTCTGGACAGCCTTGCACTCGTGGCTGTCTCAGTCGCTGGCAGAATCCGTCAGTGGGCATTTCTTGAACTTCTTCCAGCAAAGAAGTTCTTTGACGCCCAGTCGCCTCCTACTCTCCCTGCGCGGAAGTCTTCTGCGCAGGGAGGGTGTGGGCAGCGGAGGACCTGTGCTCTCCCCGCTGGTCTCCGGTGAGGAGTCCAGGAGCCTTTTCTCCAATTCCCCCATCTGCCCCCCTTCTCCACTGGTGCTACGCTGATTTCCTTCCCCAGCGGATGGGCTGCCTCTCTCCCTACTGGGACCCTCTCCGGCATCCCTCTGGAGCCCTCTCTCCTCCCTTGGCTCCGATGGCAGTTCCCTGACAGTGGTTATCCTGTATCAAGACTGTACCATGTTGACTGCAGATAAGGCTCTCCATTAAAAAAAAGTCTGCACACATACAGACCCTCTGAGTGTCCCTATTTTCCAGGGACGTTCTTGATTTAGAGAAACCATCTTGGTTTCTGATTTGATTCCAGAATGTTCCACTATTCCTTAGGACATCCCTATTTGCATTGGAGAAATGTTGGAGGGTATGAAGTTATTCAGCTCCTGAACCTAGACAGGCTATCCTGTATAGGGAAGTTTTTTTAATGTTTAATGTTTTATTATGTTTTTATATATGTTGGAAGCTGCCCAGAGTTGCTGGGGCAACCCAGTAAGATGTGTGAGGTATAAATAGTAAAATTATAATTATGGAATGGGACATCCCTATTTTCATTGGAGAAATGTTGGAGGCTATGCACATAAAACTGGTTTATTAAAGAAGAAATAATAATTATAAAAAACTCTCATCAACTGTGGGAAGAGAACTATACTGCTCCTTGCCAAGGGCACAAGCAACCCTAGATATGCTTCTGCATGGAGCTCTGGAAACTAGCTCTGTGAAAGGAGGATATGACTCTCCTAAACAACTCTCAGTATCCTTAACTAACTACAGTTCCAATGATTCTTTGGGCTTTATGGACACAATATATGCTCCCCCATTTCTCTTACTAGGAGTGCCTTCTCTGGGTTCCTCCAGCTGATGACTTTGCTGTGTGAAAAACATAGCACAATTGCAGAATGTGAGGTAAAAGAAGAACCATAACAATAAAAAATTCTGCAGTGTGGATTGCTCCTCCATTGTTTTTCCATCCTTCCTCCACATTCCATTTCTTAGTCAGTGTTCCTTGATGGGTGGGTTGCAGTTCCCATTTGTGAATATGATTCACTTTGATAAGACACATATCTGGGGGGGGGGGGAGGCAATCACAGGTGCCCAGATCCCAAGACGACTTGGAAACTGAATTTTTGGTAATCCCATATCATTTGGCATCCCAGGGGCATTTTCTTCTTCTCAACAGAATAGCACCCTGGGAGGTACTTGAATCGCCTTCCAAGTGTTGTAACTTAAAGCTGTTTGCCAAATAGTTTTAAGCAATTCCCGTCATTTTCCATTAACTGCAGGTGCTGCTATCTCTGACAGCTGTTTTAAACGGATTTTGTGCGACACAAGATGTCCAGCCTGATTACATTTCAAGATACAGGAAATGCTGCTGAGTATTTAGCTGAATAAAGAAGGAAGACTTCCAAAGTTCAGGGGAAATGCCATTTACCTTTCTGCAAGGAAGTTGAAAGATAGGAAACGGTGATTAGGAATTCTATTAAAATGAGATATTAATGCATTGCACATATAAGGTAAACTCTTGAGGAAATTATTACAAACACTTCTGTCCCACCACAGCTTTCTTTAAATCACTCTAAATCACTTTGGAGATTTAGAAGGTGCTTAATCATGTGGGATGTAAAGGGTTAAGGGCAGGGGTTTTTTAATGAGATAAAAAATATTGAAGTTGTTTACATCAATAGGTTAGTAAGAGGGGCAAAGGAAAATGAAAAGAGATATTAAAAACTCAATTACTATCATCATCACTGAAGTACAAGGGGTTACTTAACAGAACATGTTACTTCAGCTGACTTTGACATTGCACAAATGTTTTGAAACCATGATGCTTGATGCTACAGGAGGAATCATTAATAAGCAGTCTTTGGGCTCAGTCAGTCAACCAGCTACAAATCCAGCTAACAATAATCTTGTCTAGTCCACATTTTACCATTTTCTCCACAAGAATGTCTTGGGGACTTTGTCAAAAGCCTTACTCTAATCAAGATACACTATGTCCACAGCATTCCTCTTATCCAATTGCAATTCTAACAAAATAAGAAATTAGATCTTTTGGGCATGAGTTCTTTTTGAGAAACCCATGCTGGGTTTTAGTAGTCACAGCATCCCTTTCTAAGTGCTCACAAACCAGCTGTTTAATTATCTGTTCTAGGATCTTTCCTGGTATCGATGTCCAGCTCACCTGTCGGTAGTTACCTGGTAGTAGTTACCTTTCCCCCCTTTTTGAAGATGGGGAGAACATTTGCCCGACTCCAGTCTGTAGGGATCTCACCTGCTCTCCAAGAATTCTCAAAGATCATGGACAAAGGCTCTGAAATTACATCCACAAGTACCTTTTGTACCCTTGGACGCAGCTTATCAGGCCATGGAGATTTGAATTCATTTAAGTAGCTAGGTGTTCCCTTGCTACCTCTTTTCCTATCTTCGGCTCCAGCTTCTTCCTTGTATCATTTATTATGTTATCACCAGATTGGGCACTGCTTTTCTTTTGGGTGAAGACAGAGGCAAAGTAGGTGTCAAGGAGTTCCTCCACCCTTCTGTCACCCAATAGCATTTTACCACTTTCTCCAAGCAAAGGACCTACCACTTGCTTGTTTTTCCTCTTGCTTCAAACATAGCCAAGGAAACCTTTTATTATTATTATTAATCTCTCTTGTAAGCCTAAATTCATTCTGAGCTTTGGCCAGCCTGACCTTCTTGCTACAGCTGTTGGCTTCTCATGTATGCTCTACCTTTCTTCCATTTCTTAACCATGTTTACTTGAAACTAAGTCCTGCTAAGTTGAATGGACTTTCTTACTAGTAAATATGCTTAGAATGTAAGCCTTAGTGATGTTGTTTACATTTCAAGTGACATCAGCCTTGTCTCTTAATTAAAGAAAAATCCATTGGGTCAAATCGATCCTATTTAAAATCATCCATATACATAACAAGCCTATGCTCAAAGCCAAATTAATGTCTGTGGCAGGAAGGAGGGCCCAAGGTAGCCCATTATCCATGGTGACCTCAGGCCAAAGAGAGAATTTTGTAAGATCCAAATAACAGCTCTTGGACTCTACAGCTGCAGTTCAATGAGGTATTAATTATAGGCACTTCTAAGTTCAAATCTTTACTAACTCTGCCTGTGTTGCAGGCAAATTCTGTGTTGCAGTGTGACAACATTGTGTTGTTTGCGAGAAAGGGTGGGATAGAACAACAATAGCAACAATTCTGTTTTTAGGAAGCTGCCTTACATCAAGTCAGACTGTTGGTTCAACTAACTCAGCACAGTCTACACTGACTGGAAGAGTCTCTCCAGGGTTTATCCAGTCTGACTGGAAATGCCCAGGATTTAACCTGGGACCCTCTGCCTGCAAAAGCAGTTGCTTTTCCACCAAGCTGTGGCCCTTCCCCTGCTTACTAGTGCCTTGTCTAAATGTATTTCCCAACTCTAATTCTATACTTAATTACACAACCACCACTTTTCAGGAAAACTATCTGGATATATAAGGTAAAGGTAAAGGGACCCCTGGCCATTAGGTCCAGTCGTGACCGACTCTGGGGTTGCGGCGCTCATCTCGCTTTATTGGCCAAGGGTTACAGCTTCCAGGTCATGTGGCCAGCATGACTAAGCCGCTTCTGGCGAACCAGAGCAGCACACGGAAACACCGTTTACCTTCCCGCTGGAGCGGTCCCTATTTATCTACTTGCACTTTGAGGTGCTTTCGAACTGCTAGGTTGGCAGGAGCAGGGACCGAGCAACAGGAGCTCACTCCGTTGCGGGGATTTGAACCGCCAACCTTTTGATCGGCAAGTCCTAGGCTCTGTGGTTTAACCCACGGCACCACCCGCGTCCCTATCTGGATATATAGGAACCCTTAAAAAATAACCACAACTGACTTGTTTTCAAGCATCAGTTTATGCCTGCTACTTCTCTCCACCCCCCACCCCCTGACACAGAACAGTGTTTGCTGAAGACTACTCAAAAAAATTATTAGCTCTCATGGCATTTACAGCCTTGGATGTATATTACAAACATTAACTAATTAATAATGCATCATTATTTTCAGGCATGTAAGCATTTCTAGACATTGGGAGAAACCATAATAATTTCCCCACCCTGCATTTATACACCGTTCTCCTCCCTGCAAATCTCTAAGATTGCTACTGGCTGACTGTGCTCTGGGTACAAAGCCTGTAAGTGGTTTCTAAAGCTCACGATGCCTTGCAACTGTGGATCTGGCTCCAGGCAAAGCACTTCGTGAGGTACATCGTTTATAAATTAACATGCACTTAACATTTGCCAGTTGGTTTTTATATAGCCTCTTTAGCTAATTTGAGACCCTGGACTTAATGGTCTTGTGCCCTGCCCCTTGAAATGGTCCTGGGTATTACTTCTGTTGTGAAGCACACAATTATTGTCTTCCTTCTCTTTGCCCCTCCATGCCATTCCATGCTTTACAACTGCTTTTTCCAACCCTGGTAATATATATGCATATATATTCTGAGCATATGCAATTTAAAGGTAGTAATAAAATGAGCATCTGGAACCATCTGTATGCCTGGACAAGCTGTCCCCAAATATTTAATATTTTTAAAGTAAATAAAAAGTGGGTGGTCACTGTGAGAGCAGGATGCTGGACTTGGATGGACAATTGGTCTGATCCAGCAGGTTCTTCTTATGTTCTTATGACATTGTAGTGACCTGCATCAGCTTTGGAGGGCTCTGATGTTGTCACACCAGCCCTGGTGCTTATGTGGATCCCATTTGCCACTGTTCTCATGATCTACTGCTTTCTGGATGGTCGTTTGGGCTTCTCCTGGGCTGTGGGTCCCTGCACTTTGGCCCAAGCATCCAGCCCTTGCTGCACAACTATATCTTACCTGCCTCGGCAATGTGTATACCCACATATACATTGTTAGGGATAGTAGAACCCTACCTTTTGCAGTGAAAAGAAATTATTTCAAAAATATTCCATGGCAGATTACATGTACAATGACATTTATTTAAGAAAATGGAGGTGGAGAGGCTAATGACTATACTTCTGCCACAGGAAGTCGGAAGCTGGGACTGACAAGTGGCGTGCTGTGTGACATTAGGATGCCACAAAGCTGGGTACAGATATCTCCTCATTTACCGCCTCTGGAGGAAACACACAAACAGAAAGGTGGATATTTGTTTTTCCCAGTAGTAACTAACTATACAGTGGTACCTCAGGTTAAGTACTTAATTCGTTCCGGAGGTCCGTACTTAACCTGAAACTGTTCTTAACCTGAAGCACCACTTTAGCTAATGGGGCCTCCTGCTGCTGCCGTGCTGCCGGAGCCCAATTTCTGTTCTCATCCTGAAGCAAAGTTCTTAACCTGAAGCATTATTTCTGGGTTAGCGAAGTCTGTAACCTGAAGCGTATGTAACCTGAGGTACCACTGTATATAGGGAAATATCGTGTATTAAGAGACAGGTGCAAGTGATTCATTAAATTTGGCTTAGTAACTACCTTTACTGAAGAAAAAGGCATCACTAGGGTCACTAAGTAAGGAAATTGGATGGCATCAACATGCTTGTACAGTACAAATGTTTGTTTTACATCTGCCAAAAGATAAGTGCTGTACTAATGCTGAATATTATAGGAACGAGCAGAAACCCACATTGGATGAGCAGACACACCAATAATGATCATCCTGAAAATAATTCATTTTCAGGTAAGAATCATAGAATTTTAGAGTTGGAAGGGATCACGAGGGTCATTTTGTCCAACCCCCTGCAATGCAGGAATCTCAACTAAAGCATCCATTTCAGATGGCCATCCAACGTCTGCTTTAAAACCACCAAGGAAGGAGAGTCCACATCCTCCTTAGGAAGTCTGTTTCACTGTCAAACAGCTCTTCCTGATGGTTAGTTGGAATCTCATTTCTTGTAATTTGAAGCCATTGGTTTGGATCCTAACCTCCAGAGCAAGAGAAAACAAGCTTGCCCCATCTTCCATGTGACAGCCCTTTAGATGTTTGAAGATGGTTATCATATCACCTCTCAGTCTCCTCTTCACCCAGCTAAACATCCCCAGCTCCTTGAACTGTTCCTCATAAGGCTTGGTTTCCAGTCCTTTGACCATCTTGGTCACCCTCCTCTGCACATGTTCCCCCCTGTCAATATCTTTCCTAAATTGTGGTGCTCAGAACTGGACACATAAACTGGAATGTAACAGATCTACTTCTGAGTAATGATGTCTCTGATAACCTATAAAGACACCATCTTTGATTTTAACAAATACCCATATACCCCGAATAGCACTATGGTGCTTTTGTCCTCGCACAGCAGAAACAAATTTCTTATGCCACCGTAGTCCTCACTCTCCTGCCTTGTGACAATGCATCTTTGGACAAACTGATTAGTACATTTTATGAAACACTAAATTGCCGTGTTAATTTTGAAAGCTTTGAAATGCTGAAATGGTAGTTTGCTTGAAATTTACAGTGGTCATCTTTCTTTTTGGTATATGGCCTTTGGAAGGTTTCATATTTAATTAAGGGCGCCCAATCCTGCAGAAGACCCACTGAAATTAATGTGTGCAGTGCAGCAGCATTACCAAGTCTGTAACTTACTATATTGTCAATAAAATAAAACATAATTTAAGAGTGTGGAGTTTGACATATAGATGCTGTTTCAAAGCCAGCACCTACTCTTGTGTTCTCCTGCCATGTTAAAATTAACCACCTGTCTGAGAACTTATGGCTACTATAATTCTCCAACTAGTCATTATAAATAGCAAACTTGTAAATACTTTGACAGCTTTCAGGGATCACTGACCTTGAATTCCCTTCACAAAGTATAGCTAAAAATTGTGCAAGCTATCTGTGTTAAGCAGAGCCTATATTTATACAATTTCTACAAATGGGTAATACAGGAAAGTAGCTTCCTTCTCTTGGCCTCATGCTGCTAGTTTTACTGGATCTATTTTAACAAGGGGTGGGGTCATTTTTAAAGAACCATCAATTCATGATCACCCTTAAAGGTTGTGGCCTCCAAAAATATTAGGGCAGATTGCTCATGAAATTCTCCTTTCCAATCCTCATCGGAAATGGCTTATTACAGTGAAGTTTGCTCAGGAGAAGTTGTATTTTTTTTAAAAAAATATGTAAAACATTCGTATGCTGCCCTTCCTCCAGTGGGTTCCAGGCTGGTGAATAAGTATCCAAAATATGTTATTTATATAACACAAAAATATACAATGAAACCATAACATTCACAACAATATGAGGTGGTAACTTAAACTCACATATCATACTAAGGTATGACATAGAATAAGAAGCCTAGGGAAATAGAAACATTTTATCCTAGCACCCAAAAAATAGTGGGTTCCAGGGGCTCCTTTTTAGAGAGGGTATTCCATAACTGAGGTGCCACCACCAAAAAGACCTCTCCTTTGTTATGTAGCACACTTGTGATAAGGTACTTTGGGAAGAGTTTTTGGTTAGGTTAGGAGGGGTGGAAAACCTCTGAGCAACCATGTGCTACTGGACTCCAGCTTCCATCATCCTGGCCACTGCCCATGTGGTCTTGGATTGATGAGAGTTAGCATCCAACAACATCATGAAGGACCACAGGATCTCCATCCCTAGCAAACTCCCCAACATACTTACCCTTTGTTTTTGCTTCAATAGCTACAACATATGAATTTCATTTTCCAAGAGCTGGTTATCCCAGACTCATCTGAGCTGTGCTCACTGAGCTACTCCGATGAGTAACATTCTTCCAGCTTGATCCAGCCACCTATTCTGGCAGGAGCAGAGACCTCAAAAGATCTTTGCTCTACATTGCCGCAAGAAGCTAGGCCACCAAATGTCAGGAACATTTCAGTGATTTGCCCAATAGCAGTACTTTATTTTAACTTTCCTGGTATCTCATATTTACTCCCGTAGGCTGAAACAGAAGAACCTAATTGCTGTTGGGGCAGCTAAGCCCCATATTCCATTAGCAGTGAGCATATATAGGGAAGCGTATACACCTTCCCTGTTGCCCTGGTGTGGCGATTAACAGGTGCAAGCCCAGGGGATCGTGGGAGATGTAGTTCTGCCAATGATTGCTGCAGTTACACTGGAGGGCTTTTGTATGCCAGTCGGGAGAGCTTGGGGAACATGAAGGCTGGAATATTCTGTCTCAGGTTGGCTGATCCATGGGGCAGGGTGGTGGTGGTCCAAATTAATCTAAGAAAAGCTTGAAAGAGCTAAAAAAATTCTACCAGGAAGTCCCTTCGATGTCACTGCTTCTCTGTAAACTTAAAAAGGACTAAACTGTTGGTTTATTTTCCTTTGATGATTTCACAGATTATGCCAGCTGCCATTCTGTAATTAGGACAGCTTTGTTATCATTGGTGGCATTGAGCAGTGCAGGGTGGTGGGTGATGGAATGGGGAACAACTAAAGGTCTATAAGTATGGCCTAGGAAGTCAAAAGCTGCCCCAAAGATCCAATAACTGATTTGTCTTAAAGCTTAGGTCTCAAAGCTATTGTTCACATGACCTTTGAAGAAATCTGGGGGTGAAAGCATTACTTAATAAAACCACAAGCTATCCAAAACTCAATAACTGGAGATTACAAATGAGGGTTGTTAAGAAGATCGACATGTGTTATTTTTCTTCTTGTTTATTTTCAAGTGGTGAAAAGGCTACGATCAATAAGAAGACTAGTTAGCCAAGTAATTCATTTCAGCATTTTGCATCAAGATTTTCCTGAAACAAAGGATTGCTACAGGGTATCAGCTGATGCATATTGAAAGCATAAAAATGTGATCACATGACTTGTGAGTTGACAACTTAGAACATTCACAATCACAGCAATTTATAACAAGTTTGGGCACTACACAAAATGTTAAGGAAGCATTTATTCAGCAAGGAGTATGACCCATTCCATACATAGTCTTCTGCCAGTTGGAAGAAGCTTTGACCTCCCAGACTGTTTTCATTTATGTTTTAGTGGTCCTCAAATGGTCCAAATTTCAAATCTTCTATGCTTTCATTCCATACTAGTCAAATACTTTATATTTGTATTTTTCTAGCCAGCCTGAAAAGTGCATTGAAGGTGAGGGGAGGCCAGTAGGCATGATCCGAATCTCTCCCCACCTTCACTGAGGGCTCTGTAGCTCTCTTCAGGTGTTGCCTAAGCTTCAGGGTAAACATGTGGGGTGGCGGGGGTGGGGGAGGAGGAGGCAAGTGGGCATGAGCTTCCTCTCTGTTTCCATTTCTGTTGGTAGTATCTAGTTAAGTCATACTCAGAGTACACACATTTAAGCCAATGTACTTACTCTGTGTGTGACTAATGCTAATGCTGGATACCAACCACCACCTACAGTTGCTTCAAAACCATTGTTGCACATTTGATAGAAGCTTTCCATTAAGTTAACAGTTGAGCTCAGTCAACAATAGTACAGACAAGAAATAGTCCTTTCAAATTGTTGCACCAGGTAATATCCACAGAATGTGAGGTAGGACAGTAGCAATCAGAGCACAATAGCAAACATATGCCTTTGCCAATAAAAAAGCACTTGAGAATTTCTTAATTATGGCTTTCCATTTGGCTGGTTTTTAAAATGTTAAAATCCTTTTTAGTTAAAATTATGAAGAGGACATAATTTTTTAAATTTTATTTCCAAAATCCAGTTTAGTGGCCACGGCTCCTGTCTTTTCTAGAACCAGACTATGCAGCAGAAAAAATTGTCCAAACAGCCAATAAAGCTTATTGTATCTCATTTTAGAGGTTTTACTCTCACCTCTCTCTATTTTGAGAATAAGCTCATGAATAACACAGAGGCCTGTCTTTCCACTACAGAACATTAAATTCAGCTTCATTCAGAGTGTGCTTCTTTGTGTCTGTTCTTTTACTCACTGAAGGATGTTAAAAGATAACACAGGATGGCAACCCTGAAATTAGAGAGAACGTCCTTCAACTGTTGTGCTAATTTCATAA
The DNA here is from genome assembly GCF_964252035.2 of Podarcis erhardii. Taxonomy (NCBI): domain Eukaryota; kingdom Metazoa; phylum Chordata; class Lepidosauria; order Squamata; family Lacertidae; genus Podarcis; species Podarcis erhardii. Next base: position 48,685,804 of record NC_138508.1, on the reverse strand, counting down.
TTCTCATTGCAAAATGGTAACTTGAATCAAATGGCTTTAAACAGATATAGCTTTTTCTTTTTTTTCTTTTTTTTAAAGAAACAACTGAAAAATTTAAGAGCAGGTAGTCATAAATCAAACCAATTCATCCCAGGGGTAAAATAGACTGTCTTTCATGGTAGTCAAAAGCAGGGATGGGGAATGTTTTCTAAGAAAGAACTGTGTGCCAGCATGTCAACAATGTGGCAGATCTTACCAATTTCAAAAGGCTAGCTTTGTTACAGTTGGATCACACGTTCCTTATCAATCTAGTGCATGTACGAATGAGTAAGCCATTCCAAATGTGACACCCCGTATTTGATTTTGGCACATGGAAAACAACTGGAGTAGGAACTCAGTTTTCTGTTGTGTATTGATTTAGCATCATTCCTTGATTTTGATTGACATACATTTTGTTAGGCACGTTAAAAATTCCAAAGATAAACTTTCAGAAAACTAAAAATGGCGTCCATTCACCATTCACACATTCAGTCACCTAAGGTTGGCTAATCCTGTGATGCGCAGTCATGTGTGAACTGGCCCTCAGTTCCCTGAAGCATAAAAGCTGTAAGCTGTACAAAAATGCAACACCAGATACCATTAAAACTAGAATTAGCATCTAGAACTATTTCCTGAAATTCATTTCAACAACATTCAGGTATCCACATTCAGTCTCTCTGCCCAGAAGCCGAACCAAGAAGTAACTGGAAAATCAATCATGCCTTTGACTTTGTTATTATTCCCGCATGGTTCAAAACAGTACTCTTACCATTCCTTGGTTTGTGATTTTGGATTAAAGACAAAGTGTCCTCTCTTATCCTTCAGCAATTGTGGCAAAGTATTTCTATAGGATAATTCGTAGGCAGTAGTAATCTACATAATGCTTTCTGCCGTTACAGAAGTCAAATGCCTGATGCAGAGAGACAAAGGATCATTTGCTAGGGGTCACAGAAAATTGTTCATGGTGGCAGAATTTACCATTGCTAAAACATAGCTTTCTTTAATGTATTAGCTTTGCTTTACAGCTTTATTATCACACCAGCAGAGTTTCCATCAGCATGCAGGGCTGTAGGCTATTTTTGATCTCTGGTCATGGCTAGGGAGCTAGTGGTACACAATGAGAGTTGGGGTGTCTTGATGTGCTCCACACGCAAGAGAGATGTATGCTTCTCCCCACACAAAGTATGATCAAGAGACTAGCTGCCTTCAAACCCCATTTTCTCTTCCTAATTTATTAAGGTTAGAGAACAAACTTGTTTGTCACCTTGGTCTGATGTATTGGCACCATTCTGCATAGAGAAGAGCTAGATCATTGGAATTTAGTGTTTTGATTCATTTTTATTGTATAGTATAGCCATTTTTGTGGGATTTTTTATTTTTAACCTTATTTTCCAGTTTGTAAAAATACATGCAACAATCCCCATATACTCAACATTCCATGCACATACGATGTAAATAATAAGTTTGTGAATAGTTTACAAACAGTTTGTAAATAGTTTGGAATGGATTGCATCAGTTAGGTGTCTTCTACTCTCCATCTTAACAGATGTCCCAGAGTGAGTCATGGGTAGCTAGCGGTGGGGGTAAAATAGCATCTTGTTTTGTATACATCTTAGCAGAATTTTTATACATGTTTTTTGCTCTCACTCAATTCTGTTCAACGAAGAAAGAAAGAAAAAGACAGAGTTCTGATCCCTTTAATAGTTTTGTAGAACAGGGACTTTCATCTGGTATAGTTGTTGCTAGCTATGCTTACTGAAATCCCCTCTTCTTCAAGACTATTGAAGGTGCATGAGCTTTGTCCTTAATAAATAATAATTTATTTGTTAAAAAAAACTATTTGGGTACATGAAGAGTTAATAGCCGACCTAGACAGTCCCCCGCTGATCCGGTAATGAGTAAGCAATGCAGCTGAATGTCAATGGCTTGCTGTGAACTTGGGTAACCCAGCTGAGTCCTGCGGTTGCCAAAGCTGGAGGAGGTAATCAGCTTGACCTCTGTGACCTTCCCGAGGCTGTTTCTGTGTCTTGCATCTACAAGTCGGTTTGCATATGACTGCTACGTGCTGCTTTGGCGGAGTGTGCAACTGTTTTATAACAACTATGTTTGCGTCAGCTGGTGAAAGTAAACTAATATACCTTAGTCCAGTGGCTATATGTTGCGCTGTACAGTATGTAGTCATTTCTTTCTAACTGGAGTGTAGAATCATTCCCACCTGGGAAATCTCTTCAGGATTTCCAGGAACGGCTATGGCATCTGACCTTCAACTGTTATTAAAAGAAGTCAATGATTGTATAACAGCCTGTAAGAGATCTTCATTTCTTCTGGGTCTTTGGTTCCATCAAATGCCTACACATTCCTGAGCTTCACAGCTTCTTTATTCCTTTACTTGTTTATCCCTCCATAAGTATTTGTTTATTCCTTCACAGTACTTGTTTATCCACCAGCTTTTTTTTTTTTAATGCTTGGTTGCAGAGGACTCCCATTCCTTTCATATTCAAAACAGATTGATTTTGATAGCAACAGTTAAGCTGTTCCGGTTACCCCAGAGAATTGAAATGCTAGCTGGTTTGTAAGTCATCTCCGGTGATTTGGTCTAACAGCTTATTTCTATAAGGTTTCTACAACTGTACTGTAGACCCAAACTACAGTGCATACTTTGTGTTTGTCGCCAATGGGCGGGGGGGGGGGGGGCAGGACGATTTGCTGGGGAGAAGGAGCAGCTGCTTGCTTAACCCTTCTTCCTCTTTTTCAATTTTTGATTCTCCTCCAAGATAGCTCAGAAAATTGAGCCAATTATGAGATGAGCAGGGAAGCTTGCTCATTACTCATTATTAGTATTTGTTATGATTTTGTCTCCCATCCCTGAGGCTCATGGTAAATGACATTTGGGATATAATATACAGTCCATAAGTCTTATGGAACTAAGGCTGCAATGCTGAGCACACTTACTTAGGAGTAAGCCCTAAAGGACATGGTTAACATAGGATTGCATTATGCATAAGATTTACCACTGGATCTGTATAAATAAGATTGGGCAGTGCTTTTTTTCTATATATAAAAAATGTTTAGGGGTACTCTCATTTTCCTACTCATATTGAAATACTGCCCCTCAATGAGGCCAAACTTAGATTCATTCACAAACTGTTTAGGGGTATGCGTACCCCTCCGTCCCCCCCCCCCAGAAAAAAGCACTGGGATTGGGCAGTAAAATGGACACACACATATACTGTATATCTGCCTTGCATTGTACAGAGTGGGAAAGGTTAGGAAACCTTGTTATGTGGTAAGATGTCCCTTCGTTAGCAACTTGATAAATTGTTGATCTATTTGTAATCTGTGACAGGTGATGATGAGTGGGAAAGGTATTCAGCCATGGATAGAGTTCTAGGAGGCTCCACCAAGGCTAGTGTAAAGTAAGCATGAAAAGCAAGAACCTGCGCAAATGAAAAAAAGGGCAGATTCAGTGAGATTTGGGGCAAACCTGCATAAAAGGCCTTATGGGAGCAACTGGAAATTATGAATATAAAGCAAGTAAGCTAGAAGGGTTCAGAGGAATGCTTGGCCAGGCAACCAATGGGACATGAGGTTGCTGCAATCCTGACTGGAGATGGGAACATGAAGGGCCATCAGGTGTTCTTGGAGCACATTGTCAGGAGTGCGTGCAGGAGCCAGGCCCTGTGACTAGTAGTGCCTTGCAGGACTGGGGCCTTCCTGAGTTTGGCCTGGAAGGACAAGGCGCAGCCACACAGGTGAGGCTTGACAGAAGACTCGTAGCACCTGGTAGCAAGGGCTGGGAGGGTTATATAAGACCAGCATTTCCCTCTGACTCTTTGCCACAGCAACACGCTACCCACCTAGCCGTGCTTTGGCATCCTGACTCCTGGTATTCTGACTCTTGGACTCTTGGCTTTCTGACTCCTGGCTTCCTGACCCTCGGACTCTTGGCTTCCTGACCCCTGGACTGCTGATTCCTGCTTCCCGACCTCTACCCTGGTCCCGATGTACCAAGCCGGGACTCTGACTACCCGTAACCTGGACACACATACTTTACATGGAGAAGATATTCAGTTTCAGCAGTTAAGGTGGTGTCTGGAATCTCTAACCCTTTAGATGTTAAACTATAACTCATTGTCCCTGGCCATTTGCCACGCTGGCTGGGGCTGGTGGCAGCTAGAATCCAACAACATTTAAAGAGCCAGAAGTTCCTTATCCCTGGTCTAGGCCCTAGCAGGGAAATGCTTTTGAATGGTTGTTTCTGCTGCCATAGGGGCATTATGACCTGGCAAACTGGTAATGTGGGGGATTAGTGGGCACTGTGGAAAAGATTTTCACATATTTCTTTGAACTAGCTGGCCATTGGGGGGGGGGGCTTCAGGTTTCCTTTCTAAATGTATTGTAGCTGTTTTACCCTTTGCCCAGATTGCTGCGGCTTCTTTGTTTTCTCATCGGTGTGCAGGAATATCAATTGGAAAACACGCAGAGGTCCATTTCTGCTTGAGTCATTGATGAAACAGAGATGATGATCATGGTTATAATACAGCAGAAGTGGAGAGATATGAGAGGAGGAAAGAGATGGGGCTTTAAAGTATAACAGAAAGGGCAGAAATAAGGTTAAGGACAAAGAGAAGGTGATAAACAGAGGGTGGGAAAGAGGAGCCACAAAGACAAAGATATAAAAGAGAACAGGTTAATTGGGAAGGTCGAGAGAGAGAGAAATGTCAGCAAGGCAAAGAGACAGGCAGACATTGAGGGAAGACCTAGGAAAGCGCATGTCTCAGAGAGGGAGCAACACAAACAAGAAGGCACGAAAGATGAGGTGCAAGTAGTTTTGAGGGGATGCTATAGTGAGAACTTGAAGATCTCATAGAAGGAAGGGGGATGGAATAAAGTCATCTTTTTACTATAATCTAATTTGCAGTGCTCCTTCATGTCTGTAATTGGCTCATTAAATGTGTCACAAGGAAGGAAATGTGAGTTTTATGGATTTGGTTTAATGAAAATTCATACTGTTATACTTTTGCTACAGGGTCTGAAACTGTAAGGCTGGTTTTTTAATTTTTACATTTGATTTAGTAAGAGAAGTCTTTCGGGGATGCTTGTTTCCAGCTATGCAGGTAGTAACAGATAGAGGAGGGATAAGAACATTGAAGCTGGTTCTTGTAAAATGTCCTGAAGAGGGCTTCCCGCTGTGGCAGTTTTGTGGTTTGTGTGGGCAAATTTTGCAGGTGCATTAGGAGGAGGGCTTAGGACACAGTTTGAGTCAAATCTTCCATCAAACCATCATATTCCAGTAAATCTCCAGAATGGTTAAATCAGGGGTGGCAAAAATAACAATGAAAATTGGGCTGTCCTTCTCTTGTCCTAGCCCAACCCCTTGGGGCTTACACTCTGGCAGTAGATGTGGCCAAAAGTCAGTGTGGCTTTGTATACACACATACAAGATGTGCACATATACAGGGCATGCAGCTCTGTTGAGGGGACTCATTTCTGCCTCCCCTTAGGGCTAAATAGATTGCTATGTACAGTTCTGGTTATCCTGTCTTAAAAGTAATATTGTAGTCCTGGAAAAAGTCTCAGAAAGGCAAGCTCAAATGATTCTGTTCCTTACAAGGAAAGCCTAAAACAGGCCTTTCTGAGCCAAGGGCCACATTACCCCAAGGGAAAGCTGCGTTTCAGTCCTGAGCAAAGCCAAACCCAAATATTGGTGGGGTAAAATCCACATATAACCACAAATCTACATCACCCCCACCCTGTAGGTTCCATAGAAGAACCATATTTGTAATTCTTAGTAATGCCACTCAAATTTCACTTTCCTTGAGTGTGAACAACAAACTATGACCCCACCTTACTGTTAGGTCAGAACTGGGAACTATTGTTTATTTGGACTGAAACACAAACCGTGATATGAAGCCAAGTTTTGTCCTTGTATTCCTGATCATGGTTTGCTAGTGGGGAAAAAGCCATGATCCACAGCTCAGATATGATACTGATCCAGGGGTTGCAGTTTGTTACTCATGCTCTTGGTAGGAGAGGAGTGAAATGGGAGCAATCCCTGCAGTCATGGTAAACCATAGAGCAAACGAGGCCATGTGTACCGTAATTAATTTATGTCATAGATTATGGTCAAAATCCTATGCAGAGTTACAAGGGGAGGAAATCCTACTGAACATAATAGGGCTTAGTTCTGAGTAAACATCAAGAGGATTTAGGTGGCAGTTGCAGATTAACATAGGGAACAAATCCACCGAACCAGCAGAACTGAGTAAAGTGAATAGGATTGCCTTGTAAATCAAGAACTGGAGATGGAAACTATTGCTTTGAAGAGAATTAAATTAATGCAGAGACCATGGGCCTCCCAATGACTACCTATTGCACCAGTTGTAATACAGCCTCAGTGTTTGATGACAGTACAATTCTGAGTACAATAAGCCTGCAATTTACATGGATTTAAGTTGCAGGCTTACTATGCAGTGAATATGCATTCTTGTGAACTACTCAGAGGCATCTATTTGGTTCCTGTAGTAAGCAGAATAATGAACTAGATTGACCTTTAACTGACAGGAGGGCATTTCTTCTGTGGTCCTAAGGCAGGGCTGGGGAACTTGTGGCACACCAGATGTTGTTGGACTCCAGTTCCCAACAGCACCAGCCAGCAAAACCAATGGTCAGGAATGATAGAACTTGTAACCCAACAACTTCTGGAGGGACACAGAGCCAACCATCCCTGTTTATATGCTTGCCCTGATCCATTATGGTGCAAGAGTGGATTGGAACTGATTCAATCATCTAAACCACTGTGAAAATTGTCATTTTGAAGCAGAGTCAGTGTCTTTGAGGAGGTTAATGGCTTAAAAGGGAATTGAACTATCTCAGCTCTGAAATCAAGTATTATGATTTTGGAACGAAACGGCAGCAGTGACAGTTATTTTAAATGGACTGTCAATTTGGGACTATCTCACTTGCCCCAAGGGGGTAATAAGCCTAAAACATGAATATCAGAGTCAGTTTTAGAGGTTGTGTGCCCACAGCATTGTAACATCATCGTGGGAGCAGGGTAAAATGAGTATGTTCACAGACCTTGGTCGGAAGTCACACTTTTGCACTAACACATCACCTGTTGCAAGTCCCTTAAATTGAAAAGGTGGCCTTTGTCCAGCTTGGTGGTCCTGGCCTTCCTTTCAGCTGCATGTGCCAAGCATCCCTTGTGAATCCTGCAGCACGGATAGGTGACTGCAATGGTCTTCTGGTGAATTGGTGAGAGGGTTGCCACCATCCACACCACATATTCTCATGACAGTGGCTCTAGTGGAATAAAGTAGAACTTCAGTGCTTCCACTAGTTCATTTCACATAACTTCATTTCTGTTGTAACTGCTTCCAGAAAAAAAATCACTTGCAACTCCGAAAATAGCAAAAGTGACAAAATGTGAGACAGTATATCAGCATGCAGTTCTTTCCTGCTGTTACCATGAGTGAATCATGCATGTGTGGAAAGGGTGGTGGAAGAGTGACATTGTGCACTGGTGTTCATTGTTGTGTCACGCCACTGGTGTGAATGAAATTTAGCATGAAATGCCAGTATATTGATCAAAAAGCCACAGTCTCATAATGCAGCAGGAAGTGCAGCATGGAAGGAACATTAGGAAATGGGACAGCAGCACTAGCATTATAATCAGGAAAACTTACACAGTATTTCCCCACATCTGAACGCACCCTTAAACTTAGAGAAAAGCTTCCCATTGATTAATTCCACAAAATGTTTTAGTGGAGATGTAGGATAAATACTGAGGAGTCTCAGGTTAAAATCTCTGCAAAGCTCAAAAGGCCCTTAGCTGGAACTGTCTAATAAATAACTCCTGATTGTATCCTCACCTATATACCAAATGAGTGTGTGTGTGTGTGTGTGTGTGTGTGTGGAGACACATCTTTGTTTCCCCCCCCTATTGATTTCCTGCCTGTGATCAGAAAGCAAAGCTCCTAGATGCTTTTCTTCCTTTTTCTTCTTCTTTACATGGGCAAGGTGGACTCCAACAATATTTTCCGCGTTTGTATGGTTGGTTGGAAACTTTAGCCCCATCGAAAGGGAAGTGCAGTGCTTCATGTGATGGATGGCTTGGCCCTGATAGTTATTTTAAGTTGCAGGACTCCTTATGCGAAGTAATAAGAAGAGTGCCTTTAAGCACTTTAACCCCACATAGCTGCAATTTAGTGCTACACTTGTAATGCTATGGTCACTCACCACCACGGAAGTTATGTATACAGTCACAGATCTTCATTGGACATTTTATCATTTTTACTTACAAATACATATTATCCCTTCCTACAACAAGATGGTTCTTACTGCCAAGTAAATATACTTTCTCATCAGGGCAGCAGAAAGAATCATTTTATACCTATAGTCATGACGGTGCCATTATGCATTTCAAGTTACAATCCTCTGGTCCTTGGGAAGGCACCGCAGGGGCAGAAGATATTACAGATCTCCCTTTCTGAAAGTGGAGAGATAACTGTGCCCTTGAAGAGGAAGATCTGACCCCCCCCCCAAGGGCCCTTACTTACTGCCACAGAAACATTTGGTGGCTCTTGCCAGACCAGAATCAGAGCTCCGTCCGAGGCAAGAGGAAAGTGTTCTGGTGTGTGTGTGGCATGTGTGCTGGGGGTGGATCCGGGAAAGCAATCTATAACATGCTGAAGCATATGAAATACTGTACATATGTTCCCTTCTCACTGGAAGACAATGGGAAGGATAATGTTTTTGACAGAGGAAGAAGGAGGAGGAGGAGAAATAAAAACGGGCAAGTGCCACTTCATTATCACTTCTGACTTGGCTGCATGAGCCCGGCAGAGCATTGGAAACAGTGGTATGTCCTCTTTCAGTTCTCTCCTGCTTACTTTTTCGGATTGCTCCATAAAATTATTTTTTTCTTTTTAAAAAAATCAGAGTTGCCTCTCAGAGAACACCCTCCCATCAGACGTCAAGGAAATAAACAGCTATTTGACTTTTAGAAGACATCTGAAGGCAGCCTTATTTAGAGAAGTTTTTAATGTTTGATGTTTTATCGTGTTTTTAATATTCTGTTGGGATCTGCCCAGGATGGCAGGATACAATGGTACCTCTGGTTACCAACTTAATTCGTTCCGGAGGTCCATTCTTAAGCTGAAATTGTTCTTATCCTGAGGCGTGCTTTCGCTAATAGGGCCTCCCACTGCATGCCCACCTCTGGCGCGTGATTTCCATTCGCATCCTGGGGCAAAGTTCGCAACCAGGAGCAGCTACTTCTGGGTTAGCAGAGCTCGTAACCTGAAGCGTTCGTAACCAGAGGTACCACTGTATCAATTATTATTATTATTATTATTATTATTATTATTATTATTAAAATAAAATTTTGCATTAGTAGTAGTAGCAGTAGAATGTAGTAGCTGTGAAGTGCAGAATAAGGACGGGAATCGACTGATGGCTGACATAAGTGAAGTAAAACACATCTAAAGTAGGGTGGGAGTGACTGTAAGGCCATGAAGTCCAGAATCTAAAATTGCCGCCATGGCTAGGTTCTTCCTCCACTGTCAGAGGCAGTATGCCTTTGAGTACCAATTGCAGGAAATCACAGGTAAGCAAGTGCTGTTGAGCTCAGCTTGCATGCTTCCCCCACACATTTGGTTGGCTGCTGTGAGAAGAGAATGCTGGCCTAGATGGAACAGTGGCCTGATCCAGAAGGCTTTTTCTTTGTTCTTATGCCTAAGCCCACAACTGCTTATTTTCTTTTCACCTGTATAATACCTGTTACGGTCCATGATTAGCTACCTCATTGTATTATATAATATGTATTTTAATGCATTTTAATACTTCCACAAATCTTTCAGGGTTGACAACTGGTAAAAAGTGGAACAATCAGAGAGCATATTCACTATTCCCCAGTTTAATCATATGCTGGGTTTATGCAGATTTTCCTGGATAAATTAACCTGTATTCATTTATTAAGGTTAGTTAACACATTAATTCCCTGGGGAGGCAGATTTACTACAGATTTTAAAAATTGCTTTTCCAAGTTAGTTCAGAATTGGTTGGGAGCCAGCTGAGTCCTGCTCTGAAAAGAGATGGTGCTTTAGCTGAATGCATTCAGTAATGAATTACGTGCATTTTGAGAACAAGAAAACATTGCATTGGGAAGCTCGGATATATATGAACTGTGCAAGAAACACAGCAGTGTATATAATGACCTTTGATAGCAGTGTTGTCATATGAAGAAAAAATTCAGAAACTGGGTAAGCCCAGACTCAAATCTACTGACCTAGAGGACGAAGGAATGATAACCCAAGTTGTCATTGACCCTGGCTGCCCAGACGACACTCTGTGCTGTTGTTTATACAAGAAGGGATTGTTCTTGAACAGCTTCTTCTTCAATGCACTAAAAGGGAACATTATTATTATTATTTCCAATTCTTCCTCCTTTCAACTCCTGTCTTGCAGATTACCTAGGCAAGCTGACTAATCAAAGCATGAGTGCCAGGGGAATCACAGTCTGACAACGTTGAGTGATGGTTGGCACAGGTAATTGCTGATTGGATTGAAATTGATTGCCATTCCTCAGTGGCACATGAGAAGCTAACAAAGATTCACTGGCCACAATCCAGTGCACATTTATGTGCACTTAAGTCCCGCTGACAACTGCTGCTGTGGCCTCAACGTCAGACGAAAAGATGGTAGCAAATGGAAAGTGCTCATCATGGAAGGATTATTTTTCAGGGCATGTAGCCTGGGAAAGTCTGTTCTCTCTCTTGAAATTGCCTTTCTAATGATTAATTGAGTGTTTACATATAGAATCATGGACAATCTTTATCTCTTTTAGTTTTCACCTGCCTCCAGTCTTGCTTTCTCATTTATTCTTTCCTTCCCACAAAACTTTTGCCAGGGCTCACTTCATATTCTTCCTTGCAAGTATTCATACTTGGAATATCTCTAAAAATCACACCCATCATCAGGTTGCCAAACATGCTACATACCAATGACATATGCAAAGGAGTCATTGACTTCAACAGAGCCATGCAGGATTTCTTTCAGGAGATATGCCTGTTTTCCCACTTGTGTACTGACAGAAGGGCCGGTGCTCTGGTAAAAGTCACAGTTCTTCACAGAATTGAACATTAAGGCTGATTTTGTTACCCAGGAGGGAAGGAACCAACATTTAGGCAACAATAGGAAATCTCTATAGTACTTTCTAACTGCATTCACAATGCATTGTCATTCTCCACGTATTGGGGATGGTATCAGTGAGTTGGAAGGGACTTTAAAGGTTATATATTCAAACTCAATACAGGAAATCCACTTCTACAGCATCCGTGATAGGTAGTCATCCAGCCACTGCAGGCAAGTCTAAGACTACTGACTGCATTCATGAACAGAAGTGAATTCAGAATTGTGCTTCTATCTCTGTTCAAGCTACCATCCTACAATAACTTTTAATAGTGCAAGGGATTATAGGCACCACATGTATCTTCTCCAAATAAAAAACAGTTGAATTGGATACATTTTTCAGGGGAATCATCTTACTTGTTTCTTTAGTCAATAAAAGGAATTATGGGATATCCACATTTGCTAGGAACCATTCGGCAAAAGGCAGACAACTACTTAAATCACAACAGAGCAATGTGTGTGCCTTTGTGCTTATGAAAAATGTGACAATATTTCATTTCTACTGCTTTAAAACCTGTTTTTATGTATTTTTCTCATTTTATGTATTTTTCTCATTTGGTTGCAAATTGCTTTGAGATTTATGAGAAATAAATTAATACAAGATATAATACTAATACCACCACCACCACTACTACTACTACTGTTACAATGAGTTAATACTCATGCACAAATATAGGCTAAATATCACACAGTCTGTTGTGTTGTTCTTAAAATAGGTACAGATCCCTTGTGTGTTTAGAGGCGAGGGTGTACTTGTGAACACAATGAAATCAACGGGCTGTTGGTGAGTGAGTGTTTCTTCTGTTTAACGCTGAACATTAGAGGAATGGAGACTAAATCACTTGTGTCAGGATGATATTAGTAAACTGAAGGTCACTTTCAGCATACTTTAGCATGCCTTGGAGGCAATACTGATAAGGAGAAAGACAAAAGGACAAAGACAAAATTAACTTTTAATTTCCCACCAAAGCTACAGCTGACAGAAAAAGGGAGATGACTGGGATTGCTTGCAACATACCGTATAGAATTGTATATTAAATAGCTTATCTGATTTAGCTCATCACAGATACTGAGCATGTAACTATAAGCATTTATATATACACTCAAGTACATAGCGTGGTAAATATTAGTGACACATTTCATATCTCTTTTCAGTGCCAATTCCTCTTGCTCTAAATTAGATGAAGATATAAACAAATCAGATATATTAATTTTCTCTTGAAGAACCTTTCATGATTGCTTACCAAGAAAAGTTATTTACATGTTGATAAAAGGTGTTATTTAACACAGTGTGTGGTAATTTCCTCTAACTCAAAGGCATTAGGTGCCTCAAAGAGCACATTTTCTGCACATATCCTTATGTTCTAGTCCTCATGAACACATACATTCCAGAGGAAGAATTTTATTTGTTGTTCTGATTTATTTGTATGAAGCCAAATATTAAACAGTGAAATTATTTATGTTTAACATATGGTGAATTATGCATGCTTCTTAAAAGTAAGGCATATGCCTTAGGGAAAAGTCAGGTTCATGCATTCAAAGTTATTGTCTTATCTGACTGCGGTAAATCATGCATGCAAATCGTGAATTAAAGTTTTAAAGACATAGGATCTGCAAACAATGTTGTAGTGTAGAGAGCAGAATGCAGATCCCATTCCACTGACCCTTCCCTCCAGATTTCCAGATCCCCTCACCTGCCCAACTGTGAGTCACAGCATGCCATGGCTATTGAGCTCCCTACCTCAATATTTTTTTTAGTACTGTAAACCTTGACATTTTGCCTGAGCCTGATTGTATCTCTTTCTTATGTATGTTTGTGTGGTGCTGTTTTTGGCTACAGTAGGATCAGGACTTAGAGAACTTAGATTACTATATGATATTTTAAAAGCGGAAGAATGATGTATGTGTCATGTCTCAGATGGAGGAATCCTTATTAAAGGAGGGTGCCATGTCCCAGCTGGGGATGTTCCCCTCAGAAGAGGTCCTTGGCCAAGCCCTGGGCCAGGCTCCCTCTGGGGGCAAGGAGCTGGTATCCTGCAGTGAGGCTGAGGAGGGGCCACCCACACCCAGGGTGAGTTCAGCCTCAACACATTGAGGCCAAATGAGTTCCAAGCCCAAAGGAAAGTAGGAGATGCCATAAACACTGGATGGAAACCTGATTCTGAGCAAGTGCATGGATACAGGCAATGGCTCTTCAGGAGCAACAGTCTCCTTGGAAATAAGACCCGCCTCTTAAGGAGACCTCTGGGAAAGGGGAGTTAATAGGAGTCAGCTGCGGCTGTGGTGTGGTTCCAGCAGCACCAGCTTAAAACTCCCAGTGCTGAGCTGGAAGAGCTGCTAAACCAGCTCTGTGTCCTGCCTGCTACTGGGTTGCCTGTCTATGCCAAATCTGGCTGTGGACTGCTGTAACCTTGTCTCTTGCCTGACCCTTTTGAGCTCAGATAGCTTGGTCCCTGACTTTGAACTGTTGTGATTTTGCTTCTCACCAGAGCCTTTGCTTTGGACTCTGCTTGCTTGTGCTCTGACCTTGGACTGACCCTCAGTACTGCTTTGGTAATGCTGCTTTGCCAGCAAGTCCCCTGTTTGCTCAGAGAGCCACCAAAAATGCTTCTCAGCTGGGGCAACATTTGGTCTCAGGCTGGCCTGGGTTGAGTGACCCCAAACATCTTTATGAAAAAGGAGTAGGCTGTATTAAATATATATCATTACAATATATTGTGTGGGTCTATGACCTGCTTAGCTGAGCTTGTTATCACTTTTAAACATTTTGCCCTATTGCCTTAGTACCACCTGTTGATTTGCTAACATCTTGCTATGTCTGTATATGGAAAAAACAAACAAACCCCACAGTGCTGTAGTGCCGAAATAGATACAGTAGCTTTTCAAGGGGTTAAATGTGAGAGCTTAAAGTAGCTTGGAATATCTTTTCTGTATAAAAACAGGCTGGGCTTATTGCCATAAGCACACTCAAGAGAGTCATGAAGAATAATTGTGTGAAGTTCTTATTTTCCTTCAGAGCAGCAATGAACAGTTCCTAAAGGGGAGGGGAATCTTGTCAGAGAAGATGGGTAGTTTAAAATAGCATCCATTTTGGTAGGTGGTTTTCTCAGATTCCAACAGAAGGAGGTCAGATAAACAGATAATACAAACAAGAGGGACTTGTGTCACTTCTCTTTCCCTTTTTCCTTTTAAACTTGTCTTATTTGGGGGGGGGGGAATACATTTCCCTACCTCCCACCTAAATGTTTTCTGTAAAGAAACAGCATAAACGTGGACAGGAACAAAAAGAACATAATGAAAGCAAATTCAGGAAACAAAATCTACAGCACATATAGTAAATGTATGCAGGCTTTTGAGTTCTCCAGAGCTCTTCATCAGGCTACAAAAGTAAACAAAGAAGTGGGTGGGACAGAATAGTCTGGCTTTTTATGAATTCTGAAGAGTCTTAAGGTGCGATTTAATATTGGGCCGCACCAAGGCCTTTGGCCAATTCCCATCTTTGGAAATTACAAAAACCATCTGTTGGTCTCCCTCTATCCTTTCACAAAACAGACAGGTTCTTTGTTAGGTAGGAACAGAGAGAAAGGTGCTGATTAACTTTAGTTGGTGTGCTAGTTTAAAATATCAATAGAGGTCAAATTAGGTAGCTTTACCTAGCAGTTCAACTTTGGTAGCAGAATATAGGTATCTACCCAAACACACAAATGTAACTCTATGTGATAAAGAAGGTTCCCTGATTCTGCAAAGTGTTCTACCCATGTTCAAGGAAATGTAAGTAAACCCCTCCTGAAAACCTTCTGCACTCAGCACAGGGAGGGTTGGGGAGTAAGCAGGCAGGCTGATGCATACTGTGACATTGCAGGTGGGACTTGCATGTGGGCTACTGTCCCACCCACAGTTTTAGCCCATACATGTTGAGGTAAAATCCAGAACACACCTTCTAAGTGATAGTTAATAGATTTCCAGTTATTGTTCATATACAGTATTCTTAAAAAATGCAGAAGCATCTTGAGCTACAAATTTCAGATCCAATATTTTATTATACTATATATTACATCTCCAATATCATTCATTTCTTATTTTAATCTTTTGTTCATACTATTAAGGGTAGGGGTGATAAGGTAAGGAAACTGGAGAATGTGGGTTTTTTAAAAAAATCTTGCATAATGTTAATTCAAAAGTCTGCCTTTTGAATTAATAAATAAGCTTCCCATTTATGCAATGCATGAATAGAAATACTTACAACTGTGGTTCCCTTTTAAGAGAAAACTCCTTCTTGCCAAAAATTTTACTTATTTTTAAAATTTAAATAATAGTTGTTCAATAGTTTTGAGAGTATCCAGAATGCCTAAGTAACAGTTCTTGAGCACACTATGCTTTCAAAATATTATTGGATGTAGATTCCCATTGTTTAATTAACAAAGTGTTGGCTAAATTATAAAATTATTGAGAAAGCATGAAGACATTGAGAAGATATTTGAAAGTCACTCCTTGTCAGCACTATGCATTAACACCAACAGGCCTGGCAAACAACTGGAATGGTTTGAAAGGGAGGACTTGAATCCCATCAAGTATTTAATCAATGCCTTCATGCTTTCTTTTTCTGTAGTTTGCTTCTCAGGATGCACCTGTATAATTATTGTCCTAGGAGATGTGATTCTGAAATCCTTTCCTGCTGCATAAACATTTGTTAATTGTATCTTGGGACCAGGATGAATTCTGATCTAAATCATGGCCTGTCCAGGCAATGTTCCCATATAAGAAACAGGGGATTACATCTGGAATTGGCTAAGTTGTCTGCATTTCTCCCTTTGTTTTTACATTTTGGACTCTTAGAGGACTTTCAGAGGTGCATCCACCTCTTAAAAAAATGTTTAGGGGTACTCTCATTTTCCTACTTATATTGAAATATTGCCCCTCAATGATGCCAAACGTAGATTAAAAAAATGTTTAGGGGTATGTGCATGCCTGCGTCCCCCCAGAAAAAAAGCAGTGGGTGCATCTCAAAATTGGGCATAGGGTCCAGGTTGCAACAGCAAAAAAAAAAACAAAAAAAAAACAAAAAAAAACCCCCACAGAAAAACCTCAAGAACAAGTAAATTCATCTTTGCTCATTTAGGGGGTGATAAAGGCCTTTTAGGGTTATTGAAATATTGTTTGAAGCCCATCTGTGCTCTCCTTGTTCCCTGCCAGTTTTTCTACCCGATCAGCTGCTGCACCATTCTTTACTCTTTCTGGGAGTGTCACAGTGATTGTGGTGGTGTTACAATGCTGTACAGCAAATCATGCCTGGCTACAGGATGACGTCACAAAGACAACTCAAAATAAGGACAATGTTTCCTAGTTCTCCTGAATGGGTGAACGCATTTGCCTTCTTTCATGATTTTACCCTAAAAAATAGAGGGGGGAAGCAACCTTAAAATGTGTGTGTCCTTTTTTGTTTCTGCCCAAAGTTTTCACAAACAGCATCTCCCTTATGCCTAAGCTGTACTATTATGGTTCACTTTAAATTGCTTGCTTTTTAAATCAATAGCAAGATTAGATATGAGTTGATATGATTGTGTTTCAGATATTTAGTTGGCCATCATTGGTTCAGTTTGGTCTTAAAGCTACAAGCTACTGCCAACAAATGGGACAGCGGGAGAAACGTTGTCCTTTTTTACTTTTTTTAAGAACATGAGAGCTTTCCTGGATCAGACCAAAGGCTCATCTAGACCAGGAGCTTATAGGAAGTTCAAAAGCAGGACCTGAGAACAATAGTACTCTCCCTTCTTGTGATTCTCAGCAACTGGTATGCAGAGCTGGAATGCCTTCAACAGTGAAAGTAGAACATAGCCATTGTGGCTAGTAGTCATTTTTACAACAGAGAAACAATTATATGATCTTAAGCCTACACATGTACATTTTATTTATATGCCACCTTTCCATGGGGGGATACATAATTACAAACATAACATAACAAAAGTAAAGGTATAGGTAAAGGGACCCCTGACCATTAGATCCAGTCGTGTGTTGTGGATCTTATCTCACTTTACTGGCCGAGGGAGCCGACGTACAGCTTCTGGGTCATGTGGCCAGCATGACTAAGCCGCTTCTGGCGAACCAGAGCAGCGCATGGAAACACCATTTACCTTCCCGCCGGAGCGGCACCTATTTATCTACTTGCACTTGACGTGCTTTCGAACTGCTAGGTTGGCAGGAGCAGGGACCCAGCAACGGGAGCTCACCCTGTCACAGGGATTTGAACCTCCGACCTTCTGATTGGCAAGTCCTAGGCTCTATGGTTTAACCCAGGGGTCTGCAACCTTTAAGACAAAAAGAGCCACTTGGACCCGTTTCCGAAGAAAAAAAAACTGGGAGCCGCAAAACTCGTCATTATAAAAATAACTTTTTTGTCACTTTATTATTTCTTTGTTTGACCCCTCAGAATTACTCCTCCTCATAGAAATAAACGTTAAATTAACAAGTTACCTTGTTTTGTGTGTGTGTTCTTCACTCCCCTTCAAAACAGTGACCAGCGTACATGCCCCCTTTCAATGCAGTGACCAGCGTACATGCCCCTTACAATGTAGCGGGTGGGCGGGCGGGAAGGTGACGTCGGGACGGTGCGTGACTAACACACGCACCGGCCCCATGCGACGTCACAGCCAGTACAGCGCCCGCCACAGTGGGGAGTGTCGGGGCGCACAATGCGCCTCCTCCCCTCGCTAGTATCCGCCCCGGAGCCACGGCAAAGGTGTAAAAGAGCCACATACGGCTCCGGAGCCGCGGGTTGCAGACCCCTGGTTTAACCCATATAGCCACCCGCATCCCCATAACAAAAGTAGTCAAGCAATAAATAAAACATCAAAAAGTGAACAACCAAATTGAACAATTTCCACATAAATCATAATAAGATCTAAAATATAAAAAATAATATAGATAACCACAATAACCCCCTTCAACAATGTCCCAGCCAAGAGTGTTCAGCAGCCTCAGCTTTTGGAGCTGGAATCAATGAGGCCCCACCCTCCCAGGCCAGGTGGAAAAAGTCCTGCAAGGCAGGGAGCCAGTCGTTCAGGACTCACAGCCAAGATATGTTCAGTGAAAGAACTAGTGACAAATTTACAGCTAAATCTCTCTAATACATTTATTTACTGAGAAACAAGTCCCAACATTTCAACGTCACATTTCCATGAAATATTGTATCAGACTACATTATCTTTATATAGTTTGTGTTTACTGGAGATGCCTTTTTGTGTATGGATTTTAGATTATTGTTTTCAGACCAAAGATACAAAGAAATCCAGATATTTTAGCACATGCGTATATGTGGGTATCCATTCTACATGAGAACAGCAGACCAAAATATATCACATAGCACGTGCTTTGAGGGTGCCACAATGCATCAGATTTGTGCTGACTCTGGTGGAGTTATCAAATGTCTGATTGAGCCCATGGAAAAACGCTTATCTAACTCCCACTGGACAGCTTCCTTCTTCTTGAGCTGGGAGGATAAAACTTTCTGCAAAGTCTTGTAAAACAGCAAGGTGCATTAAGTTAAAGCAACTCACCAGTGGCTTCAACCTCTATGTCTAGCACTAACTCAGCAGATGATTAGAGGACTGTGTGACCCTTGGCAGCTTTACAGGGTCATATTTTGACATGGCTGAACTGTTCTTGAACAATTCCTCCAATGTGCTAGGTACAAACAGTCTTTTCTTCAGCCTCAAGCATGCATGTCTTATCTTTCCTACCTTTTTTTTTTTTAAAGAAGCATGGCTATTGAAATATACTGAAGGTTAACTCAGCTTCTTGCTTATGTTGGTTTTATGTTTCCATTCTTCTGCTTGGACAACAGCACATCGTGGTCTTTACTTCCTATTTTAACTTCTGTAAAGGAGCCATTGCTGGCCCTGAACTGCAGTTTTGACCCTGATTCTGTAAATGGTGATATTTCATGCTGTATCACCAGTTTAAAACACCAGTTTAATTCACCAGTTTAGTAGCGCCAACCAAGAGTCAACTTGGTGTAATCATTTAGAGACAACTGCATAAGAGAAAGTTTGTTTTAGGATGAGAAACCTTTCTTCTGTTCCTACTAGGCCTATTTAGTGGCAGTAAGGAAGCAGAGAGTGTTGGGTGACCAGCAGGGCCAGCCCACCTATGAGACAAGGTGAGGCAGTTGCCTCAGGGTGGCAGGTTCCTGAGAGTTGGGAGGCATGGTAAATTTGACCTCTGCTCTGTGGAACACGCCCTGTGCTTGTTGACCTTCACAACCTCTCTCTCCACTGAGCAACTGCTGCTGTGTGCATGCACCTAGTGACCATGGGTGGTGGGTGCATGGGTGGCAGGCATGAAGCAAAGAAGGAGGGGACAGCGCAGCAAAAGAGGCAGAAAGGAGTACTTTTTATTTTGCCTCTAGTGGCAAAATGTCCTCAGTCAGTCCTGGTGACCAGCTACCAGTGAAGTCTAAACTTTGGGAATGACTCAGTTGAACAAACCACTGTACTTTCAGTGTAACAAGGACAATAGCCTACCCACAGATTGCAGGACGGTTATTGCATTTCTTTTTAATAGCATTGAACATATCTAAAATTGTCCACAGTGGCAGAGAAGGGCAATTACCAAGAGCATCTATTTAGAACCTTAATGGCATCCCTATTTCTCTGTTACCCACATTACAGTTTCATCAATGGCTTCGGATGCAGCAGAGAATTTCAGATATTACCAGAGCAATCTTACTTTGCATCACAAATGCTCTTAGACATTTGGTGCTGCTTTCTTTGAAGTACATCCCTAGTGTACCCTTGTTATAATTTTTAAAGCTTTATTACTAATTTCTGTGTCAGAGTGATAAAAGATGAATGGTCAACACGTAGCTGTGCTAACGATGCCAACTGAGGACATGATTTATTAGTGAATAACATTACTTTCCATAATGATTTTTGTATAAAACATATATAGCTAGACTAGAACATTAACTTCACATGCAAATATTGCCAGCATATTTCCTCCCTGTTAAAAAGTAGCTGGAAAAATAAATGTGAGGCACAAATATAGACTGAACAGCTGTTGTTTTTACACAGTTTGAGAGAGGCTGTAGCCCTATTCAAGCCTTATTATTGTTATTATTATTAAAAATTTGTATGCTGCTTTCCCATATAAATATGCTCAATGCAGCTTACAACAAAACAAGTTCCAAATATTTCAAAATAAAACAATATTTAAGCTCTTAGAAAAACATTATTGATTGGAGGTCTAGTCTGCTTACTTCAGGGTGAGTCTCACTAAAGATGGTACTTTCAAAGGGATTACAGCTACTCTAGGGTAAGGATGCATTCACATATATAGATGCGTCATCTGATGCCTGCATCATGAAATGATAACTTGCACAGGTGAAACAGCCACCACAGACCATACACCACAGACAGAACTTTCATGCACATGGCATGACCTAACTCAAAGAGAATATTTTTCAAAGCAGAAAGTCCATACTTCCAGCTTCAAGTAACTGAATATAGGGGTAAACACAACCATCATTGCACATTCATTGCACATTCATTGCACATTCAGAGGTAGATGCAGTGAGGGCTTGTAGCTCCAGCCTCCACACCTGCATGTGGTTCCATCCATATGTTTGTAAGCAGGGGAGGATTCTGACTGGGCCAAGGTCTGCCCCCCTGTAAGAGTTCTATGGGCATACATGACAGTACCAAATGCATGGATAGAGGGGGAATTACCTAGAGAGAATGAAAGAGAGCAAAACGATGAAGATGGAGAAAACTAAAGTAGTGCAAAAGAGGTCTATTTCTCCCTACGTCCAGTCCACTGAGGCCTCAGCAGCTGTGGAAATAGAATCATAGAATTGTAGAGTTGGAAGGGAACATGAAGATCATGCAATCCAACCCCCTTCCCTGATGCAGGAATCTTTAGCCCAACCTGGGGCCCATGACCCTGAGATTAAGATTCTCATGCTCTACCTTCTGTACAGCCAGCAAGTGAGGAGGTTTGAGGGCCTCACAAGGGAGCATCAATTACAAGCAAGTGTTAAACTCTTCAGGTGTTTTTTTTCCTTAAGTGGTCTCCACTTTTTCTGTGAATGGTGGGACCCAGTCTGAGTTGAGCCTGGAAGCTTGTCCATCTCTCTAATTATGTTGCCTGACGCAAGCTAAAAAATTACAACAAAGGAGCATATGAATCAGAAAGCTATAAGGTGTGTGTGTGTGTGTGTGTGTGTTATTGTTGTTTAATCAAGTGATTTCAAGCATTTTTTTTTAAAAAAATGCATTTCTTCCATTGACAAGCTGTGTTGAATGGCAGATTGAATAATTTCTTTTGAAAGCCATGTGTAAAGACATCATGGAACTGAAAGATGGTCTG
The DNA here is from genome assembly GCF_964252035.2 of Podarcis erhardii. Taxonomy (NCBI): domain Eukaryota; kingdom Metazoa; phylum Chordata; class Lepidosauria; order Squamata; family Lacertidae; genus Podarcis; species Podarcis erhardii. Next base: position 48,664,231 of record NC_138508.1, on the reverse strand, counting down.
CTGAGAATAATAAAAGAAATGTCTTTATAAAATTAATAATAATAGGCCCCAGTCAAGTACCTGAATTCGTAGGTCTAGCAAAAACACTAATTAAACTCAGATTATTTCTGGTTTTCAGTCATAAACTATGCTATTATTTGATAATTCTGTTCTTAATGGTGTAGCTATGATGTTTACTGCTATGCATTGCTGGTTTCTTTTGTCTGTTTATGGCTGGTAGCCCAAAATCAAGGGCAGCTTGAGAACCCTGCCTACAGCAAAAGAAAAAAGAAAGAAAAACTTTTCAACAACCTGTTGGCACAAATGCAAGAAAAAGAAAAAGGTTAGGATTTGTACTGCATTTCTTCAAACTTTGAATTAGAGCTTCTCCTCATATTAACATCTTTGCCAGTGTGCAATGGGAGAGAGAAAGGGAGGCGTGAGGAAGGGCTGTGCATCTACGGTGCTTTAGAGGCGATGAAGTCAGATGTCTGAACACAGAGGGCTTTGAATTTTTTTGACAAAAACCTAAAAAATCTCCCCGTGAAAATGAGACGCACATCTTCTTTACTTTTTGTGAAACAATATTCAACTTCAATAGACCATGTTGACCAGTTTAGTTTTAACCAATGAAATGGCAGTTCTGTCACTGGGTTTCTCACAATTCCCAGTGTTTCACAGTTTCACAGGGCCTACTGGATTGTTATGGTTCATAGCATTGGCTTGATGCCCTCAAAACGTCCTTCTCCATTGAAGGGAACTGGAAGCTCTATGACTGCAAGGAATTACTGATTCAAGGTGAACAGGCATGAAACAGAGAACCCCAAGCCTACCAGACATCTTTATTACAAAGCATATAGAGACAATAGACTGAATACACATTTATTGGATACATATTTACCACGAAGGATCAAATACACAGACTACAGTAAAAGTACAAAGTCTATTTAATTTCTGCTAAAAATGGAACAAGCACACATTTAAGAACTTATCTCACTCTGATTTCAACAGTAAGTAAGCATGTTTATTTTTCTGTAGGCTGTGCCCATTATGTTTTGCCTTTGGCTGATGCAACACTGAGTTTGAGGGAACCACAAATCTACTTACAATCCGTCATTAGAAATGATTAATTAGAATCTGTAGGAACTGTTGGCTATTTCTGGCACTGCTGGGAAGTACTTTATCCCAGAGTAAAAGTAATTTGCCCCCATTGTAAATTCTGTAAAGGTTGTGCCATGCACAAAATCAGAAGGCTTTGGACTTAGCGGAGGTGAGTTAAGAAAGGCTCGGAGCCACTGTCAAGACTTAGTATTGTCAATCTTAGTTAAATGTTGATGGTAGACACAGTCAGTTTCAGCTCAAAATGGATATTTTTTAAAATTCCTTTTTTATTTGGCAGTTTTAAAGTTTAAAGGTTGGACACTGATACCATTTGTCAGGCAAGATAATGTAGAGTTGATATTCTTTAATGGCTAGTAAACAACTCTTTATGAGATCTGGCTGTAAAAATATATCTCCTCAATGTTCTGAATGTAGGGGAAACTATCGGAAGTTTGGAGAATGTGGCACACCTTTCCCACATCAGCCTTCAGCTAGAATGATGCAAGCTAGATTTATGTGCAGAGAACAAAAGGAACATGTTTGGCACTGATAGAGAAACACACAGAAATGGATTGAGTAAGCTGAAGGCAAAATCTCCCGAGGTGTTGGGCTGTCCCTCCTAGCTGATCTGATGTGGGCCACGGAATTGATGCTTATAGAAGAATTCAAACTGTCTCTGCCTATGCTTGGTTTGTATATTTGAAGCTAGCAGTACAAAATCCTTTTCATTCCAGAGCATCTGTTCCACCTTTTGTAAGCAGCATGTCCACCTCCATCACCTTGAAAGATTCCATCAACGGTGTCTCCCAAAAAAATTACATATCATTTGGGAAGACAGGCGAACTAATGTCAGTGTACTGGAAGAAGCAAAGATCACCAATGTCAAAGCAATGATTCTTCATATCAACTTTGCTGGACCGGTCGTGTTGTTCAGATGCCTGATTATCATCTTTCAAAGCAACTACTCTATTTCCAACTTAAGAATGGAAAGAGAATTGCCGGTGAACAACAAAAGAGGTTTAAAGACATTCGAAAATCTTTATTTAAAAAAGCAGTATAAGCATGGATAATTTGGAAACCTTGACCTGCAAGCTCTCCAATTGGAGAATAGCCTCTACCAAAGGCTTCTTGGATATTGAAGAATCACAAACTCAGGATGAAAGGGAGAAACAAGATAAAAGGGAGGCACGTTTGGCAAATCCTCACCCTGATCAACTCCCACCCAGAAACCTATGTCCCCACCGTGGAAGGACATGTGGATTCAGAATTGGCCTCCACGGTCATTTACGGACACACCATTAAGACCGTAGTCATGGAAAATATTCTTACTTGGCTGCAAGTGATTGCCAAAGAAAAAATGAAGAAGTGGGTCCATGCAATGCAATACGTTAAACTCTAATTTTTGAATTTCTAAAATTTGAATTGAGGAATCTTAAATTTGGACTAACAATTTCATGTCACATAACAGTCACATACTGGCTATAAAATATACTTGTTTTACATTCCCCTGCAAAAGACAAAGCAAAAGCATTACAGTTTAGACGAAATTAAAAGTGGGCATTCTTAAGGAGCATTAATCAGAGAATTAATGTACTTGCCACTTCCAAAGATGGCAAAGAGTATTGGGTCATCTTTGTATGATTAGTCATTTGCAAAAGCACATTTACTACTGGAAATCACTGGCAAGTCCCCAACACCACCCATTTTGATTTGAAACTTTAAAAGCTTGTTCCCACAAAATCCTTCATCCTTCAGCAAAATGGATGGCTGAAGCTTGTTTGGTGCTAATTATGTTATGTGGTCTACCAAGACTGAAGTTTATTTGTTTTGCAGCTGCCACAGGACTGTTACTAACAAATTAGCTTTCATTTATTTCAAAGAGGGCACTAGCGCTGGACAGAGAATGTTATGGTCCCACATGGAGGTTACTGAACAGCACTTGCATGTCACTTCAGCTTTGCAAAGTCTGTGTATTTACTTTTTAAAAACATAAACCACTTTTCAAACAGAATGGCCCCCAAAGTGGCTTACTAAAATGAAGACAAACAAACTTAATACAATTTTAACATCAGATTAAAAGCAAACATTTCTTTATATTGTAACAGTAAATTTGATTTATAAATTGTTTTCTGTTTATATTTGGCTTTCTGTGTGAATAAGATGCTTACTGTTGGTCCAGCCTCTACCAGCCTGGAGTTCATGAAACTTCGGGGGGGGGGGGATGGACTATGAATGGTCATGGTGTGGAAGAGGCAATGTAGTCAGTTGTAGAAGCATCTGACCTGGTATCAGTTCTGGAGTTTGGCCTTATTACACAATCTATTCTGTACCGCTCCGTCTAAGCTCCTTTGCTGATCTAGCTATTTGGCCTATAGTTCCCTTGGTGGTCAAAGGTTGGGGAAACTCACAGGCTGAATCAGTGTCTGGTAGTTAAAGTTCTGGTGAAATCCTTTTGCTTTGCCATTCAGGAGCTAAAAATGCAAAAAGTACTAGATAGCTGATCCAAAGGTCTCCAATATATTCCAAGTATGTTGGTTTCAGCTGGACTCAGCACTGCATGCTCCAACACATGTGTCTCATATGACACTGTTTGCGTAATCAAAGGAGCAACTCCCCACTGACTATAAACAGTTTACTAAGATAGTTTCATAGAAGTCACTTATAGGGCGTACTGAAACAAACCCAAAAACCTGCTGTCCTACCTCTTTTGTGATGACAATTGGTTTTTTGAAATAGAGTTGAACCAGAATGAAGAATTCTTTGTTAGAATTAATACAGAAAGTCATACTATGAGACTATTCAGCTCCCCCTTCAGCTTTTCTGTGCTGGTCTTCAGAGATGGGGGACAGATTATCTAGAGGCTGCAGGTAAAGTCTCGCTAGTAATGTAGAATGACTATAGAATGACTATAGCGCTCTCTCTCTCTCTCTCTATATATATATATCTATACAGTGGTACCTCAGTTTAAGTACTTAATTCGTTACGGAGGTCCGTACTTAACCTGATGGGGCCTCCTGCTGCCACTGCGTTGCCGGAGCACGATTCCTGTTCTCATCCTGAAGCAAAGTTCTTAACCTGAAGCACTATTTCTGGGTTAGCAGAGTCTGTAGCCTGAAGCGTATGTAACCTGAAGTGTATGTAACCCGAGGTACCACTGTATATCTATATCTATATAGATGATATAGATATAGATATATTCTTAACCTATGTGGGAGCAGCAACCTTTGCTAGGAACTTGTACATGGCAGCTGTGGTCAAGTGGATGAAGAAAAAACTGAAGCTGCATCCAGGCAAGGTGAACACAATGGCAGTGAAGGACTCATTGGGGCTTGTGAAAAACACAGAGGTACCTGGGACTGATGGACTTTTTCAGCCCTCAAGGATAAAGCAGGGGCAAGGAGTTAGACAATGTCATTTTCCTTATCTAATCTTTTGGGGATGTGGGTTACTTGCAGAAGAATTCCCAATCAACTTTAATTGCCCAAACAGAAGTTATCAGCATGCAACTGAACACCACTCAAAAATAGAGACCCTAAGCTTCTTCACTTGAGGTTCCCAGATGGGTCATTCTTATCCAGGTTGGGTGGCCACCTGTCAGGGATTGTCTAGCTGTGATTCCTGGGGTTCATTCCAACTCTACAGTTCTATGGTTGGAATTCAGCACCCAGGTGTCTAATTGACAGCTGTTTTCAGAAATGTCTTTTTCCAGATGCATCATATTTGCAGATGGAGACCACTTCTTGAGGATAGAGATGTGGCTGGCAGCAGTCAGCCCTGACTTTGTAACGTCAGTGATCGACAATGGCAACATGAGCTACACAAACTGGATTAGTGCTTCCCAGAATGTAGAAGGTTATAGCTGGAGAAAAAGAAAAGTTTATGGAGACACTACAGATTTCAGGATGGATGCAGGATACACTTATTACTTTCCCATGATCTTGTACAATCTGCATCTAACATCTGAATGAAATATACTGAATGAAATGTATACTGAATCCTATCAATTCTATCAATGTGAATTCTAAATCCACACCTCTCCCTGCCTGTTCCCCTCGCTTGTTTGAATAACTGCTTTTCTTTCCAACCCCTATGTCACCTGGCACAAATACCAGACTGATTGTAAAGCTGACAATAGAGAACTCAGGCAGAGATTAATTACATAGCGATCATATCCAGTTCAGTTTTTTCCTGTTACATAGCATGTGTGCATTTCATGTTAGCATGCTGCCTGTTTCATGTGGAAGAGAGGAATATTGGTGACTTGCAAATGAATGTGGATATGGGCAACAACCCAGTAGTCCTTGCTGTCAAGGCTTACACAGTAATTAATAGGTGCAACGAGGCTATTCTAGACTATCAGAGCACCTTCTCTGTCAACTTCCATTGAACTGGAGAGCACCAGTAAACATTGAGGGTGTGTGTGTGTGTGTGTGTGTGTGTGTAAAAAGTGGAGCACCTTGATAAATGTCAGCCTCTGACTATAAATTGTGTGGCTCAAGCTGCTTTAATTGGACTAATCCGCATAGCTGGTAAGAATCTGATTTAAGCAGCTGTGTGGTGCAAGCACTCAATCAGAGGACTTGAACTAGAGGTGAAGGAGAGATGCCAGCTTTTCTCCCATGCCAAAACAAAGCTCCCTGCCAGGGCGATGGCTTGGGGTGAAAGAAATTTGATCCTTGGAACAAAATCCTACAATACTTCTCCATTTCTCATTGCAAAGCTAGACTCTGAATTGTGAGTCATTTTCTCAGATCACCCAGTAATCAGCAATGTTTCTTGTTTACTTAATTCATTCTTTCGCCTCACTCTATATATGATTTGCTGGGGGTGTGCATCAGATTTTGACAAATTCTGAATTGGTCTGGGCTGATTTGGAAAGCTTTGTGGCTTTTCTAAACCAAAGTTTGGTCTTTCTGAATCACCGTGAAGCAAACAAGGTCCCTCTGGCATGATTTGGAGAGATGTGGAGATTTGGACATCTAAAAAACAACTATGCAGATAGCATGTTTCCAAAAAAAATTCAACAATTTATCCTCAAGCTTGCCATATAAGGAAAATGCCATATTGGGGAGAGGGTACTGTGCATTTTCAATGTGCAGAAAAACACAGGAAGGAAACACAGAGGTTGGCTCTGCCAGTTTTAAGATTGCAGATTTTGGAAGGTTTACATCTTTACTGCCACTTTAGCCAGTGAGGACAGATGTGGGCTTGATATATAATATGTGGAGGATAATAAAAGTGACCTGCCTATCAGACGAATGAGATTAATTATAGCTTCCCTTTCTCTGCTGGTAAGTTCTGCTCTGTTGCTTCTTCATAATGATTTGTCTGTGTCTTGCCATTCGTGCAGTAGTCAAGGCAATGGAAGTCAAGAGCTTTTATTTTTTTTTAAAAAGGCAGAAACCTTCATTAGGATTCTGATAAGCACTGAGGTGCACTTGTTCAAATACATCTCTCTTGTAAGCCTGATCCTTGTCACTGATACAAAATCAGATATACCAATTTTATTTTTATTTTTGGCATTGTGTTTTAGGGCTAAGCAAATGCTTGTACCTATACAGCCAAATGGCATTTCATGTTGTGAGATCATTGGGTCTAGTAGGGCTGTAATGGAGATGAATTAAGCTCTGCTTTGTTTTGGGCCATGGCAGCAAGAATGAAAGATGTATTACATTCTAAACCACATGTTTTACAGTGAGCCAAGACTTACCACAGAAAGTATAAAACATAAATTTGGCATTGATCAGTGTATAGTTAGTTATGGAATGAAGTAATTAACTTTTACTGGTGAAATGTCTTCCCAGCTTATCTTCTGCATAGTTTTTGCTGTGGGTTAGCCAGTTACTTTGTATGGAGGATGGCAACAGGCTGCCTCATGTCCAGAAAGGCAAGGTTCAACATATGTCTTCAAAAACCCATTTCCCTGTGGCCTACTTCTTCCCACAAGCAACAGCAACCGAGGTGGAAAATCTATGGCTAGATGTTACCACTCCAGACAACGGGTGCAAGCTCACCGTAGGTATTTCAACATTGCAGCAAAAATATTTAATTTCTTATAACACATAAGAAACTAGGTGTCAGTGAGAAGACTTAAAGGCTAGCTTTGAGGTCTTGTTTTACGATCAAGTGGTCTATAAATATTATGAAACAAACAAATAAACAGCTTCCTCCCTGGTATGTTAGCTTACCATATGTTGGGTTGTTGTTGTTAGTGAGACATTGTCTAAATCCCAACCTGCATTCTGAAGTGGCACTGTTTAAATGCAGGGCTAGCCCAAGAAATTTTGGCTTTGCTGTCCAAGACAAAACAACAAATGGCATCCCTCTACACAGAGAGAGAGAGAGTGAGAGAGAGACAGAGAGAGTCAAGGTGTTTAGCACCCAGGGTGAGTCAAGTTTTTTAGGTATCTGAAAATGAAAAGCCCACAAACACCCCACCCTGGCAGTAACAATAACATGGCACCCAAAATCAACTGCCTGAGATCTCAGTTTCACTCGCCTAATGTAGGCCTGCTGACTACCATTTGGTCTGGTGTTTGAAAGAACTTCATTATACTTCCGGTCGGCGCCAGCGTCTTAATGGCGGTCTTTGCCTCGAGCTCCGAGGCAGGACTGCTTCACGAGTTCGGGTCTGACCCGCTACGGCGAGCGGGGGACCCCTAAAATCACAGGCGCAGAAGCCTGTGGACAAGGAGATTCGGTGGGCACCTTTGCACCCCCCGGTATCGCAAAGGAGTCTTTTTAAAGGCTCCGGAGCGGCATCGGGTGTGAGTGCGGTGCTGAGGATCGCAACCCAGCTCGTGGAGTGAAGCCGCGTCGCCATTGACGGAGAGCGCCGATTCCTTCCTGAAATTACCGATTGGCAACAAACCTGTGAGTAGGAATTACAAAATATTAAAAACGGACTATTTTTAAGAAGATTTGGCCGAAAACGGGAAAGGCAAAAATTAAGGAAGTCAGCCTCCCGGAACTGCACGATTAACGCAGCAATGAAAAAAACTTGCTGTATTTAAAAGGAACGTCTTGTTTGAACTTTGCTAAACCCCGACATTGAAAGGACCTTCCCCCCACGAAGCGGGAGTAGGGGGGAAGGAAAAATTGGCTCAATTTAAACCGCTAGAAGAAGTAAATTGCGAACGGAAACTCTCCGCTGTCGATACCTTTGATCAGGCTGCCTGAACGGAGAGCGCTTGAAACGAACTGTCAAAAAGAGAGGACTGTGGATACAAAGTAAGAGTATATCTGGAACATAATAACGGGACCTTACTTAGTAGATCCAGATTTTTAAATTGCAACAAAGTAAGACTTTGGGTTGAATTTTATTTGCTTTGGGACATTGTATGGCTACTTGCTTCACTGTTTCTTTGTTATTCCGGCTTGGATACAATTTCCCCCTCTAGAGGACTAAAAGAGAGGCTGCAGCATTGAAGTAAAGAACTGGGATTTTCCACTTGTAACTTTCCTGTGAGAACGACCTTGAGTTATGAGCACGCCACTTGATGAAATATCAACAAGAAGTAAAACAAAGCAAGCTCAAAAGCAGGCTCAGAAAAGAACCTCTATATCAGGAGCAGCAGCTGGACAAGAGAGAGTAACAACAGCATCAATGGATTCTATGACACAGGCACTGCTCAAAATAAATCAATCTTTGGAAGTACTCACTAAGCAATCTACAGAAAACTCCAAGAAGTTGACAGAATTAACAACAAGACTCGACTTGAACACAACGACTATATCGTCTAACACAGAGTCTATAAATCGTTTGATACAAGAAAGTACCGAAACAAGGAAAATAGCTGAATCTGCTAAAATTACTGCCGAGGAAGTCAAGGGAAAATATGTACCTATTGCAAAGAAGGTACATGAACATGATGCAACCTTAGCTCTTATGGAACTGGAGAGGAAAGGCAAAAATCTGAAATTGAGATTGGTACCAGAGGAGGAAGAGGGCAACCTTGGGGAATTTCTCACAGATAAATTTCAGGAATTTTGGACTGATGAACTAGAAGGAGAAGAAGATGAATTCGTAATAACTACAGCCTTCCGGATTGGCAGAAAGCAAGGCAAGAAACCAAGGGATTGCCTAATCACCTTAAGATCCAAGGAAGAAAGAGATAAAATATTGAACCTACATTTCCAGAAGGCATTGATTATCAAGAATTCTCAAATACAGATTTATAAAGATATCCCTAAATATTTTTTGGAGGTGAGGACTCAATTTAAAGATTTAGTGGATTTGCTGAAAAAAAACAATACTCCATTCAGATGGGAGTTCCCACAAGGGTTGTCCTTTAACTTCAAAGGGAAGAAAATCAAAATAAAAACAATTCAAGACAAGGAACACTTTTTGGAGAGAAACTTCGAGGATTTTCAAAAAGGAACTGTGACTGAGGGAGAAATACCAGATATTGCAAATTTATCATTTGGACTGAACCCAGCACCGACTGATCAGGAACAAGAACTTGGAGCGGTTGGGGGAAAAGACACCCAGTAACAAAAATGTCTCTGCAACTCCTGAGTTGGAACTGCAACGGCCTGAACCATCCCCGAAAAAGGACCCAAGTCTTTCATATATTAAAGAAAGAGCAACTGGACATAATATGTCTGCAAGAAACTCACATTGCCAGAATACATAGAAAACTCTTGATAAATAAAAGATTAGGACTGGAATTTATTTCCTCAGATAAAGTTAAGAAAAGAGGAGTCGTGATCTATGTTAAGGAAAAATGGGAACCAAAAATGATTTTTAAAGATGAACAAGGAAGGTTTCTGGCAGTGGAAATTCAAATACAAGGAGAAAAAAATTTGATTGTAGGAATTTATGCACCTAATGAGGGGAAGGCTGAATTTTTCAAGAAGTTGCATGAGACATTAACGGACTTTATGGACCATAAAATAATAATGATGGGCGATATGAATGGAGTCGTCTCCACAAATATGGACAAAGCTCAAAGACAAGTAATCTCTAAGGATGGGAGACTACCAAAGACCTTTTTTGAACTGACTGACACAATGGACTTGATTGACATTTGGAGAACAAGGAACCCTCTGGAAAGGGAGGGGACCTTCTTCTCTGAAGCTAAAATGACATGGACCAGGATTGACCAAATATGGATCTCTAGCAATCTGGCACCAAGGGTTAAAAATACAGAAATCTGCCCAAAAACCTGCTCTGATCATAATGCAGTAAAGATGGAAATGAAATTGACAACAGCTGGAACTTTCAGATGGAGAATGAATGACACCCTTTTTAGAGATGAAGAAATTTTAAAAAAGGCCCAAAAAACTCTGAAAGATTACTTTGAAATAAACCTTAGAACAGATCTGGAAAGAAGAATAATATGGGACGCAAGTAAGGCTGTCATGCGTGGTTTTCTAATTCAACAAAATTCGATAAAAAGGAAACAACAAAATGAGAAGAAAGAAAAAATCTGGAATCAGATGAAAGAAGGAGAGAAGAAACTGAGGTCAAAACCAAAATCCCAGGAGATTTTAAGAGAAATAAAATATTACCAGACCCAATACATGGAACTGATGAACCAAGAAATAGAATGGAAAATAAAACAAATGAGGCAAAAAACTTTTGAATCAGCAGACAAATGTGGGAAATTGCTGTCATGGCAATTGAAAAAGAGGCAAAAGTTGAATACTGTGACGTCCCTTGAAGTAGAGGGGAAATTTGTAAATAAACCAAATGAAATCAGTAATTGTTTCCAAAGTTTCTTCAAGAAATTATACGCACAAGGGCCGAAAGACGAGCAAGAGATAGAAGAATTTATTAAAAAATATGGATTATCAAAGATCTCGGAAAAAAATAAAAGGACTTTAAATGAAAAAATCATGAACCAGGAAATTGAGGGTGCCATCCAGAATATGCAATTGGGAAAATCACCAGGGCCAGATGGACTGACGGAGAGATACTATAAAGCAATGAAGGAATGGTTAATACAACCATTGAAAGAAGTGTGTAACCAAATCTTGGAGGGGAAAAAGGCTCCCGAATCGTGGAAAGAAGCATTCATTTCACTTATACCGAAGACAGAAACTGAGAAACATCAAGTTAAGAACTACCGCCCTATATCACTCTTAAATGTGGATTATAAAATTTTTGCAGACATTTTAGCAAAAAGATTTAAAAAAGTGTTGGTAGAGGAGATTCAGAAAGACCAAACAGGCTTTCTCCCAGGGAGACATATGTCAGAGAATGTAAGGAATATTATAGACATTTTGGAACTATTGGAGACTGATTTAAATAGAAAAGCAGTATTGATTTTTGTGGACGCGGAGAAAGCCTTTGACAATATTTCTTGGAGTTTTATGAGGAAGAATCTCCATGGGATGGGGGTAGGCCAAAGTTTTGAAAACGGTATAGGTGCAATATATTCAGAGCAAAAAGCTAAATTAATTGTGAATGGTGTTGTTATGGATGAAATCTCAATAGAAAAAGGGACACGACAGGGTTGCCCAATATCCCCTCTATTATTCATATCGGTCCTGGAGGTGTTGTTGAATATGATTAGAAGGGATCAGCTGGTTGAAGGAATACACCTCGGAGCTAAACAATATAAGTTAAGAGCATTTGCAGACGACCTAGTTTTGACATTACAACAGCCAGAAGTCAGTACAAAAAGAGTTTTAGAATTAATTGAAATATTTGGTCAAGTGGCTGGTTTTAAACTAAATAAGCAAAAGACAAAGGTACTGGAAAAAAATCTAACGATGGGGGAAAAAGATAGCTTTCAAAGGGAAACTGGTTTGGAGATAACAAAAAAGGTGAAATATCTGGGGGTGAATTTAACATCCAAAAATATGAACCTGTTTAAAGACAATTATGAGAAATGTTGGTTAGAAGTGAAGAAAGATCTTGACACATGGTCTAGATTGAGATTATCCTTGTTAGGCCGAATTGCTGTTATTAAGATGAATGTATTGCCGAGATTGTTGTTTCTGTTCCAGACATTGCAAATTATAGACAAGATGGATTGTTTCAAGAAGTGGCAGAAAGATATATCTAAATTTGTCTGGCAGGGCAAAAAACCCAGAATAAAATTTAAGATTTTAACTGATGCAAAAGAAAGGGGGGGTTTTGCGCTGCCGGACTTAAGACTTTATTATGAAGCAGCAGCTTTTTGCTGGTTGAAGCAATGGCTACTTCTTGAAGACACAGATATTTTAGACTTGGAAGGGTATGATAACAATTTTGGCTGGCATGCATATCTATGGTATGACAAGGCAAAGATATACAAAGGTTTTAAAAATCATATTGTCAGGAAAGCTTTATATAATGTTTGGAATCGATATAAGGATTTGTTGGAAAATAAAACACCCAGATGGTTGTCACCAATGGAAGCTAGAGCGGTAAAAAAACTTAACATGGACTCTAATTGGCCAAAATACAGTGAAATTATAGAATATGATGGTGAAAAAGTTAAATTACAGAGCTTTGAGAAATTAAAATCCAAAGTTCGAGACTGGTTACATTACTATCAGATAAATGAAACTTTTAAGCAGGACAAGAAACTAGGATTTCAGAAAGAGAGGTCGAAATTGGAAACAGAACTGTTAGAGACCAATACTAAGAATTTGTCTAAAATGTATAACTTGTTGCTGAAATGGAATACACAGGATGAAACAGTTAAATCAGCAATGATTAAATGGGCACAAGACTTAGGTCATGATATTATGTTTGCTGACTGGGAACAGTTATGGACCACAGGACTTAAATTTACGGCATGTAGTGCCTTGAAAGAAAACATAATGAAAATGATCTATAGATGGTACATGACTCCAGTCAAGCTCGCAAAGATATATCATTTGCCCAGTAACAAATGCTGGAAATGTAATGAATGTGAAGGAACTTTTTATCATCTTTGGTGGACCTGCCCAAAGGTTAAAGCCTACTGGGAAATGATCTATAATGAAATTAAGAAAGTCCTTAAGTGGACATTTGTAAAAAAACCGGAGGCTTTTCTCTTGGGCATGGTCGGCCAATTGGTACCAAAAAAAGATAAGATCTTTTTTATGTATGCAACTACAGCAGCAAGAATACTCCTAGCAAAGTATTGGAAGATGCAAGAACTACCTACTCTGGAAGAATGGCAGACGAAGGTGACTGAATTTATGGGACTGGCAGAGATGACCGGCAGAATCCGTGATCAGAGGAAGGAGACGGTGGAAGAGGACTGGAAAAAATTTAAATCATATCTTAAGAACTGTTGCAAAATTTCGGACTGATAAAATGTCAAGGGTTAAGAATTAGAGAATTATAGTTGGAAATATTTAAGTTAAGAAAATCATGAAGGAAATCAAATTTTGAAAAGGAATGAAGGATTGCTAAAAATTTTGGACACAGGGGTGCAGGGAAGGGGAGGCATGGGGAAGTCATGTATTATTTGTTTGTTTGTTTAATTTTGTGTTTTCTGTTTTATGAAAATTAATAAAAATTATTTAAAAAAAAAAAAAAGAAAGAACTTCATTATGGTATTAAAACTATGTTAAAGCCGTATTTGCTGGGCAGTGTGTGCTCTGATCTTGGCCATTGTTTAGCTCTTCTTTTGCTGTGTATGAATGTCAAGATCTGAGCAAGGTTTCTTTATTCCAAAGAGCATTGGACTAGTGTTTCTGCATCCTACTAGGTCAGACCCTAAGGGAAGACATTGAAATAGCTTGCTTGACACCTCTTCAAAATAGCAGTGGAGGGGGAGGTCTATTTTCACATCTCTTTCTCTTTTGCATAATGTATGATATCTGAATTAACTTTCATGACATATTAACACTCTAGAGCTGACTTAATATATAGTGTTATGTAATACATTATGCATGGCTTGTGCATCAGTTGGGCTGCGATTTCGGCAGCCACAGACTTGAAATGGTCTCTCAGTGACATAACTGTTAAGTAACAATGAAGCCAAATTCTGCATGCTGATTTTTATTTTGCATTGCTTCTTGTTATGTTTGACTTTTCTAATTTACTGAAACCACTAAGATGTAAACTGTGACTCTCCTCTTCATGTTATCCACAAAAAGGAAAGGGGATGGGGGTGGGATTTCATTTCTTTTCCTTCAAGCTGAGCTAATTCCCTTGACGTCCCATTGTAATTTCAGTCTACAACATCAGAAGCATTATGAATTGTGATATCTTTGCCTGGTACAGGCAATACGATGTGAAGAGAAAGAACAATGCTCAAATGTTAACATTGTGATTATAATGCGCTATTCACAAGCGTGGAAATGGCATGATCAACATGCCTGCACTTTCACAGAACCATAGAACTGTAGCGTTGGAAGGGACCTCAGACAGATGGCCAGCCAACCTCTCTTTGAAAACCTCCAAGGAAGAAGAGTCCACTGCCTTCCAAGGGAGTCCGTTCCACTGTCGAATAGCTCTTACTATCAGAAAGTTCTTCCTCATGTTTAGTTGGAATCTCCTTTGTTGTAATTTGAATCATGTTTAATGGATCTAAAAATAGTTACACTGCCAATGCTAAAAAGCTTTTAAGCAGCATTTTGTCAGGATTATATGAATTGGATTGATGCTGAATAAAACATATGCATGAATGGCTATATTTGTTAATTCCAGAAGAGTAGTCTTGTTAGCCTGTAGCAGCAAAAAGGCAGTCATGTGGCCTTAGAGACTCACTGGTATACAATGACAAACTTCCAGAGGAAACAGCTTAATGTGTCCAGTTACTTTGTCCTTCTTCCTTTTCTCTCTTCTCTCAATTATCTTCTATTTGAATTTAGATTATAAGGTCCTTGTAGCAGATGTGTGTTGTTTTAAATCAGTAGCAGTGTACATGTGTTATGTCTTGGTGTGGTGTTGGCAGTCTTTTTTGGGAGAAAGAAGAGGTGCTCAGTGTGAAGTTGAAATAACCTTTAATATGCAGAAAGACATATTTTGCATCTAGAAGGATGCAGCTATACATAATGATGATGCTATGTAATAATAAATAATTATAATAAAATACGTTGAATCCTTTTTACCCTGTAAAGGTGTGTTGGTATGAATATAATAACCTTTCTTAAAAATATATTCATCCTTGTCTTTCATGGACAAATTAATATCTAAGAATATGAGAGTGATATTCATATGCATTGGTTGTCCTACACAACTAGGAGGCTTTATTGTCAATTTCCAATCTGTATTACTAACCATACCCTTTGCTCCTTTGGCACTAAATGAAGTGTACAGCTATTCTACTAATTAAGCTGCAATTTGTATGTAAACATAATTTTGCCGTTTAGAAAGTTATGAGCAGGCCACTTTTTGAATACAGAGCTAAGAAGTGACTTTCAGGGTCACAACTTCTCACACTTCCTATGGCTTCTTTTGTTTAATTTGAAATCCTCAGCCTTGCATTTAGCTAATAATTAAATGCACAGTGTTTGATCGCTCAGCCTGCCATTGAAGTGGCAAAGGCCTTTTTCACATAGTATGCTTTCCTTATGACACATACTGTGATGTGACATCCTCAGCTGGGCTATACAATGCACTTCTAACCCTTTGTAAGTATCCGCTGTTACCATCATTCACACAGGACATCGGTCAAATGCAAGTGCCAAGTTATTTAAATGCATTAATAAGTGGAGTCAAAGGGTGTCTCTCTGTGTGTGTGTTTGGAACAAAGCTCACTCAGAGAGCACATCTTTTACGTGCAGAATACTGAGCCGGTTCAGTTTTCAGTTTCAGCAATTATCTTAGGAGTGTGGAATTTCTGACACCCTCCCCCCAGATGTTAAACTACAGTTCTACAGTTCCAATTATCCCTGAACATTAGCCATGCTTATTGGGGTTGATGGCATTTGGAGCCCAACAACAGCTGGAGGGCCACAGGGTCCCCAGCCCTGAAATAGTAGGTCTCAGGAAGCAGTGCTCTCCTTTCCAGGTGTGGCCATCCTCCGCTTGACTTACCTTATTGTTTATTGTTCTATCTGCACCAGACAATCTGTGGTTAATTTAAGCTGTGAATGGTTGAAAAAAATTCAAATTTCAAGCCATGGTTTTTGATCTTGCCATGTTTTAAAAACTCATAGTTTTTAAACTAATCACAGTACTTGCTTTGGACATAATAAATTGTGGTTAGTTTCAAGGAGGAAGTGGGTGTTTCTAGTCTCCTCCTCATGGCTGCTCTGGGAAAGGAGATGGAAGGGGGAGCATGTGAACACAAGGCTTGTCCAGCCTTGTTCCCTTGGTCAGAAACCATTCTGCTTCTGCTTTTCTTTAGTTGTCATATGCAAACTTCAGTTTTATGTGGAGGAGAGAAGAGAAAGGCATGACCAAGCTCATCCAAGGTTTAGCAATGTGTTTGAACGGAGCCACTGAACTTGAGGTAGGCTGGTTTGCTTTTCTACTTGGAAAAGACTAGGCTAACCAGGCTTTTTCCTCAGCAGTAATCTATACTGATTGCAAATAAGTCAGCATTATGCCAGCATTGAACAGTAATCAAATCATAGCATTAGGTACAAATTATGGGCCTTTTATGACATATATCAATGACTAAGGCCTGGCACATAGACAAATCAATCCAAATAAAAGAACCAGATTTCTGTCCCTGATAGTACCAAATGAACAATCTACTATACCTGTTTCCCAGGTAGAATCTGCATCACCCATTGCCACATCTTATATCATTCCAGAGCATCCTCTGACCTTCAAAGTGACTTTCCAGGGAGCACAAGGGATTGCAGTAAGGAAGCAGGGTGGGGAAAGCACTTTTGCATGACTGGAGTTCTGCTTATACAACTTTGGATCCCACCCATTGTTATATATCCTCTCCACTTTCAGCAAATCTGCTTTCCAGTCTTTAAACCTTCTCTACAGCCAACTGGTGTCTTTTCCTAATTTTCCCACCTGTTCAGATAAATAACAAACACAAATTGATTTTGGCTTTCAGCATAGAGGGAGGAGAGAAAGATGACAAACTACTTCTTTCAATGAAGAATGGTTTCTGGGAAGAGAGCATTCTGGAGTGGGACAGAGACAAAACACTGTATCTGGAATTCATTTTCTTCATTGAAGATTTTCCAGGTAATAACCATAAATATTGTAATGTTTATAGCCTTCTTATTTTGTTCTCGTTACATTTTAAATCACTGATTCCTAAGGTGTTATTCCTCCTACATACTGTTTGGTCATAATCTTTTGTTGCAGAAAAATGTGAGCCCATTCAGACTTTTTTTTTTAAAAAAAAGTCTAAATAAATACCCAGTTTTATCTTTGCTTTTAATGTTTTTACATTTGAATCTGCTGATTATATATACACTGTTCCCACAGTATGCCTTTGGGAATCCTGCAAGCAGGACCTGAGCATTCTCCCCTCCAGCAGTTTTTGGAACTAGTATTCAGAAGCATTACTACCTTCGACTGTGGAAGTAGAGCATTCAACCATCATGACTAGTAGCCATTAGTAGTCATGTCCTCCATGAATTTCTTTAATCCTCTTTTAAATGCATCCAAGTTGGTGGCTACTACAGTGGTAACTCTGGTTACCAACTTAATTCGTTCTGGAGGTCCGTTCTTAACCTGAAACTGTTCTTAACCTCTGTTTTGGAAATTAATAAAAATTATCTTAAAAAAAAAAAGAAACTGTTCTTAACCTGAAGTACCACTTTAGCTAATGGGGCCTCCCACTGCCTCCGCACCGCCACTGCGCGATTTCTGTTCTCATCCTGAGGTAAAGTTCTTAACCCGAGGTACTACTTCCGGGATAGCGGAGTCTGTAACCTGAAGTGCTTGTAACCCAAGGTGTTTGTAACCTGAGGTACCACTGTACTGCCCCATGTGGCATTCCTCTTGAACATACCATGTGGAAAATGATGTGCATACACAGTCTTTTACCATGTGCAACACAAGAGGAATGCTTAAACTGAGCCCAGAAATCAATGAGGAATTATTCTCTTGGTTTCCACCTTTCTTAATTAAAAAACAAAAGAAAATGCAGGAGGTAAAGAATGATGACAACATTCTATTGAACGATTCGCCATCCTTTTGAAAATAGACTACAACTATTGTATGAATCTTTCCATGAAAATAGCATGTCATAAAATATCATTATCATTGCAATGGTTACCAAAAAGGATGCCTTAAGGGGTTTTGAACAGTAAAGTCCACAAGGTTCATGCAGAGGTATAATATTTAAACTGGTAAAGCTGCTCACGCTATTTTTAATAGTCCATATCTGTTCATCTGTGTAAATCATGCTTTCAAAAAAGGTTCATTACCAAAAGAACTTTACTCGGGAAGGGAATGTTAATAAGTAATGAAACAAAGAGCTCTGTCATAGAGATTAAGTACCCCTGTGTCTAAGTACAAAGTTCATGTAGCAAAGTGCAGCTGTTATTCTGCTCATAACCCTACAGCAGCCTTCTAACCTCCGTTCAAAATCTGTCTGCTGGCTTTCCTGTTACTGTGCTGACTAGTGCAAGGTCCAGCCAAGGTTCAAAGTTCACTGTCTGAAGGCTTGCTGGCTGTGTCCTTTGTGCAGATCTGACAATTTGCAGATAAGCCACAAACGGCTTGTTTAGATCATTTGCCCACGCAGTGGAGAGAGTTTCCATCCTTGGTTCTCTCATGGAAGCTTAGAAAATACAGAAAGCATATTCAAATAACTACTATGGTAACATACCAGAAATTATAATGCATTTCATTAATGCCTGTGAAATAATGCTGCTTGGTTGGGGTGGGTGAGAGACCCTGATATATAGCACAACCTCCAGAATGTAAACTTGAAATCAATCTAAGCAAATGTGCAAAGAATTAAATACATGGCTGAAAGCTGATTAATGAAGTTTTTTCTATATTCTATTTGGAAAGTATTCCAAACGCTCTGTTAGAGTTTTAAGGAAACATGACTTTATTTTCATTCATAACTCAAAATTACATGGGGACATGCTAAATTTGGATAACAATGAATTTTGCCCAATTCATTGTTGGGCAACCCAAAGCACAATTAGTGGTTTGTCTCAGTTGCCAGACTATGAAAGGGGCAGTGCCAAACAGACCACTGCCCCTGTCGCTCCTTGGCACCACAGATGTGAGGCAAAAGGAAGCTGTGGTTCCTTTAATTATAAGATGTATGTGAAGGCATGAAACAGTTTCAACCACTTTGCCGTTTTGTTTTTTGATTGTTTTAGAAGCTGTTCTCACCAGGAAGCTCTAAAGGTCACAGGAAGTTTAGAAAAACCAACCCAGGAAAGCAAAACTTAAAAAGAGAAAGAAACAAATAATGTATGGATGACAGAAAATAAATTTATCAAATAATGGAAAACAGAACATTAACACAACTTTGGTTTGGTTAAGAAGCTAGGCGGAGAAGTGGAAATACAGTAATGCAGATAGGTAAAACTGGCTAATGCAGTTGATTAGTTACATCCAGAAGAAAGAAGCCTGGATGAAAAGAGCTGCAGTGGTCCAAGACTGTAAAAGCTGAAATGAGATAAATGGAAACTGATTTACAGTAAAATATTGGCTCGGGGATAGAAATAAACTAGATTGGGTTTAGATGGATGCAAAGAATTGTAGTTTACCCATTGCAGAGCTACAGTTCTCAGCACCCTTAACAAGCTGCAGTTCCCAGGATTGGGGGCAGGGCTTAAATGTGCTTTAGATGTATAAAGAGTCCAGTATGCCACTACCATGATAGTTTTTCCAGGTGCTGGAATGCCATACAATACCCTTACAGGAAGAACCTCCAACATTATTTGTGCATCAAGTCTGACACCTGGGTCAGAGGAATGATGTGGACTATGCATAGCTTGGAAAATTCAAGACACAGAAATGTAATGTAAAAAGAAGGAGAAAAGATCCTCCTTTTAAAGAAAACCAGTGCCTATGTGCGTTTAAATGTTAAAAGGGAAACTAGCTCAAAAACAGCCCCAAAGAAGCACACACACACTCCAAATAGCAAGCTTTCTCTACACTGCCTGGCCAGGGTGTTGTGCCTGACAGGATCCCAAGATAGCAAGAGCAATTTGTTTTAAATCAGGAGTGGAAATCTTGTACCATCCTGTGAGAACAGGATGCTGGACTAGGTGGACCATTGGCCTGATTCACCTGGCTCTTTTTATGTTCTTAAGAGCAGCCAAGTTAAAATTTCAAAACTCATGCAGATTCTGGCTTCTTTTGTCTATCTGGCAAATGCACCAACAGACTGCTTCAGAATAGTCAGGTTATAGTGACCAAAGCTTTGATAGCCAACCAATATAGATAGATCATTTTCATCTCGGGTACAGCTTGGCCAGAATGCACCGCTTACTACACTCAACTGTTACCTCCTTTCTCTCAGCATCCTACATATGCCTTATCCCAGGCTTTTTCATATCAGCCAGGGCAGCAGGCAGCGTATGGCAAGCTAAGCTAAGACTCTACTGAAAAATGAGAGGGCCATTCTGAAAGAGGAGGAAAGCCGGAAACCGAGTCCCAGATAAAGTAACACGCTGCTGTTCTCTCCAGCGTCGGTTGCCTTGCTTTCCTTTCTGGTCCCACTGCTTCCCTTATTAAAATGCAAGGTACACTCTGCTCCAGGCCACAGTAAAGTCTCCAGCTATCTGTCAGTTTCCAGGAAGTTCCAAGGTGCATTATGCCACGATAGGGAAGGGCAGGTGCCTGTGGTCTGAATTGCAGCTGCCGTGCAAATACTCCAATTCGCAAATGCCGCAATCAGCTCTGAAAGTTCTTCATTCCGAAATCATCTATTAAATGGAATGCTAACAGCTACCACAGATTCATCCTATCTTTTCAATTCAGTTCACCCCTCTGATGTTAGAGCACTGCGGGCAAAATTGTACTGAGGAATAGCAGGCAGAATGCTATGGCAAGTTGCTTGACCCGAGCTTGATACACAAGTGGAAAACAAGAAGTGCAAGAATTAGATTGAAATGGAACGTGGGGGAAAATAGCCACCCCCCTACTCCTTCCATGTCAAGACCTTGTCCTGTGACATAGGTCACATGCTTCATAAAGGTCTTATGGGTTTTTCTGTTTCCTGTGTGGGCCAGCCTTTGGCAAGGACTGAGGATGCTTTGAGGACTGCTGTGTAGTTATACCTTAAGTAGTGGACTGAATTAGAGATGGAAATTTTACTTTCTAATGGAATCTTTGCACCAGGTCAGCAGCCGCCCTCACCTTCTCTGGGGCACATTTGGCAGAGTTTTCGCTCTGGGGGTTACAGATCAAAGTAAATAACATGATCTCTGCAATTCCCCAGAGGCCCCGTGTTCCTATGAAGTTATCTTCCCACACCTACAGTCGTGCACTCTTGCCTCTGAAGAGCAAGGTCAGAAGAGGCTTCCTTTCCAGACTGCTTCCGTCTTTGAAAAATATACAAAGGGTTTCCTTTTTGCTTAGCAAAAGTCAAAGCTACAAGCTGTGTTACTACAAAACCAGAATGGCAGATTCAAGTCCAAGAGTAGCCTTCTTTTCTGCTTGTTGTGCTTTTCAAGTTCATCCCCACTGAAGCCACAAGCTGGAACAGGAATGGATATGGCAATGTTTTCCAAAGCTTCTTGAATGCAAGCCTATGTTCTGTATATTTACACAAGAATTACCCTGAGCCCTAGATCCATAAATGGGAGGCTTCTTCAGAAGAGCACACTGGTTTTTTAAAAGCAAATCAGACAAAACAGGACTCAAAGATTCAGCTATATCTTCTCTTTTCCTGTGGGTTTGGGAAGTTGGTGAATCATAGAATCAGAGAATTGTAGAGTTGGAATGGATGCTGAGAATCGTCTAGTCCATCCCCCCTGCAATGCAGGAATATGCAGCTGTCCCATATAGGGATCGAAACTGCAACCGGTGAGAATATTAGTAACTGGTCCTCAATTCATTCATCCCTAAGCACATATGGTGAATTACGCATAAAGAGTGACAAGAGGGAGGAGAACAAATGCTTGAACCATGCCTTGAAAAGGCCCAGCCAAAATTTAAATACTGATTTTAAAAACGAGCAAAGCTACAACTATTTCTACTACTACTGTCCTTTCTCCAGTGCAGGGTTACTTTAAATTGTTTCGGCTGGAAATCCACATGTTGCACCAGTCCACTTGTAAAGTAAACACACCTGTAGTGAACCAACCTGGGTGCAGTTGACATTGATGTGATGTGTGCAGTCAGTTTCAGGCTGGAAACATTCCCAGCTCTACCTGGAAATGCTGGGGATGGATCTGGAACATTATATATGCAAAGCAGATGCTCTATCACTGAACTACAGCCCTCCCTCAAAGCTTATTAAATTTATTATTATTATTATTATTATTATTATTATTATTATTATTATTATTTTACTAAAGCTATGAAGTGACCACTGCTGAGATTCTCCTAGCACATGTGATTAAATTTTATATGGCTTCGCAATGTACATCCAAGATGTTGCTTTGTCTGTTGCATAGTGAGGGTGATGTGGGTGGACTGATCCTGCAAGTAGCCATATACGGCAGGGTTATGTGGGCAACTATACTCAGTGCTATTTTTCTAGAAAAAGAGGTTCCAAAACCCACCATGAACAGCTCCCTTGTTCTCTTAGAATGGCAATGGTGCCCTGTGTACCAACGAGTTCCAGCCAGGGGAAAAACCCTGACTCTACTATGTGGCTAGGGTTCTCCCATAGATAGGATTAATTAACTTGTTCAAGCACTTGTAAAGCTGCCAGTTGCTTGTAAAAGTGAATTTACAAAACTGTGAGGAAGGAACAGTGTGATATTTTGAGTATGCTAATTGAAAGCGAGGCATTTATCGAGGTTGTTCTTGTTATTTTCTGCAGATTCAGATCTCAGCTCCTGACAAGGGATTCAGGGCAGAACTAAAATATGATGACTGACTTGGCAGCAGGGAAAAAAGGTCATTTACTCTAATGCAATAAAGATAAAGCAATAAGTTCCAGTGATGCATATAGTATGTTCTGTGCTTTCTCGCTTGTTCTTTCTTCCCTCAGCAAAAGCATGGCATGAATACAGCGCAAGCAGAAATTTTTACCAAAGAAGCCAACCATCTCACTTGTTACAAAAAAAGAGGTCCTGTCATCTGCTGAGGTATAACCTCAAAAGCTTAGCACAGTCCTTTTATTTTATTATTCAAATCTATCTACTTTTTAATCATCTCTCGGGCAATGGAAAAAGCCGCTGATCGTGCACTACTCTTGCATAAAAATACACATTTCTCTAAAGCAGTTGAATTCAATAGGCGTTTGGAATGGGGTGGGGGAGAATAGGACCAAATCCAAAGAGGACAATTTGTGCAGTGCATTGCGACAAACATGTTTAGCAGATTTTACTTGCTCAGCATTAAATAGATGTGAAAATGGAAAGCATTTATATTCATAGAAATTTACTGACATTTTAAAAATAGTAAAGAAAATTTTCAAGGGAACGGAGGGTGTTTCCCCCCACCCGCAAGTTCCTTTCCTTTGGGTTGTCATAACAGCCTACAAAGCTGTTCTACATTTATAGCAGATTGTTCTCTGTCGTTTGTAATTACACTGCATGGGAGAAAAGCAATTCTGAATCTTTTTAATAAATATAATTGAAGCCACTCACTTATGGGGGGAGTATTTTAGTTACCCAACACATTTTCAATTACATTTATTGAAGGATCCAAAATGTTGCTAGCTGTCAGAAGCAGTTTGGTGAGCAAGAATGTTTTTAATGCGAAGCCATTACGGCCATAATATAATGGCAATTTCACAACTTGAAAGCAGCACTTTGGGGTCATGTTACCAACCACACACTTTGCAACACTGTTTTTTATTGAGTCCTATTGAGCTATGAGCTTTTGGGTGTTTTAATACAATACACAGCTGATTGCTGCTTCAACAAAGGCCTGGTTCTCATAGCAGCCATTTTATTTCTTCATTTGCTTAAACATTTATATGTTGCTGTTACAACCACACACAGAGAAAACTACAACCAAGTCAAATCAACAAAAACAGGAGAAAAACATAACACAGCAATAAAATGTATGCTGCTCAGCAGTGGCAGACTTTGGACTTTAAAATTTCAGTGGTGCCCTATGCAACACCAGAAGTCAATTAGAAACAGAAACCTCTAACAATGCAGTTTGGTAGTGAGAACTGGAAGACATTGCTTGCTTTTATAACGATCCTTAAAAAATTAGTATTTCTGCCGAATAATATACATGTCTGTTCAGAGGTAAGTCCCACAGATTTTGGTACTGCTTACTCCAGGTAAGTAGATATAGGACTGAAACTTCAGGTTGTACATGGATAATCACATGTGATCATAAAAGCAACAAGGAGGAGTCTTGTGACACACAAAGACAAACAAATTTAACCCATTTTTTCATAGCCCACAGTCCACTTCAATCTTTGCATCAGCTGACAAGCTAATTTTAACTTGCTTGCATAAACCATCCTGATTTTTTTAATAAACCCACACAGATGAGAGATGCAATAAATTTGCATTGCAAGCTGCATTCAGTTTTTCCTTTCGTATTTTTTTTCTTTTGTATAAGATAGTCTTGTCGGCATAAACACAGCAATACACTGAAAAAGGAAAAGTCAGTTGTAGGTTGGTTGCTAGAAACAAACAACAACAATGGTTATGAATTTGTTCGATGCAATAACAGAAAAAGGGGCAGTTAGAATTAAGAATGAAATGAATGTCAGTGGGAAGAGACTAGGTTGTCTTGTCAGAAGATAATTAACAGGCTAAAGGGTGTGAGGCCAAGTTCTAAAACGAAGATGTGATAATTATTCACTTAGTGAGAGGCTGGTAGAGAGTCAACTTTGGGAATTGCAAGGAATCAAAATAACAGTAAAACACTGAGGGGGACAAATGTGTTGGCAGTAATAAAGAGACAGATTTTATATCTTTTGTGTAGCCTCATTAAATACATTTCTGAACTTGAAATGTTCATTTCTTAAAAAGATTGCAACTATTTAGCAATATATGCTGGTTACCCATTAGTCATTGATGCACACTCCAAGTGTTCATCTGGAATTTCCTGAAACATAAATAAAAATAGCAATACCTATGAACCTCTTATTGAAATTATCTAAAAATAGAAGGCAAAATTCTGCCCCTACCAGCTGAGTATTTACTAGGGGTGTACACTGATTATGTGCATATCCTGAAAAATGATTCAGGTAGAGGTGATTCAGGTGAAGTTGTCACATTCCGGATTCATATTGGGCCATTAACAATTTGTCTTGTCAGATCAGGCACTCCTTTAAGTCCTGAGTTTGCTCTGTGAATGCTGCTTTCTGCCATTTAAAATAAAGTGACCACTTCATTTTTTAAAAAAGTGAAATCAAGCTGATGAGGGAAACACCTTGAGCTTGAGTGAGGAGGAGGTGGAGATGAAAAAGGGGTGGAGAAATGATGGGGGAATCTTTTGTTTTGGCAGGGAGGTCTAGGTTTTAATCATAGTAAATTATTTTCCAAGAGCACGCCAATCACAGTGATTTGGGGAGAATGTTAGAGCAAGTAAGCAGGGGTCAGCAAACTTTTTCAGCAGGGGGCTGGTCCACTGTCCCTCAAACCTTGTGGGGGGCAGGACTATATTTTGAAGAAGAAAAAAGAATGAAATCCTATGCCCCACAAATAACCCAGAGATGCATTTTAAATAAAAGCACACATTATACTTATGTAAAAACACCAGGCAGGCCCCACAAATAACCCAGAGATGCATTTTAAATAAAAGGACACATTCTACTCATGTAAAAACATGCTGATTCCTGGACCATCCGCGGACCGGATTTGGAAGCAATTGGGCTGAATCCGGCCCCCACGTCTTAGTTTGCCTATCCATGAGTGTGTTTTTCACATGGTTATTGTTCTACTCCCAGCTCCAGCCAGCAGAGCAGTGGAACACTGGCAGCCTTCCCAATCACTTTGTCTCCTAACAAAAATTAAAAATAAGCTCTTAATCAATTGGTTTTCATTCTGGTATATACTCCACCCCCCACCCCAGTTTACGTTAGTTGGGTTATGAGTTTGCAAACTTTTAGGACAAGTTCATCAGATCATTTCACTTTCACTTCAGTTGTAGGCTTTTTCATGTGATTTATTTCCTCTTTTTATTCTAAAATGTGTGAGAAAAATCTTTCTTCTTTTTCAATAAGCTTTAAAGGTTCCCTGCACAAAAATCCCTGAATGGATTTGCCTATGGTTTGGTAGGCTTGATCCACTCTGGAGGAGCTCTTTTGTCTGCAAATTCCATCCACTTCTGTTTAAAGGTGGAAAGTTTATAGCCATTTTTCGATTTCCAATTATAGGTAGTGGGTGTGAAAACAGAATTTTAGGTTTAACTGATTTGACTCATGCCTGCATAGGACACAGCATTTGTGAAATAGGTTGCTTCCAAACACTACAGAGACAAGGGGCATTTTGTGGTTGCTGCATGCCCCTACAAAGTAAGTCCATTGGCTAGTAATTGTGTGAGAATGTGTGTGTGAATCTGAATTTATGATATGGTAATCATGGCATATATATAAGATTGACATAACTAATATG
The DNA here is from genome assembly GCF_964252035.2 of Podarcis erhardii. NCBI lineage: Eukaryota > Metazoa > Chordata > Lepidosauria > Squamata > Lacertidae > Podarcis > Podarcis erhardii. The sequence continues at coordinate 48,637,687 of NC_138508.1, read as the reverse complement.
GCATAAGACTCTCTATGATGAGCTTTGGTGACCCTAGAACAAACCAGATTCCAGCTCCCTGGAGAAAGTCATTTAGGCATATCCTGAATTCACCCACATCTGACCTAAAAGATTAACACATGCAAATTTAGTTGCTAAGTACAGGATACTCAACTCCTCAGTAGGCTCCATCCACACAACAGTAAGGTGATTTGAAGGCAGATAGCAGGCAGGGATGCCAAAGATCCTAAACCTCTCAGCAGTGTGTATATGAACATATATGAGTGCTGTCTGTGCACATGTGAGTCCATGAGAGAAGGAAAAAAATAAACCCAATGTGACTCTTGTGGGTTGCACACTCCAATAGTATTTCTAACAGTCTGCAGAGGCTCCAAACACATGCAGACACATTGCTTGTCCTGAATGCACACAATTCCTTCAAAAGCCCCATCAAACAATGTTAATGCATGCTAGGTTGGTGTGACAAGGCAAGAGCCCTCTGTGTCATTAAGCCATGCCACCTATCTCCCAACCTACTTCCCTATGAGAACAAGTGCACAGGGCTGCAGCCCAGCAACCCTGAGAGTCAGTCTGCAACCTGGAGGGACAAAAGTGCTAAGGTGTACTTATAGTATCAGATTGCATGCTGGGAGCTGAGCAGATTACAGCAATCAGCATGTGGTTCTGCTGGTTGCTAGAAATAGAAGGCCAACTTGCCTACACATTTTCTCTTGTCTCATCTCATCTCATCCCTTGGAAATCTGTCTGATAATATGAAATTCCCCCACAGATCCGCCTACTCAGCTTGGGCTGCAACTGCATGGAAATCAAATGCAGCTCAATGTTCAAGTTCCCCACCCTCCACAAGAGTGGCAGCGAGCCAGAATTGTGCCCTTTACAGCTCACAAATCATCCCTTTGGAAATTGAAGGGCTTTACTGAAATGAGTCTCACAGAGTTTGGCATGACTTGGAATTTTAGCAAATTCCAAATTCTGCATAAGACTTACTATATCTGTTGTGCCTATCAGCAAGTTTTCACTTCATTTATTAAAATAACCAGTACTATTAACAGGGGGGGAAATATTTCTAGAACAGTGTTGATGTACATTGTGGCATACATAACTAAAAATGCATAGGTTCTGTCCCAGAAACGTACAAATGAAACCACACTAGTGATATTTGTGGAAAAGTGGAAGTAATCTATATACTGATTTGTTGTATACTATCTCTTTTTTAGGGACGCGGGTGGCGCTGTGGGTTAAACCACAGAGCCTAGGGCTTACCGATCAGAAGGTTGGCGGTTCGAATCCCCGCGATGGGGTGAGCTCCCATTGTTCGGTCCCTGCTCCTGCCAACCTAACAATTTGAAAGTGTGTCAAAGTGCAAGTAGATAAATAGGTACCGCTCCGGTGGGAAGGTAGAAGAAGAAGAAGAGTTTGGATTTGATATCCCGCTTTATCACTACCCGAAGGAGTCTCAAAGCAGCTAACATTCTCCTTTCCCTTCTTCCCCCACAATAAACACACTGTGAGGTGAGTGGGGCTGAGAGACTTCAAAGAAGTGTGACTAGCCCAAGGTCACCCAGCAGCTGCATGTGGAGGAGCGGAGATGCGAACCCGGTTCACCAGATTACGAGTCTACCACTCTTAACCACTACACCACACTGGCATTTCTGTGCGCTGCTCTGGTTCTCCAGAAGCGGCTTAGTCATGCTGGCCACATGACCCAGAAGCTGTACACCGGCTCTCTCAGCCAGTAAAGCGAGATCAGCGCCGCAACTCCAGAGTCGTCCACAACTGGACCTAATGGTCAGGGGCCCTTTACCTATCTCTTTTTTGCACACTGACCACCTGACTCTCTTTTTAATGCTTTACTGAGATTAAAAAGAAATAACAAACAAAAGGATTATCCAGAAGAAAGAAAAGAAAATGGTAATATTTGTTATTTCACATCACAATACGATCTTCTTGAGTTTCTAACCCACCACCCCATCATGCATCTACCACTTAGTCTATCTAGCACACTATTTATTTTAGTTTTATTTTGTTAATTTTCATCAATATTATATTCTCTTATAATTAGCCATCATACCACAAAAGTCATTCAAGGGGGGGGGGTTGTTTTTGTTTTACAAAACCAACTCATCGTTACAAATATTTGGTGCAGTTCTAGTTCATTAGCAAAGTAAAGAATTACCGTATTTTTTGCACCATAATACTCACTTTTTTCCTCCTAGAAAGTAAGGGGAAATGTCTGTGCGTGTTATGGAGGAAATGTCTACGGGTGGCATGCCTACGGATTTTCCTCCTCTAAAAACTACATGCGTGTTATGGTCGGGTGCGTGTTATAGAGCGAAAAATACGGTAAAATGAGCTGCTTTGAAATAGACTCATCCATGAGGATCTGAAAGAGTGACTGTAATGTGACAGCATCCAACTAAGGACAGCTACTCCTCAAGAAGCCTTCTGAAAATTCTAGCAGGAGAATGTACTTTTAATCTCTTTTCAAATAAATTCAGGCACTTTCCCCTTAGTTGCCCATATCCATACATTTATGGTTTTAACCCAAGATCATTGCTCTTGCACGGTTTATAAACAACATTATCTTCTTAGTGTTTCTGCCTTTTATACTGCTCTAAAAATATTTCCTGAGGCTTAAAATTTAGGGTGAGTTCCAACGTCACACTGATGGATATGACAGCACTTCGCCTTCTCCCACTTCAGCCCCTGTGTGTCCCTTCCCCTCGATCTGCTCCAGAAAGTTCCACAATCTACTGGAGCAAATTCTGGTGGAGCACAGCAGACTGCAAAAAGGAGGAGAGGAAGTGCAAGTTTGCAAGTTCCGTTTGCCCAAGTTGAAGTCCATCGTGCAAATGATATGCCACAATTTTTTTAGCCAGAGAATTCGTTATACTAATTATTTTCAGGACCTGGCTTTTTTATTTTACTTTGGCTGATAATATTTTAAGAGATTAAGTTTAATATTCACTCATTTTGTTGGACTATAAACCTGATTAATATATAACACTGTGACACTACTTTTTCTGATACAATTTTTCTGATACAATCATCCTGTTAGTCACTCTATTGGATGTTTGCTTAAACTGAGCCCTCAAACGCTATTGAAATTTACCATCACCGATGCTGGGGGAGAGGCAAAATATGGTGCTGATCCAAATTTATTAAAATACTCCCTTTTTAAAGAGAATACAGGGCCATTAATTTTACAACCCAACTTCTGATTAGATTTAACAGCACTGCTGATGGACTGCGTAGATTTGATCCATTAAAAGTGATGACTATTCAGTTCTATCATTATAAGTGGAATTGTACCCAGTGCTGCCAAGTATGGTAATATCACCTAGGGGTAAGTAAACCTTTAGATTTTTTTCCTTAAAAAAAAATATTGGTGTTTCTGTGTTCTACTTTATCACAATATGTTAAAACACCTTTAAGAATTGACAACAAAACATACATAGCGAAATATTGCTTAACACTGCCAGTTAACATTTTTATACCTGATTTTGAGGAGAACCACTTAAGCCTAAAACCAGTTTGAAATTATTTGTTCATGCACATGCAGGGGGGTGGGCTTTTATTGTCTTGATATGGTTTGGTGAAATCCCTCTAGGTTTTGCTATTTGGAACTGATGTAGGACCTTTTAATGTGCATAAGCATTCATTATTAATGCTTGACTGATTGCCTGTCAATCTTTGTGCAGTATGGTTGTTGCTTAATATGTTCAATTTAAAATAGCATGTTTTAGTTACTTTATTAATATTTAAAATGTTATTCCTTTCTCTGACCATCAAATATAAGTTGTGCTAAAAACCTGGATAACCAAGCAATAGAGGTTCAGTGGATCTAATTTAATATTGTCTGTGCAAACACTGCATTCCAGTCTTTACTGAGCTTTGTGGGATTTTTGAGAACAAATCGAAATTGTTGAGTTTTTTAGAGAAAAACTTCCTCCCAGAATAGTGATCTTAATCTTTTGGAGCTGTTTTCCATCATGTTGCCATACATCTGGGTTTTCCCTGACATTTTGCCGATTCAGCAAAATCCCCCTTCCCCCTTTTCCTGAGGTATGGCAAGCCTAGAGATGGATAACAACCTCAGCCTCTCACATCCTTTTCTGATGTACCTGGAAAACAGCGGCCACTTGAAGGAACCCTGCCTGTGAAGAACAAGAACATGGCCATAACTGCGGCTAGTTTCCAGTGGGCTGCTGTTGATAGTGGGTCACTACTGACACACCAACCCTGCTGACGCAGCCCTGAAGTGGGTGGCATGAAAAGGGGGGAGCAACAAGGTCACTCCCCCTGGGCAATTGGCTGTGGGTGGCTTTCCTGCTAAGTGGAGCAGCTGGGGTGCAAAAACAATGTGAAAGAACATGTGAGGGAGATTGTAAGCCTGTGTGAGCTAGCTCTGTTTCCATTGCCAATGTGTACAGTGGCCATATCAGTCCTCACCCAACATGTGAAGGGCCTCTACATGCATGGAGGTTTTCCAGTGACCCAATGTCCCCAGTTCATGTGGAGGAGCGCTACACATATGCCACACTGTTTGAATAGAGCTCCTTCACACATGTGGATGGTGGTGTAATCTATAAACAAGTCAGTAACAGGTTGGGTCAACTCACACGCCTTCATACGCCCCATCATATATTATCTCAGCATGTAGGTGAGGCTGCCTGTTTCCAGGGAAGAGAGGAGGAGGTGTGGGATCTTTTATTTTAGGCTGCAATTGTATACCTCCCCTAATGACTGGGCCTTATCCATTGTGGCTCCCTCTCTTTGAAACTTATGCCCAGGGAGTTTCCTCTTTCTTTCACCAGTAGGTGAAGAACATTTTATTTGCTCAAGCCTTTTAGATCTATCAGTTTTAAATGTGTTTAATTAAACACTGGAATTTTATCTGTAAACTGCTCTAGGAGTACGGCTGACTGAAAAGCAGAGTATTCTCCAAATAAGATCAAGAACCATGTCTAGCTCAGGCTTAAATCCTCTGGATTACAATGAGAGATTGTCATATACTTAACTCTCCCACTGAGGTCAATTAAGAAAATGCTGAACTTTAGCCATATTTAGAATGTAAACAGGTTATACTAGTGAAGATGACCTTGAATGACAATGGGATTTTTGCTGTATGTTTATCTACCAAAAAGACAGAGGAAAAAGACAGTATCCAAAGGTTTTGAATGAAACATTTTGCTGGCGAGAACATTAAAATTTCTAGTAAAAAAATAAAGAATTGTTTTACTGTTTCAAAAATCTCAGGTATTAAAATGGATTTTTCAAAGAACTTAACACATAAACCTTACTGTGAAAATATATTTCACACAAAACATTTGTTAACTCTCTGTTATTTTAATTCATGATCTTATCTTTCATACATTTCCTTGTTCAAACAAACAGTAGCAGTACTCTTACTCCAACACTTCAATTGCAAAAATGTTGTAAAGTAGTCTCTATTGCTGTTTGGTCTTAGATCTCAGCCCATGTCTTTGATCATCAGAAAGTTTGTGGCAACATCTTAAAGACAAAATTGCTATTGAATTCCCATGACCATATCCAGCTTGGATCAGAAAGATGTGCAAAACCAATCCATTTATTTCTCTGGATAGTGCTGTATTCCCATGTACATGTTTCATATTAAAAAGGACAGGCATGATCTTTCTAATCTAAGCAGTATAATGCAGGTTTAAATTAGCAACAGAGTTACTGTGTTTTTGCAAGCCCTCCCAAACCTCTAGAATCAGTAAAACATTGGAATTTGTGCAAACTCAAAAATTCATGAATTTAGCAAGGGCTAGAAATAACAACAACTATCTTCCCCATGTAGCCAGCCTGTTGATGGCTCATTGCGGAGTTGGTCGTTGAATACACAAAAGTCCACCTGAACACAATGAACTTTACTTTATGCATAGGATTGCACTGCAACCCTATTACGATTAGGACTTTGCATGTCAACCTTTGGGGGCCAGCAGGAGCCTATAGATAGAATATGAGTCAGTGTCATGGATGCCAGTCACAAAATGGCTGCAATGCTGTGTGGCAATACACAAAATGGATGCTGTGAAAGTATTGGATTATGTAAAAGAGCAGAAAAAGGTACAGGATGACCACATCATGGTGGCATGCCTCCCACAAGGCACCCCATCAATAGGGGGAAAGACACCTATATCAGCCACGGCCACATTCATTCACAGAGAGAAACTCTTTGCACCTCTCCTCTGTTCAAAACAGATTAGAGGGTGGGTGCCGAATCCCAGCATCCAATAAAATGTGGACATGTTTAAGGGTGTGTGTGTTCAATGTAGGAGAACTGCAAACAGGAACTAAGCAGGAAGAACAAATGATTTCTTGTGCATTGTGGGCTTTTTGAAGAGATATTTACTGATACCTTTCACCAGTGCCATAGAAGGTACTGGTGGGCACACTAGAGCCTTCAGGCACCCTTATTGCGACCCTTGGGTGACACTAAGTGGTACCGCATGTCTGTTAATAATACCCTCCCAGAAGGTAGAAGAGCTGAACTCTTGTTGCAAGATTATTAATACAGTAGCAAAGCTGGAAACAGCTTACGTTTACTTTGTGCTCTAATGGATGAAGATTAGTTATTCATTTGTGATAGAAAGCCATGTAATATCCTGTAAAACAGGGACAAATTGCATTTCTATAGACTGATGATACTGTAATTCCTGTGTAAAAGCCCAGTTCTTTGACTTCTACACAAGCAAAGAACAGCTATTAGCATTGCTCTGAAATGGTGGTCTGTAGTGTCTGTTGGCGCTACAGAAAGTTTTGTACTAGCTGCATGAGTCACCCAAGCCAGGGGACCTTTTGACTGTCACCATTTACAGGCAACATTTTGTAGACAATCACTCAAATTGTTCATTGTTTATAGCTTTATAGCTTTATAGCTAGCTAGCTAGCTAGCTAGCTAGCTAGCTAGATGATAGATAGATAGATAGATCAATCCATGGCAATATAGTTTGCAGGTATGGTACAGTATGTGCCATGATATATGTGTGCCTCTAAGATCACACATGGAGAAATGCAAAAACTTCTATTCTCTGTTTACATGATGCAATAGATGCAGAGAAGGAGTAGAAAACACATTTGTTCCCTGTTTTCTTCACATCTTTATATAACATTGAAATACACTATTATTTCCTAGTAGAGAAACATCTTTGACTACAAAGAGAGATTGGTAATCCGATCAATTGGCAATTTAACAGGCTACCTGTTGCAATCATAAAATGAGAATGGGACATGAATGACAAGAGGAAAGGCAAAGATTTCAGAATCATTTCCAGTTATTTATAAGAGATTTTGATTGGTGGACAAGAACTATATAAAGAGGAAGCAAAGTAAACCCGACTACCCACAAAATGGGCTTTACAATGTGAACCTAGACTGGATTTTAAGGATGAGTCAGTTAAGAGACTGAGATGGTGAAAAGAGCCAGTTATAAACAACTCTGTTTTGTCTATTTTTAACTGCAGAAAATTTACAATCATCTGTGCTTTCATACTTCCCAGTGAGTCTATGTGGTAATAGCGCTGTTGGAAATAGCTGGTTGAAATGATAGATGGGTTGGTGAGTCAACACGTAAATGAAACCAATTTCATAGCAATGCATAATCTTGCATAAAGGTAGCTTAGGCATGCTGAAGGACAAGGCAAGCAACATGAAACCCTATGGTGATACAGATGTAAGTACATTAGTGGAAGGCTACTACTGCAGGTAGTTTTTGGATAAATATTAGAGCCAATGTAGGATTATAGTCAAGAAGAACACTGAGATCTAGTGAAATGACAGTGGAAAGAGAATGAGGTATTGCTGTTAATTGAAAGCCATTTCTCATTTATATTTCATTCAATGTTATGTGCCAACTAAACTTAAGGCATCCTATGGAATAACTGGCAAAGTTCTCATTGATTTCAGTGAGGCAGTACATCATGTTTTCCTTGTGGGATAGGCAATGCAACCTCCAAGTAATCATATAATGCAGCCAGCTATTGTGACTGAATGTCAAAATGCAAATCTTGTGACCGTGCAAAACAGCTACTTAACAGTAGGGGTTTTGTTCATAGGCACTACCCAGAATGACAGTCAGTGTTAGGTATTTTGGCTGTCTAGGCAAAATATTTAAAAAGCCACCAAAGGCGAAGCAGGGGATAAACCAGCATCCACTTCTGAATTACGAGAAATACTGCATGCCATTAAACATCTTTTATTTAGGGGCTTGAAGAGAAGTTTGAGGTGTTTCATGGGACCTGTTGCCTGGTGATGTCAGAGCTCAAACCCTTACCTATTTTCCTGCTGATCTGACCAGCAGCGTAGCATCAGTTGCTGGTGCCCGGGGCATGCGTGCTAGGCAGGAGGGCATTCAAAGAACAGGACAATATACAAATGTAACAAATAAATAATTGTACAAATGCACACATTGATAGCACACAAACTGGGCATTCAACAGGGAGCTGCAGTTGGTCATGGTTCCTTGACAACGTACCTGTATAAATAAGGATGGCAGTACCCATGATGTCACATAATAAAAAATTCAAAATAATGGTGCCTTCCATCACTAAAGACATCAGTGGCACTATTTGATCACAGCATTTTCACAGGTACAAATACTATGGTTTGTGTAGCAGAGAAATAGAATTTGACCCTACAGAAATAAAATCTGGATGGGAAATGTTTGAGAAGCAAATGTACATTTGTTGCAGAAAACCACAATTATTAAGAAAGAATCAGGAAAAAAAAGTTTCACTATACTTATGCCTTATTAGTGAGGTCTATAAACTTGGCATTTGGGAAGTGGTGCCTTTTTTACAGGGCAAATTTGTATTCTTTGTGAAGGGACTATCTGTACTGCAAGACCCTACGCCTTGATGAATGTTTATTGGGGGCTTTTCTTCTTCCTCAAGTGCAATACGTCTGTCTTCATTACATCTCAGAGTGAAAGCTACAATCTATACAAAATTGAATTTGGATCCTGCTTATATCCTACAGCAGCTTCTCTTCATATGCTGTAGTCTTATCAAAGAGTTTTCAAAGAGAAATCACTTGTGCAAAGACAGCTGTTTGATAACATGGAAAGGCCGACAGAAACCCTTACATACCTACTGTAGTGGGAACAAACACCCTGTGATGACAGTTGTTGGTGTTTGGTGAGTCAGACTGCTATACTGACCCTCCAGCCTTTAATCAGATTTATAATCATGACAAAGCTTTATTTCCAGTGCAATAACATTTTGATTTAACACAAACCCTCTGGTCAAATTGACCCAGAGAGCCACCAAACATGCTAAGCATTAGGAAAGCTTTCATTAAAGTATTCCCACCATATATCAGCATGGAAATCTTCATGACAGTGACTGACCCAGGCACTTCCTAGATTATGAGACTGTGTAAAGCAATGTAGAAAAATGTTTTCTCTCTACATGGCTTAGGCTGTGCACACATCATTTTAGTTTAAAAATGTGCATCACACTTTTTATCATATTGGTCTCAAAGAGGGTTACAACAATAACATACACACTATACAAAATTTAAAACAAATCAAAACTCCAAAATTTAAAACCTCAAGAATTTAAAATACATTTAAAGCACATTATTTCCTTCAAAGAATTCTGGGCATTATCATTTTTAAGGGTTGCTGGAAATTGTAACTGTGAGGGGGAAGGATTCTTTGACAGAAATAATGTGTATTGAATTTGCTTCCAAAGTACAACATGTACACTGTACATCTGTCTCACTGTATGTGTGCATCATTATAAAATGCTTGCAAGCTCACATTTCTTCACCAGCTGTGCAGGGGGGAAACTATAAGATTTTGTTTTATAGATGAGGTATCACTGGTGAGAATGATAATGAATATGGCTATTATTGGCACCTGAATAATAAAAAATTAAGAACATAAGGTAAGCCTGCTGGGTCAGGCAAAGGTAAAGGACCCCTTAACTGTTAAGTCCAGTCAAAGGCGACTATGGGGTGCAGCGCCCATCTCGCTTTTCAGGCTGAGGGAGCTGGCATTTGTCTGCAGACAGCTTTTCGGGTCATGTGGCCAGCATGACTAAACCGCTTCTGGCACACGGAGGACCGTGATGAGTGCCAGAGTGCACAGAAACATTGTTTACCTTCCCATCACAGTGGTACCTATTTATTTACTTGCATAGGTATGCTAGGTTGGGAGAAGCTGGGACAGAGCAATGGGAGCTCACTCTGTCGCACGGATTCAAACTAAGCCAAGAGGCTTAGTGGTTTAGACCACAGTGCCACCCATGATGCAAAGGATTCCCATATTATGGGGTTAAGACTGTGAGCCTTTATGTCTCATGTGCAGACATCAGTGTAACATAGAGCGGGTACTTGCTTTTAAACATATTAAACTAGAGGAAGACAAGGGATTGGTCCTAAATTTTTTTTATCTTGGTCCTTTTGTCTGTGTTCCTCCCTTGTCTACAGTGGAACTCTGCAACTGACCAAAGGACCAGTTCGGAAAGCTTAGGAGGAGGCATATCTAGTGTGTCACCTTTGTAACCTGAAAAATAAACACAATAAATTTGAACTTACCCACTTTAATGCCAGTCCCATTTGTGGGTCAACTGTGATCACAATGCTCATTTACATTCTACGGTATGCATTCCACTGCATACAGTTCTTCAAACTTTGTTGTGTTGTAACAACTATTCTGGTTTGTTTGTTCTTTATAGGCAAGCATTTTTCTTGTGTTGCTTTGGCCACTTGGAAGGGGGTGCAATTAATCTCAACTATTTCTGCACTCTTATGTAGCTGACCAAACCCGAGGAAGGCACAGAGTAATATGGAAGGGAAAAGAGAACAGTGTTATGTAAACTCCAAAGACATGAACCAAGTCAGCAAGATGCTGCAAGTACTGTATATGAAACCCTCTTTGTAGCATTAAAGGGTAGCTTACAGGATCGCATAATGAAAAAACTCCAGCATTCAGATCTTTTCCTTATTGCTTATACGACTTCAGATCATGGCTGTCTGATCTATGTGTTAATAATGCAGAACTCTCTGATTCTGAATAGTGAGAAGTATATTTTTAGAACAGCTATCCAGCTAAAAGAGGACAGTGTCTTTCAGAAGCATATTAGGACATGCAGACGGGGACGGAGGGGAAGCAAATATAAGAATATGCTACATATAACCATGGTAGAGTGACTTCCTTAATAATACTATTACTGCAAACATGCTTCAAACTAGAAGTTAAAGAATATGCTAATTGTTCAGTAATATTGATACCGTCAACCATTATATTTAAGCACTTAAACTGTAGAATTAGCAACAATGTACTATGGATTAGTTTGCTATTCATTCTAGCGTTGCTTTTCAATTTTCATAGCTGTGGATTGCAGCCAAAATGGGGCCACTGAGAAACACAAGGTAGATATCAGCATAGCCCAGGTTTGTAGCAGTACAACAACAAAAATGTTGTGGTGGCGGGGGGGAGGGCATCCACCACATAATGACTTACATGGAGCAGTAAATCTCTTCGCTTCTATTATTGAGTGCATCCAACATGGGCTTAGATGTATTTACCTTAGAATCCATCCAGACCACAACACAGACAGTAAAAACATGAACATGTATTAATTAAGGAATATAATATCCAGAACAAGTAGTCATCAAATACAAAATACGCATAGCTCCAGTATCCTATCCTAAGTAACTCTTTTCCTTAACTATGCTCACTCTTTTACAAACACTTCCATTAGCTGTCTCATCTCATTCTCCCTGTGGTAAGCAGCCCAACTGCCTTTTTCCAACCAACAGCCTCTACCTGTCACTCACTCTAACTCCACCCAGCATTCAGTCTCACTCTCCCACTGTCAATCATTTCCCCACTTACCCTTCTGTCACTTGCTTCCTCCGCCCGCCCCCGGCGAGTTGTCAAAATGTGGTATCCCATGACAGCAAAGGACAATTTTGTGAATTGCAATTATGACATGCATTAACCCATCATAGGAAAATGATGCCCTCGATTGTGGTTGGAACAATGGCAAGAAGGTCTACTGGGTCATATTCCATTTGCAGGGATCCTTTGAACACCCCACCACCTGGGTCAAACAGAATCTTCAGACTCCATTGTCACGAGCATAGTTGGGTTCTTCTGGGAAAATCTTCTTCTTTTCCTCTTTCCAATCAGTTTGCACGAACACAGTTAGCAATTTCTCCTTGTGACTCCCAATCCTCATTCTCAGTGACTGTCTCTTTGGAAACAAGAATGAGCTCTCAACCATGTTAGATGCAGATCTCTTGGTGGCAAAAGCCTTTCTCTGCTGCACAACAGCAAGGTCTCTAAATCAAAGATGTCTGCAAACACTCAGAGGAATAAAATAAACATAGCCTCCTGGTCTGAAATGATAGCCATTTGCGTTGTTCAACTTTTTCTCCACTTGCTGATATTTTCGTTCATTTCTTTTTCCATTGCATCCTTTGATTGTTCCATCTGAGCCCAATGAGCCTATGCCTATTTGGGTGTGCTCACATTACCACCTTAGGTTTTCTTTGGTGTGTTTCACCACTCCCCCCCCCCGGCGGTTTGCATTAGCATGTCTTCCATTCTTTTCTATCTGTGTACATACTAGGGGACATTTATGGGTGGGATAGCTTTATCCAATGCAAAGTTGTTCACACCTTAGCTAGAGATGAATTAGGAACTAAGGACTCCAATATGTATGGCGTGAAGCTAGTCTGAGAAACTACACATAAACAGCAGTGGAATGCAGCTGGTTAATATCCTAGCCTAACGTAACTTCTTAATAATTGTGTTAACTCTTTCATGTATGGTTTCATCATTCATCTCGCCTCACTCCCCTCTTCTCTGTCTCTTTGACAGCCACACTCCACTGTCATTTTCTAACAGATAGTCTTTGCCTGTCACTCATTCTAACACAGCACAAAATTCCATTCCAATCATTCTTCCACTTGCTGTTCTGCCACAAAACAAAGCAATAAGGACTGAACATGCTTAGGGGTCACAGAATGCTGAGAGTCTGTTGAGAGGAAAAGCAAAGAACTGTGGCAAGAGAGGAAACATGGTTCATGGAGCCACCACTTGCATCTGTCGTGGTCTGTTTAGGACCAGTTTTATATACAGTGGCACACAGTTTCTATATGATTTACAAATGTTCGCATTTTATTACTTACCTCTCAGTACATTTATCTGAAACTCCAATGATTTCTATTTACTTTTTTTTTTTTTACTTCACATGCTATTCTTATTGTACTTAATGAAGATGACATCTACGATAAGTTACATTGTATATGAACTCAGTGTCAATGCATTAAGGTCACCACATCATGTTACAATACTTTATACAAAACACTTCATTCTGTTTGACAAATGAAACAGAGCTCCCTTAACTAAATCGCAACCTGCCCTTCTCGACCTCTTAAATACTGCAATAACAGTAAAACTGTAAATTAATTCTGCCATGGATGTAATTATTTTTTCTCCCCCCACCCCCTGGCTTCTCTCTGGCTCCTTCCTTTGCTATCTTACAACACACAAATGAATTTATAACGTTCCACTCTAGCCACTGATTGAAATAGGTTCAGTTTTAATCTGTAGAACATACATAACAGTCTTTCTTGCCCTTTCATAAAATTATCTTGAACCTAATTCTAAATTCATTTAGGGACAATCCATATTCTTCCACAGAACTTTATTTCCCATGGACTGATCCCACTATACAGCAGTTGTGCTAAGTGAAATATCACATCTTCACTCCACAATGCTTCTAGTTTCAGGGCTTTAGAAGAGGGAGAGGAACCTTTATGAGTGTCTGAATTGGCCCTTTACCTCAAATGATCTCAAACATGTCTAGCCATCCTTACTAATCAGACTGTGCCATCATTCTTGGGAGAGTTATTAAATCATTGTTTCAATGAATATTATGTTTGAAACTATTTACTCCAGAGGAGTCCCACTGGCTGTTATTTACTAGCAAGGGATATCAGTATTACAGTACTGGTGTTACATTTGCCAAGGCATATTGAGTTGGTAGTAATAAGGACTCAGAGATCTTCAAGGCTGGATCCTTCACCCATCACCCTCTCTCACTGCCACAATTACTTAACCCAAATAATTGTTCTGTAAACAAAAAGCAAGAACAAACTTGTGCAGCTATACATCACTCTATCACTGTCTGATATAGGGATGTGATTGAATAAAGGTGTATACATACCGGTACATAATAGAAGTTATCTGTTAGTTTACTTTCCAGAAGTTCTTGAGAAAGCTGGAGAGTGCTCAAATAGATGGAAACTATGAGGTGCACTCAGACCCAATACACATGCACCTCTGGATCTCATTTATTTCATAAAATTTAAACATCACCTGATTGTAAAATAGAGAAACCATCAAAGAATAAAATAGTAAAAACAGTTGAAAACAACTACCGGTACTTGACACATTTAAAAAGGGATCTGGGCCACATTTTTATTTCAGTAGCTGAGAGCATATTTAGGTATGGTCTTTTCTTTTGAAAGTTCTAGAAAATAATGCAATTCAACCAAATCTATTTCTATTTGTTAATCAGGTCTGGACAAACAGAGACCATAATTTCCTAGTTTGTTCAGCTGTAGTTGGAGGCGCTTCCAAGTTCAGTTCTGGTCCTTACTCCTCAACAGCCACACCTGCCAAACTTATGTGATATGAAGTCTTCTTCATATTCTGACTCTCTCCCATTTAAGTTTCCTCACCCATCCTGATGGACTTACGCTCCACACCAAGACCTTGGTCCAGGCTCTGTAATATTGGGGCACCCTTGACAGAAAACATTGAAATAATGTTTCAAAATAGGATATCAGACAACTCCATGTCCTTCTTGACCTCACATTATTGGCTGGGGCGTGTGTTTCTCAACTGAAAGCTTAGAGGTGGACTTGAAAGGCTTCAAACAAGACATACACATAACAGATATTAAATAATGAAATTCAGCGTGATTTAAAATGTGTTTAAATTTGTTGACTGGAGTCCTATTACCTTCCACACACTCATAGTTGGAGTCCGCAAATGAACACTGAACCCAACACATCAAAGGAAAAAAAATCGCAATGCAAAACATCAGGGCTTATTTTTGCTTATATGGTGCAATTATGCAAAGCTTTCCTCCTTTGGGGCTTTACAGCGCTCAGAACAGGATTTGAATATCCTTGATTTAAGATCTGCCTCCCCCCACCCTCGCCCGCTCAGAACAGTGTACAATACTGTATTAAATATATATATATATCGCATGCGTGCCCTGTAAGAAAAGCAAGCAAGCAAAGCTGGCCTGTCTATCTATTGTCCTTACAGTCAAACATCAACTTTATTTTCAAGCCTCGTCATTCTCCAGTTGCAGAGATGCTCCCAGGCAGACTCCTCGGCGAGCCTGCCTCGCACATCTGCTTGGCTGTGGCTGCCGGGAGAGAAAGAGGTTAAACCGGAGAAACTTGGCTCAAGCGATGAATGGCGAGGAGGGGAGAAGGAGGGAGGGAGGGGAGGGGAGGGGAGGGACGGGCTGACAGGGTGGAAAGGGAGGAGGGGAGGGGAGGGAGGATCTCGGGCTGCGGGTGAGGCTTTGAAAGTCAGCCTCACAGGCATTGCAGCAGAGCCCCGAACCAGCGAGGAAGAGCGGAGGCGCTGCTGCCAGCGCGGGCGCCGAGCTCTTGCTCCGGAGAGGACGGCGTCCCCGGGGAGCTTTGTGTATCTGCGTGCTGGGCGGGCGTCTGAGGCGGCGGCGTCGCCTTCACGAGTTGCTTCTTCCCCTCCCCGGAGCTCTCCGCGCTAGAACTCAGCGCCGGAGTTCGCGCCCGCTTGTCAGGGGTGGCATTTGGAAGAGGCGGAGGCGGAGGCGGCGCGCGCGCGCTCGCTCGCGCTCGGAGCTCTCCCTCCGACGGACAGGAGGGCGAGAGGCGAGCCAAGGCAGACGGAGAGCCGGCAGGAGCAGCTTCCCGGGAGAAAGGCGGCTGGGAGCGGCGGTCGCCGCGCAAGGGGCCGGCGAGGTGAGTTGGCGAGGGCCACGGAGGCCGGCGCTTTATCCGCCTCTGCCGCTGGAGAGAGGGGAGGCGAGCAATGGGAAATGGCCGCGGTGGCGGCGGCGGCGGCGGCTGGGGGCTCGATGGAGAGACGGAGGGGAGCGGGGGCGCTGCGTTGGCAACCTGACAGAACCAGCGAGCGCCCGGAGAGGGAGGGAGGGAGGGAGGGAGGGATGGGGCTCCGGCGACGAGGGAACAATACCCGGGCTTGACTTCGGGTCTCCCAGGAGCGAGAGATTATTTCCGGTGGCAGCCCGTCTCCCTCCTCGCTAAGCATTTTCGACAAATAAAGTTTGACCGGCAATTAAGGGTGGGTGGGAAGGCAGGGCAAGCGGAGGGGGTAGTTTCCTAGTGCTGACCCCCTTTTCTTGGTTTGCATTCTTTCTGAGAGACGGACCTTTCTCTCTCCCCCCCCCTCCTCCCTCCCTGAATTATTCAGGGAGCCACGAAGTCTTGTGCGCAGGAGCTGCAGTTCCATCAGCAGCAGCAGCAGCTCCTCTGCGGGATGTGGAAGGGAAGAGGAAAACCTGGCGTGTGGCTCGAGCGTCCGCCTTCCTTCCCTCTCCCTCCCTCGCTCCAAAGTCTCTTGCCATCCCTTGCTAAGCTTCCACCTCTTCTTAATTGCCTGCACAACCGCACTAGACAAGGCCATGCCTCCTTTCCGTCTGCGCTCACCTCCTGTTATTTATTCACTTGGTTATTTATTCACTTCCCTTCCATCGCCACGCACGCACACATGCACACGCACACCGGCTGGGTAGGTTCCCCCCTCCACCCGCTCTTCTGTGTCACATACAAACTCCCACTCCATCCCCATCCTCCAGAAAAGGTGCTTTCTCATTATTTAGTTCCACCATGCTACGCTCCTCCATCCCTCCCCCCCCCCCCCGCATATTGTCCTTTCCTTTTCGTCTGTATGGCAAGCACCACCACATTCGGTCGCACTCTATATCCTTCTGATTACTTTTCTCACCCGAGGAAGTATAAATATTTTAAAGTGTTTTCTTCTTCGTTGTGATTTGAGAAATTGGAAAATGGACTTGGAAACAAGTTGGGCTGTCATTGCAAATAGTTTGCCTATTTGAGCAGAAATTTTGTTCTGTGACGGTAAGGTCTCTAGAAGTGGTATTAAGAGACTTTATTTTTTTAAAAAATTAAATGTATCTCTGTTTGACATGATTGTGAATCCTTGATACATGGGCTTCTTCTTTTAAAACCCCGTCATATTTTCAGGTGTACTCTAGTGTATGTTCTATTTGGCAAGATGAAGTTTCTGAAAATCTATTTTGTGTGTCTTAAGTCATAACTAACTGGTTCTGTGATAACTAATTGCTGAGATGCTTTATTCAGTTGGCATCGAAACAGATTACTAAGTCATGGCTGCATGCAGAATTGTACGGATAAATCATATAATTCATTAGGAAAAGAGTACCAATTCAACATGCTGAATTTCAGAAATAAAAGGTTACTTCCTGGAGGTCAATATTCTTCTTTAGCCTGTAAAATAAAGACTCTTCTAGTGGCAGATCTGAGTGGATCTGTATTTAAACTTATGTGTGACACATCACTAAGGTTCAAGGCAAAAAAAGTTTCTGATGTAAGTGTTAGAGCTCTGAATATAAAGATGTTTGAAGGGAGAATGCTGACGACTATTTTTAATGTCTGCAAATGCTTGTAAGTGGCTGACTGCTCACGTGGTACAAACAGCTAAATTCAAATGTAAAGTATAAGTTTAATAAGTTTGCTTGGCTGCCCCCTTTCTTCAGTAAAAGAAAGATCATAGTTTGTTGTTGTTTGAGTAAATTCCTCATTGCAAACTGATAATAGATTGAAATGGAAGGTGTGATGGTTGCATGATATGCTACTGTTGCATGGAGATAAGTTGCAGTCTGCACTGTATCCTGTAATCTGTCTTCTCTGGTTGCATTTGATCTCCACTTCTGACCACTAAAGAGGTTCAAGATTTCTCACAATTGTTTTGGACAGAAGTCTTGTGCCCTCCATTATCTTGGTCATTATTCTGTTCCTCCTTATTCACCGGAAGACAATTTAAAGAAAACATCAGCAAAACATTAAACAGTGAAATGGTAGCATTTTACACATTCACTCATTCAGTTTGTTAAATTTCATCTGCTCATTTACTTAACCAGAAGTTAAATTTGACTACAAGGTCCCTCCTTCACAAACCATATTCAAGTTGTTGAAATTCGAATGAATGCTGTTGTGCACACTATGATTATTATTGATAAAGTGAATAAATCTCATTAAATAATATAAAATCTCAAGAGGCTTTAATTTTCAGGAGAATGAAGCATGATGGAGAAAGTGCAAAGTCTTATAGACTAAACTTTAAAAAAATGCAGCAAGAGCGCTTGGCATATCCATAATTTATCCATTAGGATGCTACAGTTTAATTCATGTATTAATTTTTACTGGGCATGTGCAAGTTTTCTATGTTCTGAGGTCTTCTTTGTGTTTTGAGCTCTGAAAATCCCCTTGAAGGCCCATGGGATCTTTGAGAGAGTTATAAATTAAAAGATGCAAAAGTTTATTAATCTATGGTGCCTGTTACATAGAGGTTAGAAAACATTCACACTTTAATGTGATGATTGGTCCTGGGTCTGGAAATACTACATGTGTTTTGAACCTGGGTATTTTGTATGTATTGCATTTATTCTGGGGAAAAAATGCTGGAGAAAAATTCTAACTCCTTTCTTGTATCTTGTTTTTCAAACTCAGTTTTAAGGTGAAGTATGAGAACTGTGACAGGTTACTGGTCTAAACTAGATGTGGCATTTTATTTTCATTTGTTTGAGCTGTTTGTTTGTTTGTTTGCTTCAATGAGACATTGCATCAGCTGGAGAAGATAATCATTATGGTGATCATAAAAGCATGGAAGGGGAATATAATTCTTTATTCCCCTGCTGGATTTTCAAGGAAAATCTCTCCTCTGAAGCTATTTACATTGGAATTAATGGAGGATTTCCTCCCAATGAGGGACCCCCCCCCCCAGCAAACACCAGCTTTTAAAAAAAGGAAGGGAAGGGTTAAATTCTGCCTCCTTGTCTACTGTGCTCCTTCCCTTCCCCTCATGTGATGTAATGTACATATTTTTAATGAATCTTAAATGCAAATATGCATTTTACTTCTGTGTTGGCTCTTTGATTGGTTATCTTATTTACTGATTTTTATACCACTTCTTAGCCACCGAAAATGGTATTCAGATCTGCGATAAAGGAAGTGCTAGGATGTGTTTTGTAAAAAAAAAAGTGCAAAAATATGTCTTTTTTCAACAAATACAGATTGTTATGAAAATAAAAATGAAAGACTACTTGATGTTACATAAGCTCCTTTTGTTTCCTGCCTGGTGGTCATGCCTTAGGCTTCCACTACTGTATGCTAGTGAAAATGTCAAGGCCTTATAGAGGTTTCCTATGACTTTGGTTCTGTATACCTTTTTAGTTGTAGAGCAGCAGTTATAAATTGTTTTGATGAATGATGAATTTCTTTGGAAGCTTATTAGGCTTTCCTTGCTGAGGCTCGTGAGACCTGTATAATACCAGACAGATCTTCCTAAAACATGCCAGTTATTGTTTTCTTGTGACATGCAGCCAATGGTACTTTTCAATGTTGTAGAAGGTGCTTTTAGTTCGCGTGGAATAATAATGAGGCACCAAAAGCAAAACCAATGCCCTGGGACATTTGTCAGAATCTTTTTCAACAAGCAAAAGGTCTGTGGCAGATGTTCAGGGTTTCCTCTGTAGTATACAATAAGGATTCCCAGAACCAAGAAAGTTTATAAACCGTGCTATTTGAAAATCATTTCCAATGTCTCCTGTCATGAGAACAGAGAATGGTAGAAGGCAAAAGAAGACACTTCTCAGTCTTGCTTCTTCGGGAATCAGCATGTTTTTACATGAGTAGCTTTTACATGAGTCCTTTTATTTAAAATTCATCTCTGGGTTATTTGTTGGGCATAGGAATTCATATTTTCCCCACAAAATATAGTCTGGCCCCCCACAAGGTCTGAGGGACAGTGGACCGCCCCCCTGCTGACCCCTGTTTTAGGGCAAACAATTGGCTTCTTAATACTGCCTTCACATACACTCAGTGGGACTTCTTTCTGAGTAGACATGCATAGGATTGTGCTGTTAGCTTTTAGGCAAGCCACCATCTCCCCATTTCCTGCTCTATAGGATTGTTATTAGGATTATTGAAAGAACTTGTGTAAAGCACTTTGTAAATGAATGCTTGGTATTATTATTATTATTATTATTATTATTATTATTATTATTTTCTATTTTTATATAGTAAATGGAGGCAGATTGAGCTATGAAAACAGGAATGTCCTTTTAGTACAACATATATCTAGTCAATAAACCATCTTTTAAGGACCATTTAAAACTATTTACACACTATTTACTTGTTACATAATTTTTGTTTTAGAGACCGAGACTGGTGGAGTTTTGTGCTTTTTTGCTTCAAAAAAGGATTATGCTCATTAATAGAGATTACGTTTATCTATGGCTGATAGTCATGATATCTAAATGGAACATCCACATTCTGAGACTATATTTCTGAATATCACCCAGGAAGGCTTTCATGCCAAATTTGTGTACCTGCCTGAGGCATCTGTCTGTTAGTAACAGATTAGATAGACCCTTTGTCTTATCAAGAATCTTCTTGTGTTCTTTCTTCCAACTTGTTTCTTCTCCTAGTTATTTTTAAAGTATATGTATGTAATTTGCACTTTTGTTCATGTTTTTAATAAAATCAACGCGTGTGCACACTTAATTGCATGCATGCTCAAAATACAACTTTCCTGGTCACCTGTTAATATGTAAAATATTAACTAACAGTTGCAGATTACAACTACCAAATGATTTTTTTCTTTTGAAGAATTTAAAGCAAGCTGTTTACGACAGCAGCAGTGTGTATAAAAAGGCACGTCGATATTGTATTTTATTTTCCTATTTATTTTATTTGAGCTATACTCCGCACTTTCCTCCAAAGAACTACATGGTAACATTGCCTAATTGGAAGAGGTAGATCAACCTAATATGCGCGTAGCATTTTAAAAAATCTGTGTATTTCCTCTTTATTTTGATTAAATACATGTTTGCCTTAAATCAGTTCTGCAGAATGCATGTGCTTATCCCCCCCTTCAAGGTCAGAATTTCAAAAGTGGAAAGACGGATCCTGTAGTTGCATTATGGTGTACTTAAGTCAGTGTCCGTCTTTTCTTAAAACTGCAGTAAATTTGCCCAACATTTATTAAAAATCCAGATTCTTTTTACCAATACCAAGATGAATTTATAAAGAAAAGAAAATTAGTTACAGAACATTATCCTGAGGGCAAGTATTGAATAAAAATCCTTTTATAGCGGAACTAAAGTGTGAACTATAAAAATTTCCCACAGTGTTATAGATTAAAGCCACCTGTACCAACATTGCAATTGAAACAAAATTGCTCTTCTTCATCTGGAAGATAGTCTGGTTCAGAATATGAAATCTCAAATTGGAAATAAGTTCATAATTTTGGAGCATCTATTTGGACGGTGGTGCTCTGGCCATGTGGCACACTGGCTAGCATGAACATAATCAAGCACTGGAGTTCCTCTGTGGGGTTGTAATTCTGTAGCTAGGAACTACATGTGGGACTCACCTTTGAGGAGAAATTTCAGTGCTGACTCTCACAAGGAAAGCTTTGTGGTGAGTTGGTGGGATCAAGTACATTGCACTATTGAGATATGGGGAAGGGCAGCATTCTACAGCAGCTAACATAATCCCACGTTTTTCAAGCAAAAGGAGCAATTGGATCCCTAGGAATATGGATGAACCATTTGTTTCCCCCACTTACCCTTCCTACCTATATATGGAAGCACGAAGAGTTGTTCATTTCATCCCTGTACTGGGGTCCTACTCCCCACATGTACATATTTGAATGCATGCACACATCTTTTCTAAAGTGCTGTTGTGTGCTTGTGATGAGTGCAAATCTGATTATTATTTTTTTGTGGTTGTCTGTGTTACATCTTTGTTTACTTTGTTACATAGGCCGAACTTACAGAAATACAGATTCAGCCAATCGATATCACATTATAGGTAAATGACAAATAAAACATTAGATGAAAATAGCTTAATATATATGTGGTGGCTTATAAAACATCCAACAGATGGGGAAGTTTTCTTTTCTTCAGACGTTTTCTGAACTTTCTGTAATTTGAAAATTTATACAGATTTTTATATAGTGCCTTGAATAGTTCAGTTAGATCTGAAAACTTGATGACTTCCCAATTGAGCATTGGCTTGTGAATACTGAATAATGTGTATAAAGTTTATAAAACTGTGTGTGGTTATTGGGTTGGATTCAGACTTTGCTCACACTGATGGGGTCATCTATTGCCACTGGGAGAGGAGAGGGAACCTTTCAGAACAGTGTGGGAAAGGTGCCTTACTTAAACTCCCTGCCACCAGCGTACTGCCACTTTTAAAGTTAAGCACTTAAGTGCAGTGTTAGAAACTGGGATATGAAAGCTAGAAGCTAAATGGCACCTTAAACCTAGGTTATGGGCAGGACAACGGAATTTCTAGGCTTGCTGTTTTATAACGAGAATACAAAGGTGAAAATGAATGAACTGCTGCTAAAATATTATGTTCATTTTTCGAATGGTCTAGTCCTTCCTCTGCTCGCCCCCCTGATATACTTAAGAGGGTCTCTTCTCCAGTCTTCAGAGAGTAGCTGGAAGTGGGGAGGCAGAAAAAGGTCCTATTTTCCTCCTACTCTGCAGTTTTAATCTGAAATCTTAGGCACAGTACAGTGGTGCCTGGCAAGACGAAAATAATCCGTTCCACGAGTCTCTTCGTCTAGCAGTTTGTTCGTCTTGCGAAGCATCCCTATTAGCGGATTAGTGCTATTAGCGGCTTAGCGGCTATTAGCGGCTTAGCGGCTTAGAAAAAGGGGGGGAAACTCGCAAGACTCGCAAGACGTTTTCGTCTTGCGAAGCAAGCCCATAGGGAAATTCGTCTTGCGAAGCGCCTCGAAAAATGGAAAACCCTTTCGTCTAGCGGGTTTTTTGTCTTGCGAGGCATTCGTCTTGCGGGGCACTACTGTACTGCGCCCAGGGCTCAGATTGCTCGCATTAATGAAATTCCCTGTCACAAAATGCGCCTAGAACAATGGGAGTTTTAAACACTGCCTGAGTATTTTAGTTTTTCTTTTTTGTTGCATTTATATTCCACCTTTTTATCCAAGGAGATCAAGATGGCATACGTGGTTCTTCCCTCTATAATTTAATCCCCACAAAAACTCTGTGAAGTAGGTTAGAGAGAAAAAAATCAACGTCTGGCCCAAGGTCACCACTGAGCTTCATGACTGGGGGGGGGGAGTGGTGGTGTTGAACCCTGGTCTCCCAGGTCCTAGTCTGACACTCTAACCACTACACCACATTGCAGTGAAAATGATTTCAACACCCACAATTCTTCCACTAAAATCAAAGTGCCTAGATGTAGCTATAGCATGACCACATTTAGTAGTCTCTTATTAGGCTAGTACAGAGCTTTTCAAACTGTGTGTCATGACACGTTAGTGTATCGGCTGCAGTCAGTAGGTGTGTTGCACAAATGCTGGAAAGGGATGTAGTTTAATCTCTGGTTTGCTAGTAAAACTGTATTACTGTGCCACGAAATGATGCATGTCTAAAATTTGTGTCACCAACATGAAAAGTTTGGAAAGCTCTGGGCTAGTAAGAATGTGAATTTTACCTATGTTTATATACATTTTATATAAAACACAGTTTAAAGTCCCATTCATTTTGGTGGGAAAATTAAGTGCATGCTTCATCTTTTTCCATTGGAACTTAAAAGTCTTATCTTTCCCTGGATTAAGTCATGCGTTAAAAAAAGGAACATTTATGCATACTTTTGTAGTCTGACTCTTATATATAATAAGTTCAGAATTCTTGAGGAATATTTAGGTTGCATTTGGGATAGCATGAAAGGAGGACTGTAAAAAGAAGGCCTTCATACTTAAAGTAGTTCCAAGAAAAATATTTTAGTCAAATGACTACTCAAACTCTTGTTTTGTGTCAAGTTTGCATAGCAATAACTGGAATGGTTAATATGCATTGCATAAGATTGTATTTAGTACCATTTATTGTTTAGTGTTTAAATTACTTTATGTTGGTACCATGTGGGACAGAACATTTCCCATAGAAAACATTCTAAAAATACATAAAATTAGTAACATAATGAATAGGTCCAATAACAGCCAAATGATACATTTTCAAAATTATAAACTACTGTGTATCTATCTGGTTTCAATATCACAGACACACAGACAGTATAGTTATTTGTAAACAAAAGGAAGGTTTAAATTAAAACAAAAAATAAGTAAAACAAGTAAAAATCAAGTTATGACTTCACCCGAGCAGTCGTAAATAAAATCAAAGCCAAAAGTAATACTCTTCCATTTAATACACTGCAAGGGAAAGAAAAAACAAAACCAGGCTGATAAGTGTATTAATCGGCACTGACGTGTGCTTTGTTGAATATTCAATCCTAGTCAAATAATTAGTTCACTTTTAGCTATTGGAAAATATTTTTTTTTTCTTTTAAAACTCCAATAAACGCTTTCATATTGTCATGTGGTTCAGACATCTCAAATAAACTTTTGAGTTATTTATACATCAAGTAAAATTAACATTGCATACTTTTTCTAAATATAAACCAAATAAACAGGCTGAATCAGGTCCTGGTAGATTTATGGCACTGAGAAGTTTTCAGACTCAAATGTTCTTAAAACATCACTGGTTAGTGCAAAAAAAAAAAAAATTGTTACGTTTTTAACTTGTGAAGTTGGTCAGAGTTTGATAAAACTAATAATTTTCAGTTGTCAGCTAGAATGACTCAGGACGACTATTTGTCTTCTATTTGAAAGCATTTTGAAGCCTCTATAGCAATCTCTCTCTCTCTTATTTGTTGTTGTTGTTTAGTCATGTCCGACATTTCGTGACCCCATGGACCAGAGCACGCCAGGCACTCCTGTCTTCCACTGCCTCCCGTAGTTTGGTCAGACTCATGTTGGTAGCTTTGAGAACACTGTCCAACCATCTCATCCTCTGTCATCCCCTTCTCCTTGTGCCCTCCATCTTTCCCAACATCAGGGTCTTTTCCAGGGAGTCTTCTCTTCTCATGAGGTGGTCAAAGTATTGGAGCCTCAGCTTCACGATCTGTCCTTCCAGTGAGCACTGATTTCCTTAAGAATGGATATGTTTGATCTTCTTGCAGTCCATGGGACTCTCAAGAGTCTCTCTCGATTATACTACCTCCTAAATTTGCAAACGATCTCCCTGATATGGAATAAAATATATTGTCCTGTTAAGGAACAATGTAATTAGTATTGGTGAACCATAGCAGGGAAATTAAAACTTTTATAACACAATAGTGCTGCTATAATCATTTTCATTAACGTATGCTGATATTATAAGGTTTGATAACTGGTGGAAGAAGGATATTAATTGTAAGTGAGGGTCTGCAACAAAATGTTGCAGTGTATCACTGCCTCTAACTGGAAGAATTCACAGAGGACAATCTTTTTCTTTCCCACCCTTTTGAAACCTCATCTCCCTGTGCTATATAGCGCTAAAGAGCTCAGGATTTCTATGGCTTCAACATGTGTAGGTCCTGAAAGTTCATAGGACCAGTGTGTGTGTGTGTGTGTGTGTGTGTGTGTGTGTATGTATTAAAATGCATTTTTCTTTTAATTTACAAATTTATCTGCTTCTGTGAACCCAGGAAGTCCCACAAGTATGGCGAAACCACTAACTTGTTTTTGAGTGGCCTCATTTCACTTCCAAATTTGAGTGGCCTCATTTCACTTCCAAATTGATAGGCAGCTAAGTTCCACAGGGCAGGGATATTGTTGAAAGAAGCATATTGAAATAGTTTTAACAACAATACATTCTATTAAGTTGTGTTGTGTCTTTAGTTTAACAATGCAACTCTTGCATCAGTGCCATTTCCCACTCTTCTAGAATTTTTATGGGGGGGGGGGTTGTGTATGGAGGAGACCTATCATACTTGGGTAGACAAACATAACACTTCTGTTTTCTGCAGCTTGGTTGGCATTTAATATTTTGCAGCAAATTTTTAGTTTAACATATTTGAACTTGTACTGGATAGGGTTAATAGGTTGGCACAAAAGGTCAAATTATAAGGCATTAGGCTTAATTAAGGGAGAGCAGGAGTGGCAGGAGTATGTGACAGTTAAATGGGTTTCCCACAGACTAATGTCGGTTACAGTGCAACCATGCCTCAACTTAAGTGAGTTATTTTGTGGAAAGGGCAATAGTGATTAACAGTTTGACATGCTAGACATTTCTAGCCAATCCCATCTGTTTTAGAGGTTAAGAAAGCACACCTTTATGAGCTGATGGATTGATTTGTGTGCCTGTCTGCTAAAGATTAGAAGTCCAAGGCCAGTGCCGTAAATGTCAGTTAAAGAATGTTGCACTTTCTTAGTAGTTCTTTAACTGTCAACTGTTTTGTGCTAAGGCTAAGTGCGGATATGCAGGTAGAATAAGAACCACACTTCTCAACCACCAGAGCAGGTGGTGTAAAGAGAACAGATCTGCTGTAGGTATATGGGCTAAAATTCTAAGAGCCTAAGAGCCAGTGTCCCATCTAGTCCACAGTCCTGTTCTCTCAGTGGGAAGCCTTCTAATTTTGAACTCGTGCTGTTTTGTAGGAAACATTTTAAGGGCTTTTCTTAATACGGAAATAAGTTTCTTAGCGTCTGCATGTATGCACATGAATATTGATTTTTCTGATCTATTAAAAATGTTCTGTTGTGAAGGTAGCACTCTAAGCTTTCCAAAAACATAAACAACCCACCCACTACTCCGATGCCTCCAAAGAAAAATGTCCTACGTTAGTATGCAAACGCTCGCTTTGAGCTGCCAGGATGAGAATGTTCCAGCTTGTAAGACTAGAGTGCATATGTTGCTTGCCCACCTACTTGCCCATCGCTGCGTCCCCTTTTCAGTTCTTAAAGCGTTCCCATTGAACTGAAATGGGAGAAAGTGCCTTCAAGATGCTTCATTCTGCTGCTGCAACAGGCGCTTTAGCAAATTGCCTACATGCCTAGTATCATGTAGGGCTGGGTGATAAGTGCTTTATGATATCATACTATACCGCCAGCTAAACATTGTGGTATGGTGGTATATCACTAGCCGGTGGCAGGTCGGGGGCTCTGTAAAACTGCTTGGCTGAGGCTTTTCGGCCAAGCAGTTTAAAGAAGCGAGGGAGGAACAAGCTGTATCGGTGCCTTGCTGATGTAGCTTGTTTCTCCCTCTGCCGTGGTATGAGGGGCTGACTGTCATGGTGATTTCACTCAGCGGAATATTGCTGGTGAAATTGCCCTCGCTTCTGAGTCCCTCTGCCTCCAATGCCCGGCTCCACCTTGTTTTTCCCTCAGTGCGCTGGGCGCTGGTCACAGAGGGACTCAGGAGGCGGCGGTTCCACCTTGCGATATACCACTGAGTGAAGCCATCATCGCAGTCTGCCCCTCATAATGGTCCTGGGTGATATATTGATATATTGCCCAGGCCCAGTAGCATCTTGAAAGCACTTCCTTCCTCTTAGGTGGTGAGGGAAGAGGTTAACTGTCAACAGAGGCATGTGTGGAGAAATATCAAAGGGAATGGGGAGGCTGAGAAATAGGGAAAGTGGTGATAAGGCTGGAATAGATAGGAAAGTGGAATGTGGATTCAGAGATGGTCAGAGGGATTGGAAGACAGTGGTCTGGCATTAATGCTAAGCAAAGCTATGGCTTAGTGTGAATAAGCTAGCATGCAGATATACAGTTGAAAAAATCATGGCTGCCTTGCTCTTGCTGCTACCAGGACCTAAACCATGCTTTGGCTTAGCATTACATATAAGCCTAGGCTCATGGTTTTTCATTCCAGACAGACCATGAGGCTTGCTCTTGGCTCATGGTTTGTTTGTGATTGGCAAACTAGGAGCCAGGGTTCAAACATAATGCCAAGCCACACACCTGGTAGTGTCTTCTGGTAGTGCAGCAGGAGCAGTGGAGCAAAGTATTTTCTAATAGTGCACCAGCATGCTAGCTCATTCACACTGAAATTGACTTAGCATTATGTGCAAAAGGCTGCAGAGAGATAGGGATCCAGAGAATGGATAAAAAAGAACTCACCTGGGTATACAGACCAAACAAAGAATCTGTTCTATACACGCTGTCAGGTTTCTGTCCCTTTGTGTGTGCATACATGTGAGTGGACATGAGGGGATGTGCACTAGCATGAAAATGTACATGGAAAGAAGTGTGTGTGTGTGTACGTGTGTGTACATGTACATTTTGTGTGCACACTCAAAGTTTCATCTCTTCTGCTTTCCCCTATACATTAACACTGCTGTTTTCTAGTCCTTTCCTGTTTTATATATTTTCCAATGGGTTGGTTGATCTAGGGCCACATTTTTCAGGTCCATATATAGACTATGTAGAGAGTTAAATCTTCCAACTCATTACACATAGTATTTCTGGTAATTTTAGCTTAGTGAATGACTCATGGTGCCATCTTTATTATTTATAAAGGTGGGTGGATATTTGTAAAAGGTTGTATGCTGTCTGAATTTATCTTTAATTCAGTCCTATTTATTATGTTACCATCTTCAGTCACATCATACTAAACCAGGGGTCAGCACCCTTTTTCAGCCATGGGCCGGTCCACCGTCCCTCAGACCATGTGGTGGGCAGGACTTTATTTTTTTGGGGGGAAATGAACGAATTCCTAAGCCCGACAAATAACCCAGAGATGCATTTTAAATAAAAGCACACATTCTACTCATGTAAAAACACACTGATACCTGGACCTTTTTAGGGCCGGATTGAGAAGGCGATTGGGCCGCATCTGGCCCGCGGACCTTAGGTTGCCTACCCCTGTACTAAACAGTCTACTTGCCTCAAGAATTATGAAGTGACAGAAGGTAGATACTGATAGAAATGAGGGTGCAACGAAAAGCTACCAAAAAGCAAGATACTCTGTGATCTCGGTGTACCAGCTGCTTAACTACTGTGTCAGATGGATTCTTATGAGCTTAAAATAAAATAAGCAGTGCAAAAAGTCACTGCATACCTTATCACGTATATGACTTGTAGACTTGAGAAAATAACATCTCTTCTATTGCAAGACTATTAATACATTACTGGGGTAATAAAAGTAATTTTTTTATAATGTTCAAGGATTCTGCACAGTTAAGGGTGTTCATCCTAATTAAAATCAACCAAAGGTCAAATTATGCAATATTCTCTGGCTGCATTTTTGTGTTGTTCCAGAGCTTCAAAGATAGCAACAAACCTTGTATTATAAACAGATACTCATTTTAAGCTGGTCCTGTAAATATTGATTCCTGATGTCAGTGTCACACTAGTTCTTTAAAATGGAAAAAGTATGTTGTAAAAATATTTATGCATTTCAGCTAGGCCTGTAACTTTTATTTGATCAGCTGGTTGATATGAGTTGTCTAAGTTTTTAAAAGTTTTGATTCCTTCCAATGAATTTGCCTTGCTAATCTGACACCATCTTGAAGCACCAAGGATAGAATACAAAAGAGGCTTCTGGGATAGATCAATTTGCTCTCAATGCTAGGAGTAGCAGCTAAGACCTCAAACTGGCATTACGGACCACCAGCCTATGTCAACAAAAAGAAGCAGGAGAAGGGTAGAATTGAAGAGGGGAGTTTGAGTGTGCAGCAGTGGCATGTAGCTACAAGAAGCTGCGTGCATGAGAGCTATTAATTGGTGCTGTTCATCCTTTGACCAATTAGCAACTTAGGGCAAGCCTTACTCCAGGACAAGTTTTGGGGAAAAAAGTGCAGCAGTGGCAAGGTTGCTGAGAAGGAAGAGGACATGTGAAGCCCAGTGTTTTTCAAGTCCTCAGTGTGAACGCAACAGGTAGCTGGAGCACAGTTCCTCTAGCTGTCCACTCAGGGGAGAGAGTTATAAAGTGACTTCCTCCAGTGTTGAGTGAAACTCCCACATGAGAATAGTCATGCTGAATCAGACCAAAACTTAATCTGGTCCATCATTTTGCTCTTCATTCAGAGTGACCTAGGAGATACACTTCTAGGAACCATAAGCAGGACATAAAGGCAATAGCCCTCTGTCTTTCTTGTTTCGTGGCAAATGATACTCAGTGGCATACCACCTCTGAATCTGGAGCTTCCATCATGACTCATAGCCATTAATAGACCTCTCCTCAATGAATCTGCAAGCCATCTCAGCCAGTGACCATCTTGTGACACCTTATGGCAGTGAATTCTATAAATGGAGTATGTATTATTTGAAAAGGCACTTCTTTGTGTGTGTACCCTAAATCTACTGCCAATCAATTTTACTGCATGACCCTGAATTTTGGTATTAGTTGTTTTTGCCCCTAAACTGAAGAGCCCTGGGCATTGTAGTGTTTCCTTGTAATGAAAGTGTCCCAGTCCTCGGATTATTCATATTTCATTTTGTGTGTGTCTTTTCTAGCTCAAACATATCTTTTTGAGATTGAAAGACCAGAACAGGACACAGTATTCCAAGTGTAGATGAACCATCTATTTTTATAAGGGCACCATGACACTAGAAATTTTAGTTTCACCCCTTCCTTAAAGATCCCTATCACAGAATTTGCTGTTTTCACAGCTGCTGCACACTGATGACATTTTCATTGAGCTATCCTTCATGGCCTCAATTTATTTCCTCTTTAGTTTCTAACAGTTCAGACCCCACCTGTGTACATATGAAGTTAGTATTGTTTTATCCCAGCATGCATCATGTTTATTTACATTGAACCAATATTTAAAAAATATTTTTTTTGCACATTTATCCAGTTTAGAGAGAGATTTTTTTGGATCTTTTTAGTTCCTGAAAAGAGAATTCCAGCTCTCAGGTACCATAGTGTTCACTGATTGTGATTTTTCTCTCTTCAGACAGGGTTCTGCTATAGAGCCAGTACACCTGTCACTTTTTCTTTTCTTGTCCCTTAAAATATGTATATGTATTTAAGGTGCAATAGAGGATACCACAAAGTATGCAGTTGCTTTGGTGTACAATCCTAGTTTAGCATTCTTGTGGTTGCATGCACAGCTGTATCACTGTGACAGCAGGATGTCTGGCCGCCTTGAGGTAATTTTTATTTGCTAAAGGGGAGCCAGATGAGTGGCTAATTAGAAGCCTAGATTAGGAAGAGGGAGGTAAATCAGCTTTTCAAACTGCAGGAGTCCTGTCAGAGAACAGTGGGGAAAGTAGTGAGAGTTTTATCACACATACCTTTTTAAACCATTGTAACACTGGTGGAATTAACTCCCACACACAACTTTTAAAAGTGCAACCAAAGTGATGAAACAGTCGTGACTTGGCTACCTTTCTAGATGCCTTGGTATTGTTCAGATTTATAAATTTTTAACTGATTTGCAGGTAGCAGTAACCATACTGTGCCTTATTTGAACATTCTGGAAAACTATGGTGTACTAAAGAGAAGCCAATAAGATGAATCACATTTTTGATTAATTGAAAATATTGGAATGGATTACTTTTGATTGCTGTTTTTATTTTCAATTATATGTTTTATAAATGGAAATTAATAAAATATAATGATAAACATATATAATGGAATTATTAACCAAAGAAGAATTAAAACCATATTGAACCGAAAGGGAAAAGCTGAAATGCCTAATTGAAAGCCTAATTGAAAGCATACTGTATACTTCTACATGGGAACAATGATGACATTGTTGATGCAGTAATTGGTCTGTGGTGTTGAATTTTACTGGATACCAATCAGTAAAACAGGATCCGAGTATAGTTAAAAGAGTCATTAATGAAAGGACCTGTGTGACCATATTAGATGTGAAAGAACTAGTAAATAGTGAGGTGGCTTATGCAGAATTAGGTATTTTGGTGCAGTAAAGGCCACCTGAAACCCATATTTCAAAAGTTCTGAGGACTGTGCCACATATTAAAAAAAAGAAAGGCTGGCAGTAGTGTTTTTATGCCTACAACTTTACACAGTTTCATGGGAAAATAATGATTGTAAAATGGTACAAAAGGCATGGAGGCAATAGGATGCTTTACAGAACTCAGAGATTACTGGAACTACAAGTGGTGTATATTCCAGGCAAATTGCTTGAAAATACTTATGGAATTTGATGGAATGAGGAATAGGAATTTTGGGAATGTTGATTTTGCTGCTATAAACTACTTTGTATTTTATTTATCTAATTTAGAACTGAAGCTGAATTCATTTCATGTAACAGATTATAAGAGTTTGGCATTTATTTATTTATTTTAAAAAAGATGTTAATGGTGGTTGGACAGAAAACCAGAAACTCCAGAAGAATGACATAAGGGCAATGCCCAATTAACAGAGTTCAATAATTTTAATCAATTAATTCACCCAATTAATTGATGAATATGACAGCCTTAATTTCAATATTTGCTGCTTCCGCTGCACTTGAAATATGCTTACATCTGATAGCACAGCAACTCTGCTTTATACATCAAATCCATATTTGTGTGCAGAAGCAGCAAGCAATACTTCCTTGAAAAGGGGGACGGGGAAGATAAGTGATAGCAGGCAGAATAGAAGTGAAGGAGGATAGCAGAAGCGTTTCATGCATCACATGAGTAGGTGCAAGGAAGAAAGCATTTCTGGGATAATTGTAACCTAGTGGAGTTGCATGGTGTTGAGTAAACTTTATTCCATACTTAGTGTTTCCAATGGTGTTAGTGCAGCAGCAAATATTAGAGATGCTGTGAACTGGAAAGTGGAAGAGGTAGCTGAGAATGAAGGAAGAAGCATACAAACCTGCAATATCTTTCCAACATGCAAGCCACGATTTGGCCATGAAATTTCAATTGGGCATATCAGTGTGAACCTGCTTCAGCCTTCTTTGACAATCTGGAGGGAAATTTATTTGGTTTTATAGCTAATGCTTGAAGATAAATACTTTAAGAGACGCTTACACGATAGACTAACGAGTTGCCCGTTAGCAGATGCAGTAGGTTATGATATTTTGTAGCAGATATCCCTTAAGTACCGTACGTTACAGTACTCAGTAATAGCATGTTAATGTTCTGCTGAGGAATTCATATGTATCAACAGAACTAAAGAGCTGAGTCACATGAATATTGTGGTTTTTCGCAGGAATGTGCATTGATCAGATAAAGAACAAGGTGATCCCTTACTTCAACATCCTTGTCTCAAAGCACTGTGACAGAATGCTCTGGTACAGTTATTCCCACAATTAGACGTGGTGTCCACAAAATAACTCTTTCCCTTCTTTCCCCATTTTGGAGTTTATCTTATATGGCAAGTTTGGGGGGAAATCCTAGAAATTTTGAAGACCTACTGTCTGCAGTATTTTTTAAAAAAACTGAATCTCCAAATCTCTTAAGCAATTTGGAGGGATCCCACCTTGACTCAAACAGGTCCTGAATTTGTCTGAAGTGGCCTGCTTAGCTTTGGGATTTAGCACACTCCTAGTTTTTCTTACTCAGTATACTAAACTAATATACTAATGAACTTGATTGTGCACTGTGTGTTCAGTAGATCTGACGTCCAGTAACCTTGTTTTTAAAGCATGCCTTCTAGCCTGCACTATTATCATATTCGCATAAAATATTCAGACTGCTGCATTGGTCGTTGGGTATTAAAAATTCTAATTTCTAGCACTTCTTATTTCAAGAAAATCTATTATATCATTTTGCTATTAACATGTTTATTTTCTATCTAAGATGAAAAATGTAAACCCTTTTTTTATTTGTTCATAATAATTTTGAAGAAGACACTTCCACAGCTGTATTGTATAAATTGCCCCTAATTATCTTTCTGTGTCTCCCTTACTTCTCCATAAGCTATGACCTTGTAGGCATTGACTTCAGTCTGGAACAATTTCAAAGTCATGTAAATGAATGTAATTAAGGTATTGCTTATTATCTTGCAGAGTTCAGAGGGAAGCACACTGGCTAGAAAGGTTTGTTTACTTAATACAGAAGGTCAGCTACAGTTAAATTTTACTGCCTAAAATGGTTTGGTAATGCTTTTATTTAGACAGAAATGTTTGGTAGTGCACATAATAAATTTTTTTCACCTCAGTGCTGTGACTTTTTTATTTATTAAGGAAATGTATTTATATTCTTTAACATTCTTTTAGAGCACTGAATCTATTTTCATGCTAAAACAACAAGAACCCAAGATACAATTTTTAACTCTTTATCCACTAAATGAATGCCTTTTGATGCAGTAAATAAGAAGTTTTTTTCCTTTTTTATGTCATAGTTCCTAGGCAAACTTGTATGGCACATCATAACTGTCTGAATATGTTGGCTACCAAAAATGAACTTTTTAAATTAATTAAGAGCATTTTTTACCCTGCTCTACAACCAGAAAGGTTCCCATAGTGGTTTACATGCAGTCAATAAAAATAAGACAGTCCCTTCCTGCAAGGTTGCTGTCTAATCAGTCAAATTCAGGTACCAATTTTTGCACAGTTGTTCTGATAATGACCAACTGGCATAGATCAGGGGTAGGAGGTGCCTGATACAGGTGATCTTTTGATAAAGCATATGGAATGAGCCTTCTTCTGATGGAATGGCTGCCTCCAGGTAACAGTTGAGGGACAGGAACCCCGGTTTCCAACCAGTGAATGATTTACCAGCAGTCTGTTTCAACTTCCCATCAGATCTTTTAGTAAGGGACATGGAAGGGAAAAATCAGAACCTGATCTTTGTCTGGTAGCGGCAGGAGGATTCAAGGCCTCTGATTTCAATAATGGTTAGAGAACCAGGACTAACTCATGGTGGTTCCTGTCCACACCCTGAATCAAGCTCTCGCCTGCTTTCCCCCTCGCTGGGATTTTTAGGATAGCAGATAAACCAAGGTTTGGCTTAGTGTATTGTCCAAACCTGGGTTTGTGAGCTGTAACCATAATAAGATATACCTTTATCACAAGCCATGGTTTTCCCAGTAGTGATGTATGGAAGTGAGAGCTGGACCATAAAGAAGGCTGATCGCTGAAGAATTGATGCTTTTGAATTATGGTGCTGGAGGAGACTCTTGAGAGTCCCATGGACTGCAAGAAGATCAAACGTATCCATTCTTAAGAAAATCAGCCCTGAGTGCTCACTGGAAGGACAGATCCTGAAGCTGAGGCTCCAAAAGTTTGGCCACCTCATGAGAAGAGAAGACTCCCTGGAAAAGACCCTGATGTTGGGAAAGATTGAGGGCACCAGAAGAAGGGGACGACAGAGGATGAGATGGTTGGACAGTGTTCTCGAAGCTACAAACATGAGTCTGACCAAACTGCGGGAGGCAGTGGAAGACAGGAGTGCCTGGCGTGCTCTGGTCCATGGGGTCACAAAGAGCTGGACACGACTAAATGACTAAACAACAACAACACCTTTATCACAAACCTGCATTTGAACAACATGCTAAGCCAAGCTGGGCTAGGCTGACCTAAAAGGCAGCTATCATCTCTTCCTTGGAAGCCAGCACATTTACTCTAAGCCATGGTTTGGCTTCTCATGACATGACATGCAAATGCAACTGTAGTTATTAAGGGGGAGACACAGTGAAATCTTTGGCAATTACATAAACATAATTATATACACAGGATTGCCATCCTAATTTATAAATGCCACTGTGTCAGACAGCACAACTGCTCTTGTATGAATTTACAAAGTGGTAGAAGACTCTAATCAGGGAATGAGAAGGGGTGTGTATTGCAGTTGATGGGACTAGTATGTTGAGCCACTGATTACCTTTTCCTTCTGTTCATTGTAGATGGATTAATTTTTCAATTCTTAGAGTGCTATCATACTATTCCAGGGATGAGATTCGAGCATGTGGCTTTTTTCTTCAGTAATCCTGATAGACTGTACTAAGTCTGCTATCAAATTACCATATGCATTCTTATTAAGAGGAATTAGGCCACACAGACACCTTCTGCCATAACTGAAACTACAAATGTGATGAAAAAGCTGACTTTGCAAAAGGAAGAAAAGGAAAAAAAAACACACCCCCATACTTTGCTCATAAAGAGAAAACATTTACTATTCTCAGTTGTTTTATTGTATTCTTTTCCCTGGGGTCAGCAAATAGTTTTTCTTAAGTTGTCCCATATTTACGACTTTTTTGAATGCAAGATGATTGCAGTTGGTAAGGAGAACATCTTACTGGGGTTTTGTTTTGCATAATTGCATATCTATGCTAAGTAGCTTTATAGTAACATATATGTATGTGAGTGTCCATTGTCAACTTTGTTGATTTGCCACCTGTTTTAGTATATTGACCCTAGACAGGGGCCTACGTTAGGAACTGACCATTTATATAAATTAGACAAGACAAGCAGAAGACAGTGAAACAGGGCTAAGAAAAGCAGAGGACAAGGGCAATGAAGATACACTAAATATATTCATTTGACACAACTTCTCTTGCTAAAATAGAAGTCAAGACAACAAAACAATGCTAATAATAAAAACTACAGATTATTAATCAAACATTAGGTGAAGATAAGGTTTTCTGCACCTAGTAGCAGGGCTAGAGGTCCAAGGATAATAAGTAGGAACAAATGATGTTTTTAGATTCTGTGTAAAATTTATCTGTCTTGGAATTTACTAGGTGGTAGGTTCAATACCTTTACAACTAATACTTGAAGTAATGGGAGTAACGGCTCCTGTTTCTGAACACATATGTATAATTAAGTGACAATTTTAATAATTGCTCGTCTATTGTTGGTGAAGCTTTTGGACCCTTTTACCAGTTGTGTCCTATTTTTGCTTTCCGGGTTTCTTATTCTTCATTGAAGGCTGTCTCTGATGTTGAGCAAAAGGGCAAGTCATCATCAGCATTATGTTTGCATTTTCCTACCGAAAAAAGCATCCAAGAAGGTTCAGCTTTCTGCATCTCCTCTTACTTTTGCCACTTTTATTTCTGGCAGCGCCTTTTTATGACACTCTTTGTTCCCATATCACCTGCCTTGCCTTTGTTTTCTCTTCTCACCTTCTCTCTGCTTCCCTTCTGCCGCCTTTCTTGAATATTCTTACTCCTTTATCTGTTGCCACTCTGTCCTCTTTCACAATCCTCTGTCACCAGCTGTCTTTTCCTTTCCCCCGACTTCTATCTTCTCTTTTCATATGCTTCAATCTTTTATTTCTGTCACGTTCTACTTTCTTTCACCTGCTATTGTTGACTACCCAGAAGATATTCCTGGCTACTCTGTACATGTTCAGAACACAAACCGCTACAATTCCTTCTCCACCCTTCTCCATGCCCCCCAACTCTACTCTGCCACACATAGAGTTCATTCACCACAGCTTTTCCCCCTTGTAGCTCACCAGAACACAAGCTGAAAAGTGCCATTGTTTGGCTTGATGAAGTGGGCATGCAGCCTGAAGAGAAGTCCTAAAATAGGAGGTGGGTGTATGTAAAGCAGAGAGGGGGAAAATGGAAGCAGGGACACTTTAAGCATTATGAATTTTGCAACTGGAGAATGAGACCATGAATCAATCTCCCTCCGCCTGAACTTTCTCCCTGACCCAGCCTTATTTCATTTGCCAGGAGCGGGGTCGGATTGATGTGGCACCCCTGCTCCCTCCAACTCTCATCTCCTGCAGCCACCAGATTCTTGACATCATTTCTCTCTCTCTCATCTCTGCAATGGGAGGCTCTGAGATAAGCAGAGAGAGAAGCAGCACAAATTGTGCCTTCTCCGAAAGCAAGATGTGGCATGCCACGTGATGGCAACCGCTAGGCAACCAAACTACCACAACACAGCTGACCCTTCTGCATTCTAGTTCCCTGCATACTTCCATTCCGTGAGACCTCTAGAAATCCATAAAAATAGACTAGAAAGTGAGTAGTGTCCATATAGATAACCCACACTACAGGCATAGCTATGGGAACATGGCACATGTGATTCACCAGAACTATGTATCTTATTGAAAAAGGTTCGTCCCTTTCTCCTGCCACATGTATAAAACAAGTATATATTCAGAGGAATGTGTCTTAGACTAGAACACTGCATGTAGTACTACTCCTTTGGTCTGGTCAGGATTAGCTGGAACGCAACATGGTAGCAACAGCTTAGCTACGACTTATCTGATGTGGCCTCACATTCTACCTGTGGATCCCAACCCAGTGGTTGAAGTCGTATATACTACTGTAGAAGTTACAATGCCTTAACAGCTGATTGCTTGTTGTAGAATGCCCTTTTATGGGAAATCTTCCCGACCTGCCCTCTTAACACTTCTGGGCAAACAGTTGCAAGTTTGTTTGTTTTTATTCTGTCAAACTTTTAAAGCGTGTTTGTCCCTAATTTTTGCATATGTTGTAGTGGCTCATGCTTGTTTGTGTTTTATTAATAAATCAATTGTTTTGATCTATTGTATGTCATTCTGAAAACCAAGAGATTGGAAAGTAGCACAGTAATATGAATAAATGAATTAAGTTATAAGTTTAACCAGCATTATTCTCAGGGTTTGAAGGTAGTTGATTAGTTAACCTTTGTTAGAGAATCTAGAAAGCTTTAAATGTGTTTAATGTTGTTACATAAATACCATTCAGTCATCGTTTAGGATACAGGAAAATGATAGATTCAGGGCAGGAAGTGTTGGTAGTCCAGTGCGCTACTCCTTGTCTCTTAAGCATCTTATGTCTCCACTGCTTTATAATTCCAGCTCAGCCCTTGTATGACCACTTCCCTGACCACTGAAACATGCTGCGACAGTAATCTTGGAATGTTATGGCATAGTCTGTGAGGCTCAACTAGTTCAAGTATTTTTATGTAAATGATAGGGTTTCAAGGATTTCCATTCATTAGCTGGAAAAAGAGATGGAATAAGAGGAGAGAAATAATTTGTATAGTTTAATTTCTGTAGAAAATAATTCAGCAGAAATAGCAACCTTATATACTGATCTGGGGGAAAGCCCTATTAAACAGGGAGCAAAGGAAGTACTAAGAGGTCCCCCTCTGCTTATCTCTGTGCCAGGAAGGGTCTATAGGGAAGAAGGCAGGCTTGGTTTTTTTAGATATTTGGGTACATATATCTTCTGAGTAAGCAGGATTGACCTGCAAACTTCAAAAGTGACTTCACAACAAAAATATGTAGCAAGATTTGAAAATTGCACTGGTAGATAAAGGCAAGTCACTTTATTTGTATCTTATCCATACTCAAGAATGGTTTATGACAAAAAGGCATGACAAAATAGCTGAATTCATCAGTAACACTTGTTTTCAGTAAATCTCCCTATAACAGACACCTCAAAAAAGTTATCATATTCCCTCCACCATTTACAAGTTTTCCACCACACAAAACCATGAAGAAAGCAAAGCTCATAGAATAATGGCATCTTGCAAAAAAATTGCACAGTGGTACCTCGGGTTACAAACACTTCGGGTTACAAACTCCACCAACCCGGAAGTAGTACCTCAGGTTGCAAACTTTGCCCCAGGATGAGAATGGAAATTGCGCGGTGGCGGCAGGCCCCATTAGCGAAAGCGCACCTCAGGATAAGAACGGTTTCGGGGGTGTTTTTTTTTTTTTTTTTTTTTTAAGAACGGTTTTGGGCTAAGAACGGACCTCCGGAACGAATTAAGTTCATAACCCGAGGTACCACTGTATGTCACTTTGAAAACTAATAGAAATAAGATGCATCTAATAAAGTGGACTCCAGCTCACAAAAGCTTGTGCTACATTAATCTGTTTGATTGTAAAGATTTTTTGTTTTTACTTCAACCTCTCTGTATCCTAGGATCTTGCAAGAAACTCAAGTCTTTCTGTTCACCCCTGCAATTAAACTTAACATTTGCAGAAAACTACAATGAAGAAATAGATATGCTTTGTACCAGTTAGATATAAACGACCGGACCAGAAACAATTCAGAAGAGTTACTGAACTGGAAATTATTAGCGTTAAAGCAGGACCAGTATGGTAATTCGCTGCACAGAGATGGGGGGTGTTCTGCAGTTCAGTTGTGATTGATAAATTGGATGTTTTGAAGACCCTAATAGTTCAAGACATAAGAGGTCAAGTGAGATGTGCAGTCTTCACATGCATAGTTATATCTGTCACAGTATGCCAGTTAATACATGGCTGGTTTAAACTTCAAAACTTCAGACTTTGAAAAAAACCCATAAATGTTTGGCGTTTAATTTTAAAATACTATGGAACTACTTTAAGTGTAGTCTTTAAGAATATTTATTTTAGCAATGTGTTTAAATTCTTAATGCATTCCCTCAAAAGGCACAGATATACTTTATAAGATGGCATGTTTACATTGCCATATAAGTAAGCAGTGACAAAAGTAGAGTAATCAGCAATTTTTAAAGTAATGCATTAAAATGACTTGGACGTCAGCTAAAATTCTTTACAGGGACTTGTTTAATCTGCCTTGAAACAGCAGTTCCAAACTCTTTCCAAGCTGTTTGAAAGGCTGTCTAATTTTCAATGTGTAGCTTAAAACAACTTGCATTATTTTTTCTGCTGAAGCGTTACTTTGCAACTACAGCAATACATAAAACAAGATTCTTTTGTGTGTGTATTGCTGTAGTTGCAAACTAGCAACAGTATACGTGACAGGCCTGGAGTAGCCAAGATGTTGTAGTCCAGCAAATCTAGAGAACAGCCATCCCTGGACTTGGGCCATGTTGGCTGGGGCTGATGGGAGCTGGAGTCCAGCAACATCTGGGGGGCACCACTTCAGCCATCCCTATGGTAAATTACTTCATTTGTTCCATTCCCTACTTAATGGTATTCAGAATGGCAGTTAATGCTACCTAAGTGTGTATACTGTACATAAAAAGAATGTAGAATTATGACGGCAGACTCAGCCCCCACAATTTATGTGCATTCAGTAAGCTATGTGAACAGACAACAATGTTCACAAGCATGACGCGCATGGCTTTTTTATGAATAATAAAGATACATACAAGAAATAATTTTTCCAGCAGATTGTAATTAAGATTGCCTCCCTAAAATTTCTTAGTTGGGAAGGAGACTTTGCCTAGATAGTAATTTAGGCAGAGGCTACAAAATAAATGGAAATGCCATGCACATACTGTGCCACTGCAAGTGATTTCCCTATGCACCACAGCACTGACATGCAATATTGTGTGTTTCTTTCTCTGGACCTGAACTCAGAGTATACATGTTGACATATACTATGATTGTGTCATCTTTTCTTTATTTTTCTGATAATAGAGTAATAACCTTCACTGAATTAAAAGGGGTTGTGTTTCGAGTTTGGGTATTTAATATAAAAGATTTTCAAAAAAGCCGGCTGAGAGGGACTGAAGGGGACCTGAGAGCCTCGGACGTTAGGGCACCGGGTTAAAAAGATAGACTTATGGACCTAGGTTTGGGGTGAAAACTGGGGATGGAAAAGGAGGGTTTGGGAGCCCGAAGGGGATTTAATTTTCACTATGCAGTGTAAAAATTCTTTCTTCCTTTTTTATCTTATTCTTTAGTAATAAAATGGGGAATTCGTGGACGGGAACTAGGGACAACCTTAGGAAAAATATTTTTATTTTTATTCTATATTCTTTCTGC
Source organism: Podarcis erhardii (assembly GCF_964252035.2). Lineage (NCBI taxonomy): Eukaryota > Metazoa > Chordata > Lepidosauria > Squamata > Lacertidae > Podarcis > Podarcis erhardii. The sequence continues at coordinate 48,596,031 of NC_138508.1, read as the reverse complement.
TCTTCTATCCTGTTTATATATGAACAAGATATATAGTTTAAGTGTCTCTGATTAGATTAAAGCAAATACAATATTGAAATAATGGTTAAAACAAGTGATGATATTAAGGATAAATCTTGCTGAACAAATATGGGAAATGGAATACAAGAAGGGGAGGCGTGGGGAAGTCTAGAAAAGAAGTTACTGAAAATGGGAATTAAAAGGTGGAATTTTTCCTTTTTTTTCTATTTCTGTAATTTTTCGTTATGTATGCATCTTTGTTATTTGTATTTTTCAAAAATGATAATAAATATTATTTAAAAAAAAAAAAAATAAAAGGGGTTGTGGTGGAATTACATATGGAGTTAATAGCTCAGTTGGTAGAGCATGAGACTCGTAATCTCAGGATCATGGGTTGGAGCCCCCCATGGGTTGGGCAAAAGGTTCCTGCATTGGAAGGGGTTGGACTGGATGACCCTTGTGGTCCCTTCCAACTCTGTGAGTCTGTAGTCTAAAATATGTTGAGAAATAGTTGCAAATTTGTAAAAGTATCATAGGTTTTGTGCCTGTAGAAATGCTGTTTAAATCACTGAGAGCACCTATTGTTGGAAAGCTATTGGGAATTAGATATCAGATCACCAACTGATATTTTACTACAATCAATATGAAATTGACCTGTGGAAACCATACACACACACACATACTTACACTTGATCTCCACTTTCCCTGAAAACAGACTGACATGATCACATTATTTGAAACAGCAAAAGGTGTCCCAGCGTTGTTGTCTCACACTTGCTATTGCTTCAACTGTTCAAGTGTCATGCTCATGTGTAAATCGCATTCCTGACTTCGTTTTCCTGGTTAGATAGTACAGTATCACCAGCACAGTTTGAGAGGGTAGGGTGTGTATGTCACTGCTGTCTATAAATTTATATCACTCTGGTAAGGAGGCCATTAGCTCTGATACTGGATTTGAAGATTTTGGATCCAAGAGACATAATAGGGATGCTGCTGATGTCCTGCCTGCCCCACTGCCTGACAGCTTCCCCAGCAGAGTTTGTCTTGAAGAGTCCACACATGGCGGTCATGGTGACTCCCTGTTTGTGGAATGCTCTCCCCAGGGAGGCTCACCTGGGCGTTTGGCTGATTAACATTCTAGGGCCTTTAAAATGTTTCTGTGGGAAGGGGATTATTGGTTTATTTTGCTTTTGTTTATGCTTTATTATGTATTTTGTGTTTCATTTTGTACTTTTATGTTGTGAACTGCTCTGTGAACTTCGAATGAAGGGTGGTATACAAATTCACTAACTAACTAACTAACTAACTAGACTCCAGTATCCACATCAAGGCTATCACTATAGATCCATCTCAGAACTTCATAGCCTCCATGACAGCCATGGGGTTGTCTTAGTTCATTAAAATACAAATGCACGTGGCAGGACACACAAACTCAAACTGGTATTTGCTATAGATAGGCAAGGGGATCTGTTGGTTAGGGGGCTTGTAACAAGTTCATTTCCATGGATTGTCTGGTGAAGAAAAAACCCTAAAGGACTTGGGTGACTAATATTTGAAGGAACTCTTCCTTCCATACCATCCTGACCACACCTTAAGATCTGCAGGATAGGCTTCATTTGTGGTCCACTGCTAGGAGAAGTTCAGGGAGTGGTGATATGTGAAAGGACCTCTGCAGCAGAGCTCCACCTATGGAATAGCCTTCCTTTGGAGGTGCAGATGATGATGTTGATGATGATTTTATTATTATTTATACCACACCCATCTGGTTTCCCCAGCCACTCTAGCAGCAACTGTAATGAGCCACTTTAAAAGGATCCTTTTACCATCACATAGCTTTTTGTAATAATGAAACTGATTTCTGAAAATTTAAGGTGAAATATTGAATATGCTTGAGAAAATTCCTTTCTTTCTTGAATACTGTTATAAAATTTAATATTTTTAATACTTAATAATTGATGTAATATCTCTCTCTCTTTTTAAAATGACATGTTTGTTTTGTGTCAGTGTATGTACCAAATATTCAGACTTCCCAATAGTTTCCAACTGTTGGAAGTCATATCAATAGTAGATGTTCTGCATCATTTTTCCAGGCAAACTGCACACCATGTAGCTCGCTTGTCTGTAAATTGCAGGAGTAAATCCAGCTGTAAACAACAAATGTGATAATTCAATTCATTTTTAAGGGGTCAATGCTTTCTGATTCTAGTTATTCTGTTCACTTAAATGGGGAATATTTTTCATATTCTTTATTTGGGAAACCAACTGTAATTTATGTGTGAGCCTTTTTAGGACACCAATGACATTATGTAATATAATTACAAAAATCCACCAAGCTCCACCACAATATGTCCACCCAAACCTCCTGTCTCAAACTCCCAACTCTCCACAGGCCTCAAAGGTCATGCAAAGGCTTGTGGGATCACAGTTGCAATGGCTCCTGGAATTTCTAGCCATTTCTCCGTTCTTTTGGTACCATTTTTGCAGTTTTCCCACTCTCTTTGGGCTGTTTTTGCCCTTGTTGCGGTTAAAATTGATTTATTTAATTATTTCCCAGTGCTGCACATATATGCAGTCATGTCCAAATTGAACACACGTAAAATGCCTGTACTACAAAAGAGGTGGAATAGAGCAAAAAGTTCAATGTGAATGATCCAGTTCGGATGTAATGTTAAATTATAGTATAGACTTGTGTGGAAGAGCAGCAGTGATTAGTTTGATTCAAACCATAGATTTGGCTTATTTCAACAACACAGCATGGCCACAATCCTATCCACACTTACCTGGGAGTAAATTCCATTGCGTTAAGTAGGACTTACAGTGGTGCCCCGCAAGACAAATGCCTTGCAAGACGGAAAACTCGCTAGACGAAAGAGTTTTCCGTTTTGGAGGTGCTTCGCAAAACGAATTTCCTATGGGCTTGCTTCGCAAGACGAAAATGTCTTGTGAGTTCCTGCGGATTTTTTTCCCTCCCCCCCTTTTTCTAAGCCGCTTATCCGATAAGCCGCTAAACCGCTAATAGTGCTAATCCGCTAAGCCGTCAATGGGCTTGCTTCGCAAGACGAAAAAACCTCTAGACGAAGAGACTCGCAGAACGGATTCTTTTCATCTTGCGAGGCACCACTGTATTTTTTATTGTGCTTTCAAAGGATTAAAAAATATTTTACGCATTCCAAATCTTTTAAATATGTTTTCATACAGCTCAATATATTGGTAAGCCATGGTTTAACATTACAAGGGCAAGCTTCAGCATGATTACCAACAGAATGGCCTTGCATTCTCTTCTCCCCCAATCCTTCTCAAGTGTGACTATGAGAATGTTGGAAGCATATTCTTCCATTTTGGATTAACCATAGTTTATCATTACACCCAGATGTTTAAATTTATTTACAGCCCCATAACGCCATAACCCCATGGTAGCCATATAGTAAGTGGTTCCCATGGCACTTTCTCAAAATTCCAAATGTGCTCATTGGCCTGCAAGCATTGGTGACCCCTGTTTTAAAGCATACATCACAATCCTACACATATTTACTGTTAAATAACTCCCAGTGGGCTCAGGGGCATGTAAATGGCAAAGGAGTGCAGCCTTAGTGTATTTGATTTTTTGTTAATACATAAACAACGAAAAACTAATGCGAACTAAATTAATTCATTAGATCACAGGAATAATATTGTAGTAATTACCGGTATTCTCATAGAGGAATTCTTAGACTGCAAAATCAAATAACTAGTTCTCTCAGTGTGCAGTGAGATGTGCATGAAGTTAGATGACCCTTTGAAACTCTTCTCTGTAACAGAAGTAGCTTGTCATGGAGCTGCTTGGGAAACATTAGTTCAAAACCAGCCTGAAATAGCAAAAAAAATTGTTGGGTCCTAGTTACAAGAATTTTGCAGTTCCCTGTCTGTTTAAACTTTCTTTCATTCTGATTTGTTTCTTAGAATCTGCCCTGGTGTCGCATGAAAATCATCTGCTTCTTTTTTGTTAATTAATTTTTAACACGTGGAACAGTTAGCATAGAATACACTGCTCATTTAGTGACTTAGATTAGCCCTAGGGAACACATCCTTTTAGTTTGAAGCTGCTTTACTGGCAGCCAAGGGCATGCCTTAGAGTTGGTTAGGTTGGCCCTGCCAAGGGCCCAGACAGGTACAAAAATGGCGCCTCTGATTTGGAATGGTTAGGAGCCTGCCCACGTGCTCCCCAGACCATTTCTCCATTGCTCTAGGCAGCTAGGTGAGGCTCACAGACTCCTCTGGTTGCCTTGGTGGAGGAATCCAGTTGCTGTCATGGCCATCATAGTACCCCTGCAAGGCCCCTTCCCCAGTCAGCTGGCAGAACTATTAGAAGTTTGAGCAGAGTGCCTAGTGGAGCTTGGATGGAAGACAGTAGTGTAGTCCCAGCAGCCTAAGCCACCAGCCCTTGAGAGTGTGCAGAAACCAGTACAGCCCAGAAGCGTAATTAAGCGGTATATTCAAAAGAAGTATATGTACAAAAGAAGGGAGAGAAGCAGCAGGTATAGAGCTCAGAATCAAAACTAAACACTATATCAGAATATTGGTCTACCTAATGCTACACTTAATCCAAATTAACATTGCAAAAATTACTCTCAACCTTTGGTCCTGGCATCTTCTGGTATCAGATGCAGATGGGCTTAAGAGGGTCAAATGCAGCCTCACAACAGTCATTTATAAAAGAGTATCGGATCCAAGTGGGTTTTGGTTTACAAGTGGTTGTTGTTGTTTAGTCGTTTAGTCGTGTCCGACTCTTCGTGATTGGGGAACCAAGTCCTTGTAGAGCTTTTGACCACTCTTTGAACATCAAAACTAGTGCGCTTGTGGAATGGTGTACTTGTGGGAGTTTGTAGCCAGAACTGTTAGCTATGTACTGTCTGGAATGCAGCACTTCCTCTCAGCACTAAAAAAAATAGGGAAAGGTTGTCAAGCAGGGATTCCAGGCTACATGCTTTTATAGTACAGAATGGCTGTGTTCCAAAGATTGCTCTGTTCTCAGAAGCAGAGTGACAAGGTAAGTATATTGGAAATGCAGACTGCAGATTTGACCTACAGCTTTTATGATAGGATGGTGGGGGAGTCATTCTTATGGCTCCCTAGGCTTCTTTGGGAGGAAAGGCAGGATATAATTTTTAAAAAATAATAATGGGGGGAATCCCTTTTAGATTCAAGATTCAGGTATTGGTCTGATGCAGTCAAAATAAATAGCAAATTTTTAAAAAAATGTCCAGTAGCACCTTAGAGACCAACTAAGTTTGTTCTGGGTATAAGCTTTCATGCCATGCACACTTCTTCAGATACACTGAAACAGAAGTCACCAGACCCTTATACATAGTGGGAAAGTGGGGTGGTTTTTTTCTCAGAAGGGTAGTAGGAGATGGGTGACTCGATGGGTATGGTAAATCTATTGATGACTGTTAACGACTGCAATTAGTCCTACAAGAAAAAGCTATCTTCTACTACCCTTCTGGGAAAACCCCACCCCACACTACCACTATATATAAGGGTCTGGTGACTTCTGTTTCAGTGTATCTGAAGAAGTGTGCATACACACAAAAGCTTATACCCAAAAGAAACTTTGTTGGTCTCTAAGGTGCTACTGGACAATTTTTAAATTTTTCTATTTTTTTAGATTCAGTTACTAAAGTTTAGTTTTCATATAAGTTCCTATGTCTTTCTTCAGCAATCTTATTGGCTTCATTTCAGTTTAATTGCTCTCTTTTCCTGATGCATTGTTCATGAAGGTATGGCTATGAAGAAAGAAAGCCTGTTTAGAGCTTATGAGTCCACTTTTAACTTAGAAACTAATCTAAGCACCTGTCTTGATCTCATTTAAACTTTCTCCTTCATTCACTTTCTCTGGTACCTTATTTGTGGTTTTTATTGCCATTGCATGCCACAGTTCTGCTTGATTTAACTATTTACTTGTGATTTCAGGCAATGCCTGTGTATAATTTTGAGAAACCTATTCAAAGTCACCTTTATGTTTTCTTGTTTATAGTAGCTTGAATCTGCTTATACACAAATGTATCCTGGATGAACTTTATCTAGCTGTCTTTACTTACTTTCAAATTAATCAAAAGCTATGGTAAATGGCTAGTATACATTGTTGTTGTTTAGTAGTTTAGTCGTGTCAGACTCTTCGTGACCCCATGGACCAGAGCACGCCAGGCACCCCTGTCTTCCACTGCCTCCCGCAGCTTGGTCAGACTCATGTTTGTCGCTTCAAGAACACTGTCCAACCATCTCGTCCTTTGTCGTCCCCTTCTCCTTGTGTCCTCCATCTTTCCCAACATCAGGGTCTTTTCCAGGGAGTCTTCTCTTCTCATGAGGTGGCCAAAGTATTGGAACCTCAGCTTCACGATCTGTCCTTCCAGTGAGCACCCAGGGCTAATTTCCTTAAGAATGGATGCGTTTGATCTTCTTGCAGTCCCTGGGACTCTCAAGAGTCTCCTCCAGCACCATAATTCAAAAGCATCAATTCTTTGGCGATCAGCCTTCTTTATGGTCCAGCTCTCACTTCCATACATTACTACTGGGAAAACCATAGCTTTAACTATACGGACCTTTGTTAGCAAGGTGATGTCTCTGCTTTTTAATATGCTGTCTAGGTTTGCCATCGCCTTTCTCCCAAGGAGCAGGCGTCTTTTAATTTCGTGACTGCTATCACCATCTGCAGTGATCATAGAGCCCAAGAAAGTAAAATCTCTCACTGCCTACATTTCTTCCCCTTCTATTTGCCAGGAGGTGATGGGACCAGTGGCCATGATCTTCGTTTTTTTGATGTTGAGCTTCAGACCTTATTTTGGGCTCTCCTCTTTCACCCTCATTAAAAGGTTCTTTAATTCCTCCTCACTTTCCGTCATCAAGGTTGTGTCATCTGCATATCTGAGGTTGTTGATATTTCTTCCAGCGATCTTAATTCCAGCTTGGGATTCATCCAGCCCAGCCTTTCGCATGATGAATTCTGCATATAAGTTAAATAAGCAGGGAGACAATATACCGCCTTGCCGTACTCCTTTCCCAATTTTGAACCAATCAGTTGTTCCATATCCAGTTCTAACTGTAGCTTCTTGTCCCACATAGAGATTTCTCAGGAGACAGATGAGATGATCAGGCACTCCCATTTCTTTAAGAACTTGCCATAGTTTGCTGTGGTCGACACAGTCAAAGGCTTTTGCATAGTCAATGAAGCAGAAGTAGATGTCTTTCTGGAACTCTCTAGCTTTCTCCATAATCCAGCGCATGTTTGCAATTTGGTCTCTGGTTCCTCTGCCCCTTCGAAATCCAGCTTGCACTTCTGGGAGCTAGTATAGATACATACTAGCAATTCACAGACCACTTTTTACTGGCACAAATGTTCAATGATTTCAAATATGATACTTGGAATATTTTGGATTCAACATCTGGCTAATTGCAGTTTCGGTTTATATTCTTGAGGCTCCAGAAATGAAAATGCTACAATGGTTATGTTACATATACATACTTGTACTGTTTATTTCTTGGAACCTCCTTTTATTACACCCTTTCCTTTCTAAGTTGGTACAGGTCTAGAACTGTGGCCTTACCCTATTACATTCCCACAGGACTATCCCCACAACAAAGGCAAAGATGGGTGCACCCACACAACTCCTGGAGGGAGTTAGGGTGCCCAACTTAGATGGTAGTATTTTCTGACAATCTGCTCATTTAAACTTAACACACAAATATTTTAAAATTGAGGATTCCATTTTTATTATTGTTGCTTACAGAGAATAGTCTAAGCAATCTTGACAAAATGGGAATATCTGTCATCCGTAAAGGTAAAGGGACCCTTGACCATTAGGTCCAGTTGCGGACTCTGGGGTTGCGCCACTCATCTCGCTTTATTGGCCAAGGGAGCCGGCATTTGTCCACAGATAGCTTCTGGGTCATGTGGCCAGCATGACTAAGCTGCTTCTGGTGAACCAGAGCAGTGCACGGAAAGGCCATTTACCTTCCCACCGGAACGGTACCTATTTATCTACTTGCACTTTGACGTGCTTTCGAACTGCTAGGTTGGCAGGAGCAGGGACCAAGCAAAGGAAACTGGACGTTATAATATTTTTGTTTGTTTTGCTCTCTAGCTAACTTGCTTCTTGAAAGCCGCACATCTCAGAGCAAAAACCCATTATCTTATTTTGAATTTACATGCCCACTTCACTAGAATTGGTTTGACTCCTTTACACTGTGTCCTCCAAATAATTTCAACTACCTACAGTTCTCTTAATATCAAATTTTGTAGGATTCCCAGAGTGTCAGACACCTCACTATGCAAATCCTGGCTTTAAGAAATGTCTTTTTTAAAAGCCTGCCTGAGGCTAGTGTGACTTAACAGTTAAATGGATTATTTGCTTTTCTGTTTTCTGGCATCTACTTTTGGCATCATGAAATCTGGCAGCTCTTCATGTCTGGCTAAATCTGTCCTATATTTTCTTTAATTCAACCTGTTCTACCTGGGTTGTGCAACATGTTGGTGTTGGGAACATCTACTTCAGGGGTGGCCAACTCCCAAGAGACTGCGATCTACTCACAGAGTTAAAAACTGGCAGTGATCTACCCCCCCCCTTTTAAGTTCAGGTCAAAGTTCTTGAGCTTTTTTAGGGAGGAGGAAAGCCCCGTTTTTGGGGGAGTGCAGGAATTTTTTTTAGGAGAGCCAAAGTTGTTTAGCTTCTTTGAGGGGGAGCCAGTGATCTACCACAGATTTCCTGTGATTTACCGGTAGATCACAATCTATGTGTTGGACGTGCCTGAACTTGAATACACAGAGGTGGGTGGTCTATATGAGTTGGATATATTTCCACCTCTGTTATGTAGTATGCAGGAAAAGGCATTATATTGAATATTTATATGTAAGATAAAAGGCATTGCGGTATAGTAGGTGTGTGTTTATTGTAGTGAGCCTTTGACTTTTAAGAAGAAACAATATTTATTAAAATGCTACTAGTTCCATACAATGAGCCAATAAATGAGAGAATTAGAATTTCAATAGGTTGATGGTATTGTTGTATTGCTAGGAATGCTTTACATTTGTTTGGCACTAAAACCCATTTTTGGTCAAAGCGTGCCTATCGCTGAGGGTAGAACCATATGTTATATGGTAAATGTGCAGTTCTCAGTGCTTTTCAGTACAGTAGTACCTCGGGTTAAGAACTTAATTCGTTCTGGAGGTCTGTTCTTAACCTGAAACTGTTCTTAACCTGAGGTACCACTTTAGCTAATGGGGCCTCCCGCTGCTGCTGCACCGCCGCCACACAATTTCTGTTCTTATCCTGAAGCAAAGTTCTTAACCCGAGGTACTATTTCTGGGTTAGCGGAATCTATAACCTGAAGCATCTGTAACCTGAAGCGTCTGTAACCCGAGGTACCACTGTATTGCTTTTTCAGGGAGGGAGGAAATTGGCAGTGTAAGCAATATGCTTTTGCCTTTTAACAGCTAGTGGGGTTAATTTGAACTATATCTAAAACAAGGCTGAATACCTCCCCTCCTCATTTCACAGAGTGATTTGTGTTCTCTGGGATTCATTTTTGGCAACTTTAAGGGCAGATAGTCCATAATTGTTCATTTTTGTCAGCATGTGTGCCCTTTATTTCTTATATGAAGTGGGAAAGCATTGGCCTTCCCCGCTGAGTGTTGCAGCTACTGTCAAAGCAGAATGGTTCTTGAGGTGACAGTTAAGAAAGTGAGGAAAGGAGAGAGAGAGAGAGAGAGAGAGAGAGAGAGAGAGAGAGAGAGACCAGCTTGATGAAAATCAAGGAACATCAGGCAACTCTTGCAATAACCTTCTAGGGCTGTTTTTGCCCCACAACTTGAAACTGACAGCCTGGGGCTAGGCTGAATATTTTGGCCCAGCTTTAAACCAGACTTTTGGCACATAGTATCAAAAAGTTTGTAAAGCTGACTGGAGCTTAGGAGCATCTGGTTCAGGGTGACTCATTCCTCTTAAGTGTTCTGTGTCCTTAAAGTTCAGAGAGGATGGGTTTTGACAATGAGAACAGTTAAACTAGACAGGAACGCAGAGAAGTGGCTGCCAATTACCACACTATGACAATTAAATTCCTGGTAGCAAAAGTGAAGATCAATGGAATACAGTTATCTCTGACTATAATGAAGAACAACAGCACAAGTCAGGATGAAAGTTGGTAGCAAAATCCATTTCATCGGGAAGATTTACTTTGTATCTTAGAGTCTATGGGATTCATCCAAACATTGTATTTATTTAGTTACATTAACGGCTTTTCTAGCGTGCTTTATAGTAGTAACCAAACAACAAACAACAAATTCTGGTTACAGTTTGTGGTTTGTTCGGGAAAAACAAATAATGAGCCCAGATTTTAACATAGCACAGCAACCGAAGGAGAGGAACTAGGCAAAACTCTAAGCCTCCTTGTATTTTTTCATGTAGCTACTAGATTCCATGTCAGAGTGGTATTGCCCAGATCTGATAAGCATGAGAGACAGGCAGATCATTTAGGGCATTATCCAGTTATATCGCAGGGAAAAGGCAATGTAAAAATCAGTTATCTGGTGGTGGTAATCAAGAAATATGAAGACAAAATCAGGGAGGCAGTCAAAGCAGGGGCAGGGAGAGATAATTCCAACTAAACTGAAGCTGACCAGCTAGCTAACTTTTGGTTATGACAAAGACAGAATTTCTGTCTCCCAAAATACTTGTACCTTGGAACAATTAGCAATGGCACCAACAAGATGAGAGAGGGCTAAATACTGCCTAGGATGTGGCATTAAGTTATAAGCATTGTTTTATCTGATTGGAAACAATGAATACAAAGCAATCAGAAGTGAATGTACCCAGAAAATCTTACAGTTATATTTAACTTCAAAAGAGGAAACTCTAGAATGGAAGGACCATATAAAAGAAAGCTGAAAGATATAGTTTGGAGAGTCTAATCCATTTGAACTATTTCAGTAGAGGCTAAGTTGAAATGTTTACCAGTCACCAAACTTCAAGAAGCAATAAAGGAGTTGAGTCAAAAATTCTATAAATGGCAGTGTCTTAATTTAAGATTTTGGATTCTTTCCCAAAACAATGTGTACAGTCTCTGGAAAACCAAATGTAAATGTATGTTCAATTCAAAGAAGTAATGTGAAGAGTACATCGTGAAATATATGAAAATGAATACTAAAAAATTATTAAAATATGTTACAACTATGAAATTAGCCAGAGAAGTAGGTGGATCACAAAAATGAATGGTACTGTAAAGTATGACATAAAGTTCCTCATACTTTATGAATCATTGCTTTCAGGCAATGCACCCAAATAACTATTTCAAATACAGGTTATAAAGATGGCATTTGTAAAGAATTACAGGCCTATGTGTGCTGCCCCCCACCCTGCATGCTGCGAAGACATTTCTGGAAGCTTTTTGTTTCATTGTTAACTAATCACAGCTTGCTGCTTTATCTAAACCTGGACAAACAGTGGTTAATCGTAATTATAGTTCGTGGAAACAAGCCAATTTCAAGCCCTCCTTATGAAGCTGGCTAGTTTTCACATAGTTAAAATTAACTACAGTTTAAGATTTGGACAGTTCCAGGTAATCTGAAATGGGGGTACAAACTACCCTTTCAACTGTGCTGTAGGAGTAGGACGAGTATGCAAGCTGTGGGATAGGTATGGGGCTTTCTTACACTACTGAATTACATTCCATATGAAGCCCAAGTACAAAGATGGTTGACCTTTTATCTTAAATATGTAATTTATTGTGAAAATGAACTTTCTTTCCTGGAGGATTAGAAGATACCTAATGCAACACATTGTATTAAAAAAAAATCCCATGGTCGATGGGAGGGGTGGGCTACAAGAAAGTTTCCAACCTGTTAGCCAAACATCTAGAGAGTTACAGCAGCATTTTTGTGAAACATGATTAAGGCTAAAATTATGAAACTTATAAAAAATACAAGTTGTTCTTAAGGAACGATAGCATAGCTTCCTCAAAGGAAAGGCTTGCTTGATAGCACCGGCTTTTCAGAATACTTTCTTGTCAACAAGTGCGCTGATGGGTGTGATCCTGAAGATTTGCAATCTAGCACAGTGTTAAACAATGAATTTACTTGAGAAAGTCCCATATCAAAGGTTTCTGTAGTTATGGCCAAACTACCTGTGGTATGACTTATTTGTGATGAGAATGTTGGTGCTTTTTTAAAAACAAAAACTAATCACCCCAAGGTGACTGGGAGAGGGTTTTTAAATCCTTTTGTCTCATGCTCTTTTGATAATGTAAATTGCTCCCCAAATCTGCCATTAAGGCAGATTCAGATTCAGAAAGAAATTCAGATACATTGATGAGTTGTAAGAAATCATGTTCTTAGCAGAAAGCTACCAGTAATTGAAAATGTAAACTCAGTACAGTATTTTGTGGTAAAGAAGGCAAAGTCACAGTTAGGAAAGGATGGAAAACAAAATAACAAGTATTTTGTCAACTATGTTGTCATATAATACTGTGCAAAAGATCTGATCTGGTTGCCTAATCTCAAAAAGGATAATATGGTGTTAAAAAATATGGTGACTGGGTGCCCCCCCCAGTGTGCTTAGTGATACTATATTATGATTTACTATTGTTGTCCTTAAAGTCTTAATAATAAAATGTATCTTTTTAAAATGTATCTTTTTAAAGTCTTAATAATAAAATGTATCTTTTTTTAAAAAAAGTATTCAAAATTTACAGAAAATGAAAACTGCTGGGGGGCGGAAATCATATGAAGAAAGCTAAAGTATTTCTGATTTTCAGTTTATAAAACAAGAAGTGAGGAGGAGACACAAGGAGGTCTATGCACCATGAATACTACCCAGTTAGGCAGACTTTGAGCTGTAACACTTAATCAAAATGCACAATCAGTTTATTTGTGGTATTCACCGCAGAAGTACAGATGTTGAGAACCAGATTAGCTCATTTTCAATAGGATGATGTTGTAAACAAAAACTGCTCCCCTTGCGATGACTTCCGGTCGGCGCCAGCGTTTGATGGCGGTCCTAGCCTCGAGCTCCGAGGCAGGACTGCTCCGTAAGTTCGGGTCTTACCCGCTACGGCAAGCGGGGGACCCCTAAAATCACAGGCGCTGAAGCCTGTGAGCAAGGAGATTCGGTGGGCACCTTTGCGCCCCCCCGGCATCGTGAAAGAGCCTTTTTAAAGGCTCCGGAGCGGCATCGGGGTGAGCGCGGTGCTGAGGATCGCTACCCAGCTTACGGAGTGAAGCCGCGTCGCCATTAACGGAGAGCGCCGATTCCTTTCTGAAATCAACGATTGGCAACAACAATACCCGTGAGTAAGATCGCAAAAGTAAAACGGGACTTAAAAAATTTAGAAGATTTGGCTGAAAACGGGAAGGCAAAAATTAAGGAAGTCAGCCTCCCGGAACTGCATGATTAACGGAGCAATGAAAAGACTAAGCTGTGTTTAAATGGACTTTCCTTTTAACTCTTATTAAACCAGACATCGAAAGGATCTCCCCCCTGTTGTGCAGGAGAAGGGGGGGAGGAAACAGAATTAATTTAACCTGCAAAAGAAAGGGATAAGGAATAAAAAACCTCTGCTGCCGATACTTCTGGCCAGGCTGCCGGAGCAGCGATCGCCTGAAAAAAGGAACTGTCAAGTGAGCTGTCAAAGGACAGCGGCTACAAAATAAGACTTATTTTGAAACATACTCGGGACTTTGGTGGATTACAATTCTAACAGTAAAGTGCTACAAACTAAAGACTTTTAATGGGACTTTTGCCTTTGGACTTTCTGTTTCTTTGTTCTGGGTGCCTTTGGATGGTTACAATTTCCTCCTCTAGAGGGCTTTAGTTACATTACGGTGTATCCAGTGGGATTTTCCACTTGCAACTTTCCTGTGTGAATGACCTTGAGTTATGAGCAACCCGCCAGAAGAGATTTCAACAAGAAGTAAAACAAAGCAGGCTCAAAAACAAGCTCAAAAAAGAGGCTCCTTATCAGGAGCAGCAGCTGCACAAGAAAAAATAACAGCAGCATCAATGGAGTCAATGACACAGGCCCTGCTTAAAATAAATCAGTCACTAGAAGTACTCACTAAGCAATCTGCAGAACTTACCAAACAGTCTACAGAGAACTCTAAGAAACTGACGGAGTTGACAACAAGACTAGACCTGAATACAACAATAATTTCATCTAATACAGATTCTATAAACCGTTTGGTTCAAGAATCTACGGAAACAAGGAGAATAGCTGAGAGTGCTAGGTCCACTGCTGAAGAAACCAAAGGAAAGTTTGCGCCTATTGTAAAAAAAGTACATGAACATGATTCAGCATTAGCCCTACTAGAACTGGAAAGGAAAAGTAAGAATCTGAAATTAAGACTGGTTCCAGAAGAGGAAGAGGACAAGCTTGGGGAATTCCTCACAGATAAATTTCAAGACTTCTGGAATGATGAGCTAGATGGAGAGGAAGATGAATTTATGATAACTTCAGCCTTTCGGATTGGCAGGAAGCAAGGGAAGAAGCCAAGAGATTGTTTAATTACCTTAGGATCAAAGGAACAAAGAGACAAAATATTGAACCTACACTTCCAGAAGGCCTTGGTCATTAAAAATTCTCAGATTCAAATCTTCAAGGATATTCCTAAATATTTTTTGGAGGTTAGATCTCAATTTAAAGAACTAGTTGATCTACTTAAGAAGAATAATATCCCATTCAGGTGGGAATTTCCACAAGGGCTGTCCTTTAGCTTCAAAGGGAAGAAAATTAAAATAAAAACAAACCAGGATAAAGAGTTCTTTTTGGAAAGAAATCAAGAGGATCTTCAGAAAGGAACTGTCAGTGAGGAGGAAGTACCGGACATCTCAAATCTATCTTTTGGATTGAACCGAGCACCGACCGAGGAGGAACAACAACTTGGTGCAGTCGGTGGAAGATCTACCCAGTAACCAAAATGTCTCTGCAACTCTTCAGTTGGAACTGCAATGGTTTGAACCACCCTCGAAAAAGGGGCCAAGTATTTCATTTATTAAAGAAGGAACATCTAGATGTAATCTGTTTACAAGAAACCCACATTGCCAGGATACATAGAAAACTTTTAACAAACAAGAGATTAGGACAAGAATTTATATCATCAGATAGAGTCAAGAAAAGAGGAGTTGTGATTTATGTCAAGGAAAAATTTGAACCAAAATTGATCTTTAAGGATGACCAAGGAAGATACCTGGCAGTGGAAATCCAAATTCATGGAGAAAAAATATTGATTGTTGGAGTTTATGCACCAAATGAGGGGAAGGCTGAATTCTTCAAGAAGTTGCATGAGACTTTAATGGACTTTTTGGACTTTAAAATTATAATGATGGGTGACATGAATGGAGTCGTCTCTACAAATATGGATAAGGCCCAAAGACAAACAATATCTAATGATGGAAGACTACCAAAGACTTTTTTTGACCTGACTGACACTATGGATCTGATTGATATTTGGAGAACTAGGAACCCTCTGGAAAGGGAGGGGACCTTCTTCTCTGAAGCAAAAATGACATGGACTAGAATTGATCAAATATGGATTTCTAGTAATCTGGCATCAAAGGTTAAAAAAACAGAAATCTGCCCAAAGACCTGCTCTGACCACAATGCTGTCAAGATGGAAATGAAACTGACAACAGCTGGAACCTTTAGATGGAGAATGAATGACACCCTCTTTGGAGATGAGGAAATTTGCAAAAAGGCCCAAAAAACACTTAAAGACTACTTCGAGATCAATTTGAGATCAGACATAGAAAAAAGAACCATTTGGGACGCAAGTAAAGCCGTGATGCGTGGCTTCCTAATACAACAGAATTCAATAAAGAGGAAAAAACAGAATGAGAAGAAAGAGAAAATTTGGAATCTAATAAAAGAAGGGGAGAAGAAACTGAGATCTAAGCCTAAATCCCAGGAGATATTAAGAGAAATAAAATTCTATCAAACACAATATATGGAATTGATGAACCAGGAAATAGAATGGAAAATTAAACAAATGAGACAAAAGACTTTTGAGTCTGCAGATAAATGTGGGAAGCTACTGTCTTGGCAACTGAAAAAGAGACAAAAACTGAATACAGTGACATCACTCGAAGTAGATGGGAAGTCTATTAATAAACCAAATGAGATAAGTAATTGTTTTCAAAGTTTCTTTAAGAAATTATACAAACAAGGGCCAAAAAATGAACAGGAGATAGAAGAATTTATTGGAAAATACGGACTATCAAAAATCTCTGAAAACAACAGAAGGAGTTTAAATGAGAAAATTACAGATCAAGAAATAGAGAGTGCCATCCAGGATATGAAGCTGGGAAAATCACCAGGACCAGATGGACTAACTGCGAGATATTATAAAGTATTGAAGGATTGGTTAATACAACCACTGAAAGAAGTCTGCAATCAAATTTTGGAAGGGAAAAAGGCTCCCGAATCGTGGAAGGAAGCATTCATCTCACTTATACCAAAGACAGAAACTGAGAAACATCAAGTTAAGAATTACCGCCCTATATCACTTTTGAATGTGGATTATAAAATTTTTGCAGACATTCTAGCAAAAAGATTCAAAAAAGTTTTGTTAGAGGAGATTCACAGGGACCAAACAGGCTTTCTACCAGGCAGGCAATTGTCAGACAATGTGAGGAATATTATAGATATTCTAGAACTTTTGGAAACTGATATAAATAGAAAAGCTGTTTTGATTTTTGTGGATGCAGAGAAAGCCTTTGACAATATTTGTTGGAGCTTTATGAAGAGGAATCTCCATGGAATGGGGGTAGGCAAGAACTTTGAAAATGGTATAAGTGCAATTTATTCTGAGCAAAAGGCCAAACTTATTGTAAATGGTATGGTTATGGATGAAATTCCAATAGAGAAAGGGACACGACAGGGATGCCCAATTTCCCCTCTATTGTTTATATCGGTACTGGAGGTTTTCCTTAATATGATTAGAAGAGACCAGCTGGTTAAAGGTATACAGGTCGGAACTAAACATTATAAGCTAAGAGCATTTGCAGATGACTTAGTTTTGACATTACAACAGCCAGAAACTAGTACAAAAAGAGTTCTGGAACTTATTGAAATATTTGGTCAGGTAGCAGGTTTTAAATTGAATAAACACAAGACAAAGGTGTTGGAAAAAAATCTTACGGTGGGGGAAAAAGACAGTTTTCAAAGAGAAACTGGTTTGGAAATTACTAAAAAGGTAAAATATCTGGGGGTGAATTTAACATCTAAGAATGTGAACCTATTTAAAGATAACTATGAGAAATGCTGGGCTGAAGTGAAGAAAGATTTCGATATATGGTCAAGATTGAGACTTTCCTTGTTAGGCCGAATTGCTGTAATTAAGATGAATGTATTGCCGAGATTGTTGTTTTTGTTCCAGACATTGCAAATTTTAGATAAGATGGACTGTTTCAAGAAGTGGCAGAAAGATATATCTAAATTTGTCTGGCAGGGCAAAAAACCCAGAATTAAATTTAAGATTTTGACTGATGCAAAGGATAGAGGGGGCTTTGCCCTGCCGGACTTAAAACTTTATTATGAAGCAGCAGCTTTTTGCTGGCTGAAACCATGGCTACTTCTTGAGAATACAGACATTCTGGACTTGGAAGGTTATGATAATAGTTTTGGTTGGCATGCATATTTATGGTATGACAAGGTAAAGGTACATAGAAATTTTAAAAATCATATTATTAGGAAAGCATTGTATAATGTATGGAATCGATATAAAGATTTGTTTGAAAGTAAAACCCCCAGGTGGCTGTCACCAATGGAAGCTAAGGCGGTAAAAAGATTGAACATGGATACAGACTGGCCAAAATATTGTGAAATTATAGAATATGATGGTGAAAAGTTGAAACTACAGAGTTTTGAGAAATTGAAACCTAAAGTCCGAGATTGGTTACATTACTACCAGATTAATGAAACTTTTAAGCAGGACAGAAAACTAGGATT
The DNA here is from genome assembly GCF_964252035.2 of Podarcis erhardii. Classification (NCBI taxonomy): domain Eukaryota; kingdom Metazoa; phylum Chordata; class Lepidosauria; order Squamata; family Lacertidae; genus Podarcis; species Podarcis erhardii. Next base: position 48,578,064 of record NC_138508.1, on the reverse strand, counting down.
TCAGAAGGAGAGGTCAAAGTTAGAAACAGAATTGCTAGAACCCAATACTAAGAATTTGTCTAGAATGTATAATCTGCTGCTAAAATGGAACACACAAGATGAAACGGTTAAATCAGCCATGATTAAGTGGGCACAAGATATTGGTCATGATATTATGTTTGCTGACTGGGAGCAGTTATGGACCACAGGTATTAAATTTACGGCATGTAGTGCCCTGAAAGAGAACATAATGAAAATGATCTATAGGTGGTACATGACCCCAGTCAAGCTTGCAAAGATATATCATTTGCCCAATAACAATTGCTGGAAGTGTAATGAATGTGAAGGAACCTTTTATCACCTTTGGTGGACCTGCCCAAAGATTAAGGCCTACTGGGAAATGATCTATAATGAAATTAAGAAAATCCTTAAGTGGACATTTGTAAAGAAACCGGAGGCTTTTCTCCTGGGCATGGTCGGCCAATTGGTACCAAAGAAAGATAGGACCTTTTTTATGTACGCAACAACAGCAGCAAGAATCCTTTTGGCGAAGTATTGGAAGACTAAAGAATTACCTACTCTGGAAGAATGGCAGACCAAGGTGACTGAATTTATGGGACTGGCAGAGATGACCGGCAGAATCCGTGACCAGAGGAAAGAGACAGTGGAGGAGGACTGGAAAAAATTTAAAATCTATCTTAAAAATTGTTGTAAAATTTCGGAATGTTAAGATGTCAGGGGATTGGACACAAAGAATTACAGCTATAAATCGAAATTTATAAAGCAGAAACTCTTTTTAAAGAGAATTAAATATAAAAATGGGATGAAGAATTGCTAAAAATTGTGAAATTTGGATGCAGTGAAGGGGAGGTTTGGGGAAGTCGCATTATGTTTGTTTGTTTTTTGTTTATGTTGTAAAATCAATAAAAATTATTATAAAAAAAAAAAAAAAAACTGCTCCCCTTGCCTTACAGGATACACAAGAACCCTTACAGAGTCCTTTGTAGGTTCTCCATTGGTAGGAGAAAATAACAGAGGCCAACCAGAGAATATTGAGAAGCAAAGCAGCTAGTAAGCCTGATCTTTATTAAAGCTGTTGCAACAGGGTGCTCCCCTACACGGAGGAGGAGGAACCATGCACGCCTTATATAGACTTTTGAACTGCCCACCCTGGAGCCCAAGACCACCCCTCTATACATCTTACATATATCACAGAAGGGGTGTAGCCCAAGACCAACCCCCAGTACATCAGACAAGGGGCGGACTACAACAGAAATCTGAGTATGTTGTTTTTGGTTCACCCTATTCATATCTTAAATGTGCCTTTGAGACAGGATTTGTGAGCAAAGAGACAATGGGGAGGCTCCCCATTTCCTTCGACCTTGCAGAGAAATATTTGAGGTCAATTTGGAAGAGACAAATGGTTTTAGGACTTTTTCTGTGGGTCTCAGACATGTGGTCTATACATTTATGTATATGCTATATATATATATATATATATATATATATATATATATATATATATGCAGGTTTTGGTGTCCTCGGGTGTCTTCCCGTGTAAAAGTTGGGGTGTCTAGGCGACGTTTCGACGAGGTCTCACTCGTCATCTTCAGGCTGGTGCTTTCGGCTTCTTGTTACTGGAACAGAGCAGGATCTCAGTGTTTGAGTTCCTATAAATACTGTAGAGGGGGTGTGGTGTATAGCCTCCAATGTTCTGGGCAGAGAGGAAGTTCCCAGGCTAGTGTGCCTTTTCTTCTTTTGTTCCTTAATTACTTGAGAGATATCTTGAGTGATTTCTTGAGTGATATCCTGAGTACCACTTAGGTGGGTCATTAGGTGGGGATTAGTTGTTAAAGTCTTTGTGTCTTGACCTCTTGAACTTTGTGAAGAGTTTTCCTGAGAAGATGGCTGTACTGTACTTAGTTGTGCTCTGGCTTGGCTTCGTGTATAGGGGCGAGCTGTGGTTTTGTGGCTTGTGTCAGCCAGATCTGTGTAGGGATTGCAGGGGGGTGCAGCATCCGGAGGTGCCACCATGGATTGGCTACTGGATGGTGTCTGTAATTCATCTGTGGAGAGGGTCTGGGTTTGGGTCTGGTGTGGTTGATTGGTGTTGGCGTTCTGTGTGCCTCTGGATCTGGTGTCAGTTTTTGTGGGGAGGGCTAATTTCCAGATGTCTGGCAAGCGGGATGTGTCGTCACGCTTGTTCATGTTGTGAGGGTGTTTCTCTATCTCGATGGCTTCCATGATTATTCTCTTGTGGTGATGTTCCGTGTTAAAGAGCAATTTGGAATCTGCAAAATTAATTTCGTGTCCTGTTTCTTTCATGTGTTGGAAAAGAGAGGAAGTTTTTTCTTCTTTTTTGACGGCATTCTTGTGTTCTGCGATACGTGCATTTATTCGTCTGTTTGTTTGTCCAATGTACGTGGCTGGGCAGACTTTGCAGGGTATTTCATAGTTTACAGGGTATTTCATATTTCAAAGTCTGCCCAGCCACGTACATTGGACAAACAAACAGACGAATAAATGCACGTATCGCAGAACACAAGAATGCCGTCAAAAAAGAAGAAAAAACTTCCTCTCTTTTCCAACACATGAAAGAAACAGGACACGAAATTAATTTTGCAGATTCCAAATTGCTCTTTAACACGGAACATCACCACAAGAGAATAATCATGGAAGCCATCGAGATAGAGAAACACCCTCACAACATGAACAAGCGTGACGACACATCCCGCTTGCCAGACATCTGGAAATTAGCCCTCCCCACAAAAACTGACACCAGATCCAGAGGCACACAGAACGCCAACACCAATCAACCACACCAGACCCAAACCCAGACCCTCTCCACAGATGAATTACAGACACCATCCAGTAGCCAATCCATGGTGGCACCTCCGGATGCTGCACCCCCCTGCAATCCCTACACAGATCTGGCTGACACAAGCCACAAAACCACAGCTCGCCCCTATACACGAAGCCAAGCCAGAGCACAACTAAGTACAGTACAGCCATCTTCTCAGGAAAACTCTTCACAAAGTTCAAGAGGTCAAGACACAAAGACTTTAACAACTAATCCCCACCTAATGACCCACCTAAGTGGTACTCAGGATATCACTCAAGAAATCACTCAAGATATCTCTCAAGTAATTAAGGAACAAAAGAAGAAAAGGCACACTAGCCTGGGAACTTCCTCTCTGCCCAGAACATTGGAGGCTATACACCACACCCCCTCTACAGTATTTATAGGAACTCAAACACTGAGATCCTGCTCTGTTCCAGTAACAAGAAGCCGAAAGCACCAGCCTGAAGATGACAAGTGAGACCTCGTCGAAACGTCGCCTAGACACCCCAACTTTTACACGGGAAGACACCCGAGGACACCAAAACCTGCATTCCTGTACCCGTGAAAATCTACGAAAGCAAATATATATATATATATATATATATATATATATATATATCCTTAAAATTCTTATAACAATGAGATAAATTCATGTATGTTAAGTCAATAATTAAAGAGAGTCCATGTTCCAGGTAGTACATTACCTCTGAAAACCGGATTAAGATTTTAAGCCACTTGTTTGGACTATCAACATCATGTCTTGCTTATAGAACTCATCGAAGATATCTAGCTGGCCACTACTGAAAACATATAACTAGATGGGTGTCAACCTGGCTTTGCAAGAGATTTCTTGGGGAAAAGAGATGCCCCGTGTCTTGAGATTTATTTTATTAGACGTACTTGTTATATTACTTAGTTTTCACTACCCATTCTTAATGGACTATATCATAGAATCATAGAATCATAGAGTTGGAAGAGACCACAAGGGCCATCGAGTCCAACCCCCTGCCAAGCAGGAAACACCATCAGAGCACTCCTGACATATGGTTGTCAAGCCTCTGCTTAAATAGTATAGATAACATTCTATAGGTCTTTCTTTATATAGTATAGATAACATTCTATAGGTCTTTCTTTTTGTTCCCATCTGGTTTATTTCTTTATAAAGGCAAAATATGCTTGTCTTTAAGCATAATCAGTCAAATATAATTATTACAAAGCCTGAAGTTATGTAAGGATGGCTTCTTGCTATTTCTGATCCCTGCATTACTTATAGACCTGATCATGCTTTCATTCAGTTCAATCAGTCTTGTAAGTGCTTTAATGTATGCTCAAAGGGTTGATTTGACAACCAAGGATTGCTGCAGTGCAGTGGCATTTCAGCTGTGACCTCTTTTACTGGCTGTATCCCAATATACACTTGGTACAGTAACCTGCCAGGCTATTCTGTCTATCCCAGCAAGCCTTTATTTTGTGTTTGTTGTATAGGTAGAAGCTATGTGCTAAGGTTGTACAGTAAATGTAATGGCAACAAGGCACTTAAGGGATCATATATTATTTTTATTAGCATTTTGAGTTTCAAACACTGACAAGACAACTGGGGACCCCACCTTGTGATTTTTATGCAGAAATTAAAAGGGGATGAAAAGAATCCAGTAAATAAAAAAGAACAGATAAACTGATCTGAAATGTTTAGAAATGTGTGCGTGTGTCCTTTATAAGAGAGGTTCTAAGGAGTTTTTGCTGATTCCTTATATCACAGAATCTTTAACTGGAGATATTCAGACGCATAACAAGCTAATCTTATTTCAATAGTAAAAGTATGTTAGAAGTATTGATATACAATTGTTATATACCAGTGTTTAAAAGCAATAAACCAAAATAGCTTTTATTTCTAAACTGCAAATGATTACCTTAGCAACCCATGTATAGTAGTAGCCTAACAGTGTAACCATATATAAATGTCTACTAAGAAGAAAGTCTCATGTTCTGTGGAGTGTACTCCCAGGTAGGTTTGCAGCCTAATTTTAGATCGTTGCAGAGGAAGACAGGGACCCTGCAGCATCATTATGGAAGTCTTTCTGTGAAAGATTTGGTGAGCCTGCAGATGGGTGTGAAAAAGCATTGTACTGAATTTTTTTTTAATATGGTCAGATGAGTTGGAAGTGACACCAAGGGTCATCTAGTCCAACCTCCTGCAATGCAGGAATCTCAACTAAAGCATCCACGGTGGATGGCCATCCAATCTCTGCTTAAAAACCTCCAAATAAGGAGAGTCCACCATCTTTCAAGGGAGTCTGTTCCATTGTCAAGCAACTCTTGCCATCAGAATGTTATTCCTGATGTTTAGTCGGAATCTCCTTTATTGTAACTTGAATCAGTTGGTTTGGGTCCTACCCTCCGGATACCCTTCTTCATATCTCAGCTCATCTGTAAGCAACATGCAACCACACTTGTTTCTTTATATGCCTCCCACTTTTCTTTCTTGTTGGAATTGCCTGTTTTTGTGCCTTCATTATTTCACCCATGAGACACTCCCATGCATCTTGGCCTCAATAGTTCCTTAAGCTTTTTGAAATCAGCCTTCTTAAAGTTCAGAGTGCTTGTCCGACTACACTCAGCTTTCCTTTTCCACTGTATAATGAAATGCAAGTGGATATGATCACTTTCAAGGTTCCCAGTACTTTCATTTCATTTCATTGAGCAGTTCCTCCCTGTTGGTGAGGACCAAGTCTAAGATAGACGATCCCCTTGCTGCTGCTTCTACCTTCTGGGAAATGAAATTGTCAGTGAGGCAATTGAGGAGGTTGTACCTTACATTTCCAACAAATATTGGGGTAGTTGACGTCTCCCATGACTACTATATCTTTCCTTTTTGAATATTTAGTAATCGGCTATAGGAAGGTATCATCCAAGCCTTCAGTCTAGCTTGGAGGTCAAGAGCAGACACTCACAGTAAGGTCACTTTCCCCCCCTCTCCCCTACAATTTTTACCTATATACTCTCAATCTGTCTTCCATGGTCCATGTCATAGATCTCTTCATAAGTGTACCCTTCTCCCTTCCTGTTTGGTCTATTCATTTTGAACAGGTTATCCCCCTCAATTTATACTTTCCAGTCATGAGTCTCATCCTACTAGGTTTCAGTAATGCCTATTAGGCTATCATGTATTAAGAGCTCAACTTCATCTTGCTTGTTTCTCATACTCTGTGCATTTGTATAGAGACCTTAGACCTCAAATCATTCTCTCCAGCTGCTTCCTTGTAGTTTCCTGCCCTTTAGCAGGTTTCTGTAGCACCAGCTCAGTTTCCTATGTATCCTATGAAGCTATTATCCCTGGTACCAGGTGTTCTGCTGACATCTGTAATATTCCCTCCCTTCCCTCAGGATTTAGTTTAAAGTACTCCTGATAAGGTTCATGAGACCCTTAGCAAACACATTCCTGCCAACCACTGTGAAGTGCGGAGACCATGGTCCAAGAAGCCAAACTTTTCCTTACAACACCACCTAGAGGACCTCCTCCCAGCCTGTACCTTTACAGCTTCCTCGTCTTTGCTCATTCACACTTTCATTTGTCCCACCGTTTTCGCCTGGGGAAAACCCATGGTTTAGCACTGAATCAGAGCAAATGGCAATCGGCTGATAGTTCCTATTTAACTCTTAAAGAGTGGGTTTTCCAGGGGAAAGCAGCAGGGCAAAGGCAAATTGCTCATATCTGTGCCCAGGAAGCACAGCACAAGTGGAAAACCATTTGGACCCATGCTTTCTAGGTGCACAACAAGCAGAAGTGTGGATCAGCCCCTTGTTCCCCCTTCAGAGGTATGACAGGAACAAGAGCTTATGCCGAGAGTCAATCAAGTTATAATCTAGGCTTTTAAATATAACTAACACTAAACAAAAATGGGGAGATGCAGACACTACCATTGTGATGCAGCAGCTCCTTATAACAAGAGATAAAAGTACCTTGCCTTTGCTGAGATGTCTCTGGACCTCAGTGGGCAAAGTGTAGTTTTGAGCCTTCTTATGATTTCATTGTCCATTGTGACGTGAAACTTCTGTAATGCTGTTTTCTGCCCATTGTGTGCTGGCCCAGAATAAGCTGTCTAGCTTATTCTGAGCCAGCACACCACCACTGAAACAATCTTAAGGATATATGTGATGCTTCTCTTGGGAATATTGTTTATTTGTATCAAGAAGCCAGCTCATTTCTGTTCTTTAGGCATAGGAGTATGGCATGTCTGCTTGTAGTTTTGAATCAGACTTTGTTCCTAATACACCTAAATCAGTGGGGTCTCTGATGGAAGAGGGTGTGATAAACTGTACTTATCAGTAGGTTCTCTTTGTCTACTGCTCACAAAGCATACAAAATAAACCATATTATATGCCTTTGTGTTTCATACATATTCCCACCTCCTTTGATAGCTGTCACATATTTTTCATGATGAAGTTCTGATTGCCCTACATGCTCACATAAGGCCTAATCCCATTAGACAAGGGGTCCTGTGCACTTTTCTTTAAGATGTGTAGTATCAGGCCTATTCTAATAAAGCACAGTGTCGTAAATGTCTCAGTCACTCCTACCACTCTTGAAAAGGGAAGTGGGTGTGCATTAAATATATAATTATGTCCTGAATATGTTCACCAACTTTTATTCTGATAGCTGAATCTTCAAGTGAGACATTACACAAACACCCCTTAAAAATGGGTATGATGTTTCTCCGTGACACAGAGCATTGTTCTGAGCCTTCATACAGACTTTATTTGCATTATTGCAATTGTTCAGGGAGATGTCAGCAGGGATCCCTAAATTTGGTTACAGGGCACCAGTGGCGACCATGTCTTTTAATTCTGGCAATAGGGAAAGTAATATACACTACCATAGGAATAATATATTTGCAAAGGCATTAGGAGTGCTGGGAGAAAGAGTCTGCTTTTCTTCAAGCTGTGCATTGTGATTCCAAGCTGTGACTTGGGTTGGGTTGCGTTGGATGGGAGGGTGTGCTAAACACACACACACACACACACACACACACACACACACCTCACTCTCTGCTCTTCTGCTGTAAAACTGTTAACTGGACAGCAAGTGTCAAAGGGAGAGATCTGTTTTTCTTCTGGAATCAAGAAGGCAAGACTCACTAGATATTAGAAAGAAAGAGGAATTATTACCTATGAAGCCTAGCTACGCTTTGTCAACCTGTGAATTGCTTTGTCGATGTCATCGTGGGCCCCCCCCAATCCTCCTTGAAAATGGAGCTAGTGTTCAGACTTCATGACCTGGACTTGTACAGCAAGTTTCATTCTGATATCTCAAATGTTCAACAGAGTCATGGCATTTCAGGCAAACTGACTAACAAATTTACAAGGAATATGCTGAACTGTCAGTTCCTCTGACCAATAACCCAAGTCTGCCATTGTAGCATTCTGTGGAAAGAAACCCAGAGGAATAATGACACAATTTGTGTTTTAAGAAGGAAACTAAATGTTGTGCAATGAAGCTGCTGCATATTCAGTATTAATAGAAGTGCCAGCCTTTTGTTAAAAGGTTGCTTATATAATCTTTTATGAAATAATGCTGCTTTTGTATGTCAAATGTGTGCTTCTCTATTGCTTATTAAATTGTATTTTTGGAATCCCCAAGACATGCTGCCTTCTGCATGAGAAGGGTTAAAAGGAGACAACATCCTGTCAAAGACCTTGTTTTTAATTTTGCCTCTCAGCCTGGCACAGATCAGGCTAAGAGCAGCCTAGATTAGTTCAGAAAACCTTTGAAGAGATTTAAGATGTCCTTCAGCCAGTTTGAAGGTTTTTGTCTTGCAAATCCAGTACAAGGGCGCCTGCAGGCATCTCGACCCTTGCTGTGCCGCTGATGCGGCTCAAGGTCACACTAACCCGCCCTGTGACATTCTACAACAACAGGGGGGGGGGGGGAATGATGCAGTGAAACTGCTTCAGCATTCAGCCAACCAACAACTTTCTCGGTTCCTTACTAAAAGAGATACAGGGTGCGATTCCCTCCCTCCCTTTTATTTCTTTCCTTTTTTCCCTTCCTAGATTTTGCTGTAGGAAATAATCCAGGATTTCTGGTGTGTGTGATGTCAAGGTCATTTCTTAATTAGAACACATGTAAAGAACAAAGCTAAATGGCTTCAAAACAGCTTTGTAGTTGATGGAGAGGATTTAAATTATTTAAAGAGATAGTTACCGAAGTATGATGGGGAAAGAATTCTAAAGACATTAACCCCTTCATTCTAAGTTTACATACGGTTCTTCCAAAGATCTGTCAAACCTTGATTAACTATGTTTAGAGCCATAGTGGATATGTTGCTCATATTTACAGCAAAGTCTCCAGTTGTCATGGCCCATTACATCTGAACTGTGAAAATTCAAAAGAATTTTCCAAGGGATGGTTATTAGAATCTTATAGAACAAGGAAAATACTGTACTGCTTATGAGATAGTTGTGATTTACTTTATTGCTGTTCGAAGTCCAGCCATTTCATGTATGAGAAGATTGTTGCTTGAAGAAATTTCAGTCAATATTTTGTGTACTGAGAAAATCGCAATGGAAGAGTCATGTAGAAATCAAGGTAGGGGATAGAAGGTGCTTAAAGAAGAAGAGAACTGTAGTTTGCATCTCTTAACTTTTAAGTGCACAACATCCATGGCAGATGGGTAAGAAGAAACAAAGTGTAACAGAAAGTGTAATAAAGCTGAATGTATATGATGGTCCATTATGGGCCCAGTATACAATTCTCAGCCGTTTTATCTGTTATACCATATTGCATTATTTTTCTTTTCTTTTGATTTATTTCTTCCTTACCACCACATCTTCTTCCTTTTAAAATACATTTGGCTAGGAAACTATATATATTCATTTTCTTGGAAATAGGTATCACTGGATGGGTTAGCATAACACTTTATGACTGATTTAAAATTAATAGGGAAATGTTGTCAGAGTTGCAACGGTTAGATTTCATGCTTGGGTTGCATATTGTAGTGCTTTATTTAGAGTGATATACTAGAGACTTTAAGGCAGAGAAGCTTTCATAGAAGTGAATATTAGAAGAGAATTGAGTTGTAAGGAAGACTGTGAAAGCAGCTTGTTAAATGAAGATGTATACTATTGTAGGAGATGATGGTTGTGGCATGGCAGCTGGTGAGATGGCTCACTAGTTGAAATCACCATGCATGGCAATATTGGAGAGAGGGGAGTTCTTGCTGTGAGTAATGCCACACCCAGCACTGTGTAAATGCACATTTATAGAGGGATTTGTGATTTGTCTGGTCTGGGCAAGGCAAGCTTGCTGACACCAGCAGGGACAACTATCCACTCTGCAACCGGACATTTCCATGATGTTGGTTGTAGTATTCTGCACCACTACCACCTCCTCCTGGTACCTAAAGGTAAGAATGAGAAATCCTCTCACATCTGCATCGCCATGCAGTTCCAGCAGTGCTTTTGTCTAGGAAACCACTTCAGTAGTTTACTGCTAGTAGAGGTGATTGGGTACCTACTTTTATGTATCTGTATAATTGTTTAACTGTAGGCTTAAAGATGTTCCTAAGGTTTTAGTTGCTTTTTATTCATTCACAAGAAAAAATTTTCCCCAGTCATGACTGAGGGCCTGCAGGCTTTTCTATACTTGGAATATGAAACAAAATGGAGTTAACAGTACACTCTAATTTAAAAGACAACTAACTTAAGTGCTAGTTAACTTAAGAAATTTTAATAGGTTGGTGGAACTGATGAGCTTTCAAAGGGTTTGGTACACCAAAGATTGTTGACTTTATTCATTGAATAGCAGGCCTCAGGCCTTACTGCTAACTGCAATTAAAAGTTCCTTTAATTTTTTTAAGGTGTTTATTATTTCTTTCTTAAATACACTTCTGCTCTGCCCCTTGGCAAGAAAGAAAGAAAGGTTCTTAGCAGTTTCCAAAAACCTGTACTAAAATGGTGCCTGCACTCAGGCTCACAATTTCAAAAGACGTGACACACGAGGGGAAAAAGAATGGGAGGGAGGAGGAAAAAGCAAGCTCAAGCAAACAAGTTCTTAGGGTTGTGAATGCCTTGCCCTTGATTGATAAAGAGCAGTGCCTCCCTGGAAGCAGTCTGTCCAGGAGCAGGTGATGATGTTTAAGTCAGGAGGACAGGACAGCTCCTGTCACACAGTCCTCCCCTGAGATGGTGGACCTGATGGCAGTTAGAATCCACACAAGAGAGGACTTGAGGGAATTACCCTCCTTTCTCATTGATGTCAGTGGCAGTTTAGTTGTCAGTCTGCCAAGTGACATTGCTACTGTTCCAGAAGCAAAACCCAAAGTCCCTTGGATCCCAACCCATAGTACACTGAACATTTTTTGACCTGTATCATAGTTTGTTTTTGTGGTACAATGCAGTAACAGATAATTTGCGTTTTGGTGAATAGGACCTCTGTATGTGATTTCAAACTAAGTATTTGATAGTCCAAGCTCTCTTATCCTCCCTCCCCTCCCCACTTTCTGCTTCCTTCCTAGCAGCAGGCACATTTGAAGAAAATGATGGAGTTTCAGAGCAAGAAAATGTATAAAATGATAACAGATAGGCAGTGTGAAATCTGTACCTTCTTGCCCTTGCCTGAGGTGTAGAATGCCCTTAATAGTATGTGAGACCTAGGCTCACCTGCTAATAATTTATAATTTACTGTCCTAATTCATTGATTTGTTACCACTAATTGTACTTCATTTACTTCTGTGTAGTTTCCAGTACCTAAAGGGTTGAAAGGTTGCTGTAATTGGCACCCGCAGCTGCTCTATCTTTTGACAGGGGATAATTTTGCAGCCTATGCTTTGTGTGACAGCTGCCTAATTGGGCATTCTCCCCTTGTAGCGAGCCTGCCTCCTCCAGCCTCCCTGCTGACAAATGGTGGTGGATTATAGATGAGGACATGCTGACCCATTCGACCTTGCTGAGACAGCGGGGAGGGGCCTCCTGCTACTTCAGGGAAGCTTTGGGTCATTTAAAGGACAAGGTCATGAGCCAGGTGGGGGAAATGACATGATATCACATGACAATAGCCTGATGACACGGTCATTATGTCAAGGACAAACTGATCAGTATTGATTTTGCTTCTGCCTTTATGATTTGTCACCGAAAGCACTGATACTTCAAAAGTATTTTGCCAGTTTACAGGAGATGAAATGCCAAATCCCTTTTTTTCTGCATGCAGATCACACATGTAATAAAGCTCTGTTGATAATGAGTCAGATTCTCAATCTTACTGCCTAGGAAATACTACAGTTTCTGATAAGAGCTTTTGACAAATTCCAGGTATCCAGTTGCTGCTGAATATTTCAACATGTTAAATTCCAGTTTACAAATGTGTAGCCAACATTACACATATCTAGTGGTTTATTATAACTTTATGGATAACAGAAAAGAGGCTACATATGGAAAAGAGGCTTTATGGTGAATCTACATAATGTGTAAATATTCAGGTGATATCAAGTGTTGTGAAGAATCAGAGCACACTATCCCAACTTTGGCAGGCCAAGAGAAAAAGCAAAAAGCAAAACCCCGGTTATAATTATTTACAGTAAACATGTTTGTAAAGGTGATGATTTTACAAGTGTTTTAAACTTTGTTCCATGCTGATAAACACCAGGCTGAATGACAGAACGTTTGACATTTCTAATTTTAGACAATATTAAATATTTATAATATTTATAACAATTGGCAATTGAAAATTGGCGTGTTTTGTTGTTCTGTTTTTGCTTCCTTCAGAAATTTTCTTCTGAAATCTGTTAACGTTAGTTCTGATGTTAGGAGCATACTTTCATTTAATTTATGCTTTTCTGGAATTACTAATACTTTTTAGGTTCAAAACTGTCAACCATTCTGCACAGAAAACACACTTCGCCGCCTGTCATTTTGGTGAAAAGAGAATTAGTGTTGGCTGCTCCTGTGCCCAAATCCTCACATCTCGCTAGGAAGTAATTTTAATTCCCTGAGGTAAAAAGCCATCAATAGTAAAGTATGATGAATTAGTTCACTCAAGTAGGTGTGTGTTTTCTGACCTTGCTGTGCATGTGTTTAGCTACTCTCAGTGGCTGAGTCAAGCTTGGTGGAGGCTTAATCCTGTGCCCTTGTACACGTATACTTGATTAGTAGTTGTGGTTATCACAGCAGAAGACATTCCGCCCTCCTCCTGGTATTGGTTGGGACCCAGGCATTGGGGAGTAAAGTCGAAGGAGAAAGAAAAGAGATTTTGCATTAGTATTCTATGAAAGCCTTACTGTCTGCAGAACAAATTGATTGCTACAGTGTACCTGTGCTTGGCACCACTGCTGTGAAAGAAAGGTATGGTTGTAATCTGTTTTATTGTATTACCTATTGTCACACTCCAGGAATGTTTAGCATTAAGCTCTTTCTTTGGCACATAGCTATATGGTAAAGGAATGAAATAAAGGAATGGAAAAGTATGAGAGGGTGTATCTTTGTTCACTACAGTAAACTATGTAGCCAGTTGTAATGAGGCACCTTTTTCCCTGTATATTCCAGTAGTAGCATAAATGGAATGCTAACAAAAATGTATGTCAGTGTTTTGCAACATGCAGAGATGGATGGAATGACAAGTAATTTTGTAAGTTCTGAACAAGCAGAGGAATAAGAGAAATATTTGGTTGTGGACATGGTTTTGTTATCAAGTTAACATTTTCTGCCTTTCACTGCACTGCTACTGCACACTGTGCTGCTCAGAGAATGCAATTAAGGGAAAGATGCTCACAAATGGTAGATGCTGCATGCTTTAATATGCTAAAGAGTTTTTCCCCATTAAAATATGCTCTCTCTAGGTAGATATAAAATGTAAGTGATGAAAATTAAAATTTGTTTTAACTTTAATTTGCCATAATTTCCTGTAATTCTATAAAGAAAGTGCTGTAGTGCCCATTCTTCCAACGAGTCAGCTATAAATCTCATCAGTTAATACATTTGTATTATTTTTCCCTGAGTCCTGTGCTGATCTCAGTTATCTGTGTGACAGGAAGTGCACAGCACTCTATTAATAAAGATTCAGACTGTTTCATAGTGATCTCTGTAGAGTACTCCATTGTTGACATTGCTGAAGTTGTGTTTGTAATTATTTGGATATTTGCTTTTGGCTCCGTTAAAACATTTAAATTATTTCAAACCTGATAATACAGAAAATCACAAGCAGTTAAGATGAGGGACAGGTGGCAAGCTTGTGTAATGCATTTCAATCTGATAGAGAACACAAGCAATAGCTTCAAAAGGAAATGCAATCCCATCTCTAAAGATCTGCAGAAACATTTAAGATATTTGGAGTAAATGGCAAAACTCACATGGATATTAAGAAGTTTAGCTTGAATACAATGTATGAAAATGAAGTATTGATTACTGAAAGCTATAGGCAAAGATCTGTTATGATGTACCATATGGCCTTCTGCATTCAAGCTAATGTTTTATAGATGTACAGAGTGATTATTGTAATAAGGGCATATTTGAGTTTAGAATCAGATTTGATTTGTAATTGTGTGAATAGCTAAAAATTACTCAGTATAAAAACCCATTAACAATGTAAGTATCAGAAGTGTGGACAAGCCATTATAATGTGTTTTCTTATACATAAATAACAAATAAATTATGCTCAACTTCAAAGTAATGTAATTTGTTGTTTAAATCTCTGTTTCTGCGGTGCACAAGTTGTCAACTGAAAGCAATACATGCAATAGAAATAAATGAGTAGTTACTTGAAAAATGACAAAGCTATCAAAAATAAAACCAACAGCATGATTCTATCCATGTTCACTTGGAAGAAAACCTTGCTGAGTTTAATGGGATTTGCTTTCAAATAAGTGTGCATAGGACTTCCAGGTAAATGCAGCAAAACTTGTAAGTTAGAAGATAGTTGCCATGCCAATATTTATTATCTGCCATAAATGAACATTTATGCTACTTTTACTGTTTTAAATTGCATTTTTAATATTGTATTTCATTATTTTAATTTTCTGTGAGCTACCCAGTACCCATTAAATATAAGAAAATGAATTAATAACTTTTTGTTGGACATAATAAGTGTTGCATTGTTTTGAACCAATTATTGGGTGTTTGTGGTTTTTTGGGATTTATTTATTGCCCAAACATACAAATAAAAATGTACTGGACTGAGCTTAACTTTCTTTTAAATACAATTTAATCTGCTAGGGAAGAAAGCAAAAGGAGCAAAAGTCATTAAATCCACTTCAAAACTCTAAGAATATTCTGACTTTGTGTTTCAGTTGTTGGCAACTACCTCCTATAATATTTTATAGGGAATCATTCTTTATTTGTGGAACATACCTTAATTTCTATCAGACCATAGGAATACTGGGAGTATCACAGATTTTGAACATTTTGATTAGAGATAATCTTGTGTCAGTCAGATATATTTATATCTGTATTTCTTCTTGTCATAATTTTAAAACACGAATTGGGGCATTAATTTCTTTCTATTAGGAAGCATATCCAAAACAGTGATTTGGAAGAGGCCATTTACTGTGGGTTGGTAGTACATAATATTATACAATCTTAAGAATGCAACAGGAAATATGCCTCTTAATTTTACTTCCAAATACTTTCCACTTCCCAGTTCCTTCCATTTATTTTGTTTTTCACCCATCAAACACACCTTCCAATGGATCTCGTAGCCTCCAGGAATTTTTCAAATTAGTATTCTTCCATCAGTATGCAGTTTTTTTGTAGTTAATTTTGGATAAGTGCTTCATTGCACTCTTAACACATATACACAACTTTTTAAAAAATAAAATAAAATAAAGAGCCCTATTAAGGTACTCAAAAAATCTGGTGTGTGTGTGTAGGGGTCATGGCTGTATGTACATGCTTATGCTGCAAGCTCTACTTTTGACCTGTCCATTGCACTTGGATCTCTACTGCAATCTGTCAGATCCCTAACACCCCTCGTCTGTCCTCAAGTGTACAGACTAACTTTCCGTACCTCAGTCTGGATATTTTTCATTCTATAGAACTTATCAAGCTAAGCTGTTGGTTCATAAAGGGTAGGATTTATCAAGCCTTTGTAAAAATAAATGCCTGCATATGCAAAGTATTTATTTATTTTGTAATAAAATTTAAAGCTTTGTACTGCATCTACAGTATAATATTGTTTTGTCCTTGTAATTAGTACACAAGTCAATGTGTCTATTACTGTGCCAGAACTCTAGGTTCTTGAAAAACACATCTCTCTTGAGGACACACATAGAATTGCATCTAAACTGTAATTGCTCCTTGCTCCCTATGGCTTATTAAATCTGGTAGGACTGGGCCAGGGAGATGATGAACCTAACCGAAGTAGGCATAGGGGTGTGTGGGCCTCCTAAATGAGCCACTCCTAAAAAAAAGAGCATCCCATGAACCCAGAAGAGCTGAATAAATATTGACCTCTTCCTGGGCAAGATTCTTGAGTGGGCGGTCACAAAAGAGACCCAAGCATTTTTGGGATCCATTTTAAACAGACCTGGTTATGGCCCTGAGATAGCCTTGGATAGAACCAGTGGGAATGAGACTGTGTTGATTCTCCTTGATCTCTCAGCAGCTTTTGATATTGTCTGTGGCATGCTTCTGGAGCAGGTGTCAGAACTGGGAGTGCAGATTATGTTCTGAACCAGTGTCTAGCTGTGGTAATGGGCTGGATGAGCCCAATAAATTGAAGCTCAATCCAGACAAGATAGAGACAGTAAGTGCCTTGGTTCAAATAAGTAGTGTGCAGCCTGTTCTATATGGGGTGGCACTCGTGAAGGTTCAGCTGTGCAGCTTTGATTCATCTTTGACATTGGAACACAAGTGGCCTCCATATTACAGATATGCCTTCTACCAGTTTTGGTTGGTTGACCAGCTGTGGCTCTATCTGGATGCAGGTGAACTGGCCTCAGTTGTCTATGTCATGCTAAACATGTGGCGGGAATACTGTAGTGAGTTATGCATGTGACTTCCTTTACAGTTCACAATTTAGGTTAGGTTAGGTTAGGTTAGAATTTAGTTTATAAACAAGGACCACATGGTCTGAATATACCAAACCAATTCTGATACAACTGCCAGTTGATTTCTGAGTCTTGGACAATAAAGTTTTACATGACTAGGGATATGATGCCTTATGGAATGCTTTCCCCATAGTAGCCTGCCTGGACCCTAAGCTCAACATTGGTGGCAACCTCTCTGTGTGCCCCTCCGGCAGCAGTTTGTATGGTGACAACAGGAGGACGTGCCTTTTACTAGTGGCCCCCTTTTTATGGAATGCCCTCCTCAGGGAGGTTCATTGGACACCAACTGTGACATGTTTTGGGCACCAGACAAAGATGTCTGCATTCTCCCAGGTATCTTAGTTTTATTTGCAGCAGTTTGTGGTATTTTTGTTTGTTTGGGGGGAGATTGTTCTTTGGTGGTCAGACTGATGTGTTGTTGTTTTGGAAAGGGATAGAGGAACTGTTTTATGCTTTAATTACTTTAATATTGTGTTTTGTTTTAAATATTCCATTCTGTATATTTTGATATTTTGCAAGTCACTTCGAGATATTCGTATAATACAAATGAGTTGTGATTCCTGCACTGCACGGTGGTTGAACTAGATGATCCTTGTGGTACCCTCCACCTCTACAACTTACGATACTATGAAATTATATATGATTGTCATAATGTTTTGCATGTGATTAAAGGTTCGTGTTAACAGGACTGGCATGTGTATCCTCTGCACACTTTACCCTCCCTAAATTTTCCTTTACTGTGTGAATAGGACTAAGTATTGCACGAGAGGTTTATTAAATGGCTTATAGGCCAGAGATCCACTACAGCTGCGTAAGGGAAGATCTAATATGTATAAGAAGGCAGACAATTGTATTCAGTAGAAGAGAGTGTTTATGTGCTTGGGTTCAGTTTCCCACAGACATCTGGTTGGCCACTGTGAGAAGAGGATGCTGGGCTAGATGAGCCATTGGCCTGATCCAGCAAGCTCTTCATAGAATCATAGAACTGTAAAACTGGAAGGGACCCTGAGGGTCATCTAGTCCAAATCCCTGCAATGCAGGAGTCTCAACTGAAGCATCCATGACAGATGGGCGTCCAAGGAACGACAGTCCAGCACCTTCTGAGGTAGTTTGTACTTCTAAGGTTCTTGTGTTATGTTCTTAATAGTCTGTGAATTAGCTGATAAAAGCAGTCTTGGCCACACACAGATGCCATTGGTGGAACTATGAGAGTTTAGGAGAATTTTTAAACTGTACAACTTTGGAGGTTAGGGGCAAGATCATGAAAACTGTAATCATGCCCTCTAATAGCAGATTTGTTGCTGGAGATACACATCAAACAACTAGATTTATTTAAAAGGACCAAGTTTGTAATGTGATCAAAATTTCCACTTATGGCAACAGGGCAACAACAGATAGCTTGGAAACAATACTAGTCATTTATTTAAGAAAATATTTTTTAAAAATGGAAATTTGAATCTAAGTATCTCTTGCATCATTTTTCATGGCTAGGAGGACTTAAGGAATGGGTAACATTTGTGCTTTCCTGGCAAGTCAGAAGTTAAGCTAGAACAGAATGAAAGTCCCATTAACATGATTAATGTGAAAGATTGAACTATTTATTTATCTCTTTTATAAATAGCTTCCTATGAAGCATCTCAAAGCAATTTTGCAATACAGTAAAAAAAAATTATTAAAAATTGCATGTATAAAAACAATTAAATACAATTTCAAACCCAATAAAACATTGACTGGCTGACAAAGATGGAGATGATATTAGTTAGAGAAATTCCTAGCATAGAGAATATTTGCTTGCTTGTAATAGGATGGTATCCTGAACTGAACAGATAAGCAGCTTGGGGGAGCTTTAAAGAATGTTAGTGCTATTGCTCAGAGTCACTTTTTTCCATATGTACTTGGTTCATAGGCTGTCACCTCTTATGGATAGATTACCTGTCACTACAGTGATCCACGCTCAAGTGCTAAGCTTCCCTGTTAAAGTACATTCTACATGAGACTGGTCTTGAGAACCTTGAAGTTTCAACTGGTCCAGAATTCTGCTGTGCACCTGTATCAGTTACACTAGTCACTATTTCAGGTTCAATTCAAGATGCTGGAGTTAACTTTTAAAGGCTTTCATGACCTGGGACTAATACCTGGTAGCCTATCTTCAGTTGATGCCTCTCCTGTTAACATTACTAACTTCTATATCCTTTTATTGAGTATAGATATCAACAGCTAGGAAGAAAGTAGTTGCCTGAGGAAATATTGAAGTTTACATGCAAGTTAGAATTTCAGAGGGGGAATGAAACTTCTATATTGATAAACTCTGGGTAGATTTGTTTTGTTTCTGGCCTGTTTTGTTAATTGTTATTGTACTGATTCTGTGGATGTTTTTAAGCTTCTGGAAAAGCAATGTTAAGCAGTTAAAATGAACAAGCCCTGCCCTTCTGTGCTTTAAACCACTTTTTCCACCTATCTGCTCAGGTTTTCAAAACCCATTAGCACTACCCTGCCCTCTTTCTTTAGCTACCACATTTCGGGTGCTGTTGTTATTCCCCCTCTCCCCAAGCTGCTCAGCTTGCTTCTTGAACAGTCTATGTGAGATTACACTAACCAGATTGTCCTTCTTCTGTTGTCATAGAATTTGCATTATTTGTTGATATCTACCAGTGAATTTTTTCCTCAGAAAAATTAATATATTGATAACAAATTAGTATGTAATTTGAAAATTCTCATTTGTTATACCATGGGTAGAGATTTTTTGACACAGCTTTCACAGCTTTTTCACTTATTCTTTTCTTAATGCTCAGTACAGGTGTAATTAAGCACTGCTAAGTAAAAGTGGGTTCTGGGATTCATGTTATTTTCCTCTGGCTCCTTCCCACTATCTAGCATGAATTGTTATCCTTACCACTAGCCTAGACAATGGTAAAGGGTTGCATTAGAGCCTAGCCCATGGGTAGGCAAACTAAGGCCCAGGGGCCAGATGCAGCCCAATCGCCTTCTAAATCTGGCCTGCAGACGGTCCGGGAATCAGCATGTTTTTACATGAGTAGAATGTGTGCTTTTATTTAAAATGCATCTCTGGGTTATTTGTGGGGCATAGGAATTCATTCATTTACCCCCCCCAAAAAATATATAGTCTGGCCCCCCACAAGGTCTGAGGACAGTGGACCGGCCCCCTGCTGAAATAGTTTGCTGACCACTAGCCTAGCCCGTGGTTTATACAAGCCAAGGTTCTCTCTCATCTTTGACCATATTAAAAACATCACAGTTTGCTCTAGGTCTTAGGGCTGAAACAGATGTAACACAGCAAATTTGTGATTTCTCCCATTCCCCATTTGAAAGCAATCACAGGGGCTCTAATTTTGTTCATAAAAGGAAAGAAGTGATTTTTTTCCCTCCTTCCCAACTCCCACATGATTTTCCTTATCAAAATCAGCTCTCTCTTCCTGAAGCTGCTATTAGCTCACCAGTGGAGAAAATGTAGGCACAGTACAGATACATGTATTTTCCCCCACTACTGGTTTAATAACAGATTTGGGGGTAGTAATTTAGAGAGAAAAATATGGAGGTGAAGGATATGCCCCCCTTCCTTAGTGCCACTGATTGAGTGAAAATTGGAGCCCCCACAGCTTCTTTAAAAGTTAGAGGAAAGAACACCAGGAAATCTGATACTGGATTTGCTACATAACACATTTTTAGCCCTTAGTTGTGGAGTTGGAAAAGTTGCTGAAGGAATTCCATTATTTATACTACTAATTTATAGTACTTTGTTCTGGTTGTAACATTAGTATTGCAGTATTTGGTGTGTTTTAAATCTTTTTAATGTCTTATGGTGGTAACATTCCTTTGGTTAAAATGTGGAACAAAAATGAAAAATAAACAAAATCAAGGGTTTCATTCATTGATACCTCTTACAGTGATGGAACGGCCTTTGATTCAGATGAGGCTTCCATCAGCAGAGTGGTCAGGGAGGTAATATTAGCTGATTCACTCTTTAAGATCTTGAATCTTCTCTGGATTCAGCCTCCTGTATACTTCCAAGGTCTACTCTAAAGGGTTGATGAACTCTTCAGAACTGCATGCTAGGTTGTCCCAAGGAGGAAGGCGGAATCAGCATCCCTTCTCTTCTTGTTCAGGTTACAGAGCCCAGTTTGGGCTTTCCTTCAGTGCAAGGGACACCACTGGATACAACCTTAAGGTTAAATTGTATGTAAACTACAAAAGAAATATGATGTTTCACCCCCAGCTTTTTCCATTGTTATATTCAGACTCCAGACTTCCATAATCAAGTCAATTTTAACTTGAGAGACAAAGGTCCAGAGTGTTGCAGAGTTCACACAATTTTATTATTTATACCCTGCCCTTCTGAAGTAGAGCTGTTCAAATTAATGGGCCTAACCTAGCCATGTTCATTAATTTCAGTGAGTCTACTCTGACCAAAAGTTGGTTGAATATTACCTTAGAATTCACCCAAAATAAACCTTAAGCACCTGTCTCTTGTTAAAGAACAAAGTTTAAACCAGTGAAAACAGGCTGGTGTTTCAGAAGAAAAAAGATAAGATAATCCTCTGGTAATGGACCTGGGTTACAAAGTGTATAGTCATGATGACATTGAAGGAAGCACAGTAAAATAGAGAACATTTATCTTCGTTGGACTGCTTAAGCTGAGTACTGAGTATTCTGACCTTGATTCTTTTAGAAGATGGATCATTTCAAAGCCTAAATATAGGGGGAAGTGGTCTCTCAGATAAAGTTACAGACACTTGATTTAGCACTGGGTAAAGTTCTCCTTCTTACTAAATTTAAAGGGATGTCCTCCAATAGGGTAAAAATGAAGGATTTCCTACAACTTCAACTACTTTTACTGTAATTTATATCTTTCTCTAAATTATTTAGACAAGGTGTAGGTTGATTCTTTCTAAATTCTGTTTTGAATTTAGATGGAAAAACACAATATTTTACATCATTAATGAACTATTCTTCCAGATAGTAGTTAGGAACTTTAGACTTCTCACGTTTTTGTCTCGGGGATTGATCTTTGTCACATTTATAAACTATGGCTCACATAATAGTTCTTCTCCATCCCTATTTAATCTTTGACCTGGCTTTCCTGAGAAAGCAAACCAGGTTGTCAATTAGTGCTAATTAGTATCTATCATTTGGGGAATAGAAACAGCATGCCAGCCATGAGTAGGATTGGCTGCTTTCTTTTTTAAAAATAACTGTTTAAAAAATTCTGGAAATATTTGGGGTGATTGACTTATCATTCTCAGAGTAGACCCAGGGAAATAAGTGTAATTAAGTCCATTTATTTCAGAGGGTCTACTCGACGAATATTGCCACATATATGCTAATTCTGTATATTCAACTAGTCGTAGATTACTTTAAGAAAATGAAAATATATTCAGAATGAGAATTGTTTCTGTGTCCAGTGCTCTTTGTTGGTTTAATATTTCTGTTTTGCCAGTGTTGCATGTCTGTAAGTTCAAGTAATCTCAAACTGCACACATTCCATTCAATGCTCCAATAAACATCTCAGCTGAAGATACCTTGATACAGAAAGTGCCAATTAGAACCTTCTTTGTACCTCTGCAATACTTCCTACGTAACATGGGATAATGAAGAAATTTCTTTGTAACTGTATGCAATTGCTTTTATAGAAGAGCACATAATTATATATGTAATTAGTATAAGAATGTGATTTATCTTAACTTGCATACCAAGCAAAACTTAAAAGATTCCACTAATACCTTCAAGCAGCCAACCCTACCCTAAAAATTAAGGAATTTTTAAGATGAGGTCTTGATTCATGTCAGCTTTGCAGGAATAAAAAGTAGGGAAAGAAAGCAATTGCCAGGCATTACCAGTACACCAGTACAAGAGGCTACAAAACATACCACAGCTCAGCTGGAGCATACATCTCAGAAACAGAGCTCCTTTGGGGAGGTAGAGATTATTTCAGGTCATGGTGGACTCCACTCCAGACCACTGCTAGAGCAGATTATTGGCTGTCTACCAAAGCCCTGCTGGTGAACCTAGGTTTATTTTGGAATCCCACAATATTTGGAGGCACACTCTGTATTTAGACTTGCACTGCATGCTATACCCTATTCCCTGAGCCCTACAGTCCATTCTTTTTTGGACTGCAGATACTTCACAGTCTCACCTATCCATATCCATCTAGTGGTCCTCTGCTGGCGGGAAATAGACGTGCAATGAAAGAAAATATCAAATAAAGAAACATTCTAAGATTTTTAAAAACCATCCATTTAAAACAAGTGTTATTACTCTTTACAAATTCACTGATGCACCAAAAATCAGAACGTTATCATTTAGGCTCATGCCTTAACTTCCACATTATATAAGCAGTATCAAAGTTATATCCTCTCTCATTTTGTGTTCGCTTACAATTTATATTCTATAAATCTATGATTTGTCTTTGTGCACCAGTCCTCTTCCTCTGAGGTTCAGGGTGAGAGTGAAGTTGGTATCAGTATATCATTGCTTAATAGGAGGCACCACTTTAGCTAATGGGGCCTCCCGCTGCCGCCGCGCCGCTGGAGCACGATTTCTGTTCTCATCCTGAAGCAAAGTTCTTAACCTGAGGTACTATTTCTGGGTTAGCGGGGTCTGTAACCTGAAGCATCTATAACCTGAAGCGTCTGTAACCCGAGGTACCACTGTAAATGCTTAAAATTCTAAACTGCATAATTTACAACATCTTTTTTTCTTTCTTCTCTTACAGATTACTGAGGTATTTGAGGGCATATGTACATCTACTAAAACAGTGCGTGAACACATCAGTAGCCTCCAAGAAGGAAAAAGACATAAACTGAAAAGTGGCAGATTGTCCATGCTCAGCCGTCTGAACCAAGTCCAGAAAAAGAAACAAAAGGAGGATCATCAGATGAACTCTGCAAACAAAATCAGGTAATCCAGACTCCACAATC
This sequence comes from Podarcis erhardii, assembly GCF_964252035.2. Lineage (NCBI taxonomy): Eukaryota > Metazoa > Chordata > Lepidosauria > Squamata > Lacertidae > Podarcis > Podarcis erhardii. Next base: position 48,554,272 of record NC_138508.1, on the reverse strand, counting down.
TTGACATAAACTTGAGTGGGGTGGATTTTTTTTATTTTTGGTAAGCTTCCCTTATGTCAGCAGCTCATGCCAAGGCACAAGTGAAGTATGTTGATATTGCCTGCCGTCACCCCACAACTGTAACATCTCACTACTGCTGTGTCCCATAAGGAGAGCTGCATGCTATTCTCCCATGAAGTCCCTTTGTTAGCTCTGCAGCAGAAGTAGAATCCTATTTATTACAACTGGCATGATTCAAAAGCTCTCTGGTCATCAGCAATGATGTTTTTGTTTTTTTCATTTGTCATGGATCTCCAAATCTAATTCAACCACTGAAAATTGAAGGTGTTCTCAAGACCATTAGGGTTGACTATTACTTAAATTTCTGTAGTTACATGCACACAGTTAAGTGCAATTTATGCACACAACTTCTGTATGCTTTTTGTCATTTAAAAATACATGTAGGTAGGAACCCAAACTAGGTAACGCTGTTGATTTAACACAGTATCAAATTCAAATTTGTATGTCTTGACTGGTGACTTGGAGAATGCTTTTGTTTGGCCCATTTAAGTATGTCTTTTACTGCTACCTAGATTGCATAGGGTAAATAGCGGCAGTGGCAGATGATGAAGCATGGAGTGGCAGTGGGGTAAGGTTGGGGGAGCTCTAAGTTGGCAGCAGTGCCACCTGGAGCTCCCTTGACTTCATCACTGCTTTACGTATCCTGGGGAGTGCAGCACCATCACTGGAAATGTGTTGCTGCCACTCCAGCCCTGCTCATTTTTCCCTGCTGGCAAATGGTATATTTTTCTTTTCTGCTAATGATTAATCCTGTGCTCTGTCAGTTTTTCACATAGCAATACAGTTAAAATATCATGAATTCATGGCAAATTGGGAATATTTATAGTATTTACATCTTGCCATATCGTACTTACGAAGGAGGACCACATAAAGTGGTGGCTCAATTTTCTGGTCAATAGTAGTGCTTTTCAAGGCGGGGGAAATAAGTTTTTCCTGGGGGAAAACTTTAATTGCAAAAGCTTTAAGTGTGTTTGTTTGTTTTGTTCCTGTGTGCTGCTATTGTTTGAGCTGGCTCAAAATGCAGCCACCTGTCTTGATGAGGGCAATGCAATTATGGATATTTTAAGGTGCTTCTTTTAGCTAATGGCTTGGCTGGAATTGTGTTTTATATTGTAGGAGCGTTAGAATTTTAGTATTGATGTTTTATTGAAGTTATGGGCAATTTGTAGAAATTGCATTTGTGTTTCTTATTCCATTGTTTTATTGTTGAAGCTGTAATTTTAAATTGTTATTACATTAAGCTTCCTTGATAGTTTGACTCAGAAAAAGTGGCCTATAAATATTGTAAAATAAATGATACCTATCCCAGTGTAGTTGGAAGAAACAGTTGTGCTAGGCGGTGGCTTTTTCTGCTATGTCTAGCAAGTTCCACTAGCACCACTATCTTCAGTATTTTCTGTATAGGTAGTGCTACTCCTTCCTACTTGCTGACATCAAGAACAGCCTAAGTATGCGTTCAGGAACTGCAGAGATCATTCTTTCTTTGGCAGGCAGTTCCTCTCTTCTTGGAGTCAGTAGCTGAGAGAAGCACTGGTAACAGAAAAAAAAGGTGGGGTAGGAAACACTGCCAGTTGATATTTACAGAACATGCCCTGCAGATTAAGAGACAGTGTTTTGCTCTCCTCTCATCAACCTTATTGAAAGGCTGTTTTTAAGTAAATTAAGTAGCCTCAAAGAAGGGAAAAATATATTTCTAAATTTATCTGGCAGGGGGGAAGCCACAAATTAAACATAAAAATTGGACAGATATAAAAGAGGAGGCTTTGCCCTGCCAGACTTTCAACGAGGCAGCTTTCTTGTGTTGGCTAAAGGAATGGATTGAATTGAAAATGCAGACATTTTAGATTTGGAAGGCCATGATACGAAATTTGGCTGGCATGCATGCCTTTGGTATGTATGGGAAAGCTAAAGTTTATAAAGGTTTTACAAAAGAGATTGTTAGGAAGGATTTGTATAGAGTTTGGGATAAATAGAAAAACTTGCTGTAAAGAAAAGCACCTTTATGGCTATCCCCCACTGAAGCAATTGCAATTAAGAGAGTTAATATGGATAGACAATGGGTGACCTATAGGGAATGGTTGGGCCTTACAGGGAGGGAACCCAGACTGAAACCAGTGGAAGACTTAAGGAGCCAAGTTACTGCTTGGTTACAGTATCATCAGTTACATGATATGTTTAAGTTTGATTTTTTAAAAAATGGATTCCCCAAACCAGAGCTCACAATTTGAAAGACAATTATTACAGAATAATTGGCGAGTGTGACCCTTGGACTGGAACATGATAGACACATAGTCTAGGGATATGTGAATGGGTCAGAGCAAAGCATTGGTCTAATGTGGTCCTCCCCCCCCCACACACCTCCTGTGCTGGTGGATCTAGACTTTGGCAAAGCTTAGCTTAACTTTTACAGTATCCAAGTTACATTGTGTTGTGATGAGCGATCCTGGTTTACAACAACCTCCTAGTTAGGTTTGAAGTTGACTTGTATCCAGCATATATCTGCTTGTAGCATTTGTGCCTAAGATACTTTGATTCCCCATCCTTTCGCTTATTTCTTTGTCCATTAAGCAAATATAGGGCTGTATCCAACGTATTGTGAATGGAAAATGGCTCTCACATCTTCCCATCTTCCTTACTGTAACCTTCTGTGCTCCCCAAAAGCACCCAAAGCCTCTGTTTATTTTTATTGTCCCTGGTTGTGAGAACAAAAACACAGGATATTTGTACAAATAGATAATGATACATGGCATGAGAATTATCATATTACAACTGTGCAGATAAATTGTATTAAAATTTTATATATATTTCTCCTGAAACTTGTTCCAAAACGTAATAGGGTCACTAATCTTTTTAGCCTTGACAAAACACACAAGATGGAATTCAGCCTTGTGCCAAGGCAATTGTTCTGTCAGGGCAAGGATTTCTTCTTGCCAGATGGAACAGTCTGCCCTCTCCTGCCCTGCACCCTGCTCTGGGCTTTCTTCTGACCTTCCAGAACAGATTTGGGGAGGGATGTAGAGGTTGCATAAGGAGATGGGGAAGAATCCATTCCTCTAGCGCAGCGGTTCTCAACCTGTGGGTCCCCAAATGTTGTTGGACTACAACTCCCATCATCCCTGACCACTGGTCATGCTGGCTAGGAATGATGGGAGTTGTAGTCCAACAACATCTGGGGACCCACAGGTTGAGAAACACTGCATCTAGCGGGACTTGTTGATTTTAGCCCAAAGATCTGAAAGAAGAAATTGGAAACAATGTCACTCTTCAAACCTCCTTTTTTGGGGAAGTGGGGGAGAATATAATCACCCCATCATCATGGGGTAGTTGGTGCAAAAACTCAGAGGCTTCATGGGCACCAGGGGAAGATCTCAATGATGCCATTGGACCCATACAAACCATGTCAGAGATCTTTGTTTTAAAAGGTGGTGGGGAACCTATTCAACACTGAGCTGTGTCATAATAGGAATGCAGCATCCTGTGGTCACACAAAACTGCTTTGCACTTATGCACAGGCTGCTTTGGATTAACAATAGAACTGTAGGTTGGAATGAATCAATAGATTACCTACTTTATTCAGACAATAGCTTGTGACAGAAAATAACACTTCTTTCATTAACATAGACTAGTTTTCTCTGGGTTTGATGTTGTGTTTTAAATGCTGTGCTACAGAAAATAAATACATGGATTTGTTTATAATACCTTAAAAACTACACTATATAAGGAAATGCAGTGTATTTTCTGGTAAGTGTATTAAAATCCCTGAAGCTTTGATCAGAAGCCAGCTGTTACATCAGTCCTATTTGTAATCTTATTTCCTGATCAGTGACCTTGAACTTGTACCATGCATATGTCAAATCTATTTTAGCAGTAAACAAACCATAGGATTTTACTGCAACTTTAATAATTGTTCAGTAGGATTTAAAAGTTCGAAACAGTTATTAATTTTGTTCTTTTTCCAGTAATCATAAAATATTTTTAAGAAGAGTACAATTATTTATAGTGATTTAGAATATTTTCCAAAATGTGCATTATTTGTCAATAATGGGTGTGGGTGTGTGCACACATATACTTTGTGATCAAGTCTTCTCCAGCTCTCAAATTCATTTTTATAACTGAGTTTGATACATTTATTTATGCATTCTTATCTACATTTTTACTCTTCTATTAATAATTCAGTACTGAAGTTAAATGATCATGTAATTAACTTTGTTCAAGCATCGACTGAGACTTTGGAATGTACTGAAACACAATAATGTCAAAATACATTCTAAAAAATTCTTAAAAATTATTAATTTTGATTCATATATAATTTAAAGTGGTCCATTTTAATAACTAGATGTTTTCCATCAATATTTCAAAACAGATTTCTGTGGTGTCATGAATTGTGTATGTTTTAGTAAAGCTTCACTTTTCAAACCAGCTAAAATGTCCCCCCAAACACAAAAGATCTTAACAACCAAATACCTAGAAAAACAGAAAAAGCTTTGTCTGTTGCTGAAAAGATGTTAATGTCAGACCAGGCAGGCCTCCCATTCCATAGGCAAGGAATCCACTTCTAAGAAGGCCTCATATGCAACACATTATAATGCAATTATAATTCAATAATTAAGACTAGAGATGACTTAAAGTTGAATTTGAATGTTATACTGATACTAACGTTAAATCATAATCTTAATCTTATAGTCACATTTTCCTAATATGAAGAGCAGGCTGCTAATTTCTCAATAATTCACACAGTGTTTTTCTCCCTCATATGTACACATATAAACTCTCTGTAATGTGTTCCTCATATCATTCCCTGTGACACTTAACACTTGGCTACTATTCTCGCCCCCACCAGTTGCTTCCATTGAAGTGCAAAATATGGGAACCATAACAGCCTTGAACAGCAGAAAGCAGTTGTTACGGCAAGTTAAATTAGCCTAAATCCACATACCCTGTTTTGAATGTTGGTTTTGGCTAGAATGTGCAGTCCTAAGCTACGTCTGATTTAAGCATGTTATGAAAGGAAATATGGTTAAAAACAATTTCCCATTTTATTCCTAGTGTTACAGGCCACCCCAATCTGCTGAGCGGTAACAAGATCCCACGGGTCTTGGGCCCCTAACAAGGATTTGTGTTCCTTGGGAATGAGGTGCAGCAGAAACTGCCCTGTCTTTATGAGTTTTGATGGAGGAAGTGCAGAACAACACACTGCAAGGGGGTCTCTCGTTGCTTCTCTCATAGCTTTGGCATGTTTGGGTCCAAAGCAGAAGGGGACCAGGCTCACCAGGCTCTGCGTGCAGCCTCCTCCGACCAGTGCCTTTCATTCTTCTTCCCCAAAACACCTGCTGCAAAACCTGTTTTAAAAGGATACCTTTTTTCCTGTGGTGGCATCATACCCCATTACCACTGGAAACCTCCCTCACTCAGTTCTTCTGTTGCACTTCTTCGTTGGCAGGGAGGACAGCATCTGCATGGTCAGTTGTTCTTAATGGCCCAGTACTTGGGTCTCTTAAGGGCATCGCTAGCAACCATTTTCTGAATAGGAGGACTGGTTCAGCCTGTATTTTTCACTGGCCTAGCATCTTCCCTCCATACTCCAAATACTGGCTAAAATCTGCCTTCTACTAAAGTTAGGATTATGGGGAGTCTGCACCCCCCCCCCAATTAATAACACTATTATTAGTCATGTAAGCTGCAAATTAATTGGTTGTGAAGTTCTCATACTGAGTACAATGTTTATTCTTGGGAGAATGATTTGAATGGGAAACCTGATATTTGCAGATGTGTCAGTATTGATTTCCACTACTTAGGTAGTAAGATTCATTTCAACAACTATCATTAATAGAACAAGTAGCAAAGATAAATAGCCCTTTCTTGCTATTTTGCAATTACTTTCTTTCTGTAGCATTCATGAAGACATATATAAAACATTCTACTAAGAGCTATGGCCACAACTTTCTGATTATCTATCATGTCTTTTGCTCAGAATTGCTGACATTTTATCAACATAAATTTGATAAATTACTTAAGAGTGTGTGTCCTTGGAGTGAATGTTTAAGCTAAATAACCTTTTTCTTCCTGTACTGCATTACTGCCCCCAATCCAGAGATACGTGAGGAAAATAGTGCTTATGCAGCCTAGTCCTCTCCCAATTAAAAAAGATATTTAGTAAGAGAGCAGAAGGGTTTATTTGCCTTAGGTTCAGCCCTCTCTTCTAACCCAGAGGATGAGATCTCAGGATCACTTGATCGAGAACCAGATATGCATCAAGGATACCTATATTGTGGTGGCAAAGGGGTGTGTGAAAATACTGTGGAAGTTATTTACTGTTCCAAGGACAGAAGTGTTACCACAGTTGTATATTCTAGGCCCATATCATCTCAGCACTTTCAAATTTCCAAATATTAGTTGTTGACTGGTAATTATGCTGTTCTAATGTCATAAACATCACAATCTTACAAGTTTTTATTTCTATCTCTTTTATGTATTATAAAAACATACTAATGAAAAATCCTCCACACGAGGTCAGAGAAACTGCTGCAAGACTACCGTGAATTCTTGATGTCCTGAATTCATATCTCTATCACTGATTCCCCCCCTTTTTTTGACATGTTAGCAAACATAAAACAACTAACTCGTATGGCAATTTATGTAGTGGATTTAGTATAATATTGGTAAGATTTTCACTGTTTAGTAGAACTCTTAACTCATAAAAGAATTCTGTAGAAACATGTCCTTATAATTTCATTCATTCTGAAACAGCTTGACTATGTGCAGAAGCTGTTCCGCTCACACACCGTACCTTCACTTGCCTAGCAGATCTTCTTGCTCTCTTTTCCCCTACAGCCCCCTGTGCACCCTCAAAGTCTGCTCCAATTCATTGGAGGACTCCCTGGAACAGATTTGGGGAGAGGAAAGACACAACTCCTTGTTTCCACAAGCCAGTATTTGAAGTGTAACTTCTAAAAAGCTGACATACTCATTTTCTCTGCTCATGGAAGTTCCCACCATGTCTTTCATGAGTCACCTCCTTTATGAATACGCATCACGCAAGCAAATCATTTGTGTGAACAGTTACGCACACATACCAGCCTCAGTTCATAACACATGAATCACTTTTGGAGTACTTATAGACATTCAGTGACAAATTTATTTTGTAGAACAATGACATTTCTCCATATTAAAATCTAGTAACTCTACAAAAGTCGGTTTAATGAGTTTTTGTTACTAATTTTTTAAAAATAGGACTTGTAACTAGCCACCTCATTTCTGAAAGCTAAACAACACATTTTTAAGCCTTATTCTATTCTTACTAAATGTGAGGGGAAAGCAGCACATGAACACAGGGCTTGTTCCTGTAACAATTCATGCTTTGGTATCACATCTGGACTGACCCACCATCTGTTTGAGGCAGAGGGAGCAGCTGGTGTTGACTATGGTGGGGACTACAGAAGGCAGAAATCAAATTAGGCCCTGAGATGGAGAATTGGGGCAGATGAAGGTAGGAGAGCCTTAAACAGAGTAACTAGAAGTTGACATAAAAGTGGCAGATAATGCAAAGAGTCAAAGATCAAAGGCTGCAATTTGATGATACATTGCTACACATTTGTTTATACTCAGATAGCTGGATTCTAATTATTTCATAATTATTTCATTCATATCTATTGTATCCAGAGTTTAGTTACCCTGGAGGCGGTATTTTTTGTTATCAGAGTTTGTATAATATTTATTATTAACACCCACCCTTCACCAGCTGGTTTCAGTTCATGGTACAACAGTGTTAAAATTATAAATAATAAAAGTACCGTATTTTTCGCCCTATAGGACACACTTTTTCCCCTCCAAAAATGAAGGGGAAATGTGTGTGCATCCTATGGGGTGAATGCAGGCTTTCGCTGAAGCCTGGAGAGTGAGAGGGGTCGGCTTCAGGTAGCTGTGCGCAAGCCGCGGGAGGGCTCCCCCGGCTTGCACAGCGCTGCCTGCCTCTTATTCCTTAGCCCCGGTGCGCTGAGCAGTCACGCCGGGGCTTCAGGTTGCTCTCCACAAGGTGCAGGAGCCCGGCGCCAGGCTCCCGCGGCTTGCGGAGAGTTGCCTACACGCTGAAGCCTGCACGCGCTGAGCTCAGCGCGCCCAAGCTTGGCGCAGCTCTCCGCAAGGCGCGGGAGCCCGGCGCTGGGGTCCCGCGGCTTGCGGAGAGTTGCCTGTTCTGGGGTCGGGGGAAGCTCAGGCTTCCCCCGCCCCAGCCCTGTGCCTGGGGGGGGGGAAATAAATTTTTTCCCCTTTATTTCCCCCCCAAAAAACTAGGTGCGCCTTATGGGGCAGTGCGTCCTATAGGGCGAAAAATACGGTATTATTATTATTATTATTATTATTATTATTATTATTATTATTAGCAGCAGCAGCAGCAGCAGCAGCAGCAGTTAAAACAGTTCACAGTCACAGGTATAGGGTGGGTCTTGTATAACTGACACTAATTTTCATGTTTATTTTCTTTGATTTTTAGCTAATTCTCATGCTCTTTAGATTAATGCTTCATTCATTAGGCACTGGCTCTTATGACTGAGATTTGTTAATAGACTTGTTTTAAAGTTATTACATCATTTTTAAGTTAGGAAATAAATATTTATCTTGAATTTTTTAATGCTTACCATTTCCCTTTTTAAAAAACTTTATTGGCACATAAAAGTCCAGAGCAACAAAGTTAGCAGTCAGTTTTGGGTTTTTTTATGTGCCCACTCACTTGGCTGGAGAGGCAGCCCACCTTTCCATATAAATCTTGCCAATTGATTGGCTGTACAAAAAAAGTTATTAAAATCTGCACATAGTCATATGTGGAAAGTAGCCTTTCTAGACTGTGGCCCAAATCCTTTGCTGTTCTATCCATGCCGATATATCTTTAGCCTGTTATTCTGGAAGACAGGGTACATTTAGCAGTTTGCTGGCTCCATAAAAGCCTCCGTGTTCTTCTCTTTCATGATCATTTCCAAATGGTGATACACAATACAATGTATAGTAGTGAATACCAAAGAGAGAGGGGGTGTCCCTCTTTCTGAGATGATGATGATAACCAGTATCACAGTAAACTCTATCTGAATCATGTATTTGTTAAGGAAGGCAGACACCAACATCAAGTGCTTGCTTTCCAGTTTCTGCCGTCATTCCGTGGCTTCAAGTTGGGGCGGGGGACAGGACAGCCAAGGTGCTTCAGTTTGTCCCTGACTCTTTGGAGCCCATTGTGCCCTCCCCCTCTTTTCAATGCCTGTATTGGGACATTCTATTAACTGTAATCCAGCCACAGGCAAACTTGGCCCTCCAGATGTTTTGGAGCTACAACTCCCATCATCCATACCTAACAGGACCAGTGGTCAGGGGTGATGGGAATTGTAGTCTCAAAACATCTGGAGGGCCGAGTTTGCCTATGCCTGCTGTAACCTATCATTTGTGTGAAGAGGGGCTTTCAAGCAACACTTTTTAAGGAAACAAAAGTGCAAGGTGCTGGTTTGTTCAGGAAGAATTAGCTGATCAAAAGACAACAGAGCTGTGTGATGCGCTTCTGTTTTTGCTTGAATACAATTTTGGTACCTTCAAAATACTTTTGCTGATTTTTTTTCTCCTTTTTTGCTTCATAGGAATTAAGCATGTACAATATGATGAGAAAAGACTGAAAAAAGAAAACCTCAGCTGCAGAAATCTACTAGAAGAATATGAATATGTTTCCTCTGGAACCATGTTTTAAATAAGTCAATCTGGATCACCTTCATAAATGCATGTGCAGAGATGCATAAAAATGGAACTTTTAGTTTTCCACAAAAACTTAATGAGAGAATCAATCAAGGACTACTGCACCTGTTCTGCATCACATTTTGAAGGCAACAGTAGACTTGCTTATTAATCTGAATCTCAGTTCACCAATAACAAGTTAGTCCTTAAAGTGAATAAAAAGGGAGCCTTTGTGGATACTTGTATTGAACATGACTCATGGAGAAGAGCTTGTCTCTGAGATGCACCAGGATTCCGTTGTTCTAACTTACCTAGAGGGATTACTAATGCATCAAGCAGCAGGAGGTTCGGGTTCTGCGGTTGACAAAAAGCCTGTTGGGCCTGGTGCAGAAGATCAGAACTTCAGGGTTTCTGGAAATACATCTCCCAGCTGTCAAAGAGATGCTTCAGTTGCTAACACACATACATATCAAGGTTCTGGCATGCTGCATCACAAAAAGGCAAGGCTATTGCAGTCTTCTGAAGACTGGAATGCAGCAAAGAGAAGACGCTTGTCTGATTCTATTGTGGATTTAAATGGGAAAAAAGAAGCTTTGTTAGCTGGCATGGTTGAAAATGTGCCTAAAGGCAAACAGGATAGCACATTACTGGCCTCTTTGCTTCAGTCATTCAGCTCTAGGCTGCAGAGCGTTGCTTTGTCACAACAGATTAGGCAGAGCCTCAAGGAGCAAGGGTATTCCCTTAGCCACGATTCTCTGCAAGTTGAGAAAGACTTAAGGTGCTATGGTGTTGCATCCAGTCACTTGAAGACTCTCCTGAAGAAGAGCAAAGCAAAAGATGAAAAGCTGGAGACTGGTCTGCCTGAGCTAACAGCTAATCTGGTTAAAGATCGGTTTATAGAATCTTCGCATACAGGACAAAGTGGTTCCAAGGTGATGAGTGAGTCGTTGTCTTGTGCTGCAAGATTACAAGCTGTTGCAAGCATGGTGGAAAAAAGGTCTAGTCCTGCTACGTCTCCTAAACCCAGTGTGGCTTGTAGTCAGCTAGCCTTGCTTCTTTCAAGTGAAGCGCACTTGCAGCAGTACTCCAGAGAACATGCTCTAAAAGCACAAAATGCAAGTCAAATTGCAAGTGAGAGACTTGCTGCTATGGCAAGATTAAAAGAAAGTGTTCCGAAAGATGTTGGCCATTTCAAACTGTCAAAAGGAATTGAAAGCCATCCTAATGGTCAGGTAAGATCTTCAACCAAATCAATAACCAACAAAAGCAATATGACACATTTTCAGAGTCCTATGGGGGTAATTCATTCATCTCCTAAAAGCATAGGCTACAAAACAACGATGGAAAAAAATCATATGAAACCACCTACCAACAGTAGTTTACTTTTACATCTCCTTAAAAATCACAGTGCTACTAAGCAGACTAAAGGATATGAACAGAATGAAAGGTCCAGTATTTTTGAGGAGAGTAGTACACCAACTACGGTTGATGAGTATTCTGACAACAATCCAAGTTTTACAGAAGATGACAGCAGTGATGATGAAAGTTCTCATTCTAATTGTCTTCCTATAGACTTATCTTTCAAACAGAAAACAAATAAACCAGATTCTGCGCAACCAGCTTCTCTAGACAATTTAACCCAATCCATACTTCACAACTGGGATTCAAAAGTTCCTTGTCTAGAAAATGTAGAAGAGAAAAGTCCCTCTAAAAATGCAAAACTCAATCCACATCAGAAAGTAACTTTGCTTCAGTTATTACTTGGCCATAAAAATGAAGACAATGTTGAGAAAATCACAGAAACTGAGAGTGCATTAGTTTCAGCTGATGTGACAAAATTTAATTTAGCAATGGGTAACAGAACTCCTATGACAGATTGCTCTAGTACAAATCAAATTACTCCAATAAACACTCCTCCTCTGCTAAATTCTACACAAGCGGATTCCCCCATCAACCTTTCACACCATTCTCCTTTATTGGTCAAACATAATTCACCACCATACACTTGCATCATACAGCCTGAAAGACTAATTAATCCAGCTTCTAAACACTTGATAGATCTTACAGTACACAAAGAAATTCAAGGAACTAAACAGAGCAGAAATGAAACTGTACAAACAAATCCATCTTTTAGTGCAAGTAAACTTTTGCAAAACTTAGCTCAATGTGGGATGCAGTCTTCCATGTCAATAGATGAGCAAAGGCAGACAGGCAAACAAATGATGACTCTAAACCCAGAGAAACCAGTTGGATTGATAGATGGATTAAATAGCTCCCTGATTACTAATGCATCAGGTGCACTTGAAGAAAACAAAATTGTCAGTAGTCAGCCTCTACCAGCTGAACAAAGATTTCCCAGTTCAGAAATCCAGAATCTACTTGAAAGACGCACTGTCCTCCAACTGCTTCTGGGAACCTCCAACAAAGGTATGACTGAAACAAAGGAGAGGATGCATTCAAAAGAAGAGAGTTTACAAGACCCGACAGAAAAGGCTTTGAATGAACAAATATTGACTGTAAAAATAAAAGCTGAACCTTCTGAGGAATCAAATGCCCTTCAGAATCCAAATGCACAGCAAGTAAGGGAAAGTGTTAGCAAGAAATATCATGGAATAGCTCATTCATTAGAGAGACATTCAGCTACTTCTCCAGCATCAGAGGAATTTAAACCCAACCCTCTCTCACCTCAAGGCTTTTCTTTTTCAAAGAATGGCCTACTAAGTCGATTGCTGAGGCAGAGTCAAGATAGCTATTCTGCAGATGAACTGGACAGGAGCCACAGAAATGCGGAACAGACTTTTGTGGAATCAAAAAGCCCCAGCACAGTCCCAAAGAAGAGGAAGCTGCATCCTGAACCTTCAGAAGGTCATTTGAAATTGCTAAAAGGTAACAAAGGTAACATATCTGATGCTGCAAACAATCATAAGTCTTCTGCAGATGCCTTGTATGGTCCTGGACTCAACCAGAAAGAATTGAAATTTAGCAGAACTGATGTTGAATTAAAATACCCTTCAGGTCACGGTTCAAATAATGAAAGTGAAAATAGGACTTGGTCTAGAGAAAGCAAAGGATTTAACGTGTTGAAACAACTGCTTCTGTCAGAAAATTGTGAAAAAGACGTGCCTCAGCATAGGAATAATTCAGCAGTAACTGATGGCAAAAAGAAAGGAACAAAAAATAACCTCACAAATAACAGCAAACCTGAATTCAGTGTCCCTTCAGTACATACGCTAATGGGAAATCCTGGACAGCAAACCAGTTGTTTGGATCACCGAACATTTCAGTATTCAGTTGCAATGAGGAGTCCTGCCAGTTCTCCCTTCACTGAACATTTGGGAGGCACAGTTTCATCAAAACCTGAATGTGACCAGTTTAGTGTTTGCCATGTACCTAGAGAAAGGGGACCTATAAAATGGGTCATCACAGATACGGACAAAAATGAACATGAGCGAGATTCCCCAAGACTGACCAAAACTAATCCTATATTATATTACATGTTACAGAAAGGTGGGAATTCCATTAATATTCAGGAAGCACATGGCAAAGATGTTTGGAGTGATACGTCATTTACAGAACATTCATCTGTTGTCACATTTAAGAAAGAGTTATCGCCTGTTGCAGAATGTAAAATGCCATTTCATAATGTAAGAAATACTTACAGTAGTCATTCAAGTAATAAAGTGTCCCTTCAACACAATGTGAATGGAAATGTATACGGACTCTTAGACAAAGTATTAACAATTAAAAAAGAACCAGAGTAAATTATAATCATATTAGAAGTGTTTACAGTCAGGTTTAAATCTTTGCTTTTTTTTTTTAAAAAAAAGTGTTGTATAAATCTAGCATGATTTGAGAAAAGCATGGTATAACTGAAACATGGTTTTGTTTGATGAATTTTTCTGCTGATATTTAAAATACATGTAGCAATTTTTTATTTTTATTTTTGCTTTACAGGAAATTTGTCACCAGGCACCTATCATCACAAGTTGTTAGTTACATCAAAATTCATAAGAAAACTGACTGCTGGTGTTTGTGCAAAGGTTTAAAACCATGGGGTTCAGCTTCCTGATATGTTTCCAAATCATACAAATGATGGCAGATGATCTTCCTGTGGACCTTGGATGTCATGTATATGATTTATTCTTATATTTAAAAATTATTATTATTACTTTTTATTATTATTTCTTGAATTTGGTCAGTCGCTTTATCTTGCCTAGGGCAACCCAAAGCAACTTACAAACAAAAATCCCCACATAAATTAAAAGACATCCCAATTCTAAAAGGCCACAGATAGCTAAAGGCCTGGTTATATATAAAAGTTTTTGCCTGGCGCCTCAGGATTTATTCCCTTCTCTTCACCAGCAGGTCCCAGTTAAAAACATGGCAGGAAGCTGAACCACATGGGTGGAATTATTTACAAATATCTGAGCCAGTGTAGGGGGAAAATACAGAGGTAGCAGCAATTATTCTGGGTTATATATTATAAAAAGGTACTTATTTGGAACTACTAGTATTACACATGCAATGCATAAAGCTGACACTGCTGGCAGAGTGTTTTGCAGCATTTCATCCTGTCGCATGATATATTTTCCTTTTTGAAACTCTTAAGCACTGGGGCAGTATAACTTTGTGTTTTCATACATGTATGAAATGTGAAGAACCCCTTTTTTTGTAAATGGAACACCAAGACCAAGGCATTAGTCTACTCTAGCATATTAGTAATCATCCTCAGTGTTAACTGGAGAAATGTATAGAAATGAAACCTTTGGGTGCTTCCTAATGGCTTTTGATTGCATTTTAATATCTGGGAGAACCACAAGAAATATCTTATGTATTTTCTCTAGTTGCATTTGGAGAATGCCTTCCCTAGACACTCAGCTGAAATAAATATAAAACCTGGGCTATGAGTTATTTATAAAGCTAGATTTGCAAAATCCTGGTAGCAAAATATGTCCCTCACCCACTTTCATTTTCTCCCCATTTATGCTTGGTGAAGGAACACATTAGTGAACTTTGGATTTTCCAGAATCAATGTTGCATTTTGTTTAAGAGAGAAAAAAGAATAGGTAACGCATCACGTTGGTATCTTTTCCCATCAGCTCAGTCTTGCTTTACAGTATGAGCACTACTGAAGTATTGAAAATGCTGACATGTTTAGAAGGCTTTTTGGTAAGAAGGTGGCATATGTATTGATATTAGTGGTCAGTGAAAAGATCGTTTGTGGTAAATTAATTAATATTTAATAAACCAGAATTAAGGGAAATGAAGTATTGTAAATTGAAAGAACGGAATGGCAGTTTTTAAAAGTTCTGTTTATCGCTCTCCAACTTCTTAGACAAAATTTACCTAAGTAGGATATTTTGAGTTTGTACTGAATTTTAGTTTCAGTAAAACCTGTGTCTACTGCAGTGCTTTTAAACATGTAGCAGTCTAACTCAGAAGATCAGTTAAGCTGTGATCCTATACACTAGGGTTGTAGAACAGGATTCCCCCACCCATGAGCCATGTTGATGAGTGGGTATGGCTGCAAAGCCTAATTTGGCTAATGGGCCCAAGTCCCTGCCCCCCCAAAACCCTTATACACACATGGGAATAAGTCCCCTTGATTTCTGTGGTACCTACTTCTAAGTGGCATGTATAGAATTGCACTGTTTGTTAAGTTGGGTTTTGATTACTTCACTTTTCTGTATAATTTACTATATTTTTTTTTTAAATTACACTCTTCTGAGCTAAAAGGTTTATTGCAGCACAGTTCAAATGTGTTGAAGTCTTCCATTGATTTTGAGGGGATTTTTTTTATCAATGTCCTAGGGAAAAAAAATCAGACAAGTTCAGCACATCTCAACTCAATGAGTGATTTTAATTATGGTGAAAGCATATATATTACTGCTGGCTGGATAAAGCTTTTACATACAAGAAGATAAATATTTTCAACCAGATCTTGTTTTACCTTCCACCATAAGCTCGGCATCAGTTGTAAAGCTATATAATTCAAACTTCTTTATTTTGTCGCTGAACACCTTTTCTCTTTGCCCTGGTAGAGAAATGCATTAGAAATATTTGTTCCAGCTGTTAGTCTACAGAGTATCACAGCTTTATTATTATTATTTACATTATATAATTAATACTAATATTTTAAAAAGTGTGTGTGTGTGTGTGAGAGTGAGTGAGAGAGAGAGAGAGAGAGAGAGAGAGAGAGAGAGAGAGAGATTGTGAATGACAGACCAAGTAGATTCATAGCCCTGGAGGAAATACAAATGTATAGGAAAATTCCAGTGCAAATTGGCATGAAAAAATTGGCTAAAGCTCTGTTGTATCCCACCATTTAGTCATTCTGTTCCTGTTGCCAATGGCGCCTTCAGGTGTACTTTAATTTCATGACAAACAACTGTTAGCTTATTATCAGGGACTGACAACCTGTGGCCCTCCAGGAGTTATTGGACTACAGATCCTGTCGCCCCTGACTATGTGCCATGCTGTTGGGACAACATCTGGTGGGCCATAAGTTGCCTTTGTCTTATACTATCTTGGTATAATCATAGAGACTGCATTTCTATATTCTAAATTAGGAAGATACTCTAGTGGATGGTGGGCTTTTCATCACAGATGCTAGAGATGACAATTCTGATAGTTAACAGTTTACATATTCCTCTTGGGAGTTATTTGCACAAATATTTTAAGAGCTCAGCTTACCTGTATTTATAGACAAATACACATTGCAGATTAATTTTCCCCATAGTGAACCTTATAATGACAGCAGTTCAGTTGGTACATTTCATCTCAGTAATGTATTTCATTGACACCACAAATCTCAATAACGGGGTAGAACACATTATTTCAAAAAGATTTTAGATATGTAATTACCTGCCTTAACCAGTAAAATGTAATTTAGGAAACAAGGTGGGGCAAGACCATGCTTTTACATAGTTCTGAATACAAAGCACACACCTGCCAGGTATACATCAGTGTAATATGTGACACAGGATCAATTTATACACTATGATGCATAGCTATGTGCTTAAACCTGAGACTTTGATCTGCACCAATTGTGTGTAAAATAGGGGACTGATGGCAACATGCAGGCACACCTACACTTAGCCCCCTGCTGTTCTCCAGAGGCTTCTTTCAGCAGGACTTTAATCCATCAGTCTACCTGGAAGAGGAAGAAGAGGAAAAACTAAAGGGAGGGGGGGAGTTCTGGGTTTCTCAACCACTAATGCCTTTTCGTTCAAAGTGGAGGCCCAGCCCCCATTTTACATGAGTGGAGGCAGATTTAAATTCATGACCTGCAACTTTGTAGTTGCAACTAGAGACCTGTATTGGTACAGTTGAAAGGATGAATGAAATTAAGAGTTTCATCATAAGGACAGAAGAAAAAATAATTCGCTGTCTTCCCACATAGTATGAAAGAGGAAAAATATGGACCTGTGTCGGGACATTTCTCTCGTTTCATTCTGTAAAGGCAAACACAAATTAGAACTTCAGAAAAACATGGGCACTATATTTTACTAGAGAAAATGACTTAAAGCAGCAATCCTTTCCTCACTTAGAAGTAAACCCAATTGAGCACAGTGGGTCTTGCATCTAAATAGACATGGGTAGGATTGGGTGGCACATTTGGAATCCTATGCCTGCTTACCTGAAAGGCAATCTGATGGAATTCAGTAAAACCTCTGAGCATGTTTAGGATTACCTTGAAAACCCATTTCTGTAAGAGCAGTTCATCTCTGAAGATAGAACACAACAGTTTGAAAGGGAAATCAGCCATGTATTTACTTCTTAAGCTATATATTTTTAAAAAATAGATTATAAAGTGCTTAATTTACATTTTTTTGAAATAAATGATTTAAGTTTCCCCCAGCAAAACATCAGTGAAATGTGATAGAGCAGTCATTAATGACAACAAAATGTTGCCAGTTTATCTCTGCTGCAATTTAGTTGAGTAAACTGGTAAGTTATATTTTATATATATGTATATGTATACATATGTAAATATATAGACTTGTTACACATACATGTTGAAATTGATTTTTAAAAAAGTGATGTAAATAGTGGTTTCTTTAATGAAAAAATACATATTTTGTATTCTATCTAATGCAAAGGAAAAAACATTTTAATCTTTTTGTTATGTATATTCCATATATTAAATGTAAATATGATCACATAGGTTTAAAATTTTTTGCATGTATGTATACATTTGCAAGTCTGGAAGAATGTACAGAAAATGTTTTATTTAATATTGTAATTACCTGCTGCATGAAAAATGCATGGGAGACCCTATGCATCTCTGCAATGGCAAATATGTCTTAAGTCAAACCAGATGTTTATCAAACACAATTGTATTCTGTTTCTGGACATGACTTCTGCTGTGGTATTTTAGCTTTGTGAAAGAATGTGCTTCAAATGAAAGGGTCTGGGGGGAAAGTCAATCTTTTTTTCCTTTTCATTTTTTAAAACGTAAAGAGCACCTCCCCACCCCCAAAAGCAAACATTAACGTTTTGTTATTCCATTTCAAACCACTGCAATTCTATTCTGGTATTGCTAGGTGTGCAATACTGGTTTCGTTACCACACACAAGAATTCTGGGGTTTATGCAATCTTTTCGTTGTGGAATTTCACTAATTTAACTGTTCTCATTTTTATTATGAAATGATTTATTCATGTGATGTCACAAAACTGTACATACTGCAGTGTGAGGTTTTTTTTAATTCTTTCAGTGTTTACTTCCTACAGAAAATTTGAATAAATGACAAAAATGCATTGACTTTGAAGTTCTAATCTATTTATTGTCCAGCCAGTAAGTAGGCTAACAATGCTTGCTCAAAAGTTCCCCTGATGGTGTGTGTTTGCTTGAAGATCAGCGATTTCTATTCAGTTACAGCTGTGCATATTTGTGGTAGCCACATGCATAAGTCCCAGGTATAGGCTATACATACAATCCATACCGCATCGCATTCCTCCTAGATCAGGAACTCACAAGCAGTCCAACTTATTCCATGTAATCCCATGGAGTCCACCCAGAGTAAGAGCTTGGCCTGTGTTCTTTTAGCCCTATGATTATTCAACCAACCAGCTAATCTACCTTCATCTTACTAGTCTGTGCTTCTGAGTGCAGTTGTATTAGTATGAGCAAGATGAATTGTGCCACCATTTGCAACAAATTCAGCTCCTGCCCTCTAATTCAAGCATGATTCCCCTTCAAAGTACTTGGAGTGGACCTCTTATCATCTGCTGCTGCTTCATAGCCACCAAAAGTAGATGTCAGAGGTGTCATTTGTTCTTCAGGTGACCATTGCTATGCATACGGTCAAGTCTTTGTGATCATCATATGGGGCTAGAAGATGATGCTTTCCTTCTGTTTTGCAGCGTTCTACTTTTGCAGTTATTCTGCAAAACCACCAAATGCAAAAAAGAGAGAGAGAGAGAGAGAGAGAAGTGATCACTGAAATAAAATGGTTTGACTGAGCTAGATTCTAGGCACCCCAATTTTGAGAAGCAGAGCTGTACAAAGCAGTTTCTGGGCTCGGGAGGCTTTATCCGAATGAAAATAAAACTGAGTAAAGTTGTGTGTCTCTGAATGCAGAGACACACAGTGTATCCATTTACAGTGCAGTTCTTTCTTTAAGGTATGCACCACCATTGATATTCAGTAGATTACCAGAGTGGGGTCAAGATGCATGGCTCAAGTTCAGCTATTCGCTTGTACAACAGGTCTCAGAAAAAATTGTACCAGCATATAAAGATACAGTTTGCCACAAATTTTGCATATAGACAACTCCCCATTAACGCAGGGTTTATGTTCTGAGGCACTGTGCATTTAAGCGAAATGTGTATGTTGGGAACACCATTGAAACCACTTTCTCTGCACAGGCCTCACAGGTTGGTGCAAGGCCTCCTGGGATTGAACTTGCAAAGGCTTGTGGGATTGCTAGGTCCTGTCATCACACCATTTTTGCCCTTTCTGCACTCTAGTCACTTCTGGCTTTTGCACATACTGAACACACACAAAATGGTCATTGCCTATACTTAAAAACACCAGTGATTTTAATTCAGTCAGATTTGGAAATCAATGGGGTTTAATCATGGTTTATTCTAGACCGAATTGTGGCTAATCTATATACTGATACGAAACGCTCAAGAGTGTTTCTTCCCACCTAAATATTTTAATAACAACCAGGTTTCTGAAATTAAAAGTTAAAGAAAAATAAATTCAAGCAAAATAAAAACAGATACATTGTCACAAGTTGTGACAACTCTCATATTGATCCTTACGTAGCCAAAACAGCATGACTCACACAATAGAATGAGGCATCAGCAGACTCGGGGAAACCTTGAGGTCTGCACAAGAACCAAAAAAAGAAGAAAGGAATCGAGGAAAAAACCCTTTTTGGCTGGGGAAAAAACCCAAAACAGTCCGATGAGAACAGAGTATGCTCAGTGGCCTTGAAATACTGGCTCACTGTTGGAAGTGGGCAAGAATGGAAAACTGGAAGAGGGTGAATGGAATGCAGAATTCTGGGGAAACACTCCTGCTGAAGCCCTGAATAGGAGCACTGCACATCATATTACTGAAATCTTGAATTGGAACCCGTTTCTGTCTGCAAGTGAGCAATTTTCTTCCCCTTCCCCTCCTAAGCAGACACCTCTCTGGAGCACATAGTTCCAGGGGCAATATGAGCGTGCACAGCCTTTAGTTTTAAGTGACCATGTGGTTCATTTATATGATGATCTGTTTATATGATGATCCAGCATGCACACTCTGTTCTTGGCACATCACATTGGTTGGGTAGATATGTAAAATACTGAACAGGAGAAGAAATGTGTGGCTAGGGAAGCAGATATACATGAATATTACTTCACAGGCCACTCAAGACAGCATTTCTGAAATGATGCAACAACAATATTTTTAAATAAGTATCTACAAAGTTCCTCCTAGTTTATCTCCTATGGGATATGATTTAAACACCAACGGAGGAAAACATAGCTGCTTTGATTCGCCTTGACAATCAATAAGGAGCTTAGGGAATTTCACACAGATTTGGAAATGCACCTTGGAAGAAGCGCATAAATGAACTTGTACCCCTGTCATATTAAAGGAGTTTATTGCTCTTCAGGGAAGTCTTAATACTCTGTTAATTGAGAAGGCGGAAGATCATTTGCACTTGACTGCACAGTATTACTACGAATATTATAATAAATGGAGTAAACTTTAGCCCTCATGCTAGCTAGAGTAACATTTCACAAGGAAAGCTTAATAAAATAGCCAAAGGCAGTGTTTGTTTTTGATTAGCTGATACCGACTTCAGTGTTTTGAACGGTAAAGACTTCTGTTACAATTCATTGGTATATATAGTAACACAACTGAGAGTAGATTTGGTTTAACCACTGAAGTGAAAGGCACCCAGCCACAACTATTCCCCTCCCAGCCCCCAAAAAACAGAAATCTTGAGTTGTGGAGTGAGGTGATAATGTCTCAAATGTAAAGTGTAACCATTTCTGTAAGCATGCTGGTATCTTAGCTGAAGATAATTGGTCTAGTTTCATTCAAATTTGCACCCCAGAGATTAAAGCAGAAAGATTAATATATAATATAATATAATATAATATAATATAATATAATATAATATAATAAAGATTATAACTGAAATGAATTAAATAGTTTATTGATAAATAATATAGAAACAGTAGATAATAAAAATTAGTGGCCCAAATGACTCCAAAAGTACAGAAAAGAAATTCAATCCAAGCACTCCAATGCAAGCCAAACACTAAGAGTAAACTATAAAGGAATCAAGTGTTGATATGCATAAAGAATGAGAACTATAATAAAGCAATGTGGTGGTGATTTATTTCATTCCTATACCACTTCATATTTTTAAGAAAAATATCTCAAAGGGCTTTACAACACATTTAAATATCCAATGAAACAATCCAGAATAAAGCATTACTGGAGAAAGTTAACTATAAAGTATGCATTCAAAGCAGCATAATTAACAGGAAACTAAACTATTATCTTAAAGATTTCAAAATAAAACATTACAAAGGAGGTCAACTACAGAATCCACATCTAACACAGCCAAGTTAACAGCAAAAATTATCTTAAATGTTTCAAAATAAAACATTACTCAATGATGTCAGATATAAAATGTAAAACAGCATAATTAAGAAGAGAATAACATATCATCATAAGCACAGAACATACCTGCTGCTGTTGCTGCCCAACCTGCCAATGGAGGTTCATGGTGGGCAGTGGCTGTGGAAGTTCAGGCTTGATGACCTGGGTCTGCACTAAGAGACAACCAAGATGGTCTCTGGCCTCTTCAACAGGTGCAGGTTTTGTAGCTGGAGTCAGTCAGAGCCCTGCCACCCCAAGCCAGGTGGGAAAAGGTCTGCAAGGACTCACAGCTAAGATGGTCAGTTGATTGACTGCCTGGTTGGTTGGTTGGTTGGTTGATTGCCATGTCTTACATTACCTCCTGCTGATATTTCCTCTAGCCCATCTAGAGGAAGCATCCTTAAAAGCATCCTTAGTGTTTTAGCATTGTCTGAAAGAGAGAAAAACATACCTACCAATCCAATATAGCAGATCAACAAGTTCAGAAATCTCTGCTTCTGGCAAAGCAGGAATAGAAAAACCAAAGAAAGATGAAGGGATGAGAAAAGGGAAGGAAATAACAATAGCCTAGCACATGGGTCACCAATGTGGTGCCTGGAGACACAAAAGGTTTTCCCTGGGGCCTGCAGGGAAAATTAGGCTGAAAAGAAGGCCTAATTGGTATCACAAGGGTGATTTCAGGGTGCTACAGCTGTGGAGGGGATGAGTTAAGTCTCCCCTCCTTCCTGTAAACTCCCCCCCATTAAAAACCCCTCCCTCCACATTTAGATCTCTAAATCTGCAATCATCACCAGATCCTGAAGCCACGAGTCCTTCACTAGTAATTAAGCTTGCCTAATCTCAGAAGAAACTGAGTTCCATAGTTGTGGGGCTTCTACGGAAAACCCCCTGCCACAAGTGCCTGCCTGCTATGCAGGCTACAAGATACTGTGAGTCTAATTCTATGTACATCCTGCAGTGAATAGTGACTCCCAGCATGGGATTTGTTCCTGTTTCCTTGGAAGAAGTAATGAAGCCCTGTGAATAGAATATCCACATCTAAATGAATGAAGCACACATTAAGCAACTGAATAGCTCCAAAATAACAAAGTTCTGATGAATGTGAAAGTGCTTTGGATCATACATGATCTAGTTGATTCCTGCTTTGCAGCAGGTTGGTCTAAATGACCCTTGAGGTCCCTTCGAACCCTACAATTCTATGATTCTATGTCAGCATCACATCCTGGTTCATATCAAATGAAGTGATTTGGCTTATTATTTTTCTAGATTAGTTTCTCCATGTGCAATTCTCCAGGGAAATATATTTATAAATTTTGCTTTCAGTCTTCATTAATACTGTTTTTCGTATAATTAGATGTGTATGCTTAAAATATCTACTGACCTTGTCATTTTTGTTTATCCAGTTCCCAGTAGAATAGACCAGAGCCTTGAAATGTTGATTTATTTGGAGGAAGTGAAGCTAAAGTCTCAAAAAAGCTCTACTGTAATCCCTGTACCAGGGATTCCAAAACAATCACATATGGTCCGGCAGTCATCCGTAAACATATTAAACATAACTGGATACTTTTTCTTGAAAAGTGTCACCTAAATATAGGTAGAGCTTGCATGCCCTTGGAAGCAGGATTTTGCGGACATACCTCTACTGAGATTGAAAATTGTGCAGACAATTGTGAAACCCCATTGATTGGTTACAAGGAAGTCACATTTAATTATTTATAAAGTACAATATGGTTGAAGAGTAATAAAAATGGTTTTTGCATGCTATTATATAACTATGCAGAGTAAGAATGGTTAATAAGACATCGTACCAGCAAATCCACCCACATATTATTTAGCTACTGTTGCAGTTAATCAGTATTAAACAGCCTTAAACAGTAAGGCTTCCACCAAAGAATTCTGGGAGTTGTAGTTTTTTAAGGGTGCTGAGGAGAGCCCTATTCCCTAATATAACAACAACAACAACATATTTATATGCTACCCATCTGACTGGGTTGCCCCAGGTACTCTGGGCAGCTCCCAACAAAAAATTGTAAAAACACAACACGTCACACACTACAAACTTCCTTGAATAGGGCTGCCTTCAGATGTCTATGGAAGGTCATATAATTATTTATTTCTTTGATATCTGATGGGAAGGTGTTCCACAGAGTGGGTGCAACTGTAGAGAAGGCCCTCTGCCTGGTTCCCTGTAGCTTCATTTCTCTCAGTGAGGGAACCACCAGAATGCCCTCGGAGCTGGATCTTAGTGTCTGGGCTGTACGATGTGGGTGGAAACGCTCCTTCAGGTATACAGGGCCGAAGCCATTTAGGGCTTTAAAGGCTAGCATCAACGGTTTGAATTGTGCTCAGAAATGGGAGCCAATGTAATTCTTTTAGGACCACTGTTATATGGTCCCTTCACTGAGCCACAATTCTCAGAGTGCTTTAACAATCAATACCTCTTCACAGGAAACTGGCAATTGTAGTGCTGTGAGGGTGGTGTCCTAACAACTCTCAGCATCCTTAACATAATGCAGCTCCCAGGATTCTTTGTCCATGACAGCTTGAAGTGGTCTCATAGTGCTTTAAACGTATGGTGTGAATGTGGCCCTAATTTCTGTTCAGCCATGACTATTTTTAACTTTTTCCTGCAAGCACCAGTAGCAGTCAATGATCCGAAGCTTCATTGCCAGAGAACTACACAACTCAATGGAGTCATACTACATATTATGAAGGGGCGAACTTGCCATTGGAGTTCTTTCAGTGGCAAACCTCAGTTTCTTATCATATGTAACCTTTACAATACATTTTTCCTGCGGAAATATCGTGAACCAATTTTAAACAGCATTAGTGGGTTTTATGTTTAAAAAAAGTGAAAGAGCACATTGGCAACATTTTGAAGCTTCTTTTAAAATGCCACATAATAAGACTTTGTCCTAACTGGAAACATTAGGGAAAAAACATATATTATATTATTAATGCCCAACAAAGCCATTAATGTTATATTTCATTTCCCTTTTCCACCCTAGGAATTTGTGCAGTGTAATAAATTCAGGGTTCAGCATTCAATCTAATAAAGGATTTGATGTATCAGCTCTTCTTTAGAATTTGGCTCTAGCTGTATTTTAATTGGAATATATTATCTGCTACCTTAGGCAAGTAATTCCTTACTGTGCTGATAGCATGCTCCGCACAAGGATTTGCCTGTGCAAATATAACTGGATGCTGCCAAATTGAATTATGAAAATGGAATAGTTTTGAGAAAAACAAACGGATGCAAAGGAGGAGGGGACCCTGGACCTATCATACATTTCTAACCCATTAATTCCTAACAACAAATCTGTAAGATAGTTTCAATTGAGTGATGCTGTTTTTGCTCATGACCACACAACCCTATGAGATTCATGAGCCAGCATAAATTTAAACCCAGGTATCCCAATCTCATATCATTATGCTAGTTAAAACCAAGATTTTCTCTTGCACTGGACTGCAAATGATGATGGTGCACTGGAAAGACTAGTAGCCTAGGATAAAAGTTAAACCTTCTGAAGTCCTTCAATTCTTTCAGCTCCTCAGTTCAGAAGTAACAGCAGCCAATAATGGGGATGAGATCCTAGAGAACTTCCATTATTTTAATAACTTCTTGGAATGGTTCCAGTCAATTTTGTATTTTATCATTTGGAAACATCCACTTTGTGAAGCAGCTAGAGCTGTTGAAATGACCATGATGGACAGAACGAGAGACACGTTTTAAAGATTGTGCAGCCCTTCATAATCTCCTTGTAATATGATCGCAGCCACCTGCATTACATGGGAAGACGCCAGAGGGGAGTGGCGGCAGCATCATGAAGCCATGCACTGACAACAAACAAAAATTAACCCTGCGCATGTTGGAAAAAGCAATAAATCCTATTCCAAATTCAAAATGGGATCAACACTATACTAAAAGAGCGGGACTGGAAACAGAAAAAAAGTCATATTTTGAAAGCAGATTTGGCAAATGGTGCCTTACACCCAACGATCAGCAATAAGCTGATGACACACAGTTCTACCTTTCCTTTACATCTGCAGGTAAGGCGGTGGATGTGCTGGACCAATGTCTTGCTTCAGAGTCTGGCTGGATAAGAGTCAATAAACTGAAGCTCAGTGCAGATAAGACTAAGCAACTGTTAGTAGTGGTTCCCGAAACCAGATAGGTGAGAGGAGGCCTGCTCTGAAGGAGGGAGTTTGGAGGTACTTCTGGACCCATTACTGTTGCTTGAGGCTCAGGGGGGCTCAGTGGTGTGGAGTGCCTTCCATCAGCTGCAGCTGGTGTGGCGGCTCAGCTGTGTTCCTATCTAGACAGTGAAAGCCTAACTTCTGTTGTCTATGCTCTGGTAACCTCTAAGTTAAATCATGACAACATGTTCTGTGTGGGGCTGCCTCTGAATACAGCTTGGAAACTTCAGCTAGTGCAGAATTCAGCGGCCATGTTGCTTACCAGGAAGACGGTTTGAGTATATTACACCAATCCTGACCCAACTGCGCTGGCTGCAAACTAGTTTCCGGACCCAATTAAAAGTGCTGTTTTTGACCTATAAAGCTTTAAATGGCTCAGGACCACACACCTCAAGGACCATCCCTCCCCATATGAACTGACCCTGCTGAGACCCATTTTTGTATACCTCCTCTGTGAGAGGTCTGGAGGGCGGCAACATGAAAATGGGCCTTTTCTGTGGTGGCTCCCTGCTTGTGGAATGCTTTCCCCAGGGAGAGTCACCTGGTGCCTTCATTACATAGCTTTAGGTGCCAGGCAATCAATCAATCAATCAATCAATCAATCAATCAATCCTCTTCTCTCAGGTCTTTGCCAATTAATCAATCTATGGTCATTTAACTGGGGGAGGGGTATGGGTTTTTTGTTACTGTGCTTTGTATTTGTGTGTGTTTTAAAAAAACAACACTATGGGATTTGGGTTGGTGTACTGAACCAGATCTTTGACACTGAAAGAAAGGCATAATAGTTATTTTTGCATAGAGAGCTAACAGTTACAGGAAAAATCCATGCAAAATGGGACATTCAAGTAACCATTTTCAAAACCTTAATCGGCTTAATCACCAACTCAGGGGAGATACTGCCGGCCAAGGAACTTTCAGAGTAACAATGCTGTAGCCATAAAATAAGACTTAAAAAAAATATGAAAATATATTTACCATAACTCCACCTTTTGTAATAACATATTTCCCATTATCTAAGTTGTTAATTAATAGAATGTTGTATGACTTTTTTGATTGTGTCTATTTGTGTAATATACCTATTTTAATGTTTTTTATATTTTCTTTTCATGACAATATTTCAATGCATACAGGGATTAGGAAAAATAAAGAAACCATTTAATAATGCAAGGTTGAGACTGCAAGGTTAATCAGATTTTTAGTGGAAGTGAATGCAAAATTTGTAATCTAATCATTTCAGTCTCACTGGAAAAATAAGGTACCAAACATATGGCCCTACAGCCTCACTGTATCCATGTTCTTCTTTTGCTGAGCATTGTCTGAATAGGACTGTTGTTCTATGGGGAAAATGTATATATGGCTAAAGCAGAATCTGTATCATGGGTTAAGCAGGCAGTTTACAGTGGGCACATGTAACCCAAAGAGGAGTGAGCCAAGACTTCCGCTGATGCACATGAACAAGCACTGGCTGCTTTCAATTGCTCTCTGCTCCCACCCCCTAACCCCAGTAATCTGTTTGTGTATACTTGTGTTCAGTGAAAACTGGAGGAAGTAGGATTGGGTAGTGATGCTGCTAATCTCCAAATGGAAGTTTGCAGCAGTCCGCATTGTGAGAGCTACATAATCACTTATTTATGTACATTGGCTCTTACTTTGTGTACAGTCTATCCTGCTACATCCAGCCAACTGGGCTCTTTAGAAATTCACACATATTTTCCAGTTCTTGTAATATGTGAACTCAGTGGCGGAGCAACATGCTGCAGCCCCTGGAGTGGACAACAGGTGGGGAGTGGCATGTCACCCACAGGGGCCTGGCGTGTGTCCCAGGGGTATGGTGCATCAGCGTGACACGTTGCCCGTGGGGGCATGGCGCATGTCCCAGGGTTGCATGTCCCAGGGGCACGGCCACAATGGCACCTTTTCCCCAAATGGCACCCAATGTGGCGCGCTTCCCCGCCCCCTTCGTACGCCAGTGTGTGAACTTCATAAATACCCTCTTCCCACCGTACATGCATCTGAACGAGAATCTTAGTTTTCTTAAGAATGCTTCTAAAGAATCAAAAGTAATGAGTCTAGGACATAGGGATGTAGGAAGCTGCTTTTTCATGAATCAGACCATTGATTGGTCCATCTGGCTAAATATTGCCTATAATTACCAGTAGCTGCTCTGCAGTATTTAAGGCAGAAGATTCTCCTAGCTCTACTTGGAGATGCCAAGGATTGAACCTAGAATTTAACACCGGTCCTAAAAGATCTTTATTAGCTCCCAGTGCATTTCCAAGCATAATTCAAAGTGTCGGAGCTGACCTTTAAAGCCCTCTAAACAGCCTCGACCCAGTATACTTGAAGGAGTGTCTCCACTCCCATCACTCAGCCCGGACACTGAGGTCCTCCTCCGAGGGCCTTCTGGTGATTTCCTCACTGTGAGAAGTGAAGTTACAGGGAACTAGACAGAGGACCTTCTCAGTAGTGTCACCCTCCCTGTGGAACACCCTCCCTTCAGATGTCAAAGAAATAAACAACTATCTGATGTTTAGAAGACATCTGAGGGCAGCCCTGTTTAGGGAAGTTTTTAACATTTGATGTTTTGTCGTGTTTTTACTATTCTTCTGGAAACCACCCAGTGTGGCTGGAGAAACACAGCCAGATAGACAGGGTATTAATAATAGTAATTATCATCATCATCAGTTTGCACAGTGCATAGCTTCACCATTTACTGAAATTGAAGGGTGTGAGAATGAAGCCTGGGCTTCTGCAATTGCCTTTGTTGCATGCCAAGATCCAGAAATTTGGCTTCAAAACACGAGTGGGACTTTCCTATATGGGACCACATTCTCGAAAAAGGTGGTGCACAGTGTAGCCAAGAGTTATGAGTCTGAGTTCTGACATACAAATAGTCAGTCTTTTAATTTTTGTTAAAAATGGGGTACTGGGTCTGATGGGTGCCAGCAGAAAATGGCTGCCATGGGCAGCAAAATAAGAGGTACCAGGGCTCCACACCACTGAGTACAATCAAAAACCAAGGCTTGTGAATAACCACTCACCTAGTTATGTGTGGGCTTCAATGCTCATACTTATTTTTCTTTTACATCTACTTAGTCTAAGCAAGGATGGTCCATATATCTCAGGGGTAACAAACATCATGCCCACCAGATAATGTTGGACTACAACTCCCATCATCCATTGGACATGCAAGGTGGGCTGATAAGAATTGGGTTCCAACAACATCTGGAGGGTACCAAATTGGCTATCCACAATATAATGCAATATTCCATTTCTGAGAGCAGCTTAGCAAGTTGCTTTGAAAGTGTACCAAACTCCCCAGTGCCTATTTATCTTGGTTGGGATGGGGAGCTAACAGACAACCTGGAATGCTTGAGACCAGTAATCTTGAATGAGTATCCACCCCCATTTAGTCTCTGTGGTGCACACAAATAAGTTTCAGGGGCTAAGAAAAAGGAGGCAACCCCATTAATTCACATCAACTTCATGGGATACTACAAACCCAGGTAGTGTGTTTCAGGAGTGAAATATTCTGGAGCTTGGACTATTTGGAGAAGGTAAACAGCGGCCGCAGCCTTTTATGTGCAGTTAGGAATTCAAGGAGACAATATATTGCCACAGGACAATTCAACCCAAACACCGCATTCCCTTTTCAGTCTGTAATAAGGACTGAGTCGTGCAGAAAAATCTAGCCATGATATAAGCTGAGGAAGAGAACGTAGTCTTTCATATAGGACACACCCCATAAGATGCAGCCTTTCTCCATGTCTTTCAAAAAGCAGTGAGCAGGTTTGCCAAATCCTGAAACCACTCCAATTACATTAATAAAAATAGATTTAATATTTGCTGTCGCCAGTCAAAAGCTGCCGTCTGCCTAGTTATTGGTGCTGACGCTGCCTGGAAAGGCAACCTTTCCCCTGCATTTTCCAGGAGCAAAATGTCACATAAAAGGGACCCATCCGCTGCATTATGCATCTAAGAAGAAAAGTAGCCTAGTTTACTACACATTTTAAGCTCCAACCAAGGAGATCTGCCAGGCGAAGCCAGAACACCACGTAACCAACCTGAGCCCTTAATCTTTCCTGATAGCATAAGAAAGCCAGCACGGTCTTTCATAGTGAATGACTCCAGTTGGTATTTAAATTTATGTGAAAAGAAATCAGCCTAAAAATATAACTTAAGTCTGATGTCTTTTTCTAGGTTAGCTCTGCCTTATTTAGTCAGCTTCATTACATGCCCAGTGACATAAAACCAGGTGGCAGTTGACACACTAAACCACTCTAAGCAGGTCACCGTCTACTCCAATGTCAATCATTTGCCCGGCGTCAGGAAATAGAACTAGGCCATGATTTCATTTCCGGAAAAAAATAAGACTTGCCTTTGTTTCTTGTTAGTCTGATTTGCTTTGCACATTATTGGGCCATGTACAATATCAGTTCTAGCTGGAAAATGGGCAAGAAAAATTGTCTGGGGAAGAGAAAAGGAAACCCTTTTCAAAGGCAAGTGGTTTGTAGGTGATCTTGGTTAAAAACATTTCCCTGCCTGCTTGTTGATAAGGCTACTGAGTGGGGCAAGTTAACAGTCATTTAGGACTGTTTATTAATTAGCATTGCCTCTCCCTGCCTCCAGCAAAAATCACTTCAAATTTCACACTGGAGTTCCTGTGATAAAATGAACGGATGTTGAAGGACTATGTACCCAAATATATATTCTGCCTCAGATTTTCAGTTGTTGTTGTTGTTTTTTAAATGACTTCGTTTGGTCGTCATTAGCACAGGATCTATTTTTATTTTGTTTGTTTAAAATATACATATGCCACCCTTTCACCATGTTCTCAGGGTGGTTTACAGGAAAGGGGGAAAACACATTTGAATACACAATTAGATCAGTAAAACATATGAAAGCAGCATAAAAAACAAAGGTGTTTAAATCAGGAAAGAATTTAAAGGCCTGAGAAAATAAGGAGGTCTTCCCATGGTGCTGAAATGGCATAATTTGTGGAATTCCCTCCTCACAGAGGCACATCTGCTATCTTCACTATATAGCTTTCATAGTTTTCAGCAAATGCTGAAGGCACACTACTTTACCTTGCCCTTTGGCACCCAAGATGTATGGTTTTAGGACCCACCCAATTACTGTGACTGTAATTTAACTGCTGGTGAAAGGTGGCAATACAATGAAGAAGAAGAAGAAGAAGAAGAAGAAGAAGAAGAAGAAGAAGAAGAAGAAGAAGAACAACAACAACAACAACAACAACAACAACAACTGAAAATCCGGACACAAAAGTTGTTGAGCTTTCTGAGCAAAGTTGTGAGCTGGGTTGCCGACATGGGTTGCCATACAACCAGATTTCCCCAGACATTTTGCTGATTTCCGCTCACACACTGCTTCCAACGTATGGTGACCCTATTAGGTGCTGAAAGCAACCTTCACTATCCAGCCATTGGGACTCTCTCCAGACCACACCTTTTACCTAGCCTGTTCCAAGTTCTCCTTGAGTCCCTCTATCTGGATGGAATGTATCATTGAACTATGATAATACATCTCATCTAACTGGATGGAGGTCTGTGCATGTGTGTATAAAGAATTCTCACTTGTGTGTGGAAGGGATATAGAAAGGCAAGATTCACACATATTGACCCATCCATTTTCACCTGTGACTTTTTACTGCTGGCCTTGCCATTCACTAGCATTCAGTTTGCAGAAGGCAGCCCAAGATAAAATGTGGCCTTTAGCCTGAAAATACCATAGATCCTCACCCCTGACACAGGGCATTGCAAAACTGAGGTGCTACCACTGAAAAGGCCCCAACTATGCTAACATACTCACCTAATAGTTGTCACTTAAGATTCATGCCTCCCACTTACTGTATATTTAACTGCTAAACTAAAATGATTCACTACTTTAAAAGGTCATGTGCTGCTAAGCACTCCTGTGCTGAAGGAATTGTACTGGCTGCCAATTTGCTATCAAGCCAAGTTTAAGCTTACAAAATGCTAAACAGCTCAGGACTAGGCTGTCTGAGAGAATGCCCCATATTGATGAGCCCAACCATTTCAAACATCACAGGATGCCCTCCTTACCACACAGGATGCCATTTCTTACAGAAATACATCTCATGACAATATGGAGAAGGGCTTTCTCAGTGGTGACATCCATTTTGTGGAATACTCTCTCCTCACAGATCCATCAGGCTTCTATGTTCATAATTTGTTGATTACAAAAAATACTTACTGCTTTGTGGATGTTATACACGTACAGTATGTATTTTTATGATTGACTTTTTCAATCGTGTTGTGAACCACCTTACAATTCTTGCCATGCCACCAGGCGGGAGGAGAAATCTTACTTCTTATCTGGCGACAAAACTGGGTGGTGGAACACCTCCCTTCTTACTGACTTGGAAGGAGAGGGGATGTTCTGCAGGGCTTTGCCACTGGGCCCTCTCTGGCCCTAGAGGTCAGGGAGACTGGCAATGAAGCAGGACAGTGGAATGGGGCTACTGCCTCTTGTGTGGTGTGTGTGTGTGTGCTTCAGACATTACTCCTGTGAAGTGAGATTAACCCACATGGAAGCAAGTGTTTGTTTGTTTGCTTGTTTGTTTGCTTGTTTGTTTGTTTGTTTGTGGTTTGTTTGTTTGTTTTTTAGCAGTTACTGTACTGTATCAGTAGCATATGAACTGAACCTATGCCTCCAATAAATACACTGCACAGGTGTTGTGGAAAAGAAAACGGTTTTGTGTGGCTGAGAAAGAACATCAAAGAATATCACTGAATAAATCCAATGAACAGAATCATGGATAAGGAGGACAGCAAGCAGCATCCTAGTCCTAGAAACATACTTGTTGTTGCTATCTGTTGTTGCTACAGCTACACTCTGTCTTACATGACAAATCCACCCTTCTGTGCTGTGTGTCAGCAGCATTCATACTCCAATGACTTACTAACTATTAGTAGAAGTTCACCAGTATAGTTGGCTCATGAATGGCTTAAGTAGCCACTAATTAAAGTAACTATAGCCTCTTCTTGCGCTCTGAGCTATGCTCTTGTCACTGTACCACCCTTGCTCTTGGTCAAAGAGTTGGGCTTGCATATTGTGTCAGTGAGTGAGATATGTGAGTGAGATGATTTGATTGACATCCTATGCCATTTTAAAATGTGTTGGGGGGACATTGGGTTGTTGTTTTTATTTGATTATGTACTTTGCGGCTTTATATTCTGGTTTTACCCTGTGCACCGTCCTGAGACCTGCAGGTACAGGGTGGTATATAAATTCAATAAATAATATGAAACCATGACATCTCAAACCATACACCAGCCACAAACCCACTACTACTATGCGGTATTAAGCAAACCATTACCTGCTATCAGCCTCCCACAATCAGCAACATGGTGATCATAATTCTAGTCTGCTTCCCACTGCTGTTGTAAGAATTGCTGAGTTGATCTATATATGAACAGTTTTGAACACTGGAAGCAAACCTTTTAATTGGTAAATATCAGTATTCCCACTCTAGTTGAATGACAGTGGCTAAAATTCTATATAAGCCACCTGCTTGCTGTCTTAGACTGTCATTCTAACCCCTTTTCTGTGTTACAGAACCTGTAGAACTTGAGGCACATGTCTTCATGCTTGTCAGATAAGAAGTTCACACAAGTAGCCACACCAGCCTAGATAGCCCTTTCTTCCAATAGCCCAGTGGGTCCCTCACAAAAGCTTCTAAAGAAGGCTTGCTCGCTCATCTGAGCAAGAAAGATACCTGCTCTTGTACGCAGTAAGCCTTTGGTTTGTTGAATGTACAGGCATTTGATCTGAAAATAGCAGACATGCTTTGTGTATCATCCCTGCGTATTTTTCCATGGCTGTCACGGTAACACCTATTTTTCTGGCTGAACCATTTCGGTTCACAATATTGGCACAGCAGAATGGGCTGCTCTCTTGTGCTGTCTCAACATTAGCTGTGCTGCAGTCATGACGACTGGTGCGGCAGTTCACAGAACTGGGCTAAGAGACTGAGGGAATGTCTTGGCGGTCATGCCGCTGGACAACCTAAATTGGAATATTTATTTATCCGTAGCTTTCCATTTCTAGTTCCCATTTCTCAGTGGCTCAGGGCAGGTCTGAAAGAAGAAACTTTCAACTGAAATCAGATTAAAATGGTTCCAAGCCTGACTGTCATGACCATGTGTCAAATGTAATTGCCTCTCAAGAGCTCTTTATGACGAGTCTTCCCCCCCAACAGAAGGCCTTGGCTGAAAATGTTTGTAGGCATGTTTTAAAGGCCCATGTCTAGCTGAAAGCAAACTCTTTGACTTCGTAGCTCTGGCAAAAGTCTTTTCTAATTCCTCAGCATGGAATATGTTATTGAGACTGATGCTAGAGAAATTATTCAGCTTTAACTTGTTCAGAATCAGGTGTATGAATAGATTCTGATTTGGCAACTTTTCTCAGAGATAATGTTCTTTGCTGATCTATGATCACTTTTAAATCAGTGTGAATTTTTTCCCTTTTATGTTTCTGAGACAAACAGTGTTGATGAGAGTTATCAGCGGGAGTTGTGCATTAAAATACAAATCATCATTCCAAAGTCACTGCTGATGAATTTCTTCTCTTTATTTCCATTGGAGAAACACTTCTCTACAGTGCAAGGTTATATACTTCAGGATCACAGAGTAATTGTACCCCCAGAACATATCAGTTCAAATTATATGCAGGGCATTGTGGCATATGTCATATGAATTCCCTGGTCAAATGCTATCTAATGATGACCTGAGCTGGCTCAGGTTTCCATTCTGCAAAAATTGCAAACTGTGATCTTCATTATAATTTATAATTAATGGGCAGCAATGACTTTACATTTGCAGTCATAGACATAATCATATTTTTACAGCAAGATCATGGAGCTTTCACCAGCTTCACTGTGATAGTTGTGCCACTTCAATTAGCTTTCGGACAGTCCTCCTATGTCACATTTACTAAGACCCATATAAATGAATGCTGCTACACTTCATGAAGGTTCAGAGCCATCACTTACAATCTGCAATTTACTGCTGCAAACTCAGATACTATCGTTTGTCACTGTGGTACTCCATAGTCACTGGGAATTCAAGGAAAGTTACAATGCAAGTAGTTTATACCATTTTACAGTGCAGCAGACAGTGTGGGAAAAACACAAAAGTGATTATCTTTGTCCAAAAATTCTACCATTCCTCTCAAACATTGTGATGTTGTTAGAAAGTAAAGGAAGTTGGGTTTTTTGGAATAAGGAACAAAACGACAACAGCACAAGAAATCACTTCCACGTTCAAGTCTGGAAAGAAGTGACCACAGGCAGCTATTGTTTCTACATAGGCAAAGATTCTAGATGTTCATGCACAGGGGGTACTGTAAACAAGCTCTCACCAAGGCCATTCTTCCCTTTCCTCTGCCATCTCTCATGGCACCACTATGCTAGATACAAAACAGTGCTTCTAGGTACAGTTGATAACATGAAAATCTTCTCCTGCTTCTCATATACTTCTGTCCATCAGCCTCCTTCGGGGCTCAAGCTTACAGGCTGTATTTCCTCACTTCCTATTGGTTACTGATATGCAGTTCCCTTTATCGACACGATTTCTGCTTCCTCTGAAAAACTGATGCATAATTTGTATGTCAAATTCATATCATTTCCCTAGTTCCAGCAGTGTGAATGAACAAGGACTATCTGATAGGAAAAGATAACACCTGTCTACCTCTAAAGGGGAAAAGTAGCATTAATCTTGTTTCAGAGCATTGCTGATGAAAGTCGTTACACAGACATCAATCAACTTGAAGTAAGTTTTTTTTCTTTTCTTCAATTCAACAATTCCATTTCTCAGGCAACACAGAGAGAAAGACACTTATGAATTAGTGTTTGGTCTATTATCTCCAGCAAGTTTATTTTACCCCAGGGATGGGGAACCTGTTGCCCTCCAACAGCATATGGACTCCACTGTGTCCGGATAGAGGTGTGACATTTCTGGTCATTGGCCCTACTGTCTGACTGAAGTAGGAGCCCAGAAACATTGAGAGTGCCACAAGTTCCCCTTTAGTGTACCTGGCTTCTTTTGGTACCAGTTCAACACATAAACACTACTGTTTAACTTTGGTGGGACATCCACATTTCCACCACAGTCACCACAGTTATGAATATGAATACTGACCAGAGAAATAGCCATGCTTTCTGAAGTAGAAAAAGTGGGAGTGTGTATTTATTTGACAAATGGAAAATAGAATTGAATGGTGTCTATTCAGTTGAATTTCTATTTGATCCAAAACAAACCCAGAGGGAAACTAATAGGCACAAACAGAAGTCAAATCATGCCCATCTGTTGCATTCTGTTGTTTTGTTGGTGTTTTTAGGATCCTGTCCAACCTGGACCTTGGATGGATGTCTGCAGGTGACAAAAAGTGGAACAAAAAATAAACAGGAAACAAAAGTATCAAGACATGAAGGAAATGGGATTTTAACAAAAACAAATGAGAAGAAATCAAATTTTAACAAATAAAACACAAAATGTATGAGGCATTTGGCAACAAATGGAAACAGAATCCTGAAATGACAGAAATGTTCTTTCACACATTTAACTCACACATCATTGAATTTTTACCACTTTACTTATTTCTGGATTTATTAGATTGCTGCTAAGAACCAATCTTTCTTCTCCCATTTTGCATATCAATGGATGGGGAAAGTTTGACTCCTGTTATATTGTTGCCTGCTCTTATATCCCTGCCTGCAACCTGTCTTCTGAAAAATTTTTCATGATTACTTGTGTTGACCAGAGCCTCTTTTGGCAATTACCTCAACACGTGTTCACTGTTATCTGTTTTTGCTTAACACATGAATGTCCATTCCCCACAGGCAAGGTGTGAATATGGTTATGAATATGAAAGAAAATTATATATATATATTCATTGCAGTTGCTCCATTTTTACTATAGTGATCAGACCCTGTTACATGTTTGAATGTTGTATTATTTCCCATGTAGCCCTATGTCAATATAGTGCTTGGGATGGTCACAGATTTTTGCTAAGCCTGCAATCATTCCAAACCAGAAAAAGTGATCTTTCTGAGAGCTAACAGAATTCTATTGGAAAATCACCTCCCTTGATCAAATTTCGCACAGACTAAAGAATTCGGCATTGGAAAGCGGGGATGGGGGCAGAATCCTGTATTCAGAACTCTATGCATTGTTGAACAGATGGTTGGCACTTGGAAAGGGCTGATCAGCTGTTTGGAGAGTCAGGGTATGGCAAGTTCCTGGTTTGTTGGCATCCATCTGTCTCGGGAGACAACCTGCTCCTTAAACCCAAACAAGTCATCAGTGCTATGAAAGCTGATCATCTGTTTGGCAGGTGAAAGGTCTTCATGCAGAAACATGCACTTTGGTGACGCACCTAGATAATCATTCAGCACAGGCAAAATGTGACAACACTTATACATATAAATATTGACAAGAGAACTAACCATGTTTACTGAAGGAGAAAAATAGCAAAGTTCTATGGTTTTGGGACTGTGTGTTTTACTTAATCAGGAGTCCAGTGTCTTACGGACACAGCCCATAATAGCAGATTCTGCTGATGGGCTTCCCATGGACAACTGGTTGGCCACTGTGAGAACAGAGTGCTGGACTAGAAGGACATCAGAAAAGATGTGATAATGACAAAACGATGACAAAGATAGCTGGACAATGCTGAAAACCAGGTAGAAATGATAGCTCCATTTCTTTAAGGAGCATAGCTAAACACTATGTAGACTAACACAATTTCAGCTTATGTAGCTTACGATGTAGCCATAAAGACTACATCAGCAGTTTGCAGTGTTCAATATGGTATTAAGAGAGCCAACAATTTGCTTAAATATGCCTGACACAGATGATATAGTGCTTAAAGGCCAATAGAGCGGCTTTATATTCAGTGAAAGCTTTGAAATGTAAATCAAGCTGCATTTTGTTATCATCCACTTTAGCTGCAGTGGCAGACCTGAAATTCCAAATTGCAAAATCTTGGAGAGCCTTTTTGCCTTGAAAGGGGACATGGAAGTCCATAACTTCGTAATAGCTACATTGTTGAACAACCTAATTTAATAATAGATGGAATGAGAAATGAAAGTGGATAACAGATCATAATGAGATGGCACAATTGCTATAGAAAGATATCTTTAGACGTATTATTATGCCCAGTGAAGATGAATTCTATTTCTTGGCTGCTACCTGCCAAATCTTCAAATGGTATAAATCTGGATGCAGCTTCTCTACCTTAAAGTGCTAACACTGCAGAAGTTGAAGTACTGATCTGGTGTCTAACAATTTTGTATTTCTTCTGACTAACTTGAAATGTTCTCCCAGGAGTCATTTCCAAGATTGTCAGGTGCAACTGATGCATAGCATCTGGTCCTGTTTATTGTCAGTATGTCCAAACACTTATTTTCCCATATACTGAAGCGCTGTCTGTTGCCATTGTTTTTAAACAAATGCTCTTGCTCTGGGTTTCTGGGAGGCATGGAGAAAGTAAGTTCTTGGTTTTGTTGTTTAGGCAAATCCATTTTCTGTGATCCTGCATTTGTCAGCGTTATTTAGGTTTCAATCCAGTATTCTTCTAGGTTGCTCAGGCCACAACTCTGATCCTTTGGCGCTTGGAGGATGAGTGCAGTTTCATCCTACCTTTAAACTCAATTACCAGCCTGGGTCAACTGACATACTGAGCACTAGTCTCTTTTGCAATGTGCTGATACAAATGAGGCCAGTATCCATGCATAGTTTTCCCTTGCTGGTTACAGGAGATAGATCGTGGAACATCTGAATTATTTATGGCAGGCTTCTTCAACCTCAGCCCTCCAGATGTTTTGAGACTACAGTTCTCTGACCACTGGTCCTGCTAGCTAGAGATCATGGGAGTTGTAGGCCAAAAACATCTGGAAGGCCGAGGTTGAGGAAGCCTGATTTATGGGATAGCATGATCTGAGGGCTGGGAACTGAGAAGATTTCTACTTCATATGGATCGATGAGTTTCCTCCAGGAGAAGTACACACCACTAAGGTTTAGGCTCTCTGTCCTCACCAAGTCTTTGTTACTTCAAGGGAGTTAACATCATTGACAAGGTAGGATTCAGCTTGCCTTACCCTGACCAAGCCAGAGCAGCCTGGAAAGCTTCTCTGTCCTGTGACCGGGGTCAGCCTCCCTGGCTAGCACAGCTTGTTTGCCTCCAGTTTCCTTTTCTTCCTTGAGGTGGAAGGAAGGGTTCTCCTGCCCTCCTTGAAAAGGGCTCTTCTGAGGATGCCACAGCAGGCTTGGCTCATCCACTCCTGTGCTTCAGCTGTCCATCCATCAATGCCCTCCTTGAATAGGCTCCTGA
Source organism: Podarcis erhardii (assembly GCF_964252035.2). Taxonomy (NCBI): domain Eukaryota; kingdom Metazoa; phylum Chordata; class Lepidosauria; order Squamata; family Lacertidae; genus Podarcis; species Podarcis erhardii. Next base: position 48,514,820 of record NC_138508.1, on the reverse strand, counting down.
CAGTCAGCACACCAGGGTGATATCATCACTGGCCATGGCAAATTAGAAGGGTGCCCTTTCTGTACTGGGCAGAATGGCAGAAGTAGGACAGTAGTGCCCCTTGTCACAGTGAGTAATGATGATCATAATTATAGAAAATTAGAATAAAAGGCCATAGGAAAGTATGTCATGCTGAAGAAGCACATCACTCTGGGGTCTAGGAAATGAAATTATGGGCTTTTAGACAGAGGGAAATTTGTGTAATCCATCAAGGACAAGGGAGATGGTTTTGGCTACAGTATGGCACCATATTAAAAAATTTCTTTCCAGAGCACTGTGTATTATGTTGCATTACCGAATGTCAACAAGCATGTTTTTGCTTTCTGTTTCCTGACGGCCCACACCCTTTTTTGGTATGATCTCCCATCTGTTTGAATTTCCATTTCCTCTTATGCTTATATCCAAGTTTTGGAAAGTATAAATATATTTCTGTTATTCATTTTAGTAACCTTTCTGTGCTCATAAATAAGGAAGACATGTCTTACATGTAATAAACAAAGCTACACATTCTAAGTAGTAACAAAGCATGTTGAATATTGTTGTGATATGTGCAGTTTAACTGGTAGGGTCAGACAGGAACAAACTGAGGCAAGGGAAAAGAGGTTCATAGCATTATGAAGCAGACATATGTGAAGCACTTTGGATTCTCTAAAGCACTACATAAATGCTAAGAGTTATTAGGACATTTTCAATACTAAGAACCAAGGAATGTCAAACTTGAGAAATTCTGCTTCAATGGCCAATAAGGTTGTCCTTTCTAAAAAGATTGCTACCTGCTTAAGAAATGTACCGTTAATAATGAAATAGGAACAGCTTCACTGCAACACTAATCCTATGTGATGCAAATTAAATTTTTGAAACTAACCATCATGTTTCTCACTAACATCTAGTTTGGAGCTAGAGTTAGAATCCTCAAGAATTTGCACAATTTTTATCCTGGCTCTACCTATTTGATATCTCAGACCATTAGTTAATATACCATATTAATATACCATCAAAGTCTATTCATTCATTCTCTTAATATACCATCTGCCTGCAAAGCTGGTGGAAAGCTAGCATGTCAAATCATTTGTTCCCTGATGTCACAGCTTTCTATATGCAGGAAGTAATACAGGAGTAATTTTAAGCAAGACACACACAAACCTGCCCCCAGTAGAGGCTTGTGGCCATGCACAATGTATCTGCCAGCTCATTCAATGCCACAAAGCTGCGAGAGATCTAGAGGCATAAAAATCAAACACTGGGGGATCCAAAATGCAAGGAACTAAAATACTGTACTTAAAATCAACAATGGCAATTCATTGTTTGTAGACACTTTTCAAAGGTAACCTCTTAGTTAACAATGTATGCTAATAACTTGGTTATTACGGGGCCCAATTTCTTGCTCCTACTGCACATACCTGTAAATCTGCCACTGAGAGTTAAACTAAAAGAGATTTTGTCCAGAATCTCTGCTCTCTTGGAAAAAATGGCTGGTGATGAAATAACTTGAAAAGTGCACAAGCAGAGTGAAGAAAAATTAAGTTACACAACAAATTGCTATTTTCAAGAAGAGAACTAGCTGGATGGCTAAAGAGTGTTCTTAGTAGCTTGAGCAACACACCCTAAATGCTTTGTCCATTTATTTATGTATTTATCAGGTTATTTATTTAGTTTTTAAAAATCCAGAGTATCACATGTCTCGTATCTATAAATCAGTGAGTTGTAGGTTGTCAGTTCATTCCATTATGAATTACGCATGTACATAGGACCGCTGCTGTCATATAGGAAAGCAATCAATGTATTTTTGCTTTTCATCTTTTTTTGAAATGCCTTGATGGTTGAGGATGTCCTCTGTTTCCTGACTGCTTATAGCTACAGAAGACGATCTCCAGTGGTGTTTTCCTCATGTTAAGTGACTCTAAACACACACTTGCTCAGGAGAAGGTCCCATTTAACACAGTGGGACTTCCCGCTGAGTAAAAATGCATAGGATAGCCCTGCACTTCACCAAAGGCCAAAAGCAGTTTTATAGCCCAAACTTGATCTCATTCTCATCTTAATCAGCCTGCGATCCTATCCTCACTCACCTAGAAGGAAGTGCTATTGAACTGAGTGGGACACACTTCTGAGTATAATAAGTGGTCCCAGCCATTAACATGAAGAGGCTTGATGCACAACTTATACTGTGGAGCTTTCTTTCTTTGAAGCAGTGCCAAAACAATATTAAAACATTGTCAGGGATTCATTGTGAAATAACTGAAACACAACTCTGGACTTAGGAAAAGCCTTTGAGTTTAGCAAGGATACCTTACATATTTGTTCTATGCCTTTTATGCACATTAGGGATTAATACTCCATACTTTTAACAAGTTCCAGGCCAGTTTACAAAAAGTTAAGATTACTCTAAAGCAAATGAAAACAAAAACATCAGAACATCTCACTATAAGAGAGCAGTCTAAAAGCTGCTTCAAGAATCACTTGTCTGCCTTTCATGCGGCCTCTTTTGACCCTTCCTGCTTTGACAAACTCTTCTGTGTCCAAATCCCCAGCTTGGGACCTTATGTGGATATACACGTATAACTCTTTATGTTTTCATTTTCAGAGTGCCCTGTCCAAAAGGCTTAGGACAGACCACAGCTTTCAACAGAGATACAAAAAAAACTTAATCTAAAATAATCCCATGCATGCTTAATCCACAAATACAACTTTTTGACCAAGGCTTCCAATTCTGCTTTATCTCAACAGAAACTGTTTTCTTTGAGACACTTTCACTTTCCTTTTCACATTTCCTCTGGACAAATCAAGGTAAATTCACTGCAGGTAGACCCTGATTAGCCACAAGGCTTTCCACATGTCCCTCGCCTTTGTGGCTCTGGGGCTGATCTCTTTCCTCTTGTGGCTTGTGCTGCATAACCTCCTTTCTCCCTTACGTCATGTGCAAAGCAATCCTTTTTCTTCTGTGTTAACATGCCCAGTAATCTGCCTGGAAAGGCACCAGCTTGCCCTAACAGAATGATCCCCATCACCTTCACCTCAGGCATAGGATCACGTGGTGGGAGATTACACGATTAAGAAGTATTTTCAGTCTTGTTATTGCTGGTTGTAAACCATTCAAGCTTCACGCCCACCTGCCTTTTGTAGCACGTCAGCTGCCTCAATAAACCTCATAGATAGTCAGGTCTCCTTCATTTTCTCCAGCAGTTACTTTTTAAGTAAGCATCTGATGGTCAAATGCCATCAATTTGCCAGTGTATTTCCAGGAGCCGGTGATAATGCTTCTGTATCATATTTACCACTGCCAAAAGCAAAAGAAAACATTTTTTAGGGAATAAAATATGTCAGAGACAGCTCCTGTCATCATTGCTGGAGAAAGTGGTAAACCCACACCACTTTCATTTCTGCTTACTTGTAGCATTTATTTTTGGACCAATAAAATAAATGCCTGTGCGTTTAACTCTCTCTTGGTGGACATCACCAAGGAGACTGGCATAAACTGGCCTGGAGTTTATTATACTTGAAGATGATAGTTACTTAGAATCCCAGTGCTTGTTTCTTCCCTGCATCCCCACACTCTGAGATAAGAGCCCAAAAGTTCTTCTGGATTAGACCCAAGGCCTGTCTGGTTCGTAATCCTCACAGTGGCCAACCAGATGTCTGTGGGAAGCCCTCTCCAGCAACTGGTCAAAAACAAGAGCTGGACTCAAAATCATATGCTTTGTCTACTAGAAGCAGTTCTATACCATAGATTCAGGGACTTCCTGCACTTAAATGAATGTACAATCTCATGATGCAATCATTAACTGTCTTCTTGTGGGCAGAAGCAGGGAAAAGAGGTAGAAAGGAGAAGCAGTAAAAGCACTGACACAGGATAGTTTAAGGGTTGAAAACCACCAAAGGGATATGAGACAACTCAATTTTATTTGACATTACAATAATGACAAGTACGATCTAGTACACCTAATGACAAGTACGACCCAGTACACTCAGAAGGCTCCACTACAATAAACTTGTCCATGTCACCTCAACTACAATAAATCTGTTCACAAGGCTCTAGCCACAAGAGGAGATAATTATCAAATGATGATGACTCACTGCTTACTCTTGACACCTACAGTGAAGTGGGATGATCTGTCCCTCTGATCATCATTTACAGGTGAGCCATAGACCTTTTCCTGTTAGTCCAGGGTAAGTCTTCATCAACAGAACAGGCAGATTGTCCTGGAATAACTTACCAGGACGTCCCTTTTGAAAGCCTATGTATCACCTTGTTTTAAATTTAAAACAACTGGGACAGATTGGTGTTCCTTTTTTAACTGTTCCTTTTATAATACTTTCTGCAAAGCAGTAAACAGATTCCCAAGCCACTCCCTGTTCTATCCTGTGATACTATTGCCATCCAAACAAATATATCGATGTCAGCAAACTAATCCAGTACTGTCAGCAAACCAATATGGTAAATTCAGCAGAATAATGGATGAAACCTAATCAATGCATTCACAAAAGTTCAGCAACATGTTCTCCAACTACTATTACATTTAGATCTTAAGCCACATCTTAAGCCAATTCTATCCCTTAGTAATGTCTCCTTCCACTTCTTCATGGATAATGTAATTCAAGCAATCTCTTCATGCTCATGTCTTTGGGCCCCCATTAATTTCACCAGCAGCTAAGTTCTAGAAGAGTCTTACCATATTGGCTGCTTCAGCAAGCCATAATCTCCTGGTTGCTTTTGCTAGGCAGTACACCTCCTTATAACCAGAACTTTGGCAACTCACCTTCTATGGGTGTTCTTCATTAGGGTATGAAGAGGCTCCCTGAGATACAAAGGGTGGAGGGTGCAGATCCCTGACATGTCCCAAATCTGAACTTTTAGTATATATGCAATTTCCCCAAGGACTTTCTGTTGTGTCAACATTTAAATAAAATTAAAATGTGAAATTCTTGTTGAAACAGGAGCCGCACAAGATAACCATACCCTCGGCATTTGCACCAGCAATTAAAAATGTAAAAAAAAGAAGTAACTGCCAAGGTGGATTTTGTACTAGAAGTCTAATTTTTAAATCAAAATTGGCAGGAACAGTAAATTAATTAATCCAGAATTACAATGGAACTGCTAGGAAAGTACCTATGACATTCAAATTAATAGCAAAAGTGCATCAAATGATTAATGTTACTACGATGAACATCAGAGAAATTAATAAAGATTAGGCCAATTATTACAAAGTGTCACACACTAGAGATAGTTCATTGCAAATATGATGTACACCATGGAAATGGGCAATTGCTTTCCCCCAGAAAAGTCATGTTAATAGAACGATAAAGATCTGGTGGAAAATTGAAGCACCTAGAAAGTCCTTCCGAAAAGCTTCTCCTACGATGCATGCATCCACATTTCCATTGTTCTGCCTGATCTTTATGGCTTAACAGACACATATTTGATATGCAGCGTTGTGCATGGCCAGCTTTTGATTGGTGGAAGACACAAGGACATTTGGTTGCTTAGTTACATACTGGGAAACAAGTTCTTTGATATAGAGTGAATGTTAAAGAAACTTGCAGCTTAGTTCTTGTTGCAATTAGGAAGCAGAATCATTTCAGAAGTGGTCTGTGTACAAGTTCTATTGATATTTATGCAATACTGTACCAGTAGTGCTCTGTTAATCTATCAAGCCAAATATTTTCTTTTCTTTTTTTTTAAAATAATTTTTTATTAATTTTCCAATTTTTAACACTAAACAACAACAACACACAAACATCAACAAATACGAACACACACACAAAAAATATCATTTCTTAACCTCATTTTCATACGCCTCGTTTCTCGGACTTCCCCATACCTCACCCTTTTTGCATCCTTATTTTAGTTTTTCAACAACCCTTTTTGCCAATTAAATTTAAACTCATTGTCATTCTCAATTTCACCTTAAATCATCAAACAGTTTTAGCTGCAATTCTGCATCTTCCTTGCCCTTGACATTTTATCACTCCTCTATTTTACAACAGTTCTTAAGATATAGTTTAAACTTTTTCCAATCTTCCTCCACTGTCTCTTTCTCTTGGTCGCGGATTCTGCCGGTCATTTCTGCCAGTCCCATAAAGTCAATCACTTTTGTCTGCCATTCTTCCAGTGTGGGTAATTCTTGTGTCTTCCAATACTTTGCTAGAAGAATCCTTGCTGCTGTAGTGGCGTACATAAAGAAAATCTTATCCCTCTTTGAAACCAATTGGCCAACCATGCCCAGGAGAAATGCCTCCGGTTTCTTTTGAAAAGTACATTTAAGTACCTTCTTAATTTCATTATAAATCATTTACCAGAAGGCCTTAATCCTTGGGCAGGTCCACCAAAGGTGAAAGAAGGTACCTTCGGCTTCATTACATTTCCAACATTTATTATTGGGCAAATGGTAAATCTTCGCGAGCTTGACTGGGGTCATGTACCACCTGTAAATCATTTTCATAATATTTTCTTTTAAGGCATTACATGCCGTAAATTTAGCCAAATATTTTTCCCCAGAACTTAAAACCTGCTCATGTATAGCTGATACGGGAGTTGGGCATTACTGAAATGTGTATTCAGTGACTAAACATTATGACAAATCTAACAAACAACACATGGATTTTCTTTTATATTTTGTCACCTGTAAGGTGATATCACACAATCCTGAAAGATTCATACTCAAATGGAAATATTCTTAAACAACTACAAACATCCAGGAGCAGCGGCACTAGAGGAACACAGAATGGAACTTAACTGCTGGTTCTGCACAGCAAGAAGCTGATAGAACTCTTTTAAAAATGATCTCTGGGGGAAAGCCAACAGAAGCGGGAGTAGTATTCACTTCAGGCTTTATCATTCCTAAGGGATGGGGATGAAAATGTTCTCTCCCTACCCCCAGGGGAACCATGTGGAAAGAGGCCAAGAACCTACAGCAGAACATGACAGCCAGTCAAAGAGGCCAAATGGTGACAGGAAAAACATGCACATGATGGAAAGAAAGGGACACCATGTGCCGATGTTTCTATGCTAATGCTAGAAGCCCCAAAGTTAAGATGGGCAAGCTGGAATGCTTAGTTATAAAGGAGAACACAGATCTAGTGAGCATAACGGAAACAGAATGGAGAGAACCAGCAGAATACAGTCATACCTCAAGACAGTCTCAGTGGGAAAGAGAGCTACACTTGCTAACAGGAAGAAATGTTCAGAATGGAACAGACTGCCCTGGGAGGTGGTTGGGTCTTCTTCTCTTGAGGAACATAAACAGAGACTAGTAGACCATCTGTCAGGGATGCTGTAAGTGCATCCAGCATTGCTGGTCCTGCCTGCAGTGGTAGATTGGATTAGATGCCTTCCAAGTTCCCTTCCAACCCAATGATCCTATGATTCTACCCAACATCCCTGTGTACAATGGCACTTTAAAATAATCAAGAGGCATTGAAGAGCTTTCCATCTTATGCATCCACTGACCTTTTGTGGAGACTGTTCTTCCTGAGTGTTTGAGACAGAGAACACACAGCATGTTGTATTCCATGTCATGTCAGTCATTATTCTCTTTTTGACATCACTTGTGTTCTTAAGTCAATGCATTCTTAATTAATGAGGCATTTGTACTCAATCAAGAAACCATTTAAAATACACTTTTAATTTTAATGAGTTTCCTGTGATTAATTATTTCCACATGACTTATTCATATTTTAGGACATTTCATAATTTACACCCTCTTCCCCCTGCACATGCAGCACAAAACTTGAAATTTGAGAGTAGCTTTGACCCAGTACTTTACCAAAGTGAACATTTCTACATAAGATTGTGTATTTTCTTGCAGAACTTGCCTTTATAGGTTTACAGGAACAGAAGTTGCTAATATGTAGCATGTGTACAGTACTAGGCACTGAAATGTGCATGTGTGACTACCGTTATAAGAAATATGTGGTTATATGTTCAATAATATATAGCCATTTTGTTACTCCACCATACTGTCAATTTTGCATAATATTTCTATCATGAAATGTCTTGTTCTGAACAAACATACAAGCTATTCTACAGGAACAGCAACTCTAAAGATTCAGTATAAAAATTCTCGTGGCAGCTTCTTCATTCGTTCTGACACTTAGTTCACTCCTTAGTTTTGCCTCAAATCTCTTGCCATCTTTTCTAATAAACAGTAAGGGCCTATATTTCCATTTCACTAGGAGTAGGAGACTTGTGGCCAAGCAGAAATTGTCTCCGACTCCCATGTCCAATGGTTAGGGGTTGTAGTCCAGCAATGTCTGGGAGGCTACAGGTTCCCCTCCTCTGCTCTACAGAATGCAGAGCTAGTAGGCATGACAAGGACTAGGACAAGTCAAGTTAATACATATATTCCCCTCATCATGCTTGCTCCTTGAGGACATGGTGTTACACAAGCTTCCTTTCTAATATGATAGCATGGCTCGAATTAAAGAGGGGGGCTTTTGTGTTGCTCTGCCTCTTTGCTTCAGTCTTTAGCTAAAATTTGGAGGAACCAGAGGATGGAGCTTGTGGACTGACCTCCTACCCATTGTTTCATAATTGGAGCCCTGCATGATAGCAAAATGAAATTTCCCTTAGGGGCACAGAAGTTTGGGATATTGATCTGGAGATGATAGGCTTTCCCTGGGTACCTAACTGTGAGGGACAGAACATGAGCAACTACCAGAGAAGGACTCTGCTAGCACCCGGATAGTGGATTTTAATCCTCAAAAAAGAGTGGATTCAAGGCAACACAATACAAAACAATGTTTAAAACAGCATGCCAAGGAAAATTGAGAACGCAACCTTCATGCTGCTTCCCAATTATCTAAGCAACATACGTATTTGAAATAATTCACAGCATATGTCCATTTAGAGCCTCTGCTTATAATTTCAATTACATTTTTTAAATAAATAAATAAATCCAAACCACCTCTTTTTCAGTTGTAAGATCTACAAGGCCAAATGAACAAATTTGGCTTCTGTCCATTGACACTTACTGCACTGAAACTGGAAGAGCCTCAAACACGAGCACTTCCCATTTGCTAACTAGATGAAGGAAATGAATTTATGTCACTTTAAGAAGAGTGCCTTAATGAGAACAAATACACTTCCTAGTTTTTATATAAAGAAAAATGATCTGAATCCAACTTTTGAAGCAATGTAGCGTACAGCTTTTACATTGGGAATAGAAACAGAGATGGTTTGGTTAGAGATGCAAAGAAAGGTCTGAAAATTAAGGACACTGAGGCAAAATTAATGGATTTCTTAGCAAAAATACTAGAGAAGGAAAGCTTTGGATCCAGTATGTAGGGTAATGTCACAGCTAAGAGTGTGACATATGAGCTAATCAGCTACTGGCTCAAATTCTCACATTACTCACAAATGAACTACGTGGGTTCAAGCAAGCCACTATTTTTCAGTTTCATTCCTTCCTCACTCCTAACCACAATATGGGCATAGTGACATTTATTTTTAAATTTATTTTATCAATAGAAATTTATTTAAAAATTGATCTTATCTATCCCACTGTTCATCCTAGAAGATTTCAGGGTGGGTAACAACAGTTTAAGATACAGTGGTGCCTCGCAAGACGAAATTAATCCGTTCCGCGAGTCTCTTCGTCTTGCGGTTTTTTCGTCTTGTGAAGCACGGCTATTAGCGGCTTAGCGGCTTAGCGCTATTAGCGGTTTAGCGGCTTAGAAAAAGGGGGGAGGGAAAAAACTCGCAAGAACTCGCAAGACGTTTCGTCTTGCGAAGCAAGCCCATAGGGAAATTCATCTTGCGAAGCACCTCAAAAGACGGAAAACTCTTTCGTCTAGCGAGTTTTTAGTCTTGCGAGGCATTCGTCTTGCGGGGCACCACTGTATGATTAAACAACACTTTATTCGTATAATAAACAAATTCACTGATCTCAGGTTAGCTAGCAACAATTTAAGTCCTTGACTGAGCTTAAAGAGCTGAGATAATGGGTGTGAAGCACTTTGCCTGAACACTATATAAATGTGATGCATGTTGCACACTTGACCCTCCCAACATAAGTCAAGTGTTTTCAGTACACAACATGGCAACAACTGACCTGAACAGGGTTAGAGTCTACTGTGGGTGGAACTTTGTGGTGTGCTTCACTCATAAACACCAAGGTATCCCTAGCTCAGTTTTTCAAAGGTTTAGCATTGAGGCCTCTGATCTACATTTACAGGGTTGTGCATTGTTCTTTCAAATACCACTTTCTTATAGATGGCAAGTAGTTATTTATAAAAAAATCTGCTTCTTTCATGCACATTGGTGGTACCTCAGGTTACAGACACTTCAGGTTACAGATGCTTCAGGTTACAGACTCCGCTAACCCAGAAATAGTACCTCGGGTTAAGAACTTTGCTTCAGGATGAGAACAGAAATTGTGTGGCGGCGGTGCAGCAGCAGCAGGAGGCGCCATAAGTTAAAGTGGTACCTCAGGTTAAGAACAGTTTCAGGTTAAGAATGGACCTCCAGAACGAATTAAGTTCTTAACCTAAGGTACCACTGTAGTTTGCTAAGCTGAACCATGGCTTAATGCATATGCATGAACATGCAGGTTCCCAGACAGGAGATCACAGCTGCTTTGCTCCTCCCTGGCCCTTTAGCTCAGTAGTGATTCAGGATGGCCTGTTCTCCAAACCCGGGCTCATGGTTAAGCTTTCTCCTTCTTAGCCATGACTTATAGCCAGGGTTTATTTAGCTCAGTGCTCTGCTGAGCTAAAGGGACCAAGGAAGAACATAGCAGGTGTGAGCTCTTCCCTAGGAACCTGCATGTTTATAGATGTGCACTAAGCCATGGTTCAGTTTAGCGTAATATACCAATGTGTGAAAGAAGCATATTTTTATGAATCACTACTTGCCATCTATAAGAAAGCGGTATCAGCAACACAAGGCATACAGGAATGAACTTAATGTGTAAGTGGTAAACATAAATTGCATTTATTTGAAAAATATAAAGAATTATCCAGTGCTGTGTGTTGACGTTAAACCTATAAAGTTGGCTTACAGGAGACATTGCTTTTCCAAAGTTCAAAACACAAAGACAATAAAATGTGAAGGTCATTCCGATGTGACAACAGATTAAAGAGTATTCCTTTGTCACAAGGTTTTCATTCTTGTGGAATAGAATCACACTGGACTTTGCCTTTTATTTGAAATCTTACCTTTTAATAAGTGAACTTTTGAAATTACCTCAGCGAACAAAGGTTCCTCTTTTACAGTTAAACTTTTAACCCTTGAGGTTGAACTAGTGTAGGCCAAAGGAGAAAACCATCATGTTTTCACTGAACTTTTTACCCTTTCAAAAAAAAAAAAAATGCAGACAAGTTTAAAGTTCATACAGTGAGCAAGAGGTCTCTAGTGGGTATTTCTAGTATTATTAACTTCCTGACCTCAGATAATTAAAAGAGAACAGTGAAGGCAGTATAGACTCAGGCTCAACTTTGAACTTTTAACCTCTCTTGCAAAACTATTTTGTGTACAAGTAGCATATACACTCAACCCATTTATTATTAACTATCCTCCAAACTTGCATGCAAAGTGCAACCTATTTTCAGTATCCATCCAAAATGCTTTGTATTCTTGAAATCCTTAAGGGCTGGGTTTTATCCGAAAAAGAAAAAAATTCTCCAATCAAAATAGTACAGTAGAGAGTTGTTGTTTTTAAATCTGGGGTTAGGAAGTACTGCTGGGAAAATAAAAAGGTACTGATCCAGAGCCAAACTAGATACACAGCTGCTTCCAGACTGCCGCTATTTTGAGGGCGGCCTTCAATCATACATTGCCAAATTTAGCTTGCACAACTGAAGTGGGTTTAGTGGTCTTGTGCAAAAATCCACTTGGGCCCCAAACCCAGACTTTTGCAGTAAGGAAAGCAATGGGGAACCATTGGGAAGTGTGGGAAAGCAATGGTTTGACATAATATCTTGTAACCTCCATGGAAAGAAACAATTAAAAAAACTGCACAACTTTTGTGAAAACAAACAAGGATGAACGCTCAATAAACAAGTTGTCTGGAAGAGCCCATGGTTGTGTGTTTTTCTTATGGCAGGTTTTTTTAAATGAAAAACAAGGCTGTTGCGAAATATTAAACTAAGAAGTGAAAGAAGTGCATGTACAGTATGTAGGGAAAGAACCTACTTCACTCTGTTTCCCAGTGCCCTCTACTTAGGGCCTAATGACATGTGATGTTAACTGCATCACACCTACTCACAGCCACCACACTGTGGTATTGAAAAGTTTAATTGTATGTGCAGGGTCAATTTTAATTTGGAATGCAGAGGGAGGAGGTTTAACCCTTCCCCACCATCCCAACTGCAACACAACAAAAATCATTTCCTCCATGCTGTAGTTGGTGCACCCCTTGGCACCAAAAGTGAGGGGTTTTTTTAAGCCTAATATTACTGCAGGGGGTGGAGAGGGTTCTTTTTGCCATTGCTGAAAGGATTCCTATTTATATAGCATGAGGAGCAGTTTCAATTAATAAATAGCGAGGAAGGAAATCATTAAACAGTTTCTTCCCCTTGCTATGTTCCCATCCCCTCCAGTGCAACCTTCACCACATTCCCCCCGCCCATTTAAAACAATAATATACTGGTACATTGTTTGGTGGGGGGGGGGGATACATGCAACCAGTTTGGCTCTCAAGCACTCTTTGCTGCCGTTTCTGAGCTTATTTGCTTACAATTGCTTGGATTCTATACGTTGCTGTGATCTGACTTCATCTGGGGCTTGTCTCTTGCTTGTTCAAGGCATACGAGTCTTGGACTGTATTCCTCAATATTGTTGTTCCTCAGCTGTCTCCCTTGAGGAATAAAAATAGCAGCTTATTACCTGGTTTACCTTTGCCCTCTACTGGCTGTGACATTCAGGAGCTGGAGATGTCAGCTGTCTATTCCCAGAGGCAGCAATAAGGTTGCCAGGCACTTTCAAAGGTGGGCGACTAGCTCAGATGAGTGACTTGTGACCTCTGAATCTGAATCTGTGGTGATTTCAAGCCTCCTGCTTTCTGGCATCGTGAAAATATGATTTCCTCGTTAACGATGATAACTGTTTCAATAAGTTTTTGGTTTTTTCCAGAAGTATGACACAAAGAATAATTTCTTTTAGAACATCTTGGGAAGCTGGAGGCATATTTGTTGCTAATCGTCTGTCTCGAAACAAATGTGGCATAATAACAAATCATTAAAAGTTATCAAAGATAGTAATCCATTTGTACAAGAAATAAAGTTGTAATGTCTTCACTCCTGAAGCTTTGTAATATTTTTGATAGGTGTCAATGGCAGACATTAATGAACAGATGGCTGCCAACTCCTCCAGCCTCAAATAATATTCACTAGGATGCTTCTGACAATTGTTTTCCATTATCATGATTAAAAGTTTATGAAATAGACTGGCTGACTGGCCTCCCATTGAGCAGTGACAGTTACAGCAGTTGGACGTTGCATTGTTCTGTGACCACCCTTTGCAATTATTGTATATTTTTTATCATGTTATTTTCCTATTAGCAATTGCTACCTTAACATTTATTGCTCATGTTTTCTTACGGTCATAACTTTGGGAATAAGAGGTACATAACTGAATAAGAAGTATCTAAATTAAGAGAAGCAATAGCAAATATTTCACATATGGCATATATTCATTTAATTATTTGAAGTACTTTTATGCTGTTTTTCAGTAGAAAAGGCTGCAGAGCCTCTTACAGATAAATATCAAAAATTACAGTGTCCATCTTCAGGCTTATAATCTACAAGACATAACCCAAGAGGAAAAAGGGATGGGGACGGTGAAGGAAAATAGCATTCACACAGGTAGATTAGAATCCCTAAAGGCATATGCCATAATAAAAGTTGTTTGCTTTTAAAGTGCTATGAGACTCGGTATTTTCAACTGATTACACTGGACTCAAGTATATTCTGCACTTCTGCCTAATGTCTTTGTTAGATTTTAACTTGCAGAGAGTCAGGTACTGCAACACCTCTCTTCTGACAGGTAGCCTTTTGACCCAGAGGAAGTTATTTTTGCAAATTCCTCCATTCTTTTGCAGACCCCCCTCCCCAAGTCATCTCCCATACTATTTTAAATGGTCCCCCAATCCTTCGGAGAAGACGGTGAAGGGTTGGAGCAGGCTCCAGAGGGAAGGCTGAAACGGCAACAATCACTCCTCTGGCCTTTATTCTCATGGAAGCTTCTGCTGGATCAAATCGCCTTCTGACAGTGGTGGAACACAACATGTAACATTCAATGGGGGTTTGCGAGCTTTACTTTTATGAGAATGGGATTGACTTTTCTTTTGTCACATCTCTGAAATACCACTGGAGAATTCTTATGCGCATAAGGCTATGAACAAGAAAGGTTCAAACTTGTATTATTTGCAGTGGTTTTGATCTCCAAGGTGCATTTACACATCTCTTTCCCTTTCAAGGTGGCACACCCTACAGTGCACAGGAGCAGGGACTGGTTTGGGCAATGTGAAGCTGACTAAGGTTGATGCTGACGCTGCCCTTGTCTGAAATCACTGCGAGAGGAGAGCAGCTATTATTAAAGGAATTCAAAGGGCACTTGACATAATCGGGTCAGCCAGAGGTGCATAAACAAGAAGCCAAAGAGGACGCACCACACAGAAATGTGTCTTTTGGTTATGTACCTGGAAGACACACACTGTGAAGCTTTTATTCACACCTGCTTGCATGACGATTTTCTCTTCTTCTCTTCACCCCCAGCCCTGTTTTATGTTTTATCAGCCAAGCAATTTTATTTATGGCACTCTGACATGCGAAAGGACATTTTAAAAAATGACTACCCAGTTCTTAAGCAAATCTTTCTATTATGGTTATCTTCATAGCAGGAAGATTTCCTTATCCAGGCAGCTTAATGGGTAGGTACCCCCACAATTGTCTCCTGCCTGACAGTAAGAAAGAGGCATTTCAGTTTTGCCATGGATGAAGGAAGGAAGGAGATGGAGTTAGAAGAGATGCTGTAAGTTGTTCTCAATCCCTTAGAAGGAATTGACTTCTGCTGAGATGATGTATTTACTCTGAGGTTTTCTTCACCTTATCGAAATGTTTACAGTACAATGTTTATACTTTATAGATGCTCATTTTGGGTTGTGCAAATACACTGTTTTTAATGTACCAGCTTCTTGGAGAGAAACTTAAAATGAGATTGTCCATGAATCAGGCATTGGGCAACTAATAATAATAATAATAGCATACAATAATTGATGCCAGGCTACTTTATATTTAAATTGCTTCACAAAGGGAGTGATACTGAAGTGCAGCATTCCCTTGGAAAACTGAACTAGTAGTGTAGTTGCAGTGTTAAGTCAAATACCACCCAAACAACAAATGAGATATACAGGCAAGCATGCATCCTTGCTTAATAAGAGAATACTTAATTTCCAGTTCTTGTCAACGCATAGGATCAGAGTTATTTATAATAAATTTCATTTTTGGACCCGTGCATTTTTCCTAGTTTAGAATCAATTGCTGTTTAAACTTTAAAGAGTGATTATGTGTTCACTTTTGAAATGAAAGGGCACATAGTTGGCCGCAGCACAGTAAGAACAGACTTTCTAGTATCAACTCCTTTAAGAGTTTTGACAGGATCAGGCCACTGGGAACAATCTGTGGCTCAGACACCAGACAGCACTTAAAACAATTACGGTCCAGGATAGGGTGGGTCAAGTCTACGATATCTAAAACTCCTAGTCAGGGGCACCACTATGTATGTATCACAGCTTTTAGGCAAGGTCAAGTGAAAGTTGAAGGCTTAGACATGAAATCATGGCAAGGTTGTAAACAATTCTGACAATGGCATGAGGAGAGGATTTTAGCAAATTTGAATCAGGTCCTAGTTCACATTCAGGATCATTTATTATTGTCTGTATTCTACAAAATGTGAATGCTGGCAATTACTCTATATCTTACATTTTAAAGTTCTGATTCATGGCTCATTCTGATGAGTTGCACTGACTGTGCATATTTGGAAAGATTAATTTGGGGTTTCTACTACAACACCCTTTCCATATCTTCATATGCATTTTCATCATCTTCCTTCTTTATGTACTGCTGTGGCCAGCTGGGCTCTACTTTTGTCTCCTGTGGGCAAAGGAGGAGGATGGGCAAGAGATAAGAATTTATGAACTGTCCTGCTGGGTGAGACCAAAGGTCTGTTCTGTCCTGGAAGTCCACCAGCAGGGCTTGAAGTGGATAGCCCTCTTCTCATTGTTTCCCATGCTGTCTCTGAAACTGGGGGTTGCATTTAGCCGTTATAAATGATAGCCATCAGAGATATGCATTTCATGAAGGAGGCCAATCCTTAAAAAAGTTTTCTAAGCAGTGGCCACCATAACATTCTGTGGTTGCAAATTCACATATTAATTACAGTTTGTGCGAACAAGCATTTCCCTGAATCTACTGCCAGTCGATTACACTGGAAGACTCCAAAATCCAGTATTAAGAGAAAATTATAAAAGTTCCTCTGTATCTACTTTCTGCACACAGCTATCATCTCCTTTCTTTCCCCTTAAATTCAAGAGACCCTTTCACATTTCTCAAAGAGAAGGTGGTTTCCCCATCTCCCTGATTATTACACCCCCTTTCTGGTTGGTGATTTTCTTTTTGAGATGGAGCTACTCAAGCTATACTCAAACATGACTGCACATGTGAGTATAGTTTAAGGACATTGTGGTACTTGCAAGTATACTTTACATCCCTTTCCTAATGATTCTTAGCGTGGCATCTACCATTTTCTAACATGGCATTGACATTTTGACTCTATGACAAAACTAATCTGATAAGACAATCCTTGTATATGTCAGGGGTGGGAAATTGGTGGAGCAGGCTGGAACTGGTTCAAAAAGTAGCCCGTCAGCCCCTTACAACATTTCTTGGTTGCTATGGCAGCAGTGACAACATGGTTGCTTTAAAATTTCCTCCACTAAGTGTAGTGGTAGCAAAGGTAGTAGCAGTGGGGACATTATCCCTGATGGGGTTATCCTAAGTGTTATCCTTGGTGGGGGGAACCTCCCCCCAACTACATAATATCTGGAAATAATCCTCACTAAGCTTCAGCCTCTGAAACAGTTTCTAGACATCTTCATGGGAGCATTTCTGGAGAGCTTGGGGATCATCAGAGGAGCATTGTCAACTTTTGGTCAAGATCAGAAGAGATACACTTCCCACATCTCCCTTTACAACTCCAAGGAAGAAGAGCTTTAGGCAGGGCAAGAGCTGCACCCAGGCCAAGTGCTTCATCTGCCTACTTCCCCTTCCCTGCCACAGCTCAAAGCAAAACAGAAAACTCAGTAGCAACTCTAACAAACGTTTCAATTGCACTCCAAGCAGCAAGTTACTATTATCCTGGTCTATGAGAATCCTGGCCTATGTTAATTTTGTCACACTAAATAGCATCTCCACATTGAACTTGCAGCTGAGCAAGAGGTGTGTGAACTGTGTGTGTGTGTGTGTGTTTAGGGTGTGTGGTGGTGTTAAGTGTGTTGTGTGATTGCGTGTGTCTTAAGGGCATGTGTTGTGTGCATGTATGCCCCCACTTACCTTTGGATCTGGTCCACACACTTTTGGAATGCACCCTCTGATAGATTTTGACCTAGGTAATATGGACCTTGACCTGAAGAATGTTACCCATGAACCTCATTAGCCATTTTTTTTGCTCATTTACTGAGTATATTGTTATGAGTTTGTGGTATGCAAAATACCCTAAATTCCAGGGTCCAATTAAAGTTAGAATTAATGAAGGTTTGGGCAATGAAATTGTGCCAAACACTGAAGCCCTGGATGCAGTTTATGTTAATATACAAGCCAGGCCAGCCTGGTGATAGCTTGTTGATTGTGGGTTATTAGGGGAACAAAGCCTAGTCATGGCCTGGTAGATGAACCATTAAATGAGACATTAGCAGGCAAAGAATATGCGAAATTCTGTCAGACTCCTTTCCTTCCCCAGGGACAGCAACTTGGGCTTTCAGAGGATCTCCTGGTTGCTGTGGCTTTTTCAGTCACCAAGGCCATGTTAAAAACTAGGCTGTGGAACATAGATCGCCAGGAACTAATCTCAGCTGCGGGAAAAATATGTCCCCCTCTTTATTTTCGACTGTCTTGGGTGCAGGAATTTAACCCTTATTATTTACAATTTTTGTTTAAACCACAAGAAAGAAGGGCTTTTTCACTGGCTAGGTTCAGTTGTAATCCTTCTAACCTCCTTTGGGGTAGGTTTGCGGGTATGGCAGAAGGAGATAGGATCTGCCCATGTGATGCCCACCTGGTGGAAACTCTAGCTCACATGGCCCTTAAATGTAAAATGTATGATGATCTCTGCCAACAATTCTTAGACCACCTATGTATCCCAATATGGAATCATGAGACAGAGGTTATACGCTTCTTATTACAGGGGAGAGACCAGGAGCTCACCAAGACAGTAGCTAAGTTCCTCTATTTGATTTTCTGCCGCCAAAGTATGCTACAGGACCCTGCCCTTGCTGGAGACCCACAGAGGTGAAATAGATTGCTCGCCTCTTCTTCTCTTTGGCAAATGACTGAACTGTTGAAATGGCGACAAGATCGCACTGGCCTATTTATTCTGAATGTTTGTAAGTGACGCCAATAAAGGTTTGATGGAAGAAAAAAAAATATGCCAGCCATCCTGAGCTGAGAGTCAGATATCAGAGGCAAAAGCAGAGTTTTTAGTTTGGTATTGCAGCTGGTGATGCTGTAAGCAGAAGGAAAAAGACTTGCATTTTGCAAGCAGTTTGCAAGCTGGAAAAGGGGGGATCAGAGCAATGTGAATCCAAGGAGGCAGTAATGGGAGAAACAGGACCCTCTTGGAAACAGGACCCTCTTGGAGCCCCTCCGTCTTAGGCTCAGGTTATATATATGTATAAATAAACCATATTTCATAAAGACACTACAGTCTCCACTGCGTCTCATTTTTAAAGGAAGCACAGACCCTGGTAAATATGGCTGGTACCCCTGGAATCTTGCACCACTAAGAGATTGGGCTGGCGTGTAAATATATATATATTTGAAGCTCTTCACAGTCTGCTTGGCTCCCCGCACCATCCTGAATAATTTTGTGACCAGTTGAAGAACAGAATGGGAGGGACAGCATCTGTGTGTGTAAAGTATAGACACTATCACTGCAAGAAGACAACCCTAGTTGTTATAGCAGACAAAAGTGAGTCCTTCTCTGCAATTAGGCTATCATGCCAATTGTAATGCATTTACCTAAAATGTACTACCTTAATTATTGTTTACTTCATATGTCAAAGTGTGTATTCAGGCAAGTGACTTCTAGCCATTATTTTCATCTTTCTGCTGAAACCATGTCTGTTACGCCAGTGAGCTTCACAATAATATATATATGTTAGCACGCGGTGATAAGAATACAAACATCACTGTACCACTCACCAACTTGACAGTAAATAAAAACCATGGTTATATCACTTCAGCTTGCATTCTTTCCATACCACAGGTCACCATGCCCCAAGGAGATGTGTCTTCCAAAATATTGGCCAGCTACACTCACAGGAAGATTCTGTTGAGTCTAGCCAAGAGAGACGAATAAATGATGGCTGGAATATACTAGGTCGATGAAGTGTCTGAAAGATTATTTGACATTACAAGACAAACAAAGCCAACTGTGGGCGCAGTCTGCTTGCTAAGTGTCAACGGGATCTTTTTGCACTAAGTTCAATGGGAGAAGGCTCTGTAATTAATCTTCATGAGTAATGCGTAGGTTTCCAAAACATTCTAATTTCCCACAATCATCCTTTATTTATGCCCAGATAAGTAAATGTTCTTAGGGAAGCTACACCACTCTGTAGAAGAACTGTCCCAAGTCTATGAACACCATCTTTATTTAATTTAACTGGCTTTCCAAACTTTCCCCCAAGAATTACAAAAAGCTCTTAGTTTTGCCTAAAGAAATTCTTAGCAGCACAGTTCTGCCTCTATTCAGAGTAGGCAAAGAAAGCTCAAACTGCAAATAAATATTGTCCCTTATCTAGGGAGGGAAGACATTAGCAATAGCCCACATAGTGCTACCCAGATATTATGGACAGCTCCCATCATTCCTGACCATTGTTCATGTTGGTTAATGACACCAGAACTGGCCACCCCTGGTGTCTTCAGCCCTTCCATCACAATGGTTGTACAAGAATTACCGTATTTTTCGCTCTATAGGACGCATTTTTCCCCCTCCAAAAATGAAAGGGAAATGTGTGTGCGTCCTATGGAGCGAATGTAGGCTCCTTGGCTTCAGCGATAGCACCGCGAAGCCTCTGAAGCACAGAAGGAGAGCTCCCCCCGCACTCTGGAAGCTTTGCGTTGCTTTTGCTGAAGCCGCCTGAAGCCCCCGGAGCGCCGGGAACGCCGGGACTGGTGCGTCCTATAGAGCGAAAAATATGGTAGTTATGTTGGGAGATGGTGAGGAACTGGTATAGGGTCACTCAGTGAATTTCATGGCTATGTGAAGATTTCAAAGCAGCTCTCCACTGTCAAACCTCTAACCATTACACTATGCTAGTTCTTATCCTACATGAGGCAATTTACCAGAGTATGCTTGAATTTTTCAAGCTAACAACTGGCTAATTAACATGCAGATGAAAGACAAGGAATAAATGAAAACTCTGAAATCTGCTTTGAATAGAGTTATTTGGTTAGTGCAGAATGCTGCAGCATGGTTACGGACAGGAGTGAGGTCTCTGACTCCCAATCTGCAACATGGGACCTACATTCACATTTTCACTTTTGATTTATAGTTAATAGCACTAGAAAAGCATATTGTGGTTAGCCAACAATATGAACAGTATTAAAAATGTCTCACGCCTTTCTCCTGCCACATTGCGGCACTTGTGAAAATGGATAACATAAGCATCTCATCAGAAGAGTGTTTCCTAGTCCTGACATGCATGTAGTGCTCCTGTGGCCTGGTCAGCCTAAGCTGGAATCCAACATGGCAGCAATAGCTTTGCTGCAACCAACCTGGTATGGCCTCATGACCATACCTGCTCTAGACCCACTGCTCTAGATGAATCCTTCATTTATGTACCATGCAAGTATATTTCTATCACACTGTTGTAGAAACTACCCTGATCTTCAGTTTTTGTATGTTGCTGGTGGCAAAGAGGTAGCTCATGAATAAATAACCTCAACCATTATTATTGTTTTTAAAAAATTATGTCTCTCTGTGTTCTGGGTGGTATATGTTCATGCACAGATAGCATCTCTTGCATAAAATTATTAGTTTTTTAATACAAATAAAAAATACAAATCAAGCACCAAACTGATCCACCCATTCCTAATATTACCTCTCCCACACTTAACAAATAACATTGCCAGTGACCCACAACTAGCATCTACAAGATGTAATTCAGGTTCATATATTACCACCACCACCCTGCTCACCTCCAAACAAGGAAACAGAAGACAAAAAGACAAAATAAAATAAAATGGGACGTTGTGGCAGTAGAGATTTCTTAAAATTATTGTTGCTTATCGAAAAATGCTCCCAGCTGCCTATATTTATTTATAATTGACTCTGTTCCTCTTCTCGCTACAGGCATTCCTATGCACGCTTGAGATCCAAAAGATTTGCAATGCTGAAATGACAGGAGAAAACACCGCAGCTGATGAAAAAATGCTATGCAAGGTTCTCATTTATGTTTTCTTTAGATTGCCTTCATATAAAGAGTCTCTAAAGGGACCATGAATAAAATATGGAGAGTAATTAACAGCCACTTTGCATTGACAGGGGCATCCTTTAAATTAAAACCAAGTTTCTGCAGTGCTGGCCCCTCCAAAAAAGACTCGTTGGAAATCTGTTAGTCATCCTTTTCAAATTAAAGACTTGGAACGGTTACTGGAAATGAGCTGGGATTAAATTCTATAGACCTTGACACAGTGTTTCAGGCATCCCTAGCATTGCTTCTTGACAGTGACTTTGGCGATGGTAGGGGCCATAGCTCTGGGGCAGGGCAGATCCTTTGCATGCAGAAAGGCCCAAGTTCAAACACTGACATCTGTGTTAAAGGGGTGGTGGTGGCAGCACCAGGCATAAAGAGTCATAGCCTGACCTTGGCTGCAACACCGACGAAGTGCTGGCCTACTGCAGTCTAATCGCAATTTTTATTTGATGCATAGTGGAACTGCGATTTCATCTTTATGTTTTGGGTGCAGGTTTAGGTAGGCAGCTAATGTGCTGCTGTAGGAACAAGGGATACACCCTTATTGTCAAGGCAACCAAAACCAATACTATTTTGCATTAGAATGTGCATTTCACTGCAATGGTCTAGAGGTTGCATTCATTAAAAAAATGAATGAAAAATGAAAAGAAGCCCCATTTGTTTCAGTTGCTTTTATAGTGGAAACAAATGGGAATTAAAGTGAATAAAATGAAATGACAGTTTGCTTAATTTCAAGTCATTTGTTTCTAGTTGCATGGCTTTACCTTGGCTAGAGCTTTGTGTTCAGCTCACAAGGAGTTCTTAGGGATGGAGGAAGAGAAAGTGCAATGAAATTGTCAGATATCATTTGGGGCTTATAAAATGGAGGTATGTTGTCCCATCTGTCTGAAATGTGGAGGTCTGATGTGGGAATGGCTGCAAATTTCATGACATTTGGATAGATAGGACCAAGCTAGGTATTCACGTAGTTCTTTGCAACCTATATTTGAGACTTTTTCTAGTCATGATGTTTTTAGGAAGACCGAAGTTTGTCCTGATGCAAGAAGATGAGTGACTGTCCCTCATCTTTAAATCACCAAGTAAAAGCCATGGCAGCTCTTGACAGCGCTCATTCCCACTAGCTTAGCACAAATAGCCATGGAAGAACCAAGGAAATGCATGTCAAGAAAGAAAATAGAAGGAAAGCAGTATTTCAAAGCTTTAAATTCTGACAGATACGTATGTTCTTTTGGCAAAGGGACTACAGTGTATGTGTTTTCAAAAGAGCTGAATATGCAGCTCAGCTTTTTCTAAATATATAAATGCAGAAAGGGGCTGTAGAATCCATGAGGTTCAGTGTCATCTTCCCTTGATGAAACGCCTTTAGGAACCCAGCCAAGATCCATGATGCATGACATATTACCCTAGCAGTATGTCAACAAGGCCTTCAAAATGCAAAGTACATCTGGGAAGTTATAGTTGTTTGAAAGAAGCTGGTAAGCTAAAAGGGGTTATGGACAATATCTTTTGTGTCATAAAGGCAAAGCAGAGCTTCTTTGTTTGACTTTCCAAATCTTATATGGGAGCAGAATAGTATGTTTGTCATATGTTTATATAAACATAGGAGCTTTATGTAAACTCTAAGACAGAAATGGCATTGTATTCCACCCAGTTTTACCTACTGTGAAATGCATTACAGACTGTACTTTAGCATCAATTGGCAAACTCTCAGTCAAGAGACATGGTTAGGTTCACGTAATTTATAAGGGCCTTATGGAGTTGAGCGCTTTGCATAGTGCCTTCTTGCAAACCATCCATAATTCTATATCTCAGATTTTAGGAAAATAAATCCAAGATATGTTATGCTAAGTTTGTGTAAATAGAGGGATTGCTGACCACAAAGTGCTGCTGTGCCACTTTCGAATTCTGGAATTTGATTTTAGTGTTGGGGCTTCTAGGGAACAAAAACCCCATTTGGAAAGTTCTATGAAGCAAGTCTATGAACCTAACTGACCAGAAAGGGCTGCATCTCAGCAATAGTAAGTGCACTCATCCCTCATACAAAACAACAATTTCCATTGGCTCAGTATTGTGTACATACCACCTTAGTTGTCCCATTTGTATTTTGCTGCCAACCATGAAAAGGCACTGAGTAAGCAGAGTGGCTTCTGATTCAGATGAGAAGGGTGTTCATTAAAGGCTGTCATCAATGCATCGATGGTACCAAACATTGAATCCATGCCCAATTTTGAGCATTTTGACAATTTGCATCATGTACACATTGAAATGATTGTATACAGGGAATGACCACTTTGCATGCAACCAATGTACACACAACCGCCTTTGCGTGTGCTGCTTTTTGCCCCTGAATGGGGTGGGGCTGGAATGGGCTTATGCATGACCACTGACACGTGCAATAACCCAGAATGCAACCTCTGCACAAATGGGGACCTGTCTGTGCATGGGAATAATGTGCATCATGTACACACTGCAATGAGGTGGGGCTAGAACAAGATTTTCCCTATGATGGGTTTGTCACCCCCCCTTTTTGGACAAAGGTTCTGTGCCTTTTGTCATTGTATGACATGGGTAGGCAAACTAAGGCCTGGAGGCCGGATCTGGCCCAATTGCCTTCTAAATCTGGCCTGCGGACGGTCCGGGAATCAGCATGTTTTTACATGGGTAGAATGTGTCCTTTTATTTAAAATGCATCTCTGGCTTATTTGTGGGGCCTGCCTGGTGTTTTTACATGAGTAGAATGTGTGCTTTTATTTAAAATGCATCTCTGGGTTATTTGTGGGGCATAGGAATTCGTTCATCCCCACCCCCCAAAAATATAGTCCAGCTCCCCACAAGGTCTGAGGGACAGTGGACCGGCCTCCTGCTGAAAAAGTTTGCTGACCCCTGTTGTACGACCTGGAGAAATCCATCTCCTTTCGCTTTTTCAGGCATGAAGATACAGCAATGGTTTGCCAGGCATATATACAACAGAGATAGGTCCCGAAGCACCAGCTAATCCCATAGTAACAAACACCTCATTGTCACTAGCAACAAAAGCTTTTGCAAGAACTAATAATAGAGCAGGATATAGTTTTGCCCAGCCATCTCTAGGTGCAGATCATCCACCATGGCCGTGATTGGGTTGACACAGGTTTAGGCTCCCTGCTGCTCTTCACAGGCTATAGCGGAGTAAATCTGACTGAAACTAGAAGGGTCAGTTCTAGCTGAACTGTGACAAGGCAGGGACAGAGCCAAGCCAAGAGAGGCAGAAGCAGGGGTGGGCTCAGAGAACTGAGTCTGCTTGCCTTTTCACCCTGATTCCATCTCTTGCCTGTGTAGGATTCTGATAGGAACATGTGGAGCTTTTATTTATTATTTATTTGATTGATGTTGAGAATCTTTACTCAGGGCACCATACAAAGGATAATTTAGAATAATTATAAAACCAAGGAAGCCACACAAGGAAGCAAAGCAGCTAGAATTTCATCGTAAGGTCAGGCTAAAGTGAGTCAATCTAAATGACAGATGGAAAACTAGATCCAGCCAGCAGGATGGATGTTGAACTAACCCACCCCCATGGGCCCCTTTGACAACTGGACAGGCCCTCCCAACTGCCATTCTGCCAATCACCTGATGACACCAGGAGATAGTACTTGTATTTCAAAGGAAAGAATAAGGAGCACACACTAAATGTGCCGTCAAGTGATCATTCCCCCCCCCCTTTTGCAGGCACCACTTAAACTGAAGCTGCCTCTGCAAAGGAAGAACCTTTGAATTCAAGGCAGGGAATATAAGGGAAGAATCAGGAGTGCACTCCAAATGCCCTCCCAATTCTTCTTTTCAGCCAAAAGTTGATGCCAAATCAAAAGGTGTTCATTATTGCTGCAAAGGTTTGCATTCAAAGTTTACTCTCCACTCTTCATCCTTTAGCCACAGCTTGCACTTGTCTATGCCTGATGTGATATATGTCAGGCCCAGGAAAAATAGGCATGGTTTGTCCAAACCAGCGGTTCTCACCACTGATCAAAGTAACCTTCAGCTGGTGCTAGATAGGACATGAGCTCCAGACCAGGGCACCATGACTGACAAGGCACTCTCTGCAAATACTGCCCACATCATCTCTGACAGGAAGGAGACTCAGAGAAAGGCCTATTACATCAGACAAAGGCACCTATATACAGTTTTCATTCACTTCTCTAAGACACAAAAAGGGTCAGTCCTAAGACGTTTTTAGGCTGATTACCAATTTAACCAAAGCACTACAAAAGTTAGTATTGCAAGCTGCAGCTACCAAACTCTGTGCAAATCCATTAAATACTAATTTGAGAACAGTATTTATGATGAAAACAAGACTCTCCCCACCCCTCTAGAATTTCATAGTTATTTGATACAATGTTGCTACAGTAGCTGGAGGTTGCTGACTGCTAGGACAGAATGGTTAAGTCCTCCTGATTACAGGTTTTTTATGTTATTACCAAGCACTCAGTCTTGTATTTGAGAGCCAAATTCATCGTGGATGTAACCTAGTTTGAAATGAATGAAAGCTCCTGGCCCATTAAGTTTAGCCTGTGATAAAGTCAAGGGCAAAAGGATATTCTTATGCAAAGTAGCATCAATGCAGATATGCCACTAATCGCTGTGGATTAGGAGGAGGATATCCATGTCCTCATAACACCTTCATGCTGATCTTTCTCTCTTTCTCATTTTTCTAAACACAAGTATAAGGATTTATTCCTTCCCCAGAGAAGACACAGTGCTATCTGTTAATGAAGCAACAGAGCATCATTAAAGGTGCAAATCTCTTATTACTTTGGAGATGGTGATTTGATAAAAGTGTTGTTATGCACAATGTCATATTAAAGGTGTTCATTTTGCTTCTCCAGACCCTATCAAAACCTATTAGCAAATTAGCTTCCAGTGCTGGGTACAGCAAGATCAACCTAGCCATGCCAAAAGCTGATAATTCAAACTGAATTTAGGCACACACCTGATAGTTTGATCATGAAATCAGTTCTACAACCCACTGTAGCCCCCTTCATAGGTTAATTGCATGGCGGCAACTCCACGTGATTAAGAGGAAGCAGGGCTGTGCCTTTGGGGTCATTCCTGATGTCACAAATCTTCCTGGCCCTGACCCAAACATCCACACACTGAGAAAAGACAGTGTAGAAACATGTTCTGGAATGCTGCATGATCAGGGCTGCAGAATACACAAAGGCAGCTTCTGTGGTGCCACTTTGAGACTGCTTCAGTAGGAAGATTCAGTAGGAAGAATATAAGGCAGAGGCCAAATTCATATGGGAGATTCTGGGTGGCTTCAAAAAGGCTGCCACTGGAGCTAGACTCATATGAACATATACAATTGCAAGCCGGAAGTCAATTTCATTGGGCAAAGTGCGGCTGAAATAAACATGCATAGGAGCAAGCTGTTCAGTTCTCTGATTTGTAAAAATTGAAGTGCCAAGCACAGAGGAGGCACAGAACAAAAAAGCCCTTTGGATTCAAAGTACTAAATAGGCTAATAATAAAGACAGCACCTTGGTATATTTTCAATCCTTACGCCTCATGGTATGTGTAACTGTGATGGGACACAAAGCAACCGCGCTGTCAATACTTCAGTAGCCTGTTAAAGGCAAATGTGGCAAATCATTCCTGCTAAGCTGCCTGACAGCTGCAATCCCATTATGAGACTATTGCTACATATCATGTGCACAGGTTTGCTTGGACGTAGATGCCTTGATGTTTATTGAGATACCATAAGCATAGTGCTGAAAGGTATACAAATGTCTCCTTCAGTCTTTATTCCTGGGAAATACAACCCCTTTGCGCAATGGCCACTTTGTTAAAACAATAATGGGGTCTGTTGCCAGGCTAGTAGCACTCTCTGAACTCATTGCTTTAGTATAACATACAGAGTTGACATATAAGATGGAGGAAATGCAAAATACAACTTTGCCATGTTGACTGCTGGTTTACTGGTGCATTGGCCAATTAACAGCTCTTTCACCTTACTTACATGAATATTTACAACCAGAAAAGCAACAGACAGATCACATCACATGCTCTGCAATTCCATAGCAAACCAAAATCTGTTTGATATCAACTTACCTGCTAAGAAGAGATATATTACTCTGAAACTCAAGTGAAATGTCACAGTTCAATGATTAGCTGATAATATACCGTATATTGAATTCAGTTAACATATATTGAATTCGGTTGCTGGGTGTATGCTTAAGCATATTTAAACAGAGCTTATGTGAAATATCTCTGTCTTTATGCAATTATAAATGGAGATGCAGAAGTAGATTATGATTTTATTGCTTAAAATGCATTTCCTCACTTAATCATAATGTTCTGAGTTAAGGTACATTGCAACTGGGAATGCAACTATTGAGTAAAAACTAGGTTATGTTTCTCTTCCATATGTGAGAATATGCATAAAAGATAATCATTTAGCTAAATGGATGTAAATTAAGAGCAGTGTAGATTACTGTTACTGTAAAAATAGGTTAAGATATTTCTACCACACTCTTGCTTATTCTGTTTCTAAATAAGCATACAGTTTTCAGCCATACCTTGTGTTATGTTTGCTTCACGTTGTGGCTTTTCAGGTTACGAATGTGGCAAACCCGGAAATGTTTACTTCTGGGTTCGCCCTGCGCACATGCTCATAAACGATCTGCACGCTTTGCGCATGCGCAGAAGCACTCTATTGTGCTTCACGCACGTGCAGTAGTGGCACTCTACTTACAGACTTTTTGGGGTGCAAACGGCACCCCGAAATGGATCGCATTTGTAAGTAGAAGTGCCACTGTAGTTATTAAATTAAAGGCTGACTACATGTTACAGACCAACATGCTGAGCCAAGTCCAGACTACAATGTTTTAAATACACAAGCCACTTTCCTTTCCCTTTTTTTCTTCCTCGGCCCTGCTTTCCATCTTTCCTGTTCTACCAAAGCACATTATATCATTTCATCTTGGGTTTTACCTGTTGATTATCTTTTGTGGATATTTACAATAGCATCAGGAAAGTTGTAGCCATTTGATGAGATAACTTGGTCCTGTGTAGATTTCACTAACAGATGCATTCATGGGAACATTCAAGGTTCCTTAAAGTAAAACTGATATTTATGTCGAGAGGCAGCAACATTTTGAAATTGCTCTTGCATATGCTCACACTTTCTCAGCTGGGAAAGGATTTTCAGGCTCCTAACATGCCAGAGACAGGTGGATATCCAATATAGCCGCATGCTGCAGCATCTGCTAATGGTTACAGATTACATTTAAAACAGCTATGCATCTGATAAGTACACTAAGTGTTGACAGGTATTCAGCTAAAGCAGACTGTACAATAATATGAAAAAGCAACACATTACACCCATGTTTTAATCTAAGATGCCACTTTAGAAAGGTTAAACATTATTAACAGATACAGACCTCATTTCACAGAATGCATTTTAAGGACAAGAGATCTAATGGCCTGGTACACTGATCCACATCCATTCACTTGCAAAACAGTCACAATTAGAATGGCTCTGTTATATAAACATATGAAAGTTTCCAAGCAGGTCTAGAAACAATATGTAATTTGTTTCCCAATGTTTCAGTTATTTCCTTTCACATAGAACACCAGCAGAATAACTACTGTTTGTGGCAAGGCATGGGGTTCCAACTTTGCATAACCTTTGCAATCATACATTCCCCAGATTCATCTGCCAGTCATCAGTAAGAGTCGAACAAAATGCTACTACCACTGGAGTTTGGGCTGGTACTTTATATTTCAGCGAGCATAAATGAATTTCCAGAACATAGTTAAAATCGCCTGTTTGGCAGCAAGCTCTGGACCTAGCCTAGAAATAAACAGAGGCCCCCTGTGAAGGAAAAGAGCATTTTGCTTGCAAATTCCTGCCTTGAAGGACCTGGTGGCATGCCAGGTGAGGAGTACAGAGTACCAGCACTTACCCCCCAAATGTTCAAAGCGTGGCACTTACTGCAGCAACTTCATGGTGAGTATCAGCAAACACACACACACACACACACACACAGAGAGAGAGAGAGAGAGAGAGAGAGAGAGAGAGGGAGAGGGAGAGGGAGAGAGAAGCACTGGGTGAGTTACATATGACTAGACACTCTAACCCAACCCTCATGTGTTCCAAGGCCATCAGTGAAACAGTTGGTGCAGTTTTTATCAACACATCTTAACAGTATCTAAGGGCTTCACTGTGGAAGAGGTTGTGGAAGTAATCTGCATTACATTCCTGAAATGAACACTCCGACGATCTGTTGTGGTAGTGATGTCTTTTACAGCCCCTCTTCCCCCCCAAAAAAAACCACAAAAATAAAAGCATACTGGATAGCTTCGAGTATATGCAAAGGGTCTCAGCTCTGCTGAGTTCTGCCAATTTGTGTACACCCACAGTGAACTGTAGAAGCAATCTTGTCTTCTGCAATTCACACAGGTTTGGGTAGAATGGAACATTCCATTCTCTGTCAAAATGTCACAGAGTGGAACAGGCTATTCTGTTCTCCCCTCATTCTCTAGGGGCAGGTCACATTTGCAGGGTAGAATCTGCAGATGGGAAAGTAATGTGTTTAATTCTACCCTAAGGTTACCATGTTGTTGTTTTTTCAAATAATCTCTGGGGAGACTTTTTTTTTTTTGAAAAGGGAAAAAAAGCTTATTTTAAAAGTTTGGGGTTTTTGTTTTTGTTTTGTTTTTGTTTTTAAAGAAGTAATATCTTCTCTTCTGTAGTCTCCTCTGTCATGCAGCCTTCCTCTGAGCCCCGGCTTGCTCTCTTGGAGCGCTAGCCGCCGTGGAGTAGGCTCGGCTCAGGCCTGGGCTTGGCCACGTGTCCTTACCCTCCCGGTGCTCTCCTACCTCTCCTCCGGCAGTGATGTGGCAAGGTCAGGGCTCCCCTCTTTTTTCTCCTTCCTCTTTCTCTCTCTTCCTTCTCCTCCTCTCCTCCTTCTCGCTGCATTGGCTCCGGGGTTTTCCTGGCCCCAGAGCACCGCTGGGCAGTTGGTCGGGCACTCTCGCTCTCTGCTCAATTTGGGTCACTGGGGGGGAGGTCAGCAGTCCCCCCCCCCAGTTGATGCGCCGGCCGTCCCCAGTTCTCCCTTGGCAGTGGCAGTGGCAGTCTCAGCAGCCCAGAGCCAGCCTGGTAGCGCAGTTGGCTCTAGCTGGCTTCAGGAGCTGCTCACTGCCGTGGTGCCCACCATTTTACCTTGCCAGAAGTCCCCATATGATGTGTCTTGTGCCATTGAACCAACCACACAACATTCATTCCCTACTAATAAATCTACAACACTTAAAATATAAATTCAGGGACATTAAATGAAATCAGGGGCATTCTGGGGATGGATTTTGTCCGGGGACAGATTTGTAAATCCAGTGACTGTCCCCAGGAACCGGAGACATCTAGTAACAATATTCTACCCTACTCCTCCAGTTTTCTCCCAAATGCCACCCCCCAGGAAACCAGACACTACAGATCCCCACTGTAGAATGTCTCATGACTGCAACATGCTTCAACAAAGATCAATGCAGTAATTGTGTTATGACATTAAGCTGCTAGACTACATTTTCAGTGAGGAATAGTGAAGCTCGCTGGGTGACCTTGGGCCACTCACAGCCTCTCAGCCTAACCCACCTCACAGGATTGTTGTGGGGGTTAAATGAAGATGAGCCACCTTGTGCTCATTGGAGAGAAAAAAGTGGGATATAAATGAATAAATAAAGTGTATATTGGTAGTTGTACCATTTCCACCCCACTTTCAGAATCCTATATCAGAACACAGTGAGGCAGCCCTTTCCTGATGTGAAGGCTACAAATGCCTTGCATCAAATTTCCACCAGACATCTTAGTTTACTGGTACATGATGAAAAATGATAATGCTATATTTATAATCTCTGTGGTTTCTGCAAAATACAATTTCATTCCTGAGGACACATTTTTCACAGAAGGATTCTGCCATTATCAGCTTCTCATATATTGCAGGAACTTACTTTCCAGTTCAATTCTCCTTCATGCTTTCGAATGGGGGGGGGGAGGGTTAAGGCTGTAATATAGAGATACATGAGATGAGGCTTCCCAGGGTAGCCCACAGAGCAGGTTAGAGAACAATTTTTCTGATGAGGACTGTGTTCGTTCAAGGGTCATTTGTTGGGGTCCACATGTTGGCAATGTGAAGGACCACTGGTGGGTGCAGCCAACCCCGTTTCTCTTGTTCTCTTTCTGTCAGTCCATTCTCTCTCTTTCTCCTTCCTTCTCTTCTGTCTCCATCGCTGATCACCAGACTGCTAGGGCAGGGACAGATCACTCTGACCTGCTCACCTGCAGAGAGCAGTGGTGGCACCAGGGGGGGAAATCTGGGTGGGCACTGAAGGATCAAAGCATATTTCTGGGGGGGGGGGAGAGTTAGCTCTCTGAAATAAAGCCAACACTGTATGTAAGTGACAGGATCCCAGCAATGGAGGTGTAAGTGGGGTGGGAATCTCCTTGTTTGGACTGGTGTTTGCCCCTTACCAACCTCTGGCAGAGAGCTTTTGAAATTAGATTGAAGACCACACAAAATTACCCAGAAGACCACATGCAGACTTAGAGTGCAGAATGTAGATGCCATCATGCTTAGGATAATATTTTATTCTCTGTTTTAAATGCACATTTTATATTTGACTTCCTTTAGTAATGTTTTATTTTGAAATGTTTAAGATAAATATTTTTTGTTAACTTTGCTATGTTAAATGTGCATTCTGTAGCTGACCTCTTTGCAATGTTTTATTATGAAATCTTTAAGATAATATTTTAGTTTCCAGTTAAATATATTGCTTTGAATGAATAAAACAGTAATGTTTATTATAGAGTCATAGAATCATAGAATGGTAGACCTGGAAAGGAACCAAGGGTCATCTAGTCCAACCCCCTGCAATGCAGGAATCTCAACTAAAGCATCAATGACAAAGGGCCATCCAACCTCTGCTTAGAGTTCATAACTTCCTGAAGGAGTCCGTTCCACTATCAAACAGCACTTACTGTCAGAAAGTTCTTCCTTTCTTGTAACTTGAATCAATTGGTTCAAGTCCTACCTGCCAGAGCAGGAGAAAGCCAGCTTGCTCCATCCTCCATGGAACACCCCTTTAGGTATTTGAAGATGACCATCATATCTCCTCTCAGTCTCCTCTTCTCCAGGCTTTATCCTGTTTTATTGTATGTTTTAATGTAAGCTGTAAGCCACTTGGATTTTTTTTGGCTTTAAAATATAAACAAATATAGAAATGAAATGAATGATAATTATAATCAGATGACAAAACAAACCTTCTGGAAAAAAAGGGTGTTACCTTGTAAGAGGGTCACTCTGAAATTAAGTTTACTTTTGGCCCAAGCTGATCAGTGGTGTAAGCAACCTAATCTGGAAGGAAGAAAAATGTTTCTCAATAATGCAAGTAGGATAACTGTGAAGATCCCAAGGATGTTTAAGGTCCCTGAAAAGGTTAGAAGTTCAGTGCTTCATTGTTCCAATGGGGGAGACTACTAGACTCATCACCACAATGGGGAAGACAAAAGCCATTTCACTGCAGCAAACCCAACAGGCGGCGCTCTACAGAAATATGGGGCGATTTCCCTAGAAGCAAAAATGGTAGAACCTCTTGCATTGAATGGGACTGCACTGTTGTGGCACAGTCACTATATTTGGCCCTGAAGAATCATGATTTCCTATTTGTTGAGAGCCAGAGGATGCTTATGCATGTGATAAATCTCACTATATTCAATAGGCCTTATTCGCTAGTAAGCAAGCCTAGGATTGCAGACTTAAACCTTCATATTATCTTTGCTGTGACCCTATTTTAGTTTAACAGAAAAGGTTTTCCTAATTTGACTATTATTCTTGGTGCCAGACTGATGCATTCTTTCTCTCAAGTCCTTTAATTTAGCCACAACAAAATGCATATGTAGGATATTCACTTATGTGTCAAAAGTAATATATATTAATCGCTGCGGTTGTCTGCTTTAGGGCACAGAATTTGTAAAACTCTTACTGGCTGCTCATCCTGGTTGTCTAATATCTTTGAGAAGAGTGACCCTGGATCCCTTTAAAGTCACAGAGAATTGTGGTTAAAGGTCACGGGAGATTTAGGATGTCACTATGTGTATGCTGGTTAACCATGCTCCAGCTCTGTATAAACAGCTTATTGTTTAAGCTCCCTGTCCCTAGCCTTATTTCTAGCACAGCAGAGTCATATAAGGGCATACAATTGTTGCACCAATTACTCATTGTCCTTAGATAATTCTGGTGGCGCTTCCTCATGCCATCTTGTGTGCAGTTGCTAAACTACACCTTGGGCTATTTGCTTTCACATCCAGTCCCAAGGGGACTGATTCATGCGGATGCAGATTCACAGGGGGCGGGGATGATAATTTTTTTAACCAAGCATAAGCCCATGTGGATGAACAGCGAAGAGATGGTATGTCCTTTCTCTCTCAATTTGCTTGATTGGTTTGTAGCTTATTTCAAGCCAACTGCAATAACGCATCTTGTCTTGGACAAGACTGGCTGATTAGCTTCTGGATGTGATAACTGGATAATTCCTTGGGCATTTCCTTCCCCTTAGAAAATTCAGTTTAGAATGATGGGTTCCTCTGAGTTGTCTGGTAAAGAAAGCCCGTCATTCTTTGGCTTTGATGGAACTCTTATCAGCAGATGACAAAGGCACTACTCATCAAAGCTCCTTGTCAAATCTGTTCTTCAAAATCACTTGTCAGTCTTTCCAGCCTTTTCCAAGCTATCCAAGGGTTGGCTGACTTCCTATTCATACTGAAGGTCCTCTGACCTATCTTGAAGTTTGTCTACTTCTTGGCAATCTTCTCTGCAAATATCAGCTCTCTCTCTTTCTCTCTTGCCCGTCTCTCTGTCCCTTGATTCAAGGCTTGTTGATAAAAATATTGTTGAAGCAAAATATCTCTTGCCATATGATTTTAACCGTCTTGTAGTCCTTGAACTCTTCTTACACTTTATACAGCAGCAGAAATGTACAAAACTTTATTTATTGATATGTTGCCTTTGGGGGCGTAGCCCACCCAAGATGGTTCATGGTATCTTAAAAACACAATAAATCCTCTGAACTAAAATAACCAGAACTAACAATGGCAGCAACATTAACAATTATTTAAAAGGCCAGTTACATAAGCTGCATAAAATTCTAGGATGTGTAAAACTCAGCAAACAGCAAGAAGCCATTTTATTTGCACTGTGCGGACTGCAGTAGCTCTTGCGCAGTGGGAACCCATGTGGGAAAGTTGAAATAATGCTACTAAAATTCAATATCCTTTGTCTTAAGTCACACTATAGCAATATACAATTTAGTGAAGGACTGTAGTTCATCCATTTTGCATGCAGATGGTCCCACTTTCAAGCTCCAGCATCTCCACCAGAGTGGCTGCCTGTCAGTGTAGATAACAGTGAGTTAGATGGACCATTGGTCTGACTCAGTATAAGTTAGGTTCCTATAGCCCAGGGCTGAATTGGCAAAATAGGGAATTAAGTATAGAACAGTAAAGTGTTGGTTGTGGTATTCTGTGCCCTATATGGTCTGGAGCTGGGGTGCCTGAAGGATTCCCTTCCCCACATAAGCCTTTCAGAACATAAGATTTTAGGAATTCTCTGAGTGTTCACTATCTTCTGAGTGGATGACTACCAGAAACAAGGCTTTCTCAATGCTGGCACCCAAATTATGGCATCTCTCTCTAAACTGGTGTACTGTACTTGGCACCTTAAGTCTTTTGGGATAAGTCTGTCCCCTTCATTAAGTCTTTAAAATGTCACCTGATTTGTCTTGTTATAGTATCAGCTACTATTTATTTTCTTTTCAGTTTAACAGAACCTGCTTGTTATTTGATTTTTTTTGGATACTTGTTACTTTTTTATTGTTGTTTATATCTATATCTATATCTATATCATCTATATCTATATCTATATCTATCTATCTATCTATCTATCTATCTGTCTATCTATCTGTCTATCTATCTATCTATCTGCAGATGTATTTGCCATTTTTTATTTAATGTGATGAGACATTTATATGCACCATAGTTTAATGGGTTTTCAGACATTCTGTGCTGGGTATGAGTGTGGTATCAGAAAACCTTTGGAGCTATTCCACTGCAATAAATGGGGTGACTTCAGAGTAAGTGGTCTGAAAGCTTCAACCTCAGATATTTCCATGCATTTCATAGCAATGAAACTGCAGAATGGCTAATTGAAAATATCTTTGAAGAGTGATAAAAAAACCAGGAGCTTCCATCTAATTGTCTGGGCTGGAGAACATTTTCCTATTAGGTAGAGTGAATTCGGATTCCCTTGCCGCCACCTCAGCTTTTAGTGAATAATAAAAGACACCAGTCACTGGACCCATCAACAAAAATTATTTAGAAAGCCATGAATGGTGTCTCCTTCAATACTTGGGGAGAGCCAAGACAATTTTGCTGTTGTGTACAGACTTGAAAAATGTGATGTGACTAGTAATTAGCATGCATTCATATAACAACTAGCTGGATTACTCATCAGGAGTGCAGTATTATGTTGCATAAACTGCACAAAAGAGAAAGAGACACTTAATGAATTTTGGCTGAGTAGAGCTATGTGCAGTGATATTCAAAACATTTTGGATCCTTGCCAACTGATATAGAAGAACATGTCTAAAAGATTAAGAAGCAATTTGACCAATCCTCCTGCTGATCATAGAGTTGCCCATTGTTTCAACATTACCCCCCACAAAAAATATCTTAAAACCAATATTGATTAATCTGATTTTCCCAGAAAGCTAGCCTGTGGTCAAGCTCAACCAATAATTTTTCAATGTAGTCAAAGAAGCGAACAGTTTAAGCTTTAAAACACTCCCTCATTCTCATTAAAGAGCTTGCTTTTCTTTCTGATCCTCATAATTTTGCTATGAGGAAATATTTGAATGGAATGCATTTTATTAAAATAGCCAGTCTGTAATTA
Source organism: Podarcis erhardii (assembly GCF_964252035.2). Lineage (NCBI taxonomy): Eukaryota > Metazoa > Chordata > Lepidosauria > Squamata > Lacertidae > Podarcis > Podarcis erhardii. The sequence continues at coordinate 48,478,111 of NC_138508.1, read as the reverse complement.
TTACTATTGAGAAAGATCAGGTGTTAGTTAAAAGTAGGTTTTATACTTCACACATTGCAAAACATAAGCAGCGGATCCCTCTGGACAGTGGAAAGAAGTCACGATGAGAGTGTTCAAATTTAATTCCATGCGCACCAGGAGAGGCATAATTATGGCCTCAGTGTCACTAGTGAAATTGTGCCCAATTCCAATCATTACTTGGTGATTTCTCTGACACTTATTTCCAACACCACTAAAATCCCACCTCTGTCCTTTCACTTCTTATGACAGCCAGCCCCCCTCCTTGCTAGGACAGCCTCCAAAGAAGTACAGGATTTTTTTTGGAGAGATGGCATGAAATTCCCTTCCAGAAAGAATGCAAAGAGGAGGTACTGGTTCTTAGAAGTTCCACCTAAGAAGACTTGATTACAGCTCAACATGTTTCAGAACACAGGTTCCTCTGGCAATGTGATGTGGTTAATTCCCTTCCAGCTCCAAATGTCTGCAATGACCATTGAAATTTCACCTCATGGAAAATTCAGTTTGGCTGTTCCTCGTCAAATATCCAAGGCATTTTCAAACCACAGAACTAAAAGAATTTCCATGAGACCTGTGACATTTCTCAAAGCAGTCCTCAGATTGTCACTAGTGCTTACTCAGAGTAAATTTTTGAAGTAGAGGTTTCTCTTCAGATGAAATATACAAGGATTGTTGAGAGAACTGGATAAAGCTGGCAAAAATTCTTACAGGGCTTTCATGCATCTGTACAGATGGTAAGTGAGGTTGTTTGGTGGGGTGAGTGGCAGTATCCTAAGAAACCATTTCACAAGCTGCTCTATACTAATTGATTGGTGTATTACGTACTGAGAAAGAGTGCATGTTATGCACCAAACAACTATTCATACTTGTTTTATTAGGTATTGCATCAATTTGGTTCATTGGAAGATTGAAAAGCGACCTGATGATGTTAGCCAATGGAACAAACTCAGACAAAATGTGATCTCATTGCTCACAAGAGGCTGTTTATTGAAGAACAAGTTAACATACAGCTGTATAGGAATATGAAAGTAACCACTAGAACAAGCTAAAGAGGGAGTTTTAGCTGTAACCCATATTAATGGGAGTCAATATTTATAATTTCCCATTATTTCACTCATGTTGTAGTTAAATTTATGTTTATTATATTGCATTTGTAAATAAATAAATAAAGTTAGAGGCCACAAGTGAGGTAAGTATTGTACCTCCTTGTTCCTCTCTGAATTAGGTATGATAGCACAAGCTTTGCATGTACTTTGGCTACAAAAGATTTAGATCAATAAATTGCTTACTCATCAGTCCTACTCATAAGGATTTATACTTTGTATAAATATCTGCTGTTCACATCAAGAAATTTAAAATCTGACCTTGCCTTACTTTCCAACCTTGACTTTTGAGCATCAAGGCCAGACACTGAATCATTACCATTTAAGTTTGTACCCTTGACATTCCACTAGTAATTTATCTCATCTCTCCATTATTATGTTAAGCCTATTTGGATTTAGAAGCTTGAGATTCTTTCTTAATTGACCTCAGCTCCCCCCTACCAAAAAAGTAAGATTACTCAAGACTGACATGGGTAGTTCATAATTTATCTGAATTTAAATGATGGACTTACTGGTATGTATGAAGACTGGGATTTTGAGACATAGTGAAAGCCATACTTATTCTTCTGCCGTGTGTGTGTGTGTGTGTGTGTGTGTATATATATATATCACAGAGCATTTTCTCAATTCCAGATGTTTATTTAACCACATCCATATAGCACACAACAATGAATGTGTTATACTTTGCATAATACAACACCGACACATTTGGCGATGTTGACCTTTTCCAATTACTCCCAGCTCAGTTTGTTTAGCTGTTGTCCTGCCCCAAACTATATGGTTGTGGTGCCATACCTCAGGTGCCCACATTCACTAATATACTACTTACATCCTAATCCTGACTACTCAATCGTATACCAACTCATACATACGGCTCAACCATCCCAAATTGAGCAGGACATCTCAGAATTACAGAAGCCATCCCGTTTTTTGGTCCAGCACTCTGGCGTGAGTCAGCTGGTCCATTCCAGACCAAAAGACACTTGTTTTTTGGTCTCGTGCTCTTGTGTGAATCAGCTCTCTCACACCAGAGCGCTGGACCAAAAGACATTGGCTCCCACGAGACCATGGAACCAAAAAACGAGTATCCTAATTTTGATAAGCAAGATGTTGGAGAGTATACTCATAGACTTCAGTAGTTTGAAAGAACTCTGAATGAACTCTCTAATGACCTTTCTTAAGACTTTCATGCATAAGGCAAGGCCTGGTTTTGTTTTAAAGCCCTCCAGCCAGCCAGGTTATTGATGAGATTGCTCAGTTCTCAGGAGGATCAATAGCCATGGATATGTCTTCACAGTGAATCTTTTTCACATTTTGTCTCTCACATGCAGTTGCAACCATGACCTCAGAGCAGCTACTGAAACCACAAAATGACAAGCCAAAACATCCTCCAGTGATTCTGCCTTAAGATGCTCTGTCTCTATGAATTAACAGCTGAGTAGTTTCACCTGCATGGGAGAAACAGCATCAACTCCAGTTAGTATTCTCCTTTGAATATACACTGACCTTTCTTGTCAGGAAATGCCTTTCTTGGGAACAGATTCTTCAGAACTATTTATGCTGGAATCAGTGGGATAATCCTGAAGATGCTATTCAGCATGACTGAGGAGGACATTTATTAGAGACCATTTCACTTCTCCGCAGCAATAATGAACCAGCGTTCAGAGGCTCAGCCATGCAATCCAAAGTGAACTGAGCAAGATGGTGCAGCTTTGAATGATACAGGTACACACACGATCATATCTGAAATCGGTGTAGTTGAGTGTATAGAATCACATAATGGAAAATCAGCACCTACTTTGGCCAGTGAATGCTCTCCACCCACTTGCAATAACTACCACAATTTATTTCAGGCATCATCATGTCTCTATATCAATATAAAGCAGGGATGGGGAACTTGTGGCTCTCCAGATGTTGGTGGTCTCCAACTCCCTTGACCCTTCACCATACTAGGGCTGATGGAAATTGGATTTCACTAACATCTGGAGGGCCACGTGTTCCCCATCCTTGTTTTATATTGATTTGGAGACATGTTAGCCACTTCAGCCACCTTGTGAACTGCCCTGAGACCTGTGGGTACAGGACAGTAAATAAATCATCATCATCATCAACAACAACAACAACATTCTGTGGCTAGAGATATTCATACCCAAAGAGGGGTAGCCTTTATTTAGGGCTGGTTCTGCCGCTGCTTTTACAAACATACCTCATATTTTGTAATCATGTTTGGGAGTTCAAGGCTGAAACTACTCATATGAAAATGTAGCCAGTGAATCCATGAGGACCCAAGGTTCATACAGAGCAGATAATTTGAGCCAAGGGAGCCAAGCTACATTCTCCAGGTCAGGTTACACATGTGATATAGACAAGTTATTAAGCAACATGGAAACACAAACCAATTTTATCCCTCTCTGTCTCTCATCAAGATACGTTCTTCCATGAGATGAGAACCAGACCAACACACTGCTCTCTCTTGTCTCTTTCTCCTGCTGTGGTAGCACTTGCTGGACTAATATCATACTGCTCTGGACAAGCCAACAGAGCAGGCAGGCAGGCTCTGGGCTAGGCTGTCAACAGTGGACTCACCTGAGGATAGCAGCAGGCTATTACTGCCCTCATCAAAGCGGCAACCAGTGATTAAGCAGAGCCAGCCAGCAAGCCAGTGTGCCTTTCTTCCTTCTTTCCAACCATGCAGCTTGCCATGCATTCCCATGTTATACTGTATAAGCGCACCTATGGCACAACCGACAGTGATTCCAAGTGGACCTGACAGCCAGGCACATTCCTACTTGCTTACCTGCTGCTGCAACAGCCATTTCAAGTTTTAGACATAGGCTCTCTCTCACATGTTATGCTTTCTCTACTTCTTGCTTAGTATGCATGTATATTTACATGTGGAACAAGTGCAGCAGAAAACCACAGTAGAAACAAACCAAAATGGTTAAGATAGTTAAATAAAGGGAGGAAGTAAGCCAATTTCCACTCCTCTCTCTGTGACCCTTGTCACTTCTCAATCTAATCCATGGTCACTATATGTGTTGTATTTCTCATCTGCCAACACCAAGAGATTGTTGAGGGTGAGAGGCGTGTCCTTGCACTTAGCAGGCACCAACATCATTGCAACTAAGAGGAGGAGGAGGCTCCATTTGACTTAGCACAGTACAGTGCACACTCGGCAGGGTTACACAATAGCAGAATCAGAATCAGAAGCCCTGTTCGTCCAGAAATGAATGTGGATTTGTGGATCCTATTATCTGTCTAAAATCTGAGGTGCACTTGTAGCATTCCATGTACCAGTCCCTTCAGAGGAAGCTGCCTTGAAGGCAGCCCTGTTTAGGGAAGCTTTTAATGTTTGATGTATTGCAGTATTTTAATATTTTTTTGGGAAGCCGCCCAGAGTGGCATTTCCACTCATAGTGGCATTTCCAGCATTTCAAACAGAAGTCTCCCCCACCCCTACCTGGAGATGCTGGTGATTGAATTCAGGACCAGATGCTCCAACAATGAGCTATGGCCCTTCCATCATCTTGAGTTTATGGTGCCATGACTTTCTCTGTGATGGGGCAGCACATGCACACCCACAGGCTTTGAGTGACTAGAACCTGCCACGGTGACTGGTTGTGCTTCTACACCCAGTCATATGAGCTATTGTCTCAGAAGCTGCTAACAGCATTTGGCCATAAAAATGTTAGGCTCATGACAAAGCCTCAATTTATTAAGGAAAACACAGGACTTTTCAGACATATTATGTACAAATTTGGTAAGTGGCCTCATGGATCAAACGATGGAATCATAAAAAAGAAAGAAATGAAACTAGCTGATCCCCGTAACTGTGTGGAAAAGGTGTTATAAATATTATGAGCTGCTTGGCTCTATTTGTTCACTGTCAAATATATTCCCTCGGGTCTCTGTTCCATGCACAAGGCCATTATTTGATGGAAAAGTATAAAGTCATAACAGGTTGATGTAAATTTCTTTTAGATGCCTCGTACCTCATAAATACCTCGGGGAATATGAAACAGCAGTTTTGCTCCCTTTCATAAGCTTAAATGGAGCAAATGATTTGTTAATAGATGCCTAAGGCTAGAATGGGACGCGGGTGGCACTGTGGGTAAAACCTCAACGCCTAGGACTTGCCGATCGCACGGTCGGCGGTTCAAATCCCCACGGCGGGGTGCGCTCCCGTCGTTCGGTCCCAGCTCCTGCCCAGCTAGCAGTTCGAAAGCACCCCCGGGTGCAAGTAGATAAATAGGGACCACTTACCAGCGGGAAGGTAAACGGCATTCCTGTGTGCTGCACTGGCTCGCCAGATGCAGCTTGTCACGCTGGCCACGTGACCCAGAAGTGTTTGCGGACAGCGCTGGCTCCCGGCCTATAGAGTGAGATGAGCGCACAACCCTAGAGTCTGGCAAGACTGGCCCGTACGGGCAGGGGTACCTTTACCTTTACCTAAGGCTAGAATCCTATGCACACTTTCTTGAACTCATGGACCTCCCTTCAGAATAAACATGTATAGGATCAGGCTATACACAGATACCTAATAACATAGCCAGAGCATGTTTTTCCATATTTCACAACATTTTGAAGATCATTCTCAGAAGATAATCAAAGACATCAAATCAGAGGTTGGCTCAACTGTTTCATCTTCCTCAAACCTTTACCATTCATCCTTCAGTGTTTGACACAGGTAGAGCAAATGTACGAGTTTATGCTGTTTCCTGGACTCATGTAAGACTGAATGTGAATGTGGTGTGGCCTCCCTGTATATTTTTCCTGCTACTGAGAAAACACTTCTTATTAGACAGCAATTATCATTGTGTGTGTGAGAGAGAGAAATAAATATTATGTGATCTGCTTAATCAGTACCAGCACGACATCACCAATTTCCCATGGTAAGCTTGAGGTTGCCTGTGGAGTGAAGCAGAAATGACTATACGCGCTTTAATTGTGTGTCATGCCATGCCCCCATGAGAGCCATGTTGTGTTATATTATGCCCCACATGGCAGCCATGTTGTATTATGCCATGCTTCCAAGCAGTCATTTCATGACATGCTCACAGCACCATCTCAGAATTCAAACTGTGCCGGCTGGTCTGAAAAGATTGGTGACCCCTGTCACACTTGACAGCAATTTAGTGCCTTTATGTGGCTCATGTGTTGGTCACACTCAAGTATTCCAAGAGGGTGACAGCCACAATGTGGCTTACAAAATGTGAAATAGTCAAATCCACGGTAGATGTGATAATAAACACCCTAACTAAAATATAGCACAAATTCACTTAAATGAATGTAAGCAAAATATGAAATGTAACATTGTTGTTAACAGAGGCGGTTTTAGAATGGCATAACTGGTGTGGCGGCACTGGGTCCCATGCTGCAGGGGGTGCTACAACAATGCTATAGAACAGAGGTGGGTTGGGGGACTTTAGCATCGCACAGGGTACTGCTGAAATTTGGGAGCCCAAAGCCTGCCATTATTGTTAATGTTAGGGTTATGTGGAGAGTGAGCTTGCCCCACTCCCACTAAGACTGGAATGAAAAAATGAGGACTGGTGGGCAGATGATGAGATTGAAATTCACTGCCATGTCATTGATTAAACCAAACCCTCTGTCTAATATCTTTATATAGGTCAGCCACCCTAGGTGAGTATCCCCCACACAAAAAGTGAGCCATCGTTGACTCATTGTGCATTGCCTTAATGTGCTGGGTTGGGTCTAGAGTTTGTCACACTTGAAGTCCCTGGGTCTCCTCTAAGCATGACCAAGTCCAACCCAATGTGTAGATGTGTGGATTCAAAGATACAGAGAGTGAACTATGAAATATCAGGACTAAAACAAAGATCTGGAAATGTAGTAAGATTATTTGGGGGTCAGGGAAAACACTGATGGTCAAAAACAAAAGAGTCTTTTTGTTGCAGACTAATGCATTTATAATGGCACAAGCCTTCATAGATTAGAAGCCATTTCATCAGTTAATTTGGTCTGCAAAAGCTTACACCATAATAAACTCCTTACTTTCTAAGATACTAAAAGATGCTTATTTTCCCCCCTTTGACACACTAACACCGTGGGAGTTGTTATGATGACAGAAGGATGGGAAAAAATTGTCTTATGAGATTATGCTTTGAAATATTGACCTGATTAATTTAGCAAAAAGATGTTTGATAGGAGACATGACTGTGCTTTGCAAATACATGAAAGATACTCACAAGGAAAGGGAATGAGATCTTGAGAAGATAATATAGGTACAGTGCAAGGAGAAATGAGAATGCAATGAGTAAATGTAGTATGGAAATGACATGAGGAGGCTAAATTTCTAGCAGAATTACAGAAAGACAGTTGTCAGAATAATTAAAAAAAATGGATTAGGTTAAAACTGGAGACTTTCAAATTCATATGCCATATATGCCATATTTCATGAATCATGAGTCATGTGAAGGGAATAACAAAGGGGTTGTGTACCTGGACAAAATGCTCATTCACAGCAGAGCTTGTTAAGCCAAGATATCATAATCTGAAGTGGTTTATGATCATCCTTTCCCAAACTGGTGCTTTCCAGATGTTTCAGACTACAACTCTCATCATATCTGGAGTCAGGCTGGTGGGTGCTGTCGACAAAAACATATTGAACACATTAGGTTAGCAAAGGCTAACTTAACACAATAAGGGCTCGTCCACACTTTGGCTTGTGTCTCAAAAGCACTGGGCTCCTGTGCTTTCAGGGAACAGATCCAAGAGGTTTTGACTTTGCCCAGCCACTTTCCCCCAGAAATGCGATCTTTAACGCTAAACCAGAACAAATGGCAATCCGCAGAAAACCTGATTTTGGTTTGCTCCACTTCAACGCTAAACCTTGGGTCTCCCTGGGAGAAACGTGGGGCAAATGGAAGTGTGGATGAGCCCTTTGTATTGTAAGCTACTGTACAAACTTATAAGCAGATCATGGAGATTGTAGTTCCTTTTTTAAAAGGTGAAATAAATCCTCTCTCCCTGCCCAGCATTAAACTTGGAATGTTCTAAAACAAAAAACAACAACACTATTTTTATTCACCAAAAACTTTATTCAGTTGATTTTCTAGGCTCCCAAAATTTAGTTTTATATCCCTTTTGTGTGTGTTTATTGATTTTATATAGAAACATACAAAGGACACAACTCAGTTCAGAAATAAAACACAGTTCTAGAGATTAACAGGCCCAGCAAAAATAAAAAATAAAAAATAAATCACACAGGAATTACTCGAAGAATCATGGTAATGGGAGTTTATCCCCCACAAATCTACAATTCCCAGCACCCTTAACAAACTACAGTTTCCAGTTTGCAGACTAGGAAAGAAGACAATTTTTTTGATGATTTGCAACACAGTATTCTGTAATACAAAAGCAAACACCTAAAGACTTTTCCTGCCCACCCCCTGCTGGTGGGACGAGGAGAGGACAAGCGCTGCCTTCTGCAAGTACTTTCCTGCTGAATAGCTACAGGCAGTGTCCTCCAAGGGTTGGACATGACAATGTTGCTGGCTATGCTGGCAGCTTGCCAATTATCTTGTTGCCAATTCCTCTCAGGTAGTGACCTTGCTAGGTTATAGAAGCATGTTGTACTGACTTTATTACAGCGTGCCCTTTTATTGAGGGTATGTTTAGTGCATGTTTGGGGTCTAATTAAAATGCTAAAATATGGTTCCAGGAGATTATTATCCTTCCTTCAAAGAAGACACAGAGCCATAGGACTTGTGTGCCGAAAGTGGCTGCATAAGTTGTACAAGCAAGGTTCTGGAACCTCCACAGATTCACATTAGATGCATTATCTTTTGTGATTTCTTTCACATTACCTTCTAATCAGCAGATGCACTATCATGGAACGAGTCAAAGAGTTAATCAGAGAATATGCAAATTCTTTTACTAATCCTAGCCTTTACCCAAGTTGCTTTGCTACTTCTCTAACAACAACAAAACAACAACAAAACAGATTACCTGACAGCTTCTTGAAACGGTGAGAGAAAGTAAGCAAACCAAACTGCTTGTGAGTCTAGCTTACAACCTTGTGAAAGTGTATGATAATGGCATAAGATGCTTTTGCATTATGAGAGCACATGAATGCCTAAATCATTAAGGTCACATAATGAGGTCTCACATGTCATCTTTAAAATCTTTGAAGATACATCTTTGTTGTATCTTTGTACACCTACTGTACACTGCTTATAGACTGAAATTTCTAAATTAAGCCGTATATAAATTGTTTTTTAAAATAAAATTAATTAGGCATATTCCTGAAATTGTGTACACTTTTCATGTATTCCCCAGAAATAACTTTGTCCCCACATATTCTTACGGCACATTCTAAACTTACAGGGTCATTTAAATTCCATATTGATATTATTTTCCCTTTGGAAATGACAGGTTGTGCTTGCAGACTTCCCACTGGTATCTGGTTGGCCCCTGCAAGAACTGTATGCTGGACTAGACAGGTCTTTCACCTCATCCCCCAGGGCTTTTCCTATGTCCTTTGGTTAAATTTCTCATGTAGGTGTCAGTACAGAAAGCTCTATTGCTTTCTTCTTTCTTTGTCTGCATAAATAATAAGCTGTCAGCTAATTAGAAAGATAAGGATAAGATTTCAAAATCTCCTACTAGTACATGTGTGGTGGTGTAAACATTGGGTTAATAATGGGGGGGAAATAATGGGTAAAAGTGATTGTGGTTATTCAGTCTCAGTGAAATTTGTCTCTCCAGTCAAGTATCTGGTTGAAATATGCACAGTTGCATGGGTGGAAACTATAGCTTATGTACTTCACTACATAATGTACTTCAATACATTGAAATGTGTTTTAGCTGTTAAAGGCTGGGCAGATTCAAAATCTGTGGTTTCTATCATAGGCCTATTGATAAAGCAAGTTAGCTGGATATTAAATTCACAAAGAAAATCTATGTTGACTGAGCTACTAACTGGATAAGGTTACTGGAAACCACATGGTATCCTGGGAGATTGCTATGTGGAATCTGTATCACATGGAGAAATAGTTGCTGGTAGCATCTGATCATTGGGTTGCTTTTCCAGTATTACTATCCAAAACCACTAAATTTCTGAATGACTATGGAAGGTTTCATGGTGGTTACAGGTGCTATGCACTGAGTTCATAAGTAACTATATCATCATTCCCGGTCATCTGAATGTATTCTGTGACTATCCTTATGAATTCCATAGATGTTTAAAGCCTTTGTTGTTGTTGTTTAGTTATTTAGTCGTGTCTGACTCTTTGTGACCCCATGGACCAGAGCATGCCAGGCACTCCTGTCTTCCACTGCCTCCCGCAGTTTGGTCAGACTCATGTTGGTAGCTTCGAGAACACTGTCCAACCATCTCGTCCTCTGTCGTCTCCTTCTCCTTGTGCCCTCAATCTTTCCCAACATCAGGGTCTTTTCCAGGGAGTCTTCTCTTCTCATGAGGTGGCCATAGTATTGGAGCCTCAGCTTCAGGATCTGTCCTTCCAGTCAGCACTCAGGGCTGATTTCCTTCAGAATGGATAGGTTTGATCTTCTTGCAATCCATGGGACTCTCAAGAGTCTCCTCCAGCACCATAATTCAAAACCACCAACTCTTCAGTGAGGAAAACTACTGCAGACTGATAATAGCCTCGGAGATAGACATTTGTTCAGTGTCTATTTTATACCTTAATAATTGAGCATGGTTGCCAATAAAACCATTTCTGGATGTCACACACCTGCTGTAATATATGTAAGAAGACCAGCAGCTGATTGGCCCTTTCATTTGAAAGAGTCTACCTGGCAGTGTCATTCCATTTTTGAGGGTGTGCACACGCTCTGCAATAAGGCTAGTTCAAAAGAAGAGCCACTTATATATATCAAATCATTTACATGGAAGGCCATGCTTCCTACATAACACCTATGCTCCCTATGTAATCTGTTTCTTCTTTGTATCCCACAGCATGATCAACCTAGTGCTCTTGTTGGAGACCTAGAAGAGAAAAAGAAAACTCTCCGCCCACTCCTCTTTCTTTCTTTCCAAAGATTCATCAGAAAACACAAAATTTACACTTCCACTTCACAGTCGCTTGGGCCTTTGTACAATCTTGGCTGAGAGTATGCCTGGATTCCAAGTCAGAGCAGCCTGCTATGTCAAAGACAAGCTGGTGTCTTTGTGTGTGTGTGTGTGTGTGTGTGTGTGTGTGTGTTTACCTCATTTGTAATCCAATGGAGTAGTTAAAACCTTTCATGCTGTTCATACCCAAGAGGGTGAAATTGCATTTTGCACACCCACACTTAAACAGATGGATTGTGCAGTGCTTAATAGAGTCAATATTTAATTTGTCAATATTAATACTGAAATCTCTAACTGGGGGTTGTTGCATTACATCTCCCCCTCCTCTTTTTATTTGTAGAAAAAACATGCAGATTATTCTTTCTCAAGGCATTTCTCACAAGAAATGGTTTGCAGAATGTACAGTTGAGCCCATCCATTCCCTTTGTACTCTCAGCATGGTTTTCCTAAGGAAGTCCAACTATAGGTACCTCAGAGTTCATAAAATCCCTAGACTGAGAACTGTTTAGACAAGTGCACATTATAGAGGTGATGATTAGAGAACATTTCAATTTCTTGTTTTTCAATTCATAAGAACACCTGTGTAATGGGAAAAGGGGGCTGCTCGTGCGTAAGCGTTTAAGCCCTCAAAGCTTTGCCATCAGTTCCTAAACTCTCCCAGTCCGCGGAGCCATGGGTGCATGACTACCTCAATCGCTGGCAGAATCCGTCAGTGGGCGTTTCCGGAATTTACGCCAACATAAGAGTTCCTTGACGGAAACTCTCCTTCTGGATTCTCTGCGTGACAGTTTCCTGCGCGGAGTAGGCGTCCCCAGCGGAGGTCCTGAGCCCTCCCCGCTGTTCTCACTGGAAGCATCTTGGAGCCATTCCTCCGACTGAGTTTCTGCAGGAACTCTCCCTCTCCCCCTACTGGTTCCTTCCTCAGCATCCGAAGCTCTCCTAGCCTCCTTGAGCCCTTCCACCACCTGACTCTCCGATGGCAGTTCCCTGACAACCTGTGTTCATTTTAGTTTGAATAAGCTTCTTAAGTCCTATACTTGTTGTAGAACAAAGTTTGGGAATATAGCCAAATAGTATCCCTAATGTTTCAAAAACTGAAGTACTGTTGTATTTTTCTTGTGCTTTCCCTCTCAGAAACTCCCAACAGTTTTAACACCTGACATATGATTTGTATATGAATAGGTTTCATGGAACAAAATAAGAAAACTGCAAGTGCAAAAAGTCAAATAAAATATAACATATGAAAAACTTTAAAAAGCAAAAAAAACAAGGCCCTTTTTTCTTCTTTCTCCTTCCTTCACTATTCAGAAACAAGGCAGGCTTTGAATTTATTAGCACACTGACAGTTTCTGGGGGGAAAAATGTCTTAGTGCTAAGTGAATGTGGTTAACAGACACCTCACAATAGGTGAAATTTGGATACACCGAGCCTCATAATAAAGACATAGTTATGTGTTCTTAGCATTTGTAAGGGGTGGGGTGGACAGTGGAACTAAGCCCCCTTTTAAAATGGGTTACACATTTAGCACTGTCATGTTTTTTTGAATTATTTGGGGTATTATCCTGCCCTGTCCATCAAACCTCCCTCATGGTAGACATTGGGCACAAAGAAACATTGAATCTGGCCTAAAATACTAAAATGGCTCAATAGCATCCCAGTGACAAAATGGGCCCAAGAGAGGCTTTTTGTCAGTTGCAGAAAACATGAAAACCAGCCTTCCATGAATGCCCAGTTCATGGAAGACTGATTTCCTGTTTCCAACGAATGACAAAATGCTTCTCTTGGGTCCAGTAACTCATGGTGAGAAGATAAACAAGCTATGTTAGCCTTTCAAAATGTTGTTCTAGTACATTTGCAAAACTTGTTCTGTGGTATGTCTCACTCCTACCGACTGTCCTCAGAGGAAAATATTGTTTCTACAACAGAGATGACTGTGCATAAAATGAAGAATTCCTTCTTACGTGCCACAGGCATGCAGCTTGGACAGGATTTTTAAAGCCTGCCATTTCAATAATAAAGTGATACAGTAGACGCTGCTGAATGGTCTTTTCATAATAATCCAGAAAATTATTAGTAGTATTAACATTTATTTATATAGTGCCATCAAGGTACATAAGCAGAATTCTCTCCCAAAGGGCATACAATACAAAAGAGCATATATAAACAATACAATAAAAACCAATAGTTTAAAATGCACAGGTATGCCAGGTATACCGAAACAGCCATACTTACCCAGAACTGGAACTGCTCATGGTATAGGACCAGCTGGGATTGCTTAGCTGATAGTTGAGCCATAGGCAAGAAGCTTGTGCCTGTAGCTGGTAGCTCCCATACTTGAGGGGTGGGAAGAACAAACACAAGCTCACAATAAAGGCTGAAATCTCCAGATGTTACCCTTCTCTCTCACCTCCAGCAAAACAGTGTTGCAGCCCTGTTTCCCCTGATCAGCTCTTGATTTAAAATATTCCTCTAGCCAAATATTTGAATTTGGAATCTACAGTTCAGATTAAATTTTCACATTCTCCACTGGAATAGTGTCTTAGAACACATATTCTATTGGGCTAGAATAGAGAAACTAGAATCCAGCCCTGTTTATGGATTGTTTTAATGTATTTGTCTAACTTGCGGCAATAGTACACAGGTGTGGGCTAGAAATTGGGGCCTCCAGAGTGGCATTTTGATAGCAGCTCAATCCAATAAATTGTTGTCAGTTCTATGACAGACTAAAGAAGAGGCAGGGAAACTGTGGCCCTTCGGGTGTTATTGGAGCAGCTGACATCAGTCCCAGCCAACATGGCCAATTGTTAGGGATGATGAAAGCTGCAGTCCAACATCCGGAAGGCCAAAGGTTCCCAGACTAAAACAATGGTTTGATAGCTAAAGAAGGGTAGTTTGCATCATGGACAGAACAGCATATCTCTTAAGCTGCTGCTCTCTACATATTTTGACATACAACTCCCATCAATCCCAGCAGAATTGCAGTCAAAAACATCTGGAAGGAATCAGGTTGGTGGTGGCTTCCTTACGTTGTACCTTCCTTACGTTGTACGTTGTAATATAATATTTATATTATACGAGAGTCACCATTGCTTATGGCATATGTTTTCATTTTTCTGGTTTACTATAGTCTTGGGGGGACATGTTTTATATTGATTTAAAAACATTACAAAGACTTGTTGAACCTGTTGGCCAGGGAACACAGCGGGATAGCAAAACGAAAAATATGTATCACTAGCAAAAATGCCTAAAAACCACCAATAAGCTATTATTTGTACACAGCCTTATTGCCACACAGTTTGAATCACAAATGATGGCTGCCCCCATCTGCTTCCTTAATACAGATTATCTTTTTTGGTAGAATTGTGTGAAAAAGGGATCCATTGGATTACCACTATGGCCATGTCTCCCCCCCCCCCCAGTAGAATTATATATATTTTATTCCCATGTTCACAGCTCCATAGTTTAAAATTACACAGCTACTATACTTCATTCAGGATCAACGTAACCTCTCTCTCATACACATGCAATGGTTCTCAATATAACACCCTTCCTCTTTTAGTTTTCAAAAACAGCTTGCAAGCATCTATTCCATGCATTTTTTGTTTTTGGTAGAACATGCGGCTGGATGTGGCTGTTATACTGGTCCAGTGGGAGGAAACCTAATAATTCCCCTAGTATTTTTACACCATTTGTTATGGACTGCTTTAATTAAATGTTTGGAAGATTATCTTGAAACTCTGATAGCATATATTAATAAAATAAATAATAATGAAGTCAGGGATTTTTTTTAAAAAAAAGTGAGGCATGGATTAAGGTAGCGGCTTTCTCAGCATGAAAGAAATTGTGGAGTCAGGATGACCAAAGGACTGAAAATCTTTTGCATCAGCTGGGGTGAAAGATAAACTACTATTAGCTCCACCACAAATAAAGGCAGTTTGAGATTTCGGTGGTGGGTGTTGATGTCAGCACGGACCAAAATTTAAAATGTTCACTATAAAGTCCATTGATTTTAATGGAGATTACTTCAAGTAGTATAGGCTCTGTCTTTCATGATTTCAAATGGGTTTGGTGGTCCAGTAGTAAGAATGGGGAATGCAGCCATTGAATAGATGCCTGAATAATTTCAGAAATTCCTCTGAAGGAAGCTAAATGATCATGGGAGTAAGTAAACATACCAGAAATGCACTAGTTCTTTGCTTAGGGGATGACAAACATACGAAAAGATTTGAAAATGTCGGTGTGGACATAGATGTAGCTCAGAGGGAAACTTAAATATGGCTTTGGAGAAACTGGAATGATGAAGAAGAAGAGGACAGCTCCTGTGCTAAATGAAGGGCAGGAAGAAACTGAATGATTGTGGCTGGTAGCAGGATGGGATTAGATGAGTGCTCACTGCACAGAATCTGCAAAAGACAGATATGAGCCCTGAGTCTAAGAAAAATGGCAGTGACCTAAAGTATAACCTGGGGATCTGTAAAGGAAGAGAGGAAAGGCATTTCTTGAGTAATATGGCTGCTGATGGGGAGCATATTAATTAGAACATTAGAGAGGGCATGATGATCTAAGAGATTAATGTAGGGGATTTGATGAAATGTACAAAGCTGCCAAGGGTCAGTATTACCCAGAAAACAGAAAGAGACAAGGATCTAGGAAACTAGACAGGCTTCAGATTCTAAATAGAAAGGGCAGGGTTACTGTATATACACCCATGTACCTGGTTTGTCGCATTACCATAGACATATTCAAACAAAATTTATGCAGATGTGCACAGATATGCACTGATAATGCTGGTCATATGGGGTGTCCAGCACACATTTTAGATACCCTTAACTTTTAACAGATTGTGATTTCAATAGAAACTGGAATATGAGCTCATATTTTCACGTGGAAGGACAAAAAGGCTCATTGGACTCTCAAGCTGTAGGAAATGAAACCTTATTTCATTTCTTCATTACTGTATTTATATAGGATGCCTATATAAACATATTCTAACATCTCAAAAGAGATGAATGTGTGTATGCCCCTACCTGGATTGGCAGTGTTGTGTCTTGGACCTATACTGATTTGACAGACAGTGATGAACAATACATAGACATATGCATGGTTAATTGGAAGTAATTAAGTTTTATTTATCTCAATGCAAGTAAACTTCCCTAGGATTGGGTTCCTGCCCTATAATGTCTACTAAATATATACTAAGTAGGAGGACTAATTTAATTGATGTGACTATATCACTGTAAGTAATTTGAAAATTACATAATTACAACCCACCCAATATTATTATTCATCCAGAAGACTCAACCCAAAACCTTCAGTCTAGATTGGGTTATCTTTAAACCAGCTAATATTCAGTCTCAGCCAATCTCAATTCACTGGATTTAAATGTCCCTTAAAAATTCAGTATTATCATAATGTGTTCTGAGTCTTGCAACTCAAGACCATTCCTTCACTCACTGAGCATTTTGGCACGTACTCTCAAATCTTCATGAAAGAACATAGTGGGGATCAGGATGTCAGTTGGGTGAAAGGTGCCCACAGGCGAGTGCAACTGTCTGTCAAAGAACATCAAGTGCCATGAACCTTCCTATCCAATCAACAGCCTGCAGGGAAGGGGACAAAATCAGAATGTTCCCTTAGGATGTGCAGTGCTGCCCCTATGGCTCTCAAAATGGCCCCTTGAAGCTTTGACAACCAATTCAATTAAAGCCAGCCTTTAGGTTGCTTTGAGCCATGCTGGGGGTTGCATACGGTGCATACTGGACTGGATCAACAAAACACAAAGCAGGCTTGATGTCATATTTGTACATTCCCAAGACCAAATAATTTTTGGCTGCCATTCAGGATCTAGGCATGTCCTTTGTAATCAAACAGTAAAACAGCTCCTTTCTCCCCTGGTCTTTCTGCTTCTACAGATTGGTATGCTAAGCACTTGTATTGACCTCAAGAAGCCTTTATAGTGACATTTACAAGACCATAGAACTGGAAGCATCTCACAAAATGAATTGCCTTTTATTGGTGGATAAAGTTTAAAGAACTTTGATTGCTGAGATATGTGAGAAGAGACTCAGAATCAAGACAGCGATCGAATTCTCTTCAAGCTACTACTAACTGTAGGTGGCAGTATGCTACAGTTTTAACCTTCAGACTACAGTATTCTTATTGCCCAGGATTTGCACATATGGAAGCTCTTACCACCAGGAAAGACATTCTAGACACTGGCATGACAAAAAACTAAATTTTAAATTAGAAATATCTCATCTCAGAAAAGAAGACCAAAAGATGCTAAAGTCTGGTTGAGCATCATTAAATTTTTAATATGGAACATATTTGTCCCTTTCTTAAACATAAGACAATTGTTCCTTTAAATTTGTTGAGGTCATGGCATTATGGATCATTCCCCCCTCTTCCACATATTCCCCCCCCCCATTAATTTCCTATTGGGCTAGTTCTTAACTTAAAACAAAATGAAAAGGTAAATGGTGAGCCACCTTCCTAATCGGTTTAAATTACGCTGTCTTATGTGGGTACCTTGGTATCTGCCTATGAACAAAAATGTTCATAATGTGAGACAAGAAACTTACTAGGAGAACCTTCAAACAATATGAAATTAGTCATACAGAAGTTGTGAATGAACTACATAGATTTGTATCAGCCCAAAGCTGCAACATTTTAAGGAAAGCAGAAATGATAAATAACTGAAGCTTTAAATAAATTGGTATCCCTGACACTATGTTCTTCTCCCTTCTTTGGCATAGCATAGTTATCCAGTTATCCAGTGCAGTGCCTCCAGATGTTATTATATCAACTCCCATCATCCTTGATCCCTGGCTGTGCTTCCTGGGGCTGTTGGGAGCTGAAGCCCACAACGACAGGACAGCATTATCCCTAGTGTAGACAAACCTGGAAAAAAACTATACAAAAAGAGTGACTTCTTAGATGAATGCCTTATTATCTGCTCATTTATTTCTTCCCAGTGAGTCATCTATGTAGCACATTGCATTTGCAACAATGGAGTCTTCATTCAGGAGCTCTTGAATATGTTTTGTGCAAGGAGATTATTTCACAGCAAGAGGAATCTTTAATAATCAGGCATGTCTAAAAAGAAGCCTTTGAAATGAGGCATGGGCTCACCTGCTTGCATTTTATTCACACACGACCGTATAATAGAAGGCTAATTTAGGACTGCAACTTCTACAGTATAGGCTAACCCAGTACTGACCTGTTTCCCCCCCCCACCCCCGCCTTCCCGTCACTCTTTCCATTTCCTAACACCTAGATGTGGCAGCAAAAGGGAAGACTCACAGCTGGGGCTATAATAAGACTAGTGTTGATTACAAGTATCCAGAACCATCAGGAAAGATTTTGTGCATATTTATTGTATATGTACATTTTTCATGGTTCCTTGTATTCCTGAATGGTGTTGGAGACCCTGAGGTAGCTCCCATCTTGGGTTCTTGCTGCCTTTACAACATCCAGGTAAGATGAGAAAAGAGGAAGGGGAGGTTAGAAGTGAGAAGGAGAGATGGAGGCAGGTTCAGTCTGCACTAGACCAAATTAGGACATGGATTATGTGCTGTTCAACATACAGAATATGCCTTACAAAGTCATTCTGGAAGTAAAAAGTCCCCCAAATTACAAGCATTATGTCCACTATTACAAATCACTTTTAACTATCTCAGATGGGTCTTTTTTTGCAGAGAAGTTTGTGATTTCCTGCTTTGGAATGGGCATTTCTCATGTTGGTACTGATCATCTGTATTACAAGTCAAAAACCTTTATCTTAGATGTCCTTTTCAAGGTGAGAATATAAAAGAAAATTCTGCACATGCATTGTCAGCATTCAGTATGTCCAGATTGCAAAAGTTCTTTAATGTTAGCTCCTTACTTTAAGTGAAACCCTTATCGAAAACTCTCATTGATTGCTGAAAAGCAATGTGAACTACAAGCCAGCTGCTTTGTAGGTGCATATGCAATTATTTAACGTCCCTTGAAGGACAGCCAAATTTAAATAACAATTCGACACACAGCTGTGAGGCATTCGCGAGCTTTTTTGCGGAGAAGGTCTTGTTGCTCCGCCATGACCTCCCTGCCAATTTGGATACAATAAAGGAACTGGAGGCCCCTCGACTGTCCTCGGGTTCAGTATTAGACCACTTTGACTGGATATCCCCAGCTGATGTGGACAGACTCCTCCGAGCTGGAAAGCCCACCACCTGTCCTCTCGACCCGTGCCCGTCCTGGCTGATTAGAGCGTGTCCAGACGAGGTGCGGGGCCCCCTGGGGGATATCATCAATCTGTCTCTTGGCGCTGGGACATTCCCAGGGGAACTGAAGGAGGCAGTGGTGCGCCCGCTCTTAAAGAAAACATCATTAGATCCTTTAGATCTATCCAATTACCGCCCGGTTTCGAATCTTCCATTCCTGGGTAAGGTGATTGAGAGAGCGGTTGCTGAACAGCTTGGTAGGTTTCTGGATGAAACATCAGCTCTGGATCCATTCCAGTCCGGCTTCCGCGCTGGTCATGGGACCGAGACGGCTCTGGTCGCCCTAACAGATGATCTCCGCAGGCAGCTGGATCGAGGCGGGTCGGGGCTGCTGATTCTTCTAGACCTGTCAGCAGCCTTCGACATGGTCGATCACGAACTCCTAGACCACCGCCTTGCCGACGTGGGGATCCAGGGCACAGTCCTTCAATGGCTGCGCTCGTTTCTCTCTGGTCGGGGACAGAGGGTGGCGCTTGGGGGGGAATTGTCATCCCGCCACTCCTTGGTGTGTGGTGTGCCCCAGGGTGCAATACTCTCCCCGATGCTTTTTAACATCTTTATGCGCCCCCTCGCCCAGCTTGTCCGGAGTTTTGGGCTGGGCTGCCATCAGTATGCTGATGACACCCAACTCTATCTGTTGATGGACGGCCACCCGGACTCGGCCCCAGACACACTGATCAGATGCTTGGAGGCTGTGGCTGGATGGTTTCGTGGGAGCCGGTTGAAGTTAAATCCTTCGAAGACAGAGGTCCTCTGGCTGGGACGGGACGACTTGGGACTGAGGGGGCAACTCCCATCTCTTGCGGGGGTGCAATTAGTGCCAGCACCATCCGTTAAGAGTTTGGGTGTAATCTTCGATACCTCCCTCTCTATGGAGGCGCAGATTGCAGCTATAACAAAGGCGGCATTTTTTCATCTCCGCCAAGCTAAGCAGTTGGCTCCTTACCTCTCTCGCCCTGACCTAGCCACTGTGATCCACGCGACGGTCACCTCCAGACTGGATTATTGTAACTCGCTCTACGTGGGGCTGCCCTTGAGACTGACCCAGAAACTCCAACGGGTGCAGAATGCCGCAGCGAGACTCCTTACGGGGTCTTCGCTTAGAGATCACATTCATCCGGTGCTATACAAGCTGCACTGGCTCCCGGTGGAGTACAGGATCAGGTTTAAGGTGCTGGTTTTAACCTTCAAAGCCCTATACGGCCTAGGGCCCTCGTACCTACGGGACCGCCTCTCCTGGTATGCCCCACAGAGGAACTTACGGTCTTCAAATAAAAACACCTTGAAGGTCCCAAGCCACAGAGAGGTTAGGCTGGCCTCAACCAGAGCCAGGGCTTTTTCGGCTGCGGCTCCAACCTGGTGGAACGCTCTGTCACAAGAGACAAGGGCCCTGCAGGACTTGACATCTTTCCGCAGGGCCTGCAAGACAGAGCTGTTCCACCTGGCCTTTTGTTAGGGCGCAGCCTGACTCCCTCCTTTGGCAATCTTTTCAAGACTTTAGCTTATGGTTGCCATTAATTTTGTTTTTAACTCATTTTTATAATGTTTTATAATGTTGTATTGTTTTAGTGTTGTTAGCCGCCCTGAGCCCGGCTTCGGCTGGGGAGGGCGGGATATAAATAAAATTTATTATTATTATTATTATTATTATTTAATGTAATCTCTTTGCATGCAATGGAACCGTTATTGATTGCTGTGAACTATGTGACCAGATCAGCAAGCCAAGCAGCTTTGGGAAGTACCTTCTTTCTGTTTGGGTCAATTTTCAAGATTGTTTCTTGCAGACAGTTGGTATGGTTGTAGTCTCCCATCCATACCTAAAACCCACTCTTGTTCCTAGGTACGTTTGTTTTGGCAGCAGAGAGGTGATTTTCAATTCTCAAACAGCTATTGCCACAGCTGTGCTGAAAACCAGTATTCTGGGAGGTAGGGTGGCATTACAAAACAGTGCAGGAAGACCATTGAAAACCAGAATGACCCAATCAGCCCTGGGTCAGCCAGCTAGCCATTCATTCATTCATTCATTCATTCATTCATTCATTCATTCTCTCTCTTTCTCTCTCTCTCTCTTGAGTGGGGGACAACCACGTACACTACCCCAAGCTCATTCCAAATGAGTTTTTACTTTCCTTGTAGATGGAAATGAGCAACATGAGCCAATGCTTTGAGACCTCCAAATATACCTCCTTTAACATGTACATTTAAAACCCGCCTGTCTATGTTCAGGTGTACAAATTGGAGCACAGCTGCCAAACTCACAGCATAATGGGTTTTTTAACCATGATACATCCTAAGTGATTTGATGGCCATTTTAAGATCTCCAACTCCCACTTAATCGGACGAATAACAGTGCTTTGCAGCTTTGTTAATATGAAGACTGCTGTATTTCTCTTGACTTGTGTTCTCTTCTTCTTACCAGGAACACATGTGTTTTGCCTGAGGTGTGAGATGTATCTTTGGAAACTGCCAGGCTTTGTGATGTTAAGAATGGAGATCAGCTATTGCTTCTGTATCCCAGAATCCTAGCTGTAACCTGAATCCTGCAGCAGTGCAGCAGCTAACAGACACTCATTCATTCAATCAATCTGCAATCTCCATCTTGAGACTGAATCCAAATGCCAACCTCCATTCCTACAGTACAAAGCCTAATTTTTGCACCTTTCTTCCTTATTCCTACATCCCCTGCTTTGTATGACATCTAGTCTGATGAAAAGTTATGAAGTACCTGCTTACAATATTCTGACATTTTGGTTGATCCAATAAAACTCTGCCCAACCATGGGTTTGGGAAACATGGCTACCTTAAGTGTTGTGTTTTGCTTTTTTCTAATATGGCATGATACTTATATCAGAGTTGCCAACCTTTTTGGCCTATAGGCACACCTGGAAGTCTGACAAAGTGCTGTGGAGATTAGTCATAAATGATCTCCAATGAAGGCATAATACACAATGGCTGTGGTGGACATGTGGCACAATATGGCCGCGACATCCCAAAAAAGCAGAAAAAGAGGCAGGCCCACAAAATTTTACGGGCATGCCCTCCCCACATCATTGGAGAAAAGGCATCTACACTACCGACCCCCATGCTCCATCATAGAGAGAAGCTCTTTGCACCTCTCCTCTGTTCAAAATGAAATAATTGGTGGTTATCTAGTCCTGGCAATGAAATGTGGGGATGTTTAAGAGGGCACATTCAATGCAGACAAGGCAGAACAGGCAATATAGATTTTTGAGGGGATTTACTGAGATCGTTTGTGGACTCCAAAGGAGGTACTGGAAAGCAGAATGGTTCCTGCAGGTGCCATTTTAGTGAACCCTTTCTAAACACATCCACAGTCCAGTCAAGTCACAAAATAATACATTGCAGCAAAACTTAACAGCTTCCCAGATGCAACTGAAAACCAGTTTTGGTTTTTTGGTTTTAATTTTTGAGATGACACAACAACTACCTTGCAGTATTAGCATGTGGTGGCTTAAAAATTCCAGACTAGCTTGTTGCTTATTTTTTTTAAAAAAAATTATGTGTGCCTAGTCTGTCAAAAAATGTGGATTCTCTGGATTAATCACAGTAACAGAATGTGGATTAATCATAGCTGGAGGTAGTTTGCTTCTGAATACCGATTGCTAGAGACCACAAGAGATGAGAACCCTCTTGTGCTCGGGTCTGCTTACAGGTTTCCCACAGGCATGTGGGCAGCCACGGTGAGAACAGGGTGCTGGACTCTAGTCCAAGAGGGTCTTCTTGGTTCTTACAGTATGAATAGTAATGCACATTTCAATGTATAATTAAACATTCAAATGCACATATACATTCAGTTGATGCCACAGTTCCTGATCCATAAAGTCATGTGATGTGTGCATAAGCTATGGATCATGTACCCATATCCCACTGACTGATTCTAGTACTATCGATTTTAGTGAGGTCTTCATATAAATAAATATGCTTAGCAAGACGACCTGAAATGATATGAGGGGCTGAATTCACACCCTACATTTTCTATGGGTTCTTCAGCTTGTCAAATAGCTTTCCTTACATGGCTGGTGGAGATAAGCTCATGAGGGACTTAATTACTGCCAGCATGGTATTTTTTCTAATTACACATCATTAATCAAAATTATGTGATTTGGGTCACTGAAATCAGGTTAACCATATGGCAAGCACAGCGAAGGCTTAGTAATGTACAGGTTTGCTAAGGTTTAGGAATCTGTTAGAGCACAGATTTGGAATTCCATTGAAGAAAGTAATGAACTGCATTTGAGAGGACGGAAAGTAATCTCGGATAATCAGAGAAAATAGAGTCTGCTTGACAGTATGTTGAAAAGGTTCAAGAGGTGAAGCAGAAGTCATGCATAAATACGAAGAGGCAAGGCTTTATTATTTGCAGGGGGTCTGGAAATCTCCAAGGCTGTGATTATGCCACGAAGTATGAAATATTGTATTTAATACTGAACCCCAAGAATCCCAGCATTCTATGACACAAATAAAAAAAAAGCTTTCCTTTCATAGAAAAAGGCAAATCATAACTCAGAGCATGACAACTACATTTAAATGCTCTGAAATTATAATGAAAAGAAGGGTGCACTAAATACTTCATAAATACTTGACAAAGTCGCAAACTCTGCTCTCCATATATTAATTACCCTGGCAGGTTTTCCTGACTTACTGGAAGGTGACACCAATAATCTTGATGTAAATGAAGTAAGGTGTTTGGTGAAACATGGAACTCTTTCTTTAGTACCAATTATTTCTTTCCTTACAAACACACAAAGACATACACAGAAAATTGCTCTTTGATTGCCCTTAATGAAACATGGATGTCTATAGTATATGAAAATACATTTGGCTTATATTCACAGCAATTATTGCCGTAATGTACTAAGTATTTTGCTTTTTCATATACACAGAAACAAAACAAAGAACACTTCAGAGCCAGCATGGCTTTGGAATGATTTCCCTGTATTAAGGCAGATTAGCCTACTGCACACCACTTTCCCGAAGCCTTAAATCCCAGCTCTCATCCCCCACCCTCTACAAACAACATGAATAACTTAAAACTCATTTGATTTATTTACTTCTAGTGCTGATACAAAGATCATGACAAACACAACAAGGAAGAAGATAACTAAAGCATGGGAAGGGGCAGATTTACTGGGAGATGGTTGTGGTTTTGATGGGTTTTGGCAGTACAAAGGAAATTAATGCTGGGGAGATGCTTTAGCCAGACACTGCAATAAAGCCAGCATTTGTGGACTTTGTTGCGAACAGAAATCATCTACTTGCAAGGTCTTTTCCAGTCATTTCAGCAATGGGCAGTGCACTAGGGATAGCCAATGTGGTGCCTCCACCAGCCAAGTCAGCATAGCCAGTTGTGATGGGAAATGGGAGTTGTAGTCCATCAACATCAAGAGGGTGCCATGTTGGCTACCCCTGCTCTACATTGAACTGCATGGCAAGGCTGATGCAGGGTGTCCATAGCATAGCATTGGCCTTCAGCTGGGGCTGCCTTTCACAGAGGCCCCTGCGGCACCCACCCAAAGTAGAGTGTTTAGGAAGTTACCACCCGTGGTGTTCCCACCTTGATACCTAGCACAAGACCCCACAACGGGGAATTATAGAGAAAAGGAAAACAGACCCAGTGGATCCAAAAGTGGCCCATTTCACAGGCTGCTCAAGCCTGGAGTTTGCACAGCAAAATAGAAAAACAAAATACCACTTTCTACCCTGATTGATTTTTTGGATCTGGTGATGGACCTGGCACTTGATTCTGCCCTGCTGCTCCCGGCTGAGGTTTGGGACTCTTCTACTGAGGTTTGGGACTCTTCTAATTGGTATGCCCTAAGACTCTTCCTGTATCCGGTGCTGCATCCAGGTTTGGGGAAGTCCTTGGCCAACATACCCTCAGAGGACCTGCTGCCTGAGTTGGCCATGTCTTTTTCACCACAGCCCTCTGCCTTTGGGCCAAGCCACACAGCCACCCAAAAGGGAAGGTGAGTGGAAGTGGCAGTTCCTTCCTCCTCCTACCATTGCCCAGCTGCTTACAGGAGGCTGAGGAACAGGCACAGCAGAAACAGCAGAGTCAGGGGGTTCCAGAAATTGGCAGTGCCCCCTCCTTTGTGATGTGCACCTCAGTATGTGCCCAAGGATCCTGACTCTCGCTCTGCCTGTATCAAGCATCCTTTCACTCTTAATGCTGCTTTGAGAAGCCTCCTGGTTAAGAGAAGTGTTTGTCCTGCAAGGGTTCATTCACCAATCCCATTGCCCTTATTGGATTTTATGACTTTGTTCCTGTGAGCCCCATCAAATCTGTATTGATTTTAGGTGGCCTTCTCTTTATATATCCATCTCTCATTCATTTTAGCTAGTTGCTATCTTAAACAGATTGTTGGGGGAAACAATCTGTTCTCATCTCTAAAGTAACTTGTGTTTCTCAAGGAGATCGCCCTCTTAGTCTCTTTAACATGAGCTATAAAGGGCAAGACTGATTAACCTTCTTTCAAAACTCTAATTCGCAAAGCTCAGAATCATTTTGGTTGTCCTTTATTACATTCATCTAATCATCTACATCTCCTGCATTGCGTATATATGATGGACAACTCTGGTTGGTGTTTCTTTCAAAGAAACATCTGTGGATTCGGCATGATCGTCCCACTGATCTAAAAGAAGTAGTATGGGGGGGGGGGATTTTCACATCTAAAAAAACCTTGCCAATTCAAATCTAGATTTAAACTTGTTTTCTGCTATTACAGTGGATCTGGCAATTATTTAAGAATAGTGTTCCTTAATACATATTCTGCTAGGCTCATTTAGTTAACTTGCAGAATGGCAAAAATAATAATAAAGAATCACGACAGTGAGTTTAAACAGTTGCAAAGAAGTGTTTTTAAGAAGGCCCAAAACATACATTATGAAGCTTGAAAATAAAGCATCCTTAAGATCAAACAAGATGTATTTTTGGAGAACAATAAACTGTATCCTCCAGGGTTTTATCATTTAAAAACAGCTAATGGGTGTTAGGGGTTGATGGGAGTACTGCAGCACTCAGGGAGCTGAAATCACCACTCAGGGGTTCTCAACCTGGTCCCTACCACCCACTAGTGGGCGTTTCAAGATTCTAGGTGGGCGGTGGGGAGTTCTATGGCACAAGCTGAATCCTCCTTCCATCAAGCACTGGGGGGAGGTATGAAATTTTACCATCGAGAAAGATGCATTAGTGGGCGGAAGGTATAAAAAGCTTGACTACCCCTGATTTAGTTCTTGAGAAGTATATGTATGTCCTCTTAGAAGCAAAATGGCAGCATCATGCCATCGTTTTCCACTTTGTTTTTTTTAAATGAATATTTATTAGCATTTTCAATAACAACACAAAAACAAAAATAAACAAAAAATGACAAAAATACAAAAATACAAAAGTACAAAACTTAAAAACAATTAAAAACACATAAAATTTCAATTGCTTATTTTCTTTTAACTTGCTTCTCAGACCTCCTCGCACCTCCCCTTCTTGTATTCCAATTCAAATTATTAGCTCAGCAAATCCTTATTACTTATTTCTCAACTTTAACTTGATAATTTATTTTAACATGTTATTATTTTATTTTTTCTCTTTCATCCATTTCCTCAATTTATTTTTACAAACCTTTTCATTTAATTTAGATCGTTTTAAAGACCAGTTTTAGCTTATCCAAACTTAAACATCAATACTTATACATCAATACCCATTCTTAAACATTTTTCCTAAAGTCGACCAAAATTCCCTTCCACGACTTTCCCAATTTTCGTACGAATAACAAAATAAAAACAAAACAAATTATAATTATATACCCTTTGGATTCCCAAACTCCACCCACCCCCTCCCCGGTTTCAGTCCCCAGCAAGTGTCCATCAGTCTCAAAATACTATTAGCCTGGAGATCTCACATCCGAGGCTCTTAAATCTCTCTCAATTCCTCTCTGCCGGCCTTTTTGATAGTCCTTAATGTTGAACCCCAAGTCTCGGAGACGCTCCGGCCCAACGGGATCCATGTTTCTTCCAGACAGACCTCCATACTTAAAAGTAAAGCCTATGGGGTATTACAACTCTTGTTTCATACTCCTTTCCAGTCCAAATGTCCCCAAAGCTCCAACTTCCACCTTAATCAAATTTATAATCCTTCGGTCTTTAGATCTCCACATAAGGAGATCTCTCAATTTTTCACTCTCCAATTCAGGCCAGACTTTCCACATCAAGTTTTTATTTTCCTTTGTTGCCATCATGTCAGGCCTCAAATTACAGCTCTCCTTTGACATCTGCAGAATTACAGCTCCTCCTTCCTTCTCTTCAGGGGCAACATATGTCTCCTTTTCCATGTTCTCAAAGCTCTCAAGTTTCTCTATTTGTCCAATTGAATAGGCTTCCTGTTTCAAATCCTTATCAAATTCAACAATGTTATTTACTGTTATGTCCAAAGTTGTAACATTTGTAGCCAAAACATCGATTTGGCCTTGTAACTTTCCCAAGAGAACAAATGCTCTATCCAATTCAGCCTGAATTTTCCCTCCTCCAGCCATTCTTGTAGTGTCCCTAAACCCCCTCTAGAGGGATTTTGGTTCTTTAATATTCCTTTCAGCTTAAATCCAAAAAACAAGTTAGTTTGTATCAGCCCTTCCTTATTTTCGACAAATTGTAACAGATATAGCCAGCTTAAGCAACAGAAACAAAGTTCTCTTTTTCCGTCTTGACAGCTAACTTGACAGCTGTCAAACTCTTCAATACTTCAACAACAGGCTCTCTCACGGGATGCTCCCGGGTCCGGGGGGTGGGGTGGAACTTCAACTCCCAAAATAGTTCTTCATCCTCCAGTAAAATTTCTTATAATACCAAACCGTGAAATTAAAGTCTTTTACAAGAAAGAAAAAAAGGATTCTCTCGACCTTAGTTAGCAGGTCCATTGCTTTAAATTATTTACAAAGAGGGGGGGCGGACTTCCTATTTAAACCTTCCCCGCGCGTGCCTAATTCATCAAAATTTCCTTAAAATTCCAATTTCCGTACTACTCACAGGTTGTTGCTTTAGAGTCCAATTGTTCAAAGGAAAAAGTCAGCGCTCTCCGACAATGGCATTGCGGCTTCACTCCGCAGAAGAAGCAGTCTACTCTCAGCACCACGCCGCACCCCATCCCCGCTCCGGAGCCTTTAAAAAGGCTCCTTCGCAGCTTGGGGGGCGCAAATGGTGCCCGCCGAGTCACCACGCTCACAGGCATCCACGCCTGTGATTTTTAAGGGTCCCAGTGTCGCCGCAGCGGCAAGACCCGATCCTGCAGAGCCGGTTCCCTCCGGAGCTCAGAGGGAATCCGCCATTAGTCGATGGCGCTAACCCGGAAGTCCACCATCGTTTTCCACTTTGAGGGAAGGGAGATGGCCCTTGGAGTGCTGCAAGAGTCTGTAATGTGCAGCGACTACCTATAACCTTCGCTTGCTGAGGGGAAAAAACAAATAAGCAATGCAGGCAGGAATGTTGTAAATGTCTTGGTATGCTTGATATGAGAAAAGAGGAATTGGAGAAAATTGGTTTCTTTTAATGTTTTAGCACGTTTTTCATTACTGCTTCATGAAGTGTTTTTGCCTTTCTTTGGCAGCATTGCTAGAAAAAAGCAAATATAGATATGATTTCATTAATAACTTGGTAACCAAGACACAAACAAATACTGTAGAAGTATTATACAGTGGTACCTCTGGTTGCGAACGGGATCTGTTCTGGAGGCCCGTTCACAACATGAGCAGAATGCAACCTGCAGCGGCGCGTCTGTGCATGCACGGGTTGCAATTCGCCACTTCTGCACATGCACGTGACATCATTTTGCACGTCTGTGCATGCGCGAGCAGCAAAACCCAGAAGTAACCCTTTCCGGTACTTCTGGGTCACTGCAGGACGCAACCTGAAAAGACGTATCAGGAAGCAAACGTAACATGAGGTATGACTATATATCATTACAACACACTCACACTTTATTATATTTGTATAATTATTTATTGATGTTCTTTATTTTTCTGTTGTTGTTTAGTCGTGTCAGACTCTTCGTGACCCCATGGACCAGAGCACGCCAGGCACTCCTGTCTTCCACTGCCTCCCACAGTTTGGTCAAACTCAAGCTGGTAACTTCGAGAACACTGTCCAATCATCTCGTCCTCTGTCGTCCCCTTCTCCTTGTGCCCTCCATCTTTCCCAACATCAGGGTCTTTTCCAGGGAGTCTTCTCTTCTCATGAGGTGGCCAAAGTATTGGAGCCTCTGCTTCAGGATCTGTCCTTCCAGTGAGCACTCAGGGCTGATTTCCTTAAGAATGGATACGTTTGATCTTCTTGCAGTCCATGGGACTCTCAAGAGTCTCCTCCAGCACCATAATTCAAAAGCATCAATTCTTCGGCGATTAGCCTTCTTTATGATCCAGGTCTCACTTCCATACATCACTACTGGGAAAACCATAGCTTTAACTATACGGACATTTGTTGGCAAGGTGATGTCTCTGCTTTTTAAGATGCTGTCTAGGTTTGTCATTGCTTTTCTCCCAAGAAGTAGGCGTCTTTTAATTTCATGACTGCTGTCACCATCTGCAGTGATCATGGAGCCCAAGAAAGTAAAATCTCTGACTGCCTCTATTTCTTTCTCTTCTATTTGCCAGGAGGTGATGGGACTAGTGGCTTTGATCTTAGTTTTTTTGATGTTGAGCTTCAGACCATATTTTGCGCTCTCCTCTTTCACCCTCATTGAAAGGTTCTTTAATTCCTCCTCACTTTCTGCCATCAAGGTTGTGTCATCTACATATCTGAGGTTGCTGATATTTCTTCCGGCAATCTTAATTCCAGCTTAAAGGCCTAAACGCTAAACACCAACACTTTTAATTGTGCTCGGAAGCGTACTGGGAGCCAATGTAGGTCTTTCAAGACCAGTATTATGTCTAGCTGCTGCATTCTGGATTAGTTGTAGTTTTTGGGTCACCCCACATAGAGCGTGTTGCAGTAGTCCAAGATTATATGCCACTTAATCATCAAAATCTCTAAGTGCTTTGCAAAAAATATACATTAAAATTACTGGTAAAGTAGCTGTTAGAAACAAGCTAGCTTGATTTTTTTTCCATAGCAGTTTTAAAATATTCATTATAAAATAAAACTACATATAAATATACATGCCAAATTTACACGTCTGGACTGACCTGTTTCAACAAAAAGGTTCAGCAGGTGATGAAAGCAATACAGCTAATAATAACAATCCCCTCCAGGAGGTTGGTTACACATATGTGCATTGATTTAAATTTTAAGTTTTAAAGAGAATTTCTTTTGCCCTTTTCAAAGATAATGTGGGTGTCAGTGTACTGTGTGAAAAGAATCATGAGTAAGAGACCTATATGCACATCACACATTATCATTCATGCTTCTCTTGCAACACAGGAACTGTGCAGTCATGTTCTGTGATGTATTAAGCAAAATGCCCATCTACAGAGCCACAGGTACAATGTGTGATAATCCCTCCCTGTCCCCCTCCTGCATTTTCTGATTTAGTCTGGCTAGGTGAATGGGCTGCATACCTTTGAATGCTATAATCCTCTGATTCACACGTTGAGTTAAATTCTTAGCAGTCTGTAGCACATGCTTCTCTCATCCATTAGCATCAGACTACATACTGCATTCACCTACCGAGTGAGCAAGAGTAATAAATGTCTACTATTTATTTAGTCTACAATAAATTTAGTCTTAATAGATATATATATTGATCATGTATTTACTTTACAGAGTTTCACTGCATATTTAAAAACTGACATCCTGGAGCACTCCACTGGTACTATGTTCATCAGGTTCTCTCCTTTAATAGGTCAAATCATCATTATATATCACTGGGATGCCGGGTTTTAATTCATTTAACATTTTAATCTTTCATCAGTTTTTCATTTAAGAGGATTTCACTGCATATACTGGATTTGTATAAATCTGTGTGTGGTAAATTTATTCTTTTAACAGTTTTATTCTTTCATCAGAAATTCATTTAAATAGATTCCACTATATATCATATCTACTTCCAGTGAGGCTTTAGGTCAGGCTGTAATTGATGCAAAAGCAATGAGGTATTAAAAGAGATGGGAAATATCTGAAATTGGAAAGAGTTCAAAATGTGTGCCATTGTGAGGGCATGACATTCCTCAGATACGCAAGGGGAGGGGAACTAATGAACCATTTTGTTCCAAAGCTTTGAACAGTAGATCATTTTCTGTTCTTACGGGAAAGTCAAAATCTACACTTTCCCTTCCCTTTAAGTCAAAAATTAAAGGAGTAATCAATGTGATATTTCACCTCCGTCTAAAAAATAGCATTTCCCATGTTCTAGAACCATTCAACAAAAGCCTTCTGACTTTTAAGCCTTTAAGACTTTTAAGCCTACTGAAAACTTTGTTCTGCCAGGCTTGTGAGGGCAATGAAGAATATGTTTCTCCATAATAGTTTGTTGCTGGGCTCTGATTTTAAGTGGCCATGGTTTTTTTTAATGAAAATGTGTTGTTGTAAACGGCTTTGATATTTTTTATGATATAGGAGGATAATTACAATTTCCTTATTACAACAGCTTCACTCGCTACTTCTCTGCTTCCAAGCACAATTCAAAGTGCTGCTTCTAACCTATAAAGCCCTATATGGCTTAGGTCCAAGCTCTCTGAAAGACCATATTCCCTCATAGATCATTGGGGAAGGCCCTTCTCTCAGTTCCACCACCCTCACAGGTATGCTTGGTAGAGACACAGGAGAGGGCCTTCTTGGTGGCTGCTCCCAAATTTTGGAACTCCCGCCCTAGAGAAGTTTGAGTGGCTCCCTCCTTGTTGTCCTGCCAGCAGGTGGTTATTCTACTGATTGCATTTAATGAAAGGACTGTTTCTATGGTAATTATCTGTATGGTTTAAATAGAGGAGAGAGTTTCTCTTCTTTTAATTTTTAATTGTTTCTTAATACTCCCCCCACCCTGGGCTATATTTTTAGCTGTTCTTATGTTATCTGTAAGCCACCTTGGGTCCCTGTCTGGAAAAAGCCAGTAAGTAAGTAAACAAACAAACAAACAAACAAACAAACAATCTGTAATGTCCAGTGTAACATTTGTACATTTCTTTATATAATATTTTGTGTTTTAGCTAACAGTATTTAACTCCAATTAACCTTTAACTATTAGTTAACTGCCTTTACCATCCCTACAAAAATAATTAAGGCTTTTGATCCATAACAGCTATATAGAGTTGTTCAAATTTGTATTTTATGATTCCGGTGGATATTAAAAAGCAAGTGTTGTTGGTTTTTAATGCATAAGAGAAGAGACTGCTGTAGAAGAGCATACCTTACCACGGATCCAAATCAAAGACTCAAGAAGCACAAGTTACAGTCCCAAGAAGCTGTTCTTTCCTAGCCATATAAACTGCAATGGAAAATGTGAAAGGAAGTGGTTTCATAGGTGAGTAAACCCAAGTCATATTTTTTCATCCTACTCAACTGTGATAGAGAGAAAAGGAAGCAGAAAATTTAAAACTGCTGATCAAAGGTTTATGTGGGGTGATGCAAACACTGGTGAATGATGGAACGGAAATGCCAGAGGAGTATAGGAGGGTGAAAAATATAGCGTGTTTTACAAGATCTCAGTGAAACAATGAACTAATTTATTTGAGAAGAGCCCAGCTATGAATATCACTGATAAATTGCATTTATGTCATGTGCTCAACAGCCTTTTCAATGAATAACGTTGAATGTTAACCATACCTGCAAAATTCAAACAGATTTTAAAACAATAAGTGTTATATTTTGCTTTCCAAACACCACACAGTGGAAAGAAAGGGAGTTGAACTACAAACCATTCCCCAAACAACAACAAAGCGTGTTCTCCTTCATGGAGAGCACATGTTGCGGTGCGGTCTTACAAGACATCCCACTGTTGCTGGACGGGTAAAGGTAGTTGGCCACCATTGCAATTGGGTTCCTCTTGTCGTTGGGGAGAATTTGATGTTGCCATTTTTTGATTGACAGCCAAGAAGTTTTATATTCCCTGCACACAGCGTTGAGCTTCCTCTTTTCACTGTGTGCATCAGATTACCCGCCCACCCTCCCTATATTTAGGGTTGTTCGCTTTGACCTTGCTATGCCTGTCATGGGGCTGTCTGCTTTGGGGGCAGGGGCCTGGTAGGAATTTTGTCCATCTGGCTGATTGGCTGGTGCCCCTTGGTTTTTGCCTGCTGCGTAGCAAATCGTCACAACTTGTAAGGTTGGGGTTCGGCATTGGTTTTATGAATTGGTTGGTGGAGGGACATGGATTGGCTGTGCCTGACACTCCAATGCTGTTGCTGCAAGGATATTCCGTTAAAGGAATCCAGGGGCTTGCCATGCTTTTGTCCGAACCTCTGTCAAGGGGCTAGGGCCACGCAAGAGCCCCTGGGAGCATTTGGGGAGAGGTGAGGGCATGGTTCCCAGCTCCATCTTTCTCCCCAAAATGTTTTCCCTTTCTGACTTTTGCGGGCATGTGAATGTAAGTCTGTCCCCGGGCGGGGACAGATAGTCGCAACCAATGCATTTTTGTACCGTATTTTTCGCCCTATAGGACGCACCGTCCCATAAGGCGCACCTAGTTTTTTGGGGAGGAAATAAAGGGGGAAAAATTATTTTCCCCCCAGGCGCGGGGCTGGGGCAGGGGAGGCCCGCCCGAGCTTCCCCCGACCCCAGCCCCCAAACAGGCAGCTCTCTGCAAGCCGTGGGAGCCCAGCGCTGGGTTCCCGCTGCTTGCGGAGAGGTCCGCGAAGCCTGGACGCGCTGAGCTCAGCGCGGGCAGGCTTCAGTATGCAGGCAACTCTCCGCAAGCAGCGGGAGCCCAGCGCTGGGTTCCCGCTGCTTCCGGAGAGGTCCGCGAAGCCTGGACGCGTTGAGCTCAGCGCGCGCAGGCTTCAGCACGCAAGCAACTCTCCGCAAGCAGCGGGAACGCTCTCGCTGCTTGCGGAGAGTTCCGCGAAGCCTGGATGCGCTGAGCTCAGCGCGCGCAGGCTTCAGCACGCAGGCAACTCTCCGCAAGCAGCGGGAGTGCTCCACCACTGATCCTTATAGTTGAATGAGCAGAAAATACTGGCAGACCCAAAATGGGTAATCCCATAAGTCTGCATTGCAGCCTGGTGCCTCTGCATTATGTCATGATCCCATGTGGCCCTCCAATCTTAGGTTTTCCAGCTGGTGAAGTGGCTTGCTTCATTAGCCAGGTTTTCGATTCAGGCCTACCCATGAATTGGCCCATGTTGGGCAGGCCTGAATGACAGGCACCTCCCTGGGGATAGGCCCAACAGAGGCCAAGACTTCCCTTGGGTTCACTCCTAGGCAGTGCTTTTCCCCCCTAAAAAATATGTTTATGAGTACTCTCATTTTGACTCAAGAAAATCACCATTTTATTGTTCAAATCAGGAAAAATAAATACAATAAATGGACAAAAGTACAAACATTTACAAAATATTTAGGGGTATGCGTACCCCTGTGTAGTCCACCCCAAAAAGCACTGCTCCTAGGGAATAAATACCAGCCTGCCCTTGACCCTGGGTTGCAATTCTTCACCGGGTCTCCCTGTCTCCTTCTCTCCCTCCCTATGTGCTCTGCCAATTCATTGTGGCATGAACTTGCTATGGTCATTGTTGGCCACCATATTCAGGGCCTGGCAGGAATTTCTCCCACCAGGCAAAATGGTTCATGCCTTGTGGTTTTCATCTACTTCATAGTAATCATCACAGTTTTGGTGCTATAGGCATTGGGTAAGCCTTAGTCTTGGCTGGAGGGGAGGTTCTAGCCTCTGCCTGCGCTTCCAAGAACTGGCTATTCCGTTAAAGGGATCCAGGAGGAATTGCTTCTGTCCATATGCCCAGGTGGGGGCGGGGACCACAGCACTCCTCAAAACAGTAATCCTGCAACAGGTGACCCAATATGATGTAGGTCCCAGGACCCCTCTCACTGTTTGTTGACCTGATAACTTAATTCTGGCAGGTGGGCCTGAAATCAATGGTAATACCCAATGCCTATGCCACACCTAGGATATCTGTAATTCAATAAAGTGGTGGCCTTATTTCATCCCAATGCACTGTTTCTTATCCAGTAATTGTTGGATGTGATGATGGGTGCTGTAGGGCCTCAGCACGTAACTATCTGCCTAGTAAATAGAGAACAAAGCACAGTCTTAGCAGCTATTGGAACTCACTAATAGCATGCAGCTGAAGAATTGGCTGGTTAGTTCAAATCAATAATTAAATCTCCCTCTCAAACACATACACTTTGTTTTAGCTTTTATTGACCTCTTTGATTTGATTTGCTGCAGTGAGAGTAGAATCTGCAAAAGCAAGAATTCACTTCTATGCAGCTCTTTCAGATGCTGCAGCCATGTCCTGTCCTAAAATCCCTAACAATGCAATCCTATACATGTCTAGTGAGAAGTAAGTTCTATTTCGTTCAACAGGACTTAACATCAGGGATTGCAGCTTATTGCGTGGACAGGCGGAGTCCCCAGATCCCGTGCGGGCCCCCCCCGTCATGTGGAATAACGACTCAGGACAACGTGCTATGGGATTAAATTGGCCACAACTTTATTAAATTTCAAATGTGGGTAGACCTTGGCTCAGGCATTGGGCGTTCTCCTTCCCCAGTCCCCAGCCAGGGACCTAGGGGGCATCAGGGTTATCCAGTGTGTGTGTGTGGGGGGGATAGGCCGGCTCTGGAGAACATATGTTCAAGCAAAGATAGCCGCCCCCGTTACGCTGCCGCCGCAGGGGAGAGCAATGACGACCTTTCGGCGTACGGTCAAAGCCTCCCTTCAGAAACCCCTTTAACGGGGAACCCTGGTATCGCCGCCGCAAAGAGGAAGATGGACTAAAGGATTCCGCCCAAGGCCTGATACCGCCAAAGTTGTGACGTTTTGCTACGGGAAAGGCGAAACCTGCCAATGCAGGGAAATTCCTTTCCGGCCCTTTAACAGCGACCTTAACGTAGCAGCGCCCACATACCTGTGAAGAAAAGTTAACCTGCAAAACCTGTGAAGAAAAGTTAACCTGCAAAATAAGACATTAACTGAGGGTGGGTAGGGTGGGAGAAGCTCTGGAGCCAAGTGAGGATTCCCAGGTAAGATCCTTCCTCTATTGTGTGGGCAGGTAATCCCTCCCCTACCTGGCCTGGTCTCCTTGGCAATGCTTCCCCCCAGGTGGGATTGGACAACTGACTGAGGTAGGCGAAGACCTCCAGGTATCCCACCTGAGGGAAGGCAAAGCCAAGCCTATGCTGTTGGAGCCGCTCCAGACCTAGGGGCTGCACGCGCCCACGCAAAGGGCGCCCCCCGTTTTAGGCGGGGAGCAGTCATTATTCCCAAATTCCTTTGTTTAACTTTTTTTGGGCCAATAGTGCACAGCCCTAGTTCCATTCCCCACCTTGATTTAATTTCCTTGGCTCCCGATTTCTTCATGTCTCAACCACCCATTCCTCAGGTTCTTGGTTTTAGGCCAATGCCTGCTTCATGTCACCTCCTTTACATATCCTGCCTCATAGAATGCAGCTTGATTTTAAGAGTTGTGCTTTTTCATTGCCCCATCCTTAATTTAGCCTTTTGTAACTTAATTCACTGTCTGCTCTACTCTTTCCCATGGTTCTCTGTGCCTCTCCAGTGGCATCCTTTTTATTGTGTACTCATGACAATTTGTACTCATTATGTTATCAGAGCAGTTACATGCAACCCTGCTTCTTATAATATTAGTAATTACATATTTTCACATCTAACCTCACATACAGCAAGTAATGCATGCAAATAATAAGACTTCCAATAAACATACATCCACAAACATGTACGCACGTAAGTCAAGATAGACTAAAAATAGCAACCATCCATTTTGTTTCATAGACATAATGTGAAAGCCAAGTGCAGTAGACACATTTGAAAATACGTTTATCGGTTTTTCGTTTGATGCTTCTCTATAAAAAAACCTTCGTTCCAGTAAATATTCAAACAAATAGTACTGTATTTTTCCGTGTATGACAAGCTTTTTTGACCCAAAAATGAGGTTCAAAATTTAGGCTCGTCTTATACACAGGTAGTGCTGAGGAGGGACATGTGAATGGTTTTTTGGCACGAGCCCAGATTGTAATAGTCGACTGGCTGCTTGATTGTTTGGGGGGGATGCTGAAAATCGCTCACCCGCCAGAACGCAGCACACAACTGCTCCCGTCGCTTACAATCACTGCTTACAATCTCAGGCTCGCACTTTGTTCGACTTTCAGCATCTCCCCACAAATAACCCTGCCCAAAAGCTTAACCCCCCATTTTTTAAATTTTGAGGCCCCCAAAATAGGGGGCCGTCTTATAGACGGGGGCATCTTATAGACGGAAAAATACAGGACTTTACTGAAACCAGGTTGTATGGGAGTAGCTGTTTTATGGCTGGAAGTATTTGTGGTTATAAAGGAGCAGCATGCGAAGAAGCCCACATAAGTAGTGGTGGCTTCCACACCAGTAAGAGGCAAAAGAGCCCTAGCTGGTCTTGTATTATACAGTGGTACCTCTGGTTACGTACTTAATTCATTCCGGACGTCCATTCTTAACCAGAAACTGTTCTTAACCTGAAGCACCACTTTAGCTAATGGGGCCGCCCGCTGCCACTGCGCTGCTGCACAATTTCTGTTCTCATCCTGAAGCAAAGTTCTTAACCCGAGGTACTATTTCTGGGTTAGTGGAGTCTGTAACCTGAAGCGTATGTAACCTGAAGGTACCACTGTACAGCCAAGAAAGCCAGTCTGCTAGGAATTCAAATTTCTGAAGCTATAAAGCTATGCTAGGTGATCCAGACTTATGTTCTGGTTTTAAGGCAGTAACTAATAAAAGCACAGTTGGTGTTTAAGATAGAAGATTGTCCCACCTCTGGCCTGAAACAATCTGCAGAGGTACTTTGGAGAAGCATTAAAAGTGCCCTTGGAAATTTATTTTGGACAATCTCCAGTTCTCCGACCTCATTGTAACCCAATAATTCTGTACTATAAAGTATTTGTCCTTTGTACTTGAGCTTTAATAATGAGGAGTGCAAGTGAGATCAAGTTTCCACTTCTTGATTTTGTACAACCCCAAATTGCCTGCATCGTGTACACAGCTCTTCATCTAACATAGTTGGGAAAATACATTGCAAGTCTAGACCCTGCTGTGCACTGTCTCAGTTAAGCCCTGACTGAATCACCCATTCACAGCTACAGTAGCTCCCTTCACATGAAATAATCATAATTAATTATTATAATTTATATACTGTATACACAAGCAGGGCCCTGCAGCAAAATATTGCAGTGTATCACTGGTGTCCTGTGGTGGATGGGGCTGAAAAATGAAAAGATAATGACAGCTAAGGCAAGAGTCCCTGCTATAATTTGGCTCTTACTTCATGCGCATTTAAAAAGTTTATTGGTCTTATATGATAGTAAACAAACATAAGTAAATGTAAAGCATTCTCCCTCCCTCCTTTAAACATTGCCAACTAATGTGCAATTTTAAACAATTAAAAGATTAAGCAGTCTGCATGCAGACAATATGAGGCTATTGCATGCAATTGAGTGCTGGATTTGTCCTGGGAAGAAGTCTGAGGGGGACAATTTAAGTAGATTGACCATTGCTGCAACATGAAGGGTATGGGGGATTCCTTGTTCCCTCAGGGAATTGGTGGGCTGTATAGTATTTGCACATTGATTATGCGCCTTTGCGGACCTAAACATTCAAAGTTAGCTATATACTTATGTTCTTAACCATGTGTCCTACCTTTTACTTACCCATGGGTTTGAATGAGCATCAGCATGACTAGCTTTAGATGGATCAGAGTCATTCTGTAATCTGTCAAACCCTTTAATGTTTCTGTATATGAATATAAGCATATATTCCTTTCTGATAGGGTTTAGCGTTAACCAGCTGTTATCATCCATATGCTGGCCTCAGTGAGACTCTGACATGTTTCATTGCCCATGAAGTACCTTCCACTAGCTCATATATATATTACGCTTGAGAAACAGTGTTTTGCAAGACAGGCATTTCCAATAATAAAGTGTGTTTTTCCAGAAAGGGTATTAATTTTACTGACATGTTCTGGATTTGGGGGTTCTAGACAGACCAAATTAGCCACACGTAGGGCCTACTAAAACCAATGTGAACAGTTTGTCATAGCTCTCATTGAATTCAACACATGTCTAGTCAGAGTTAAGTCTCATTGAGCTCACTGGAGCAAACTCCTGAGTAGGTAGGTTTCCAACCCATTGTGTGGAAATTAGGAATGTAAAGAAGCATTGTTTCCCATTCTGCTTGTATCTAGTTTATTGTTACTGTACACAAGTAACAATAAACAAAGAAACATGCTGCAGATATTCAAGTGCCAGTTTGGTATAGTAATCACCAGTATGTTGGATTCAGACCTGTTTAAAGCCCTGTTCCATCACAGTGCTCACTAGGTGACACTGGGCCAGTTGCTCTTTCTCTCTCAGATTAGTTTATGAGTCAAGGAACTGAACCCGTGTGGTGGTAAAGAAGAGACAAGGATGCAAGAATTTAGGTTAATGGGCTGAAAAAAGGCCACAACTTTTATTGGTTACAGCATATGAGTGGTATTGGCTTAGGCATTGGATAAAACAACCTATACATGACCCCACTCACGCAGCAGGGGGGTCTTTGTTAACCTTAAAATCAGTGGGAGGAGCTTGTTGATGCAAATACAACTGGAAGCTTCCCCTGATGTCACCGGGGGTCGTGCCATGGCCCTAGCCACTGACAGGGCATCGGACAGGATCCACAACTGCCAGATTCCATTAACAGAATACCCTACAAGGGTAGGTGGTGGCCAAACCCCGCCCACCAAAGCACAACACATATTCCAATTTCTAACCGCCAATACCGGAAAAGTTGTGACAAATTGGTACGAGGTAGGCGAAAAACCAAGAGGCTGGTGCCAATTAGCCAAATGGATAAAAACTCCTACCAGGCCCCCTGTACAACCAGGGCAACCAACCAAAGTCCATAGCAAGGTCAGAAACATGAACCTAGCCTAAAGAGCGGGTGGGCGGGTGATCCGTCGTCTTCTGAGGGCTGAATGAGGTGCGGAGGTTGCTGCGGCCGCTTCAATGCGGCTAAGCCCCTCCCCCAGACCAGCCCTATTGGCTGGCCAGCCAAGGGGGCAGCAGGGAGATGACGCAGGGGCCGAACACGCCCCGCTGCTGCCACGGGAACGGTTCCCGCTCACAATGCCTCCCCTCTGTGAGGAGGAGAGGCTTTGCCTCACAATCGGAGGAAAGTGGTATAACATATCCATGTAACTCACATACCCTTCATATTTCATCCAATGATTTCTCAAATCAGTGTGAGGCATTGGGTTGCCTTCAATGAGCACTAGATGAAAAGTCTTGATAAAACACCCTGAAACAAACACACGTAAAGAACTATATGAAAAGCAAGCCAAATTCAAGCTTCTCACAACAATGAGCCTTGGCAACCCTGACATAGGCACTTCCACCTATATGACTGACTGCAACTAATATTTTGCAGCATTGCTGGCAAAATGCTATGCACCCATCATCCAAAGCACATGGGCCAGCATGGCAGGTTTTAGGCTCAGGCTGAAAATGTGATTAAAATAAACTGAAGAAAGAAGCCACAACATTAAAGTGGAGTAAATGTGCCAGCTAGGTGGAGGTGGTAAGACCCTTAAGGTATAATTAAAATATTTTCTCCAGCCATATTTGTCAGCATCAGTTGCACTGAAATAGCTTACAAATAATGAATGATTATCTCTGAGTTGGCAATGCTGGTTTTCTGAAAACAAAGTGATTAGTTTGGCTTAGCACTGTATTCCAATCAATGTTTATGATGCTCTACTTTCTCGAAAGCCTCCATCTATCTCTTAAATGCAACAGTTTTATTTGCTTAGGCTTTCTTAAGCATTTTACCTTTTTGCAGTATATTAAACATATACTGCGGAGTTGAATTATCTAGGCTTTAAAAATATGAAATCGTGCCCAAAACAGTGCTATAGAATGTAGTAATTCACTATGTTGGCTGTAAAGCACAGATGGGAATGTGTAGAAGGAGGATTAAGCAGCTTTCCGGATCCTAAACGTTATCAGGGATAACAGAGAAAACTGTGTCATTCATTACTGCCTGGGGAGTTGTCGAGTGTTAACAATTTATCTTGCTTATACATTAAACAAGATGGAAAGTGTGAGGGTTTTTTTTATTAGCAATAATAGTCTATAACTAAAATGAAAGTAAATTGTTGCTTTGCCAGAGTTTTACTAATACAAAGCAAGCCAAACATCGCAAACTAGTTTATTCCAGCTGAAAACATAACTTGCCAGACCCTAAAGATTTTGGAATGAAGCAGGCATTTTGGGGTCAAGTTCCTTTAAAAGATAATTTATGTTTCGAAACCTTGATTTATCTAAGTGTTTATGCCAGTTTTACAGCATAAAAATAATGAACACATCATTTCCCGTCAACCTGACTTTCACTTATAATGCGTTCAGTGAGAGTTAAGGTTGTATCAGGTCACACACTGCTGAACAATTCAAAAATACTTCAAAGCACAAAAATGACCAGTTAAGGTGAAAGTCACCTTCACTGCTTGCTCTCTTCATTTTGCCTATAGTGCTATCATTTAATACTTAATCATCTCCAGCCTGATCCACAACCCAGTCATATCACAGTACTTGGATTAAAGTTGATACAGACACTTTGAAGTATAATGGTCAGGGAGCCCAGTTTGAAAAAGGCATAGTACTTATGGCCATGTCAGAAGTGGTTCTTATTGCATGTCTGAAACCTATTCATGGGCATCTCTATCCACCTGAGCCAGTATTTTCTTTGGTGCGTTTAAACGGAATAGGTTTGGGGTCACATCTTGATTCAATAGTGTTTTGAAAACTCTTGGCACTGTCTTGGTTATTCAGGATAAAAATGTCATATTATTCCAAGGAGCTCAGCTTTGAAGGCTTATGGTAAAATAACAGCAAAGGGAGTGGGTCATACTTTGATGTAAAAGTATTTGGTCTCAAGTGCCTTAGTGTCTGCAGCTTTGTTATATCTTGGTAAGCTTAAACAAAACAAATTCCTTCCAGTAGCACCTTAAAGACCAACTAAGTCAGTTCTTGGTATGAGCTTTCGTGTGCATGCACACTTCTTCAGATACCCTTCAGATACTTCTTCAGATGCACACGAAAGCTCATACCAAGAACTGACTTAGTTGGTCTTTAAGGTGCTACTGGAAGGAATTTGTTTTGTTTTGACTATGGCAGACCAACACGGCTACCTATCTGTACTTGGTAAGCTTGTCCCACTTCTCCCACTTCTTCCTCCAGAGCTGCTTTCTTTTATTTCTCCTTGAGTTTAGGTTGAAGCACTGAGGTACAAGATGCTCTGGAAATGAACTGAGCACATTTTTAATTCATGAATGGGCTTAACCACAGTTAACTACGTGTTGGGCTGTGGCCAAAAAATGCATTTTCTTTGACTTATGGAGTGCACCTTTGTTACACAAAGCCCAACAATGTACTGATTTCATAATGCTCCCCTTTATTTGCTATAGTTACTGTAGCACAGTAGTTCTCAATTGTTTCACTATATAACCTACCAATGAACCTTTGACTCTGAGGTAATTCACACAACCATTTTGTTAAAAGTTATTTTCTCCCAATACATGCCAAGAAGTGCAGCAGTTGAAAAGCCAAAGTCAATATTATGAATTATTAGGCACTAGATAGAAGATAAAATGGCAAGTGCCATGATTTTAATACTAAAATATGTAATATCCATGATGTGACCACGTTTGAAATTTTGTGTATAGTTCTAGTTGCTCCATGTCAAAAGCAGAACTATTGTAGAACGGGAAAAGAGAAATTAAAATCAAGTGGCTAAGAATCAATCCTATGATAAAAGGTTAAGTAGACTGGGGCTTTTTTAGTTTTTTAAAAAGTTGATTGAAGAGAACATGAGCAAAGGCACACAATTCTTAATGGTGTGGTGTGCGTGAAAAGAGATAATTTCTCCTCTCCCATAATCCACAACTCAGGGTCACCCAATAAAGAAAGTTGTCTGTAGGGTCATAACAGACAAAAAGAAGTACTTACTCACACAATACACAATTAACTTGTGGAATCACTATCCAATGTCATGATGATCTTTAAAAAATATTAGTTAAAAGAATGGCTGAAATCCTAGACAGCCATAACTGAGAGGGAAGTAGAACACTTGTAGGTGGAAGTGTTTTGGAAGTTTGTACTGCAGTTGATCACCTGGCTGAACAGACAAGCTTGGTTTAAATGAAAAAGTGACCTGTCTATTCTGCTAGGTGATTGATTGGTATCAAACAACAAAGGAATACAGAGAGTAGAGCCTCATCAAGCACAAATTCTGTATGCAAAATGAAGGTATATTGTACACTAAATATCTCAATGCACTGTGTGCTAAAGTACAAAAGAATAAAAACTCAAAGATTATATGTACAGTCTCAAATCACTATTGGAGGTGATTGATTGGTAGCAGCGGGGGGGGGGGGGGACCATCACCAACAGCTTTCAAAATGCTTATGTGTGCCACTGCTGTCTAGGATTGTGGCCATGGAGCCTAGGTCTATTAATAATTTTCAGCCAGAATAGTTACTAAAACACTATCTGGAGAAAGTAT
This sequence comes from Podarcis erhardii, assembly GCF_964252035.2. Lineage (NCBI taxonomy): Eukaryota > Metazoa > Chordata > Lepidosauria > Squamata > Lacertidae > Podarcis > Podarcis erhardii. The sequence goes on along the minus strand of NC_138508.1, from coordinate 48,433,978 downwards.
ATCACTAAGCACCAGAAACTGAGGAGTGGAGGTGGCCATCGCTGTCATACCCTACATATATGTCAAGTTAAATTCTTTTTTTTTTTTTAATAAATTTTTATTTTTTTTCCAAACACATAATTAAAAACAAACAATAAACAAACTAAAAACATACAAACATATAAACATGTATAATTCCATTATCTTATTTTCATACACCTTATTTCTCCGACTTCCCCATACCTCCCTTTTACTGCATTCTTATTTTTTACATTTCTTTAGCAACTCTCAATAATTAATTATTTAATTCACTTTCATTACAATCCTTTTTCTTTAACTTATTAGTTACAGCTGCAATTCTCTATTTCTTATTCCCTGACATCTAGCACTCCTCAATTTTACAATATTTTTTAAGATATATCTTGAATTTCTTCCAGTCTTCTTCCACTGTCTCTTTCCCCTGGTCACGAATTCTGCCGGTCATCTCTGCCAGTCCCATATATTCAATCACCTTCGTCTGCCATTCTTCCAAAGTAGGTAGTTCTTGTGTCTTCCAATACTTTGCGAGAAGAATTCTTGCTGCTGTGGTCGCATACATAAAAAACGTCCTATCCTTCTTTAACACCAACTGGCCGACCATACCCAGGAGAAAAGCCTCAGGTTTCTTAGAAAACGTCTGCTTTAGGACTTTCTTAATTTCATTATAGATCATTTCCCAAAAGGCCTTAATCCTCGGGCAGGTCCACCAAAGGTGATAAAAAGTACCTTCAGTCTCATTACACTTCCAGCATTTATTATTGGGCAAATGGTAAATTTTTGCAAGCTTGGCTGGGGTCATGTACCACCTATAAATCATTTTCATTATGTTTTCTTTTAAGGCATTACATGCCGTAAATTTAACACCGGTGGTCCATAACTGTTCCCAGTCAGCAAACATAATGTCATGACCGATGTCTTGTGCCCATTTAATCATAGCTGATTTCACCGTTTCATCCTGTGTATTCCATTTCAACAGCAAATTATACATTCTTGACAAGTTCTTAGTATTGGGTTCTAACAATTCTGTTTCTAGTTTGGACCTCTCCTTCTGGAAGCCTATTTTCCTGTCCTGTTTAAATACCTCATTTATCTGATGATAATGCAACCAATCTCGTACTTTAGACTTTAATTTCTCATAACTCTGTAATTTAACTTTTTCACCATCTTGTTCTAAAATTTCACAATATTTTGGCCATTTAGACTCCATATTAAGCTTTTTCACCTCTTTAGCTTCCATTGATGACAACCACCTGGGAGTTTTACTTTCTAACAAATCTTTATACCGCATCCAAACATTGTATAATGCTTTTCTAACAATATGATTTTTAAAGCCCTTATGTACTTTTACCTTGTCATACCATAAATATGCATGCCAACCAAATCTAATGTCGAACCCTTCCAAATCCAAAATGTCTGTATTCTCAAGTTAAATTCAGGACTGGACCAACCATGAAGTAAAGTAAAATGTCAAGTTAAATTCAGGACTGGACCAACCATGAAGTAAAGTGAGACAGCCAGCTTCACCAGGCAGCTGATTTTAAGTGTCATGAAGGGCAGCAAATTGTGCTCATAAGCCCTTAGCACTAGTAGTCATTCTAAATTCTTTACTCCCAGGGGAAATGAGAGGCAACAGAGAAAATGTTTGCCTCAGGTGCCAAAATAAATCGTGTCCTCCCTAGAAGAGGGCACATGTTGCGGTGAGACCTGGAGACTGACCTTCTGTGTTGTGGGTGGGTAAGATTGGTCAGCCACAACACCCAATTGGTAGGTCCCTTGATGTTGAGTTCAGATTGGCCAATGGGGCACAGTCCAAACGGATTGAGGGACCTATATATACCCATGCATGTGACCCAGAGCTTCCTCTTTCAGTGCGTGCATTCGGAACACCCGCCCACCTCTCCCTACTTTTAGGGCTTTTGCGCTTGACCCCGCTATGCTGTTGTGTGTCATCTGTCATTGGGACACGGGCCCAGCACGAATTTTCCCCACTTGGCTGATTGGCTGTTGCCATTTGGGTTTCGCCTGCCGTGTAGCAAATTGTCACAACTTGTAAGGTTGCGGATAGGCTCTGGTTCAGGTGATAGGGATGGGAGAACGCTCTCGCCACCCCTAAGTGAAGGGTATTCCGTTAAAGGAATTCAGAGATTCAAATGGTTTGGTCAACCCCTGAGAGGGGGTTGTGTCCAGGGAGACATCTGGGTGGCAGACATAGTCTGTTCCCGGATTTCCGCCTATCCAGGTGTTCACCCTTGGCTGACCTATGCTGGAACCCTGGGTCAGCACTGCCTGCAAGGGAGCTAGTCGAACCAGAGCCTATGCAACCACTCACTTTCTGTAATCAATAAAGTTGTGGCCTAAATTCAGCCAAAAACCAAACTAAAATTTGAGTCAAGTGTGAATTTATTTAGGGGGGAGGTCTCTGGGTCCAAACATGCAAATTGACTGGCCTTGAGTACTATATGTCTTGAAGGAGAAGCAGGCCTCATTTGATAATGTGTCTCAGGCAGCAATGTGGCTTGGAAAAGACAACCTGGCTAAAATTTAAACTCACTGCAGGTAGCTGTGAAGCCCTATTTAGGCATTATACTATTGAACAAGTGGACGACATGAATGGGTAGAGGGTGAATGCACTAGTTCCATGTCTGTCACCATCTCTGTTGCCCTCAGTGAATTGGAAGTGGGGAATTTTCATTGCTATGCAAAAGGTCCTGAGTAGGGCTGAGAAAGAGCCCTGTCTGAAACCCTTGCCAGGGATGACAACGCTGAGCTAGAGGAACAAATGGTCTGACTCTTTGTGAGGCAGTTTCCTATTTTCCATAGCATCCTCATTGGTAGGCACATGCACACCTTTTCCACTTGTCTTTTTAAATATACAGCTAATTGATTCTCGCAGCAATGTGGGGAATGGCACCGTCAGGAAAATTAGAAATTGCATGCCTTCAAGTCCTTCATACAAGGACATACTTGGAGAATCCTAACCTAGTTAAGATACATTTAAGGAAAGAGAGGTAAGCCTTCTTAGTAAGCAGGCTGGAATATCTCCAAACACCTTTCAAATTTCTGTTTTTAAATACTTTCCCAAGACCTGGCTAAGCACTGGATTAGAAAGACAGGTGCCTGTTGTCTAAGCTGTCTCAGTCATGTCATGTCCCCTCCCCCTCCCCACTAACTGATGCTCTCAATGATTCAAAAGGCAAAATAAAATCAAAAACCATTACAAGTAACAAAAAGGCTGAGTACGTGAAGGGAGGAAGCCTCTTGCAGCAAATGTCTGAAAAAAACTGACTGGCTCTTAGAGGTTTGCCAGTACATTACCAAACAGAAATGCATGAACTATGTGATTAAGAGAATACTAAGTAGTGAGTACAGAAATCAATTCTGTTTAGTGAGGATGCAAATCCCCTTGAGGCTTTAGAATGTTTTTTAAGGTCTGATGAGGTGGGGAGTTGACGTGTCTTCTATAAATGCACAGAATTACTGAGCACAGGGGATTTATTTAACCAGGAAACTTGCATTATTGAGATTAGACATCTCGCTTTCAAGGTGCTCCTGGAAGATAATGACTGCTATATCCATAATTCACAGTAGACATCAGTTTTGTCAGGTAATATATAAATAGGCCTGAAGATGGAACTTAGCAGTTTTCACTCTGAATTGCAAAACAAAATTATGGACCAAGTTTCCTAGGATTCAGTAGAGCTACCCCAGCAGAAAATTTGATCTGGTGACTTGAACATATTCACAACTATATTCAATATTCAATATGTTTCCACTTTTCATTGATTTGATAACACATAAGATAATCATTTGAAAAACTATACTTTGGAATTTTTATAGCCCCTTCAGGCTTAAAACTGAGGTTACATGTCAATCCTGTTTGGGTTTGGAATCTTCTAGGCTTTGTGTGCTATATTATGTGTGTATTTAGTTTTGCTCTGTGTATACTTAAAGGTAAAGTAAAGGTACCCCTGCCTGTACGGGCCAGTCGTGACCGACTCTAGGGTTGTGCGCCCATCTCACTTAAGAGGCCGGGGGCCAGCGCTGTCCGGAGACACTTCCGGGTCACGTGGCCAGCGTGATGAAGCTGCTCTGGCGAGCCAGCACCAGCGCAGCACACGGAAACGCCGTTTACCTTCCCGCTATAAAGCGGTACCTATTTATCTACTTGCACTTAAGGGTGCTTTCGAACTGCTAGGTGGGAAGAAGCTGGGACCGAAAGATGGGAGCTCACCCCGCCGCGGGGATTTGAACCACCGACCATGCGATCGGCAAGTCCTAGGCACTGAGGTTTTACCCACAGCGCCACCCGTGTCCCTCTGTGTATACTTACTACCTTCCAAAAAGTACAGTGTCTGTGTGATCTCTGAGGCAAACAAAAACTTCATTGGTTTCAATTGCTCTGCGAAATCTTAGAAAATAGGTCAATTTAAGGGATTTTATTGTGCAGGGTGGGGATGGAGCGAATGAAACAGTAGCCTGTCTGTAACACCTACATCAATATTTGGCTTAAAGGGTCACTTTTGCAGGCAGTTTTGTAGTCCTGTTTTCCTTAACATTGCTTTCTTCAGTCAGTGGGAAAGAACATTTGGCAATTTCCAAATATGGATTAGTTATCAGTAGGAAAGTGTCAACTGATCGTGCCAAATACAGCCTCTGCTTGCATCAAATTTGTGATGGGCTCTTTGCCACTGCACCACCATTTAGTGACTGGTGGGTCTAGTAATATTCAGTCATCCCAGTGGTTCTGGGGTTGGACAATTTAAGAACCCTTGCTTTCATTCGTATATTCAATGGGGGGTGGGGCTTGGCAGCACAAAAACAACGACAAAACAAGTGGTATATGGAACAATAGCATGACCCTTATGTACCACCACACATACGTGTAATTTCTTGTGTGAATCAGAGCCTTCACATCAACATATGATTGCAAACCAAGGGGAGCAGGGAAATAAATAGCACAAATGGGTCCATTTAGCAAAATTTGTGTCATTTTAATGTCCACGGACATGCCTTAGACTTGGTGTTTACCTCTACGGATGTTGGTGATCTGACATTAACTAAAAGCGAAACAAAAGAAGTGCCATGGTCAGATCACTTCCTGGTGCAACTGGACTTCTCCGCAACCCTTCCCCTCCGCAGGGAGGTAGGACCGATTCGGATGGTCCGCCCCCGCCACTTAATGGATCCAATTGGCTTCCAGAGAGTGGTAGGGGATGCTTTATGCCAAGTTGATGGCCTTTCAGCTGATTCCCTGGTGGCACGCTGGAATGCGGAGTTAACCAGGGCTATTGACTGTCTGGCTCCGAAGCGCCCTCTCCGATTGCATGGAGCCCGGACAGCCCCATGGTTTTCCCCGGAGCTGAGGGTGATGAAACAATCGTTGAGACGGCTAGAGCGCCGGTGGCGGAAAACTTATTCTGAATCAGACCGGACACGGGTTAGAGCTCACCGTCGAGCCTACCAAGTGGCAATGGCGACGGCGAAGAGGGCCTTCTTCGCCGCCTCCATTGCATCTGCAGAAAACAGCAGCAGGAGACTTTTTCAGGTGGTTCGCAATTTATCAGAACCACCTGTACCACCGGGGCCTGGTAGGGACCCCAAGATCTCCTGCAATGCTTTTGCAAAGTTTTTTGCAGATAAAATCGCTCAGATTCAGAAGGAGGTAGACTCCACTGTGGGAGCAGGGCCAGGGCGGGAGAGTGCTAGAGTTCTGTCTGGTCCTGTTACATGGGATCAATTCCAATCTGTTACCTCCGAGGATGTGGACAGGCTGCTTGGACGAGTGAAACCGACCACCTGTCTCCTTGATCCTTGCCCATCCTGGCTGATAAAAGCGAGCCGGGAAGGGCTGGGCGATGGGCTCTGCGGGGTGGTGAATGCTTCCCTCTGTGAGGGAGCCTTCCCAGACCCGCTGAAAGTGGCGGTCATTAAACCGCTTCTTAAAAAAATATCTTTAGACCCGGCCAATTTGGCCAACTATCGCCCAGTCTCAAATCTGCCATTCTCGGGCAAGGTGATTGAGCGGGTGGTTGCTGAACAACTCCAAGCACGCCTGGAGGAAACGGACCATTTGGATACCTTCCAATCGGGATTCAGGCCTCACCATGGGACTGAAACTGCCTTGGTCGCGCTGGTTGATGATCTCCGGCGGGCTAGGGACAAAGGTGAGAGCTGTTTCCTAGTTCTGCTGGATCTCTCAGCGGCCTTTGACACCATCGACCATAACATCCTTCTGGACCGTCTAGAGGGGCTGGGAGCTGGGGGCACTGTCATACAGTGGTTCCGCTCCTTCCTCCTGGGCCGTGTCCAGAAAGTGGTGGTGGGGGGTGAGTGTTCAGACCCCTGGGCTCTCACTTGTGGGGTGCCTCAGGGTTCTGTCCTCTCCCCCATGCTTTTTAATATCTATATGAAGCCGCTGGGAGAGATCATCAGGGGGTTTGGACTGGGTGTTCATCAGTATGCAGATGACACCCAGCTCTACCTCTCCTTTAAATCAGAACCAGTGAAGGCGGTGAAGGTCCTGTGTGAGTGCCTGGAGGCGGTTGGAGGTTGGAGATTGGATGGCGGCTAACAGATTGAGGTTGAATCCTGACAAGACAGAAGTACTGTTTTTGGGGCACAGGAGGCGGGCAGGTGTGGAGGATTCCCTGGTCCTGAATGGGGTAACTGTGCCCCTGAAGGACCAGGTGCGCAGCCTGGGAGTCATTTTGGACTCACAGCTGTCCATGGAGGCGCAGATTAACTCTGTGTCCAGGGCAGCTGTCTACCAGCTCCACCTGGTACGCAGGCTAAGACCCTACCTCCCCGCGGACTGTCTCGCCAGAGTGGTGCATGCTCTAGTTATCTCACGCTTGGACTACTGCAACGTGCTCTACGTGGGGCTACCTTTGAAGGTGACCCGGAAACTACAATTAATCCAGAATGCGGCAGCTAGACTGGTGACTGGGAGTGGCCGCCGGGACCACATAACACCGGTTCTGAGAGATCTGCATTGGCTCCCAGTACGTTTCCAAGCACGATTCAAAGTGTTGGTGCTGACCTTTAAAGCCCTAAACGGCCTCGGTCCTGTATACCTGAAGGAGCGTCTCCACCCCCATCGTTCAGCCCGGACACTGAGATCCAGCGCCGAGGGCCTTCTGGCGGTTCCCTCATTGCGAGAAGTGAGGCTACAGGGAACCAGACAGAGGGCCTTCTCGGTAGTGGCGCCCGCCCTGTGGAACGCCCTCCCATCAGATGTCAAAGAGATAAAGAATTCCCTGACATTCAGAAGACATCTTAAGGCAGCCCTGTTCAGGGAAGTTTTTAATATGTAATGCTGTACTGTTTTTAACACTGATTGGGAGCCGCCCAGAGTGGCTGGGGAAACTCAGCCAGATGGGCGGGGTATAAATAATAAATTATTATTATTATTATTATTATGTCTGAATTTAACTAAAATTCTGAATTTGAGGAGGGTGGTCAGTGGAGCAGCCCTATCAGTGAATAGTCTGCATGTCACATGAGATATTTTTAGAAAAAAAACTTATTAAAATGTTTCTTTACTACATTCAATTACAGTAGGAGAAGCAGAATTTTTAAAAGCTGTTTAAATGGAAATGGATTGTTAAAAAAAATCAATAACATTTAAGAGTTAGACTTCCATGGGTCCATTCCAAATGGTTTAGTAGTATATAGATCAGGGCCAGTGGTTGTATGCTTGTATTCTGGAACAGAATGTTCCAAGGCCTCTGACCTGATTTTGTCAGTGCCATCTTAAATGTTTTATGGAAGTGGGCATCCAGAAGTGCAAATGATACAGATACAGCATCTTGGAACTCACACATGTGAGTGCACATTCTCTGCAGGTGAGAAACAGAAGTCTATGGCAGAGCTTTCCAAACTTTTCATGTTGGTGACACACTTTTTAGACATGCATCATTTCACGATACAGTTATTCAGTTTTACTAGCAAGCCGCAGGTTAAACTAACCCCTTTCCAGCCCCAGGAGGAGTGTGGGGAGTGTTTGTGCAACACACTAATGTGTTGCAACACAGTTTTGAAAGCTCTGGTCTTGGAACTACCTAAGCAGCACAACCCTAACCATGTTTACTCAAAAGTAAATCGTACTGAATTCTAAGGACTTACTCCCAACTTAGCAGGGTTACCATTGAGGCTAAGAAGTTTGCATGATTCTCACTTCTGAAATTCTTACTTCTAAATCATTTGGGGGGGGGGATACAGACTTTCTTATTTAAAATGGAGGTGCCTATGGTTGCCCCTGCCCCCCCCCCCCAATTCCCTTTTGTCACTTGATTTGTCTACGGTTGACAACTAGCAGCAGAATGTCTTTACTGACTCTGTTGGAAAGTCTTAAAGGGAACAGAATAGGAAAAGGGGCTGAATTTTGAGAACTAATATTACAGAAGAAACCAGAAAATGATCCCCATGATATATGTTAGAACTGAACAAAGAACAAAAATAAGTACAGTATTGTGACAACTTGGCGGTAAAATGTAATAAAGACATTCCAGAGAATGGGATGCAATATGGGGAAAGAGTCCAGTGCTTTTTTCCTAGAAAAATAGGAGCCAGTACTCACCATAAAGTTGTTACAGTAAGTGTCACATTTTTTAACCAAAAAAAGGGGAGCTGTAAGGAAGTGCCACACTTTTTAGCAGCAACAAAAAAGAGGTGCTGGTACTGCATACCCTTGAGTGAGCCCTGAGAAATAGGCACTGGAGAAGAGTAGCTATCTTTCACCAAATGCACTATTTTTAGAAAACTTATATAAGATATTAGCAAGGTGGTACATCACTTCATGGAGAAGAAAACAGATATCATAAGGTAGATACGCTAGTTGTTAGAAATGTCTTAATGTTCAAAATTTGGAAACATAATAACTAAAGAGGCAATAACTTCAGAAGCAGAAATCCCATTGGATCCTATTAGAATTCTGTTGGAATATATGAATGCAATTAGATCAAAAAGCAATAAATAGTTTATATATTACTTCATCATGGCTACAAAGGTATAAGTATCCCAACATTGTAAAAATGAGGAAATAGCAACAGTGAAGGACTGTGAAATAAATTGTTGGGGTGGTATTAAACTAAATAACTGTGCATATGGAGTGAGTTCCACTTGTACAATGGGACCTCCCCCTTCTCCCCCCCCCCCACTGCCACTATCCACAGATCTGTTCCAGAGGGATGGTGGAGCAGATTTAGGAGGCAGGTGGGGCGGGGAGGAGAGGGAAAGAACATTGCACAAGGAGAAATTAATTGCACAAGGAGAAATCCTTATGCTGAAACAACACTCGACTTAGCACTACATTGAATTCCACCCTATTATTTAGTTAAATTTTCAAAATTAACCTATTGCATGGAAAATAAAGGAAGAAGAGGGAAGAATTAATGAAAAATTAAGAAATAATTGAAATATTTTTTATTAATCATTAGATTTGAGAGGATTAGTTAGTTGGGTTGTGCTGGGAAAGACTCCCTGACCAAACTCTGGAGAGTGTTGTCAGTCACTGTAGACGGTAAAGAGTTAAGATGGACTAATGGTTTGACTCCATGTAAGGCAGCTTCCGAAGACAGAAGTGCCTGACGTGCTCTGGTCCATGGGGTCACGAAGAGTTGGACATGACTAGACTAAACGACTAAACAATAACAAAGGCAGCTTCCTATGTTCCAAAATCCAGGTGGGTGGGACTAGTCAGTGCAGATGGCATCATAGATGTGGTTAGTTAGCATGGTCTTACTCACACATTGCTCTACACATGAGATATCACTTCCGCTTTTGTTAGTTTGTTAGTTTGTAATGCTTCTCTTGCCTCTTACCCAAAACACTTTTTTCTGTTTCTGTTTTTTAGGATTCTAAGCCATTCAAACAATGTCTTATAGAAAGTCAATTATTTGGAATGTGGTTACTGCACTTATTTGCAATATTCTGCACGCTTTCCTAGCAGTAAGCACATTGAGCAAAGAGGAACATACATCTAAGTAAGCACAGCTAAGATTGTGCTGTTAGCTTCACATTTTTTTGATTTCTTCATAGGTGTATGAAAGTGTTCGGATTCTCTTCTTAAACAACAAGCCACAGGGGTCCAACTGGGGTCCAACTGTCACCTCTTTATCTTGCTCTGCTCCTGGCATGCAGCTGAACATTTTCCTGGCATGGAGGACAAGTGAAGCTTCACTTCTTTGAGCCAGTCTGCTCAAAACTGTTCTACAGCCTTCCTTTTGAAGGAAGCCTTGCCATAACGGCTGCTCATAGCTTTCTACATTTTCTCCAAGCAGCAGAGAGCTCCAGGGCACTGCTAGGTAGTTATTCAGGACTCAGACCCATAACACAAATATGCACAAAGGTATAGAAGGCATATGGGCAATTAAGGTTGGGTAGTTGTGGTCTTACTGGCACTTCACTAGGCAGTGCACCAGGCTTTAAGCAAAGTTCTTAAGAGGGAGAGTGAGGAAGAGGCAGGGCAATAGACCTTGGACTCTTGACTGTCTCAGTCATCCTCTAACAGCACCCCTGACAGAACTACTCCTGTTATCTCCAGCCCTCTTCCCTAATTACAAGTTCATTGAAAGTTTAAATGGCTTTGCAAATGGTTGGTACTACCCTCTGGTTTTTCACCACAATGCACTACTGTTTCAAATGTCAGATTTTCAAGCACCAACTGTCAGGGATGCCAACTATAGGGGGCGAGGGTGAAGATCAGAGGCGGGGTGCATCACGTGACACTGGGTCCTCTCAATTGGAGGACAAGTTGGCGCCCCTGCCACCTGTTGCATTTTATATGTTATTTTGTAGTTAGGGTTGGCATTTTATCCCCTGGCATGTCCCCTTTATCCTGAAAACGGCATGGTAAGCATGATTTTTCTAACAAGAAAACACAGTGCTGCACTTGTTGAATAGGTGTCTTTCGGAAGCCCTGCCAGAAGAATGGTGACACTCTTTTCGAAGTGTAACATTGGGAATGTAGGTGCTGTAGACACTAACTGAGCCAGTCAGGCTTGCTTTGGAATCACAAAAGTGCAGTAACCTGAGCAAATTAAATTCAAGGCTGCTGGACCTTAATCTGGTTTTGTTGGTAAACATTGTTCATTAATTTAAGGAACTGCGTGTGCTGGCCCAGGCAATCCTGTCTCATTTGATAATGGGCTGGGAATCCAGTGGATTATTGCAGGGATTTTATCTTGCCCTAATCTCTAGGGAGAAATGTTCAAACAGCTGGGAAGGGCAAGAAGGAGCTGCATTCTGTGGCTGCAATTCCTTGGACGAGGATAATATTTGTAAATGCTGCAAATTTTGACTTTGGAGAAAAATGAATCTGTTCTGTTTTTCACTGGTAAGTCTCTTCTTAGTCTGCCTTACTTTATAAACATGAGCTTTAGTCAGGTGACAGAGATTAAAGGTGTTAAAAAGAGAACTGTTGGGTGTACAGTATGAAACTCTCGGTTAGTAAGGGGAAGGGGAATAGAACAGCAAAGGAAGCAAATCATAAAAATAAAAATAAAATAAAACCATAGAGGAGCGTGATTTAGAAGTATTTTGTCTGGTAGCTGTGGAACTGATGTCCACCCCCCTTAATGGTTCATGTGGAGCCATTTTTTATTCATGAAGATGAAACAGTTTCTCTTTGTGTCATGCATTCAAGAAACGATTGAATTCCATTTCTAACATGGTGGTTTGAAATATTGAGACTTATGCAGTTGCAGTGTGACCTGGGGGGGGACATTGTGTGTTCTCACAATATAAATGCCATAAGGTTTTAAAACTTTGATAGCACACTTTAAGTGTAAGTACTATTGTAAAATGCAGCTCTTTTCACAAGATATTTTAGTCTATGTGCTGTAGTGTTTCAATATCTTTTCATATGGTGAAAGGAAATGCAGGGTGTGTGTTTTTAAAAACAAACAAACAAGCAAGCAGTTTTTCCTACCTGTTTGTGAATATTTATGCTTCTACCATGAAAATTTAATTGAATACATTGCTTATTTGTTGAAAAGAAATATATATATATTTTTAAAGTGACATTTTGATCTAGTTCAATACATGCAAGTATCTTGTTTTCATTTATTTTTAGATTTATAATCCTCTATTGTATACATCATAAAAGAACACTGGTAAATTACAGTGGCAAGTACATTAAATGAGCCAACAACAAAGTGAGAATACAAAGAAGTTGGATTAGAGATCAGGTCAAGAATCTATTAGCACACCTTACAGTGGCTTCTATCTCATCAAACCTCATTAAAATGATTGTTCTTGCTGATTTCCTATGAAACTAAGGATCAAGAGGGCTTGATGTATTTCCCTCAGATGGAATTACATAAATGAAGTATTTTTAAAAAAACACTTGCCATTTTACCTATCAGTGAAAGTTTCCATTTCACTTGAGACGAGGCAGACATAATTGCAGTATCAGGGATTACCTGGGACATTTTGCCGCTGCAAGTGGCTGTATGTACAACATGAGCCAAGAGATAGTTATTTATTTATTTAATAAAAAATTATACACCCCTTGATTTTAAAAAACAAAAGAAAACCATCCATGTGGTTTACATCAAGATAAAACTATGAAATCAAGAACAAATTACAATAGTTTAAAACATACAAAATGTTTAAGCAGAACATGCTTTAGCTACGTACTTTTCATCATATTTCTCAAAACAGGAAAATATAGTTTGAAATGTAGTAATTGGCTCAGACAAATTCCATTACCAAATTCAAAACTTTTGAATGAATTATAAGATCAAAGGATAGCTCAGCTGGTAGAACATGAGACTCTTAATCTCAGGGTCATGGATTCGAGTCCCACATTGAGCAAAAGATACATGCATTGCAAGGGGTTGCATTAGATGACTCTCATGGTCCTTTCCAACTCTGTAATTTTGAACAAATCATTTGTGACCCATGTATTTTGGCTTCTTTATTGAAGGTGCCAGAGTGTGCTGGCTAGAAACTGCCTATTGTCTCATATATCTTGGATTACATGTTGCCCTGACTCACATGTGCCAATGGGGTAGCCTAGTCCTGCTCATTATAAAATTGAATCTTCCTGTGACATATCTGATTGGCTTTAGAACAGAACTGAAGATTTTGAATGAACTTCTTTAGAATGGGTGTGAGAGCTGGGCTAGAAGCAGGGAGAAGGCAGAAGGGGAGAGAGAGCGAGAGAGACTTGATTTCTGCTTGATTCGAAGGCTGTGACTATAGTAGAAGCAAGACCTTCTGGGGAGTTAATGCTGTGAGCCCCTCCATCATAGGCTCAAGTTGTATTAATAATAATAATAATAATAATAATAATAATTTTTATTTATACCCCGCCCTCCCCAGCCAAGGACGGGCTCAAGGCGGCTAACAAGCAATAATAAAAACAAGGTGAATGAATACAACTTAAAAACGAAATTAAAATACAACATTAAAATACTGAAACATTAAAATATTAAAATATTAAAATATTAAAATGTAGCCTCATCGCAGGAGGAGAAAGGAAAAGAAAAAAAGAAAGGGGGGGGAATCAAATTGGCTCCAAGCCAAAGGCCAGGCTTACAGAGTTATTTATATGTGCAAATAAACCTTATATCATAAAGACACCACAGATTCCACTGTCTCTCATTCCAAGGAAACCGAACTCTGAATAAGTGCCTGGAGGTGGCTTGCCGAAAGGTCACCAACATGGTATTTTTACAGGGTGAGGGGGGCATTTTGGGAAAGGATGGTCAGAGCAGAGATGTAGCAATGTAGCAGTGTGTGGCTTTGTAGGTTGGTTGGACGTTATTGACTTTAAAACTTTGCAATGAGTCTCTAGAAGCAATGGAGAACATCTGTCCTGTGGGACTAATTAGACTCAGCAGGGATTCTAATTTGATTTACCCCAAGCTGCACCCACCTGCCTTACACGTGATATCCTATATGACATCAGCAGCTACAAATGTGGATTTCTTCTGAAAATTGGGTTTTCAGAAACTGCCAGACAGATGATCGACAACACCGACCAAGTCCTGTGCCATGTGAACTGATTTCCAACCACACAGGCAAAGGAAATGGGGTTTGCAGGCTCTACTGATCAGGTGATCATTGATGCATGCAAAGCCCTGTGCTTTAGCCTGCATTGTTTGATTTCAAACTATGTGGGAAAGGAAAATACTTCACCTGAGGTCATGCAAAAGCAGCTGAAAACTGGGGAATTTTCAGGTGTGTGGCAGATATATAGGTGGGATGGGAAATCTAAGAATCTAGCCCACCAGTTAGAAAAGTTTCCCCATTCCTCTTTCATATAGAGGTCCACAAAACAGTCTGCCTATTTAGGGCCAGAAATCTAATTACTTTGTCCCAATGTGCAAGACACTGTTGGATTTTATTAATTTGCTATAGTAAGGTTTTGCATGAGGTTCCTAAACAACCAATAATCATAAGCAATTTGTAATTACATATCCAGTATGTAACAATTGTGAAGGTTATGTATCTGGTGTGAAATCAACTTCTGTGGAGAAAGACAAAGGGATGTTATCCCGGCTTTTCTGTGGTTTGTTAAACTCAACTGAGGAAAGTTCTCTTCAAGTCATACAGAAAAGATATACAATCTGCTTGCATCTGCTGGAAGATGAAAAGAATTAACCCAAATAAGGTTTCTTCCATTTCTCCATCTCTCTTCCATATGTTGGCTCTAAATTTTACTGGTAAATCCTAATATTAAATACAGTGTGGCAGCTTAATCGTCTTAACGACTTTCAGAGCCACTGAGCCACTTTTGCAGTTTATCAATATTTGGTTCAGCAAATAAAGGGATGGTGTAAAGAAAATATTCTTGTTCTTGTTAATCTTTGTTAAAGCAAAACAATAGTTCTGCAAACAAAGCTCTTTCTTTGTGGGATGTAATCCAGATGAATATGCACCTGAAGACCAGTTGCTGAGAATGGCAGGTGGGCAGAATGCTATTGCATTTAGGTTCTGCTTCTGGGGTTCCTAGGGGCATCTGGCTGACCACTGTGTACCAAGACTGCCCAAGTTATTTTGACACCCGAGGCAGAATGTCCCACAATACATAACCATCTGCTGCCCTTTCATGGCACCCAAAATAAGCTGTGGTGTCTGCTTCACTTTGCCCAATGGTGGGGCCAGCCCTGAGCCTATTCCTGGACCAATTCCCTGCCATAAACTCAGCAAGTGGGGCATACCAAGGATAGTGGTGCAACTGGCAATGTTGCCACTTACTGTAAGATCCTCAGCACCTGCTTTTTTCACATCTTCAGACCTGGGCATAATCAGGCCTCCACATGAGTACAGCAGATTAAGATAAATACTCAATTTAAAATAGTTGCAAACCCCACCCCCACTAATTGTGGACCCTTGGTGCGATTTTCTTTTGCCCTGGAAACTCTGTGGAACCTGTAACAGCTGTTTGGCATGCTGTTCTTACTGTACTTGAAATATAAGAGAGAGTGGCCCTCCCCAAAATATCAGAAATAGAAGCAATACTTGTATGAACTGACTTTGTATGGCAGACTGAATACTATTCTATTCTATTCTATTCTAATCATTATTTCTTACTGGTCCTTTACCATAAGATCCCAGGGCAGATTAGAACAATAAAATATACAATTATAGAACAGTTGCTAAAACAATTATGATGCTCTTGAATTTCAGGAGGGCTCTATGGATAGTTTATATGAACCAGTTAAGGAAAATCAAGACCCACATGAGACCATTTGCATGACTAGCAGGGCTAACACCCCAGTAATTGCCTCTGCAAAATGTGGACCTCCCGAAAGATCTCAGTCTTTGGTAAGTGATCCTACATCAGTAATTTGATGCTTAATCACTAATGTCATTCTGTCTTTAAACGTTTGGACTGCTTTTCAATGGAATTGTTATAACTGCTTAGGTTTGAACACAGACTTACAAACACAACTCTTTTCAAACTGGTACGTCTCTGAAAACACCAAAAGTTATGTGTTAGAAAAAGCCCAGTCCCTTCCATAATGGTCAGTAGTATCTGGATTAGGATACGGTCCAGGATCTAGGACCCTGTGTGCCTAGGGCAGTCCACTCTCCTTAATGAGATGTGGAAGTTCCAACCAAGCATGAGAATTCCCCAGTGGGTATAACCAGCATCTGTTTATTGTACATGACTTGGCAAATGTCTCCATTGTCCATCTCTGCTTGATGCTCATATCCTATTTCACTTCTGCACTAGCACATGGTACTAGTGTGAAGGCTCAGTGTGCAGATGAATTATGGGTTTTTACTCTTGACCCCATCGCCAAAGCAACCTGGCTTCTTTCAGCTCCAGCTCCAAGTACTAGGGATGCCTGAGGTCCAAACTTCATGCATAAATCTCTGTGCCTAGAGCCCTGTGTAATCTGGTGATGTCTACACACAAAAAAAAACTCATATGCACAAAAACTTCCCTGTCTCTCACATCCATGCTAACATGTAGACCTGGGGCAGAGCTTTGCATCACCAGTGGAAGGTGATTAGTCAGTTTACGGCTTATCCACACTTCCCCTTCTCCCGCCGCTTTTTCCCTGCTCCCTACCCCCACCCCTGGAAAACCACTCTTTAGTGCTCAATTGGAGCAAATGGCAATTTGGATTGGTGTTTGTTCCAATCTATCACTAAAGAGTGGGTTTTCCCTTGGAAAGGAGTGGAGCAAGGGGGAAATCGCCCAGACTCATGCTTTCTGGACCTGCTTCTCTTGCATGCAACTCTGCATGCACCATCTATTGCTCAGCTGGGCTGCAGTCCAACAAATATAACCAGGAGAAACAAACAAAGAATACATCCATCAGGAAAGGGGTGGAAATCAATGCAATATTCCAAATGCTTGCATGATTTAGTTCCATTTACTTTCCTAGTTGTTTTCAAATGGAGCTTTTGAAACACTTATCTATTTCCAATAAAACCTAACTGCAAGCCATCTGTGCAATGTTTAGCAGCAATATTATTTTAAAGAAAAGAACACACAAGATCTTGATTGTATGCAGTATGAATCAACAGATGTTATTTTCAAAAAAGAGTCTGGTATTACTATGAACCTATTTCTGTTATCCCTTGGAAATCAGGTCACCATGTTAATGTATGTTACTAAAATTAAAGTCATGGCATGAGGGGCAGTCACAAAGGGCAGCCAGACAAGATGTACAGATTTATCTTTGCTACTGTTTTATGAATGAGCATTCAAAGTCACTGTTTGTGCTCCTGCAGGAATCGGTGCCTCTGAAATAAAGCGGCACTTTTATTTGGTACAAGTACTGGTAGTTTCTCAACACAACTCTACCTCAATAATTTCATCTGGTATGCCAGCTATGGTGGTATCTAGATTTGGGTAACTTGGCCACAGTATTCCATGCATTGGCCATCTCAAGACTGGATTACTGCAGTATGCTTTACGTCGAGTTGCCCTTGGCCCTTGGCCCTTTACTGGAGCTCCAGCTGGTGCAGAAGGCAACGGCTAGACTGCTGATGGGGGCAGATGCCCAGCAGCATGCTACACCTCTGCTAAAACATCTACACTGGCTTCCCATTTGCTTCTAGGCCAGATTCTTGTTTTGCTATGCAAATCCCTTAATAACTTGGATCGAGGATGCCTAAGGACTACCCGAGCCTTTATATCCCAGCCTGATCATCTGGAGGTCTGCCGTTAGTTGTCCTCTAGAAGTTGGGTGTTTATTGTCACCAGTCCGATTCTGTGAAACATTCTTCCAGCAGAGATTTGGCAGGCATTCTCACTTTTGACTTTTAGGCTGTTGGGTGATGTTTTTTTAATATTGAGTAGCTAGTCATTTTAATTATTGTTTTGTACTGCTTTTAATGGTTTCTTTTTAAGTGTTTATGTAGTTGTGCAATGCCCTGATATTCTGTGAAAGGGCTGTATGTAAATACTTAAATAAATAATCAATCAATCAATCAATCGTCAACCTCTCAAAGGCAGACCTTGGTAATATGCTGCCCTGTGCAAGGCCATTTGATGCCCCCCCAGCCCTTGTGGCGCTGGCTTGTGTCAGGCTTTGGAAAGGAGGTGTGAATCTCTGGCAGGGTCCTAGAACCCTCCTACCTCCTTCCCAAAGCCCATTAAGCACTTGCCTGGCTTTGAGAAGGAGGAAGGATGACTCTAGGACCCTGTCCGAGCCCTCGCACCTCCTTGCCCAAAGACAGGCAAGTACTTACTGGCTTTGAGAAGGCATCCTCCTTGGCCCAGTGCAACTGCACTGCTCGCACTGCCCTAAATCCACCTTTGCCCTTTTCTCTGATATTAGCACCTTGCACTGCTGATGAAGCTGAAACGTCAATTCTGACAGGTTGGACCAGCATGGAGTACTCTTGTTCAGGAATTATCCATAGTGATAACTCTTTGGTGTCATGTCTTTGTCCCAGCAGCAGAAGCAGAAGCAGCAGCAAACCTTTTTATATAGCCCTCCCACCCAGAATTAGGAATGTTATACAAGTCAGAGAAGCTTGTGCAGTTAGAATATGCAAACTATCATGTTTTAAAGTATGTAACATGCCCTAACACACTTGCCATGTCTGGTTGAATGTGTGAATCTATCAGGCTGTGGTTCACTCTATCCTTGCTGACTGGCAGGGACTCTCCAAGGTGTTTCCCACCTCTGCCAGGGATTACATTTGGAACTTTTCCTTTGTTCCCATAACAGAGAGCAAGTGGATTCACCACAAAGTTAAACTCACACACACTCAATGCACACAATAGTAAGCAAAGCAATCTCTGACATCATCTCTCATTCATTGACATCACATGTTTCATGCCCATGAAGAGGGAACATTTTTTAAATGCTGCACTACCTTTTTAATGTAACGCTAATTAAAATTCTTCTTTGGGGGGGGGGGAGAAAAGAATACTAAATCAGTTAAATTGCTCACTATCAACCAGCTTTAATGAGGAACATAAGTATCCTGTTGGATCTCTACATTTTTGTTTTGAGAAATGTTTAGTACAGTAGTTAACTAAAAATAACAGCTCTCTGCTGTGTCACTCTGCTAGCTGCAGAATCAATATGGTTATTTATAAAATAGTTTCTAGAAATGGAAAACGAGATTAGCAGTGACGTTTCAGCAATGTGCCTTGTGGAAAAATGCCGCTTAGGCCAAAGCGCAATGTGTAATCTCCTATCTGCTATTTCTAGCATGAGAGTTATTAGGCCTACACCTTATATGCAGCTCTAAGCTTATTAACTGAGCCTGCCTGGACTCTCATCTTGAATCCTGTCAGTCACCATCTGAACACTGTCACCTCATGATTTCAAGGCGCATAACTTTATTCCAAAATCAACAAGGACTCTCTCTTTCAAACGCTGAAGAATTTTGCTAGAATTCCTTTGTGATGAGGAACAAGTCATACATGTACAGCAAAGGGGTCTTGCTCCAATATTCTGCAATGTATACCCATCACTGAACAGGAATGTTCCATCTCAGCCAAGCTGCCTTCCAGCTTACTATGAGCAAAAGGGGATTTAGGGCAGTGCAACTGGTTCTGCCACACTGGACATCACAACTATGACATAGTCAATTGAGCAGAATGGAGGGGTACGCCGAATGCTGGCCCCTGAAATTTGAAGGGCCAAAGTCTGCCCCTGCTATAAGGGCTCCTCCAGACTATTTGTTTCCACAAAACTTATCTGTAGATGAGACTGTGCCTGGTGTTTACTGAACATTGATTCTGAATAGTTTTGGGAGAGGTTATACAACACCGAGCATCCATTCTGGATTTACTCAAATTTGCTTGCTCGTAGCTATGCATCTTCCTGTTATTCATTCATCCCATGCCTTTCTGAACCACAAGAATCCCATTTTAAAAAATGAATTCATGGACCTAAAATGACTTTAATTCACTTAAACTGCACAAACCAAAATTTCCAGTATGCACTTGAATCCCTCTTGCAAAATTCTGACAGTTTTGAGAAGACCTAGAATGTTAGGAGCTCAACAACCCAATTCCACCTCCCATTTCTTCTTCCCCTAATTTCCCATTGTTTTTCTAGAAATGGTACTCAATAGTCTGTAATTTTTGCAGTCCACTTAGCATGCTCACACTTCACTGAGAAGTTTTGGGGAGGTAGTATGAATTTTAAAGACATATTATAAGAACGATTTTTTTTAAAAAAAATGTGTTTTTTAAATTGGAAACTAACCAGCTTTATTCTTTTCACCAAAGGAATTTTCTGATATTGAAAACACATTGATGAAAAAAAGACAGTAAGTGGACATTTATAATAGCATCCGTGCACTGTCTCTAGTTTTGTGTACTAGCCTAGCCTCAGTCTTTGTTTATGTATCTCAATTGTTTATGTCTTTGTACTGTGTATGTGGCAGTGCTAGTGCCATTTGAAAATGTATATAAGCTTGCAAAACACTCTAAATCTTTTTCAGCATTTTGTTTCCAAACTTTCTCTTTACAATAACTGAAGAGGAGACATCAAAACTCAGATACATTTAGTCATCATTAAGCTCAGCATGGGTTAACCATATGTATGGTTTCCCCCCATAAGACTTATATGGTAACCTATTTCAGAGTGTGCTTGTACTATTGACCTGATAATCTTCTTGTGAGTTTCCCCTCCCCCCTTTATCCCAATACAAATTAGTTTTCAAAATGATTTGGATTAACCACCAAGCCAAGGTATATTTTATCAGGCATTTCTGTGACAGTAGTTTGGTTGGACTAAGATTTGCATGAGCCAATCTTATGATTGTTTCTGCTAATGACTAGTATGCACACTGATTTATTTTTGTATTTATTTAAGAGAAGAGCTGGACTGGCAGATTCCGAGCTTCTGACAGGATCTTTGTAGGTGTTTCCTCTTTCAATTGCCATCTCATTTTGCAATCCCATCTTATACAACGACTTATCTGCAGATCTGTGTCTATGTGACAGACATACAGGGCCAGCCCCAAACATCTTGCTATCTGAGGTGGGCAATCAGATGGCACCGTCTCTTCTTCAAGACACAAAAGCCCAAGGCCAGCCAAGTTTATCTTGGCACCTGAGGCAGAAATTTCCCCAAGTACCTCTCTCACTCTTCAGCAGCAAAAATAAATATTAATATTAATAATATTAATAATAAATAACAATTTGCTGCCTTTCATGGTACCCAAATCAGCTCATGATAGGGCCAACCCTGCAGACATGTCAGCTATTAAGCCATCTGAATTTCCGGATCACTATTATCAACAGATGAATTTATTGTCCAAGTTCAGGCTCAAGATAGAGAGAGAGCTTGTCTTGTGAATGTAATGGTGATCAGTTGATAAAAATACTATTTGAGGTGCATTTCTCCAATAACAATAGACTAATGTCCAAGGCTTTCTGCTGGGCCGGTAAGAGGGAATCTTCTGTACCTATAATAGTTATACAGCAGAGGAAGTTTTCTCATCACTGAGTATTTATTCTTGGGATTTATACTCCCTACTCATCAACAAGTTCCAAACTGTAGCTCAGTGCCAAGGTACCTGCTTGCATACAGAAGGTCTTAGGTGCCACTCCTAGTATACCTAGGGTTGGGCCAGGAGAGACCCTTGTCTGAAATCTTGGCAAGCCACTGACATTGGCATATAGATAATATCATGTGAGGTACCAACTTGGTATAAGATAGCATCTTGTGTAACCTAAAATTATAGTAGAAACAAAAACTTTAAAACAATGCAATTTAAAAGAGCAGACAAAATAAAGCAGACACAAAGCAGCAGCTTGAGAAGCAGTTTTTCATAGTGCTCAGATCCTCTCTTCTGCATAACTATATTAAGTATGTAAAATATTTCTGTTCTCTATTGCATCTGATTATTTGTAGAGACTCCTGCATTCCCCTGGTCTGTTGGGGGGGGGGAGCTGGCCATGCTCCATGTGACAGCAGGAGTAGGTAAAGGTAAAGGGAAGCCTGACCGTTAGGTCCAGTCGTGACCGACTCCGGGGCGCTCATCTCACTTTATTGGCCGAGGGAGCCGGCGTACAGCTTCCGGGTCATGTGGCCAGCATGACTAAGCCACTTCTGGCAAACGAGAGCAGCGCACGGAAACGCCGTTTACCTTCCCACCAGAGCAGTACCTATTTATCTGCTAGCACTTTGATGTGCTTTCGAACATTTTCAGCACTGGAGGGAAGCAACTCTGTGGTCCAGGACTGCTGTCCCAGGTAGTTTGGAGGCACAGAAATGGAGAAACAGGTAGACCTGTGCCTACTGTAGAATCATTCAGGTCACATGAGCACCCCTGCCCAACTACTGCCAAAACAAACATGTCCTGATGGAGACAATGCTTTGGATGGATTTTGAGGGGCAGAGAGGGATCACACTTGTCTCACCTAGGACAGCATTTTGTTTTTAGCAAGCCAGATTCTTGAACCTGTGTGAACAACAGTTGACTCAGACAATCATCCACTCATTACATATAATGAATAATGTAAACCAATTATTTGTGAATTATGTGCTCCCCGAATGAGTCATGCTCCCCTTAACTATTTGGTAAATGCTTGGCAATGAATAATAGATGGGAAGAAAATTAGGCTCAGTTTGAGAATAATTTTCTCATCCAAAGCAGGGTCAGCCTTATGATAAATGACTTAGAGTCCTATGGCAAATTTATTATGGCATGAGTTTTTGTAGGGTGCAGGATTGTTTTATCACAAAGCTCCACTGTAGTTTGAGTGCACAGGCATCATTTAAAGATAGCAGACAAAAACCCTGGTTCAGTCGTTAGAATAACTACGTTGAATCAATTAATAAAAGATCAGACTCTACATTCTTTTTATCTCTTTCTAGGTCCATCCAGAAGTCCATGTCAGAAAATGAAGCATTTGGTTAGTAATTCACATTGTGTTCTGTTCAGGCTTTTGTGTTGTTGTTTTATCACGCAAATAAGGGGACATTCATGTGTTGAATGCATCTAGTGAAACCGACAAATCCAACACTCTGACAGAGGTTGCCGGAAAGTACCAGACATGCATACAAAAAAACAATTATGGGAGCATTTCAGATTTAATAGAATGTGTGTCTAATTTGTTTTCCATTGTTAAAATGGCTATTTTCCTTTGCTAGTTGAAACCGCAAACATAACTTGAGAAATGAAATGTATTTTCATAAAATGTCTAATCATTTTTTCATGTTTGATTGTGATGGTCAACATATCCTGTTTTCAGCAGCTAGCTTTATAAAAATCATTTCGTATATATTCCAAGTTGTAGAACTGATTTATTCAGACATTTTAAATACTTTTTTTTTTTTTGCTGAATATGGAAATAAATAAAAACATGGCAATCCATCATAAAGAGCCTATCGACCTCTCTGTGAGTTTTGCAGTTCAGCAGGATTTGCATCCATTCATATTTTATCTCACTAGATGACAATGAATGGAGAACATTTAAAGCAAGGGTGCTTTCTAAAGGTAAAAATATCAATTTTAATTGCAAAAACCTTCATATTTCATGACACCATATTATTGCTTTAAAGCCCACAAGTATAAAATGGCCATGCCATATCAAAATAATTTCCTTTCTTTTTCTCGAAGTGTATTTAAAATGAAAAAAAAAAACAAAAAGCCTTAAAAGGAATTGCATCACCATTCAGAAGAAATCACAACAGATGTTTCATAGATGTGGTTCTTAGGACACTCTTGAAATCAATACAATACAGTCTTGAAATCAATATGAACCATGAAAGAGATGCAATCATATTCCTAAAAAAGATGATACTACACTCTCACATGTTGAAACCATAAATTTGCTGATGTCTGCTTTGAATAAATCAGTGTGGCATCCTTAAAACAAAATCATGGCAAATCTGTACTCATAGAACTTTCCTAGGGATATTAAGAGCAATTGCTTCACATGCAAGTTGACAAATAGAGATAGCGAGTCAATAGTAGCTTGCAACCCAACACAAGTTTCTCACATCAGCAGTCAACACATATTTGCCAGCTTTGCAGAGTTAATTTAGAGGCTATGGCCTCACGGTTTGTGGCAGCTGCTTCTCTTCAGACGCTTACTTTTTGATGCAAGAGTGACACCTCCAACATCACTAGCAACAGAGCCCAACCCCTCAGCATGCTTGTCTTCTTGCCTGACTTCAGGGTTTGGGGTTTATATTTACCAGTGCTGACCCTGAAGGGGGCAGGACCAAAAGGGGATCTCCACCTGAGGGGATCCCCTTACGGGGCACTGCAGGAGCCATCTCCTTAACATCTAGATAGCATGAAGCTGGGGTGTACCTTTTCTGAGGCTTTTTGTGTTGGGATTAAGAACCACCGGTTCATCTATCTGAGTATTAGAGTATTCCCAAATTGTCTAAAATAAACATTAGTTGGATCACTCCCAAATAAACCATCACTGAACCGAAATCGAAATAAGCTACTGACTGATTTCAAAGCTCCCTTCCTGGTCAAGATCCTTTAGCTGGTAGTTACTGGCCAGATTTGGATCCAGTTTAGGCTCTGTTACAGGCTTTAGTCACCCGGAGTCAGAAGAGAGACAGTGGGTTTTTGACTTTGTTGATTCTCATTGATCTTTCAGCAGCTTTCAGTCCAATTATCTTTCAGTTTTGACCTATAAAGCCTTAAATGGCTCAGGACCACAATACTTCAAGGCAGTGGCGTAGCGTGGGTTGTCAGCACCCGGGGCAAGGCAAGTAATTTGCGCCCCCTAACCCGTGGATTTGCGCCCCCTAACCCTAACCCCCAGATGTTGCGCTCGGTGCGGCCGGGCCCCCCTGCATCCCCCACGCTACGCCACTGCCTCAAGGACCATATGTGCCTCCTTCGCGAGAGGTCAGGAGGGTGGCAACACGAGAACGGGCCTTCTCTGCTGTGGCTCCCCATCTGTGGAATGCTCTCCCCAGGGATGTTCGTGTGGCGCCTTCACTATACACCTTTAGGCACCACACAAATATGTTCCTTTTCAACCAGGCCTTTGCCTAACTCGATCCTATACCCTGTTCAAAAATGCTAAATAATAATAATAATAATAATAATAATAATAATAATAATAATACTACAGTGGTACCTCGGGATGCCAAAGGGATCTGTTCCGGAGCCCCGTTCGCATCCTGAACAGAACGTAAGACGCGCCTGCACCCCTGCGCATGCGCGGGTCACATTTCGCCGCTTCCACGCATGCATGTGACGTCATTTTGACCGTCTGTGCATGCGCGAACAGTGAAACCCAGAAGTAAAGTGCTCCGTTACTTCTGGGTCGCCACAGAGCACAACCTGAAAATACTTATCCTGAAGCATATTTATCTCGAGGTATGACTGTAATCATAATAATATCCTTCTGGAGTAGCTGTCCAAGTTGGGAGCGGGCAGTATTGCTTTGCAGTATTTCTGGCCCTAGTTGGATGGCCGACTCTAGAATCCGGTGTTTGAGCGGTATTGTTCAGATTTTGTTCAGAAATTGTGCAGATTTGTGCAGCCACCAGTGTGGGGCTCTACATGGTTTGAGCATGGTTTTGACCTCCATGCTATTTAACATCTACAGAAAACCATGGTGAGGTCATCCTGAATTATGGAGTGAGTTGCCATCAGAATGCTGAGGACTCACAGCTCTGCTTCTCCTCTTCATCATCCTTATATTCCCAAGCAATTGTTGTGCTCTACAGGAGAGGGCATCCTGCAGATACTGTTGTTGTTATTGTTGTTGTTCTAAATCACCCTTCACTTAAGGTCCCAAGGCAGGCTCCAGCATAAAAAACAATATTAAAAACAATTAAAAACAACTTACAACCATAAAATAAGGGGCCCCATTTCACACAATGTTGGAATAAGGACTTTGTGTGGTAGCACCTCTCATTACATATCAGACAGGTGTCTTCTCTATTGTTTTTTCGGCATTTGTTGAAAACTGTCCTCAACAAGCATAGATTTTTATCCCATCAGCATCTGTAATGGATTTAAATTTGTTTCTATATATATAGTGGGTTTAAATTTTATATATATATATATGCATTTTATTATATCGTTTTTATATATGCAATGTGAAATTGCTTTGAGATTCTTCATGACAAGCAATTCATAAATGAAACAGACAACTGAACAAATGAATAATCACTGGCCCTTGTGGTACTGTAAGGACTCTCTGACACTGTAATATGTATCTGCAGATCAAACTAAATATTGTGCATAGATGCCAATTGGTCTAAATCTTTTCCACTTTTAGAAGCTTTTTCAAGGAAATTGCCCTTTGGGATTGGTTGATCTGCATCCCAACGCTAATTATGTGGAGTTTTCAGCTGCTTCACTAATATGATATGAATCCAGGAATCTGCTTTCTTTGCTTCGCTTCTAGATAGGAAAAATGTGAATGGCACACTCGGGCAGCTTCCCAAGAAGCAAGAGAATGATTTGTACTTCGGAAGGCACTGTCAGTCTGAAGGTAATTGCAATACGCATTTCAGCTGATTTTGCATTTTCCTCAAAACATTTTAAAGGGCACAGAGGAAAACAGTGAAATAATTTGTCAAGGCCTCTGGTGGGGAGGGCTGACTCTTCCCCAAGGGAAAGATATGCACTTTAAATAAAGTGAAAAGTTGAAGCAAGGAACTGCATGGCTTCTATTAAATGCTTCCTGTAGCTGACATGTAGCAGAAGACCCTCATGCAACCAGCTTGATGTTGTTTTGATCCTGGCAGAAGATTAGTATGCCTGCTATTTGACATGTATTTCCGATGAACTGTATGCTACGTGCTTTGTAGAAAACAGAAGTAGCAAAGCCTTCTAACAGGAAGCCCACATTGGGGGAGGGGGGGAAGAAATATAAACCCCCATCCTGTCTCAGTAGCAGAGCAAGTGCTTTGCATTCAGAAGGTTCCAAGTTCTTTCCTTGGCATTTTCAGGTAGGGCCAGGAGAGACTCCTGCCTGAAACCTTGGATAGGCACTGCCAGTCCGAGTAGACAGTGCTGAGCTAGATGGACCCGTGGTCTGACTTGGTATAGGACTGCTTCCTGTCTTTCTAGCCTAAACATTTTTTGTTTAGATGTAAATCTCATTGATATCATTGATAATTCTTGCGCCAGAAGTAGTCTAGTCATGCTGGCCACATGACCCAGAAAGCTGTCTGTGGACAAACGCCAGCTCCCTTGACCTAAAAGCAAGATGAGCACCGCACCCCATAGTCATCTTTGACTGGACTTAACCATCCAGGGGTCCTTTACCTTTACCTACTAGAGACAAAATCATGTGGGGTTGGGGGCGGGGAAGAAGACATGTGTACAGCATTTTAGACTAGACTCAGACTGGATACACACCAAAAAAATTAAAGCACATTATTTCCCCAAAGAATCCTGAGAGCTGTAATTTATTCCTACAGAGCAACAATTCCTCACACAATTAACAAACTAGGGCTGGATCTAGGCACATCCAAAAAGTGTTTCAAGAAAACGCATTGTATGCTTTATTATGGGAAATCACATTGGCAAAAGACGGGAGCACCTTCTGATGTCACAGTGTTATAACACATATAAAATGCTTTTTCTTTACTAATGATGACATAAGGTTCTTCAAATGCATGGTGTGTATGCAGGCTTAAAGTATATTTTCACTATGGTTTGCCAACACTGCGGTGGGTCCTATCAGTCTGATTTTACATAGCACTATGGACACACCAGTACGTGAATGGAGTTTCCAAGGAAAGGTACCGACATACAGGAGAAGTGAGCCAGGAAGCTGTGGCCAAGCACAGCTATAAATATTTTTTTACATATCTACCACCTTAACCACTGGTGCTCCTGCTACCTTTCCACTTTGAATAAAGGAGCCAATATGAAAGACTAGTTATCATGGCACTTGGGGGTAGTACATAATAGCTTGAGGAGCAGCTATCTCTATGCAGTCCTTTCAGAATTCTGGTCTACTCAGTTTAGATAAGAGAGTTGACACAAGAACATGGCAACTTTTATGTTATGCCTTATCAAAAAGCCTGTTTGTTTTTAGAATTCACTGAATCAGGTAAGTTGCCTCTCTATTTCCTTCTTTCTTTCTCCTTACTTGTCCCTCCTTTCTAAAGGCAATTGGGTGTGAGGATTAAGTGATTGACCCCACAGAATCTAGACCCTGATGAATCAAAGCACTAAACCACAGGCTTAACTTTAAGCACCTTAAAGCCATAGATTTCAAATAGGCTATTCATGAGCCTATCTTATCTTTTAGCTTTTCTTTAACCATTTCATTTCCCTTGGCACACCATGAGGGTCTTGTGCCAGTTTGTAGTACAGTTTACTTCTCCCATCATAGTTTTGAATAATCCTACAGAGAGTTCCTACATTGCCAGATGGCCTGGTTGCTTGGGTTCATTTTAGGATCTGCACATTGACTTTGCCTTGCTATGCAGTATTTCCTGCACAGTTTACAGCAGGAAACGGCGCATGAAGACATAAAGGCATAAGGAGATGTTGTAGCAGCAAGAGTGGAGGGTTTTGCACGTGGTCCTGGCTAAAAAGCATATGATGCTACCTTATACCGTGTCTAGTTCAATATTTTCTGTGCTGATTAGCAGTGATCTTGCAGACTTTTGTGCACTTATAGCACAATAAAATAGGATCTGTGCTGAAGCTAAGTAGGTCTGGTTAAAGCTGAAATGAAAAACCAAGTAGAAACCCATCTCTACTGCTTTGAGTTCCATGATGAAAGGAAAGTGGGATACAAATGTTGTTGTTGTTATTATTATTATTATTATTATTATTATTATTATTATTATTATTGCAAAGGGAATACACAAAGCTTTGTTCCCCAGGATGATGATACTGCAGATTTAAAGTAACATTTTGGTAACACCTTCACATTTCCCAAAAGAATAATAATACCAACTGTTGCTGACATTAACATTTTGAGGGAACATAACTTATATTTTCCAGAAAAGTAGACTGATTTGATATTCTACTAAAACAATTGTGGAAATCTATATGCTCATGTGCATGCAAATTCCATTTACATTAATGAGCTGTTTGCAAGTGAAAAGGTTTAGGATCGAGGTGTGAAATCTCTAATTAGATTTTGGTTGAAATACATCATCCCACTTCACCTAATACAAACTAAAGGAGTTGGATTTTAAAAAAATAATAATCATGCCATATTAAAAAAATTAGAAAATAAATGAAGACAAAAGTAGACTTTCTTATTATCGTTGGCATCAATCTGTCTCAAGAGAATGGAGTGCATCTCCAGGGTGATGCCAAATTTCTGGAGAATCACAGTGCCTGCTGTGGCTGCAGAGGCTGGTAACTCGTAACTGCTGCCTCCTGCAATGTTTTTGCTGTGTTAGCAGCACCAAAGTGACCTATCTGGGGCACAAACGTAGGCAATTTGTATGGGGTTCTTGGGCTGCCCAGACAACAAGTCTCTCTTCTCATCCTTACTAATGTGCTCCAAAGAAAAATGAGCAATATGTTTGGTGGAAGAAGCATACAAGACGCCATCCATCCCTCTTAGGAACTCCACTCTGGATTTGTGTAGGGTTTACTCCTTAGCCTTTTCTTCTCCCAAATAGGTCCCACAAGGCAGCGGGTATGGATTTTTCCTCTGGGTTTCCTCCCAAAGTCTTTCTCGTGAATGAATATATCTGTAAGGCAACAGAGGTTTAGGATCATAGTCTTCCTTGATTTGGATGAACTGCATTCCCAGGTTGACGAGCCCCAACCTGGCAGGTGGAGTAAGTGCCTTCTTGACCAGTGGACACACTAATGGTCTTGTCTGCTCAATCTGCCAGAGCCTGTCTTCACATGCAGGAGAAGTCCCTAACTCACTGAGGTTTTAAGACTCATCAGCTTCCCTCACCTAGTTATCAAAGCTGTTTGCTGGGGTGTGGCCACTGTCACATGCTGACAGTTTCTAGGAGCCACAGTTGAAAACTGAGTGCAGGGTAGGGAACAAAGGTGGGCAAAGTACCCCAGAAGGAGCACAATGTGTCTCTCACAAGAGGTACTACCCATCCCTTAAAACCTATACATAGTAATAGTATAGAAATGTTCTTTATTAATTCGAGACAAAAATGTAAGGTAACACTTCCCCTTTACTATAAATTTCTGATCAGTTTTAGCCAGATGCAATGAAAGAGGCACAGAGTTATTATTTGTTTATTTCATCTACAGTGACATCTATTTCATTCCTAAGCACAATTCAAACACCTGACTACATATTGATAAGCCTTCGGCTTTTCCTACCTCTGCTTAGGACTGTAAAATTAGGAAGTGGGTTATTAAGGATTTAGCAAATCACAATACATGGATGGCTGTTGGAATTCTGCTTCAAGGCTCACAATTTTGTAGGCTTTGCCTAGAGCTAGCTAGTAAACAGATCAAAAGTCTAATGCTAACCAAGTTTGTTCAGATGCATGCAAGTACTTCCACTGAAATATGTTTGGGACTGCTACTTTAGTGATCCACAAATTAGGCATGAATGAGTTTAAGTCCAAGTATACCAGCTTAAGTAGCTGATGAATCATAGTGGTGATCTTTAGAAAGACTGGGACAGTAAAGATGTTCCCACTATGGAAAGCAGCATGGAAGTAAAAACAAAAACAAAAACCTTCACAAGAACTTTGCTGAATGAAAATCTTGATTTCAAACAGTAAAAACTCATTATTATGATTAGAGAAAATTTTCAAAGTGCTTCCCGTGCGTTTGTGTGTGTGTGTGTGTATGAATGAAAGACAATATGTGTTTATCCTATAGTCAAAGAACATAAATGTTCTGACCTCCTAGGTGTCTGGTGTACTCTAAGTTTCCCCATCACCACAGCTATTTTAAATGTCTACAGCATACCAAGAGGCAATGAATATTTTTAAAGCTAACAAGATGTTATAAGGGAAGGGAAGAAGCCCAGAGAACACAGGAAATAAGATTGAAAGCTTTAAAAAAGAAACAACAACTCCAATTTTCCTACTGTGGTAAAAAAATATCTCTGCGTTTCCTACTACGTTTCTGTTATATTTGTATATGTTACTCATTCTATTTTCAATGAAAATGTACTGCAAAAACTTTAATTAGGTTCTTCATGATAATAATCTCTGTACTTTTCTAATTCCCACCTCCGGACAGAAATGAATGAAGATTTTCTTATTGGAGAAAGGTTTCATTTACTACAAGGAACAAGAATAGAGGAAACTACATGTCAGGTAACTGTGAAACTGTAGCAGAACTTGGGCAATAGAAATACCTGCCTGAAGTTCTTTCTAGACTGGGTTGCAAAATGGATCCCACGTGTCTGTAGGCTTGGCTGGATATTTTTTTTTATCAGCCTGCTCTCTGACTAAGGACTGCTAATGGAATCCCTGCCACAACATCCCCATTGAGCCACCCTGGCACCCTGCTTGGAGGGTCATGCATAATTTTTATTGCGTACTCAAACAAATGGGCCTGCCAAATCATTAAAGTTGGTGGTTCTCTTTTGGTCTGTGGTGGTTGAGCAACTCATGCTGGCTATGTTTATAAGCTTTTATAATAGATGCTCATTCACACAATCCACATTAGTCAGATCATGAGCTTCCTGGTGTTCACAAGCACTCCAACAGGTTAGGGGTAGAGCTGTAAGTCAGTGGTAGAACATCTGATGCAGAAGACCAAGTTTCAATCCTTGGCATTTCCAAGTAGCTCTAGGAAAGGACCTTCTCTAGAGATCCATTGCCAATTAGTGTAGACAACACTGAGCTAGATGAACGTACAAGGCAGCCTTGTACGTTCTTGCCAACCTTCTGGACCAGATATGTATCTCCTGTAATTGCTTCACTTAAGGAGAAAATAATCTCGTGTGGGGAGCAAGCGTATTTAGAGTATTTTTTTTATTTTTCCACTCTTTTAAATAAATGCGGCTAGGAAACTGCTTCAAGACAGGTTCCTATGAATGTGTCACAATCACACTAGGTTTGTGTATCTGGTGTAAAGAATGAAAGTTTGAGTATCTCTCTTGATTTGTTTTTATTCAGTGGGTTATTGTTTTTTATATATATATGACCCATAAGGGTTTAATGTTTTGTAGCACACACAAACACATAACTAGGCTGCCATTAAATTAGTATTGTGAAATTTTATTTGGCACAGACCTATCCTAAGTGCTTTGATCAATCTAGCCAGCTCCAGTTTGGTGTATGTGTCCAGAATGTTTCTCAATTTTTATAAACATATACTGTGTCTCCAGGCACTTGTCTTCAAAAGACTACATTAATTAACCCACTAGTATGAGCAATTAAAGAAGCCTGACCCTTGGGCCTGTGCATAATAATATAAAGGTAATTAATGATTCATCAGTTGCTGAACACTGAAGAACTAGAAGACACAGCAGAAATAGGTGTTCCTAATGATGCTGTTGTTATTGATATCTCAGAAATCCGTGAACAAATTAAAAGGAACCAAAGGGGCTTCCCTTATCAATGGGCAAGCAAGTTGCTACACAATTATATCTCTCAACCGGTATGTTACAACTTGTGTTTGGTTTGGAGTGAGACAAACCACAAACCTAGGTTTGCATATAATGCTAAGCCAAACCATGGCTTAGCTCCTAATGATGTGGAAGTAGCAGCTCTGAGGGAGAAGAAAAGTGGCCATAATTTTCTAAATGCCAAAACCAGGACATTTATTCATTTATACTAGGCCATTAGTGTTATATGTGAACTAGGCCATTATGTCATTGAGAAGCAATTCAAGATGCTGTAAGTCAGCCTGGGAGAGCTATGCCCCCCAAGGGTAGCATCTATATTATTTTATGAATGAAGTTTGAGTCCCAATGTTAATTTTGGCTTGCTTCTTCTTCTTGGACAGTTCTTATTTGACAACAGAGAACCATGTGGGGGGCTTCACAGCCAATCAACTGATTTTGAAAAATCTACCTCATTGGTATTATTGATACCTTTTATTTTAAATGCATTCTGCATAGCCCAATTGCTTTCATGATATATCTACATGGTGCTGTTGCAATTCCTGTTGTTGACATTTTGTTTACCCTTTTGTGGCCAAGGTAATGACATTTGAACAGTGGATTCCACCTCAGAACCATGTCCCAAGTGCATCCAGTGATACAGTAAGAGAGATTCCACAATTTATATTCCTTTTTCGTTTTGGCTGAATTATACATTGGCTGCAGTGTTTTGAAAAGCCTTCTTTGGCTAAATGAACATGCAGAACATTATAGAAGCAAACCCTTTTAGATCTATGTCTTTGTGCCCTCACACTGATTTGCCAGCCAAAGTTGAGTGTGCCTCAATAGTATTTGTGCCTGTGGAGATTTTAGGAGATCAGGTTGCCCCCATTTCGCCTTATCTACAAGGACTCTGATAAGAAAAAAGTTTAGTAAAAATTTGTGCTAGTCGAAATCTGATCAATGTAGCTAACTGGTAGCATCAGGACAACTAAGATAATGCAGTGTTAGATTATGGAGAGAAAGATGGGGAGCTGAATTAAGCCTAGAAGCCCCATACCTGACACTCCCCAATTTTGACCAAAACTCAGCCCTGCACCCTTCTAGATGCATGAAGAACCAGGCAGAAAATCAGGCAGAGGGCTTTCTCAGTAGTGGTGCCCGTACTGTGGAACGCCCTTCCATCAGATGTCAAGGAAATAAACAACTATCCGACTTTTAGAAGACATGTGAAGGCAGCCCTGTTTAGGGAAGTTTTAATGTTTAATGTTTTATTATGTTTTTAATATTCTGTTGGGAGCTGCCCAGAGTGGCCAGGGAAACCCAATCAGACAGGCGGGGTATAAATAATTTATTATTATTATTATTATTATTATTATTATTATTATTATTATTACAGTCAGTACAGAGGCTGCCGTGAAAGATCAGTATGCTCCATTTGCTTCCCTGTACTTCTCTCCACTAAGGTGAAGTGCAAACAATGAAATCTTAAAGTATATTCTCCATAACTGAAGAAGTGTGCATGCACACGAAAGCTCATACCAAGAACTGACTTAGTTGGTCTTTAAGGTGCTACTGGAAGGAATTTGTTTTATTCTCCATAACTGTGTGCTTTCTGGCACTATTCAGGCTAGGAATATAGAAAGGGGCCTTATTCCAGATCACACTATCTGTCTTTCTGACTCAAGACTGACCAGCAGGTCTTCCAAATCTCAGACCATGAGTAAATGATATCCGCATGGGTTTAGCATAGATCATATATTGTATGATTGTGACCCATTCATATAGGCACATGCTTGAGTGACTCAAAAGAAAGACAGGAATAGGTTTATTTGTCACAGATATAAATATATTTAATTTTTATGCATTCATTTTCATATGCAACCTCCCTCCTTCCTGTTCAAGTAGTTGATATTTCCCCTACCCCCACATAGCAATGTGATGCTCTGAAACTGTTTCAGATCCTGTTTCTGATAAGTTGCTGTGGTCATGAAGCCCCAGAACATTTGGTGCTTATCCTTAATCAAAGCAAAAAAGAAAACTCCAAAGCTTTCATTAACACAGTTTGCATCAGTAAAATATAACTACTGCATTTATTGTTCTGCTTACATGACTTTTGCTAACATAAAACTCTCCCCCTCTCCACAGTAACTGCTCTTAAAACAAAGAGGATTACACTTCATCCATTAGCAAAATTGTTTGAGTAGATTATATTCCCGTTTTACTTTGAGACGCTCAACCATCCACCCCTCAAATAAAATACAAGTTCAGACCTCAGTTCAAAATTCATAGCAATGTTATTCTCAGTTAATACCAGTAATTAGAGTTGGACACGTTGTCTGCTAAACAATCCACTTGACTTGGGTAGGTTTGCTTCTGGCTAAAATGCGATGATTTCTGTGTTGTCAGCTAAGAAGCCATTTCACTGATAATTATCCCCATTGCTTTTTGGTGGAGTGGTACCCACCAAAGTACTGCACAGTAGCTTGAATCTATTTGCTGCATGAACAGATGGAACATCCATTAATGGCAGGACTCCAGCTGCTCAGGAAAGGACCCCTTCTGCATTTTGAAGTCTCATTCTGTGAATGGAATGGCATTATAATCTCAAGCATGTCTGACCCAACCAAGTGGTTTTGATATTTTAAATGAACATGCAACTTCCCCCAGATGCAGACTTTTGCATCTCGTGTTAAGATGACTGTGAATGAAATTAGATTTTCTATTCCAATTCCACACACTCAAACATAACTTGAGTTGCGTCAACATGCACCAGCTGAGGATGGCATCAAATAAAATTAAATCCAATGCAAAACTATAGACTGCTTTTTATCTTTCAAATAGAGTTCTGATGAAAAGTTCTCAGATATGTAAAATCATTCTTATATTTCAGGGGGTCACGCTTGGTTCAGCATATTCAGTAATGTTATATTGCATCTCCGGATCCTATTATTTTGTAATCTCTTCTCCATTATATTTTCCCTATTCTACAAACCTGCCAGTTCCTCATATGATTTGTGTACTCTAAAATCTATGGTTAGGTTGAAGAACCATTTGTTTCAGAACTCTTCCATTAGCTTACTCAAAAATGTAGTGTATTACATATTTATTCTAGTAAAATATCATATTCCTAGGGTAAGGTACTCTGTGAAAATACCCCTTACCAGCCTAGTAATGGTATTCCACACATTTGTAACAGAAATGTTGTTGTTATTTAGTCGTTTAGTCGTGTCCGACTCTTCGTGACCCCATGGACCAGAGCACGCCAGGCACATGCCTGTTGTCTTTGTCCATGGAGTTTTCTTGGCAGGGATACTGGAGTGGCTTGCTGGTTCCTACTCCAGGTGGATCACGTTTGGTCAAAACTCTCCACTATGACCTGTCCATCTTCGGTGGCCCTGCATGGCATAGCTCATAGCTTCTCTGAGTTATTCAAGCCCCTTCGCTATGGCAAGGCAGTGATCCATGAAGGAGTGAAACAGAAATACTAGTATTTAAAGGGACTTTTGAACTACAATCCAATTTTGATGAGCACAAAATAGCTGCCAAATGGAAAAACGTCTCTTTCTCTCTTTCCTTGTTGTATTTGTTAGTTGCCCTATAACCTGAGTTATTGAATCATTAAAAAAAACAGAAACAGAGAATTCATAAAATACAATCACATGTATACTTAAAAAAACCACAAAAAACCCAGGAGCCTAAACCTGGTTCCAGAGCACCAAAATAACATAACAGAGCAAAAACACATCCATCCTAACCACCATAGAAACAGACTCCAAAGTGTTAAGATCAATGTTTTAAGTATTAAGTTAAAATCAAGGGAGAATAAAGAAGACTTTCCTTGATGCCAGCAAAATATTAATGAATATGCTAGGCAAGCTTTTCTGGGGAGAATGTTCAATAACTAGGAAGCCACCATGAAAAAGGCCCTCTCCCTTCTTGCCCTCCCTCTGAACTTCAGGTTTGGGAGACACTCATAGAAAGGGCTCTGTAGATTACCTGAGGGCTCAGGGAAGGGTATATATGAGAAAAGGCAATACATTAGATACTGCTGGTCCTAAGTAGTGCAGGATGTTATAGGTTAAACCCAGCACTATGAGTTGGACCTAAAAACAGCTTGGGAACAGACTTGGTGCACATACTTCCTACATACCTTTTGAAGGAGTGAGTTTTATGACAAGAGAGGATGTGTTCACATTACTGCTTACTGTGGCTCCAGTGTGCTCCTACCACTGTTTTTTAAAGCCAGGTTCACATGACATTAGCCACACTCCATCTGCATCCTGTAGCATTTAGAAAAATACTCCTCTTTGATTAGCTTTTTCTCAAACCAGCTTTCCGTTGCGGTGTGAACAGTTCATGGTTCTGTCGTGGTGTGAACAGTTCAGGCTGCTTTTATGCATGTGCAAATGAAAGCATCGCTGATCTGCAATTTGGTGCATGCAAATAAATAACTGGTTGAAGATATTTCCAGTCCTGCTCTGCTATGAACAGCAGTGGAAAAAAGCTACTTGAAAATGCAGCAAGAGGAAATGATCTTGCAGTGTTTTAAGCCACTAATACAAACATAGCCACAAAAAAGAAAAAACCACCTCACCAGTGTCGAGCTGCTGCACCACAAATGGTTTAGTGTAGCACTAATAGCTATGTGCCAAGTGGTTCTGTATAACAGCCTTTACTATCTGAATTATTGCAAAAACAGCTTGTCTGGTTTGGATTTGAGATCTCTTTGCAGGCATAAACAGAGAACCAATTGGACTTTCCCACCCATTCTTTTTCTTATTCTATGGAAGATAGGCCTACTGGTAGCAAAAATCAATATAGCCAGTTCTGAACCAATACACCTCTGGCCACCTAGTCCTAAGAACTCAAAAGTAGAGAATAGGCATTGCCATCATACCTTGCTTCTGTACTGCTATGTCTAGCAGCTGTCAATAAGTAATAATGAATGAGTCTCACATGGCATAGCACTTTTTATGTTCTTATATACAGTGAAATACTACAAGTTCCATAATCACAGCTAGTGCATCCTTACATATTTTCCTTTCTTTTTCTTTCACAAAGAAAGAAGCTCACAAGTTATATACTTGTGGCTGATTTAATTAATATTTTTGTAGCACCTTTGAGAACACTTCAGAGTCAATTTGTAGCTTGTAAAAAAATTACACTGTATTTCTTTGCTTCTTGGGAGAGAGGTTGCCATTAATTTTTGAAGGCCAAAGGCTGACTATCTCCACCATAACTTCTGTCTTCTTTCAAAGCCACATACTGCTTGAAACCTGAGAAGAGGTAGTGCAGTCAATCCATGAACATTATTATTGAGGGATCTTCAGACACATGAGAAAGACTCCTGTCTGCTGCTAGTTAGTGTAGACAATATTTGATTAGGTCAACTAGTAGTCTGATGCAGTAGAAACTATGATGTTTGGAAAGCCAGGAAAATGTGCATAGAACAAAGACTCATGGAAATTCAACCTTTTCCATGAGACTATTTTTCAAGTTGTCCTTCAAGCAATCATGCTGTTATTGCATCAGTCAGCTGACTGATTTAATTAATATTTTTTGTAGCACCTTTGAGAACACCCCAGAGTCACTTTGGAGTTTGCAAAAAAATTACACTGTATTTCTTTGCTTCTTGGGAGAGAGGGAAACAAACATTTCAATGTGTTTTGACCATATATTTCTTTTCTACTCTAGGTTGCAGAATCTGATGAAAATAAAGCTGAAACAGTGGGAACTTTAAAACGGTTGCAGAAATTAGTGCAAACTAAGAAAGCCAGTATACACAGTTTGGATGACATCAAACATGTTTTGATACCTCTCAGTAAGTAAAAGGATACCTTTTGAGTCTATATATGCTTGCGCTTATTTCAGATTTCTATGTAGGTTCAGAGAATGAGTACCAAAGTAGGTAAATTATGCAGAAAAATATTATTCCCTCATTTATTTAAATTAAATATGTCCTGGGGAGACTATAGTGTCTTCTGAGTAAGCTGAAAGAATCTATGAATTGTGAGATCAGTGGGAAGTTAGAGACTTCCTTGCTTCAACAGAATGTCTGCAAACTGGTTCAGACAATACCTCAAGAGTTAATGCAGCTCATAATGTGAAACATACGCACTATCCCCACCTCTGCTGGCTTCACTCACCCATGTGGGGATAGACCATTCAAATGTGGCCATCTCTGCATAAAATCTTAGGTGCGTAGGTCATAATTGTGGGGTCGGTTTCCTAGATCAACTCTTACAAATATCCTATACTTTATACCAAGTGTGTGTTAATAGTTCCACAAGTTCGGTACAGAATTGCCTGCATCCCAATATTTCTATGTGTCTTTGGGGATGGGTGGGAAGATAAAACACTATTTCAAACCACAGTTTCATTTATTTATTTTTAAACTTTTTAAAGATCCACTGCCACAAGATGTATATGTCTCCGAAGATGAGGATGAAGCTCCAACATCATGTATGAAATTAACCAAATCCCAGGACAAGAAAGTATTGAGAGAGAATACAAGGCGAAAGGATGAAGCTGAGACGAGAACAGGCCTTCTATCAACTTCCTTGGGAAGATCTTATACTTCCAGACTAAGCAACTTAGGAAATATTTCCATCCGTTCAGAAACTGAATTTCAACTCTGGAGTGATTGGAAACCTTTTCCTGATAACCAGCTGTGCCCCTGTGATTTCCTGATTACAAGGATAGAGGAGTGGGAAAAATGTACTTGTTGCTCTCACCAACCCCGTCTTACTTCCTCTCTCACGGACGTTGATCTCCCAGATTCATGGGTAAGTTGCTTTCCTCCCAAATATTTAACTCAGCTATAAAGACTTGTTGGGTTACGTCTGGCAGTTATTTTAGTCTACCTGTGACATGGCTGAAGCATCCAAAAGAATGGTGATAGAAAAATCCTGAAAGACAAATCTGATCCAAACCTGACGTTGCCTTTATTCATCCCCATAATTGTCATGACAGATGATCCCAGTCACCTGCTCATTATAGTCCTGTCAAATTGTTAAGTAGTGCTAATATGTCTGTAGCAACTGTAGGTTTATGAAAGTTAGGTTCTGATGGTTCAGAATTTGTTCTGGAGGAACTACCCTTGTCTCAATTCAAAATGGATTCACACATCAGAGGAGGTTTTTTTTTGGGGGGGGAGAGAGATTGAAAAGTTCATAGATTTCTCTTCTGGCTTGAATTATCATCACATGCACTGATAGTGCTGTGCATATACCAATTATCATATGGAAATTGTTGTTAGTTTTAGCTACATCCACAACATAGCGCTTGAAATTCAACTAGATCTGGATGGGCAACATTAACAATGTTAAATTTCTGCAAGAAAGAATAATAAGAATTAATTTACCACCAAACAAAAGTCTACTTGGTTAGATGATCTGGTCACATTATTCACAGCAAACAGCAAACGCTTAGTCAGGGCAGATGGCTTTGGGTACGCACATGACACATGCAGAATGTCATTTTACATTCTGAGACACAGAATAACTTCTAGAGAGAATAGTGTTCAATTTTTATTACACCTGAGCATTATGAGATGGACAAATTTGGATTTTGAACTGGATATTATTATTGTTTTATTAATAATATTTATTTGTTGTTGTTTTTTCAGAAAAATGACTCAAACATCAATGTAAAAACAAACATTAAAACTAAGTATAAGAATACAACTACAAAGCTCTTAGATTTCAGTATCAAAAGTGAAATCTGTTTATATTTGTGTCATTCCACTTTAGTATTCAGAATAAGGAGATCATAACATCTATTAAAGAGAAGTGGTTTTTGTCTCAGTATTTTGAAGAAAACGACCTGTTAAATCACTATCCTTTCTCATCCAGCAAAACCTTGCCTGTTGTGCGGGATGTGTTATTTGACTTCTTTCAAGGTTGGCACTTAAAATACTCTTAAGAATATGGTTCCATACTCTTGCTCCTGCTTCCTTCACTAATCTAGCCTGACAACCAATATTGCTTACTGTTTCAGGCCCTTTACACTCACAACCTGTTTTTCCACCTTAGATTTTGCTAAGAGCTCACATGTATCTAAACCCAGACCGCCATAGAAGTTTAATTCTTTAAGTATATTAAGCTTAGTTTTGCATCCATGTTTAAATCATACCAGCACTTGAATATGACACTGATGCAATTGGGCTGACTGACAGACAAAAGACAGCCACAGTTGTCTTTGGTAAGGTACAAGTACGGAATAGGAACCAAAACAAAGATATTAAAAATGTAGGGAATATAAAAAATCCACTCCACTTCTCTTCCTGCTTCAATTTTTTGCCAGCTTAAGCAAATTTTACGTAAACAGGCCTGGTCAGACCAGGACAATGAGATTCTTTGCAAACTAGAAGACTGGCATGCCCCACTTCATACAGATGCCCAACACGTGATACAGGCTTGGAGAACATTGCTATCTACAGCAAACTATGAAATTTGTACGTTAAAAATAAATAAAAAGTTTGCTTGTGCCATTCACATTGTATATGAGGCAAAACAGTGGCAATTCAGCAGTATGACACTGACATGAAGAAATAAATTCAGTTTGAACTGATGGCCCTGGCAGAAAACAGCTTATTGATAGCGGACTCTGCTTTAGCATTAATCAGAATACATATTTGTTGATCTTGATTTTAATCAGAGATAGGAAGACAGATAACATCACGTTTGCAGCTTGAAAGGTCATCCACTACATTCTGCTTGCTCTTGGAGCTGCTTTGTAAAACAAAGGTTTAGCAGACCTCACCCTATGTGTCTGAAATATAGTCTGTTGATAATGTTGCAAATCCTCTGACTAAAGTGTGTTCGGTTTTTCTTCTTGTCAACTCCAAAATGGCTCTCCTTCTTTCAGCTTTGTACAGATCTTTCTAATTTAAAGCTTCATCAGAATGAATTGGTAGCCCCAGCATCTCCAGTTAACATAGAAGGGCAGGGAAAGGCCTGTCTCACATCTTACATCTTGGAGAGCAAATGCCAATCCTCTAGTCTGACTTGGTATGAGGCAGTGTGAGATGTTCAGATCATACCAGTTTCTCTAGTACAAAAGGAAGCAATGGAGCCTTTAGCTGATTTTTTGACTTGGGAAAGGTGAATGTAATTAC
Source organism: Podarcis erhardii (assembly GCF_964252035.2). Taxonomy (NCBI): domain Eukaryota; kingdom Metazoa; phylum Chordata; class Lepidosauria; order Squamata; family Lacertidae; genus Podarcis; species Podarcis erhardii. Next base: position 48,392,504 of record NC_138508.1, on the reverse strand, counting down.
TTTGATTATGGTGCCCATTCCTCCCCTTTTAAAGTCATCATTGTTAACTTCTCTGCTCTCTGATAATGATGCATTGTGGACACATTTACACATGAATATATATTACACAGTGATGTCACTTGATAACTTTCACCTGAACCATCCGTGCACCGAGTCTGCTGTGAAGTTCTATCCATTAAATGATGTGCAGTAATTTGCATATTCTGTGTTGTGTGTCTGATAAGGCTGATAAGTCTGATAAGGCTTCTCATATTTTCAACATATCATTTAATGTTAGTCATTGAGAACATAGTTATGGACTTGCCTTCATGTTGTTTGCTATGCTTATGGCATGTTAATTAATGAGAGCCAGTGTGGTGTAGTAGTTAGAGTGTCAGACTAGGACCTGGGAGACCTGGGTTCAAATCCCCACTCCGCCTTGAAGCTCACTGGGTGACCTTGGGCCAGTCACTGCCCCTCAGCTGAACCTACCTCACAGAGTTGTTGTGGAGATTAAATGATGAGGGAGAGAACTGTTGAACCCTTTAGAGGAAATGGTGGAATATAAATTCAACAAATAAACAAATCCTTGAGTGCTAGAAAGGTGATTGGGAAGTTTGTTGATGAATCTGGTTATCTGGATACATTTGAGTCAGTTTTGGCACCAAATCAGCCTTGGTCAACCTGATGATTGGTAGAGGACTATTGGAGTACTTGATCTCTCAGTGGCTTTTGATACTATCAGCCATGGTAGTTTCCTGCACAGGATCTGTGAGATGGGTGTCAGAGGCACTGTTTTACAGGAGTTATGATCCTACATGCCCTGTCAGTTCCAAAGAGTGGCACTGGTGAATGCTCATTGGCCCCTTGGTGTTTGTGCTATGGGGTGCAAAAGGGGACTGTTTTGTCCCTGGTGCTATTTAACATCTTTATGAAGCAACTGGGAGCAATCATTAGGGGATATGGAGCAAAATGCCATCAGTGTGTTGATGACGCCCAGTTCTACTTATCTGTAATATCAGAGGTAGATTTAGGGGAGTGTGACTGGTTTGGCTGCATCAAACATGGAGCCTTGGGGGCACTGCAGGGGGTGACACAGCCATGATGTAGAATGGAGGGTGAGAGGCGGCGGGCACCAAATTTTGGTGCTGCACAGGGCACTGCTGAAATTTGAGACCCCCATGGTCTGCCACTAGTAACATCTTAAATAGGACTGGGTGTGCAGACTCTGGACTAGTGTCTTGCCAATGCTGTGGACTGGACAAGGACTAATAAACTGAGTTTAAATGCTGGTAAGCATAGGGGCCACCTCCTAGGGGCTGAGATCCCTTTGGCCACCCCCACCCCTCAGTTGATGGGGATTGCCATTCAAATGATGTGTCTGCACCACATCTTGACATTGATTATGTGAGATGGGCCTTACCTGCCCCCCCCCCCATATTTTATTCAAGCTGTTACCCCTACTGACAATATAGAGGCCCTGTGGGGCCTTATGTTTGAGAGACAGGTCAGTTATCTCCTTTTCTTCTGCCAGTGGGGAGCTTTTGTGCCTTCTATGCGTAGAAGGAGGCCTTCATTTGTGAAACAGTCAATCTTGATCCAACCCATCTAGTTTTATAATAAACCTACTAAAAGTCTCATTGGCAGCTAATTTCTCTATCTATGATGCATCACTTGTAAATGCTAATGGGCTACAGAAAATGGAAGAGATCCATTTTACCTTGAATATATGTTCTGATCTTACACACTGAGTTTTCACTACTATTAACTACAGTATGTTTTTACAATACGGTCAGTCATATGCATGAACAACCCTGCGTGTAACATTATCAAATGTGATGTTCCAGGTATTACTATCAAGTCATTTCTTACATGGGAGTGCAGGAATTTTGTAACCTGTAACATACACAACTAATTGTGGTTTACTAAAAAGGACTGATCTGAGGTATTCAGGTGCCATTTATAACCATCCCTAATAGTGTGTGTGTGTTTCACATGCTCCCTGTTCACCTGTCCCTCTTTATGATCAATGTTGTGCAATGCATTCTTCATATTAGACCATTTGAAAATTAAAAAGATAAAACTCTCAGACTACATTAACTTTCCAGGCATTAAAATTCATTCAAGATTCCAGCTTAACTCAATTATGTGCTTGTAATGTTACGAGTGTCAGTCTTTCGCTCTGTTTGGTATTTTCAACAACTAGTGCAGAGGTCAAACTTTCAAGGACAAGGAGATAATCAGGTCAGCCTTCAACCTGCTGTAATTTTTCTGATGCATGGAGAGAGGAAATAGATATGGGTGGGCACTATATCTCCTGAAATGGCCTCTTTCTACCCGTTTAACAATAAATATTCTAGCAAAGGGAAGCTCATATATTACTCTACATATGAATTCTCTTTTTATTAATCACACAGATTTTAACAGTGGGCAGAAAAGGAATTAATGTTTGAATTATCAAGGTGGGTTGATTCCCTCCTAAAGGTTTATTTGGTGCTTTAAAGGTTGGAACAATGGCCAAGAGTATAACAAATGAATTTATAATTGCATGAACTTGGGTTCAATGTGCATTTCCAAATGATATGATAAATGCATTACAAGGTGTGTTGTGTTCTTGTTGCATTTATTCTCCACATTTCATGTGAGTTTGGTCAGGTCTATGATGGCATTTCAGCTGCCATTACCAGACATATGAGGATGAGAGATATTTTACCCTTCCAACAATTTTATTATTGACTCTATTGCAAGAAAACAAGATAGATTTAAGCATGTGAAACTACTCAAAATCTCATGAAAAAATTGATGAGAGAGTGAAACCTGAACATGAATTTCTGAAATGCTAGAATGGCTTTTAATAAATATAGGGTCTAATCCATAGGGAGCTTCTCTTACAATACTGTATCAAAATTAATGGACTCATGATTTAGCTCCTGCCCTGCATAGACCAAAAGAAGGCTGGATTGTGCCCATAAATGCACTTTTCTTATTCAATTGTTTAGAAGGTTTAAAAGAAAATAGTTATGAGGATACCTTATAAATACTCATCATGTTTGTAATCTTTCTTTGTTAGCTAGTCAACCCAATTTGATCACCCCATCTTGACATGATATTGCCTCCTCAGATTTGCATAAATATATACAGTGACCAGAATAACAAAATTAAATGATAACTCATCTGAAGGGTGATATATAAGCTTCAAGCTTTCTTTCTCCGGAATATTTATTGTTAACTCCAGAAAGACAGAGGCCATTTCAAAAGATATAGTACTTATCCATTATTTCTTATTCATGCATCAAATTTTACAAGGGCGGAGGGAGAGGGTATATAATTGAAGGTTAAAGTATTATCTTAGCAACTGTTGATATGTGTTTGGGTCTTTTGACAAAGTTTTGATTTGTTTTTAATCCATGAAGCACTGTGCTAAGAGCTGAGCAGTACACCCCCCCCCCACACACAAACACACACACCTTACTGGTTTCATATATAAGACTATAGAGATATAATCTAGGAGGGCGCAATGACCACAAGAGTAGGTTCACACTCCTGTTTGCTGTTTTGGAAAGTGGCCCATTTTAGTTTGTGCTGCTTTGCCTTAGATTGATTTGTTGTTGTTGTTTAGTCGTTTAGTCGTGTCCAACTCTTCGTGACCCCATGGACCAGAGCACGCCAGGCACTCCTGTCTTTCACTGCCTCCCGCAGTTTGGTCAGACAGTTTGATATCAGCACCTTAATTGATATCAGCACCTTAATTTTGAAAATCTGAAGCTCTGTGCCGCTTTATTGACTTGCATCAACAAATGACTATAGCTCTGTCTCTCATACACACTTTTTTTTGACAGAAGTGAATGAAATTTGTAGGCATAGCAGGCCCTTCTATATAAAGTCTTCCAAAACTCCAGACAAATAGGTCCAAGTTATATTTTTGTTGTTTGGTGCTGGCTGATGTTGAAGTTTAACCTTTTTAAAAAAGAGAGAAAATCCTCTATGACTGTTTAAATTCCATGTTAGTTCTACTGGATCCAACTTTTGCTCAAATAACTTGTAAAATTGAGGAATGTGCATGCACACATGCATGTTTTTTCTCTATTTGGGGAGGAGAGATTAGCAGGAAAAGAGGCAACAAGTGTGGGTGGTGCCCACGGTACTCTCAGAATTCCAAATGGGTCCCAAAAGACCACTATGCTGTTCTGTATAAGCTAAAATGCACCACTTTCCAAAACACAAAACATCCTTGTGGTCATTGCACCCTCCTAGATTTTATATCTCTAGAGTCTTATATATAAACCAGTGAGATAGGGGTGTGTGTTTATTACTCTAAAAACCAGTTGGCTAGAAGTACCAGGAGTAAAGCTGTTTTTCATCTCGTTGATATCAAACGATCTAAACTACCTCATACCAAGTGTAGGCTGCTAATAACAAATATGATTCCATTTCTGGCCAGGATGACAACCTAGGGAGGATTTTGTTTTTTAGGGATAAGATTGTTTGGCACATTTAGATGTTTTTTGTAGGAATATGCCCTGGAGCAATGGTTGCAAAAGAGTCATGAGCCTAGCTTCCTATGCACTTCTGAAAACCTACTCTAAAGAAAACATGTAAGAATATAAGAAGAGTCCTGCTGGATCAGACCAAGGTCATCTATCAAACAAAAGTAGTTCCTCTAGTGCAGTTCCTCTGTTGCCCACGGTGGCCAACCAGATGTTCCTGGGAATTGCACAAGGAGGCAATAGCAGTCTCTGCTTGTTTCCCTGCAACTGGTAATGCTGCAGGAGAATGGATATAAATTGTTTGTTACCCACTCTCATTAGAAAATCACATTCTAGGCAGTGTTTGTTCTTTTACACTTCAGCTCACTATATTTTTAATTTGTTTTGAGAGGGATGTGCCAGAAGATCATGGTTGCTGTGGTGCTTCCTGAAAGAAGAGAATAATAATTATCCTGCTGTTTGGGATGTTATAAATTGTTGACAAAGCTATAGAACACTGCAGGGGGTTGAGCATCCCTGACTTGTTCACCCTTCCACACAAGGCTGCTAGTATGGAAACAGTGCATCAAGCACCGTTTCTGTGGAAGCTGCCGTGAAAGAAATGTGGGGAAGAAGCTGAAGGAGCAGCGCTTGCTGAGTTATACCCAGAGCCTCTCTCTCTCTTTCTTCTTCTCATTTTGTCTTCCTTCCTCTATCTTCAGTATTTCAACCAGTCCTAGCAGAAAGCTGAGTGAAGTCACATCCTTAGCAGAATAAGGAAGTTTTATTTTGCTGATTTGAGCTCTGTGTATCATTCACACTGCTGCACTTTGGCTGAGCAAATCGAGCAACTCTGCCTTATAATGGTATTTTGATTCAATCTGAATGTTAAGATGTTGAAGAGAAAACCTTCGAATGCTTCAGATAAGGAAAAAACTCAAAAGCCAAAGGTAAGAGAATTTAGCATTTAAGAAGGAATTACATTTAGATGGAAAAACCCAAGCTGTGGTGCTCAAAATAATCTCAGTTATATTGTACCAAATTACACGTTTTTGATATTCACAGCCCAGAGTTCACTGGGACTGAGGGCAGCTGGACAATGTTCATTTCTGGAGGGGGGTGGGCTTTTTTTGGTGAGGGTAATTTCACACAAACAGGCCCTCCCATGAAAATGAGGTGGCAAAGACCCTCTCTTCCAGGAGTAGATGTTACAGGTTTCAGACCTAAGTACCAAGCAAGCAGAGGTGTCCTTGAAATTGTCTTCAACATGCTGCCCTGAGTAATTCCTAGATTTAGGTAAGCAAATTCAAAATGAGAATTTTACAAAGGTCCCACTTAAAAGAGAAGGCCACCACCCTCAGAGGGAGTTGCACAAGTCCAAATCTTGGTAACTGTATGCAGCCCTCATCCCCAGTCCAGTGAGGGACCTTGATTCTAAGTTATTTTTAGTTGAAAAATATGAAAGTAGCTCCTTCAGAAGTGTCATCGCCACAGTTCTTCTTCTTTAATTGTGAAATGACCCTACAGGGGTCTTAGGACTAGTACTGACAAAAAGTAATGGGCATTTTATCCACAAGGATGTGTGCTCAGTTACATGACTGTGTTCAGAAACTTTGTAAATTGCTGTGTGAGGAAGTTGTCTAGGAACTAGCCATGGCTTAGACAGGAGTATCACTATGATTCCATAATTGTTGCAGATGCTTGTTTCTGTGAACCAATAATTTTGTTTTTCTATCTTTAGTGAACTTTTTAGTTTAACAGTCAGTTGTACTTTACTGCAAGTGTTTTTATAGTAAAGCCTAACAATGGCAGATTGTGAATGCATTTTATTTGAAGTAGCAGACGTTTGTTATTTTGGTACCCCTTTGCCTTCAGGTGTAATATAATTGATCCCTCGAGAATGTTTATTGTTCAGTTCTTCATTGTTTTGGCTGCCTGTGTTTTACATTTACATTCAGAGGCAAAGATAACATATAGAAAGATATATACAGATATACAGTTATAGCTAAGATATTGAATGCATACATTTTAATTCTAAGTCGAAATTCCAATCCCACTGATGTCAGAGTTGGACATGGTAGAGTTAGATTTTTCCCATAGGAACATAAATAACAAACTTTGGATATTTTGTTCCCAGGTTAGGACATTCAAGTAGCAAAGAGGAGCAGAGGAGAGTCTTGCCAAGAGCACAAGACAACCAAATTATTATTTTCTGCCCTTGCATTTTTATTTTTCTTCCCTCCCTTTATTTTTGGCAGAAAAAATTGTTGCATTGGTGTAAAATCATTACTTGTGAAAGGAATTGGGGAGGGGGAATATTTTGGGTTCAAAATGAATTTTCACAGTTAGATCCACTTTTTCCATTTTTTGGTAATTTATTTTTGATGGCCTTTATATCTAGCATAAAAATGTTACTGGTACATCTGTTCTGATGACTGGATTGAATAATACAGATTTTCATTTTTGAAAAAAACAAAGGGTTTTAGTTGGGTCAACAAGATATTGTTTATGGATGGATTCATATTTTTTCTTATCTGGTACTCTAAGCTTTCTGTGACTGTTATTCTGTGTATGTGAATTGTAGGTGTTTGTATAAAAATGTTAATGTTTTATATGAATTTCAGATGTTATAATGTATTTATTTTCCATTTTTAAAAACACAGGTCACTTGGAAATCTTTAAGGTATCAAGTGACTAATAAATCTTATTACAAATAAGAGTATAAGACAAGGTGCAGATATTACAGCTGTAATCTGCTGTATTGCTGTAAATATTTTAATTAATTTCAAGTGGTTCAGTGAGTAAAATTTTTCTACACACATAAAACCTTTAAGTTCATGCAATAAGTATGAATTTCCTGAGCTTCCTAAGACTGATCTTCTGATGATAAAGGGATTTTCCCAGATTGAATTATACTTTCTGCCACTTTCTGGGGAAAGAATGGATGAACTTGTACTATCAACAGTAACCTTGAACAAGTCAATATTTTCTGGGAAGATAGAATGGATAACGCAATCCTCTTTTCACTGATTTAAAAGCTGATTAGGATTGTGATAAAATGGATGAATTAATAATTGGTATCAATAAGTTATTTGATCTTATATGTTTAATGATGGGCAATGGCCACCATTGGGCAGTTGCTGAGCGAACAGCACTCCAGCTGTTTCTCCTGAGGCCCCTGACTATTCCTGTCAGTTGGCAATCAGAACTATGTGTAACACCTTCTAACTAGATCTGCTGACCTTGGGCACCCTGAAAGACAGTATCCCATTGTCAATGTTGAAATAAGATTCAACTGCCAGCCTGGTTGGATTCTATGGATGGAATGGGGGAAGGGATGTGATCTCGTCTTTTGCCTCAGGTAGCTGACTCTGATGGTTGCTAAGCAAGGAGGTATGATCACACTACTGGAGAGACTTTCTCTCCTTCAACTTTGTTTATTTTAGATTAATACTGTAAACTATCATGCAAATGTTTTTATGTAGAAGGTAGTAGTATGAATTGATTTTTATAAAAACACATTTTCACACACTTGGTGAATGGAATTGCAATAGTAAACCAGCCCCTACCCCCGCCCCGCCCCAATGCCTCACCTTAAAAATATATACCTTTTTTCTTTAGTGGCTTTCACAGTCTCCAGTAAACTTCACCAAACAGTTGCCCATCATCGGGGGTGGAGTTGTGTTTGAAACAGCTCCATTCTACAGCTATAATGTATTGACCCCTTGCAGAGGGCTGATAGGTCCAGAAATTAAATCTGGCCCCTGACAGCCACAACATTCAGTGAGAAAGAAAATATTGTCATGGACACATTGCTTCTTAAGCCTTTCTGCAGGCTGGGAAAAGATGGTAATTTTAAAAAACCTTACATGGCTCCTTTGAGAGGAGACATGCCTCCAGACACTTCAGAAGTACATAGTATTGCCACACTTTCACAATCATTCCATCATCTAGAGTGGCTGTGTTCTGCGTTATGACTGCTCATTGAAAGTCTCTAGATGACTGGCTTTCTACAAGTTTAGAACTACTATGTGCAACATTAAATGGCCACTCCTCAGCATATTTCCCCTTCTAGTGAACCACCACTGCGGCTCACCAATGTTTGTACCCACCACCACCCATTTTCTCTACAATATTTTACTGATACCTTTTTATTATCTTAATCAATTTAATTTCATGGGAAGGAAATGACAAAATAAATGACGAATGTACCACAGGGTAGTACATTTATCTGTTATTTTGATATGATATATATTTTGATAATGTTTAATGCAATGGGGACGCGGGTGGCCCTGTGGGTAAAACCTCAGTGCCTAGGACTTGCTGATCATAAGGTCGGCGGTTCGAATTCCCACGGCAGGGTGAGCTCCCATCGTTCGGTCCCAGCTCCTGCCCACCTAGCAGTTCGAAAGCACCCCTAAGTGCAAGTAGATAAATAGGTACCACTTTATAGCGGGAAGGTAAATGGCGTTTCCATGTGCAGCACTGGTGCTGGCTCACCAGATGCAGCTTCGTCACGCTGGCCACGTGACCCGGAAGTGTCTTCGGACAGCGCTGGCCCCCGGCCTCTTGAGCGAGATGAGCGCGCAACCCTAGAGTCGGTCATGACTGGCCCATACGGGGGGGGGGTACCTTTAATGCAAAAGCATAGTGGTGCTAAGCCAGTGTGTCTTCCACACATTTTATACTGATTTTCACTATGTGTTTAAAAGTAGGGAACAGTGGGGAAAACCTAACTAAAATCAATTCTGCATTCATCATACTGAATTTTGCAATTCCCCTCTAAAGAAGATTGTTACCAAACTAACCATATGGTTGGGAAACATTTAAAACATGCACCTATAGTTGCAAAGGAACTGGCAGGATTTCACAATGAACTTCCTTGCGTGCCTTCCTGGATGGTCAGGCATTGCATTCTACAAAAACTAGTAACAGTCATGCTTAGTAGTTTCAATATTTATCTAGCAACCATTTATTTTTCTTTTAAAATGAGCTTCAGTATAAACGAGAATCCCCTATTCACTTCAGTGGGTAAACTGAGCAGCTACACACAGACACTCAGTGTCTCTCAGAGATGCATTTTTTAGGTCAGCATACACACACTATCATCTTCATATTGTTGGTATAGCATGTTTTTGGTGTTCTGAAAGCACCTTTCTGTAGAACAGTTATAAGCCATCTTACATCTTACATTTCCTTGTGTGGAAAGTGAGAATGCCATATGGGAACCTCCTCTGGGGAGAGTTTTGTGACATTGTTGGACTGCACTTGTGTAAATACTCCCCCACATCCTTCCATGAAGATATTAACCTGAGAGGTACCTGAGCCATTTGGTGTTGGGATTACTTTGAAGATAATCAATTGCTTTTGTAAAAAAATCCCCAAATATATTGGTATATTTTAGTCTTCGGAGAATTGCATAGGCTTCACTAATGTTTTGCTATTTGAAAGGAAGGGGCGGAAACAGCCTCCCTTAAGTGTTTATGCTCTTTAAAAGGACAGATGGAAACAGCCACCATTAACTCTTTCTCATCTGCACACAAACACAATTGGGAAGGGTCTGGCTTCTGCCATGGTATTTATTGTGGTGTTGCTTTTTAAGTAATCACTCCAGTTTATCGAAACTTCAATCAACTTAGTGTTGTAACCACTAAAAACTTTTCCACCAAGAGCCATTTATCTGATGCTTATGGTAGCAGTTTGATAGCATCCGTTTTGTGCATTGCCCTTGGACAAAACACAGCTGTATGGTGATATTGGACAAAACACAGCTGTATGGTGATAGAGTCACCACCATGACTCTAATGGAATTAACTGGTATAAAAGGGAACAGATATATTGGAAGCCTGAAGTGCCAGAGGGTCTATGAAGTGCCTTTTTTTTTTTTTTTGCATTCCTTGTTGAACAAATCAAACTGTGTGATGTTCCAGGCCTGTCTGGTGCTAGGGCAGGAACACTCTGAGCACAATGCCAAAAGTAAAAAAGATACGTAGTTGCTTGTGTGGCACAACTGAAGGAAGCCTCTGGGCAAACACTGAGTGCAGTATAACTGTATGTGTAACCTGTGCTACTGGACTTTTGGCATCTCAATAAACCTATAAGCATTTTTTCATAGAGTACAGTGTGCATTGAACAGGGAGGGAGCAAAGAAATTGATGTGCTAGAGGGTCTATGACCTCTGCGTGGCAACTGCTCATGTTGTCTGCACAGCATGCAGGTGTGGACACCTGCAAAACAATGTCGGCAAAAGCGCTTTTAGAAAAAACCTCAAACTGCAGGGCTTACAGGCTAATGTGCACACAGAGACACACTTCACACAGTAGCATGTAAAGAGCTGCTCCCATCATTCCTAAAAGCAGGGAAGTGGTAGCCGGTGGAGAATTCTATTCTCCTACAAATGGAAAAAGCTGCTTGATGAGGATGAATGAGTTTAACTTTGTCCAGGAATGGATGGAGGATGGGGCACAACCACAACCACAATCAAAATTGCTGGAATCTAAGGGCTGATTTACTTGATTTTTGTACATTTCAGTTTCAGACAGGATCCTGATTGCATAAACTGACTCAAAAACTGTATTTTAAGTTCTATCCATGGTGACTCATTCACACGTGCAGGTCATTACTTCCTGTTGCAGTTCTCAAATCATTAGCATATGCTTGTGAACAAAGTTTTAAGTGCATTGCAACTCTGTGGGTTAAACCACAAAGCCTAGGACTTGCCGATCAGAAGGTCGTGGCTTGAATCCTCACAACGGGGTGAGCTCCCATTGCTTGGTCCTTGCTCCTGCCAACCTAGCAGTTCGAAAGCACATCAAAGTGCAAATAAATAAATAGGTACCACTCCGGCGGGAAGGTAAACGGCATCTCCTTGCGTTGCTCTGGTTCGCCAGAAGCGGCTTAGTCATGCTGGCCACATAACCCGGAAGCTGTACACTGGCTCACTCAGCCAATAAAGTGAGATGAGCGCCACAACCCCAGAGTTGGCCACGACTGGACCTAATGGTCAGGGGTCCCTTTACCTTTACCTTTACTACCTAAGTGCCCCATTTTTACCGGGACATTCCTGGAATTACAGAAGCTGTAGAGCACCTTGGGTGGCTGGCAGCTACCACCTACCACAACATGCACAGAAAAGGGCCGCAGGTTCGTGATGTACAGTGCTACTTCTAGAAGTAAATCAGTGTGTGGTGGTGGCGGTGAGCCCCTGGCACACAGCTGAGTGGTGGTGCAGTGTGGCATGCAGTAGTGGGCATGCGCACACACAAGCCACTAAGGTGGCGTATGTGCAAGCGGTGGCGCGATGGGGGGCGGGCTAGCAGACAAGCAGTGGCGGCAGTGGGATGGGGGGTACAAACTAGCAACTGGTGGCGGTGGGATGGTGTGGGGGAGCATGCAAGTCAGCAAGCAGCAACAGGAAGTTAGTGCAGCGAAAGGGGGAGAATGTCCCAATTTTTTCTTAGGAGGTGGTGGAGCAATTCAGTGGTTTGTTATTTTATTTTTAAAAATGAAACAAAATTGTGCTTATGGATCAAATAGATTCTTCATAAATTTCCTACGTTGTTCTCCTGTTTAACGGTGGATACAATGAATTCCAAAATAGCAGATACAAAAATAAAAGTTACTGTCATGCCAAACATTCATTATTCAAAATATAATTGTGGGTTTTAAAGACCAAGATATGCAACGTGGAGACTGTATACCATTAATGAATATTAACCAGGGTTAAGCTTTCTAATGTTATTTCAAAGGCATTTAGGAGATTCAGATTTAAAACAGAAAAGTTTAGATTTCATAAAGAAATTGAGCCCATAATTAATCAGCTACTCATATCATTGTAGCTGGTTTCTACAACCTATTTGGCAGTCACATTCCTCCCCCCCTCCATTTGCATTTATTCCTACAATAATGAGAGGTGATGAGCTGATGATAAAGCTACATTTTTCTGGCTTCCAACTGTGTAAATTTATGCTTAGAGGCAGAGATGGCACATAGGTCTGTCATCAAAGGTCTTTAGTACAATCCTCCAAGAAGACTGTCAAGGTATTTGCAAGTTCTGCAAAACAGCCACAAACAGATAACATCTGGGTATGATGATTTTTGCTGGAAATACCTGTAAGCATTATCGGATGACACCCACATGCATAGAAACTTGTCTTCATATTCAGTTAAAAAAAGAACTTCAGGTGACAATACAGATAAGGTTTTCCTGTTTCCTGCAGGCCTTGTAAATTAAACTGGGTCAGAGCTAACATCGGCTGCTTCATCATCACACAAGTGTGTGTGTGGGGGGGTGTCCATTAGTCAAAGTTTCTGCAGCCAACAATACTGCTTATTTTCTTGTATTCTGTGTAGACAGTTGAGCCAAAACAATCCCCTAGAAAACTTTGTTTACCGTGGTAGCTCCTATTTATTTCAGTGAGGCCTGCAGAGGATAGCTTCTTCATGGTTTCCTGTTCATGATTGCTTGTTGCTGTTTTTAAGTTTTTAATTTTTTCACTGAGATGTTCCTTGTTTTAAATTTACATTTTTCTTCAATTGTGTTCATATATCATAACATTCTCATTTTAAGATTTATTTATTGATTTAACACTAAAGACAATTTCGGAAGTTGTAATACAGGTAACAAAAGACAATTTAAAATCATGTTAAAATATATTGTTGTGATGGTAGTTTAGGTCCAGTTTGCTAATCTGTGACCCTGTAATTGTAGAGATTCAAAATCATAATGAATTGTGCCATCATCAGTTCTACTATTATATTCCCAAAAGGTGAATGGGATTTTAAGGATCATTTTGGTTTTCGTGTTGCATTTCCAGAGCTCGCTGTCCCCCATCTAAGATTGTGCTACATGTATGTCAGGCATCATTTTTTTAAAAAAATAAGTGCAGCAAGAGGATGTGGTTGAAGGTTTTTTTAATGGTGACAGAAAACTTCCAGTAATCCAAACCAGATGGTTCTAATCTACTAACCTCATTTTTTAAAAATAAATAAAAATGATTATGATACTCAGACAGAATTTACCATATTTTGCATGGCAGATTTTTCTGAGGGTTGCTGCACTAGATCACTGTACATAATGTGAATGTGTGTGAACTTAATTAGATAAAATATCTGCTTATCTAATTTGAAAAATATCTGAGATTCAGAACAAGGAGCAACAATTTAGAGAAAAATATCACTTCAAATGAAAGAGGGCAGAAGAGTTCTGAGCCATGCCCCTGACGCTGCTTTGTCCACATCTTTGGATGTTAGGCTATTCACCCAGTAGGGCAAAGAAGTGAGTACAGAATTTGCCTGCCTACTCACTTAGGTGACTGCATAATTTGCTCTTTTATGGTGTAAATGCATTGGTAAAGTGGCTAGTCTTTTTACAGTGGACATGTTGTCCAACTGGGATCAACTTGCCGATGCATTAATTGATAAGAACTCAAGCTCTTATTAATTCATGTGCTTTTTAAGAATAAGTATATCTACTGTTTTTCCAACATCAAAGTGCTTTTCAGCAACTGAGAAGTGAATAAAAATAATAGAATAGATACCAAGAATAAACACAACAAAAATATAACTCAGTCAAAAACACTCTCAATGAGAAATTCCCAAGGCCAGATGTTTTTACAGTCTCTCTCTCTCTCTCTCTCTCTCTCTCTCTCTGTGTGTGTGTGTGTGAGAGAGAGAGAGAGAGAGAGAGTGTGTGTGTGTGTGTGTGTGTGTGTGTGTGTGTGTGTAAAATAAGTTCTGAGTGGGATTCACGTAGCAAATCCTGTCAGTGGAAGCCCTCTGCAAAGGTCTTCTTCTTCTCTCCTCCCTGCATTTCCCCCAAGTGGCTTGCAGGGCTCAGGAGAAACCCCTCTGAACAGCTCATGGGGAAAGGGAAGGGGAATTCTCCTGTCTGATATGCCTGCATAGATGGAATGTTTGTAATAGTGCAATGTTCAGATCAACCCAGTGTCATTTAAACTGTAGGAGAGATTACAGAGCCCACATGGATATCCTATGAGTGATATCCACCATTAGTCCAACTTACGTGCATAAATTTCATTAAGTCTGCTTCCAGTATGACTTAGTTGGACACCCAATGTATCCAGGCCATCTGCATATGAACCCGTGTCACTTGAATAACCTATACAGTACATTTGGTTCCATTCCTGCTCTAAAAAATGCAGCGCTGGGCCAAACATGGAGCAGCTTCAGTACTGGGGTTTTGATTACACTTTGCTCTTTCTTTTCTGCATTTAAGTCAGCAGGTTTCAGTTTTTAACATCTGTCAAACAGCTACTCAGCTGGTCCTAGTTATTTGTAAACTTCAGTGCGCTGGATCAACCTTGCATTTACTTTACATTTAAAAAGTCCTTTTACAGATTTACAGTCCGCTATATAAATGAACTGGAGACAGGGCAATCCAATAATATTTGAAATAAATTTTCCCCACTTTGCACTCAAAGGTGAAACCTCTGTGGAATTGACTACACAAAGTCCTTCACTCTATATTTTTCTTCCTTATTAACCTGCTGCCTGCAACATCAGCCATTTGTGCTCATTGAGCTTACAAACCTTCTCTTCCAAAAATCCTAAGAAAATATTTACTTATTTTTATTTATTTAGGATTACATGATATGGAGTATTTGCTGTGCATAAAACTGTCATTGGCTTTTTAAAAAATAAAAAGTTTAGGTTCAAAAAACCTGGTGGGTTGGGGGCTGCTTGGGCATGAGGTTGTTTATAAGCCCTGCTATATTCACTGCAGCACTCAACCTCAGGTGATATAAAGCATGCAAAAAAGAACTTTCTGTCAGTTTTATTATTTCTAAAAAGGTTCCCCTTGAAGGAGAAGAGTGACCTTGTTCTGCTGAGCTGACATGTGCCATTGAATTAATGGCTGAGCTTCGCTTTAGGGAAGCTTGCAGAAACATTACAACTCTCGTGGCTGAGTTTGCTGTGCACATTAATCAGGTAAACCAAAATGATGCATCAAACACTCATTTAAAAGTAGTAAAATTCCTCCCTCTCCTCCACATTCCTTTTTTTTATAAAAAAAAATCTTCCTAAGAATTAGTGTACAGTTGGTCATTGCTTATGGTCAAGGGCACTGCTGGATGGATATAGTAAAACATAGCTGAGGGGACTGAAACTTTTCTTAATCTCCAGCTACTAAAGAAGCTCAAGAAGGAAGTTAGATATAATAGGGACAGGTTAGGACCTGTATTTAATACAAACCTTATCTCCTAGAACATATTTGCTCTAATTCTCATGACCATAACATTATTTGACATTATGATTCATAACAATGTGGTAGCAACATTGATAAAAAAGGAACGAAAGAGCTTGATCACACTTCCAATGAAGACAACAGGGAGTTTATCATTCATTTAATGGAGGCCATGATCAATGGCTTCAGGCAAGACAAACAGTTTCTCCCATTGACAGTGATTTTTGTAATAGTCTGTTAATGAGATTTATGAAGTATTTAATAGTGCTTAAGGGTCCAATGCACCTTTTATTTTTCCTGCGTCATTTTGTGGTGGTCATTAACTGAACGTAGTGCTCTTCTGGAGCTCCCAAAACTAAAGTTGTGATAGACATGTCCACAAAACAGATTTAAAGCAGATTGTGCCTGCACACACACACACCTGTAATGAAGAAAGCATTCATCTAGAGCTTTCCCAGATTGTGGATCTCAACATAGTTGAACATCCCCATTTTTCAAATTTTTCAAATTTAATGACCAATAATCACATAGCATGGGGCAAAGAAGGTAAATGCCATCACAAAGTTGAAAGCCTTAGCTTAAAGAACTGAGATGCTTTCAGGAAATGGTTATTTATTATGTATGCCAATATCTGCAAAACATCTCCACAGAGACACAGCGACTAAACTTGCTAACAAAGTCAACCACAACCTGCTTTTTGGGACCAGATCAGAAGGCTGCCTTTACAAAGAGAGCATATATTATGTTGAATGCCCCAGTTCTATAATGTCAAAAAGCCCAGAAAGGTTGGAAGCAGCTATGGACTAGGTGGAGTGCTTTCACAACTGCATGGCTCAGAATAGATGCATTCTGCCCCATAATTCTTAACAAAGCCGGAAAATGCCATGCACGAATAAAAAGAAGCGCCTTGTGAACAAAGCTGGATGAATATTTGAGATGTGAACGGCTCACTAAAGTCTCTCAACAGTTATGCTAAGATACTAACCCAGTTCCAAAGGAGCACTTATGGTGATGAAACAGTTTATGGCCATATTTAAAAAAAGATTTTGCACACGGGACAAATAAAAGCCAATGTTATAAAAGCAGGTGGATGAACCTTATTCCTGTTCAGAAGGCCAGCACATGATCTCCCACTTCTTTATCCTTTGTCTTAGTGGTGCATGAGGCTCTGTGTTGTCTTTCCTGAAGTGCATATTTACCATAGTTGCAATCTAATAAGCACTAATAAGCATCTCATACAACCCCCATTTGTGCTCATAGAAAAGCATAACTTGGTATCTTAAGGCTGTCTGCCTCACCAAATGCTAATAAGCTAGACAGATAATTCTTTAGTTAGCATAACCTAACAAAGCACAAGATACGGTTTATGGCTGTCTTGGGTCTGGCTGTAAGCATTAGTTCTGTTAATATTTCCCAGTATTAAATGCTGATTATTACTATTGAGGAATGTGATGCAGGGATTAACTCGGGAAGTCCAGTGTACTACAGACCTCCCAGAAAGGAAGAATGAGAGTTAGTGATGATTTAGACGGGGAATGGAAAATACAACAATTATAACAATGTCAGCACCTCAACCAGTAGCACATTTACACCTCCTGTCCTCTGTGCTGAAAACCTCTTCTCAAAAGTATATAGTAAAAATTAAGGAGGAGGGGAAAGAAGAACATCCTAACAATAGTGACAGGCATCTGTTGTTGTTTAGTCGTGTCCGACTCTTTATGACCCCATGGACCAGAGCACGCCAGGCACTTCTGTCTTCCGCTGCCTCCCGCAGTTTCGTCAAACTCCTGCTGGTAGCTTCGAGAACATTACCCAACCATCTCGTCCTCTGTCTTCCCCTTCTCCTTGTGCCCTCCATCTTTCCCAACATCAGGGTCTTTTCCAGGGAGTCTTCTCTTCTCATGAGGTGGCCAAAGTATTGGAGCCTCAGCTTCAGGACCTGTCCTTCCAGTGAGCACTCTGGGCTGATTTCCTTCAGAATGGATACGTTTGATCTTCTTGCAGTCCATGGGACTTTCAAGAATCTCCTCCAGCACCATAATTCAAAAGCATCCATTCTTCGGCGATCAGCCTTCTTTATGGTCCAGCTCTCACTTCCATACATCACTACTGGGAAAACCATAGCTTTTACTATACGGACCTTTGTTGGCAAGGTGATGTCTCTACTTTTTAATTGACAGGCATACATATATAGAGAGAGCCTTCAGTTAAGGAAAAGCAAGGTGGAAAAGCAAGTAAGAAGAAATGGGTGGCCAACATGGTGCCATCCAGATGTTGCTTCACCACCATTCTACAGCAAAAACTGTATTGTTTAGCCCTTTGCAATTTGATTTATTTTTTATCAGCCAGCTTTGCTGATATGCTCTTGATGCTTTTAATGATGTTCTTGTTGTAGTATTTGTTCTTAAGCTGTACACTGCTTTGTTATCTCTTCTATGAAATTGTGATTTAGAAATATCTGAACAAAAAAAATAATCCCTGATTTTTGGCTATGTTGATTCATGGGGTATTTATGAATCAGGACTTAAGAGTTCATAGTCCTTGCCAAAGCAGAACATCCTCCAGCAACCTCAACTCCATGTGACTAACAAGATGGAGGGCACCAGAACTAGCTTTACAGGGGCTGAATTGTTGAAAACATAGCAGTGAGTTGACCAAGAAGTAAGCTTGTTCACCAGCTCTCACATTCCTCTTCTCCTGGCAAATCATCCAATCAGAAATATTTTGGTGCCCAAAGGGAACCTTCTGCGTTCTTGCTCCTTCTTAATGGGTGCATGCAAACCCTTCCCTTCCCGCAGCACATTTTATGTTCAGGGGGATTAATTTGCTTAATGTAGTCATCCTTCCAAAAGAGAATCACTTAATTTTATGGGATTCTGAATACCAGTGTCAAAATCAATGGCCCATTCTCTTCCAAGAGACTTGCATTTGCTTTAAAAGCTTTTGTAAAACTGGAAAATAAGGCTCCCACATTACACCAATGGCTTCACCGGGCAGATACTCACTGAAGCTGATGTGGCACAGGCGAGCAGAAGGCACAGGCGAGCAGAAGGACTCAGGAGTCACGTACACACACACCCACACCCACACACACACACACACACTGCAGGCCCTCAGCTCCTCAGTGTGTTTTTCTACACTGTTGTCATGGGGTTGAATGCATTTTAAAAGGTGGCAGCTATATTGATTACTTAATGGGGAGAAAAAAGAAGTTGGGACTGAGAATTGCTGAAGTAGCCCTGCTTAATGCTCTCCTGTGCAACAAGGCCATTATCGAGAATGGTGGAAACCATCCTGCAGCTCTTATTAATGTTTAATAAGTACGGCACAACACAAAGGTACATGACAAAATAGCCCAAGGCCTCTGCTCAGATAGGATAGAAGATTGTTGTGAGCCTCGAAAGGAATAACTGATTTCCCTCAGCTCTGGCTCTTTATGAGAACAGCAACGATAAGCATTATTTCCCCTCTGCTCCTCAGTGTCTCACTATCACATCGGCACTTCAATAAACAGGGATTCATTGTAGGCATCCCAAACGCTACTGAAAGGCACTGGCTGCTAAATTTGTATCATGGCACGAGCTGTTCCTCAATTAAACATTGTGGTGAATTGTAGCCTTCCTTCATTTATCTACAGTGCTGTGGGGCATATTCAGCAGGACTGAAAAGTCAGCAAAAGGTGTTAATCCTGCCTAATAGGCCCATAATCTTTGGTGCACTGTGTGTTATATCACACTATTGAGATGCCTCTCACCACTTGTCAGGATATTGTTCATTGATTTAATATAGAAAATCTGTAAATGAAATGTTAACTGTACGAACTGAGGGGGATATCTGATGCCCATTTGCAAAAGGTATACACACACACACACACACACACACACACACACCATATGTAATGGGTAGCAATGAAAATGCTCTGTTACCATGAATCAAATAAGGGGGCAAAGTAAGCTTGATATAAAATTAGAGTAAGCCAGGAGTGGAGAAGCTTTCGTAGCTCAAGGGCCACATTGACAGACTGTTCGGCAGCTATGTGCATGGGATGGATGTGATAACCCCAGGCCTGAAACTCTCACATGACCAGTAGTGGCTCACTAGGTGGGGCAGAGCCACTACACTAGTTTCCAGCAGATGGGGCAATGCTGCCTACCAGGAGGGAGGAGAGATGAGACAGGGAGATCAGTGTGCTGCAAACGCATTGGCAGACCCCATTTGGCCTTCCTGCTGGTGTGTTTGCACCATGATGACCTCCCCATTGCCCCATTTTGGGGGGTGGAAGAGGTGTTGAAAATGAATAGCAATGCAATCCTAAGAAAATTTACTCTGAAGTCATTTCCACTGTACTCAATCAGATTTTTTTTCCACTAGTGAGATTGCAACTCTAGATAAGGAATTATTCCTGAGCCTTGAGGATTAATGTGAGCTATAAAATCAAATAAACAATCAAAAGAGGGTTGCAGCTAGCAAGACTGATCTTCATGTGATTGCAAACTAGTTGTCCAAATGATAACTTTATTCCATCAGTAAATTGTCTATTACTCTTTATTTTTAGTTTCAAAAGAATGTAAAAGAAATGGGACCTAACACAGGTAGCAAATTTGTGATTTATTACCAGGATTGTAATAAGATGAGGCACCTTCCAGAGTGAAAATTCTCCAAGGAAGCTACTTTGTAAAGTGTACAGTTAGTGTCAATTACATGAACATCAGTCTTAGAATCACCACTGCTGAACTTGAATGCACACTTGTCACTTTGCATAACGGTCAGCAATGCAAACATACCCATAATGAGACCCTTTCAGAACCAACCATCAAACCCTTGCAGAACCAAAAGGGCAATATGTAGACTCACTGAAACCAGTAGGGATTAAATTAAGCATAACACTAAATCTGGATCCAACTCATTGTTCCTACCTTATCCGTTGTTGATTTGATCGCAATTAAAAAACACTTTGTAGTACATTAGGAGTGTTTGGCAAACCTGCGTAGAAGAGAACAAAAAGTGTGTGTCTTAAGGCAGACATTTAAAGCACATCCAGTGCACATTTGAAACACGTGACTTCCCCCCAAAGAATCCTGGACACTGTAATTTTCCCCTCCCATAGCTATGGTTCCTAGCACCTCTAACCAACTACAGTTCCCACAATTCTTTGGGATGGGGAGTCATGTAGGTTGGATGTGCTTTAAATGTATGGTGTGGATTTGACCTTAGTTACTTTAAAAGTCAACTGTAGCTACCTGCTCAGGGTGAGATTGATGAGTAGAGCCAACCTTTGGGACTGGACTCAGGATAAAGGTAACAACTGATAACTTCCAACTCTGCAAAGTTCTGATTGCTCATCTATAATGTATTTGAATCGCTGACCATATGTCAAATATGAATGCATAACATGTACCAACTGGAACACTCAGCAAAGTTATGAAAACTTTGTATCAGCTTACTCTAAAAATAAATAATTATGCTAGTGTGTTTATCTATATATATTTTTTCTTTTCATAGCGAGCAAGTAGCTTTGGGAACTTTGACCAACGCAGGCATCAGTCAGTTTCAAAGCCAGATGATTCATCTGAGGTTTGTATATTACTCAATCTAGTTATTTTACATAACGGCTCCTTAACTTCTGTACATGCAACAGAAAGCACATTGTGCAAAATACAGTGGATTTTGCACCAGCTGAGTGAGAAACTGACTGCTGAATTGAGTAAAATTTGTGCAGACTTAATGATTTGATGATACAGCACACAGAACCTTGGTTTTGGGAGGGGGAAACACTGAAAACACTCAAACAGCAGGTTGCTATTGTTGAGAAGTTGTACATCTCATAGTCATCTATTGTCTATTGCCTGTTACATTGCTGGTGTTTAGTTATACACCCACCTTCCATAGTTTTGGAGATTTGAAGAGGCATGTCCAAACACAACTGGACAAGGGCCAACAAATCTTGCCTTGCTTTGTTGCCACCAGAGTACTATCATCATTACCCTATTCCCCCATTGAAGTACAGGGGGAAGGGCCTTCTTACATTATGTTGAATTCAAAGCTCAGCCTGGCTGTGGGGTGTCCATGAGAAAGAGCAACCCTGACCTCTTCCACAGTGAAGCTCACCCTCATTACATTTAGTCTCAGACATTCAAAAAGTGCTGAGAAGTCTCCTGGCTCTCCACGTATTTCTGAGGTTCAATGCAGTATCAGGGAAAGTCTTTAAATTTCTCCCATGCTTCTGAAGTCAGCCTGGTACGTTTCCAAGCACTGAAGAATGGCAGGAGCTGTTCTTGATTTTGTGCTCTTTCTAGAGCAAAAGATTCTTGCCAGTGGAACTCTAACACAATTTGCCTGTAATAAACAAACTGTAATTTGAGGGCAGAAAACAATGACTTGCTACATGTATCATCAGAAAGCTGCACCAAGAGACTCCTATAAAGTTTTAAATAAACTTTTTTTCTTTTTAAAAAACCCAGATATGTGAAGCAGATGCTGTAAGTGATGGTGGAGAACTGGGACATAACAAATCACCAAATAGTGGGGGAAGCCTTGGAAAGAAGATGCGAGCCATTTCCATGACTATGAAGAAAAAGATGGGTAAAAAGTACATCAAGGCACTTTCAGAGGAGATGGTATACATATCACTAAAATCTTTTGATCTTCTTTATCTGCTTGTGGTTTAACTTCCGGTTTTTAAGCTCTGCTGTCAAAGTTGCTTCATATTTAGCTGTGCGTGTCACTGTGTTCAGGCAACATCATAAACACTGCAGTGGTATTGCAAAACTAATATGTAAAGTAATTTTCTCCAAACTTATTGAACTATGCTTAATCACGCCAATCCACTTCTTTGAGTGAATTTTTTATGTGCAACTGATTGTGCGTCTTATTTCTGCAAATGAAGGCTTTGGGAACAAAGTGGGGAGAAATGTTCAGATTCTGTTAGTGGCAGTAGATTCAACACTGGAATCCACCTTAAATCTTAGGTGTTGTAATTCAAATACTTTCCCTTATTCACTCCCATTTGGGAGTTGGAATGTTCAGATGGGGATGGGGAGATTACATCTCACACTGATTTGAATAAATAAATCAAGCAATTATTTTGTTGCAGACTTCCAATACATTAACTGAATTTTTAATAGAATTTCTGGGTTACCATTGTACACAGTGGTATTTATCCCTGAGTAGACATGCATAGGTTTACACTTTGATGACTAAGCTAGAAGTTACCCTGAGTTGCTTTTTTCTCTATTTGATATTGTGTGTTATAAAGTTTTTCTAAGTCTTTTTCACCAAAACAAAATGCCAAGTTGTTGTTGTCATTGTATTGAAAGAATGCCTCTCTTTGACTACTGTTTAAAATCACTGGAAGCCAAAAGTAGTGCATAACTCCCAAAATGGCAGGTCTCAGAATCATGCCCTGAAGAAGTTATATTCTTTGACCCCAAAGCTTTTTCTGCTAATCTCAGATGTGAAACAGCTGGCTGAAGTTACTTAGGGCAGAACTACACATTATTCAAAACCATGTGTAATAAAAAAAATGGCTACTTTTCTAATGGAGGGTGGAAGCAAGAGTAGATGCTTAACTCTGTCTTTGCCAGCTGCTTGTCCCTCCCTCCCCAATCAGAACCTCAACTTCTTTTTCTGCCCAAAGCTTGCACTGTGAGAGTAAAGATGTGTCTGGATCTCTGCAGTAAGAGAGATGCAGTTTGGGACAGTTGCTATTTGGAGTGGAGAAGTAGTGGGCATCCTCCTTTCCCTTTTCCACTCAAAGGGTTCCCTTTGCAGCCATCAGGCTTGTGTGATATGGTCCTGTGGCCCTGCTTCTGTCATTAATTCAGTGCACATGGTACATACAATGGGGGACTCTTGATTAATATTACTTCACTTGCTCTGCTGTCTTTAACCAACAGATGTTCGGGCTGAGGCTAAGCCCCTTTTCAAATTAAATGCTGAGTTGATGATAGGCATAAATAATCAGACACATCTTTTGGCACGAAGGTGTGTTCAGTGAAATAGTCTAATGATTTGTATTCTGATATTTATTTTTAAAATCCATTAATGGCCCGGGGAAGACTGTGAAAAGTAAAATGGCAGAATTTGATGAAAGTACTAAAGTAGGCTATGAAGAATTACAAAAGAATCTCAGAGCCCAAGCAGAATGGAAAACTATATGGCAGCTGAATATCCCTTAACTGAAGAAACACACCTTGGAAATATAACCCAGTTCTACATAAATATGGTTAGATACTGAATACACTATTACTGCCAAGTAAGGAAGTTTGGGAGTCACTGTGCATACTTCCTGGAAATGTCAATTCAGGCCACTGAAGTCTTGAAAAAGCAAAAAATGTTAGTGATTATTATTCAAGGTGACATAAAATAATATGCTAATTCTCTATATAAGTGAATGGTACAGTCTCTTGCAAAAAAGTGATAGCATGTGAATTGTCAAAATTGTCAGTGGTATGTTAAGTTTTTCATGTAAAGAGAGTCTAAATGAATATGATTTTTCAGTTTTAAGGACGGGAAATCCAATAGCCACAGCACGCACAACTGTGCATAAGGCAACAAAATGTGGTGGGTGAGCAATACCACACAGGAGTGCACATAGGAGGTACCATTTCTGAATGATCTTCCATGTGAAAGTGTCCAAAAAGAAAGACATCAAGGAGAAAAATTCTAGCTAAGCACAATTCCTACAGTCTTGTTTTCCCTTGCAGGGAAGGTTAGGTTGGGGGGAAAACCCAGAGGGGAGCATTCCACAGTGTAATCTCCCACCAGCAGGATGAATGGGTAGCACTTTGGCATTGTACAACCCTCATTCTGTTATGAGGATAGACTCAGTCTAAGTTGTTGAGACAATCATCTGCAGTTTGGTAAAAAGAGACCAGGGTTTGACCTATATTGGATGCAATGGATTCTTATGGTGTAGTTTTAAAATTGACTAGATGTAAAAAAATATTACCAGAAGGCACACAGTTCTTTTTGATAGTGGCAGTGTGCACATTTGCCAATGAATCAACAAGCAACATGAATAGACTAGTAAGTAGTGGGGCCCTACAGGTAGGGGAAAAGGCTACCAGCCAACAACAGAAACCCTCTTGTGGGAGCAATGGATGATATTTTGCCACTGTGAGAATAGTGGACAGAATGCTGGGGTAGATGGGCCATTGGCCTGATCCAGTAGGCTCTTCTTATGTTCTTAACGAATTACAGAAAAGCTTGTATGAGTTGGTCCTAATCCAATATTAATACATTTTGGAACATAAAAATTCCCATAATGGGCATCATGGGGAAATGTGCTTCAAATCTCATCCTGTGTGTAGCTGCTTAAATCAGGCAGCTTTTGAGTCTTATCTGGGGCATCTGATCATTTAATCCCTTACTAAGCCAAAAGAAATTGCACTTTGTCATCAAGGTAATGCATCCTGCCACCCAAACATCAACTTAGAACTGCAGAACTATAGAAGTGGAAGGCACCTCAAGAATCATCTAGTCCAACCCCCTGCAATGCAGGAATCTCTACACAGGGTCACCCATCCAATCTGAAACTATGCTGGACCCTGCTTAGCTTTGTGGATCATGTAGTGGATTAATAGTGTCATCGCTTTTGTCTTACTCACCAAACCTAATAACGTGAATGTGCTGTAATCTCCCAAGGTACATGCTACCTCTCTGTCATGCTGACTTCATATGTTGCAACCATAGGGAGAAGTTGCTTCCCGAGTTCCCCTTTTCTTGTGAAGTTATTGTTGCTTAATTATTTAACTTAGACAGTGACACATAGCAAGTGGCCTCACTGTTACAATACGTTCCCATTTTAATGTCATTACTTTAAGCACTCTGGATTAAAAAAACACCCCAAAACAAATCATAAGCAAAGGTAACCAATCCTGTTAGGCCATAAGAAGAAGAAAAAACCTTCAAAATCCACAATTTGGAAATACATTTTCTCGGGGCCAACTAAAAATGTCACAAAAGTGTGGTAAGTTTTCAAGATCTTCTAAACTCTTCCTTGGGCAAGATGTTACAAAGAGGAAGGAGTGAAGGGGACGAGGAAGAATTTAAAGTACAAAAATTCAGCTAGATGTTATAGCCGTGAGGTCAGTTTGTGGATTCAGTTCCAAAATGGAGATTGTAAGCAGAATTAGTCCTACCCAGGTGCTGCAGATAACAGCTTCCGCACCAGGATTCTGGGATAAAGAAAAAATGGCTTCTCCCCATTTCAGAGAGATTTAAGACTGGTACCAGCTATAGCAAATTTTAGATGAACCCAAGTTTCTGTTAGAATAAATGATTCCCCCCCTTTTGCCTATTTGTTTGGTTGCTACCTACAATGACGTACTTGCAGGGCTCAAAACCACTAGGATTTTTTTAAAAAATGATGTTGCTCTGTTACATCAAAGCTAGTAATTATAGCCTTGACATACATGTTTGTCCCTTGAATTCTGAAAAACAAAGTGATTTTCAATCTGACAGCAGTTGCCCAGAGAATGGCAGAGAGGAGTGATCACTTTTTCCAGGTGACAGGAATTGTATGTCTTCTGCCAAAATTGCCTTCATTTCAGACAGCCTTGCTTTCTTTTGAGTTACTATATATGTTTAGCAAGCTCTTTCTCTTACTCCCACCACCACCACCTACGCATGGCTTTACTAAAACCATAGCATGTGACATCTCAGCTAAAACATCTGTTCTCGCTGCCTATATCCTTCGGGGACAGGTCAAGGTTCATGCATTGATATACAAAAGCCTGAACAACATGGGTGCAGGATACCTTATATCCCATTATCACAGCTCGATCACTGAGATCATCTGCTTGAGCACTGTTAGTTGTCCCCATGTTACAGAGGCCCAGCTGACCTCAACTAGAAGTTGGCTATTTAGTGTTGCTGGTCCCATGTTGTATGTAAAATGCTCCTCTAGCAGAGATTCAGCAAATATTCTCCCTTTTGACTTTCGGCTATCTCTTGGTGACTTTTTTATGCCAACATGCCTATGCAGATGTTTAAAATGCCCCTTGATTGGCCAGATATTTTAATGACCTCTTTGTATCACTTTAATATTTTTTTTATACTGTCATGCACCACCCTGATGCTTTGTGAGAGGGGGTATATGCATACATTTTTATAGAATTAAATAAACAAAATAACACCTTCTTCCAAGTTCTGTTTGGTCCCCATTCTGTTTTGCTGCAGGTACAATGCCAAGCCTCTTATTAAATTTAATTTTAGCACATCCACATTTCCCAGAAGAATTTGGAATTTGTGACGACTTGGTGGAACTGGTTCTGCTTAAGTGCAGCAGATGAGGAACTAAACAGTGTGATATATTTTGGCTTTGATATACTGCTTCCTTAAGGGGACATATTTTATTTGACAAATGCATATGTGGGTAATGTTTCTTTATACTTACCATCTTCTCTCTCTCTTCTGCTCTAAAGAATGATGAAGGAAGAGATGATTCCTGTTCTAATCGAAACAGTGACCCTGGTGGAGGGTCAGGCACTGAGAAGGCCTCCCTAAAGGCCAGCGACTCCATGGACAGCCTCTATAGTCTTAATAGTGGCCAGAGCTCATCAAGTAAGTGCCAGTTAATGATATGCTGCAGAATATATATATTTGAATGGCTAGAAAGAATCTTAAGAACATAAGAGCATCAGTAGGCTTAAGTTCACCTAAGTCTGAATTGAATTGCAGCCAACGGCAATTCTTAACTTGCTTTCACGTGCATTGAATAGGGCTTTCCTGCCTTCCCTTTCTATTGGCAGCCAATCAAAATCTTCTCCTTGTGTTGGGTTGCCCTGGGAATGGTATAGGATTTGGTGCAGGTGGGTACAGATAAGAGCAAGAGCTGGTGAAAATCACCCCTGCTTCCATTAGCAAATAGAATTCAACGTGGTTGAGTTGCATCTAGTGATGGCTTTGCTTTAGTGGAAACCACTTCTGCTCATAGCATCAGAGGCGCTTGGTTTTGATCCTGACCCATATTTCTTGATAAGGCAAAGGTACCATCAGATGCCACCCACTGTCTTTTCCCAAACTATTTACATTTTATAATTTAAGATACTAGGGTATTTACATTGTAATACCAGATTTTAGTGTTTGTATAGTGCTGCAGAGTATGCAAATAAGGTACCTTCACATATGTTATTTCAGTTTTTACAACAGTCCTATAAAATAGGTCACTCTTCTTATTCCCATATTACAGTTCACTAGTATTGGTTTGGCCAAAATGACTCAATGAGTTCAAATCCTAGGAAGATTTTTGCTGGGGATTTAATGACTCACAATCAACTCTTTGGGGGATGTACCCAGTGTTAGTTATACTGTTCAAATTAATGTACACAACTAACTTAGGCTCATTAATTTTGGTGGGCCTACTTTGATTAGAATTTAGTTAGATAAGTTGTCATTAAGCTACATCAGTATCCATGTTATTTAATACCAATGCATTTAAGTGAAATATTGTGAACGAAATATATTATTTATCATTGCTGATTTTGTCTTTGGTGAAAATTAATTTAGAGAGAGTCTAATTTTCCAGAAGAAATATTTGTATTACCTTTGTTTATTTATGTATTTTTTAAAAATAGACCACATTCATAAAGTCCTCTGTTCTTGCTATTGCAAGGGATATCTAACATGCTGCATAGAACATGAAACTAAAAAGAGGCCAAATTTTCCTTTTTTAACAAAAAGTAGGAAAAGTTAACGGCACAAGCTTATAGAAGTTTACTCAAATGTAATTCCCATTCAGTGGGGATTAGTCCTTAGAAAGTGAGTTTAAGATCACACCCTGAATCTTATGTATGTCAGTAAAAATTGTGTCCTAGGATGTGTTGCATCTGATCAACAGTACACATAAAAATTATGGATGAGGCTTGTATCTGGTGAGCAACGGTGTTTGAATGGCAAGCACTGATAGGGATTTTGTTATCATATGCTTTCACAGAGAACTTATGTAAGGTTTTATATTGTCATTCTGTCTAATAGAATTGATTAATGACACTAAATGATCCTATTTTAGTCTTTTGAGCTAAAACACCACTCCACTGTAAAACAGAATTGTTCACTGACATATCAATTCAATTTTCATTTCCTAGGTCTAGGTTAACCATATTTCCAAAGCAACATGGCTTTTGTCCATTTAAGTGCTTAAATGCAGGGTAACATTCTGCAGGTGCTACTTCTAACTCTTAACTGCAATGGTGAGTTTATACAGATAGCCTATCTTACCCAAACCTGATCTCTCCTAAGCAGGATAGTCAGGCTGTCTCAGGTTTTTTTTTATTATTTAAATATTTGTATGCCCACCAAACACAAGTCCATGGAGCAGTTAACAACATTGTGTAAAAGAACTGCAAAGCCAATATAAAATGGATAGCTATTCAAATTACACATGTAAATAACACATCCCATACACAGCCGCAAAACTAAAAAGTTGCCCATCAGATTTTAGATACTTATGTTAATGCCAGCTCATATGAACAAAGTCCACTGGAATAAGATGGTCTAGAGAAGGGCTTCCCCAAGTTGGGTCTCCAGATGTTTTTGGACTACAATTCCCATCATCCCTGACCACTGGTCCTGCTAGCTAGGGATGATGGGAGTTGTAGTCCAAAAACAGCTGGAGACCCACCTTTGGGGAAACCTGGTCTATGGATAAAAACTGAGCCTACATGGTGGGCCTTTTGAGGGAGGAAGTTTAAAATGAAGATGCCACTGCAGAAAAGCCCATTACAAAGATGGGCATTTAGATGCCTATATATGTATTGTGGGGCTTGTATGTACAAAGTTCTCTTCTAAGTTAGTTTCTTCATTTTAGTTTCTTCATCTCTCCTGTAGGGGCATACCACATGGTAAGTAGCATTTTACCAGATATCAAATGCCAAGATGTGGTATAGTCAGATGGGGAAAACTGTACCTGTGGAACTTTTGTTTCCCTCAGAGATCTTCAAAGTACAGAAGCTATGTCCCTCTAGGAATGTGGTCACTATGTTTAGGCCTCAACCCTAGTTTTCCTATGTCAACGTGATACAGAAAATGGTATGTTGCATTCCAAGCCATCTATGCAAGAACAAACTCTCTAACAATTTTTGCCTGTGAGAAAGACCGAAAATGGAATGTAAGTTGCCTCTTGGGTTTCTTTTACAGTGGTACCTCGGGTTAAGAACTTAATTCGTTCTGGAGGTCCGTTCTGAACCTGAAACTGTTCTTAACCTGAGGTACCACTTTAGCTAATGGGGCCTCCCACTGCTGCCGCACGATTTCTGCTCTCATCCTGAAGCAAAGTTCTTAACCCAGGTACTATTTCTGGGTTAGTGGAGTCTGTAACCTGAAGAAGAATGAAGGCATAGCTACCGGAACATAGGAAACCACTTTATACTGAGTCAGACCACTGCCCTATCTAGTTCAGTATTGTCTGACTGTCAGAGGCTCTCTAGAATTTCAGGCAGAGTTCTCTCCTAGCCCTAACTGGAGATGCCAGGGATTGAACCTGGGACCTTCTGGTGCAAAGCAGATGCTCCACCACAGAGCTACAGTTCTATTTCTCCCCTGTTTCCAGTGGCCACCCTCAACTCCTGCCAGCTGTCAGAAAGAATCAGAAGTCCTGCTTGCTTCAGCAGGAGGAGCATAGGGTGAGCGAAGTCATAGACTAAAGAAGCTATGGATGGCGCTCAATTAAGTTTTACTCAGAGCAGTTCTATTGACAGTAATGGACATAAATTAGTCATGTTCATTAATTTAAATGCATCTACTCTGAGTAAAATGTAGGTGAATACCACCCAATGACTGCATAACATTTTGAGGGTGTGGTGCTTCTTTTAAATTATCATGACCTAGCAACCGTATTTATTCCTCCCCCATGTATAGCTAAGCAAGCACATCAAGTGAACCAATTTTTGTGCTCCATTATCTGTTTTGTCGTGGGAGAATTCAAGATGCTGCTGTTATCTAAAGCATATTTGAATGGAATATTTCTGTGCTTGCTCAAATGTGCTGATGCAGGTTTCTTCAGATGACAAAATGACAGAAATCTTGAGAGTAAAACTTTTTCCTCTCCGGTGTGCAATTCTTTTGAAGTTCTGTACTTTGCGTATTCTGAGACATCACCTGTAAAATGTTATCCCTGTTTGTCTGAATAAAGAGGTAACAGTCAGCAGATGGTTATTCTACATTGTATATGAAAAACACACAGTATTAGTTTTGGGCCATTTTATTTCAGTGAGCCCTGAGTAAAAATCTAGGCTCAAGTCTTCACATCACTCTATTGATGGAGATTTTACCATTTTAATTGCATTTCCATTGTTTCAGGATTTTGAGAACCAAATAGTCTATCTCTTAGCACTTTCTCACAATTAAGTATTACCCTGCAGCATATGTTAATTAATTGCATGGGGCATGATCCACATTTGCACAGACACAGAATAGAGTAAGAGGCTCTTAACCTCAGGGTTGTGGGATTTGAGCCCCACACTAGGCAAAAGATTCCTGCATTGCAGGAGATTGGAGTAGATGACCTCCAGGGTCCCTTCCAACACTACAGTTCTATTATTCTATTAAATCCACTGCTAAATCCTGTGGACTGAATTCAGTAGAACTGTACAGAGCTTATTTTTGGCTGGAATGCATCTACTCCATAGAAAGTTGACAGTAGAGATTAATAGGAATGAAGAGTAGATTTAAATAAAGCCAAGCCTAAGCAGAGTGCCTTGGAGGAATTGGGTCTTTTCAGAAGTCAAGCAGGATCTCTGTGAGATGGCACAGGTGAAGTGGGAACCCCTAAATCACCTCATAGTACCTTGGTAATCCAGACATTAAAAAAAAATCCTAGAGACATGCATCTACAGTGGTGCCTCGCAAGACGAAATTAATCCGTTCCGCGAGTCTCTTCGTCTTGCAGTTTTTTCGTCTTGCGAAGCACAGCTATTAGCGGCTTAGCGGCTATTAGCGACTTAGCAGCTATTAACGGCTTAGCGGCTTTAAGAAAAAGGAAACAAACTCGCAAGAACTCGCAAGACGTTTCGTCTTGCAAAGCAAGCCCATAGGGGAATTCGTCTTGCGGAACGACTCAAAAAACGGAAAACTCTTTCGTCTTGCGCGTTTTTCGTCTTGCGAGGCATTCGTCTTGCGAGGTACCACTGTACTAAAAGCAGAAATAGTGTCTCTCAGCTTGCCATATGAGGAATATAACCAAAATTGGGTGATGAGGGAAGAGAGAGGAAGTACCAGGGTGGGGAGAGGATGGATGGAGAGCCTTGTTGT
This sequence comes from Podarcis erhardii, assembly GCF_964252035.2. Classification (NCBI taxonomy): domain Eukaryota; kingdom Metazoa; phylum Chordata; class Lepidosauria; order Squamata; family Lacertidae; genus Podarcis; species Podarcis erhardii. The sequence goes on along the minus strand of NC_138508.1, from coordinate 48,360,602 downwards.
GGTGGACTGGTCAAGCTAGTAATCAGAAGGAATTATTTTTACTTTGAACCTGAATCTATTTTAGTTCTTCCCACCCACAAAGTCAAACTTATTTGTGTAGCAGGTTTCTTACTCATGAACATCTCTCTTATGTGTTCTTTTTTTGCCCACCTGCAAACTGCAACAGCTGTCCTTGTGGGTAAGCCACTGCAGCTATCCTTCTGAAATTTGGCATAATTTATACCCTCTAAAAGGGTAAAGATAAAGACATATCCTTTTCGGTTGGACTAAACTTTAAAGGTGCCCAGCACAACAGTCAGTGCCCTATTTCACTGTAATTTAGCAAGCTTTGATTCTATCAAAGTTAAATTGTATTTTAATTATCTATTTTTCTATATTTTAGTGGTTCTTGTTTTATCTGTAAGTCACCTTAAGTCCTGTCAGGGGAAAGGGTAGGGTATAAATGAAATAATAATAACAACAACAAGCTCCTTCTTAGCAGTAAGTATGCCTTCAAATTTCATCCACTTCTGTAAAAGGGGGGGGGGAGTTATAGTCTTTTTTTAAAAAAAATACTCCCTCAAATAGTGAATTGAGGTGGGATGAAGTGGTCTTAGGTGAAGCCCAATCCAATTCAGGCAGCCTACCAAGTGTCTCAGATTGAGGTGGGCTGTTTTCCAAAGGGCTGAATTGGGAGTCCAAACCAAATCTTGTGGCTCATGCACACCTCTTGTGATTTTTCTGTTTTATATCTTTCAAATGATTTCATCATCAAACTCTTTTGGCTTCATGTTGTATCCATCTTAAATGTTGTGAAAGGTTGATCATTCTTATTGCTTCCAGGTGGGGTTACTAGTTGCTCAGATGGGACAAGCAACAGGGACAGCCTAAGGCTTGATGATGAAGTTCCTTACACTGGACCTTTCTGTGGTAGAGCTAAAGTACACACAGACTTCACACCTAGTCCTTATGACACAGACTCTCTCAAAATCAAGGTGAGTTAACTATTTGTTAAATTTGCTTTATTCCTGAAGTCACTGTGAGGCTCTCCCAGTTCAGGCAGCATTATATAGAAGTCTTTTTTTTTTTTATAGAAGAACAAGTCTTGCCAATGAAGAACTAGCTTGGTTTCCACAAAGCTAGCTTGTGTCTAACTAATCTTTCCACTGAGTGTCTCAATGAGCATGTAGACTGGGTTGATTTGGTGTGCTTTCAAAAAATTTTTGACATAATCCCTCACTAAAAATTCCTGAGTAACCTTTGCAGTCATGAGATAAAGGGACACGTTCTCTTAAGCTGCTTAAAGAGTGGAAAGCAGATAATAGGAATAAGTGGACAGTTCTCACAATAGAGGGATGTGAAAATATACATGGTGTGGAGAAAGTGCAAAGGGAGACATTTGCTGGATCCTGGAGAAGATGGATTTTGGTCTGCTCTGGGGGGTCTCTTGATACGTTCTTATCAAACTTGTACCTTAAGCTTTTGTGTCACAAAGAAAAAGACGTAACGAATAATAATCTTCAGGTGTCTTTTCTAGCTTTACTTCATATTGTGCTGCCTCACACTCTGCTGTAGTTCTAGTTGAGTTATGGCTGTGGAGTGTGACGTGTGGGGAGGGAGCTGTTTCACTTTTCCATATTAACAGAGACAAGATGATGTCTCATGACCATGTTCCCAGCAATGTGGGGTATGATTAAGTGCTGATTTGCTACTAGGGGAACTCTGAAGTAATAATTTGAGTCCCAGGAGAAAGGAGGGACTGCCCAGGTTGTCAGTATTTACTAGAGCATAACGGTGATATGCTCTCTTTAAAGTGGCTGAAAGCAAAAACCAATGGCTGCTCCCAAAGTACAACATAATGCAGATGTTTCAAAAACAGAACACAGTACTTGCCTAACAGATGTGTTTGGATCAGGTCATATTGATGTGTTTGGATCAGGTCATATTTGGTAAGCCGCATATTGTGTTAACTTAAGTGCTTTGGCTTAAATTCTGCCTTGCCAGAGCAGAAAATAATTTCCACTTGCACATGGAGGTGGAAATCCCTTTTACATCTACAGCAGCCCCACACACCACAATCCATTCTGCTTCTGAGGGTCCCCCTAACCCTGAAGAGCAGATTGGGGGGGGGCACAGGTAGCTGCAGCAGGAAAGAACTTAAAATTGTGATATAGAAGCTGGTGAAATGTGTTGCACAACTACTTGTCCTTTGTCTTGGCACCTGTCTGGAAAGATTACCTCCTGTGTTTCTGGATATTTTGATGCTGCTCTTTCATTTTTGCTATTTACCTGACATATGTGTTTGGATTAACATGTTTTGAGTTTGAACAAAACACAGTTTTCATTTTTTTAAAAAAAATCCTGCTTTAATTTTTATAATAATGCTTCATATACGAGGGAAGTGCAAAAGGGTAAATGACACATTAGTAGTGCACAGACCAAATGCTAGAGTTACATTTTAAGTAAGTATGTGAGGGGGAGTGGAGGGTCAATGATACTGTCATTGGAAATAATGAATTGTATTTAGCTAAGTCTTCCTCACTGAAATTAATGAATCTGTTAATTAATTAATGAACCATTAACTTCAATAGACATATTATGACGGGACACCACGACAAGTGTCAGAGCGCACAGAAACAGAGTTTACCTTCCCACCACAGTGGTACCTATTTATCTACTTGCAATGGTACGCTTTTAAACTGCTAGGTTGGCAGTACTAATAATTATATTATCAACCTAATAATTATAGCAATTGGTCTGTTACTTCTCTTCAGACCTTCCTGAAATGGTGTGGGAAACAGCTGTGTTACTGTCCACTTGACAATATGGAATTAGATCTGGATTGGGCCATTTTTGTCTATCCTATTTTCTATTTCAGTTAGGTGTTCTTGTTTATAAGTCCTCATCCATACTGTCGTTTAATGTGGATATTAAGCTTCCTTTACCTTCATTAATTCTCTGTTGTCCATATGATATTTTCCTCTGTCACAGCCTTCCCCCACTTTTCCCTCTCTCAATCTGGATTTTCTCATACTAGAGATACGCTGAAATGCAGAGGGTATGAGAAAATCTGGAGGGAGGGAGGGAAAGGTAGTGATTTAGAGAAGAATATCATATGGACAACAGGACGCTTACTCTCCACATTAAATGACAGTATGGATAAATAAGCTCTCCTTTCTTTTTAGATAATGTGTATCACTATTTGAGCCAACTCTGATTTCCCATTGGTCTGCTTTTGATCAACTGAGGCAGACTAGTCTTGTGTATCACAAATAATACGTACAGTACTAGTTTCAGAGTTACATTTTGTTTCTTTGTTTTTCTTCCAGAAAGGGGATATCATTGATATCATCTGTAAAACCCCAATGGGTATGTGGACAGGACTGCTAAACAACAAGGTGGGGAATTTCAAATTCATTTACGTAGATCTTATTACAGAAGAGGAATCTGTACCTAGAAAAATAAAGCCACACAAGAGGAGTAAAAGGGCCAAGCCTAATTCGCTTCAAGAACTCTTGGACCGACTCCATCTCCAGGTTGGTAAAACTCAAAAATTTTATTTGGTAAAGCTTCTTTTTGCATATCATGATCATTCTCAAGCTCAAAACTTGTAGCTTCAGGCCATACCTTAGGAGCCACAAGCAAGATTTGTTGTGTACTTTGGCTAAAATGGATAATTCCTTTGACCTCTAGAGTCAAATTGCTCCATTTATTAGGCAGCTATCAAATTATCACCCAGGTTGGTTGCATGTGTGTGGCCAGATATAATTAGCCAATAATCAGATAAGTGCCAATCAGGTATTGAAGGGGAGACTAAATAAATCCTCTGCTCCCCCTCCCAAAGGGTTGCTTGATGCTGTCACTGATTATCTGACTAGGGTTATGCATGTACAACTGACTCCTTGTGCAGACTAGAGTCACAGGTGGCACATTTGCAGAATAGGAAAGTTTCTCAGATTTATATTGTTTGGTAACATCAATATACAGTAATATGTCTCTGACAATGTAGTTTGGTGGTTACTCTGCGAAATTAGATCCAAGCTCCCAGGTGACCCAGATCTGATGACATGAATAAAATCAATAATATATAATCTTACCACTTGTATTTTCTCAGCATTCAAAGCGTTTCATGTACATCTATTAAAATAGCTGCTTTGGTTGTCCTCAGAGGAAAAGGTAGGGTATATATTGTCTAAAATGAATGATCAGGTTATAAAATTGTTGGGGGTAATCTACGATTCTCTGGTTGTTACTGGACTAAATTCCCACCACCTCCGACCATTGGCTATGCTGACTGAGGTTGATGGGATTTGAACAACAACTGGAGGACCATAGAGTATCCTCCCTCATTTTACAACAGTCCTACATGGAGGTATTATTTCTTTGACTGTAATACAGAGAAAATAACAATAACCACCTGAACAAAGTGTTGTTAGGGTTGCTAAAATAATACGTGATACAAGCTTCCAGTGCTTAAGAAAGCTTCTGTATTAAAAAATATCAAATTGATATTTATATAATTAAGATTATTATTCGTCAGATCTGAGACAACAAGTAGACATCAGGAACCAAATCTGAGCCATAGGCAAGGATATAAACCTATCTTGAAGCGGCAATTCTTTCGATGAACCTGTCAATTGTATACTTAATATTTCGTTAATAAAAATCCTTCACTCCACTTTCTTTATCACTAGAGAATGGTTTGTAGCTGATTTCAATGTAGTTCCTAAGGTATATACAACTTCCAGACATAGTATTGCTCTATTTAACTAGGCATGTCCAAAGTCCGTTTTGGGGTCTAATCCAGCCTGCTCGTCGGTTTAATCTGGCCCCTGGGGCAGTTTATTTCCTGGGATAAAATCCTTAAAAAACCTCAACAACTTCAATCCTAAAAGAAGCCCAACAACAACAACCCTAAAAGAAAAGGTCAACAACTTCAACTTCAATCCTAAAAAAAGGTCAACAACCTTGGTTGGCCCTTTGGTCGGCCCCCAAGCCCTTCACTTCATCAAATCTGGCCCTCTTTGAAAAAAGTTTGGACACCACTTTTTAAACCATAGAAAAATATTACAGCATTGATGTAATACAATATAATCAGCATTTTCATTAATGCTTCAGAATCACAGTGTCATTTTCTGTTGTTAATTAGTCCTCTTAACTTTGCACAGTAAGATACACAAATGCTTTTTTATTCACATGGACAGTCTTCAGAAATGTATGCCTATAAATATATAGCATGCCACAAAATAAAAGACATGCCTGTGCTACTGCACTTTATGTTGTGTGCAAAAAATGCAGTCCTGCTTGAAATGGCATACTTATAAATTATACTGGTGACATAATGATTTCCTCCTACAAACTAGATATAAATTTTTCTTTATATAATATTCAGCAATGATTTGTTTGAAAACTGCATTAAAGAGGAATGTAAATCAATTGTAAAGTAGGAGAAAAGGTCTTCAAAGGGTTAGGTTTGCCCCAGCTTGCTTGTTGAAACCTTTCACTGAAACTGTAGGTGTATAAATAAAGAAAAACATATAAAGTTCTGAGTGCATTTCTAAAAAAAACTTGGGAATAATCTTGCCAAAGTGAAGCAGTTGTAAGGAAAGGTGCATAAAATCTTCAGATGAATCCTGAGTAGAACTGAGGCTCGGGGGCTTCAGAAAGATTCTGGACTTATCCAAGCTGAAGCAGGATCTCTCTGGAGTGCTCTGAACCAAACTGGGGGCCACTGAAGCATATACGGAAAACACCAGAGTGGGCCCAAAGAGGGAGAGTTCTTTGTGACTGACAAGTTTAATCAGGGAACAAGTTTAGCATCTGGAGGGACTACTATGCCTGCAAATGTCATTCACTTTTGTCAAAAGGAATAAAATGCCCCATTACTGAATGTAGCAGGGGGGAACTAAGTGCCCTACCAGAACAAGGCAGCCTGTTTTCTGAAATGCCAAGTCAGGGCTAATTCAGGCTTCACACCCCTGAAACACACACACACACACACACACACACACACACACACACACACAATTGCTTTTCTCTTCAGCAATACAATCAAGAGAGAAAAAACTGTCAATGGAGAAAATAACAGAAGTATGTTGTTTTTTTCAGGACTACTCATCAACCCTCTTACTAAATGGCTATGAGACTCTGGAAGATTTGAAAGATCTAAAAGAGAGCCATTTAATTGAACTTAATATTGAAAACCCAGAAGACAGAACAAGATTACTGTCGGCTATTGAGAATCTGCAGGACTATGAAAGTATGTCTGAAGTTTCCATTTGGTATTATATAACGTCACTTTTATGTGTAAACCTCTATGTCCCCTACCCGGGGGGGGGGGGACTGATGGTGATGGTGGGAATCTAATACAGTAGTACCTAACCTGGTTGAATTTCAGCTCTTCTCAACCCCATCCAGTATGGCCAAAAAAAGGTACAGGGAACCCTGACCATTAGGTCCAGTCGTGGCCGACTCTGGGGTTGCGGCGCTCATCTCACTTTTTTGGCCGAGGGAGCCAGCGTACAGCTTCGAGGTCATGTGGCCAGCATGACTAAGCCGCTTCTGGCGCACTGAAACGCCGTTTACTTTCCCGCCGAAGCGGTACCTATTTATCTACTTACACTTTGACGTGCTTTCGAACTGCTAGGTTGGCAGGAGCAGGGACTGAGCAACGGGAGCTCACCCCACCACGGGTATTCGAACCACCGACCTTCTGATCAACAAGTCCTAGGCTCTATGTTTAACCCACAGCGCCACCTGCCAATAGTCAGGGCTAATTCGAGTTTTTTTCTGGCAACATCTGGAAGGTATCCCCTTGTCTACCCCTGGTCTAATGCGCTACCATAGGTGTGCCTTTAAAAGATACTTCCAGTCTGCCAACACTCAGCTTCATGGGATGACCCTGAGTTCTAGCTGTATAAGGAGGGAGTAGAAAAACTCCCAACTAATAGGGGCTGAACTGTCAGTAATTGATCAAGCTAGACAGTGTGCAGTCAAACTGACCCCTAACCACCTGAGCACCTTTTTTGGTTATACAGAGGTAGGAGCTCCATAGGGCCAGGACCATGTATGTCTTCATGATGTCAGACGGAGGAATATCTGAAGTAACTCCCTCTACCCCTAGAGAGGGAGATCTAATGCTTCCCAATGGCCCTTTGATGCTCTTGCAGAGGCCATAGGACTGCAGGGCCCACTATCTGGCGCATAGTTATAAAGAAGCTCTTAGCAAGACATTCTGCACTTAGCTTAATGCATGTATAAGGAACACTTTAATAAAGAAACTTGAAGCGGGTCTCAATGGCAAATTGATCTTTCCTATAGAACAGTAGCGTTTTCCCCCAGTGTAGATTGGTAATGCGGAAGATAAGAAAAATCTGCAAAAGTATGCAATGGGATATATTAGGTCATCCAGTCAAGTAATTATAATGAAAGAACGGCAGCCAAGATGATCCTGGGGTTAACTCTTAGCAGAGTAACTAATTCTGCATGACCTTGGCAATAGTGTTTAAGTCAACCCGAGTGGAAAATTGGGTTGAAAAAGCTGGACATCGTTGTTGTAACTAAATATTGCATCTGAAATCAACTTTCCAAGGTCAATATTTTTTTCTTAAATAGGCATGACTCTGTCTACTATAAATGATTTCCTAATTAAAATTGATTATCTGTACTGCTTAGAAGTGAGATGCATAATTACCCAATTGTACTAGAGAATCTAGATTCTGACCACAGAAATTACACTAAAGTGACAAAAATATAAGCATCACCTACAAATAGAAATGATCTTTTGTTGAGACTGTATGGGAAAATTCCACTTAAAATAAAAAGCTTGTCTTCCTTTAACAAAGATCCATAGCACTACGGATCCTCTTTTGAAGGTTTAGATGGCTGACTCACATATAGGCCAAATATGACATGTGAGTTTTTTCAGTTTCCCAAAATTTAGACAGTTGGCCTTCCATTAGTTTGATTCTACAGGAAATAAATTACATCACCAATAACTTTATTTTTCCTAAAATAAATTCCAAAGAAGACTGACCTTGATCTTGTGAACAAGGTTTGTACTGCTAAAAATCCATTGTGAATCCCTTCCATGTGAAGCCATGGCAAATTCAATCGAGCTCCCCACCCACAACTGATGACTTCACACCACCTGAGCAACTCTGCAGCTGTTCTTATAGCTAAAAGATGTCTACTTTATTGTTAAGAGTTTTATTACCAATAAAGGGGATTGAATTGTATGATGAAATGAACTTCCAGCCCTCAAACCACTTTCTCGAGAACTGAACTGACCCCAAGAATACAGCAACTAGAACATCATCCAGTGTCTTTATAACAATTGTGTTTTGGGAAATAAGAGCCCTTTACATTTTAAACCCATCACCTGTACAGTTTTCACAGTGAGGAATCAAAATGATTGTTGTGACTCACCGCTGAAATAATTGCAGGGCACAACTCTTGGGATTCTAAGAGCGCAGGTGGCCCATGGACTACATGCCTGGATTTTCTGCACATAGAAAACTAGCATATCACTATGCTAGAATCCATCTCCCTTATATGCTAGATTATGTGTCTAGGAGTCTTTATACTTGAGTAAAAAACTAAGCATGCAATCACTCATCTACAGAATGTGGGTTGTATCCCAGCAGAACTAGCACATATCTCTATTTGGATCTGACAATCAGTTCTAAATGGACCCGTAGTTCAAGTGAAGGACGTATCTAGAGCTTCACCAGGAGATGTCAAACTCATGCATACAGCAATTATTCTCCAAACAAAGATCCTTTCAACTGCCATTTTCTTTATGAAGCAAGCCATATTGTCATAACTTCCATTGCAGTGATCTAGACACCTGTACATTTGCAAAGGCAGGTTCCAAGGGCAAAACAAGGGCAAAAATGGAGATAATGAATATTTATAGCATAGCTCTTGTCAGTGTGTATGCATCAGCCTTATATTTCTTCAATATCCATAGCCTAATCCTACAGACTAAAGTAGTATCAGACTATACATGTCAAAATGATGCATATCATAGACTGTACTAACCCTATCTTAGACAACTCTGACTGAAAGCCATTTATCTTTTATGAAACTGCTATGCTTTAGGAAAATTACACGACTTCTAGTAGCTGATAAGATAGCATGTTCCGCTGATTCTGCAACATTTAATAGTAGCCCTTTAAAAAAAATTCTATCCTGGGCCTTTAACTAATATTTAACAGATTAAAACCAGCATCTGCCTTAAGTGGCACAACGCTTCAAATCAAAACTTGTGCATTGAGTCACGAAGCAAGCTTGCTACTTTTAAAATTAAAAGATTGAAGATTGGCATATGCTTCAATTTTCTGGTCTTTGGAGTTGTAGTCCTTTGGTATAGCAAGGTCTCAGCTTAGTTAGGGTCCCAGGAGTGGACTGAAGGGACAGCTGATGCACTCCTGCTGGGACTGGGAGGAGTCTCCTCCACATTTGGCCAACAACCCCTTGATAGGACAGTTTGCATGGAGCAGAGGCAGCTCACTTACACCTCTTCCTAATGGGCTTTTCTGGCCCATAGGTGCTACAGTGCTGGCATTTCCTCCTTCCATATAGGGCAAAGGATTAATTTAGCTGCTGCATAGGTTGATCCAAAGCTGATCTTTTGGAGTAAGGTGTTTGGGTTCTAGTGGCTCTACCATTGGTAAACTTAAGGACAGACTATTGCAATGCATTATCTGTTGAGCTACCCATGAGGCTCGTTCAGAAGCTGCAACCTGCTTTCAATTCTGCAGCCCTGTTTTTCTCAGGCATAGGCTACGGACACCTATATAAACACCTGTGTTGAAGGAGTTGCACTGGCTGCCAGTATACTACTGAACTATCTTCAAGGTCTTACTATTAGTATTGTTGTTGTTTAGTCGTTTAGTCGTGTCCGACTCTTCGTGACCCCATGGACCAGAGCACGCCAGGCACTCCTGTCTTCCACTGCCTCCCGCAGTTTGCTCAAACTCACGCTGGTAGCTTCGAGAACACTGTCCAACCATCTTGTCCTCTGTCGTCCCCTTCTTATGCCCTCCATCTTTCCCAGCATCAGCGTCTTTTCCAGGGAGTCTTCTCATGAGGTGGCCAAAGTATTGGAGCCTCAGCTTCAGGATCTGTCCTTCCAGTGAGCACTCAGGGCTGATTTCCTTCAGAATGGAGAGGTTTGATCTTCTTGCAGTCCATGGGACTCTCAAGAGTCTCCTCCAGCACCATAATTCAAAAACATCAATTCTTCAGCAATCAGCCTTCTTTATGATCCAGCTCTCACTTCCATACATCACTACTGGGAAAACCATAGTTTTAACTATACGGACCTTTGTCAGCAAGGTGGTGTTTCTGCTTTTTAAGATGCTGTCTAGGTTAGTCATTGCTATTATACTATTAGTATATAAAGCCCCAAAAGGAATGTGGCCAGTGTTCTTAAAAGATCACCTTACTCCTTATACCTCTGCAGGTTCTTTGCATTCTGCCACTGAGGCACGTCTGACAGGGCTTGGCAGTGTTCGACTGCCCTCAACAAGGAATTGGGAATTTAGTGTAGTGGCACTGGTGTTGTAGAACTCTCTCCATAATGAAATTTAAGTTTGAAATCAAACTGGTTGCCATCTGTAATGAGGTTTTTTTTAGGCAGCAACTTATAAATTGATTATTTATTGTGAAAATTATCTACTTTTTATAACTTCCTTGTAGGACGAGTCATTCTGCACTTCTGTTTCCTTCCATTTTGTATTTTGCTTTGATTCTATTTGTCATGTTGTTTTGGTGTTGAGATTCATACACTCCATTTTTGAATAGGTCTGTGACATAGAAATGAATAAATAAATTTGGTGCAAGAAATCAGCCCTCCATTTCTCTTTCCCCAATAGTAGATTGTGCCCCCTGCTGTTCCTAGAGCAGTGATTTTTTTCATCTTTTGGGAAAGCATGTGCAACACTGGTTTTCACATACGATTCTCCCTATAGGATTAGGATGCTATGAAAGGAGGTCTTTAAGCAGAGGCTTGACAACCATATGTCAGGAGTGCTCTGATGGTGTTTCCTGCTTGGCAGGGGGTTGGACTCGATGGCCCTTGTGGTCTCTTCCAACTCTATGATTCTATGATTCTATGATTCTATGAAAGCATGCCGTTTTTGGTTATGATTTATTTTTGACATTTTAAATCCTGCCTTCCTTCCCCAGAGTTCAGGGTTATGAGCAGAGTTCAACTCATGTTGTCCTTGCAATATGCTGAAAGATAGTGACAGGAGCCAAGGTCACCCAGTGAACTCCATGGTTGAATTGGGATTTGCATCCAGGCCTCCCCAATTCTAACTGCTACCCTGCACTGGCTTTCTGTGATATGAATGGAAATTGGCTTGTAAGTTGTCTGGTGCCCTTCCTGCAGGTCGAACCAAAGCAGCCACATAACTATCAATCTTTTACTCAAAGGGATTTTTATAGCATATTGTTTCAATTTTACAGATGAACAAGACCAAGAAGCAGAGCAAGTGCCACAGACCTTAAGCCCTGACCTCAGCTTTAACAAGTCACAGTTAAATGACTGTCCAAGAGACTCTGGTTGCTACATCTCACCAGAAAATTCAGATAACAGCAAAGAAGACCTGGATACAGAGAACCTGCCTGACATGCTGCGGGCAATCACCATCACTGAATCAAACTGAAAACGGCTCGCATTTCCAGCATAGTGACTCACAATGAATTTGCCACTTCAGCAAATGCATGGAACTGATCTGTTAGTCTGGGCATGCAATAATTGACAGTACCATGCATTATCAATGAACGTTAAGACTGGACAAGCCATTTGATTTCCATCTTTTAAAAAACTGCAAGAACAAATATGTCTGTTGAATCTTCTATATGTTTGAGCAATTGCATATGTTTGAACACTTGCATTTTTATACATTATTTGTACAGTAAACTGCTTTTCTATCATGTGAGAGTAACTAGATAATGGTTTATAGTTCCAAGATTGTTCATTTAAAAAAAAATCTAAATATTGTAAATAGTGTATGTAATTGCTATTTTGCAAGTTATCTTATCCTTTGTATCTAATTATACTTCCACCACCAGCACCACCACCAAAACGCCACTGTGATTAAAATGTAGCCAGGCAAATGTTTAAATATGAATTTTTCTTGCCCTAATTTCAACAATGCAATGCAGAGTTAACTCTAATCATCACTTAAAACGATTTATATTGTCATAAAGTAAAGGAATGTTAATATACATAGAAATTAGACTATAATCTCACTGGGTAGTGTCTTCCAAATACTTTATGCATGTGCTACTTTTTATAAAGGGTTTACTTATTCCTTTTGTTGTTTTCTTTGTAAACAAGTGAAAGGAGAGTAATTAGAAGCAAGGGATTTTCTTTTTCTTAAATCTCTATTTCAAACCCTTTTTCAATGTGCTTAATATAAACATAGACATTCAGAAATTTCTATTTATTAGTGAACAGTCAATTACAGGTTGAAAAATGAGTATATAACATTGTCTATCCCTCAGAGAACTATCATGTCTGCATGTATCTTGCAATGAAGTTTTTTCCATTTTCTTCTTAAAAGTACTCTCCTTGAAAAATAAACCAATATCACTGAGTCCATTTAATTGTTAACGTTTACATTTCTACCCCTATTATTTATACTAAATATTTTTCAGAACATTTTATTTTGTATTATAACAACATAGACAACATATAACAACATATTCCATATTATAACAACATATCAACATAGAAGCTCACACTTCACAATATAACTCCCATTTTAAAAATATATACCGGTAGTTTTAGTTACAAATTGGAATTTATTGAATTTGTAAGGTGCAAAGTAAAACCTACTAAAGATGGGTGAAAAATATGGTATTCTGATCTAAAAATGGTTCAGTGAACCTATATTGTTCATCAGTCTGTAGAAGATCAACTCCCCACTGCAACTTCTGGAATCCATTCTGGACTCCAGAGGCCCACTAGTGGACTCCGCTAATGAACCTGCCAGAAGCTGGCAGGTTCAGACTTTATCACGTGCTTCCATGTTGGCATGGAATATGTTCTTTTCTGTGGTTCTCTTATATTTGGAAGCCTGGAACCAATTTGTGGTAGAAGTATGCAGATACCTTTCACACAACTGTTGTCTTTGCAACAAACTCCGTTTGGAAGAACTAGTGTGAATTGCCCCATGTACATGATTGCAAGTTTCCAAATATTAAAGCAATAACCAAGGGTGATATGCAACTAATTTTGTACTCAGAGTAGAACCACTGAATTTAATGAACATGTCCACATTAAGTCCATTGATCTCAATGGGTCTAATTTGAGTAAAATGTAGTTGACTGCCACCCGTAATAAAGAATTAATACCTGGTTAGTATTACCTGAAAGAAGTAGAACCGGGTTAACAAGGTGCTAACTTCCAAGCTAAGACCCCCAAAAGTGAATTCTGTATTAGAGCAGGATGTGAGATATGGGACTGCACAAGTTACAATATTTTCAGGTGCACACCAGGCAAGGAACAGAGGCTGTGATCCACGCATAGGCAAACTCGCCCCTCCAGATGTTTTAGGACTACAACTCCCACCATCCTTGACCACTAGTCCTGTTAGCTAAGGGTGATGGGAGGTGTAGTCCCCAAACATCTGGAGGGCCGAATTTGCCTACGCCTGCTGTGATCGAAGGGTGCAGTTGTCGCATCCCCGCACCGCCCTCCCCAAACGGCCTCGCAAGGCTCAGATCTGGGGAGGGTGGTGCGAGAAGGGCATAATTGCCATTCAGCTTGGGGTTGGTGTTGCTCCAGTGGCAGCGTTTGTTCTCTACCCTGGCCCTGGCATGCGTGTGCATGCATGTGTGGACACACACAGCTGCCCCAGGCAGCATGGAAACACACTCCACCACTGGAACTAGTGGTTAGCAAAATCCACTTTTCCCCAATACCCCAGTGCCCTGGTCACTCACCATCCCCTGCTGTACACTGTCTATTCCAGCCACTTGCAATATTTTGGTGGAGCCAGACAGGTACTGGAAAACAGACATAAAGGATGTGGCTAGAAAGCCATTGTCAGACTAGGACCTGGGAGACCATGATTCAAATCCGCCCTTGGCCATGAAGGTCACTAACCTACTTCACAGGGTTGTGGTGGTGATTAAACAAGGAAGGAGATATTTGCCACCTTGAGCTCCTTACGAGAAAAAAAGGTGGGATATAAATGTAATAAATAAAATAAATAAAAACTTGGAAATAATTATAGTCTAAACCAGGAGAACTTAGCTTGTGCAAATAGCATCAACACCCAAAGCATTAAAATGAACAGGGGAAGAAAAGTGCTTTATTGTTGTGGAAGTGACAAAGAGTTTTGATATTAAAAGCCAGCAGTTCTCAAAAGTTATGTTCAGCATTTAAAATTCTACATGAATTGATTAGCTCCACACTGTACAGTACCTTATAATTTCAAACAAAAGCCTAGGTACTACTCATCCAATTAAAACCTACTCAACTGAAAATCCTATTTATCAGAAACAAATGTTTGTCCTATCTATACCGTCAACAAACTATTCACATGAGCGGCTAGCAATAAACAACAGAAAGCTGCACAATGAATGTCAATTAATGCAATTTGCTTTTCAAATAAACTTGCTCTCTATGTGCACAGCGTAAGTACTGTCCTGTGTAACCATTATATAAAGGTCAATTAACTTCAATTCTAGTTAACGTGCTTATACTAAAATAAACCCAGCAGAGAACCTTTTTTTTTTCATTCTGTGCCGCTTGGTACACAAAGAAGTTGAAAACACTTTTCTCCCAGAATACCCCCATGTTTCATGTTATAGATCATTCTGAAACACACACAGTCTTTGGCATCTACTGGGTGCACTTTTCTGTAACTTTAACATAAGATTTCATTATCTGGCACATCATATAACCATTTCAGGAAAGCAGAGGTCCGCAGTCTGTTGGCATACTTTAAGACATGCACATTAATCCAAGACAATGCCAACACCTCTCTTGAAGTTGAAATCTTTCCTAAAGATAGCCCCAATGCTTTCAAGATTGTAAATGGGTTTTATCTTTGGCCTCAGAATGTCAGCATTTATAGCAAAAGTCAATCAAGTGCTTCCTTTGCTTAATCAGGAGGAATATTTGCCATGTAATGGGCAGCTTTGGAAGCCCTTGTGTGGAATTATGCAAGCAGCACTAATTGAAAGGCCCATCAGTGGTTTAGAAATAATTGAAGCAAAAGCAATTGGTTGAAGTCAGGAGTATTGGTCTGGGAAGGTACAGAACCCTATCCTCGCCAAAAAAGGGAAAAAAGGGAAACTGTAAAGGCAGGTAATTTGAAAGAGCATTTGGTCTGACTGCTGTGTCATCATTAGCTTTTCTGCTGAATCTTTGTTTCTTTAGATCAGCAGTTTCGAAATGTTTTTTCCCCTACAGTGAACCACAGAATTTTATTTTATATTGTTCAAGAAACACATGACTTCTTTCAGCATCTGGTGTGCCCTGCCACGGCCAAAGTAATGGTGACCTGGCAACCCACTTCCAATCTTCCTTTGGTGGGTACAAAATTTATTATCTGGGATAGTATTAGAGTCAGTTCATACAGTCATTTTTTAATTCAGTGAAGTCAACCCAAGTCATCTTTTCCAATACTTGGCACGCTAGCCTAGCCTTGAAAATGTTCTAACATAACTCAAGACCTCTTCGCTCATTTTCTGAATGAAGGGTCAATGTGGATACAAAGTGGGTCTGTGGGGTGTACATTTACCTCCCTGCCCCAGAAGTCACAAGGTTCCTCTGCCCCCTCCCAGGTGGAGAAGTAACTTCTGAAGTGAAGGGCCTTTTCAACATAGCCTCCCTGAACGGTTTGGTACTGTGGATATTTAAACTATGGAATTCACTATGACAAGATGCAGTGACAGCTACCAACATGGAAGGCTCTAAAGTGGGACAGACAACTTGATCAAGAATGGGTCTATTGGTGACTACTAGTCATGATGGATATGTTCTACTTCCACTGCATCTGGTTGGCCCGTGTGAGAACAAGATGCTTGACTAGATGGGTCTTTGATCTTATCCTGCAGGGCTCTTTTTCTGTTATTAAAATGACTAGAGAGTTACATTTTTATATGTGTTAGAAGATCACCAAATGTTTATGATTACGTTTTCGCATCTTAAACTTACATAACTCATCATGTACCAGAAAGAAGTCCCAAAGTGATTTACAAGACAATGAAATACAGAAATACAATTGAAATCCATTAAAACTGTGCAATACAAAACTGGTTTACTACAGAGAAAGCCTCTGTAAACGAATATCCAGATGGGTTGACTTAGCTATGTAAAAATAAGCATGAGAGCAAGACCTCAAAATCAGCATGTTTTTACAAACACCTGCGGTGTCTTATATAAACCCTGACACAGAATCATTTTCAAAGAAATCAGTGAAACTGATTCAGGTCAGTGCTTGGTTTCTTTTGTTTGTTTTAAAAGTATTTTAGTTCCTGATCTGATATTTCTGAAAACAAATATAATTCAATGTGGCAGTTGGCATCTTTTTTTTAATAAATCACATATTCCGGATTACAAGGAGTTAGGAGTCCCAAAAGCCTCAATATAATTTTGAAGTACTTCCAAGTGGCCAGCAAAGGACAGATGAGGGCACAGACCTTAATGAATTCCTACAAATACGTAATCAGAGTTTTAAAAATATAAACTATTGGGGGTTATTCCAAGACAAATCACAAGCTCTGGGGAACTCTGGAGTTAAGGGAAAGTTTAGCTAAATCAATGCACTGCAAGACCCATTCAGACAAATTGGACCAATATAATTTCAGAGTTCAAACCTTGCAGCTTGACATTGCTCTCCATTCTTCTTGACAGGGCAAAGCACTATAGCCCTTCATTTTTATCAGTCACTATGTATTTGTGTTTTAAATACTATTTGCTGTGCCTAACTATTTAAACCGAGGACTATCCCCCCAAAAGCAATGGCTGGGTTGACTGCATTCTTTTTAACAATGTGGTCCTTGTTTTATCAAACCACCAATATTCAGACTTTTGCCAGTTTCCCTCTCAAGAAATTCAACAGAGGAATGTAATCATAAGTCAGCTGGTCATCTCATCTACTGAAACCTCAAGTGATTTTTCAAAGTCTGTGGGTTTTAAACAATATTGTATCATGGAAATTTTGTTTATTTTCTGTAAACCCACACACAGCTTTGTTGCGGTCCACAGACCCAAAATATACATACAACAATAATAAATATCAACAGTTATTAAGGTGTAAAATCGGCCATGCTAGCCAACAGAGGAGCTTTCGCCTGTACATACGAATTTCTGATTTTCACTGCCTCTGAGAGGAATTTTGCTACAGCCTGTGTAATAGTATCGAATTCTAGATTTATTTTTTGATTAAGTGATCTAAACAACTTGCTAAATAAATAAGCAAATAATATGGCTGAACAAGATAGGCAATTATTTTCTAAATTCATCTGTAGTAGAATCATGGAATCATAGAAGTTTAGAGTTGGCATGGAACATAAGGGTCATCTAGTCTACCTCTGGCAATGGAGGTATCTTTTTCCCCCAGCATGAGGTATCAACCCATGACCCTGAGATGAAGAGCCTCATGTTCTACTGACTGTGTCTCTGTCAGTCTCCTAGTAAAACCACAATCCTCCATCTAAATGCGTTTTAATCTAGTGATGTGTATGTGAAAAGAGCCATACCTATATTAAAACAACCTTGGCTAGGGGTGGGGGAAAGGTTGTTCTCTTCTCGGATCAGCTTTTTCTTATTCAGAACTTTCCAAGACAGTCCATCCAAGATGGTCCTGTCTCAAACAGCAATTGTCTAACCTTAAGCTCTCAGAGCCTGGTCAGCAGGTTTGACAAAAACTTCAAATAGTCCTTTGGCTCCGTCAACCCTCTCCTGTCCCAACCTCATTAGTCTACAACAATATCAAATGTAGACCCAGATGTGTATTTGCATCAACTTCTGCACACAGAGGTGGTCTGCATGCACTGGTAAGCCAAACCATGACTTCGTGCATATGGACAAGCATGGCAGATTCTGGAGAGAAGATTGTGGCTGCTGGTTTGGTTTCAGTCCTGCTGCTGTGAGCTAAGCTATGGTTCAGCTTAACATGTTGTCTGAACCCAAGCTCATGGTCTGTCTCCTCCAGACAAACCATGAGCTGTAGAGCCGAGGATGAACCTTGGTTAAAGCTCATGTCAGCTTAAGAGTAACTTTTGCTGAATCAGGGTAACAACGTAAAATGGTTGCAATGGGATTTGCTCAGAACCTTTTCTTGATTTCACAAAGATTACTAGCACTGTATATTTGTATGTGATAGAGATCCTTATGTGTTAGCTATCTTTTCCTACAAAAAGCATTAAATAAGATTTCTTATTAACTGGCAAAAACAGCAGTGAGACAGCCCAGTGGACCACCTGAGAGCCTTTTCAGAGAAGAAAGTATGATTAATAACTCATGTCTTATATTTTGATAAGGCTTCAAGAAATATGCCATCTGAGGCAGCCAGTTTGGATTCAGGCAATACCTCCTACAAAGCATCTTGAACATCATCAGGGTCTTGTGGAACAACATTTTGATTAGCTAAGTGAAAATGAATCACAAGTGTTGGCATACAGTAATGCTACAGTTTTTATTCAAGGAATGATCAATTGGTTGCAGAGTTGATGAAACATTAAAGCAGGAAGATCAATGGAAGACATTATATCCTTATAAGACTCTGAGATCCTCTGCTCAAGGCCTTAAAGGTTCCACCATCCTCATCAGACACGGATCATAATTACAGAGATATGGTAATTGGAGACATTAAATCAAGCACACAAGCGAGATCTGCTGTCACAGCAGGAACTCCTTCACTGAGAGCTGGCAAATATTTTCTCTCTCTCCCACTATTGGCACAGCAGGATCATCAGCCAGCCACTGGCACAGTGGCTGGCCCCATTTTCAATCTGTTGTAGCTACACCCTGTTGAAGTAATTCAGTTAATTGCAGGCATCAATCTTCAGAGAAATCTTTTGCTCTGCTTGTTGTAGGAGATATAAGGAAGACAATGAAACAATGTAGCAGCACACACAAGACTCTGGAAATTGAGCCAGAAGTCCGCACTGGGGAGGAAAAATCTTCCATAATAGTTTAGGCGTTTTAAAAATGCCTTAGAGTTCAATCCTAGGCATGTTGATTGCTTTACCACCAATGCAAAGTTTCTGTGCTGAGGATGAACCTATATAAGCAAGACATCAATTTATGAATATTACAAATGTTCTTTATTTACAGTGCTTTTACATAACATGCAATTCACTTCCACAAATTCTCTATTATTCTCCCTGTCCTGCAGATTCGTTTAACTTCCTTCCTCATTGCACTTAACAGCTGCAGCTCAGTGTGTGTCTTCCAAGCAGCATAGAAGCAAACAAACAGAAAGCAAGAGCCCTCTGGTTCCAAGCCCTCCTCCAGTTTAAGATTTAAACTCTTAGTGATTAGGCAAAGTGATTAGATGTTCCCAAGTGATGAAAGCCAAATCAGAGACTGGCTAACAGGAGACTGGCTCTGGGAATATCAATCTGGAACTAAGGTCTCAATTATGTATGCTAAATGAGATAGCAGTTGGAAGATGTTTAACATCTTGAACTGCTTTAGCATCTACATGGAACCACTAAGTGAGGTCCACTAGAGGTTTGGACTGAGGTGTCACCAGTATGTGGATGACACACAACTCTATTTTCCATCTACTTAATCTCAGGGAGGCAGCTGAAATCCTGAGCTAGTGTCTTGAGGCAGTTCTGGGATAAATGAGGGCAAATAGATTAGACTGGAAAAACCTGCTAATCTGGATTGGTTTCTTTCAAGTGGAATTTAAAGGCATTTAGGTATGTTTCTGGCCTGTCCTTCTGCTCTTTTTTTTAGTGAGGAGAGTTGAGTTGGGTCTGCCCTTTTATATACATTTTATGGATGAGGATTGGCGGTTCTTCTTTTATTCATGCTTTTATTTGGGATTTTAGTCTTTATTTTTGCATTGTGCATTGCTATGAGCCACTTCTGTGAATAAAGCAAATGGTGATGATAGCTGTTGTTCTTTTCTTTTTTTAAGATAATACAGGTTTGATATATTGTAGATCCTGCTATTTGGTTTTTAAGAATTGTTTTTAACTTAATTGTTTTTAATTGGTGTTCTGTATTATTATTATTATTATTATTATTATTATTATTATTATTATTTATACCCCGTCCATCTGGCTGAGTTTCCCCAGCCACTCTGGGTGACTGTTTGTGTTTTAAGCCACATTGTGAAGGTTCTGTCAAGGTGAACTATAAATATATAAAATAAAATCACCACCACACAATCATCCTGGTGACAAATAACCTCATATGCACAACCTCATAATACCTAGTAACCCACTGGACATTCCAAGAGCAGATAGAATCAATGGTTAGATGGTTGCTTTTTTCTTAAAGTAAGTTGGAATGATTATAGCCACTGATAAAGAGAAAGAATAGATAAAATGAATAAGGGCCAACAGTACAATATGACAGTGGTTTGCCTTAAAAGTAATATCACATGTTAAAAACAAACAAACAAGGGAGGTAATTATTTTGCCGTATTTGGCAATGAGCCTGTACAGCTTGGAATGGACTATGGCTTTTTGTATTTGACTTGGCACCAGCAGGCCTCATTTGGAGAGCTGCATGCCATGTGGGGCACCACATTTTAAAGGAGAGAGAGAAAAGCTGAAGCGAGTTCAGATGAGAGCAACAGAAATGATGATGGAGTCAGTAAATAACAGCTCTGAAGGAAGCTTAAGGGACTGGAGCCTCATCATTCGAAGGGGAAAGAAGACAGAAGGGAGGCATTATCGTCTTCAAATATGCAAAGTGCTGCTACACCAAAGACATGGGCCAATTATTCTCATTAGTGCACAAGCACTAAGCAAGTTGTAATGGCCTTAAGATGCAACAAGGAAAATGTTTAATTTTATTAGGAGAAAAAATTGAGAACTGTCAGAAACAGGAAGTACTGAAGCCGTTCAGCACCCAACTCTCTTCTACTGGAGATACAGAATGAGAAGGCTGTACAGGTCACACCCAAATATGTAGCTTTAGAACAGAGGGTGACTGTTCAATAAAAATGCTAGAAGTTTGATTTCAACTTCAGTTTCCTTCCATGCTGTGATGGGCTCATCTCAGTTTGGAACAGGGTAGTCTTTCCCACTCTTTTTGGCACAAATCTTCAAAGAGAACCCAGAACTCACAATATCTTATCTGTGAGGCTGGGCTAGCACAATTAAGGACCCTCAAAGCATTATGCCTGACAGTTGCTTGACAGTCCTTTTGTTTCCCTCTTTCAAACCCAGGGTCCAATAAATCCCTCCAGGCATCTCCATCCAACCCTCAGAATTTTCTCCAGGCCACACCCCTCACCAACCCTGCTCTGTTCTTTCCTCAAGCCCTCAGCTGGTGGGGTGAAGTTGCAGCAATAACCTTCTAGCAGTGACATCACTGTCACTTCCTGGAATGGGCAAGGTAAGAGCTGTGCAGGCACACCAGTACAGCTAATACAGCACTCCCATTCGTGCACCCAGTATTCTTTGTGACCTTCCATGGAACCTGATTTACATGCAGCACTCATTTTGCAACCAACAGTTGCCTCAGGTGGTAAAATGTCTTCAGCCAGCCCTAAGCAGAGATGGGATACTTCCAGCATCTGTCACTGGGCCAACCCAACTTGGGACCTATTAAGTTGAAAACAGTCCCCCTATGCCTGACAATCCTTGGTTTTTGTTTCAGACTTTCAGTCAAATGCAGGATGTCAATCAAGCCCTTAGGACTGCTAGATTTATGTACTGTACTAGATTAGCACTGGAATTAATGTGACTTACTAGGTCTCAGCTTGTCTTCTGTATCAGGCCCAGCTGCCTGCTGATGGTGAGGAGTAAGCTGTGCACAGAGGTGGTCTAAGTTGCTAAAGACTGGGAAGGAGGGCTTGCCCTTGTCAAGCAGTGGCCTCCTAACATAGGGTGCTAAGCTTGCAAGGCAGGGGGAATGGCTCCATGTTGGGTATTGTTGCTGGCAGGATTATGTACCTGTCCCAGACTTTCTGCCTATAAGATATTTTTTTTAATGGAGGTCTTGAGAATTTATTCACAGGTGAAAATGCATACACACTGCATAGAGTAAGTGACTTGTCCACAAGGGCGCAAACAACCTTTTACATATTGGAGTCAATGGTAAATATTCCTTGCTTTGCTGGAAGGTGATTACTCCAAAAAGAGAACTGGCATTGACTCTTTCAAAGCACTTTTTACAAGAGATGGTAGTATTTCTAAGATCAATGCATGGGCTCACAAAAGAACCAAGATGCCAGAATTCCTACTTCTCTGAGGTAGGGAGTGTGGAGAGAGAGAGAGACCAGCTTCTCTTTGCAAGCACAAGATTATTAAAGCCAGCTTGGCAGAAAAAGCAAACCCCAAGGAAAGGTGCCAAAGTTGGAGAGAACTGTGACGTTCTTTCGTAGCTATAGCAATAATTTTGCAAACGACTAATAATAAAGAGTCAATAATCAGAAAGATGTTCTCTGAAGTGAACTCTACTAAATTACTTCAGGGAGGAAATCAATTATCTCCAAGGTAGTTGCAGCTCCCCAGCTCAATATCCAAATTTATGATAGCCACTGCAGCTACAGAATGCTGAAATTCAAAACCTTTCAGCAAGGAAGTCACCGCGGTTTCTCGGGAAAACTGACAACTCTCCTGCATTACAGAAATATTTTTGACAACACTCTTTACTGTATTTTTTTTTTTTGTAACCTGCAGCACTATCGACACAAAATTCATGTACAATGGTTAGATCAGCCATTCTCAACCTTTAATCCAGCATAGTCAATGTGGTTCCCCTCCAGCTGTGATTGGACTGAAACTCCCATCAGCCTCAGCTAGCATACCTATTAGGTACGGATGATGGGAGCTGGTAGTCCCACAAATATTTGGAGGACACCATACTGGCTACCCCTGCAGCATATTCACTGAATGCTCCCTCCTTAAAACCATCAGTTAAAAAATTGAGAACAAAGAGCACTCTAGACAAAACAACTTATATATTTGCTATATATTTGACTACACAGTGTATGTAGCAGTGAGAATGGCTACACACACACACACACACACACACACACACACACACCACCTTTCTTCCATTATGGAGCCCAAGGCAGTGTACATGTGGTAGCCAGGCAGTCAATAACCAAGCTCAGACCTGCTTGGTAAGGTGGCAAGACCACAACATGGGAGTCATTTACCATTTTTATAGAAATGATGCTTAAATAAGGTGACATATATTGGAGTTTATACTGGAAAGGCATAAGTGCTTATATATATATATATATATATATATATATATATATATATATATATATATATATGAGTTGCCCATCTCTACTATATTTTATAGACTCTTTCATGTACTAATCTGCTGGATATTGCCTCTTGCTTTCAGGATTACTAAACTATTATTCCAATGAACATTTCACTCCCTGGCTGTCCTCTTTCTTTATAATTGCAGTTAATGTGGAGCGCTTATGTACTATATCAATTTAATATCTGATATGGCCTCTGTCAAGGTATTACATCCTGCACTTACTGGGTGATGGACTCTAGCCTAATAGGGCTTTTCTGTCTCTAACTACCCTGATTCAGTGTCCATTTTGCTATTCAAATGGAACAGTGTCTGCTGAGATGGAAAACTAGAAAGCAATACTTAGATGGAATAATTTAAATTTAACAGCAGTTTAAAAGCATTTGTTTTAAATTGCAATAATAACAGAGGGAAAACACATATGGAAAAGCTGATTCATTTGTGACGAATACATCATCCAGAAAGCCTAATCTTTTGCACAGACAGCATACAAATCTATTGCAATATCTTTGACCATCTTTATGTTGTGGGTGTTTAGACTGGAATGAACCTGCTAGGTATAGCTGTACATGTCACACTGAAAGAGGACTCCATGGCGGTCAAAGAACAGGAAGAAACAGTGAGATCCAAAGTGGACTCATCTCAAAAAGAAATAGGGAAAGGAGTTAAGTACACACTGCATGCAAATACATGTGACTGAACCCCCAACACCATTTTTAAGAATGAAAAGCCACTTCAGGAGAGTGGAGAAATGGAAGGGGGCAAAGGGAAAATCAACTTGTTCTCCATCTACAGATACTTTGTCCCAAACCACATCCTAAACCACAGCAGAGTGTGGACGGACAGACAGGTACCTGGGCTGTGTCTGCGTTTTCTCCTAATAGCACATGAGCTAGTAGCAGTGGACAGAGAGGGATAATTTTGAACAGGGAAATGTGAGGACAGGAAAGATTTCCATTCATCTACCAGCTACATAGCTCAATCTGATTTGGACTCACCACTTGGTGACTGCTTTTATCTTAAAGAAACAGTGTCTGCTAAATTTAAATGGTTTTTTTTAAATTAAGTTTTTTATTTAAAAAGATAAAAAAAATAATGATACAATAAAATCCATGGATTTATGTCAGCATCACGATCAGTTCTAGTACATACATTGACATAAAAAGCCCAGTCAGCTTGGGTCCCAAATATCTGAAGGAGCACCTCTTCCCATATAGAAATGCCCAACTGCTGACATCTGCATGGGACGTCCTGTTGACAGTTCTGTTGTCCTCTGTTCATGGGGCAGCAGTGCATGAAAGGGCCTTACCTGTGGTGGCTCCTAGGTTGTGAAATGCCCTCTCCTCTGAGGTGCACCTGGCCATATAATTTTATTTTATACATTTCATTGCCAGATCAAGTGCGGGTGGCACTGTGGGTTAAAACACTGAGCCTCTTGGGCTTGCTGGTCAGAAGGTCTGCGGTTTGAATCCCTGCGATGGGGTGAGTGCCCGTTGCTCGGTCCCTACTCCTGCCCACCTAGCAGTTCGAAAGCATGAAGTACAAGTAGATAAATAGGTACCGCTCCAGTGGGAAGGTAAATGGCGTTTCCGTGCGCTGCTCTGGTTTGCCAGAAGCAGTTTAGTCATGCTGGCCACATGACCTGGAAGCTGTACGCCGGTTCCCGCGGCCAGTAAAGCGAGATGAGCGCCGTGACCCCAGTTGGTCACGACTGGACCTAACAGTCAGGGGTCCCTTTACCTTAGCAGTGGAAGATGAGATGAGACTATCCCTGCCATTTAATATTTATGTAGTACGTGGTTTAATTATATTGAGCTGTGTGTAACCCACAAGGCAACGGGTGAGCTATAAATGAAGTTGACTGCAGTGGGAGAAAGTAGCTGTTGATGAGGGCAGAAAATGTCTGAGGGTGGGAACAGACCCACTGGGAAAATGCAAACGGAGTGTGGTGTCAAGAAACAGGACAAATGTGACTCATTTAGGGAAACTGTATGCTTTGCTGATGTAGCAGTTGGATGGCAACAATCAAAATACAGTCATACCTCATGTTACGTCCGCTTCATGTTACGTTTTTTCAGGTTGCATCCCGCGGTGACCCAGAGGTACCAGAAAGGGTTACTTCCGGGTTTTGCCGCTTGCGCATGGACAGTAGCGCTAAATCACGCCACGCACATGTGCAGATATGGCACTTCAGGTTGCAGGCTTTTCACGTTGCGAATAGGACTCTGGAACGGATCCTGTTTGCAACCGGAGGTACCACTGTATAGTAGAAATGATAGACTGGCCAAAATTTGGCCAATCACATGTTTGTCCTGGTATTTATTGGGAAGGAGCTTGAAGAGTAAAAGTCCAGGTGTAAAAGAGCTTCAGAGACAGCAGGACTATAGGACAGGGCAGTAAGGGAGCTTTACATTATAGAACTAGGTTTCCTATCCATGCCTATAGTTAAAGCTTTAGTGTTCCCAATAGTGATGTATGGAAGTGAGAGCTGGACCATAAAGAACGCCAAAGAATTGATGCTTTTGAATTATGGTGCTGGAGGAGACTCTTGAGAGTCCCATGGACTGCAAGAAGATCAAACCTCTCCATTCTGAAGGAAATCAGCCTTGAGTGCTCACTGGAATGACAGATCCTGAAGCTGAGGCTCTAGTACTTTGGCCACCTCATGAGAAGAGAAGACTCCCTGGAAAAGACCCTGATGTTGGGAAAGATTGAGGGCACAAGGAGAAGGGGACGACAGAGGATGAGATGGTTGGACAGTGTTCTCGAAGCTACCAGCATGAGTTTGACCAAGCTGTGGGAGGCAGTGGAAGACAGGAGTGCCTGGCGTGCTCTGGTCCATGGGGTCACGAAGAGTCGGACATGACTAAACGACTAAACAACAAATTAGGGAATTGGAATCTGCAGCTGATAAACGCTGTAAACATTTCAGTAAGTGTAAGTTCCCTTAATGCATAATTATTCAGAGTCATAGCGGAGGATCTCTCTAACACACACAG
This sequence comes from Podarcis erhardii, assembly GCF_964252035.2. Classification (NCBI taxonomy): domain Eukaryota; kingdom Metazoa; phylum Chordata; class Lepidosauria; order Squamata; family Lacertidae; genus Podarcis; species Podarcis erhardii. Next base: position 48,334,181 of record NC_138508.1, on the reverse strand, counting down.
ACATACACTAAATGGCATATACAATAAACCAAGAATTGGTACAGAGAACATAGTAATGGCAAGTTACATAAAGAGCTAAGATGCAACCCAATGGGCCTATAAACTCCAGCCAGGCAGAACAAAGGTAGAGAGCCTTGCTGGATATTTTTATTGTTCTGCGGTTTGTGCAGTAAAGAGTTGCTTCTATTTTTACAGCTAGATCATGTTCAAGAGAGGTGTACAGCCTCTCTGCAAGGAATGCAGGTTTACAGTATCTGCTTTCAACAAACTTTTTCTCCAGGCAAAACAGACACTTGCTACTCACATGACAGCATACGGGGGAGTGATGCTGAGAAAATGAGACAAGTTGTGGGTAACATTTTTGCTTTTCTTGTAAGAATAATCTGACTAATGTCGGAATGATTCCATCAGTATTGTCAGAAATAGCTCTAAGAACCCTCCAGGTATATTGAAAGTCTTAGCAGAGGCTACAGCTAAAGCAAACTGGATGCCAAATGACTAGAGATTTCTGGAAAGATATAAAGCAATAGCACTAAGGACCTTGACTTATGCTGATGAGTTGGAAGTTTTCACTTTACTAATTACAATGAGGTCTACTGGAGCTGGACTTTCTGCACCTTCACAAATTGTCTTACACAGTGTCTAATAGTTTCTACGTGACCATACCTAGAGAATGATAAAAAATTGATTGGGTTTTTAACAATTCCAACGGGGCATTATCCCTTATTAATCATTATCTCACTATGCATTGATTAACTATATCCTACTGTAAAATAATGATGGATGCTCACATACTAATGACACCTCTCACCTCTGCCTGAAAGTCGCAGAGGTTGTGATTGTGAGCCACAGGCAAAGAACTTTTCTGTTGCTTAAACTCTGTACAGCGCCTAGAATAAACATTAAGCAGCAAACAATAAATAAAATGAAGGCTGAACATAATGAAACATGTTGTCTCTAAACTATGCCAAAGGCACAGCTCTTCCTGTATATTATGATGTTTGTTAAGAGTAGCTGCAACTTCTAATAGACAGGATAGTTTGCTGTTCAATAGTAGCTCTGTCCTAGCATTAAAAATAGCCGAATTCTATTTCCACCAACATTAGGCACAATATTAACCACCTGAAAGCTTATGAACGCAATCCAGAGATGGTTTCACATGCCTAACTTCTCCCCGCCACCCGGTGTGGTGCTAGTTGCCTACTTTAGAGAACAATGACAATCCCACCCCATTAATGCTCACAGGATTTGAACATAAATATGGCTATTTGTAAGTAACCCACTACGTTCAGGTTACAGACTCCGCTAACCCAGAAATAGTGCTTCAGGTTAAGAACTTTGCTTCAGGATGAGAACAGAAATCATGCTCCGGCGGCGTAGCAGCAGCAGGAGGCCCCATTAGCTAAAGTGGTGCTTCAGGTTAAGAACAGTTTCAGGTTAAGTACAGACCTCCGGAACAAATTAAGTACTTAACCTGAGGTACCACTGTATCTGCCAAGAAGAAGATTCAGTATGAACCAACAAGGGAGGGACATTGACTTGTATAGTATATTATTGTTGTTGTTGTTGTTGTTGTTGTTGTTGTTGTTGTTGTTGTTGTTGTTGTTGTTGTTGTTATACCTCCCTTCATCCATAGATCTCAGGGCGATTCACAACTGGTTCACAGGGCAGTTATTTGGGAAATGAAGTGGTACGTAGTTGTCACATGTCAGTAGTGGGTTGGGCAAGAGGTAAAAGTGTATAGAACAATGAACACAACTCTTAACTTTGTATAGCAGTCAAAGTTCCAACCATGCAAAAAGAAGTTTCTACACATCACCATCCACCTCCATCCTCTCAACCAAAGATGCAGTAACAGTTTATAGGTAAAAGCAGCCAGGTAAAAGCAGTCACAGAGGGCATGGGCACATGGCCTGGGCAGAGTCCCAAGAGAGGGGCCTGGAGGACCATATTTAGTCCCTAGGCCTGAAGTTGCCCACTCAGTTTAAAGAGACATGTGTGCACATAGAGCTATTGCCATGACTGTCAAAAGACTTCTAAGTTGTTGTCTTTTAATGGTATCTTACGCTTATATGAGAGAGAGATGCAGGTGGTGCTGTGGGTTAAACCACAGAGCCTAGAGCTTGCCAATCAGAAGATTGGTGGTTCAAATCCCTGCGACGGGGTGAGCTCCCCTTGTTCGGTCCCATCTCCTGCCCACCTAGCGGTTCGAAAGCACACCAGTGCAAGTAGATAAATAGGTACCACTCTGGCAGGAAGGTAAACGGCATTTCCGTGTGCTGCTCTGGTTCGCCAGAAGTGGCTTAGTCATGCTGGCCACATGACCTGGAAGTTGTACGCCGGCTCCCTCAACCAATAAAGTGAGATGAGCACCGTAACCCCAGAGTCGTCCGTGACTGGACCTAATGGTCAGGGGTCCCTTTATCTTTTACTCTTATATAAGCTGCCTTATACCAGTCAGGCCATTGGTCTACCTAGCACTGGCTCATATGATTTTGCTGTTAAACTGGCTTAAGATCTCTATGAAATTCACAGATAATGAATTTCATCACTAATAAATAGTCCTGCTTCTTATTACAATGGAAACATAAAAAGATTTCTTACACAAGAAGAAGAAGAAGAAGAAGAGTTTGGATTTGATATCCTGCCTTTCACTCCCTTTAAGGAGTCTCAAAGCGGCTAACATTCTCCTTTCCCTTCCTCCCCCACAACAAACACTCTGTGAGGTGAGTGGGGCTGAGAGACTTCAGAGAAGTGTGACTAGCCCAAGGTCACCCAGCAGCTGCATGTGGAGGAGCGGAGACGCAAACCCGGTTCCCCAGATTACGAGACTACCGCTCTTAACCACTACACCACACTGGCTCCCACACAAAAATCTTCTGATGCAGTAGGCAGGCTGTGGCTATTATCTTCAGATGCTCAAGAAAGATTGCATTCCACTCTGCAGCTAGAAGCCATGTCTGGAAATATCCTAAAATATTCAGCATCTATTAAGTAGGTCAGAGCATCTATCATTTAGAGCTCATCATAAGACACCAATCAACTTCCCATCTCCTTGCTTTTAAGCTGTACATGCCAACACAACTCAAGGTTAATATTAATACACTATAGAGAGAGCAGGGAAACTGGTCGCTACATATGAGCCTTGAAGCTGCCCACTTTACTTTGGGGGGGGGGTCGTTGATGATGGGGAGAGAAACTAAAAGGAAACTAGAGGTGAGCTCTGTAGCTGGTGCCTCTCTTCCTGGACATCATAACAGAAATTCACACCCAGGCAAAAGCACATTGAGGATGGGCATCTCTCTACATCCAAAGTACCTACTGTGGGGAAGAGCAGGGAAGGAGGAGGAAGAGAGCAACTGCTGGGTTGCTGGAGGAATAGCTGACCACCACCACTTGTCTCTCCCTTGAGCAGGTTTGGGGAACCTATGGACCTCCAAATTGTTGGACTACAATTCCCATCATTCCTGACAATGATCACACTGGCTAGGAATGATGGGATTTGGGAGTCCACCAACATTTGGAGGACCACAGGTTGCCCATAACTGTCCTTGAAGAACCAGTTGTCACAGTGAAACAGTGCCTATTCCCTGCCTTTGTCTCTCTCATGAGATCTTGACTGCTCTCTGCTTGGGGCCTCTGGCATAACAAGCTGCCACAACCACCTTTCAAATCAGCCATCTGAACCCTGAAGATGCAATTTAGCCTCACCCCAACTCTTTCCAAACAGTGGAGCAGGAAGAAAAATGAGTTTTGAAAGTGGGTAGGGGGGTCTTCTCTTTAAGTGAAAAGGAGAATATTTAACTCCGTCTCTTCCTTAAGAGCAACCCAACCATCGCCATATGCATGCAACATTCCTGCCAAGTTGAAATACTATTATAACAGTGGTTGCTGAATGCATCAGGATTGTTTAAAAAAAGAAACCTGAAACCATCCACCATTACATAAATTGAATTTAGACACAAGATTTGCAACATATGGTTTTGACTGCACTTGTGAAGGACCTACTGTCTTCATGGAATATTCACCCAGAAAATAACCACTGTGGCTAACATGACGTTAACATCGTGACTGTAAATGTGAAAATGAAAGAATGGATTTCATTGTCAGCTTCCAGAATGATTTCATAGGAAGGTTCAGTGAATTTGTTAGACCTAGAGAATTAAATATAATAGGCAGAAAATGATGAGGCTTCTTTATGATTTATGCATCTGCAAAAATTTGGATAAAGATTACCAAAGGTTAATATGCTCTCTATGAATCTGAAACACTTCAAAACTGTCCTACCAAATCCGCATCTCCAGCAATATTCTGACACCTAGTGGGAAATGAGTATAACTGCTTATACAATACAGCTTTCCTGCCTTATATTTTTTTCTCTGTACTTAATGTATGCCCACCAATGTCACACATCCAAAGAAGTGAATTCTAGTCCACAAAAAATATGTGATACAATAAATATGTAAGTCTTTAAGGAGCCACAAAATTCTTTGTTGCTTCTGGTTCCTAAGACAGTCAGAATAGTATGCCTTTGTCCATTGTTTGACAGCTGATTTTTTGAGTTAAAAGGAAGAAAAAAATTAATTGGGCTGGGGTTACCCTCTCCAAAAAGGTGAGGAAAAAGTTGTGTGGCTGAAAATGCAAGATGGCTATTCCCAAAGAGTAATTTTCATCACAATTTCTCCTATGGAAGGTCCCGGAGGGTGGTTTTGTATCTAAAAAGATGTGCTTGTCAATATGTTTTTGTCAACATAAAGCATTTCATTGACATGTAAAGGCTGCTGTGATGTAAAACTCAATTTAATACTTACATTAATGCTTACATTATATTAATACTTTAATATATTTCGTCTGGGCAGCCTTAAAAACAGTGATTATTACAACATCGGGCTAGAATTTGGGAGACCAGGATTTGAATCCCCACTCAAAGGTGGTATATAAATGCAATAAATAAACAAAAACACAGAGCTAGGCTTTTCAACGTGTCTGGGAATCCTGGGGCGACCAGGGCTCCAAATCACATGGAAGAAGCTACCTACTCACAGGAACAGGCTGTAGCACTGAGCTGCTTCCAAGCACTTCCACTCTCGCCCTCTACTGGCTCAGCCCACAGCTCTGAAAATGGCATTCCCTGCAAATGCTTCTAAGCATCCTCTGGAAAATCCAAAATGCTTTTAGGCGGGAAGGAAGGGGGACCCCGTGGCATATGGTGGGTTTTGAGTCCTTAACTATTACAAAGGGGGCCGGGGGAGTGGAGACTGGCTGATACAACTTACCAGAAGCAAACTAAACAAAAACTTTAACGATAAGCATCAGGAAAACTACGCAGCAGCTAAGACAACAAACTACCATTCCCGACAGGCAAAGCGCAGGAAGGGCTGTCAAAACAGACCCTTCTTCCTTCTTCCTCTGCACGTCACCAGAAAGGTCCTCCCACGTCCCATCAGCCCCTTCGCACGGATTGGGTGACGTGTATTGAGAGGAGGGGTCAGCGCGGTACGTAAGAGTGCGCGCCGGCGAGATGCATGGCTGGCGGGCATTGTAGTTTCTCTGCCTATGGACTGCGCTGGGGTTTTATGACGAGAGGAACTACATTTCCCAGCATGCGCCGCGCCGCGCGAGGGTTTTTTTTTTTTTTTTTTCCTTTCCCCTCCAAGCGGCGAAGGTACAGTCATCACACGGGTAAACGGCCCAGGAAGCCGGCGAGTGTCACGCATAACAACAGGCGGAGCTTTATAGGACCGGGCCAGGGCAGCGAGAAGTTTCGAAAATGGCCGGGGAGATGACGGTGCTGGGTGAGTGAGAGGGGCCGGCTGAAAGCGGGTCGGTGGTTGTGTCAGCCTCCGCGCCTCGTTAAGATCCCCCCTAAATTCTCGCCTGCCTGTCTGCCTCCCGCTGCTTTTTTGGGGGGGGGGGGCGGGACCTCGGCCTAGATCCGCCGCTGAAACCCAGGGCTCTACGCCGGAATACTCGAAGCTAAAATGAAAGCTTTTGAGTACACGCAGGGCATTGGAGGTGTCTGAAGGGAGCCTCCAGTTCCAGAGGCAGTCTACCTGTGCGTTTGACTGCCAGCCGCGGGGAGGGAGGTCGCCTTCATGCGCTGCTTATAGGGTGGCTTGAGGCAAAAGAGGACAGAACTCCCCTCCCCCACTAATTCGCTGCGTAGGAAAGGGAATGCTGCACAACTACTGAAAGTGCAGGAGATCTGTGTTTTTCTGTCTCTGGTTACACGTGTCGGGTTGGACTAGATGACCCTCGAGTCCCTCCCAACTCTACAATTCTATGAATCCTGGAGGCATCTGGTGGGACCCTTTGGGCTCAAGACGCTGGACCAGATGAGTTTTTTGTCTGACCCAGTAGGACAGTTCTACTGATTTTTAGGCTTTTGTATTGTGGTATATACTGGCCCGGACACTGAGGTCCAGTTCCGAGGGCCTTCTGGTGGTTCCTTCGCTGCAAGAAGTGAGGTTACAGGGAACCAGGCAGAGGGCCTTCTCGGTAGTGGCGCCTGCCCTGTGGAACGCCCTCCCACCAGATGTCAAGGCAATAAACAACTATTTTACTTTTAAAAGGCAACTGAAGGCAGCCCTGTTTAGGGAAGTTTTTAATGTCTGACGCTGTATTGTTTTTAATATTCGGTTGGAAGCCACCCAGAGTGGCTGGGGAAACCCAGCCAGATGGGTGGGGTATAAATAATAAATTATGATGATGATGAGGGGGAGGGGTGGAGTTGCTGCCAACCAGGAAAAAAAGTGATCACCTCAGGCGTCTGATCTTTGGTATCATGAAAAGTTACAAATGGTTTTGCATGTATATAGTATCTTCACTGCCCAGGAGGGGGAGAGGCACTTGTGGGATTTTCTGCTTCCGGTACCAAAATAATTTGACCAGTGTCACTGCTATTCATTTGCTGCTTTGCCTCAGGATGGTCCTGGACTTAGGGGATGAGAGTGTTAAAGCACTTCCTTTGCAGACTTCAGTATCTGTAATTTTGCTTCTGGGAAACTGATCAGTGATTGGTAGAGTCACAGGAAGAGGGGTGTTTAGTGAAGCAGTTGAAGAAGGAGAGGATGAAAGTTATTGGTTTTCTCTAGGAGGGTGCCTTTCATTGTCTTTCTAGTTTGGAGTTTGTTACACAGGCAATGTGTTTGCCATCTGCCAATACTGGAAAAAGGCTTGATGGACCTGTTTCAAAGAACTGGCAGTGCCCATGACTCATCAGAAAGATTTTATTTGAGTGGATAGCACAGTGAAAATGCCAACAGTGTGAGGCAGCTGTGAAAAAGACACTATGTGCTAGGATTATTAGAAAAGGAATTAAAAATAAAACTGTCAGTATCAAAATGTTCTGATTCAAATCCATAATGCACCCCTTTTGGAATATTATGTACAGTTCAAAAATGATATAGAGCTAGAGTAGATGCAGCTAAAATGACCATGGAGTGTATTAAAATCTAAATGGTTTAGGGATCTTTAGCTTTTTTAAAAAATATAATTTATGAGTGACACAATAGCTGTTCTAAAAATTGTACCTGCTGTGTATGATCTAGTTGAGATTCCTGCATTGCAGGGGGTTCGACTGGTTGACCCTTGGGTCCCTTTCAACTCTATAATTCTATGGAAAAAAATGGATAGTCTTGTTAACTTCTTCTGGGATTAATTTTCTGACTTGTAATTTTTCTTTCTTTCCTTTCAGGTTCTGCTATTTTGACACTTTTATTAGCTGGATACCTGGCCCAACAGTATTTACCTATGCCCGCACCAAAAGTAATAGGGGTTGACCTTGGCACCACATATTGTTCAGTTGGTGTTTTCCTTCCTGGCACAGGGCAGGTGAAAGTGATTCCTGATGAAAGTGGGCACAACAGCATTCCAAGCATAGTGTCATTCACGGAGGGAGATATTTATGTGGGATATGATGGGCTAGAGCTGGCAGATTCAAACCCACAGAACACTGTGTATGACGCTAAGCGATTTATAGGGAAGCTCTTCACGCCAAAAGAATTGATAAGTGAGAGCCGCAGATACCCATTTAAGGTGAGCTTAATGTTTTGTTTGCCAGCTAACTGCCAATGAGTGTTTGATACCCACAATTCTCACTGCTGTGTAACAAGTTAGAAGACCTGAGATGATTCATTTGTTCTAGGAATAGGTGAAGCTGAGGCCTTGTGGTTAGAAGTGCTTCGTACAAATGAGGAGTATGTTTTATATTTTGTGCTGTTGGGAACTGCTTAAATTTACACCACTCTTAAATATTAATTAAATCATGTGATTTCAGGTAATGTCTAGTTCAGACAAATCCTTTTAAATGAAAAATAAAGCCTCTATGATGAACTCTGGCATGTTTCTGTGGTTCCTATACATATGGAGTTTTAATTTTGTTTTAGAATATACTTTTTTTGCTGTGTGAGCCACCCAAAGAACTGTCATGAGGTGGCTATATAAATATGAATAAATAAGGAATTTTACTTCTTAACAGCACACTCCTATGCATGTTCATTCAGAATTAAGTGAGTAATTCTGTGTGTACAGGCGGGTCCATTCACTCATATGTATGTGATAGCAGCTTAAAAATTCTGCTTTTCTCTTGTTTTTCAGATTATTAATAACAAGGGAGCTGCTGAATTTTCCATTGCAACCAATGAGACTTATAATGTAACACCAGAATATATTGGTTCTCAACTCCTTTTGAAATTGAAGAGGATGTCGGAGGACTACCTTGGAATGCCTGTTTCCAGAGCAGTTATTTCAGTGCCAGCAGAGTTTGATGAAAGACAACGAAACTACACTATTAAAGCAGCAAGACTTGCAGGTGATTCACATTTCCCCTTGTATTCTTGCTAAACTCAGTTTATTTTCATAATGCCATACTTGGAGCATATATAATAGTAGGTCAACATTGACTTGTCTTTTGCTTTGACTTGTGCAGCGTTAGAAATTGTGAATGAAATTGCTCCAGAATGACAAGCAAGGTTGGAAACAAAATCACTTACAAATACACAACCATTTGTTGTCTGAAGGAGAGTTAGGCACAAGTCTACAAGCTTTAATCATTTTATACTTAAATTTCCACTCAGTCATCATATTTGGTTTAGAATCATTATTTTACTAGATGGAATAGGAGGCAAAAATATAAATATTGATAACTTATTTTATCTTTTGAAGGACTGGAAATCTTGCGGGTAATTAATGAACCCACTGCAGCAGCCATGGCATATGGTCTCCACAAAGTTGATGTTTCTAACGTTCTGGTCGTAGACTTGGGTGGAGGAACGTTGGATGTTTCTCTGCTGAACAAGCAAGGAGGGATGTTTCTGACCCGAGCCATGGCAGGTAAAGAAGAGTCTTTAATGCTAGGGTTTGAGTCACTAAAATAATTTTACTTGGCAGGTCTAATACAGCAAGCTGTAGGTTGGTTCTACATCTTTCCTCCCTGCTTGTATACCATTGGATACACTCATGCTTCTCACTGGTAGCTAAATATGTGAACTGACTTCATTGAAAAATGCTGTAGTTAAGATTACATGGAAAGATGTAGAAGTCCATGAATGAATGCCTTGGGTCCTGTACTGGAAGAAAGGCGGGATATAAAGAAAATAAATAAATCTGTGAGTCTTCCCTATGATGAGGTGGACATAGAGGTCAGAGAGGTGAGTTATTGGCCTTAATTTTTGTGTGTCCCATTTATTCCTAATATATTTTCTGGACAGTGAGCACCAATGATTTTTTTTTTTTGTGGAACTTGCTTCCAAATAAGCCTATACTTGGGACTAGCTTAAGCCAGGTTATGATGCACCAAGCTCAGTACAGCCAACCAGCTGTCTGTGGCAGCTTCTCAAGGGCTCAGTGAAACCACCTGTTTTATGAGATAGCTCATTCAGTGGAGCAAGAGACTCTTAATTTTGGAGTCATGGGGTCATGTAGGGGGTTGGACTAGATGACCCTCATGGTCTCTTCCAACTCCTCAGTTCTATGCTTCTAAGCTATACATATCATTGTCTTCAATTGCTGTGAGTTGTCTGTATGTCGGCTTTGTATTTTAGGTAACAACAAACTTGGAGGGCAGGACTTCAATCAGCGACTGATGCAATACCTATATGATGAGATGCATCACACATATGGCTCTCTGCCTTCTAAAAAGGAAGAGATACATAGACTCAGACAGGCTGTAGAAGCTGTCAAATTGAACTTGACAGTTCACAACTCTTCCACAATCAGAATTTCTCTTACTATGCCACAGCGGAAGGACCAACATGAACCCTTGAAGGAAGAGAACAAGGTATACAGCAAACATGAAAATGTCCCTTCAGAAATCGAAACAGGGATGAATGAGGACCTGAAGGGTAGTCTTAACATCCCTTGGAAAAAAGTTCTCTTTGAAACAGAAATTTCCCGGAAACTCTTTGAGACATTAAATGAAGACCTTTTTGAGAAGATTCTTGTTCCCATTAAGCAGGTATTGAAAGAAGGACATCTACACAAGACTGAAGTAGATGAGATTGTATTAGTTGGAGGCTCCACCCGAATTCCAAGAATACGTAAAGTTATTACAGAATTCTTTGGGAAGAAACCCAACACTTCTGTTGACCCAGATCTAGCTGTGGTAATAGGGGTGGCCATTCAGGCTGGAATTGTGGGGGGATCTTGGCCCCTCCAAGTTAGTGCTGTGGAAATTCCAAACAGGCATTTACGAAAGATAAATTTCATCTAAGTGTCAGTGTTCTTATCCCATTTTATTTTCTTCAGTTCCATAACTAAGCAGGGCTCTATATGTCCTAACCTAAATCCATTAGCATGTTGGACTGTTCAGTGTCCATTAGTTCCTTCCCTGTGTCCCTTGTAAGGGATTAGCTATATAAAGAAGAAAATATTGTTAATACTTGAGCTACAGGAAAACATGAGCTCATTTGTTAAGGAAAGCCAATGATCAGAAACATTGTTTCTGAAGCATGATTTTATTTTATTTTATTAATTTAATAATCAACAGAACCTCCAGACTTCTTTACTTGAAAATGGAATTAAACCATTCTGAAGTAATGAGGGAGATAGTGTTGGCATTGTTTCCTGGCATTTCCCAGGAATATGTATTGACTGTGAACTGGCCTGGCAGTAGCAGTATTAATGCAGATAGCACAGCTGAAGTTCATCTTAAATGGCATTTAAAAGCACTTTTCTTAATGTTGCATTGAAGCTTGAATGTGCTTTAGATAGTAGCACTTTACCAAGAGCTGTTCTGCAGATCCTACCAAAAATCTAATGCATTCCTTAACATTAGCCATGGGGAATCATCACTATTGGACACCTCTTGGTATTTCTAGTATAAGGTAGTAAGAGGCAAACATTATGGTTTCTACTCATGTGCTGAAGGAAGTTTGCAATTTTATGTGTTATCACTGGAAACTCCATGATTGTATGGTATGTTGACTTTGTTCAAGTATAATTCTAAAACTATGGTTTAGTTTAGTGCTATGTGAATGAGGCTCTGGTTTGTGTGATCCCACTTTCCTTGTCCTCAGGCAGTTGTGAGTAGGTTAGAAACTTTCTTCCTTTTTTGGTTAATGCAGTTTAGCTTTACATCCAGAACCTAAACTGTGGCTAGTCTTAACTATGGTTTACTGAAAGAAGCCAGCTTCATAAGCCACTATTTTGAAGCTGGCTTGTTGCAAGAATCCAAAATTAGGACTAGCCTGTTCAAATTTTACTTGAGGGAGTGCTTGCACCTGAGACTTATTTATGTAACACTAAACTATAGTCTAATGTTGTGCCCCAAGCAAGGCTAGTGTAAAACTTGGATTTTTTGGTTTTGATCAGTTATTACTACTGAAAAATTCCATAACGCAGATAACTCTACCTTTGCTTTAGTTGTTACAGTTTGTGCAATTCAGAGAACAGTCTTTTTAACCATTCCATAAAAAAAGTTGAAGTAGCAATTTCAGTCTATGCTTTTGTAGAAAGTATTGAAACTAAATATTCCAGGACTCTTGAAAACACTCCATTCTTGTTAATAAGAAAACTGGTATTTTCTGGCTGCTGATGTTAGTCAGCAGCATTGAAGTAAACATCTCATTGTTCACTTATTTTAGATTTAGATTTGCTTCTAAATTTGCAATTAATGACATAGGGATTAATGTTTAATCCTAATGTGTCAAAACGCTCACAGAGTGTTGCAATGTTAATGCAAACAATACTGAGTGTTTTTTGGGGTCTCACCCTCAAATATGTGCAAACCTGAGATACAATGGTCAGAAATTTTCCTAATTATGGTGGTTAAAAATGTGCCATTGTTGAGGAGGTAGTTAACAAACATTATATCTCATTGCCCAGGTTACTCTGCGTTTGTCTACATAGGCACTTTGTCAAATATCGTCATAATCATGTGTGTAGAGCGAAATGTACTGTACAATGTGGCTCAAAGAACATGGCTGAAACCTAGGTCTGAGTGGTTGTTTTTTGTGGTGGTGGACAAAGGGGACGGAGAATGTTTTCAAGGAGCAGAACCAATTGTGTAAAGAGCAGGATGCTGTGTGTGAACTGCCCTGTAGTCTTTGTGTAGATACTGAAGATTATATTGCTATTGGTAGGACCACCAACTACTTGATCAGGATTCAAAGAGCTGGACATCTAGTTCTAGGTACCTAAGGATCTTCTGACTCCTAACCCATCCTGCAAAGCAAACTGCTTTTAAAATCTGGATTTTGAAAGTAGATTGTCATAAGTCATAGGTGTTCTGAATTCATGGTTATCAGCTGCTGAAAGAAGCAAATACAAAGAAATCCACTTGTGAGCCTCAGTAGCTCATGGGAACTCGGGCCCATTGTTTCTTACTTCGGATATAAAGAAGCAGACCAGTCTTTACTTTTAAAGAGACTTGATTTTTTTAGGTGTACAGCAACAAGAGGTGAACCAAATAAATTGAGAATGTGAATCAGAGATTGTTGATGGAATTGAAGAAAACGTCAAACTTATTCTCAGGCTGTCCTTACAGTATCAGTAGATAGAATACAGCATTTTATCAGCAGATGGCTATGTGAGAAATGAACTTCCTCTTGCACTATGGGAATTCTCCTTCCCCCTCTCCTCATACGGCCCTGGCGTACTCCCTCAATCTCCTCTGGGGGGGTGGGGAGGTACAGACCATTTGTAGCAGATTTTGGGGGAGAGGAAGGTGAAGTCCTGTTATGCGAGAGGAAATCCACTTGCACAATGTTGGAATGCAACCATAAATTGCATTTTTCTCGTAATGAGAGGAACGTACATCTCACATTTTTTTCTAAACTTTCCAACACAAGGCCAACTCCTGTTGCCTTTAAAAATTGGTTATAGCCCTTCCATATATTAAAGGGGTTACCCTTCTTGCTTGGCTTGGCAAGAAGAGAAAGCTTTGCCTCAGTTTTCTGTAATCCATTTTTATTGAAGTTTTATGTTGCCAAATGATGAGTTTACATGGCAAGGCAAAGTTACAAGTGAAAACCATACAAGTTTGGGTCAAATATAGGTAAAATTAAGCTTCATGGAAGTCAAACTGTTACAGACTTCCAGACGCTGATAAGTTGGGTATCTCATCGATCAGGATAGCTTCTAGAAGTTTCTAAAGAGCAGAAAGGCAGCCATCTCTGGTGGACGTAGCTCTAAAGAACTGTTTTAAAAGCAGCTTACTCAGATGCTGTTAAGGCATGCCTCTGTTTATGGCAAATGAAGCAGACTTGATTTTCTTCCCCACCCATACTGATTTGATTATGCTGGAGCCAGCTTACTGGCATCCTTAACTGTGCCCCCTATGAGTTGCTGTGCTGATGCAGTAGCTTGCAGAACCCAATTAGTTTTAAGGTTTACTTGAAGATTTAGAGTTCTTTTGCAAAGAAGTAAATGTATTTTGGACTTTAACTTATTATGGCAAACTTGTAAACCATAACATGGCCCCTATTTTTACACAAATAATTATAGTAAAATATTTTTCTTACTGAAGCCATTGGCTTTAAAACACACACACACACACACACACACTCAAATTGTTCTCACAGGTTTCTATAAAAAAATAGACATATGAGAAAAATAAGACTTGGACAGGCGTATTTCATCAGTTGGAATCCTGATGGGTTAGCTAAGTAACATTTATATCAGCATCTCTTGCTGGAACTACAGTTCCTTTCACACTGGCACATAAAACAATCAAGCTGGGTTGCAGGCTACTGTGAAGCGGATTTTCTGTGTGGAAAAAGGATAATTTTGTTTGGAGACTGCATTTACAAAATTGTCTTTTTGTATTATCAAAATAAAAGACCTTTTATACTGTCTGTTGTGCTTATTTTGAGACTGCCCTATTGAATGTAAATGAGGTCATGGCCATTAAACTAGGATGTTTATAAGATGGAGGGGAATCTCGCTGCCACATAGCAGTTTAATAATGCTACTGCAGAAGTATGTCAAGGCTTGGAAGGATTTCCATAATCAACGCATGCACACAGTTTTCTGAAATATTAAGAGTATTTGCTCTGCAGCTTGAGGATTTTCTAGAGAGCATCTAGCCCACTTCAGACAACGGCAAGCCATGGTTTGTTCTGAGGCTGACGGTGTCTCTTCTCCTTGCCTTCTCAGAGTGAGAGAAAGAGAAGCTTATATTCACAGTTCAGAACAAATTGCAATTTCCCAGTTACATTCCTACAGAATGGAAAACAGCAGCTTATTGCAAACGCTGGAACAGAAGATTCGCATTTCTTAAAGCTAACTGTACCTTGGGGCAGTAACAAACCTTGGTTTATCGTTTAATTGAACTGGGCTATGGAAAATGAAGGGCTTGGTGTCACCGGCTAATGAATTTGCTAAATTTTATGGCAGGGAATGTCCAATTGTGCAGTTCTGTCCTACTTCACTTGCATTTTCTGGGACCTCACAGGTGATATTTTTGTTGGGAGTACTTTGAGTTTAGTAGTAGCGAGTTATCTGGCCATTAGGCAATACTGTCTACCCTGAACCATAATGACAAACTGGCAGGAAGAAAGTGAAACAGGGTATGTGTTTAGGAACTGAAATCAAAATATTGCTTCATTTCAGATTTTTATGCCATGCTTTTTCAAAATTGTAACAAGCCCCCGTCCCCCCATACTTGGTGATGATCAGGACTGTGTTCGCAGGCCTGCCTTCCCTTTCCCCAGTCAGATGTCCAGACTGCAACTCATTGGTCCCAGCCAATAGCCAAGGCTGATGGGAGTTGCAGTCCGAAATGGACAAATAGCACCGGGTTAGCAAAGGCTGCTCCAGAGCTAGAGGGGCTAAACTGATTCTCATCATGCTCCTTGTAATTAATAAGCTGCTACAAGTTTGCTAACTTCGATAATGTATACAGACACACATACCTTGTATTAAAAACATTTAATATTGGCAACACAGTTCATTTTTAATTTTCTTTTTTAAAAATCCCTATAAAATGAAGTAATTATTGCTATAATTCTTGTAGAAGAATTCAGGAAAATAATAAGCACTGTTCATATTAAAGATTGGGTGTCTGCCTCCTGTGGTATTCCAGCTTCTGATACCATTTCATAAAATGTGCCTTTCTGTTGTAGCAACCTGGCTGGAGTATCAAATTCAGCAATCCTTCCAGAGTTCAGAACAAGCACCCTGAAAGAGCAAAACAATGTAATGGGGAAACCTTTAATCTAGGAAGAGTTAGAGCTGATCAACTTGCAAAATAAATTTTACATTAAGCAGTTCATTTGTTAATTAAAGATTTCTGGGATGAAGGTTGACTACTTTAAGGCAGGAGAGGGGAACCTGCGGTTCTCCAGCTGTTACTGGACAGGAGTTGGAGTCTCAAATTCTGGAAGGCAAAAGGTTCCTGACCTCCACAAGGAACAAGGAACAGCTCAGTATAAGAGCACAAGCTCTGCTTATTGAAGATTGAAGGTTAAATTTCTATTTAAACAGAAGATAGCAAGTGATGTGCAAGACGAAATAACCCAGAGTCAACCGTATTGAGGTAGATGAATAAATCTGACATGATACAAAGTAGCTTCTTATCTTCCAAAGAACTTTCTTTAAAAAAAAAATGCTGACCTCTAAATTCCTGAATACAATTACCTTTTCATCAAACAAATTTGATTCTACAAATCTGTGGCTCCAAACACACTTTGCCATTGAGCTTTGTGTGTATTACAATGGGCAAATTCTACTGAATCCAGTAGTGCTACCCACCTAGCATTCAATAGGCAGTAGATGGCAGTTCTTTTTTATGAGGAGACAGTCCATGGAAACTGAGGCGGGATGGTGATTTTGTTTGCACCAGGCCCAAGCAGAAACCAGTTTATCCCTTTACTTTCAAGGAGCTGCTTAGAGGGGTGGGAAAACCACATGGCACTTACAGCAACATACCTATCAGAATCCAGTATGGAATGCAGCCTGTGGGCAATGGTTAGTACTGTGCAGTTGTGGAATTCTGACCGGATTGTGGATTGCACTTGATTGTCTGTTTCCATGTCAACAGAGGCTGTTGCTTCATCCAAGATTAATACTTTCGTCTTTCGTAGCAAAGCACGAGCCAGGCAGACAAGCTGTCTCTGCCCCATGCTGACAAAAACAGAAATACAGTTTTAGTATGTGCTCTCGAATGGCGCTAGGCCTCAATTTCTGATTGGGCAGCTGGTGGCTGCTGCACCATCTTGTGAATAGGCATGCAAGTTTTATGTTTGTGTGTGTACACAAAAAGGATGACTACAAAAGGATCGAAGGTGGCAACAGTGCTAGAAAAGGCCTGTTTTGGATATCCCATTAGAAAACCACTGCCAGTCTGAGAAGCAAATATGGGGATATGTGGACAGACACTGTCTAGGGCAGTTTACTATGTGCAAGAACAACCCCGCACCCTGCAAATCTCTGGATAGGTCTAAGGTGAACAGACATCCAAGTAGAGAATGGTAATGTTTCTTCATCCTTTGTCCCTTACTTTGGCCTGCCAAGTAACACTATCTGTGGGTAGCTTCATCAGTAGAACACCACTTTGGAATACTAGTACTCCTCTGCTAGTGGAGATCTTTATTCTTCAGGTTACGTAGCTCACCTCTTAACATAGTTTAAGACATACCTCAGGTTTTCACCACCCTCGGAGATCTCGTGGAGAAGTTTCTTTGGGAGTGACTGTACAAAGTTCTTCAAGTCACACAATTCCAGTGCATCCCACAGTTCAAGATCAGAGTATCTTCCAAGTGGATCCAAGTTTGACCGCAGTGTCCCTGAGAATAAGACCGGGTCCTATGGAATAATGTCTAGACAGTATTTCCATGTGGTATAATATTAGCGAGTTTAGGTTTCAGATTGATATTACTTTGGGATGGGGTCAGGAAGGGCTGCTGTTCCTCCGCCTCCCCTCCCCATCATCAAGCTATTAAATCCTGACTGGTTTTAGATATATTTGTAAAGAAGCAATAGATTGGCATCAACCTCCTTGAGTGCAAACAGAATAAATGGCAAATTTATTTGTAAAGATAGCTGAATCTGAAGACCAGGAGGGACAGACCATGGGCTGTTATTCCCTTGTGGCAAATGGATGGCACACTACCTTTCAGAGCACAATAAACTTGGCCAAAGCCAAAGGCTGTTGTCATGCCAGCTATCTTAGAGTAAGCTTTCATCAGAAGGGCAGTTGGAAAAAAGGCAGGAGATCAGTAGGCAATGAGAAGCCCATGCAATAGGAAGTGAGAAAGGGGTGGAAAGAACTCTGAAATATGCCACTAACTAGGCATAAATTCTTGAATCCCTGGGCAGGCATTCCTGATACATGTTTCATATGTTATCCCCTATTTTCCCCTCTCCTACAATAGTCAGTAAAGGACTGG
Organism: Podarcis erhardii; assembly: GCF_964252035.2. NCBI lineage: Eukaryota > Metazoa > Chordata > Lepidosauria > Squamata > Lacertidae > Podarcis > Podarcis erhardii. The sequence goes on along the minus strand of NC_138508.1, from coordinate 48,316,353 downwards.
TTTCCTCCAAGACAGCAGGTGGTTAAATGCAATGCAAAATCAACAAGTGGACCTAATGGATTACAATATTTTTTGACAAGTTCATTAAAACTATTGCAAAAAGAATAATGGCAGAATTGAAAAGACTAAAGCTTATAAAAGAATTGTATGTGTGGATATTATACAGACACATACGAACACATGCACACAATGCTAACCTGTGGAATAATGTTCAGGTTGCCACGTAGGTCATGCAAACCAATAGTTGATATGTCAATGCCATCAATGATTATTTTGCCTCCAGCTCTTTCTATTATCCTAAACAAACTATTTGTGAGAGTCGATTTGCCAGCTCCTGTTCTTCCTATTATTCCAATCTGTAACAAAATATATGTGCATTTTAAAATGGTAGCAGTTTCACTGTGTTACTTAACACATGCAAAGAAAACAGTATAGTTCCATATAAAAAAAAGCAAAACAGTCTTGAAAAATAAAAGCCTTCAACAAGAAATCTCTACTAGCAAAGGTTAGTGGCCAACATTAGTAGATAACTGATTGTTTTTTCTTGTTCACACATCAACTACAGTGCTTGTGCCATGCAGGAATATCCATAGAGCTCAACAGAGTGCACCCACCCACACAAATATAGATTGGGTCCTGAGATCACTAACAAAAACCTAAATGCCTTCTTTTTTACACAAACCTTTTCTGAATGATTTTTAAAATTGATTGTCCACTGATTACCTTCTGCTGCTACTGCTACTTTAATTGTCATTGGTTTTGGTACACATTTTATGCTTATTTTTTTGTTTTCTTCATACCACTCTGATATTTTATTATGCGAGCAGTTTATACATCTTTCAAAATAAAGTAATAAAGAACGAAGCATGTTTTCAACTGGTCAAGGACACTGGCTGACAATCTAGTCCAGAAGAAAGTTTGCTCCAAACCAAGGCCCTATGCATGTTCTGGTGTGTACTTGGGGCTGTGATGCCTGAAAAATGCTACATTTCCAAACTGAAGGGACAGCCTGATAGCACAATTGAATACAGACATGTTACAGCCCTCTATTGATGTTAGATGGGCAGCATTTTAAGACGGAGAAGTGATCCAACTCACTTTTGTCCACAGGAAATCACTTAAACCAGGGGCACTCAGTTTCAAGAACAGCAACCACAAATAACACAACAAACTTTGAAAACATATATTTAAATAGATATATTTTTAAAAGGGAAACAGGTGTGACAGAGTACTTAATTTTGGCATGTTACCTTCTCTTCTTTGCAGCTTTGAAAAGTTACATCCTGCAGAGCCAAGTCCAGATCTGGCCTGTACCGAGCTTGGAAATTTACAAACTGTATTATTCCTTCCTTGGGCCATCCCACAGGTGGACGATTGGATAATATCCAGGGGGCCTAAAATGGATAAACAAACTTTGAAGCCAATAAAACAAGCCACAAATTAGTGAGCATCAAAACGTGTACTTTAAAGTATTTCACAATACAGTCATACCTTGGGTTAAATATGCTTCAGGTTGAGCATTTTCAGGTTACGCTCCACGGCAACCCGAAAGTAACGGAACGTGTTACTTCCGGGTTTCGCCGCTCGCGCGTGCACAGACACTCAAAATGACGTCGCGAGCATGCGCAGAAGTGGTGAATTGCGACCTGCGCAGACGTGCAGTCACGGGTTGCATTTTACTCAGGATGCAAATAGGGGTCCAGAATGGATCCCGTTCACATCCAGAGGTACCACTGTATATAAAATTAGCCCCTCCACCACTGCAGATGATGATGTCACAAGCTGAAGCTGCCCGCCCCGGGCTTCTATCCAAGAAAGCGCTAAGCTACTTTTCCCATTAGCACAAGGATTTGTGCTTGCACAATGGAACTTTGCCCCATCTCCTCCCCTGTGCACCCCCTAAATCTGTTCTGTGTTCCCCCCACCCCCAAGCAAATTTGGAGTGGGCAAGGGGGAAAGCACAAATCCTTGTGCTGCAAAAGTTTAGAGAATCTCTGGCTCATGGCTACCTGCCCATCAGCTGAAATAACTGATACCATCAGATACATGGGAACTTCTTGGAAAAGCCACTGCATGCTGATCCTTTCAACCTTTGAAAAGGACCATCATATTCCAGAATAAAGGGTCTTCTTGCTTTTGCTTTTCCCTAATTTTTGTCCCCTTCATCATTGTGTGGCAAAGCAGTCCTTGCCAGAGTTAATGTAACTGGCTCTCACAGAGACTGCTCCATTGAGCAGCAATGAGGTAAAAAGCATAGGGTTCCCTGCTCAGTTCCTGCTCCTCTTTGCTTACACAGGAGAGCAGAGACTAACTGAAAGCAGGTGCTCTTTGCAGCAGTTTATCCTACCCTTTTAAAGGATGCTCCAGCAGCAATAACAACCTAAACTTTGAAAGGTTTGAGCCTTCCAGTTCTCTGCCAACTAATTTTTTTTAAAAAAATCTTCATTACTTAATTTCAAGCTGTATACTTATTGTCATTTCGCAAAAGCTGTTTACCTCTTTGTCTGTCTTTTCATATTCACAAACCCTTTCAATGGCGACTGCATTGGTTTCAATTTCACATGCTTTTCGGACCCAAAAATTCAAACTTTGAGTTATCTGAAATAAATAAATACTTGTTTATAGAACCTGTTGCAGTGGGTTTAACCTGTTAAAATCTGTGTGGTTCTAGACGGTCACTGCATAGAAAAAATATAAAGGAGAGGATAGCTTTATCCTGTTTTAAGAAATACTTAAAACCAATGTTATGCTGCTAGGCATACTGAATGGCTTAGATCTAAAGGCATCTTCTGTGAGCAGAAAGACACTTCTTAATTTTCCTGTCCCACTGCAGCCCCTCCATGCCATTCCAGAGGGTCCCTTGAGATAGGAAAGGGGAATATAAACTGAATGAGCTAGGAGACCTGATTTGCAAATTGGAGAGCCACTTGCCCCTATCTGGAGCCAACCCAATGTGTTGGCAGCACTTTGAGACTTCTTAGAACTGCTGGATTACCGCAGAGTTTGGCTTACTGTAACATCAATGATTCCACTCCTACCAAATTTGCAATCCATTTTCCAAGTACTGCAACAGTATTAAAAAAAAAAATGCTTACTTACTTACATTCAGTGCATATGTTATTGATAATCCTACTGTGGCAGAGTCCACCTTGCTCCCAGCGAACACTGCAAGCAATGCAGCAAGGAAGACCATCAAGTTTCCCAGAAATTCAAGTCTGACAGCCAGCCACCTGTCATAAGTGCATGCCAAGATTAATTAGGATTCAATTACACAGTTATCAAATTGGTTAGAAATATCTGCATTTTCAGTCCTATCAATTAAAATAAGAATATAGCTTGGTGCTTTGGGGAAGGGCCGTGGCTCAGTGGTAGTGCACCTGCCTAGCATGTGCTCAAGGTCCCAGCTTCAATCCCTGGTCTTTGCCCCCCTCCCCCCCAGTAGGGCTGGAAGAGACACACACCCCCTGCCTGAAATCCTCGAGAGCCTCTGCCTGTCAGTGCAGGTAACTTACAGACATTTAACTTGTGTGCATTCAGCTTTGTGCGCTTGGAAAGTAAAAGGGGGCAAAAGTGGGGCAGGCGTCCAGGGAAAAAGCTACTTCTGGAAAAAGAACTTTGGCAATCCCACCCGCTATTGAACCCAATGTGTTTTGACTATACTCAATTTTGGATTTACACGCTGTCCCCAGAACATAACCCCCTCATAAGTTGAGAGTTGCTTTAAATGAACTAGATGGACTCCGTATAAGGAATCTTCCTATGTTCCTAATCTGTGTATAAATTCTTTCCCATGATATCCTAGGATCATTAATACAGTACCTGTTTGAGATCACGTTGTTGTAGAAGCAAACCATGTTCTCATTGACGACATCTTTGTTCTGATTAAGAAATCTTTCCTGATGTCCAAATGCTCTGATTGTGGATACACCTACAAGCGTTTCACTGAAGTGTGAAATTATTGGTGTTTGCGTAGCTCCAGATAACCGTCGGATTTGTCTGGAACTAGCAATATAGTATCGCTAATGAAAACAGACAAAGGGAGAGACAGGTAAGAAGTGTATATAGGGCACCAGGGCATTGTTTTGATTTGATCCAATTGTATTGTTTTATATGGTATTGTTGTAAGCTTCTCTGTGGCCTACTGGCAAAGGGCAGCATACAAAACTCTTAAATATATAAATTGCCTTAGACCAGAAAACCTCCTACATCTTAGAATAAATATAGGCCTCGGATTGCAGAACAGCAACTTTCCCCTGAATTGTGCAATGCAAGTCAACTGCTCAAGAGGAATGCAATCCTCTACCCTTTCAGTTAGATAATATAATTAAAATAAAATAAATGGGAGTAAAACAAGGATGTGTTTTATTATTATTTTTCTGAATGCTCAGCCTGGCACTTATTCAACTTACTTGCACAGTGAAATATAAGTATCCAAGTGGAATAACCCCCAGTATGAACAGGGGTGATGTATACACAATCACAAGGATCGTTCCAACCACATCTAGTGTACAGTTCAACCAAGTCCGTAGATAATAATGGAAACGTATATCAACTATAAACATATCCTAGGATAATTGGAAAGAGGGGGGAAAGAACAGACATTTTTTTAAAAAAAATCCTTCTTATATATTTGAAAACACTTGATTGTTTCTCTACTACCATGTTCATAGAACTGCATTTGTAGGTGTTGCCCCTAGGCTGTATACCTTTAAGAAACAGAAGCAGTAGTGAAGTCTACAGGGTCAAAGTGTTATGATATGAGTACTACGCAGCTGCGAATAAGCTCAATGTTTACATCACATGATGGGTCTAAGTGTGGGACAGGAAGTTCCAACCTGTTCTTAGGGTTGTGTTCTCAGTGTAATATGGAACCTTCCTGTTGTTTGTGTCCAGGAGGAGTGAGTCAGTTGCTCGGAGGATTCTGAGAGAGAAGTCATGCTTTTGTACAGTGTACAGTTCGGGAATAAAAGTAGGATCAAATAGACTACTTTTCAGACTGTTTTCTTTCTCCTGCTGCTATGCAAGGGGGAGAGGAGTGTGCACGTTTCAGGAGGGAGGTGTCGCTTATCAAAGACCTTCCTGGTCTGTCCGGATGCCAGCCAGGGTAAGTCACCGGCAACAGGCCCCAAGTGACTGGGAAGAGGAGCCAGCCTTTCCCGAGGGGGCCAGTTTCCAACACAAAGCCCAACATTTAAGTAAACCATGACAGTGCACTCATCCCTCACTTGCCTTCCAGGAATAGACTTTATTCACACAATTTTCCTAGAAGCAATTAACATGGAAATGAGCACAAAACTGCCACTAGATCCTGCTAGATTTCCAGAAGCAGCTTTTACATGAAACTGAAATATAATGCGGAAAATAACAGTGAAACGTCAGCAAAACAGACCAGCCATGTGAATGCAGCCTAGATCTCTTTTCAAGCTGATTAAATACACCTAATCAGACTCTTTCTAACTTCCAAATAAATGCGCAAATTATTTTAGTGCTACACTGCTATACATAGTTGTGCTTTTGTTGCTATGTTCTTAATTTTTTATAATAAAATATATTCAAGGTCACACTGCAGTTGATACTTGCCCGGGTAGGTCTCATAAAAAATAAGAAATAGGAAATAGCTGTAAAAGCTGGAATAAGTTGACGGGGGTACCACAGAGTGAGAGGTGTTGATTTTGTTGCATTGCCTGAACCTTGGCAAGAATTCTCTTGCACATGAAGCCATTTTACTGTTTCATTTAAAGAAAAAGAGAGATAGAAAGGTAATGACAAAGGCTGCTACGAGAATCTTTCAAACAGATACTGATTTAAACTGATTGTTTTATTTAAATTGTTGTAAGCTGGCCTGAGCAATGCAAACTGATTAAAAGGGTGGGGCATATGTTTACTAAAGAAATGAGATATAAAAAACTTTCCAGAATGCCCTTCTTCTGAGTAAGGACTGACATTTCTAGATGAAAAAACTCAGGTGATCTAGCCCTGTGTATGCATCCTTCCAACTGGAAATTGTCATCACTGTCAACATGGAAATGAAAATGGACCAGTGGCTTCTTGCAGTGATGACAGTATGAGACGCATTCACACCGGGGGGGGGGGGCAGGAAAGGGTGAGTAACTTTCCCATGACCCAAGGATGAGAGGCAGCAGATTCTGACCACCCTCCCAAAGGTGACACACAAAACAGACAGAGAGTATTTGCTCCTTACCTTTGTGAACCTGTTGATGATTTGACCTATGGGGTTAGTTTCAAAATACTGGAGTGGAAGGTGGAGCACACTGTCTAGCAACTGATGATGCAAAGACCGGGATGCAGAGAGAGATCCTCTAGTGAGCACATATGCACCACAGCAAACCAGAAGACCTTGGATGAACAGTATTAAAGGCAACATTAAGAATTTCATCTAACTTAGTTTCAAAGAGTTCACCACAGCAGCTTCTCCATTCAAGATAGCTTTGTGTGAACCTTAATCCATCCTCTCTGCTGGTCTCCCAAGTATGGAGAGAGATGATGAAGTAAAGAGTTTAACTCAGTGGGCCCTTCAAACTTCCAGGATACCCCAAGCAGCGACTCAATGCTGCTGGGAAGCCTGAGGTACCAGAGCATGCAAAATCACAGTAAGCAGTTCCCTGCCCTTGTTCAGATTGTATTATGCATGCAACAAAGAGGTTCCCTGAACTGTTTGTTTCCTACAAAGCATGCCTTTGGCATACCACCTCCACAGATCTCCCTAGCATGTGTTAAGTGGCATCACACTAAAGCAGTGTTTGTAATCTTGATGAACAATTAAATGCCTCCTTTGCCATCTGCAGATGAGCAGAAAGAAGGGGCCAACCTTGGAGAATGACTGCAAGAATTGACCCCAGATTACATGAATCTTAGTGTAGGAATGCCAAGGAAGCTAAACTTGGAAAAGCAAAGAAAATAGTCAGATGCCTCATATGTGTAGGCTTACCCTGTAGGAATCCCAAGAGCCCATAGATACTAAGTTTGTAGTTTCTTAATTGTTTCCATTCTGTGTAGTCTTTGATTTCTTTTGCTTCTGTTGTCCATGTGCTGAGCCACAGATTTTGCCCTATGGCTACAACATTTTGGCCTATGTAAGCTGCTACGGTTAGCCACACCCATGACCAGCCAAATGCTTGTAGGTACTTCAAAACAATTGACATTCTCATCTAAATATAAAAGATGTTCATGAGAGTTATTACAATATGCAGACAGGATAGTCGTGGTAAATTAAGTAGGTAGAATAAGTGATTTATACTTCTTCAAACCCAATATAAAATTATAAAACTCAATTTCGCATAATGAGTCTTCAAAAATACATTCTCCCCTTCAAGCAACTGATTTCACATTTGCGTCTACAATTTATTTTAACTGCTTGTTGCATTTTAGAAACATGTAAATAACATTAAAAAAAATACTTACAGAACCAGTGGCAACTTTTTCTTTCTTCATTAAGAATGCAATCCTTTGATCAAAAGAAGAGTTGCAATAAAAGCTGTTTTACATTAAAATAAAAAATGAAACATAGAACCCATCTAAAAACAAGTTGTGAGTGTTAAAACCTTCAGGTCCTCTACAGAATAGGCAGAAACTGTGCCTTCTCTGATGGACAGGAGTACAGGTGTACCCCAGCCTCAGGCCACTTACATCAAGGGAGGGTTGAAGAAGACAAACCCACAGTCGTGTGTAAGTGCACAATAAGGAATTGGAGCACAAACAAAGCAGATTGCCACTTGCATTTCCTTCACCAATTCCTCCTTCCTGTTCCATTTCCCCATATCACATTCCACACCATTAGGGGTGGGGGAGAGGTGGGTGGGTTCCATGAAAAAAGCTTTTCCATTGGCACAGTGTGCTCCAGTGGGAAATAGGCAAAGAGCCCAATTCCACTCACGGGCATTAGGATCTTGCCCTGTGTTTCTATAATATGCCCACAAATCTAAATGAAAAGCAAATGATTCAAGGGGATGGAGGACGCACTATTGCATTGTTTTTACTACTTTGTTGTTTGCGGCCTTTGGAAGGAAGGGAAAGACAGAAATTTAGCAAACACTCACTCATGGCACTGCACTCTTTGGATGCCTCCACTCTAGGAGTGAAAGCTATTAAGAGTGGTTTTCATATAGTACTGACCTGAAAACTCCATTTTAGAACTCCCCCATCCCCAAGACTGGGGCTGCAGAAAAGGAGAAAGACATCTGGGTATTTGCAGGGCGGATGGTTAGTTACAGCTACACTATCCTGGTCTCTGCTTCAAAATGATTCTGTCAAGCCGGCTACCTACTCTGCAAGAATCCTCCAATTTCATAACTACCACATATCCTATTATCTTGGTTTGAGTAAGGCTAGAGTTTCTTTGTGTATGCCTTCAGCTTTGGGGTCACCAGCCACCACTGGATCCACAAGATCCAAATGACAGCCAATGTATATAATAAGAGATCTGCTGGTCCCTCTCTGAATGCATTTGCAGCTCTACTTTTCTCCCTTTTGAGCTATTGTGTATACTTTATTTCATAAAATTCATAAACCACTTGCACTGTAAAGACAACAACTTCAAAGCAGCTTACAAAAGATAAACCAGTAAAATAAAGAAAAAATTACAACCCTACTTTAAAACAAACAAAAGTTTAAAATTACCTCATGGAAAGTGGCTCTAGCAGCTATTTCTGAGTACTCACCTGTCTTTTTCCCCCAGCTGTCTTTTCTTTGGTACAATGTGGTCTCTTGTTTTGATTTTACCTTAAGAATAAGGTTAAACAGGATATATAATAAATAATAATAATTACCTACTGAAATACCTACAATATATTGGGTTGAATCCAGAGACACCAGAAATTCTGGCAATGGTGCTATGAGCTGAACAGCACCATGAGCTGTTGTGCAAGATCTAGCAGAAGGCACTTTGTGCAACATCAAACAACAGCTTATGCAATGACTTGTACAAACAGCAGCACATCTCTGAATTCTCCTCTCTGCTCAGGCAAGGAGCTTGTGCAAAGTCATAAAAAGAGACCTTGTGTTTTTGTGCAAACACAACGTTTTTGGATTCAACACAATAAAGTGTAGTCAAATGAACATTCATCAGGATAGAAACAGATCATTTAACTGCTGATACAAAACATATACAGATGATGTGAACTTAATTTATATGTTCATTCATTAGTCGGTCAGTGATCCCCACCCTCCCGCTGCCCCAACAAAATGAATTCAGCCATCCATTCTACTGGGCACAAAAGAACTACTGAAATATTATAATATGATATTCCAGCATCTAAAGCTAGCTGAATTTAAGCAAAAGAATTAATTTGACTGTTACAAATGACTTGTTTATACAAGTGATTATCTGTTCACTTTTTTCTTTCCTCTTCCATCAAAAGGCCCATCAGAGCCAACAACCTCTGACAAGATCAGGGTTAGGGCCCACCTCTCCTTCATCGCATGGGAGGGATTCACAAAGAATAGTTGGACTGTTATTTCTAGAGAGTGAATCCTATAGACAAATACAGTCAGTTGTGAATGATCTAGGCTAGTCAGAAATAAGTTCTGGCTAAAATAAACTGGATTATCTTGTTTTTCCATGCATCAGATTTTAGCAGATCTTGAAATCTTAAAGGTTCAAGAAGCCCAAAGTGGCAGAAGATGGAATTATTAAACACAAACACACACACAGAGCAGAAACGCACTGAACATTCAGTGCATGATGGGGCAGAAAGATCACACTTGAGTACCATCCCACTGCACTTTACATGCTATTTGCTATAATATCTAAATGGTGAGTTTCATGACAGTGTATGGTGTCATGGGTAAAGTACTGAACTTAGAATGAAGAGATCTGGGTTCTCTTACAACTCACCATGAAGGAAACTGGTGTCCCTCGCCTCCCACTCAGGTTAATCTACTTTTTAAGTTTATAGCCAACCCACAGGGAGACACTATATTCTGCCTGAGCTCCTTGGGAGGAGGAGAGACAAAAAGTAATTGATTTCTACATGCACATATATAGCAGATAAGGTGTCACAGCTACTGTTCAAAACTAGGGAAGTCCTACATGTCATGGAGGCAATAAGCCAAATCTATAGAAACCAGGGTTCTAACAGGTATGTCTGAAGGGAGGCGGGCACAATATACATGCATTGGCTTTTATCTTTTTGAGCACAGGGTTCAAATGTCACAAAACAAAATCACACAAGTTGGCTTGTACAAATCTGTTTTGTTACCTACTTGACACTGAGGGCATCTCTTCATCTTCCTTTCCTCCACCAAAGGTTTGAATAAGCTCAGCAAAGTTTGCTCTTCGAGAGAGTAGGTCTTTGTAACTTCCCATTTCAGTAATTCTACCATCTTCCATCATGACAACTATATCGGTCTGAGAGAGGATTGCAAGGTTGTGCGTCACTAAAATACGAGTCTTGGGAGAAAGAAAACACAACCATGTTTATATTTTACACTGTTAAATAGGAGAATGTTAAAAGTATTAATTCCAAAGACTGAAAAGAAGCATCATTACGTACCTTGTTTTTCAATAAGCCTGAGGGCCCAATCACCTTCTCAAAAAGATGCTTCCCAACATGGACATCTACTGCAGATAAGGGATCATCTAATAAATAGAGATCAGCACTGCTGTAGGCAGCTCTAGCTAGGCTGACTCTCTGTTTCTGGCCCCCACTTATATTCACCCCCTAGGAAAAAATAAGGCCAATACTATTCAAAACTTTTTAAAAAAACAATAATGTACTTCCCGCCCCATAATCCTTAATATAACACTATAACACATTAATATGGATAATATTAAAAAAGAAATACTCTTATCAGTAGAGTATAAAAACAAGATTATAAAGTAGTTAGGAAATGACCTGTGCTTTGGCCAAGTTTCACTCTTTTACCTGCTGGTGTGTTTAATATTGGGTGGAGAACATGGGGCCCTCCAGATGCTGTTGAACCACAACTTCCATTAACCCAGCCAGCATGGCCAATGGCCAGGGAAGATGAGTTGTAGTCCAACAATATCTGGAAGGCCACAGATCCCCTGAATAATATTCACACTGCAGTCCCAAAGGATTTCTGTCAATAGATGTGTTCTTGTAAACATACAGTCATACCTCAGGTTGAAGTAACTTCGGGTTTAGCATTTTCGGGTTGCGCTCTGCAGCGACCCGGAAGTAACAGAGCGCATTACTTCCGGGTTTTGCCGCTCGCACATGCGCAGACGCTCAAAATGACGTCATGCGCATGCGTGGAAGCAGGTTGTGTTCGCCTCAAGATGTGAACGGAGCTCCGGAATGGATCCCGTTTGCATTCTGCAGGAAGACCTTTTACAGAGTTCTGTAAATGTTAAGTGACAGTTCTTCATGTAAGAACTGCACAGGGACATGTCTGTCAATGTGAACTTGAACATCTTGCTACATGCCAGTCACTCCACACGGAGTAATAGTGTCACTAAGTCAGTGCAAAGTCTATTTTTTGTGTTATGTTAAGTACACAATATTACCCCAAACACTCTCAGTCTGCTTTTCCGATTTTATTAAGGGCGCAGTTTCATCTCAGCAATGAACTATCACCATAACCAATAAAGTACAATTTGAAAATGGCTCACACAGATCCCTAATGAAGCCCAACTGTCTTTCTTAGTACTTTTAAATTTAATCCCTATCCTGAATAAACTGTCCACGCACATGGGCATTTTCACTTACCCTTTCTCCAATTTCTGTTTGATCCCCAGCTGGTAATTGCTCCAAGTCTGGCAACAAAGCACAGGCTTCCAAAACCTTTTCATAGTAGAGCTTGTTCAGTTCCAGGCCAAAAAGAATATTTTCCCGTAAGGTGGTATTCTGAATCCAGGCTTGCTGGGACACATAAGCAACTGAACCCTGAAAGAAAGAAGAAAACACACTGAAGTGTGCAATGCTCTGAGAAGGGCTGAACTCCATGAATGAATATTCATCTTCCTGCAGACACTACAATTCTAGCTCTCTTCAGGCCACACTGCTAGAATAAGCCTACAATAGGACTGGCTCAAACCCTTATCAGTACAGAGAAACAATGAATTCTTAAGAGTTCAAGAAGAGCCACAGAATTTGTTTTCTTTTTTTAAAAAAACACCCTGTTAAAAAGGTAATATGAAAAAAATACTGCAATTTTTTCAAGACTCAAATACACAGGAAAAATACACTTACAAACAATAAAGATTTTCAAAATAAAAATAATCTGAAGCCAAAACAGTCTCATTTTACTTTTCTCTGAGCAGTTCCTCCTGTTTTTTCCATTTCTCCCAGAACTGCAGAAAGGAGAGATGATTTTCCAGCTCCTACTTGACCCACAACAGCAACCAGTGAACCTTCTGGGATCTCTAGGTTCAATCTAGAAATATTGAAGGAAAGAAGTAGAATTTATTTAATGGTTGTTCTGAAGAATAAGAATCCTTACTCAACAGTAAGCTATATCCTGCCCTCCTTGTACTTTTGGGTCACCTGGGTTGCATAGCTTCCTGCAGGGTCCTAGTGTTTCAGTCACCACTGCGTGCTGTCACAATAAGGGTTGTCTCTGCTCCAGGGCCTTCCACAGGCTTTATACACATCATAGCTAGAAGCCACCATCCATTTCTCTCAAATTACACTCTCAGCCATCAACATTTTACCATTCCCATCCTCATCTAGTTAAAGTTTGTTTCATATGGCCCCTTTTATTAGCTCATGTGTGAAACATGAGGCAGGGGGGTATCCATGAAGAGTGGGTACCCACATCTTCAAATGCTTCTGGCACATCTACAGAGTGCACAAATTCATTCTGTAGCAGCAAGTCTCTGGTGAACCTGGCAAATGTTTTACTGTTTACCGGTGGACCCGAGTTAATGTTTTAACATGCCATCCATACAGATCGTGGCAGTTCCTTTATTTTGTTGTGGATGTCCAACACAGGCACACACCTATTATATATACACACACATAACTACTATTGGTGATGTGGGAAAACTTAAGGATGAGGGATCATGGCTGTATATCAATTTTTAAAAGGGCTATCACATAGATGATGGAGTAAATTTGTTGGGACTCAAATGAATAGGTGTGAATTACAAGAAAAAGAATTTCAAGTACAGTGGTGCCTTGCAAGACGAAAATAATTTGTTCCGCGAGTCTCTTCGTCTTGCGGTTTTTTCGTCTTGCGAAGCACCCCTATAAGCGGCTTAGCGGATTAGCGCTATTAGCGGCTTAGCAGCTATTAGCGGCTTAGAAAAAGGGGGGGAAAGCGAAACAAACTCGCAAGACTCGCAAGACGTTTTTGTCTTGCAAAGCAAGCCCATAGGGAAATTCGTCTTGCGAAGCGCCTCGAAAAATGGAAAACCCTTTCGTCTAGCGGGTTTTTCGTCTTGCGAGGCATTCGTCTTGCGGGGCACCACTGTAAATATTTAAGAACCTCCTGAGAGTATGAGCTGTTTGATAGTGGAGCAGACTGCCTCAAATGGTGAACTCTTCTTCTTCAGTAGAGGTATTTAATCAGAGGTTAGATGAGAGATACTTTACTAGTGAGTTGTCTGAATCAACTGGAGTTTGAATTAGATGACCTTATATAGGAACTGAGCTTTCACCTTGTTTAATAACCAGCAGACTCCAAATTAAGGCATAGCTCTTATATCCTGGATATCCCGTTTGTGGAACACATGATTATTTGCTTTAGGCAGAAGAGGATGCCAGGACCATTCTCATAGCTGCTGTCAGATGTACTGCATATGAAAAATGCAGAGCTACCTGTACTAATGTTGCCTGCAAATCTGATCTTCCAACTATTTGCCCTTTCAGAGATTCCTTCCCTTCCCAATAAGGTTTTTCCCCTCAGTTCCCCCTCACTATAGGATGTATGAGTTCTCCTTTTCATTTGATCACTCATCCCCAGTATTCAGGACATTGACCTTAGCAAATGATTACAGATTTTTGCATTAGACTGTAAATATAGTTTGTTTCTTACTTATTTAAGGTTGGAGCTCCAATCTTCTCCCAGCGGAAAGAGGCGTTAACAAATCTAAATGCATGATCTTGAAGTTCAGAAACAAAACAACTCAAGTTAACAGACACAGACTCTTCAGCCCAAGTTCTCAAGCATCAGTCATATACTGGAAACAGATGAAAAGCTTACCTCCACTGTAATCTGTGTGGATGTTTTGAGGGTTGAGGTCTTCAGAAGACAGAAAATCATCTAAACGAACTATAGAAACCTTTGTCTGCAAAAACAGGTGCACTCTTAGTCAATTTAAATTTTACAAAATGATTTCGAGGACATTACAAACCCATGAAGATTTTTTGCTATTTCCAAAAGCAAAGTAATGCTGAACTGCTTACAGTTAGCCTGAGGCTGAAAACACACTGTTTCTTTGCAAAAGTGTCCCATATGCTTTTCTTTAGCCACGTGGGGAGCTAGTTCTCTGTAGGGTCTAGTAAACAAAATAGAGCACACTCTACTTCCTTACAATAAGACAGCAATCCTATAGTGCCTCCTGGGTGGACTAGATGGGGCTGAGAGGAGTTCTAGCCCAAAACGCCTACAGAACACCAGGCACAGGAAGGCTGCATTAAGTATTCATCTGTTTTCGCTCTGATTTTGATTTAGTAATTCATTGCTGAAGGTAGCTTGCAGCATTGCGGGCAATGAAAGGTAAAGCATCATGATCACAGAAGGGACCCCATTTGCAACATCTTTTATACATCACCTTTGGGCTCTCAAAGTGACTTACAACAGTTAAATGATAAAAAGAGCATTAAAACAAGGCAATAAAACAAATTCAGAAACAGGTAAGAATCAAAAGATGTCTAAACGTTAAAAAGCCTTTACTGCTCAGATGAAAAGCATTACTGAAGGGGGCCAGCCTAATTTGGGTTGCCATATTTTGAAGAGCAAAAAAGAGGACATATTTACCAAATTCTATTTTTAAGTATGGATTTCAATGATGACTCTACCCATGAAAAAGAGGACATGTCCTGGAAAAGGAGTACATATGGCAACCCTATGAATCAGGGTGTCACACTCATTATCACTGGACTCTCATGCTTAAACCCTTTAATTTTTATTTATTTATTTATTTATTTATTTATTTATTTATTTATTTATTTATTTATACCCCGCCCATCTGGCTGGGTTTCCCCAGCCACTCTGGGTGGCTTCCAACAAAACACTAAAATACAATAACCTATTAAACATTAATATCTTCCCTAAACAGGGCTGCCTTTAGATGTCTTCTAAAAGTTTGGTAGTTATTTTTCTCTTTGACATCTGGTGGGAGGGTGTTCCACAGGGCGGGTGCCACTACCGAGAAGGTCCTCTGCCTGGTTCCCTGTAACTTGGCTTCTCACAGCGAGGGAACCGCCAGAAGGCCCTCAAAGCTGGACCTCAGTGTCTGGGCAGAACGATGAAGGTGGAGACGCT
Organism: Podarcis erhardii; assembly: GCF_964252035.2. Classification (NCBI taxonomy): domain Eukaryota; kingdom Metazoa; phylum Chordata; class Lepidosauria; order Squamata; family Lacertidae; genus Podarcis; species Podarcis erhardii. Next base: position 48,300,942 of record NC_138508.1, on the reverse strand, counting down.
CCTTCGGGTATACTGGACCTTACAAGATAGTTGGCTGTAATGGCTAGTTTTCAGGAAATTGAGATCTTAAAGCCAAAATTATTCTAATAGTGGAAGTCATTTGTTTAAAATTCAGACCTACCCCAAACTATTTATAAAGTATGTTTGTACAATGTTTAGAGCAAAAAGAACAACTAGCGGGGGAGGGGGCATTCTTGCTCCTTCCATTTGTGATTCAATTTTTAGGCAATCTGTACCTCTGCCTCACCCTTGATGCTTATTTCCTATGGCAACTGAACTGAGGGCAGATGCACTTGTATAGGGAGAATAGCAACAGGGAAGTAAGTGGTGGATCCCATATGAGTTTGGCTTTCCATACTCATGCATCAATTTTTTTTCTAAAATCCAGGGTCGTTCCCTTCCTGCACTATATGCAATTGTTAAAACAAACAGGTCTGGCCCCAACTTTCAAACTCCCCCCCCCAAGATAAACTTTGAAAAGGGAAGTGCGCACATCACTTTAGCAAAATCCCTTATAATTTTATCTAGCAGCATAAACCAATACATTTTAAATGTTAAATAAAAGATGAAAAACGTGCACATTATTAAATGTTATTTAAGTACCACAAATATCCTTTCTAGGATATGCTCAAACAGTATATTTACCTGAGCTATTCCAGAAATTGCTGTAGGCAAGTCGAACAAAGGCAGTCGTAAAATATTAAACAAAGAGATAGAAGTAAACACTTTAGCAGCGGTTAAAACATTTTCTTCATCCAACAGAAAATATACTCCAAATGTAGTCAAAGAGACCTTTAAGAGAAAGAAGTAATGGGGTTCCCCCCATAGGTTAAGAGCTCAATTTTCAGTAGTACTGAATGAACAGTGCTTTAGTTTATTGCTAATAAACAGCATGACTGACAGAAAACAACTCAATTCAACATATGTTTCCTTGGCAGAAACCACTGGCAAAAACCAAGCTCTCTTAAGTGCCGTTTCACTTAGTTTAGCTTACTTCCAACTGAAAGTTGAAGACCTTCATATTCATAGAGAAAGCAAGCATATAAGTAATGCACAGTTTGGACTATTTGCTATGCAGATAGTATCGATTTGTCCTACAGCTAAAGCCAAAACAGCATTAGGCTGCAATCCTAAAATGGAACTTATACATTCAAAATGAACTGCAAAGTTATAGCAGCATAAATGCACCAAGTCTTACCTAATAACTAGCATTATATTCCAAACTAAGCTTAAACTAGACCCATTGGGTTGGATCCTAAATTGTTCTTCCATTCATATAATTTCCCAGACTTTCCTTAAAATTTTATTTTGCTTCCACCATGGTTTCTTCAGAATTTCCCCAAACTCTTTACTTTCTTGTTACATCAAATTAAAATCTAAGCACGAAAACAAAACCCTACTTTGTAATCAGGAAATTTATTTTAATAAATTGCTCTATTTGGTGCCCAATACAGAAAGATTACTTCATACACTGGTGGTTTTTGAACCAGCATGTGATAAATCTTGGATATGTACCACATATTCTTAATGGTGGCAAAATGGTTCTTTATCAGCAGGGTTGTCTTGCACCCAGCAAGATGTAGGATATATAATTACCCAACTGTATAAATGAGTGCTATTTCATTAAAACACACCAGGAAAGGGATACAAGTCAACGTCAACATGGAGAATGTTGTCAGGTAGCCAGAGGATTTCAAAACATCGATTTCACGTTCCCGAATGTCCACAATCTTTTTCTGATATGATGGCTCCCATGCGTATAGCTTGAGAATCTAAACAGAGATGTACATTTTGAAACACTGGCACCAGTTAGCAATATTGTGAAATACAACTTTATGCTCAAACATGTGTTATTATAGTACATTTAAAGTGCAAAACATGCACACACACCCCTCATATTGATGTGCAAAGTAGGCTGTGTAGCAGTTCCTCATAAAACCCATGAAGACAACTTTTCCATTCTATATCAGAGGACACCATCACAGTTTGACATTTACCTCAAACAGAGACTCTTCCCTAAGAGACACAAAGTGATCAGGTAGTCCATTCTTTTTCAGGTAGGGACATTCTATATGGCAAATGGAAGGACCTCTGCTTGAGGCAATTAGTTTTTTCTCTAGTGCCATCAGTGTGCGTGACACTTGATGGCATACAAGAGGACAAGTTGATGCCCTGAGGAGCTTGCAATCTAAGACGTGACACAAGAGAAAAAGCAGAGGAAAGGAAGGGGAAGGGAGGCAGGGCTAAACAGGTAATATGTGGCTGTTTCAGTTGCATGCAATTAGGCTTATTCTTATCAATTAGGGCATTGAAATTTCCTGGTTGTGATGCAGCACACTATATGGCAGAAGCTTGCCCAGTCCAGACTCTGAATGAATGATATGAGAGTCATCTTGAAAGAAATATAGTGCACTCTTCCTGAAAAAATTCACATTTTTGATAGTGAAAAAGGGAATGAATCATAATCACAATAATTGTTCAGAAATTGCAAAGTGCATTATCTATAATCAAGTTAGCTCAAAATAATCTACATGTGGTTATGAATTGAGACATATATATTGTCCTCCATAATCAGACTAAACAAGTATACAGATTCATTATCTGTCTTACCTTTATTCCATGCAAGATTTCACTTAGGAGTTTAATTTGCTGATCCTTACTCTTCATTTGACTTTTCTGAAAAACAATAAAGTTTATTAAGAAAGGTTATAGGATTAACGATTCCTTTTTTTATGCTGCATAGCACATATATGTTTCATATCCCACAACTGATACAGCCATTGAGAATGCAAATCAGTAATGTTTCAGGCAGAATCACTGTGGTATTTACTTACACTAGATGACTGACTTTTTTGTTTATTTTTTTTTTAAAAAATAAGCATTATAAAGACAGAAGATTTGATAAATCTCATTTAGCAATTGGGACATTGGACCTGTGTGACAGACACCCTCACTTAAGATGGGTGCTGGGTAATGTGCTAGATGTGTCATTAGATAAATCTTTCCCTTTATTCCCATAGTAGAGGTCTTCAATTAAGTGTTTGTGGTAGGGTTTATGTTTAACAGCAGTAAGTTATTATAATTAGATGAAGGGGAACCCAGAGGATCTAAGTAAGGATAAGGCACCTTTGGAGCACAGCTAGAACTTTATGTGTTTGCACTCAAAGATAGCTTAGTTGCTACTTTTGAAAGGCATTACACTTTGCTTCAAACAGACACTTCTTACTGAGATATTTAAGATCTTTCTCAACTTCACACTTCAAAGCTGTCACTAGACAGATAAATTATTTCTAGGATGACTACTGTCTTACGCTACACATAAAACACCCCAACCTCTCTTAGAAACCCAACCTTTCCTCAGGTAGCTTCACACTTAGCTTCGACATGTAATGTGCCAGACCTATTGCATTTGGGAGACCTCCTGCTCACTGTCAAGTGCCATCATGCCCTGAAGTCAATGCTGCTCTTGGGTGGGCATGAGGGGGCAACAATGGGATCAAGGGCTGGGAAAGCCTGAATGTTTCTACTTACTTACTTACTTACCTAACTCAGAATGCAACCCATTCAAATTAAAATGATCATCTCCCTATAATACAACAACTTTCTACGGTACGTCCAACTGAAATTCCTTACCTGTAGCTGCTTGACTTTGACAGCAAAAAAAGCATTGGCTGGTAACACCAAAAGCAGCACACTAACACCCGCTAGCACCGAGGGGCCCAGTTCTTGCCAAAGGAAGGTAATGGCCAGGAGGATCTGAAAGGGGGCTGACCATAAGAGGTTGAGGTTGACTGCCAGTTCCGTGAGTTGCTGGATATCTGCTGTCATCAAGTTGACAGTTTCCCCAGTTGTATACTTCTTTCTTGAAGAGCTAGATAAATTTAAAGCCTGCAGCCAAGGAGAGACAGATGGTATAATTAATATTCTGGAAACACATTTTGTAATAGTCCTACCATTGTGATACAAAACCATAAAAGATGGCCACTTTAAATTATCTGGATGGATTTGTGGGAATGCTTTTAAAACTTAAGTATGCCTCCATCAATCCAGCCCAGCAGAACTTTGCATTCACTATTAAAATGAATGATGAAACTTATATACAAGGAAGTTGCATGTGCACATTGGAACAAGACTAGAACATTTGAAATATTTGCTAGAATGTCTTGTTTCCACTAGCAGATCAGGGGTGACAAAACTTTTTTGACCAGGGGGCAGATCTTTATCTCCCCTCAGCTCCCATGGGCCAGCTCTGACAGGTGGATGGAACCACCCATTTCTCAATCACTTGACATCATAATGATGACAGATGATTGACATATGCATAGTCCCACCCACTTGCCGAAGCTGACCCATAGGAGCGAAGGGAGATAGCGACAAAGCAGAACTGAACGCCCCACACATCAGCTAATGTGTGGGAAGTTCAAGCTTACTTTCTACAGGGTATGGGTGTATCAGTCGCTTCCCTTTGGGAAGTGGCCAGCACACCCTAACCAAGCAGGATGGAATTCCCCATGCATCAACGGATGGGTCGGCGCTCAGTTTTGTTTTCTGCAGGGATCAACTTCATCTGGGGAAATAGTGTGTGAAGCTGAACCAAACAGGACTGAACCCCCACCCAATGGTTAACATCACCTGATTGACAAGTGGACATGGTTTTAGAATAACAGCCTGGAAGGCCAAACTGGAAGCCCTGGCAGGTCAAGACTGCCCCATGTGCCAAAGGTTCCCCACCTCTGATTAATATTATCCACTTTGCAAGATTTTACTTTATGTCAGTATCTGAACTTTCTATAAATCAGTGGAACAGCTCAAAAAGCCTGTTCACCTTCCAGTCCTCATTGTCTCCTACCCACTCCCCAAAGCTGAAAATACCAGATTGAACACCTTTTGAAAATGTGTGGACTTGGGTTTTTAACCAGAGCATCTGCCACTCAGTTCTGAAAGAACTCATGGAGGAGACATAAGGAAAGGAAATTCCTCAGCTTCTGTTCCCCGAGGCAGATCAAGTGCCCCCTTGGAAAGGTCTGTCCTGAGGACCCTGGAACCTGAACGGAAGACCCCAAATGCAGGGCAGGGGGAATTGGGAAGGCAGCTTGAACAAGCTAGATTCACTTGTGCAGGCTGCCTCTATCCAATTTCCCCCTGATAACAGCCTACTACTACAGCCCCCTGCCCGCATCCCAAGGATTGGGAGGAATGAAATGTGGAAGGGGCAGTGGGGATTTCCCTTCTGCAGGCATCATTGCCCCACCCTCAATATGGACAGACAGGAGAGATTACCTTTTTGTATACAAGGCCAGTGACGGCAGTTCGAATTTTCCCAACAGTAAGCAAGTTAAGGCGCTGGTAGGCCTGTTGGATTAGTGTCTGCATAACAACCACAAGCAGAAGAGCCACTGCATACCCATAGCCATTCCAGAGTGGAGCAGAGGAATGCTCACACAACAGAATCATTTCCCTGCAATGCAAAACAGCAAAGTTTATTTTATTTTATTCTTAAAGCAAATTATGACCCTATTCCTATTCATATAACACAGTGAATAAGTTCCAACTTTCATTAGATCCACTTAGTTGAAAAACCAGGAACACCTGGGTGATGTTTATCTTGTTCCTAGAATGTGGAGGACACTGAACAAAGATGCTGAGTTTCACCCAGGTCCTGACCAGCTGGATGTCATGCCCGGGTGGGCTTCACTGTGCCAGGCCATCCCCTGTGATTGAGAGCAGATGAAGGCAATGGGTAAGCTGGCTGAAGGGTGGCCACCATCCTCTCAGCTCCTGGGACACAATCCATATGATCTGCAGCATCCCACCCTGAACACAGAACCCCTTCAAAGGCTGCATCCTAAGTGTAGGAAATGCTATGTGCTCCAAGAATGCTTAGCATATACAGCGGATGAGTGTGGCCTTTGCATATGGAGGCAGAGGGAACCATCATGTTGAAAGCATAGAAATATGCCTCTCACTGCAACAATCTGGCAGCAGATTCCAGAAACTACTTGGCCTCTGATGCATTTGCACAGGTTGCCCAGTCTCCATATGTCACTGACAGGGGCAGGATAATTTCTAAACTGAGCAGCACTAATAGCAGAGTTAACTGTGATAAGAGGGCTGCAAAGTTAAATTAAGTGAAAGCCTTTAATCGATAAATAGGCGTCAGTGATGAACTGGGCAGCATATTTTTTAAATACAAGTCCTTTTAAAAACTGAAAATGGCACCCACCATCCTAAAAGAGGTATTCCTCCTTTAACTGCAGAAGGAAGCAGATTTTCCTAAGCTGATGGCAGTTGAACTACATGTAGTCATCTAAAAAATGAATTATTATTTATGTGCCAGAAATATTGTTATCCATATGCTAATTTAACAAAGTTCCTTAATCAATAACAATTATTTTTTAAATCAGGTTGCAACTATAGTAGTAGTAGGGCATATAGCTCTTATGCCACTTCAGTGTGTGCAATACAACTGCTATAGTAGCCATGAAGTCCTTGCATTAGCATAAAGCACTTCTGCTTTCACAAGGAAAGACACCTGATGTCAACAACCCTCCCTATCTACTGATCTGCTCTTGATTACCAAAGGATGCTCTGGAACATTATCATATATGATATAGAAAGATGCAGTAAGTGAGGGAAGTAAGTGAGAGCCAGGTGCTCCACCTTGCATAAACAGAAGAACCGCATTGCTAGCACAAACTAACCACTGGATACAGCCCACAGTTAACCACCTGTAAGCTGCTAACAATTAACCCACAAACATTATCTGACAGACATATGCATGTGATGGCAGCGGTACCCAAACTGATAACATCAGGTTAATCCAATGTCTTAAACGCAGACTACATATCTCTGATTTCAAGAAACTATGCAAATTCTGCTTGCATTTCATTCAAGTTGAAAATGTATCAACATGCAAGAAGCACAATTGGTAAATCATCTCCTTCAAGCCAAATAATACCTGAGATTTTAAAAAGCATATTATTTAAAAGTAAACAAAGCGGTATGACAAAGGTATGTAATTAAACAGCCGGAGGAGGTCAGATTTTACTGTCATTGGTCCAGATTTTCCAGGCCAATTACTAGGAAGAGTAGTCCTCCTTCAAGCCAATAGCTGGTTTCTAGCTAGTTAATATTACATATAATTTGTATTAATTTATATCTCAACATACAGATACATTTGTGAGATTTTTGCAAGAAATTTCAACCACGCAACAGGAAGATCTGGAAAAGCCCAAGGCACCTGGATCTGCCAGCTTGATATTAAGGCATATTTGCAAACTTACTTCATAATCTGTGGGCTCAGGAAAGCTAAAAAATCAGTTGCAACTTTCAGAATAGCCACCTTGATCAATAAAAATTTAAATGTTTGCCATAGTGGTGAAAGGAGAGATGGCTTTTGGGAAATTGGCTTTTTTGTCACATCTTCATAAGCAGGAGCCTGTGGATTAAACAGATATGAGATCTGAAAATATGGAAATGCTGTTTGCCTACAACAAAAGAAAACCCTTCTAAAACCAATAAATGTACAGTAACATTTTAAAAGTGGCTCTGCATACATGTTTGCTGCGACACAATTTGTATGTGCGGTGGCGAGCATCAAGCTTCCAAAGGAACATCAATGTTCATTCCTAGCAACATGTTTAAATCGGTTGTTACCAGATTTCCAGTAGTTGCCTAGAGCAACATGCATCAACTCTAAGAGGCATCATCTTCCTTCAGATGGTCAGTTCTCACTGTACATGGAGGATATAAATTGTGTGATTCACCTAAGGGATTACTCATCTAAGGCATTAAATCATGTATCTATTGAGGCGATCAGGTGTTCATTCCAGGGAAACATCTTGAGCAAGCAAGCATCACACAGGTATTGCAATCTAAAGAGACAGACTGGGTGGAGAAAACAGGTAAAAGGAGAAGCAACAGCAGCTTATGCATGTGTGACACAGGAGTTCTTTAAGAGATGAAAAGTCATTCCAGTTCTTCAAGGCCAGGTTATAAATCTTGCCTCTGGAAGCCCATGGCTTATTTCAGGGACATCTTTTTTATTGCCATCAGAATTACCTTTATGTCCTTGGATTTCTTAAATACTTCCTTTCTCCAATGCTTTTCAAACTCTGGACACACAATGTAGGATGAAACACTTTCAATGAGCTCAGACAGGTCTTCCCTTTCCAATGGTTTCTTATAGCCTAAAGTTATAAATCTGTTAAAAGACAAGTTAATCACAAAACAGTTCAAAGATAAGTAACAACCAACAAGATAGTAAAACATAAAGGAGTGAGAAGAGAATTGAGAAAGTGCTTATTTCTATAGTTAAAATCTAGTTCCCTATTTCATCCAACATCTCCTATAAAACACTGTCAAATCAACAAAGTGACCGCAGGGGAAATGTTCCATGTGATTTGCTTCCATAATAATAAAAGGAAATAGTGTTGGTTACTCACTCCCCTCATCTGTCCTGTGAACAGTTATGAAACCTCCATGGCATGCTTTAGAAGTATGCAGGAAAATAGGAACAGGGCCCAAACTTGCTCACACAATCAAAAAAAGGTCAGAGGTTCTACACTATGGGTAATTACAACTGCATTTTACATTTCAGCTTATGAAAATAAAGCCAAAGGAGCGTTCAAACATGAGGGAAGCACAGCACGCAAGACAGTAGTTACTGTCTTGTCGTGGTTTACTGTGAATCAACAGTGTGCTGCTTTACGCAGCCCCAATTGCTCCCCCTTTGCTACTTTCCTGGCAGAAGCAGAAGAAATAAGACCATAATTTGTTGTTGGCTGATGAATCCTGGCTTGTTTGGGAGCAACTAACCAGGATCCCTGGTTGGTTTATCATGAGGAGCCAACCTAGATTGCAGCTCCACGATTGGTTTCTCCCGCAGACGCCAAGGGAGAGGCAAAATGGGAGAGTTCAGGCTACATGTAGCAGCATGCTGCTCATTCACTGTAAACCACAATATTGTGACAAGAAAATATGACCATTCTGACAACAGCAGGGAGACAGGTGACAAGATGGCTCCAAAACAGAACACATCAAGAAGAGTGGCCTGAGGAAAATTCCTCAGAGGCAACATCCTTAAAGAATATGTCAAAGGTTCAATACTGTAGCCAACATTACTGTGCGTCTCCCAACAGAGAAAATTGCCAATATCAGGAAGAACAGGAAGTTTGAAAGAGGCAGAGCTGGGGGAAAGCAGCCCTGCGGCCTATATAAAGAAGAAGTATCTTAAACAGGAGTGACAGCCTGCTGATCATGAAATCATTGTCTGGTCAGCTGATGGCCATTCCAAGTCTTGTACAATGGCCTGCAGTCCTATGCATGCATATACGTGTATGAGACACAAGCACACGCAGACAGAGAGTTGCCAGTATCAGCACACAAGCACACAAGCACACAGAGAGTTGCAGCTTATATTAATATCTCATTTGCAGCCAGTATCATTTATGTGCTTAACCGTTCTTTTTAATCTAGACTTTTTTCAAAACAAGTCCATGATTTAAAAGATGTAAGGAGTGCAAAACCACCACGGGTAATTAACATAATACTTAGTGATGACTGACTCAACTAGCAACATTAGATGTTTCAACTTCTCCAAGAGGAGTTCAAAAAGAACATTTTTTATTAAAAAAAATCTTAGTATGAGTTCTGTTGACTTAGGGAAGTGAGTATGCAAGAAGCCTGTGCACAACAGCACTCTGCACACCTGTTGGTCCCTGCATCTTAGGTATTCAGAGGCATAAGGCCTCTGTGAAAGGGTGATAAGTCAATGTGGGACATGTTTCTCCAGTTTATTATTACCAAAGCTCCAGACCTACAATGGAAGCATGTATTTGTTCTGGGGTGGGTGTGGCTTAAAACAAATAAATGAACCTTTAATCATTTATAAGACAAGGCTTTAAAAGCTTTCCTATCTTTCCAGTTTCTGGTTAAGCACAAGGACCTCTATTGTGAATTTAAAACAACATATATAACTTTTGTACCTGCTATACCAGGAATATGTTATCTTGCTTAAAAAGGAAGCACTTTCTTCAGGACTGCATTTCTGTAAAAAAGCAAACAAGAAAAAACTAGGCTAAAGTCTTCTCTGTGTGTCCAGACTACAGTATATATAAAAAAGTGAAATTCAGAAGAAGTCTACAACTTTGCTATCAGATTTATATGAAATGAGAATTACACACACTATTCTAATATGCATATTATTATTTCTGTAATGTCATCAAACTGTGGGGCACTTCACAGAAGATACATTTCTAGATCTTTTATTTTTCGTATGCATGCCAAAAGACATACATATAGACATACTTAAACAATAGGGACTGAAGGAACTATGGCTGAATCAAGTATTGTATTTCCAACCAACATCACAATGGCTGGTTCTGTAAAGAGATTTAGGGCAGGCAAAAGTTAAAGGGCTTAGGGGAAATCCAGTCTGTCTACGACATACATATTTTTTTGCCAAAAATGGGTCAGACTTGTTCTCAATTCTTCCTTTTTTTCAAACTCTCTGCTTCTGTTTCTATTTGGAAACCTGCCTCCTTTGCACATTCTTCCCTTAAATCTCAGCTTCTCAGAGCTCCATTACTTGAATCACCAGAGTTAGTAACAGTTTGGGATGTGTGTACAGATGTGTGTGATTTTGATCAGGACAATGGAATGGGGCAAAAGGATTAATTAAGCATCCCCAGCAGCAGAAGCAGCACCTCGACCCCAATTCAATTCCAACCCTTCCTCCTTTCAGGTGGCTTTCTAGATAGGAAATCTGATCACAGCTAATCTGCTTCACTTCTATTTCAGCCCTTTGTGTCAAGAGTCAAAGTGACTCATTTAAGGGCATTCAGAGTGTGTTACCCTTTCCACCCAGTACCCTCACTGCCCAGATAGCAAACATGAGAGAACAGGGGGTTTTCCAGATCTGAGGGTGCGTGCAACTTCCAGGTATGTACTTGTGAGACCACTTCCAAAATAATAAGTTATCTGTTGATAAACTCTTCTGGGTCTTTATGCTTACAAGCTGTCAGCAGAAAAGAAAAACTTTCAGAATGCAAAGGGCTCACCCGATCAAGCTAGGAAGCCGCTTGAGACCTTGATTCATACAGGTGTAAGCTTCTGCCTCCAGGCCCAGCCAGTGCAGAGAGGAGCCGCTCATTTTCTTCCGCTGCCTTTGACCCAGCCCCCGCTTTATGCTTTGCCCAGACGCAGCCTGTCCCCTTGAGCCTCTTAGCATTTTAACCAGAGCACCCTAGGGGTCCTTCCCAGCGCCTATCGGAACACAAAGCATACTCAGCATAACTAGCTGGAGGACACAGGATGTTTTTCTGGAGAAAAACCACATCCACCTTTTTTTTTAATTCTCGGGGTCTCTTAGGATTTCCCAGCCCAACCTTCCGCGTGCGTGTGTGTTGGAGCCTGGAGAGTGCTTTTGGAAGCTAAAGGACAATGATTTCCTGAAACAGCCACACCGCCTGGAATCACCTAGTCGGATTTTACGCGTGCGCGCTCCCCCCGAACACCACGCAAAACCCATCTATGGGCGAGTCGCCTTGCAATTACCTTTTGGCTGAAGGGCCGGAGGCGCTCGTAGGAGCCCCGCTTGTTGGCCCACGAGTCCCCCGGCATATCCCCGGCTGATCCCGCAGGCTCAGCGCCCGTCGTCCCTAGCGCAGCTTCAGCAACAGATGTTTTCCGCTTAGCAGCAGCAGCAGCCCCCCCGGACGACGACTGCATCTACAGGCTCGGCTCCTCCGATCGGAAGCGAAAGGAACCAATCCAGCCGCCGGCGGCAAATCGGGGGCGGAGCTCCCGAACTCAGCCGCCCGGAGACAGCGTTGAATAGAAAGGTGAATGGGGAGATGCGCGATTTATCGCCAAAGCAAAAGTCCTGACGTCCACGCCCGCGCGCGTCAGTAGTGATTGCTTCTGATGGCGGGGGAACAGTACACGCCTTTTCCCTTGCTTCCAAGGCGTTAGGACACAGCCGTGAAGTGAAGTAAGAGCGAGAGACGGCGATCAGAGATAAAGAAACCTGTGGCACTCCGGATGTTGCTGGATGATGAGAGTTCGAGTTCACCAAACACCAGGAGGTCCACGGGTTCTTCGCCCGGACTAGACTAAGATCTGCTTTTGCCACCTGGGGTTATTCATCCCCCCAGCGCTTTCAGAGTTTAGTAATTATTTGTGATTTACCCAGGACTCAGAAATTATACTACCTTGCTTAAGACTGGACTGATTTTCCTAAAGAGTATCCGCTCTTTTAATATGGAAATCATATAGAATCATCATAGGAGCCTATGCATGCCGGAACGCCTTGCCCTGTTTCCCACAGAACTGGACATGTTAGAACCTATGCTTCCAAAAGATAGCCAGCAAGCTTCTGGATCCTTCCCTTCAGGCTAGCTTACTGCAATAAGTAAGTTCATCTAGCTTTTCTTTTTCATAGTTTCCCAGGCAGATGCCAAGAAACCAGCACAACCTGTTTATGAATACGTGGTTGCACATCACCAACATTGGTCAGTGGAATAGTCTCTCCCAATGCAAAGAGCAAGGAGGAAGGTGAAATTTTAATTCAAAGTGTGGGAGGGTTAAACTCCCCCTACACCCACCACAGTTCCAATCCTGCTTGGCCTTAATGGTACTTATCACCATTTTAAAAACTGAATATGTGCATATTAAATGCAGCAACATTTTTAACGTTTCTATGAATTGGTGTGTAGGAACTTCAGAATTCTTCCTATCAATAATATTATTGATGACTAGAAATGCACTGATCAGCCAGGAGGCAGATAAGGATTGTTTCCCCGCCTCCCCTCACAAGTAATACTTAACATGCACATGGGGATAAAGTGGGAGGGACTGCTCTCCCAAAGTTGTAGTGTTTCTGACCATCGTCTGTAATGAAGCTCTGTGGAATATATGTATATGGCACTTGGAAGGTCAGGACTTCCAATATACAGTATGTCATTTCTACAAGAGAAGGCATTTCCTTGTAACAGTGCAATTGAATACAACCTGTGATGTGATTCACAGAAAGCTGCATGTACTGTACACAACTTGATTTCTACACATAACTGCATGGAACCAGCAGGTGTATGAACTGATGTCATAGAAAAACACTGTATGTAACGTGAGAAGTATGAATGTAAATGGGTGACTGACTCCAGATTGTAACTGAAATATTAAGAATAACCGAGTTTCTGTCAGTAATAGAAAAGTAACCAATTGTTCTCTCTCGTCAGTCTTACAGGAATAAGACATATCTGCATAGGTCATGAAATAGAAATATCTTGCCAAGCATCAAAAGCAGGTTTTAGCAATAAGCTTTATTGTTTACCTGCATCACATTGTGACATTGTATGAAAATTCAAGCCTTTCAACATTTGCATGTGGGAAAGAACTTAACCAATAATTTGTGCCTATATATACTCTGCAATCCAGAATTGCAAGGCTAGTCCCTTGAATTCACAAACAACTTTGCAAGCAAGGCATATCTTCAGAGAAAATTTACTTCATTCTCATATCTCCTTCAATAGCAGCCAGTAATATTCTTACAGTATTTGTGTCCCTTGTATATATGGATTTGGCATTCTTTTCATAAATATATTTACTCAGAATGAAATCCTTCTGGTTCCAATACAGTTCTTGGATTTCCAAGTGAGACTGCAATCATATTGCACTTATTTGGGAGTAAATCCCACAGAATTTTGTGGCACTAGATCCTCAAGCTGAATCAAACTGCAGCCTTAAAGCCAACTCAAACATGCAGAAATAACAAGTGCTATGACCCTTTTGAACCAGTAAGGGAGCAGTTATATATATGTATGTTTCTCCACATTAACAACAAACAAACAACTTCCACAAGGAAAGCTAGCATAGTTGAGAGAAGTGCTTAATTTAAGCCTAAACCTAACATGTTAGATTTCCATGTACACAAGTATTTTGTTTCATTTACATGTTTGAATGCCCCACTCTCCACCATGATGTGGGAAAGCTGAAAAGGGTAACTCCACATGCTATTTATGCATTTCCAGTTGGCTGAACTCCTGCAGCCATGTAAGGAATCACGAGGACCAAAAACTATATAAACCATTTTGAATAACTGCAAGCTAGGCTAAAGACAGCCACTCTTTACTGTGGACAAAGTTACTAGATGAGATTAAAATGCTTTGTATATTCTTTTCTGTGAAGTAGTAAGGTGATTTTTAAAAAAATCCAAAAAAATGCTATTTCTCCCTTTTAATCAGAGTGTAACTTCTATAATACTTTACCTTAAACCATTATAAATAATCTTATATACCACAATAGCCATGTCATATTTCTTAGTAGGGTGCAAATAGGCACTATGTAGTCAACCCCATTGTACACATATTTATGTCCTTATAGTTTTGTTGACTTTCTTTTTGTTTTTTTCCTATCATTTCCCACACTACTATCACTGTCACTAGTTTCCTGAGACCTTTTCCTTTTAGATGAACCTTCCTTAACCAGATACTGGGTGTGGTTCTTTGGCTCTGGGTACACACATTCAAAAGAGGTTTGTCCTGGATTCAGATAGGCTGGAACAGGAAAACTTGGAAACAACGGTGGTGATGCCATCTGATAGCAAGGAAATTGCTGTCCCATTGGATTATAAGGGGTATATTGGTGTGCTAAGAAACACGTCATCTAGAAAATAGAAGGTAAATTAATATTTTAAAGTTTGGAAGAGAATTGCTGCATTAGTTCTAGAGAATGAAAGGTACTGGACATGCTGGACAAGCTTTGATTTACACTAGTCCTTTATCAGGTAGACTGTAAAAATCAAGTAATTCTTACACACACACACACACACACACACACACATGCATTGGTTATAGATATGAAGTTTGGCATGACTGGTCTGCTCCTAAAACCATTTCCAGTTCAAGCATGACACACTAATGTATAAGGTTTTTAAAGGGGGTCTTAACATGAAATAGACACAGAAATTATGTGAGGCAGACATGCCAATGTAAGCAATGAAAGAATGCCTCCATCCCATTTATATCATTGATGTTCACAACTATAGGCTGATAGATTATTGGAATTTGTCACAGTGCTGTCCTAGCCTAGAATGCTTCATATTGGAAGTGCTGAGGACATAAATGTGTGGGTGGGTGGGTGGGGTGTTTTGTTTGTTTGTTTTGAAGAAAGACAAATTTTGCTGTAGCTCAGCATGACCAGCAAAGTGGTTACAAACTCATTGGCCTGGATCTACCAGACATGGCTAGGCAATACTAAAGACAGCCTAGCACAATGAGTTTTGTTGCAGAGTCCAGTCAATTTCTGTTTCCGGAAGGATGTTGGCACAGCTGGCACAGAGGGGCAGATTGCCAGCTATAATCTTGGCTTCACTAAGCAGCTGCACAGGTATGGGTGCAGGTTCATAACTAAAGCCATAGCATGGGAAAGGGGGAAAGAGTTTCCACAAGTTGTGTGTTTGGCAGTCCCCCCTTCCATTACACATCCTATAAAGTGTCTCTACACTATCTATTGTTGTGATAGATTTGTGATCATTATTTCAATCTTACCATGTTCTGAAAGGCAGAATAATCCTGTGGTGGGCTATTATTCACCTGAAAAGGACTTAGAGGTAATGGAGTACCACCATAAGGCTCTAAATTCCTATAAAAAGAGCAAGTAGGGAGATATGGTGAGTGAATGCTAATAGATTTACTCATTTTTCAATACATACATATATAGGTGTGATTCGGGGCTCTTTACAACACAACCCTTTGCATGTCCAGCAGGATTTACTCCCAGATAAATTTGTACAGATCTGGAGCCAGCAGAGCAACCCAGGCCTGCCCATCTCTGCCAGTCTCCACTGTCAGGGAGGAGTGGTCAGCTGAACCTGCCCAAATGACAACTGCTACAATGGGGGCAGGGCCAGCACAGAATTTGCTGGATCCTGTGTGGACCCCACTGCCACAATGGGATATGGACCTCTTCATTGTGACAGCCTGGGAGCATTCTGTCTTGCCCATACCCTCCCACTCTTTCTTGCCCCTCCCAGCTTAAACTTTGTGGCTGCAGGTGCAGCACTCACTGTACTGCTCCATCTGGCCCTGTTACTGAGAGCCAGGGGATAGAACTGGAGTCTATGTCAGCTTATAGAACTTCTTATCCCTTCAGATGGGAATATACAAAGGCTGTGATTCTTACATACTTACCTGGGAATAAATCCCATAGTAGAATTTACAAGGAAGTAAACATAGGATAGGACAGACATTAAGGCTGAACATTATACATAATTTAGGAACTAATTCAGAATGCAAAAATGAAGATTAGTCTATACTTTCAGTGCACATATACCACATAATATTGGGTATCAGAACAGAGGTTGTGTCTAAACTAAACTCCATGATATTTTTATACTGGAAAAAAGCCATTACCTGTGTGTTGATGACTGTATATCATGTTCCACATTCTGGCAATGACTGATTAACTCTACACAGTGGGAACTCCCTATGAATGGAATAATAATAATTTTGAAAATGATTAAAATTGGTCTAGTCAAGAGTTGATTTCATTTTTTTCTGAATGCTTAACATACTTTACAATATAGAAATGAAGTCCAATATAGAAACAAAATTCAGCAATCATACTACTATAATTAGTTTATTGTAAACACCTATTAAAATTAAAACCAAGTGCATAACCTATCCAATACCAAGCTACAATTTCCACCCATCTCCAAAAACCCAAAGTTGAATTTACTTTTATGCAAACTTTTTAAATGGAAAATAATTTCATTTTGGAGCACATTATTCAGTAGTTAATATGGGAAACATTATTATCATAGCAAGCCCCAATGGTAATTTCTTTATTGGTCTCCAAGAATCGGGGTAATATTCAGGCTATACTCAAGAGCAGACCCACTGAATACAGTGGTACCTCAGGTTAAGAAGTTAATTCATTCTGGAGGTCTGTTCTTAACCTGAAACTGTTCTTAAACTGAGGTACCACTTTAGCTAACGGGGCCTCCCGCTGCCGCTGCGTGATTTCTGTTCTCATCATGAAGCAAACTTCTTAACTCAAGGTACTATTTCTGGGTTAGCGGAATCTGTAACCTGAAGTGTCTGTAACCCAAGGTACCATTGTATACTTAAATGTCTGTTGCTTCCAGTGGTTCTCTGATTATGACTAAGACTGCAAACCCAATTCCACTTACTGGGGAATAAGCCCCATTGAATTTGATGGGACTTGCTTTTTAGTCATGGCTAGGACTGCAGCTTTAGTTGGATCCCTATGAATAATAATAATTAATAATAATTTATTATCTATACCCGTCTAGGTTTCCCCAGCCACTTTGGGCAGCTCCCAACAGATTAAAAACAGAATAAAACATCAAATATTAAAAACTTCCCTAAACAATTAAAAAAGTGAGTTCTAGACTAGTTTTTTTCTCAAACGGCAGTCTTTAATAGCATATGGCAGACTGCTATTGAAATGACTGAAAGGTTCAAAAACAGTTAATGATTTATCATGTTGGCCAGATAAGTTCAAAGAACAAATATTGCAAGTTTTCCCAGGCTAAGGCACACGGTCCTTGTGTGAAACCAAGACGTTATATGGATCCTGGCCAAGGTACGTTTCTGAATAACTGTGATTCATTGATATATTTCAACTTGCAAGTGGTCATGAAGACTCACTAGAGATTATCAGTGATAAAAAAGTATTTGCAGATTATAACATAACAGGCTGACAACTCTTCAAGGAAAAACTAACTTATAATATTGGTAGCCACTACATATTTCAAGTTTTCTATTGAAAAAAAATGGAAAAATTACAGCATAGTTTTGCCAGAAAGATTACAGAACAATGCTGCATCTAACCTGCTACATGGACATAATAGAGGGAGGGGGGAGTTTTGTACAAAGACATTTTGAAAGTCTGAACTAAAGGAATTTGAAAAAGACCAGCAGTTTCAAGTGAACACATTACAATGTTGTACTCTGCTAGGACGGTAACAAAGTACAGACTGTAAAATAATAATATATTTTGTAAGATTCGGTTCTCATTTATTGATTCCTAAAAGAATATATCTATTACCTGATCACATTTTTGCTGTGATAAACTCAGGATTTTTTTCCTACCTTCTTGCAAAAGTGGGATGTCTTAAAGGGTAAAAATGCAATACTGTATACCAATTAGTTTGAGAATTTTTATACTCTCAGAATTGCTTTTTAATGCATTAAATATCCACTAACAATCACTTTTCACGTCAGGATTGTGCATTATATGCCCAGGTTTTGTAAAAAAAATTGTTGGCAGGTAGCTAAACCTACCAAACCGATATTGCACTTTAATTGGTCTTCCGTATAAACGAATCCCATTCAGCAAAGCTATGGCATAAGGCACTGACTCTGTGTGTTTAAAGCAGACAAATCCAAAAGTCTTGGGTTTTCCATCTTTGTCCTTGCATATGGTCACTTTGGTTACCGGTCCAGCCTGCAAGAAACTTAAGCATTACTTTCTCATAAATCCCAGGAAGGAAACAGCTGTTTGTTTGCTGATTCTAAGGCTTGCTGGACCAAAAGTCGAATAAAAGGTATATAATATTGGGTACCAGCTATTTCAGCATTGCAACAAACACATGCCATTATGCTGTAATTTTACTTTAATATACAAAGATTTCCATGACATATTCAAAGTCTGCATATCTCATATTCATACATTTTATTCTATTTAGCATATCAATCCAATTCACATGGACTGTGGCAACTAGCAAAGCACTTAAGGATTTTTTGGGGATATATGTAGGCAGTCCAAAATATAATAAATTGTTGTTGTTATTTCTTACCCACCTTACACCATAAGGTCTCTGAGCCCTACAGCAATTTTAAAATACAATATTAACACTATTGTAAACCTGTTACCAGGGGCGCAGGTGGCACTGTGGTCTAAACCACAGAGCCTAGGGCTTGCCGATCAGAAGGTCAGTGGTTCGAATCCCCGCGACCGGGTGAGCTCCCATTGCTCAGTCCCTGCTCCTACCAACCTAGCAGTTCGAAAGCATGTCAAATTGCAAGTACATAAATAGGCAATACTCCGGCGGGAAGGTAAACGGGGTTTCCATGCGCTGCTCTGATTCACCAGAAGCAGCTTAGTCATGCTGGCCACATGACCCAGAAGCTGTCTGCGGACAAACGCCGGCTCCCTCGGCCAGTAAAGCGAGATGAGCGCCACAACCCCAGAGTTGTCCACAAGTGGACTTTTAATGGTCAGGGGTCCCTTTACCCTTAAACCTGTTACAGTCAAGAGAATAAGGTGGGTCCTCTATATATAAATCTCAGGTGTGAAATACCAGGGTAAAGAGGTGTGTCTTCAGCATAACTACATAATGAAGGTGCCTTTCCTTTGTGGGGGGGATTCCCACAGCATAGGGACTGTCACAGGGAGTGCCCTGTTCAAGGCTGCCATTCCGTGAACTTCTGAGGCTGGTGAAAATACCAAGAGGGCTCCCTCTGCTGATCTTAATACCAAGAAGAGCTGTAGAGAAAGAAGCAGTCTTTCACATATTTGGGGATTAAATCATTCAGGGATTTAAACACCAATGTGAGCACAATGAACTGGGCCCAGAAATGAACTGGAAACCAGTACATGTGGTTTAGAACAGGAGTTACATGAACTCTACACATCTGGCTGTTCATTTTGGAGCAGTTGAAAGTTGATTGCTGTACATGAGTTATACGGTACAAACAACAAGGAAGTGTAAAACTGTAGAAGGATCTACAGGTAAATATAAGAGCTATCCAAGAAGAGATTGAACCAATTTGTTATGTACTGAGTTGAATAGGATCCAAACTGCAGCAGTCTGATTGGTCCTAGAACAATAGGCTCCAAAAGGCAGCAGTCTGATTGGTCCTAGAACAATGCAGCAGTATGATTGGTTAGCAGGAACCACCCAATCATGCTCCAGATAGAAGTGAATCCACAACCTGATTGGCCTACAGTAGAATCCTGGAATTAGCCAATCATGTGCAGCCCATTGTGTAAATAATGTATATAAAGCAGATACTTTGAGGGGACATTCATTCATTCCTCCTCACCACTATGAGCTGAATAAAGAGCATGAAATCACTTTGCGACTCTGAGTATATTTCACTGGCGACGAAGGTGGGATCCCGCTGAGCTGACTGCCACACACAGCACCGCAGCACCGCCACCTGCCGCACCGCTGCCTCGCACCGTGTATCCAGGCTTCAGCTCCGGGACACAAGGAACTCAGAATGGCAACTGACAGCAGCTTCTCGCCATTCAACCCAGCATCTGGAGACTGGGAAGCGTACGCCTCCCGTTTCACCTTCCTCCTAGAAGCCAAAGGGGTCACCGATGAAGAAGACGCCAAGAAGAGGGCAATATTCTTCAGCGTCTGCGGAGAGGAGACATTTGAAATCGCCCGGGCTCTCCTTGCGCCTGAAGACGTCGCTACTGTTCCATACAAAACAATAATGGAACAGCTGAAGGGGCACTTTTCGCCACAGCCCTCAGTGGTGGCTCGTCGAAATGCCTTCTACGCAAAGCGGCAAGCCCCTGGGGAAACCATAACTGGGTTTGTGACCTCTCTCCGCCAAGCTGCCCGGTTCTGCAACTTCTCAGAGCTGGAGAACATGCTTCGTGACCGCCTCGTCGGTGGCCTGAAGGATGAGAAGCTGCAACGACGCCTCTACGCTAAGAAGAACCTAACGTTCCAGGTCGCTCTGGAGGAGGCCCTGGCAACGGAAGCTGCTGAGAGGTTGACGCAAGAGGCACGGCTGAGCCAGCCGTCCCAACCGAGGGTCCACCACGAAGACCTCACCAACGACTCGGGATCCGACAGGGAGGAGGTGCACCGAGTACAGCAGCGCACTCAAGCAGCCCACATACCACAGCTGCCTCGACGAGAAGGAGGGAACTGCGCAAGCTGTGGAGAAAGTCACGAGAGGAGGACCTGCCGTTTCCGCAACGCAGAGTGCAGGCAGTGCAGAAAATTGGGACACATCGCCCGGGTGTGTCGGGCTCGGCCCACCCGAAGCCAGGCATCAGATGACCAATCCAAGAGCCCCAGGTCCCGGGGCCCAACGCACCAAGGCAACTCGACGGAGCTCACAGACTTCCAGGTATACCAGTTGCCCCACCCCAACGTAGAGAAAATTTATGTAGAGGTACAGATAGAGGGGGCCCCATGCCGCATGGAGCTTGACACGGGTTCAACTCTATCCATAATCTCGGCAAGGACCTTAAGGAAACTGTGTCCTACTGGGGGTCCCAAACTCAGGCCGGCCCCATTCACCCTCCGGGACTTCCAGAAACGTAAGGTCCCCACAATGGGGGTGGGGACCTTCAGGGTGCAATACCGAGGGCGGACGCGGCAACTGGACTTGCTTGTGGTCAAGGGCCCCTACATTAGCTTACTGGGGTTGGCATGGTTTGGACCACTGGGACTAGCCATCACCGGGGTGAACCACATGAGCTTACAAGTGGACGTGGACGCCATATGCAAGGAGTTTCCGGGGGTTTTCGATGGGAAATTGGGACAGTATACGGGCCCCCCCATTGCTCTACAGCTTGACCCCGCAGTACGACCAGTCAGGCTCAAGGCCCGCCGGGTCCCATTCGCCCTGAAACCCCGTATAGATGAGGAATTGGACCGACTCGTGGAGCAAGGAGTGCTGGAGCCGGTGCCTAATGCCCCCTGGGAAACCCCAATCGTCACACCCGTCAAGCCTAATGGTTCGGTCCGCATCTGCGCAGACTACAAATGTACCATAAACAAGGCCCTCATGGCCCATGCATACCCAGTGCCAGTGGTCAGCCGTATACGGGCCCCCCCATTGCTCTACAGCTTGACCCCGCAGTACGACCAGTCAGGCTCAAGGCCCGCCGGGTCCCATTCGCCCTGAAACCCCGTATAGATGAGGAATTGGACCGACTCGTGGAGCAAGGAGTGCTGGAGCCGGTGCCTAATGCCCCCTGGGAAACCCCAATCGTCACACCCGTCAAGCCTAATGGTTCGGTCCGCATCTGCGCAGACTACAAATGTACCATAAACAAGGCCCTCATGGCCCATGCATACCCAGTGCCAGTGGTCAGCCATGTCCTTGCCACCCTGGCTGGGTCGAAAATTTTTGGCAAGCTGGACTTGGCCCAAGCATATCAACAGCTGCCAGTAGATGAGGCCACAGCAGAGGCACAGACGATTGTGACGCACAGAGGAGCGTTCAGGGTAAAGCGGCTGCAATTCGGGGTCAGCGTGGCACCAGGCATATTCCAGAATCTAATGGACTCTCTCCTTAAAGGGATTCCTGGTGTCACCCCCTTCTTTGATGATGTGTTGATTGCCGGGCCCACACCAGAGGAGTTTGAGGACCGCCTCCGCACTGTTCTGCACCGTTTCCAGATGGCGGGTCTCAAGGTGAAGCGGGAAAAATGTCTACTAGGAGTGCCTCAAGTGGACTTTCTGGGATTTATGGTGGATGCAGAAGGGGTTCACCCGACTGGGGACAAGGTACGGGCCATTTGTGATGCCCCAGCGCCCAAGAACAAGACTGAACTTCAGGCCTTCTTGGGATTATTGAACTTTTACCATTCCTTCCTTCCCCACAAGGCGGCGGTAGCGGAGCCCCTACACAGACTCCTGGACAAGCGGGCCCCTTGGGTGTGGGGCCAGCGCCAGGAGGCCGCATTCCAGGCAGTCAAGGACTTGCTTGTCTCAAACTCGGTCTTGGCACACTTCGACGAGAGGCTGCCGGTGGTGCTAGCATGCGACGCCTCGCCCTATGGCATCGGCGCTGTCCTGGGACACCAACTCCCGGATGGAAGAGAGGTACCGGTAGCATACTTTTCCCAGACACTCAACGAAACCGAGCGGAACTACTCGCAAATCGACAAGGAGGGTCTGGCAATCGTGAAGGGAGTAAAAAAATTCCATGATTTCTTGTACGGGCGGCCCTTCACCGTGGTGACTGACCACAAGCCGTTGCTTGGCTTGTTTGCCCCCGAAAAGCAGACCCCCCAAGTGCTGTCTCCTCGCGTCCTCAGGTGGTCAATTTTCCTTGCCAGCTACCAGTATGCACTGATTCACCGCCCTGGAAAGGCGATGGGCCATGCAGACGCCCTCAGCAGGCTACCACTACCGGAAACAGGCCCCGACCCAGCACCTGCACAAGAGGTTATGAGCCTGGAGCTGCTTCCTGACCGCCCCATTCAGGCACAAGAAGTTGCACACCATTCCAAGAAAGATAGGGTCATCTCCCGGGTCCTGGACTGGGTGTGGAGGGGATGGCCCAGCCGCAGCCCCGGGCCAGAATTCGCCGGCTACACAACCCGCAAACATGAACTGTCAGCCCACAAGGGGTGCCTGTTATGGGGAAGCAGGGTCGTTGTTCCCCAGCCCCTCCGCAAAAGGGTCCTCACAGCCCTACACGAGACACACCCAGGGGTAGTAAGAATGAAGGCCCTTGCCAGGAGTTATGTGTGGTGGCCGGGGATCGACGGAGAGATAGAGGCCTGGGTCAAACACTGCCAGGCCTGCCAGGAATCCCGCCCAGATCCCCCAAGGGCCCCAGTCCAGTCCTGGGAGTCCGCCCGAGCACCATGGTCACGCCTGCATGTGGACTTCGCTGGCCCCTTTCAGGGGAAAACATTCTTCATAGTGGTGGACTCCTACACCAAATGGCTGGAAGTCGCACTGGTACCGTCCACTTCTACGTCCGCAGCCATCCGGGTACTACGCAGGCTGTTTGCAACCCACGGGCTCCCTGACACTCTCGTCTCAGACAACGGGACTGCATTTACATCAGGAGAATTTCAAACCTTCACAGTGCAGAACGCCATCCGCCACATCCGTTCGGCGCCATTCCACCCTGCCACCAATGGCCAAGCAGAACGCATGGTGCGGACCACCAAGGACACCCTTCGCCGCATGACGCAAGGGGATTGGGAGTACCGCCTTGCCACATTCCTTCTAGCACAGCACAGCACCCCCAGCTCAACGACTGGCCGGAGCCCCGCTGAACTACTAATGGGTCGGCGCCTTGCAATCAGATTGGACCGCCTTCACCCCGATAGAGCTCAGGATGAGGTAGTGGTGGGGGAAGGCAGGAACCCCCGGACCTTCGAGGCCCAGGACCCAGTGTACGCAAAGAATTTTGGGGCAGGCCCTGCATGGGTACCTGCCACAGTCACCAGGGTCACGGGCCCCGTGTCGTACGAGGTGCTAACAGATGGGGGGCAATGCTGGCGCCGCCACTGCGACCAGATACGGCGACGATTCCCGGGAGAAAACCAGGAGGAGGAGGACAGGTCAGAGGAGTCCCAAGGGAACAGTGGGGCAGTGAGGCCCATAGAGCAGCAGGGGCAAGCAGGAGAGGCAGAATCAGTAAATACAGAGAGGACCCGCGAGGCCGAAAGGACACCGGAACCAGAACCACGACTGAGCGAGCCGGTTGCGCCAGACCAAACAGCCCCATCCTTGGAACACGAGCCAGAACCTGAACCCCGGACCAGGGAACACCCCAGGCCGCAACGCACACGTAGGCCACCGGCGTACCTTGAGGACTATGAATGCGACCTTCCGGGCAGGACTGGAACTTAGAGGGGAGGGGTGTTATGTACTGAGTTGAATAGGATCCAAACTGCAGCAGTCTGATTGGTCCTAGAACAATAGGCTCCAAAAGGCAGCAGTCTGATTGGTCCTAGAACAATGCAGCAGTATGATTGGTTAGCAGGAACCACCCAATCATGCTCCAGATAGAAGTGAATCCACAACCTGATTGGCCTACAGTAGAATCCTGGAATTAGCCAATCATGTGCAGCCCATTGTGTAAATAATGTATATAAAGCAGATACTTTGAGGGGACATTCATTCATTCCTCCTCACCACTATGAGCTGAATAAAGAGCATGAAATCACTTTGCGACTCTGAGTATATTTCACAATTGTTGGTTAATAGACTGTATGTATCTTGATCTTCTTTTTCTGTGCTAGATTAGCAAGGGAAATAAGATGAAGAAATTCTGACACTCTTCAAATGAGCAGAAGCTCTTGTCAGGCAGAGATGAGTCTACAGCCCAAAGAGCAGAATGATTAATCAGGCTTTTTGTTTGTGTGTGTAATCCTGTTCACATTTACTCCTCAGGCTTTATATGAAATCCAGCAGAATGCCAATGTGAGAACAGGTTTCCCACAAGCATCTGGTTGGCCACTGTGAGAACAGGATGTTTGATTCGATTGGCCATTGGTCTGATACCACAGACTGTTCTTATGTTCTCACTATAAACAGACAGTGTTCCTTCTTTTAACTGCTGTGTATACTGGTAAAATGGGGATGCGGGTGGCGCTGTGGGTTAAACCACAGAGCCTAGGACTTGCTGATCAGAAGGTCGGCAGTTCGAATCCCCGCAACAGGGTGAGCGCCCGTTGTTTGGTCCCAGCTCCTGCCAACCTAGCAGTTCAAAAGCACCTCAAAGTGCAAGTAGATAAATAGGTACCGCTTCAGCGGGAAGGTAAACGGCGTTTCCGTGCGCTGCTCTTGTTCACCAGAAGCGGCTTAGTCATACTGGCCACATGACCCGGAAGCTGTATGCCGGCTCCTTTGGCCAATGAAGTGAGATGAGCGCCGCAACCCCAGAGTCGGTCACGACTGGACCTATACTGGTAAAATATGATTGAGGGAAAGGTATATATTAAAAACCAGTAAAAAATGAAATTATATGGATCTTCAGCATCTCTTCATTATAACAGATTCAGGCAGTAATTTGTGAAAACAGAGATTTGCTGAATTAATCAATAAAACCCACTTCTGTCTTGATGAGGAAACTGAAAGGGGACACGTGATAAGAATGTGACAACTCACAGAAAACAAGCTAGATGTCTTTGTATTTTGCCAGTATTCAGTAGTGTCAAATATCAGTTGCTGCACAGCATAATGGCTCTATACATTTTCCAATGTTTTAAAAGTAAACATCACATCTGACAGAGTCATAACTGAAGCCTTCAGCTTTTCCAAGGAGAATCAATGTTTGTTTTATCCCACCGCCCCACCCCAGAAAAGACAAGTTTCCCTGAAGCAGCATTTTTCCAGTCTGTGTTCAAGGTTGCCTACTGCAGATGATGGAGTTCTTCAAGGAGTAGAAGTAGCAAATCAAGTATTCTGGTGCTTGTTCTTTTTAACATGTAGATCTCCCTGTTCATAAATAAATAAAAATACCTGCTCAAGCAAGCTACAGGCACAGCTAGATTTTTAAAGCTTTAAAACATCTACCGTAATTTACCATTATTTCTGTTTTACCAGCTCTAAGATACAAAGAATGTGTGAATCATATGAATGTAACAAAGTTATCAGAAAGCTATTAGGTGCCAATTTAGTGAAGGTTGGAACAAGAAGAACATTGATTATTTGTGTTGTGCTACTGGAGAAGAAAGCATTTCTGCTTTATAAAATATAAGTATCCATGTAGAAGCAAGAAAACTAAAATGGGAAGGATATGAAGCACACAGAACGAAGGAAAAGTCTTCCAGCAATATCACTGTAGAAAGAGGGGATAAGTCCAAACAAGATGCTAGCAGTTAGCCTGACGAAGTAACATAAGGAAACCACGAACCTTCCCCCTTTCATTTTGTGTTTATTGTTAAGGGTGTGGTAAGCTATTATCAGTTGCTCGGCATGCCAAAACACAACAAGAATCATGATTAAATTGTGGTTAAAACTGGAAAGCAATGATTGATAGCAAATATGTATGAATTATCTGACACCTGGGAAACAAAGAAAGAGGCCCTTTCCACCTAAGATTGCAACCATTCTCTGGGAAGTTCCCAACATTTAATATGTTTATCAATCACATTTCCTTTCTTTACTTCCATTCCCATTGCTTTCAGTGGTTGTCTGAGAATTTTTGAGAAGATGGGGAGAACATAGAATAATAGAATCTTAGAGTTGGAAGGGATCCCAGGGGTCATCTAGTCCAACCCCCACAGGGCTTGCAGGCCACAGTGAAATAAATGTAGCATTTCACCTAATTTTATGTCTGTGCCTCAAAAAGCGTCACTTTTTAAATTTTTGCCTGGTGTACAAAAAAAAAGGTGGTTAGCACCACAGTACTAACATGGAGGAAAAGGTGGCAACCCCTTTGGGTTTTAAGAATATGGTCATAGTTTTCATTTTGTATTGCCTTTATTTTCAATCACCTTGAGAACTGACCAGCCACCCTGAATGTCAAGCTTCCTGAATATTTACAAGGAAAAAAAATCATAAATAAAGCCCTGTTTTAGGCATACCTAGCTTCTGATGACTATTTTATCTTTCCATTTTGTTTTGTTTAAGGCACCTCTTGGTACATTTCACACATCCTCGATGGAATGGAAAAGGACTGAAGCCTTGCTTCATACTGCGAATTTAAGACTCCTGACAAAAATCTTCCACCTGCTGCTCCTTGTAAGCATTCCTTCCCTGCTGCCGACGGCTCGCCAGCCCCGCCCACTTCCAGATCGCCCTGCCCACCTGCCAAGGTGGCCCCGCCCCGCCGTCCCTTGCACCTGCAGGAAAAGCTCGTAGAGAATCTCCTCTTGCACGCGGCTCTCCAAGTTCCCCACAAAAAGGGTCCGGTCCGGCTCGTCTGCCTTCCCTGGGCTTGTCATGACAGCGGCCAGCAGCCCAGCTGTGCGCGAGAGACGCAGGGAAGAGCCGGTCAAAGCGGCAGCTCCATCTGCACGCTGGAATGGCAGATGGAAAGTGGGTGGGGCAGGTGGGGGAGAAGGGGCGGGGCTGCCGCGGACCCGAAGCTGAGCGAGAGAGGCCGTAAAGCAGCGGGCGCGCGCGACAGGCAAAAGAGGGGGGCCGAGGGTGAGCGCGCTTTACGGCACACCGAACACTTGTTAAGCAGACGGGGGTGAAGGAGCCGCCACCCTCCCTGCCGGGTATCCTAGCAACTGACTGACGGGGCGGTGGAGAGGAGCGGGGCTTCCCCAGCTGCAAGGAGACCGCCCCTCCCTCTCCGCCGTCGGAATTGGCAAAGTCACCCCTGCGCTCCTTTGCCTCCTGCGGCGATTGCGTGGTCCAGAGGAGTGCAGTGACACACAGACACACATACACACAGTGTGATTCACAACACCTTTCCTTGGTATTTCTGTAAGAAAAGCGTGTCTTATGTGCATTAACGTTGTGGCACTACAAACTGGCACTACACAACTCGAATTAATCCCGAGGGTTCTTTTTAACTCGGTGCTTTTATTTTATTTTTGCAAACCCGTTCTCTCAACTTTTTACGGTTTTGTTTCAGCGCCCCGAGGTGCCCCTCCCTCCGACGTTGTGAACTGCAACTCCCATCCTCCTTGACTATTGGCCATGCTCGCTCGGAATGATGGGAGTTGTAGTCCAAAACATCTGGAGGGCGTCATAGTACTGCCCAGGATGCTCTCTCGTCACCGTGCTTGGTTTCTCTAAACGCCTCGCTCTTCTTTTCCCCGCCCTCCTAACTCGTCACCTATCTACAGTCTAATTTTTCTTACCTTCTGTTACCCTTCCTTACGGGGAAAAGATCCCGAGAAAGTGAGGGAGGCTGCTGAACAAGCCTGCTCCTCTTACAGCTGGGCTGTCCCTCCCACCAGCTGTCCTGCGGTCACAATCCTTATGATCCGCTATATGTTATTACTTGGTGTATAATGTGTTGGTACGTGCGTTTAATGTTCATTATATTTTTCTGGGCATGCAACTATTATTAAACATATTTCAGTAATAGAGTACACGGGTGGTGGGTTTGAAAGAATTGTAGGCTTCCTAAACTTTGTCTGCCATCCTGTGGCATATCTTGATATTGCACTAGGATCGCCGTAAGGTGGAGTTCTAAGATTAATTGAGTACAGTATCAGCAAAGCTGTTTTTAGCTGCGTGTAAATAATTCAAGATAAAATATATTCGCATTTAAATCGGTTTAGCACAAATTGCTTTTAGAAAATTAACTGATTTTTTTCAGAAGAAATAAAACGCATTGTCACAATGACTTTCAGCTAAAAATGATCTCCTTGTCATCTTTTTAATTTTGATCTTTATAAAGTTCTAGATGACCCCCCCCCCAACCATCCCAGGAACTGCAGTTTGTTAAAGGTTCTGAAAGCTATTAGGAGACCACTATTCCCCCCACAGAGCTACAATTCTCATAGTGCTTTAACAATCCCAGGGAACTGTAGGAATTGTAGCTGGGGGGGGGGGTCCTCCTAACCACTCTCAACATCCTTAACAAACTATAGTTCCCAGGGATCTTTAGGGGAAGCCATGGCTGTTTAAAGTGGCATGATGATGCTTTCAATGTATGGCACAGCGAGGACTTGGTCACAAATTTGGCAAATTTAGGCTGTGCAAACTGATTTGAACCTCTTGGACAGGAAACCTGCATCCTCAAAAGACTGGACTTCTTCCAGTGAGGAAGATGGTGGGTAAATGTACTGGAAAGCATGGGAGAACTGTTGCTTAACACATACCGCCGAGACCACATAACACCCGAGCACAATTCAAAGTGTTGGTGCTGACCTTTAAAGCCCTAAACAGCCTCGGTCCAGTATACCTGAAGGAGTATCTCCATCCCCATCGTTCTACCTGGACACTGAGGTTCAGCGCCGAGGGCCTTCTGGCGGTTCCCTCACTGCGAAGTTGTGTTACAGGGAACCAGGCAGAGGGCCTTCTCGGTAGTGGCGCCCGCCCTGTGGAATGCCCTCCCACCAGATGTCAAAGAGAAAAATAACTACCAGACTTTTAGAAGACATCTGAAGGCAGCCCTGCTTAGGGAAGCTTTTAATGTTTGATGCATTACGGTATTTTAATATTTTGTTGAAAGCTGCCCAGAGTGGCTGGGGAAGCCCAGCCAGATGGGCGGGGTATAAATAAATTATTATTATTATTATTATTATTATTATTATTATTATTAGTCTAATCTCCCCACAAACAAATCAGGGTAAATACACATTAAATCGCCAGTGTTGTCTAAACTTTCTACAAACAGGTTAGGATGAACACTCTTGAAGCAGGTCACCTGGAAGTAATCCCTTCTACATCCCGCCGAACCTGCAATGTTGCCACTAGCATTCTACATCAAGTATCTACTATCAGGATACAGAGTCCTGTAAAACAAGGTTCCAAGAAGTCCAAGAGAGTTTAAAAGGAACAGAAACTGCCTACATAAGTTAGTTGGAAAGGAGGAGTCACCAGATTGCAAAAGGATAAAGGCTGGGTTTCACTCTGCCAGGTACTTCCTTCTACACACCACACCACACCCATTTTATCAGCGACTCTTAATTGAATACTGAAGCAAACGGCAGCATGTTAAAAGGAGAAAGCAACACCTTCCTGAAATGTGGTGGTTACATGCTGCTTTTCAAAGATCACCAGTGTTGGGATTATGTGTCTTCACCTGTTTCGTGGCTTGGTGTGTGAGAGCAGGTAAGATAACCAATTACAAGTTCCTCATGTAATTTTGCTATAAGGAAACGAAGCATACATTTCAGACTTTCAGACGGTATTGTGTGAGTCATGATTCTCAGTGCCTGTCAGATTAACGTGACTCCTTCACAAACAGTACAAAGGTTATTCCTTCGTTGTAAAACAAATAAAGGTGCCTTTGACCTCTGGACAAAAAAATGCAGCTAGATTGACCTTGTGTGGCGAAAGAGAGCAGGAAAAAAATAATCCCTTGCTGCTGAGATGTAATAGTGTAGCTCTACCGCTGAATATATTGTATAGTATAGAGGACTGGCTCAGTGATAGAGTATGTGTGTTGCATGCAAATGTTTCCAGAATCAATCCCTGGCACCTACAGTTAAAAGGCTAGAAAGCTGTGGTCAGAAAAGACACCACTAGGCTGGATGAACCAGTGGTCTGACTCAGTATAAAGCAGATTCATACAATTTAAACATCTAAGACCTTGATTCTTCAGAGCATGCTTATTCAAAAATAAGTTCCACTGCATGCAATGGGACTTACTCTCAACAAACTATTCTCTCATATGAACCTGCCCAGGCCCTGAGATCTTCAGGGGAAGCCCTTCTCTCAGTCCTGCCACTCTCACAGGCATGCTTGGTGGGGACTGGAGAGGGCCTTCTCAGGGGTTGCTCCCTGATTTGGAACTCCCTTTCCAGAGAAGTTAGACTGGCTGCCTTCCACTGGCAGGTGAAGAC
Source organism: Podarcis erhardii (assembly GCF_964252035.2). Lineage (NCBI taxonomy): Eukaryota > Metazoa > Chordata > Lepidosauria > Squamata > Lacertidae > Podarcis > Podarcis erhardii. Next base: position 48,269,775 of record NC_138508.1, on the reverse strand, counting down.
CTTTTTATTCAAACAGGCCCTTAGGAACTGACTGTTTTGAAGGAAAGAATTAGTGCTGTGATGTTTTTATTATTGTTGCTTTTGTATTTTTAAATATTGTTTTATTTTGATTAGCATTTAATTGCTTTTTAATGATTATCATAATATACTTTTAGCTTTTTCTATTTTAACTGTGTTTTTTTTATCTGCCTTGAGTCTGGGAAAAAGGCTGGAAACAAACAAACAAACCTAGAACAGAAGCCTAACCATGTCATTATTTTAAAAAGTTATTTACTTCTCATATTCAGACATATCATAAATTATATCTGTACAAAGATATGGGTGTCTCAGACACACAAAATGACAGAAGATCAATGTGAGGTTTTGCATTGATGTTGACTGACACTGTGGAACAGTTTATGTTTGCTGTGTTACATTTAACATATTCAAGTTGTATGTGTCCAATGCATTTCTGTATTTTAGTGGTTACATTGTAGGTATTTTCAGCCTGCAGGCATTATCTTTGACACAACAGGAACATTTTATGACAGAAATGTATTAAAGGCAACCATTCTAACCGTAAAAATGCACACATTATATTAAAAGGACTAACACAGGTTAGGGACGGTGGAATTTTCATTCTTTGTGATAGAGCTTGTTTGAATGACAGTAATTTGAATGCATTTTTAGGTACAAAAGATGAAGAAGATGTAAGCTTGTCATAATGGTAAAACTCATTGAAACATTTGCAAAATATGGCCTGTTTAATCAGATGCAGTCTTGTATTAAACAGAGCAGACTTGGACCAGCCAGCCCAGGTTCAAATCCTTTCTCATGTGAGCTATGATGTTTGCTGGGTGACCTTGGGTAAATTCCTGATTCTGATGCAGCAATAAACCACTAGCACATTTGCAAAGCTAAGCAGGGTCCAGTATGGTTTCAAATTGGATGGGAGACCACGTGTTGAGATGCCTGTTTTGCAGGGGGGTTGGACTAAAACAGGATAGTAATGAAGTAAGCTTCCTTGTATACTTTGTAGGTCGGTGAGGTAAATTGTGGTTTTAAAAAGAATTGTCTTAACTGATCAAGTGTTTTATTTCTCACTTGTTTTATTTTTCAGATAAAGAACAAGAATGCCCTAAATTTACTGATCTTAACATAGGCAATGCCGTGATTGGTACAGACGTAAAAGTGCAACTGCTTTTGCACACAAGGAGAAACCAAAACTGTGCAGAGATTGTCAGTGAAAACAATCTAACAGCTTCTACACATCTAAATCTGACCAAGCAAACTATTATTATTATTCATGGTTACAGATTTACAGGTTCCCCACCAGTATGGATTGATGAAATTAAAGAGCTTCTGCTTAAAAAGGAAGACAGCAATGTCATAATGGTAGATTGGAATCGGGGTGCCACAACTGTGTATTATCCTAGTGCTGTTAAAAATGCCAAGACAGTAGTAGGAATTTTGAACAATCTTATTGACCAAATGCTGGTAAGGAAGCCATGGCACAACAGCCTTCTTACCTCTGTCTAATCCAGTATACTGTCTTATAAGGGTGACAGGACCTTGGTTAGTTCTTGGTAAATGTACCTAGTATAAGGGTGTAATGAGATGTATGACCTTTCACTGCTTGCTTTGCCGTTCACATTATGCTTTTGTGTATATGGAAAATATTTTTGTGCAGAAAAATGTGTGAACTCACATGCAGACTAACACTGCAATAATTGCATGGTTGTAAATGTGCCACAGACCCATGGCCAATCATACTTGCCCAGGATTTGTAAACACAGTAAAAAAAATATGTCTGTGCATGATCTGTATAGCTCTCACACTTTTTTATAACATGAAATTTCTTGCCCTCTAGGAAAAATGAAAATGTGTGAAGTAGCCCTTAGAGCTGAGGCACATCAGCCACAGCAAACTAGCAGCGTCTGCTTTCATGTTTGATGATGCAGTGGCTCCAAACTCTTCTTGAAGCATGCTGCTGAACTTGCTGCCATGTGCAATACTGAACTGTCTTGTACTCTCCCACATTTTGATGGGTCTACAATGGCAAGAAAGGGCCTCAGGTTCAATCTTTAGCATGTCCAGCTAGGGCAAGGAAAGACTTCTGCCCAAAATCCCAGAAAGCCACTGCTTGTTAAAGGAAATTGTAAACAGTACAGAGCTAGTTCCCCAGGAAAAGGGATTGATTGTTAAATCACTCTGAAAATTGTAGCTCTTTTTCCCAACAACTCTCAGCCTCCTTAACAAGCTACAGTTCCCATAATGAAGTGGTGGAAGCCATGGCTGTTTAAAGTGGTATCAAAGTGCTTTAAATATATGATGTGAATGTGGTCATAGTCTCCTTGTTTCCCTTGCTTTACTGCACTGAAGAAAATGGTTGTTCATGCTATGTAGAAATAACCAGAAATATAGTCAATGTGGGTATATATTGCCTAGTAATAAATATATGGCATTTTTTGTATTGTTAAAAAGGCAACAAAGGCATTAATTTTCTGCTACAAAAAACTTCCTTTTGAAGTTGCTAAAGAAATTGTTTCATGTCTCATCTTCTCTTGAAAAGCCTTTGGACTTCCAAAGCTGAAACATGGCTATTTAAGAAAGAAGAATAAAAGCTGGTTTGCCCTCTGTGGTTCACATTCCTATAACCTTCTATCCATACATATTTACTGACAGGCAAATGGAGCGTCTCTTGACTCTGTATATATGATTGGAGTAAGCCTTGGGGCTCATATAGCTGGATTTGTTGGGAAGGCATACAATGGCAAAATTCGCAGAATTACAGGTAAGTGTTAAAAACTGGACATTCTGGTGTTTTATTCTCTATTCTCATTCTTGTTTCCCTATGCTGAATGATTCAATTTGTCATAGAAAGCAAACAAAGTCAAGCTGGCTTAGTCACCCAACATAAGGTACAGTGCCTGGGGTAGGTTTAAGTGAGTTGGTCATAGTCATGCACATAGTTGAAATTTATCCACCTTCTAAAAGATACAGTTTAAACCAGGGGCAGCCAACATGGTGCCCTTCATATGTTTTGCAGTGCAATTCCCACCAGGTCCAGCCAGCATGGCCAATGGTCAGGGATGTTGTAGACATGGAATCTACAACATCTGGCTCTTGTGGTGTTCTGCATTATTTTCTAAAAGTATAATGTATGTTTGTGTTTATAAATATTTTGTGAAAGCTGCTTGGAGATCTCTGGCTAACAAGCAACTAAACAGTCAGAATATTATTATTATTAATTATTTATTATTATTATTATTATTATTATTATTATTATTATTATTATTATTACTACTACTATTACTTATTATTATTATTATTATTATTATTATTATTATTATTATTATTATTATACCGGGTTGGCAACTTCTGACTTAAACAATGAAAAGGCAGCTTCTGGTGACGCCCTTCCTCAGTTTTCAAAGTAGAACCAGTGGAGGTCAGTTGTTGTTTAATGAAATCTCAGTCAACACTGACCTTCAGCAAACACATCATGAATGCAAAGACGTTCAGGGATATGAAACAAGAGTTTACCACTTTAATCCCAAGTACTTGGGTCAGAATTTACAAAGCGTTAAGTATTCTTTATTTACCTTGGATTCTTTTTTTTTAAAAAAATAATATTTATTAAAATTTTGAAAGTTACAGAAAGGAAAAAGAAAAAAAAAAAAGAAAAATAGTTAAACATAACAAAACCATACAATACAATATAGAAACAAAAATATTACATATGCATAACAAAAATAAAACAAAAACAATTAAACAAAAACAATTTAAAAAACCCCACATAACCTATACTTTCAATTATTAACTTTCTTTTACTTGTTTCAGCAACCTCCTCACACCTCCCTTTTTTGTATTCCACTTCGATTAATTGTTTCAGCAAATCCTTTCCATCTTCCTCAAACTTCTGTCCTATCATTTAACTTAACCAATTCTAACATTATTTTTTCCTTTAATCCAATTACAATCTATTGTACTTAATTCTTTATAACATTTCTGCTAAGGCCATGTAACTTCATTCCAGCATCCTTCTAACATTCATTAATTTTACAATGTTTCTGTAAGTAGTCTTTAAATTTCTTCCAATCTTCCTCCACCGACTCTTCTTCCTGGTCTCGGATTCTGCCAGTCATTTCCGCCCGTTCCATGTAGTCCATCACCTTCATCTGCCATTCTTCCCGGGTGGGTAGATCTTGTGTCTTCCAATACTTTGCAATAAGTATTCTTGCTGCTGTTGTAGCGTACATAAAGAAAGTTCTATCCTTCTTTGACACCAATTGGCCGACCATGCCCAGGAGAAAGGCCTCTGGTTTCTTCAGAAAGGTATATTTAAATACCTTTTTCATTTCATTATAGATCATCTCCCAGAAAGTCTTAATCTTAGGGCATGTCCACCAAAGGTGAAAGAATGTACCTTCCGTCTTTTTACATTTCCAACATTTATTATCGGGCAAATGATAAATTTTTGCAAGCTTGACTGGTGTCATGTACCACCTGTAAATCATTTTCATTAAATTCTCTCTTAGGGCATTGCATGCCGTAAATTTCATACCTGTGGTCCATAACTGTTCCCAGTCAGCCATCATAATATTATGTCCGACATCTTGTGCCCATTTAATCATAGCAGATTTCACCGTTTCATCCTGAGTATTCCATTTCAACAGCAAGTTATACATTCTTGACAAGTTCTTAATTTTAGGATCTAACAGTTTACCTTGGATTCAGCTGTTGTGACTCTTCAGTGAAAGTGATTGCTGCAATCAGTGGACTTACATTCTCTCTGATAATCCTGACCTGCATCCTTCTTTCCTTTGGGAGGAGAACGGGCAAATTGGAGAGAAAGCTCATTTGTTTAAATACTGGGTGTGTTTTATATTACTGTTATACTACTTTTGTGCTGATGAAACTTAACAGTTGAGAGGAAGCTTGTTGACTATATACTTGTGTGTTTTATCCTGCTGTGGTCTGCTTCCACTCAAATACTATTTACAGATTCGTATGTATGTACGTGTGTGTACAATTCCTATTATAATAAGCTAACATTTTCATTTTTTCATACCAGGTCTTGACCCAGCAGGGCCATCATTTACAGGAAAGCTGCCCAGTGAAAGATTGGATCACACTGATGCTCAATTTGTTGATGTTATTCATACTGATATTGATGGTAATTATACCATTTTGGATTTCCATTATCTTAATGGAGAATGATTCCCCGCACCCCTAATCTGGTTTGCCTGGAGAAAAATAACTATTTCAAGTGTTCTGAAAGGCTTATACATAACCAAAAAACAAAAACAGTTTTTTACTGGCTGGTCTTTAATACACACTAGTTCAAACTCAATTCATTCAGGCAGAATTACTTGCACTGTTCATTTGTTCCGGGCCAGTGCAATTAACCAATTTCTGTAAGCATCCCCAGTGGGTTTTGGTGAAAAAAACCAACCGCTTTGAACTCACAGGAAATCGTGCCTCTTCTTAAATAAAGGAAAAAAAATGTAATGTTTATCTTGCTAGATTGTTCAGATAAAAACTCTCAAGAATGGCTGATAGTTCCAAGCGTGTCTCTGCATAGGATTACAGTCTAAGAAATTGTATGAAACACAGCATTTTAAAAGCCTGGGAAATAAAAAGGGCTTCACCTGGTGCTGAAAAGGAATCAGACTCACTGCCAAGTTTGGCTCTGTGAGGAGAGCCTTCCGTGCTCTCTTAGAATTTATCAGGGCTGGCCCAATAATGGCATCTGGTGGGTCATTATGTTTGCCTGAGGAAAGGGCCATCTGCTATTCCAGGGAAAACATGACCAGCCTTGGCCAATTTATAACCCACCTACTAACCCCATGCAAGATACCTGTAGGATGTTCTAGCCAAAGCATCGGTCACATAGTTGTCACACACTTGTCACTTAGTTATGTGTCACTGGAGCCTGGGAAGTGATTTGGTTCCAGTTTTTCTGAGCCTGCAGGACCATCCCTCCTCACCCTCAACTTCTGTGCATCCATTAGTTACATTCCCATAAGATAATCTCATTGGTTGTTGTTATCTTTGTAAATATGAATAATAGTTCTTTTATTTGTCATTTTGAACATTCTGACAAATGCATGAGAAAAGTTTTATCATTTATTGTGAAATGACATCTGTATTTTTCTTCACTATGTGTTTTCTTTTTCTTAGCTTTGGGCTACAGGGAGCCTTTGGGAAACATCGATTTCTACCCAAATGGAGGAACAGATCAACCTGGATGCCCAAAAACAATATTCAGTGGTAAATACAGATAAATTAATTCTAATAGATAAAAACATCAGGAAGGGTTATGCTCTGGAGTCAACTGGGTTTTCACAAATCAACTGGCAAATATATTAGCATCATTAAATAAGTATTCCCTGGCAGGATGTTGGAATGGTCTTCCTGACTGATATTCTTTATATCCACCCTTTATGGTGTCATTCTCCCTTTTGAAGTGAAAAGACTGCACCAATTTTAATATATAGGTTTCACCTTGAGGTGGGACTGCTGCTTCTAATTAAGGTTTGCTCCTGTGGAGGGAAAAGAAACTTTACAGTCTTTTCTGTGCATTGTACTTTAATTGTGTACTGTGCAATACTAGTGTGTCTGGCTGTTAACCAGAAAGTTGGTGGTTCAAGCCCACCCAGGGATGGCTCTGGGCAGGATTCCTGCATGGCTGGGGTTTGACCTAGATGACCGTTGCGGTCCCTTCCAATTCTACAATTCTGTGATTCTACAAATGATTTTGCTTAAATTTATTTCAAAGCTTTCATGGGTTATCCTGTTCTAAATAAATTTGTAGCATAACAGCCTCTCCAAGTTAACTATTGTTAACTATTGTTGCAAGGGTTACTGAGATAATGGATGTGAAGTGCTTTGAACACTCAGGGTTGTTGTGTTCATTGTGAGTGTGTGGAATGCTTGGGTGAAGAGCATTCCACTCACACAATGACAGTTCCCCTTCCTTTGCTCCCATTTCAGCATACCTCCCCCCCAATTTGTTACAGAGAATCTCCCCAAGCCCCTGGAGCAGATTATGAGGGTGCACAAGGGGCTGCAGAGGAGTGGAGGACGAAGTTCCATTGCACAAGCAGATGCCTTTCTCAAGCAGAAGGATCTGATACAACCTCAGAAATGTCACATTACCATATGAACACCATATGATTACAATATTGTGCATTGCTAAAATTATATTCCAGAATGCCAGTGTGGCTGAAGTAGGCTCAGTCACAATGAGTCTAGTTACAAGAGAGCAGCAGTCAGTTCTAACTGAAGAAATACTTGCATTGCACTTAAACAGGGAATCAGAAGTTTCCTTAACATCTGCCAGGGCTTCAGCAAAGACATGATAAGAAAGCCTGCACAAGCAATACAGATGGAATAGCTGCTTACAGCTGAAAGCATGAGAGTGGGATGTCATGTTCACAACATTATTGCATGTTCTTTTACAAGTGCAGATATCTGCTATGAAAACTGTCCATAACTGAAGGGGAGAAAGAATAGAGAGGGATGGCACCAGACTAGGAATCTCCAGAGGAAGAGTCTTCCAGTGATAGCAGTCCCAAGGAGGAGCCATGGGCCCATATGAAGCCATGAGCACCATAGCTCACATCACCCCTGAACCACCAAAAGGCACCTCTGCCACCAGACTCCAATGACTGGTCCACACATACTTCAGAGGAGAGCCTTGAGGAGATGTCCTTACAGCTTGAAGCCACAGGACCTAGAAGTCCTGGATCCCCAGCCTACCTGGCAGCAATTCCCTCTAGCATATACAGTATGTCAGTTCCAAAGTTCAGCTGTCAGGAAACATGGTAGGGAGGGCAATCAACATAAGCAAAGTCCATCAGTCCAGAAACACAATCCAGAGTCAAACCCAAAGCAGTCCTGTAGCACCCAAAGCAAGCTCCATCAACATAGACAGCTGAGCAGACACAGTCAGCTTTGCTTCCCTTTTATCCCTTGCATGTTAGTTGCAGCATCTGGGCTTGTCAGGACATGTGACCCTCACCTGTTCTGAGGCTACTCCAGCTGAGGAATCACACACCTCCTCCCAGAGCTAATGAGCCCACACCTGGGCCATGGGCCCTGGCCTGCCTCGGCCTCCAAAAGCATACCTCCCACTTCTCCCTGTGCCCCAAAACCTGCCTTGTTTGTGAAGACAGCGGCTTCTCTGGCTCTGATGAGCTAGTTGAGTCTCTAGTTATTGGATATGCAGCCCAAGGAATCCTCCACTTTCTTCAGAACACTGCTGAGGCAACTGGTATGTTTTGCCTCAGCAGCAAGGTCACTATTTGTGGTCTTGAAATCCCAAACCTTGGTCTCTCTCCAAGGTGCTGATCCTTGCCTTTCTGTATGGAACCCTGGGACCACTGGCCTCCTCCTTGCATCAGCTATCACATATTCTCAGTGGTGGTTATCCCTATGGATCAGAATATAGACTAGGGATGAGACTTGCTATAGAAAACACAGAGCTTCTTTTGAGTTAGCTATTGTGTCCCATGATGGGAATCTGTGCAAGAACTGATTGTAGGAAAACATAAAATGATGCAAAAGTCAAATTTGCCACTTTAAAACATAATACTGTTTAGCACATGTGCCACCACTATTTGACAGGCAGCCTTTTTTTTTTTTTTGTAAAAAAGGCTTTTTGTAAAAGCCTAAGCTTTTATATATGCTTAGATGACAACCTAGTCTTACACTGATAATCAGTGATTTCCCCCCTAACAAACTCTCATTTTGACTCAAGAAAATCACCATTTTATAGTTCAAATCAGGAAAAATAAATACAGTAAATAGACAAAAGTACAAAGATTCACAAAATGTTTAGGGGTATTTGTACCCCTGTGTCCCCCCAGGGGAAAAAATCACTGCTGATAATCTATAAAAGGAAACTATCGGTTGAACTTAAAATGTTGTTGCTTAATAATATTAGTATTGCTTTTATAAAACTAACATTGCATTGCTTCATTGTTTCTTTTGTAACACTTTCTCTACTTTAAGGCACCCAGTATTTAAAATGTGATCATCAGAGATCTGTTTTCTTGTACATGGCATCCTTGAAACAGAATTGTAATGTAACTGGATACCCTTGTGACTCGTATGTAAATTATAGGAATGGAAAATGCGTGCACTGTGAAGCTTTTCAGCCACTCCCATGTCCAGTTTTGGGTAAGAGCTATTAATTATCCTGCAAGTGGAAACAGCATGCTATGGATAATTTCCTGGTTGTGCAATAATGAAGATACTGGCTGTGCACAGATAATTAAACATTAGCTTAATAGACCAGTTATATGCATGTATTTCATACACCTGCACAGCACCCCTTTGCTTCTGCTTTGCTTCTGGTGCAAACCAAGGAATCAAACCAGGAAGTAACTGTACTTCCTGTTACACATGAACCAGGAATTACTGTTGATGTCTTCCAAATAGGTTCTAAGTTACCTTCTGAATCTGACTTGTTTTGGGATGTTCTTGTTCTTATGGTTTGCACAAGACAAAAGAAAAGCAGTTAAGCCAACTAATCCAACTGAACTGAGGGCAATTGTGGCTACTCTCCGAGTATCTCTTCTTCACCACACCATCGTCTGCATGGGGCCACAAGCTTAGTAAATCAGTAAAGTAAGATGACTAATAGTGACATAAGACAGAAAGGAATGCACATATATATTATATTATAGCTGGAGTGACAAAGGAGCCAAAGTGTAATCCATTTTCCTGTGCATAAACTGACTGACTGTAATAGAACTCAGCGTGCATTACTTGAGTCTAGGTTCTTATGAGCTGATGTTAGTTTTGATTTCCCAGAACGTTATATAACAAAAACCAATCTTCATGATTTTTATCTTTCCTTTGTTTGTTAATTTTCTGCTGAACACATTCCAATTTAAATTTCAGGTTATTATGCTGATAAGTGGAAGGACCGTTTAATTGAAAAGAACCCTCCTGTGACAAGAGCTTACTTTGATACTTCAGACAAAGACCCATTCTGCAGTAAATGATTAACCATTCTCTGTACCCTTTCTCCAGTTTTCATTATCTAATAACATTATGAACAAACCACTTTTTTCTGTACAGATAGCATGGCACACTCTTGATTAAACTTCGTTCTCTGTTGCGGTATTGTTTATGCTCAGAAGATCTATGTGTAGGAAGGGGAAAACGCTGAAAACAGGAAATTATCTGGGCACCTGGTAAAAGATGACAAATGAGCTGGAAATGAGATTCAGCTGGATTTGCATCAGATAATCAGAAAAAAATATTTAAGAATTACAAAGAAAGAGAAGCAAGTTAGCTAGGTGCTTGCTCCAATGCACTGCATCATGATTTGTATGTCAATGTGATTTTCAGATGCTCACATTTCTGTGGGTTTGAAAATTTGAGAATTTGATGTGTGTCAGCCAATCCTTGCATGCTACGTGGAGTCTGAAACGGGGATTAGGGGGATTACAGTATCATTACCACAGTTTTTTTTTGGTACATATAACCAGTGCTGTTTTTCTAGAAAAAGAGGTGCCAAAGCTCACCACGAACTTCTCCCTTGTTCTCTTAGAATGGCAATGGCACCCATTTACAATATGCATAGTAAGCATAAAACACCACCACATCATGAGCTGAATACTAGCATTTTAAAACCATCTAACTTAGTATTAAGTATCTTTGATAGTATTAAAATCACAGATATTAGACCTACATTCTGTAATACAATATTACAACAATACAATGCTTCAAACATTTAGTTTTGCTTTCTCTGTTAGCATGGACCTATTGTTAACTTTCTCTCTCTCTTGGCAATCTTGATTGGTGTCTACACAACAAAGGGATTTTAATGACACTTTTTTTCACCCATCAAAATCTGAGGGACGGACACTTTGGAGATGGGGAGCTAGGTACAGAACAGATGGTTTTGAACTCTGGCTGAACCGGATGCAGCCTGGGGGTTGTAGAAGTTTATGTTGCTCTCTGGGAATTGAAGGCAAGATCAGTGGTTTGGATGCCTGCCACCGGACACCATTTGCTTCTACTATGCTATGTTTGCAGTGTATGTTTCCTTTACAAATACAGTGGTACCTCGGGTTACATACACTTCAGGTTACATACGCTTCAGGTTACATACGCTTCAGGTTACACAATCCGCTAACCCAGAAATAGTGCCTCAGGTTAAGAACTTTGCTTCAGGATGAGAACAGAAATTGTGCTCCGGCGGTGCAGCGGCAGCAGGAGGCCCCATTAGCTAAAGTGGTGCTTGAGGTTAAGAACAGTTTCAGGTTAAGAACGGACCTCCAGAACAAATTAAGTACTTAACCCGAGTTACCACTGTATGCAAAGAGATCACAAGTCTCAAGAGTGCTCTCAAACTGCCATAGCACCACTTGGGGAAGGGCAGCCGAGGTTATTTTTTGCTAAGCACAATATTTTATTGCATTAATTTACCTTTCTTTCCTCCTCTCCCTTCAGTGTATCATTACTCTGTGGATATTATTACCTGGAACAGAAATAGTAGGAGAGGTTTCATAAACATCAAAATAACAGATGATGCTGGAAATACAACAGAATCCAAAATTAATAGGTGGGTCTTATTTTAGTCGATCTTTTCTTTATAGAAGTCACTTCAGCCATAAGTATACCTAAGTCCCATTGAGATAAGTGATACTTATTTCCCAGTAAATTGCATTTGGAATGAAGTGGCAGTTTGAAGATAAATATACAGAAACACTGCAAAATACAAATAGTTGTGTCTGTTTTGTCTTTTAATCAGTGTGATACAATGGCAAAGGTGGTGGCCTAAAGGAAAATAAGCATGTCTCATCAGTGTTGATGAGTTTGCAACCTTGCTTTGTTCCAATAAATACGGCAGGTTCAAAGCTAGGAAATAATACCAGGCATATAAGGAACACCAAGAACATAACTGGTGTTTTTCTCTTATTGATTATGTGTAGATGAGAAAGCATGCGTAGCTGAGAATGAATATACAGGATGCTTGATATTTCCCCTATCTGCTGATGCCCCTCTATTTTAAATGTCTTTCTTCACCACCACTCAGGCCAGGCTCAGAATACTGGCTATTTTTGCTGCCTGCCTGGGATTGCAAGAACAAGCAAGGATTATCAGCTGGCAGACATGGATGGCAGGCTGTGTTTGGTTTGCAGGGCCACAAGTTGTAAAGACGTAGAATAGGTGTTGAACTAATAATGTGTCCTGATATCTCCTTAGCGGAGCAGCTGCATTTCACCAATATAGACAAGCCCATTTGCTTGCTGGATTTGACGTGGATTTCGACAATGTATCCAAAATTGCCTTGACATTTTCTACAAGGAATGCAATAGGCCCCAAGTACAAGCTTAGGGTTCTCCAAATGAGATTAAAATCTCTTTCAGATCCCCAAAGGTAAGCATATAGTTTTTCTTGCAACTTAACAAAACCTGCATTGATTGCCTTATTTGGAAGCCTCTGTGTGGACATCTTTTTATGTATAGTCCTTAATATGACTATTAATAATGCCAACCTTATAAGCAGAGGACCGTAGCAGTTTGTATGAGATCTAACTTTGATTTCAGCAGAATTCTTCCTTTTATAATGCTCTTTAGCACATAGTTCTTACAAGGATCAGGAGATGACTGAAAGATGGAAAAATTATTTACAAATGGGCCAGGGAACAAGTTATTGGGAGCATGTTGCACAATGGCAATAGGAGAACATGACTTTAACCTGATTGGACCTGGAGCAGAAATTTCAAAAAAGGTAGCTGAGCAGCCCATCAAGGTCTTCTGCTCAATAACAGCATGGACCATGGGGTGCTGTAGAACAATGACAGGGAACCTGCAGACATCCAGATGTTATTGGACTCCAAATCCCATGAGCCCCAGCCAGGATGCCCTATGGTCAGGGATGATGGGAGTTGTAGTCCAGGAGCACCCTGAGAGCCACAGGTTCTTAAGCCCTGCAGTAGAGGGTGGTTAGGTAGTATGAGAATAGTATTGAAATGAGTAGCCCTCATGCCACCAGAGTAGTATGTGCACCCCCATCTCTGAGTAGTGAGGGACTCTAGAGGTTCCAGAACTCACGTGGGGTTCCGCTTCCTTGGAGTGAAGGTTAGTGGATATCTGGTTTTATTTGCACATATATTTGAGTGGAACACAGGATGGAAGGACTCATTCAGCACAGCAAGGAAGTCAAGTCCTTCTCTCCAGTTTCCAGCCAAACTTGCACACTAACTCTGCTATTGTTCTCCTACTTACAATATGAAGTCGCTGGAACCAAGTGGTGGTCTGGGGAAAGATGCCTACTCCCTCCTGAAGAATATCACCTCTCAGTTGTCTTCATAGCAACATGGCCTGCTCTTTTAGATTCTAATCAGGGTGCTTAGCTGGCCCTAGCTGGGGTCATTAGCTTACAAAGAGTCTGGTTTGACCAGTTCAGCAGGTCTCCAGTCTACTGCAACCCCCATCTCACAAATACTGCATAACAGGCTTGTTTGAGACCTACCGGCAACATCCAAACCAACCACAAATCCTTTTACAGTATGGTGGGCTAAATAATACAAAAAGGGAAGATTGTACATATTTGTTAATGCTGTTTTGTTGTTAATGCCAGGGTTTTGTTCTAATCCTCCCAGCCAGGCTCAGGTCATGGTAGGGGGAGCTGTGACTGCTCGGAAAATAATTTCCTTAGCCAATTACCTTTGCATTTTGGGCAGCATTTTGTATACTCCACTAGACTTTCTTTAGTCCTAACTATTACTTGCTTCAGACATGAATTCATTGGCCACAATCCAGCAGAGAATTAGACATACCTAAATGCCATTCATTTTAGTGACACTTAAGTGTGCATAGCCAATGCATTGGATTGTGACCACTATGGTTTTAGTTCTGTATATGCTTCATATGGACAGCAGGTGAACTTATTTATCAGTATATTACGTGCTTTGTATTGTGTGTGTGTTTTGTTGTTGTTGCTCATATACAATTATGCAAGTCTGGCTGGAATGACAATTGAATTATTACATTGCACAAAGTTCCTTATTACACAATCATAAGCTGTAATTGCATAATTGTGTCTTGCAGTTGGGTAAAATATGTGAAATTGATGTGAACACACACATATGGCTTCTGTAGTTATTCATCATTACTGTAATTGCATAAACAGTCAGAGATATGTTAAAAACAACAGTACTTAACCAAGCTCTAAATGTTAATTAAATTAGAACAAAAATAGATAAGGAATTGCACAGGCATGAAAGAATAATGCTCCAAAAATTATATTAATTTGTGATCTGCCAACAGTATCAAGTACAAAGCAGAAAGGCACTGGAGGAAGAGCTAACACAACCTCCCTCTCTCACCACAATGTACTTGGAAAAATAGCCTTGAGGAAAGGGCTGTCAGGTCACATGACTCCCTTTTGTGTGTGCTTTGTGGAAGAGGTGTTTCCCCAAGAACACTTCGCTATGCAAATATTGGTGGGAAATGTTTGAGCTGACTATCAACACCTCAAAAAATAGTAGTGTGGATCAGCTCTCCAATTGTACAGTGCAGGTGCAGCATTATGAAAAAAAAATGATATATAAAACGACTCCTCCCTGTACATCCTTGTCATCTTGATTTGGCCCATTTGTGGTGTATTTAGGAGAACGTTCCCAGGTGATCTTAAAAATCATGGTAGAACCCAGGGGGGGTGGATATATAGAATTGCACTGCCATTGTGCATGCTGGCTGACCTTCCAGTGACCACTCAGAAGCTCAGTTTGAATACATGGGGGGATCATTTGAGACTTTAAACCAACAGGTATCCCTGAGAACTGACACCTTTAATTAGAAGAATAAAAGAAGGCTCAGATAAAAAATTTTGAAGCCCAGATGGCTTCTATGTAGTTTGCAGGATTAAGAGCCTCCTAATACCACATACATTATATGTAAAAGTGCTTTAAATAGGCAAGTGATCATGCACTATATAATCTTCTAGCAGGTCTGTGTGTGGCTTAGTATGGAATGGGGAAGCAGAAGGGGAATAGATCGGAGCTGCATCCTATTAATAGAGGATTTGAAGGTGGCAATTTTGCAAATAGGGGGCCTGTGGTGCAAAAGGTGGACAACTGCTAAAGATAGGAAAGCAGCCTGAGTGAAGGTTGCAATTAAGAAAGAGGTTGAAATCTGTAGTGCAGTTCAAAATGGAGTACAGTGGTACCAAGTGTGAGACTGAACAAAGAGGAAGACCTGAAGATGGCAAAAAATAAATAAATTCAGAGGTCAAACGCAGTGCCTAGTTGTTATGTGTCATCCCCAAATATATGGAATAGGGAGTTTTCTTGCCTTTCTGAGGCTGGAATGAAGACATCTTCCAATTTAGTTATGGTATAGTAGCTGTATGGGTGAAGAGCAGTGCATTTTTCAAAAGCATGTTCAAAACAAAACAAAACAGATTAGGTAGTCTTTCTATTGATAATATATTACCTCACTTTTCTCTCTACAGGATTCAGCTATGTAGGTATGATTTTGTTTTGCTGGAAAATATTGAAATTACCTTCAGACCTATTCCATGCCATTGATATTGAAGTGTGAAACAATAGCATCTTTCAAACCTGCCTGCGTGCATAATGCACAGACAGCACCGAGAAGTGGCATAGAGCTAAACTTGCTCCCTTCAAGAAGGCTGAACTTTCAAAGATTATGGCTCAGATTAAGGATCAGCGAACTGCTACAAGAAAATCAAATAATTTTGATGCATAAAGATGTGTATGCTACCAGCAATCAATTTCTAATTAACAAGAGGAAAATCGATACTGTGAATCATATTCTGTGTAGACTTAGACTACTGTCTTGCACACAATGCTGCTGATGTCCCATTGAAATTATAATTTCATCCCTATGTGCTTAGCAAAGCACATGAAAACATTGGGTTGTATCCAGCTAAGTTCTGCTCAGAGTGGATCCACTGAAATTAATGCCCCTTTCCATGAATTTCAGTGGGTCTTTTCTGAGTATGGCTAACATTGAATGGATTCCCCCTTTCCCCCACAATAAATTTCATGTCGCTAGAGGATGAGACTTTTAATCTCAGGGTTGTGGGTTTAAGTCTCACGTTGAGCAAAAGATTCCTGCATTGCAAGGGGTTGGACTATATGCCCCTCATGGTCACTTCCAGCTCTACAATTCTATGATTCTGTGACTGTATGTTAGACAAATGCAACGGCTTTTAAGAACAAATGTGGTAGTGCCAGAAATCAGGAAGATAAGATCGCTGAGATTATTCTTTGGGTCTGTGCATTATTGGAAAAGGCCTTATTGGTGGAGAGGACCACATTGTGCACATTGGAGCCCACAGCCTCACCAAAGCCAGCTAAACTGAGACTATAAAATGGATCACGTTGCTACTTTGGGATATTAGAAATTATTAAAACTACACCAAGAAGCAAAAGTTTAGCCCCTTTCAGGTGTTTGAAACCCACAGATGCGGAATGCATAAAGGTGCTGTGTGGAATGCATGAGCTACTCCTCACCCCTAGGTGCCAGTGCACATGCCAGCCATAGACTCTGGTTGTTCACCCAGCTGGAGGATATGTCCACTGTGAAAGGATAGGAAACCTTTTCCAGCCTGAGGGCCACAGGCAAGAGGAGGGTGCAGCGGAAGGCCAGTAAAAAGTGTGGTCTGGGAAGAGGGAATATGTCATGCAGGGAGTCCTAATGGCCAGGGAGAGAGAGGCCTGAAGTTCCCATCCCCTAGACTAGCCTGTATGTTCCAGTTAGCCCACGATATCTGCAGTTCCTAAACAGGCATCTAACAGGGTCTCATATATTCTTCAGCATGTGAACATTATGATTTTAATGTACATTTAATAAAGATTTGTTTATTTCAATCAGTGTGCAAGATGCTACTTAAAATGTGATACATTTAATGGAGCACACATGAAGCACATTTTTTCAGGAATGTGGAATTTGGGGAACTGTAGTTTGTTTAAGGTGTTGAAAGTTGTTAAGAGACTCATGTCTGTTAATCACCACCCCCCGAGCTACCATTCCCAGAGTGGTTTAATAATGAATTTCTCTTCACAGGGAACTCTGGAAATCGTAGCTCTGTAAGGGGAATAGGGGCATCCCAAACAACTCTCAGCACCCTAAACAAATCACAGTTTGGGGGAAGCCATGACTGTTTAAAGTGGTAGAAAAATGCTTTAAAGATATGGTATTGATATGACCATTAAACATATGGTGTTGATGTGACCAGAGCTTCTGTAATGGTTGGTGGGTGTGATCAGGAGGAGGGCAATGATATGAGCAACAAATTTGAATGTTGGGCTATGTCTTACATATGCTCACTTTAGTCTTGTGGCATCTTAATGCTACTTAGCTATGATAATGTGGGAAGTGTGCTTATATATTAGAGTGTTGCTGTGGCAACAGGCTTCCTATGGGCAACCTTTTGTTGCTGTTGCAATATTGTATGCAGCCCTCATCTACAGAATATGGTGTGGGTTTTGAACGATGAAGATTTGACTTTCTTATCTTTTCAGAGGCAGGTAGAATCACAATGCATAGCCCAGGAGCAGAGCCAAGTGGAAGTGTGACCAGTACTCGGAATTTGTCCCATCTTTGCTGAAATTCCAAACCACAAAGCTTAGGAGCAAAAATCTCAACCCTATCTGTAGCAAAACTGGAATTTGGCAGCAGCCCTAATTTTTAATTGATTTTTAAAAAAATGAAGTTTAGTTCCATTTTAGCCATAATGGAAGGTGTTTGCTCATCTGATGACAGTATATCCCAGGAGTAAATGTAGAATCTGTAGCTAGTTTGTTGCAGCAATAACAAAGAGACCCCATTAGCACTTCCTTGCAGAAAAGTACTTAAACCTGTTCTGCTTCCATATGCTAAAGGGCTTGGGAAGATTGTGGCAGTGATTTATATTTAACATTTTACAAGGGAAGTGGAAAGGGGCATATATGACAATATTATTGCAAGTAAATTTATTATGCCAAAATCTCCCCCCTCACCCGCAATTTTTAATAAGGAGTCAAAATATAGTCTTAGACAAATCTATGTTTTGTTACAGCGAAAAGAGAACAAAAAGTTCACAAGAGTTATGAATGAAGCTCATTCTTTGGTTGATGAGTGTTAACTGGCATTGAAAGGGAATTAAGCATAACATGAAATATATTAGGATAATTATGCTCCTACACTCTTCATTTCAAGGAGTGGTGCATAGTAAACTGTCTGGCATGATTGTATCACACCAGGTCATAGCTCATTTTGCTGCACACAGCACATGAACCAGAATTTATTTCCCAAGGAGTCACACTGTCTGTGTTCATAAAAAGGCTTTAGGGGTAAAACAAAACAACACACATAATACCCTATGCCTAACATCAACAGTTAGTATGATCAGGCACCTTAATAGGTGGATCACTATCAACTAGACTCTGGCTGCTGCTTTATTTTCACCACTCTCACTAATAGAGATCTACCTTCTGGATTCAATCCTCAGTATATATAGGGGATGTGAGCCAGGGAGCAGGTAGCTGGTGCCTTTCAGGACTGTCACTGCCCTTTTAACCCTTTAGAAAGATTCCTGTGTAAGCTTCACAGTCATGGGAGAAGTCTTATCTGATAAGAGGAGAGGTCTCCTCTCCCCTTATGTGTTAGACAGCACCATTCAAAACAGTCACAGAGCTGTTTAAAATATAACATTGGAAATTCTGCTCGAACATGACTTTCATTATGAGGATTCTTTAAGGCAAAGGCAAACTTGGCCCTCCAGATGTTTTGAGATTACAATTCCTATCATCCCTAGATAACAGGATCAGTGGTCATGGATGATGGGAATTGTAGTCCCAAAACATCTGGAGGGCCAAGTTTGCCTATGCCTGCTCTAAAGCAATACTTGTAAACTTTAATGTGTTCTTTAAAAAAACACTTGATGTCTGAGTGGTTTGATCTATTCTGTCTTTGGTTACAACATGTTGGAGCAGTGGCCTCCTCACTTCTTTGAGACATGATTGCAGCTTTTTAATATACTTTAAAAATAGAATTTGATATTTAAGGAGATTGTTAACTGGAGCTAAACAGCAGGGGGTGATCACTACTTCTGTGCTATATTCATGAGCTCCCAGACACTTCTGGATGGCCACCACTGGAAACAGAAGGAATAATGATCAAAATGAGCATGGAAGGAGGGAGGGGACATAATAAAGGTCCACAAAATTATGCAGGGTGTGGCAAAATTCGATAGAAGATCTTCTTCATCTCTCATAATACTAGTACCAGTGTCTAATGAAGCTGAATGATGGAAGACTCGGCAAAAGCAAGAGGGAGTTCTACATTCACTGTTGAAGGAAGGATACCTTTGTATAGCAGTTGCTGGAAATCACAAGTAGAGACAGTGCTGTAACCCTCAGATCCTACCTGTGGGTTTTCCATTCACATCTAATTGACCACTGTGAGAACAAGATTATATCAAGTGACATCCAATTGCATCTGCCTGCAAGGGGAATAGACTTCCACTCACACAAAAAGACTTCTTTCCCTCAGAGGCGTAGCAAGGTCAGATGGTACCCGGTTCAGAATATTTTGTCACACACCCCCATCAATGGCTCGGGGTAGGCTTGGGAGTTGTGGGCGGGTGGCATGCCAAATGTCACCCCCCTCAGTGATGACACCAGGGGCAGTCCGCCCCCTGCCCCACTTCCTATGCCTCTCCTTTCCCTGAAACCCTGCTGACCTCCACTTCAGTAGGACTCCTCTTCTTAGGAAATATTTATTCACACAGTGAAGAGATTCACTACCACAAGATGTGGTGATGGCCACCAGATTAAATGGCTTTGAAAGGGAACAGGTCTGTGGAGGATAAGGCTATTGAAGCTACTCATCATAATAGTCATATTATACCTCTGAATACCAGGTGCTATTGTGTGTAGGATTTGCAGGGTGTTTAGATGGTCAGTGAGAGCAGAATGCTGGGCTAGAGAGGCCTGTGGTCTGATCCAAAGTGGCTTATATGGCACTGGTCTTTTAATCCAGGAAAGGATATTTTTGGGAACAAAACATACATGTGTTTTATTCTGTGTATTTAGTACCAAATGCCTCAGAGAACAGTTAAAAGAAGACAATTAGAAAGTTCTCACAATGTACAGGGGAGGGAAGGTCCCTGCCCCCCAAATATACCCATTTATTTTAAAATGTTTTATTCCATACAAAATCATATGGATAATAAAACATGGACTCCAAAGTACAAATTATACAATGAAAGAGAATGATTCCTTTTTAACAAATTAAAGCTCTTCTGTCAGAAGAGGGCAGCCTTTTCACATATATTGTAAACAAAACAAAACAGAAAACATCCCCTTAAATTATTCCCTTCATTCAGATTCAATATGCCACAAACAATTGTGGAAAGGAGATGATTAGAAACATTAAACCCAATCTACCTGATTGTTAACAGATTGCATTCTTGTTAATTCTTTCTGTTCTCAGCAGAAGACATGATTATAACTATTCGGCAAGGTGAGTGCGTCTTTTTGCTTTGTTCATGTCATAACAGACTTCTTCCTCCCTAAAGCTAAACTTAAGAGACAAAGCCATTTTCAAGAATCAGAAGTATAAATAAATAAAAGCTGACATGTCGTGAAGGAATGATCTTATTGCAGCGGAGGCTTGGTGTGGCAAAGCCGATGGGCCTAGTCACAGCCAAAAGTAGGAGATCAAAGAAGCATCACCACCATACTTTACAGGAATATGTACATAAGGGTGAGTGTGTGTGAAAGAGAGACTATTTATTTATTTATTTTATTTACTTTTTATTATCTTATTTATTACATTTATATGCCATCTTTATAAGTTCAAAATAGTTTGCATGGCCCCTCACATTTTAGCTTCACAACAGCTCTCTGAGGTGGATTCAGGTAGGTAGCCATGTTGGTCTGACACAGTAGAAATATATATATAATGTCCAGTAGCACCTTAGAGACCAACTAAGTTTGTTCTTGGTATCAGCTTCCGTGTGCATGCACACTTCTTCAGATACACTGAAACAGAAGTCACCAGACCTTTATATATAGTGAGAGGGTGGGGAGGGGTATTACTCAGAAGGGTGGTGGGAATGGGTATGCTATCAAATGCCACCAGTGCCCTTAACAGTCTTCAACAGGTTTAACACACCTATCAGCCACACCTATCACCCAATCCCACCACCCTTCTGAGTAATACCCCTCCCCACCCTCTCATTATATATAAAGGTCTGGTGACTTCTGTTTCAGTGTATCTGAAGAAGTGTGCATGCACACGAAAGTTCATACCAAGAACAAACTTAGTTGGTCTCTGAAGTAGGTTAGGCTGAGTATATTTGCGTGTGTCCACATGTCTATTTATTCATCAGTTTATTGCCTATTTGCTTGCTTCAGCATAGAGTTATATAGCGTGTCACCCAGTTATATCCATCTGTGAAAGGAAGAGACTTTCGCTCACACAAAAGGACCTCATCACCTCCTAAGACTGCTTCAAAGGCCTCCCCTCTGGATCAGACTTGGGAGGTGAGACAAGGGCTGCAGCATGAAGAAAAGGAAAGGAAAGGAAATTCTCATAGTACAAGCAGAGGTCCATTTCCCCAACACTGGATATCACCCATAGTATTTCATATCAAACAAAAACATTTTACAATAATTTTGCAGTATAATTTGGGATCCATAACTCAGGTATTGACCTTCATACTTAAAACCACACCCACCCTTAAGCCCTAGTGGTTTCTATAGCAACTAATATACTTCACAGAGAAAACAGCAAACTAAAATTAGAATGAAAGGGAAATGTACCGTATGTTTTAGGAATTTCTCTTCCACTTGTTTTGAAAATGTCTCAGCAGCATATGTATAAGGTTTAACCAGTAAGGAGACAGTTAAAACCCATCTGTCAGCACAGAATGTTCAGAAACTACCTCTGTGCTAGCTGAACATCCTTAAGGTGAGAAGAAGAAGAAGAAGAAGAAGAAGAAGAAGAAGAAGAAGAAAACATTGCTGTGGCTTAGGAAAGGTCATGATCCATCAAAGGTGCATATATAGAAGTGCAAGAAATAGAAACTGCCCTATTCCCACCAGCAGGGAGTTCTGTGTCCTTACCATACCCTGATTTTTAAGCATGAGTCAGTCCTAAATGGCTGGATTCTCAAGAGCATGTCCATGCTGAATGTTGTGTCCATTTACAATGGCTACATTTAGTGCTTTGCCATTGGCAATCAAAGAAGGTCGATTTACCTTGACATTTGAGAGTTTGTCCTTGCAAAAGTGGCTCAGCTGAAAGCCCATGCCCTTCTATATTGTAATTTTTATAGGGATATAAGAGCCCGATTTATCTCCACAGTATATTCTTTACACTTAGGGAATTGAGGTGAACTTTATGTTCCATTTTAACAGCAGGCACCAATCCTTAGACTAAGAAAATAATAGCCAATTTCCTTGGTATAGCCAAGACTAGGAAACACTTGTTAAAGGGAGGATGAGTTCTGAGTCAAAATTGTAGGTTTCTTTAAACAAGTTTTGATCATGCATTTTGTTATCCTCTTGAGGACCCAGGCACTGTGAAGCCATCGGCAGGGAAGCAAGTTTCAAATAAAGACAAGGAGTGCAGTGTTGAATTTAATTTAGCCACAACTTTTTTGATTACAGAAGAATAGGTTTGACATAAACATTGGGCATATATCCATTGATCAATCAGCCTGCCTGCTAGTTGATATGCTGTCAGCTGACAGCTGGGTTTGACCAATGCTGAATTCTTCCTTCCCGTAATTGTATGTAAAAAAATTATTCATCACCATGATATCCTAACTTTGCTTCAGCCATGGATCATTTGATGGAACCATATTTGTTCTTCGGGGGGTTTTTATGACCAAGATCCAAGCAACTTTCAATATTTGCATTACCAAAACAGTCTGATTCTTTCTCTGGCTTTTAAATATAACCTGAAAGCATTGTGACAGGATTCATTGGTAAACTGGATCCTGTAATTTCTCTAATAATCTGACACAGCCCCACACATATTGTTAAATTTGAGTACAATTCCACAATATATGAGCAAAATTCCCTTCAGCCTTGTTACATTTCCAGCACATTACTGAACATTTTTAACAACTTTTTAACTTTTTAACAACTTGCAACCTGTAGCAGGAACCCCCCACCCCAATCATTCAGTTTGTACAAACTTCACACACACTCACACTCACATACTACATACGCTATGCTTCTGTTATAAATTCATAGAAAATCAACCATACATCGGTTTTGCACTGTTCCACTTTTATTTTACTCCATGAAGGAAGGACTACAAAATGGGGAAGGTTTGATACAGGGCAGCCATAATCCCTTCACCATCCCAGCACATCCACAGGAGCCCTGCCCAGTTGCTATGCCAACCCTGATGGTCCTAGACAGAAGACAATCAAGATCACAAAGAACTTGCATATGGGAGTGGATTCAGCATGGACTGAAACAAAGGACAATGATCAGATCTTCCCTCAGGGGGCAGGAAACTGCAAACTCCCCTTTGTCTCCTGGAAGTGACTCATGGGGAGGGGGAGAGAAGGGAACCAGCCAGGTGACAGGACACTCAGGTTACCACCACAACTCCTCCCTCAACCCCTCCTTTCTGTAATGTATGCATGATGTTTCTGGGGGTGGGCTTGACCTAGAGGAGGGGAATTTCAAAAGTTTTTATAAGGTCTTGCACACCATTTTTCTGTGTCTTTCCTCTCACCTGCAAGTGAGGGGAGCACCCTGTTGCAACAGTCAATAAAGGCCAAGCCTACAGGCTGCTAATTTGCTCCAATTTACTCTGGTTGGTGTCTTTACTTTTTGTCCAAGGGAGCCCTCAGATTTTTCCGGTAACAAACCTAATAAATAGCAATGGTTCTTGCACACTGTGTATCATGTGCTATTCTGGTAATCCCATATCTAGTAACAGGCAGAAGGACTGGCTTTAAAGAATTAGGTCCCCCAAAATCTGGTATCTGGAGCTGACCCTACACATGTTCTGATATCCAGGCTGGATAACAAGAGGATGTTTCCAAAGGGTGTAGAGATTGTGAATGTTCAGATAATTAGCCCATCTCCTAAAAGAAGACTGTTAATAGTTTAGTGTTGATAAGTGTTGTGATAAGAGATTAGATACCTACACTCATACTGGTATTCAAGTTGCAGTGTGGCAGTCAACAAGTCTGGCTTCTGGAGATTCAGAGAGAGATTATGCTGACACCAAATACCAATCCGAAACCAATGAAGGGGAAAAATCCATAATCACTTACCAGCATAGACGACAATGCTAATGAAACTTTGAAAACTCAATCCATCTTTTAAATAAAAGTAAAAACAAAGCTCTGTCTGTAGCCCTCCTAATTATATCTAAGGCCATAAACATTACTTGCAATTTCTGTTTCACAAAAGATTTTCAAAAAGAGGCAGTGCTTTTCAGCATACAAATTATGACAGAAAAGGACAGGAGATTGAAGACAAAGACACTTGGAGTGATTCTCTCTAGATGAAGGCACAATCCCCCCACCCACCATGCTAATGCATTACACTTTGGCATTTCTAAAATATAGCTGTGAAGAATTCTGTGAGTCCACTAATTAATATGACTATTTTCGTTAGACATTTCATTAACTCACATATTCAGGTTTGCATGTCAATTTTTTAACCTCACAATGTTGGCTCTTAATGCTATAATTCATGGATTTCCCACAGCAGTAAGACAACAACAGCTTCTATACATATAAAAAAGAATATGCATAATGTATACTAATTATCTAAAGGGTTTGTCCTTGGCTCATGTGTACTCTGTGCACTGAAATATAACTATATTCACAAAATTATCACCAGTAATTTAAACAGGGAATGTTTGTTTGTCAGTGGGGTGAGTCCCTCAAACTCTACTGGTAGAACACTGGATAATATGCAACAGTTGGGCAAGAGTTTCTGACCAACAAAAAGTCTCTTCCCCCCTAACTTAGGCTATTATATTCTCTGCTCTGCAATAACTCAGATGTAGATTTGTGCTTGAATATACACATCATGCCTGTGTAGGATACAGTAGGTAATTGTCTTCATCATCTGAGCCACCATTTTGTATCTGGCACCAGTCAACGGACCTTGGAGTTCAAGTAAAAATCAGAGTAGATTCCACAGCCCTGTAGTCTCTTCGCACCTGGCTTAAAGACTTAAAGAGCAACAAAGGGCTGTTGAAAGCCCTTTTCCTGGCAGACACATGCTGCTCCTTAAACTGCAGAGAGGGGTGTTTGGGAATGGGCTTTCAAACAGCTTCAATGCTAGGATGGAGAGGCAGTTTCTGTTGAATAGAAACCGCTTCCACCTCCTTGAGGAAGGCATGCTGCTACCACCCATCAGCCTTGCTCCAACAAAGGAACAGTTGAGTGCTCACTTGAAGCTCCAAACTGTTCCTTTGAAGCCCCGCAGCACACCTGATGTCATGTATTATGCCAGATGTATGGCAGGTGGGTGTGGCTTCCAAAAATGGCCTTGCAGTACAAATGGGAAGGCCAGGCAAGCCAAGTTTGGTCCATAGGCCAGAGGTTTCTGACCCCTATCTTAAACAGTTGTGTTGCACACCACATGTGGCCTTACTAAAAAGCTGGTTTGTGTGAAGTACAATATAACTAAGTGGTTCAGCAGGCGCCCATCTGTAACCACACTCTCCTTTTGTTCAATCCAATGCTTCTACAGACAAGTTGTATAGCTTAGATCTAATAATTCTAGATAAATAAATGATCAACAGTCCTTTGACTTCCTGCAAGACACTTCAGCACACTGAATTTTAAGAAGCTGAATTTAATATGACTATCCAGTGACAACATTCTTGATGTTCAAGTGTTGTTTTTTAAAAGTTTGTGATATGGTGACAGTTGGTTGCCAGAGGGATTGAGCTTGCATATATTCATCTGCTTGCACACCTTCCCTTCCTCATGCAGAACATTGAAGGTGCATTGGAACACAGGCACATCATTGCTTATGATATAACCCTTCAGTATGCACTGTGAGAAAGGGTACATCTCATAGGAAATTGTCACTTTGCCTACACCACTATTTTCTTGTGAAGAAAGGGATGAAAAAGTGCTATATTGTGACACAGCCTGTATTGTGATACAGGCTGTGCACGTTTCCTCAGAAACAACTGTGAAATAATACAGTGTGCTATCAAATAACAGCACACACCTATCCCTGTCTACTCAGAAGCCAGTTCCACTGAATCTTAGCTTAATGGGACTTACTCACAGGTAAGTGAGTATAGAGTTGCAACATTAGTGTGCTTTGACTGTGTGGCATAGTGGTTAAAGTGTAAGACAAGGATCTGGGAGACCAGGGTTCAATTACCCCCTCAGCCATGAAGCTCTCTGGCTGACCATGAGTGAGTCACGGTCTCTCAGCCTAACCTACCTCTTGTAGGTTAGGCTGAGTTCTTGAGGGGATAAAATGGGGAGAACCATGTACACCACCTTGAGCTGCATGGAGGAAAATGGGATAGAAATGCAATTAAAAATAAATAAATAAGTACTTCCACATTGAATTTCTTTACAGCCAAACCATCCTCCTAGTTTTTCAATTTGGCATAAATAAACATTGAGCCCTGTAGCTATGCACATCAGTATAAATTCATGAAATGTTCAGAATGTAAATGTTTCAGCATTTCTTTAGCATTTCACCTTCTAGTGTTCATTCTGCTATTCCCTCTGTAATTGTTATGACTTAATTGGTGTTTGTTCTATACTTTCCTACTAATTTATATGCTTGTATAATTGCCAAGTTTATATTTCCAGTGTCTGCTATGTGTCTGTTCTACAGCTCTTCATTATTTTTTGCAATATGCTTTAACCGAATAATCACTCTGGAGACTGTCCTTAAGATTACTGATGGAATCTTTTAGTTTTTTAAAAAATGGGACGAAAACATACTTTTCCAAACACATTTTCAACTTGGAATAAAAATAGCATAATATTAAGGCTGCAATCCTAAACATATTCACCGAAGAGTAAATCTTACTGAATTCAATGGAACATACTTTTAGGTAAACACGGGGATGGCCTAATCTATCAATTTCAGTTTCCCTCAGTTTTTAACTTTCTCAGTCACAAGTTCAGTTCTTCACATTTCTGCATTCGTTTGTGTTTTTTAAAAATTCCTCATGAAAATTCATCAGTAATTTCTCACAATATGCATGCCTGTATGCAATTAGGCCCCAAATACACATTTTAATGCAAAGCAATTTCCACTAATTTCTAAAGCTATTTTCACAAATATAGGAATTTTATGCACAGTTTATGCTAGTATTTGCATTTTTGAGCTAACTACTTGGATGGAGAAATGCATTGCAAAAATCAGCGGAGTATCAGTTTCGAAGGGTGGTTGTTTCAATCTGTGTATTATTTTGGAAAGTGCAAACAAGGCAGGTTTGACTTGAAATGTGAACTGAATTGAATTTCTCTTCATCCCTATGTAGACATTCACTAGTGAGTGGCAGGGAAGAATTCAGCAAATTGGAGATCTTTGCGTTGTCACAGATATTCACATGGGTCCAATGATGTTTCAGTTCTTTGACCTGTAACAGCTCTTGCAGCACCTGCCCTATTTCTTGGCTTTCTTATCTTCACATTATTTCACCTGTTCATTTCCTGTGGCTTGTACTGATTGTGCATCACTGGGATATTTATTTAGCCCTGTTCATGTATACTTGGAAGCTGTGGAGAAGCCAAGGGGCTGCCTGTACCCAACTTCCTTACCCAAATCAGCTCTACCCTGATCTTATACAGAGGTGGAAGGTATGAAAAGTGATTCTTTGAACATTGAGTTAGAGACCTCTCCATTGCTGGAAACCCTGAAATATCAGAATACCTGATTGCAGAAGATTTGAAGGGCGTTCTGTTGAATGCACACAAAAAATCCGCTTTCAGACTAACCCTTCAGGAGTAGAGCTGAAGAGGTCAGACAGAGATGCTTATGTTGAGGTTGGTGTGCATAGTCCCATGTCCTTCCACACTTTTGTCTTCTATTCTGTTCAAAATCTGTGGCCTGGAGTGGCCTGTTCATATATTTTCATGGTAGAGCTAACAGTGATCGAGACCAGTCCTGTTATCTGGCTATATTATTCAGTGAAACCTCCCAAAGAATTGAAAGTTCAAGTGTGCTGCAGTAAGGTATGTCCTTTCTAGTGGTGGGCAACTGGCTGCAATCCTGCACTCACCTGCTTGGGAGTAAGTCCCATAGGACTTAATGAGGCTTACTTCTGAGTAGACATGTATAAGAGTTTCCTGACTAGCAATCAGTACAGTTAAAATAAGCCTTAATAGAAAACCAATCAGTACAGCAGTCACCCACATTTATCTTTCAGATTTCTCAAGGTAAAACAGTAATTTTAATCACTTGCTCATGGTGCATTGAAGTTTCTTTTTTTAAAAAAAAGCTTGGTTTTTTTACTTCTACTCTTTGAAGTGAATTGTTATTAAATTTGGTTATTAAAAGTTGGTGCCTTATAAAAAGTGAAAGATTTACAAAATATCAAACAAGAGCCAGGAGTCTAATCATTAAAATCATTTCCCCTTGCACTCAAGTGTTAAAATTGCCAGGGCAAGTGATTGCAGACACTTCCATTAAGAATTCATAAGGAGTCCTTTTTAATAAACATGGCTGAATTAAACAGGCAATATCAAATAAATCATAAATTACATCTGATTTGGTTAGTTTCTTTAGTCTTTCTAGGCCAGGTAAAAATCTTCTTTTTTTTAATAGAAAAATCAAAAGAATGTTTATATCAAAGAACAGAAGGAGAGAGAAAATCAGAAGCATAGGTCTCAATTGAAGAACAAAGAAACCCAGCTGCTTGAGATTATAAGGGGTTACTCCTAAATTCCTATGACAGGTGGAGCACTGATATTTTTTTAAAAAAATACAGGAGCATGCTAAGCTAGTTGGAAATCTAAATCATATTTAATCATTTTCTGTCTATTAGTTTCATAAAAATATAAGGCAAGGGCCATGAGGCTTTATATGTTTATATTTATATTATTATATCTATACCCCAATTTTCCTCCAAGGAATTCAAGGTGGCATGCATTATTTCCCCCTTACCATTTTAATCTCACAACTACCCTGTGAAGTAGGTTAGGCTGAAAGAGGGCAATTGGCTGAAGGTCACCCAGTGAGTCATGCCTGAGTGGGAATTTGAACTCTGGTCTGCCAGGTCCTAGTCCAATGTTCTATTCACTACACTGGCTCTCAAACACATGATTTAATGTTGCAGTGCATGCATTTTAAAAAATGCAGATACAAGCTGGGGTAGGGAGCAGATTAGTATTAAGGCAGCAATGGGTAGAGAAGGGGAATTTAACCCTTTACCCCACCACAGTCTTGCTGAAGGTCTCTCCCCTCATGGTCTTGATGAAAATTATTCTCCCTCCAGCTGCTATTTGCATCAGGAATGAAGATCTCATTGGCAAACATTGGTTAAATTCTTCCTTGACACTTGCAGTAGTCCAGGTCTTGATCAGTGTCTCTAGCTATGTTAACTGCAGTTTTAAAAATATACATGTGATATTAAGTCATATAGTTAATGACACATTGACTCTTACATACGTTCCAAAGAAGACATAAGCAGGAGATCATTTCACACAACTTGGGCAACTACTAAGGATGTCACATATTAGAAGTAGGACAATCTAACTTTCTGGGTGGAAAGAACCTAGATAGTGATCCTAAATTTGGTCCCTATTGGGGGAAATACTCTCTAAGATACATTGGTCCCAGGTCATAAAGTGAGGTTAAATGTAAGGACCATCATTTTAAATTGAGCTGGAAGCTTATTGGTATGCAGTGCACAAGCAGAAGAGAAACATCATCACTGCATGGCTAATCTGGTCCTATTTACACAACTAGAGTATTCAGATTAAAAATAAATCTGACTCTAATGTTAATAGGTTCAGTTTTCCTGAAACGAAAGGTTATTCAAGACCCAAGTTGAGAAGAATCAAGCAGTGCAATTTTTCACAGAAATAAGTTCCAGCAAGTCCAATGGGCTGATCCCCAGGTAAATGTGAGATGGCAATCCTATGGACTTAATTTTGAGTAAACATGCATAGGGTTGCAGACAGGGTGGTCTCTTCCTCAAGGTTCTGTGAAGGGTTCTGCTATCCCCTTTCATTTAAGTGGAAAAGGCAAATGGTTACATCCAGAGATAACGGAGCATAATCTGCTTTCAGAGTGGGGTTCTCTTGGCTCCTCCCTCCAATACATCTCTCTGCCCCCCCCCAAAGGTGCTCCCATGGATTGAAGAACTCTCTGGAATGGTGGCAAGAAAGGGCAAAAATGGCTGCAGCAAGGTGGGGAATGGGACAATCCAGCTGTGAGACTGGAAGGTTCACCCGTGAGGAAGTTTCTTTAGCTCCTGCAACTTTTCCACGAAACTACTGAAAGTGGAATTGAACAATTACTACTGTTGTTCTGTACATAGCACTATAAACTTCAGTTAATGCATCGTAACCATAAATTATAAGAAATGCTTAGCTGTTAACATAATGAATCAACACAGTGTTGCCAAGGGTAGTTTATCACAAGGTTTAACTGCGAGTAGCACCCTTGCCTTTGAGCTCTGACAAAGATTTAAATATTGGAAAACAAACAATCAATTCTGCTGCAGTGTGATTTATTTATTTATTTTTGCAGGAAACATTAGCACTTGAACTGCTTTTAATTAAAGATGTGTATTTTCTTCTTTGGTCCTTTCTTTGTTGATTCAAAGCATTACAGTCCTTTTCTTCAGAAGCTGATCTGGCAAAACGTGAAAATTATAGAGACTGTATGAGGGTGATAGGGTGTTCCTACTCACACAGGATGCATATAAAATGTTTGCTTGTTTGTTTAAAAGATTTCTATGCCATTCTGCATTGTGGATATCAATTCCATATATGATTAATCAATAAATACTTAAAATTTCAACATAACATAAATATAAATAACATACAATACAGGCAGATGTTAAAATCAGAAAAAATGCAACAAGCTGCAGGGAAAATAGAAGATATGATGGGAAACTATATCTGCTTTTAAAAACCAATATAATTGGGTGTGAGAAGCTAATAGTTGGCCAATCCAGATACTTGTTTCATAGATTTGTAGAGTTGGAAGGGACCCTGAGGATCATCTATTCTAGTCCAACTCACTGCAATGCAGGAATATGCAGCTGTCCCATACAGGAATTGAACCTGAACCCTTGGCATTATCAGCACCTTCTTCTTCTTTGGCAATCACTTGTAGCCGAGTAAGATTGTCTTCCAGAAACACAGTTTTAACAATGAGTCCATAAGTGACTGTGGAGGCCAATTCTGGAACCACACATCCTTCCACAGTGGGGACATTGGTTTCCGGGCAGGAGTTGATCAAGGTGTGGATTTGCCAAACATGCCTTCCTCTTAGCACATTTCTCCCTTGCGTCTTGAGTTATCAGCACCACACTCTAACCAAGTGAGCTATCCAAGCTCACTGCAATGCATAGCAGAATGGGATCTATGGGAAGAGCCCCTTATGTAAATAGGACCAGCCCCCACTTATCAGGGTGCAATCACCGGTCTACAACTGTTCTTAGCATCTTCAGGTTCTTTTCATTCACACCACCTGATAAGAAGGCTACATTTGCTTATACAAAATGTCCCTGTGGCAACCCTGATTCATATCCTGAAGCACCTCAAAGCTAAGACACTGCTATATAGCCTATTCCTGTTGTGGTAAAGACAGCCTGCAGATACCAGGTAACATAGAAGCAGGCTAACCCTGTGGAGGTATTTAGTGGCAAATGGAAAGCTGCTGCTAACAAATCATCAGCTGCTGATGGTAAATAGGAAAGTAGCTAAGGAACAAAACAGTAAGTGACAAGGTGGTACAGTGTCTTACGGCTATAACAGCTGCAATTTTAAAGATACCTATTGGCAATCTTCCCACTCAAATATTGCAATGCTCCAGTTGTGTACACTGGGGTTGATCAGATTGGCCATTGTGGGGGGAAGTTCTCCAGTCAAACTTGACACATTTCTATTAGACGAAGCAAATACAAACTTGCCAGTTTCCAAATTAAAACTAAGCAAAATCTTGCACTTTAATGAGCGGAAGGTCTTCAGAGTTTCAGCAATATAATATTAAAACTTTCACACAATTGCACAATGCCCAACTCATTTACAGCAACTCTTTGAAGTGTAAATTGTATGTTTTCCCCTAAACAATTAGAGCAAAGAACGGGAAACAATAATTCACACTACAGGCAAAAATAGAAAGACGACCACTATTTGTCACAAGAAAAAAGGGTTTTTAATTTGCATGTTTCACCCACGTGGCGAGGTGTAAATGAATTATATTTTTTATCCAGATGGGTATGTAAATTTCCCTGGAGCTTTGTTACAGCACAACTACTGTACAAGTACAGTATAAGCAAAAAAGCAGCCTGTTTCAAGGTCATTTTCCATGTTGTGAATTTACTAAGATTTATTTTAGTTTGTCACATCTTCCTGTTTCAAAGCTTATTGAACTCAGTGTGGCAATAATTCCAATAGCTTCAAAAGGCTTTGGAACAAACTGATATACTTCAGCGTTTCAGTGTTCTTACCACAGAATTTAATACAATTATTGGCTAAGAGACAAACTTAATTTCTAAAAGACAGCAGTGGTGGGGCTAAAACCTGCTGAATAGTGAAGCCCTTTAACCTGGGAAATACTATAATTTTAATTGTGTGGGAACTAAATGTAGGCCTTTTTATTTTCTTTCGTATTGGCAATAGGATATTTTGTGGAATGCTCTCCCCAGAGAGGCTTGCCTGGCAGCATCGTTACAGATATTTAGACACCAGGCAAAAACATTCCTCTTTACCCAGGCCTGTGGCTATTAAATAAGCTAAGGCCTGTGAAAGTGGGGGGCGGGGGGGGAGAGGACTATTATTATGATTATTTTACGATTCGGCTGTCTGTCAGTATACCTTTTACTATGCTTTTATTTTGTTTTCATCACTGATGTTTATTAATGTGTTTCAAACACTGTACACTGCCCTGAGATCTTTTGATGAAGGGCAGTATATAAATTGAAATAATAATAACAACAATAATAATTCCAGCAGAAGAAAACAAATAAGGTCAATGCACAATTGAACTGCAGACCCACCTTATAGCTATTTAAAAGCCTCAAATTTCAAAAGGCAATTGCATACCAAAAATTGTGTGCATACAATTGCAAAATGCATGGACTACTTTTTATATATTTGCAAGGAACAAAAATTCACTTAAACTATTTCCCAACACTCTTGTCTTTTATCACCTAGCACAACTTTCTTTTTCTTTTTTGCAGAGGAAGGATCTGCAACTGCACATGTCCCACTGAACAGCTGATGGTTGGGAGGGCCCCCAGAAGGCCAGATGAAACCTGGCTCTAGTTCACGTCCAGTGTGGGAGTTTACCACTCCTGATTTAGCAAAAAAACTCATCTTTCAATTTTCCTGCTATCTGTACCATCTGAAAAGTGAATGGTTTCCTTAAAAAACCAATTGTCATCACTATCCTATTCTGTCTTCCTTCCACCCTGAACAATAACCTCTTTCTCTTCTCAAATTCCTGAAATAGCTTTGGAAGAAAACAAAGCATTCAGGTGGGAGTTAAGCTTCCCAGGGCATGATCCATTCTATGGTCTAGCACTTCCATGACAGATGACAAGGATATACTGTGCCCAGGATGTAAATAATATCTTCTCTCTCTTGGGTATCATCCATGAGAGCCAGCTGCCAACCATTCTTCTTTCAGGTAATCAGCTCAGACATGCCATGTCACACCAAAGGTAGCAGAAAATTGCAAACATAGCATGCACCACATGGAGAAACTGTGCCATTAGTCCATCCATCATGGAACACCACACTCACTGACGTCTGTCGTCAGTTCCATCACATACAATTCTGTGCACTGGATTATACTTCTGTTAAGCAAATTTATGTTTCATTCCACACATTACTCACAGGAAGCTGACTTATACCAGTAATTCACCTGTTGTGATCCACTCTGATAGGCAGCAGCTCTCCAGGGTCTCCGGCAGAAGTCTTTTCATCATCTGCTACCAGATACTTAAAAAAGAAGAAGTGAAGATGCCAAGAACTGAACGCTGGACCTTCTGCACTAAAAGCATGCACTCTCTCTCTCACTGAGCTCCAGTCCCTCCTTAGTCATGAAACAGTAAGGACACAATGTGTGGCTTTATTACAAAAATAGGTTGGGACCATGGACATAGCAAGGATTTATTCTAGGGGAAGCAGGCTTTATATTGTGGGGGAAAGTACCAAGTTATCTGTGATATAATTGGTCAGTTAGTTAAGTATTTTCATTTATTTACTTGATTGTGGGGGGGGAGGCTATGCCCATAGTTGGGACCGCTCCAGATGTCTTTTTTATAGCACATTCATGATTATTTGTGCTCATTATGCTATTGGGATGATCATGCTGTTTGCACCAGCAAAGTTAAGAACAGAAGAATGTAAGGGAAACCTGCTGGATCAGGCCGATGGCCCATCTAGTCCAGCATCCTGGACCAATCAGATGCAAAGCAGGACTGAAACACAAGGGCATTTTCCCTTCTTGTGGTTCCAGCAACTGGTATTCAGAAGCATTTCTGTGTCTGACCATGAAGGCAGAGCATCCCCATCATGGCTACTAGCCATAGATAGCTATGTCCTCCATGAATTTGTCTAATTCTCTTTTAAAGCTATTGAAGTTGATGACCATCACTGCCTCCTGTGCGAGCAAGTTCCATAGTTTAACTATGCACTGCATGAAGTTTTGGGCTCGTCACACTGCTTAGTTTCCATTCAGTGCATATCTGCCCAATGAAATCCTATAAACTTTTAAACCACAAATGTTTCAGTTTATTTTTGCCCTTCTTTGTTGTGCTATAGCCACTCTGGAAAACAAGGACGTGGAAGCACTACAGAACAAACTAAAACTGAGATTTGATCCAAGGCCTTCCCAACTGATGAGTCAAGTGCTTAACCACTATGTTATACCAGTCATTAGTGAATTATAATGAGATTTTCTCTTTGTTCAACTTATACATGTGACTGTTGGATAGGATAATATAGTGGTGTGTTTTTCATACACAGTATTGTTGCTGGTTGCATATTTCTTTCATACACAAGGCCATCCAATCTCATTAGACCCCAGATTTCTTTTTTACATGAGAAATAAAATTAACGTATGCATCAAATGTCAAAACTACACTGCAGACTTTTGTTTAGCTCGGAGTCACGTGGGTCTGTCTAATCTAATTGCAGCACTTCAGAGATGCACAAGGGTCAAGGATGAAGAAGTAGAATGAGGGAACAGCAGCAGAAAGAAAAGTGCCCATTAACTAATTGCAACAGAGAAGTGTCCGTTTTATGGTCAAGAAGAAAGTGACCTTAATTGTGATGTGAAGGATACAGCAAAGAAGCTTGAGAGAATGACTGCTTTCCTGAGTGATACTGGTCTGTACTTCCTTGGTTACTCTCTCGTGATCACATACCCTCTAACATTTCATGGATAAATATAGGGACATTTACTTACACAAGTGGGTGGGGCTAGGTGTAAAAGTTGTCAGTCAGGTGCACAGCCTGGTAGTGGACATTGAGAGGTTAAGTACAATCTGCCTAAATGCACAAGTAGCAAATTGTATTTTTATTTATTTATTTAAAACTAGGTGCCTTGTAGTTACATTGCTTGGGAATTTTAAGCAACCAAAACAATCAGTGCAGTTTTGAAATCTGTGATGAAAATCTAAACATAGACCAAAAACTGATGTCATGAATCATCATGCAAAATTTGGTTAAAATTAGCACAGTTTTGAAAGGTTTAATCTGTTATCCTGTTTCAAAATGTCACACCTGCTCTTTGATCTCAGGAAATATCATGCAAAATTTGGACATCTCTTGAGAGGTACCCAAATGCATAGCAAGCAAGCAAGCAAACAAACAACTGTCATAACACCCACCCATCAGCTCCCACTACACATTTTATTTGCAGCATACATTCAAGAAATGCATGAATAAATCTCATTATATAGGTCACAGCCACACAATACATTTAAAGCACTATGATACCACTTTAAACAGTCATGGGCTTCCCAAAAGAATTCTGGGAATTGTAATTTGTTAAGGGTCCTGAGAACTGTCAGGAGACACCTATTCTCCCAGTTACAGTTCCCAGCGTGGTTTAACAATCAATCCCTCTTCACAGGGAATTGTAGCTCTGTGAAAGGAATAGGGGTTTCCTAACAAATTTCAGCACCTTTAACAAACCACAGTTCTCTGAATTCTTTGGGGGAAGTCATGACTGTTTAAAATGGAATCAAAGTGCTTTTAGCATATGGTGTGAATATGGCCATAGTGTCATTCCTGGAGCACTATGGGGAATTTGCCTCATCTGAAAGACGAAAGAAAGGAGCCAGTAAATGCAGGTTGTGCTTTCAAAAGTTTGCTGTCCCCATCTTTTATTTCCACACTTCCTGAAGACTCACAAAATGAATAGTGCTGATCACATTTGACTATGAGTGTTAGCCACTGTAGTGGCTCTGATAGTTTTTGACAACTGTATGCTTTGGGTTTCCTAAGTGAATCTTGTCAGTTTCCAAATTTCAAGTTTTTGTGTCAACAGTAATATTTGAGGGGGAAAGAAACTAGATCTTGGGAAGAAAGATGTATGAATCAGTATGACCCAGTCTCTAAGGCTCAACTCATTCACACTGCCCAAGTTTAATTAAGTCAAATTTTTATTTAATAGGTTCTGTAAAATGTGGTTAGCTTGATTTTTTATTAATTGGAATGATTGGAATGTCATAAAGGAAGCATGTTTATCTCCTTGTTTTCACATATAGTTACTGAGATGCTTATCAAACTATGAAGAAAGAGCAAAGCACAGTGGCAGCCTTTGAGAGGTGGTTCCTTGTTGTCATGGCGATGTTCCTAATTCTGACAGCAAGAGAGACACCCAGCCCAACAGAATCTTGGGAGCAGCCTGAAAATAAGGTCCCCCCCCCCAACTCCATTAAAAACTGCCATGTGATTGGCTAATGTGACTTGAAGGATCACCTTATCGTATATTTGTCCACTCAACCATTTCAATCTGCAGAACTGGCCCTATTACTGGTGCCAGGCGTTACTCATTCCATACTAGTAAGAAATTATTCTTTTAGTGTGGCAGCACTTAAGACTTTGGAACTCCCTGCCTATTGACACCAGGCAAGCAACTTTGCTATATTCTTTATTTCTGCTTAAAACATTTTTGTTTAGGCAAGCTTATCCAGGCACATAGACATGTTTTAATCTCTTTATAGTTTACCACTGACTTTAATTTCTTAAAAATGTTTTAATTACTTGTTTTAGCTGTTTTTATTGATAGTTTTAATATTCTTTGCAAACTCCTTAGAGGTTTTGTTACAATCAAGTGGAATATATATTTTGTTAAATAAAGTATTTAAGTGTGTGGGGGGGGGGTTGTGTGTGAAAGATATATAAAACCTAATATTCTCTTTTACATATTTTAGTTATGTTTGGTTAAGTGTATTTTTAATTTGTCAAATTGTGTTTAAAAAATTTGATATTAGCTTCCTTGAAGACTGAATTATTGAAAATAAGTCTAGAAATAAATACAACAATGTAGTAAGTATTAGGGTACTGAACATGTGAACAGTTTTTTATTATTATGAACATATTTTAAAGTTTTAACCTAAAGTTATTTTTAAAAAACATTGTTTTTATGCGTCTGTCTTTATAAAACATTTCTTGCCTCTATATCAGCTTTATGCTGCTTTTCTGAAATGGTTGGGGATTGTTTTTAAAATTGTTGTTTACATAGTGATTTATTATTTTATGTAGGTGCTCTTGTGAGCATCATGCCCTAAAAGGCAACCTATAAATATTTATATAAACAAACAAAATAAAAGTAGTTTCATCTGGATCCAAAAAACTGTCCATCCAAAAACTGCTTGGAAGGGCATTCCCCTTATGCCTTTCATGACACACAGTATATTCTACTAATTTCTCCTCAAACTGGATGGTGTATTCAGATTGATGCATTAAGAAAGTATGACTTACAGATGGCTAACCATCTGTAATTAAGTGCCAGCTGGTTGACTGACATGGATGATCAATTAAGGGAATGAGGTGACACCTGCTTTGTACAAAAGGAAAACATCTCAGTGGCAGTGAATGGGGATTAGCTTGGGGAATGAAAGTGGAAGTTGGTCAGACCTGCCCTCAAAGAAAGCCTGGCTGAATTGACAACATATACCCTTCTGTTAGGCTCACATAACCAGTACTCAGTGGCCACATCATATATCCCCTCCACCTGTTCACTATGCCCCCCTTTCTATTTTGATCCACTTCCCAACAATGGCCGCTTACCATCTCTCCCCGGTGAGCGATGGTTGAGGCCCAATGTGGTGCTTCCCTCACTGCTTTAACCATTTCCTTTTCAGCTAAGGGGGCTTTGCTGTGGTCTATTGATGGTTGCCATATTTGGTGCCAGGAAGGAATTTTCCCTGCACTGCAGGTTTCGCCTTCCTCATAGCAATAGTCACAACTCTGATGGTTTAGGCCTTGGATGGAATCCTACAGCCTTTCATTCAACTGGGGTGTGATGAAGTGGTGACTCACCTACCCCCTGTTCTCTGCAGCAGCGATATCAGGGTACCCCGTTAGAAGGGTCTGGAGGGAAGTCTCTGTCCTAAGTGCCAGTTGCGGAGGGCTAGCGGGACATAGAGCTTCCCTCAGTATTTGGGGGACATCTGCATAAAGCTGCTTTTGGCAGTGGACCCACCCCTGAACTGACCCTGTCATGCTTTAATTCCCCAGCATGTGGCTGAGAGGGATATACGCCCAAAGCCTATGCCAAGGCTTCCTATATAGTTGTGGCCATTTTAAATCCCAGATGCTTGTCCATTTATTTACCCCCCCCCTTGGCAGTCAGGCGCACCGGGTGAGGGACTCTGTGGCTGGGCATGCAATGTTCTTACTAGTGAAGTGCTTTCCGTAGAATCCAAACTAAAGACCACATCCTGGCTTTTCTGCAGTTACTCAGATTGCGTCTACTCACAACAGAGCTTACGTTTTGGTAGGCACAGTAAGGAATGGAGTGATACTCATTTTGATGTTTCTAAGACTTTACACAGCTGCTCACTTCAGTGTGAAGCATTCCTCCTTTTTACTTCATCTAGTCCTCGATTCACTACTTGTCATCTCTACAGCTCTCCTTTGAACCCTCTCCCATCTTGAAATGAGCTTTAAGGAGCACAACCATTTTTTCCTATCTGGCAGTCTACTATCAGTTAGCACTGAAATACTATTTATTCTTTTTATTACAGAATCATGTTGTTGCATAGTTAGGAACGAACGACAGAGAGTGACAAGGGAAAGTGCGGGGAAATGACTTAAATGTATACGCCTATGTGCAAGGAAATCTGGTAGGGATTTTGTGTATCCAAGAACCTATCATGGTATTTCAGACATTCAGAAGAAGCTTAACTATGTACACTCAGAAGTAAGTCCTATTTAATTAAACGGGGCTTACTCCTGGGTAAGTGGGGTTAGGATTACAGTCTAGATTCTGCTTCCAGTCTGTCTGAGAAAATATAGAGTTTCATCTTTTGCAAGTGAGCTGATGAGTTCCTCCGCCTTCCCTGTATTTTTGTTTTTTTCTTCATCAAATTAAAAAACTATTTTTTAAAAAACAGATAGGTGCCCCCCTTAAGATTCCAGAATAAAACTAGACTTGTATGAATTGATTTGTCACATTCTATATTAGTTTAAGATGTTCTTAATATGCATCATACCCATGCAGACTGCACCAGAGTTGTTCTGATGCATACACAATAAGTATGGTCATCTTAATTCAAATTCTGTTGTTGAAAGAGGGCCTATTTTGTCAAGAATCTTTTAACTTTGCTCAGCTAGCAAAGCTGCTGCTACCAGGACAACTCTCAAACATCAAGGCTTCTCTCATTCTATCAAAGTCATCAGTGTGTTCTTGAATGGGGCATTCCTTGATAGTAATTGGATAGTTGCCTTGGTACTGTTTGCCATGCATAAACTATTACACAGTTTGAAATATGCATTCATTGCTTCCTGTGGTACCTTGTTCAAAGCATCCTATTGATTTCTTCTGTTTCATCTGTCAGTCACATACAAACCATTCTGGTGCCTGAGATTCTCTGCAGTCTATTCCCTAAAGTTCCACCTGACATTGATTTTTGACTTTTGTGAGTGATTTTCTAGAATTAGACTTTCTCTAACAATGTCTGTAATAGGGAAAGGAAAGTGGAAGAAATCACTTGAGGCTTTACAAAGGATATGACCTGCAACTTTATAGTTCTCTTTCAGCTTTAAGGGGAAAAAATATAGAGATGCTAATCACTTTCTAGTATATCTAATAAGAGAATAAAAGAGGCTTTTTGAACATTCATATTGAATTTCTTTTTATCTTTGTCTTGAAATAGGTTTGTAAAAGCAATTGAAAATGTGATTTTACATATTTTTCCTTCTATTTAGTTAGTGGTTCTCCCCTTCCCTTGCAATTCACTGAATATCTCTTACAATGCTGAATTCATTTCCTTGTTATGTAACTAGGAGGCCGATAGAGTAGATTGAATTGAAATGCCGCATTTAAATTCTGTATACAGTAGTCAGTCTCCCAGATAACAGTGAATCTCTCTGGGCTCCTTGTCAATTATAATGTTTCCTGGTTTTCATGATTCACAAAGCAACTGCAATACTTAAGAAATGGAAGCATCATATATTGGAATGGCATCTAAGTGAAGAAACTAAATACAACATTAGATATTTCCAAAGTTATGTGGTATGCTAGGGGGCTGCTCATCCTCTAGCCTTGGTTGCAGATGCTGCTTGTGACTGCTTAATAACTGTACATTTGTTACCTTATAATTTGAAAATTGATGATCTTCTGAGAAAGAAAGCTGTCTTATCCACAAAAGACAAAAAGCTTAGTAATTGTAAAACAGAACCAAACAAATATCTCCCACTCTCAGGTGAGTTGC
Organism: Podarcis erhardii; assembly: GCF_964252035.2. Lineage (NCBI taxonomy): Eukaryota > Metazoa > Chordata > Lepidosauria > Squamata > Lacertidae > Podarcis > Podarcis erhardii. Next base: position 48,228,706 of record NC_138508.1, on the reverse strand, counting down.
CATGCCAGCAAATAGGTGTTCAGGAAGGAGCGTGAGGACTGCTGTACTATCACTATGCCACTCAAGTGGCCTTGCAAAACACAGTGCGTGGGTTGGTGTATTGTAATAGCAAGAGCTGTTATTGCTAGGTGCAGCATTGTGAGCTATTGTACACTCAGAGCTATTACCCTGCAAGATTCTCTGCTCCTGCTGCCCCACCGAATCTATGCTTAATTTTGTGGACATGATGAGTTATATTTTCTAGTAAGGCTTTCATTTCTTTTTAATAGTTCTACTTTATTATTTCAATTCTTGTTTACTTCTCAAACTTATGTCATGGGGTGGCATACAAATGTCATAATTAAAGAAACGATTTCAAGCTTATCTGTCACAGACCCCTCATGTTTAATATTTTTTTCTAATAGCTTGGCACAAATGTGCAGGCTCTAAACATTGCATCAAGTGGAAAGAGTATAATAGCACTTCTGTTTGAAACAAAGTAGGCTTTAATATTGAATTTGATCTTGTCTCAAAACACAATATGCTTTAAAATGGGTGCTGATATAAGACTCTTGTTTTTTTTAATGAAGTGATACTGCTGTTTCTGGCATCTGGGCTGTGTTGTGTACATGATGGCATTTTACATTACTCATAGCGTAATCCTATGTTACGACTCTACACATGGACACCACCAGATGGGCAGCATCGAAATCAGATTGATTATATTCTCTGCAGCCAAAGATGGAGAAGCTCAATACAGTCAGCAAAGACAAGACCTGGAGCTGACTGTGGCTCAGAGCATCAGCTTCTTATAGCAAAATTCAAGCTTAAACTGAAGAAAGTAGGAAAAACCACTGGGCAGGTAAGATACAATCTAAATCAAATCCCTTATGAATACATAGTGGAAGTGAGGAACAGGTTTAAGGATTTAGATTTGCTGGACAGAGTGCCTGAAGAACTATGGATGGAGGCTCACAATATTATACAGGAGGCAGCAACGAAAACCATCCCAATGAAAAGGAAATGCAAGAAAGCAAAGTGGCTGTCCAATGAGGCCTTACAAATAGCGGAGGAGAGAAGGCAAGCAAAATGCGAGGGAGATAGGGAAAGATACAGAAAACTGAATGCAGATTTCCAAAAAATAGCAAGGAGAGATAAGAAGGCCTTCTTAAACGAGCAATGCAAAGAAATAGAGGAAAACAATAGAATGGGAAAAACCAGAGATCTGTTCAAGAAAATTGGAGATATGAAAGGAACATTTCGTAAACAGACTACCATAATAAAAGACAAAAGTGGAAAGGACCTAACAGAAGCAGAAGACATCAAGAAGAGGTGGCAAGAATACACAGAGGAATTATACCAGAAAGATATGGATGTCTCATACACCCCAGGTAGTGTGGTTGCTGACCTTGAGCCAGACATCCTGGAGAGTGAAGTCAAATGGGCCTTAGAAAGCACTGCTAATAACAAGGCCAGTGGAAGTGATGCTATTCCAGCTGAACTATTTAAAATTTTAAACGATGATGCGGTTAAGGTGCTACACTCACTATGCCAGCAAATTTGGAAAACTCAGCAGTGGCCAGAGGATTGGAGAAGATCAGTCTACATCCCAATCCCAAAGAAGGACAGTGCCAAAGAATGCTCCAACTACCGCACAATTGCACTCATTTCACACGCTAGCAAGGTTATGCTTAAAATTCTACAAGGCAGGCTTAAGCAGTATGTGGACCGAAAACTCCCAGAAGTGCAAGCTGGATTTCGAAGGGCAGAGGAACCAGAGACCAAATTGCAAACATGCACTGGATTATGGAGAAAGCTAGAGAGTTCCAGAAAGACATCTACTTCTGCTTCATTGACTATGTAAAAGCCTTTGACTGTGTCGACCACAGCAAACTATGGCAAGTTCTTAAAGAAATGGGAGTGCCTGATCACCTCATCTGTCTCCTGAGAAATCTCTATGTGGGACAAGAAGCTACAGTTAGAACTGGATATGGAACAACTGATTGGTTCAAAATTGGGAAAGGAGTACGGCAAGGCTGTATATTGTCTCCCTGCTTATTTAACTTATATGCAGAATTCATCATGCGAAAGGCTGGGCTGGATGAATCCCAAGCAGGAATTAAGATCGCCGGAAGAAATATCAACAACCTCAGATATGCTGCTGACACAACCTTGATGGCAGAAAGTGAGGAGGAATTAAAGAACCTTTTAATGAGGGTGAAAGAGGAGAGTGCAAAATATGGTCTGAAGCTCAACATAAAAAATAAAAAAACAAAGATCATGGCCACTGGTCCCATCACCTCCTGGCAAATAGAAGGGGAAGAAATGGAGGCAGTGAGAGATTTTACTTTCTTGGGCTCCATGATCACTTCAGATGGTGACAGCAGTCACAAAATTAAAAGACACCTGCTCCTTGGGAGAAAGGCGATGGCAAACCTAGACAGCATCTTAAAAAGCAGAGACATCACCTTGCCAACAAAGGTCCGTATAGTTAAAGCCATGGTTTTCCCAGTAGAGATGTATGGAAGTGAGAGCTGGACCATCAAGAAGGCTGATCGCCAAAGAATTGATGCTTTTAAATTATGGTGCTGGAGGAGACTCTTGAGAGTCCCATGGACTGCAAGAAGATCAAACCTCTCCATTCTTAAGGAAATCAGCCCTGAGTGCTCACTGGAAGGACAGATTGTGAAGCTGAGGCTCCAATACTTTGGACACCTCATGAGAAGAGAAGACTCCCTGGAAAAGACCCTGATGTTGGGAAAGATGGAGGGCGCAAGGAGAAGGGGACGACAGAGGACGAGATGGTTGGACAGTGTTCTTGAAGCTACAAACATGAGTCTGACCAAACTGTGGGAGGCAGTGAAAGACAGGAGTGCCTGGCGTGCTCTGGTCCATGGGGTCACGAAGAGTCTGACACGACTAAACGACTAAACAACAACAACAATCCTATGTTTACCTACTCAGAAGGAAATCCAATTGAGTTTAATGGGACTAAACCCAAGACAAGATAATATCAGCATGACTTTGCAAAAAGGCTGCTGATGCTAATGTAGAAATAGAGTTACTTTTCCAAATAAGTCATGGTGAATCATATATCTGTATCTGTATCTGTATCACTGCATGCTGCAGGGTTCAAAAGCAAATGGATGCTACTCAGGGGCATAGCTAGATGGTCCAGCACCCAGAGTGGTGGGGGGTAGGGCAAGCTGTCCATGGAGTCTGCCTGGCGGACGCAAACCCCACACTGCTGTTTTGGGCAGCGTGGGGCCCCAAGCCACTGTGTCACTCCCAGGAGAGATGCATGGCTCGGGCGCACGGCAGGCCAGGCCCTGTGGTAAGTGCCACCCCCCACAGTGTGCCATTTTGTCACCCCCTCAAGGATGACACCCGGGGTGGACTGCACCCCCCGCACCCCCCTTCCTACACCCTTGATTCTACTTTGAATTGTATCACGTATGAGGAAAGTTTGGAGCCTTGGGCTCAACGATCTGAAAACTTTGAAATGTTTTTCAATGCTTTGAATTACAAAGAAATTAGATGGCTTTTAAATTGTTTTGAAGCATTTAAAATATGTTTTTTGATTTTTATTTTCATGGAACCATACAATTATGGAGTTGGAAGGAACTCCCAGGGCCATCTAGTTCAACCTCCTGCAATGTAGGAATCTCAACTAAAGGATGATTTTAAAATCATATTGGTTTAACTTTGCTGTTTGCCACCCTGGGCTTCTTTGAGAGGAAGGGCAGAATATAAACTTAATAAATAAGATAAATAGGATAAATTAAATATTTTAAAATGATTCCTAATCTGAGCTATATGGGGGCTGGCTATGGCTGCTGAGTAGTGTTCAAGCTCTGTACATGCTTGTGATGCCTTTGTTGTCCCTCAGCCAAGCTAAAACATGCCTGGGGGCATGTGAGCCAAGCTCAAATGACGTCCTGCATATTAACCAATGCCATCTAGCAGTTTACAGATTGAATTCAAATACAGTTATTTTAAAAAGCCTATCTTTTTACATTTGCGTCACTCATGCACTTGTGATATAATTTCCACCATAACTCCATTGGAGAAAATTTTGTCTGATAATAATCAAAGTTGATATAAAATCAATTTCAGATTAGTCTCATTATGGACCTGATATGTCGGATCAGATTCCACCCATCTAAGTGTTTAACATTCTAAGCCACTGGGGTTTTACAATGTTGCTTTTCACCTAAAAGCATGATTACATTATCAATTACGTAACAACACTGCTGTGCTAGTATACTTGGCTTATGCAATGTTCTCAATTCAATTTGCCAAACTGTACATTCTTATAACTTTTTTTAGTAAGCACATTTTTAAAAAATGCATACACACATCACTAAAAGAAAGAAAAAAATAGCATATTGATACACTCTCAGACCAGTCTTAAGTTTGCGTAAGGTTTTGTTGGGGCTCAGTTGCACTGGTTTATGCCTTGCTGGCTACATAGTGATGAATGTAAGCTACATAAGGATCATGGAAATTGCTACTTGCCTACATGAGAGAAAGTACAATGTTGGGTTCATTGTGGCTGCACAGACTTACATGGAAAACTGTTGCACAGAACTCCTGAATTTAAGGGGAAAGGAAACTAAAGCAAAAGGAAACACAAATGTGATGGGAACTGTGCTTGCTAGCAGGAAAACGATTTGGACTTGTGATTTCACAACTTGGAAATAAGCCCAGTTCAACTCATCTGGTCACAGATTCCCTATTCCTGAGGTATAGGATTGTAGCCTGAATGAACATATCCTGCATGTAAGATAACCCTTTGACAATAATAGGTGTTTGTAAATAAGCAGAACATTGAATGGGAGAGGGGAGGGGGAAACTTATTGGATGGACAATGCTGTACAATGTAGTAGCCAGCTACCAAATGGCTTCTCCATTTTCTGAGAGTCATACAGAAAGACACATGTGAAAGCTAACGGAAGGTGGAGGCAGTTACTTTTGAAGGGAGTAGTTTTCCAGATGCAGGATTGACATTCATTGATCAAACCACCAGTCCATTTTCTTGCTGTAAGTAGAAATGATAGTGCTGTGTTTCGATGTACAGAGCACATGGTACATTCCGAGAGCTAGTGTAGCAAAGTGTCTCAGCTATGAACTACTGGCATGTCTCTGGTTCAAATTTCTCTTCAGCCATGAACTTACTAGGCGGACTCAGGAAAACCATTATATTGTGCCTCAAACCCTCATCAGTAAAATGGGTATAATGCTGATCTACATTAAACAGTTTTGCTAAGAGTTACTGAGATCACATTCATGGCACTTTAAACAATATAAAATGTTTTGTAAGTACTAATACACTCTACATTTAATTACTAGGTGTGAATACTGAGCTTGGGCAGACATGTTCATGTTTTGAATCTCTGAGGGATAAAAGGCTTCACCCTGAAATTTTCACACAATGGAAAATACTGGCACAGCTCTGTGCCCAAACCCAACAATATGAAATGATATACCTCCCCCCACCACCACAACCTGGAGCAGTTGTAGAATGGCTGAGCTTCCTGAAATCATGTATCTCAAAGTCACTGAGAACATTCAGTATAACTAAGTTTATGGCTTTAGCCTCCAGCACAGTAGCTATCTTTTTTTTTTTTCCATCTCTCTTTTTCCATGCTTCATATCTCAGACCATCTGTACACCTAAGTGACCTATCAGTACAAAGCCATGACAGACTGCATTTCAGGAGCCATACTGAATTGATATGGGACAAAAATGATAAAGTGAAAGAAGAAAATCTCAGTCATTTTGTATGTAGAATTGACACATAATTTGTGAACAGCTAATAGAAAAGAGCCCTACTGTAAACTAATGGGTACGATTTACATAAAGGCATTCTTAGGAATCCTGATTATGCATGACCTTAATCCCTTTGGTGTCAAGCATAGTGGCAAAGTGAAAGCATAGTGAAAGGGATGGAGCTTAGCTCAGTGGTTAGAGCACATGTAGTCCATGCAAAAGGTCCTAGGTTCCTGGCATCTGATGACCAAGATTTTCTTTGTAAATCGCTTTGACTTTTTTATTTATATATACACAATAAAGCAGTGTATAAATTGTCTGAAATAAGAATAAAATAATCTCTAGCTGGACTGCAAAAGATGTCTGTCTGAATCCTTGGAGAGCTGCTGCTGCTCTGTGTAGTTAATACTGGGCTAGATGTACCAATGGTCCGACTCAGTATAGGACAGATTCCTGGGAGCCTTTTGACCTCAGACACTTCAAGGGCTTGCTTGTTAAATCTGTCTAAAAATTTAGCAAGCACCGGTTAAGTATGTTTTGTATGAACTGAATTATAATTTGAAATATATATCTATATATCACTGATTTATTATCACGCTGCATGACAAGTTCATTTTATAGTAGCCTGATCCCTATCGTTACCAAAATTCTATTTTTTTATGTATCTGTGGATACATAACAAAATGAAGAAAGGAATTTGGCTCCAGCTAACCCGCCAATTCAGTTGCTGTTGCTTTTTTTTTAGTAGAGAGTTCAGATGTAATGTTGTATCTTAGAAATAAGGACTAGTGTAGCACAGGTGGCCTGGTACTGACTTGGCTACAGATTCCATGAAGGCTTCGGCAACTTGAACTAGATTCTCTAGACTTAGATGCCCATTGTAGCAACCAAGATACGCTGTAACATAATAGCATGAGTATGAGCTGGGCCATAGCAAAGCACTCTTATCTTTTGGCTTTCCATTGGTGATAATAATCCTAGCCTACCTAACAGGATTACTGAGGTAATGTATATGAAACACTTTGTACCCCCAAAATGTGCTGTATTAATGCCACACATATTGTACACCAGCTCTCTGAAGAAATGCTGTGGCAGGAACAGCCTCATCCATCCTCCAGGCTCTGCTACCCTTATGTGCTCTACTTTGGCTCTGATCTTGGTCAAGGCCAAGGCCAAATCAGCCAGAACTGCCGCATACAATATTCCATTAAGACAGGAATAAGGGGATTCAATCTGCCATCACGTCAACTATCTGAAGGAAAAAGCTTTGTGGCAGGTAGTTTGTCACCTGCTCTGCTCCAGTACTGGTAAAAGGGGAAATTCTACCAGATGTTTCTGAATTACAATTCCCATCAGTCTCAGCAAGCATAGCCAACAGCCAGGGAAGACGTGAGTGAAGTTCAGCAACATCAGGCGGGCCAAAGGTTCCCCACTTCTGTTCTTCTGTTCTACCATATGCAATACTTCCATTATATGCTGCATAGGGCACTTCCTAAGACTGGAGACAGAGGTGCTCAGCAGCAAACGAAGTCACAAAATAGAAAAAAAAATCACAACTGGCAGTGAATAAGTACATTAAGTTGCTGGTTACAGCAAATATAAAATAACTTCTACAAGCAGAAGGAAAATCAATATAGACACTAGAGATCTGCAGCCAAAGATTTGGCTTGTAACTTCAAATCAATAGGTGAAATTAAACCTATAATATCTGTTTAGTCTACCTTCCCCCTTGGTTTCCTGACGCACAGCTCCCCCCTTTCTCTTATCTTTCATGTATTTAGAGTATCTCCTGTCCATAATCTTACAAAAAACACAAAGATCCCCCTTCCTTATCCTTACATCCTGAGATACCCCAGATACACAATACCTCATTCTTATATTCTCTCTACAAATTGTTCTGGAAAACTACCATTCAATGGATTCATATAATTACACTACAAGGGTTAGGATGGCTTCAATAACTATTCATTGAAAGGCTTTAAAAATCTACTTTTTTATTGCTCTTTGACAACCCTGATCTTCTGTACTGCAACATAATTAAACTGTGCAAAGAAGTTGCTAACCTCTATTAACAACCTTGAATATGTATCCTGAGGTTGCCCCACCAAACATACCTTTTGCTTTCCTATAGTTTGATGAATCAGTTAAATTCAATATATTTAATTCTGTAATTTTTTGAATTAGTTTTAAAACATACAACACAAATCTATAACTTCCTCCAACACCCATACAATGGGTCACCAGTATTATGGTCAGAAATACATTTTCCTTCCCCACCTATCTACAATAATTCAAGGTAACATGTAAGCCCAGTCCAAGAGAATCCGATGGTGAACTAATCTGTCCATGCAGATGGTCAATAATATAATTAAGATATACAAAATCATGAAGACAAGATTTGTAAGGATGTAGCTGGCAGAGTGTTTTTCAGTTCTATGTCATTTATTGTATATATACAATAAATTCCCACAATATGGCTTAAAATTTTTGTGGTTTCTTTGGTTCCCTAGTATCCTCATCTCATGTGTTATCTTTTCCACTAAGACTATTTGCCAGACATTTTTACACCAAAGTGCGATACTCAAACCCTGAAACTTCTTCCATTTTTAGCAATAGGTAGCCTTGCCACCACTATCAAAAACCTTAATAACTAAGTCCTTAATTATAATATTCTCATTTGACCCTTAAAATGTAGATAGCAGGAATAGGATGTGATACATTCCCCTTTGTCTGCAGCAACAAAATGTTCACCCAGGGAACATATGTGACACCTAGGCAGGCATCCTATATCATCTATGCAGAACTTTAATTGTATTTTCCTTCATATAGGCAGGTATTGTTTTAACTGATTCATCAAACCATAGGGATTTCCATTTTTGTTCCTATCTCTCACAGTCCAGATCAGTTTCCCATATACCTTTAAGTCCCATCAATGATCCTGCCAACATCCCAGACAGTTTTTTATAAACTCTTGATATCATTTCCATATATTCTGTAAAAGGCAATAAGTGCATTCTTTCCAACCATGTTATTGTTATATCAGCATGTATCTTAATGAATCTCTAGTAAAAGGCAAAAGATTTATACAATCTGAAGAGAAACCAGAGTATCAATCTATTTGATTCAGTGAGCATATTCATGACATCACAGCAGCTCAACCAATCTATTTAGAAGTTGAAAGGGAGCTGGTTTTAACTTGTGGCATGCACTCTACCCACGAAAATGTATATTTTAAAAAGGAGATAAAAAATCTGCTTAGACAACTGGGGGAGTAGCAGTAGTAATGTAGCCAGCATAGGATAGGAGACTTGCAGAGCTGGTCTGAGCTCACAGATGAATGGGAATGTTTCAGAAGAGAGGAAAGGGAAAATGGCATTTTAAAAAATTCCATCATTTGTAACCTTTCCCAGCTCTGTAAAGGTTCAGGGCTGACTGCCAGCTATATAGTAGGGAGGGAGGTTTCTGAAACGGAAGTGTCCTTTTTAAACACACACGCACAAACCCTGCTCTAGCAACGGAGGGGAACTTGTGATCCTCCATATGTTGTTCAACTCCCATCAGCCTCAGTCAGCATGGCTAATGTTCAGGAATGGCGGGAGTTGTAATTCCACAACTCTGCTCTAGAGAATATGGAAGAAAGCTTTTAAATATAACGGCATATATATCTCCCAGACCTAAATCATCCTTCCAGGATACTGTAAAATGTTGGGTAGGCCAATCCCCACCTACCAACACCTTAAATTTGCAGTGGCATAGTTGTCTTCAGTATTTGATAGACTATAGAAGGTCACTGAGAACAACTCTTTGTTTGGATTTTTTAAAATGTTTTTAATTTCAAATTAATTTATTTCTGCATACCTAGGGAGTTTCTTGAATATGCAGAAACCCTTCTTTTTGGGTGTTCCATTTCAGTTCCAAGCTGATAAATCATCTATCATTCAATCTTATGTTAGAGGGAATAAGTAGGATCCCACTATAAATTGTTGCAGTATATCTTGGTGGGCGTGTATTACCTGAGTCTGGGCTAAGAAGGCTTGTAGGCTCAGGTATGAAAAGATAATATTCCCTCTGTGAAAGTATAGCATCTAAGGGCCTTATTGATCTTTGAAGGTTCTAGTCTCCTCAGAAGAGCTGCACTTTATTTATGATCCTTAATTGTATTGTCAACAAGTGCACTTACAGCAGAGCTTGTTCAGTTTTGAATTATCTTGCTTTTTGCCCTTTTTGTTTTTGTGACACATCTTAACTCTTCCATAGCTAATGCATAAGATTGAAACTCTTCATTTCTGAATCATTTCCATGCATTTACCAATCAAAATTTACCTTAGCAATTATCCAAGAAATCTGGTTTGGTGAGCCCTAGGTTCAAGTGATCAGTCTGATTGTGCCTTATATTGAAAGGCAGGCTGATATAGTGGTGAGAGTGCTTAATTAAGGCCAGATAATCTTGGGTTCAAATCTCTAGTAAAGGTAAAGGAACCCCTGGATGGTTAAGTCCAGTCAAAGGTGACTATGAGGTTGCGGCGCTCATCTTGCTTTCAGGCCGAGGGAGCCAGAGTTTGTCCACAGACAGCTTTCCAGGTCATGTGGCCATCTTGACTAAACTGCTTCTGGCACAACGGAACACTGTGATGGAAGCCAGAGTGCATGGAAACACCATTTATCTTCCCGCCACAGCGGTACCTATTTATCTAAATGGAAATGGGAAACCATGTAGGTTGACATGAGAGCCCTTCACAAACAGCAGGAGAAAATGTAATGAACACAATAAAATATTATTATTATTATTATTATTATTATTATTAACGATAATTTATTGTTTATACCCCGCCCATTTGGCTGGGTTTCTCCAGCCACTCTGGGAGGCTTCCAAAAAAATATTAAAATACAGTACGTCAAACATTAAAAGCTTCCCTAAACAGGGCAGCCTTCAGATGTCTTCTAAAAGTCTTTAAAATAAGTGTGTATGTTGGAAAGAATTCCGTATTTCCTCAGATTTCACAAAAGCAGATGAGTGCACAATCATTGTCTCTACTTGGAAATCATAGAACCATAGAGTTGAAAAGGATGTTAAGGGTCATCTAGTCCAACCCCCTGCAATGCAGGAATAACAGCTAAAGAATCCCTGGCAGATGGCCATCTAACCTCTTTAAAAACCTCCAATGAAAGAGACTCCACCACCTTCTGAGAGAGTCTGTTCCACTGTCGAACAGCTCGTGCCACCATAAAGTTCTTCCTATTGTTTAGTCAAATTCTTCTTTCTTGTCATTTGAATTCGTTGGTACTTTGGCTCATATTTTGACATTTGAAGTTCAGATTGTATCATGCATTTTATACCTACTCTAATGAGAAATGCTGTCATATTTTAACGTATCACCATGTGACCATATTTTTAGGGCTGTAATGTTTTGTTTCTTGTGGTTCTGAAGGTTTAGAACACTTTTTCCCATTAGTATATTGCTGTTGTCTATGGTACTGAAATATTTTTGGACTTCTCATGCTCAATTTAAAAAATAAACAAATCTCCTGTGGTTAATATGATTTGCTGGTGTATGCTAAAGGATATCCCCAAAGAATATTCCTTGCATTTTTAGAAGCTTATGTGCCTGGAAGAGGCCAGCTTTCCAGCTATTAGGTATTCATATATAATTAATATAAACCACTGAATTAAAATGAACTGCTATTTTAAGTAGATTTGAATATCAATAAGCTCCTCCTTCAGCTGCCCAGGATGGTGGCGCTCTGTGACAATAAACTTCCCCATATAAACTTCAAGCTGAAATAAATTACCACTAATTTCCTCCTATTATTTCCCAATATGTCCCAGCTAATTAGCTGTTTAAGTCTCTTAATGTGAAGTATGGGCAAGGCCAATTGCGCAACTACTTGAAACATTCCAATTAAACTTTCCCACACAAATGATCTTGTTTTTATTACAGCTCTTTGCATAGTTCCCCCACAATAGATTATTAGGACTTTGAAATTATGATTGCTTTCTTTGTATTCTTCAAAGTGCAGCAGTGCAATAGCTCTGTTTGAAAACCACGATTGCACAGTTTTGGACAAACGATGAGTGACCATTTTGTTCCATCAACCATATCCCGTATCCCTATGATGTCCTGACATGGCATAGCAAATCAAGTTGACTCCAAGCTGAATTGTTCCAAGCTGAACCATTTCTTAGAAATGTTAGATCTTTTAAGAGGCATTTATATATCCAGGACATAATTTGAATCAGAGCTCACTATGGCTCAGTCTTAACCTTCCTGTTCTTATTTTCAAAGCTAGAGAAATGTACTGAAAGCTATTTCTGAAGCATTAAAATATATGGTCAGATAGAGAGGTCTTCTGTGCAGCTGCAGTGCCTTACCTTCAGCACAGAGTAACCACAATCAGCCTCTACATATCCTTTTGACACCGTTCCACAAGAGTGTAGTTCCACAAGAGTGATATCACTGAGCTCATATCAATTGCCTTTAGGATAGATCTCCCTGTGGTGCAATTCCGTGTTAGAGAGTTCACATTTCAGCAATGCTGATGAGTCTGGCCCTGATTCTTAGGATCCAGTGTGAGCTTGTGTGGTTGCACCACAGGGGAAAGGGACTCCTGAAACAAGCCCAATTAGGAGAAGTGAAGGAACAGCAAAAACGATGACCAGAAGACCAGAGCCAGATTAAGACCTTTAGAGGCCCTAAGCACTTAAAAGATTTTGGTGCCCCCATATACATCCAATTCAAAATATAAACAACAATAAACCATAAAAAATGAAATAAAACCTATAATAAGATGGAAAATAATGTTTGTTTTTGTATATTGCCACTTTATTTATATTTGATTCCCCCCCCTGTAGTGCCCCCTCCCCTTGATGCCCTAAGCACGTGCTTATTTTGCTTAATGGTTAATCCATTCTTGCAGCAGGGCAAGGCAGGATTGCATTCAGGTGGCACAGAATCTTTTCATCACTTTTCAGCTGTTTTCAGTCTATTGCTATTTTAACTTTTTTAAAGTTTTAAATTCTTGTTAACTTTTCTTACTGGTGATTTTAATGTTTTAGGATGTTGTTGTTTTTTGTACACCGCCTCGAGGGTCGTTGTTGTTTCTACCATCAGCGGCGTACATATTTTATGACATAAAGAAACATAATGCTGTCGCTCAAAGTCCTGAAAAATATGGGGGTGGGGAAGGGCAGCGGGAAATATTTGGGGAGCATCCATTACACCTCTCTCCTCCTTGGAGCCACCCCAGGGTTGCAGTAGTCGCACAAACACTCCTCAGGGGCACACGTGAGTGTCGCCCACACCTGTGCGCGCGCGTGTTTGTGTGGGGAGCATTCTGATTGGCCCGGGTCAGATGTCGTTTGCTCAGGGCAGATGCTTCAATTCCCCTCAGGTCTGCCCCTCTCCAATTCCTCTCAGAAACAGCTCTTGTGGGCGACCTCTCCCTGGCACGAGAGAGGGTTGCCTGTGAGGGACGCCTCGAACCCAGAGGGCTTGTTCCGCCTTCCCCAGAGGGAGAGAGAAAAGCTTCCCGAGTCGTGCGTCCGACGTGGGGCTGCCAGGACTCGTGTGTGGAAAGTGCTCCTGGACCCTTTGCCGTGAGGGCGGCGGCGGCGGCGGCGGCTTCATTGCGGCTCCTCCCCTTCAGGTGGAGGCGCAGAACTAGGCAACGAGCAACGGCGGCCGCAGCAGCAGCAGCAGCAGCTGAAGAAACGGGAGCTGCTCCCGTTTGCTCCCTCTTTGCTGGACCGCGCTTCGCTTTGGGCTCTTCTGGAAGGGCGCCGGGCGAGGAAGGCGGCTGAGGTGAGTTCTGAGGGGAGGCTGTCGAGGGGCAGGCGGGGCTCGGGAGCGCCCTCGGCAGCCAGAGAGAGAGAGAGAGAAGCTCCCCTAAAGTCTGCTGGTGCTGAAGTCCCCTCAGCTGCGTGGTTTAGGGAAGGGCGGCAACGTGGGGCTCGGAGTAACTTTAACTATGCGTCAGAAAAGGTGAAGCGTCCTGTTCTTGCATTTATATCCCACCTTTCCCTCAAGGAGCTCAAGGTGGCGGACACGGTTCTCCGTCCCCCCTCCTCATTTAGCCTCCACAACAACCCCGTGAGGTAGGTTAGACTGAGAAGCTAGCTCCAGGTTTCCAGGCAGCTTCGTGGGGCTGTGGGGACTCCAAGCCTGTTCTCCCAGGCTCTATCCCGACACACTAACCACTATGCGACACTGTCCCTCTCTGCCGTTTCCCTGGTTTTGTAGGCTTGCTCCTTACTAGGGTGGGTGGGTGGAGAGCCGGTGGGAGGTGAAGCCAGAAACTGAGGTATTTTCCCAGTCCCTCTTATGGCCAAGCGCCCCTGGGTGTGGTGGCGAAGGCGTTCTCAGGTTGAAAAGGGTGGAGGAGGAACGGAGACCCCATCCGTCAGGCGGGCAGTCGCTTGCATTTGGCTTGGAAGGGGTAAGGGACTCGCTCCATTTCCCCTCGCTGCGCGGCTCCGAACCCCCTCGAAACTTTCCCAACTTGCAATTTCCGAAGCAGTAAGGCAGTTCAGGGGGGCAGCGTGGGAGATGAAGGGGAGGGCGGACACAGCACCGCCAAAGTCGCCTAGAGGGGGAAAGTGAGGGACCTGAATTATGCTGAAATAGCGAGGCTTTTTGTCAAACCTCCAGCTTCTTCACAGCTCATTGAGGAACTCAGCGAGTGAGTTAATGGGGGGAAATGTGATTGTGAAAGGATTAAAACAAGGGCACACGCACCCTTTAATCCTCATCTGCTGCAAAATTGCATTATACGCACTCTTGAGGAGATGTCTTGAGCTTGGATGCGATAAAAGTCATAAAACAAGCCCTAGAATGTGCACCCAAAATATATATTGGACTTGCTTTATATATCGTGGCAACCATCCAGGAGAGGTACAGATGCTTTATCTTGCTGAAATTAATAGGCTTAAGCACAACTAACTCTGAGTTGGAATGTGGCCTGTGTGTTTCTGGCATTGCGCAGATTTGCTACCAGTAGATAGTAGTGTACAATGCAAATTGCTATAAAGGATTTGGTTTACTGGATCAATTCCAGCAGACTATCCAGTCAAAGTTGTTAGCAAACTATGTCCTGTGAACAGGATTCCTTCTTTTTTCTGTCACCATTGCAATGTGCCTTAACCTAAGGATGGGGAATATAAGGCTTAGCAAAGAAATGTGGCCCTCCAGGCCATTCTGTCTGGCCCCCAGAACTCTCTCCAGGCCTCACTCCTCACTGGCCCTGCCCCACTCCCAACTGTTTTTGCCTAGCTGGAATTTGTCCTTGAACTAGATACTCTCCCTATTGCTTGTCTGGATGAAGGATAAAGAGGGGTGTGTAGAAACTAGCTCACCGTACAGAGGCCAAATTTATATTCATTGCTCTGCCTACTTTTGCCTCTGACTCCACCCACCACTGGCATGTGGCCCTCAGAAGGTTACCCAAAGGCCCTCAGGGGGAAAAGGTTCCCTCACCTAGGACTTAACCCCTTGCTGTCACCCTCATAACTCTCAGGCTGCAGTCATATGCACATTTATGAGGGATTACAAACAATGAGACTTACTTATGAGTAGCAATGCAGCAGACTGAACAACATCTCTATCTGTTCAACCATTTCCAATGGTTTGGGGATTTTTAATACATTGCTGTTGTTATTTTGAGTAATGATAGAGTGAGTGGCTACAGTTATACCCAGCGGTCTTTTTTGTCCTAGTTTGCAATTTATTAGAGTTTAGTAATACAGAAGTTACTTTTTAGCGCAAAGGACCAATCCCACAGTGTTTTGCTGTAACATAATCATGGAAATGCACACACACAAAAAAACATTCTTCCCAATGAGCAGAAGTCTTCTGGAGGAGATATGGAAATGACTCTTATCTAAATACTGCTGTTTCTTCTGATGGTGATTTTATATGGAATAATTCCAAATTGCTTATAAGAGAAGTAAACAGCTCTTCTTTTTTTGCCAAGGCAATGGGGAAAGTTTGAGTCAAATTGAAGCACTCTGCCTTTGCCCAAAGTTACAGTTAAGACTAGCCTAAAACTGGTTATCCCGACTTGGTATCCAAGGCTGCATTCACACTGCAGGAATAGATGGAAGGGTTTTCTCAGTTTCCAGCCCTGTTTCATTGCATATACTTCCACTATTAGGGAACAGAAAGGACTAGCAAATGAAGGACAGTAGGCCTGGTTTTACAGGGAAGCATGGAGAAACGTTTAAATGGATATGGGGAAATAGGTAGACAAGAACTTCAGTGTGTTCATATCCCAGAGTGAGGTGTAAGTGAAGGAATGAGAAGTAGAAGTGGAAACCAAAACTCATAGATGGACATGATGCTCAGTGCATCATTAGAAACCACATCAAGTACTATACCATGCAGGGTGGTTTAATTCTTCCCCCGTGACTAAGCCATTATCCCAGCAAAAATCACCCCTGCAGTGCTATTAGCCTTTGGGTGAGAGGCTACCATTGGGAGCTTGGTTTCTAAGCACCATGGGAGACCAATTTTTGTTTGGATCATCACTCCACAGACTGAGAAATATGGGGGAATTGAAGTAGGGGTTTCCAGGCCCTAGATACAGTGTAGAAAAATTCTAATAGATTTTGATGATTCTGATAGCCAATGGGGGTGTGCCATATTTCCCTCTCATAACATCACTGGAAGGATACTATGTCATGAAGTCATGTTATCTTAAGTGAGGCATTGTGGGAAAACATGGTATTGTTGCTCCTCTGTCGCTGCTTATGAGTGCAATTAAGTTTAAGCATGACCAGGGAGAAAGCTACCATAAGCTCCCCCACCCACAAAAAAATTCCTAGAATTTCTCCACTGAAATGCAGTGTGAGAACAGGAACAGAAAAGAAGGAAATGCTGCTATCAATTGAGGACAAGGTGATAAATGGCTACTAGGCACAACAGCTATATTCTACCTCCACAACACCAGTTTCTGGGAATCATAAGTGGGGGAAACACTGCTGAGCTCAGGTTCCTCATGCAGGTTCCCTATGGCATCTGGTTGGTTACTCTGAGAACAAGATTCTGGATTCTTCTTGTGCCCTTATGAGGAAGCATTTTTGTTTCAGTGCTAAGTAACACCCACTGAACTGTATGGGATTTTCTTCTGAGCAGACATGCTTAGCTGGACCTGTATTAGACACTATCCAAACTGTCTTGCACCATGGTCTAAAAAGGCACATGATGGAGCAACCTTGCTGAAGTTGAGCAAGTCTGAGCCAGGTTAGTTATATGCACATCTCAATTAAGAACTCAATTCTTTGCAGGGCTTGGTACTCCTATGCATTGGATGAGTTAGCAAGTAAAATAGGAGTGGGAAGAAAGTTTGCATATTTGGTCCTTATGACTTTGTTCTAATGCATAGGATCGGAAGAATAAATATTTCAAATTTATTGGGGAGGGGGACAGCTAGGGAGACCCATTATGTATATAAAAACCTATGGCTGAAGAATACAGCGTTGAAAAATGACTTTTGCACTCAACCTCCTGTCTATTACTATAGAATTTTATTGTTATGATTTATTGAGAGGATAAAACTTTCTAAAAGCGCACATGCACACTAGAAGTGGAACACTTGATGTCAACTTGAGGTGTAAAACTTGGCATCTCTCCTCATTTGTTGTACATCACAGTACTGCAGGCAATGAAACCATAGTAAGTTTTACAAGCTTATTTCCAGGTCAATTTAAAAAGAAAAGATGCAGCATTTCTTTTATGTGTGCTTGGTTTTAGTGTTTGTGTTGAAATGAAAGCTGGAACCAATACTGAAATGTTAAGCTATGAAATATGTAGTTTCATCTTACTACTTTATTTTTGACATTATATTTATGATTTTGAGACCCCTTTCTAAAACCCTGGAAATTGGTGTCAGTCATTGCTGACAGTACTAAGGTACATAGACCAATGGTCTGACTCATACATTTCAAAAATAATTCTGGAAACTAGTTTAGCCACACCAAACTACAATTCCCAACATCCATAACAAACTACAGTTCCCACGACTCTTGGGGGGGGTGCACATGCACACACACACTTTAAATGTATGGCATGTATGCATCCTATTTTGGAGCTGCTTCTACAATGTCTGAGCAGGGAGCTTTCAGTGTACAGACAACACAACATCTCTGCAGAGTGGAGAAAATGTAAGCTCCCATTTTCTGAGTGTCAGGAGCTGTAGGGACTAGATTGGGATGTGGAGACTCCAGCAGCTCTGTGTGCAGCTATCTTGTATAGTAAGGCGTTGGAGCACTTCGTTATGCAGTGAAGTGTTCCCATGCTCTGGACTGGTTCTGCATACTCAGACTAGTCATTTGGTGTGCAGAAAGGTTATAAAGGACTTTTGGTTCGGGCCAGGGCTTTGCCTAAGCAGCAGTGGTCTTCCTGGATCTGGTGCATTTTGGTCTGTACCTTGGATCTGACTCCTTAGTGCAGGCATTCCCAAACTTGGCCCTCCAGATGTTTTGGGACTACAACTCCCATCATCCCTAGCTAACAGGACCAGTGGTCAGGGAGGATGGGAATTGTAGTCCCAAAACATCTGGAGGGCCAAGTTTGGGGATGCTTGCCTTAGTGCTACACCTTGTTTCTACCTGACTGACCCACAGGCTCGTTGCTTACAGCAACATCAGGGAAGAAAGTGTAGAAACAGGAAACACAATTCATGATCATTCAGTGGTTTTGGATGAAGAGTCATTAGTCAGCAGATGGTACTTACCTGTGCCTCTTGTTCACAATATGAACAAGAAATGCACTAAAACTGACGAAAGAAAGAGGAGCTTTGTTGCCACATCAAGTGATGGTTAGGCTGCTGTGGCTAGACACAGCATCACTTCAAGATATATTATTGAGGGAAAATATGTCATCCCCAGTGGATACTCGGAATGCTACGCCACAAGGCTGATGGGGGAGTGGGAGCAACCTAGCCACCTCCTGAAGTGCCTGCAAATCTATTTCCTGTAGAAGAAAGAACCTCACCACCCACTTACCTTTAACATTCTGAGAAACCCCTCCAAGATTAAATGCCCTGAATGCTAAAAATAAGAAGTGTGTGCTAATTATTTAAGTTCAACACTGAAAGATCAAGAGACATCAGTAGAGAGTATGCTTGCCCATCTAAACCACCACTTTTCTTGATAATACACAGGGAAGAAAGGGCCTGATCCTTTCCTAATAACCATGCTAGGATTCTGCCAAGAGGCAATTTAAGTGATTTATATCCTGTGGATATGTCACTGCATAACAGATTGTGGAGAAATGAAGGTTACAGGATTTTTATGGACTTTTGAGGTTTTGTACTTTGTCAACAGCGTAAATCCAGGCTAACCTGTCTCTTTGCCTATTAGAGTTACCTTAAATTAACCAAGATGGACAATAGTTAATTTAGCTTCATGTCATTAATTATATGTGTTGAGCACATCTGTTGCTTTTGCAAACCAAGGTTTATAGTGACTAAAGTAGTGCACTGACAATATAACAAAAGAACTTGAACTGCATTTTATTATTTGGTGTCAAGATCATTTAGAACATTTCAAAGAGGTTTATGACCATTATGATTTGTGGCAATTATGGGAGGTGAAATCTTTGGTGGCACATTGCTCTTTCTTCTTGTCCTTCATTGTCCTTTTATTGATGCCAGGCCCACTGCTGCACATATGTAGCTCTAAAGACGTGAGAGGTCACCAAGTCTTCCAACAACTGAAGGCTTCTAATAAGGCTGTAAAATTGGAGATTACTCTTTTCTTTAGACTATTTTTGAATGGGTGTCTGTCTTTCCAGCATGCTGAGCAATGGAAGAAAAGGTTTTCTGATGTCAGTTCCCTTGGAGCATACAGATTGTTCTGTGAAGTAACTGATCTGAACTATCTCAGAAAATTGACATCAGATTTAACCTCTTGCTAGAGTTCAGCTCACTGCAACAGCTCAAAACTTCATCATCCCAGGGAGTCAAGTTGATGAAAACTTTGAGGACCTCTTACAGTAGTCAGATGAAAATGGTAAAAACTACTTCTGGTGGAGTTTCTTCAGTTGTCATTTGTAAAGGGAGTGGTTTCATCTGTTTGCACCTGAACTGGGATGGAGAATTATATACCTGATGAGATGTTCATCAGAGGCTTTGCAGTCATTTCTAAATATCAGGGATGGGAGTCTGTGGCCTTCCTGGTTTAGATAGAGTACAACTCCCACCAAAGCTGACCCCTGCTCATGCTGCCTGGGGCTGGTGAAAGTTGGAGTCCAACACCCATTCTCTGCTATGTGTGGATTCACTTCTTGGATTCTGTGTGCTTTTGTGTGGTATGTGTGGATAAGAGCTAGAATATGTAAGCAAGGAAATGCAGCAATAATGCAATTGTGCAGATTTTAATGAGAAGAAAAGAACTGGCATTTTTGTTTCACCTACATTGGTCTTTTGAAGGTGAGATGTAGCAATAAAGCTAACAATAGTTTGACAAATGGATGACAGTGTTAATATTTCTATTAATACTAGTCAATTAACAATGTATTAAGACAAGTGTAGCCAGCGTGGTGCTTTCAAGATGTTGTTGGATACCAACTTCGATCATCCCAAAGCAGCATAGTTAGTGGCCAGGGATTTGGGAGTTGTCATCCAATACCAACTGGAAGGCTGACTACCACTGTGTTAAGGTGTGTCAAGGGTTATGTGCTAAGATTGTCTGGTCCTGCCTCCTTTAGGGTCTGGTCCCAACCATTACTGGAATGCAGCCCCCAGGAGCTTTTTACCCAGGCTTATCCTCAGGCTGAAAAAAGCCAGGTTTCAGTGTAATAGATTTTTCCGTTGGTATGGAGCAGCTCTTTCCTCGACAATGCTTTAAAGTAGCTTCTCTGTGTGAATCTGGAAATTACATAACCAGACAATGATATTGACTATCCATCTTTATATCTATATTTCCATTGCTCCCTCCTCCCATTCAAGCTTCTGTATTCTATTCCACCCCCACCATTCAAGGCATTACAAAGTTCTATGCATGTAAGCGGCATGAAGGCCTTGTGTTGCCTCAAACTTTCCACCCCAGCCTTTGCATAAGTTCCAATAAAGCAACTGAACTTCTGAATAACAATGCTTAAAACTATGCTATGCTGATTCTAGGGCAGATAGTGTTAGGATCAGTTAGTGCAACTTGCATCTGCAAGTTCAGCTATTCAACATAAGATGTGAAGTGTTTGGCTGAGACATTCTTAGCTGAAGGCTTGCCTATAAACACTTGTTTTTACAGTGTTTTTAGAAAGCACTGTGTGGACATATCTTACTAATAAAATGCTAGATAATGGTTTAATGGAGCATTATTATATATTGGACTTCAATCCTCAGAGCCTTTTCAGGCATTCTTAATGCCTAATGACTCTTCTTCTACACCCAGCACTGCATCAAAAGCAGCAAACATTAATCTTCACTGAAGTTGAATAATACAAGAAATGTTAAAGGAATAAGTAGCACAGAGCGCAGAGCACTGATGATACATTGTCACAGTGACTGATTTTAGCCCTTAAAAAACAACAACCCTAAGACCAAGGGCAGCATCTATATTGCATACTTTTAAAGTTTGTTACAGAGTCTGGAGAACGCTGACAATTCTGTATTGGTTGTTCAACAGCATGGAATATCTCAAGATGCATCTGCCCAGAAGCTGAGATATTTTATCTGTTCTTTGAAGAATTTGTCACTTGTCAGATTAGTTCCCATACAGTTCAACTGCTTGTTTGATTTAGAGTCAGAAACTGAGGTTTGGGAGGTTGGGAATGGCATAATCTTCTTTGGTCTTGTTTAATGAGATTGGTTTTGTGGTGGTCTAACCAGAGAAACTTCTTAAAAGGCTTGAGGGAACAGGTGTGACTTGACTCTCATTTATTGATGCTGAAAAATCCTAGCTTCGAGACACCAAAATCTTAACAGGCTTTTGTACTTGGAATCAGTGTCCCATGTAAGATGTACTGGATCAAAATCCAGTTTCATTTTATCCATCATAAAGTTATATATCAAAACAGTGGACTAGATGTTCAATGTAAAGTCTGAAAATAATAGAAAGGAGAAAGTGATCTGAAGTACTACATCCCTCTGAGCCAAAATTTGAAACCAGGCATATTGAATATATTGCCATACAGCTACAGAAGGCAAATTTAACTCCTCCCAAAGCAGAGGAAATATATTTCTCAATACAGTGAGATAGACAACAGATTCCTTTGGCTATTCAGCCCCATTCAACATTCCTTAGGAATTTCTGGGTTATTACATAGAGCCAGCCCCATATGTGAAAAGAAATTCAAACCCACCCAGGCAAATATGGATCAATTTCCATGTTGTTCAAGTAACTTTGGGTTAATACTTGTCTACGTGGGTTTGGGTCTACTTGCATATATGGGGCTGACTTTTTGGAAGAACTTTGGAGACTGTGATCAGATAGTTCTTCTGATGGAAGGAAACACGATAATATAAGATGATAAAAGTTCCCCAAATCAACTGGCAGCTGGAGATTTTGACACTCAGTTGCTGGTATTCCTCAGTGCCCCATTTATGAGGTAAAATATGGTAACATAACATCTTGGGTTTTCCCATAGTTCCATAAACTGTAAAATGACTGAGCATCCTCTTTGACAGGATCTTCTTCATGAAGTCCTTGAAGAGTTCACTCATGCGTCAGTTTAAATGTGCATTTGAGGCAATTCCTTGATACATGTTTCAAGGGAGGCCATTGCTTGACTAACAGCTTCTGAGTTGGAATAGTGTAGTTCTTTTTTATGTAATGTTTCACTGGCTAGTTATTTTTTAAAAAAATCTAATTAAAAGTAAGTGGAAAGGCTTAGTTCTTGTGACTACACAGTTGTTCCACCTCCATGCCAAACTCGACTCTCAGTTAACTAACAACACATATCTATAATGTTTGTGTGTTTTATTTGAGGATTTAAGAGAATCATGGGTCCCAATAGATAAGTTGCTGCTAATAAAAGGGTTATCATAAGGGGCAAGAACATTCACCATATGCAGTGCACTAGATATGTTTCCAGCCATTCTAACTTAAAATATACAGGACTCTAAGGCAGGTTCACTTGGAAATCTGGTGCAGAATACTTACTGTGCTAGTGAAAGAGTAAATGTATGCTGGTGTGCTGCTCAAACATTCAAATGAAACTTGGGGAAACAATGTTTCCATTAGGACATTAGGATGGGTCCAGTGTTTACGTCAACCTAAGCACGTAATCACTTGTTGCTCAAAAACATTGCTCTCACTGTATTCTTTGGGATGATAGTCTAAGGAGATTAATTTTCTCTTGTCACATGCATTGTTTACATCAAAGTGTAAAATGCACAGCACAGATTAAATTTATGCAAATGATATATCTTGCATTGTAAGGTTTCCCCTTGTTTTTCTTAAAAGGACATTGCAAACTAAAGTGGTTTGTTTTGGGGGTGGTTGGGAAGAAAGCATTATCCTTCTTCAGTTCCCCTCATTTGTCAAAAAGAAGACATTAAGGGGAAAAAATAAATTAACCTGATCTGATCACAGCAGCGAGAGTGACCCTTGCATCTATAAATTTTTATCAGGAAAATTGCCCCTGTAGGGAGTCAGATTAAAGGAGGAAGCTTAAATTCACACAGGATATATTGCATTTTCTTTACATTGATAATTGTACTGTTCAACTTGACATAGATTCCAACTGCTGAGTTAAGTGTGTGCCTGTTAGAAAAACCCATTAAAGCAGAATAGTAAAAAGCATGGGCACCAACCCTATACACAGTGTGGCAGCCATGCACTGCCAGCTGCTAGGAAAGCCCGCTGATTCTGCAGCTTGTCTGGCCCTGGAAAGACAAGGGATCAAGTATGTGGATGCAAGGAAAAGCCAGGTACAGAAGCTGCTAGCTTGACAGGTCTGCTGTGCCGGAATAGTTTGTTAGAACACGTTCACTCAAAGCCATGTGCCATTTGTTTATACTACTTTGATTGATTAATGGTAGACTGGGAGGGGGTGTCTTGAGCTTTATAAAATGCCTGAGTTTTTACAATTCTAAAGTGGGATGCTGTGCAGATAAGTATGGAGGAAAGCATCTTATGGTGGGAAATGCAGAAATTAAGAATGGTGAGCATAGCACTAAAATGGCATGTGGAAATTGTTTTATGCCTTGTTGCTTTAGGATGATTTCTTCCCCCGCAACTCATTACCTACAGCCGTATGGCAGACCCATGGGAAGTGCAGCTTAACATGGGCAGGGCAGCATGTGGGGAGAAATTACTCTTCCTATGCACTACAGACTTCATCAGAATTGTTTCCCCTTCATATTTGCATTGCAAATTGGCTGCAGTGGAACATTTGAGAAGCCACAAGGAGAACCAAGTGAGTGGCAGGTGGCCCACATGTTGCCTACAGATTGCATGCAGTGGCTACATCCCCCACTCTCTGTACTCCCCAGCATCGCCATCTGCACATTCAGCTGGGATGCAAAGGGGCCCTCTGTGCACACAGTAAAAATCCTTCACATGTCAGCTAAATGCGTGGATGGCAGGAGTGTGTCTTCCATGTGTGGTGAGGGGAAGCTAGTCTCATGGCCCTTCTCACATTTGAGGGCATTCCTCTGAACCCCTTACTGATAGCATAAAAAAGAGTCTCCCTCCCACAAATACTTAAACACACTTACATGCACACAATACCCATAGCTGCATATGTGATGGGCTGATCCTACACTCACTCATTGAAAAACACACAACTGTCTCTGCTCAATCTTCTCTTTGCATCTTGATCCTCAGAAGCTTTCGGGTGAAAGCAAAGAGTCTGCAGTGTGGGAGGAGGGAATGGGGAATTCCTCTTCTGCAAGCATCCTTGTACTCATGCAGTATTGGATCCCACTCATGTTAGGCTCTTTTAGTCCCACTGTGGTCATTGGAATTTATGCAGGAGTTTCTTTTTCTTCACTTGGAAGTCTGGGCACATTTATTCTAGCGTTATTCCCTCTACAGTATTTCCTTGTGAAGGACAGCGTCAAGGTCTTTTCAAAACAATGTAGTTAACTTATACATTACCAGCTATCTTGTTTCCTGGCTTTTATTTTTTAAGTTTGCTTCTACTTTGTTGACAGTATTATGTTATGTTGATTGCCCTTCTAATATGCCTATTAATCATTGCAAATATTATGCTTAAAAAGCCAAAAAAGAAGACGTTATGTCTTTAGTGATGATGGCTGATACACAGTTTAGGACACTATTTCATGCACAGACTCCCCAGTTCACTTGTTTACAGTGTCTAATGGGTCATGAAAAATTTATCCTGCTCAGTTATTCTTTTCATCCCTTCATCTCATATTGACAGTAGTTGGTAGTCTGAAATTTTCATAGTGTATTGTTATGCAATTGATTATTGCAAATGATACCCTCCAAAAAGAGCCAGCATGGATGTGAACAGTTGTCAGATTTATTCTTTCTTTTTTTAAAAAAAAATATATCTATGCACATATAGGCTGAAGAAGGATGTAATACAAAAATGGGATTTTGCTTACAGTATGTCCACAGCACTGCAATGCTTACAACTTCACTCTCAGAAGAGCATACCAGGAAATAAAATTGTTCTTTTGCCTGTCTTGTCCAGTGTCTCCAATGGACTCCTGCTTCCCTTAGTAGGCTTGCATCCTTGCCATTATCACCACTGTCCATTCAGTTGCCCTCTCTCTCTGCGTGGAATCCACAGCACTGCCACTCATTTTTCTTGTTCTTTTGCCTGATCATATATCAAAGGCTGTACCTTTGCATCTGCTTTGCATTCAGAAGGTCTCAGGTTCAATCTCCAACATCTCCAGATAGGGCTGGGAGAGACCCTTGTCCAAAATCTCAGAGAGCTTCTGCCAGCCAGCATAGCCAGTTTGAACTATATGAGCCAATTGTCTGACTCAGTAGAAGGCAGCTTCTTATGTTCCTATTTGAGTGAACAAGCAGGATGGGCTTACACTGCAGCCAAAGAAGGTGCCTTTGTTTTATCATATAGCTGTGTCAGATGAGTAGGTGCAGTTGGAGATCCTGGTTACAGTACCTTTCTATATCATTCTTGTTTTTTAAAATGTATGTGCCTTTTTAGGTGGACATAACATTCCTGTATACAGTTCCATTCTTTTATGGGGTGGCATGCAAAAGGTTTATAGCCATCGTGTACTAACAGGGTAGGCAGAAAACAGAAAAGTTTAGACAATTATTAATAATATTTTTATCCTGTTCAAATTGCTCAGGGCAGATTCCCCCTCTATTGTTGTTGTTTAGTCATTTAATCGTGTCTGACTCTTTGTGACCCCATGGACAAGAGCACGCCACGCACTCCTGTCTTCCACTGCCTCCCGCAGTTTGGTCAAACTCATGCTGGTAGCTTCGAGAACACTGTCCAACCATCTCGTCCTCTGTCGTCCCCTTCTCCTTGTGCCCTCCATCTTTCCCAACATCAGGGTCTTTTCCAGGGAGTCTTCTCTTCTCATGAGGTGGCCAAAGTATTGGAGCCTCAGCTTCACGATCTGTCCTTCCAGTGAGCACTCAGGGCTGATCTCCTTAACAATGGATAGGTTTGATCTTCTTGCAGTCCATGGGACTCTCAAGAGTCTCCTCCAGCACCATAATTCAAAAGCATCCATTCTTCGGCGATCGGCCTTCTTGATGGTCCAGCTCTCACTTCCATACATCACTACTGGGAAAACCATAGCCTTAACTATACGGACCTTTGTCGGCAAGGTGATGTCCCTGCTTTTTAAGATGCTGTCTAGGTTTGTCATTGCTTTTCTCCCAAGAAGCAGGCGTCTTTCAAGTTCGTGACTGCTGTTACCATCTGCAGTGATCAGATGCCCAAGAAAGTAAAATCTCTCACTGCCTCCATTTCTTCCCCTTCTATTTGCCAGGAAGTGATGGGCCAAGTGGCCATGATCTTCATTTTTTTGATGTTCAGGTTCAGACCATATTTTGTGCTCTCCTCTTTCCTCTCCCTCATTAAAAGGTTCTTTAATTCCTCCTCACTTTCTGCCATCAAGGTTGTGTCATCTGCATATCTGAGGTTGTTGATATTTCTTCCGGCAATCTTAATTCCGGTTTGGGATTCATCCAGTCCAGCCTTTTGCATGATGAATTCTGCATATAAGTTAAATAAGCAGGGAGAACAATATACAGCCTTGTCGTACTCCTTTCCCAATTTTGAACCAATCAGTTGTTCCACATCCAGTTCTAACTGTAGCTTCTTGTCCCACATAGAGATTTCTCAGGAGACAGATGAGGTGATCAGGCACTCCCATTTCTATAAGGACTTGCCATAGTTTGCTGCGGTTGACACAGTCAAAGGCTTTGCATAGTCAATGAAGCAGAAGTAGATGTCTTTCTGGAACTCTCTAGCTTTCTCCATAATCCAGTGCATGTTTGCAATTTGGTCTCTGGTTCCTCTGCCCCTTCGAAATCCAGCTTGCACTTCTGGGAGTTCTCGGTCCACATACTGCTTAAGCCTGCCTTGTAGAATTTTAAGCATAACCTTGTAGGTTAGGCTGATAGATAGCGACTAGGCTGAGGTTACCTAGTAAGTTTGCTGGCTTAGTGTATATTTGAGCCCTGGTTTTCCACTTTTAAGACTAGTATGCTAACTGCTACTTGGAATCTAACTTGGACCACAGCTGCAGGTAAATATAATTAAGATAACTTATAAAATGAATGCATAAGGCAGCCTTTACTAATCTAATGCCCTCCAGACACTTTGGATTATAGTTAAAGCCTTATGTAAGTGTGGCTTTTATAATACAAATAAGACAGCCTTTTAAAGAAAAACTAAAAGACATACTGTGATTGTCCTGGACTTTTATGTGTAAGGCATTGATGAGGTATTGCCTTAAAGAAAATACTTCTTTTTATATCATGAAAGCTTCCTTGCTTCCTGATAAAGTGAAAATTGGAGTGACTGAAAGTATCAAATGCTTTATTTTGGTACCATGTATGATAACTTGGCAGTATTATTTGATTATAAGCTTGACTGCTGTCAACAAGAATTGATAGTGTAAGGAACACAAATCCAAAGAAACACAAAAGCCAATTTCCACTTAGGCTGAGTATTTTGTAACTTAGAATAGATGCCTTGGAAAGCACCAGGATAAGCTACCTAGGAGAATATTCAGATACTGACAATGCTCATAAGCAATACTGATTCTGCTGGGAATAGTGTGCTATAAGGTCAGGGGCTTTGAGGGAAAGGATGATAATGATGAAAGCCTGAGAGTCCTCATGCCCCTGAGTGTGTGACTTAATCCCAGTCCACTGGCTGGTTAGTTTGCTCAAAGTCCCTCTGCCTGAAGCAAAATGCCAGTTTTGCCAGCAATATAAAGTTGCATCTCCAAACTGGAACAGTACAAGTGAGGTCACTATGAAGAAGGTGAAAACATTAATCCAGCCAGTGTCAGTAGGAAGCTTAGCCGAAAATGTATTCCTGTCTCTGAAACCAGCAGCAGCCAGCCCAAGGATTTGTGAATTAGAAGTGTATCACAAGGATGAAAGTCAGTGAGGACTGAGGTCACACAGAGCCCTTAGGCAGATTGAAAGGAAGAATAGTTTCTCCTGATGTTTCCCCAGGATCTCGTACCTCCCCCTTCCCCAGTCAGGGCCACTTGAGGGCAAGGCAATTCTGTGCAATGTTAACAGCCATCCCTTCACTCCCAGAAAGCCCAGAAGGTTAGTCAAATATGAGCGAAATCAGCCCAGCTGTTTCTCGCTTCTCCCCTGTGCAGGAAACTAAACTGCCTCCAAACCAAATGTGTGAGGCACTCATATAATTTTTGGCTTCTGTCTGTCTCAAGAGACAATGTATAGTGTGCCTCTGGGAGTGAAGTCAGACTGCTGCATTAGCAGCACCAAAGTAACCTCACTGGGGCACAAGCCTGGGCAGTGTGTATAAAGGTCCTGGGCTGCCCAGATGACAAAGCCTCCCTCACAGCCTTGCTGATGTGGTCCAAAGGAAAGCAGAACATTACGTTTGGCACCAACTTTGTTGCAGAAGTTGCCGGAAAAAGGCGTACAGAGTCACAACTGTCTTAGGGACTCCACTCTAGATCTGTGTAGAGTTTACTCCTTAGCCTTTTCTTCTCCTAAAGATACCCTACAAGGCAGCATGGGTTTAGGATCAAAGTTTTCCTTTCCAGGTAGATGAGCTACCTTTCCAGGTTGATGACCCCTATCTACCCCTCATTTCCCGCTACAGCATGTGCAGAAGCAGCCGTCTTGACCATTGGATCTATTATTGGTCATGTCTGCTCAATCCACCAGAGCCTGCTTTGCATGCAGGGAAAGTCCTTAACTCATTGTTTGAGACCCATCGGCTTTCCTCACCTGGTTTAGCTGGCCAGTCAAAACCATTCCTGGGGTGTGGTTGCTATTGCATGCTGATAGCTTCTAGGAACCACAGGTAAGAGCTCAGTGCAGGACGAAAGGTGGGCAAACTATACCAGAAGGAGCATGGTGTCCCCCTCCCCACCAGAGGTACTACCCCTCCCCTAACACCCCAATTTTATATAACTAACTTCGGGAAAGTAGTAAAATGACACATTAAGGATCTGTGTGGGCCGGGGCATTGCAAGGTACTTAAAAGGCTTGGGGGATAGGCCCATGATACATGCTAATATATATATATTCAAGCTAACAATCAGGGTGCAAATTTATAGAGGGGAAAAGCTCCTGACTGTATGAGTTCACATTCAGCTGTGGGTGCTAAGAGGGTTTTTTGAGCCCAGTATACTATGCCCTCCAGCCCACCTGCAATCTGTTGTCAAGACCTGCTGCTTGCATACAGAATGAAACTGAAAGAAATGCCTCTGGGCACAAATTAAGTAGCTGGGTGGCTGAGGTTTTGCCTACACTGTGCTTTGTAACACACCCCATAAGCAAAGTAAGTAACAGAAACAATTTTAAGTTTTAAAAAATGAGAAGCTGGAGATCTGGGGCCCAGCATGAAAGAATTTGGGCTCAGTCCCACCTGGGCCACCTCATCTCAATGCCTCTGTGTGCAGGTGTTGCAAACTTAGGAAAAATAGTTTATTTGTCCTTCTGATGGAGTCTACTTACATTGATAAATGGTAATATATAACTTTTAGCAATGCATTAATAAAGATACAAAAACAATGGTGTGTGATTCATTTCAGCCTTCTGTGTAATGAAAACCTACAGAAACAGAGGATAATTGAAGATGTTCATGCCTTAAACATGATTTGAGGTTGGTTTTCTCAATAGTTGGTATTGGGAAAACTAATTTCCTCCCTGTTGGTAACCCCCCCCCCCGAAAAAGCCCTATTCTCTTCAATACCAAGTCAAAACTGCAATATGCATTTATGTGTTTCACTTTCATCCCCCCTTTCCTTATTCAGTTTGGAATTTATATTCTAGGCAGAAGCTTCTCTCTAACATTGACATTCCCTTAGGCACTGCTGCTCTCTGATCATGGTTAACCTTCAAAATGTTTTTAAAGATCTGATTTCATATTTCCTACTACTGTGTTGGTTTTTAATACTTGTGTCCAGAGGTGAAGCACAAATTTGTTTTAGGGTCACTTTAGGGGGGCAAAATTGATTAAAAAGTTGTTTCTGAGATTGTGGGCTTCATTGCAAAATATTAGTGCAATAGAAATAAAGAAGTTAAAAACAACCATCACCCTTCTGTCACATTAAACATTAAAACAGAAAAAAATAGTTGCTCTTAAAACAAACTCTGTCAGCCAGCAACACTGCAATGAGGCCTGAGTGAATAGATATATCTTTGACTTGTGTCAAAACCTCACTGATGAAAGGGTTTTATGCAACTCAAGGGACTGGGAGCTCCAAAGATGGGGGTACTATAGTTCTGTTCAGTTATTCTTGTCCTCAAGCAATGATGGGAAAAGCAGGGGCATACCCACTGGACCTTCTCCCTCTGTTACAGCCCAGTGACTCACCTCACCACCATGTAGTACCACAGAGAAGGTCTACAGACCTTTGCCCTCTGACATATGGGTCAGGCAGTGGGGCCGAAATGGATGGAAAAGGACCAGCACACCCACCCTTGCCCTCAGCCTCATGCAGTTCTAACATCTGCATAGGGCTTTTGGCTCTGTTCACGCAACCCTCCAAAACATTTGGAGAACTGGAAACAAACCATAGGTTTGCACACTCCCTCTTCTTTATGCGTGATTTCACTTTTATCTTGCAGTTTCCGTTCACCTCCATTGTCAAAATACAGTAGGTGCTTTCTCCTCCAACCAAAATGGGAAGCAATAGTTTGAAGCTGGTTTCCAGTTCTGGGTTTGAGTACAAGCTAATGTTAGCATTAACAGAAGACTGAAAGTGAAGCTCAGTGAGAGGAAAGGACCTTTCAAATAATCCTCCACATTTTGAAGGATTGGCTGAATTGAGCCACTGTATGCATATATTCATATACGCATAACATGTACTATGAAACCATGTTTCTGCTGTTGTGGGCAGTTACCTACTTCCTCTGTATAGCTGGTGTGGGCTCCTTTTTCTAGAAGACCATAGCCCATGCTATTTTGTTGCTGTCCAAGGGCGACAATAGAAAAACACAGCTTAAGAGCACATGCTAAAATATGAATCTTTAAGAAAAGCAAAGGAGGTGTGGGTTGGTGGGTGTACACACACACACACACACACACACACACACACTGAACTAGGAAGCAAGCTAGATGATGCTTTGAAGGACTGTTTATAGCAGATCATTAACATTCCCATGTGAAAGATATGTTTGACAAAATCTAGACAGTGAATCCCATGTAGTTTTAATAATTAATTTTAATGAATTTGAGGTTTTGATATTTATAGAAAACTGGCAAGGATGTAGAGACAGCAATTTGGCATTTATGAAATATCAGCTTTCAGCAGATAAGGAGAAAATTGAAAATTATCTGTACCAGCGTTCATTAAAATCCCAACGTAGGTAAATAACTAATTGAACACCATCTGTCTGTTTATACTCCTCCTAATAAAAAAAGTATCTGTCTGAAACAGATTAATGATCTGTTCTTATTTCTTTGAAACCAACAATTTTCTGAGAGTTTATTGACACTGTTAACATAGTGAGTTCAGTAATAGTGGCACTGAAAGACCACCTGTAACTAAAGACCACCTGGCCCGATTAAGAAAACAGGTTCTATAGACCTGTTCTGGCATATCATGATCTAAGTTCAGCCGTGCATTTCACTTTTGGTTGGCATTTTGAGAACTCTTATTGAGAAATTAAAGTCAGGTCAGTGTAACTCCCCAAGAAGGTGGAACTAGTTCTTCCTCCCACCCTTGACTTAACATGTGGCTCATTTTAAAGAGTTTCCGATAATTATTGGCCTAATTTAAGCCAAGGGAAATCAAAGTTCTAAAACTCAAAGTGAGCTTCTACAGATACGAAAGCTCCAAACTTCAAAAGTTTACCTTCCATGAGTTGGAAGACTACCAGAACAGTGACAGGATATCTGTTATGCTCGGGGCGTTACTATGCTCATCCCATTGTCCTCTCATATGTTTAACACTTATAGTCCTGTCCCTAGAATAGACCATAATAGAATAGAATAGACCACATCTTTACTGATAGAATTTCCATTTGAATGACAAAGAAGATACTGTGTGGAATGGGGGCTGGGGAAATGGATAGACACCATGTTGGTCTGATGCCAGATTTCATGGAGAGAGAGGCAAAGCTGAAGAACCATGAACAGTTCCAAATGAGTAACTCGCTCCAACAAAGTTTGGAGCTCTCTGAGGCCTGTTAAGCCTCTGTCTCCAAACTATCTCCATACCCTCCAATGAAAATAGGGATGTCCTACTACTTAATTTATTATACCCCACCCATCTGACTGGGTTGCCCCAACCACTATGGGTAGCTTCTAACATATATAAAAACATAATAGAAAATCAAACAGTAAATAAAAACTTCCTCATACAGTGCTGCTTTCAGATTTCTTATATAGTTGCTTATCTTCTTGGCTCAGAGATCACATAATTCCATACCCGCCAACATTTTTCCATTGAAAATAGGGATGTTCTAAGGAAAAATGGGTCATTGCAGGATCAAATGAAGAGTGTTCTCTATAAGCTGGCATTGAGTCGCATCTGATCCAGGGCTTCAATTGGGTATACGGCACTCACATGCATAGCATTCTCATGCCAAAATAGATAGGCAAGAATAAGGAGCTGGGGTGTACACTTCAAAATATGCTTTGTGCCACCAGAAATGATATAATCTATATTTCCAACAGTGAGTTGTACTTCTATGTTTTGTTCCTCACAAAAGGAACGTTATTGGCACTGTGTCCAAACAAAGTATTGAAAATAAGAGTCCAGATTTTGAATTCCTCAGAGACTTAAACGGGAACATAATTTAATTATTATTTTATTCTTCCTGATAGTTATATACAATCTAAGAGAATGATATATCTGCTTTTTTCAAAACTTTTTTTTGTTTTTGTAACAATCTTAATGATAACACTTTGTCTTTATTTCTATTATTATTTTGTTCTAGGTATTGAAAAATCTTTTCAAATTACAGAAAAAAGGATGAACAAGCACCCCATACCATACCGTAACACAGACTGACATTTTGAAATAGATAGACAAATAGATGAACTCTAAAGATATAGTTTCTCCCTAAATGTATAATTTCTACATGGGTGTGATGATCAATTTGTGATGATTTCTTTTCTTTCTTGCCTCTGTAGAGTCCAATAATGCAATGGCTGAAGAACAAGGGTGTTTCAGAGTAGCTGGATGGATGTCTTGGATTTTAATTGTAACTCTGACAATTTGGAGTGATCGTGGTAACGGACAAGGTCAAGGTAAATGGAAGGATTTTATTATTGAGAGGAAATATGAATGTAGTTTGGCTTATTCAGCAGGTGTTCATTTTTAGTTTTGCTTGACTATGGATGAATTAGCAAATAGTTGTTTTACCCTCTGTTTTGGTTCTTTTAGTCACACAGCTGTGACCAGTGCAGTGCGGTGGTGCTGAACCACTGCCTCTTGACAGTGTTGTTATTGATGCTTACCAGAATGGTGAAGGGATGAGTGGGAGCAAGGGCAGGGTTCTGCAGATTGCTATATTGCCTCACTGGGGCACCCATACAGCCCCAGCTTTGTTGCTTCACTATCCTGCTAGGCTACAGTGCTACCACTGTGAGGAAAGTGGCAGCGCGGCAGCGCCCTGTCATACCAGCCACTCTTGCTGGAAGTCTTTGAAATATTAAATTTTTGTGATGCTATTGAATGTGAAACGGCGCATAATTTAAAGTAGTAGAAGTCATTCATTATTATTTTTCTGGCTATATAAAGTATGCATGTGATAACTCAGGTGTGTGAAGGGAGGCATATGTTATTTGTGGTTTTGCCGATTTTTCTTAATGACTGTCTGCAAGCTCAGTTACATTTTCAAGAGACTGTTTTCATTTGAGGGATGTGCTGTCTTGCTTCTGTGCCTGGCTTTGATAGTTTTCAAAATTTCTGTATTGTTTTGTTTGGGGGGAAAGGAGCAAGAGAAGAAATGGCTGAGTAGCATGTATATTCATAGCTTAAATCTGGGCTTGCTTAAATCTTGAGCTTCCCCCCAAAAATGTTCTTTACCTCCAAATCCCATCAGCTACATCCAGCATGGCCAATAGTCAGTGATACTGTGTGTTGTAGTTCAACAACCTTGGGGGAGTGGGGTTGCAGTTCCCCACTCCTGCCTTAAAAGCTATGAAAATAATAGAAAAGGAGAATTGAAGAAGTGCTTGAGAGTTTTGAGATAACTGGAGGTATGATTTTTAATTGATGGTTTATATGTTTGTTTAGGCACAAGTACATTGGTCAGATGATTATATTTTGCATTGCTTAAAGGTACAAAAGGATTTGAATTGTGTTTGGCAATTTTGAAATGGTTTTTCCTGATGTTTGTTTCACATTTGTTGGATCATGATGCAGTTGTGTGTGACTTCAAAGCTGACTTTGCAACCCGTCTTACTGAACTATCAAACATCTATATAGTGTACAATATATAAGTATATTTTCAAACTTCTGATAACCCTGAATTGTGTAAATCACTCATACTGTATACTCACTAAAAATCTCAGAAGTTGAAATTTCTATTGAAATAAGGTCTTGTGCTTTAGCAAATGTCAGCCTTTAATCTGGTTATGTTTTTTATACCAAGTCTTGGCTCTGAAAAGAACCAGACCCTTTCTCCAAGGTGAAGGAAATCAGTCTAAAAAGGATTCTCAAATCTTGTGCTAACCCTGAGTAATATAATTCTAGCTTCTGTTACAGCAATTATTATGAAAATTGCAGAATGTATAGTTGTGTGAAAGGGAAAGAAAGGAGAGAACCCAGATATATCATTTTAAAGTTCAGACTAAAAGCAATATATACTATGATTGTAAAGTAGGATCTACCAGAAGCCAAACTACGTATGTTATCAGAACAGAGGCCACATTGGAATTACAATGACAAAAAAGTCTACCTCCCCACCTCCCTGAAATGTAAGCAGTACTCCTTTGCTCCCTTGTCTTGGGCAGGGAGGGGAAGGGTTGGGGAAGGCTACTGCCCAATGTTCTTATGCCCATTACAAATTGCCCATTGAATTTTGTTTAGCACAGAGACTGAATTTCCTATATAGTGTGGGAAGGCTTAATCATGACATTGGGGATGTACCTGTATGGGATTTCACATGGCTGGCACTAGGAATCTGTGACAAGTGATGGCATGAGACTTTGAATGAACTTTAAATGCAAACTCTTCCAGTTCCAGTTCTTGTTTTGGACCGGGTCTTTGAGATGGGTCCAACTTGAAAGGAGCCTCATAGCTTGCTTCAGCTGCCAGTCTCTCCTACCTTTCTCCCCTGAGAAAGGGGGTAGGTAGGACTCTCATGTAAACAGGAGAGGTTTTACAACAGAGGTGGGAAGCCTGTGGCCCCCCAGGCATTGTTAGACTCCTACTCATATTAGCATATCAGGGATTATGGGAGTTATAGTTCAGTGGCATCTGGAAGACCACAGGTTCCTTATCCCTGTGAGCTTGTGAGCTGCAAATCACTTGTGAGCTGCAAATGACATACAGAGCTAGAGGTCATGCAGCCTAGCATGCCACCTAGGCAGCATCATAGCTGGTATACTAACTGCATGCTGATGATCTAGTATAAAAGTGAACCAGTCACATGGAATTCCACATGGTTGTGGATTTTTTTAAAATCAAGCCTTGTCACATTTAAATTGGGTCTAAATATAGCTCCTATCATTGCAAATGTAGCCATGGGAAGTTAAGAAGAAGCCTGCCTAGCAACCAGCTGATCATTCTAAACAACCCATTTTGTTCTTTCAGATCCAAAAGTGAAAGCCTGCTATGTTGTCATACTGTTTACTTTATTTATTACTCCTCTGAAATACCTTCACTCATTTAATTAAAATATCGGAAAGGGCAGATTTCACAATTTATTGTCCGAGGGTGGTTTCAGATGACACAGTGTCTTGTGCCAGCTGTGCTCATGTTGGGGCTGGTTGTGTGTAGTGACTGGACACATGGACAAACAAATCATAAAATCATAAACACTCTGTGTTACATCATGGAAATGTGGGAGCTATGGACCCGTGGTAGGGGTAGCTTCATGACCTGACTAGTTGATTAGTTCCCATGTGGATACAGCATAAGGCACATTACTTGCATTTTCTTTTTTACCAATGTCTTTATGAAATTTGCTTGAAGATTAAGTAATGAAACATACCTTAAATGAAGATGCAAGGTTTCCTTTCTTCCCTAACCGATGCAGTTCCATTTCTCCTTTATGCAAGCAATTTCATACAATCTCTTACATTTGTACTGACTTCACTTAGAAAATGTTTAATATTCTGCAGATTATTCATTTTCTGAATTGAAGGCAAGTAGAAGGGAATTCAAATAGGCTTTTAATGTGTCAATTCAGATTCGTAAACCTAAACTACTGATTTAGTAAATAATGTGTTCTCTTTCAGGCACCACTCCATTGTGCTTAGGTACAACTTCAGTTGACGGCCAGTGCTGTATATATATAACTAAATTATCCTGTGTTTACATGAAAGTATATTCTGTTAACTGCCTTAGAAGGGCTTTGTTCTGAAAAACTGCATATAAGTATTAAGAATGTATAAGGAAATATTGTATCCAATTTGTAACAGTACCATCCAATACTGTTTACATCAAAACAGCAGCTACAACATGTCTCATTGTAAATGTTTAGTTTTTGAAATTTAACTTTCGAAAATACTTTTTTGCTGTAGAATGGGTGTTGCAAGCCCCTGTTGTGTGCCTAAGACTACACTCCTATGTATACACTTACCTGGGAGGAAGCCCCTGCAGCAGAAAACACACACAGTTCTTGTCACATGGAATACATTGAGGGAAGTTTCCTTCTTAATTCAGCCACTGTCATTACCATGTTAACTCTCCTAAATATGGGATCTAGATTTGGGGAAGGTCTGTTAGTAGGTTGCCTTTAATTCTCTCGATTTCGATTTATTGCATTAGCCGTGGCCATAGCATAATATACATAGAAATAACAAGATAAAATGGGGGTGGGGAAATAAAAGTGGATGTCGTCCTGGGTGAAATACTTTGAAAAAAAAAAGGGGGTAACAAAAGTAACAGGGGATTTAAAACATCGAGTGACAGAGAGTACAAAAACAGGTTCGATTGTGCGACGAATCGACTACATCTGTGGTATTAAAGAAGAAGTTGGTGCCGCTTTCCTCTTCATCACACTAAGCAGGAAGTTAGCTGTCATCTCGGTAATCCAACAGTCAGAATCCTGCAGAAGAAGGGACACTATCCAAGGCTGGATTGGGAGATGAAGCTTGTTCACGAGAGGAGTTAGAAACCGAGAACTTTCATCTGTCCAGTTGGGACAGAAGAGCATTACATGTTCCATAGTCTCCAGAGCCGTGCCATTGCAGGTGCATGTTCTATTTGCGATGGGAACTCTGGAGTAACGACCCGACAGAACTGCTGTAGGAAAACAGTTGAGACGGGCACAGGTAAAGGCCCTTCGCTTAGCCTCCGAAGGAATTGTGAAGCAGTATAGAGGGATCCTTTCAGGGGGTGGAATAGCTAGGGCTAAGCCTGAACACGGCCCTCTAGCATGGGAAGCTGTGTTAGAGAAGTCAAGTTGTTGGAGCTTCTTTTTGATTAGAGGTAGGGCCACCGGGCTAATACACTCTAAGTTAAAAACAGTTTTGCAGTTCAAATTGAGAAGAGAGCGGAATTTGAGATTAATTGTAGTTTTCCAAGGAGAATTATGAATATCTCTTAGGATCAGATTGGAGAAACCACCTCTAATTCGAGCATCCGAGGCTAGAAGGTGGGAGCTATAGGAAATGGCTCGACTCCATGCTCGTTTTACAATTGAGGGCTGGGCAAACTCAAGTCGTAGGGCTGCACCTGAGACACATCTCGGGACGCCAGAGAAAGATCTCAGAAACATGTGAAGTGGGCGATCCAAGTTGCCTGATATTGCTGTAGTCCATACTTCGCAGCCATATAATAATTTAGGGACAACTTTGGCATTAAATATTTGAATTGCTGCTGGAAGGTGTTTGCCGCCCTTCTGGTGATAAAATCGGACAATGGCATTAGAGGTCGTGGTAGCAGCAAGAGAAGCAGATTGTAGATGGGTGGTCCAGGAGAGATTATAAGTAAATATTAAGCCTAGGTATTTAAAGGCTTTTACCTTTTCTAAGTAGCCACCTGTGATCTTAATCAGCTCCAGCTTAAGTTTGTGGGAACGAGTGAAGTGAAGGACTTTCGATTTTTTATAATTAATATTAAGAGCTTCCGCCTTACAATAGGCGATAAATGCATTAACTGCATTTGCTAGGTCTGCAGCTGTTCTGGATAAGATGACGGCATCGTCTGCATAGAAAAGGGAAGCAACGGGGTGGCCTGCTAAGTGGGGAGGATACTTAATTGCTAGCTTCAAAGGGGAAAGACCATCATGAAGATAAAGATTAAATAGTAAAGGGGCCAGGAGACAACCTTGTCGGACGCCCCTGGCCGTTGGAAATGGAGTGGTAAGGGAGCCGTTGGGACCAATTCGGACACGAGCTGTGGTGTTTGAATAAAGGGAAATAATTAGGGAGAGGAGGTGCGGGTCAATTCCCAGATGGGCAAGTTTGGACCATAATCTCTGCCTAGGAATGGAATCAAAGGCGGCCTCCAGGTCCATGAAGGCGGCAAACAGGTGGCCTTGCCTTGGTGCAGTGTATTTACTGGCAAGGTGATAGAGAGTTAGACAGTGGTCCATGGTTGATGCTGACTTCCGGAAGCCAATCTGTTCTGGCGGTAGAATGTTTCTCTCATGGACCCATGAAAGAAGTTCTTCCAGTAAAACAGCAGCAAATATTTTCCCCGGAATGGATAGCAGACTGATGGGGCGATAGTTCCTAGGGATGTTTGGCTGGCCGCCTTTGAAGATCGGAACTATTGTGGCTTCTCTCCAGGAGTCGGGGATGTCTAGGGCGGAGGAGATAGCGGTGAATACAGGAGTCAACTGTTCACTCCACCAAAGAGGATCAGTCAGGAAAAGGTCCAACGGGACCATGTCTGGGCCGGGGGCCTTGTTCTTTCGCATGGACATTATGATGTTGAAGATGCGGGTTGAGGTAAAATTTACTGAGGAGGTGGTACTATGAGAACAGGAACAGAGGTCCAACGGGGATTGAAGGTGATCTGTGAGATGATTTGGAGAAGCGAAACTGGCTGAATAATAGGCGATCCATTCGTCAGCGGAAATCAGGGTAGCTGGATTAAATGGTGCCGAGGGCCTAACTAAGCGCCAGAAGGAGCGGGAGTCATGTCTCTCTACAGCCGAACGAAGAGTGGACCAAGCCTCAAGGATGTGTTGCTGTTTCTTGCAATGAATCATGTTTCTGTATGTCCTTTTGATATCTGGAAGCTCTGCACAGGTTTGGGGGTCGTTGGAAAATTTGATGATTCTGACCATTTTCCTAATTCGCCTTCTTAGGGCTTTACATTCCTTGTCAAACCAGGGTGATTCATAGAAGAAGCGTTGGTGGGTGGGCGAGGTGGTGGTTATGTAAGTTGTTGAGAAAGCATCAATTAATTTCCGATACTGGTCAGCGGGCAGAATTGAGTCAGAAAGAACTGCAGGCATATCCAATGATTTTTGTATGTCCAGGGCAAGAGAGGAGCTGAGGCTTGTCCATTTCTTTGTTTTGTATACAGAGTAGCTTTGTGCCGTGGGACTATAGTTTGAGGGGACTGAGAATGGCTCTGTTAGGTTTAACAGTAGAGTCAATGGAAGGTGGTCACCACCAAAATATTCAGCCACTTCCATTTTTGTAGAGATTGAGAATAGCTCCGGCGTCAATAAAATGTAGTCGACAACACTGGTTCCCCGGGAAGATATGCACGTTAATTGCTGCGAGGACAAGGGAGTAACGTTGCCATTTGCGATGCAAAGATAGTTTTCGATGGCCAATTGGGCCATCAGCCTCCCCGACGCATTTGTTATGGGATCAAGAGAGCATCTGTTTCCCCAAGGAGGCTGCAGGGGGTTGTCCAGGAGTGCTGCGGAAGATAATATAGCATCGTCGTTGGGACCTATTCTTGCGTTAAAGTCGCCTAAGAGGATTTGAGGAAGTCCTGGGTTAGTTGTTTGAAGATCATGGAGCCAAGATGAAAGTTCAGACCACCTTTCATTACGGTCGGAATCATTAATTGCTGGAGGCAGATATACTGTAGTTATCAACCATGGGCTTTTGGTCTTTGGAAGGTGGATCTTTATAGTGAGAAAGTAAGGGGAAGAAATTTAACTTTCGAAAATACTTTTTTGCCGTAGAATGGGTGTTGCAAGCCCCTGTTGTGTGCCTTTAATTCTCCTTAAATGTTCTGAGCATGGTCGAAACGCTAATGCAAGTGAGTGGGACAATCCTGTAGCTAGACAGAATCAACTGCAGGCTTTTGATTTGAAGTATTTTATTATTATTATTGAAGGTTTCAGGGAAGTGAACAGATAAATAGCAGGTTGCCTTAAAATAAACAGCAATAATTTCAATCACTAACTGATCTTAGATTGATATAGTTTCTAAGGAACATCCAGGAATTTACAAGCCAAATACATTTAGCTTCACCCAGCATGGGAGTTGTCTGTAAGAAATGGCACAGATTTCTCAGGCAGAAGAAGGCAAAGACAAAAGCACCCCAAATTTATGGTGTATTCCTTGAAGAGCAGCAAAAAGGTGTCTGCAGTTACACTGAATCCCACAGAGATGGGTGCTTAGCACTTGATGTTCATGAAAATCAAGGAAATGATCTCCCTTTGGTTATTGTGAGACCTTGTATATATGCTTAGAACTCTGGAGGAAAGGAAAGAGAATTAAGATGTCATATACCTTCCCAGAACTAGTCAACTTCAGCACCACGTTCCCCCTTTGTGTATTATAACTCGAATGTGCTTTGCCCATTTCTATCCGATAAGGAAGAGAATCTGAAGGAGGCAAAATATTGGGGGTTTGGCATTTATTACAGAGACACTGAAATACATTGACAAATTACCTTTTGATTTCTGAGATGGCAGTTCTTCAGTCCTTTTTTTTTTTAAAAAAAGAAAAATTAAAAGCTTTGAATTCTTCTATTCTACTGTTCAAGGGCTGACTTTGACCAGCGGAAAGTTCTGCATAGATTATAAATCTCATGATTCCATATTAGAGCATTGCAGAAATATCATCCATTTAATTCCAGATTAGTATATGAAAATGCTCTTATTCAGTCCTTTTTTTCCTATTAAAAATGTTTAGGGGTACTCTCATTTTCCTACTCATATTGAAATACTGCCCCTCAATGAGACCGAACTTAGATTCACAAAATGTTTAGGGGTATGCATACCCCTGCATTCCCCCAGAAAAAAAGCACTGCTCTTATTGATTCTTGTTGTATGCTTCATCGAACTATGGAACTGAAAGCTATGGAAATGAACAGATTAAACTGTGGTAAAGAAGGTATGATGGATGGCTGTGAAAATTTAGGGGGTGGTTGTTAGACTGTTGTCTGTCATATAGTTACTGGCCAAGCAAAAGACTTAATCTTCAAATACATATAATACTAAAAAAATTTTTTAATGTTAATACAAAAATGTTTGTTGAATATATAATTAAAATAATGTTTCTCAGAAGAAACCTTCCCTTCCCCTTTAAAATATGGCACATTCAAAGGGAACAAAATAGATGAGTCTCTTCAGACATATTTTTGGCAGCCGTGTTGGTATTAATCAGGAAAACTTCATAGAAGAAATAAAAAGAATTGGCAATGATACACTGATGATACACTGATGCATAAAATGTAACAACTTTTAATCTTGGAGTCCACACAAGATCTAAGTGTACTAATGTACATTTCTTGAAATACTGCTTGACATTTCATGTATATTTTACAAATCAGCTCAATTCAGAAATGAATGTAGCCTGTTTTGTTTACATATATCTTTTTTCCATTTTGCATGAATTTAATGGAATCATGAAATTTTAAAGCAACTGAACATATTTGATATTCTGTATTTAGTTACAAATATTTTTGAGGCTGAACAACTCTTCAAAGCCAACTTATTCCCACTGAGTGACATTCCATGATGCCTACTCTGTTGTGCAATTCACTTCCATTGGCACAGTGGGGGTATCCTTTCATGTCTCCTAGCCTTCTGGAGCAGATTTTCAGGGTATGGGAGGTGGTACAGGGTGGGAGCTGGTAGAGGAAAGGAAGGAAAAGTCCCATTGTGCAAGAAGTAGTATGCTAATCAAACTCTGGATGTTTTGTGTGTGTGTGTGTGTGTGAGAGAGAGAGAGGGAGGGAGGGAGGGAGGGAGGGAGGGAGGGAGGGAGAGAGAGAGAGAGAGGTTTTTATTTATTTATCTGAAAAATATATAATCCACTTTTATACAGTTGTTTTCCAAGTGGTTTCCAATGAAAAGATTATGGTGGTGGTCATTCTCTAGCTTGAAAATAACCCAAGGTCCTACCCTAGTGCTTAGATTTGAGGGCTGAAACTGGAAATCTCACATTCCTTAGAATGCTATTTACTAAACATGTTTGTTTCTGGTTCTCATAGGTGAAGGCCTTCCTTAATAACTCTGGAAACAATATTCCACCAACTAAGCACATGTGATTTTAAAAGGAAGCTTTTAATGGACAAGGCCAAGGAGTTAACAGTGGTAGCAGAATGTCTGGCTAAACTTCTGCAATAACTAGTGCACATGTCAGGTCTGTGGGATCTACTTAAAACAACAACAGCAACAACAAGAATCCTGAGATCTGTTAAGTGGAACCAGGTGCAAAAGGCACATACTTAGAATGAAAGAATTCAGAGCTAATATAGCTGTTTTGAGTTCCTGAACTAAACTAAGCTCTCAGTGCTTTCACACACACAAAATCACTCTTGAGTACTCACTGTCCCAAAATGTATTCATTTCAGAAGTATGATTTATGTAATGGTTCCTAAGGGGGTTGCTCATGCGTAAGCAGGTGCCTATCTTCCTGGCTGGGTGCAAACATCTGGCTGGGCTGCCAAAGTGAACCTCCTCTGTCCGGACAGCCACTTGCCCGTGGCTGACTCAATTGCTGGCAGAATCCGTGAGTGGGCGTTTCTTAAACTTTTTCCAGCAAAGAAGTTCTTTGACGCCTAGTCTCCGCCTACCCTCTCTGCGCGGAAGCCTCCTGCGCAGGGAGGGCCTGGGCAACGGAGGACTTCTAGTCTCTCCGCTGGTCCCAGGCAAGGAGTGATGGGATCGCCTCGCCACTTCCCCCACCAGCCCCCCTTCTCCACTGGTGCTACACTGATTCTCCTCCCCAGAAGATGGGCTGCTTCTCCCGATCCCTGGACACCCTCTGGAATCCCTCTGGGCTCCGCGCTCTCCCTCCAGTACTGATGGCAGTTCTCTGACAATTTACAAGTGGGGAGGGAGAGTAATTTTGTTTCCATTGTTGAACTTTAAAGCATCCAAGATCTACCAGTAAATCCCAATGTGTTTTCTGCCAAAGTGCTGTAACTCATGCAGTACCTCATCAAGAATGCAGGAAAAATAAATTCCAACCTACATTACTAGGTTGTTGTATTTACTGAGTTTACATGTAAAAAGTGCTTTGAACATTGCTTAAATGCAAATTTCCACATAATCATGGAACACCACCCTTGATTTTTGTTATTTAGAATAAACACAATGCCTAAATTATTTGGGGTTAATTAAAAAGGATGAGTTTAATCATTTCTTTTACAATTGTCAGTGGCTTCAAATATGTTTGCAAACCCAGCCAGAAAATACTGTCAATGATGACTGTGAAATATGCATTTGCTATTTAGATTGCAATGATTTACTGTTAAATAACAGTAAAATGTTCACACAAAGGATTTTTTGGGGATAGGGAGGTAAGAAGAGAGACCAAGAAATCCAGATTGCAAGCCCACTGAATGTAATGAAAAGAAGTAAATTAACGGTCTCAGAATGAGGTCAAACCCAATCACAGAGATGATAATACTAAGGTTAATTATGTCATCATTTTCCATTGAAATTCAGCTGATTATTTTCAAAGAATTTAACATGAGATCAAATCATTTCCGTGGAAAGGGAGAAGAGGAAGAACTTAAGCCAGAAGGATTTGAAA
This sequence comes from Podarcis erhardii, assembly GCF_964252035.2. Classification (NCBI taxonomy): domain Eukaryota; kingdom Metazoa; phylum Chordata; class Lepidosauria; order Squamata; family Lacertidae; genus Podarcis; species Podarcis erhardii. The sequence continues at coordinate 48,184,307 of NC_138508.1, read as the reverse complement.
TTAATCTGTTTGAGGTATCAAATTGCAGGATATGTAGTATGTTTCCAGTAGTCACTTAAAACTGCACTTGTATTTATTAAATTACTTCATGCATAAATGCATTTAATCACTCAAGGAATAGAACCTTTTCCTATTGTATAGTCCAAAACCAGAATCACATTATATCCTCCAAATAGGCTACTTCTGTTACAAGAAGTTGCTATGCCAAATCAAGTCTATGGTATGATGATTCAGTGAGAGATATTAAAATAGTGAATCCAGTATTCAAGAAAGAAAGACTATATTAAGTTTTTTTCTACTACCCTTGCAAAGGTGTCTGTAGAATCACTTAAATCCCCTCCCCATATCTAATTGGTTAATAATGACTCAGTTGCGGGGGGGGGTGGGGACAATGACACCTGTTAGATCTGTTTAGACTGCTGTTGTGAAGTGCATTAGTGGCAGATTATGCAAAGTGGAGAAAGAAATTTTGGCAAAATAGCTGTTACTTGACTGGACTTAATGCAGGAAAAGCAAAGGTATAGTTTGATTGCCTGTGATTGGTCCCACTGATCTGAGTATATGTAAAAGCTTTTATTCTTACATCTTTTCCCTATAGCTTGTCTAGCCAGTCATTTTAATAATTATTTTGTATTGTTTCCATGGTGGTTTATGTTTTGTTGTATATATTGTACGCCACCTTTATATTTTACATGAGTTGGCAACATAGAAATCCTTTTATAGATTAAAAAAAATAAGGCAGATGTTGCTGCTCTAGCTTCTATCAGCTTCAGCCATCTTGGCAAGTGGTCCTTGGATTATAGGAGTTGTAATCCAACAACATCTGGAGGGGACTGTGTTGACTGCCACTGATTTAAGGCATTGATTGTCTTGGCAAAGAAGCTATAGTATTTAGTTAAGGACAGACCAGTCCTGATTCCTAAAGCATCATCTAAGAGGACCACAGTTATGGCCTTCTAGTCCATGGAAAGAAGAAGGGGTGTGTGGGTCACCAAAATGCATAGGTGTTCTCTAAGCATGATCCTCAATCTAGCCTGTAATGAGAAGCAGTTGCTCTTTCAGCTGACCTTGCCTTGTTCCTCACTTCTATCACTTCCTATACTGACTCCCCCTGTGGTGGTTGTGGTGAATAATCTGGTGTTATCGTTAGGGTTTCCTATTCTGTTGTAAAACACATGTGCGAATCAGCTGCTGGGGAGTCCAGAGAGGCTCATTTGTTTCTTTCCTGTTTGCTGCATGAATAAAATGTATATTCAGCACATTACAGATTAAATGGGATATCCTAATCTTTCATCACATGAACGCAGACCATCTTAAAAACAGAATTAGCATTTAATTCATAATGCATGAACTACATTTTTGAAAAGTAGCTGCTTAGAGTTGAAGGCCTGCTGTATCAATTTATGTTTGGAAGGTAGGCAGGGAGAGCCTCAGCTTCAAGTGTTTTGGCATGGGCCCAGTTGAGCATTACTGTCACATTTGATTCTTTATTGGGCTGAATAAATGCATGCTGGAAATCTGAGAAAATAAGATCTGCCCTAAGTGCTAGTGCAATATATGCATGGTAAATAGGTTTATACCACATTTTGGCTTGTTTAGCTTCAGTTAGACACCATGTAATGTAAAATAATGCATCGTTAATGCATTCTGATGACCTGTGCGGATAGTATCTGCTGCACATTAATTAATGTAAATGGTGGTAATTGTACAAACAACTTAATTTATTTGAGTTTGCTTGGCAGAATGTTCTAACTCAGAGAACATGCCTTGATTGTCCCATGGTTGATTTTGCTCTACTTCTGCAAGTTCAAAAACAACACATTATTTGACATTCAGCACTAATTTGCAGTAAGCAACAATTAACTTCCATGGCTTAACTTGAACCAGGCATCAGAACAATCACAGCTCCGTAAACTGATATAGATGCCGGCATCCAGCTAGAGAAGATCTGAAGCAGTTCCTTTGGTTCTGTTCACAACGTGTACAAATATTTTTCCTTCTTCTACTGACACACCTAATCCACACATTTTGGAGACTAAGGAGAAGTGTGTCCTTCCTTTTCAGACTAAGGGGAGGGGTATGAAGTTCAGACAGACTTAATTTTATAATTAAGCATTGCAAGGTCTCCTGGAGAAGAACAGCTTACTAACATGTTTTGTGAGAGTAAAACAACTCATTGCCCTTTTTTAAATAGAACACATAGCTAATAAAATATATTTGTCTTTTTCAACTTCTGCATGACCTTGAAATAACCTTGAAACAAGGGTGGGCCACACAGAATGATGAAAAGGCAGTGTTCTGTTGAAGGGTCCATTGCTCAATGATTCCCATTCATGAAACAAAAGAAACAGGGCTATCAATACTCACCACAATTGTTAGGAAAGAGGCAAAACCTGCTCCCCCGCACCAAGCAAGCCATCAGGGATATTAACAGGAAGGTTACCTCTTAGCTCAGTGATGTTCCTGCACACATCCAGTTATTGTTCCCCATACAAGTGAATGGTTCCCCATACAACTGAATACAAGTACATTTGCTGGTAAAATGTAAATTATTGTAATTAACTTGAGCTCACCAATATAATATGAACACAAATATAGTTCCTGACCTTAGTTAAGTGTGTCTTTGTGTGTGTGCACGAGTTTGTGCATTTGTGTCTATGTACAATTTAACCTTTACTCATAGCTCACAGAGACCTGTGCAGTATATGAATTTTCTCTGTTCATCATGACAATGGACAATTGTCTTAGAATTGTATAATAACTATATTTGATTCCTATATGTTCTAAGACAACTAAGAGCTGCAAGGAGTTTCAGTGATTACTTTTAGCATGCAGATTGAATAAAAAAATCTAACTGACTTAGCAAGTCACAGTACTACAGATAAAGTTCATTGTAATCAATGGACTGTCTACCTATGTTCCGTAAATCATGTATTTTATGTATTGTAATGGGATTAATTTTAGTAATTACAACAGTCATTTTCCAAGGTTTTCTTTCAAGAAAGATTTATTGAAACAAAAAAATGATATTTGATTTGCAGTTAATTCTATCAAAGCTTGATTGGTAGCTCATCAAAGTAATAATGTGCTTGCTAAATTATAGATGACATTTGATGTAAGTTACTTTACATATATAATTTGAGGGGGAGTGTTGCAAAAGTAGTCATATATTATAAAAATAAATTTTGAGACAATTAAAGATTAAGCCATAATAGGAAAGTGTCCATGTCAGATTTATATATGATTCATTTTGAGTGCTCAGTGTTTGTAAGGAGCGTGGAATGTTTATTATTGAACACAACTATGTAAAGTTAGGGTATTATCCTGCATAAAAGATGTTGTTGTGGATTAAACAGTTTAGGCACAATCCATCCTCTCATGCATGTGGGAGGGGAATCTGTATCTATCACCTTTCTTCCTCCCTCCTCCTGGCTGTGCCAGATTGCCATGTGTTTTGCCTTTTGCATCTGACGGGCCATCAATATGAGGTTTTCTGGTTCAACTGACATGTGATGTGCAAGCTAAGCCGAAAGACTCCCTCTTCTGCCATTCACAGCCTGCTAGTGGCTCTATGTGTTGTGTTGCTCTATACAGGAAGCTGCCTTATACCAAGGTTATTTCTCCATCTTGCTCAGTATCATCTGTGCTGACTGGCAGTCTTTAGTGTTTCAGAAAGGAGTCTCTACAAGTCATATCTGGAGATGCCAGGAATTGAATCTGGGACCTTCTGCATGCAAGTCAGATCCTCTGCCACTGAGATATGGCCCTTCCCCTTCCTCTTTGCTGCCATCACTTTTATTTCATTCTTTCCATGGGTGGGTTGCTCCATGCTTGCCCCTGATTATGAGGTCCTCCAACTCTTCATGCAGTTGAGTAAACAGCCTTGAGTCTTTACAAAGCCACAGTTGAGCAGACAGCCAGGAAACTAGATCAAGAAACTAAATTGAGTGGCCATGCATTCTCCACAGAGGGGTACATTGCACTAACGGCATTGGAGCCTGCTAATTTGTTTTGGAAATCCCTGAAGCAAGACTTAGAATCATGAACATGTATTTCTCTCTTTGCTACTCAGTCCCCTCCCAGCCACAACTGAATGCCATGAATAATTCAGAGAATCACAATTTTCAGACTTTTCTGGCATGTATTTACCCACTTACTTACCTTTCAGCGCTCTCAAAAATCCAATCAGGTTAAGAGCATTTTAATGTGCCCATAATACGTCCATTGCTCCAGACTTTGGATTAAAGGAATAAAGAGTTCTTGTAATGGTTTGGAGGGATGTTGAGGTTACTCCAGCAATAGAAGCAAAATTTGTTTCATTTACCATGCATTTGATTTTGAAATACTTTTTAATTTAAACTGAATATCTTCCAGAGTACTTTGCACACTGGAAAGGTTATATGAAGTACATTTCAGACGGGCAATAGTCTCGGCTCAACCACACAAAATTAGTTTGCCATCAATAATCATGCAAATTGGTTCACCCTTTCTGAACATCATCCAGATTTATAACCAAGGCTTCAATAATTGCTATAAATAGCAGCTAGCTTTCAAATACATCACTGTTCTTATCTTAAGGGACTCTGTCAGTGTTATGGTTTTTGTGTTAGCAGCACAGAACTCGTTCCTTGCCAAACCTTTCATGGAATTCTTGCATGGCTTCGTTAAAATTGGTAAAGCAGGTTAGTGTAAAGGCATTGTGCATGCCACTGACTCTTTTTCAAGTTTTGCCTTCTTTCATAGGACCACAGGGGAAGATAGGAAGCTGTCTTATCCTGAGTCAGACCATTGGTCTATCCAGTGTTGTCCCCGCTGACTGGCAACAGCTTTCTAGGGTTTCAGAGGGTTTCCCCAGCCCTGTGTGGACATGATGAAGGTGAAACTCGGGACTTTTCACATTCAAAGCAGATGCTCTACTGCTGAGTTACGGTTTGCAGACTGGTGTTTGCAGGGCTGCCCCAAGACATGGTGTGGCCTGAGTGCAAATGACATCCTGTCTCCCCCACTACCAAGCCAAGGTGCACAATATCCAAGCCCCCCCCCCAAGCTATTGTGACACATAAGGCAACAAATCTCATAAGAACCTATCCCCCCCCCCGCTAATAAAATGCTGTAACTTAAAATTAAATAACTAACAATTTGCTGCCATTCTGTGATGCTTCAACTCTGCTGCCTGAATTGGTTGGTCCCTTGCTCTGCCCAATTATAGGGTCAGCCCTGCAGAATTACAATCTAGGAACAATTTTTGGATGTCTCCAAGGACAGAAAACTGAATTGTCAAACATGGCTGATGCTCTCGTTTCATAGGAAATGCAGCAGTGTTGCTGCTGATAGCCTCCAGTCTATTTCTGGCAGGCAGGAGTGACCATTTCAGGATTGGCACTGCCACCACCTCAGGACAAAAGTATTTGGGAAAGGAAAGCACTGCTTCTCCCTTCCCTTGCTTCTGAGGTGGCGGTAATGATACCCTTCACAGCATGACCAAGAAAGAAAGTAAAGTCACTTAGGGAGAAGATCATATTTTGTGTGAAAGCAGCCAATTACAAGCATTTTGTTAAATACGTAACTGCAGAGGTTGGGTGGGATAGAGGTGCTGCGCTAGCTTCCAGGTAGGTAGGTCACTGCTGCTTACTGGGAGAGGGGAGGAAGGAAGGTTGGTGTGGTGAAAAGGCACCAGCAGGAGCACTGGATTGGCTCCACCAGTGCATTTGCGCCAACAGTGCCTTGTCCTCTCCCTCCCAGTAAGCAATGATGACCCACCTGCTAGGAAGGTAGCATAGTAGTTGCACCCCACACATAGCTGAAGAGATTCTACCACCATCCCTGGTATAAAAAGAGCTCAGTTGCTTTAGTCATGGAAATGAGACAAAGTACGTCAGTCGGCTTTTCTGATGTCTGACAATGTTCAGTTAAAGCAGAAGCCCCATTCCCTACTGGGATTCTGCTATCTATTAACTGTGTGGGGGTGGGGTGGGGAGGCCAGCAAGAGAAACCTCTGATAATTAAGTTAGGATGACTGCCAAGATGTAATGGTTTTCCTGTGTATGAAAAGCGTCATGGGCAAGGAGTTATTTTTCCTAATTGTAAGCATTGGTGTACATATTTCATGAATTAGAACAAGCATTATATTGATTAAAACCTTTAAATCTTACTATCAGAGCAAAATAAATATTTAAAATGACAACAGTTCCTCTGGGGATTGGTAGATTTTTCATTGTGTTATAGATTTATAGAATAATATGTTGCAAATAGATATCTACCACTGGATAGTGTGTGTGTGCATGGGGGGGGGGGAGGATTCTTAATTTTGAAAGGCTGCACTTTGTTTATCGCTGAAATGGCCATACTGAATGTACAAAATAGTTTGAATTAGCCAAATGTCTGCATCACATGCTTTTACTAAATCATTTCCAAGCAAAGCTGAATTTGCGACTCATTCAAAATGCATGATTTACAACATTACGTTTGAAATTCTCTGTAGAGATTTAAAAGCTTTATGTACTTTTTCCCCAGGATAATTTCTAGCTATGAATAAGAGAGAAGACGGAAGGGGAGCTAGAGGCATTTACCATTTTCTGTAGCATATCTTTATCCAGTGTGTCTACTGCCTGTCACACAGTCAACACCATGTTTGAAGGGCAATAGGTGTCAGTAAACACACGCAGAAGAAACTTGTTCCGGCAACTGTATTTTTCTTGGGCATTGTGGCTTTACAGTCTGGGCTTTCTCTAAATGATATGTGGAACTCTCAACACTTCATAGTCTGCTTTGCATTCTCTTTTCTTGGTGGAAATTTAAAAAATAAAATAAAAAATCTGATGGAGCTCTTCCATGCTTATGCCTCAGAAGTGTGGCCCCACCATGTGGTGAAATAGAGAGTGAAAAACAGTGATATACCCAGCATCTTCACTTGAAAGCATATTTCTGCATTTAAAATCATATAAGTTTTAATTCAAACATTTTCATATATAAAACTGACCTGGGCAAATCTAGAAGTTTGCCATTATGCTTTAAGATAAGGATCCAGCAATTGAGTGGGTCTTGGATTTATCGGCAATAACTTTAAAAGTTGAGGGGAATTTAATTAGCAAGCAGTTTCTGCAGTGTGGGCTTTATTCTGTGTGCTGTAGAGATCAATGTACCAGTGTTTTCCCTGCTTTTGTTACTCTTCAAGGTAGAACAGTGATTTGTGGGCAGATGCAAGCTTTAGTAGGTATAAAACATCAAGGTGAACATTTACAGCAAAATGCTTAGTCCATCTGTATTTGGAACAGGGTTCATAAAAGATATGTGTACATAAGACAGCTGTCCACATGTCAAACTGCTTTTAAAACTGCTGACAGTCAACAGTATTTTATTTTCATTTTCTAGATTTGCAGCGTTTAGGACCCTGACCAGTGATCCCAAGGTGGTGTACATCCATTAATCAGTAGCACCTTCACAGTGAACAGGCCTTCAGATGTCTTCTGCTGCCAGAGGAGGACACCTCCTCCTTACGCTTTCTGCTGCCTCTTTAAGGGCAAGACTAGGCAATACATTAAACATATGGATGCACATTATGTGTCTTCCTTTTTTTAAAAAAAAATAGCACCTGGAAAGAGTTCACTAAGGATCAGGAGGACTATGGTGCACACAGAAGCATTTTAAAACACCTGTTATTCTCCACCACCCCTGCTCTTCCCTGCCCAAGGAAAGAAGCAGCAGCTCCTGCAGAGGATTCTTGACAGGGACCACTGAGCAAGAGGAGAGGTTAAACCTAAATTCTTGCCCTGGTCCTGATCAGATTCTCCCATAGCTGTTTTGTTTTTTTAAAGAAAGATAAAAAATCAGGCACAATAAATGGAGTCACACTTTCTGTGCATATTACAATTTGACCACAATACTGTTGCCATTCTTTGGCTTAGGTTAACCCACCACACAGTCCTCTACTGGTCATAGAATAGTGAGAGAGACAGAGACGACAAGAATTAAAAATGTCAGTGAAAAGGCAAAAGAAATGGCATGTCAGCAATTCACAGGGCAGCAGAAGAGACTTTTACTAGTATCAGTTCCCTTTCCATGGTGAGCAATGACCAAGGCAACATACAAATAAGGAAAGTTCCTAAATATACAATTATAAAAAAAACCATTAAAACCACAGAGATTGAAATAAGTAAGCAAAAAACTTAAAAACAACAACTACATGAAACAATTTAATTTGTTAATTAATAACATATTTTTGGGGAGGTGGGGGTTTTGTGTGCTTTATATGGCTGATATGCAGCTGACTCAGATAAAACCCATTGAAATCAATGGACAAATTAATTAAATCCATTGATTTTCAGTGGGTCTACTCCTTGCATGTTTAACAATGGATATCACAGTATACTTTATATGGGCATTTGTCTCAGAAAAGGGCATTTTTTGGTTAGCAAGATTCTGATCAGCATTAGGTAGGAAAATTATAGCCCTCAGATTGATGGAGGAAGAAACACTTGTCCAATAACATAGTGAGTAGGAAATTGGATTTTGGAAACGTATAATATAGAGAGCTTTGCTTTCTGCAATACCCAACCAACATGAAATTTACACTTTCAAAGCTGCTTTCTTTCTTTAGTTCCACTTGCCAGTGAGCAGACATGACAAGGCTAGGAGGTCCAGGAATGTTCATGTTCTTATGAGTTTAACTGAACTTAATAACCTGCAATAGGATAAGCAGGAGCTGTTGCTGTCATAGAAAGGTTGATCAGAACAGCTGAAAGTGTTAAGAGCATCTAATATTTATGAATACCAGTTGTTAAGCTGCTGACACTACATTAAAATATGGAGCGAGTTACTTGTGCCTTTAAAATGTGGTGCCACAGGAATGCTTTGTAGTTCACCTTGACTGAGAAATTCCCAAGCAAGCAAGTCAGCAAATTTCTTTTTCTTTTTATTCGGTGTCCCAGTTTGGTTGTGTTCTATAACAGCCTTTCAACTGGGTGCTGAATTTGACCTAACAAGAGGTTTCTTTGCCAGCAGAACACTGTTAGCAGTAGGCAGCTTAGCTGACTGAAATGTGCTATGAGACTGGGAGAAGTTAAATTAATCTCCCAGTTCTGACATTCAGCAGCAATGTCCAATTAATAGGATTGGATTATTAATCCATCTGGTACACAGGCTGAGACCCTATCTGCCCGTGGACTGTCTCGCCAGAGTGGTGCATGCTCTGGTTATCTCTCGCTTGGACTACTGCAATTCTCTCTATGTGGGGACCTTTGAAGGTGACCCGGAAACTACAACTAATCCAGATTGCGGCAGCTAGACTGGTGACTGGGAGCGGCTGCCGAGACCACATAACACTGGTCTTGAAAGACCTACATTGGCTTCCAGTACATTTCCAAGCACAATTCAAAGTGTTGGTGCTGACTTTTAAAGCCCTAATTGGCCTCGGTCCAGTATACCTGAAGGAGCGTCTCCACCCCCATCTGGACACTGAGGTCCAGCACTGAGGGCTTTCTGGTGGTTCCCTCACTGCAAAAAGCCAAGTTACAGGGAACCAGGCAGAGGGCCTTCTCAGTAGTGGCACCCAGCTTGTGGAACACCCTTCCACCAGATTTCAAAGAGAAAAACAACTACCAGACTTTTAGAAGACATCTGAAGGCAGCCCTGTTTAGTGAAGCTTTTAATGTTTGATGGACTACTGTATTTTAATATTTTGTTGGAAGCAGCCCAGACTGGCTGGGGAAACCCAGCCAGATGGGTGGGGTATAAATAATAAATTATGATGATGATGATGATGATGGAGGAGAAATTAATTTGATTTGCATTATAAAGCAAACTGACCTAATTTGCCAGTCCTGGATTTGGATGTAGATCAGAACACAGATATTACTCATATTATGAACCTCTCTGAATTTTGTGATGCAGCTTTGGGTTCCAAAAATGCACAATTGGTATTTTATAGGAAAAAATGCAAACAAAACACATATTTTGAGGGAAGAATATGCCCTTTTCTTCAACACCTGATATACCTATTTTCAGGATCCAACCTTTTTTGTGCTTAAAAACTTAAAATTTAAGAAAATAAAACTATTTTAAACTGCATTTTAAATTGTCATAGCCTGCCCTGGGACCTTAGAATGAAGGGCAGGTTGTTAACAACAAGAAGAAGAAGAATAGGAAGAGCTGTGTATAATTTAAATACAATTTTAATGCTACCTTTTAAAAATGCAAAAGACTAGCATTGTCTGTGATATATATACTGGCCACAATTCAGTAAATCAGAGGTGAGCAGAAAGTACATCAGGATCTACCTATAGAGCTTGGAGTAGATTGCAGTAGATCAGCAAGGATGTCTGACTCTTTTCCTTAGAAAAGGATGCTGTGATTACTAAGACCCAGCATGGGTTTCTCAAAAATAAGTCATTCTTGACGATTTTCATTTCTCTCTCTTTTTGTATAGAGTTACAAAGTTGGTGGATTAGGGGAATGCTGAGGTCATAGTGTGCCTTGATTCCAGTAAGGCTTTTGACAAAGTCCCCCATGATAAGTGTATACATACATGCCAACCTTCCGATCAGTAAGCCTAAGACGCTCAGTGGTTTAGACCACCTGCGCCTGCCACCCATTCGAATCTGCATGATGGGGTGAGCTCCCGTTGCTCTGTCCCAGCTTCTGCCAACCTAGCAGTTCAAAAGCACAGCAATGCAAGTAGATAAATAGGTACCACTGTGACGGGAAGGTAAACGGTGTTTCCGTGCGGTCTGGCTTTTGTCACAGTGTCCTGTTGTGCCAGAAGTAGTTTAGTCATGTTGGCCACATGACCTGGAAAGCTGTTTGTGGAGAAACGCCTGTTCCCTCGGCCTGAAAGCAAGATGAGCGCCACACCCCATAGTAGCCTTTGACTGGACTTAACAGTCCAGGGGTCATTTGCCCTTTCCTTTTACCTACATGCATGCACATATTTGTATGTCTATGTTATACATATTTTTATATAGATAGAGGAATGCTATTTAAATGTTCAGAACAAGGATGATATTGCAGTCAGTAAAATGACTCCAGCAAGCAAATGTCTTTGTTTGGAGCATTTCCTGTTCTTTTGCTGTGAGATCTACATAGGCCAGTAGATGGCACCATTTCATTTTGCTTTTTGCAATCTTGCAATTTAAATTCCGATACATGACTGAATCAACATATACTTACATGGGGGGGGGGGGGGGAGAAACCAAAAGTCAGAATCCTAAACACAGTTACTTGGGCATTAATTTCATTGAACTCAGTAGTCCCTTTAACTGAGTTGAAATTCATAGGATAATACTATTTCAATTATTATGAGACATTTCTTTTAGCAGTCATTTATAATCACTCATGAGGATTATTAATATTTTTTAAGTGCATAGAAATGATTTTCCCCCTCCCTAGCACCCCTCCCATTGTGAAGCATAATCACTAAGACTGGTAGCATTTTCTCTACCAGCTTTAGATATTTCTTTGGATTTTAGTTACAGATAGGTAGCCGTGTTGGTCTGCCATAGTCAAAACAAAAAAATTCCTTCCAGTAGCACCTTAAAGACCAACTAAGTCAGTTCTGGAAAAGATGTGTGCACAAATGCGCACGCGCGCGCGCGCACACACACACACACACACACACAGGCCATAGAAATATTGGCATACTTGGACATAAAGGAAAAGGGTTTTAGAATACAGGGGAGGAGTGTTTGAGGAGTGGGAGACAAACATACACCCCAGATTCATTACAGCTATCTCTGCCCATGCAGGTAGTGGCAAGCAGTGCAATAGCAATGAATATCCATGACTGCAAATAATGGAAATGTGCAGAAGCTGTTCTGCCAAATGTGCTGTCACAGTAAAATTTGTTCTATGTTACCTGTTTGTGACATAAGGCCCTTGTCTAAAACCACATAAAATATAATGAATGCTGATGTGTTAGCAAAGCTTCTGAAGAATCTGTGTCTGGAGCAGGGGGCAGGGGTAGGAGGAGATATGAAACTACCATTTAACACAGGAGACTGCCATTGAAAGAGTTATTGCTTCCTTCTGTAAAAACTCCCTGCCGACTCAAAACTAGAACACCCGAGAGAGAACTAAACTAGATCTCACCTTTGAAATGCTAGTTTTGAAGTGAGAGGGGGAGGTGTTAATGTTTTTTATTTTTATAAAACCGGGACAAACCTCCAAACATTTGGTGAGACAGCAGGAAGAACAAAGAATTTGAACCAGCTATAGATGCATGCATGGCATGGGGCTACTGCTCATGTATAAAGTTTGGAGATGGGAGGAAAAGGAAACCCAGGACTGAGTGAACACAGGGAGGGAGGATAAAAGGATGCTGTCCCTTTACTAGTACAACTGTCAGCCTGATTGGATTCTGTATATAGAATCGTAGAGTTGGAAGGGACCCTGAGGTTCATCTAGGCCAACACTGTGCAATGCAGGAATCCATCCCACAGAAATCCCTGGGTGGGCTTGAACCAGCAACCTTCTGGTAAACAGCCAGATGCACTGACCCATCACACTACAGAGGCCCTGGGAGAGGTGCCACCATCTTGACCTTTGCTTCAGGGCCAACAATCTGCTTGGGTACATTATATATGTGGCACCCACGGCTCTTCTCCCCAACAGAAGAGAGGGGATCAGGGGGATCAGAATGGCCAGGGGATAAGGAGGAATGGCAGGAGGTTCTGCCACTGCTGCTCCCTAGCATCTGCTTCCTGGGGCCATTGAATCACTCAGTCTAATGGTAGGGCCAGCCCAATGAAAATAATTCCTAGGATGGGAACAGTAAGAGAGGGTATACAGTGGTACCTCGGGTTAAGAACTTAATTCGTTCTGGAGGTCCGTTCTTAACCTGAAACTGTTCTTAACTGAGGTACCACTTTAGCTAATGGGGCCTCCCGCTGCACGATTTCTGTTCTCATCCTGAAGCAAAGTTCTTAACCTGAGGTACTATTTCTGGCTTAGTGGAGTCTGTAACCTGAAGCGTCTGTAACCCAAGGTGCCACTGTATATTTGGATTTGTTGGTGGAGCTTCGAAGACACTGAAAAGAGTGGGTGGAAGGACATCAAGAACACTGGATTTCAGCAGATAAAAATTTGGTGGAATGTGTGCTGTGTTGGATGGAATTGAATAGGCGGAAGTGATGTGGGAAAAGAATACGGAGGGTAATGGAAAGTTTTCAAAGATAAATTAAATGCTGTGCACAGCCAGGTTATGCATGTCAGATGGCAATAAATATAGCAGAAGTGAGGAGAGAGGCCAAGGTGGAGAACAAGTACGTACAAAATGCAATCACGGATAAGAAAGGGAATATGAGGAGTATAAAACATCAGGTACAGAGAAGGGCTGATAAGAATACAGAATGAAGCAGAAGGAGTGTAAAAAATTGATAAGAAAAACAAAGAGGGGGAATGAAAAGAAAATGGCACAAAAGGTAAGATAAAATAAGTTGGTTTTTTGTTGTTAGCAGAAAAGGGAGCAGACAACAGTTGTTTGACACAGTAAAAATAATTTATTGGGAGGCAATGGAAATATTTCTCAAACAGTTGCATTTTTGGCCTTGGTACTCAGGAAGAAAGATGGAACAGGGATGCCAGAAACATCTATAAACATGCCAGGGAGTGAGTGGAGAGAGGGGAAGAGAAATAAGATTGTTCCAGAGGAGGTGGCTGCAAATTAATATGGATGAAGAGTTGCAAAAGTTCAGGACCATAAGGGATTTGTCAAGAGTTTTAAATGAAGCTGCGGATGAGTTTGGTAACAACTTAGCACAGCAATGGAGGCAGCCAGCCTGCCCTATTTCCTTATAGGGATTTTGTATTTTAAAAGGGAATGCTCCTTGGAAAGGAGGTTGAAGCAGAATTGGAAGCTTTGCCACTTGAAAATAGTCGGGGCTCTCTCTGCCTTTGATGGTTTTCCCCAGGTAAAAATAAACAAACAGAATCTCAACCACACATGAATTTTTTTTTCATAGAAAACCTAACAGACAGTTACTCATCTTGTTGAGACACACAGATTATCTGCAGTTTCTACAACAATCTGTTTCTTTGCCCAAGCCCTTTAAGAATATGACAATACAAAATGATTATATGGGCCTGGAAACCTATTAAGATTGAGCCTTTTAGCTTTTATTTTATTTATTTATTTATAAAAAATATATACTGCTGCATCGCAAAGATATATCACAGTGGTTTACAACAATATAAAAACATAAAACCAGACAAAATCATAAAAAGTTAAAAACAAGTTAAAAACAAAAAGAAATTTAAAGCAAACATCAATAGACCCTTGTGGAGGTGTACTCAGTGCTTTTCCCCAGGGGGTACTCAAGGGTACGCAGTACCAGCACTTCTTGGGTTGTTGTTAAAAAGTGTGGCACTTACTGTAACAACTTCATGGTGAGTACTGGCACCTATTTTTCTGGGGGGGGGGCACTGGGTGTACTCTTAATTGCTTGCATGGGCCTGATGGAATAGAAAAGTTTTCAGCATTCATTTAAAAGTTGGCACCAAAGGTGCCCACTGAATCTCTGTTGGCAGTGTGTTCCACAGGACTAGGCCAATGGCAATAAAGAATCAGTTTCTCATTGTGTCCAACGAGCTTCACCAACTCGGGGAATGATGAAAGATGCTCCTGCAGATGATCTTAGTGATCAAGCAGGAATATAATGGTTCAGGTGATTCCTGAGGTCACCAATGCATGGACTAGTGGTCAGGCTGTCCCTGTCAAGGAATTGCCATAGTTGGTGAACTATACAAAGCTGGTGAAAGGCACCCCTAGACGCAGAGGACACATGGGCCTCTAGCAACAAGGATGTGTCTAGGAGTACCCCCAAAATACACACCTGCTCCTTCAGAGGGAGTGCAACTCCATCCAGGACAGTTAACGCCAATTTCCTGATCATGGGAAGCACCCACTCAAAGAGCTTCCATCTTCCCTGGATTCAAACACAGCTTACTGGCATTCATCCAGACCACTATTGCATCCAGACACCTGTCTAAAGTGTTCTCAGTCTCTCCTGATTCAGGTGTTATGGAGAAGTAGAGCTGTGTCATCAGCATACTGGTGACGCCTCATTCCAAAACTCTGAATGACCACACCCAATGGCTTCATATTAAATAGCACTGTACCCTTTGTAAACCCATAGCACAAATACCAGGAGGCAAGTAACACTCACCCTCTCTGGGCAAGAGCCTGAAGATATGTAATACAGTGCATTCAATACCAATTTGACTAAGTCTATCCAGGGGAATACCATGGTTGCTGGCACCAAATTTTCATTTTATCTTCAGAATGCATTTAAAAAGCTTGGCTAGCCTCCTTGGATGCTGAATGCAGTTACTCTTCCAACCCATTCCCCAATTTCCTCAGAAATTGATCTTGGCAGACCTTTCCAAATCAGGCTGTATCCATAGGATTATCAAGACATGATCATATCTTTCATTTCTCCTTCTGAGTATTTTAAATAGAATTTTTGAGAGTTGCATATTCCATGTGTGCAGCTACATTAATTTTTCCAAAGCTTGGGAAACTATGTGTGCTTTAAAAGGAAAGCCAAAGGTATATTCTTCATGCTTCAGCCTATGAGACTGCTCTTGCTTTTCAGTGATGATTTCTTTTGACAAGGGCAGACAGCTAGATTTGTGAATATTCTACATCTTCTAGACCTTGCTGCGTTTTTCTCTGGGAATCTGACCCTGAATTCACAGACATCCAATCTCCTGGTAAGCCATTGCTGTAGACTGATGAACAAGAACACTTCCACAATTTATTCTGAAGTTAAACCGAACTGTTAAAGGTGCTCTATGCATTTACTATCATATAATACCCTCTATGATGGTCAAGATGGCCAGAAAACAGTTGAAGATAAACAGATTCCTAGAAAACTATATGCACTGCTCATTTTATCTACCTGAAAGGGCTGGGTATCTTTCTGTCTAGGAAATTCATATACAAATAAAGCACAGAATTAGTACTATACATTTAGGGCCCTATTATGAAACTTTGCAGGCACACACAGAAACAATGAGAATCATTGCACTGAAAAAGTTGAATTGCAATTTTATATGACAAAACAAGTTTGTGTTGTAGGTTGAAAAGATCAAATGAGACTGCAGTGCACATCCACATATCATAGATTGGAACACTTCCTAATGGAGGAAATGGGGGACAAGCGGTGCTTTCTTTCAGGGGGTATTCAAGGGTGCTGTGTACAAGCACCTCTTTTGTTATTTAAAAATATGACACTTGCTGTAACAACTTCAGGGTGAGTACCAGCACCTCTTTTTTCTAGAAAAAAAGCACTGGGGACAAGTACATGGGGTGCAGCTTGCACCCCACTGCCCTCTTCATGCATTCACTTTAAATGTATGAAAAGGCCTGCTGCAATATCTGAATTGCCTTCCCTTCCCTTTTGGAACCAGATCATAGGAGTTAATGCTGTAGGAAATCTGGGAAGATGAATAAATGTGGTTTTGGGGAGACTATCGCCTCTTCTGCTGTTTATGTTTAGTGTTTTACATATGCATCAAGATGCTATACCTAAATAAAAATGCAGATGTCTTCCCATAACCATTTATTTTTCAGAGACCGAACTTATGACCTTGCAAACCATAAACATATTTCAGACCCACCATGCTTCTGAATGTGATTAAAGGAGAGTCATCATGTCACTAGCCCATAATGATGAGAGTCACAATGCAGACAGAGATTAATCGGCATACAGGGATGAAAAACGGGAATACAGCCCCAAATGCTGGCTAATTATTTGTGTGCACGTCTTAGCTATGCCTTACAGCAAAGTTGTTTTGCTTTACTTCATCTTGATATGCTGCGGCTTATTTACTAGCAAACCAAAGGAAAGCAGATGAAGAGTCTTAATAACAAGGCAAATCAAGTGCCAAATTCCAAATGCATAATTTCTCTGTAGGAATTCATTTTAGGAATATGTGATGTAGGCTAATCCTAAATTAAGTCATAGGTCACATTGAGACTATTGTGACATTTAGAATAGCTCTCACCGTGGCAAGCTTACAGGGTGACATTTAGATGGAACTTTTTAGAAATATATCACGGTCTACAGAAAGTACTGCAGAGGGAAGAAGATTTATAGAGCAGTGAGCCTATTATGCAGAACTGTAGATCTCTGCTGTCTACCAATGAGATGAGCTTTTTTGCTAATATTCACCAAGTGTCCTTTTGTCTTCCCCCTCTCCTTGTTGAAGTAACAATTCAACTTGATGGGGTCTTTTTTAATAGTTTGAGGGGAATACTAACATTCCCCTTTTAATCATGTTTTGCAGCTATTTGATGGTTAGAAAGTCATAGTTCCATTTTTGCTGCAAGCAGCAGATTTGTACCAGAGACTGTTGAAGCAGCACACTCCTAACTATAATAATGTAGTTAAGAACTGAATAAGACACCCCGGTATACATTTACCATATGCTTGCATAGTGTATTTACACAGGAGGAAGGACAAAATAAATCAATGCAAAGTAATTTCAGGAGTGTGATATTACTCCTTCGAGTGCACTGTTATCCAGAGACAAATCTACTCTTTGGAAAATGGAAAACATAAAAAGAAATGTATCAAATGCCTGCAGTTAACTTGTGTGTGTGTCAGGCTCTGTGAAATGACTATTATAAAACATTTACATGGTGCTGTAAATTTGCATGGCATTTTATGTAATGTAGATAGCAAAGCTTTCTTGAACTGTTACAACTTGAGGATCCTGTATAAGTGCCTGTCATGCTGTAATAAATTTGTGGAAACCTAGAACTTCTCACTTCTTGAGAGCATGCACATTGTGTTCTTTTCAAAATATTTCAAAGACTATGCTGCACACAGCTTCGCTCAATTTTCTTCTTCTGAAGTATCAAATAATGGCTTTTGAATGTAATATTTTTTGGCAAGTGCCTTAAATACCAAACCCAGCAAAATACTTGAAAGCTTTCAAATAAAGCAACAGCAGTCAGCACCAAGGATAGAGCAGTGTCACTGATTTAAGCAACCAGTCCCATTTATATGATTTTTATTTTGGTATTGGGGACCATCTCCAGATACACTCTCAACAGAAAACATACTTCCCTCCATTTCCCTGGCCACCAGTTCTAACCAAGATGGCACAAGGCAGGTACCAATGCTTTAAATAGCATTTGAAAGCAGTTAAGGTTGCATACTATTTAAATAATATACAATACTTTGCTAGAAATATATTCTGTGTGGAGGGCCTTAATCTATCAGTACCAATATTGGGGGAAAGGAGCTCAATGAATGTGGGATACTGCCTTATAATGCAAAGGTTTTCAACCTTTTTTAGTCCACAGCTTCCTTGACCAACTACATTCTTTCTGTGGCACTCCTGTGGGGCTCAGATGCCCAGTTATGCCACTCCTTGCCTGCAGAGCTGACAGCCTCTCTTTTTTCAAACCTTTATATATACACCAATAAGTAGATGTGCTAAGGCTGACATATAATATTGACTTGATTATTTCTGCTGAATTCACTCATCTCTCAGTGTGTTTGGAAGTTGGTATATTGTGGAAATGACTGGCAGAATCCGAGACCTGGGAGAAGAGTCAGTAGAAGAAGATTGGAAGAAATTTAAAGACTATTTACAAAAATATTGTAAGATTAAGGAATGTTAGAAGGATGTTGGAATGAAGTTATGTGGTTTTAGCAGTAATGTTATAAAGGAGTATTTAAAGATGGATTGTTAACAGGTGAGAATGTAAAGTTATAATATATTAAGATAAATTATTAAGATAAAAGCAAAAATGGAAAGGATTTGCTGAAACAACTAATTGAACTAGAATACAAAAAAGGGAGGTGCGAGGAGGTCAGGGAAACAAGTAAATGAAAGTCAAGACATGGAAAGGTTGATTTGTTTTTAATTGTTTTTCTTTTTTGTATTTTGTATTTTTTTGCTTCTTTTTCTTCTTCTTTTATTCTTGTAACTTTTTTGAAACTTTAATAAATATTATTATTTTTTTTTTTAAAAAGGAAGTTGGTATATTGTAATGAGTGCATAAGCAGAAGCACCAACCACTATGCAGTGCTGTTCCATATCCTTAGTGCTTAGCTAAAGTTCCGTTTCTTGTACAGTAGTCATTGTTTGTTACCTTGGAAACATTACTGTAGGAAGCAGTTCTGCTTTGGAGGCCTGCCCTGCAAGTTCCACTGCCAGATCTCTAAAACTGTTTTATTCCAGGCCAGTTTTGCATACACATGGGAGGCAGGAAGAATTAATTGAACTTTGAAATGAGAAGAAGTGTAGAGTAACATATGTGAAAAATATTTGCCATTTGCGTAAACAGTGCAAAATGGCCTGTTAACAGAATGTTTTTTCAGGGCTGTGACTGAATGAAATGTGGTCATCCATGTGTTGTGGCCCCAGACAAACTTCACTTGCCACACATCCTATTATTCTTTTAAGAAGCACAGGGCTGGGTTCAACTAACTGGTTAAACCAGTAGAAGCCCACACAAGCATATCCTCTAGAACAAAAGGACTTTCCCCACTCTCCTCCCACTGTGTGCTTCCTCACCCAAATTAGCTTGGAGGGTTGGAAGAACCCTCAGAGCATCATGGAGGGGAGGGTAGATTGTTCCATCAGGCAAACAAATGCTTGCACTGATAGAGCAATCTGCTTAGCATTATGTTTAATTCTCCCACAGACTTGACTGCTAATAATGCATTTAGCTTCCCATCTAGTTTGGCCCTCAGGGAGCTTTCCAACCTGCGCCAGTCTTGGCTAGCTCCTCAAGAGTACTGAATAAGCCTCAAACCAAGCCACACCATTGCCTGTGTAGCACATTATTAGGTGTGTTCTCAGTTCATTCATGGAATCAGCAGGAGTGATACAATTTGGTCAGCTTAATCAGGAAAACTTCTCTTTTAATATTTGGAAAGTTCCAATTACTCAATTTGTCACTTGGCTTTTACACAAATGTGTCACAATCTCATTAAATTTCTGCCACTGGACTTTATTGCTTTAATAATATGTTGTAATATTTATGAAATGCTTTGATGGATCTTATTGGAGCCATCATGTTATCCATCACAAAATACATTATATTACAAAACAATAAATCAATCACTTTGAAAAAAGGCTAAAACAATGAAACTAAGATTTGAGATGCATATATCATTAATATGAAAAAGATTTTAGCTGGCTTGCAATGAAGGGTTTTTTCTTTTTCTTTTGGTTCCTGATGCCAATCTAACACCTTTTGTTGTCATAAAAAGCAATCTAACTTTCTTTGTCTTTACAAATATCTGTTTCTCAAAGCCATAAAATTATGTGATATAAGACTACTCAGGAAGGGATAAATAGAATTAATTGTTATTTGGTTAAAGCTATGTTCCATCTTTCTTCCATCGTAGAACTCAAAGCAGCACAGAGTTTACTACACTGTCTGCCATCCAGATATTAGCAGAGCCACACCTGCTTATTTTCAGCAAACCTGCTGCCTTCAGATCGCACTCATAAATATATTTCCACTACCCTATCTACACCTTGGGAATGACTTCAACTGGCTGTCTAAACCAGGTGACGATAGCCAGTGGGTCTCAACCCCTCAGTGAGTTAGGGACTTCCCCTGCATGCAATGACAGGCTCTGGCAGATTGAGCAGATGAGGCCAATACTGGGTCCAATGGTCAAGAAGGTGATTGATGTCTGCACATGCTGTAGAGGAAAGTGAAGGGCAGGTGGGACTTAACAACCTGGAAACGCAGTCTATGTAGGAGAAGGAAAACTGATGCTAAACTTCCTCAGATGACATCAGGGAAGCATATATGATATTCTCCCACCCACCCACCCACCCTGATATTTTAAGTAGGTAGGTTAGGCTGGAAAATAGTGATTAGCCCAAGGTGATTCAATGACCTTCATGACCTAGTGGGAATTTAAGCCCTGGTCTGCCTGGTCACACTAACCATCCAGAACACATCAGCTCTAATACTGAATACTGAAATGTATACTGAATACTGAAATCTGGCACAGTATGGTATTTCCAATATGATAGCTAATCACATATGTAATTACTAACTACGTGGTTCTAAAATGATTGAAACTGGTTGAGACTCAGACTAGTTTTTATATAACACTGAAATTAAGCCTATTATGGGACTTCCGGGTTGGCGCCTCCAGCAATGGCGGAGCTCCTCCGAGCGGGAGGAACTTGCTCCGTGAAAAGTAGGGTCTGAACCGCCACGGCGAAGGCGGAGACCCACAGAAATCACAGGCAGAAGAAGCCTGTGAACTTGGGATTCGGCTGGCACCATTCGCGCCTCCCCTACTCGCGGGGAAACCCTGTTTTGGGGATCCGGAGCGACGTGGGGTGAGTGGCGCGGTGCTTTGAATCGACTGCTTCTTTCATGGAGTGAAGCCGCATTGCTATTGTCGGAGAGCGCTGACTTTTTTCCTGTGGACAATTGGACTTTAAACAACAACCCGTGAGTAGAACAGAAAATTGGATTTTTAAATACCTTAATTTGGCAACGAGCGGGGAAGGTTCAAAACAGGAAGTCCGCCTTCCCTTTTTGTAAACAGACTGAAGCAAAGAGGTTGCAAGCTAAAGTCTTGGAAAGCCTCATGTAAAGGATTAGATTTCCATCGATTGAAACTATTAAACCCCCCTTGGAAGCAGGGGAAGAGGGGGGAAATTGTGGACTATGCATCTTGCAGGAGAGAGTGATAAAAACTAAATTATCACTGCTCTGAACTCGTGGGAACGGGCTGCCAGCAGATTGACGTTTGGAAGAGTTCATTGACAGCGAAAAACAGTCAGTTAATAAGAGAAATATATTGTTTTCATTGTCCGCTTCTGTGTTTTAAAAGGAAGAAAAAGCAACTGAAAAAGTAACTGAAAACTGAAACTATTTTACTTTTGGAATTGTGTCGGAAAGGATTGATACAAATGGAGATTGCTCCCCCCCTAGAGGGAGTCTTTGTTACAAGAGTTGAGCTGAAACTGTTACAAGAGTCGAGCTGAGGAATCCAACTGTACGATAAGAATTGTGAGAACTAGAGACTGACCTTGGACTAAAATGTCAGCAGATGAGATAATAGTGTCTGCATTTTGCAGGATAGATCATTTGCTGAAACAGCTTCACAAGAAGATAGATGCTATGGCTACTAAAATTAACATTTTGGGACTAAAAGTGAATACCAACACAGAAATAGCTCAGGATCTGGCACAGGAATCTATTTCAACAGGGCAAATCGTTGAAAAGGAGAAGGAGAAAGTTGCTGTCGTCGAACTTAAAGTAATACAAGGGGGAGCCTTAACTTCACAGAGGCAGATTGAGGGTTACAGGTCGGGGCCCTTTGTGATTGAAACTGGAAGAGGTCAGATTTTGAGGATTGGAGCCTGGCCTGGACTGGAGGGGGAAGGTTGGAGAGATCCCCTTATGCAGGGATCAATTGACATTTGGGACATGGATTTGGGTCAGGAGGAGATTGGAGCTTTGGGGGGCTTTGGATTTGGAGGAACCTTGAAACAAGATTTGAGATACTTTATGGATCCTAGTTTTAACTATGGAAATCTGGCTGACCTGTCGAGATGGAACAAAAGTGCTGTTGGGTCGGAGCTTCCCCGAGATCTGCTCTCTAGAATTAAAGAATATGAAGAAGATTGACGGAAGGGATGTGGAGAAGAGTTAAGAGCCTCGGACATAAGATCTCCAGGTTGATGGACTATATGGAATTGATGGAAAGGACTGGCAGAGGCCGAGACCAGGAAGAGGAGACAGCGAAGAAGATTGGAAAATTTAAAGTCTATATAGGGAAATTTTGTAAAATTTAATGAGGGATAGAAAAATCTTGGAATGGAATTTTCTTTTTGGCCTTAGTGGAAATGTTTTAAGAGATTAAGTGTAAATAGGTATATTAGATTTAATGGGGAATAAGATTAAAAATATTTTAAGATAAAGGATTTGCTGAGATAACGTATAGAAGTGGAATACAAGGAGGGAGGTGAGAGGACAAGGAAACAAGGGAATGAAAGCTAGATTATAGTAAAGGTATGATGTGTGTGTTTAAATTGTTTTTGTTTTGTTTTGTATAGTTTATGGTGTTTAGATGTTAAGGTTGTGTTTTGTATTGTCTATATTGTATTGTTTCTTTTGTTTCTTCTCTCTTTTTCTTTAAAAGTTTTAAAAGTAATAAATATCATTTTTAAAAAAATAATGAAATTAAGCCTATTATGTTAATCAAATTATTATTTCATTTTCTTGGCATAACTTTCTAAGAGTTAGGAAAAACAGTTGGTGTTCAGTAATTGAAATAAGTAATACCAGCTGTAGAACTTGAAATAATATGAAACAGAAAGCTCCAGTTTCTATCCTAATTATGCCAAGAGAAGCACATTCTATAGTTGTAAGTAATAAGAGGGTTCATGGCATGAGCTGTAAAATAGGTGAAATAAAAGGTTTAAATGAATGTCAAAAGCAGTCATAGGTTAACTTTTATTACTGCAGACTATTAATTTTAGTACTGAAACTGTGTGCTATAGCTTAGGATTTTCCCCCACCTCCACTTTCAATACGATTGGAGGGATAAACATGTTCTAACTTTGTCAGTAGGTATGGGGGATAAATTCAGTTTGTTTTTCATTTTAATGTGAACCTACTGAATTCATGTCACCCCAAAATACATAAACTAAAACACAACTGTTCTTCACAGTTTGCACTTCTCTAAATTTTGTGGTGCAGTTCTCTAGAAATTTATACCAACATGTGTATTTTAGGAGAAAGTGTTAATAAAAATGCCTATATTTAAACATTTCTGTTTCACCAAGCCTTTGGCTCTTAATTATCTGTGGCCTTCTTGGATGGGTGAGATGTTTTAATCATGCCTTTTAAAAATAGGATTGACCTTTATATTATTCTTTAGGAGGAGGTTGTGCTGATTTTAATGTATGTGTTTGTTGTTTATATTATCAGTCGCTCTGAGGGGTGGTTTTGTTTTTGTTTTTTTGTAAAAAGCAACCAAAATAATTAATAATATTAGTGAAAATCATATACAAATATGCATTGCACCAGGCAAAACTGTTTGCTGAAATTTGTATAGGCAATATTACCAAAAAGAAAATGTAGGCATTTGGAGAAATGCTCCCTAAAATGCTGGCAGATTTTCACAGGAACTTTTTAAAAACAATACTAATAACAGATTGATGCAGAAATGTGGCGAATGGAATTCAAGATTTAAAGGGGGGACAGAGAAACTAAGAGAAATTGAAATTGGCGGGGGGGGGGGTTGGGTTTTTTTTGCCTATCCTACTTGTCCAAAAAATCTGGGGAGAAGGTCAGACTCACAGTTTGCAGCAGTTTTGTACTTCATGCTACACTTCATGCTACACTTCTGCAGACATTTTCTCTGCATATCCCGTGTTAAACAAAACACTGTATTTTCTTGAAGATGGCCATATGCTTTTCCAGGTTGGCTTCAACTACTGTTCTTTTGGCCAGGGACATGTTGGGCATAACCTTTGGGAAATATACACTGTTGATATCCAGCATGCTCCTGTGGCCATTCTCCTCTAGATTTGGCCAAATGCATGTTGTACAAACACAATTCCTAAAAACATAACAGGGAGCAGGCATATCCCACAAAGCTCTTTGTTAAAGCTTTCTATTGGGCCCTCAGCTGAATTCCTGCTCAAGCCGTGACAATAAATTGGTGTTGCTTTATGGCACACACATTTTTTTTGAAAGAAAAATGGACCATATTTATGTTTTCAACAGAACAAAATGTAGTGAATCATATTGAGCACGCAATCCTCATGAGTACTAGGCCATACCAGTGCTTTTATTAAACTTATTGCATTCTACATAACAAGCTAAGACCTTACATTGGAGTGTTTGTTTTTCACTGAAATTACTTTTTCAGATTAAGAAGCAATAACCAAGACGAAGAAGAAACCCAGAAATGAGAAAGGTTGACAGCTGGGACAATAGCTGTAAAGAATAGAGATGGAAATGCAGCATTTTTCAGTTAATGCCTGTATTGGATAGCAAAGTTTAAACTGTAATCCAATGGAAAAGAATTGTTGAAACTTCATCATTTTGCAGCTTGGTTGGGCTCCGCTGCCAAGCTGTCTTACCTGGTTCTGTAACTTACAGCTGTTCCTTGGTGTCTCATGCAAGTCTCCACATATGGCCTACATTAATCATCAAGACAGATTATGGAATTCATGTACAGATATTAGAAAAGCCAATACTTCTGTCAGGTCCAATCTGCACACCTGTTTGCTGCAATTTGTTATCACTGTTATGTGATGATTAATAACACATTTAAATTGCTTTGATAACATGTCTAAATTCATAAATCACCTGAAACAATGGCAATGGGGAATTAACAACAGAACTCGTTAATGATGTGATCTATGGTGTGAATCCTTTCCAAACCTATATATTAAAAGGGAGTCAGAAATAAGACAGAAAGATCTCTGGTGACACCTTGACAGAGGGCATTGTTTCATTGGGCAAGCTGCAATGCTTGCACAATTCTAGCCCATAAATTGAAACTAAAAGGTAGATTTTTAAGTTAAGCCATTCTATAATGAAAATATATGGGATTTCTTACATATTTCAGCAGTGACCACATCCAGATGTTTCACAGTATATATAACAGAATTAGATAATCACATAGGGTTGGATTCAGACCAAGTTAGTTGAACTTGTTCCCACTGAAATGAATGGGATTTAAAGGAAGCCATGACTAACCCAACCAAGTCATCCTACCTAAATGCTGTCAATATTCTTACCAGAGGACTCAGGTTTGATTCTTAACTGGATTTTTGCATAGTGGAAGATCATCACCATACTTTCTCCCAACACAGAGGTGATGCCACACCACACCAACACTGGATCATGTAATTGCCCAATTCAATAATTTCTTTCCAAGAAAACTTGGTTTAAGTGGGATATTATCTGTGAAGTAAAGAGGAGCATAGAAAGCAGGTGTATACCGAGTCAGGCCATTGGTTTATCTAGTCTACACTGGCGATGATGGTTTCAGACAGGAATTTCTCTCCCAGATGATTATGCATTTACTTTCAACATTTCTAACTTTCCCTAACCAACTGATCCCAGGATGGAAGTGCAACAATAAAACAATTGAACTTGGTACCTTTTTCATGCAAAAAGTGTGTTCTGCCACTGAGCTATATGGCCTTTTCCCATGGAATGAGATAAGGAAATGCACTGCTTCCCCTCTGCATAAGAAACGAACTGGTGTTCAGACTTGAGCCTAATGTTGTTCAACAACAAGAAGATGCTCCTTATGGACAAAAGCCTGACCACTGACATATCATATAAATATGCATTTGTAGCCATTTTGTGATCGTGTTCAGGATGGGTTAAGGAAAAGTAAACTCAGAGGCGTCCCTAATTTGAGTGCAGTCTGTTTTACCTCTCACTGTGTCACACAGATTTGACTTATCAGCCCCACCCCTTTCAGGTTGGCTCTATCAGATTATGTAAATCTCTTGTGATGCAAACTAGACGTTTTTCAGAAGCCTGATCTTTGATAGCACTTTGAGATGGGAGGGTCTGTTCTGTGTATAGGAATGTTGCTTTGGTGTTACTGGATATTTCTGTTCTCCAAATGCCATCTGAGCTTTTTGACATTTTGGCTGCAATCTATTCAGAAACAATTAGCCATGGAATGGAGACTCTGGGTTTTAGCTAAAGGCATCATTAACTGCTCTGAAGGCAGTAATGCAGCAGTACTTCGCTGACTTTTAAATTACCCTGTGAGCAGCTATGAAGATGTCTGAGATAGCATTTTTCCTAAACTAATTTCCTGCAGACACTCCTTTCACTGTCTCATTTCACTCCATCACTTCCCCTTTCATTATCAAATGGGTTGAACCAGGCTTGAAATACAAACTACCAGAAGACAGATAAGTGCTGTGGGAACTGCTGAAGTCTACATGGGGAAAACACATTACAGCATTGATTTTGCAGATTTCAAAGGGCATGTGGAGTCAGCAGGTTTAATTTCATCCTATAAACATATTAGTGACAAGACTAGGAGTATTTAGTGTTCTGTCCAGAACACCAAGGACTTTCTTTTCTTGGGGATGTGAAGCTTCTACTCAGTAAACTCTGAGAGACAAATAATTTATTTTTTTCTCATTTTACAGTAAGCCATTAAAGCACTGTCTGTGAGAGGCCTCATGTCACATTATGATTAGGAATGAGAGGATTTCCTCCTGTTCTGTTCATTTACTGTTTTTCTAGGTCACTGGGTCCTGCATTCATTCCTCCTGAATTATTGTTTAACTAGAAAAATTTCTAGCTAAATAATTGCTATAATTGAGCCATAAGCAGTTTACCACATTGTTACCGCATGCTCTCTATTACACACCCCTCTCTGTTGCCAGGGTCCATATCTGCTTTGTGATGTGATCATATATCTGGTTGCATCAATATTTTTCTGTTTGTCTGGGGTTTCACTGAGGGAGGAAATGTACTCCTGCACACTCATAAGACAAAGAGAGGTTTGATCAAAGTATGCACAATCACCTCAAGAGTTCTTCTCATAGTGTGTCGTATGTGAAGACCCCCAAACCCTCTCCAAAATAAATCACACAGGACACAGAATATTTGTTTAAGATTTTTGGCATTAATTTGGCCACAACCTTATTGTTTACAGCACATGAGTGGTTGCTTAGGCATTGGTTTGGACTACCTGAACCTGCACCGGCAGGAACATGGCTGACAACTGGAACCTCCAGAGGTCAGTAAGGGAAAACATACAGGGGGGGGCACAGAGGCGGATTTCCTCCTCTTAGTTCACCCCAGATGCTCCCAGGAACTCTGGCATGGCCCTACCCCTGAGAGGGGATCGGACAGAGCAAATCGAGCCCCTCGATTCCTTTAATGGAATTCCCTAGCAGCAGCAACAAAAAAATGAGGGGCAGGCACAGCCAATTCATAATCCCCTCCACCAAAGAATGAACCAGTGCCTAACTGCCAACCTTACAAAGTTGTGATGATTTGCTACATGGTAGGCAAAAACCAAATGGCACCAGCCAATCAACCAAGTGGCAAAATTCCTACCGGGCCCCTGCTCCAAAAACAGACAACCGCTAGACAGGCATAGCAAGGTCAAAACCCACAACCATAGACTATAGGGAGTTAGGGCGGGAGTTCTACTGCACGATGCGAAAGAGAAAGTACTTCGCCTCATGCAGCCCCTTAAATAGCCCCTTAGTTGCCAATCAAACCCCAGCTGACAGAAAATTTTCCCTAGTAGCAAAGAGGCAACCAATGAGGTGCGGAGGTCATCCAAATGGGCCCGCCCTGGCAACAAGAAGGCAGTTTGGTGATCTCACCGCAACACATGGCTCTCCATGATTTGGAAGACACGATTTATCAATGCACGCAAATGTGCATTGAGAAAACACCTGGATACAATTGTTTTAGTAACAGAAGATTTAGGGAAGCTGCCTTACACCAAGTCAGGCCATTGGCCCACCTGGCTCATTGCTACTGCACTAAATTGCAGTGGTTCTCCATGATTTCAGATGGGGACATTCTGGTTTTACATTGAGGTGGTGGGGCTTAAAGAGGGGACCTTCTGCATGCAAAGCACAAGCACTTCCACTGAACTGCAGTTCTTCTGATCCTTGTGAACACGTCTGAAAGGTCTTTCCGTGTGTTTTAACAATGTGGTAATGTAGTAAGAGAAAGAAGCACAGCAACTGAAAGAACTCACTGATTCCACTTTGGAAACAAGAGCAGATAATTTGGAGCTCCAAACTCCAGGGGGAAATTTGGAACTGGGGAATTTTGTAAGCATCCCCCAATACTATGTAATTTGTATCTCTTACAAAATGGTGGAAAGGGGTCAAGCAGGTGTTTGATAGACCACCAAATGTAGGTGTTTGATAGTCCTTTGTATGTACAGTATGCACATCATACTTCACTGTGGTTATCTTGATGCTGAACAGACATACTGCATTGTGTATTACACTTTCTCAACAAGACCATCTGAAAAAAGCTGTTCGAGGTTAAGTTGAGGCTTGAACTTGAATAGTAGAATTCTATCCTGAGTAGTTTGGCCTTAATGATGGATTTTCCAAGGCTGGATACTTAGAATCATAGAGTTGGAAGGTATTCCAGCCCTCTACTCAGTGCAGGACCTGTGATGCAGATACAGCTGCTGTTTCCTTGATAAAAAGCTGCCTAGCCCCTGATTGAATACATCTAGCAAGGGAGAACCCACCACTCTTGCTATGAGGACGTATCTCTCAATGCTTCTCTGAAAACTGCTTTCCTGCAATTTCTAGATATTAGTTCTAGCTATGCCCTCTGGAGCAACAGAGAACAAGTCCATTCCATCTTCTGCAATAGAGAGAAAATGTCACATTTTTAAAAAGCATACTGGCTCCTTCAGAAGAAAAAGCAGCTGCAGGACTCTGATCTGGATCAGGGAGCCACACCACCAGTTTCCTGCTGACCATTTGCATCAGCTACTGTTTGTGGTAGACTCTACAGCACCTTTCAGGGCCAAATAGCTGGTTGGCGGGAAAGGGCATCTAGTAGGAAACTAAAACGGGTACCCAATCCAGACTTTCTGGCTCAGGATCCAGACTTTCTGGCTCAGGATCCCAATGGTTGCTTTTCCTTCAAAGTAAAAGTGGTATGTTTAAGCATTCTTTCCCCCTCCCTTTAAGTGCATATAATGTACGATGTGCTTTGGCTCATAGTACAAAGGAGGCAGCTTTTACACCTGCTTCTTGGGTCTTCCATGCTTATGGAGACATGGTGATGTTCTCTCAATCAGTTTAATTTTTTTCCTTTGTGATTCTGATTTGTTAGGGCTCAGAATGTTGTTCTGGATGGTTTCCCTTCAGACTTACTTGGAGATTAACTTACTATCTTCCCAGTGTTTCCTTACCATTATTTAAAGGTAAAGGTACCCCTGACCATCAGGTCCAGTCATGGACGACTCTGGGGTTGCGGTGCTCATCTTGCTCTATAGGTCAAGGGAGCCGGCGTTTGTCTGCAGACAGCTTCCAGGTCATGTGCCCAGCATGACTAAGCTGCTTCTGGCGAACCAGAACAGTGCGCCGAAACATCATTTACCTTCTTGTCAGAGCAGTACCTATTTATCTGCTTGCACTTTGACATGCTTTTGAACTGCTAGGTTGGCAGGAGCAGGGACCGAGTAACGGGAGCTCACCCCGTCATGGGGATTTGAACCACCGACCTTCTGATCGGCAAGCCCTATTATTTACTTCATTTTAAATAAGTTTTAACATATTAGATCAGCCATCTGTTGCCTAAAGGCTGCAATCCTGTAAATATTTGCCTGTGAGTAAATCTCTTTAAATTCAGTGTGGCTTATTTTTGAGTAGGCAAGCATAATATTAGTCCTGCTTCTAATGAAAGTAGTACTGTATAGGTTTGCACCATTCTGGTTTCTGTATAACACTGAACTAATAAGCAATGTTTACAGAGTTAATATGCCAAAAGGGGCCCGTGTTTTGCAAAATATTTGAAAATAAGAGACACCCATAGCAAAGAAAAACTTTATGACACAGAGTTCTTAAAACTGATTTAAACACCCCTTGATAAACTGTAGCCTCACTTAAGCTAGTTTATTTCTATAGGGGGAGCCTGTACTCCATCTGATGAAACAAGCCCTGTTGTGCACTGAATTTAAAAGAAATATGTTCACTTCTACTGGCATGACAACCTGAACCCCCTGGGTGACATCCAAACTTATGTAATTGCAAGACCTCGATGACATTAATCATTCAACCACAAATTGAGTTTCAAACTTAAGAAGTATTTGTCTTCCTTTCAACAAATATAGCACTCCTGAATACATAATGACTTCAGATATTTGCTGGGCTTTGTCAGAAGGGGGAGCTATGTGGAAAAAGGAAGAAGGAATACTCTGAAAATAATTCATGGCAGTAGGATAGCTCCTTGTAACATAAACATTCATTTCACTGAATTAAAACATTATGATTTTTGGTGAGGCAGCTAGGTCACTTTTCTGATGTAGATTTTACATGTTTCTAGTTAAAACAGTAGCAAACCTGTATGTTAGGAAAAAAGGGTTGCCGAACACACAGTATTCCAAAGATAATTGAAAGGAATCCTTTTGCATTACAAAATATGTATGTACCTTAAGAGCATGCATATGACTCATAAATGAGAAATCTTCTCTGAGAAACATATGGCGGCTGATAGACTTCTGATAAATGGTCCCATTCTGAAATAAAGATCTCTTGGGTGCAATTCAAAATTAGTTTAGGAAACAGACGTGGTTCTTGACGTAAATCTATTTTCTGCATCGTGAGAGATTATCAAGATGTATGTAGGAATTTCGATGTGTCTTCCAAAATGTTAACAGCCTCCTAAGGGAATTATTCAGGTACAATGAATAGTATTCATCAGATGAAATTCTGAACCAGGAAATGATAACCTGCATATTGTGCTGATTTTGTGGCTTGCCATTTTCTCCAGTATCAACACAACCCTTTCATTTGGAAATTCCTGAGAATACAATACAAACAATGTTCATTTCTGTATGTTCTCCATTGCTGTTCTATATTTTTAAATACAGTCATACCTTGGGTTACAGATGCTTCAGGTTGTGTGATTTCGGGTTGTGCACCGCGCCAAACCCAGAAGTACAGGAACTGTCTCCTGCGGTTGAGCCATGGGCAGTGGTGATTGTGCTATCTAGTCCTCTCAAGTCCTAGTGGAACTTGTTGCCCCAATACTTTTCTCCTCCTCCTTTTCAGGCAATGCAGTAGGGGAAAGACTTGTAAAAAAAATATGATGCATCTTTATTAGAGCTTCCTCTTTGTTTTAGAACATAAGAACTCATTGGAAAAATTTAAATGCATACACTAGCACACAAAACAAAGAAACATTTTCCTTAGAGAAACAAGGAAGCATGATCTCATAAGCTTCTTTGGCGATCACTCATAGCCGAGTAAGATTGTCTTCTATAAACACAGTTGGGTTGGGTTTTTGGAAGACGCCTGTGCATGAATTTGTTTTATGTGTGTAGATCAGTGCACGTTGACCGATGCACAGGCTTCACAGTAGGGCTCTAATCCGATGGCATGAAGTAGTCACGACAAACCTGTAGATTCCTATCTGCTGCAGCCTTCATCCGCCTTCATAGATGTTGTAACATACCGCTTGTTATCATCCGCCTGTTCTGCCATTGAGGACTTCTTGGATCATTCTTTGTCTAGCTCCTTCCCTTTGACCTTACCTCCTTGAGTGATCCTGCTGGGAGTATGAGATTCCCGACGGCTTCGCTCACAAGGGTCATAGGAACATGCAAGGCCACTCACACGACAAGGTGATGATCCAGCGAGTGGGATCTCATAAGTAACATGAAAAGCTGTCTTATACTGACTGAGACCATTGGTTCATGTAGCTCAGTATTGTCTACACTGACTGGCAGCAGCTCTCCAGAGTTTCAGAAAACACTCAGCCATACCTAGAGATGCCTGGGATTGAAACTAGGATCTTTTTGCATGCAAAATATGAAGATCCCTAAGTGGGTGCATCTATATAAAACCATCATTTGTAAGACACCATAGTCATTGAGAATTAATGTATGTTTTCTAATTTGTGAGATACTTTTCTTTCCTTCTTTCTACTAAAATAAGCATCATCATTTGAGATTGCTGCTTGAAATGCCAGTGCTGTAACTTAATTATTCCTTTGCACATTAAATAATGATTTTAATAAAAGTGTAGAGATTATGTTCCCTTCTGAAAGCTATTACCTTTCAACTGTTGGCATATACCTCTTTATCTTCAAGGGAAAGCGAACAACATCTCATATTTTTCTTAGACGTTATATGAAAGCATTAATTTCCTTCTGCTGCCTTGACAGGACTCCAGTGCTGTGGGGCAACTTAATGCAAAATGATCACATTTTCACTCATAATCAATACAGCAGTGCGGCGGTGGGCATCTATTTTTCAATCCAGCATTCAGTAAAGGCAGAGATGGCAATGGGTTTTCTTCAAAAGGTTTTGTTTTGAATACATATATGGATATATCAAGTGACTGACCCAGTGATTACTCCAGTCCTGTGGGGGCACTGACAGATTGGAGCACACCAGATATTTGGGGGTTTTTTCCTTGCACGTCCCAATGGGATAATTTGGCAACCTGTCAGTTTACTTAAAAAGCAAGCCATGTAACATACACAGCAGGTTTGCCTGTGATATTCAGTTCTTGTAATCTCTCTCTCCTGTGGCTTCACCTTCCAAAATACCCATGGCATTAAAACATAAGCAGGGCAATATAAGCTGGATAGGGTAGTAGGATGAAAAATGTGTACATTTTATAGGCTAGCTTTCTGAGCTCATAATAGCATTCATTCATTCATTCATTCATTCAAGAGATTTCTGACCTGCTGTTCACCGTAAAGTCCCAGGGTGGCTTACAGTCATAGGGTCATATATACTATTAAAATCTAATTTAAAAAAGCAGTATGTATATCAAACAGCAGAGGTGGCCCCACAAAAATCTCACAAATCCATACCATTTGAATGAATTCTAGAGGAAGATTTTGCCTTCTTTAAAGATACCACTGATTTGCAAGTCGCCATCTCTAGTCAGGACAGAAAGGTGAGATCGGGAGACAAAAAAAAGATCATGTTAAAACAACAGCCACAATCTATTACAAAAGTTCAGAGATTAGCAAAACTGGGAATATGAGAGCAGGATTACAGAGGAACAGGGAGAGAGGGAGAGAGAGAGAGAGAGAGAGAGAGAGAGAGAGAGAGAGGTGAGGTGAGGGACAGATGGGGCAGAGAAAAATCAAGGGGCCCTTCAAGGCAGTGTTTTTAGTGTGCAGTTATGAGGATTTGTGCTTCTACTGGTATTGGGATGTTACATGCAACCCTGCTTCCCCCATTGTTTCCATTTGCAACTGTTTTGGGGCAGACATACTGCTTTATTTCCAGTTATTACATGTCCAGTAATTTCCTGCTGAAATTCTGTCAGCTTATGTACCCCAAATATTCCAGGCTTTTTTTTAACCTCACTTTTTGTGTTATAGTGCTAATAAAGCAGAATGATGTGTGGAGAATCCAGTATAAATCTATAACTAAAGTGCTATTATTGCATCAGTCACATGTTGCAGAGTATACTTGCGAAGGAAAAAAAACTCACCAGCAGTCTAGAGAGGCACACAAAGAGATTGGCTCCATTGGTACCCATAGATGATTCCCTTGAAATGCAAATGGCCTTGGAGAGGTGGCTTCTGTAATAATAATAATAATAATAATAATAATAATAATAATAATAATAATAATAATAATTTATTTATACCCCGCCCATCTGGCTGGGCCTCCCCAGCCACTCTGGGCGGCTTCCATAGAAACCAAAAATACAGTAAAATATCACACGTTAAAAACTTCTCTGAACAGTCTGTTGGGACTGTGATGGCAGAGAGAGAAAGAGTTAAACTCCTTTCTCTGCTTCCCAAGGTCCCAAGACTGCTCAGACTGTTATTTCAACTTTGAGACTATTCACTCTTTGAAAATTAAGTTCAAAATGTCTTTGGCTTTTCTTCAGAAATACTACAATTGAGCATGGAATGTCTCCACAGAAGAAATGTCTTTTCTCTCTCTTACTAATTGCTTCGTCAAAATAGAGAGGAAACAAATACTTCAACATTTCCTGTTAAGAAGAAGCATGGTGTTTATGCCATCTGGATGAAGGGCCAACCACTGCAGCCTAACTTTTTGTGAAGTCAGTTAATTTCTGTAATTGGATTCAACTGTCTGCTCTTGTAAAACTGTCAAAGTTCCCTCTTCTAGACATTTGCAGTCTAGTAACCAATAGCAGGTATATATCCCAGAATAGTTTGGTCAAGTTCGATAATAATTTTGCTGATTTTATGTCCAGCAAAACCTGCTGGATAACTTTTGTCTTGCAGTTCTCTTTTCCAGTATTCTGTAGAAAATCTGGCACAGTTATCACAAGAATGCAAATAGCTTGGCTCAAAAAGTTGAAATATCAGAAGAGTGCAGATAGAAGCCTGTTTGTGTGTGTTGACTTATGAACAAATTTGTCAAAAGCAAAGCCAATTTAGGGATGTCTGCCAAATCTTTTTGATTTGGATTCAGAAGTGACAAAGCTGCAATTAAAGGTGGTCCAAGTTCAGTTCTTTTTTATTTTATCATTACAGGGCTGGATCCAGTCTTGCAATCTTTTCCTTTGTTTATAGGAAGGTCACTACTGTCGGAAACAGTATGCTCCAGTTTCTGGGCATTGCAGTGGGGAGAGTGCAGTTGTACTCATATTCTGCTTGTGGACTTCCCAAAGGCATGTGGTTGGCCAACGTGAAAACAGAATGCTGGACTACATGAGTCTTTGGCTTGACCCAGCAGTTCTCTTCTTATGTGCTAGAGAATCGTCCAATAGTTAAGTTGTGAGCAATAGACATTTCAATAGAAATAGCATATTTTTGCTGTTGCATTTGGATCAGCACCATACATTTAAAGCACTCCAAACCCTAAATAATCATTGGAACTGTAGTTTGATGAGGGGAAACTACACTTCGCAGGAGATATGAATCTTTATGAGGCAAGTGTAGAGTTCTCAACCCCAGGAATGCCTTGAAATGCCAATACTGGAATGGTGTGGGGGAATAAACTGCAGAATCAAATCTGTAAGTGAAAGGAATTTATTTCATCTGCAAGTTTGCCCTTCCCCAGCTAGAATTTTCGGTTCGTTTTTTTCCGTCTTAGATATACCTGAGAGTGGAAATAAACCTTGGAGGGTTTTAAAAAAAATCTTAAAAACAAGTACAGTGTATGTCAATGTAGCATTTCCTCTCATCGCATAACATGACCACCAAAGTCTTCAGGACATATTCTGAAATAAAAGGCAGTGTGTTTTTAAAAAGTCATGAATCACAGAATCATAGAGTTGGAAGGGATCCCAAGGGATAAGGAAGATAAGGTTAGTTCTGGAGGAACAAGTAAAGTAGCAATGCTAGAAGATTGTTGCTGTGTCTGAAATAACAGGTTGAGAAATTCCTTTTGGATGTTTGCCAGTTAACAGAGAGGATTAATATTTCCTAT
Organism: Podarcis erhardii; assembly: GCF_964252035.2. Lineage (NCBI taxonomy): Eukaryota > Metazoa > Chordata > Lepidosauria > Squamata > Lacertidae > Podarcis > Podarcis erhardii. Next base: position 48,148,230 of record NC_138508.1, on the reverse strand, counting down.
TTATTTAACTTGATCTTTGTAATATAAACCAGGTGAGGGGGAACCCTTTTCATACTGAGGACAAGCTTCCAGAGGCCACATGCCAGTGGTAGGTGGGGCCAGAGCAAAAATGAGTGGAGCCATGAATGTAAATTTTCCCCCTTTTATGGTAGGGTTTCTACATGCACCGCTCTATCCCCTTTCCTCTCTCTCCTCCATCCAGGTAAGCAAGAGACTTTATTAGAGTTCAAGGCAAAAACATGCAAGTGGTGTGCAAAGCAGAGCCACTAAAGAAGTATTAATCCCCCGAATTCCACTTAGAATCATAGAATCATAGAGTTGGAAGAGACCACAAGGGCCATCGAGTCCAACCCCCTGCCAAGCAGGAAACACCATCAGAGCACTCCTGACATATGGTTGTCAAGCTTCTGCTTAAAGACCTCCAAAGAAGGAGACTCCACCACACTCCTTGGCAGCAAATTCCACTGTCGAACAGCTCTTACTGTCAGGAAGTTCTTTCTAATGTTTAGGTGGAATCTTCTTTCTTGTAGTTTGGAACCATTGCTCCGTGTCCGCTTCTCTGGAGCAGCAGAAAACAACCTTTCTTCCTCCTCTATGTGACATCCTTTTATATATTTGAACATGGCTATCATATCACCCCTTAACCTCCTCTTCTCCAGGCTAAACATGCCCAGTTCCCTTAGTCGTTCCTCATAAGGCATCGTTTCCAGGCCTTTGACCATTTTGGTTGCCCTCCTCTGGACACGTTCCAGTTTGTCAGTGTCTTCTTGAACTGTGGTGCCCAGAACTGGACACAGTACTCCAGGTGAGGTCTGACCACAGCAGAATACAGTGGCACTATTACTTCCCTTGATCTAGATGCTATACTCCTATTCATGCAGCCCAGAATTGCATTGGCTTTTTCAGCTGCCGCGTCACACTGTTGGCTCATGTCAAGTTTGTTGTCAACCAAGACTCCTAGATCCTTTTCACATGTACTGCTCTCAAGCCAGGTGTCACCCATCTTGTATTTGTGCCTCTCATTTTTTTTGCCCAAGTGCAATACGTTACATTTCTCCCTGTTAAAATTCATCTTGTTTGTTTTGGCCCAGTTCTCTAATCTGTCAAGGTCGTTTTGAAGTGTGATCCTGTCCTCTGGGGTGTTAGCCACCCCTCCCAGTTTGGTGTCATCTGCAAATTTGATCAGGATGCCCTCGAGTCCATCATCCAAGTTGTTGATAAAGATGTTGAATAAGACCGGGCCCAAGACAGAACCCTGTGGCACCCCAAATCCACTGAGTGGTAGCATAGTCAAGTCCGCATTTTACCAGCTTCTTTACAAGAATATCATGGGGCACCTTGTCAAATGCCTTGCTGAAATCAAGGTAGGCTACATCCACTGCGTGGAATCACATGTAGGGCAGGTGTTGTTGTGCTCAAATCCCATTTGTAGGTTTCCCTTCCCACTGGACATGTGGTTGTTCACTGTGAGAACAGAGTGCTAGACTAGAAAGACCTTTAACCTGAGCCAACAGGGCTGTTACTGTGTTCTTATCATTACCGAGTCCTCGCTGCGAGATCACATTCACCCGGTGCTATACCGGCTGCACTGACTCCTGGTGGAGTACAGGATCAGGTTCAAGGTGCTGGTTTTAACCTTTAAAGCCCTATATGGCCTAGGACTCTTGTACCTACGGGACCGCCACTCCTGGTATGTCCCACAAAGGACCTTACGGTCTTCAAACAAAAACATCTTGGAGGTCCCAGGCCACAGGGAGGTTAGGCTGGCCTCAGCCAGAGCCAGGGTTTTTTCAGCTGTGGCCCCGATCTGGTGGAACGCTCTGTCACAGGGGACTAGGGCCCTGCGGGATTTGACATTTTTCCGCAGGGCCTGCAAGGCAGAGCTGTTCCACCTCCTTTGGTAATCTTCATAGAACTCTAGCCCAATGGTTGCCATTAATTTGATTCTGAATTGATTTTAGAATGAATTGATTTTAGAATGTATTTCTATTAATTGATTGTGATTTTATGTAAACTGTGTTACTTTTACTGTTGTTAGCCACTCTGAACCCAGCTTCGGCTGGGGAGGGCGGGATATAAATAAAATTTTATTATTTTATTATTATTATTATTATTATTAAGAGCTGGTGCCTGAGCTTGTTTTCTTCATTTTTCCTGTTTCCTTTTGTGTCATGAGAGATGGAGGGCAGGGACTGTAAGTCACACTGGAATACTATGTGATGAAGAATGGAGAAGTGCACTGAGATGGGGAGATCAGGAGAACCTGATGGGGCAGTTTTGCACAAGCATAAATGGTTTTTCAACTTCCACTAGTCATCTCTGGATCCAAGCGACATCATTTAATATTTGCTTGTATTTGATAGTTGATAGTCAATGGTATTTGTGCATGTTGATTGCAAAAATTCAAGCTTTAATTTTGATTTTTTTGTACTAAAATATACTGTCAGGTTTTGAGCTTTTATTCTCTTTTTCCCATGTTTTTATGGTGTATGGTAGGGACTAGATTGGATTGTTTTTAATGTAGGGCATGCAGACAGACAAGACATGTCAGGAAAAATCACCAGGGGCCCTTTCATGTGCAAGAATGCCTTTGGTTCCAACAAACTGTTTTTACTCATGCAAAATGTTTTTAAAAGTTTACTACCTGAAATAAAAATTGAAAAGAAAACAAAGCAATTTATTTGTCATTTCTCCTCCTGCTGCAAAACATTTCTAAAAACCTTTCACAGCTGGAGATCTAGTGCTCCCCCCCCCCCTTAAAAATTGTTTAGGGGTACTCTCATTTTGACTCAAGAAAATCACCCTTTTATAGTTCAAATTGGGAAAAATAAATACAGTAAATGGACAAAAGTACAAAGTTTCACAAAATGTTTAGGCGTATGCATACCCCCCCAGAAAAAAGCACTGTGGAGATCCATCCTGTGCCATGCTGCAGTGTTAGTCACTGAGCTTACATGAATAAACTTTTTAGTGTCCTGTTCATTTTGTAGAAGTTCTTTTTGTATCACATCTAAAATTGTCTCCTGTCATTAATGTGGACTAAAGGTGGAGAAATAGTTTTATTTATTTCCATTTTTTCCAACTCCATATACTTTCCTTCAAACAGTACAGGTTAAATACTTTACTTTCTTATTATTTCTTTCAACTTCTGGGAATAATTAGGTTTTCTATCTGCAAAGAAATTGCATCCTTAACTTCTTTGTGTTTCAGGAGTGTAAATTGCAGAGTTTTATTCATAACTAACCCAGAATCTGTCTCATATTCTGTGCCTTACTGTGCATGATTACTAAATCTATATACAAGGGCATAAATCAATTTTTGACTTACAAAGCGTATGTCATGGCACATGAAAATATATCTGTTCCTAATCTTATTTTGAAGGTGACCTCAAATATTGTGATTGCAGTTATAGCAAAACAGAAATAATGGTATAACATGGTTATTGATGAAGGAATGTGTGTGTGTGTGTGTGTGTGTGTGTGTGAGAGAGAGAGAGAGAGAGAGAGAGAGAGAGAGAGAGAGAGGTGATGGACTGTTTTACATATATGATATTGACAGTATGGTTCCTGGCTGTTTTAAATTAAGTGTTCTAAATATTTCCCATGGATATTGCTGCCACCTGCTGGACACAACAAAGGGTTGCAAACATTCACAAAACAAAGATGCCTCTTTAAAAAAGAAAAGAAAAGTGGTTTATATGGGCAACGAAGACAGTTTCCAGGACTGGCCATGCACAAGTAACATAACTTGCAGCATAGTCCTAGGCATGCTTACTCAAAATTAATTCTCATTAAATTCAGTGGAACTTACTCTCATGAAAGTGTGCTTAGGTTTTCAGCCTCATACGTATGTTTTTATTTGGAACTGAAACATGAAAGGTCAAGAAAACTTTGAATTCAAATACTGGCATCTATCAAACATTTGATAATTTTATTTCTCCCTCCTCCCCTCTCTCTATGTGTATGTCTATATATATATATATATATATATATATGTGTGTGTGTGTGTGTGTGTGTGTGTGTGTGTATATGAATGAGATAATCCCATATATTTCATTTTGGCATTTCTGGAACTCTACTTCAGCATTGTTTGGGGGGTGGGAGATATATTTATCCACCCTATTCAAACCAGTAACATGATCCAATCATCTCTTTTTTATCATCTATCAGTCAAGACTATGTTGATTAATGTATCTGGGGACAGAAATGGACAACATCCAAACAAATGGAGAAGGCAGGGGAAATATTACATCTGCTTCCATTGCAAAGCATTTGAGCACCTGTATGGGAATTCCAGAATAACATGCAGTCTCCTTTCATCACCCATGTCATTCTTAATATTGTGGAACCCCTTGATGATCTCAGGAAGGCAGGATATGACATGGGTGAAAACCCAAACCCGATCTCAATTAATTGTTATTTTTATAAATTAATTATTGTTATAATTTGGCTATTATTGGGGGTATATTGGAAAACTAATAATATTTAAAAAAAAAAACCAAAAAAAAACCCTAACCCCAATCTCTTATATTACAAAGTAAAGGTCCCTCCCTTATAGCATCATGAATAAATAAGGAACCAGGGATAACATTAGCATCTCTATCTAGTCTGCAAGTGTACATAAATTCAATGAATATGGATGACATTGTTCATTGATGGCTTCTGGCATCATCTAATTGACAAAATGGTCATCTGAGATAGCATTTGCAATGAAAACAACACAGCACTTGTATTCTTCTGTCTGGATATTTGCATCAGCTTTTTTAAAAAACAACAACAACCACAATTATACAAATGTAGCGGTTCTCATTTACTCAAAGAAAAGGGAAAAAATGTTAAGAATTCCTTTCAACTTTCAATGTGTGAGAGGCATATATGAGGAGGAGGAGATGAAGATGAAGATGATGATGGTGATGAAGAAGAAACATCTAAAATATAATATGAATGTTGCTCTCTGACAGTCCTACAACCAGGAAAGGAATGACTAATGCTTAATTGTTGATATGCAAAGACAGAGATAAAGGAATAAGAGCAGCCAGCAAATTGGATATATTTGTCTTGAAGGAAAAGCAAGACCTGTTATTAGAGGGAAGGTTTTCCCTCCTCTCCCAAATACCACTTGGGTCGTCAAATATCTTGACATGTTTGGTGGAAGCATAAATAGACAAGAAGGGATCATGGATCGGCATGTATCACAGTATACCTCTGCATAATGAGGTCCCTTCTGGAAAACAGATGCTTAACTGTGGTCTCATTTATCATGAGGATAATGACATCCAACAATTCTCTAGCTTCTTTGGAGACTATTTAAACAAAAACATGGAGTCAGAGGAACCAATTAGGAGGGAGTGGTCCCTTTTGGCCCTCTGACCTCTAGCCTTTTGAACAAACAAAGTTTTAAAAAATGTGAGACTGGCGAAGAATAGGTTGTGCTATATAGGGTGATGCAGGGTGATGATCTGCCACGGAAGCTGAGCGGTATTAATTGGCTTCTCTTATTAAGGTTATAAACTACTGAAATAACCACTAACCATTAAAAAATAATCATGAATGGCTGCTAATATTTCAGAATTCAAAGTAGGGTTTTAAATTACGTTTGGTGTGCTCTTTGTATTGAAAAGTGTCACCATGGGCAGCCAACCAGATAATGCAATAATGTTTCCATGAAATTAGTGAGGAACTTGTCCCCTCCAGAGGCTGTAGAACTACATCTCCCATCATTCCTGACCATTGCTCATGCTGGAGAACAACAACATATAATGTCTGATTCAATGAGTTCTTTGAATACCACAGGTTAGCCATTCCTGGTGTAACCAATTGTTTCGGTTATCTTCCATGGCATTTTAATGTGTGTGTTTTTAATTATACAAAGCTGTATAATTTAATTTCTAGATGCTCCAGTGTAACATATCTTTCCAAACCAGTTTTTTAAGCTAATTTTCAAGTACTGCTGTGAGGCACATCAAGACATGAGCACTAATGTATCTGCCTTTGTTTCCCACTATGTTGGAAGTTTCTGTTTCAGTTCCTGTTAAAAAATGAGATTAAGCATTGCTAGAAGATACCTTGAAAAGCTTGTGCCAGTTAGTTTGCATTAGAGTAGGTAGATCAATGATATACTTTGCCTTTTATCTGTTTAGATGAGAAGGTTAGAGTAGGTAGATCAATGATATACTTTGCCTTTTATCTGAGAGCCCTGAATGGGGAAACACATGGTCAGTTCCAGCCAAGAAGCTAAACAGACAACACTGTAAGATTGTTGTTGGAATAGTTATACAGTGGTACCTCGGGTTAAGTACTTAATTTGTTCTTGCGGTCCATTCTTAACCTGAAACTGTTCTTAACCTGAAGCATCACTTTAGCTAATGGGACCTCCTGCTGCTGCCACGCCGCCAGAGCACAATTTCTGTTCTCATCCTGAAGCAAAGTTCTTAACCCGAGGTACTATTTCTGGGTTAGCGGAGTCTGCAACCTGAAGCGTATGTAACCTGAAGCGTATGTAACCTGAGGTACCACTATATAAAGCTCATTGTAAGGTTGTACAGTAGTCCCTAAAATTATTGCATTTATTTTAAACATTGCCTTTAAAATACAGTTACAGATAGGTAGCCGTGTTGGTCTGCCATGGTCAAAACAAAATAAAAAAATTCCTTCCAGTAGCACCTTAAAGACCAACTGAGTTAGTTCTAGGTATGAGCTTTCGTGTGCATGCACACTTCTTCAGATACACTGAAACAGAAGTCACCGGACCTTTCTATATAGTGAGAAGGTGGGGAGGGGTATTACTCAGAAGGGTGGTGGGAATGGGTGATTGGCAGATAGCTGCGATGAGCCTGTTGACGACTCTTAACGACTGCAATAGGTCTAACAGGAAAAAGCAAGGGGTGAGAAGGTGAAAAATGGCTTTGTCGACAAAGCCATTTTTCACCTTCTCACCCCTTGCTTTTTCCTGTTAGACCTATTGCAGTCGTTAAGAGTCGTCAACAGGCTCATCGCAGCTATCTGCCAATCACCCATTCCCACCACCCTTCTGAGTAATACCCCTCCCCACCTTCTCACTATATAGAAAGGTCCGGTGACTTCTGTTTCAGTGTATCTGAAGAAGTGTGCATGCACACGAAAGCTCATACCTAGAACTAACTCAGTTGGTCTTTAAGGTGCTACTGGAAGGAATTTTTTTATTTTGTTATTGCCTTTAAAAATTATTAATTATGGCATAGGTTCGTCTATCACTTTGACTGAAAATGCTTTTCCTGGATTTAATCCCATATCACATCCTGCTATTCTGCTGTAATTTTATGGGATCTACACCACCCATTAACCACATACCCCTTTTCAATAACAGTTGCAGATATTCTGTCTGACTGAGTTCCTCTAGTTGCTATTTCATTTATCCTGTGGTGTGCATAATTGACTAATAATGCCTGTAATCTGCCTCTGTGATTAACTCATTTGAAGCGATAAAATATTCCAGATCACATTATGCTAAAAGGAAAGAGAAGCACTTTTTTATCTGTGTGCTGATTTCTTGATTTCAGAGGTAGCCAAGTGCATCTTTCTGTATTAAACCAAAAATATTCCAGAATTAAAAATAAAAGAGCCTCAAAACAATACAGCTTAATTAGCAAAAAAAGAGAAAAGTACCTAGATTAGCTAGGTTCCTTCAAGTTGGTGCAGTTGTTGTTTTTATAGAGGAAGCGAAAATCAGGTAATCATGTCACATAATGAGGACTGGGGTACAAAGATGATAGGGCAGCTTTGCCTTATATTTCTTCCAGCATTTTGTATTTTTAATTTTAGAAATATTTAGTAACATCTAAGCACTCATAAAAACCTTTGACAAGAGAAAGGTGGAAACCCTCAAATGGGAGTTTAATGTCCACTGTAGATCCTATGATTATGAAGTAATATAATAGTTGCAGATATAATTAGCAGGACATATTTTCCACATGTTTGTACATTACAGAGAGCTAGTATTTATATAATTAGAAGCACATGGAAGATTTGAACAGAGTCTAGTATCAACCATATCCTGTTCATGTCTTCAGTTTACACTAAACTGAAAGCAGCCTTAGTGGGGGGAAAACATTTTCCAAAGGGTTCAGATAGGCCATTAACAGAAAAGCTGATAGAAAGCAAGTATTTATATGTTTATGAAATGGTAAATAATTTATACATACATTCATTATAACGTGAGATAATTCTATGGTAACTTGGTAACTGGGGGTGGTACCCAATGTGTTCATTCTGTAAGTGCAAAGTTTTCAATTTCCTCAAAGGAACTTCCCTTCCCCTCTCCTTCCCATGCACAACTTGCATCCTCTCAAAATCTAATCCAAAGTGTTAGAGGAACCCACAGAACAGGTTTAGGGTGTGGGGGGGGGGAGAGGAGAGGGGCAGAAAGTTCCATTGTGCAACACACATCCTTGTGCTGGCGGAACAAATGGATTGGGCTGTGATTTCGTATAATGGGTTTGTCTTTATGCCTATGCTTATTGTTAACTATATTACATAACTACCTGGTCATAATTACCTGGTTACAGCAGTGACCAGAGGAGGAATGACCTTGGGGCGGGACGCAAAGAGAAGAAATGCCATGGTACACCTGCAACAGCAAAACGGGATGCCTTCATCTTCCCTACCTGAGGAAAAAAACCATGACTCTCCCATATAAGTTTCAACAGCCCCAGGAGGGGTTGTAACTCTCCACCAGTTTGACTTAAGCCCCAATGGCACACTTTTCTGTTGTCTTCCAAGGCAGATGAATACTAACAGCAACAACATAACTATCTCTTGAATAAATTTAATAAATCAGTATTAACCCATCTTTTAATACTAATGGAAAAAATAGAGGGAGGGGAACTCATAATGCTGTTGTTGAACAGCATCTATTGGTGTGTTCAGACGCAGAGACCTAACCCCTAAATAAAAACACATTTGACTCAAATTTTAGTTTGGTTTTTGGCAGAATTTAAGCCACAACTTTATTGAATACAGAAAGTAAGTGGTTGCATAGGCTCTGGTTCGACTAGCTCCCTGCACCCTTGCATGTAGCACTGACCCAGAGCTCTATCATAGATCAGCCAAGGGTGAACACCTGAGGTAGATAGAAAGCCCAGGTACAGCCTATGTCCACTCCCCAGATGCTCCCCTGGACTCAGGCACAGGCACAACCCCCCCCCTGGATTCCTTTAACGGAATACCCTTCACATAGGGATGACGAGACCGTTCCCCCATCCCTATCACTTGAACGAGTGCCTATCCATAACTTTACAAGTTGTGACAATTTGCTACATGGCAGGCGAAACCCAAAAGGCAAAAGCCAATCAGCTAAGTGGGGAAAATTCCTGCTGTGCCCCTGCTCCAATGACAGATGACACATGACAGCATAGCAAGGCCAATCACAAAATGCCCTAAATATTGGGAGAGGTGGGCTGCACAAGCCAAAAGAGGAAGCTCTGGGTCATATGCATAGGTATTTATAGGTCCCTCGATCCATTGAGACAGCACCCCATTGGCCAGATTAAACCCAGCAACGAGAGGACCTACCAGTCGGGTGTTGTGGCTGTCCAATATACCCACCCACAAAAAGAAAGTCAGTCTCCACGTCTCATCGCAACACGTGCCCTCTTTTAGGGAGGACACTCTTTTTAGATGGCCCATTGACATTAGGTGGAAGGCCTGTTGGGTTGCAGTCTAACCGGCATAAGCTTGATGTGGAGACTCACTGGCATTGTTTAAAATGGCCACTTTAAGTATAAAATGAGATTTTATAGCCTGTTTTGGCTGTTCAGTCTGATGGAATGTTTTTTCTTTCCTAGATGACATTGCTGAGTGAAGGGCAAGCTGAGAAAATGCTTGTTTAATTTGCAGTGAGGCAGCTTGCTGATGGAAAGACTAGTAGAAGCAGTTCAGTGTCATGTACTCATAACTTGTTAAGTCTGATATCTTCAATAGTTATGTTCTGAACAAGCCAAGAATTTATGCTACAGTCTGTAAATTGTTCACAGGCTAATTACGATTGGCATGAAACTTTTAGGGTGAGATTCAAAGTTCTACCCAGGCCATTAACTGTATGACACCATTGTGATGGAAACACAACATTATGACAGAAGAATTACGACCCTAATTGGCACTGCATTTACGGAGCTTAATATTGACTCTTCATGAATTCATTGTTCCTGTACCAGTTATGTGACAAGCCTTATGATGAATAGATTTGTTATTCAGAATTGTCAGATACAACTTTGTTTAATTTAATGGCTGTTTAACATGCTAGCTTAAGTGAAGCACAAAAGGGTTAGTTCAACAATATCCTCTGGAAAAACAAAGCAGAGTCTGAAAATGTCTTGGAAAGAGGAAAGAGCCTGATAAATATTCATACTTCTGTGCGTTTACTGATAAGGAAAGCATGCACATTGTATTTTCACCCAGATGCATCTTATGCATTGGCAACAAATATTGCCTGTTAAAATTTTAGCAGTTATTGTCCTACAATAAATATATTTATACAGCAAAGTATTAATTCCTTTGTATGATTCTTAGGTCCTCTTAGGAGGTGGCACAGAGAAGTAAGCTCTTTAGCAAATGTTTCTTTTGCATGGCAGGAGAAGTAAATACTTAAATAAATTCTCTAAATTGCTCAACTTGCCAATGTCAATGAGAAATTGTGTGTGCACATTTGAGGCTTTAAGTCCATCTGTGGCTCTTATTTAATCACATGCTCAACACTCAGGAATCCCATATTCTCTTAAAAGAAAGGTTGACTTCATACCCAGAAATGCCCAGGTATGATTGACAAAAAGCATTTTACTTGCCAGCGTTTATTTATCTTGGCGTCGTGCAGTTTCATCTCTGTTAAAAAGTGTGGAAGACATACTAATGTGATACTGTGATACTTGCTCTTTCCATAAATGCCTTCCTCTTCTCTTTTGTGGCTTGCTTGGGTGCTTAGGAAGTCAGTGAGCAGACCGGGCAAGAATAGATACCATAGGTGCAGGTTGTGCAGTGCTGCGGGCAAGCCCGCCTGACATGAGTTTTGCTGTTGGTTACCGGGATGGTACAGGGATGAGGCAATGAGGTGGAGAGGTCAAGGCTGCACAGTGTTCTAGTATATGCTAGAACACAGGCCCAACCACACTGCTGGCCTGCACCAGTAAGTGACAGTGACACTAGTATCTGTAATGAGAGAGCTGCTTCACAGCACCACCCCATCCCTTACCCCTGGCTGCTCTTGGGCAGGCAGGGAATCAAATCTGACTCAAAAACAGCCTTCTAATTGTCAGAAATGTCCCTGAATACCCCAAAAGGCTAAACTAGTGCTTTAGCAGGGACAGGTAATAAATAACAGGGATTATCCCTGATAAACAGGGAATTGGAGCATGTGTTGGGAACACTGCCCACATCTAGAAAATGCAGAGCATTTCATACTTTTGCAGTGGTTGGTGTTTCACATCAACCAACATGCATTATGTCTTCAAAATAAATATTCATTATAATGAGTCATAGCTGAATTTTAGTATGCAGTTCTATAATTCAGAATGGCTAGACAGGGTTTCACATTTACTCTGTGCTTGCTTCTGTCACCGTTTCTGTAATATTTGGATGCTCAGAGGCAGACTTGCATTTCTCCCCATACTTTTATTTTTATATTTTGCCTAAGCAATGATTACAAGTCTAGCAAAACATCTGCTGAGGGGGAAAATGTTATTGGGATTGAGGCTAATGAAGAAGAAATAACCTGGGGGTGATAAATAATATGAAAGGTGAGAGATTTCAAAACCACAACATTACTGAATAGCCCTGCATCCATGTTTCAGATAAAATAACACCCACCAGTGCTATCTGCTCTTCTGATTTTAGTTTTGGATTGCCTCTTTCATTTTCTATGTCTATTTAAGTTCTCATATAATCTATTTTAGACATGTTCCATAATCTGCATTTGATGTAACCAGGCATGAAAACTGTGTAAGTCCAATGTTTAAATGCAAACTTCAGGACTATTTTACATTTAACAATGTTTCTTTAAAGCTTTTGTGGAACAAAAATGGGTAGATATGTTTGTTTTGCTTCATTCCTCCCTTATCTCTCCAAGGGGTATCTAGATTATAAGCAAAATTACAAGGTTGTCCTATATATAGTTGGTGCACACTTCTTCAGATACACTGAAACAGAAGTCACCAGACCCTGAAATTCTTTTGTAATAATTACCCTGTGTCCGAGTGTCATCATATGTGTTTTCCACTTTCTACTACACACTACTGACTGCTGCTAGAGGATATCATACAACATAGAGTAAGTGAGCATCCATGGTACAATAGAAAGGAGGGAATTTGACCCAATGGCACCATTTTGGGTGACTGACATCTCCATGGTGCGCATAACCTGTAGTTCTGTCTCAAAATATCACATTTTAATCACTTCATAAAGCCATACTGAATGAGTTTGAAACACTGGTCCTTTATTCAACTTTTCTTATGTCTAATTATACTTGGGTTTGCTATTACAGAACCACCAGAAAGTGTTGTAAAACTGTTAAAATCAGGATATACTTTAAAAAAACATTATACAATTGTTTGTTAACCTGTTAAATAAGGAAACAGAACTATTTACTTGTTATGTAGGTATTTAATTAGTTAATTACTATGCTACTTTGAAATATGGTTTATATCCTAGAGGGTGGACTTTGTAAATGAAATTCCATCCCCCTTTGCACACTCTCACATACTCTTAATTTCCAGACAGTAACTGGTGTAAACTGAATCGTGAGAGACAAATAAAGATCAATGCTGGGCTGTATTCACTGGAGAGGACAGATAAATCTTTACCCTCAGCCTCTTGACATCATCTCAATTCTATATAAACAAATTTTCAATTTCAGAAATTTCCCCTGGGAAACTTTTGGCAAATTCATTCTCTTGGCTTCATAGGGGGTCAAAAACACCAAGATCATGTGCTTAATGAATGATGATTTAGATACCTGTTCTTTCAGAGAAAGTTGCGTTTACAAATGTAAACTTACTATTTGAAACAAAATTCCTTTCTGAAGCATTCCTGAAGATACATTGATAAAAGTCTCTTTTTTAGGGATTTCCAAAATAGGAGAATAAGTTTTCAAAACAGGTTTTTAAATATATATGTTTGATAATGCTTCCATAATGATAAGAGGTGATTAATAAATACCAAGGACATTTTATAGACCAAATGATAATAACCAGTAGCAGTTTTATGAAACCTTTTAGAAAACAGCAGTTGAATATCCTGGAGGAGATATTATTATTGTAAGACATACGGATAACATTTAAAAATCCAACTAATACAAGACCAATAAAAATAAATGTTTTGAGAGAACATTAGGGTTGCCATTCCACTTGTGTGTGATAGGAGCGTGCATTGACTGGATGAGAATGAACACATTAACACCCAATCAAAACAAAATGGAAATGATGATGCTGGAAGGATCAGTGGACGTGTTGGAAGAAGAAGGTCTGCACTGAGAGGAGTTGCATTTTCCCTGAAAGTTCTCATAGCCTGGGGATTCTTCTGATCCTAGATATAATCTGGGATTCTCAAGTGATAGCTGTGGCCAGGGATACACCTTTTGTTGGAGCTGAGCTTAAAATGCCCGACCCAAATAGTGACCCATTTGCTAGCTGTAGACAGCGTTTTCACTATTTCTAATGGAGATGAGAGAAGTTCACCATATTTTTGGGGGTGAGGGCTTAACCTCTTACTTTCTTTTTTTTTAAGTGTAGCCAAACAGCTCGTTCCTATTCCCCAAAAACATTTCTATTTGGTTCAGTTTCATCTAATTATTTCCATAAAGGCAAACAGCAGTAGCACAAATCCGAAGTACTTTGCCAGCTTTTCTTAACCTGGTACTTTTCATATATTTTGGACAGTTAGAGTCCCTGACCATTAGCCATGCTGTCTGCTTGTGATGAGAGTCCAAAATGTCTGGAGGGCACCAGATTGGTGAAGACAGTGCTTCCCAAAGTAGGAATTATATAAATATTAATTTTATTTATTTTATTAAGTGTCATACTATCTGGAGTTGGATAATACACTCTGTAGTATTGAAAAGTCTAGCTATTTATTTATTTATTTATTGCATTTATGTCCTACTTTTTTCTCCAAATGGCTCAATGTGCCATATGTCAGGGTCTCCCCTTCCTAATTTAATCCCCACAAAAACCCTGTAAAGCAGGTTATGCTGAGAGGCAATGACTGACCCAAGGTCACCCAGTGAACTTTATGGCTCAGTGGAGATTTGAACCCTGGTCTCTCAGGTCCTAGTCCAACACTCTGACTACTACACCACACTGGTTCTCTATTGAGGATAGATTTGTTATTTGTTTTTTAAGGATTATAAATAGGTCTATAGCATACATCTTTTTTGCCATGAGAAAAAGACTGGTTTGGTTGCATTATTCCAACACGCACAGAAAATAATAAATCATTTACTCATGCCAATAAGTTTCATTCCAACTACATATTGGCTGGGGATCTGAAAAATGAAGTCTTATCACTGCCTATGACTTTTCTCTGTATAATTTAGGAACTGGCTTGTAACCATGTATCAGAAGGTTTATATTATTTTGAAGCCTAGTTCATATATCATAAACCTATATTTTGAACCTTGCCATATTTGTATCATACTCATATTCCTGTCAGCAGCACACCCTGCAAATGTAAAAATTATAAGGATTTTGTGATTAAGGTTTTCTAAAATGCATTCTTTTTCAAATTACTTTAATTTCAGTGTCTGGCTCTTTAAAATAATGGATCCATAATTTTAATAGACAACACAGCCTTTAGACCTCCCACATATCAAAAGCTTATCATTCAAGCTGTTGGCCAGAAAGACAATCAGACTATGAATCTAAAAGAGTTTGTACAGAAATCTAGTGAAATAAGGTGTACCAGAGGGATTTTTTAATTGACAAATAGTACTTCCCTTATTTCACCTGGGTAAAGAGCTTTACTTATTCAGCTGGAATTAGCACCACACATAAACCACCAGAGAATGTTTTGGCAAGCAATGAGGCTTGTCGTCTGATTTCCAGTAAAGATTTGAGATGAAACAGTGTGTGATCACTTAATCTTGTTAAATGTAGCACAAAACACTAAGTGTATTAGAGCGTGTATTTAAATGATAACAAACCCTGCTGTTAAAGCTAATAGGAAACAGCTCTTTCCCCAATTCACCTGCCATTCTCTGAAAGAGTTCCTTCCTTCCTGTATTTGAGCTATTCACTTTTTGCAGTTGACTAACATTGTGCTTTAAGATATGTTCTTTAATTGTTTGCCTTCTTTTTTCATTGTTAGGTAACAACACCCCCCCCCCTTTTTAATCATAAAAATTGAGAGTATCATGGAGGGACTATCTATATTGGTATATTGATTTAAATCTCAGAGGGCTATATTTTATACAATACTGGAGACAAATGTCATAATTTGCAAAGCAGGTAATTTTACTAGGTCGGGTGAGGTAAAGAGCACCATTGTAAAACTGATAAGTCAAATGTGCAGTTAGGACTCTTTTTTATGTAATTAACAAATATAAAAATTAATTGGAATTTGCATTTATTTTTTGACAAAAATTTGAAATGAAAGGAGCCCTTCAGTTCATTTGTTCCTATTAAATTAATAAATGCTAGAGTTTTAGTTCTTCATTAGTTATGAAATGCATGTCATGCCATCACCTGGAACTCACTTTTAAAGACATTTTTAGCTTGCTTTTTCACCTAGCAGCCAGAATATCTGATATGGGAAGCAGGTGGAAGAGTAGGGACAGGACAATTGTCCAGTAGTCAGCTCAAATACATTTTAGAGAAGTGTTTCATGTTCTGTTAGGGATTCTTTCTGTACAGAACCTTCAAATTACAATGGCAGGGGAAGAATTTGTGAAAATCTATAAAACAGGGAGACAAATGCTTGTTTTTTGGTAGGCTACCCTTTGACCCTCCTGTGAATGTCTAAACTTCCTGGAGAAAGAAAGTAGTTTTATAAGGGGGAAAACCAATTATTTGATTTTTCAACTTTTTTGTTTTTCCACTTTTTTGTATTATATCACATTTCTTTTTCCATTTCATACTTAAATACATTTAAAACAATTTGATGGATTATGCCTTAAATTCGCAAGCTAATGCAACAGGTCAACCTTACAGTGAAATGTTTTGTACCTTTCATGTTAGGCAAGTAATTAGTTGCACTTTAGTTCATTACTTCATAGGTGATAAATTACTTCATGGAAAAGAGCTTTAATATATTTGGCACCTCCAATTAATTTATTAAAATTTTGACTCTAGCAGATATTTGGGAAGAGCTTTCTTTGTTTCAAGGGTAGTTAAAGTACAAATGGAGACATGAAATATGTGTCAAATACAGAGACTGCCGCAATATTTTCAATTAATATGTAAGGTACTTAAACCCTGTAAGTGTCTCAAGTCTCTAGTTTTAGTAAAAACCTATTGGCTTTACTGACCGAGACTGCTTTAGATAAGTGATTTGTTCTGAAAAAGCAGAAAAATCATATAACTTGCCTAAAATCCTGCAGGATGTTTCTAACAGAATAGTGAACGAAGCTGATACATACTTCCCAGGGTTTGTTTTTGTTACATAATTCAGATAAACATAAAACATCATTGAGTAATCTCTTTCCGTGAAACTGGACATCATATGAATGACCCGTTGAAGAAAACGTGAAAACTACACATCTGTATGTGTTTTTGTTTTGGTAATAAACTAAAAATGCTACAAAAAATGCAATTGATTAGATACATACTTAGTGCTACATAGGATACACACACTGAAATAAATGGGGCCTAATTGACTTTAACAGAACTACTACTTAAGCATCACTAAATCTGGATCCAACCTAATGGTTCTTCTCATTGATTTGTAAATCTGGATCCGATCCAATGGTTCTTCTCATTGATTTGTATATTGCAGTAAATCACTGGTGGCAGGGGAGTAGAAAAGTTGATCAGTAATAGGTTCAGTAATAGCTCATGTTTTGGGGAAAACTTCCTTATTTCAAGGGCCCAGTTCCCACATGGACAAACTTCTAAGAGCCACATTCCAGTGGTGGGCAGGGACAGATGCAAAAGTGGCTGGAGCAACCTATGTGACTCCTTTGCACAGTTGACTGCATTCCAGCCACACAATGCCCTCTACATTCTATACACATATCTGTCTCCATCCTTAATCCAAGCAAGTGAGGGACGTTGGCCCTATCAGTACCATACATTTAAAGCAGTATCATACCACTTTATCATACTAGTCATAGCTTCTCCCAAAGTATCCTGAGAACTGTAGTTTGTTAAGGGTGCTGAGAGTTTTTAGGGATGCTGAGACCCCTGTTCACCTCACAGAACTACAGTTCCTAGAGTTCCCTGGGAAGATCGATTGACTGTTAAACTACTCTAATAATTGTAGCTCTGTGAGGGTATAAGGATGATATGACAACTCTGTACTTGTAACAACCAGGATTATTTTGGGGAAGCCATGGCTGTTTAAAGTGGGATGATACTGCTATAAACAGGGTTTTTTGTTGTGTGTGTGTGTGTGTGTGTGTGTGTGTGTGTGTGTGTGTGACATTACTTACCAATACAGAGTATTGGCACCTTTTTATTTTTAGCTGCCAATGGCAGTCGTTTTGTACTCTTACTCAACATCACTTTTATCAGTATATGTGTACCAGCTCCTCATTTTTAAATTCTTTTTAACCAAAGAAAGCACTTATGCTAAACATTGTTACTCCAATTACAACTTTAAAATCAAGGAATATATATGTGTTACATTTTCAATACATATCTTATATGGCAACTGTAGACTGCATAGTACTAGTTTTGGGCAAAATTAGACACTTTGTCTTCATTAGTGCTCTCAGCCCCCTTCACGTTTTGGTTGCATCGTAGCATTACCTTTGGAGCTGAAAAGCAATTAATTTTACGTGCTTAGCATTGCATATGATTAATTAATTGGTTCAATTAGTCTAGTTGTACTACTATAGAGACTTTACTAATGACTAATTTTTTTTCTTGCTGCCCTTTGCTATCCTTTGAACCCAGAGGGCCTTTGGAAAATGATTTAGCTGGAAAGGCAGTCTAAGGAGGATAGTTTTAAATCCAACTTCCCTCAAGTAGGAGTTGCTCAACCTTGAACTTTGGAATTTGTGACCCATTATCTATCAATTTATTTGCCAAATTTATATGCCACCAAATAACATAGTTATCTCTGACTTCTGGAATGGCAGTTTTTATTATTAAACAGGGTGCTTCTAGAACTCGTGGCTTATAAGAAATGCTTGAAAGTACAGTCGTACCTTGTTTTGTGACCGGGATTCGTTCTGGGGCCCCAGCCACTAGCTGAAAAGGACGCAGGGCAAAGTGCTGCCTATGCGCACGAGTGAAGCGTGATTTAGCACTTCCATGCATGCGCGAGCAGCAAACCTGGAAGTAACCCGTTCCGGTACTTCTGGGTTTGCCACGGACGTTCGCTAGAATGGACGCTACACAAGTCGGATGTTCGCAGAGGTATTACTGTATCTGATATGCTCAGTCAGGATCTGAATACTTTAAATCACAGACATTTTTCATCATTGTGGATACACCCACATCCCAAAAAGTACTATAAGAAAAATGGCAAAGTAGCTTTTGCTTCATGAAATTGCTTTTGACAATTTTAGCATTGTATCTACTTAGATTTTTTTTAAAAAGAAAGCTAAATAAAGCCTTAAGGTTTGCTCTTCCTGAGAAGAGTCCAGTTTCTCCTGAATAGTCTCATGTACAACTGGAAATGGTATTTAATAGGTGAACACTTGAAGGAGCTGACAACAACATACAATTCAACCAGTTATATAGTTGGCTGGCATGTGTATGCCTCGGGAGACAATGGAAAAGTGCACCTTTAGGAATGAATTCAAACCATTGGAGAGTTACAGCGCTTCTGTAGCTGCAGAGATCATTACGGGAGAGACGTATTTTGTTGCAGCTGGGACAGATGAAGGTGCCTGATTGTGCTGATGCAGATATATGAACTATCTTGTAAATGGGATAGATATGGCATCACTTGCCAGAATCTCCATGGCAGCAATCTTGTTTCATTGGAGTCAACAGCAAACTTCTTGTTGATTTTAATAAAGGACAATTTGAGGCCGAAGGAGGAAAGGGGAAGAAATTCAATACACTAATGAAAAATAGTTCCATTTTTTAGAAAGAGGTATTATTGCTTTAAATGGGTGGGGTGGTGAAGTATATAGTCAGATTAAAGTTTGGGTTACTTGGAGTTAATCTGTTGATTTTAAGAAACATTTGAAAAATACAATGTGATCACATTTAATATCAGTTACATTAGAAGCTGGAGAACTGGACTCTCAACTGTGCCTTATGCCTTGATATCAGGATAAAAATCCCATTTGAGCACACTTGTTTTCAAAAGTACAGAAGGAATGCAGCTAAGGACCACTTCTAAAACTGAGAAAGGGTTTAAGTCTTCATTGTCCTTCTGCTCAGATTATCACCAAGGGTACTTTTATGTGGTCCCATCAGAGAAAAGCAACTCATTCTACATAGTCTACTGAACAGTCACCAGAAGGTAAACAACACTCAATTGTTACTAATTTGGCATCATTCAGACTGTCTGCCTGCTGGTGAAAAACACTGTAGTTTCCTACTAATCCCCTAAGCCATCACATGGCACACTAAACTTCTGTACAGCAATTAGCTACCAAGTCAGGGTTGGTTGGTTGGTTGGTTTTGGGACTCTACTGTGCTTTGGCCAATGAGATTATTGACATGCTTTAGCCAATTATACACCAAATTTAAGTGGATTAAAAAGTGACAAGATCCTTGGTGTCTACTTCATGCAGAAATGCTGAGCCACCCCAAAACTACCTCTAATGATTGAATGAGATTGCTTTACAAAGAAAGTGATTATTGTATTCTCTAGTTGTCTTACATGTCAGCTCTATTCTTTACTGGGTTTTTTGTTGTTGTTGTTTATTGAATTTTACACTGAGTTATCAATACTACAAAATTACAATAAAAGGCAAGAGAGGTGGTCGCTGACTTTCTCTTTATAAAAGGGCCCTCGTACCTATGGGACCGCCTCTCCTGGTATGCCCCATGGAGGACCGTACGGTCCACAAATAATAACATCTTAGAGGTCTCGAGCCTCAAGGAGATTAGACTGGCATCAACCAGGACCAAGGCCTTTTCGGCCGTGGTCCCGGCCTGGTGGAACGCTCTGTCACAAGAGACCAGGGCCCTGCAGGATTTGACATTTTTCCACGGGGCCCGCAAGACGGAGCTGTTCCGTCAGGCCTTTGGTCGAGGTTCATTCTGACTCCTCCTCCCCTTTCATAAGAACTTGCATGAAAGTGCCTTCCCAATTTTTCTCACAGGCTCATATAAGTTCAGCACAAATAGTTGGGCCTGGTGAGCATTTATGTTCCCCAACCCTAATCTGCGGGTTGCCATCTGATTGGATTTTATTGTGATCCTGATCTGATTTTAGGATGTATTTTAATTGATTGCCTGATTTTATGTTAATGTGTTATACATTTGATGTTAGCCTCTCTGAGCCCAGTTTTGGCCGGGGAAGGCAGCGTATAAATAAAAATTATTCTTATTATTATTATTAAAACAAGCATGGGCCACATGAAAATAGGAAAGGCCTTGCCTCCTAGTGAGACATAGTGACTGCAAAATTAACCAGATGACATTGGCTGCTGTTTTGTTCCATGTACAGTCCAGAATACCTATGCATAGGAATAGGGTAATGTATGAAGGCAATATAGGGCCAAATTTACTCTGATGTTTACTTTGTAGGTTGCCTTTTAGTGTAAGCACTTTTTCTTCTTCTCAAAAACAGCATGGGTCCAAAACATTTAGGTACCCTAGTATAGGGTTGGAGAACTTTAATCGTTTGCTCCTTGCTATGGGCCAATTGCATTTCAGACACTACCTGCCTACAATTTGCAAGGGGCAGGGAATTAGTTGCTCCCTTTCAAACTGCCAATGCAAATTATTTTTAGGGGCAAGCTTGCACTCAAAGACAGGTTGTGAAGTAGAACTCACACGAGGTTACACTGTGCTTACAGTTTAGAGAAAAAGGTTTAAAACACATAGAAACATCACAGGCACCAACCAATGTGCTCTCTTCTTCTGGTCAGCGTTTTAGTAGGGTGGGTTCAGTTGGATCTGCCCTTTTATTCATGTTATTGGTGAGCATTTTAAGTTTTTTGGTCTTTTTATACTTGTTTTCAGTGTTTGTTTCTGTCACTTTTAGTCATTTTTGTGGGGGGAGACAGAAACTAATAATATGAATAACAGCAACAACAAATTACAACAACAACAAAGGATGAAAGAAGTTACATTTTCCTGCAGGCACTGGTGGAGGAAACGGGGTGTGGTGGGTGCAGCCCACCCCAGGTGTCATCTGGAGGGGGACATCGCTGCCCCGCCCCCCTGGGATGCTCACTGCGGGCGTCCCCCTGGGATGTTCGCCCCACCCCCACGGGATGCTTGCCCTGCCCCCGCGGGCCGTTAGCTCTGCCCACTGGTGGAGGAAGGTGGGTGCGGGGGGGCACTGCTCCAGGTGTCATTCCTGAGCGGGGGTGACATTTGGTGCTCCGCCCATCCATGACTCGGACTCGTGCCGTTTTGCCGATTCCTTCCTCTCCCCTTCCCGCTTGCCTGCCTCCTTTCCGTCCTCTCCCCTGCCTGCCTGCCTCCTCCAGCCGGGAGTGCGGCACAGCAGCTCCCCCGTTCCCCTGATGGCTGGCGATAGACGCGAGAGTCACGGGCAGGCGGTGAGCGGTTGCCCCATGCTCCTGGCTGGAGGAGGCAGGCAGGCAGGGGAGAGGATGGGAAGGAGGCAGGCGAGTGGGAAGGGGAGAGGCAGGAAGCAGGATTGGTGCCCCTGGGGCATGCGACTGCCCTGGGAAGTGTGGGCATATGCTCATATGCTCCGCTACTGGCCCCGCCCCCGGGTGTACAGTATGTGCGCTGCGCCACTCCAGCTAGCTCTGCCTCTGCCTGCAGGTGGCTATTTCAGACTGTAAAAAGCTTCCACTTGGTCAATCTGAGCCAAATAAATCCTGTGCTGTGGGATAGGAGTAGTATAACTGTTGGAATGTGGTAAGCATTCAATGCAATTTATCCATAATTGTGCAAAAAAAAGCTCGTAGGAAGATGGGAAGCTGCCTTAGATTGATCCATCTACTGTGCCATTGTCTACACATTTTCAATGACTGCTAGTGGCCAATAGGGCAGGGCTGGGGATCCAGAGCCCTCCAGATGTTGTTGGTTTCCAACTCCCATAAGTCCCAGAGAACATTGTCAATGGGCTGGGATAATGGGTGTTGTAGTCCAGTGGCATTGGGGTGGGGGAGCTGTAGGTTTCCTGCCCCTAACCTAAGGTTTCAGTCAGGGGCCTTCTAAAGCCTACATAGAAATTCTAGGGATGCAAGCAGTGACCATTTGTATGCAAAACACGTGTTCTGCTACTAAGCTGCGGCCCATATATTGCTGGGGTGTAGTACACAATACGTGTCTGTAGCTTTTTAATTTTGAAAAATTGTTTTATTGCTTTTCATGTAAGGTAATTCATTTATTGTATGTTAAGTGAATGGTGTGGACCATGGTTGTGCATTTTTTATAGGCTTCAATTTATATAGACCTACAGACCTAGAAATATACACAGATGTTTCTGCTATAATGGCATATTATGTATCTTATCAAAATCATCTAGGGTGCTGCGAGTTATTGAAACCATTAAAATTTGAATAAGCAATGTAAATGCACTAAGAAATGCTATTCCTTCTTGGTCAGTGACTGACTAATCCAAACTTACAATTTCCAGTATAAAATTTAATAACCCAGAGACTGACCAAAAAGCATATGTCATATATGGAAGCTTTTAATAGCTAAGCAACAGCCGTTAACCTATTCAGGACTCCTTATCTTTCTTTCCATGCCCTGAGTCAAAGCTCAGATTTGTGTAACATATTTTTCAAAGGTTGTTTTTACTGCCCTTCTATAGTGTTCACCCCCAAAAAATTAACATCAATTTTGATACACGTCTGGTGCAATTTTAGCAATTTTATGTAGTCATGTTAAAACATTGTTCAGTGTTTAAGAGTCACAATATTTCTTACTAGCGTTCCCCAAAATGATCTAAGTTACTAGAAATGTGAAAACAGAATTATGCAGTTTTATCATTCTTTGCAGTAAATGATATCACTGGCTTTTCATATTTCTACTTTCAAAGGATGAGAGGTTTCAAGTCTTATGAACAGGGCAAGTTTTTCTTTTTCCATCCATTAAGTCAGAAGGTCGCAAAGATTAAAAGCTAGCCAGACTGAATGAGAATGCTAATAAAAGTCAGATACAGCTTTTAACCTTTTCTAAATGCAGCTGCCTAATCTTTACTAATTTCTCTTTCAAATTAATATTATAGAAGAACAGAAAACATCTAAAAAGTAGTTGGGAATTATAAGGATAAAATCTTCAAAAATTATTAATGTAATAATTACAAAATCTAATATAAATCTAATCATACAACCCCCCTCAAATATAAGCATAGAGCAACGCAGTGAAAAATGTATCTAAGATTACTTGTAAAACTACTTCAGTTGGTTTACCAACCAGGTCCTTTCCTGGACAGATGTAGTAGAGCATTGGTAACTGTATGTCTGGATTATTGTAATGACCTCTGTCTGGGAATTACTTGAGACTGGTCCAGAAGCTGCAGCTGGTGCAGAAAGTGAGGCAGCTGACCATACATTCATTATACCTGTGCTGAAGGAACTACACTGACTGCCTATTAGCATGATCAAGGTCTTGCTGTTAACGTACAAAGCCCAGCACAACTCAGGACCAAGTTACCTGAAAGTCTGCATTGCCATTTGTAATTATCACCCTTTATGATTATCACTAAGATAACCAGATGGGACTGAATTCGTGATACTGTGAGACTGGCATAGGATCCAGAGGATTATAGGCCAGTTGAGTTCTACCTCCACCCTACCGTTGAGACACCTTGTTTCAGTGCTTTCTGCTGGGCTCCACTGTGGGTAGGACAAGTGTGCACTGATGCTGCCACTCCATTGACTGTGGTTGTTGTGAAGTCAGGTAACCTGGCAGAATGCAAATCTGCATTCCACAGTCCAAATGTATTGGGTAGGTGGACTGCAGCCTTAGAAATGCATATTTTGAGTGGGAAAACATTCAAATATATATATAGTGGTACCTCGGTTTAAGAACTTAATTCGTTCTGGAGGTCTGTTCTTAACCTGAAACTGTTCTTAACCTGAGGTACCACTTTAGCTAACCGGGCCTCCTGCTGCCGCCATGCCACTGCCGCGCGATTTCTGTTCTCATCCTGAGGTAAAGTTCTCAACCCGAGGTACTGCTTCCTTCTTAGCGGAGTCTGTAACCTGAAGTGTTTGTAATCCGAGGTACCACTGTATGGAAATGTGATTTTGTTCCCTGCAGATCCTTTTTTATAACTTAAAGATCTGCAGATCCATGTGGGAAAAGGGTAGAACAGGTTTATGGATCTAAAAAACATAAAACAAAACAAAAGGCAAATAATAATTTTTTCAGGTTCAATCTGAAGGTTGTATTTATAGCTTGCGGTGGAATTAAACTGACAGCTTTGCTTTCCTCATATTAAAATGCCCCCTCTTGACATTTCAAGGTTGTTCCTAAATTCCTAATATCCATGGACTTTAAAAATTGTTCCCTACAGTTGTCTCTTCTCTCCCTCCCCCAATCACCTGAACTGGCAGCCACAGCATGATCTCTTAAGTGTCGTATGGCTGTAGGTGCAGGAGGTGTCTCTTGTGGAATTATTTGGCACATTGCAAAGAAATGATGAAATCTAATTTTGAGATTATGGGCTGATCGGAAATGCCCAGCATTCACAGCAAAAGAATTATTATAGAATCCTTCTAATTCTATAGCCAAATTATAGCCAAATTTCCTTAAAAACAACACCATATTCTTTTACTAGATAGATGTGGTAGGCATTCAGGACGCGGGAATTTGGTCTGCGGCCTTTTAGCAGGCATTTCTAGGTCATTCTAGAATCCTACCATTGCATCCAAAAGAAGAAATCTGCTAGATTAGATCAACAGTCCATCTAATTCAGCATCCTGTTTTCACAGTGGCCAACTAGACGCCTCTGCGAAGTCCAGAAGCACAACAGCAACTGGTTTTCAAAGACGCACTGACTCTGATACTGGAGGCTAGTAGCCATTGATAGTCATCATTAATTTGGATAAACTCATTTTAAAGCCGTCTAAGTTATCGCTATATCTTGTGGTAGTGAATTCCATAGTTTAAATTGGCCACTGTGTGATTAAGTAGTTCCTTTCATCTGTCCTGAATCATGAACGTTCAGCGTCATTGGATGGCTTCAAGTTCTAGTATTATGACAGACAAACCAAAGACTACTTTACGCACTTTCTTTACACCTTGTACAATTTTATCAGTTTTATACACCTCTGTCATGCCTCCCCCCCACCATTTTCTATAACCCCAACAGTCTAAAATGACTCAACCTTTACTCATAGCTGAGTTGTCCAGCCCTTTGATAATTTTGGTTGCCCTTTTCTGAAGCCTTTTGAGCTCTGTGATATCATTTTTTAAGCCTAGCAACTGGAACTGAACACCGTATTCCAAGTGCAGTCATATGCCATAGATTCAGTACTGAGTTAGGATCAGCACACTTGATGGGCCTGCTCAAGCACTACAAGAGCTACAGCCAATGATGGATTGGCTCAATATACCAATTTGTGTGCTGTTGTCAAATTTAAGCATGCCAAAGAGAGCCAGTGCCAATTGAAAGTCCAGAATACCATCTGCTATCTAGGTTCCAGGTTTCAAACACAAATAGTGATATATACATGAACCGGCTTTATTTGGAAACCAATTATACAACCCAAGAGAAATAGGCCACTATAGTCAGGGCCATTATTTTCCTTTTTTATGACATTTTTATTCCACTTCAAGGAATGCTGGATAATTGGAGACAATTTTATTACCACAACAAACCTGTAAAGAATATAAGAAACTTCTTTTTCAAGTTCTTTTTCAAGTTTCAGAAGTAAACATTTAAGCATTGTGCTGTGTTGCATTTTTTATTTTCCCCAACCCCTTGTTCTTAGTGTTTTTTAAGGTCTTGCTTGATCCATTTGATTTTTAAAACTTTATTTGTAAATGTACTTTTAAAAAACCCCACATTAAAACAATTTAAAAACAAGGCATAAAATAAATGTAGATAGCAAAAATAATTCAATTGAAGCCTATACATAAAATAAACAAGAAACAAAATCTATTTCAGATAAATTGGGAAGGAAGCAAAGAAAAATCAGTGGAAGGCAGAGAACAGTGCATTGGTGCTTTCCAGGCTCGTCCCTCTCAATAGCCTCCAGTGCCTTCTCCTCCCACCTGCCGCTGGAGGAATCCCATGGACAGCATGATATTTAGCATGTAGGGGGTGCTGCAACTGATGGCAAAATCAGAAGAATTCATCAGGGCTGCTTTGCACAAGCAAAAGTCTTTTCCACCCACACAAGATACCTTCAGATCCAAGCCAATAAAACCAATGCCATACATGTAACTAAATAATGTGATGGTAGTTGTGGCACTGTATACAGTGTTGCTTTGAGCATTGTTAAGAGAGAAGTGACTCACGTTTTTAAAATATAAATAAACAAATGTAGCATTTGTTTTCTTCCAGACTTTCCCCCTCTCCATTCCTATACATTACTGTTGGCTTTGCTTTCATTCTTAAGTTCTGGCCAACAACATTCCTTACTACTGTAAGATTTTGTATCAAATATATATCCTATATATTCTGTGTTGCAATAGTTTTCTGAATATAATTTAGACATGTAACATGCAAGCATTGGGAGGTGTCGAGAATAAAATTGATACATTTATAGTGAATCAATCTTTTTAGTATTGTATTTATTCTGGCAATTTTCAAATGATTATTTAACTAATTCAGTCCTTCCGTGAGATGTGTTTCAGTTTGCTAAAAGATTTTCAACTTATGCTTAGTTTTGATATATCTACCAGACCTTTTTCATTTTGGCTAGAGAGAAAGAACTGTGTGTCCTCTTCATCCTATAACGGAATTAATTTATTCTATTAAAATTATTTCACCTTCTTCTTCACACTTCTTATTAGACAATGGCTTTTATATTCTCTGTTCCTGAGGATAAGTTTCCCTAAAGTTCTGCTTCTGTTTGGACAGATCTTGCACAACAGGGAATGATCAAAACTCAAAGTCATTCCATAAGAAATAGCACAACAAAGTAGAAATGTGCCAAATTGCCCAGAAACAATTTGGATAGCTGGCAAGCCGGGCTGCCTGCTGGTTTGTGAACAGTGTAGGTAATTTGCCACTCAACTCTCTCCTATTTGCCTCAATAAATTGTAGGGTACTTAGTATCCTTCTATCTGTTATCCATCTGTCTGTATTTCTTTGCACTGTCAGTGTCTGACAGTAGGTCTGTCATCTTAACTATGTCTGGGTTTCACACCATTGAATCCAGGAGCCATACAAAATGGGGCATGCTATTTTGGGGCTGTAAGTTACATGGCACACACAGACAACAGTGTGTCTATGTAGTCTAATAATAATTTTTAAAAAGCTGTAGATGCTAATGAAAATGGCATGGTAAATTTATTGTATCTAAGTGTTCACCTCAGTAACATGGTAAGGATAAATTGTGATAAGCTTTCACAGCAGGAGCACCTCAAGCGCTTAAGATACATAACATTCAATAAAGAGCTTGCCATCCAAACAAAGTCCCAGCAGTACTTGAACTGCACCGTTCATTAGGTCTGAATGCCAACTTTCATTTAAGCAGGATTCATGTCTATTTGATCGGGATGATGGTAAAGTGTAAAGGAATGGGAGCTTTTTTTCATTGATTGCAAATTGTAAAATCTGTCTTTTAAAACTAGAGATATGCAGAAATATTGTTATGCAGCTAGTAGCAGCATCTAACATAATTATTATGCACCTTTGTTTGCTATCATCATCATCATCATCATCATCATTTTCACTTACATCATCCTTTTATCCACCAGGTGGAATCAAAGCAGTTCACGAGCAGCTTAACAACATGTCAACAGTATGAGCAGAAACAAAATAAAAATAAATTGATAAAAACCACATAATCAAACAACAAATGTAAGAAAACTGAAAGCTAATCCACATAAGGGAAGATATATCAGACTAAAAACATTAATTGAAATGCCTCCTTAAAACAGCCAAGTTTTAGTCAAATACCTAAAGGTCTATAATGTCAGGGTGTTGTGGATCTTCACTTAGAAGGCAGTTCCATGGGGTAGGTACCACTACCAAAAAGTTTCTGCTCCTAGTAACCATCTTTCTCAACACCAATGGGCAAGGCCTCAAACAGGGAGGAACATTTGGAAGAAGATACCCAACCAGCATGGGGTCCCACTGGCAACCAATGTAGCATGAACCACATATGTGTAGCAGATCAGTCAACAAACTGGCCGTAGCATTTCATACCAGCTAACATTTCTAGACTAAACCACATTACATTGTAGAAAATACCATAGGTCATAGGAAGCTGCATTTGCCCATCTACCTCAGGACACATAGTATGTGAAGCAGGAGACTAAGGATGTACCCATTTCCCCTATTCTATCCCTCTGTTGGCCCCACCCCAAAGCTGCCTTGGGAGCACCTGCACATTTGCAGTGGGACAGCTGTCTCTGTGAGCTGGAACCCAGAACACTCTTAAGAATACTGAGGTTTTAATGATTTGAACAGGTATAAATGGAAGTAGGCAATCTATCAATTAACCCAGTTCTCAGCTTTTATGGCTGTTAAGCCATCCTTTGAATTGGGTCCAGAAGTGGACTGGAAGCCAGTGCAGCTGACGAAACAGCTGATACCTACAATTTTCCATTAATAATCTTGCGGCCAGTTTTCAAGCAGCTGATGTTTCTGGATCTTTTTCAGAGGCACTCCCGTGTATTGCATGCTTAACGCTCATGTGATACTGCTGCTGTACAGAACACCCAGAAGGGCACTGCTGAGAGACAGAACTCCTCCTGCTTCCCCCACCCATGTCTAATGAATGGAAAACAGTTCAGGCCCCTTATCCACAATTAAATCATATTTATTACTGCTTAGCAGTATATAATATAATTATAATATAATTATTATAATATAATATAATATAATATAATATAATATAATATAATATAATATAATAATGTACTATCACTACTATTAGGTCAAAATCTATAAATGTAGCCGACATATGGTAGTGATAAGCGCCAGTAATCACTTGTGGTCACTGATAAATTCTGGAAACTGATAAATTCTGTAACAGTTCAAACTTCTAGACAGCCATCCAGTCCAAGCCCATATGCAGTGCATAGCAGTAATCAAGCCTTTAAATTTTTAAGGGGTAATTGTCAGGTAACAATGGAAGATTTAATTATTGCAGGCATTCACCTAGGTTAAATCGAACAGGCACAAGTCCCCTGAATTTTGGAAATGGCCTACATATGAACAATAATGTAACAGCTTCCCTGAGTTGAAGGGCTAATTGTTCAAGGACGCTCTTGACGTTCATGAACCTCTCTTAAATAAACATTGACATGCCAATTTGAACAGTAATAAAATCTACCTTTCTAGAGTATGCCGCCATAAAAATAAAGTGTATATTTTTCAGTAATACTTTAATAGCTAGAACTGAAACTAAAAACAGTAGATTGTTAGATTTTACAAGCATTTTAAATTATATCACTCAGCAATTATTGGCAATGTGGAGCCCATGCCTGCAATTATCTAGTGCTTTAAATTATATGAAATCAATATAGAGATAACTTTATGCCCTATAATGGTATCCATTTAATCTGGATTCTACACATTTCCTGCAGATGACACCACACATTTAATTGTCTTGTAAATGCAGCTATTTAGGAGACATTTAACGGTATTCCCATGATCTGATATTTGAGAATAACCAACTGGCGAAAATATCATTGTTTCAATTGAACGACACTGGTTTAATGCTGTGGGTAAGCAGCCATTTCTCAGTGTTATGTTATTTAGAGGGGGAATTTGTGATATAAAAATAATGGAAACACAATGGGTTGTATCTAATGGTGTCTGCACATGAGCTGAATGGACTTCTTGTGCAATGGGACTTCCTCTCCCTCTCCCCCAAATCTGCTCTAGATTGTTGGGGGATCCTATAGAGCAGATTTGGGGAACACAGGAGAAGACAAGAGTGAAGTTCTATTTGGCAACTGCAAGTCCACTTGCACAATGTTGGATTCTAACCTATAACCTTCCATGTCCCCCAATGAATGACACTTGTGGAAATGTTCTTTCAACAAAGAGCAAGTGGACAGTTTATGCATGCAGTGTTTGGGTGTTGCTTTATTTAAGAAATATTGATCAGGCATAAATTTCATACTTAGGTTTGTACTTAGGTTGGCACAAATAGTGTTTGTGATTGCAGATAAAGGGAAGAAGAGAAACTGAAACAAAGGGGATCAAATTATTACTGGCATAATGCAGACAGGAATGCTAAGATGCATTTTGGGCAGAAAGTGCTTTTTGCTCGCCATACGAAATGAACAGAGCACAGTTTCTTACCCTTTTGGAAATTCTTACAGTAATTTTGTATATCTTCAGCTAAAATAAAATAATCAGTTTTTGAAATCAATTTTGCTGCTAACGCATTTTGGTATTCAAATAATATTTCTCATCTCACCGCCATAGCAGATTTCTCCTGTATTGTGAGCAAACTGAGGAATTTGATATAAAGGGTTGCTCGCCCCTTTCTCGGGTGAGTGGCAGTTGCAGCTCCTCACCCTCAACCACCATCTCCAGCAGCCAGAACCCACGGGTTTGTCGGCCATTTTGGATGATTGAATGGATGTTTGATATATTTTCAAAGAAAGCATTTGGAATAGCCTTTTTAAAAAAATAAAAAACCCAACCACTGTATTTCCTTTTGCACCAATCCTTTAGCACCTATGGGATAATATTTTGTAAAATATTTTTAAAATAAAAATTTGAAAATTAAATTATTGGCCTTACCTTTCCAAATTGTGTCTATTCCAAAATGCTCTGTGTCCTCTGAGTGTACATTAAATAATGATCTAGCTGGAAGTAACTGCTTTTAAAATAATTTTTCTGCTGTAGCAATCTTTAACTGAGCAGTTAACTCTCCATTTAGTATGGCCAGGAGAGTAAGAAATAATCATCTGCTTTTATCTGAGTGAAACCCCAGAGGAAGATCCCATTGCTGATGGTCTATCAGCATGGGCTAGATGACACTGAATGGCAGAAAATGTGAATGGATCAGTAAAATTTAAATTTTTATGGTCACTCTGAAAATACAGTGATCCTATTTGGGTTATTGCACTCTCCATCTGTTAATTTTATGCTGTTGCAATCTGCATATCTAGATTAAACAGATGGCCATCAATTGCAGTAGGTGTTTGCAGTTTAGGACTGTGGTTTTAAATGCTAAATCAGAAGAGGCTAAAGACCAGGGTGATGTAGAAAGTTCAACTTCTTTTGTTGAAACCATTCTCAAACTCAATAGAGGCCTACAGACTGCTACACTCACTTACAGTTCTAATATGAATGTCATGGAGCCTGCATCCCTCTTCTCTTCCTCCCAGAGTTCTAGCTGTATCTCTCCTTAATGATCAAAACATACTAATATCAATAAATGCAAAGCTTAAGGCAGACTCTTTATGCTTTTTAAACAAAGAGGTGTACTACTTTGTAAAATCAGCAGATACAATATTTTCAAAAACTCAGAATTATATGAATTTGGTCACTTTGGAGCGTTATTAATAATGGTTTATAACTAATTTAATAAAAATAAAACGCAGACAAAGAGCTAGAGAGAGAGAGAGAAATCAACTGCTCACATTACTACTAGCAGTAATGGCTAGTACCCAACACTGCCAACCTCTGATGACATTCCTTCTTAACTGTGTGGTAGTTCTGGTGGATTACTGTTATCCCTTGAAATATAGAGGCTGACATATGATCATACCAGAAATGTGTGCTTTGTCCTGGAGGTGAAAGATGATGCCCTAGTTTAGGCATACCATTCTTCCTTCCTTCCCTTCCTTCCTATTCTATCCTTTGAACTCATACATGTACAATAAAAATAAAATAAAAGCAAACACTTAAAATGAGCTTTCCCACTGCAGTGATTTACTTACAGCAGCCTGCTCCAAAACCAGGACTCTCCCAGGGAGAAGAGAAGAACATGTAATGAGATACAAAGACAAACTTTTTTCTAGCTGAACTCAGAACATCTCTGCCGATAGAGTTTTAGGATTTTCTGAATGACATTGGAACACAACACATGTAATTGGTAGAATAATTATTAAAATAACTGCCTAGCAAAATAAAATAAAATGTGAAGAGGTCATGGATATAATGACACTATTAAAATTATTAGGATTTAATAAGTAGCATTGTTAAGCCAACAGGGAATTGATTAGCTGAACTTTCAGAAATCAGATGAAACAATAATTGCTAAGCAGCATTATGTTAGTCTGATTTGGAAATTACTGAATGGGGGAATATGCTGTTGATGATTATAATAATTATATGTCATTTATAGAGAGCCATCACTGTTCATAGTATTTTACAATGAGACAGGTCTATGATACGTAGGAGGCTAAAGCCTAAAGTTTGACAAGTAGGCCAAAGAAAGTTTGTTTCACTGAGTTACCATACACAGATGATGAAAACAAGAAGAGGAACGAGTCTGAGAAACAGTTTCCAAAGGGACTCACATACACTTTCCAATCTGCCTGAGCTCCTCAGTTTATACAGCAGGCTTCATGTGATACTAAGGCACCTTGAACTCCTTTATTTAATTAGAGAGCTTCTTTATCAATCCTCCAAGAACAGTCTCATGAAATGTTTGCTAGGCCCATCACTCCATAAGCTACTAGAAGGGTTTCTTATTGCTGCTAGAGTACAATTGGCTCAACTTGTTTCTCTCCAAGGATCAACACATGACTTCAAGATTGTTAGAGATCAGGAAACTTGATAATATGTATTCAGATACTCCAAAGCTCTGGGTAAACTGGGCATGGATGCAAAGGAGAAAAGGAGTGGAAAGAGGAAAGTCAACTGGTCAGGAGGACGGTGGAGTGGAAAGTAACAAAAAGTTTCCTCCCTTTTGACCTCATCCCCCTTATACATTTCTGGAGGTCCCCAAGTGTTGATATATTTTATCATTTTAGATGGAAATCTTTCCTTAATAATAGCCTGAAGAGTTAAGTGGAAAGTTTAGATTCAAGCACTAGCAAATAAAACATAGAAGCAAATGGTCATCTTGTAGAAGGAAAAACAAGGAAATATGATCCCATAAGCATAAGGAACATATGACACTGCCTTCTACTCAGACCATTGATTCATCTAGCTCAATACTGTCCATGCTGAGTGGCAGAGGCTCTCCAGGATTTTAGGCAAGGCTCTCTCCTAGTTCAACTAGAAGATGCTTAAAATTGAATCCTGGACTTTCTTTATGCAAAGCAGATACACTACCACTGAGCTATGGTCCTTTCCCAGATAGTAAACTGTCTTATACAAAGTCAGACCATTGGCTCATCTAGCACAGTATTGCCTACACTGACTGGTAGCCACTCTCCAGCGTTTCAGTTCCAACTGTACATGGAGATGCTATGAACTGACCCTGGGACCTTTTCCATGCAGGTGTTCTACCACTGCTTTGACTGAGAAATTCTAGTTTTGAGGGAAGGTTTTGATTCAGACCATTTTATAAGCAGAGTTTAAACAAAATGAAAAATTCTGGAACTTTCATCACCATTGCTTATGGATTTAACCATATGCTTGTACTTGATCTTTCCCCATGAAAGCCTACATGTTCTTTTCTGAGTGTGTTTGCGTGAACTGACAAAAAGTTTTATATTGGATCACCCCATAATACTTTTAAGTCTGACAAGATGTTTTCATCTCATATGGCAGGAGATCCACCTGCTTTCTTGCTTGTGGCTGCACGGATGGTGTATCTGTGCTTGATGTCACCAATAGCTTGTATTGCATCTGTTACACCCATGTGCTGTCATATTTCTTCATTTTATATACCGTCACTAAGAGAGATATTTCACATGTGCCATTTCATAGCTCTTTGTATAACACCTAATTTTTCTTCATCAGTTAATGTTGTCAGCCAGTACTCCACACTGTATATCATAGCAGACATGTTGGTTGAGCTCTAAAGCTGGCAGTTCATTATCAGGTAATGATGGCTTTATTTTGTCCCATGCTGCTCTTCCTTTCTTGTTTTTCTTTTTGCTGCAGCATTAATGCCCCCCCCCACAGTATGGATATTAGTCATGTGTTGGCCAAAGGTGGGCATAACTCTCCACTTCTCTTATTACTTCACCACTGATTTGAACTGGACAATACTCATTCAGCAGCCATTTCATGTTGCTCCTGTTTTGCATTATTTTTCTTCCAGCTAACTTCCCTCTCTAATTCGTATGTATCATTAGCAAATATTATACAGTCATCAGCAAAAAGTAAATGCTTTAGCTGTTCCCTGTCAATGTTTATTTCACACTCCCAGAGGACTTGATTGAAAAGCAATTTGAGAACTGTAGTGAACAGTTTTAGAAAATTTGTGTGACATTCTGTCTTGTGAAACATCCAGTGTTTTGGAAACTTAGGGTAGTCCATACTTTTGCTTGTCCTGTATCTAGAAAGCACAGGGTCTGAGTGGTTTTAAGGGGAAAGAGGTAGGACAAATAGAAGTCTGGATAAGTGCTTGGATGCAAGACAGAAATTAGAAAAAGGAGAAGTCAGCATGAACGAGAATAGCTGTGAAATCCTATGCATGTCTACTTAGAAGTATTCTCCACTTAGTTTACTGGGACTATCTTTCTAGTAGGCAAGTTAAAGATTGCAGCCTAATAGAGATTTGCAGCTCAACCTCATACTTCCTATGATCTGCTCACCTAATTGAGCAGGGTCTTTTGTAGTATGAAAATAGTTATGGGGAAATCTTCACCAGTTGACATTCTTTCTGTTAGACATCTTATTGTGTGTGCCCCCTGATTTACTTTGGTCTCTTCTCCACCTTCTGCAAAGGGGGCACAAATTTGCATATGACAAAATATCTGCAACTTTTGTCTCTCTTTGTGTGAAGTCAAGAACTGAATCCACTGTGTGTATGTGTGCTAATGTTTTCCTAGACTTCTTAAGTATATTTTAGACTTCAGCAGCTGAATGATGTGGTTTTTTTGCTGTTTTATTAGCTTTTTTTTGTTTTATTAGCTTTTTTAAAAACTGGATTTGAAGCTAGTTTCTTTTTGTACAGGATGAACTTGAACTAGTTCCTTTTTAAGATAAATTTTCCAAGCACTTATATTTCATCTGTAGCAATACAAAAGGTCACAATATTCTACTATCATAACATTTGGCATGATACCAACCTCACCTGGATACAACTGTTATTCTAAAATTATAAAGTACCTCCCTATTCATTACAGTGTTTTCTTATTTTTAATATATGGTGACATGAAAAGAATTACCCTCAAGCTTGTGGGGTGATCCTACAAGAAAGGAGATAGTGGAAATAAAATTATATTTGTTTATCCAGGTTTTTGTTCTATTGGCAATCTTATTGGGGGATAAAATAGAATATTGTAAATGATCAGCAGGATTTGTTTGCTTTTGTTGATGTAGCACCATTTCCATTTTCTTATATTGGTCACTATGTAACAGACATGGTCGCTGTCTTAATACTCTCACTTTGAAGTCCAGAAATGTCAGTACAAATGGTAGCCCCTGGTTATATATAAAGTATGAAAAGTGAAAGAGGAAAGCAGAAAAATACTAGAAAGTATCTTTGTTCTTAGATGTAATACTTTCTTTTGAAGTCTTTATTTAAACATAATAGCTAACACCCTGGCATTGCTTTCACAATGAAGCTTGTGTTGTATATCTGCTAAGAGCTGGATAGATACTGGACCAAAACAGCCTTGGCCCTTTCAAACATTCACACATACCCCTACTAAGCTAAGCCCCAACTTTCTTACAAGCATTGTGTATTTTCCTGGGAATAAGTTCCAGTGTTGTTTACTTCTGACTAGATAGGTTCAAATTATAATAATACTGGGTTTTAACAAAATACATTCAGCCATCTAAAATACAATCTTTATTTGTAATCTCTCTTTTAAACTAACCTTGAAAAGAAAGGGGAGAGAAAGAGGTGCAGTTTGAAATAATGCAACAAGGAGAGTTCTCCAATGTTCAGTCTTTGCTTGAGATCAGGAATTTAGGCAGAGACTTGAAAACGTCTATGTGAGCCCATTTGAATTCCCAATCTCACTTTGATTTCTCTCCCATCTTTAATTTTGGCTCATCTGTGATGAATGTAGAATAAATCCTGCTGCCCAGACTGTATGATCCTATACTGTGCTGGGAATGGGATCACACAGCCAACACAGGATTAATACCCCCCCTCCTGCCCATTAGCTGACATCATCAGTCAGCTGCTGGATGGGTGGGCATGGTTTGGGGAGAAACCCTGGTGAGCAAAGTTTGGCCCATGGGCTGTAGGTTCCCCATCACTGGTTTAATTAATATATACTGAATTTATATTGCCTATGGCACCAAATAACTGACTGAATCTGATGTATGTCTATACTGACTCTGCTGTTGTCAACTTCGTATTTTTAATTATTCTTTTGTGCTTTGGTTTTCCATTTAAGTTTTGATAGTTTATTGATTTTTAGTATGAGTTACGCATAGCAAATTACTATTATTATGATTTATTATTATGCTGGTTACCAAATCTTAGAATGAATAAATACACTGAAAATCTGCTTCTTGCTGTTTTTTAACTGCATTATAAAATAATTTTTTTAAAAAATATATTTTCTACCAAATTCCTTCCAATGATCCTTTGCTCAGTACATCTTGGATAATGTTTCTACATATCTTTTGTTTTGATTATGAGAAGAGTTGAATAACAGTAAGTGATCTGAGGATCTAATCTTTCTCGAAGCATAGATAGCTAAATCTTTGTTTAATCAAACCTTTAATTAATTTTTGTTTTGTTAACTAATGAACATTGACAGAAAGGATTATTTGTGTAAATAATGGGCCGGAGACTTCACTGCAACAATACAGTCATTTCTAAAAGGGGGGGGGGGGGAGGATGTATTTATCTAAGTCTGTTCAGTTTAGAATTTTTTTTAGTAATTTGCATAGTATTTTATGTCCAGATTGTATTTAAAGTCCCAGTCTCGTCTTCATTCGAAGAGCTCACACCACTTATCAGGAAAATTAAATAAAGCAAAGACCAAAGGAAGATTATTTTGCAGAGATTATATTCAAACCTGGCACTGGGAGAATATGCAGAACCATTAGTTTGCAGTATTTGCAAGCTTTGTTCTTTTTAAAGATATGCAAAGCACAATTGAGGAAGTAGTTTGTGCATTTGTTAACATCCAGATTATCCTGTATCTTGTGTTCCTGCCTTGTGTTCAGTGCAGACAGGGCTGGCACAAGACATTGCACCTCCTGAGGCCCTGTTGCATCCCCTCCCCTCTCTCCCCCCACATGCTTACTTTCTTCCCTTTTACCACTGTGTTACCAGTAGCAACACTGGGTCTCCCACAACTTCCTCCCTTGTTCTAGAAAGGACTAAATGAAAATGATGCATTCTGGGTGAGGTGGTTTGCAGAGTGGCTGTGCTGCTTCAGTTTGCCACACTGAGTGGAAATGCTCTTTAAACTTGGGGGGGGGGTAGAGGCTTAATGTTATTTGGTATTTTAAGCTTCCCCCCCTTAAATTTAAAGAGCATTCCAAGCCACATGGCAAACCACAATACAGACACTCTCCTTGGCACATCACACACAATTTATCACTCCGAGAAATGGCCTCCTTGCTGCCCAGAAGGAGGGAGGGGGGACAAAAGAGGTTCTTACTGAAGCAGCGGGGTTGGCAGGCAGGGAAATCAAGCAGGGTCCTGGGAAAGGGCAAGTTGCTAATCCATCATGCCCCAATAGTCTTACCTTGCTCCATGAGGCACTGCAAGCTGGCCTCCAAAGTACTGAAGTATGGACCTACAGTATATAGTGCCAAGCTCCTGCAGTTACTTTACTTTACACCCCCCCCCCCAGTAATATTTGCAGTGCAATCTTATGCATGCTTACTCAGTAGTAAGTCCTACTTTTAGTCCATTTAATTCAACAGTTGTGTAGAACCTTTGGCCATCCAGATTTTGCTGAATGACAAGTCCATCATCCTGGTCCATTGGCCATGCTTCCTGGGGCTGGTAGTTCAGAAATCTCTGGTGCAATCTCTGTAGTTCAGCACTCACTTGTAAGACAGTGAGGCTTACTTCCCGGGTAGGAATGGGTGAGGAATTCAGTTCAGTTCACATTTAAAGGCAGAACTACTGAAATTAATATGCGAAGCAAAACACAGCTGTGCAAGTAGATAAATAGGTACCACTCCAGTGGGAAGGTAAATGGCATTTCCGTGAGCTGTTCTGGTTCGCCAGAAGTGGCTTAGTCATGCTGGCCACATGACCCAGAAAAACTGTCTGCAGAAGCAGACAAACGCCGGCTCCCTCAGCCTGTAGAGCGAGATGAGTGCCGCAACCCCAGAGTCGTTCGCGACTGAACTTAAATGTCAGGGGTCCTTTACCTTTTTTAATGTGGACAAAACAGCATATACTAGGGCAGTGTGTGCATAAAATGCATGTATTAGTGAAAACAACAGAAATGTTAGGGGAAACTGCTTTGCAAAAATGTGCATACTGTATTAGGCAAAATTGCATTCAATTGGTTATATTAGGAGAAATTTATATGAGAATGCTGATGAATTTTCATGAGGACTTTAAAGAAACATTTGCAAATTGATATGGAAATGTGGAAAACTGAACTTAAAACTGGAAATATGAAAATGTGAGAGATACCAAAACTGGCGGGTTAACTTATCCTTAAATGTAAATGGACCCCTGACCGTTAGGTCCAGTTGCGGATGACTCTGGGGTTGCAGCACTCATCTCTGACTTTACTGGCCGAGGAAGCCGGCGTTTGTCCACAGACAACTTCCAGGTCATGTGGCTAGCATGACTAAACCACTTCTGGCAAACCAGAGCAGCACATGGAAACGCCGTTTACCATCCCGCCAGAATAGTACCTATTTATCTACTTGCACTTGGACATGCTTTCGAACTGCTAGGTTGGCAGGAGCAGGGACCGAGCAATGGAAACTCACCCCGCCGCGGGGATTTGAACTGCCAACCTTCTGATCGGCAAGCCCTAGGCTCTGTGGTTTAGACCACAGCACCACCTATCCTTACTCCTTAGCAAATTCATTTACAATTGCAGACTTTAGTTTGGGGTTTGAGCATGGAGACCTAGAAATATTATTTGTGTTTTAGCTAATGTATTTTTAAAAAATAAATCTGCAATTTCTGTTTTGTTAGGGATAATTCCCTTGTGGCGCAATCTTGTACATGTTTACTCAGAAGAACCTCCCATTAACTTTACTGAGACATATTTTCATGTCGGTGGGCACAGTGCAATCCTTTACTCAAAAGAGAGTCATGTTGAATGAAATGGGGCTTACTCTCATGTAAGAGGATAGAGGATTGCAGGCATTGTTGCCATTGTTGCCATTGTACAAAGACAGTTTAGATATTTTTTCCTTCTTTAATATATTCTTAGAAGAACTGTGCAGAGACAGTTAACAATTGTGAAGCCTCATTAATAAAGTTAATGAATTGATTTTGCTGTTAAGGCGTTCAATATTCCCTGCAACTAACATCATGAATATTTAATCAAACATTGATCTCAATCACTGTCTTCAAACATCAGTCAATCAGGCATGATCAATGCTATTCATTTAATTTGGCTGTTACTTTTTTTCTGTTGTTGAATCCAATAAAGCTATACTATTATTTCATTATAGGAACTTCTAATACCAGACTTACTGGAATTTCCTTTATTTTACACTAAAAAATATTTGGCTTTGCTTTATTATGTTACCTGCTTCGTGAGTCAAGTAGCCCCCACTGCTAGAAAGAGAATTTCATTGTGAAATCCTCTGCATAGTTACTCAGGGGTAAAGTCCATAGAGTTTGTGTGCATTGTCTATACCAGGGGTCCTCAAACTTTTTTAACAGGGGCCGGTTCACTGTCCCTCAAACACTGTCAGAGGCCGGACTATAGTTTTTAAAAATATGAATGAATTCCTATGCACACTGCACATATTTTATTTGTAGTGCACAAAAAACAGGACATAACCATTCTGACATTTTCATTTTTTATTATTTTAAATGTGATGGATCTATGCCTTTAATGATCTTAATGAACTGAGGTAGGAGAGATATGAAGCCACAGGCTTCCAAGAAAAGGTGGCTGAAGTTCCTGGAGCTCCTTCGCCCATGCCATCCTGCCGCAGCCATGCCCTTTAAAAAAATAAAAGCTGACTGCTAAATCTCCAAACCACAACTGTCAGCCCGTACTTGCGAAATGCGTATTTACATGGAAGTCGCTCCCCTATTTTTTAGTCAATAGTACATGAGTGGCCATGCCTAACCCGGAGGAGAAGCAGCAGGAGCAGCAATGGCAGGGGAGGAGGAAGAGGCATCAGATGAAGAGGCCGAGGGGAAGCCAGGGGCCCTTGCCAAGTGTGCACCGTTGCCATGCGGAAAGCCTTGCTCAGGTGCTGGGGGTGGCAGCACCGCCTCCAATCTGCTCCACGCCGTCGCCTCCCCTGTGCAGAAATCCAAATGTCACGGCTTTGGATTGGCTGCAGGAAGCTCCAGGAGGCTGCAATCAGAAGCTGCGCCAGTGTTGCGGAAGTGAGTCCCCATGCGGCGAGGCTTCCACAGCTTCTTCTGAAGGAAGCACCGTGCCGTGCCGGCTTAGCTCAGCGTGCGGGGACTGACTGAGTGGGTGGCAGGGTCCACGGGTCGAATTTATGAGCCTGGTGGACCGGATCCAGCCTGCGGGCCTTAGTTTGCTGACCCTGTGGGAAAGGAACATGCTTTGATAAGAAATGCTGAGAAGACATTAAGACTTTGAAAGATTATGAAAAAGCGTCAATAAAATTTCATGAAAAAAGCTAAGATTTGTGTTGCCGGTTCTCCAATCTACAGTATCTTGAATGAATAATGATTATTATTATGCACCATGATAAACACTCTCATAAAATCTACTGACAACCAGCATTGACTAGTTATCAAATATAAAGCATGCAAAAGTATGTGTTAAGCAACCTTCTGTCTTAGCATATTCTTCATTGATAATAAAACAATGGGTTTGATCCAGGCTTTAATCTTGCTTAGAGTAGATTCATTGAAAACAACAGAACCAGTTAATCATAACCAAGTTACAGTGCATTGATTTTACTTGGTCTGCACAAAGAATGACTAGCTCCAGACCCAATGCATTGTGCATAGTTCAAAATAAATGTTGCAGTATTGCCACATTTTGAGGTTTTCTATTTACTTGTTTATTGTTATTGAGTTTAATAATGTGCCAAGATGAAACCTGCCTATCTTCCATTGAACACCAACAATTTGCTGAATTCCTGAACACACGCATCTAAGGAAACGGGAATGACAGACAAGTTTATTGTAATATAGCCTCTTCTGCATCACTGCAGTGAAATACTGTTTGAGGTTCTTGATGGAACCTGGATTTAGGAAGAGAAATCAGTTCCTAAATAAATCAAAATTTGCTTTCATTTGGAAAACAACATTTGAAACGGAAAAGCTGATCTGCCACTGGGGGCAGAAACACTTTCTGAAAAAAGGAAACCTGTAATTACTGACTGGCAATTGCATTTTTAAATTACCATTAAAGAAAGAAACAATTCATACTTAAGCATGAAACTAAGAAAAATGAAGTTTGGTTCTTTCATTAAGATTTGAGGTTCATATATTATTATCTAGGGTTTCCATATCTTAAAAGCAAAAAAGAGGACAGCCTGAGCCGCTGCCAGCCCAAGTTGGGGAAAGAGGTGAGCGGGTGCACCAACATGGGGCTGCCGCCGTGCCTGTGTACCTCTTTCCACAGCTTGGGCTGCCAGCAGTCTTGATGTTCAGAGCAGCCCAAGCCTAAGCCTAAAAAACACCCAAACCCAGACATTTCCTTTAAAATGTAAAAAAAAATCACCTGGATGGGCATGTTGGCCCCCCAAAGGAGGATATGTCCGGGTTTTCCTGGACATATAATAATAATAATAATAATAATTTATTATTTATACCCCGCCCATCTGGCTGGGTTTCCCCAGCCACTCTGGGCGGCTTCCAACAGAGATAAAAAATACACTAAAATGTCACATATTAAAAACTTCCCTGAACAGGGCTGCCTTCAGATGTCTTCTGAATGTCAGGTAGTTGTCCATCGCCTTGACATCCGATGGGAGGGCATTCCACAGGGCGGGCGCCACCACCGAGAAGGCCCTCTGCCTGGTTCCCTGCAACTTGGCCTCTCGCAGTGAGGGAACCGCCAGAAGGCCCTCGGAGCTGGACCTCAGTGTCCGGGCAGAACGATGGGGGAGGAGACGCTCCTTCAGATATACTGGACCGAGGCCATTTAGGGCTTTAAAGGTCAGCACCAACACTTTGAATTGTGCTCGGAAACGTACTGGGAGCCAATGTAGGTCTTTCAAGACCGGTGTTATATGGTCTCGGCGGCCGCTCCCAGTCACCAGTCTAGCTGCCGCATTCTGTATGGCAACTCTATATCTTACAGTACAATCCTATGCACTGAATATCATGAGAGTTGTATTTCAACTACTAGTTTGGTGGCATGCATGTTCACACACCAGTGGCATAGTGATAAATTTTGATGTGTAGGAAATCATTTTGTCATCCCCCAGGCATGCCTCCAATAAGGTCCAAAAATGCAGGCAGCTGTGGATCTATATACATGTGTATAGCTTTATTGATACATACCAGAGAGCTGTAGTATACAGCACTTGTAATTTATCAGGAGCACTTGCATAAGAGAATAGTGAGCTGAGAAAGCATAGTATTTCCTTTACACTGTGGTAGGCAGAAGAATGGGCTTTGTTTGGGGAGAACTGGTTTACAGCCCTGATCAGTTAAGAAATTCACTGAGTAATATTCAGCCAGTCTCAGTCTGAGCTGAACCTACCTAACAAACAGGACCGTCTTAAGTATATCCGGTGCTGTGGTGCAAAGATCCCTCTGGCTGGAGGAGGCAGGCAGTGGCTGGAGGGCAGCTCCTCCGGTGGGGAAGAGGCGGAGGTTCCGGGCACAGTGCTGCTTCAGCGAGGCAGGCAAGCTGATGCCGGGAGGCACCTCGTCTAGCCTCTGCCTCTTCCCTGGCACCCTCCAGAACATGGCGCCCTGTGCCACTTGCCTCTATGGGCAAGACGGCCCTGCTAACAAATGCATTATTTGCTAGGCTTGTCCCCTCCAGCAAACTCCATTATCCCTCTGAAAAAGGTACTGGGGTACTAGATGAAGTGGCTACAGAGCTTATAGTGTGGCCATCGCCTATGCCTTCAATTTTTGGGTATTCCGTTAAAGGAATCTGGCGGTCGTGTATTCTGTCCGATGCCTGCTTGGTGGGAGGCCATGGCACGACCCTCGGTGACATCAGGGGTGAGCCTATAGTTGGATTAGCATCAACAGGCTCCACCTACTGATGAATAAACCCACTTGTTTTAGAGATCCAATGCCTAAGCCAATACCTTTTCACTGCTGTAATCAATAAAGTTGTGGCCTTTCCTTGCCCATTAACCTTATATCACGTGTCCTTGTGTATTCATTTCACATTGCGGGGGTCAGGTCCTCGAACCACAAATAGTCATTAAGATACCTAGTTCTATAAAAGGCTTTAAAGGACCACACTAGTAGCAGATGAGACACCTTGATTTGAAATGTTCTCTTTTAATTCAAATTCTTGTTTTAATAATGGTATGGATGTGGCCTACTTCCTGTCAGACTCTTTCTTTCCTGAACTGCATCAACAGATCAAACTGACCCTGAAAAAGGTGTAAATGACACCATTTTATACAGTCTCAGCCAGGATCCTCTGGCCAGTGACCTTACCTTTAATCTCTTCTTCGTCTAATGTTCGCTTCTGTGGTGGAGCATAGCCGTGAAGCCATTTCCCCACCATTGGTATCGCAGCAGCTTACTGGGATGGGACAGGGCAGTCAGGTCGGGACTCTGCTGGTACACTGGTGGGAACACTGGATTGGAAGCATTTAACTACTCTATTGCCTTATATTTAATAGCCAGTGAGAGCCAACAGAATGTTCATTAATTTACCTATCAAAACTTGACCTTTTGGATTCTTCTATTTAGTATGCAAGCTGACAGGTCAAGCTGGGACCCAGTAAGGGCGCTAGAAGTTTCTGTTGTAACTGTAGAACTTGAAATGTCACCTGCAGGTGTATAAGCTAAATTAAATATAAATTAGAGATAAGCTTTTCACCTCTCACTGTAACACACCTACTACAATACTATATTCACAGCTATTCCTATATCTCCTATATCTATGTAAAGAAAACAACAATATTTTATCTCAGATTTTACTAAAATAAAAACTCCTAAATCATCAAAAAAGATATTTTAGTCCAGATCAGGATAACTTTAAATTTAGCTTCAGGTGCACAAAGATATGAAAATAGATTATTTTATCCAGTGAAAGAATAGTCAATTTAAACAAAAAACAAAACAAAACAAAACAAAACAAAACAAAACAAAATACACTTTGCTTTGGTAATTTCTGAATAAAAATGAAAGTTGATAAAGACTTACATAATCAACAAACTCATCCATGATTTATTACTTGAATCACTATATCCTTACTGCACATTTTGTTTTAGAATTCTAATGTTGTTCTTTTGGACCTCATCATTC
This sequence comes from Podarcis erhardii, assembly GCF_964252035.2. Taxonomy (NCBI): domain Eukaryota; kingdom Metazoa; phylum Chordata; class Lepidosauria; order Squamata; family Lacertidae; genus Podarcis; species Podarcis erhardii. The sequence continues at coordinate 48,103,275 of NC_138508.1, read as the reverse complement.
ATTTTTCACACCGAGCCATAAGGGATATAACTTTTAGAACTGATTAACAGAAGACAGAACAATTTTGGCCCATATGGCATGAGAAATGCTTCCTAAAGAAGAAAGCAATGTTAGCCACAGCTGTACCCTTCCTATTTTTTTCTTTCCTTTTCCTTTTTTTGGGGCGTATGGAATTATTGGGTTACTTTTTCCTCTTAAAATATACAGCTTTGCAATTAATTTGACCTCTTTTCCATTTTCAGCAAATGAATGACTTCAGCTGAGGAAAGCAGAACTCTTCAATGAAAAATGTTGCCATTAAAAGCAGGAGAGCAAACTGCATAAATTACAAATGAACTGCTGCTGCTGCAGCAATATACAAGCATGTTACCTGATTATACATGCATGTTTTCTTTGCCATTAATCCAAGAAAATAGCATGGCAATGCATGAACCTCATTGCGATCCAGATCTCTTTGTAAAGAAACACCAATTTTAAATTAGCTATGAATTTATGGGCTTTACATAACGATGTAAAGTTATAATGCTAATTTAATAGACACATTTATTTGGTCCTTTGCTTTTGACGTGCCTAACACTGGCCTTTAATACTAATAGAATGCAAATAAGCCAATCCAATGAAGGCAAAATGTCCCAGGCAGTAGGTGAACATTTGCTACTTCTTTTTTTTTCACTGCCTGCAAATATTCACATAAATGCTTCTTTGCACTTATCTGGATTCAGCAGAACATACTGGAATGAGAATGTTTTGTTTTTTGAAAGTTTTATTTCTAAAATTGCTGCAAGGGCTAGAGGAATACAGCAGCAGTAAGCCATTTGTAGTTTTTAAAAGGTCTCTCCGCTGGAAAAGAAATACGGTTCAGTGACTGGAGTAGGGTCCCATCAAAATGTGGAGGCCATCCAGCTCCATTTCTCTTTCACATCAGGAATATCTGTGGATACCCTAGACAGGTGCTTCAAATTAGTAAGGGCAGGATGAGGGCTATACACTGAAGGCCAATGGTCTACCAACCCAAGGAAGTGATATTCAAGATGGGGTCGTCCTCCAGCTCGGGGTACTGCATTGCTGCTAGGTGCCCATTTGCCCTTCATCAGGCTATGATTCCAGCATGGGTTAGAAAACCTAATAAGACTACAATAAAATATGCAAACTTTAAGCAGAATAATTAAAACATCCATTAAAATTCAGTTCACTTGTTTGGAGAGCAGAAGAACTGATAGACAACTACATATCCTCCAACATTCCTCCAGTCAAAATAAGGCCATTCTGTTCTACACCAGGAAGCTTCTCCCATCTTTGATCTCACCACGCACATGTATTTCATATACACACAGTTGTACCTCTTGTTACGTCAGTCTACGGTTCTGTTTTTCCAGGATACGAACGCAGCAAACCTGGAAATGTATACTTCTGGGTTTCGCTGTGTGCACATGTGCAGAAGCGCTCTGTGCGTCTCGTGCATGCACAGAAGCGCTCTGCGCACCTCACCCATGCGCAGAAGCAACGTTCTAGTTGCGGACTTTTTGGGGTGCGAACGGCACCCCAGAACGGATCGAGTCCGTAACTAGAGGTACCACTATCTGTCACCTTGAGCCTAACCTACCTCACAGGATTGTTGCAAAGAAAACATATGAGAGAAGGGATCATGTACAACAGATAAATGGAATGAAATAAAATTTTAGCTGTAAGCTGCCTTGAATCCCTGTCAGGGAAAAAGGTGGGTGGTGGTAATAATAATAATAATAATAATAATAATAATAATAATAATAATAATAATAGAAACTTGTGAGAATGCCAGCTTCACTGTTTCCTTTATTTGGTGCATGAATTTTATTTTTAGTATAAATAGGACTCCAATTTTGCACCTACACACACAAACAGAGAGGGGGGGAGGAAAAGGAAAATTGGGACATTCTGGAATTAAATCAGAAACTGGAATGACTTCTGTAATTCCAGGACTGTCCCTAGAAAATAGGGACAGGTACCTGCAGATATATAAATTCAATAAATAAATTCAATAAATAGGATCACTTGGAGGGTTTGGAGCTGATATATGGAGTAAATCAAGTCCCTATAAAAACCTGTTTGATCCTAGTTTAGAGGGATCACTCAAACGGCAGCTCGAATATGCAGGAAATGATCTATTAAGGGGAGAAGAGAATGCAGAGGCACATGACTTGTTCTTAGTCCTTTAATCTGTAGTTTGGAGGATTGGAGAATGTGACATATGAATGCAGTCAATGAGTGATTGCTAGTTTCAAGGCTCACACACTAGAATTCCTGGTGTTTGGCATTTGTTGAAAAGAGGCTGCTCTGCTTTTAAAATGAGCAAATTGCAAACTCATGCCTCTATGATATGGCTGTGATCCTGACTCTCAAACACAAATGACGTTTATTAATTTAGCAGTTCCCAAACTTTGGTTCGTAGACCACCAGTGGCCAGCAAGCTTCATTCAGGTGGTCCATGGTATGTTGTGGATTTGTGGTTGAAGATAGCACATCCACCATATTACATATTCATATTGATTTTAATTATATTTTATTGCTTCTTTCATTTATCATATTGTATTTTATTGTACTACAATTTGAATTCTATGGAAATGCAACGCTGCAACTGGCAGAAAAATCATTAAATTGTGCACTGAAACACTCAGCAATTTTCAAATGGTCTTGTGGGGGAAAGTTTGGGAACCACCGATTTGGAACTTACAACTAATAATTGTGTTGAAGGACAGCTTACTAGCATATGTCCTTTGCTTAGGACTTTCCTGGCTGTAACTTTGGAAAAAATATTCCCTCTCTCTTCTTTTCACTATTATTAAAGATATATTACCTCAAATTTATATGATTGGTAAATATTACATGCTATTTTTATTAATAAAATTAATCTTTAATGCATTGAGTTTGGATTCCCCTAGGGTAAGCTGATAAGATATTGTGTGCATCATTTAAGTAGATATTGGAATTGCAATTCTGTCATTTAAAATTTAACACTGTATCATTCATCTAAAACTGCATTAAAGAAGAACAGAAATTAAAAATAACATTTATAACATTTTAAATCTTGCACAGGTTCAAAGGTGGCAAATTCTAAGGAAGCTCCTTAATTGAAGAATTCATTATGTATGCCTGTTTGTAGTAAATTAATTAAACTTTTATTCCAGATGTAAGCAAAAAGCTAATTTCTGGCTAACTGATGTAAGGAATATGGAGTCTGACATAGGCAATGTACACTAATCCATCACTGAAACAGTAGTAATGCATAATTAAAAGTGTATCCAACAGTATAAACATAGATAATAGGATGATAGTATGGTATCATGAAATTTGCTCATTTCCATGTAATTTTAAAGAAATATTTTACTTAGTAGTCTAATCCCACTAATATAGTTTGGATTTCGCAAAGGTAGCGGCTATATAACTTTAGTTATACTTGGACAAAGCTAATTATCTAGAAAGATTTCAGTCTGGCTTCAGACTTGGTTTTCACACTGAACTGGTCACTCTGATTGGTGACTTGTTTGGTGAGAATGACAGCAGGAATGCAACCCTATCTAGTCTTCTTGTTCTCTCAGTGGCCTTTGATACTTTTGGTCATAGTAACCTTCTGAACCAACTTGGTGGGTTGAAGATCAGATGGATGGGGTTATGGTGGTTTCACTCTTACCTACAGGAATAGTCCCAGAGGGTAGTACTGCTTGACACCATGGTAGTTGTGCTGTGGGGCTCTACATTGTTCCATATTCTTCTCTTAATATTTGTTTAATATTTAGCCATTGGCATTTCAGTCTATGGATGGTTGGAAAGCTAAGCCATTTCTGGGCAGGAATAAGCTGGCCGCTATGATCCATGACATTGTAAGATAGCATTTAGACTGCCCTGGAGATGGTTTGGAGATTCCGGGTACTGCAAACCACAGATTCCAGAGTTTTGGTGGGTTTGATTATTAGAGCCAAAATATATCTCCATTGGCTAGTGAGCCAATTTCAAGGTTGTGGCTCTGACATACTTAGAGATATCCCACCTAACATCATTACTTCTTGGTACAAATGCTCTGTACTGTATCCTGAAAAAGTCACCACAGTCTCTGAAGAGGCATTAATCAAAGCACCCAAGGATCAGAGTTTTAGGAGTCAGTCTTCTGAAAGTCTGTTAGAAGGCAACACCTGAACTTTGAGGGCACAATCTCAGCTGCATTACCAGTCTGTCTAGGGATGCTCGAGCTGTTCAGTCTTCACAAATTCCAGTATGAAATAACCTGATATATACCTTCTGGGTGAATGTGTAGATGAGAACTAAGTTATCTGCTAGCTTTCATGCTTGCAAATTGCTCTTTTGCAGTTCTTGGGTGGCAGGGAAGAGCTAAATGAGCTAGCAGAACTAGAATAAAGATAGATGCAGCCTTTAGCCAAACAGTCCCTCTCTCTGCTCTAGGCAATGGTCCCAATGTTTTCAATGAGAAAGTTCAGTTGACCTCACTGAAATGAAGACACTGCCTTCCACAATATAGAATTATTTAAAATTATCCAAATGCGAGTTCACAAAAACTGAATCAGGTGACAACTTGCAGAGGCAAGGGTTCAAACACCTGGGAGGTAGCAAATAACATTGACTGTTGTTGTGTCATTTAGTTTCTAGTAATGTCAAACACCTGTGAAGTGCTGGACATGATGTGTGACACAATCCAGTTTTACTTTTCCTTGCAATCCTGGGAAATGGAGACAAAACAGAGTATAATGGAAACATAAAGTGATTACTGTAACATTTCAAAACTAATTCTAACAGCTCCATTGCGAGATAATGCCTCAAGCTTCTGTTTTGTTTTTAATCTTTGACCAAATGTGTATACTGCTGGTGTTAAACAATTTAGCTGTGGCTTTATTGAATTTTCCTTTGGTAGTCTGTTATGAATTTGGTTACTTAAATGGTAACAGGGTTATAGAAATCACTTTAACATTGCTTTGCCTTGGATATGGCGGCCAGATGTTCTTCATATGTGACTACGTGTTTGGTTTGTACTCAAAGGTTTCATATGCTTGGTAATGATGGTATGTCTATGATGTATGTTTGTATATAGCAAAGTTGGGCAAGTTGATGAACCTATAGTATTAATAGCTTCTAAGAGTGCAGAATCAGACTGTATGGTATATAAGAATCATGGAATTGTAAGAGCCAGTCATCCATTAACCCAGCAAATGGAACCTTTGTTCAGATTCTCTTTCTTTCAAGGTAAAAGCCAAAACAAATGAACAAATAAATAAAAACTTACTGCAGCAGAGGATTTTCCAGATAAAATCATTTCCCTTTTAGTTTCTAAAGCTTTCAGTGAATTTCTTTTTTTGTTGCCTGCCTTTTTCGCTGCTTTCCTATGTAATGAGAATTTTCCTTTTTTGGGTCATCTCAGGTTGCTGAGCTATCCCTCCAAGGAAGCTAGTAAGCTTTGTGCTGTTTGTCATCCTCCTATAGCAAACTTGTAAAATGAACCTTTAAATCATGCAGAGTCTCTGATGATCGAAATAAGCAAACAATGACATTGCCGCCTTACCTTCAATGTTGCATTCCCACACAACCAAGAACCAATAAAAGAAGGAAGTAGAGAGTAGATTCACCTGGGTATGCACGTCAATATTTGAATTGGGGAGAGCAGAAAAGAGGACAGCAAGGAAGGGCATCATCTCTAAGGCATACTAATGTTGTTCATGAGTAACAGCAGCAATTTCATACACAATAGCTGTCCATACACAATTCATTGTTCTAGAAATTGAAGAGATGTCATTTTCTCCTAAGACTGGAGCACTTTACAAGCAACCACTCTCATATCTCACTGCATTCAAGAATCCAAGCTATCACAACATAATTGTATTACATCCTATACAAAGCCATCGTAACTTATTTTTAACACATAAATATGTGAAAAGCAATTTGAAATCTTTTATGGATTGTCACTGAAGAACGGTAGCATATATTCCTACTGTAATTTAAAGTTTTACATATAAAATTATGTCTTGTGCATAGATACTTCTTCACATTCTTTGGTATTCAGCTGCTTATGTATAGGAATTCTATATTTTGTTCATTCTTTTGTTTGCAAGGCAAAATTGGGTAACTTACGTTGCAATCATAACCATTTTTACTTAGCAGCAAGTCCTATTGAATTCAATGGAGATTACCCCAGGGAAGTGGAATATTGCAGCCTTAGTTTTATTTATTTGTCATGAATCACTCTGAGATCTACAGGTATAGGGCAGTATACAAATTTAATGACAAAATAAAAATAAATGGTTTCATATTCATTTCAAAATCCTATGTGAACAGATATCTGCTCATGAGCTGCTGCCACTGGTAGAAAGGGAACACACCTACATAGTTGAATCAGCCTTATATTAAGTAATTGGTTCAGCAAGTTCAATATTGTCTCCATCTGCACTGATTGGTAGCTGCTCTCCAGGGGTCATACAGGAGTCTCTGAGGCAGGTTCTACCTGGAGATGCCAGGAACTAGAGCCTGGGAACCTTTTGCATGAAAAACATGTGCTCTGCCACTGAGCTATTCAGCCCTTCCCTTTCTCATAGTTAAAATGGTTTTGGAATTTTCATGTGTAGACGTGCTTATTTATTTAGAGAATAAATACAAAGGAGGAGAATATATATAAATATATAGGGTGAGAACCTATTCCAGTAGGCTTATTGACTGAATTCTGATTGTATAATTGTAACTGGTTCTTATTTTCATTGTACTGTACTGAGTTTCTTGTACATAGTTTAGAGATGGCCATAGTTAAGAGGTACATAATTTGTCAAAATAACCATGCACACCATCTTGAGCCCCTTGAAGAAAATGTGGGATACAAATGTAATAAGAATTAAGTATTTTTTTAAAAAAATCAGCATGATGGTCTCCAAACACAGTAGAACTGGCTAACTACATTTTGAATTAAGAAATATTACTGGCAATAGAACCCTCACTTTAAGACCATTAAACCCTTGTTACATTAAAAATACTTTTAAAGCACATGGCTTTCCCCATATAATTCTGGGAACTGTAGTTTGTTAAGGGTGCTTGGAATTGTACCTCACTGAAGGGTAAACTCTAGGCTGCTTTAAGAGAAGCCATGTGCTTTAAATGTATGATGTGAAAGAATCATAAATTTACAAACTATACCAGTACTATAACATCCACACACACAAAAAGATCCCAAGAAGATTCTTTAGGGAATGTGTTGTGGAAATGGTACAGACCATGGAAACTGGTTACTGGCAATTATAGAGATAGGAATTCACTGAAACTTCAGTCTCTCTTTCCTGATAAGGCCCGTGCCTATGCTACTCCTACAATATCATTTTCAGGTTGTTCCTAGAGATCTTCCTCTTCTGGGAAAATGTGTTGTGTCAATTGTGAGTGAAAGGATCTGTGAAGATTCTGAGTTATTCTCTGCCATGTTGGAATCTTGCAAAAATTCTCCACTGTTCAGAGTTCATTAGATGGTAGTTACTGTGCTCACATTACAGTGTGGGAAAAGGTCATATGCCTGTTAGAGTACAGTAACCATAATTACTCCAGAATCATTATATGGTGGGATTTGCAGGACAGGGTTTCAATTTGCCTGCTGTACTTGTGCCAAGAAATGTAGAGGGAATTGTGATTCACATGAAAGGATTTTTTTTTCTTTTTAGGGGAAGAGGCTGCTCTTTCAAGTCACTCCCCCCACCCTTGTAACTTCTTGTTCTGTAATTAAGCTGGATCATTTATAAGAATTCTGCAAATGGGTTTTATCTTTTGTAATCAATCATTAACACTTGGAGGCAGCGACGCTTCTGAATACCACTAGCTGGAAACCACAGGAGGGGAGTGTGCTCTTGCACTCATGTCCAGCTTGTGGGTTTCCCACAAGCATCTGCTCTGCCACTGTGAGAACAGAATGCTGGACTAGATGGGCCATTTGCCTGGTCCTTAGTGTGTCTCCATGGAGGAACCAGAGATACTGGTTTGAAATCCATGTCCCCTGCCACTTAGATGGTGACACAGGAAACAGTTCTGTCCATTCTTCGAGTCTTGAGAAGGCAAATGAGTTTAAATCATGATTTCTTCCTTCATCGTCAGATCTTTGAGCTCATGTCCATGGCAGACTGACTGAGGATTCTCTTTGAGCTTAACATGAAGTAAAGACATCTATGAGAGTTCAATTTATAAAAATGCAAATTTTTTAGCCTGGATTTATTTTTCTAAAAGGATTGCAAATCCTAGATGTCAAACTATGCACTAGGCATTTAAATAGTTCAAACCGGAAAGCTTTTCGTAATCTTGAGAACAAAAGCTGCGCATTAAATTTAGTACTTCAGAAGTTCAGCAGCATTACTTTTAAATGTTTAGCACGAATTTCTTATAAAAAGCTAATGTCCAATCTCTTATTGTGTGCATGGGTGTATCCATAGCACATTAATTAGCACAAGCAGTTTGTGATCTGTATACAGAGAACGAGGGATGGATCCAAAACCTAATCTAGGATATGTGTTTTAGTTTAACTTTTCTTTGACATAAGAGCTACAAGGTGCCCAATTCAATGCTCTATTAGGCCAAATATCTTTGCCCATATATTCAAATGAACCACAGAGGTTATTAACTTGCCCTTGGCAAAAAGATTTAGTTTTCTAGGGCAAATGCTTTTATAAATTCTACATGTGACAGTTTTATTACATATTGTAAATAGAATAGCTTGCCAGATTTTTATGACAGCCATCACTAAGTCATTCAGACCTTATTACTTTTCAACCCTTCATGTACCTTGAATGTTCTTTTAAAAAAGAAAGTGGGGTGGGGGGGGAGAGACATTTTTAGCATGTTTGATTTTTTAACGTTGCAGTTTTTGCATATTGGAGGGTAGTTATGCTTGCATGCATGATTATTTAGATAGTTTTAGATTATAGTCGACTCATACATCTTTTTGCCAAAAGGCTACACGATAATGATGCAGACAGACATTAATTTACGTGTTCTACATTTATAGCCATAGACTCATTTAAGCTTGTACAGTTACTGATAGCATTTATTTTAATGGTGTCTGTACCCAGCTGCATACCTCTGCTGAGTCTTCCAAGCTGTAACCAGTGGGTGTTCTTGTACCTATTGCAGTTGGTGGTTTAACTTCAGTGGTTCATATTTCATAATAATGTACAGGTTTTATTACACTAAAAAGAAGGGCTTGCCCAGTTTTCATATTAACCATCATAGAGCCATATATCAACTAGATGTTTATTCCAGGTTGTTTTTTCCCCTCTCTTTCTTCCAGGTTTACTCTCAGATATCTAAAAGTTAAATTTTTTAAAATGCATCACCATTTAATTTTGCATTGAATTAACCTTTTCATTTTTTTTATCAAAACATGTTACATTATGCTGCTATGCTCAGTGCCTTTCACACCTGAAAGTGAAAGATACCAGCAAGCTTTCCAGCAGCAGCTAAAATTCTGCTCACATTGCTAATATTATTTTCATTATCCATGTTCCTCTAGAAGTTACTAACAAAGATTAAAATAGTCCTGACAGGTTTTCAAATATACCTTGTATGATGTGCACTATTTACGGTACTTTTCTGAACAACTCATGATGTCATATATGAGATAAAACTTAGAATGGTTTGAAATGAACCCTGGGCTGAATCTTTTGCAAAGTAAATCTGACCTGCATTATTTTCATAAAAAGCTTATGCCAAGTCAGACCATTGGTCCTCTAGCTCAGCCTTTGCCAACCTTGTGGCTTTCAAATCCTGTGAGTCCCAGCCAGCCCCCACTTGGTAGAGGCAGCTCCAGGTCAATACAGTATATAACTTAAATTGTATTGTTTTACTACTTGGTTGGAATGAATGAATTTTATTATCTACAGTGATTGTTAGTGGTGCTCTGGCATTTCAGACAGGGATCTTTCCTAGTCCTACCTGGGATCTTCTGCATGCAAAGCATGTGGTCTACCACTGAGCCACACTTCTACTCCATGATACTTTCTATAACATGGACTTGCATCCACTGCAGTGGCATTCATATGAATAATGTGATGCAGGAACAGAGCCAGTCAAGTTGGAACCTCATCTTGGTGGGCTGCCAAATCATGGCAAATACCTGTGTAATCACCCATGTAATCTCATTACACACCACATGGAAGTGGTAATCCCTTGGGTCTTATTCTGATCAGAGGTAGCTCCTGTGAAGCACTTTCTTACTTGTTTATTTATTATGACATTTATATAGCACCCAATAGAGGTGCTATATAAATAGAGGCTAAAATCAATTAAATACAAAAATAAGACCATAAACATGTAAAATCGAATGCAGCATAACACTAATACATCATAAATTCTATAGCAGAAGATGAATACAACAAAGCTCACTGCAGCACCAAATATTCACAGATCTTAGTACTCCACAAGTATCTGAAAGGTCAATAAATCATTAAAAAGAATGAAAAGCCGGGGGTGGGGAGATAAAGTTTTCAGTTGGTACTGAAAGGATGACAACATGGATATCAGGTGAGCATCTCTGGGAAGGCCATTCCATAACAAGGGTGCCACTAGTTGTCACCTGCTTCCATTTATTTGCTGTAGACATCTGAAGAAGGGACTCAGAAAATGGCTTTAACTCCACATAACTTTGAAAGAGATGATACTTCTGAAAATCTGGTCAAAACCCGTTTAGAAATATAATGGTTATTAAAATATTTTGAATTAGGCCTGGAAATGGGCTGGAACTGGATCTGGAAATCATCTGAATGACACAGCACTGGCACAATATGATTTTACCCATGACAGCCATTTTGTATTATGCCATGCCTCCTCAATGGCGACCATTTTGTGACTGGTGCCTCCAGCATTCTCTCAAAATTCAAATGTGCCCATTGGTGGCCTCTGCCTGAAGGCATTCGCAGGCTAGGGTCCTCTCATATTTATTACGATGGAAGGATCTTTAGGATGGGTAACCTGTGGTAATACATTTTTAAAAATAATATTTGGAATTTTTACATGTTTTTTGTAATTAATTTTAATGTGTAATGTTTTATTCTCATATTTAAGAGGATTACTTATTTAGCTGTTAATTGTGTCCAATAATTGGGAATTTATTTGTGGTGTTTTTGTTTTTTATCTTTATTTATGATATTTTTAGAGATGTTGGTGATCTCTCCCTAAAACATAAGCAATTGTCTAAATAATTTTTTTTAAAATGTGGTATTTTGTCTGCGGGACCATGGCATATGCAAAAACACAAAAGGAGTCTTCTGGCACCTGGAAGACTAACAAATGTTATTAAGGCATCAACTTTTGTGGTTAAGATTTCATCAAGTGGTCTACAAAAGCTTGTGCCATAATGTGTTGGTTTTTAATCTGCTGCAAGACTCTTTGTTGTTTCTTGCTGCAGCACAGACTAATACAGCTTCCCCTTTGTACATTGTTGAACATACAGCAGGAGATCTCAAGTGATGAACATATATGTTCAAGCTGGCTTACACTATGCTGTGCTGGTTAATAGAAGCATGGAATACATACAGTGGACATTTGAAAAATTCAGGAGCCTCAGGCAGAAATACATAATGTGAGATTCAGCCCATCCCTACTGTTATTTTTATGCTGTGGAGATGTGCTACAAAACAAACCTAATTCATGATTGCTATTGGAAGTGGTTTGCAATTATTCTTTTCAGGCAAAAAACATTACCTTGGGGGACTTAGCTTTCTCATACATCAACATGTTATTGCATTTGTGAGAGTATTTCCTTCCCGCCACACCTCACTTTTTGACTGACACAGCTAATTAGAACAGTTCTTGAACTTAATGTGATTTTCTGGCTGACAATGACCATTCCAAAAGGGGCATGAATAGAACAACCTGGCTTTAGGAGATACTGGGTTTTTAAATGGCAGCTTCCTTTTCTGCAGCATAAAATCAAAACATATTTTGGCACAACATAGTATTTCATATAATACCTTGAAAGCAAGCCCAGAAGGTGTGGTTATCCTGAGATAATCACCCTCAGGGGGGATTAGAAGCAATCTGCTCATAAAAACACATCAACAAATGGAAAGGTCTGCAAAGAAGAAGTGGGAGGGCAATGAGAAAGAGTCTATGTCCATGGGAGCTGTTGACTACCGTAATTACAAATAATTCATTGGTAGCTTAATTCCAGCTACTGATGTCATGGGTAGATAAAAATGTAGTTTTCAAATTGCCGTTTTCTTCCATTGTTTTTCTGGGAGTGCAGTCCTTATGCAATGTATGAAACAGAGTACCAAGCTGGAGCATATCATGGGATTTCTTTCACAATGTCATTCCATCTTACCACCGTTCCCTTGTCATGGTAAGAACACCTCTCAGTGAGATTTAGGTTGTCAGTTGTCTTTCCCCACCCCACCCACAGAAGCGGATGATAAACCCTTAGAAGAGGTTTCCAGATAGCTCTGGCGGTTTTTCTAGCAGACAGGTTTGGTGACTCTGTCAAAGCCCTGGCTAGTCTGTGAAACAGAGAAATGACTTGGGCGGTTGCCATGATCACCACTGTATGCCCTTTTCCACTTTGCCAGGCCCAGGTGGTATACTGATATACCCTGAAGCTAAGGAAAATGTATCAGGTTGGAAGATGGCTGGAGTAGAAGTGGTCAAAAACTCCTAATGAATGCAATCAAGTATAAATGTGTGCTCATTCTCAAGCCTAGTTTGTGGCATTGAAGGCAGTGAAGAAAAGTTACGTCACTGCCTCCATTGCATCTTTGGTGTCTCATTTAGTGGAGCTTTATAGTGTGGCGTGGAGATTCTGGTCCAAAGAACATGGAGAAATTGACCTGCTATAATAGAGTGTAGGTCCCTACAGATACAAGTGATTTTATCTTCAAAATGTAGTTCAGTCACAGAAGGCTACTGAGGGTTCCATCACATCCTCTGGGCCATAATGAGGATTTTCAAGATAAATTTCAATCAGTGTTTATGCCCAGTTTTAACACTGAGACCACCTTGGTCATCCTATATTATGACTTATGTTGGGAAAGGGTTAGAGGTAGTGTGTGCCTTTTGATTCTTCTTGACATCGCAGTGGCTTTTGATACCATCCATCATGGTATGCCTCTGGGGAGTCTGAGCTTAGCGTAGGGGGTAGGGAGTATTGTTTTGCAGTGATTCCACTCATACTCAGATGGTTATCTCCAGAAGGTGGCACTTGTAGGATGTTGCTCAGCTCCTTGGAATCTCCAATGTGATTTGGGCATCCAAGCTGTTTAACTTCTACATTAAATGACTGAGTGGGATCATCCCACCATAATGTTATGTGATTTTATTATTGTATTGTTTATTTTGATTGTAAATCACTTTGGGACCCCTCAGTGGGAAGTGATGTAAATCTAATAAACCTAAACGTAAACACTTCTTCACATCATGTTTGGTTGCGGGTAGCTTTGTCCTTGGCCTATTGTGCAGTCTGTCAGCAAATGTAATTCTGTGGTGTAGCCATGGTTCAATTCTTTTTAATCAGATCATACAGATTTTAAATTTTGAACATGGGAGACTTTGGCAGAGTGGAATCATTTAAAAAACAACATGTCACCTAGTTATTCAGTTAAACAACATACTTTAGTCAAACTATGCCTGTTGCAGATCTGGTAGGATGGTCCAGGGTGTGGATTGGTAGCTGGCTAAGTAATTGAATTTGTCACCATGACAGGTGATGTGGGCAAGGGTAGTTTAGCTGTCATAGTGAACACTAAGGGGCACCAACTTAGTGAAGAGAGGAAATTGTGAGGGAGCACAGAACTTTGGTGCCTGGATATTTCTCTGAACGATGTGCCACTACATGCAGATCTCAGATGTTGTCCTGGTCTCATCTTTAAGGTGAGAAGGAGAGGATGGGCACAGGTCAGCTGAAACCCTGAAATGGTGCTCAAAGCTGGAGTCATGTTGTTCAGGTACCCAGAGCAGAAGTTTCTCTTAAGCCTTTCCTTGGTTTTAATGAAGTTGCGACTTTGTTACATGTCTCAAATATGTATCATGTTTTCATTCCTTGCTACTGTATAATATTTTATATGAATGGTATAAAAGACTAAATAGGAGATGTGTTTTCCCAGCAAATTATCTTTCTTGCACACATTATAGATTAGATGTGTCCAGGTTCATATAACTTCTTATCAAAATAAATATTTCAAAATGTATTTTCTAAAAAATCCAATACATTCTCAATCTGGCATCAGCTTGAGGCTTTTTTCATTCTTTCTCACGTTCATAAAGAAGCTGAAATATATAATTAATGTTGCTTGTTGCTGCATGCTAAAATATATGAAGAGCTTATATAGTATTCTGATCAGATACTACTACCATGATACCCTATTACTGAATACCATTTAGAGAGAAAAGTCATCTACTTGAACAGTAGGGTTTTCGGTCCATACTCTGTCTAGTGTGCCTACACCATCATTTTTCAAGTATTGCATTTATAGCTTATGAAAATTGATCTTTATATGTAGGAACAGTAGATTTAAAATGACATATTTATGAGAAATGATGGCATACTTTGATAAAAAAGAGCATTGTTCAGAAACATGGTATATGAACATGGTAGTAACTTGCCAAGTCTGGATGTGCTGAACAGATCTGTGAGTACAATTATTTCTGACCCCCATAAATGACTTCTTCATTATTGCCATCCAAGGAAGTAGTGGCTGGGTTTTGCATGCTGAAATGCATGCTTGACTTCAAGCATTTAAGCAGTAATCTTTGGAACTTATTAAAGAGCAATGCAGATTTAACAACATCCTCTTTCTGAAAACGGCCACTCTCTGATTTATTTGTCTTGAGCATACTGTATTTATCTCATGAACGAATAAAGTTTATTTAAGGAGAGAGATATACAGTAGCCAAATCCATACAATTACACCAAATTTTTCTTCTTTTCTCAAAAGACAGTTGTCAATGATGTTTTCAGATTTGGTGATGTGTCCATATGTACCTCCATATTTTTTTAAAAAAAGAAAATTATAAATGTACAAAGCTCCTGCTCATGATTAATGATGCCTGGCAGATCTGTGATCTTGAATGAAAAACTATATGCAGTGGGCTAATGAATCCTATAGATATGAATCTTCTGGCTTCAAGGTCCACCCCCATCCACTGCACCCAAGCTGCCCTCAGCTTTGGAGATTGCAGGAGGCGGGGAGACAGAAAAGTGTTATGGGAGTGGGGGGAACACCTTTGTTTTTACACTATTCCCTTCCATTGGGTGGAAACACCAGTTGCTTCCATGGGATAGATTCCCACTGTGCTTGTGGGTGTCTGAGGTGAGCTAGGAATCAGTGTAGTTGTCCTCTTCCCCATCCTTGTTGCCACACAGAACAGAAGTTGTTGGGTGGCTAGAGGGAAAATTAATCATGCGGGCTCCAAGTCTGGTGTATTGTCTCTCCCTTATCAAGGTATGTCAGAGGAATGGGAAGATATTGGATCCTGTGGATACAGTGGATCCAAACATGTTCCCTTTCCCTCCCTGCTGCCATTGGAATGCTGATGACAGAAGTAAGTCAAACATGGAAGTTTCTGTGGGTAGAAAAAGGAAGCCTCTGGGAGTGTACTCCTCCCTATCCATGGCCCCTCTTTTCCATCCTCAGAGGGGAAGATCTGCAATGGCCCCTAAGACACTCTACAAGGGACCATAGGATTACACCCTTATCCTTTACACTGTACTGTTAAACCAGAGTGATGGATATTACATTATTTTGCTACATCATGTTTTAGGCAGTTTTTTAAAATGAGTATGGCTGTACTCTTCACCCAGATATCCAACCTATGCAAGGCATTTGATATATCTATGTAAACAATTATGGAGTGAGTATAGTGTGAGAGTGTCTTTTAAGTAGTAAAGAGTATTGTAATGTGATTATTCAGTTTATGGCTGTGATCCAGAGAAGCTGCTGCCAGGTGACAAGAGGTCTGCATTTGCAGACAAATTGCTTATGAGAATGTAAATTGCCACGTGCAATATTCTTCATAGCGATGATCTCAGGCATTTACAGGGCTCACAGCCATCATCCACATTGTGCCAAATTGTACACTTATAGAGGTGTAGCACTTTGCATAACTATTTGGTTAAGTGTGGCGAGGAACAGCCTGCAAATTATATACCACCTTTATTTACCTTGGTGTAGCTCCTGATCTCTAAAGAATAAATGGATTTCAGGCCTGGTGAATCTTGAACCAGAAACCTGCTCTTTATGTACTACTACAGTAGTGCCCTCTCAGTTGCCTTCTGATATCTTATTTTCAAAGTATCTCCACTCATCAAGCTGCTTCAAGCTGATTGAAATTTTAACCTTACTGTCTTCTGTGAGCTACAAATGTTCATGCTGCAGGAAAGAGCAGTGCATGGCAGGAAAAGAAGGAAACACAGAGAGAAGCAAGTGGAATGAAACAGGCCATAGCTTTAATAGATACATACAACTTCAGGAAAGTATTGGTGCACCGTGCAGGATCTGGACTGATGCAATCTGGCTGTTACCTGAAATGCATCAGCCACCCAGGCAGCCTGCTTAGGTGGATATGGAAGAAGAATGGTGCAGGCCTTCTGTCTTCTGGTGGGCTTGATCCTTCTGGAAAAGCAAGTTGGGCAGTCATCAAGTGCTGGTAGTAAGAGGAAGAGGCCAACAGTCACAGTGTATGCAGCCACTTAACAGGTCATGAACCTGATCTGGAGAACAAGAGTGGCCAGAGGCAAGTCCTTTAGAACTTGACAGGTCCCAAGGAAGAAATGACTTGGTCTAACAAAGGCCAAGTGCTGACTGAACACTTGTACCAGGGATGGGCAATCTGTGGCCCTCCATACGTTCTTGGACTCCAGCTCCAGCCAGCATGACCAATGACAAAGGATAATGGGAGTTGTAGTCCCTTACACTGTGACTGCTCCTTGAAGGCTCCACCCCCTTATATGGTTCCTTCAACTAACTGAGCAACCCTCCACCCCATAGCTGGAGAATAGGGATTTTTAAAAGAGCAGCCCTTTGACTTGAAGCACAGCAATTCATTCTCTCTCTGATGTTTTTAGTTTAGCAAGAAAAATGAGTAAGAGGTGACATTATAGAAGACTATAAAATTATGCATGAAAAACCCCACACTTAGCATAGAAAGTCCATTAGAGAGTCTGCTCCATAACATGCTAGTTTTCTATTTTCATGAATTATTTTTGCACTGGGCAGCATTTGCTTATGTGCAGACTACAACCACCTTCAGTCTCAAGTAGTACAGCCCAGTCTCAAATTTACCACCTCAATGAGAACTTGGCCATTCCTGGATGGTATTCCTGGTAATTATCAGTACTTGTGCTTAGCTAAATTCATTTGCCTGTTCTGCAGTTGATACTGCAAACACTTCAGTTGTGTGATGCCAACCCACTCCTCAGTAGCAGATGCTCAATTCTCAAGCTACAATAGCCTCCCTCTGTTGTTAATGTATAAGGCAGATCAAAATACGTTTAACCTATATGTGATGCTTTTTGGCTCTGGCCCACTGTCTGGAGCAAATTGTATCAAAGCAATGATTTCTTCAATAATACTAGTTGATATATTGAAAACTGACATGTAGTAATGGGTGTCACATTAAGTGGTACCTTTGGTACAGAAGTCCAGTGTACTGAAGAAAAAACCATCAAGTAAAAGAAAGCACTCTTTTGAATACCTGAATATTAGCTCAATCAGCACATTCAGAGTTATTCAATAACTTTAAAATCCCACTGAAAACATAAACTCCACTGTAGCAGGGATGTGTTTTATTATATTTGTTTAGTATAAATCTGTAGAGTATTTGCAATGGATATTACTTCCATATGAAAACTTTGGCTTTCTGCTTCAAGGAGACTAGATATTTATAATAAAAAAGAAACAATAGTGTGTGTATAGAGTGCTGGATTCTATGAACCAAGGGTGAGAGAAACAGTGACGCTTTGTATGTTGCTGAACTCCAGCCACATGGACAATGGTCAAAGATGATGGAAATTCATAGAACCATAGAATTGTAGAGCTGGAAGGGACCCCAAGGGTCATCTCAGTCACCCCCTGAAATGCAGGAATCTCAAATGAAGCATTCATAACAGATGACCATCCAATCTCTGATTTAAAAACTCCAACGAAATAAAGTGCAGCACCCTCCAATGGAATCTATTGCACTGTCAAACACCTCTTACTCAGAACTTAGAAAGTTAATCCTGATGTTTAGTTGGAATCTCCTTTCTTGTAAATTGAAGCCTTTGGTTCAAGCCATACCCTCCGGAGCAGGAGAAAACAAGCTTGCTCCATCTTCCACATGACAGCCCTTTAGATATTTGAAGATGGCTACCATAGCTACTCTCAGTCTTCTCTTTCCCAGGCTAAACATACTCAACTCATTCAACTCATTCATAAGGCTTGGTTTCCAGACCCTTGATCACCTTGATTACCCTCATCTGCACACGTTCCAGCTGGTCAACATCCTTCTTAAATTGTGGTGGATTGCCACATATCAAATTACATGTCATTGACTAGATCATATGCCTCATGGTCAGAATGACTTTAAATTTTTTTGTTGTGAATTCCTAGAAGCCTTTAAAAAGACACCTTAACTAGAATGAAACTTGGTGCATTTTCATTCTAGATGGTTGTTGCTGTTGTCCACTTGATCTTATCACTGTTAAACATGCTTGGTAACTTATTCACTGGAGTACTGCACTGCGCTCTGTAAGTTGCTCCAGTTACCAATTTTGCTTTATCTGTACTTGCTTCTGATTTTTTCCAAGGCCAATTAAAGATGTTGGTTATTACCTTTGAAAGCCCTAGATGGACTGTTCTTCGTATAGCTTAGGGGCTTCATTTCTTGTTCTTGCTATCATGCCTTTAAAATCATAAAGAATCAGGCCAGGCCTTACTTTGTACTTTCATTCACTTAAGATGACATTTTGAATGGGACAGTACCTTTTTGGGAACCCCATGCCCATGAAGATATTACCTGAACGCTTCTGCTTCTACTAGCAACTGATGACACAAACATCCTGCAAACAATCTCAGCAGCCTTTTCTGGGCTTTTGATGGTGTTCTGTTTTCTCTTTTCCTCAATTTATTAATAATCCACTCACTTCACATTGCTAGTGTGTTTTATACATTGGCTTGTATAAAGGTAAAGATAAAGGTAAAGGATCCCTGACAGTTAAGTCCAGTCGCAAACGACTCTGAGGTTGCAGTGCTCATCTTGCTTTACTGGCCGAGGGAGCCGACGTTTTTCTGCAGACAGTTTTTCTGGGTCATGTGGCCACCATGACTAAGCCACTTCTGGCGAAACCAGAGCAGCTCACGGAAACTCTGTTTACCTTTCCGCTGGAACGGTACCTATTTATCTACTTGCACTTTGATGTGCTTTCAAACTACTAGGTTGGCAGGAACTGGGACCAAGCAATGGGAGCTCACCCCATCACGGGGATTAGAACTGCCGACCTTCCAATCGGCAAGCCCTAGGCTCAGTGGTTTTAGACCACAGCGCCACCCGCATCCCAATTTTAAAATATTAGAATTTAAATAGTGACTGTGAAAGGCAAGTTTGGAATTTCATCTGTAAGACTATAATGTGGTTACTCCACTCATGATACTCCTGCATTAGTATTGATAGTTCAGTTGTTTAGAGCATGGTGCTGATAATGCCAAGGCTGCAGGTTTGATCCCTGTATGGGACTACTGCATATTCCTGCATGGGGTTGGTCCCTTCCAACTCTGTGATTCTATGATATAGAGCCTTCAGCTGAAACAAATATGTCTCTCCAATATTGGTCTCTATAACCACAACAGACACTATAACTCTCCAACAGTTTGACTTCACCCCCAAAGGCACACTCTTCCATTGTCTCCCAAGACAGATGGATGCTAACTAGCTCTGCTGAACACAGACGTATCAGTTAAGTCAAAATTCTGTATTTCAATAGCATGAATGAAAACAGTTCATGAAAATGGTTACAAATAATTACATATATAAAATAAAAATTAATATCCAATTCAAAAAATAACAAACAGAACTACCAGCCAATCAAATCTAATGACAACAGAAGCTTATATTGAAGGTACCCTGGTCTCTGAGCCATTTAGCAGGGCTTTGCATTTGGCTGAGGCAAATCTTGTGTCCCAAGCCAAATTGGGCAGATTTTGAAAGATTCAGAACTGAATCAAGCTGCTTCTGATTTCTCAGGTTTGCCTTGGAACTTTGGACATCCCAGCAAACTCAGACAGACTCAGACTGTATAGGACTGCAGCCATAATAAATTCCAGTGATGTTTTCTTCCATAAAAGAATTTGGATTTAAGTGTGTGTATTTCAAACAGCACAGTAGCTTATGCACTTCCAAATAACATATGAACTAGATTTGCTGTTTCGAACCTGAATTATGCTTTGCATTTCCCAGATGTAATGAAAGAAATAATCCACACTGAAGGGATTATAGTGGGGGGGGGGGCGATTTAAGGAGGGTGGTGTGACACTGATTCAAAACCAGCTCAATTACTACACAGAGAATTCTTAGAATAACTAAAGTTCCATCGTCAGTCTTTGACAAGCCATATAAATTTCATTTGTTGCACTTTCTTGAAACATTGTGCCATAAACAGAATAAAATTGCAGGCATATAAGATTTCCGACTTGGACAGCCAAATTCAGTTTACAATGCATGTATGGTGGCTGTCAAGGAGCTCAACCTGTTTTATTTGCTGCCTGCCTGTGACAGCACACAGTTGTCCAGCACTTGGAATGTCACAATACGAGGCTGCTTGGGGGTGGTGCAGGTCACAAGCAATACAGGCCTGTTTTTGAAATTGAGTTGTCACTGCCAGTGCTGAAACCTGAAATGCTTGAAAGCCACTCAAACTCAAAGTTGCATTGCTTTAAAGAAATAGTTACCTTTTTATAATAATAAAAAACCAGTGGGTGTAGTTCTGTTCCAGAAGAGCAACAGATGAACAAAAAACATTATTTATCTATACATTTAATATATTTATATTCTACCCTTCCTCCCAAAAGATCCCAGGGCAGCAAACAACAAGTGATGAGGCAATGAAAAACGTCTTTAAAACATTTCACATATTCATTCAAAAATAACGACCAATTTCCCTTAGATATTCTTTTCAATTAAAGGTAAAGGGACCCCTGATGGTTAAGTCCAGTTGCAGGTGACTGTGGGGTTGCGATGCTCATCTCACTTTACTGGCCGAGGGAGCTGGCGTACAGCTTCTGGGTCATGTGGCCAGCATGACTAAGCCACTTCTGGCAAACCAGAGCAGCGCACACAAACGCCGTTTACTTTCTCGCCGGAGCGGTACCTATTACCTACTTGCACTTTGACGTGCTTTCGAACTGCTAGGTGGTCAGGAGCTGGGACCAAACAATGGGAGCTCACCCCATCGTGGGGATTTGAACCGCCAACCTTCTGATCGGCAAGCCCTAGGCTCTGTGGTTTAACCCACAGTGCCACCCACATCCCTTCTTTTCAGTTACAAGTGAGCAAATTCATTGGAAGTATAACAAATTCAGTGTGTGCGTGTGTGTATAGGTAACTTGCATCTTACACTTATTAAACATACACTCTCACAGCTTTGCGTGCGTTTCTGAAAAAGAATAATAGTTTTTTTTAAGAAATGCCACAAAAATGGCTTGCATGGGGGGAATAGAAAATGGGGTGCAAACTGTAAGCATGGTGGCAAGGGGGTGGCAGGAGAGCACGATAAAATGGCCAGCAATCCCAGCAGCCTTCAAGAGAGTGTTTGGGTGTGGATAAGGTGGTTGGAGACAGTGAGCAGAGGAGGCCAGAGAGACTTGCAGAGGGGTTTGGAGAGACATCAGTAGAGGCTGGAGTGTGGAAGAGGTGGTTGGAGAGAGTGATCAAAGGAAGCCAGAAAAACATCAGAGGGGTTTGGAGTGTGGAACAGGTGGTTGGCAAAGCTTCAGACTGCAGAATTGCCCCAAAATGCAAGGCATCTACAGCTGCTGAGAAAACAAAGAAGTGGAGGGTGGCTGGAACGAGTCCAGCATCCATGCCATCAAGGTGTGTGAGAAGGCGATCCTTGGGACTGTGGCAGCAAGCACACCACTGACTACAACACTGACTAGCCAAGTGTGGAAGAAGGTTTTGGTGATGACAGATAAGGTACTGAACTTGTGGCTGGAAGATATGAACTAGAAATCATAGAATCATAGAGTTGGAAGAGACCACAAGGGCCATCGAGTCCAACCCCCTGCCAAGCAGAAAATGTGTTTCTTTGGATTGCAGCATCTTCTGCCAGAAAGGCTCTGTGACCACTTTAAATTTTCCATCACAGATGGGGACCAGTCTGCCAAAGAATTTAAAGTCAGCTCAAAATGACTGAATTACAGGGGAGAATGCATCTATAGACAAAGAGGCTACAAAAATGTTCCCTGCCCAACTGAAGTGGCTGCTGGACAACAAGGCATATCTTCTAGAACAAGTCTTCAGTGCAGAAAAGATAGGGCTTATCTGGAATAAAATGGCTGAGCAGACTTAACATTGCCAAAGCTGAAAAGCATGCTCCCCGCTTCAAAGCTGCCGAGGATCAAGTAAATGTACTGATCTGTGGCAATGTGGTCGGACACTTAATAAACGCAGGTTTGTTGTACAGATCTCCAACTCCCATGCCCTAAAAGGAAAATTTAAAGTGAGGGATTCCACTTTGCACATGGGGAGGCAGAGATTGCCTTCCTCCCCTCCCCAATACATCTTCCCTCATCCAACCTCTGGATAAAGGTGTTATTCAGTGCTTCAATACTGCTTACATGACACTCACTTTCTTCTGTATGATCTACATCAGGGATGAGCAACAGGTAGATAGCTGCAATGTTTTTGTCGATCGCTGTCCCCCTTCCTCCCCCTGCCCCACCCTCCGGAGTTTCCGGAGTTTAAAACCAAGGCTGTTTCCGCCCCTCCCCCAGCAATTCTTTTGTGATTTGCTGTTTCTCTTTCTGAACAACTCTGACCTGAACCCCAATAAAACGGGGGTACTGTTAAAACTGCCAGTTTTTAAATCTGCGAGTAGATCACAGTCTCTTGGAAGCTGTCCACCCCTGATCTACATGATGAATGCTGGTCCAGATCTTGACCTCACGGCATTCTGCAATTCCTTCAACACTGCTCATTGCATCATTTACATCAAACTGGCAGTGGATGCAATCAATCCTGAAACAGTGAGTGCACGCTGGCGTAACTTGTAGAAGGGATGTGTGCATGATTTCAAGGGATTTCCAAGCATTGCACTGAAGTTGAGGACACTGTGAAGATGATCAGGTAAGCGGGTGGTGATGGCTTTGTTGACCTCATCCAAGAAGTGAAATAGCTAATTGAGGGCCAATAGGTATTGAAGAACTGGAAGAACTGGTCAGATCAAGTTCAGAATGTGAGGAAGAGGATGAAGATGGCACATGAGCCAGCAAGCTGGAACCTGCAGAAATTTTCTCAACTCTTCCACATCATAAAGCATGCAAATGGTCTGATTGTAGAGGTCGACCCCTCCATGGAATGCAGCCTCAGAATAATCCATGGGATTAGAGACACTCTGAGGCCATATGACATGTTTGATGAGCTCAAGACACAACAGCAGCAGCTTCCAACCACCATGTTCCCCACAAAGAAACCAGCACCAACACCAAATGTGTCCATGTACAGCACCTCTGGCTACTGGTCAACCCCCTCACATCATCTGTAGCATCACCCAGCAAGGGAAAGGAGGAAGAAGACTAAGCATCCCATTTCCCCTGATGGACCAGCTTCTATTGTATCTTTTACATTCCCTCATCATATACCAGAAAAGGAAACCAGGGGTGGTGGTGTCCTAAGCATTTATAATTCCCAACTTTATATGATTAATTTTCCCTACCTGACAGTACAAGTAGGCTAACAATTATATGCTGTAGTATAGAAAATATTTTCAAAAGTTATCATAAATGAGTCAAATTGATGGCAGTCCTCAGAGACAGGAATGTAATTATGACTGTCAAAGTTGTATTCGCTTCACTGTCAATCACTGTGATGGAGCAGTACTTGGCCCTTGAGGATGCTTGAAATGCAAAATGAGCCATGAATTGGCCAAAAATCATCTAGAGGTTGCACCTGTCATTTCATGACCTTAAAAACAGATGAGAAGCTTTAGAGGAATATTAGGGTTTGGAACTTGATACCACCACCTCTTCCACCAAATAATTTGGCAATTAAGAAAGAGTGAGTCAGAAGACTTGATGTACCCATTTTAGGATAAATAATTTGAGATTGCAAAAAAGTGGTCCACCCCACCAGATATTAGGGACTCAGAATTGGTAGAAAACTTCCTCCTGGAACACTGCTGTAGCAGAACCCTAGGTGCAAGAGGGAGTAGGAGGCAGAAACCTTAAAAAGAGAGACAGAGGTCTAAGGCCTTTCTGCCATGATTGCCAGTTTAGTTTGGAAAAAGAGAATGAAGTGACAGGGAAGAAAGGACTCGAAACTGGTGATAGTGGGTGAAATTCCACTATGAGTCAATACAAGACAATATGAGCACAAACCCAAATTTGGAAGGCCGTAGACTCAACTTGAATTATGGAGCAGCATTTTCCTTGGTGATTCCCCCCCCCCCCAAACTCTCTGAATTCAAACACTGACTTCATCGTGACCAAGAACCTGTTGGATAATGGAAACCCTGACAGATATAAATTTAAATTAACAAGTATCATTATCCTTTCTCAGTTCTTATGTTATAATCCAAGGCCAATCCACACCAGAACAGTCAAACTAAAATTCTGTTTGGCTTCAGCCAGGATTATGGGGTTCTGGATCTCTTTAAAGATTAAGGCATGTTACTGTTAAAGTTATAATTTTAGTGCACATAAAATGCTGTATTTGAATGCATTGTATCTGAAATGTTGTAGAGGGAAGTTTACCTTAGCTGAGAAGTTCCACTCTGGCAAAAGCATCAGTGAAGGCTAGTATTTTTCCATTTCAGTGAACTAAACTGCTTGATGAATGACTCATTGGCTGGAAACATGAGCTTCAGGAAGCTGAAACTTGAAAAGCCAATGTGTGCTTGTTGGAGATGGATAGCAGCAGCAGCAGTTGCAGAGTAGATCCACAATGATGCACAAGCTTAGGATCTCCCTCTGAGAACAGAGAGAGGGAAGTTTATTGAAATGCATAATGGACTGAACCTCATTGCTTGTTTTCAATCAGTTACTTTGTTATTTTGTGTTTATCTTATTGTAACTAGTATTTAAGAATGTTCTGCAGTAAAGTTTTGAAACACATTTTTGTGGTAGAGAGAATTCATTTCTATGCAAGGCCCTGATCAGGGATCCCGCTGAACAAGTCTAACAATTAGTGCATACTTTATTGACAACAGGATTAGATAGTAAATGGCAGTCAGAGAGAAATAAATGCTCTAATAATTGTTAAGAAATTCACCTTCTGTAATATATTTTTCATTGCTTAATCCTGATCTTTTAACTAAAAAAATTAGTGTCATACCATGCATCAGTAGTAATATACTAATGCAATAAATATAGAAAATCTCAGATAATATAATGATTAGGGTCCATTGCATCCGTGTGATAGCTAGCTATATCTAACCCAGAGATGGCATATTGCTTTCAGGAAACTGAGCTTAAGAAAATACAGGAGGTAAATGCTGGGAAATGACCCCTTTATGTAATCTGTTATATGCCTGGAAGGAGGACAGGAGAACGGAATGTGCAAAAGTCTGTAAGAGAAAGTAATTGTAGGCCTTTGTGGGTCATTGAATTTTAGAAGAGAGTTTTATAACTTACAGCATCCTTCCAGACTGAAGAAAGGTTATGCAGTATGCAAGGGCAGAAAAGAAGACATGAAGCGAAAAAACCCAAACAGGCAAACAAACTGCCAGACACAAAGCTGCTTATAAGGCTGCTTTTGTAGGTGAATCAGAGAGAGGGGTTCATGAAATCTGTTTCAGTATCCCCAAATTTCTTACCCTGCAAAGGTTGTTGGCCAACACCTTGCATCAGCTCCAGCCATTGTGGCCAATGGTTAAGGATGATGGGAGCTGCATTCTGAAACCTGTAGAGAGCATGAGGTTGGGGAAGGCTGGCCTGTTGCTTTGGGACATATATTTCATAGCATGCAGGTACTATCAATGGAAATGGAAATGGGAATCAGAATACACATATAGGGCTGTGTCCAACATTTTTTGTCCGAGGATTCTTGGGCTAGCTAGGTTTTCACATGCAACAGAGAAATGAACCCATTGCAGCAGCTGTGCTAACGGAAACTCACTGCACAACAAATTGTGCAATCTATGGTGCAACAAAGTTACCAGCGACCAGTTTATCCATCCTCTTGTGCAACAACATTCTGCTGATGGAAAGCATTTTGCCTGTAAAACAAGCACACCACTTTTGCACTATAGTCGATGACCATTTTTCTGTGGGAGTTCCATTTCTGACCACCACACACATTGTTGGAGGATGTATGTGCACCCCGCCCCGTTCTATCCTTTTAGTGGCATGCTTTGTGGTGTCTTTTGTCACTTTTGGGTTCAGTGCTGGGCGTGTATGCACGATTGCG
Organism: Podarcis erhardii; assembly: GCF_964252035.2. Lineage (NCBI taxonomy): Eukaryota > Metazoa > Chordata > Lepidosauria > Squamata > Lacertidae > Podarcis > Podarcis erhardii. The sequence goes on along the minus strand of NC_138508.1, from coordinate 48,076,692 downwards.
CATCTTTTGGAGTCCTTTTGGACTATGAGGACTCCTTGTCTGCAAGTATTATATTTTGGACGAACATTGAATCTAACTTGAGACCTATTTTTATGAAGAACCATCTCAAATTAACTATTGGCTAAAAGGTAAAGGTAAAGGTACCCCTGCCCGTACGGGCCAGTCTTGACAGACTCTAGGGTTGTGTGCCCATCTCACTTAAGAGGCCGAGGGCCAGCGCTGTCCGGAGACACTTCCGGGTCACATGGCCAGCATGACAAAGTTGCATCTGGCGAGCCAGCGCAGCACATGGAAACGCCGTTTACTTGCACCCGGGGGTGCTTTTGAACTGCTAGGTTGGCAGGTGCTGGGACCGAGCAACGGGAGCGCACCCCGCCGCGGGGATTCGAACCGCTGACCTTTCGATCGGCAAGCCCTAGGCGCTGAGGCTTTCACCCACAGCGCCACCCGCGTCCCTTAACTATTGGCTAGTGGATTGTAAATAAGCATTCAGATGCTACTATGTGCACCTCACCTTTGGTTCCTAGTCACAATAATTTACTGTCTGTTTAAAGTGGAATTGAAGACTACACAATTTAGTTCACATTTAGATTACCTCTCAAGCACTATATGTCCTAAACCTGATTGATAGCCTGGATATCCTAACTGCTGGATCTTGCTGAATTTCAAGTACACAGGATAAATCATATCCATTTTGTTTTTTATTATCTATTTTACTTTAAAGGGGTAGCCAAAGACCTAGAGTGAGATTCAACACAGTGCAAGGAGGCACCTGCTCTTGCACTGGGGCATCTTTTTCCTCTCCTGCCAACTTGCAGCCCACCTGGCACCACCAAAACCTTTTCTGGAGAACTGGGGCTTCTTCTGGACCAGTTTTTGGCAGTGTGTGTCTGTCTGTAGGATGCAGAGGAGAAAGCAGAAGTCCCATTACATAAGCAGATTCTGCAAGTGAATAGACATCTTTGGATTTTGACCCTACTTTATAAGCAGGACCCCCAGGTTTGTATTAAGAGTTATATGAGCGAAATCCATTCCTGAGGGTTACAAAAAATCTCCAGAAGAGCATGTAATACACATACAGCATGCTTACTGTGTAGCATGGAACAACTAAACTCACAGGAGAAACACCCTGAATTATTTACCTGACTTCCTTGCATTTTGCTTTTGGTTTATTTGGTCCATCCCCCCCCCCCTTGAATTAATTGTAGTTCTTGAAATCATTGCCACAATATGGATCCTTCTTAAAAAGATATTTTGTGGGTGCATCATTCAAAAAGAGTGGTGAGCCTTTGATCTCCCTGTTAAAAAGGAAACATGCTCCCTCAATGCAAGAAATATGAAAGTAAAATGAAGATCAAAAAGGTAGAGTGCAAATTTGTAATAACATCTACTTGTAGCATTCAATACTTTTTTCTTTCCAAGGTTTCCAGTTACTTTACAAGTGTTAGTGTTAATTAACAATAATCTCATGTGCATGTATTAATTCCATAAGCAGGTGAAGTCTTTTACAATGGTCACCTAAGATGGGGCAAAGCCTTCCAAGCAACAGACTGCTCAAAGAGCCCAAGTTCAGAGAAACCCATTGATCAATGGGACATTCTTATTGCAGTTTGTATATTAACGGTTATTACTTATTCAGACTTGAAGGCTTTTTTTTCCTTTTTTTTTTTTTTTGCTAAGTACAGATAAGAGTTCCTTTGTTTTCACCTAGAAATTCAGCAGCTGGTAGGTTGAAATGAAAATACTGATGGCAGACAATCTGATATAGAAATTGGGGTGTTAGTGGTTTTCCCCCTCATACTCCTATTCAGATTAGTTTTATCTGCATGCTATATTCAATATGAATATTTAATCAGAGATATAGAGTATAAAATCTCAATGCACTAGAAAAGTGGAACTTACATACCCATGGGGTTTGTACCTGAATGGGCATGACCTGAGTAATCTCAAATGAAAATCTTTAAATATTCTTCATTGCTTGCTACTTGGTTTTGTTGCTCTTCTAATATTCACCAGCCCTGCCCCGCCTGCTGGCTGCCCCCCGGTGCTGGAGCATGAAGCTCCGCCACTGGGTTGATGCCACAGTTGCTCAAATAGTAAGCTGTGAGGCAGTAAACTGGCATGCCCTGCCTCCCTACCTATTTCAATGCTCATGCTGAAAAGGTAAAGCCTATGTGGGAACTCTGACATGTAGAGGATAGAAAGAAAGCAACTTGAAGCAATTGGGAGGGGAAAATGACAGGTGAGAGAAAATTATCCACCATCATCCTACCCACTGTAGGGATGGGAGAGTTTAAGGCATACCAACCAAATTCACAGTTCTTGATCATATATGCAGCTCAGAATGCAATTATTGGATTATTCAAAAAGGGATATTTTACAAGGGTTTTATGGCTAAATGCATAGAAAAGCATACATAAATGTTTTGGGGAGAATGCATACAAAATTAATATTTTAGGGGATGTGCGTCCAAATAGATGTATTTTACAGTAAAAATGCATATAAATCAAATGCAATTTTGTGTAGTAAATCTCCACAGAAAATTAGATGGTATAAGTGGAAACTGGACATGGAACAGAAGCAGCCTGTTCTTTAGTCCACTTGCAGAAAAAACTACACTTTCCCAACACTGGTTTGCAGAAATGTTGTCCAGATACAATGCTGTTCCAGAGGCTGGATTATCTGCATTCAGTTCTAAGGGTTGGATAGTGAGTCTGAAACTTGTGTGTGGCTTGTGTGCTTAGGAATCTCATTGGTTTTACTTAGCACCATAAGTAGATTCTGGATTGGGGCCAAAAATATATCTTTAGGAAAGACTCAGATCCTTTTTGTATTACACATTACTCAAACTGAAGCCACTATTTATTTTAATTGAGGCCAAGGCCACAGGTAGCCCTAAATCAAGATATGGCTAGCCTCATGAAAAAATAATGTTGCCTTCCTTTCCCTTCATTCATTGTGGCCACATTGCCACAACAGGTGAAATGAAGGTGATTGTCCTGAAATCATAGTGATTAGAAGAAATACAAACTATCCAAAGAATGTAGGAAGTGATGAATTGTAGGACCAAACGTAGGTTCAAAACTGAGGGGTGCTTGATGATCAGAATGTTAGTGGAGGAAAACCTACAAGCATCCAGAAACTTGCAAGTTTTCATTCACAAACTTAAGATCACATACTTATATGCTAAAAACACAAGAAAAATGATTCTTTATTAATCCACTGGGAGATGTCACCAGGAGTCTGGGAGTTTCTCCACCCAGCTCAGAATTCCATCCACAGTGAGGTGTGTCTGTCTTTACAGACATCTCTTTACAGATTTCATCAGTTGCTGAAGATGCCCCTCTTTACCCTAGCCTTTGAAAACTGGAGAATTGATTTTGGTGTCTTCCCTGTAATGTGTTGTATGAATTATTGATTTTGGATTATGGATGGGGTTATTGTTTTCATTGTGGTTTTATATGCTATAACCTACCCTGGGGCCTTCTATTGAAGGCTTAATAATAATAATAATAATAATAATAATAATAATAATAATAATAAAAAACAATAATAACAACAACAGCAACATCAGCAACTACACACTTACCACACATGCCACACACATATGCAGACACATTCAGACAAACATAGCCACACATATTCAGACACACATATGGTTTTCTGGGGTGGAAAATTAAGGAAGGGACGCTCTCTTCTTATCTTTTAAAAGGGCCTCTACTCCCTTATTGGGCACTAACACTCCAAGAAGACCTTTGCAAACAGGAAACAGACTTCCCACCTGTTTCCTGGGGTATAAAACCTTGCAGTGCTGCTATTATTGCAGGAACCTCTCCTTTCTGTTCCCTGAGCTACCTGGGAGGCAAAAAGGCCCCATTTAAAAATAAAAAGTGGCACTCAACTTGAGGACTGAAAACATTTTGGAAATCTAGAAATACCAGAAAACCTATTTGGGAGGTCTTGGAGGACCACATAGAAATGCTTTGGGGGACAGATATAGGCAATGGGTAGGGTTAGCCACCTCTGATCTAGGTAGAAAAATGTAAGCTGAAGATAACGTCCTAGATCTGAAAACGTTGATGGCTGTAATGCAATATTAGAAGTAATGTCCTTGGTGGAAGAGAGAAGTCTTTCTGTTCCACTTCAAGATTTGGTTAAAAGCTGGCCACGTAATTTTAGATGCATGATTTGGATATTTTAAACTATTATCCCATTCTCTATTCAATGACATGACACTTTTATTTCCCTAATTTACATCCATAGGAATTTTTTCTAATAGAATTGGCACACATATGCATCTTCCTATATAAATAAAAATGTAAGTCTGTTGTTATGCAGCAGTTTGTGTGGCCACCAATAGGTGGCTACACCAACTGCAGTGTGATGGCAAGCAGCATGGGCAGCAGGTGATCTAGGCAAGCTGTTTAACATGAGGGGAGGCACTTCACAGAGCAGTATGGCAAACTGCTCTGTGTGTAGCACTCCCCCCCCCCCAATTAAACATGGTTTTAATTTTACATGCACAGAGACACACACTACCTGCTTTAAATATGTAATTTTATATCCAACCCTATCAACTAGTTCCACTCTAGGGTGTCATGAAGAACCACATAGCTATATATTTTCAACTACTTATCCCAAAAGTGTGACCGAGGAATGTGAAATTGAAAATATCTACACTACATGCACACTTTTGGGACGGAAACATCTTTTATGAAAAGTTCAAGTTCTTTGAACTTTTTCCCACTGGAAAGCTTTGGAGTTGGGGGGTAGGCTAAGTTCAAACAAGATTATTACTTAATTAACTAGGAGCGGTTATTTGGCCACAAATGGAGAAGGAATCTTTTGTGGGGGTTTTGCTGCAACTTCTCCCTAAATATATGGATGCAGACTGTGTTTTCACCTCACAACCTGTTTTATAAAAGCATAGGGACAAGCAATATCAAAACATAAAACCAACAGACCAGAATCTTAGTAGCTGTATAGCTTTAACAGGTCTGATTGTGTGTGTGTGTGTGTGTGTGTGTGTGTGTGTGTGTGTGTGCTCTTTACTTTCTTTTAAAAAAATCCAGAAGCCTGTACTTTTCCATCTCATAAATATTTCAGATAAATCTATGAATAATTAGTGCAACAAAGATTAAATCTTCTTCTAAAGATGCACAGTGAATGAAGTAAAGCACTGCTAACATGCAGCTAAGTCTTGAGCATTTATACAGTCTGAAGCAGGAAATTTCTCGCACACAATAGAGATTAAACACACTCGGTGCATACAGTATTCTCCTCAGCATTCTGAATTGGGACTATGGCGTAGCAGTTGTTGTCTTGAGCAGGTTTTTCTTGATGATTTTCAAGCCCGGTGTTACCTACCCAAGTGGCAGTGACACCAGCTTTCACCGAAGCCTTATTACTCTTAAAAGAGCAATTTGGTTGGTTGCACGGCTATTAGGATCAGACAGCCAAGCTTAAAGCTGTCAGTACAACTGCTTCTCATCTGTTCTCTCTCTCTCTCTTTTTTCTTTCTCTCACCCCCCACAATCCTGACATCTTTTCTCTGTTCTGCTGGACACAGGCATTACTGTTTTTATCATTTTCAATCACGCTCACACTGAAAGCTGACGAATATATTCCCACTGAAGCCAAAGTGAGGAGCACGAAATTCTTTTATAGCTCCTATAGTAGCAGCAGCAACAGCAGCAGCAGCAGCACTAGCTGCATGTTCTGTGTGGGAAAAGCTGGATCACAGAGAGATGTGGCGTTCCTCAGGGCTACTTCACTAGATATTACTTCAGAATGGCAAAGCCGCTCCGTGTACTGATTTTTCAATGATTAATGACTCCTTTCCAAGCAAAGACTGAATGGAGAAAGTGAGGGTAAAGATGTAAGGGGTGGGGGAGAGAAGACCTGTGGAAAATAACTTGCGGAAATGTTATCATCAGAGAGACAGAGGGAAATTACAATGCTTGAACTTCTTTTTATTTTGATGCTGCTCTTCTCTGGACCAACTCTAAGCAAGCTAAGTAGGACTAAATCAGGCAAACACTGGAAGGGTGGTAAGTGATAAAAGTTTTATAAGGAATGTCAATCAGAAACCCTGAAAAGCAAACAGGGCTTATATTTGATTTCTTGGTAATAAATATATTTTTTTGAAATGGTTGAGGTTTTAATTAGTGTCTAGATTTCAGATAAATTCTGAATGGAATATAGAATTGAATCTAATGTGTTGCTTGTACATTTTCCTGTGTAAAGCCTTTCCTTCCAAAAGGGAAGTATGGACTTAAATAAGCATGAATGCATAAGAGATTTTGGCATATCTGGATAAAGCTTTTGCCATGTACATATTCTAAACAGGTGATTTAGAAATTGGTGTACTTGTGATTGTGATAGCATTGTTTGCTTGTTTCAGAATGGATATGGGAGAGGGGGAAGGGAGAGGGGGTACAGATGCTTGTGTCTATGCTGCCTGTAAAGGCACTGTAGGCTCCCGAGATTGACCTGTTTTATATATATAGGTACTTCATTCTGTTCAATGTACACATTATTAGTACACATTATGAAATTGTTGGGCAGACATTTTTCAGAACATGACTGTTATGGAAATGCAGTGCCAGCATCACTAATGGACTGGCTGACTGTATCAGTGTTGATGTGTTAATAATGAATAATTGCATTAACTTTATTGAATTTATTTTATTGTGCTAAGAAAAAAAAAACCTTTTACGGCTTTTGAAGGCTGCAATCTATTTCTTTCCATACTCATAAACTCAGGAGGATATGTATGCTATTTGTGCTGTTACAGTTCACTAAATATTAATTTTGCTAAAGTTTGCTTTGTTTTGCTTCTGGAAAGTAATAAATTGATATCTATGGGAAAACATGGAATAAAAATAGTTGATAGTCAAATAGTAAATGAATATCAATGATTTGGGGGGGGGGGAGTGGTTGTAGCAGATGCTAGACAGTATTCACCTTCTCTTTCACCCCAGATGTTTCTTGATATTGTTGATTGGAAGCACCCCAGGACTTGTGCACCTTTCCAATTGATCACTGCTTCAATAGCACTTTCTGGTTTTTTTATACTGTCAGTGTTGTGATCTGAGGTTAAAGAGTAACATCAACATTAAGAAGAAGTTTTAATAATTCATCACAACATCTCAGCAGGAGACTCTCATCCCATCCCTCCCCCCCCCCCATCTCTCATTGCATGAAAGACTTTACAAACCATCCACGTGCTGTATCTTCAAGGGAAAAGTTCCAGCAGGAAATTAGCCTGAAATGTGTAAAGCACAAGGTAGCCAACAGATTATGAATCTGTCTTCTTTTGCTTTTGCTTTATTTCATTGAAAGTTGTGGCAGGTGAACATGACTGGCTTGCTTATGACATGTTTTATTTTTCTTCTTATGTGTACTTGATACCTGTGCAGAAGAACTTGCTGTACTTCCTGCTTGCCAGTGTCAATGGAGGCAGGGAATGTGGTTCATGAAATGCAGATGATGTGAAGCTGAGTTGTGACAAATGCCTACAGTGAATTTGCAAACTAATTATGTTAGCTAAATAGATAAGATCCCTGCCTTCTCTGGGAGCTATAGGTTTCTCCACGCAGGCACATCATCATATCACCTCCACTACATGAAACAAACTTTCTCTCATGGTCACTCAATAATGATATGGTTGATAAATGAGCAGAAACGCCTAAACTGCCCCTTGATGGTTGTGGCAAGGTGGAAAGCAGAGTGCACATCCCTGCTTGGTTTATAAAAGCTTGTGTCCTTATTAGTTGTTTCTTGATTGTGTGCAAAAGGTCAACTGACTGTTTTGCTGTGAATAAAGTTTCCAGTTTCACAAGCCACCACTCAAGGCATATTGTGGATGTTTCTGGCAATGTCTGACAATGGCAAGTTAGGCATTGGATAAATGCCTTGTATCTCATTCGTAGGAGAAGCTGAGATGAGCATAGGGAAATAAGAGACTGCCATAAGCAGAGTACTTGTTCATGAACGGATCCTTAGGTATGAAACTGAAGTGCTTTGCTTTGGCTATACAAACATTTGGTAACAAACATGTACTGTACAGTTTTCAGAAGTTATATGGACCCTATACAGAGGGAATGCAATGATAGAACAGATTACATTAGATTCATTAGACAGGATAGAGAAGAGGGAAGAAAGAATATTCAAAACTGACATGTCTGTTTGGGAAATATATTTCTCTGTATTCTCCGCCACTTCCACTTTGGCTCTAGAAATCTGGGAAACCCATGAGCACATGGGTTTTGTAAACATTTGTACTTGCACAAACATGTTAAGATACTGAAAGTTCCACAAGTGACAAAGAACCTGTCAGGCTTTTTCTTTGTTGGCTCACATCTTATCTGTGGTTTTGTTGTTGGTTCTCTGTCTCCCAACAAGGTACTGATTTTTCCAGTAGTATCAGGGGACAACATGTTTACTACTCATAGTTTGTTTCTTGTTCTGAATACATGGTAAGTACCAACTGTTCTAAATGCTCAACATTTTGTTGTCAGTTACTGTTGTTGAAAGAGGTGCCTTAGTTCTTCTAATAGTTCTTTCCAGCAGTTAGTACCAAGAAGAATTACACTTGCACAAAACAATATAGGTATGATAAAATATTGTTTTATTTGAAGTCTGGCTTGATGAATAAGGATCTGCCAGCAGCATAAGTAAGAGCTGCTGCAGCATGTGTTTCCTCCACATCTTTCCAGTAATGTTAGAAGGTCCAGGGCACATGGGAGCAGACCATAAAATGATTCCTTCACACATAATTATTGTCTTATATTGTAGAATAAGGACGCGGGTGGTGCTGTGGTCTAAACCACTGAGCCTCTTGGGCTTGCCGATCAGAAGGTCGGCGGTTCGAATCCCCGTGTCGGGGTGAGCTCCCATTGCTCGGTCCCTACTCCTGCCAACATAGCAGTTCGAAAGCACGCCCAAAAGTGCAAGTAGATAAATAGGTACTGCTCCAGCAGGAAGCTAAATGGCATTTCCATGTGCTGCTCTGTTTTGGTGTTTTGTTGTGCCAGAAGTGGCTTAGTCATGACCCAGAAAAACTGTCTGTGGACAAACACCAGCTCCTTCGGCCTGTAAAGCGAGATGAGCACCACAACCCCAGAGTCGTCTGCGACTGGACTTAACTGTCAGGGGTCCTTTACCTTTATTGTATGATAGGAAGTTCTGGCACTGATGGGAGCCACAGGTGCTGCCAAATCACCTGGCTTCTACTTTGGGCCCTAAACAACATGGGCCCAAAGGCTTGTATTCAATGCAGCACTAAGTAACCATCCCATTAGTGCAAGGATTTTCACTTGTCAGCAGGACTTCCCCCACTCTCCTCTTCCTGTGCTTCCCCAAATCTGGGAGTTCTTACAACCCCATGGAGCAGATTTGGGGACATAGATGTGCATAGCACACTTCCTCAGGGTGTGAAGCCAGAGAATTTGTCTTTGTGGAAGAGGAGATAACAGCGCTCAGGGGAAATTACCTTGGCCCCACTTGGAGGGCTCATTCTGTTGCCTGAGGTTTTGCAACAATTCAGGGCCCCCATGTTTGCACACCACAAAAGCAGTCCCTCACCATCACAGATCTCTCTCCACAAAAGGTGGCAAGCAGTAGACTCTTTGCAAGCAAACTAAAACACACTCCCACCTTTGTAGGAACATCTATCCCATCTTCCTTCAGCCTCTTCACTGTGCTAGCACTCATGGCTTGGATAGAGGTGGGCACCATAACCTGCTTGAGGTTGTGGGGCACATCTCATTGGAAGACATAGAGAAGTAACCTGGTTGCCATGCTGTAGCTAGTACTCTACTACAGCTGAAAAAAGGTCAGGGACTCACAAAGCCACATTTTTAAAAGACATTAATGTGTGTCTGGGCACACCTGGCACACCCTGTACACATGCTTATATTTGGAGAGTGCATGGGGCAAGTGTGGAGAAGGGGAAGAAGTCCAGATGAGCAAGTGGAAATCATTTTCATGGTTCCCCCATGCCCCAGAGGTTCAGTTCAGCTTTTCTAGGGCCTGAGTCTTTAGTGTTGCAAGCCTTGTGTCTGGAAGAAAACACCTCCGCTTTCTTTTAGGTGCTTTTTAAAAACATAAACAATATCCTAGACAGTTCAGACAGGCTCTGTTGAACTGGATTGTTTTTGTGAACCAACCATTTTTTATCAACATGTTACTAATGCTTTTACCAATGCTGTTGTCATTAGATTACATTTTTCTGTTGTGTGCTATTTTGCTGTATTTCCTGTGAGAGCCTGGTTTATAAATATTTAAATAAATAGTGCTGAAGGAGCCAGGTGATGGGGAAGGAACCACACTGCAGCATCTCCTTTCTTGCTAAGATAACTGTGCACTACTTTTACAAAGCAGTTGCCCTGAACATTGTCTGGATGCTGCTGTTGTAAAGAATTCAAACTGTTCCTTCTTAACTTATATGTATGAATATTCAGTTATGTAGGGGACATATCCTAGGATGTTGTGTATTGGCCCCAAATCTTTTTTCTGAGTGCCCTGGGTGTTTCTGGGTAGGTAGTGAACTCAAGGGAAATAGAACTGTGATGTGCTTTTGGATTCCAGGTAGGCTATTCACTTAGAAAAATTGATTGATTGATTGATTGATTATTTATTATTTTATTTAGAGGTCACTTAGAAAGTAATAAATGGGGGCAATTAAAGAGAAAAGTGAATTTATTTGGAATAGGATCTCTTGGGGAATTGATTGAGATAAATGAAGTGTAAAGCATTTAGGGTGATCTAGAATGGAGTGCAAATTAATTCAGGGCTTGTGCCCTGCATCTTTTAAGTACACTGCTAGATATATCTGATCTTGAGATTCATCATAATAATCTATGGAAATCACATCTACTTCTTTCATATTGTCAAATCTTTTCTCAGTATGCACATAAAGATTTGATGTGGGTTGGAAATGGATACAGTGGATTTACATGCATATAAAGAGAAGATGTGAAGGCCAAATTGGCCAAATGCCATGAGAAAATTGGGCATCTATTGACAACTAGTAGGCCATTGAGAATATCAGGTAGGTATTACTGAGGAAGTTGGGAAAGTGCTAGTCTTTACTTTTGTTCGGCATACTGTACACAATTAATAATTTGTTAGAGGGAAAGCTGAAGTTGTTCCTGCTGGCTCCACCCTCAGGCTCCACACAGGTATATTGTGTAGGCTTCCTATACATTATCCAAGGCCTCAAAAATTCGAAGGTACAGATAGCACCAGGGAGATTTGTCAGGTACTAAACAGTAGCTAGAAACATTACAACTTCTTTCCATCTATAATTTTTTTCCACCTACAAATCCAGGTGGAAATCCAGCAAGTCATTAGACATTTAAAAGAGAAATGTTGCTGTAGTAATAGTTACCCTGTGAAAAAGTAGCAGTTTACTTCCACATTACTTTCAGTAGTAAGATACAGTTTAATCTCAGCTGCAACAATTTTCATGTCTTTGTCTGACATGAAATACTATACTATACAAATACTATTGCTAAAGAACCTATGTATGCAAAAGCCACAATGCTATTCATCAGAATTGATGTGTAGTTAGCATGACTTATTTTAAAGAGAGAGCTTCATATCAGGAAGCATCATTATTATTTATCAGAGAAAATCATACCTGCTACTGGTTTATCACCAGATAGTTATCCATAATATATCTGCAGTAAAAAAAACCTTGGGCCACAGTTTTCGGTACATGTGTGAGTTAAAGGAGCACCATTTGTCCAAGTTGCAGTATCTGTGTAAAGTTTATACAGCAACCGATGGGCAAACTGCTTTTTTCCAGTTAACAGTGCTTACATTTTGACTCTTTTCTTGGCTCCTTTTAGTACAACTCCTCCAGCTGGAACCCAACCTCTTCTATACCAAAGTATATCTAGGATTGTGTGGCCTTGATTCCCATTTTTTGATCCTGTCCATTCTTTCCATTGCTTTTTCTTTCTGGGTATAGAATGTTGCCCTTTACAATGCAGTACAATTCATAGGTCCCAGTGTCTGTTGTCCATTATCTTATTTGCAATGCCACCTTCCATTGAATTCCTATTTGTATTTGCTTGCAGTGGTTGCTGTTAAAAAAAACACCCACACATCCCCAAAAATTACTTGTCAGAAAGTAGATTTGTAATTCTGAAGAGAAGATTCTTAAATTAGAAGCTGAGCAAATTCATTATGGGAAAATAGATGTGAGGAAAGAAGCTTTGGAACAGTTGTGAAGTATTGTCAACATTAGAGAATCAGCAGGCAAAACCAAAGTTTCTTAATTAGCACTACAAATAGAATGAACCCATGGAAATTGCCTGTTAAATGTTCTAAGAGATCAGATATTCAGAGATATTAAAATGCTGGCTCTTTTTTTGGGGAGGGGGAATCTGGTTTTTGTTTTGATTTTACGTAAGTGATTTTAAATGTGAACCGCCCTGAGACCTTCAGATATAGGGCGATATAGAAATAAAATAAATAAATAAATAAATAATCATAATATTCCAAATGATGAACTACCCCACATGCATTTTGAGGTGCCTAAGAAAGCTTTGTGGATATTTTGGCTTTCCCCTTTTTAGTAATTTTTTTAAAAGGCAGTTACGGTACATTAACTTCTAAATACCATTGATTTTAGACTCTTAACAACTCAAAGAATTTTCTGATAAATACTCAAGGACCACATTATAGCTTTTAAAAGCCATTTGTAAACACTCTAGGAATTCTTTGGAAGAAGGGAATGAAACTTTGGTTTCATGGTTTAATCTTTAAAACCATTTTTTTTAAAAAAAAAAAGAGAAACAAATCGTAAGTAATGCTAACCTTTTTGTTATTCCATCATTACTCTTCTGAATGCCATGCAAATCCTTTTACCCACAAGCCCATTATAAAATGCTTTTTCTAAGCATTATGCATCTTTCAGACAGTTTTTGTAGATCAGGTGTGGGGAATTTTGGTCCTCCAAATACTTCATGAACTACAGCTACTGCCAGTCCTAGGAAGCATGGCCCCAGATTATGGGATATGTAGCTCAGCAACATCTGGAAGGCCAAAGGTTTCCACACTTGCTGTAGATACTTTGTATGAGCTGTCTGGAAAAGAACCTGATGTTGGGAAAGATTGAGGAGAAGGGGATGACAGAGGACAAGATGGTTGGATGAGAAGCTGCTAACATGAGTTTGACCAAACTGCGGGAGGCAGTGGAAGACAGGAGTTCCTGGTGTGCTCTGGTCCATGGGGTCATGAAGAGTCGGACACAACTAAATGACCAAACAACAACAAGGATGCCATGATAAGCTGGCAGGAAATTGTGATGTTCTCACTAAATCCATAGCAGAGGAGCTGCCAAAGTAATGACTCAAGAAACGTCTAAATCAGGCATGGCCAAACTTGGCCCTCCAGCTCTTTTGGACTGCAACTCCCATCATCCCTAGCTAACAGGACCAGTGGTCAGGGATGATGGGAATTGTAGTCCCAAAACAGTTGGAGGGCCAAGTTTGCCCATGTCTGGTCTAAATAAAGAAACAATGGGAAGATCTGGGGGACACTATTCCTAGTTCAAGATGAAAACTTTAAAAACTGCTAGAATACACCATCAGACTACAAGCAAATTCTGATGGAGTCCACCCCCCCCATAAACCTGTAAAATAAATCTCAAGCCATGGGAATCACATTTTACAAGTTTTACAAGTTTAGGCTCTGTTATGCAAACGTGCAGGCAAAAGTATTCTGACATTTTTTGAAGGCATTTGGACTATATTTGGCACCTTGGTGGAAAATGAGTGATTGGTGAATAAAAGTGTGCTGAAGGGTCTGGGCACAGAATGTCTGAAAGGAGAAACTAGGATGTTACTGGTAGCATTCAAATTCCATGGTTCTGCTCCTCCAAACTAGAAACTAGTGTGTTTATATCCTCCTTACTAACTAATGCTGCCTAATAAATGACTTCCTGGGTTAATCAAACCATAGTTTGTCATTCTGTGGTTTCAGCAAGTGCTCACACCCCAGATAGCAACCACAGTTTGATCCTGGTATGTTTTCCAGCTTTTATTTGCTTGTTCAAACCATAGCTTGTCAGTTAAGACAGACTATAGTTGGATTATGTTAGCAAGTTTTTACTAAGCCACACATGAGGAGAGATTGCTTGGCTCATTTCCAAAATATGTCTGAATGTAGCCACTATGTTAAAATGGAAAAAGATGTATATGTTGCATATGCTTTCAGCCATGCAAAATACAGTGGTTTATGTTGAATCCGTGCTAGGTTTTAGCAGAAAATGATATTTTGTGAAGAATGATATTATTTGCAAAATAAAAGAGTAATCTTTACTATGCCTATGTAATTTAGCATATGAATTTACAACACTGAATTTTTTGGGGGGGGCGGGGGGGGGGGAGATGTGTGATTTTTTTATTTTTACTGTGAAACATTTAAAGCATCATGCTAGCAAAAAGCAGCTCTGTGGCTTTTCAATATGTAGTAATAGATTGTCTGTGGTAGGGAAAGCTCAGACATCCCAAATCAGCTGACTTCACTGTGGTAATGAATATTTGTGCAAAGCCACCTTACTCTGAAGACTTATTTGAGGTCTGAATGCTTGAGACACAGAGTTACTGCCACTTTGATTGCCTTTATGTATAAATTAATTCGCTAAGCATGTCTCAAAATCAGGTTATTCTAATTGGCTAAATTTTCTTTTTAAAGATTTCTTTTATTATAGTTCTGTGTTTGAATATGCTTCCTTTTCTGATTGTCTGATTAAATTCTGAATCCTTTTCTATGTACATTTGAGGAAGATGTGACCAAGAGGCTAATTCTTCCTGCTTAAATGGTAATGAGCTTTGACCCTATAAGCTTTGAATTCAGAATTATAATTTGGAAAGTTATGGTGTGTGTTTGCAGAAACTTTAGTAAATATGCTGTGTGCAAGAGCCTCAAAAGCTCAACGTGCAAGTAATCAAGATTTTTGACGGTTTATACATGAGTTTTTGTTCAGAGTAATCTGGAAGTGTAAATGATTTCACAATATGAAATGCATATGATTCACTAATTAGGAAGGTTTGTAGGACCTGGATTTGTATCGAATAGGGTTTCTGATGGCTAGCTTTAAATTGGAGCATTTGACTGAACTTCCAGGCTTCTTCTTTTTCAATCTTGGCTTCAGTGGTTGTCAGTTGACAAAGGGATTCAGTGTGGCGTTTGTGAGAATTTAAATGTACTAACACATGAAAGCAAAGAGTGGTTCTCCTCATAACAGTGGTGATTTTTGTAAAAAGTGAATGTTACACAGCAGAAGAGGACAAATGGACTTTGTCTTTCTGGAACTAACATGACGCTTGTCTGTTCACTTTATAATCCATTCTATCCTGTCAGCATATCCTTATGCATGCATTTAAAGCCCCACACAATTATAACGATGTGAGGTTTGAGTAGAAATATGGTAGCTGCCTTCTCTGTCACATCCCCATCGCATATCTCCACTGCCCTTCACTTGTTGGAAGGCAAAGGTCTGCAGCAGGAGGCTTGCTTTACTCAGGTCCCTAGCTTGTGTAAATTAGATTCCTGCAGAGACACACTGCATTTTTATTGATAGCATCAGTGTATCATCATTAACCCTCTAAACATGCTAGTTAAAGCACCAGATCTGCTCTGTAAGAGCTATTCCATTCAGGGGGAACTCCTCACAAGTACACTAATTTGTTCAAAACACCTTTTTAAGTGTGACCATTTCTGCATGATAAAAAATGGCTGAGTTCTGGTTCCACCAGCTTCTGCTTCATTTTCTTGACCACCCACGCTTTAAGGACAAAGATAAATACAGGCATTTGAGTAATATGAAACTAAGGGTTTATAAAGGGTTTATAAAGGCTCCTTACATTGAATAAGGGACTTAATGAAAGGCAGATAAGGGGTTGTTGTTGTTGTTTTTGGGGGGTTGTTTGGTTGGGGTTGTTGCGCATGCACGTCCTGTGATAGAGCGCTCCTGTGCATGCACGAAGTATGCAGACCGCTCCTGCACGCTTCTGGATTTGCCGCATTCGTAACCAGAAAAAAACGCAACATGAAGCAAACGCAACTCAAGGTATGTCTGTATAAGACAGCAAGGGTGAGTTTATAGTGAATCCCGGCACCTCTTTTTTTCTAGAAAAATAGCACTGCTCTCTCCTGTATTTTTATGGGCAGAATCCAAAATAAAAATTACATTCTTTCATTGGTTTCAGTGGGCAAGGTTTAAGCATGTTTAACTCTCCTGTTAAAATAATTAAGCTACCATCCTGGCTCTACAAGAGCCAAGGCACAAACCAAAGAATCACAGCATAATAGGATTGTAGACTTGGAAGGTATCCCAAGGGTCATCTAGTCCAACCCCTTGCAATGCATCCATGGTAGATGACCATCCAACCTCTGCTTTAAAACCTCTAATGAAGGAGAGTCCACAACTTCCCAAAAGAGTCTGTTCCACTGTTGAGCAGCTCTTAGATCAAGTCAATTTGGGTGTGTTTTCATTTCATAAAAGGGGAGGGTCGGTTCTTGCTTCAGTTTTTTGTACAGCCCTACAGAAACTGAGCAAGAAGTATCTTCCTTCATTCTATAACTTTATCAAGAAGTAGAAAATCTATTCTTAAAAATAAAAAAAACTAACATGTAATTTTGCCACAACAGTGAAGCTTTCTATAAAACTGGGTAGGGTCTGCCAACACTATGAGCAACTCTTAAACTCCCCTAGCATTACTGTGTGGAGCTGCAGTCTGTAGTACAAAGGATGCAATATTGTATCAACCAGCCTCAGCACACCTCTTTCTGTGCCCCAGTTATCAGGTTTGCACCACACCAGTAGAGACATCTTCAGCCTGAGACACAGCAGATGCCTCATAGCATCCACCAAGGCACCACTCTTCCTCTCCTCATTTCCCATGCATCAACCTCTTGCTGCTTTAAACAGCGGACACACCTAGGCCCTTCTAGGCCATCTTTCCCCCACTATGTCTTGCTGCAACAAACATAAGGTCCTTCCTCAAAGTTAGGCACTGAGGGAGAGATGGCTCCAGAGAGTGTTGTTGTTGCTGCTGCTGCTGCTGCTGCTTTAAAGTTTCAAATTGCTTTAAAGTAGCAAGTGTTCACACTTTAAACAGTAACACTTTTGTGCCACATCATCCAAAATGCCTCACTGAGTCTGAAGACCCTGTTGAGACTGAGTGACCTCAGGAGGAGTTGTAGCAAAGTTGTGACATCACTCGTAGAGTTGTGTGCAATGGGATAATGATGCTGACATCAAAAGGCAGCAGCCAGAGAGCAAGTGGAACGGTAGCAGGTAGGCCTCCAGTTGGCTGGGGCAGGAACACCAATCTACTTCCCCTTCTTATCCACAGTCGGAGAGGGAATAGCTCACCTTGGTGAACTGGAAATTCAGCCCAGGCCAAGTGCTTCCCATACTCTAGTTGTCTAGGTCCCTAGATCTTAGGGATTTTCGTTAATTTTTTTCAACCCAACGGTCCTCAAATGCATTTCCACCTTAAGCCATCCTTCTGAGCACTCTGAGAGCTTGGAAGGGGATTTGTGCTGAACCCCAGATACTTTGGGGTGGATCCAATAGATCACTTCTTTCAAAGGAAGGATTCTTCATTTGATGGAGAAAGTATTTTTCCACTGGATGAAGTTAAGTTTTGTTCCAATACTTTCTCTGAGTGCAGATTATTATCTATAATTACTCTTATGATTTAAAGACCAATGATACACCATATAGACTAGCCCCTTGCCTGGCAGGCACCAATTGGGAAGTACTATGGGTCACATCCTCAAAGCTGAAAGGCCAGCAGTGGTATGTTAACCATGATTCAATAACTGTCCTTTGTGCAATCCAGCAACATGCTGACAATTGCTTTTAATTTGCAGCATGAGTGGAATTCTTGGCTGTGGGGGTTAGAACACTCTCCAGGTGATAGAAAAAGTGTGCTGAATTAACCTACATATAGATTCCATAAAGAGTCCATTTGAAGAACTATATACTACCATGGTGCTTTTGATGGCAGGGAAAATGTTATTCTCCACTGCCATTGTTTGTACTCAGTGATGTTTAGTGGAATTGTTCCTGTTGCAAAATGCCTTATTGCATCTCAGTTCCACTCATCTGAAAGAATATATGTTGGTATCTTTCTGCCGTTTCAGTGGAAAACATTTTGTAGTGGCTTTTCTTTTCCTTTCTTTTCCTAAAAAGGCATTTTGACTGATTTTGCTTCAAATGGGCCACAAACCATTCCATTCCAAACTGGAGAGAGGCAACTGCCTTGGGCAAGCATTGTCCAGGCTCAGCTAGGTTGAGGGAAAGCCCCAGGTGAGCTGGGCCAATCCAATATCTGCCTCAAACTCACTTTGTCTCAGCAGGTGTTGGATCTGGATTGTGCCTTTCTGAAGGGGGAAAATATTGGTTAAAGCCTGGTTAAATAATTTCAAACTTTCTTTCTTTTGTACACAAATTTCAATGCTGGTAATTCAAAGAAAAAGATAAACATTAAATGGGTGTACATAGTAAAATCAACATAATAGAATGACAGGTAAAAACATAAAAATACAAACATCAGAAAACCATAGAACTATGCCACTATTTATTTATTTATAAACAAACAAACAAACAAACAAACAAACAAACAAATAAATAAATAAATTTCTGTACCTGCAAACCAAGGTATTTGATTCTGCCCAACTTGCCAGTGTTAGGTAAATAGTATGGTTCCAGCTCAGCAGCAGGCATTCCTGTGTAAGTCAGACATTTGGGCTTCTAGCCTGACTTTGATACTACAGCAACTTTGAATAAGTTGAATGGACTAGTTCTCAGTGAATTAGTTATTGGTATTGAGCAAGTTGTGGAGATGTTTTTAAACAGGATAGCGTATTGAACTTAGTTGGTCTCTAAGGTGCTACTGGACAAAATTTTTATTTTTATTTATTTATTTCGACTGCATCATACCAACACGGCATCCTACCTGAATCTAGAGCCAGTTCCTGTCTTTCTTGTCTTGTTAGTCCCACAGTATTAAGTGGTTGAAAATTATTTTTATTTCCAATTCCATTGAAGTTATCCTAAGAAGTTTCATAACCTTTCATTTTATCACTGCTATTGTTTAATAGCAATATAAAACCACTGGAGGTGATTAAAATATTAAAATATGCTGAATAACACCATACAGTACTCTGGTCTAGAAGTAATGCTTTGGGAGGCTGAATTGGGGTTTGTATTTGACTAAATGAGAGCCACAGTGAATCTAAACAACATAAGATGGAGGTTGTGGCTCATGTAACTGAGAGAGGATTTCCTTTCTAGAGATAAGTCATAGCCTTTTGAAATAACATAAGCAAAAGGAAATGGATTATTGATTCAGTCTAAAATTAACAGAGTGAAGGAGGAGTCTTTCTGCCTTTAGAATACCAAAGAATTTGATATGTTTTCTCTATATCATATTTAGTGCTTGTATCCAGTTTATAAATTCACTTTTACAGCCAACACTGAATTGTCTCCCTTGGAAATGCTTACCTGTACTATAAAAAGCAAGGCTCTTGCAGAATAAGCTACATGCACTGCGAATATGGGATAATATCATGTATTATTCATGCAGATTTACAGTATCTGTATTACTCTTTCCCATCCCTTTACTAAACAATGAACACAGTAATTCCACTTTGCACGTAATGTAATATACAAAGTTGTTTTTGTTTTAAAGTGTGTTGTAAAAGTCAATTTTCTCAACATGCTTTGGTCCATCGGCAAAATCAAAAAAATATGATTGTATTTTTTCAAGAACAATTTTAGTGATAAGTTAAATTTACAACATCCATACATGAATGTACAAAGCAGAAAGCCAGGTTTGACATATCTTTTGGTTTAGAATGTGAGTTCAGGGGGTGGGGTAAGGATGTAGAAGATCTACTTTATGACAAGACCTCGATGTTGGGTTACTAAAAAAGTGGGCTTGGGGCAAGACCCATGCACTCTGCCAAGCTGCTCCTTCTGAACATCATTGGTTAGCTGCAATCACCCAAAGTTATTCTTACCTGCTTTGCCATGGAAACCCCACCTATAAGCTATAATAGCTTATAGAACCTCCATGCTCAGAGTCCGTATAACTCTACTGGGAGCAAGCAGAAGAAGAATATGGTTGTCTACATGCTGTGCTGGGTTGGCTGCTGTTGGAAAGAGAAGGTTTAGATTAGACAGAAATAAGTGCCTTAAGAAAAAAACCACAAATTGAATGCAGTGTAGGGGATGCGCATGAGCTCCAAACACCGAGCCACGCCTTTCATTTAACATTTGTTCCTGCAAAATGTATTTAAGGAAGTCAAATCAGTGAGGCCTCTGAGATCAGTGCTTTGTCAAGGTGCCTTGTCCAAGGTGACAAACAGAATACAAGGCAGAGGAAGGGCCAGGTACACAAGATGCAAGATACCTTTAATGCTTTTTTTTTTTGTCAGCTTCAAAAAGCATCTGGCTCATCACTGTTGGCAATATAATGCTGGGCTAGATCCAGCCACCCATATTGATGATCTGATCTACTAGAACTTCTACCACTGGCCACTACCCTTGCTGCACAGATAAGAGTTCATATTTCTCTGCTATTCTCCACTGTTGTATTGAGGGACAGGCAGAGATAGACTCTGGGGATCCTTGGCGCACCTGCAGCAGTATACTGTGCTGGATCTTTAGAACCCCCTTCGGTCCCCCCCCCAAAAAATTCAAAAGAATATAATAGTCCTGTTTGTTTGGACCAAATGGCTATCTAGGTCAGGATTCTGTTTCACACAGTTGCTATCCAGATGCCTATGGGAAGCCAACAAGTAGGGAATGAGCCATTTCCCATTGTTCCACATACAAGTTTGCAAGTGTGTAAGACTGCATCAGTGCGGGTTCCGACCTGGGAAGTCTAATTGCTGTGTACACTCACTAAATTAAACTTGCAATTAGACTTCATTATGGTCTGTCCAGATTAGCTTGGGAAACTGTGTATGAGATGGAAAGATTGATCATGTGTTTATGCTTCTGCAGCTCAACTTACATACGACACTCACCAGTCAAACCAAAGGTACCTTTTCCCTTCAAGGAGTGAAGGGAAGTACCGTATTTTTCGCCCTACAGGACACACTTTTTCCCCTCCAAAAATGAAGGGGAAATGTGTGTGCGTCCTATGGGGCGAATGCAGGCTTTCGCTGAAGCCTGGAGAGCGAGAGGCTTCGGTGCGCACCGACCCCTCTCGCTCTCCAGGCTTTAGGAAGCTATCCGCAAGCCTTGCATGCCCGGCGGGAGTTCCCCTCCGGAGGCCGCCCCATGCTTCGCGCTGGTGTCCGCAAGCCTGCAGCGCCCGGGGGAACTCCCCCCGGGCGCGCAAGGCTTGCGGGCTGCAGCCTGCAGTGCGGAGCACGGGGCCCTGGGCTTCGCGCAGGTTTCAGCAAGCCTGCAGCGCCCGGCGGGAGTTGCCGCCGGGCTCGTAAGGCTTGCGGCAGCCTGTTCTGGGGGCTGGGGTCGGGGGAAGCTCGGGCTTCCCCCACCCCAGCCCCGCGGCTGGGGGGGAGGAAATAATTTTTTTTTATTCATTTCCCCCACCCAAAAATGAGGTGTGTCCTATGGGCCAGTGCGCCCTATAGGGCGAAAAATACGGTATTCCTATTCAGAAGAATTCATAGGCTTATTAGCAATAATGGTCAGATACAGAGCTGATTTATGTACTATTGGAGTACCACAGGTGCTGATCCACATACATAGTTCTGCCCACATGGCTAGAGCAGATTATTTGGTTGCACACCATGCTAGAGAAAAAAGGATGTATATTATATATTTCTTACCCTGCTATACACTCTTCCATCATGGGAAATAGATGTGGTCATTACCCAATGTGGAAGAAGATCAGTTATGGAGGTGGCATGAATAATACCACTATAGCTAACATGTTAAATGGTATCCCACTTTCAAAACATTTGACAGAGTAGAAACTTTGAACATAGGAGCCTATATACTGAGTAGCATATGGAACCATACCTACTGAATGGGCTAAATTCAGAAATAATGCTTTCCTAGAATTGAATATATCTAATCACGTCTGTCTTTCTGTCAGGACGATGATGCTAAAATGGTCTTAAAACAACATCCCCTCACTTTGCATTAAAGCTCTGAGACCAGCACTCAGCTCTGTGCATTTTGAACTCTGTGCAATAAAAGTTTTAAGAGATAAGAAGCTTTTTCTATTTCAGGGTTGCCATTAGTCTGAATAATGCATAAACAAGGGGAAAGGTTTGAAGTACTACTGAGGATCACAGTATAGCTTCAATTAAATTATACATCATTATCACAGCTGCCAAGACTGTGGGATTTTGGCCTCATATATCACTAAATGTTCTATGTAGCTGTCTTGTCTAATTCTTTATTTCAAAGCAACCAACAACTCTCTTAGCAAAAGGGGGGAAATGAAGTTAAAAACCCAGTTTCAGAAACATGCAGGACATGGCATGGTTAATTATGATGGTATTTTGATGTGTCAACAATCAAGCACTAAGCGGGGGAAAGTTCAACCCTCTAGCATCAAAATAAAACACAAGGGAGAAATCAAACACTACTGAGTCGTGACATATTAGTTCTTGATTAAACAAAACACTGCATGCTGTCTCAGTCAGTGGAGCAGTATGCTTTATATCAGATAAGCAAGCCCTTTGTTAAACTCATGGTTATTATTCCATAATGTGCATTTTTCAAACTGCTCCTGCTTTGTCCAACACCATCCAGAACTACAAATTCAAGTGTTTATGATTAGTTGATAAAAATTAGATAGGAGGAATTGTTGATGATAAAATGGACAAATTGTTTTCCATGAGTGGAAACCATATTTTTTGTACCATCTATGCAATCCTGTTGATGGTATCATATGAATTGGTTATGCATTATAGCGCGATGGTGTATTATTCATACATCATTAATAGGTTTAATAAAGGGGGTGGGTGGCACTGTGGTCTAAACCACTGAGCCTCTTGCTTGCTGATTGGAAGGTCGGTGGTTCAAATCGGCATGACGGGATGAGCTCCCTTTGCTCTGTCTCAGCTTTTGCCAACCTAGCAGTTCTAAAGCACGCCAGTGCAAGTAGATAAATAGGTACTACTGTGGTGGGAAGGTTAACAGTGTTTCCATGCACTCTGGCTTCTGTCATGGTCCTCCGTACGCCAGAAGCAGTTTAGTCATGCTGGCCACATGACCCAGAAGGCTGTCTGTGGACAAATGCCGGCTCCCTCAGCCTGAAAAGTGAGATGAGCACCACACCCCATAGTTGCTTTTGACTGGATTTAACTGCCCAGAGGTCCTTTACCTTTATCAAATAGGTTTAATATTGCTAATTTTGGTGTGAATTCTGAGGCTTAAAGTATTGAAATCTGATAATACTTTGAGCACAGGATTGGGACTATGTAGTGCATACCTCCCTCCACACACTTTGTGTACAACAGTGGTGGAAATACTTCAGGCTTAGGGGATCTGTTTTGTTTTTCAGTTGAACCATAAGGTTTTACTGAATAAAAAAAAAATTGATCCCAGGAATTTGGTTTGAATAACAGAAATGAACAGAATTTTCAGTCCTTCCATAAAAAAATTACTCCTGTTTGACCCAAGATTTATTCAATCCAGCCATATGATTTGGAAGAGAGCCATTTTGTTGCTGCTGTTGTTAAATAACTGGGAGAAATTCTTGCCAGTCTACTACAAATCACAGAGATCTACCTTCTGCCCACCGTGGTGTATAGGATACTGTATAGGATTCCGTGTTTATGTGTGATTGCAAGTGTCTAATTTCCATGACTCAGGAGAACATGAGGACATGTACAGGTACATGGTCTCACATAATATGATGATCATAACAAGAAAGGGCCATAGCTCAGTGATGCACTGCATACCTTGCACACAAATGGTCCCAGGTTTTAATCTCTGGCATCTCCAAGTAAGGCTGGGAAAGAATAATCTCTGAAACCCTAGAGAGCAGCTGTAGTGTAGGCAATACTGAACTAGATGGATCAATATCCTAATGTGGTATAAGGCTGCTTCCTGTAAACATACACTCAGTTTAGACATGCACGGTGGTCTATTGTTCCACCACTCATACCATAGGTGCCAACTGCCTGAGCACCCACAAAATTCCCTGTGAAGGGGCCAGACTCCCACAAATTTCAGTGCCAGGGCCATGCACATTGCATGGCACCCATGGCCCTGGGCACCCACAGTCCAGGGCCAGACTGGCACTTCTGACTGATAAGGTATGGCTGTATTTCAAAATTGTGATATTGCACTAATGCTTACAGATACAGTGGTACCTCGGGTTAAGAACTTAATTCGTTCTGGAGGTCCGTTCTTAACCTGAAACTGTTCTTAACCTGAAGCACCACTTTAGCTAATGGGGCCTCCCACTGCTGCTGCACTGCCGCCGTGCAATTACTGTTCTCATCCTGAAGCAAAGTTCTTAACCTGAGGTACTATTTCTGGGTTAGCGGAGTCTGTAACCTGAAGCGTCTGTAACCTGAGGTACCACTGTAATGCTATTGCCCATATGGACTTTTAGACATAAAATGTCTTCTAAAATGTTGTACCTTCAGTGGTTAACTAAGCTGATGCATATACTGTGTCTTAGCAATGTGCCAATATGTCATTCTTTTTAGTTTGCCTATTGAGATTGCAATACTGTTTACATTTATATTCTTTGTAATTTTGCAGTACATTGGCACACAGAACTGTTTGCTTGTATCCGAATAGTATAGCTACTTACAAGATTTGCCTATTGGTAGGTGCTCCAACTTGTCTTTTAAAACAGTAAGGAAGAATGGTTTTGTTTTGTTTTTATGTCTGCCAAGACTTTATCAGAAGGATGACAGGAAAGTTGCTACCCCTTTAATGAGGTCATGGCTTTCCCGATATGAAACTTGGGAGGGAATTCCTAATCAGACAGCCTGCCAGCTGTTTCTTCTACATCTTGGTACATATCTTGGAGAAAACAACCGTTGACTTAATTTCCATATTGTTTTTGTCATATCTTTTCCTTGAGAAGTTACCATGTCAAAGTAAAAATTAGTACTGAGAAAGTAATGGCAGAATTTGTC
The DNA here is from genome assembly GCF_964252035.2 of Podarcis erhardii. NCBI lineage: Eukaryota > Metazoa > Chordata > Lepidosauria > Squamata > Lacertidae > Podarcis > Podarcis erhardii. The sequence continues at coordinate 48,051,573 of NC_138508.1, read as the reverse complement.
TTTAGAAATGTATTTTACTAATTTTTTTTATTCAGAATGATAGACTGCTTTCAACAGAAACCTCTGCATTCAGATCAGTGACAAAGTAATGCCTAAAAATATGACAAGGATTTGATATATGAGAGAAAGAACAACAGTGTACTCAAAAGGGGTTCTGCATCCCAGCAAAAACTTTTCAGTCACTGGATTAGAGAACTTTGAGAAGTGCGGGCAAGGTGGTGCGAGTGTGTCGCTAATACTAGACTTTCACCTAAAATATATAATACAGTGAGATGAAGTTGCTGTTGTTTTTAAAACCTTCTCCTGACTGGAAAGCAAACCTCCTGAACTGGGATCTGAGCTAACGTTTTTCGATCCTTTGTTGTTTCAGACATATGATCGGAGGCAGTGTTCTAACATAACCTAGCAACTAGAGTGGACTCCCATCTAACCCATGTGGCAGGGAGGATGAAACATAGACACTTCTCCATCCCTGCACTGGAAGCCTCTCTTTTGTTTCCAGATTAGGTTTAAAATCCACTAAAAAACATTGGATGGAGAAAACTGAATTTCCTACATCTTCTGTACTTGAAAGCATGAGCTGCTGGAACCATCAGTAACTGAATTCTAAAGATCTGGACTTTTCTTAAAATAATAGGTATCAGTGGGGCATTTTGCATGGACAGTGGGAAGGGTGGCTTAAGATCTCAAAAGCAATCAGCAGGTTTCTACTGGGAAATTAACACAGTGGTAGGTTTCTTAAACAATAATAATTTGCAGTCAGAAATTGTGACCAATATATGTATGTGCTGAGTAGGACAATTCTGAGATGCATCAAAGGCTAGAAATCACAGAAATCTAATTTTACTTGAGTGGAGTTCTTAGATTCATTGAGATATTACACGTAAATGAAAATACCAAGTGTCTTTGACTTGTCAGTGAAAAAGTGCCTCGAGCTTCTTAACAAATGGAACTGTGATGTATATTTGGAAGCTTCATGACATATTAAAGTAGTTTATGAGGCACAATTTGTTTTGGTGGTCTGCACTGATTGATGGCATGCTATCTGCCATTGCTTCATCTATTGTGGAATTTCAGTAATAAATGTTGGTAGCTAGACAGTGCTAAATGTGTTCCATCTAAATCATTCGTTACTTATAACAAGTTTCAGTGTATATGAATCAAAGGTTGTTTATACTTGCCTTCAGATTAATTCATCATTTGAAGCAGCTCTATCATTTGAAATGGGATAACTGAGACACGTGTCTCTTGAGTAAGTGTCTTGAACATCAAGGTAATATATTCTTATAATGTTAAAACTTCACTTGTTTGAAATGTCCATAAAAAGCAGACAATTAATACCTCACAAATAATCATGAATAAAATCATTTTAAAGGACAAAACACCTATGAAAAGATTTTTAAAAGACCAGTTCTACAATATGCTCACTTTGAAGTAGCTTTATATAAAATATAGTCTAAAGGGAAAACATGAAAGCTGGAAGTCCTTGCAACAATGTGACTCAACATACATGCACACAAATTGTACCTTTTACAACAAGAAAATAACAGGAATACTGAACAACCAGAAATAGTTTTTTTTAAAAAAAACACCAGACAATAATAATTGTGGCCTAATTTTGATGGTTATAGCAAGGACCTTGGCTGTATTTTTTGTTATTTTAGGTTCGGAGTCTGCCATTAAAATTGAAGTGCAGAATTCGTCTGAGTTCCCCATGGGCAAACTAAGTACTGGAGAGATAAACTGGGCTTTATTTTCCCGTAAAAACTGCATTATAGAAGAACACGGGCTAATGAATACAGTAATTCAAATACAATATAAAACAACAAAAGCTTTTTTAAAGCTAACAACAGAACTAAAATGCATGATTTTAAAAACTAAGACTGTACATCATACGTTAATTTAAAGGATCTCAGTAGCAAAATAATAATAATAATTTTATTATTTGTACCCTGCCAATCTGCCTGGGTTGCCCCATCCACTCTAGGTAGGTTCCAACATATATAAAAACATAATAAAACATTAAACGTTACAAAACAAGCACATGAATTCATCTTCACCTTCACTAGGATCTGTAGGTTGCGTTCAAACTAGAAATGGTGTGAGACTTTGACTGTGGGAGCTTGAAAGGCCAATCCCTTCTCCTTGAAAAGACTCTCCCCATTTCACGTTGAGTTCAGCTTCCTTTGAACCTGGTCCAACTGAAAACAGGACTCTGTCCTCACCATTGCCTAACCTCCTGTCAAGGAAAAGTAAATGAATCTTAGCCATGGGAAAGCAGAAGTGGGTAACAGGCAGTGGGGAAATCTCACCTTAGCTGGAAATGATCAATGAAGCATCATTTCTTGCTGCATATAATGGAGCTCCTAAATTTGAATGCCATTCTCAGCTGAAGAAAGACCTTGCAAGGCCTCTGCAATGTGATAGTGAGCTCTTCCTCTCAGGGGAGCCAACTTGGGCCCCAGGTTATGGGTGCCCATTGTGCGTGACATCATGACATCATGCATGTGCCCCAGCTTCAGAACCTGACTTCCGGTCGCACCGGAAGTCGGGTTCTGAGGTCTCGTGAGGCCTTGGAAATGCTGTATGAGCTTCCCTACCAAGTGCTCAATGATTTTCAGGATGAACTGTGGAAGGGGTGGATTCCACATCACTATTCTTCATATACTCCACAGCACTCATGCCATAACAGCTATGTAAGACCCAATTCCTGTTGCAGTGCCATGTAGCTTCAATATGTGTGCAAATACCGCATAACTGATATTCTCGCTTTTGACAAGGTACTGATACAAGAGAAGAAATCCACATGCTTACACATATGTTCTCTGTAGTAACACACAAACCACAACTTCATGTGATGGTGAAATCAGGAAGTGGCTGCCCCACTTCTCCAGGTCTCACTCACTTGTAGCACTACAGACAAGTTGGAATGCTGGGTTTGAGAGACTACTGTCTTCAAAATCCATCAGCAAAGAGTAACTAGCTGTCCTTCCTTCAGCATGACCATAGCCTTATCAAGAAGGGACATAGTGACTAAATAATGAGGAAAGGACAGACGAATAAAAATAAATCACATTCCCTCCCTTACATATTCTGGATGCTTTAACTATGCTGCCCACTAGCCCACTAGGTTGCATACAAGCCTAATTCTATTGCATACAAGCCTAATTTTATTCCTAATTCTATTGCTTGTGGGTGGTTGCCAGCCATGAGCATATAACACAAACATTTCGCTTTCATCTCCACCTGCTGATATGAAGGATGCTGCAAAGCAGAACATTGTATAGTCTTTGGTCACTCCTGATTTGGGCCCCGGCCACTTGTCAGTCACCCTTGGAATGAAAGAGCTAGCTAGTCCCCAGTAACAGTTGCTTTTCCCATGAGCTATGGTATTTGTGTTACTATCTCTATTCTCATCACTCTGTGCGCAACTGCACTCTGCAGACGGTTCTCCTTTGTTGGGCATTTTTCAAGCAGGTTAATAGTGCTGGTGTTTCAGTGTACAAAGCCATCCTTCTTTAGCTGACAACTTTCCTACCACTGAACATTCCACAGTATTTAGAGAGGGAAGGGGAGAAAATCTATACAAACAATGTTGGGTCTTCTATTCGGTATGCTTGACAATGATAAACTCTGTTCAAGGTGTTTTGTGAGAAAAGCACATAAGCCTGCCTTTTATCCAGTTATGCACCCATTACTGCAAGAGCAAACCATGTTTGTTTCATGCTACATGGATTTCCCGCAATTTGTCTATGGATATATTTGTGCTCTTGAGTTTAACATGTATGATAACTCTAATTAAAACAAGAGTACAAAACACTAAGAGTCAAGTCAGACATTGCAACAAAGCCATAGCTATTATGCTGCCTTAACCATGGTTTGGTTTGACAGCTGATCTGAACCTCAAGTGCCACAGAAACTATTTCTGCAAATAAGACTTCCTGAAGCTAATTCCCCCAAAGGCCTGTGAAAGTTTTCCATCCCCCCTTTCTCAGTGAAGCCTGTCGTTTTTGATGATAGCCATCATAAAATTATGATTATCATCTTAATTTTTGTCCTGGAACTAACTAATTGCTTTGCATTCCCCCCTGAATTAATTAGCATTTATAATGTCCCTGGGAAAAGTGGGGGTGAAGCGCTAGGAAGTGGAGTAGTTTGTTCTAGGTTAGTAAAAAAAAAAAGAATAAAGTTGTCTACTTTCAGTATAAGAAAGTATTATAATTTCTGTTTCTCTGTCCATACTTTCTGTATTTCTCATTTCATTCATATAGGTAGCACCGTATCTTACTGAAGTATTTGTATTTGCCTTCTATTATGTTTTTTAAAAACTATTTTTCACCTTGGGTTGGCCACTGTGAGAAGAGGATGTTGGAATAGAGGGCCTTTGGTCTTCTCAGGCTTTTCCTGACCCATAGAGGTAGACCTTGTTTTATGTGCTTGAGTCTTTTGAATTTCTCTTTCATCTTTTATACTGCTTTTTTGTTTTATGTTGTGTTTTTGTTTTAAGGTTTTGATGATACATTGTTTCGTTTTTTTTAGACTGCACACCTCTTTGAGATTTTTGAAATATCAAACAGTTTATACATGCTTGGAAATAATAAAAATATTTAAAAAGTCTAGCAAGGTTCTTTCTTATGTTCTTAAGTTTATTTTCTTTATATTTAAATTAGCTTTGTACGTTGGTGCTACTGCTGTGGTGGTGATGATGCACTTAAACTCACTAGTAATTGTACAACAAATGATCAGGAAAGGATGCAGCACAACTACAGTGGTGCCCCGCAAGACGAATGCCTCGCAAGACAAAAAACTCGCTAGACGAAAGAGTTTTCCGTCTTTTGAGGTGCTTCGCAAGACAAATTTCCCCATGGGCTTGCTTCGCAAGACGAAACGTCTTGCGAGTTCTTGCGAGTTTTTCCCCTTTCCCCCCCTTTTTCTAAGCCGCTAAGCCATTAATAGCCGCTAAGCCGCTAATAGCCGTGCTTTGCAAGACGAAAAAACCGCAAGACGAAGAGACTCGTGGAACGGATTAATTTCGTCTTGCGAGGCACCACTGTACATGCATGCCAGCATAAAACCAAAATATGGCATTACTAAGTACTACATCTACCAGGTCCATATAAAACATTGTTATATGAGATAGGAGTAAAGGATAATCACCTACGGTATGTTCTGTATTCTTTAAAAAGAAAAGTTGCACAATTGCTACAGTTGTTTTATGAACAGGAAGGTTTAGCAGCAGAGAGTCATAAAGTTTCAGAAGCAAATAAGGTACTTTGAAGAATTTACCACATTTGCAGATTATCTAAATCTTATGGGATAAGATAGTTTTGATCAAGTGGCATGTTGAAACTCCTTTCCCTGTTTACAGGCAGAAAAAATTGGGAGCCCATTTCGCCAATTTTTTACACGGGGCAAAGGAATCCTCCCAATAGTTTCTTGGACATGTAACTTTGTGCTTAGGAACCAAACACTTATTTGCATTTATGCAGGCGGGAGTATTAATTATCTATGAGAATAGAGCTTTTGACAGCTGCAAAGTAGATAGGGTATAGGCCAATGAGCTGAAATGCCGGCTTTGGAAAGGCAAGCAGAAGAGGAACAGATAATGGTCTTGTAGACAGTGTTGGTTAACTCTACCACCACCAGACCTTAAAACTGAATTCACATACATTGTTGATAACACTGTTTGTAGAATGTTTTTTTTTTTTTTCCTTTCCAATAATACATGTGGAAGCTGTGGTATTATTTCTTCCCCCTCAAAATTTCAGAGCATTCATGAGTTCTAAGAGTACATAAAAATACTTAACTAATGCAATCTATTCAGTCAATAATTAGAATTGTGAAACCCTTCCCACCATTATGTACATATTTACTCTGATGAACCATTCCATTCTAAAGAGTCAATAAATCTTTTGTTCAAAATATACTCTAGTGTGTATGTGAATATAATCCACCAATTAAAAAGTCCATAAATAGGTATTTGTACAATAGATTGTAATGGCTCCAAAGGGAGTAATTTGGCTTTCAAAGTCAACTCCTGTCCGCTTGAATGAGTGTTTTAATTTCTTACATGTGCAGTCACATGCACACAAACCATATTTGAATAGCTAAATTGGCATTACTATCAGCAAGGACATATACAGTTAGAATTGACATTTTATTAGAAGCTGTACATGATAAGGAATCCATGTTCTCATCTTGTCTCTTATATCAAAAATTATTTGTTCAGGTCTTGCAAGGATAGCAAGGAGTTGGAGAAGGAAGGGCATATTTTACTGCAAAATTCAAAGTATTTCCATATTACAAAATCCATCAATTCTGGCCTAGAATTTTGTAAGCTTTCACATTAAAATTTACCTTTTTCTTCCCCAGCTTTGAATGTGTGTAAAACATTATGCATCAGCTAACAAGAAGCAGATTTGACTATTTCCAGAATGTACCATGTTTACATGTGTTCATTCCTAAGTCCGTTCCATCCTGTGTCTGCATCATTCCCCCTCGCCACAAATTTGCATTTTGGGTATGCATGTTACCATAAAATGCACATTTTTTTGTATTCATTTGATCCTAAAATACACTTTTTGGTACACGTTTTATCCTATAATGCTTTTTTGAGCTGAGAACTGTACTTCAAAATTTTGAGATGAGTGAAAAGCAAAGGATAACTGCATTCTGACCTGGGTGTTAGTCTGGGAAGTATAAAATAAGCCAGTTTGCATTAAAATGCAGAAGAAACAAAACCCTTCAACTACAACTACCATATAGAAGATGGATTAAATTTCTGAAGCACACCTCCCCCTACCTTAAAATTCAGTAGGACAATTTTTGCTAGCTGAAAATCTAGGCAATTGTCTTTACAAATGAAGGCAATCAATATCTACACTAAGCTTATCTCTTTCAGTTTACAGATTATACATTTTGAATTATAAAAAGAGCAGCATACAGATGTTTCTATCTTTATTTCGATTATTGATGACACAGGCTTTCTTATCTGCTCCTGCAAATGTGTATTATTACCCATTAGTTTTAGATTCTATTGAAATTCATCAAATTAGGAGGGGATAATTAAAGGGATCATGGATATGTATCAAAATATAATTGTATATTTTCACAGTTAAGAAATTGTACAGCACGACAGCTAGTCATTCTTGCTAGGTAGGACAAGGACACAGGGTGAAAATTGAAAGTTGAGGAAAATACTATGAATATCATACTAATAACAGTGTATGTACCTGCCTGCTGTTCTTCTGGCTCCCCACAGACACTGTGAGTTTATGCTTCTTCTTTTTTCAGTTACTATAACCTTGGGGGGAAATTACATCCCTTTTTCAACATATGAATATTTTGTTTTAATGTTTGACTTTCTTAGAAGAAAACCAGGTACTAGTAGGACATAATTAAAGTAGCCATGAATTTTATAGACTAGCAATCAGTTATTTCTGCATCTTCTTGAGCAGAAATTTACCAAAATTGGTACTAAAATTATTTACACTATGGTGCCATCCACCAATTTTCAAGTAATTACATCCACTACAAAACCTAAATATATCTTTGAAAGGAAAGGCAGAAACATCAGGCATGTGAGGTCTCACATTTGTAAACGGAACTGCTTTCCTAGGATCACAGGTACTTCCATATGTCTAATGGTAGAGAAGAGTGACCACCATATCTAAACCACATCTGGGTTGAAGGCTGGTGACCTTTCTTATCAAGATAAAGGCAGCTTGGGGCATGAGGAGCTTTTCAAGAGCTCGGAATACTACAAAAATCTATGCAAAGAGCTACCATCTCCCCTCATCCCTTTCTCTCCATCACCACTCTTCCAGTATTTTTGTTGTGCTCTTTCCTTTGCCCTTCTGTGTGTGTAATCTGCAATATTGCAAAAAATGTCATTACCCCATACACATAATGGGGCCCCACAGCTCTGCAGTGGAGGATCTTTTGCCTGTGATACACCAGGAAATGTCTTCTGAAGCCCCTGGTATATGCCCTGGGAGAAGTATCATTGACAGTAAAGAATATACAGTGGTACCTCAAGTTAAGAACTTAAATTCGTTCTGGAAGTCTGTTCTTAACCTGAAACTGTTCTTAACTTGAGGTATCACTTTAGCTAATGGGACCTCCTGCTGCTGTTGTGCTGCTACTGCATGATTTCTGTTCTCATCCTGATGTAAAGTTCTTAACCTGAGGTACTATTTCTGGGTTAGCAGAGTCTGTAACCTGAAGCGTCTGTAACCTGAAGCGTCTGTAACCCGAGGTACCACTGTATATGCCATCTCAAGTGTCATACAGCTGAAATATACTAATTTGTTCTGATTTGTGAACTTGAACTCTCCTCTTCTGAAGTTACATTCTTCCTATTGTGCTAGTTTTGATCTCTACAGACTGATGTTCATATTTGGATACACTAGTTTTATTTTGGGAAGTACAGAGGCTCAATCTTAGCTCAGGTAAGGTTCCTTGATCCTGCCTCCTTTGACCGATACTGTACTGCGAGCCTGTTTCAAAACCATTAAAAATCAGTTAAGAAGTCTCCATATTTTTGAAAGATTTTCTGAGTCTGTCTGACTTAGGCTAAAAAGAAAATCAAAATCTCTGAATTCTTGAGGGAGTGACTGAAATAAATAATGGCCAATAATTTGTTTCACAAATTGTTGTTAAACCTGATGACACACAATATTGTGTCAAATTATATGTGCAAAGATAGACTTATTATTATGAACTTCCTTATTTCCTATATATCTTTTCAGTAACTGAATAAAACACCAAGGAAGAGATACAAAAAGGGTGGCCTTCAAAGACCTGTGCCTGACACACAGTGAAATGAATGTGACTTTACTGGAAAAGCGGTATTGCGTTGTCAGGCTGAACAGCTTGCATTTTCATGGCAATATTAACACTCTTTGTGAACTTGCCCTCTCATCCAGCTAGGCAGGGAATGCTTAAGGTGTCACGTCTGTCAAGTTAGGTTTGGCTGTCCATTTTAATGAATAGGTGTTCAGAAATCCTATGGGTCAAGTTTAGAATGTGCAATGGTTGTTGTATGGCTTTACATTTGAAAGATAGGATCTAGAGCATTCACGTGAGGCATACCAAAAACGCACTGCAGAGAGCAGCTGTCTCTAGGGCTCTAAGACATGAATTTAGAATAAAATCAGCTGCAAATAGTACATACCTCAAAAACAAATGTTTGTACAGAACAGGATGATTTGACACAGTCAGCAGCCCTGCAGCCATCTAACCCTGAGTTACACAGTCACTGAAACTTTCAGTAGTACTATGTGGTTACAATGAAGTTGCGGCTGTGTGATATGGGATAGCAATTTAACTTGAAAATGAACTCAAAGGAAAGCATTGCAGACCCACCTTCATCTCTGCCACAACTGTTGCCACATAGTACTTATTCAGGACCAACTGTTTACCAGACTCAAGTTGACAATAATAGTGATGTATCAGAAGCACTAGACTACATACAGCAGGTTCTGTATGGTTGGAATGTGATCATTTTAGAATGTGAGTGAATATTACCAGTAAGATCAAAATTCATGATAAATTCCATTGATAGAAATTATTGAAAAATTCATCTTTATGATGATTTTGCAAGAAGAACCTAAGGTTCACATTTCTGTGAGATTCTAGGTCTACAAAAATAAATACAGATAGTACTTAAAGGTTCAGGAGCTGAAATATTACAGGGTGAATAATCAAAGTAGAAAGGCATGGATATTGCCACACTTGCAAATTTATTCAGTTTAACCTCATATACTGCTCTGCTTCCTTATTACCACTACTTCCTCTAGCAGAGTTAATACAAACCAGAAAGACTTCTGTCAAATAACAGTGGCCTTTCTAAAGCTCAACAAAATGCACAGCACATCCTGTATTCATCTTGCTGCAAGATTAGATGGCAGGCATGAAAGTGGGTAAAACATAATCTTTATTTATTGGTGCCAAACTTCCGTTTTTAAAACTTGGTGACATGAACTGTAAGATATTCATGAAAAACTGAAGTGCTGTAAAGTTTAAGATATGCCAAGGATGTTTGAGGTAGAAACGGAAGGGAAATTAAGAATAAAAAAATGATTCTGAATTGATGGATTTTTCTGCAGGTCAGGGTCTGTGAACGTTCATCTACATGATCAGTTAGGTTCCTAAAATTCATCACTCTACATAGCTCTTGCCTTGTGTTGTAAATAACTACTTACTTCGAAAGGACCTAGGGGAGGGGAAGAGAGGGGATGGTGTTTGCTTCTTTTAATAAGAATTCCTTATTCCCCTAAAGTACTTGAAGCAATTTAATTTTTCATACAGTTATGAGTTTGGGTGCCAGACCCCTCTAATTAATCCCTGGAACCAACAAGTGTGAATAGCTAATTAAACCAGGCAATCTTCCTGTGAGTTGTTTGCCTGGGTGATTGGTCATTAAAGAAACAAAGGAATAAGGAACTCATGTGAGATGAAAAATGGGTGGGGTATTCCCTCAACAGATAATACCAGAGGGTGTGTATGTGTGTGTGTGTGTGTGTGTGCGCGCGCGCGTCCCTTCTAATACAGCATCATGTTCTTACAGTGGCCAGTCAGTGTAAAAAGATTACTGAATTAGTGGTTAAGAGCGGTGGACTCATAATCTGGTGAACCGGGTTCGCGTCTGCACTCCTCCACATGCAGCTGCTGGGTGACTGTGGGCCAGTCACACTTCTCTGAAGTCTCTCAGCCTCGCTCACCTCACAGAGTGTTTGTTGTGGGGGAGGAAGGGAAAGGAGAATGTTAGCCGCTTTGAGACTCCTTAGGGTAGTGATAAAGCGGGATATCAAATCCAAACTCTTCTTCTTCTTCTTCTTGTGGCCTCTTCCAATGCTACAATTCTATAAGTTGGACATGAACAGAAGAGCACTCTCCCCCTGTGGGCTCCAGCAACTGGCACTCAGAAGCATGGCTGCCTCCGAACTTGAGGCGGAGCATAGACATTATGGCAAGTAGGAATGGCTTGGCTTGGCCTGGTCAAAATGGCCTGGTGAACCAAGTAGAGAGGCCTGACTGGCCTCATTAGTTCTGCAGGCTGGATTCACAAACGCTATCACTGTCTTTTCCTGCACAACCCTGCCCAAATTGTGGCCAACCTGAGCTTATTTATACTGCAGCATTGCTTGTCAGCAGATGGTGCTATGCAGCAGTGGCGTAGCATGGGGGGTGCAGGGGGGGCCGGCCACACTGGGCGCAACATCTGGGGGTTAGGGTTAGGGGGCGCAAATCCATGGGTTAGGGGGCGCAAATTACTTGCCTTGCCCCGGGTGCTGACAACCCACGCTACGCCACTGCTATGCAGAGTAGGTGTGAAAACTCACAAGGCCAAAATTCCTACTTGAGCGTGAAGCAACCAGCTAACCTACACTGGGGCAGTGCAAAAGTTGGAGAGACCGGGCCAGGGGACAGCACATGCTCTTACAGCACTTCAGACTCCATTGCTTTGCCCGCATCAGCATTAATACACAGATGCATTCCATGCTGACATGCCTTCCCTTACTTCTGCTACCCACCACATGTTCAATGCTGCCTGCAACCTGGGGATCATCCTTGATTTAGTTTGAATATGGATAATACTCAGCCTGAAACATGAAGGATACTTTGCTTTTAAATGATGAACTTTTAAGTCATAGCAGCAGCATCTTAGAAGAGGCATCTTCTCCTATGTGAAACAATACAATACCTATTATTATAGTGCTTGCCATTCAGATTTTTTAAAACTACTTGTATTCATATTTTTATTATTAAAAAATAATCATGGACACATTTAGTCAATAAAAAGTGTTTTTTGTTTTGTTTAGTCAATCTAACAATTAAACCAATTAAAATTTGCACCCCTGATTAAGTCTTGATGAATGGCTGGTCATGTTTGAAAGCATACCACTGCAAGTAGATAAATAGGTACTGCTGCGGTGGGAAGGTAAATGGGATTTCTGTGCACTCTGGCACTCATCACGGTGTCCCATTGTGCCAGAAATGGTTTAGTCAGGCTGGCCACATGACCAGGAAAGCTGTCTGTAGACAAACATTGGCTCCCTCGGCCTAAAGCGAGATGAGCGTCGCACCCCATAGTCAAGTTTGACTGGACTTAACCTTCCAGGGGTCCTTTAACTTTACCTTTACCTTTACCATGCTGGGCAGTGGAATGGATAGCATTTTGCTCACTGTCCATTCTATATGATTCCAGATATATTATCAAAGTCAGTTTAGAACTTTAAGGGCAGACTTTTCTGTGCTACACTAGATCCAGGTCCCAGCCACCAGCTATATTACATTATGTAGACTGATGTGTTGGGTCCTTTAGAATTCATGAGAATTTTATTACTGACTTGAGGGTTGGACCTTTGATAATCTAGAAGCTATGCCACCCTTATTTTTTAATATTGCTTGACTCACAGAGCATGCATATTGAACTGCCTGTCATGAGGGAGCCAAATGCTCATCCGGCATGAATAAATATATATGGTGTCTGTCTGAATCACACCATAACTTAACAAGGCATAGGATAATAATGGGATTTGTGAATATACAGGAAAATGTTGAGTTTTCACAGAGAAATGTATTTGACATGTACTGTATTTTTCCATGTATAAGACAATGTTTTTCACTTAAAAATTAGGCAAAAATTGGGGGTCGTTTTATACACAGCTAGTCAATGCAGAGGGTGGTGGGCAGGTGGTTGGTTGGCCAGCAGTGGCAATCTTTGAATACAGCTTGTCTCTCCAAGGTTGGAGAGCAATACCCAATACTTGCTATGTCTCCATGGTATACTGTCCCACTAAAAACTGCATTACAACATTTGCAAAAGTGCAAAGTTTGGTGGGTAGCTAAGTGCTAATCCAATATTAGTCCAAGAGGTACAGATTAGGTCACTTCAGATAGGAATTCACAGAGATCAAATGCCTCACCCATTTGTCTACAACCTGATCCCTTTTTGTGGAGCAGGAAGAGCAGGAAGGGGATCAGATGATTAACTTTCATTCTAACACAGCAAAATGGAAACTGAGTTCCTGCCAGACTACACTTCTATGTTTTTACTGCCATTATCCTCTTCATTTTATATTCTTTTTCTCAGCTTCATTACATTTTCTTCTTAAATTTCTTATGGCAAATTCTACTCCATTTATTCTTACATTTTCTACCTGCATTTTCCTTCCACATGCATTTACCTCAGATTATCCATCTCCACTATACTGCTTCCTCCCCAATTTAAACTCACACATTTCTATTTAGGTTTATGATGGCCATCTAGCAGCATTAAAATCAATGGAAATTTTGCCACTGGCTTCAGTGGGAACTGGATTGTATCCTATGTGTGTGTGTTTGTGCGTGCTTCTTTTTGCAATAGATTGCAGTGAGTTCCTTTTAGTATCCCTGAAAGGCATTGCTGCTAACCTTTTTCTTTTCTGTTTAGAACTCTGAATTGCCAATTTTCCGCTTTTAGATATCATTCAGGGGTTTTTTTTCAAAGTCTTAAAAGTGGGGGTCTACACTGCAGTGATTCAGAAACCTATGTAGAGAAAATCATAGCTATTTCAGAGAGAAATGGCAAGCTAACAGTTTGCACCTTCAGGCACCGCTAAACCTATACAGTTCTTCATGAGTTTATACTTGCTTATACATTTCACATTGTGTAACATTAAGTAATTAACTACATTCATGCAGTTATATGTGTACCCCAAATATAAAAAGTCTAAATATGCTATTTCTTACAAATTCCTGGTATAGTTCATTAATGCTTCTGATAATTTAAATATTTTAAAATACTTATTCTTAACTTATCAACAATTTTAATGCTTTATTATAAATTTTTGACTACCACTTATATGGTTTTAACAACATCATATGCATCATATAATTAAATAAATAAAATTTGCATCATATAATTAAATAAATATACCGTAAGTTAGGGCATGGTTTGGATATTGCCAGAATATGAAATGCATTTCTCCCAAGGAAATCAAAAGGGGCAGGTTCATTCCCCAGTATCTCCCAGTAGGGCTAGGAGAGAACCCTGTCTAAAATCCTGAAGAGCCAGCGCCAGTCGCTGTAGACATTGCTGACATGGATGGACCAGTGGTTCTACTCAGTACAAGATAGCTTCCTATGTTCTAAATATGGGAGCCAGGAGCAGAGCCAGATGAGTAGTCCTTCCCACACACTGATGTGATCCTCCCTGAGTGTCTGCACATACAGCACAAGCATGAGACTTCCAGACTCTGAGAAAACCTTTGCACATACACCTATATGTGCAAAGCACCCCTTTCTACAGAGGTCTAACATATACATGCAGACATATGGGGAAATGCACATAATGCCATGCATACACCTGAGAAGAAGCACAACCTCTCTCTTTGCTCCCAGATACACAAACATTGTTTTCTAGGATGTTTTAACCATGTGGGACTGGCTTCCTAGATGAGGTATTCATTTTTATTTATAATATTTAAGAGTGATGTATAAAAATGTGATGACCCATAAGTGGGTGACAGTTTTACAACTCTTCTTTGTAGCAAAAGGCTTCTCCCAGAAGTTGCAGACATGTGTGTGGTGGATGGAAGTACTGATGGAATGTGTAAAAATCAGGGGAGTGGAATATGTGCATAGGAACTGGCTGGGTAATAAACAGGTGTGTGTGTGTGTGTGTGTGTGTGTATTAGGTTTGTTAAGTGTACAGGAGATAACTTTACAAAGAGGGTGCAAGATCTCAAAATCTACTGCTGTGTGTCCAGTCTATGATCAAAAGTTTTTTAAAAAATTAAGCTGTGCATGGATTGTAGGATTGCAGTGCAATGCACATTGTAGATCCATGGAGCTGTTAGTCTTTGTGCCCTATTCATTCTTTATGTAAGTCCGTCATACCTGCAGAAAACAGAGAGCAAAGACTTGCTAAGAGTAGACTTTTTTGTGTGGAATAAGCTGTTGCTCCTGGAAATAAGTCTGTAACTGAGCCTGACCACGTTTAGAGTTTTGTCAGATAGATCTTTTGATCATTGCTCTAATCCAGCCCTATCTCTTACTTCACTATCTAAAGCCCTGCATTTATCATACTGACTATGTTGTATCTATTTCTGTCTTTCAAAGTTGTGCAGGCAAGGGTCATGTAGCATTTCTTCTTCCCTGCACCAAGAAGTGCTATTGCTCTCAATATCGTCCTGTAAAATATTTCTATGGTATGTTGATTATAAATGTTAGTGAATGAATAATAACTATGGCTAAAACTTTTACACTGCTATACTAGCGGTTTGTTGCATAGGATACCCTCTCTGTGAAACAAGGAAGCCTGAAATATTTCTAGCTCCCCCTGAGGTTTTCTTCCTGTCTCTGCGAGGTGTAATGATTTTTATAGTGCTACGGCCATGTGGATTTAAAGGAAAACTGCTGTTACTAAACCTGTTATTTATTTCGATTTCTCATTTTGGGATTGTACCTTCATGGAGAGAATTTAAAATGTCAAAAGTCCCAAGGGTATGAAAGACAAACCTAAGGGTATTGCAAGTATCAGGAATTTACGTGTAGTTTTTCTAGTATTATTAGGAGACAATACCTTTGCTTTCCCCGTTGTCTGGGGCTTAATCATTCTGCACTGTCTTTGGACCAGTTGAAGAAAATACTTAGAGATACAGATAGATGGATAAATGGATGCATACTTTTCAGCTTAAATTTGATTTAAATAATCTCCCCTTTAAACCTACATCCACTTTGTTATGTATGAGGATTGTTAATTGTTGAATTTGACAGTGGGTGATGTTCAGTGCTACTTTAACTCAGAGTAGACTCATTGAAATCATTGGACTGAAGTAACTTGAGTCTGTTGATTTTAATAGGTCTATTCTGACTATGATTTAGTTGGATATCACCCAGTGTTTCCTTACAGAAGAGTGTGTGCATTCTTAGGCACTGTTTAGAAGTAAAGAATGAATCTTATTCTATTTGCTTTGTTTTGGTTTTTCTGCTGGTGCTCATTTTTATACAGGAATAGTCAGGAACGGCCCATCCCATTTTGCTCCCTGAGGTGAAACGTGCATGTACTGCCTCCTGCCCCCCCCCCACTGCACAGACACACCTGCCACCCTACCGTGCCTACTCCACCACTTCCGCTTGAATGCCCTATCACTGAAATTTGGTGAAATGGGGGGGGGGTGAGCGTTCCACAAGACCTTGCCATTCATCAGAATTCATACCCTCACTGAACTTAATGAGAGCAGGGAGTGTTTTGCAAGGCCCTAGTGCTCATCTTCCTCAGTCCATGGGCGGGGAAAACAAGCAACAATGCTATGCACTGGAACATCCCCCCCCCCTTGCTAAAACTTGGCAAGATTGGGCAACAGTGGGGTGGGTGGGGCACCACCACCTCTTGTGCTTCCACCACCTGAGGCGAGTGCTTCACCTTGCTTAATGGATGAGCTAGATCTGGGAATAGCCTTAATTTGTTAATTAAAAAGTTTCCACTGTTACACTGAATTTCAGTGGAATAATTCCTCTTGATGCCCATATCCTAAACTGGACTCTGGTGCAGTCAAGTTGGGCACTACCTATTTGCTTAAAAGCTTCATATGAATTGTTTTGGGATGAATTTATTTAGACTAACAGTGCAACTCTAGACATGTCTGCTCAGAAGTAAGCCTCTCTGAGTTCAGTAGGTGTTACTCTTGGTATATTTGTACAGAAAGTGCAGCCTAATTATATTTCCCTTTGGCCAGGGCTTTTAAACCTTGGTACTGCTGAGAGCATTTACTTAACAAATGAGTACAGATGCTCAGAACTCTGCCTAAGTAATCTCAGTAGGTTTATCTGGAAGTGCAAGAACGTGCTTGGTCTTGTAGGAAATAGCAGTTTTACTCTTTAGCCTTAGTGTCTTAGGGCATGCTCCTGTAGAATATAAGTTCATGTGGTCTTGTTAACATAAAAGGTAATGAAGGCATGTCCATCTATCTACTCTCCCAGTTCCACCCACCTCCCCTCCCCTCCGTCTCTCTTATGTGCATGATTTCTCAATCTGTGTTTCAACAGCAAAATATTTAATAGTAAGAAATATCAAAATTACTTCCAGTAATTAAGATCTTTCAATATTTATGAAACTGTAATCCAATAGCAAAAAACCCAACAACTTAAATTGTTGTTTGCAGGAATCAAAATTTAAGCAGAACCCCTGAGAAAGAATATTAAAATGAAAAAGAAGATTAAAATATAATTATTTTAATTGACTGTTCAGCAGTTGGGAAGCAGACTTCTTCAAAAGTCAATCTGTGTCCTTCTTTTTCTCCCATATAGAGCATTCCTGGACTATGCACAGCAGCTGCCTGTGGATAAAATAAGTGCAATGCAATGAAATACATTTTTGTGCATGAAGACCCCCAAAACCACCCCCAAATGAAGACACAATAGACACAGATTTTAGTTTAAGGTTTTTGGTATTAAATTTTGGCAACAACTTTATTGATTACAGCATGTGAGTGGTTGCTTAGGCATTGGTACCAGACTACCTGAACCTACACGGTGGCAGGAACAGGACTGACACTGGGCACCACCATATGTCAGTAAGGGAAAGCAACCTGGGGGAGCGAGAACTCCTTCAATCTCAAGCTCACCCTAGATGCTCCCAGGGCCTCTGGTGTGACAGGGTTCAGACAAAAGCAAGGCGAGCCCCTGGATTCCTTTAACATAATTCCCTAGCAGCAGCAATGGAGGGGCAGGCACAGCCAACCACGTCCCCTCCCCAAAACATTGAACCAAATGCCTAACTGCCAACCTTACAAAGTTGTGACGATTTGTTACATAGTGGCACCAGCCAAATGGCAAAATTCCTAACAGGCCCCTGCTCCAAAACAAAGAACCCCTTGACAGGCATAGCAAGGCCATAAGAACAACCCTAAATATAGGGAGAGGAGAGCGGGTGATCCGCTGCACGTCACAAGAATGTGAAACTCTCCAGTGACGTGCAGCAGATTAAGTAGCCCCTCAGCAGCCAATAGCCAACCCAACTGACCAAATTTCTGCCCCAGCAACAGAGGGGCAACCAATGGGGTGTTGTGGCCATCCAAACGGTCCCGCCCCACAACAGTGAGGCAGTTTCTGGTGATCTCACTGCAACATGTGCCCTCCATGATGGAGGACCCAACTTGTGTAACTCTGTCTTCAGTGAATATCTTTAGTTTCAAAATAGATGATTGTGGAAATACATTGACATCAGGCAGTTTATTTATGAAATTATTTAGTGGGCAACACTTAGATGAAAACAAACTTGTATTCTGTAAAATAATGACATACTGTATTCATTGCATATATTTTGGCCAATGCATTGTGGGCAACTTGCTTGTGAAACACATAAGCAAATTATATAAGTAAACTGCACCTGTGATAATTCATGCTGCAGGGAAAACGGAGATTCTCCATTATTTCTGTTCCCTTCTCCACATATCTTACAAAGAGGTATCTCTAAATGCCACCATCAGGATTGTGATTCCATTCTGTTCCATTTCCAAATCAGCAATTTAAAAGCAAAGCAAATAGTTTTTTAAAAATACATGTTTAAATATACATGACCCCCCCCCCCTTTGTGGATACAGACAGGCATCAGGCTGCTTGCTCCATCCCACTTGACATCACCATTGTGCTGGTATTCTCTGGCAGCAGCGGCAGCAGTTTTGTTGGTGTCGTGGTCAGCAACCCCTTCCCCACAAACAGAACAAACAGAGCTTTAGTTGGGCTCTGGGGAATGATGTCACAGAATGGTTATGAGCTTTCTGACTGCTGACAGAAAATGGTGTTTCACTAGAAGTTGACATTTTGGAGTCAGTTTTACACTGCTGAGGTTGTGTTACTTGTAGACAAGACCTTCAGACTTACACTGACCCTGTTTGTTCATCTGAGTGTTATTTAATTATTTTACTAAAATACTGTAAATAAGTGCTAAGCTGTTTCATCAAGAAATGAAAATTGTCAGGTATCTTGGTTTTCTGAAATAGATCATGATGGCAAAACAGGAGCTGTCAGATTTGCCATAGCCAAGAAATCTATAAAAGCTTTAGATTATAAATTGGATTTCTCTAGTGTATGTGACTGAGATTTAGTTGTTATTTGGAGGGATGTAAATAAGAAAGTTCTAGCAGCTGAGGTAGTGAGGATCAATTCCAGGGGATTTGTATAATTGTTGGGGCAGAGGACAGAACACCAGCAGAAAACGCTAAATAAAGAGTTTGCAACACTGAAAAGTTTGGTATATGCTAGACTTCACTGCCATATAAGAGTTCCCATATTCCCTTTTTAATTTTAATTTTTCTAGTTTGTAAGAACACTTACAGTGCAATCATATGTATTGAGGTTCCCATTGAGCTCACTCCAAAGTATGTTTAGGAATGAACTCCCGCCATAATTTAATAAACTAAAATGTGGCACATGCATTTTAATAGCTGATCAGATCTTTGTGAAAAATTCTGACCCAAGTGAAAGCGATTGGTTTTAATGGAGTAATTCGTTCACCCTCTGCATAGAAGTAGGCCTTGAGATATTTATCAGACTATTTCTGTATGTTTAATAATTAACCAATACATAGAATTATTTATAAAGACAGCTTTTCCAATGTACAATCCCCCCCGCCCCGCCCAAGAGAACTGGACTAACAGCTTGAAAATGCCTTACTGTGCTTGCGAATATGAAGGCCAGCTTTGGTCACATAGAGTTTAGAGAGTTATTGGTCTTTAATTAGATAGTTGTGCCGCAGCTTTAGGTGGACCACATTAGTGGCATCGCAACCCTTTTATTTTTGTTGTTACCTCCTTTTTTAAAAAAAGAACCCAGAAAAGAGGAGTTGGGGTGGACCAGTCTTGTGCTTCTAAGAGGTGTGTGCTGAGATTCAGTAGTGCATTTTTATCCATGGGTGGTCCTAGAGGGGAGGTGGACACACCCTGAAAAATAGCTTACCATCCCTCCAATGGTAGGATCCCTATGGTTATTTGAGGGAAAGGCTCCCTACTGCAATTTCCTTCTGAAATTACCTCTCTCTTTTCCATTTCCTGCTGCTGCCACACCATCTCTCAGCTCAAATAGCAAGCTGGCCCTAAAATTCCTAAATAGCATAATTTATGCTGGCATAATTTTTTCTGGCATCAGTTGCCCCTACTCCAAACACCATTCAGGAGGAATTTGACATACACCAGCCTTTTTTCTGGCTGTTTTCTTTTTTAAAAAAAATGATATTTATTAAAGTTTCAAATAACACATATAAACACAAAAAAAACAGTAAATACACAAACAAACAAGCAAACAAATCAAAAACAGGTATAAGTTCAAACCAAAATTTCTGATCCTAATTTCACCGACCTCCTCACACCTCCCCCTTCTGTATTCTAATCTCATTTATCTTATCAGCAAATCCATTCCCACATTTCCCGTAGTTTTTATTAATTCTATTCTTTTTCCTTAAATCAATTCCCCTGTAAACCACTAATTTTTAAACCCATATCTTTTTAGCCTTCATTAATTTTATAATATTTATTAAGATAGTCTTTAAACTTCTTCCAATCTTCTTCCACTGTCTCTTTGTCCTGATCTCGGATTCTGCCCGTCATCTCTGCCAGTCCCATGTATTCTGTCATCTTCATCTGCCATTCTTCCAGAGTGGGTAGATCTGGTGTCTTCCAATACTTTGCGATGAGAATCCTTGCTGCTGTAGTAGCATACATAAAAAAAATTCTGTCCTTCTTTGACACCACATGGCTTACCATGCCCAGGAGGAAGGCCTCTGGTTTCTTCAGGAAGGTATATTTAAATACCTTTTTCATTTCATTATATATCATTTCCCAGAAAGCCTTAATCCTTGGGCATGTCCACCAGAGATGAAAGAATGTACCTTCATTTTCTTTACATTTCCAACATTTGTTATCTGGTAAGTGGTAAATTTTTGCAAGCTTGACTGGGGTCATGTACCACCTATAGATCATTTTCATAATATTCTCTCTCAAGGCATTACATGCCATGAATTTCATGCCGGTGGTCCACAACCTTTCCCAGTCAGCAAACATAATGTTATGACCAATATCTTGAGCCCACTTAATCATAGCTGATTTAACTGTTTCATCCTGTGTATTCCATTTCAACAAGAAGTTACACATTTTTGACAAATTCTTAGTATTGGATTCTAGCAACTCTGTTTCCAATTTTGATTTTTCCACCTGAAAGCCCATTTTCCTGTCCAACTTATAGACCTCCAATATTTGATAATAATGAAGCCAGTCTCGGACTTTATCTTTTAGATTCTCAAAACTCTGCAACTTCCATTTATCACCCTCCTGTTCTAGAATTTCACAATATTTTGGCCATTTAGCCTCCATATTAAGTTTTTTCAAAGCTTTTGCCTCCATTGGTGACAGCCATTTTCTGGCTGTTTTCCACCAGCTTGCAGGATCAAGTGACCTCACCAAAAGGGGTTTGGAATAGGTGCATGTCCTTTCCCTGTCTGCCCCAACCACACTGCCAGAACACCCCTTTTGAGGGACTTACACAGGTGTAAGTTCTCAAGCCTGAGCCACAGCTGACTCCAGACTTATGCCCGGATATTTCTTACTCATCCGGAGTTATGCCAGGAAAGCCAAGATCCATCAAACCCAAACTCTCTCACAGAGGTAGATCTTGAGTTTGGATCGCAATTAGATGGCAATCTTATTAACACCACTTGGAAGTCAGTGAAATTTTACTTCTGAGCAAATATGCACTATATTATTTGTCAGTGAATTTGTAAGAGCCATACCTACTCTTTTAAACCAAAGAAACTATGATCCTAGAATTATATGTTTATTTGCTACAACCTATGTATTAAGGCAAAGGGTGCACGTAGTCCATGCATTTTGTTTGCAAGTGTTTTGTTACTAAATTAAAATGAAACCCAGTTAATTAAATACATAAGTTTTTTCTGGTATGACTATTTTTCATCATCAGTCCTTTTCTCAGTAGGAATGATATAGGGGCCTATTTTGCCAAAAGGAATGAGTGAGATGAATTGTATTCTCTGGAACTTGGTTTAGTACCTAGAGCTCTAGTTCACTTCAATTTTCTCTGCTTGGCAGAATTACTTCCTACATCATTGAAGTGACTGTTTGACATCATGTGGTTTTAGTCCTTTTCTATATTCCATCTAAATCATAATAATTTCATAAGAAGGTCTTTTTACTTTCTTTCTCATTTTGGACTGTGTGAAGGATTTGGCATATTGCAGTCATTTTCATATGGTATGTTGCCATACTATAGTAGGAAATGACTTTGTAATTAGATCATTTTTCAGTGTGTAAATGAGCTCTGTTTTTCTTTTTGGTATCTGTGAAATGGTTTACAGGAAACATAGCAGGTGGATCTTTCCAAACATTGCTGTATATGTGTTTTATGTTAGGAGCCTATCATTTTTAGAATAAAGCTAGAAGCAGGATACCTTCTAGAAATTGTTTCTTGTGACTTTGATAGTTTTTTTTTTCTTCATCAGGCACTTAAATAAAGAAGCAATATGGGATTATTATTTAGAAATAAAGGTCAAAGATATCAACTTCTAAGTAATGCAAAAGTAGAGGGGATATTCCTCTGTTATTAAGAAATAGGGCATCCAGTAAAGATCTTTGCAATTTATAGGGTGGAAATTACATGGAAAAATACAAAAATAAGTAATAAAAAACATAAGAAGCAAGCATTGCATGGAGCTTCTATTGAGCTCAAGCCAATTAATAATAATAATAATAATAATAATAATAATAATAATAATAATAATCTGCTGCTGTTGCTGCCAATCCTGCCAATGGTGGCTCAGAGCCGGCAACCAGGAAAATGATGCTTGACCTCCACTTGACATAAAAAGGTGGCACCCTAAAACCCTAAGTGACCTGGGCTATGGAACTCTTGGATGCTCAAAAGCCCCCACATACTAATGCAATTGGGAATATATCCTACCCTTCATTAATTGACAAGACTAAGACCTTCCATATAGTATCAAACATGTGCCAGCCAGTTTTTTCATAAAACAGCCTGATATATCTAAGGTAAAGGTAAAGGGACCCCTGACCATTAGGTCCAGTCGTGACCGACTCTGGGGTTGCAGCGCTCATCTCGCTTTATTGGCCGAGGGAGATCTAGCTATCCATTAATTGCTGGATTACCATTGCTTTCTTCAGCTTGCTGAAAAAAGGCACTGTTGACTGGTAGGGTATCTTCTCACATAAAACATAATTTCATGTAAACCATATGCAAGATAAATTGCTCTTATGCAAATGAATAACTAAGATGCAAAGGACAGTACATTTAGAGGTTGTATCTTCATAGCCTATAGTTCTTTAAAATATGTGAACCCTTATATTTAGTGACTCAGACAAATGCTCAATCAGCCACTCAAGAATTTTTTCTTGGAAAGTAATGAATGGTGAAAATGTAAAGAGAGAAAAAGAAGATAATTTAGAGTATCTGGTGTAGACCTTTACAGCCTACTCTTATCAGAAACATGATGTTAGGCACAGGTCACAAAGCAACCAAGCAAGAATCCATGCATTTACTGCTGCAATAAAAGTCTGTCTGCACATACTAAATGAGAATAACTGACCTGAAAACCTAAGATGAAGACCATATTTTGTGTACTGTGTATAAGATTTCACTGGAGAATATGAGTTTTCAAAGTGTCAGAGAAATTTCTTTTCAGGCTATTCCCAATGGAGATGGTGGTTTAAACTTAGACTTCATAATGGTACTGACTATAGCAAAACTGGCAGATGTCAGAACATGTGACAAGAAGGCCAGGCAGAACTGCAGGAGAGCATCAATTATAAGAAGTACAGAAGAATACCCACCTTGTCTGTCCATAGAATTTAAACTGACCTATCATTATTGAAATACAGACACACTTTCTGTATTAGAAATACAAATTTCTAAATGAATGCCAACTTTTCCAAGAAAAGAAAGTTTCTAAAAGATTGATAGGTTTCTAATAAACAGAGACCATCTGGATCTCAAACACTGTATTTATATTTATATTTAAACTGTTCCCTATTTTCCATTGAATTCTGCTGTATTCAATATCTGTATCTGTATCTGTTGCTTTGTTTGCAGCTGGGATGAGTCATAGCTGCCAAATGTCTTAGAGGCAAAATGTAAGAATCAGTTCAATCCAGTTAAACCAGCTGAAAAAATCCTTCGGGGTCCTGCAAGCATATTTAAAATATGCAATATATAATTTACTAACAAAGCATTGCTAAACTTTTAAGAGTCTGTGTGTTGTTGTTTTTTTAAAAAGTATGCAAGTGTCCAGGGAGAAAATTGTAAGGTAAAAGGCATGTTGGGTGGAATATCACCTGGGGTGATATTTTTAGCCAGGTTTATCTGGCAGTTTATTGTGGGGAGAGGTAAGAAGAAAATATCTGTAAGGATAGGGGAGGGACAGGAGAGAATATTCAATGTGTGTGAAATCTACTTTCATTTTTAAATGTAGTGGTTGATGGGGAGTCTTTTAAAGGACAACTAAAAGAAAAGCCTTGCAGTGTTTCAGAGCAGCTACCATGATGTTCTCTGCTTCTTTCCTGACACATGGAAGTTGGGGGAGGGGTGTTGAATGAGGTTGGAATCACTAAATATTTCTCTGGTCCTTCCTTGCTACATTTCCAGGTCCAGAACGTGAGTGGAAATTTTCCCCCACCCAAGCACCTCTTTAGAAAATACACCCCCCAGTGCAGCCCAAACACACACCCTTGGCGGGAGTCCTGTAAATATGAACAGGGTTTCCAGCATGACTTCAGTTTGCAGAAACCTGTGGAGACTTTTAGGCTTGAAATGCAGAAAGCATTATCTCTAGATTGTTCGTGAAGTTTTACATGGAATTTCATTGAGGTCATTCTGCAATATGTAGCTCTGGGATTGTAACCAGTGTAAGAACTGCAGGGCTAAACTGCTCCCCTCTCCCAGTTTGATTTGTAACTTGACAAGCCAAGCCATTCCCCCAACGTGAGGAAGCATTCTAAAGATGGAACTAAAGCAGGCCACATCATGTCATGGGCCTCCTTCACTCCTGTGTAATCAGCTTCCAGCCCAAATCCATTCTTCCTTCCAGGACAGAAAGGACAGAAAGAAGCAAGCAAGCAAGAAGAGTTAATTTACTCTTTCCCTTTTTGGTTGACTGGAGCATGTGGCTCATTACTGGCAATGAGCTACGTTCCAATAAATCTGGAAAATGAATTCTGCATTGGTATATTTCAGAGAGATTATTGTGCTTCAGTCACCAGAATAGCACCCTAGAGGATAAGGGAGGGAATAGATACTTTGCCTGGCTACTCACCACTCTTGGAACAGCAGCCAGGGATGCAATGAGAGAGAGAAAGGCAGCTTTGGAGGCTGATGGGTGGGTGAGAGGGAAGTAGGGGATAACTGTGTTCTTCTCCAGCTTAGATTACAATTTGAGCAGAAGAACCATAGGTGGATGGATGTCATACTATTTGCCCCATATTTAAGGCGAGCCTTTCAAGTCAACTGATCTTGCATTCTGAGCCAAGGAAGCATGAACTTTGTTACCTTTCTATTTGTTTGTGCAAGTTATACTTTTTTTTTTTTTTACTGTTGAGCTAATAAGCTAATGTACTGCTTATTAACTGCGCAGTCCCAGAAGGAATGAAGTGGCCATCTTTTTATTTAATCCAATATTAAAATCATTGGAACTCATTTCACAAAGAATTCCTGACTGCAGCTATATTCTCTACACACACACCCCAGTCCTTTATATTTACTTTATTTTGAATGGTACTCTTGGTTCAAGAGTGTTCTGAATCTATTATTCTGGATTTCAGTAATCCTGTTTGTTTGATAAATAGAAGCATCAGCTGCATAAGTAATCAATCACATTGCTTAGACAACAGAAATATTTAGATTTTTTCAGAGTACATCAAGGAGCATTTTCTTTACACTGAGCCTTTGTTGAATGGGTAACAACATTGTTTTAAGAGATGTCTGTTCTAACCTTCAGAATTGCTGGTTTTCTTGAGAGGCACATAGGGCTTTTTAAAAGGTGAAAGTCTATTTATTCACTACATTTTTATCCTGCTTTGGATCCATTGTGGAACTTAAATGACACTATCTAGGTTTTCCAGTTGGAGGTCCCAAACCCTGACCTGCTTAGCTTCAGCAAGGCTGTTGTACCATGCTCTGCAATGGTTTTCTGTCTCAGTCAGTGGTCTCCACTGAATTGGGTTTTAGTCCAAGTTGTAAGATGCTTGATTTGAGTTTGGATTCTAGAATGCGAAGCAAAGCAACTTCAAGCAAAGCAAGGTTCAGATTTTTATTGTCAAGCTCCAATAAGGCAAGTCTGATAAAGCAGATGTCAGGTTCTGGTAAGGTGGGAAGGGCAAAGCACAGTTCAACAAAGCAGACAGGACCCTGGATAGCTCCATGCAAAGCAGATGCTCAGGAATCAGGCACAGACTCATATACTGCTTCAGCAGCAAGCATAGCAGATGAAGTCTTGAATTCACTAGCTCTTAACTCTGGTTAAAGAGGCCTTTGACTCAGACAGTACAGTAGAGTGTGTGATGCTACTGGCAGTCATACCATGGCAGCATAACCTCCTTTGGATGGAGAGGTGTGGCTCAAAAGGGATACTCATACACAGGAGGTACGAGGGTACTGAGCATACACATACATAAACATTATACAAATAAATTGTTTACTATACGAATGCTTGCTTATTAGCTCTTCTTCTTCACAGAAAACAGTCTAGGGTCTCAGTTATTCCAGTCATTCTCTGGATGGAACTATGACCCGTTACCTTCCAAATTGGAAACCTTATGTTGACTTGTCCAAGCAGTCTCTATAATGTGTAACTTAGAAAACCTATAATGTGACATTGTGTACTTCTCTGCCTCCGTTCCACATTTATTTGCTGACTCAGGGGGCAGACATGGTGAGAAAAGGCACTATATGATGTTAATCTGTTTCCTTAACCACACAGAGAGAAGGGTCAGCTAACCACAGGATTGCTGCATCTAGCATCAAAGTCTTTGCTAAGAAATAGATCTAGTTCTGGTTTCAAGTTTTTTGCAGAAGTCTAACCTGTGACAAAGGCTTTCCTGTCTGGTCCATGAGGTGATGTACTCCGGGGGTACAGTTTTACAATGGAGTACATTGTTTAGAATGTGCTTTTAGTTTTTAAAATGGCTTCTTCTACTTTGCTTTTCACACTCAAAAACCACAACTGAACGCATTAGACAACCTAGTCCTAGACAATCTATTCATTCAAGGCCTAGAAATAAAATACACTAAATTTCTTCAATCTGTAGAACTGCCACCATTACAGGTGGTACATAATATTCATTCTGCACTTGTAGGAAAGCAATATTTTAGTGTGGCAAAACCAATGCTTTGGAACTCCCTGCCTATTGACACCAGGCAAGTGCTTTGGCTGTACTCTTTGTCACTTGCTAAAAACATTTTGTTCAGGGAAGTCTTTCCAGAAGTTTACACATGTTTTAATATATTTTTAGCTTGGCTGCTGATTTTAATTATATTATGATTTTTTTAAAAAAAACACCCTGTTATTAATTTTGTCTTTTATTGACAATTTTATTGGTAAACCACTTAGAGGTTCTGTTTACAATTAGGCACTATATTAATTCTGTTGAAATTCACATCACTAGTTATTTGCTATTAACTACAACGGAAGCTATTCATGAAGACCCACTTATGAACATACTATTAGGTTAGATTGACTTAGAAGAATCTGCTTTTCAAGCATGAAAATACAAATTAGGTTTTCAACATTTTGCTCCAATAGAAACACAAAGAAAAACAGGAGACTTACCAAGCCCTGGCAACTATAACTCAGTATTAGGCAATGGAAGTTGTGTCGTTATTTACTGCAACTTCTTCCTTACTGTGATAAAACTGAACAGATTCATTGGCTAGCAAGTAGGATATTAATAAACCATAGAAAGATTATATCATGGACAATGACTGCCCATTTATTAGGAATCATTATTCTCCTATTCTGCCACTTACTGTGTGTGCCAAGCATGCTATGTGTTTGCTTTCCAATCTTAGGTTCATATTACTGTAGATAAAATATAATCCAATATCACTTTGTTTTTCTTTCTATTTATCTTATTTATAAAAGTAATAAATTATTTCATAAGGCAAGGGTATTTTCTGTTCAGAAGGTTCTCCAGACGTGTACAAATAGGAACAGCTGAGCAACCTTTTAAAGTAGAGCCTTGTCATTAATCTACTCTTTCCTTTCCCCACTGTCACTACACATTTATATTAAAATAGATGATCTTAGACGCTATCTGGAGAATAAGAAACTGCATGCAAGATTTACTTTCATTTTGAATGGGATCAGGGGCTATGAGAAAATGTCTGCTCTACTTCAGGCTGATCCTTGTCATTACACGGCTTAGTTATACTTGTAGATTAGTTTCAGACAACTTTTCTCATCAAACTGGGGCTTAGTTCTGGTTTATTATGGAAATAGAGTAGATGCGGCAGGAAGAAGACTTTGGGTGAGAAGATCAAGTTGTTCTAAACAACCAGTTCCAGAAACGGGTGACAACGTTTGATCTTAAATGCAACCTGTTTGGAGATAGAGCTTACTAACTATGGAGTGCTACACATCTAACTTTAGAGAGACTCCATTTAAGGCTGAATAATTCATTTTCATGCTGAACATGGTGGCTCTTGCTTTCGTGCTAGTCTACACCCTCCATTCCTCATATAGGATCAATACATTAATACCATTTACTCTAAGTCTGGGCTGAAATAAATAATTGTTATTTTTATTTGACAAATTGTGTTTAGACCTTGTTCATTCTGGTTACAGATGCAAGGAGCTGGAATTGAAGATTGAAGTTATAGATGTGGCTATTGATAACAGAAAGAGATCTCTTTTCCATTGATCTAAGTATTTTAAAACAATGTGTGAAATTGGGATGACTAACTCATTGAATATTTACACTGGGAGGTGATATGAATGTTGTGGCAGAATAAGTGTTTCTTCCCTTACTCCTGTCTCAAAAATTATTTATAGACCCTGATACATCCTTTCCACTCACATTTTACTATTATCTTCCTTGCATTTCTTATGTGTGCTAAGAATTTTCTCGCCAGTTTCCAGTGAGAAGTGGGAAGAAGAAAAAGTGGGGTGGTTTAGTCAGACTAAATAACATCTACCTCAAAAAGACATGGGTTGACTATAAAGGCACCTGAAAAAAGTGGGATGGCATCCCTCCCTACTCTGAACATCACCCCACTTTTTGGTAGGTTTATAGAATGTTTTAACAAGTGATCAAAACAGAGATGCTTTAGGAATTTGATGGTTGCTAATTCTGATATGAACTGTCCATATCTTCAAACACAACTCCTGACTAATACACAGATCAGAATTTACAGTGCAATCCAACTATACCATTGCTGATATCTGAGGCCTATGAATCCAGCAGGATCTACTTGCCAATGTTATACACTTATAGCTGCATCCCCACAATCACCAATAAGGCATGCTTTTATCTTCTCTCTCAGTTGCTTCACAATGTCTGTATGGTAAACCTGCTAGTGAACCACCTCACTGGTTGCCAATGTATTGTGGCATCCATTAACATTTACAATGACCTATCCTAATATTAGCCAAAATAAGAACAAGAGCATACTACAGAATAATGGCCTCCCTTTCTTGCGTTTCTGATTTCCACATCATGTGTGTGGAGGGAAGCCCACTCTTCTTTTTAAATGCCTGAAATCAGGCTACAATCAAACTGTGCTCTTTGTCACACATCATCACTGCTATTATAGTTAATCGTAATTATGTGTGAAACCTTCAGGCAGATTACTTTTCAATTCCATGTTTCAGGCCCTTGAATACTGAGTAGTTTTCTGTATGAAGTCCATCTGGCCAGTTAGATTTCATCCAAATCCATTTGAGTTGTCGTTCATGCAATATTGTCAATTGCTTTACTTTACTTCACACATGCTTACATTTACACTATTTCAAGGTTTTGTAGTCTCAAATCCACACAAACATGCATTATTGTGATTTCTTCACAAGAATCCACATGGTGAAAGGCTGAGATGAGAGACAGCAGATATAGCAACCATAAAGATTTTTTTGGAAAAGTACAATGTCTAAAGTGCTATTTCAAGAACATAATAGATCTATGAATGACAGGCAGAACTGTCAAATCAGAATTCATAAGTGATAAAACAGCAGTAAGATTTGTCTCATTTAAATAATAATTTTGACACATTGAGTATATGTGCATGTATATAGAACTGTAGAGTTGGAAGGGACACTGAGGGTCATCTTGCAATGCAAGAATCTCAACTAAAGCATCCTTCCAACCTACACTTTAAAGGTTCTTAAGAAGGAAGTCAGTTCCATTGTTAAACAGCTCTTGCCATCAGAAAGTTCTTCCTCATGCTTAGTCAGAGTCTTCTTCCTTATAACTTGAAGCCATTGGTTCAGCTCCTACCCACCAGAGCTGGACAAAAAAAAAAATTGCTCCATCTTGCATGTGACAACCCTTTAGAGTTTTGAAGATGGTTATTATATGTCCTCTCAGTCTCATCTTTCCCAGGCTAAACATACCCAACTCATTCAACTGTTCCTCTTAAGGCTTAGCTTCCAGATCCTTTATCATCTTGGTAGCCCTCCTCTGCACATGTTCCAGCACGTCAAAATCTTAAATAGTGGTGTCCAGAATTGGACACAGTACTCCAGGTGTGGTATGACCAAGGCAGAATAGAGTGGGACTATTACTTTATTACTTCCCTTGATCTGGACACTATACTCCTGTTGATGCAGCCTAGAATAGCATTAGCTCTTTTAGCTGCTGCATCACACTGTTGACTCACATTAAGCTTGTGGTCTACTAAGACCCCTAGATTCTTTTCACATGTACTGCTGGCAATCCAGGTGTTCCCCATCTGGTATTTGTTCAGCTGGTTCTTCTTGCTGAACAAATATAGTGTAGAAGCTGATATTTGTCCCTATTGAAATTCATTTTGTTAGTTTTGGCCCAATTCTCCAGGTCATATTGAATTCTAATTTTACCCATACACTTTCAATCTGCCTTCCATGCTCCAGGTTATGGATCTCTTCACAAGTGTACACTTTCTTTATATATAACACTCCTCCTCCTCCCTTTCTGTTTGACTATTCCTTTTAAACAGGATGGAGCCCTCAATTTCTACATTTCAGACATGACTCTCATCGCACAAAGTTTCAGTAATCCCTATTAGGTAGTATTTACCATCCTGTATTAAGTACTCAAATTCATCTTGCTTGTTTCCTATACTCTGCACATTAGTATAGAGACAACTGAAACCCTGAGTCATTCCCCCCAGCTACTTCCTTCTTATAGTTTCGTGCCCATTAGCAAGTTTCTGTAGCATCAGTGAAACTGTTCTTCCCAGTGCCAGGCGCTCCCTGTTGTCTGTAACATTGTCTCTCTTCCTCTCAGGATTTATTTTAAAGCTCTTGCAGATTAATTCCTGTCAAAGAAGTAGTAAAGAAAAGTCCAGGGAGCAATAGAAGCATATGTTGCACACTGGGAAATTGTCTTGAGACACTACATGAAGTAGGAAGAAGAGTTTTAATGAACAGAGCAAGGAAACGGGGGGGGGGGGATTTGTAGAATATGTCTATGGCATATTGTGAGCAGATAGTAAACACACACACACACACACACACACACACACACAAAAAACACACCAGGTGATTGATTGCACAACTTTTTTTATTATTAGTATTCTCGTGGCATGCTCTCTAATGTTTTGAATTCCAGAAAATGTCAGGCTTTATTAATTGAAGACTAGCAGCAACCTGATGAGCTGATAAGCACCTTCATTACTGAAATCCAAACATACTTTGGAAAGACCTTGATATTATTGCAACTGAACCTGTAAGCAGAAGGTTGATAAAAAATTAACTGTCCACCTAAAAACAACAACAGCAACTTGATGGTGACTTGATTAAAATTGTATATATAATTTCAGATTTGCTTTGCTGAGAAACGTTCTAAAAATGACAGTGAATTAATGAAGTATAAGATTTGTCATTCTTCATATTTTGATAGAGTGGCCACAAGGCAGCTCTCCTTTTATGCACAGCAAAGGCAATATGATGAGAGTCTCCTATAGGGTCCTTTGAGCTTATTAGGATGGCTGAAAGAGATGAAATCTGATTGAGCAGCAGATTCAGGACTCCAGTCCTACTGACTCATTTTTCCAGTGTTCCAGTTTGCCAGTCCCAGTGGATGGGATACACAAGAAGTTTGGGAGGATCAGGCAGTGGTAAACAGAAGCAGATCATGATACCTGGCCGCTAAAGGCATGGGCTGAATCACATCAAACCTTACGAAGTATTCACATGATGTGCAAACATTAATTGCCTTTTTAAAAACAAATCTTATCATTAGCTGTATTATCTTCTTGGCTTTCTCAATGGTTGAAATATTTGGACACCAGCAGCTTGAATATTTCAGGTTTTGTTATGTAAGTTCTTCCTAGCTGTATGACTTAAGCTTTATACATTAATTTTATGCACCATGAGTAAAAATAATAACCTTGACTGATTCATTAATTCAGGTACTTCTATACCATCACTGTGGTTTTTCTTTTCTTTTTTTAAGAGTAATGTATTTTGTGCATGTTAACTAATCTAAATATACTTATTGGGTAAATATTTCATTCTTCTGTTCCTTTCTTCTTAACAAAAATGAGAAACATGTCTCTGTATAAATTAAGGTGAATGTAAAAACCATGCAGATTCTCTGTGGATCTGAACATTCTACTTAATTATTGTAAATTTTTAATCTCCCTACTATTTAATCTATCAAGCTCTAGCTTTCAATTCTCTTAGTGGGTGTTATGTAGGCAAGAGATAGTCAAATACAGAATTTATTTACCCACGAATATCTGAGTGATCCCTGAGATGGTTGATATGTGATACAGTTCTGTAATGGAATAATGTAAATAACTTGGAGTTAACGTTAAAATAAAACATATTGTCACGATTCAACTTTCTGTCAAGGCCACAGTCTCAGAATTGAGGTCCTAAAGTTATAAAAGTTTATTTTAGTTATTTGTATCCTGCCCTTCAGATAAACTTACTCATACTTTCTGGAGTGTGAAGAGTTCTATTGCACCTTACTGCAGTTCTTGTAGTGTGGACTCAAACCTCAGCAGCTCCATTTGAGAATTCCAGTAGTTAGTGGGGTCATCCGTGAGGATCCAATGTATACTGGTAGTTGTTCCAGTTCTGAAATTCCTCGATATGCCACTAATTATCACTCACACCTGCAGCCTGTATTTGTCCAACTTAGGTTTAGACCTCCTTGCCACCTTGTATAGTTTATTAGAGGACAGAAGAAGATCCTGTCTAGGCAGAATAACTATAATGATGCCTTGAATGCTGCATCTAACACAATGTGGGATTATGGGAACTATAGATGCTCTTGGTAAGTGGAACTTTGATTAGTTAGCAGAGAACACTTTCACCACTGCTGTATTATGTTGGGCACAAGGAACAACAGCACAATGCAACCCTCAAGCCTCATTGTCTGAATCGTCACTGGGAAAACATTTTGATAGTGGGCCAGCTAATAAATTGTGAAAGCCAATACTAAAGATGGATGTGATTGTCTAAACATGTTCACTTGGCAGATACAGAATAATTTTGCCTCCCAGTTGACTCTGTGGTGGCATCACTCTTGAAAGAGGATAGCAAGAGATAAGTAGCTTTATTACGTCATTCATTTGGTTTTTCTCATCAGAATTCATGCATATGTTCTATAGGTAGGGTCCTTCAAATACTTCAGCATTCACCCCACACAACTGTGTTTGCAAACCTATAGTAGTAGTAATCATAATAACAGCAGCAGCATTTGTAAGCCACTTTTAAGTTCTGTGACTATTGGCTCTGTTGCTCCATTCATAGACATGTATACATCTAATATTTTAAAGGACAAATGTGCATTACTCTTGTACTTCAAAACCAGACAAATATAAGTAGGTAAGCATATGGCAAGTTTAACAAACTATGGACTGATGTAGTTTATTAGCCACTGAAAAACTGTTATTAAATGGAGCTTTTTTATATAGTTAAGCGTACATTAAGAAGATACAAAATGTATAATTTAATGTGAGAGAATTCCATCTCTTCCTTTTAACTGATGATTTAGTAACACTGGCAAAATGTCAACTCTCCTCTGAACATGACCTGGTGAAATATGAAAAACTTAAAGAAATGTAAAATGACAGAGGTTTCTTATTAAAAGAATATTGATTTACTTTAAGTTCCTTTAATTACTTTGTAATATTTAATGTTTAAAACTTAAAAGTGATGAGATAGGAAAAATTCAAAATAATTGCACAGCTGTAAAAATGGCAACTTATTTAAAAGCATGAACTACATGGCTCCTACATAATACTTTGTCTCATTACTACTGTGTTTATATGTGGCAGCAAAAAGCATGGTATATCACAAGTGGAACACCTGAATACATCTAATAAAATGAAAAATTTGATCTATTCTAGTTTATAGAAGACGAAACTGAAATAACAGCCTTTTATAGTTTGGTGAACCACAACAGTGTAGATCCAACTAGATATATTATTCTTTTATTATTTGACAATAGGTGGACAGTGCTATTCAAATAAAGTTAGGGCTAACGACTTAGCAGTCAAAAAGCTATGTAATACAAACCTAATGCTCCACAACACACTAGTGATTGCAGTAGATTTGCAATGGTTTACCACTAATACAGACATTTCAGATTTGTGACATTTCCATTTCTTTTCTGTGAATAAAGTCAGTTATCAGAGAATGAGCATTTGCAAACATGGCGGGCTTGGAAAACAATTTAAATCCCGCATACATTTGCAAAAATATTTGCCATCCCTTCTCACATCTTCCAGCTCACCCCTACTAACGGCACACAGCATATTTCCCCCGATTGTATTAGCAATGATGAAACATAAATGCTCATAGTGAAACACTGGGCAATTGAAGGGTTCAAACTGGCAGGTTGCTGTGTATCTTATTTCCTTCCTCAACGTCATAGAAATTCTAGTTCAGCGACTCAAGTCTTAAGGGAGCTCTTCTCCATCTGCTATATTTCCCAAGCTGAGCCTTTTTTAAATAAATCATCATTATGAGGACATGCTGCATTTTGCCTTGCTGTCTGTCTCGGCTCTTGTTTGTAAAGGGCTGGGAGGATTGGCAGGGGAAGGGAGAACTTGGAAGCTTCTTGGACACCTAGAAAAGTGCCAGAGGTGTTCTGGGCACTGAAAAGGCATGCTCACAAAACCCCAGTAGATCTGAAAAGAGGGCAGGGTTCTGCTCTGGCATTCCAGGAGTGCAGGATAGTGCAAATGCTCTCTATTCACTTAAAGTCATAGCTAAAGGGGGGTGGGGGGTGGGGGAGATAGAACAGTGCATTGCCCTTTTGTATTTTCTAGCAAAGAACCATGACTGTTGTTTCCTTGTTTCTTGGCTATCCTAATTGGGAACTACAGAAATGAACTCCTTTCCCCTAATGTCAGCCATTCTGAGTATCAATCCTATCTTTGGCATCACCCAGTCACTCCCATAATTTAGTAGGCTTATGTCACTTGCCTTCTTGCTGATTTTTGTACCTTTACTGTTACCCCCAACTCCTATCTTACTGTAGTGGTGCTTCATCAATACGCCATAATTTTATTAAAATAACAGACTATCATGGCCCAGGATCCTTACCTATTCCTTCAGTCAGAATACAACTCTGAGCCCCTGAAGCCCAAAGGAGGCAAACTCAGAAGCTTTTTTGCAGGATGAGCTACCAAAGACAGGCATTCACCCCTAATTCCAGTGTAGTTC
This sequence comes from Podarcis erhardii, assembly GCF_964252035.2. Lineage (NCBI taxonomy): Eukaryota > Metazoa > Chordata > Lepidosauria > Squamata > Lacertidae > Podarcis > Podarcis erhardii. The sequence continues at coordinate 48,015,695 of NC_138508.1, read as the reverse complement.
AGTTCTGCCCCAAATGATTCCTTCCCTCAAACAACTAGCACTTCAAAAGGACTCTCTTTTACCACTGCAACAACCCCACATCACATTTCAATTCTGCTGAAGTGCAGGTCTCAATAGAATGCAGCCCTTTTAACTTCCAAGCAAGGTCACTCCAGGGAGGTTAGATTCAATCACACCTCTATTTGCAGTGTTATGTAAAAGTAGGATGGGGAGCATTTTGAGCATTAGGGTTCCATTTCTTCATAGACAACCTTCTGGGGAGGCCACATGCTGGAGGTGAATGAAATCAGACGTGAAAGCAGAAAGAACAATGGCTATGGTTCTTACCTTTGTACAGTGGGTTATATTCCAACTATGCAAAAACCAGAGGTTTCTACACATGCATGTACACACCAGCATCATTGCAGGCATGCACAAGGTATTACAGAACAAGGACACATTTTAGCCAGGCAAAAACTGTCAGGGAGGGTTTGGCCTAAGAGCTAAATAGAGAGGTTAGACACCCGGGCCTAATGTGTTCAATGCCTTATGTGGATAGCATTAGTCAACTCCAGACCAGTGCTGAAGCAACACTTCCAGCTACTTTCTTCTCAGTGAGTCAGAACTGACATCTTTCACTTTAGGTACTGTCCATGGTCCTGATTTCAAGGTGTCTGACTTGAAGCACCTTGTTATGTCTGGATACAATATCCCTTCCTACTCGACAATTTTAGTTGATGGATCTAACATGTAAGAGGAGAAAAATCTACAGGTGGTGTAGTGTGAGTTTGTGTGTGTGTGTGTGTGTGTTGGGGGCAGGAGTTAGTGTGGTGTAGTGGTTAAGAGCGGTAGTCTCGTAATCTGGGGAACCGGGTTCGCGTCTCCGCTCCTCCACATGCAGCTGCTGGGTGACCTTGGGCCAGTCACACTTCTCTGAAGTCTCTCAGCCCCACTCACCCCACAGAGTGTCTGTTGTGGGGGAGGAAGGGAAAGGAGAATGTTAGCCGCTTTGAGACTCCTTAAAGGGAGTGAAAGGCGGGATATCAAATCCAAACTCCTCTTCTTCTAAGGCAATGTTAAGAAACCTTAACAGTGAACTAAACTGAATGCCAAGTTTTTAAGAAGATAACAGGGAGATGTGACATATATCTGTGAATTAAAGCTTTAAAGTGTTTGTAAAAGAATAAGGTGACAAATACCTTGGCCGTCATTTAATGACAAACAGTATATCACAGAAACTCATATTTCCTAAATTATATGTTATGCCATAAATATGTCTATTTTAAAACTCATTTTCCAAAGTGATGAATGTTTTTGATAAATGAAATTGAGTATGTAGTAGATTATTACACTTTATTTAAAAATGAATTATGACCTTGCCAATGTGTGTTCTTCAGTAATGTCAACTGAAACTAAAATTGCTGGTTGATACTTGTTCACAACACTCATTCTGAAATGCATGTTCTTTTATAATGATCAGTTTGTACTCAAATATGTCTAACATGAAGTGCAATTAAACTGTTATACATTATTCAGAAGAAAGGGGATAAAATTTGTGGGAAAGTGTGAGTTGTTTCATGTTTTAATCTGAATTTTGTAATCCGAAAACTGAGTGATATATGTTTGAGATGTAGGGCCAGGTCCTCATGTCTGAGATGGAATATTATCAAAACCAGCTTTTTCATTCCATCTTTCATGTGGTAAAAATCTTCACATAGCTTCAAAGGTCTGACACTTCCTGGTGTCTTTACAACATGGTAACTTGTGTTTTTATCATGCTTAGGACTTAAATATAATAAATAAATATTTATTTTAAGAATTGTATACCTTGCTTTTCACTATGCATCTGAAAGCAGCCTTCAGGAAAATAAAACATTCAATGGTGGAATTGACGTCCGGGGGGATTTCCAAAATGTGGCACTTTGTCCTGCATCTTAGGCAAGTCAGTTGAAAAATTTGGGATTTGTCTTAAAAAGAAAGCTCTACAATTTTGGTGTTTCCTTTTTTAAAAAAAAAGCTTTGGTTTTTACTTTTTGAAATATGGCAACGCTATGCAAACTTAAAACTTAAGCAGAAACCTCAGAAAATACGAAACATTTGAACAATGTTCACAGTACAAATGTCCCCTGAAATAAAATCATTTATTTGAGACATAGCATTTGTCTGAAACTTAGCAGAGATGGCACTTGCCTGATTTCTGGTGGGAGAGAATTCCATAGTTTTGGGTCCACTACACTAAATGCATGACTCCTCATTGACATGAGTTGTGTTTGTGATTGAAAAGTGCCTCCTCAGATTTTCTAAGTAATTGATTGGGATACACAAGGTAAGGCAATCCTTAAAGCATCCTAGACTGATGTTGATTTGATTGATTGATTGATTGATTGATTATTTAATTTCTATACCATTTTAATTTATTAAAAATGTCTCTAAGCAGTGTACAGAAAACTGACACAACAACAGACAACTTAAACAGAATATTACAAAAATACACAATTACATATAGAAATGTTCTGACCTAACTTCCTGCTTTTGACCAAACTGCGGGAGGCAGTGGAAGACAGAAGTGCCTGGCGTGCTCTGGTCCATGGGGTCACGAAGAGTCGGACATGACTAAACAACTAAACAACAACGACAACGACAACTTCCTGCTTAGCCTCTGGGTTCTCACCCAGGGTCCAGACAAACTCAGCTCACCCACAAAAGGCTCACAACAACAAGAATTCCTGGAAACAGCAGACATCACTCTAGTCTCTCACTCTAGACTTGCTTTTTATGGGCCGGCTCAAGGTGGATGTTACTTCTTCAGGCTGCCCACAACTGTGTCCCATTCAATTGCACACCCACAATTCAACACCCACTTCAGGTACAGCAGGTTTGTTGAGTTTCTCAGATGTCCAAAAGATGGCACATCTTTGCTCACAGCTCTATCTTCACCTTCTGTCCTTTCCTCCTCCTCCATCATAAATGTGAATAAAAACGACGTCTGGGAAGATTCAAAAGCTCACATTGTTATAGTGGCTTCTTTAGATAGCCAGTGTCATCATACCCTTAGAAAGTTACTACCCTACTGATAGAATTTTAAGTCACTGAGTTTCTCAGTGAAGTCTGTAACAAGTAATGCCCCGCTCTCGGCTGCTCTCCCAAATCCACTTTGCCAAGGAACTGCACCTGCTTACACAGCACTGGTTTCAGGCACCAGTTGGAAGACCAACTCTGTGTTACAATGATGTCTGCAAGCATTATATGAAAATTGTCAACATTAACCCTGTCATGTGGGACTCTCACGCAGACGACTACAGTGCCTGAAGACAGGTCATGTATCCACAGCAGTGACCAGAAGAGGAATGACCACTTGGAGGAGTGCAGAGAGAAGAAATGCTGTGATATGCCTGTATCAACACAACCAGACACCTTTACCTGCCCCATCTGCAACAAAACATCCCTCCCATATTGCTCTCTATAGCCATAGCAGACACTGTTAACTCTCTAATGGCAGATGGATGCCAATCAAAGAAACATATATAGGGAGAATAAATGTAACCAATGACACCAGAAAAATGCTTGGAATGAGGATGATGCTAAACAGGAATGAGGATGATGCTAAAAAGCAGTTTGCAAATGTGTGCTTTGTTGCTGAAATCCACACAATAATAACTATGGCAGTGGTTAGATTTATAGATGCATAGAAGGTTTCAAAGAAAACATTGCAGTGTTTATTTCAGGATCAGATGTTAATAATAAAAAAGTTGTCAACCAAAATACATGGAATTTCATTTATTTCAGACTGCTGACTCCAGAAGCTCTATTGCAGGTTAGGTGGCATTTTATTATATAGAATAAAAATTTTGTGACATAAGTGTTTACTTAATTTTCCTATTTTTAAGAAGAAAACCCACCAGCCAATAAATAATGTTGTAAACACATAGACTTCTGTAATCTTTCTCTAATTATTTCTGCAGTGGAAAGCTAGATTTTACAATCACGGAAATATTCTTCAGTTTCTGTATTCTGCTCTGCCACTGTATTCTGCTCTGGTCAGACCTCACCTGGAGTACTGTGTCCAGTTCTGGGCACCACAGTTCAAGAAGGACACTGACAAACTGGAACGTGTCCAGAGGAGGGCAACCAAAATGGTCAAAGGCCTGGAAACGATGCCTTATGAGGAACGGCTAAGGGAGCTGGGCATGTTTAGCCTGGAGAAGAGGAGGTTAAGGGGTGATATGATAGCCATGTTCAAATATATAAAAGGATGTCACATAGAGGAGGGAGAAAGGTTGTTTTCTGCTGCTCCAGAGAAGTAGACATGGAGCAATGGTTCCAAACTACAAGAAAGAAGATTCCACCTAAACATTAGGAAGAACTTCCTGACAGTAAGAGCTGTTCAACAGTGGAATTTGCTGCCAAGGAGTGTGGTGGAGTCTCCTTCTTTGGAGGTCTTTAAGCAAAGGCTTGACAACCATATGTCAGGAGTGCTCTGATGGTGTTTCCTGCTTGGCAGGGGGTTGGACTTGATGGCCCTTGTGGTCTCTTCCAACTCTATGATTCTATGATTCTACTACTTTCCGTGCTGTCTGAGATTTGCCTGTAAAATAAATACAGAACAATATCTAATTTGTTTTTGGCTGTGGAAATTCTTACTTTGCTGTTCTTGGGACATGAGTATACTCATGCCACATGATTATAGCAATGCAGAAAAACTAGAATAAACTCTGCTCCAATCTAGAAGACTTTGAAACAGGGAATGTCTTTGGAAAGAGGGCAACCATTTGCCTATTAGATATCCAGAAAGTCAACCAAATGGTATTCCAGAGTGTAATGAATTACCTTTGGAACTTCCACATTAAACCTGCAGAGGGTAATCCACAAATGCTCCTGGCAGGCCAGGGTGTTACATCTAGTGTTTACAATATTTCTGGTATCATTCAGGTTTTGGTTCTCAACTGAATAGTGTGATCCCTCCAGCATAGAGGTGCCCCTCAGCCTCTTCACAAGGCAGATCTGGTATCTGAGATACTGGGCAGGCCAGCAGATAAATGACCACAATGACTCAAACTCTGATTAGAGCACTAGCTCTCTGCAAACAGGCACTAGCTGCAATTTCCCTAGTTATAGTACAAAATAAAACTAAAATTGTTTATTATTTAATGAAGCAATTTTTACAACTAACTTCAGGTGCAATGAAAAATGATTCTCCTGGCCCATGGCGTTTTGGACCCTAAGATATTTCTATCAAACTTTTCTTCTACATTTTGTCATGAGGGGAGGAAAATAGATTTATTCTGCAGAATGCCTAGACTTTTGGCACATTTGTACATTATTCAGGTCTCCTGCATAATTTTTTTATCATTTCATGACAGCTGTTCTCTAACCTGCCTTGTTATTCTTGAATAGTAAGTTCTGTGTTTTCTGAGCAAAAGAAGTGCTGTGCTTTCTGGGAAATTTGTTTTGTCTCTAGCTGATTTGCAATTAGTGTAAACATTGTAAATTAACTTCAGATTATTTGCTTTATCCTGTTGATATTAAAATAGTTTTGTTGTGATATAGTTTTAACACTACAAAATGCTGTGCTCTAACCATCATGCTGCACTGTATTGAACTGGAGCTACCTGAGCAACTGTGCGTTCTTCATATTTCTTATCACTAGCAAGCAATGGCTATAAATAGCATTAAACAAAGAGGAGTTTAATAGCATTTCAGTCAAGGTGAGACATAGCTGTAAGGTAAATAGTTGGTGGATAAAACATTATTTTATTACACACACACACACATACACATACACACACACACACACACACACACACACACACACGTCTGTCATAAGTGCATTTCATCTTTAAAATGTTTGCTTCTCAGGAAGAAATGTGCACAAGTAAGATTTGTGCATTTTAGAAGTGGTGCTGTATATTGCTGTAGGACTAACAGCAGGCCAAATTGAATGCACCAATGGGATTGTGCATAAGTTACTAGAGCCCTGGGGCTCCCGACTCTGATATGCATTCCCCTTTTTTATAGTTTGTGTAGAAGTTGAAGTATTATATTAATAAGTTGCTTACACTCTCCTTGGGTTCAACAAGTTTTTAATTCTTCCTGCAATTCCATAGGTAATATTGGGGGGGTTTCCCCTGTGTGCTGTGGTAACAGAATGGGAAGCAAAATCAGAACTATCACAGTGTCCTTCCAGATCAATTTAGGATACATCACATGATCTTTTTTGTACTTTTAAAAATGAATAATTAACTCTGCACATAGAAAGACAACCCGTTTACAGTACAACTTCTTCCTTTCCATTTATATGATTGCATTATACATTTCTGAATTACTGAATGCAAAAGTTGAATTAAATTTGGCATGAAGCATGTAATACTAGTGCAATATTTAACCAAAATTTAAGATTTTGGTTCACAGAACAATTATGAGTGGAAATATGCAAGGAAAGTTCTGGATAAAGATATGCAGATACTAAAACCCTGTATCAAGGTTGAGGAAACTTTTTATAAATGAGGGCCACATTTTGTTCTGGGAAAACCTTCCAAGGGTCACATGTTATTGGAGGAAGGGCCAAGGGCAGAAGTAGGTGGAGGAACAAATAGTTTACCTTTCTTTCAACAGAACTAATATACCCATATATATCTTCCATCCAGGCAACCAAAAGGCATTACCAAAGTTCAATGACACATTCCAGCCAGGCAAAAACACTTGAGGAAGGTGTCGAGTAGTACTGCTGAGGGCTATGGCCTGGAAAAAGTCCAGTGGGCCTGACAGAGAGTATTTGGGCCCTCTGGGTTTCCTACTCATGCCCTATATGTTCAATGAACATAAGGCACAGGGTATAATTCTGTAGGTTCTGGTATCTGAGGCTACAACTGTTTCTTCCTGGGAGTAAGAAGTCACACTGAACTTAGTGGAACTCAATTCTGAGTGCACATGTATAGAATTGCATTATATAGTTAGTACTCACATGTGGATGTCAACAAACGGAACAGATTTTTGATGAAGCAGATTATCCCTTCTTCCCCTATCCTCTGCTCCAGGGGTTGGATGGGCTGTCCAGAACCTGTTCCTCACTGTAAATGCAGGCGCCTTCAGCTTACCTGAATAACAAAGGGTTAACCTACTACTTATGGAATAATAGGAATCAGCTGCAAGCTTTTCTTTCATATAAATAATGGGTCTAGCCCAAATTGCATGTTTAAGACACTGAAATTTAGAGATTGGACATCTCTGACAAAGTTTTTAAAAAATATTGATCATTTTTGTGTTTCAGATTAAATACAGTGACAATGCATTGTGGTTTACAATCTGACCCACTTTTAAAATAACTGTCAGATTGCAAAGACTTAGAGTGCAGCCTATGACATACAGACTATCTACTGGCTGAGTGTATCTTCAAGCATCATAACTGAAAATGGAACTTTCCAGATTACTTTAAATTAAATTGATTAATAATACATCATGTGGTAATGAATTTTTCATGGTTTGGGAGCTAATGTTCTCAATTATTTAGCAATGCAAAATGTAGGAAATTCACATACAAACAGCACACAGGAGCTGATCCGTGAACAATTCCCCCAAACCAAAATGATAAATGACCTGATTCTTTGAACTTTTTTATTTTGCCTTCTGAAAGATTGTCAACATATAACTAACCCAAAGTGGGTGCAGTTGAATAGCTCTTTTTACATATTTAACAAAGGTAGTTATATAACACAGCATAGGAAATTCCTTTTAAGAGCCTCCAAGGTAGCTTCCTCCAAAATACTGTTGGTTGCACATTCAGGGCCTGCTAAATAGATGCAGCTTTGTAGTCTAAATGCATGGATAAGATTATTGTGTCAAGAAGAGAGATTTATATTTGTTAGGCACTGGAACAAACTGGGCCTGTACAAAAGTGACAAGCTCCACTTCAGCTGGGATTCAAAATGGTGGCAAATGAGCTTTTAGACTGAAAGCCAACAGGAGCTAAGGAGGGTCCAGTTTGGATCAAAGGAATATAATAAAATTAATGAAGCTTCAAATGGGAGAGGTATGGAGCTAAGCATTGTGAGTATAGGGGTTACAGGATAGCAATTCAGAGTGGTCAAAACACCGCAGGTCGAAACATAAGTGCTGGAGACACTTGAAGAAAGAGACTGTATTATGTGCTATTTATATGCTATTTATATGCTAATTCTAGAAGCCTCTGGATCATAGGAGCCAACTCCTAGGGGTCAAGGTGCCTTTGCCCTCCCCCCAACCCGTAAAATGTTTGCGGGAGCCAGGCCTCTGCAAGGTTGATTGGCCTTGCCATTCAAATAGTGTGCATGCATTGCATCTTTTGATCAATTATGCATGACAGCTTACCTGCCATTCCCCCCCCCCCAATATTTTTATTCAAGTTGGCACCTCTGCTCTGAGTCAAGATGGGTAAACTAGAGTGCTTGGTCTTAGAGGATGGGACTGATATAATGTTGTTGTTGTTTTTTTTAAAAAAAATTCATTTTATAACACAAATAAAAAACACAAACAGAAAAGAAAAACAATACGAACAAAGTCTTGTCATATCCTTATTTTTCTAAATATTGTTAAGTGGGCTTCCCCAAGTCCCACCTATCTGATTTTCATTTTACTTCATCTTTAACAGTTTACATATATCATAATTTCAAACCATCTTTTTTTTTAATCACACTTAAAATAACAGTTACAGATAGGTAGCCGTGTTGGTCTGCCATAGTCAAAACAAAACAAATTCCTTCCAGTAGCACCTTAAAGACCAACTAAGTCAGTTCTTGGTATGAGCTTTCGTGTGCATGCACACTTCTTCAGATACACTTCTTATCTCATTATACATGACAAAGCCATTTTTCACCTTTTCACCCCTTGCTTTTTCCTGTAAGACCTATTGCAGTCGTTAAGAGTCGTCAACAGGCTCATCACAGCTATCTGCCAATCACCCATTCCCACCACCCTTCTGAGTAATACCCCTCCCCACCTCCTCACTATATAGAAGGGTCTGGAAACTTCTGTTTCAGTGTATCTGAAGAAGTGTGCATGCACACGAAAGCTCATACCAAGAACTTCCCTTTAGACTTAGTTGGTCTTTAAGGTGCTACTGGAAGGAATTTGTTTTGTTTTGACTTAAAATAACGTCACATTTTATCACTTACAAATAATACTATTTTATTTTTATTTTTTTAAAAAAATATTTTTATTAGTTTTACAAAATAAGAAAAAGAAAAAAGATAAAGTACAAAAGTTTCATAATTCATATTTCTTTTACAGAATCTTTTGGACTTCCCCACATCTTCCCGAATCTGCATTATTTATAGTACCAACTTCAGCATTTTGTTCTCTTATTTCATCACTTATTGTATCTTTCATTTTGTCATGTTACCCATTTCAACAAATTTATAACCCAATGTTCATAATACAAAATCTTTAGCTATTTATTATCTTATTTCATTACTTATTGTATCTTTCAATTCATCATATTACCAAGATCGAAATTATTATAACCCTAATCTTATGTATTTTAATTAAAACATAATGCAATAAAGATTTTTCTTAATTCCACCTCTAACTTCTTGTGCCTTAGTTTTCATTTCACCTAATTGCAATTGCTGGGGCTAGTATTTCCTAAAAAGTGCATTTTCTTAACATTCATACAACTTATAATGTTTTTGCAAATAGTCCTTAAATTTTTTCCAGTCCTCTTCCATTGTTTCTTCTCCCAAGTCTCGGATTCTGCCAGTCATTTCAGCCAGTTCCATATAGTCCATCAACTGCGTCTGCCATTCCTCCAGTGTGGGTAAATCTTGTGTCTTCCAACACTTTGCGATGAGAATTCTTGCTGCTGTTGTAGCATACATAAAAAAAGTTCTGTCCTTCTTTAACACATTCTGGTCTACAATGCCCAGAAGGAAGGCCTCCGGTTTCTTGGGTAAGGTATATCTAAGTACCTTTTTTAACTCATTATAGATCATTTCCCAAAAGGCCTTCACTTTCGGACATGTCCACCAGAGGTGAAAGAATGTCCCTTCCGCCTCTTTACACTTCCAACACTTATTATCAGACAGGTGGTATATCTTAGCAAGCTTGACTGGGGTCATGTACCACCGGTATATCATTTTCATAATATTTTCTTTCAAGGCACTACATGCCGTGAATTTCATTCCGGTGTTCCATAACCTTTCCCAGTCATCAAACATAATGTTATGTCCAATATCCTGTGCCCACTTTATCATGGCGGATTTGACTATCTCATCCTGTGTATTCCATTTAAGCAGCAAGTTATACATTCTTGAGAGTAATTTGTCTTTAGGTTCTAACAATTCTGTCTCTAATTTCGATTTTTCCACCTGGAACCCAACCTTTTTGTCTGTTTTAAAAATTTCCCGAATTTGAGCATAATGCAACCAGTCTCGCACCTTGTTTTTTACACTTTCAAAACTCTGCAGCTTCCAATTGTCACCAACTTTTTCAATTAGTTCCCAATATTTTGGCCAGTAGGCCTCCATGTTGAGTCTCTTACGTGCCTTGGCCTCCGCCGGTGAAAGCCACCTTGGTGTTTTACTCTCCAATAAGTCTTTATATTTTGTCCAGACCATAAAAATTGCTCTTCTAACAATATGGTTTTTGAACATTTTGTGAACTTTAACCTTGTCATACCACAAATACGCATGCCACCCAAAAGCGTTATCAAACCCTTCCAGATCTAGGACATCAGTGTTCTCTAACAAAAACCAATCTTTCATCCAGCAGAAGGCTGTAGATTCATAATATAACCTCAAGCAAATAATACTATTTTAAAATACCCTATCTTCTACTTCTAACCTTACAGCCTATTCCACTTCCAAAGCTATTCTAAGGTTTAAATATTAGCATATTTTTTCAAATATTCCTTAAACTTCTTCCAGTCTTCTTTCACTGTCTCTTCTCTCTGGTCTTGGAGTCTCCCAGTCAGTTTGGCAAGTTCCATATAGTCCATCATCTTCATCTGCCATTCTTCAATAGTTGGTAAATCTTGTTCCAATTCTTCGCTAACAATATTCTCGCAGCTGTTGTGGCATACAGAAAAAAAGTAACATCCTTTTTGGGGCTGATATAATGGACGTTATGGAAACTTGGTGGAATAAAGAGAACCAGTGGGACATAGTTACATCTGGATATGAACCCTATAGGAAGAACAGGGATAGACATACTGGAAGTGGTGTCACTCTGTATGTCGAAGAGGGCATTGAGTCCAGAAAGCTAGAAATACTGAAAAGGGGCACATTCCTCCACAGAACGATTGTGGGTGGTGATACTAGGCCCCAGAATGCTCAGGGAGATCTTGAGGTGATGAGTGAAATCAACGGGTTGTCAAAAGAGGAAAAGTGATAGTGATGGGTGACTTTAGCTACCCTCACACTGAATATATTCTAGTCATGTGTTCCAGCGATGACAAAGAGGTAAAATTTATGCCATGACAGTGGACCAGACAGGTGTTTAGGAATATGATGTGGTTTGAAATGGGATAAATAGGAATCATATTCTATAAGTAAATGGAATTTATTGTCTGGAATATGCATATTAGTTGACATAGTAGCACTGAATAACATTAATATTCTGTTGTTGGCTCTTCTGTTTATACTCAATATAAATACCTTATTGTTGTCTTCCTTAATACAACATGATTATCAAATTAAATATATGCTTGCTGTCTTGACTCTCTTCCCCCCCTTTCAATTTCAGATAATGACTTAAGATTGGATCCTTAACTCATGATACTGAATTCTTAATTCAAAATATTGCTTGTTTTATTTTAAATAATGGTGAAGGAAAAATTATTTCCTTATATAGAAATGACCAGAAGTTAGGAAACTTGGGTTTGGTGATATCATCAACATGTGTGCTACCTTTCTCTCTCCCAAACCACCACTATCCCTTTCAGACTTGGACAAATGAACACTTACATATTGCTATTATACATCATCTTAAAACTGACATCTTTTGATTTTTCTGTGTTATTATTTCATATCATCCTTGGCACTATCAGAGCACATTTAGCAAATGTGGTCAGCAGAACTGAAAACATAGCCTTTAGGAAGAAGCAGGAATTGATGAGAAAATGAGGCTTCAGGGAACAGAATAATAAGGTAGGTTGCAATATGCTTGTGGTAAAACTTAGTGTCAACAAACCTGGAGTTCTTCCACCATCTTTTGAAGAACAGCAAGCAGTTTTTCAGTAAGAACATTAAGAAAGCCCTGTTGCATCTGGCCGGTGACCCATCTAGTCCAGCAGTCTGATTTCACAGTGGCTGGCCTATAAGAAGCCCACAAAAAGGACGTTATTGCAACAGTACTGGATGCATATATATGAGTCTTGTCTTTCATACATTCTAATATGATTGTGTTAGAAAAATATGAGCCTGTAATTGTTATCTATGAAAAAAAATGTCAGAATTAGCTTTTTCGGAAATGATTTTTCCCAGTTCCTCAGATCTTTCTATTGGAAAGTTAGAGTTGGCTCTAACTCTCATGAAAGCTGGAATCCAATGTGAAGGGGCTTGGTGCCGTCATTCCTCTTTTGCCAGATCTCCTCACTATCAACCACCATGTTTCCAAGCCTACTCTTTGAGAAAGTTGCCATCTTCAAATATCTTAAGGGCTGTCACGTGGAGGATGGAACAAGCTTATTTTCTCCTTCTGTGGAGGGTAGGACTTCAATGGCTTCAAGTTACAGGAAAGGAGATTCCGACTAAACATCAGGAAGAACTTTCTGACACTAAGAGCTGTTAACTGTGGAATGGACTCCCTCGGGATGTGGAGGTTTTTAAGCAGAGGTTGGATGGCCATGTGTCATTGATACTTTAGTTGAGATTCCTGCATTGCAGAGGTTTGGAGTAGGTGACCCTTGGCTTCCCTTTCAACTCTATGATTCTATGAAAGTTGGATACATTTTCCATGAGTCCAGGCATTAGTGAAAAATCATCTAGGCCTTAAAGCTGGGACTTCTGGTACAAGGAGGTATCTCTACTAATTCCATCCCAAAAAGCTGTCTGATTATATCCCTGAACAAGACTCAGAGGCAGATACTGCAATATATTTTCTGGCAGGTCTGGGTCTGATCTGTCACAGGATAAGAGAGCACATGGGAACCCAAGTATACTTGAGTTCCATGATTGAAGAAAGGCAGAATGTGAATGTACTAAATGAAAATGGATGAATGAATGGTCATTGTGAGTGCAAGAGCCTTAACCTGGAATAGCACCAAGCATAAACAAACTAATGTGAGTCTGATACAAATAAAACCTTAATTAACTTGCTTGAGTTAATCAATATTTCAAATTGATCCAGGGGCCTTGCACATCAATTGCAACCACCTCCCTGCCTTCATAAGTGAAGATGAAATAGCATATTATACAAGGTTTCCACAGTCTTGACAATTGAATTTTTTTCATAACCCAGTTGACAACAAATGGTGAATGTTGACTCATCCTACAGAGTAATAGCACTGAAGTTGTTTTCATAATACAACATAGGTGTTTACTCATATAAAACTATGAGATGCTTAACAATAGGAATTGTAGAACGCAAGAGCAGGATGAAATATAAAAACTAGCTCAATGTTATTCGTAATTTCACAGTCCTGAGTGTTAGATCAAAGATTACCACTATGTGCCACAGATAACACCTGCTCTTCTTCTCATGCTAATAGAACCCCCCATTATAGCAAATTACTAAGAGGCACAATGACAGATATTATATTACTATTTCACAGAAAGTGATGTTGCTTTAGGAAGTGGAGAATTGGAACCTCCTTAGGGGTACATATTCTGTATGATTTAGCTAACACAGGGAATCATGCAGCTCGGAGCCCTTTGAATTGTACTTAATGGTTACCCCTGGTGTCCTGCGAGGATCTAAATAATGGGGCATTCATTTGATATTCATTGTGGTGCCACTGATCGTAATGGTTTCATTTATTATTAATGGACATGTAGCAGGGTGTTAAAAGACCTGTTGTAGCGTACATACAGAAGAGGGACTCTGCAGTGGAAATATTCAAATCAGTATCAGAGGAGAAAGACTTCTTTACTGTGCTCTGCATTATTATTAGAGCATTCGTCAAAAATAATGGTCGTACATTCCATGAGACCTAAGCTGCATAAATAATACTATGGTGTCTCAATCTTCCATAACAAATACACACATACATATATATATTAAAAGTTCCCATTATGATCAGTGATTGCTCTTTTGAATATGTTGAGGAAGCTTTGTATATGCGTGTGAAAGAAAATATTTTCATAGCATTGATATTTTTGTCATCCATTTCAATGTGAGTTTCGCTATCCTTATTCTTTGTTGTTGCTGCATGAACGTATCAATATCATATTCCAAACCTTCCTATTATAATCCAGGGTAGTAAAGTGTAAGGACTTTCACAGGTGGTTCACATAACCTCGATATGAGCTGTCACTGGACTATAACATGATTCATCTAATTCTGTGATTCTCTGTTTCCCAGTAAGTTTTTGAGAATATTGCATTATTCCACTATAATGTATATTCAGGCATTTGCTTGGAGATATGAATTCTGTATCTGTGAACAGAGACATACATACAACTCCTGCACCCCTCATTTCCTTGTGTGCATCACCCTACAAGTTCAGTCCCCAGCCACCTCCTTGTTGAGGCCTGCAATGAATTTCTACTCATGCTTGCACCAATTGAAACTCCTGTAGACTTTGTCCATTCAACACAAGTATGGGCAGGGACTGATGAGGGTGGATGAAAACATTTCAAAGTGCAGAGTGTTTGTGTGCTCAGATAAATGTTTGGCTGTGCCTTATGTATCAGCTGTATGTTAAATGGAGAATAAGTCTGTCATGGAGGAGCTATCAACTGCTATTCACCATGTGGCTATGCTCTGCCTTCACAGTCAGAGGCACTAATGCTTCTGAATACCAGTTGCTGGAAACTATGGGGTGCAGGTGCTCTTGTGCAGGTTCCCTACAGGATTTGGTTGGCCACTGTGATAATAGGTTGCTAGACTAGGGAGTAAGCCCCACTGAACACAGTTTCAGGATTGTGCTTTATGCTGAAACTAAACCTCGTGACTCTAAATATTACTTGAAATTATTGCTGTGCAACCTCCCAAATATTTTTCCAAACTAAATTGTGAGAAAAAGCAATTAAGGGTTGAGAATCTGGCAGCCTATCCTATTTATAATGAAGCTGCTAAAAATTGTAGGGCTTTTGTAAACTTTGAAATGAACTCGTTATCTGTCTTCACAAGATTCAGTTTAACGTTGCCAAATAATTTTAACAATACCATGTGGACTCCATTAAAAGAGGAGGTCTTGCTGCTTGCAGATGAAGTCCATCTTGTTTTTCTTTTCCATCCTAGTCTCCCACTGGATTGTGAGAGGATTGTGGTAGATATGTTAGAGAAATGTTTTGTTTTGTTTTTAATTAAACAGCTATCAGAGTACTAGCTATATTTCTATGCAGCTGTTAATACAGTGCAAGATACTGAATTATTCTTAAGTGAAACAGATATTAACCCATACAGTAAGCCCACAACTTACATGGGCATTATGTTCCATGGATCGTGCCAAAAACCAAAATCACGTATAGCTGAAATACATTCAGTTCAATGGCAGGTAGGATTGCCAAACCCATTTTTCCAGAAACCCACCCGTTTTAATTAATTTATTTATTTATTGCCATACACATAAAGCTGAATGTTCATAAGTTAAATGTGCATAAGTTGCAGTCTTACTGTACTTGGGCAGCTTACTACATGTGGTTTAAAGAATCATGTTGTACTCCATATTCTGTGGTGCAAGGATGGGGAACCTTGGGCCTGGGGCCAAATATCATCCTCCAGCTCTTTCTGGGACTCTTCCCAGGCCACACAAGCTCCCAAGCCGCACTTCTCACAGCTTTGCACACTCCTAGTATGTTTTTGCCTGCCTGGAATGTGTCATTGAACTCTGATAATGCTTATTGCTTGCTGGATGGGAGAGAGAGAGAGAGAGAGAGAGAGAGAGAGAGAGAGAGAGAGAGAGAGAAGGGAGCAGGAGAAGGAGAAGGAGAGCTTAGTGCACAAAATATAACTTTTGCATTCATTGCTCTTCCCACTTTTGCCCCTGGTCCCACTTTCCACTGGAATGTGCCCCCAAGAAAGTAAACCAGAAAGGAATGCAGCTCCTAGGCTGAAAAAGCTTTCCCCACCCATGCTGTGGCATGACAGTCTAATGCAGGAATCTTCAACCTTTTCAGACCCAGGACCCACTTTCAACCCATCTGGGGACCCATTTCTTAATCCTTTGTTATATATATGCATGGTGGTAGTGCTCCTGTGGCAACCCACCTTGGATTGGGCCATAACCCACTAGTAGCTCCCAACCCACCAGCTGAAGACTGGTATTCTAGCATATCAAATGCTAGGAGGTGGGCAATTGCAGAGTATATAAATACTTTGTACAGAACATGCCTTTGGCAGCTTCAAAGAGTGGGCAGGGGCTCTTGGGCAGTAGTCCATGGTGTGCAAACTGAAATTTTGTAAATATGTTCCAACTTTCACTTCTGACATGTTGGATAGGATGTAGGTTTTCCCTATATGTTCCAAAAACTTGTTAACATGTAGAGCTTGCTGGATCAGTTCCTACCCAACTATGGATTTTTATTTTTATTTTTAACTTTCATTCAGGCTTCCATTTTTTGGCTTACATTCAAAATGTCTAAGTTCTTCTTAGGCCTGGATAGGCCCCAGACCCCTGATAATGCATCTTTGAATAAAAAAATACCCATTGATCTCAGCACTTACTATTTCTTAAAAGGATACTTCTAAAAGCCTTCAGGCATCTTTTAACATACACGTTTGGCAAGTGTCATTAAAAAAATACTGCCACTCTAGCATACCAACATGCTGTGGCTTGGTAGTACCTAAACTATTCCATATCATGGTTTTTCATAGATTTATATAACATTTATGAAACTTAATTCTAAAAAAATAAGGGATGCTAGACAAAAATAACCCTGACATCTTCTATAACATACCTGTATATATTTTGTATAACATATATAGAGATATATCCAGTTCTGCCTTACAGCCGTATAATATGTTATTTTTATTCAAGATACACATTTTTAAACACAGTGTTTTGTTTTATTTTATAACGTCATTAAAAATCAGTAAAAGTACCAACCTATCTAGACAGTTTTGTTTTTAACAGAGCAGTTTTCTATTTGCACAGGATAGATAGATAATAGATAGATAGATGATAGATAGATGGATGGATAGATAGACAGATAGATGATAGATAGATGATAGATAGATTAGATAGATAGATAGATAGATAGATAGATAGATAGATAGATGATAGATAGATATATTTAGATAGATAGATGATAGATAGATAGATGATAGATAGATAGATAGATAGATAGATAGATATTAGATAGATATATATTAGATATATTATATAGATAGATAGATAGATAGATAGATAGATAGATATTAGATAGATAGATGATAGATAGATAGATAGATAGATAGATAGATAGATAGATAGATAGATAAGGGTTGCCATATTTCAAAAGGTAAAAACCAGGAAAACCCTTAAAAAGGTCTGATCACCATTAATTAATACAGGAAACCTTTATTATCTCTCCAGCCATCAATTAGATGTCAATCCCAAGGCTGAGAGGGGAGGGCTTCTCCAGTGGTCATGGAGTGAAAGGGATCATGAAAGAGATCTTGGAAGAAGGTCAAGAAATTAACAGTTACAGATGGGTAGCCGTGTTGGTCTGCCATAGTCAAAACAAAATAAAAAAAATCCTTCCAGTAGCACCTTAAAGACCAACTAAGTTAGTTCTAGGTGCATGCACACGAAAGCTCATACCTAGAACTAAGTTAGTTGGTCTTTAAGGTGCTACTGGAAGGAATTTTTTTAAGAAATTAACAGCCTAATACGAATGAACTAGGCTGTTGGGGATGGCAAGTTAATGGTCATTACATTGCGCTTGCAAGCGGAGAAGAAGCGAGAGGGAGAGCGGGTTCAGCATTCTACTGTGGTGAAAGGTCCAGGCTTCTGTTCTCAAAAAATATATTTACTCCTGCGCAACCTTAGGTGAGTTAAAGGCTGCCATGATTCCTGAGCTAAACGGTCCGTTTAAAGCAGCAACAACAACATCACACACACACTTTTTGGCACCTCGAAAGACTTTGGTGCAGACCTTTAAAGCCCTAAACGGCCTCAGTCCTGTATACCTGAAGGATAGCCTCCACCCACACCATTCAGCCCAGACACTGAGGTCCAGCGCTGAGGGCCTTCTGGCAGTTCCCTCACTGCGAGAAGTGAGGTTATAGGGAACCAGGCAGAGGGCCTTCTCAGTAGCGGCACCTGCCCTATGGAACGCCCTCCCATCAGACGTCAAGGAAATAAGCAACTGTCTTTTAAAAGACATCTGAAGGCAGCCCTATTTAGCGAAGTTTTCAATGTTTAATGCTGTATTGTGTTTTTAATATTCGGTTGGAAGCCGCCCAGAGTGGCTGGGGAAACCCAGCCAGATGGGCGGGGTATAAATAATAAATTATTATTAAAATATTATATAACACATTTGACTGTGAATGAGCTTTCGGGGTCTACTTTCCCAAAGTCCCCTTCAGCAGATTCATGAAGGGGGTAATCCTCTGGTCTGGTGATGGTTTGTGAAAGCTTGTAGAGGCGCTGTAATAAGTTTGATTGCCCACTGCTTTCTACTTTGATTATCGTTGGATAGAAACCACTTTTAACATGCCATGTGCTTATGAATGTATGTATTTATATTTTTGTATTTTTTATTTTTTTTTATCTTGTGAACTGCCCTGAGATTCACAAGGGTAGTATATAAATTTAATTAATAATAATAATAACCCCAAATTTGTTGAGCTTTAAAAAAAAACTCCAAAAAATCATGATTTTTCAATTGACTTAGCAAAGATCCAGGACAAAGCGCCACATTTTGGAAATACCCCCCAGACGTCAATTCTGCCTTTGAAATCCCAGTAATGTCCAGGAAAATCCGGATATATGGCAGCCCTATGATAGAGATAGAGATAGAGATAGAGATAGAGAGAGAGAGAGAGAGAGAGAGAGAGAGAGAGAGAGAGAGAGATCGCCCATGTACCTATCAACAGACTAATTAACTCAATGCAAAAAAGTATATTAATGGCAAGAGCACAGGTTACAAATGTGTGATTTCATTTTTGTGTGTGTCATGATTCTATTTATAATTTCTTTCAGCTGAAGACCATGTTTTGCACTTGTGCTCAGACCTTTGGGCACAGCATGAAACCATTTATGCAGAGATGAAAAAAATAATATATAGTTCCATGCAGTTCATTGGCCTTTCTGACCTTCTGTAAGAGAATTTTGGGTAAAGGCAGCATGCCAAAAGTGATGAATAACTTTCCAGCATATGAGTTCAAAATAGACTAGTGCTATTATTTTTTTGTCTCCAAAAGTTTGTATTATACCTTATCTCATTTAGTCGTATTTCAACTGCTTTACTGCACTAATGTTCCACCTAACATATGAAGCAAAGAATACATTAGCAAGATTATTATGATATTCTGGATAAATTTATGAAATATTAAAAGATGGAGCAGATTCCATAGTAAAAATTTATTCAAATGTTTTATGAGATGCTGTGGTTTTTTGTTTTTGTTTTTTGCTTTTTAAAGATATTTTAGAATAACACATGAAGGTTGCATTCAGGTAGCATTTTATTTTGCTTGTTAATATATCCTTACCTGAGAATTTCTGCATTTTATGTGATATTTCATATGCCATAAAAGACACTTCTGGGAATCGAGCAGAATCTTATGGAAGTTTACCTTTCATTTCTGTGTTAATTGCTTCCAAAAAAAAAAAAATTGCAACCCCATTAACCCAGAAAATCTTGGAAGGTTTGCACAGTGTTTCCCCATAGTTTAATGGATCACACCCCCACCACTGATATTATGACATTTCGGACAGTATTCCAGTTAGTTCCCATTTTCATGGGGGAACCATGGAGGAACAAAAGCACACATGCACGTTAAGGATGACAGCATGTGCAATGGCATCTGCTGTTGTGTCGCACCATACCCACCCGTGTGAATAAAAAATTAACATGACATAGCAGTATGTCAATCAAGCCACTGTTCCATAATGCAGCAAGGAATGCAGCGTAAAAGGAGCATTGGGAACTGAGATAGAGGTGCTAGCTTTATAAACAGGAAGACTAACACATCTGAATGTGCCTGAAGAATCACACTGACAAAAAAAAGGAAGGTATTTTAAAACTGTGCTTGAACGAAAGCCCATTAAATACAATGATGGTGGTGAGAATGTTAAAATGCTGGAACTGTTCCAAATGTGGTTGTTTTGATTGTCAAGATCATGACTGGCTTTTACAAGGGTTACTCAGTATTTCAAAGCTCTTTCAGGACAGGGTGAGTCAGTGCCTTGTCACCATCACATATATCACCATCTTCACTTCTTTATGAGTAAGCATCTGTGCCTCAGGCTAGCAAATACAATCTGAATGTAGAAATGGGTGTCCCTTCTACACATGGAAGAACACTTCTATGATAGTTTGCAACTTACTTTTATATAGAAACACCTTATTTTGTATATGAGAACAAAGAAAGTTGCCTTATACAAGGTTTGGCCATTTTGGCATCTACTCCAGTATTGTCCACTCCGAGTGGCAATGATTCTCCAGGGTCTCAGGCAGAGATCTTTCTCATAAATTGGTACTTGGACCTCATAACTGGAGTTGCCAGGGTTTGAATTCTGAATGTGCTCTACCACTGACATCGGCTCTATTTTCTTCTTAAATGGTATTTTTCATTAACTACATTTGACTATATTTGACTATATTACTATCTATCTATCATCTCTCTATCTATCTATCATCTATCTATCATCTATCATCTATCTATCTATATGCATTCCTCTTAATTCTGAATTACCATTAAAAATCCATATATTAGTACACCTGAAGGAAATTTGCTGATAAAAATGCAAATAAATATTTATTGGTCAATGAAAATAGAAATTTTTTGCTAAGTATGATAAAGTAAGGAGCCAAGCACAGCAGAAAGCTAGTTCATTCTAACACTTAATCTTGCCAGTATCCACTGAATTTCAACCTTCTAATTATTTATGTATTCAAGGTTGTAGTCAAAAGTTTAAATGAAGTAGAAACAATGAGTCAACCAATCCCTGCAAAAATCAGGAACCCCCCTCCTCTTTTATTGTGCAGAGACTGAAGTTATGAATAGTTGGACTTCCGGGTTGGCGCCTCCGGCAATGGCTGAGCTCCTCCGATCAGGAGGAACTTACTCCGTGAAAAACAGGGTCTGACCGCCACGGCGAAGGCAGAGACCCATTGAAATTACAGGTGGAAGAAACCTGTGAACCTGAGATTCGGCTGGCACCTTTTGCACCTCCCCTACTCGTGGGGAAACCCTGTTTAGGGGATCCGGAGTGATGTGGGGTGAGCAGCGCGGTGCTTTGAATCGACCGCTTCTTTCACGGAGTGAAGCCGCATTGCTGTTGCTGGAGAGCGCTGACTTTTTCATGTGGACAATTGGATTTTAAACAACTACCCGTGAGTAGAACGAAAAATTTGATTTCTAAGTATCTTAATTCGGTGCCGAAGCGGGAAGGCCTTCCGCTTTTGTAAATAGACTGAAGCAAAGACGTTACAAGCTAAAGCCTTTGAAAGCCTTTGATAAAAGATTAAATTTCCATCGGTTAAAAATAGAGACCCCCCCCCCGGAAGCAGGTGAAGAGGGGGGAAGCTTTGAATTTTGAACTTAGTAAGCCTGCAGGAGTGAGGGGAAAATTAAATCACCTCAGCTCTGAAACTGGGAATGGGTTGCCAGATGACGTTTGGGGAAAGTTTGTTGACAGAACGGATTTGACAGTTAGTTGAAATAAGAGCAAGATACTGTTTCCATTGTCCTCTTCTGCATTCAAAATGGAGGAAAAGTAACCGAAAATTGAAACTTTGTTTATTGCTTGAGCTGTGCTTGAAAGAGCTCATACAAGTGGAGACTGTTTCCCTCTAGAGGGAGCTTTTGAAACTGTTACAGGAGTGTAACTGGGGGATCTCCAGCTGCAAGATAAGGATTCTGAGAACCAGTGATTGACCTTGGACTATTCAAAATGTTGATAGGAGAAGATATTGTGACTCTATTATGTAAAATAAGTCATTCGCTGGAAGAGCTTAATAAAAAGACGGATGCCACGACTTTTAAAGTTGATAACTTGGAACAGAAAGTGACTAATTTGATACGAGAAGAGAGCACCAATACAGAAATAATTCAGGACTTGGCACAGGAACCTACTTTGGCAGAACAAATGGTGGAGGAAAAGGAGAAAGTTGTTGTTTTTGAACCTAAAATAACACAAGTGGGACTTTTAGTTTTACAGAAGCAATTTGAGGACTATAAATTGAGGCCTTCTATGATTGAATATAGAAAAAGTCAGATTTTGAGGATTGGTTCCCGGTTTGGACTGAAGAAGGAAAGTCGGAATGATCCCTCTGTGCAGGGATTAATTGATTTTTGGGACATGGACTTGGACTTGGAGGAGACTGAATGTTTGGGGGCCTTTGGATTTGGAAGAATCTTGAAATACGACCTGAAATACTTTATTGACCCTAGCCTCAACTATGGAAATTTGGCTGAACTGTCCAGAAGGAATAAAAATATTGTTAAGATGGAGTTTTCTCGAGATTTGCTCTCTAGCATCAAAGAATATGAAGGAGATTGGCAGAAGGGACCTGGAAAAGAGTTAAGAGCCTCGGACATAAGATCTCCAGGTTGATGGACTATATGGAATTGACGGAAAGGACTGGCAGAATGCAAAACCAGGGTGAGGAGTTGATGGAAGAAGATTGAAAAATTTAAAGTTTATATATAGAAATATTGCAAAATTAATGAGTGATAGAAAATTGGTGGATTGATATTTTATGGATTTAGCAGAAATGTTATTTGGAGAAAATTTAAAGACTATTTACAGAAACATTGTAAAATTAATATCTCTTAGAAGGATGTTGGAATAATATTATATGATTTTAGCAGGAATGATATAAAGGATTTGGGAATAACTGACTGTTAATTGGTGAAAGGAGGAAAAGTAAAGTTATATTATATTAAGACAATTTACAGGACAAAAATTTTAAAAGAGGGAAAGGATTTGCTGAAATGGATAATTGACCTAGAATACAAAAAAGGGAGGTGGGAGGAGGTCAAGGAAATAAGCTAATGAAAGATTAGTAATGAGGAGATTTGATGCATTTTTCTTTGTGTTTTTGTTTTTGTTTAACGGGTTCTATTTCTCAGTTTTTTTTCCCTTTTTTATATTGTGATGTATTGTATTGCTTTTGTTTAATGTGGCATTTTTACTTTTTCTTTCTGTAATTTTTGAAACTTTAATAAATATTATTTTTAAAAAATGAAGTTATGAATAGTTGAGTAGATAAACAGGATCAGTTTTACAATTTGAGAGATGAATATAGGTGGAAGCTAGATGGTAGCTGATGCATGACTGGTTTCCATGCAGCAGCCCTGGGCCTCCTTGTTTTCTTCCTCTTGCAGTATTTAGTAAATGAATGCAAAATACAAAATCAGGTTGTTAATTTCTTTGTCCCATTCCACTTAATTGTCTGCCAGTTGTGGGGATGAGGAAACTTATAACATAGTAGAATTGTGTCACACATTTTGAATTCATTTATGAAATGCACCATAGGCTTTATGGCATTAGAAATAATGACAGTTTTGGACTGGGAGAAATTCAAGAAGTATCTACAAAAACATTGTAATTTGGTTGAATGTTAAGAAGGATGCTAGATTATAAAAAATTGGCCACCACTAAATTAGATTTGAAATTTGATGATAAGTGAGACTAAAGAAAATATAAAACTTTTTGGAAGAAGTGCTAGATTATATTTGAATGTGTGGACATGAGATTGTAAACAAGTTGATAATTTGTTTGGAAAAAACTTTTAACGATGTAAATGGGAGCGGGAGACGCGAGGGAGTCCAAAGAAGTCATGAAATTATGTCTGTGATAGAAGTAAGATTGTTTATTATTTGTGCATTTATATTTAAAAACTTTAATAAATATTTATAAAAAAAAAAAAAAATAGAAATAATGACAGTTTTGAACATACATCCTCAAAGGGGTTGTTAGGGGGTATTTCCACTCGACAGAGAAAGTTTGTTCCACATCTGCAATGCTACACTTCCACATTTATCACTCTTCTGCAATTTAGTACCAATGAGAATGGAACCCATGGATGGTTGCCTGAAGAGGGAATCAACTGCAATCACAGTGGCATGTTCAAAACCAGCCAGAAGTCCTGTTCACACATTTACTGAACCAAAATATCAGGCACACTTCATTCTACTTTCACCTTTGTATGGCTGCAATGGGAGGTGTTAACCTTTTCCGTACTGCCCTTTGCCATGCAGTGTTGCTTAATGTGTGACCTAGCCTTTAGTGACCACCAAACGACCATAATGTATTAAGAAGAGTGCTATGTTAATCCTGTTCCCCAAGCAGTTGTGTGACTGATTCCCCTAATAATAATAATAATAATAATAATAATAATAATAATAATAATAATTTATTTGTACCCCGCCCATCTGGCTGGGTTTCCCCAGCCACTCTGGGCGGCTTCCAACAAAGATGAAAAATACACTAAAATGTCACATATTAAAAACTTCCCTGAACAGGGCTGCCTTCAGATGTCTTCTGAATGTCAGGTAGTTGTTTATCGCTTTGACATCTGATGGGATTAAACTTCTTGTTTAATGGAAAGGAGCCATTTCTGAACAATAAGCCAAGTAAACATTCCTAAAATAATAGTCAGTTTTAATGTGATGCGGAGTGGTGAACCTCTCATAACCTTTTCAGGGCTGCATTCCCTCCTGGGAAACCTTCTAGGAATTGCATGCTGGTGGTGGCCAGAAGCAAGAGTGGACAGAACAATGGGTGTGAACCTTACCTTGGTACAGTAGGATATATTCCAGTCAAATAAAAGTTAGAGATTCTATTCACACACTCACATCTATTTATCCAGGTAAGCAACAGACTAGCATCACAGTTCAAGGGTACGGAGCAGAGCCAGAGAGGAGTATAGCCTAGGAAAATAGAGAGGGCTTGGGGCCATATTTGGTTCCCCACCTCTGCTTTAGGGTTATGCATGAACCATGCCTTAGTGATATATATCTGACAAAAAGATACATCATTTAATTTGTGAGGGTTTACTGCTACTTTCGTCAAGCTCAGTTCCCATTGACTTTGTTGACAGAAGGAGTAGGCACTATATTCTTGTTACTACACACACTGCTATGGGACATGGGTGGCGCTGTGGGTAAAACCTCAGTGCCTAGGACTTGCCGATTGTATGGTCGGCGGTTCGAATCCCCGCGGCGGGGTGAGCTCCCGCCGTTCGGTCCCAGCTCCTGCCCACCTAGCAGTTCGAAAGCACTCTTAAGTGCAAGTAGATAAATAGGGACCGCTTTATAGCGGGAAGGTAAACGGCGTTTCCATGGCTCACGGCCTCTAGAGTGAGATGAGCATGCAACCCTAGAGTTGGACACGGCTGGCCCGTACGGGCAGGGGTACCTTTACCTTTACCTTTACACACACTGCTACTGACTATGTCCATTTCTGTATCTTCTATAACTGCTGCTGGCAGTTTGTTTTCCTTTAATGTTTTATATTGCGATGTGACTCTAGTCTGCCCTTGAATGAGAAGAGAAGATGAACACGTAACAATAGAGAACAAAATGCTATTTGACTTCAAAGCTGCTTTCTGAATGCCTGTACCCAAGAGAGTGTTACTTTAAGGCAGCCATTATTTTTCACAATTGCTTGTGAATTATCACCCTAATGAAGGCAATTCAAATGCACACCATACACTATTGTAAGGTTCATTTTCGTATGCTCAGAAACTTCACACAGCAGATTGTTTTTTTATTCATTATTTACTGTTCTTGAGCAATGTTATCATTATCCAAGGTGAATATATTCCTTTTCTCTGTGTAAATATATGTCAGGAAATTATATATTTCATTCATTCACATGAACACAAAAAAATGAAGGGCATGTATCTGAAAATGGAAAATGTCAAAATACTTTGAATATTAAAATGGAACGGGACCTTTTCCTATAGGGTTCCCAATCATGCAGGGGTGAGGGCAAGAACCTATTTGTGTAACAGTTGTATGTACTTAGGCTCTACATGGTTGAGGGCAGGTACAACAAACATTTCTCATAAGATGTGTGATAGAACAATTTTCACAGAGAAGGAGAAGGGGTTTCCCCAACCTGATTTCCTCTAAATAAGATTGCAATTCCAATCAGTCCCACCTGGCACAGTCTTGAAAGAGAATGGTGAAAGAAAGTAGGAGAGGTGTTGCTTTCTCCTACTTCCTTTTTCGGCTCTATGTGCTTTTCAAAACTTAGTTTGGTACCTGAGAAGCTGAACAGAAAATACAGAAATCAATGGCGTAAGACAGTTAAAGAGGAAGTAGGGGGGGAAATGTGGCAACCATTGAGGGCAGGAAAGTCAGTGAAGAGAAATCGGGTGCTGTGGAGTCAGGAGAGAGGGGGCAGGATCATCCTGGAAGTGCACAATTTTTTCGAAGTTTCCCCCAACCAGCTCAGCTACCATCAAATAACAGAACACACATGTTTTTATTGACTGAACTGTAAAAATCACAGATCTCCAGCACTGCTAGCATACAAAAACATTCATCCTCAGTATATATTCTTACATTGTTCCCCTTGCAAAGGAACTCATCAAGACCACCATCAAATAATGGATTACTTCTGTGTGGGCAGTTGTGTTCTCTAACTTATTGGTGGATCTGCCTGTTATCCTGTATGAAAATAACAGAGAGTATTAAGGATCCATGCTCTGGATTGATTGATTGATTGATTGATTGATTGATTGATTTGTGTGTGTGTGTGCGCGTGCGTGCGTGCGTGCGTGCTAGCATGGACTGGATCTATGGTTCTAGTCTACCAATGTAGGTTTTAATTAGATGGTGGTTTTTTGAGGGGTGGCCCCCTTTGTAAAATCATTCAAATTCAAGATGATCCATTTTTGTTTAGATTTCTGCATTGCAGGGTGTTAGAACAGATGGCCCTTGGAGTCCCTTCCAAATCTACAATTTGATGATTTTATGAAAAGCAAGCAGTGTGCACACATATGCACATATACAAATACACATGTGCATACACTTTCTGTTCAAGGGAGAGTGGGCATCGGGAAAGGGGTACAGAATCAACCAGAGGGGGCGGCACGCCTGGCACTTACTGAAATCTCCAGTGTGCCCACCAGCTCAGAAATGTTTGATGATCTCTGAAATGTAGATTCACAGACTGAAAAGAGACAACAGCCCCCTGCTTTCCTCTCTAGACTTGACATCCATGGCTGAGTGTGATAAAACTGCAGCTGAGAGCAATGAAAGCTTCCACTTGCCATATTGTAATGGTTCTAGGAGTTGCTCGTGCGTAAGCTGGTGCAAACACCTGGCTGGGTTGCCTGAGTGAACCTTTTCTGTCCGGACAGCCACTCACCCGTGGCTGTCTCAATCACTGGCAGAATCCGTCAGTGGGCGTTTCTTGAACTTCGTCCAGCAAAGAAGCTCTTTGACGCCTAGTCTCCTCCTACTCTCTCTGCGCGGAAGCCTTCTGCGCAAGGAGGGTGTGGGCAGCGGAGGACCCCTGCTCTCCCCGCTGGTCCCCGGCAAGGAGTCATGGGACTGCCTCGCCGCTTCCCCCATCTGCCCCCCCTTTTCCACTGGTGCTACGCTGATTCTCTTCCTCAGAAGATGGGCTGCCTCTCCCAATCCCGGGACGCTCTCTGGAATCCCTCTGGATTTTGCTCTCTCCCTCCGGCACTGATGGCAGTTCCCTGACACATATGTTCCTGAAGACCCTCCAAGTGTCCCTATTTTCCAGGGACATCCCTGATTTAGAGAAGCTGTCCCGGTTTCTGAGTTGATCATAGAATGTCCCGCTTTTCCTTAGGATATCTCTATTTTCATTGCAGAAATGTAAGAGGGTATGGAGTTATCTGATCCCCGAGCTCTCTGAAGGCAATCCTGTATAGGGAAGGTTTTTTTTAATGTTTAATGTTTTGTTATGTTTTTATATATGTTGCAAGCTGCCCAGAGTGGCTGGGGCAACCCAGAAAGATTTGTGGGTTGCAGGGTATGCAGGGTATGCTATTGAGCCAGTTATCAAGCATGGCACAAGCATTACAGGCTTGGAAGTGTTTTTACAGAGGCTGCATATTTTGCTGATTCATATATCACAATTTGAAATCTGCAAGACTAGTTGAAGGGCCACTGCTCTTACATTCTCGGATCATGGTGTGACACGAGTGGCTACTCGATGTTTGCATAGCTCTCCACGGAGTGCTGCAAAGCCACTTCGTTTAGTTCATCACTGCTCTCCTCTCCAGGAGCAGCACATAAATTATTGAAGCAATAAGACACAACAGGCTGCACAGGCAGGGCTGATTAACGCTTCACCTGGGTGTTTGTTTCATTCATTCCTCACATGCAAAGGCTGCATTAATCAGTACTAATGAAAGTCTGGATTATTTTATGAAGATTTCATTATTGGTACAAATCGGGGGGCCTACCTTTTGCTGCTGCTGCATTTACTCTACTGTGCTCAGAATAGTTAGATTAGGGATACAGTAATCTAGTTTCCAAAGCTTTTTTAGGCCCCCAGTATCCTGTCCCTAAACACACATTCTTTTGCACCTAAGCCCCCACCTGCATTATAATTTTAAAGCACTATTATACCAGTTTAAGAAGTCATGGATTCTTGGGAACTACAATGGATTAAGACTTATGAGAGTTGTTAGGACACCTCTATTCATCTCATACCTACCAGCCACAGATTACACTTCAGGGACCTTCCATGGAGTCCTCTCTCATTTTCTGCCCATTCTTTCAACCATTAGATATATGGCCACAGTCGTGTCTTAGCGGGGTGGGGAAATGAGGATGAGATGCAGCTTTTTCTTCCTCAGCTAAGGAGTGCAGTGTGCTTTGAATCTGCCTACTGGTTCTGTAGCCCAAAAACATATTCTTAGTGGATGTAGGATCACTAAAAGATCTTTCTTCCCAGGACTTAATTAAGTGGTTGCCCCCTTCTGCTCTTGACTTTCTTCCAATCTTTACTGGGCAAGTATTAGTCTTGGGATTCCAGGCCAATGTCATCACAAACCTCTCTCTCTCTCTCTCTATCTATCTGTCTATATATATATATATATATATATATTCAAAAATAAGTCCCATTGAGTTAAATGTGGCTTACTACTAAGGAAGCCAGTACAGGATCACAGTCTTAGTGTCCTTGCCTACCTTCTGCTAGCTTTCTCATTTTGTGGTATTCACTCTTAAGCAACCCTTATTTCTGGACTTTAGAACCATTCCTTGTGTGTAAAATGTTCATGGTACATCCTAAACCCTTTACTTGGGGTGTTTCCAGTTTATTTGTTTTTTGTTCACTTCCATCCCCCACAAATAATGAGCCAGCTTTTTTATGTTCACCCCTTTGCACCATATTTCTTCTATTTCTTCTGACAGCAACCTGGGAAATTAATATAAAATCTCAATTGTTCTACCCTTTTCAAATCACTGATGCACATATGTTATGCCATATGCTATGTGGTGTTTTCTTATATAAAGAACTAATCTTCTTGCATTCAAGGCAGAATTTAGTGTCCATGTACATTGCACGGTAGATGAACAATCTGAAATCATTGCTCTCTACCAAAGTTACTGGGGAAAGTGTAATTGAATTCAATCAACTCAGTATTTCATGCTCATTTATGGTACATCACTTTTAGGCATCTTGGCATGATAGCATTTGTTGCTCCCATGCAGCACTATAAACAACGAGAAGCACTGCTGGAAAAGACTTTGATGGCTTGCACTTGGCTATCTCATGCTAAAAACTGTGCTAATGTCGATAATAAATCAGGAATAGCATTTAAAACATATTGAGCACCTATGCTGGCTGGACATTGAACAAGCAAGCATATACAGACATGAGTGGGACCTGCAACAAAATATTGCAGCATGGAGTGCTCCTCTTTAGAATTTGAGTCAGGCAGCCATACTCATTTCAAAAATACTCAATTCTATTTCACCTCTCTACCCCATTTCCCCCTCCAACAATCAGTCGGCATCCCATAGCCACTGAGCATACTCAGTCCTCAGTGAGTTCTTGCCGGGGGGGGCGGGGGCGGTGAGGCTGTGTGTGTTTACAGAGAAGGTTAGTTTAATTACAGCAAGGTAGAAAGGGAACAAGGAGATAATAATGGAAAATCCACAGCTAACTATGTAGCTCATTCCAATAAAATGTAATACAGATGTGTGTGATTTTTCCCTGTGAGACAGCAGTGATAGGAAGTGGAAAGAAACATGGAAGGCTTAATCAATTAGAAGTTCCTAACTTTCAGTGACTGTATTTTGGTAAAAAGGAAATTAGAGGGGAAAACAGCTATATCTAAAACATGTTTTCATTTTAATGTGTAGTTTAACCCTATTCTTCACCTTCTTTTAAAATCCCTGTAGCATTTTGTGTTGCTATACACCACCCTGATATTTTATGATGGGGCAGTGACTCATGCAGTTATTGGGATCCTAATTCCACCAACACATAATGTGAGGGAGCAGACCTGATGGGGGCATGGCAGTGGCTAGCAAGTGCACCCCCACTTTCCTATTTATGCGCTTGTGGTCACATGGGAAAGAATGCCTAAAGAGGGGCCAATGTCAGACACATCTTAGCAGCTACTCTCATTCTTGCATGTGAATTCTGGGTCTGTAGAAGCAAATAAGGAACAATAAGGCCTTTCCTACTTGAGCCCACTCTACTTCTTCCCTCACTCTTTATTCTGCAGCTTTTCTGTATGGTGGCTATCTTTTAAACATTCTTGAAAACAGGGAATGAAGATGCCTGAACAGGCAGCCCTGTTTAGGGAAGCTTTTAATATTTGACGGACTATTGTATTTTAATATTTTGTTGGAAGCCACACAGAGTGGCTGGGGAAACCCAGCCAGATGGGCAGGGTATAAATAATAAATTATTATTATTATTATTATTATTATTATTATTATTATTATTAATGTTTCTTCAGAAGAAATCTTACCTGCAGGAGAAGAGTCAAGATCTTATTTCTACCCAATATTGTTGTTGCATCTTATCTGTACTCATTTGTGGCTGTCAGGAAGCACCATTCCAGGAGTCCTGTAAGCCCTATGCTGGTGTTTAAAGCTGTGTTAAATAAACATGTGAGGAAAGGCATAGGAACAAACACACTTGCTCTGCTCACCTGGCTGCTGTTCTGGTTGACTTCAAGCTCTTGCCTGACAATGTTCTGAAGTCCCTGTATATTTTAGGATCCTGGTTTTCAGAAAGTCATCTTTCAGAAGTTGGAAGGTGACTGGAACACCAATGAAGTATGGAGTTCATTCCATCAGTTTTGCCTTGTGTGTTTACTTAACATGCTTTTGAATGCCTGCATGGCCCTGTAACCTTTTCCTGATAACATCTTTAAGTTCCATGGAATAAAACTTGGTGCTTTAAATCCACAGGAAGTTTCTAAGCCAACTGTGTTTAAGTTAATCCTAGTTGGTGTGAGATCTCTCTCTCTCTATCTCTCTCTCTCTCTCTCTCTTTGCCTGAGGTGGGCAGGATAAGGGGAATATGCTAGTTAAAAATGCATAGAGTCCCTCAGAGCAGAACATTTCTGTTTAAGTGCAGTAAACTTGAACAGTGTTTTTCAATTGGAAAAATAATCTGAGGATGTCTTTTGTCTTACAGATCTATTGTAGTTCGCATTTCTAGAGGTGTTTTTCCACTCCATAAAAAACCAAACTCCGAGGATGAAGTGCAATACCTTTATGGTTGTTTGCAAGTTCTGCTTTAACATATCTAATACTGTGATCCGAAGCCACTAATATTTCCCCCTCATCTTTTAAACAAAAACATAAATCAGAAAACCCTAATGAAAAGCCCTTTGAATAATGTCTGCTTGAACATGTGCAGAGGTGTATGCCAACTATCAGGAAGGGGAAAAAATAAGATGTCTAGATGGATGCTTGTAATTTTAATGGTGCCTCTGAGCTAGGAACACTTCCACTGCTCATCAGAGTGAAGGACCATCATTTTAATATAGTCTTCTGTATGCTATCACATTCTTTCCAATCCATTTCACAAGGAAATTGTCCAGTGTTAGAAAGATACAGTTTGCATGGCTTGGTACATCACTGTCACACTATTAACCTTCAAATATTATGCATACAACTGACATACAAGGGGGAGGGGAAGAAATCAAATCAAGTCATTCCCACTTATTTTTTTCTTGCCTGTCCAGTATGTGTTAATTAAGGTGCTTTTAATTTAAACTGATAAACACAAAGCAGAAAGGACAGCAGTATGTGCACATTAGAGAAATACCCTGTGAGGAGGTACTTTATTTTCTTCAAGTGACAATATCGAGTTTCAATACTGTTCCCCACCCCCTCCTCTAAATATGTCATTATAATCAGACATTAACCTATATTTTAGCCTTTGGTGGAATAAAATGGCATTTCCGTATGCCCTCCGAGTAATACTAAATCTCTCCAAACAAGATCATTCCTTGCGTGGAAGAAACCATAGGCTAAGGTCTGCTGCTCCCTATCATTCTTTTATAAGCTAAATTAAATATTAATTTAAGCAATGGAAATATGCATGCCCTTTTATATCAAAGTCGCTGCTGTTACCAAGATAAAGAATGCTTTAGTTTAAAGTGTATGGAAGCTTCCAAAAGACCTCCCTCCCATTTCAGATAAAAGCTATGTAATCCCAATTCACTGGAAGAATTGATTGTTTTATTTTCCAGCAATCTAAGTGTCTGGGAGATCCTCAGAGAGGAAATGATTTGCAGGGGAAAGCCAGTTTTCTTGAGAAACAAAGACTTTTTCTCCATTGTGTATCTTCTTTTAAAGTAATGGGAATGCAGGAAATGGAAAAGGCTTGTAATTCCTTGCAGTTGCTTTTCTGGGTTTGACATTTAAATGTAAAAAAAAATAAAAAAAATCCTCCAATAACAAATTCATTCTCCCAGAAGTGCATAAAACAAATTTTTAAATGATGCCTATGATTGCCAGATTTTGAAAATAATTAAATAAATAAGCATTGCAAGGAAATGCTACAGAACTCATGATACCTGCCATGCCTTTATTTAAAAGGTGCTGTGTGTGTGTGATTGGACCAGGACAGGAAGTCGGGGAGTTGGAGGAGTTGCCTGCTGATGACCCTGGGGAGGGGCCAAGTGGGTTGGGATGGGCTGCTGCTACAGGAGGAAACTCAGAAACTATTCCAGGTTCCTAGATTGGTCTAAACCACTGAGCCTCTTGGGCTTGCCAATCAGAAGGTTGGCGGTTCAAATCCCCATGACGGGGTGAGTTCCCGTTGCTCTGACCCAGCTCCTGCCAACCTAGCAGTTTGAAAGCACATCAAAGTGCAAGTAGATAAACAGGTACCGCCCCGGTGGGAAGGTAAACGGTGTTTCCGTGCGCTGCTCTGGTTTCGCCAGAAGCAGCTTAGTCATGCTGGCCACATGACCCGGAAATACTGTCTGCGGACAAACATCGGCTCCCTCTGAAGCAAGATGAGCACTGCAACCCAGAGTCATTCGCGACTGGACTTAACTGTCAGGGGTCCTTTACCTTACATCTTGGCTATAGGTGGCCTCTGTTGCCTATAGCATGTTCATTCGGAGTAGTATCATTTCCTAATAATTACAGCCAATATTCATTTGTTTGAGGTCTAAAACATGGTCAGGGTATGTCATCAAAAGAGGCCTGGAAAGACTTTCCTTTCACTTTGGTCCATCATATTTGGACTGTTTAGCCTTTACCCACGTGAGAAAAGGTGGGCTGTGGATCGCACTTAACAGCTGACTCAACTGTATATGAGGATGAGAGCATGTCTTGCTCAAAGCCATCTAGAGCAGAATTTGAACAAGGCCACCCCCTCACACACACTGGATCTTTACTAGCTCGGTTGTCATACTGTTGCCAGTGCTGCAGAAATTTGTGCTCTGTAGTGATAAAATTCAGTTCCCCAATAAGCCTGTGTGGAATTGCTTATAGGATGTGAATTGGCATCCACTACTGTCACAACCAGTTCCCCAAGATTAAACCAGATAGTAATGCTGAAGTGCTCTATGTAAATCTGAGATGCTCTGGTTCTTCTGCATTTTAAATGCCAATCAAAAGGAGAATAAATTTAAACTGAACCTCTGTAGATCTCATTTAAATATGTGTTTAATTTTGTAAAATAATAATAATTCCAGCTGATTAGCAGCTACCTGTTGTAATACTAAGAACAAAGAAAAGCAGAAAAGCAAAAAATTAAGGTCACAGGTCAGTATTCAGACAAAGCAAAGTCAGGCTACCAAATTATTTCCAATTATTAAGCCAATAAATCAGGAACATGTTGATGGATGCTAGTGCTGGGGCAGTGTCTCCGCCTCGTGGGAAAAAAAATGTTTAACAGATTCAGGTGATCAATGCTGTCAGAGCTTTGCAAATAGTGGGGGGAATGAGATGATAAACAACACAGCGAGAAAATGACTGGCAGAGAATGACTGGCTTTGTTACAGGGACCCAGACAACTTCTTCACTTGATCTCTGTGTGCCTTTGAGCTCCTTTTTAAAAGGAAAGAAACAAGTATGTCTCCAACCCTACATGTCTGATGAAAAGAAACCAAAATGGGCAGAGGAGCTAATGGGTTTTTCAAAGTGAATTTAAGCCACTGCATAAACCTGATTGAAGAGCTGTGAAGCAGAAGAAAATATTGGATATGGGTGGTATTGAATTATTAATAGCCTGTATGAAAGTGGTCTAATTAGATCTAAAGAGGCATCACATTTTATTAATGGGCTGATGAAAACAAAGATAACTCTTTGCACGTTATTGTGAAATAGGGATCTTTTAACAAAGACTAAGGCCTGTCAGGGCTAAATGGCACTCAAATATATTTATCATCTAGAAGTACTTGCTTTTTTTTTAACACACAGGTCTGCACATGGTAACCAAAACAGCACTGTGTTTTAAAAATGACACTTTTATTGAGCATACCAAAGGAGATTCCACTAACTAGGTTTTCTAGGCAACTGCTGCTTCTTAAAAAAAAATAAAATGAAAGCAGGACACATGAACTCTGTAAATGGATTTGAATTATATAAGGATTTTATCTGTTAAAGGTATGTTCCATCTTATTCCCTATTTATTATTGCATTTATATCCCACCTTTCCTCCAAGGAAGTCAAGGTGTAATTCTTGGTTCTCTCCCTTCCCATTTTATCCTCACAACATCCCCATGAGCTTCATAACTGAGTGTAGATTTGAAGACCTATAAAATCTGCACTTTCCGTAACATAATGTGAATTGAAATGCAACCATCCGTCAAAATGCACACATCGCCAAATTTTGCAATGCAGTTCTCCAACCAAATAATCTGTTCTAAAAAGTGCATACTGGTGTAAAGTGCACATATGAATTTGTGTATCGGTGAAAATGACACACAAAGAAGCATTATATTAGGGGAACTTGGCGATGAAAAAAATGGTGCTTAGGAAAATTTACTTAAAACGTGTTGATGAATTTTCATCCTTTTTTATTTTAAAAAATGCAGATGGACTTGGAAATATGGAGAAGATTGGAAAACTGACAAACTCGGAGAAACCAAAATTGGCAGATCCGCTCATTCCTAGTTGCAAATTATTTCTGTTTTCTCTTGTTTGTTGATTTTAAGGCCCTTTGAGACAGAGCCTTTTCCGTGAAA
This sequence comes from Podarcis erhardii, assembly GCF_964252035.2. Classification (NCBI taxonomy): domain Eukaryota; kingdom Metazoa; phylum Chordata; class Lepidosauria; order Squamata; family Lacertidae; genus Podarcis; species Podarcis erhardii. The sequence goes on along the minus strand of NC_138508.1, from coordinate 47,979,822 downwards.
CAAAAGAACACAATAAGAGTTTGCTGGATCAGGCCAATGCCCCATCTAGTCCAGCATCCTGTTTTCACTGTGCCCACCCTCATGCCAGCCAGAAGCCCTCAAACAGGACTCCATCACAAGAGCACCCTCCCCTCTTGTGGTTTCTGTCAACTGGTTTGGTGAAAAGAGATACAGTCATGTATTGTAATGCTGAAACTTACCTTTTCATTCAGTTCCACCAGTGCTACTTTCTGAGCTATTACAAGGTATTCTTTGCATACATAAAAATCATCCTCATTTTCTGTAGGATTTGATTGGGCAATCTCTCAATCATTTTATAGTTCTTGGACCTGGCTGCTACAGTTTGGCATGAATACCTCAACCTCCCTAGTGTGTGATAAGCAGTCTCTGATCAACAAGTAAAAAATTCTAGTTAGCAGCAAGGGTGGAAGGAATACCATGTCACAAAGGCCTGAGTAAAGAGCTAAGAATAAGTGGCTGTTGTTCTCACCTTGTAAAACTGATGACATCTGTGACTTTGGTCAAGCTGTTTAAGTCTAAATTTGGAAAATATTAGCAGCTTCTCAAATGGAAAGGAATGCTGTTGATAGAGACCCCTGTACTGTGAAGAAGAAAAAAGTACCTCACTACAGCAAACCTTATGTGTGTTATTTTAAAACCCACACATGGTATAAATTCCCCCTCCAAGGTAAATGTCATTAAGGGAAATTGGCAGGTAAAACAACCCTACAATGGCTGCAATCAAGACACATGCCTAACAATACCCTCAGCCATCCTCAAAGATAATCCTAAAGTATTTCTCTGTCTTTAAAATGCTGCTGGTATAGATGACCACCTGTTCTGTCTTTGTTGCACAGGTGGCTCAAAATGCCATTTGCATAATAATCCCACAATTTAAGTGCCAGCAAATGTTTGCCTTTTCTCTTTCTCCATCATATGTAGGAAGCAGAACTTCTGTAGGTATTAGTCACACAAATACTAGGGTTAAGTTGCTGCTACCATATGCAGCATACTTTGAAAATGGCCTCCGGTGATGGTACATTGGAGTGACATCTTCACACATCTCCCACCAGCTGCCTCTTGTACTTTCAGTATAATACTATGAAAGTTTTAAATAGTGCTCATTTTCTGGATATTTTGAAAAGAAGTATGTGTGTCAGATTGCTAGATTTCACAGATATCCCTGGCTTTCTACCTAAATTTTTATCACACATGACTCCAGCTGCAAGACTGGAATAGCAGGCTTGTGGGGAGTCAGCTCAGAGCATAATGATGTTAAAATGCAAAAGAAAGAGAATTAATACAATGAATATAGAAGAAAACCATAATAATCACAGCTATCAAAATAAAACAAAAAGCCACACTGAGCTGGCTGCTTGTATTGCTTAGACCAAATTGTAATAGAATTTTCATATGACAAAATATTATAAATCCATATTTTACATATGGACAACATAACATGCCTGGCTCTTACAAGTACAAAAATAGTGCTCACTATTACAACATTTCTGGCCTCTATCTATCACACTACTTGTTCATATTAGCTAAATTTGAACACTGGAGAGTGTAGACTGATCTTGTTGAGTAAACAAGAAAGGGCTTTAATATTATTGCCTGGATAGTTCAAATGCAGGGTGATGGCTGGAGTCACTCATCAACCTCAAAAGCCTACCAACTATTGTTTAGCACTTTATATTCATACACCAGTGAAGGCAAGTTACAGTAGCACTGTTTAATCACAAGCCCTGATCCTGAGACAGATCTTGGATACTATGGAATGTGGAAGTAACAAAATGCAGAAATGCTTTGCTCTTCCTGTTACCAGTCTTTTCTATATTAGCCTTCCCTTCATCCTGTGACTCCATCATCCCTGTATTAATAGTCACTTCTGCTGCAGCAGCCTTTTCTCCTAGTAGATGCTCTGTGTATTATTAAGGACCTCACTGGTTTTACTGAGTGGGACCTGGACTGCAAGCTTTACGCTTGCACCTGTTGTAAATGGCTTAATAAAGTTATAGTTGTTTAAAATCCAGCACTGCTGTCTGATCCTTCCCTCCAGCTGCCCTTGCAAGGAACAGATGGCAATGTCGTCACTACTACTCAGAGGCCAGCCCTGACTTTGATTCATTGTCCCAGGGATCATAACCAAATTGCAGCTGTATGCCACTTTGTTTTAAAGGGTTTCACCCCTATTCCACAACATTACAACACCGGCAGAACATAATTAATGTATCTTAGTTCAGAATGTATCAGCTCTGAAAATGAAATCAGAATAGACATCTTAGCAAGAAATGAACCAGTGACCTTAGTGTGCACTCCTTGTCATTCAAATTACCATGCCATAAGCAAACTAGTACTTCACATCTTCCTGCCCATCTATCACCGCATACAGCAAAAACTAAAAAAAATAATACTTCAGGTTTTTTTATTGTCCCTGAGGAAAGCAACAGATACCAGAGAGAACAATCCCATCCTGTCAGATCTCCAGCAAGAGAGGAGCTGAGTTCTCTGTCCTAAAATAATTAGAGAGAAATAATGCTAGAGTGTGCTGGGGTGAAGAATTTGGTGAAGACTTCTTTGCCAGTTCTAGTGGAGCCCGTGGGGAAGGAAACTGGTCCATGAAGACTGGAATAATGTTAAAGGCTTGCAGAGACGTACCTTTCTGAGATGACCAAGGTTTCCCTCACCACCACATTAAATACACTGCTATACATGCAGCAACAGAGAAGCCCAACAGCTTTCCTTCTTCATTTGGAATAGATATTCTAATGGGAACAGCCATCTTTTCCCCATGAAATGTCCCTGGGAGTGGTGATACATCATGGTGCAGCATTGCTCCCATTGGCCTATTCTATTGAAGGAATGCTCTCAAGCTAGTAAGCCACCCCTAGCTGAAAATTATAAAATTTATGCAAGGCCCACCCAAAAGTTGTGTCTTAAACTGCTAGGGCTTTAAAGGTATGAGAATAACAGAATATAAATGATTTAATAAATAATCAAACACATAGCAGGTAAGTGCAAATGCTGCAAAGCTGACCTACACTTATGATACACACTAGCCCCATCCCCACCATGACCCCACAATGCCTCACTCATCCCAGTAGAATGCATTGATTCATTCCACTGAATTCAATGGGTCTACTTTGAGTGTAACTAATGTTGGATATCAGCGTGGCAGGGGGTGGAATGGGTATATTTTTCATTTTATTTCAAAAATCAGCTGAATCAAATTATTCTCAGCTGGATTCTGAAATGCCTCTTGTAAAAATAAAATGAGACCTGCTGCTTTTATTAGCCTTATCCTTCCCATCTTTGAATGTACAACACCCTTCTTCATGCCTTTGCAACTTTTAGATAGCCCCCAGAAGGAAGAAAAGGGGAAGAAATTGTTGTGAAATTTACTCGAGAAACTAAAAACTTTCGAATGAGTGGATCTTTACTCTACGATACATTTCAGTGGAATTCTGAATGGGTTTCATAAGTTGTACAATAAATACAATTTTGCTAAAAGGACATATTACAAAATAAATAATTTTCAACCATTCATGACATCAATTGTATTTTGGCATAAAGAAACATTGCCAAGATGAAATTCAGGACACATTCCTTAGCACAGATGTGAAATGCCTTCCAGAACCATAGACTTAAGAAGCAGAATGGCTTTCCCTTTCCCTAACAGCTTTAATTGCAAGCTAAAATGCTTCCTTTCTTTTAAACTTCCATTTTATCAGTTGTCTGGAACCTGTCACACTGTTCCCAGTGCTTGATGGTTATATTGTCTCATTCAGTTCCACCTCAACTGATTTGTGACAATACAGTGTGATTGTTTTTCACTCTCCATCAAATATGTGATTTTTCTTTCCATTCAGCAATAGCACTGAGCACATCCATCCTGTTTTTAGTTTCATGTTATTAACAACTTAAAAAGAGTAACATACTTAATTAGCAGCCATAATGCTGCTACTAATGACAGACATAAACGATTAAATATTTATATATGTTTAATTATTTTTGACTTAAGTATGCAAACACACTTAAACCACCATTTTAATGTATGGTTTCAAAACAACCAGCATACTGACTAATTTGCAACTTTAAAAAGGCACATCTCTCCTCTCAACTTTATTCAGAAGGGATTTGGGCTTTCTGAACTTTTTAGGAAGTAAAAACTAATTCCAAAAGTTTGCTGAAATCATGGAGGGATCCTTCACTATTACCAGACTTCCAAACAAATAGTTTATGAGTGCAGATATCCGAGAAACTGCTATTAACCCATTAGTACCAGCTACAGGGGTTGTTTTTTATTGCTACCTTTTCCTAGGTGTGCCTTGTGAGTTCCTCTTTTGATTTTCTCATTGCTTCTCTTTCATTGCAATGCTGGCAAAAGGACCAACGAGGGCAAATGGCAATGTTAGAAGCCTGCCAAGGTGGCTGGGATTTCTTCTCACCTGAGATGGAGGATAGTGGGATGCTCACATGGAAATGGGACTCTTGACCAGGACAGCCAGCAGTTTTTAGACAACTCACGTGGGGAAGCTACTTTCTGTCTACTATTCCCAATAATGAGAGGCACTGATGAGAGCAAAAGAAAGACTTTCCACAGTTTATTTCAGAAATTTAGGATGAAATCACCAATTTACTCAGATTATTATATATATTTAATTTGCTGGTGTTAATATTTTCCTCTTAATAGTATGAAACGAGAAAATTTTGCTAGGGAAATGAAACATGGCATTTACAAGATATGAAATACTAAAGGAAACACTACAAACAAGGTGAGCAGTGTTAGGTACTGTAACCCAGCTGGGATTCTTACTCTCTTAAATTCTCTATGCCAGAAATTTGCTGTATTCTTCCTCCATACCCTCAGTATGCTGCAGCAGTTGGGAATCAGCTCTGCACATGTGTAGAGTGCATATTCTTTAATGCAAGAATTGAGAATGAAAGATTAGAGTTGAACAAATAAACATAATCCCAGAATAACCTAAAGAACTGGAGAGCTCCCCAAGTCAAATAGAATGAGCAGATCTAATGGTACCAGAGTACACTAGCAAACCAGGGGTCCAGCAGAAGACATACCTTAAAGAGCTGTCACATGGAAGATGGAGCAAGCTTGTTTTCTCTTGCTTTGGTGGGTAGGACCTGGACCAGTGTCTTCAAGTTACAAGAAAAGATATTCTGACTAAGCATCTGGAATAACTTTCTGATAGTAAGAGCTGTTTGATGTTGGAATGGACTTCCCCAGGAGGTGGTGGACTCTCCTTCATTGGAGGTTTCTAAGCAGAGATTGGATGGCCATCTCTCATGGCTTCTTTCATTGAGATTCCTGCATTGTGGACTAGATGGCTCTTAGTGTGCCTTCCAACTCTACAATTCTGTGATTCTATGAAATACCAAATACATGAGAAATAAAACCTGAATTCTTCTACAACACAGGTCAGCAATTGTCTTGTGATGCTTCAAAGGTCCAATTTACATGATGTCCCCAAAATAAAAAGACCCAGATCCCAGTGCCAAACAGTGCTTTTCTAATTGTTTATAACGCCACCAAATACATAAACTGGTTATCTGCTTTTGTTGTAGGCCTTAACTCATTTATTTTTAGTGTCTTTATGAGCATCTGCTCAGAGCATTGTTCTCAAACTGCTTCTTAATCCTGTAATACATCCATAGAAAAAGAGACATATAAGAAAAACCAGCATTAGAACACGACAATATGATTTGCATGATTTACAGAAAAGTGCATGAAATAATGCCAAACACAATGCATGACAGGATGCTTGATTTGGATTAAACAAGGCAATAAACTCCAATCTTCCTAGTTATTGGGTTATGGGGAAGCAAACAAGATAGTATCCTAAATGTTTTTGCACTAATTCACATCTCAATCATGCGGTAGATATTATTTTGGTAACAGTGTTACAGATATAACATATCTGTCACCAGAGGCAGTTGAACATTTTGTTTTGAAAAAAAAGTATATAAAACAGATTGTGATGTTTTGTTACATATATGCAGTAGATTGGTTTAGCTGTAAAAAATAGGAAAATAATTCATTTTTATTATAATGCAATTTTTTATATGTGTTATATTATTAAACTGAATTCAATACATTTTCAGGGGTGTAAAATATCATTATTTTACACAACTTTAGCAATCATTTTATATCAATATAAATGTCTTTATTAAGGAAGTCTGGTCATTTTCCATCTTCGTCTATGGAACAGTTCATACCAATGGCTGAAATCCTGTGCAATGCTAGGCTACATGACCATCTCATTGAGGTCAATGTCATTTAAGCAGTGTGAGAAAAGAGAAACCACATGGTGTCTTTATAACAGGCACATTTTTCTCAACATTTTTTCCTTTCCTCGATTTGTAGTAGACACTCACTGGTTATGAAGCAGCAGGGCTGGCCCACGCATGGGGCAAGGTGAGGAGACTGCCTCAGGTGGCAGGGTCCACCAAGGCATCAGATCCCAGTGCCAGTCTTTTCTTCCCTCCTTGTTCCTGGCATGGAGGGAGTGTCATTTTGGGGTCTGCCTCAGGTGCCAAAATATCTAGGGCTGGCCCTGTGAAGCAGCCTTGATAGGACCAAAAGGTAACACACTTCCCACTTACAGAAAATATCAGAAATGAGAGAGCTCAGTTAGAGTAAAAAGCAAGCTACTAACGATAAAGGAAGGTTAGCTGTTTGGCACCCATCTGTCTCTGGAGAAAATGGAGCAGTGAAGTCAAACTGTTGGAAGGTGACAGCGCCTGCTGTGGCTTTAGAGACCAATACAGGAGAGACATGTTTTGTTGCAGGTGGGGCAGATGAAGGCATCTGGTTGTGTTGCTGGAAGTGCACCACAGTATTTCTTCTCTCTGCACTCTTCTACTCGTCCTAGCAGTCATTCTTCCTCTGTTCACTGTGGTGGATGCATGACCTGGTGATCTCTCTCCAGGCACTGTGATTGTCTGCAAGGGATTCCCACATGGTGGAGTTAATGTTGCCAGCCTTCAAGTTGCATTTGTAGACATCTTTGTAATGCAGAGTTGGTCTGTCAATTGGCCTGGTGCCTGATGCCAGCAATGTGGTAACTAAATAATGAGTAAAACTGCAGATGTCCACAAAATATTTCCTAAACTGGTCTGTACAGTGATCTTCCGGTAACTGGTAAAATTTCCTTTGTTCGGGAGTTTGCATTTTATTTTGTCCTGTGGAGAATGATAATGCTAGAAAGGGAAGCTGTCTGTACAGCAGCTAGAGAGACAATAGGCTATGAGAGCCTTGATTTAGTTCAACAGGATTTATTTTTAGAAAACGAAAAGTGGCTCAGTCATGCCCTACACTCATTGTGAAGAAAGCTGGTTTTCTCTAGCACTTTGTGTGCTAATGCAGAGCCCCATCACTCCTAAGAAAGCAACTTTATCAAGAAAATGTGCATTTTCAAGAAACAGCAATATGAATATTTCATCAGCCTGCAGGTTTGCAAAGTCTCTGGAGGCCTGATCCTGCAGTCATTTATGTATGTGTAGTAGGCTTAAAACTGTAAGTGTTCCAACTGGAACACAAGTCCAGCATCAGAGCCAAAGTCTTAAATACCTAACAAAGCCAGGCTTTGGCAGAAAGGTTCTTTTTCCTCCAGCAAGCAACACATCAAACTGGCATACTTGCGGTCGGAGAGAATGCAATTTCTGGCTATGCTGTGAGAGCCAGTGTGCAATCCAGTGTAACTAAGCTGGATGTGCTACCTCATGGATCTTTTATTTACAAGTAAGTGGGGCATCTCAAACTTTCACAGTCTACATTTCAGCAACATCTTCCCAGTCTGTTCTCCCTGCAAAGCAGCAAAAAGCCTACAGATTCTGAAGACAGTAATCAAATTAATGACAATGGCCTAATGGGGAAATGGGTGCAATATGTTGTAGAATATGAAGATGTGAGTTTTGTGAGGCAGGGAATGCATACCTCTGTTTGTGCTCCCCATTTCTCTAAGCCTATGGACAGGGACAGGTCCTCTGAGCATTCAAAGGTCAATTGGAACTGGGTGTGTTCAGAGCCTCCAGAGAATAAGCTAGTTAGTTTGTGTGCCTCTTTCTGCATTTAGGTGTGTAAGTGCAGGCTCTTATATTTGAAAATGTTGTTCTTGTGTGAAATGACAACAATTTTTTGTATTCACAATGTCTTCAAATCTTTGAAATGGTGTCTAGTATTACAGGCAATTTATCTAAGAGGTTTTTTGTGGGGGTGGTGTTTTCACTGGAATGAGAAGTGTTATAAAAGTCATAAAAGTGCCTTTTCTGACCTTTTTGCTTTCATCCCTACTTTAACTGAACATTGCTGCAGCTGTCTGTCAAAACAGCTGTACAAATTGCAATACTAGTGCTTTTGAGACCTTGAGGAATAAAGCATCCACGGTAACCTTACCTTGTAAGATGATGCTGATCATAACTGTGTGTGAATGTAAACTATTATTCTTGAAGATTATAACCTTGTGTGAAAGAAGAGTGATACATTTTAGTCCTATGAACAGCTTATAGTCAGAAGAAAATTAAGCCTGGGACAATTTAATCTGATTATAAAAACCAGCAGGTGGCCGGGGTGGGTGGGGGAATAGAGAGAGAGACCACACTTATTGTTTTAGCTGCCATAACAAGAAAGCCATATAAGAGCCTGAAATGGTACTTGCCAATTTGATAGTATAAATGTTAAGATGCTACTGAACCACTAGTCTAAGGGATTTTGATTTCTGAATAAATTGCTTCACCACAAGGTTTTCAATTTATCTGCAAGGAATTCTGAAAAATATTAGCTGGCACCGTGACAGAGATGCAGGACTCCTGGGTAACATTAATGTACAGCTATTTGGAAATCGCCCCATTTAGGGGGAGTTAAAGGAGGAGACATACTGGGTCCTATGAGAAAATTTTCTAAATTTTCAGATGCAGTATCTATAGCATTACTGCTCTTGCTATTCATAAAGTTGGTGCTAAAAGGAGCCTAAGGAAAGAGAGACTGTGAAATCCTATATAATAGGGGGGCTATTTGAAAAATAGTTCCCCAAGCCCAAACCAGTAGGGACCAAAGCCAAGCATATGCATGCTCCTCGTATCATTGCTGGATGTGGGCACCAAACAAAAGTGTGCAGGTTCCAGCTTTGTACCTGGAAAGAGTAAGCCAATGTAGTGTCCTCCAGACACTGTCGCCCATCACCCCAGCCAGCATGGTGAATGGTCAGGGGTGATGAGGTTTAGGGAAGTTTTTAATGACTGATGTTTTAATATTTTGTTGGAAGCCACACAGAGTGGCTGGGGAAATCGAGCCAAATGGGCGGGGTATAAATGATAAATTATCATCATCATCATCTACTGGTCCCTGCAGTTAGTTTTGAAGACCGGGTAACATATGGGCAGCACCAATGTTGTGAGGCCATGCTATCTGGCTGTTGCCTATGGCACTGTAGCTGCATATTATGTGAAAGGGCCCTTTACAGGAATGTGTATAATAAATAACCTTTCCAACCAATGTGTACCTGAGTGGTTTATGCAGCACACATCTCTTCTGAGTTTATCTGCACACTAGTCAGAGTTGGGATGGTGCAATGAGAGCAGCTAAGAGTCGGGGCAATGTGGAATTAGCATCATTTAAAGGAATCTTGCATTGCATGAAGAATCTTTCTGAGAGTGCTCGTAAACAAACATCCTGTTGTGAGTCAATGCAACAAAAAAAGTTGTTGGAATTCTCAGAGGTGGATTTGAAATGTTGGTAGATTCTAAAGAAAAGTATTGTTTTTCAGACTTAAATCAAGAGCAATGCAATAAAGGCTAGGCATTTGTGTTCCAGTGTTTCCTCTCCTCCAAATAGCAACACCCTGGAGTGCTTTCCATCTTCAGAATGCTTCATGAATTAAAGTAATCTAATATACAAGACATCTGAAAGTGGTATATTACTCTAAACTGCCATTATGAAGAAAGGATTCAGAAGTACATATAGATTGGCTTTGTCTCTAATTCAGTAGTTGAAGTAAGAAAAAAAAGGTATTACAGGTAGTGTTAGTCTTTGTCTTGGCTCACTTTTCTTCTTTTAGCCCAAGCCATCTAACAGTTCTTTCTCCATCAAAAGACAGTTGCAAAGCAGCATTATATAGCAAAGGAAGATGCCTCTCTCTGCTTTCTTCTTGACTGATTATAAACTATAGGCTCTCCCATACACACTGGATGTCCTGAGCACACCCTGCCCAAGGAGGACTAACAGCTGGTAGATGAATTCTTCATTGATAAAGCATGCAATTATGTTAGCTCCTTCTTTCTTTGGCAATTACTCATAGCCGTGTAAGATTGTCTCCCATGAACACAGTCTTAACAGTGAGTCCATAAGTGACTGTGGAGGCCAATTCTGGATCCACACATTCTTCCACAGGGGGGACATAATTTTCTGGGCAGGAGTTGATCAAGGTGATTGTTTGCCAAACGTCCCTTCCTCTTAGGCTCAAATTGTTTCAATATATATACCACTGAAAACTACTATAAATAATAATAATAATAATTTTTTATTTGTACCCCACCCTCCCCGGTTGGAGCCAGGCTCAGAGTGGCTAACACCATATAAATAATACAATATGCATAAAAACAAGCAAGCAATCGATTAAAATGCATCCCAAAATTAATTCAAATAAATTAAAATTAATTCAAATAAATTAAAATTTAATTGGACAAATGACAATCCTCAGGTTAAAATTGAAGTTGGTTAATACTCGCTAGGACCAACTGTTTCCACTGATATTATAAGGACCTGTGAGTGGGCTTGGGAAATCTCCTTCGTGCTTGTTCTTATACAAAGAGAAAATGAGTCAGACTGAAGGCCTGGCAGAACAGCTCCATCTTGCAGGCCCTGCAGAAGGATGTCAAAGGATGTCAAATCTCGCAGGACCCTGGTCTCTTGTGAGAGAGTGTTCCACCAGGCCGGCGCCATTTTACTATTTAAAATGCCATCATACAAAACCAGGCATCACCTAGCAACCTGATCCTAGGGTCCCGAATCAACAAGCCCAAAAGTGGATAACATCATGTGCAATGACTATTGCACTTGTGAGACACTGATGCAGCATTTCATGTAAGAAAGTTTAAAATAATGCAGCATTTCATGTAAGAAAGTTTAAAATAATGCACATTGCGGATGGAGGGGGGGAACGGAGGAAGGCCTAACTCAAATATACTAATGTAGTGTGAACTGGTGGTGACTGGCCAGGAAAGAAAGCCTGGAGTCATGGTGGATAGATAGATGAAAATGTCATCTCTAAATATAGTAGCTGTGAAAAAGGTGGATTTGGTGTGAGGCTGCAATAGGAAATAAAAGCTGTCAATATCATAATACTGTTATACAAATATATGCTGCAACCATATTTAAATACTGTGTCCACTTCTGGTAGCCTCACCTCAAAAAGGAGTTTCTAGAGCTGGAAAAGGTTTAGAAATCAGCAACCAAAATGGTCAGAAAAAAACGTATTAACCTCAATGCATATCATGCCAGCAAAGGTTCACGAATACAGCGCCATGATTGAAAGGCACTTATTGGCCATCTTGATCTGCTTATTTCCCTTTCAGTTTCCTCTTGTTTTCTTTTTATCTTTTCAGTCCAGACCCTAATTAAAATTAGTCCAAGAATTGTTTCTTAATTTTCCAGTAGTTTATGTGTACCGTAGTAATACCTTAAGTATAATTAAGACTGTACAGCTCCCATTAGTATTTTTATGCACTTAAAATGTACCATAATGGTCAAAGATAAAGTTGTCATTAAAGGACCATTGCTATTTATTATACTCATAAAAGAGTCACTATATATATATATATATATATATATATATATATATATATATATTTGGTAGAGAGAGAGAGAGTGTGTGTGTGTGTGTGTTTGGTTCCATTTGGAAAGCAGTAACTGATAGCAGCATTAGTTATGGCACCCCAGGGATAAAACGACTGCTTTAAATTGATCCAATTCTTATTCCATCCAAAAGTCAATAGAAAAATCTAAAAGCAGGTGACAAATCATTGCATTGCACAGCATAACTCTGATTACCAAAGTTTTTTTAAAAGAAACCATCAGTTGTTTCCCTAAATGCTCAACATTGTATTGTGCTGTCAGTATTTTGATTTAATTACATGAATATTTCATAGTTTCAATTTCTGCTTTTCCATCTCTGTTGCTGCTTTAAAGCAATTATATAAAAAGAGTTTTTGATAATCTCTTCTTCATTATATATTTTAAAAGCATATTAATTCTTGCTTTCACAAAAAATTATAAACTATTACTAAGATGCATAGGGTAGGCTTATATTTTGAAAAAAGTATTTGATGTCCTTCCTTCTCACTGCTGGATTGTAAGGATAGCTACATTGGAAAATGAGTGTTTAGAACGTTTTGTGTAACAATGATTACAAAGCCTATGACAATTTGCTTCCTAAACCTAATAATAACAAGTCAAATCAGACTGTTGCAGGGTTCCTGAATTATGCTGTGTCAACAAAGATGTTGATCGTAGTGTGGCATTGTGCTGAATAGGGGAAACGTAGTGGGGCAGGATGAGACTAGGATGGGATTTGACTTCAGAATATGAAAGGCATTCATTTCACTTCATCTGTCCTGTCCTACTTTACTGGAACATCTCATCCGCTACAAAGTTGGGTAAGTGTGCAAAATAGTTGTAGTAATTTTCTTTTTTCTGAAAGATTGTAGTCCAAGGCAGGATGGATTTGCCCAGTGTCACAAACATAGTCTGCTACTTTAGCTACATTTGCCCCTTTAGGTACTATTGCCTGCAGACCTTTCCATTTTTGTATGCAGATTAGCTGCCATGTCTGATTCATACATGTCTGCAAGTGATGTTATAGTGATCACACCAGGAACATACCACGTCAATTTCAAATCATTTTACAAAAAATCATAGTGTTAACTATGCTTCAGAGGTTTATCTACAGTGTGGTAAGCTCCATGGTTTTTCTCAATGAGGCACTTTCAGACAAATGTTGCTCACCTGATGACTTCCTCTCCACATGTGGACTGTTCCAACTCAGAAAGGTGTGTATGAATCAGCCCTTAGCAGCTTTTTTTTTCATAAGCAGAGTTGCTTTGTTATGATGTTTCTGTCCTTACATATGAAGTAACTACTATTTGAAAAATCAGGTTGGGGATTCATTTTAGCCAAAATCCAATTGTTGGAACACAACATGACCCTTTTTATAGTAGTAAACAATTATCACTGAAATGAGATAACAGTTTAATGGTTTTGCATGATTCATGTCCTACATAAATTCTTTATGACAAAGAATGGAAAAAAGAGGTTATGAATGTATAATAGGAAGTCAACAGAATGTGTCACCTTTTAGATTAGTTTCTAAGGAAACAGGCCCTGCAATTAGAGTTTTCATAATGGTCAAGGGCTCATAAAACTATCAAAGACATCCTCAGTAATTAAAAATTTCTAAGGTGCAATAATTTGCTTCTCTGAACTTATTACCAGTTATGCTTACTGGAGGTCAATCTGCATAATTGCTTTTTTAAAAAATTCTGGTGAATCAGGTCCAGTGTTTTCAAACAGATGCCTGAAGTGTGGCACTTGAGAGATAGAAATGGGCTTAGCTTTCTTGCTAGTTCCAAGGACAATTTTGTTATTCATCATCTAATCTAGGAGAAATCCAAGTATGGTGATCAGTCCGATGTGAGAAATATACACAACCACTGATGTTACCGCCCTGTTTCACCCCCCTCCTCATATTTTCTTTGGGAAGACAAATAATTTATCCATACATTACAAAGAAACAGAGGCTACACATGTTCAAAATGACTCATATCTGGTGAGAGAAAGAGTAGCTGATACAAAATTTGTGTGTTTGTGTTTGTTTGTGTGAGTGTGTGTGTCTGTGTCTGTGTCTGTGTCTGTGTCTGTGTGTCTGTGTGTATTGGGATATGATCCTTTAACCCAAAAGTGAGGAACTGCCAAGTTTATGCATCCAATTAAGAAAACTTTCCATAGTAGTTAGCTGATGGTCTCTGTATTTAATTGATATGGACATTCTTGTTATAAACCACTTCAATATTTTGCATGATGTAGCAGTATATCAATATCTTTATGCATAAATAAACCTCCCTCCTCCTATATAGTCTGATTGCAACTCACATTATGCCTTGCTCAGTGGGGCTGCTGGGAGTGGGGCTGAACATCTGAAGATCCACAGTTTAGCCAGCCCTGATTTAGTCCAATCCAAGTACCTCTTAAAATAAAAAGGAAGAGTCACACAAGAATACCATGACACCTTAAAATGTTATACTAATTGAGACATAGGAAAGCATGGGGCTAAAAGGCACATGTCCAGACAATTTCACATTGATTTAGAACATGGCTATTTATCCACAGAAGCAGATGGTCCTCTGTGGATGCCCATTTACAGCACTTTTAGCATTCAGATAATGCTAATAACACTTGCGATTAAACAGCTTTACATTAAGCTTATTACCTGCTCTTCAAGTACCTTTGTTGCCTTTGATCTCTGCCTCTGGCGCAAAATAATTTGCTGGATATTAGCTAAAACTGATACAAGAGTTTAGGTTCAGGAAGAGGATTGCTTCTTGCAGGACTAGCCTAGGTAATGACACTTTGCTTTTGCCCTGCGATGTTATTAACATTTAAAAATTGCCTCTATTGCACAAATATAAGTTAGCCTTGCATTGATTGAAGTAGTATGTATTAATGCACTGTTCTAGTTAGCCTGCGGTAGCTTTTATGATACAGGATTAATCTTCTTGCTAAAATCTATTCTATATTTATTTAATTTGAAACAATACATCTGTGATCACCCAAATAAGACATACTAAAGCCTATCTCTAGGCTGTATACCAATAACAATTAAGGGGTCAAGCTTCACAGCCACTGGGGGGAAAACAACAACACATGATATCTTAATAGTTTTCTTGCTCTGAGGGTTCCTGTAATTAGTTTGTTACTTATTTGACAGTTGCTACTGTCATTTTGTAGCAATCATTTCCTTTTGCTGATTCTCTTTGGGTATTTGCTAATGATTTTTTTCCAGACGCAAGTAGAAAACAATAAACCAAAAGGTTAACATCATTTAAAATCCATGTAACAAGCATCTTGGGGGAGGAGAACAGGGAGCTTATTATACATGTAATCCTTCAAAGTTAAAAGAGGAACCTATTTTGTGCAGCGTGGTAGAAGGGGCTTCCTTTTACGGATATATGCTATGTTCACATCTCTTCCAAACAACATTTGTATTATGTATTTTAATGGTAGTCTTAGAATCATGTCTATCTTAGCGTCAGATGTAAACTACTTCACTTTTATGGTGAAAAAACTACTACAATGTCTCTCTGTTTTGTCTTGAGACAGGGGTGGAGTGGATGTTGTATCCATTTGTGTTCCTCCAATGTCAGAAGGGTCTTTGATCCAGCAGAGGCTTCCAGGAGCAGAAACGGAGAGGATGCAATTTTCACAATTTCTCCCCTTCTCCAATAGCTTCCTGCACTCTTAGAGTTCCCCAACCCCTTTGAAGCAGAATGGGGGTGGGGGAGTGAAGGAGACTGCAGACTGCTACACCTTCCTTTCTACTCATTGAAGCCTTCCTTGAATCAAAGAATTTTCCATCAATGGAAGAACTTGATAGGATACAGTGCCTTCATGACTATTCTACACTCCCTTGCATTGGCTTAAATGGGTGATACATGATTTCAATAAAAGGACGCTATATACCTATTCCTGCCAGGTGGACAGAAGTAGTTCCATTTCTTCTTCTATCTATACTATATATTTCAGTTAGTCTTGGGGAAACAGCAACAAATTAATTTCCTTGGAAAGGAAATGATATGTCATACAGTCACTCATCTTTAAGATTATATTGTTTTCACACCATGTACACTTTTGTGAACTTCTCCCTCTGAGAATCCAAATATTAGACTCTTGCCTAAATCAGTCGCACCACAGCTTTTCTGCTCTTTGTTACTGCATTTGAAGTAAACTGGTGAACATTTCAAGTAGAAATACTTCACTATTACTATGCATTATGCAGTGTGGTAAAATTCATCAGAAGCCTCTCCAGTATTCTCTGCTCTTTCCATCTAAATATTTCTGTACATTATAGAAATCCTTGGGAGCAAACATTTAAAATTCAGGATTGTGTTGATCCTGTGGCTTCTTTGCAAAATAAATGAAGTCCAAATTATAATTAAAATTTAAACTAGGATCAAGGTACCTACCCGTTAGATCTTTGAAGGCAATTTAAGATACCTAATGGGAGATCCTTCCAAATAAGAGAGGATAGGATCAGGTTGTATGTAACTTTAAGGTGAGATTATGCAAAATACTGGGCTTATACAGAAACGTTTTCTACTTTTCAAATTAGTATCTATGTTGGGGACTAGTTTAGAGTTTAAGTTTGCATTGAGTTTAAGTTTTGAGGTATAAGTACTTCAGTATAAACAAAATTAACTTATATCAAATTGATTTTAATGGTTCTTAAATAAATTTAATCTGCTGTGCTCTGTGCCTTATGGGATATTCAGTGGCGTAGCGTGGGGGGTGCAAGGGGTGCCAGCCGCACCGGGCGCAACATTTTTGGGGGCGCACTCGGAGCTCTCTGCCCCTACCTGGTCCTGGTGGCTCACTCTCTCTCTCACAGTGCTGGCTGCGATGGAAAGGACGAGGCTGCGCGCTCCCCAGCCCAGGCGCCGCCTTCTGCGCGCACACTCGCTTGCAGCTAGAAGCCCTGCAGAAAAGGCCGTCGGGTGCAGGAGCGGCGCCTACATCGCGCTTCCCGGAGGGGGCGCGTCACCCGCCCGGCATTGGCGCGCGTTTGGGCGGGCTGCGGAGGGCGCGAGCGCTGCGTGCGCCCCAGGAGGCCGGCGAGGGCGGGAAGCGGGCGGCTCGCTCCTCCCGCGCGCCCGAAGGGGCTTTTTTGGCGGTTCCCCCGCTGCTACGAAGTCCTAAGCAACGAGAAGGAAAGCGCCTCATGAGCATAGCACTGGAGGGTGAGTCTCAACTTTTCTGGATGAGCACTCAATGTGTTGCAGATATTAAGCATAACTTTAAAGCCCTAAAAAAAGAAGAAGCAGCAAAAAAAAAAAACCACCCCACACGGGGGGCGTGTTCTAATTCCCTTCTAACTCCGGGTTAGAGCGCAGCACGTGGAGGATGGGTGGGGAAAGAGAGAGGAGGCGGGCGGGCGCGCTGATAGAACGCCAGGCGCGGGGGCCGCCAGGGAGAGCCAGCGCGCGCCCCACCCCAGACGCTCGCGGCCACCGCCGTCCCTCCCTCCCAGGGAAGGCGGGATTAGAGCAAGCGCCCGGGCAGCAAGAAGCGCGCGCGCACGCCGGCCCTGCCCTGGATCCCTCAGAACAGCCAGTCTCTGGGAAAGTGGGCGTGGCTTTAGAACTCTCAGGCAGCAGAGGCCGCCGCCCGGCAAGGCTTCCCATTGGGAGGCGCGAAGGCTTTAGTGGGTGGGGATTGGCGCAAATGTAAGCAGGGCGGGCTAAGAGGAGGAGCCGCTGCCGAGGAGCAGCGGCACCAGCAGCGTTTCCTCTCCCCCCCTCCCCTCCCGTGTCAACAAGCGGGGCGCCTGCGCCGGGGGTTTGCGCATCTTTTCCTCTCATGCGCGGTATTTGCTTCCCGAGTCGGGCCCGGGGTTTGGCCTAGAGCCAGCGGCGAGCAGAGGGCGCAGAGCGATCGGGCGCAGCTCTCCGGCCGCAGCGGCTCCGGGCGGGCGAGCGATCGGTCGGTCCGCTGGCTCAGGATGGCGGACGACTCCGCAGTGGCGTAGCGTGGGGGGTGCAGGGGGGGCGCAACATCTGGGGGTTAGGGTTAGGGGGTGCAAATCCACGGGTTAGGGGGCGCAAATCACTTGCCTTGCCCCGGGTGCTGACAACCCACGCTACGCCACTGGGGATATTCCTGCAGCAGACATTTTTCATGAAAGTTGTATCACACCACTGCAGACATACATTAAGCTCTCCTTGATAATTGCTTCAACTGGAGGCCACTAACACCATTACACTGTGTGTATCTTCTGTCCTTGTAGGACTTTTTTTACATGAATTACCAGCTGACTGTGTAATGCGATCAATATGAGGATAATCTCCATTTCTCCATATGAATCTTATTTTTTTTAACTCACAGAGGCACCAGTGCTTAAGCACAGATTTAACCAAATGATAGCTCTATGTTTTTCAAGCAAGGCAAACTGAGAAAGACTACAATCCTTACCATACGTACCCAAGAGTAAGTACAACTGAACTAAGTAAGGCTTGTTAGGATCTTGCTGTAATCAGCACCCTGTCAAAGACAGCACTCCCATCTCATATCTAGTTCAATTACTAGCCATACTGTACTTCTACACTAAAAAAAAATACATCTTCAGTAAGAAAGTAATGCCTAGAAACCATGGGAAAGGGTGAACTGACTGAAGCTGAATTGAGACAAACAAAGGTCATGGGGGGATCACCTGTGATCTAGAACTGATTGATTTACCAAATGACAGACACCATAATTGTTCCTCTAATCAGGGGCAAACTCCAATGAGAATGACACATTTATTTACTGACATCTATATGTGACAAAACTACTGCAAATAGGTATCATAAAGATTAAATAGAGATCCATGTATGCCACCCTGTGCTCCTTGAAGGAGCGGGTGGTGGGATAAAGACTGCTCTAGAGTAGAAATCCTGTAGCAGCTTAAAGCCTTGATGAATACTTATTAGTTAATAAAAGACCTGTCATTCTTTGAAGAATGACAGGTTCCAGGGCCAGCACTATTTAGATTTGGCTGTCATTCAAGAAAAGAATAATGGAGAGTCATACAGATCTGCTCCAAACAGCCCATAAGGTATCCACAAGGTACCAAAATGGCTGCTTTCTTCACATCTATCTTTGCTGGCCCTGAACTCTTTGTTAGGGGAGAAGGGGTGTGATTTCCCCCCAGGTTTGATGGGTTTCCCATTTCAAACATATAAGAAAGATCTTTCTATTAAGTCAGTGTCTACCAGGCATTCTGGGCCATTCACAAGCAATCTCATAAGCATAAGAACATGAACTGGGCCTTGCTGGATCAGATCAAAGAGACATCTCATTCAGTATCCCTTTCTCACAGTGGCCAACCAAATGGCAATCATGCAAGCAGATCCCGAGTGCAACAGCACTCTTCCCACTTGTCGTTCCCAGGAACAGGTATACTGAGACATATTGCCTCCAACAGTAGAGGAAAAATAAATGAAGATTGCTTAGTCACTGTAAGTGTATTCATAAATACCAGCTGAACCAACTGATTGAATATGAGAACTATCCAGAAAACCACATAATATAATAAAAAATTTATATACTCCGCTTGCCAAACTAGGTACTAATTCCAGATGTCCATGGAACCAGGCCAGTTCACTACTCTCCTCACATTACTACTCAATTTTTTAAACCAATTTACTTTTAGTTCATGCCAACAAACATATGGTCTGCAAACCATTTGCTCCAGAGCAGTTAAAGTACAGCCTTAAATGCTTTCCACATACATTTGTGCACGTATGCATTCACAAATATATACAGCTCCATGTCACTTACAGTAAGCATGAGAATGCTGGGTTATCGCATGCACATACCAAGAATCTGTGTATATATTACAGATTTTAAAAACTTATGAGCAAAAGCTTACACATCTACACAATCAAATAAACCTTAGTGTGCTGCTCCCTTTTAGCCTCAAAACAATTTGAGGAAATATGTTAGGCTGCCTAGTTGAAGTTCACCAAATAGAATTTCTTACATCATCATTCCATCCTTCCTCATTAGAATCAGGAAGACATACATGGTTCTCCCTTCTCATCTATTTTATCCTTACAACAACTCTGCAAATTATGTTAAGCTAAGAGATAGGTCCAAGGTTATCCACTGAGCTTCATAGCTGAGTATGTGTGTCTGTGTATGTGATAGTGAACATATAACAAGAGATCGGTGAAATGGAAGGAAAGTAGAAGTAGGAAACAGGATAAAGGTATCCAATGATTAAAAGTTTTCTGAGCATTTTTACCAATGGTCCCATTCAATATACCCCGAAGAAAGTGAATATTGGGACTCTGTGGATCCTCTGGGAGTTGGGAGGGAGTGGATGTACATAGAGTGAATCTAGCATACTATATTTCATAGCTGTAGAATAAGAACCACTTAGAACCCACAGGCAGTCATAGCTGTATACAGTTCATGGGAAGTGGTGCAGAAAGGTTAAGAAGAGTTGAATGTTAGTTTTGGCTTCTTTTTCCTTTGGGGCAGGGGGCATGCATATCTCCTGGTGGCTAGCATCATTGGACAAAAACAAAGTACAATTCTGTTTGAACAGTGTATTGATATTTTGCTGTTGGTGGAATGGGATGGGATGGGGATCATTTAGAAAAAAAATGTTCCAGAAAATTTGTGCAGGCTTTCACTTGTTTACTCTGTAGCCAAAAACAAGACCCATTCAAATTAGTGGGAACAGTGCCATTTACTTCAGTGAGGACAGATTTATTTCTCATTTGGAGAGAAGTTTATAAACTGAAAGCATTTCATAAGTAAAAGAAAGTGAGTTTCATAAAAATAGAAACAAAGTTTTTATTTATATTTTATGAAAGAATGAAAACAATCTGTAAAAGATTCAAACTAATTCCCATTTCCTTTGATATAACCTAGTGTGTTTGGAGGGATATTGTTAATCTTCTAATGTATCAAACTTCTCATATATGTATCCAACTTTGGTCTACAGTGGTACCTCAGGTTAAGTACTTAATTCGTTCCGGAGGTCCATACTTAACCTGAAATTGTTCTTAACCTGAAGCACCACTTTAGCTAATGGGGCCTCCTGCTGCTGCCGCACCACCGGAGCATGATTTCTGTTCTCATCCTGAAGCAAAGTTCTTAACCTGAAGCACTATTTCTTGGCTAGCGGAGTCTGTAACCTGAAGCGTATGTAACCTGAAGTGTATGTAACCCGAGGTACCACTGTATAGCCAATTAAGATGCAGTTTTTGTTTCAAGAAGCTGGCTTTTCTTAAAAAAAAACAAAAGCAAAACTGTGGTTTGTAGACATGTACAGTTACAAAGCAAACCAATCTGGTGTTAGTTCACAGAGCTTGTGTCACTTTGCCCTTTTTAAAAAGAAATGCTGCTGAAGTATAAGGTGACACAGGGTACAATCTAGAGGCATTTCTTTTTGATGTATAAATCTCAATGAAACAAATGGGATTGGCGTACACAATTGAACTGTATTTAATTTGGTGAAACTTGTACAGTCATACCTTGGGATGAATACGTTTCAGGTTGAGCGTTTTCGGGTTGTGCTCAAAATGACGCCATGCGCATGTACGGAAGTGGCGAAACACGGCATGCGCAGACGTGCAGTCACATGTTATGTTCGCTTCAGGTTGCGAACGGGGCTCCGGAACGGATCCCGTTCGCATCCAGAGGTACCACTGTAGCCCTCTTCTAAAGATGTCTATTGATGAATAATTCCCACAGTATTCAATCAAACATTTTAAATAATCAGTATGCCTAGCATTAGGACACAGGTGGTGCTGTGGTCTAAACCACTGACCCATGGGCTTGCTGATCAAAAGGTCGGCAGTTTGAATCCCCACAACGGGGTGAGCTCCCGTTGCTCGGTCCCAGCTCCTGCCAACCTAGCAATTCGAAAGCACGCCAAAAGTGCAAGAGATTAATAGGTACCGCTCTGGCGGGAAGGTAAACAGCATTTCTGTGTGCTGCTCTGGTGTTGGTGTTCCATTGTGCCAGAAGCGGCTTAGTCATGCTGGCCACATGACCCAGAAAAACTGTCTGCGGAGTGGACAAATGCCAGCTCCCTCGGCCTGTAAAGTGAGATGAGTGCCGCAACCCCAGAGTCGTTTACGGCTGGACTTAACTGTCAAGGGTCCCTTTACCTTTACAATGCCTAGCACTGTAGTTTTAAGCATATTTAAGCATATCCAATATTATGTGGATTGCATCCTTTGAGCATAACATAAGCTTCACAAGGCTTCATGGACAGTTTACATTGTACACAATGACTTCCATGTTCTAGTCTATGTAAGTGAATGATCAGTGCATGAAATTCAGAGTATCACTGGTATATATTTTCATCAGACTAAAGCTCAACCTATTAGGAAAAAAATAAAATTGAATCAGGAGTGTTTGTTACTGTTCTTATAGAGCTGCTTATTTTCATTCAGAATACTACAGTGCCATTGTTCTCCCTAGTCCTCCCCTTTTGGGGGCCAGTATTTTCACCAGGTGCATGACAGAAAACTCATTGAACCTGATAGAAAATTCCCATTGACTTGGTGAGCTTTGGAATGGGGGAGACGACATCACTGGATTCTTTATATAAACAGAAAATCAATGTTAATTCCCAAAGGACAAAATCATCGGTGTGGAAAGCTATTAAGTATACTTGTTGCTCGGAGGCATCCAAGTATTGAAGAGGCATTTAGGAAACACAGACCTGGCACTGAGGCAGTGCTAGGTTGATCAATCTCCTAATGGTTCCAGTCCATGTATATATTCCACCATTACTAGAATTATCTGTTCAGTTTGCATCGACCAAGAAAATGGAATTTGTAGTGTAGGTGATGCACATTACAGAGAATATAATCTAGTGTTAGTGTCTGGTTGATAAAACATACACTTAAAAAAATAGTAGAAGTATAGACACTGAAGGAAAGGCTATAGAGTACAGACAGAAACTGCAATCCTAAAATGCTTCCTTTCTTCCAGATAGATTTCTATAAGACTGAGGAGCCATGCACTAAAACAATTAAGTGACAATGGCTGATGAATGAGATAATACATATAGTAGAGAAACAAATTAAGTGGAGAAACATAACTAATTTGAAGCAAGGCAAAATGTTGAGTAGGGTGCAATACTAGGCATGTTAGTTCTTAATGTTTATTGGTTATCTAAAATGAAGGTAGTGAATAATGAGGTAGAGATGATAAATATGAAGACTAGATTGTATCAGGCATTTCAGAGGGGCTTAATAAAGCAAAGTGCATAGGCGTCAAAGAAGGATGGTAAATAGGGAAGAATCAGTTGTGACCGAACAATCACACTATTGAAGTAACCTACTGAAATTATTGGTTTCAATTTGTAAAAAAAACAAACCAAAAAACAAACAAACCACCAACCCCTAGTTGTTGCATTTTTTTTGTAAAATTGAGATTCTTCACCTTCACTAAAGTAGATGCTTTGTAATCTGTGGTATCCTGCTGTAGATAAATAGTGAAATTGTGGCACTATGTGTGTGTTCTGCCTTGGTTACACTGAATGAGCCTATTGTTAATGTGACCAGGGAGGGAATCAGGGATCTGACACAAAGTGATGTCTTTTAATGGCTGTAGTTGTTTCTTGAACAAGCATTTTCAGGGGTGGAATTTGAAACAAGAACTCAGTGGCTGAACACATGCTTTGCATGTAGAAGGACCCAAGTAAATCCTTTGGAGTTAGAAGGAGCAGCTAGTAGGTGCTGAGAAAGATCTGTGCCTGGAAAACTAGAAGGCTTCTACCAGACAATATTCGGCTAGATTCAATAGTATTATCTTGCATAAGAAGACTTATAACAAAACATGTTTCTTCATGGCTGTGGAGAATCATAAACTACAGTTTAGAGGCTGGATTGCAGAGAGACAGACATGAGTTGCCTGAAGGTGAAATACCTTAGAATGTAGGGTTTCTACATTCCATTTTCCAGAGAATACAGATTTTAACTCAACTTAATGTAACTTAATTTATAATGCAAGGAGCAGTTTAGCATATGGAGAATATTTTAGTGAGAAATTCTTCTTTAAACCAATAGAGTCAAATGAAATGCCCAAGTAAAACTTTTTAATTTGTGATCCACTCCTCACTGACATCAGTGGGCTCTGCAGACAACCAGAAATTTATTTAAAGGATAGATCCATTTTCCTAATGACTCCAAGCTTCCATTACAGAAGGACTGGCCAGGTCAGACATGTCAAACTCTCATATAAAACTATTTAACTTGAGGGTGTATATGAATATATAAAACAGTGGATAACTGTCTATTCAGAGTTCATAGTGTGTGTGTGTGTGTGCGCACACGTGTAATTCTAGACACTCCAGGTGGTATATTGAGCTACATCAGAATATACTGGTTATACACCAAATTAGCATCTCTTGGAGGACAGGTGTGCTAGTCCTGTCCTCGTCACCACGTTGGAGGGTGACCATCTGCAGAAGGGAGCCTGTTCCAGATGTTCAGGTGTTCCAGGTTCTGAACTGCATGGGGAGCATATTTGAGTTGAGGAGGCTCATTACTGGAGACAGTCTCCCTCCAACTCATAGAAGATTATGATGACAATGGCAGAGGGCAAATAGTCACATTTATCCCCATTTGCTCCTCCATGGAGAAACAAATGCCTGAAGAAGGCTAATATCTCCAATTCAAAGTGTCTGAGATCATTCCAACTCCATAGCATCCTCTGCAGGAGATACCATATTGTTATTTTTGATATTCAGATCTCAGCAGTGTCATATGTCCCTTAGATAAAGGACATCTTAAATATAAGGATACTAACATACCTAGCATGCAGATTATATCCTTAGCAAACAAACCTTTTTTGAAGTAAGAGCCATCTGCAAACCATCAAACTAAGGACCAGTTAAGATATTTAAATGTTCACATTATGTGTTCCTGCTGACATTAGGTGTCTATTTGTTGGAGAAAGCCAATGTATAATGTCAACAGATTCAGCTACCGGTCTCCAAGATTGTTCCATTGATGAGCTGCTGTAATTGCAGAAAGTGTTTCCAGGAAGCTCTATCCAACCTTTGCAAGGTTACCTGCTACTGTTGTCTATATGAATGCACTCCTCATTTCAATCAACTGTATTGCATGGTGGATTTTTAATATCTGACACAAACCTAATTTTCAAGTTTAGTGTATACAATTTCATTTGCTGCAAAAAGTATAATTTGATTTTAAAAACAAAAACAAAAAACCCAATGAGTTCTCTAATTAAGGCCCAGTCATTATCTATGTTGTGGTTGGGAGCTTTATCTTTCGTTTGTAAAGATTTAGAAGGGAGTCATGCTTTTTACTAGTGTGACTCAGTAATTAATAGCGTATACTTTGGGGGTGAGTTGGAGCAGGGTAATGTCACTTCTTCACTCAAAAACATACTCCTAAAAGCAGCTTTTGAAACAAAAAAAGGACCATTGGACCAGTGACGTGTTTACATGCAATGCCATTTGAGGCTGACAGTGCATGTCTTCACACCCTTACTTCAGTGTAAAGCATACTGAACATAGTGGGACTTACTTCCAGTTAAATGTGCATAGGATGGACTGCGAGTCTTGCTGAAATCAGACCAGTGACCTATAGATTTTTATTTAAGAAGGATTGAAATATAATATTATCTTTGCAGTCAGCTGCTCATTCAGTTTCTGTGTGCTGCCCTAAAGGTATCACAAAATGTTAAAAAAGAACACCAGTCAATAACACAGCTCATTATCTGTGATACTTCTAATTACCCTTATACTAGTACAAATGCTTTGGCTTAACAAATGCATATTAGGAAAATGTGCTAACAGGACATCTCATTATCACCCTAATTTTTGCAGGGCAGGTTTATTAGAAAATCATGCTACTCATCTGAACTGCTATAACAGCAGCAGCATCCCTAGGGCTTTTTCATATCAAGGTTAATTTACAGTGATTAGCATAAGCAGTACAGATGTTACTATGGGGACAGGAAATTCACATCTACCATGATGGACATTGTATGCCTGTTGTTGTAGTTCCAGCGTGATTGGATTATTTGTTTTAATGTCATGTGAAACACATCATGTGGTAACAGTGAAAATCTCTTAATATCATTTCATATTCACCTAATCAATCACCTGTTTCTTTCTTCAGTATTAAAAATGCCATGAACAGTACATTTGCAAAATACTTGTTGTTGGCCGCTGTCATAGTCATTTGAATCATTTTCTGCTTGTGGTGTGTTTTACTTAAAAGAACAGGCTCAAGATTCTTTACAAGGTTTACAATGCATTTCTATGTATGTCTGCTTGCAAGTATATGCCACTGAATTCAACAGAACTTGCTTTAATCTGAAATCTGATGCCATCTACTTTAATTAAGATCTGTATGATCTTAATTAAACAGATACAAGTCCCAGTGGGCCTGCCATCTTTTTTTTTTCAAACAGTGTATCTGGAATCACACATTATAATGTAGTGTCATTCTAACTGAGACATTGTGGGGGCCGTGGCAGCCCATCTGGCTGCCAACTGCAGCTGCTTTGTGGCACTTGAAGCAGCAAGGGAAATTTCTATCAAAAGAAGAAAAGCTAAAAGCTAAGCATTGCTTAAGTGAAATTAATAGATTACAACCTGTGTTGCCTCACTGAAGTCCAAGGAGGTACTAAAAATGCATAAATCCAGGTTTGACTGGTTTGTAGTCTGGACGATATGAAAAATTATAGAATTGTGAAATGTAAGTTGTAGCACAACAAGCAAGTGAGCAGCAGCTATCCTTGATCACCTTGGGATGCCAACAACATTGTTGTTCAGCGC
Source organism: Podarcis erhardii (assembly GCF_964252035.2). Lineage (NCBI taxonomy): Eukaryota > Metazoa > Chordata > Lepidosauria > Squamata > Lacertidae > Podarcis > Podarcis erhardii. The sequence continues at coordinate 47,953,222 of NC_138508.1, read as the reverse complement.
CTTTATAAACAACTTGGATGAGGGTATTGAGGGGATGCTAATCAAATCTGCAGATGATACCAAACGGAAACGAATAGCCAATGCCATAGAAGATGGAATCTGGATTCAAGATGACCTTAACAGATGGGAGAATTGGGCCTAAATTAACAAAATGAATTTCAATAGGGACAAATGTAAGGTTCTGTACTTAGGCAAGAAGAACCAGTTGAACAAATATAAGATGAAGAACACCTGGCTGGTCAGTAGTTCATGTGAAAAGGATCTAGGGGTCATAGTAGACCACAGGCTTAGTAGACCACATATGCAATGCAGCAGCAAAAAAAGCTAATGCTGTTCTAGGCTACATCAACAAAAGTATGGTGTTCCGATCAAGGGAAGTAATAGTCCTGCTATATTCTGCTATATTCTGTGGTAAGACCACACCTGGAGTACTGTGTTGAGTTCTGGGTGCCACAATTTAAGTATATTGGCAAGCTGGAACGTGTGCAGAAGAGGGTGACCAAGATAATCAAGGATCTGGAAACTAAGCCTTATGAGGAACAGCTGAGGGAGTTGCGTACATTTAGCCTGGAAAAAAGGAGACTGAGAGGAGATCTGATAAGCATCTTCAAATATCTGTCACATGGAAGATGGAGCAAGCTTGTTTTCTTCTGTTAGGACCCAAACCAATGGATTCAAGTTACAACATGGGAGATGTCACCTAAATATCAGGGCCAGCAGAACTGATTCCACTTCTTGTCTATGTGATAATGTCTGCATTACAGCACATTCTTCACAAGGTTGTACTGAAAAACTTTTCATTCTGAGGGTGACCTCACAAAGACTTTCCTTTCCCTGTTGACAATTTCCCAGTGAACAATTAAAACATTCCTTGATATCACAGCTTTAGATGGTAGCAGACAAAAGCAAGCTTTGTATAAGATTATTATTTTCCTAGCTTCTAAAGTGGAACTTTCCATCGATTATATTTCCATAGGAAAGAAAATGTACTTGGAGTTTACTCTCACCATTTTTCTTTATTTAAATAAAGTGTGAAAGCGCCCTTTTGTTTTGCTTCCTGCCTTAGGTACTATTTGTTTTCTCAAAGTAATTATACCATCAGCTTGATAAAACTTGTTGGTAATTTTGCTGAGAATTTTTAGCCGCAGAGCACAGTAGGCTTAACAACCACAGGGAATTGTCTTCAGAATGTACTGCACTCCAGAGACTTTAGTATTGCCCATTAGGAATTCTACCCACTATAATTAGCAGCAATTTGTACTATCTCTCTGCACTAAGAAGGGGGATATATCTTCACCTTGTTTCCTCTGCAATGCAGGCTGTGAATCCAAGTGAAGCTTGCACAACTGATCCTCTGTAGCTGGGCTAAATACCAGTAGATGGAAGATCTGGAAGAAAGCAAACAAAAGGAAGTGAAATTGGCATATTTGGGTTTGAATTAACATTATTTAGTGGAGTTCTTCCACTAAATTGCCAGATGAAGATCTCTAGTTTAGCAAGAGATTAGAGTGGTAACTGGGATACATGTGCCCTAAAGAACTGAGCTTTTGTGAGCTCCTCACTTCAGGACTCACAAGCCCTATCCCTTTTTGCAAGCCCTTTGAAAGATCAAGGAATTCAAGGAATGAAGACCCTACACACCCTGCAAAGATGGCTCTGCCTGCATCATTCAAACTGTGGTACTTTCCTCTTTGAGTGCCTGGATTTAGGCTGCTCGTGTCCTAGTGGCACTTCCAGTTATAACATGATTATATCCAGACACACAGTTACAAGACAGCTACATAATAAAGAAAGGGAATAAAAATATTTCTGGCACTGACAAAAAACAAAACAAAGATCATAGAATCACAGAATAGAATCATAGAATCATAGAATCATAGAGAGTTGGACGAGACCACAAGGGCCATCGAGTCCAACCCCCTGCCAAGCAGGAAACACCATCAGAGCACTCCTGACATATGGTTGTCAAATATTCAGAAGATACAAATGTGCTTCTGAATCAAGAAATATGCACGTGTACATTTAAAGCAAAATTGCAGCACTATATTTACAATTGTTGGCTTATTTGCAAAACATAGTGTAACTATTATACAAGTATTTTAAAAGATTAATGGCTATATATCTTAGTTTGTGTTTCACCTGCCATGATAATAACGAAGATATATAGCCATTAATCTTTTAAAATACTTGTATAATAGTTGTATAATATACTATTTTAAGTGGTGACAGCACATCTCCTGTACCTAAGGATCTCTTCAAATGTTGCAGTGTGAGAAAATGAGCTAAGTTCCACAGAAGGTGGGTGGATGGGAAAAACTGCTTTCATATGCCTCGTTTCTGCCAATGATCTTCACAAGCACAAGTCTAGTACTGTTTTTTTATGCTGAAAAATATTCCTGGTCTATAATAGAGTACTCTATTATTTATAAGTTATCCATTCATTAAAATAACAGCTATGTATTGTGATTGAAAGATAGATGAGTAGCTTCATTCTAGCCCTCAGGATCAATAGGACTTTCAAGCATTCAAATGCTTGAAAACACTCCTAACTTTAATGCTCTCCCCCAAGAACCTAGAAAGTAGTGAGAATGGGAATTGGAGTTCAACACACAATATGATACCCAGATGCAACAGCTTCACTTTGCGAAGAGGAAGAGAAGCCCAGAGAAGGCCCTTCCCAATTTCACAGGAATCTCTCCATTGACTTCCATGCCATCACTAATCCCAAGGGAAGCTATTTCGTTCCTTGAAAGATGAGGAGAAAGGCATAGGAAGAGGGACAGCACGTGCAGAAATAAGGTGGGCTCAGGCCATGTCCACCTTGATTCTGCACAGAGCATGGGTGCTTGTGTGGTTGAGCAATGTGGCTGAAAAAAGGGAAGTCTGTGGAAGGAAAGTTTCCCATCTCTCCCTCCCCACAGCAGCTTCTGACATTTCATTTCTTGATTTTCCTTAAATTTTATTAGCATCAACGTCATTATGATCCCAGTTTGAGAGAATAGAATTCTGGTTACTGGGCATGTGAGATTGAACCAGGACTGTTACACGTTCATGCTGCTAACTATAATGCTACTCTTAGTTTTAACTGAAGAACGCCTGGCCCATTTTTATGTCTTTATCAGAGTCTGAGGCTTAGAAATTAAATAACATGAAAGTAAATGTGATCACTGAAAATAGTGGTGTTTGTTTCATTTAGGTTACATTTACTCAGTACACTTACTTCATGGTTCCTGTCTAGCAGCCCAACCTCTCCATTGTTTTGCGTCTGATTAGAGAATTTCTCTCACTTTTTTGTGTTTTGTGTGCTTTATTTTCATGCTTGTGCCATAAGGCATTCTAGCTTTTAAACATTGGTGGGACTGAAGTCTAAAGTGCCAACATCACTTAACTCACAGGTTGACTGTGTTAACTATGGACCAGCCGGAGCATAAATATTACATATCTAAAGTCCCTCGGTTTGATTTTTTCCATATGGGTGACTTCATTTTACCTATTAAGGTTGTTTCAATGAGGTCATCATACAGCAATATAGCATTTTTGTTGTTGCTGTTTTCATCAAATCAAACGATAGTAAATACATTTGTAATAAAATATTTAATTTTTAATGTAAAATCAGACCAAACTATTTCCAGCACCTGTTAAATCTTCTGCTGATAAAAAGACACACACTACTTACAATCCATCAGGTAACATGATTACTCTGGGAGGAAATATCCTAACTGCACATGGCCACTGATGAGAGCTGAACTGCCTGTGACTACCCAAAGAAGGGACTTGGCACCAGCATGAAAAGCTCCTTGAAATGTCACCTCACTGTGCAGCACAAAAAGGGCAGATTTAATACAAGAAAATACAAAAAAACAAAAGGATTCATAATAAAATCCCATTATATAAACCTTTTTGTGCTTACTTATTTAAGATGCTGTGTTCTGGATACAGTCATGTGTAGGGTTCATTGTGTTAGTTTTACTGGTTATAATGCTAGAGATTCTGGCCTCAGCTATACGGCTGCAAATAAAACGTTTAAAGTGTGTTTTAAGTGCAATATACAATGTGAAATTAGATGGCGAGCTTTATGAAAAATTCAATGTATTTTTTTTAACGCTTTTTTTAAAAAAGAATTTTCAAAACTTTTTTTTATATGTGTGTAGATTCCACCTCTGTCCCGATTTCTGACATTCCTCTTGCACTGCAGTTCCTTGTTTTGCTAAGGAACTGTGGCTTTTTGATCAACATACCTGCATGTCATGCTAAATTTTAAATGGCAAGAATGAATTGTATGCCAGTATGGCACCTCAAATTCCATCCATGCAAATCTCCCATGATTTTTCAGATTTCCAAATGGATCCCCACCCCCTGAAAACAATTATCACAGCACAGAAATGAGTACTAAATGTCTGCTAGATTCCGCTAGATTTCCAGAAGCGGTTTTTACATTGTGTGGAAGTTCACATAAAATGCAAAAACAAACAGGTAAGGAAGCATCATGAAGATGGAATAAAGTGCCACCTGAATTAACCCCTAGTCTCTCCAGCTAATAAAATATGTCAGAGAACTGGACAGTGTACAGAAAGGACTAACTAGAAAGATTGAGTCGTAGGTCCTTCTTTACACAAAATATAATAAAATACTAAAACTTGAACTCACTTTTTTCTCTAATGTTTTGCCAGTAACATTCTAGCTTATAAGTTCCTTGGGTCAGAAACCTGTCCTCTTATATAACTCCATAGCCCCCACACCCACAAAGAAGATTCATGAGGCAAAGCATTGGTAGAATGTTATATTTATGAATATAACAAGACTGGAAGAACTGCAAATCAAATTAACCAGACTAACCAAATGCAAAAAGTACAGACATGTGTGGCTTTTAACTAATTCTGGCAGGAAAACATCCCTGCCAAACCCTGGCTGTGAGATGCAGCAAAGGATGAGGAGGAAATTACTCCTTCCTTGGGTGTATGAACACAAGACACACATCTAGGCTCAACTGTCCAGCATTCAGCCAAAATGCTAATGTCAGACCTAATAGACACTCCCCAAGTCCCATCAGACATAAGCACTGGGATCCCTAAAGGTGCCCTTAACACAATATTGCTTCAATATCCCTAATCTTTCTGTCCTCAAATTCATTACCTGTCTGGAGTCAATACTCAAAGGGCAACCAATCTATGCCACTATCAAAATGGCAATCAAATTCTTCCCAACTATGTGGCGTAGGGGAAAAAAAGAAGGGACCTTAATTTAAGGATTAATTTAATTTAAGGATTGTGATGAGCAAGAATTTAAGGATTGTGATGAGCAAGAGCCCACACTGCATTTAGGGAAGGAGGGTGCAGCAAAAGGAATAGGAGGAAGAACCTGAGAGTGTACTTGGTTTATAAAGCCACACCCAACCCCTTCCCTATTGGCCCATGATTTCCCTATTTGTCCATGACTTTCCTATTGGGAGTTAATTTCCCAAATCTTCTTTGAATAAAGGAGGAGTCTGGGGGGAAAGCATCCCTGCCCTAAAAGCAGGAACAATATTTTCCAAAATTGGCTTAAGATAAATAATGTGTAGAAGCACTTCACTCAGCCATCAAATAATATCTTTGAAAAATATCTGCCAACAAGATGCAAGTCCAATGGACTGACAGGCGAAGTTGTTTTTTTTATTTCCGCAGGTCCCAACTTGGTTTTTTGTTATTTAAAAAACACATATTACAGAAAAGATTTCATTATTAGTTTTCAGCTCATCATTGCATATATTTCTCAGCTATGGACAGAACTAAATAATCCCAATTCTATATTCCATCACATATTCCCATGTGCACAAAACAGTAAGCATCCCATTTTCAAAATAAACACTTTACCAAATTTAAATCCCTAGGGTTATGAATCACAGATGAAGAAAACATCAATGCAGTCACTTTTTGAAACATTATAATGAAGAATTTCAGGTCCCCCCACCAGGAAGCAAATGAGGAAAGCACTAAAATGCAGCTACCTTAGAAACCAATTCATTAAACCATATCTATCTAGATGGATGACAGAAAAATAAAATCAACAACCTTTAAAAATAATATTGAACTAATTTATTTTACGGTATCCCAGCAGGAGAAAAAGACAACACAGAAGCTACTATAACAAATCATAGCACTCCAGTGTAGGAAGAGGAAAAATGTGTATTGGCAGAGGTGATATCACAAAACAATATAAGGACTATGATGTCTACAGTATAATATATATTCTCCTAGATTTGAATATTGGTGTGCTTAACTTTCCTATGATCAGGGAAGTGCAATAATCTTTAGACACAAACTGGACTTCCCATAAAGAAAGATAAACAAACTCTTGTGAAGCTGCTTGGGACAGGCCATAAACTCTCCCATCAGTGTCTGTTTGTTTAGGCAGCAATTTCTAAAACATTATGGCCAGTTTGATTTATGACCCCCTATCAGAATTCTTTGCCTTTATTTTTTTTCTGGTTGTCTTTCCCTCAGGTGGTTTATCAGTCTTCTATCTGCCCACTCTGTGTCCTTCTTTTGATGAATAAGGATAGGATGACACGCTTCATCTTGCCCCCTAAGTGTGTTCACTGAGCACTTAAACACAGTTTCTATGTGTGCACATGGAATGTTCTGACTTGGAAATCAGCGGCAGGATTCCCATTCACTTGGCTAGCGACCTCTCTGCATTTAGTTGTTCATGTAGGAGCTCCTTTCATCCATTCATTGAATCTGCGTAAGGGGAGGAACCAAACCCGCCTTCCTCTTCCTACTTGTGTTGATTAAGCACATGATCTGAAACTCAGAAAGGGCTTGTTCCTCCTTGGACCTCATTTCATTTTTCCTGTTCTTAGCCTCGCTACCTATTGCCTAGCCTCTGTATGAAGGTTTTTCCACACTGAAATGAACCTGCTCAGAGTTTCATTCCTTCAGCTAGTAGAGTTTTTATGAACATTCTGTAACACCACATAATTCCTGATCTGTTGGTTTGTGACTGTTGAGGGGAATGAAGTGGTTTAACAGTTCAGGGAAATAAGGAACATCTAACAGCACCATTGTGCCATATTTATAAAATCTACCAATGCATGCAAAACAGGTCTGAGAATTGCATATTATGAAATTCCAAAGGATCTTCCTTTGTCTTGTCAAAATGCCAAAAACCTGTATTTCACCATATGGGTAAAAACTGTTATCCTTCCACAAAGCAATTGGAGCTAAATAAAAATTAATCAGACAAACTTGGACTTTAAAACAAGATTTCCTATTCTCTTGATTTATTCTGTGGCAATATTTGTATAGTGTATTCAGGGATATGCGTATCTATATGTGTATCAGATAGGTTATCAGCAGCTGCTTTATTCAGCAGGAAAATATCTATAACTAGAATGTAACAATTTACCAGGTATCTCACACGGCATAAATAATTGCTGATATTAATAATTTCATAGTGAAAAGCAGAAGAAGATGGATTTGCATTATCCACACGTATATCTTTCCAGCTATTCAATTCAGAGATTTGGGGGGGAAATGGAAAGTTTGCTCCTATGCAAAAAACCACATTCTTCAATTTAAATATGGAAGTTCTTGAACTGAAACCAGCAGAAAGATAAAGAAAAGATAAAAAGATACTTTTTATTAAAAAGTTCAGAAATCAGCCTACTTGAAGAATTGATCACAAAGGAAAGAAAACAACTTGGGTTCTCTCTCTCTCCCCCCCCCCCCTTTGGATTTGTTCATCTGCCACATTCTCCATTTGCTTATAAAAGCTGCCTAGCAATGTACTGTATAGGCCTCTGAGTCAGGAATAAAGACATTTTTTCCCGTGACCTCTTCCTACTTGGTTCTCCTTTAGTTATCAGTCTGAGAAATGAGTACAGGACTGGCAGAGCTAATGAAGCAGAGGCAAAGCTAATGATCAGCACATTTTATATTTGAAATCCATGATTTAAAGGTTTCTCTGAGCTCATAATAAACTACAAAATGAGGATTATCAGAAGATAGTGACCTAGCTTGAGGTCTGTTGGCTGAGAATTAGGGTATGTAATATTTCCTAATGTATGCAGATATAAGCTGAAAAGATGGATTAACGTTAAGAAGCAGTTGCTGTGGAAAATATGATTCAGTGGATAAAAGCTCAGTTATCTTGGGTGCTAAGACCAGAAATAGTGAGCTGATGCAGAGGAAAGAGCTAAGTGAAACATTTGGTATAAGCACTTTATTTGGAAAGCTGGCTTCTCTGCTTAATTCAAGGAAAGAATTATAGAATTCTAGATTTGGAAGGGACGCTGAGGCTCATCTAGTCCAACCCCCTGCAATACTGGCATCTCAACTAAAGTGTCCAGGACAGATGACCATCCAACTTCCACTTAAAAAACCTCCAAGGAAGAAGAGTCCACTACATTCCAAGGGAGTCTGCTCCACTGTCAAACAGCTCTTGCTGTCAGAAAGTTGTTCCTGATGTTTAGCTAGAATCTACTGTCTTGTGACTTGAAGCCATTAGTTCTGGTCTTAGCCTCCAGAACAGGAGAAAACAAGCTTGTTGCTTCTTCCATGTGACAGCCCTTTAGGTATTTGAAGATGGCTATCATATCTCTCCTCAGTCTCTTTTTTTCCAGGCTAAGCATACACAACTCCATCAACCATTCTCATAAGGCATGATTTCCAAACTCTTGATAATCTTGGTCACCCTCCTCTGCACACGTTCCAGCTTGTCAATATCCTTCTTAAATTGCAGCACCCAGAACTCAACATAGTTTTCCTGGTGTGGTCTGACCAAGGCAGAATATAGTGGGACTATTACTTCCCTTGATTGGGACACCATACTTCTGTTGATGTAGCCTAAAATAACATTAGCCTTTTTCTCTTTGCTGCTGCAACAATTGTTAACTCATCTTAAGCTTGTGGTCTACTAAAACCCCTAGATCCTTTGCACAAGTACTACTGGTAAGCCAGGTGTCCCCCATCTTATGTTGTGCAGCTAGTTCTTCCCGCATAAGTGTAGAACCTTACATTTGCCCCTGTTGAAATTAATTTCATTAGTTTGGGCCCAATTCTCCACTACGTTCAGGTCATTTTGAATCCTGATTCTGTCTTCTGCAGCATTAGCTATCTCTCCCAGATGAACAAATATGAGCATCCCCTCAATTTCTTCATCCAAGTCATTTATGAATACAGTGTACAACTAACCCGATTTCAAAAATATCAGGATACAACATAGTGGGCATCTGTTTGAAGAAAAAGAGTGATAGCAATTGTGCTCAACATACTGGACTGTGCTATCTTTGGAAATAGATTAGGTAAACTGGATTTTTCTCACCCTTCTTCCTCTAATTGCCTATATTAGCCTTCACCAACCTTGTGCCTCCAAGTGTTTGGAACTACAAATTGCATCACTAGTATTTATCCATTTATTTCAAATTTTAAAAAAGCAGGCTAGCTGCTTTCTTTGAGAAGCCCCAAAGATCTTCTCCAGTGTGACAAATCTAAGCCATCAGCAGTTGTCGAGTTTCTGGCTACCTGAGTTTAACTCATCTAGATTAACCACAATATTATTAGAGAACTTTGTCATGCTGTACGCACCCACAAAGAATTTTGAAAATGCATTTATTCGTTTTCTTGCATAAGAAAAAAATAGATGATGATAGACTTTTTTTAGTCAAACATTATTTACATTGTGGTACCTGGAGTGTAAATTGCCACATTATACTTTAAATATACTATCATATCAGATGCAGGAACCTAAGAAACTGAAAGCATGAAAAATTTCTGAGCGAAGATAGCTGTGCTTGTTTGTGTGCAGCACAGCCTGAGGACTCTTAGCTGGATAGCACAGAAGGGGATTTGAAAGCAGGGATGGAATAATTTCGTGCCACCTCTTCTATGGGAAAATGGCCATGACTCTCTTGCTGGCTATTCCAGGTGTTTGCCCTTGCTATTTAAAGCCAAGGCTAGAAGGATGAATTTCTCTGCACTTAAGTTGACCCAGAAATAGAGCACAGGCCTGTTTTTTTTCTGGCTAGTTACATGGCATTCTTTGTTTCCCCTCAGCAAGAACAGGGAGAGTGAAGTGGATCTGCAGCTCCCATAGTGTTGCTTTGTTTACTTCACAGAATCTCTGGGCCTATGTCAACTGTAGATGGAGTTCTTTCTCATGTTGGTTCTCCCACCCCATCGCTTAAAGAGACAGAAGAGAAGGGAAACAAATCACGTGTGTGTGTTTGTGTGTGTGTGTGTGTGTGTGCGCGCGCGCGTACACACACACACACACACACACACACAGCACCAGTGTGGCATTGTGCTATGCAGTATTTATGGACAGGAGACTGATCAGCGAGGTTTAAACAGCCATAACATGCTCTTGGAAGCAGCACAGAAGTGCAAAGGAATATTGTGGTGTGTGCATTTCATGAGTTATGATTTGCATGCTTGTTTCGTTTAAGCCAAAGCCCTGGTTTGGTTGATTTAAGGAAAATGAAAATATTCTGAAACTAAGGCATTGTTACTTTTCAAAGGATAAACTGAGGTTAGGGAGGTTTCAGTTAGAAAAACATCATTTTCTGTGAATGGTACTACGGTTTAGGACATAATTGCGTAGGTGATTGTCATCAATAATTAAAATTCCAATTTACTTCCACAAATGAAGTGGAAGTCACAATCAGGGCTTCATCTGCAGGATTTCCTCCAACACCCTATCGTATTTCTGTGTTTGTGAAGTGGGTGAGCATGTTCTTGAAGCAATTCCCCAGTCCAAATGGTATATAGGGACATAAGAGTAGCACTACTGTATCAGCCCAAAGGCCTATCTAATCCAGTATCCTCACAGTGACCAGCCATGTGCCCATGGGAAGTCTGTGTTTGTGTAACAATTGCCAGCTGTTATAAAAAGAGATCCTTATGATATTGAGTTCTTCAAGCACCCTTGAATTTTCAAATTCACATCCAGATACAATGCCTGAAAACCAGTGCTTTCCAAACTTTTCATGTTAGTGACACACTTTTTAGACATGCATCATTTCACGACATGGTAAGTCACTTTTACTAGCAAATCAGAGGCACTCTCCTGCAGCAGCGTGTGTCTGCAAGCTGCCGGGGGGCGGGGTGCCCAGCCCAGCCACCACAAACAAACAGGAGAGTGATAATGGATCCCCAGTAGAAATAGCAAAGCTGTATCATTTTCCCTGATTCAATTTGTAATTCAACTTGGCAAATAGAAGAATTCCCCCGAAATATAAGAAAATACGTTGGCTTACTCCAAAGCAAAATATGGTTTAGAATTAACCCTACCATGACTCGGATGACATGAACAAATCCCTTCCCACCACCTACTTTCTGAATCTGTCCCATGATCAAAATCTGAGCTGGATTGTTAGGCTGTTTTGAAGATGAGCACTACAAGCCAACAAAGTCAGATAATCTGATCCTGGAAATGATGTACTTTGGTGGCATCTCTAAGGAGAACAGTGATTTGAATTGAGCAAATTGAAAATAATAGTTATTAATAGTTATTTATAATTAGGCATCATTGTTACAATTAAATACCAAAGAATATCTGGTATTTGGAGGACTGTATAGAAGGGTTGGTAGGAAAAGCTGAATAAGCTTGAAAAGCCCTGTGGAAATAGTTGTACATCCATAATGTAATGATGTGAACAGCACTGGCTTCTTCCCATATTTAGCAGAAGCAATTATTCTTTCATTTTTAGCCTCTAAAAATTAAATCAAGCAAAGCAAAACATGAAACACTGTTCTAAATCTGTGCAGTAATGCATGATTATAGTCACCAGCCAAATGGAATAAATACCTCCATCAGTTTCCCAACAGATTAAAATTGGAACCAGTCCAGTCAATCAACCTTATGCAAAATCCAGAATCTTTTCACCCACACAGTTGATGGGCTATGTTGACGTATAACACAGGTACAGACATTGACAGAGCTAATAATACTATTTATATGTATAATTACTGAAATTACCCTGACCTGCTTGGTTTAATGGCATTCACTAAATTGGCATGCATAATTTATGGCACTATTGCTGTCAAGCATCAATCCAAATGACACAGTAAGGCATAAACTGAATCACCAAATAAAGTGTTTATGAGTTTTTCAGGACAAGATCACCATAAATGATGGCATAGGAAATGTTAATATCATTTCCTCAGGATCTGCAATGCATTATTTTCAATGGGCACTTGCAGTATTTCCAAAGAAACCCTCCACAATAAGCAGTTTATCAGCCAGTAACTGTAATACTTTGCAAAGGGGCCTGGAGGGCAGAATTTTTAGCTGAAACCAGTAGAAGCTTCCTCCCTTACATAACAGGCTTAAATTTTTAGCTTTCCTTTGGCAGGCAACTGCTCTCATGGAGAAAGAGTCTCAAATGTTAACACATTCACTGCAATTCTCTGCAAATCCATCAAGGAACCTCCTAAGGAATGCAAAATCCTAACAATTTTAATGTTGATGTAAAATACTAATTAAGGCGTTCTAAACCGAAGATGTATAAAAATGGATTTTTAAAAACTTTATTCCACTCATCTGAATAATGACTTGCATTCATTTTCATAGCCTAGAGGTATTTTAGAATTCACAGTATTAATCAAAATGGCAGAGAACATTATACAAGGATTTAACTGTCCCAAATCTCATTACTTAGGATTTGCTACACTGAGATATCTATGGTATGTTTATACTTCTGCAGCCTGAATGCCGTAAACAACTAATAGATGGCAAAGTACTGTAGATTTATTTTACAACAAGGTGCCATGCAATTGAAAGAGTGGAGATTAAAGCAAAATGAAGTGCGGGAGGAGTGTCTGACCTATTTTTATTTTTTACATTGCCGTTCCAAGCATAGTGATTCTGATATAGTCCTACATTTCTTTATCCATATTCTGCCATCCCTTTATCAGAGGGAGAAGTATGTTCTGACCTCCTAGATGATGGAAACAGATATGGGTCAGGACTAGGACAACTGCACAACTTGGAAAAACCTGGGGGATATTCTGCATCTGTGTAAGGTGATGCAGGATGTGGCAGTCACATTTCCTAACAAATAAGCCAAGTAGCTAGGAATGCATCAGTCTGCCTGTTTCATCTTTTAGTTTCTCATTTTCAGATCTTAAGTATGTCACTTTAGTTTTCACTTCCATTTTATTTTTTAAAGTTGTCACAAAATTTCTCAGTATTCTAGTGTGCCTTTCTCCTAACATTCTCATTTTTGTAAGCAAAGGTACACACACATTGTTTATGCACCACTGACAGCAGGGTGTGGAACCCTGTGGCAACTTCTGGGAGTGGGGCTATGCTAGTGGTGAGTGGGACCAGAGAGTGAACCAGAATTTTGAAACAGAATACAAGCCAAAGTCTGTAGGAAAAACATGATTAAGTTAATGGCTGTTTGACCTTTTAACAGAATGTGTGTCTTCTTTTTCTTCTTCTAAGACATGCCAGATATGAAAAGTATTTGTAGTTTCCCCTAACCTTTAGGAATTAGAGATCATATTAAACAATACATTTAATGGATAGTGAACAGTACTTAGGAAAATATATGTTCCAATACAGAAAAGACTAATAAAAGATGAAAACCTGACATTATGGAAATGTTAAAAAAATTATTAAAGTGAATTGGACTATCCAACATATCTGAGAATAGAGCCTTTCTTATTGAGCAAGGAAGAAAGGGCCCTATATTTATTGTGTTAAAAAATCTGAAGCCTAATGAATTGCTAGCCCACTTGGTGAAAGTTTTAAAAGTGATTTATTGTTTCATTATATCTGAGGTTATATCTTGGTTGTTTTGATGTACCTTGACCTTCCTTGTGCACAGGAAGCTGTTTATTTGGCAAACGCTATAAATAAAGAAAGTAAAGTATACTTTGTAATCATTAGACAATTCATTTGTATAGCATTTCCACACACACCCCATAAAGTGTATACTACTTTTCAATGGGGGTAAAATCTGCCTAAGCAGTTTACAAGCACCAAGTCAAACACACTATAAAATATAATTTAAGGCCACAAAAATATCAAAACAAAAATAACAATTTATCAGGAGCAACTCCATTTCTGTCTAGCCCATTAGTTCTATGAACTAAATGAATATTGTTAATATAAACCATAAGATGTGCATATATGCCAGGGATACATCTGAAAAACAGAGGTGCCAGATTGCCCCCCCAAAACTGAGGGTGCCCAGCGTGCATTGTGTCCTCTGGAGCAGACTGAGTGTGTGATGTCATGCGTGCACAATACGCACCAGTCCCCGTCATGGAAGATGGTAGGATCCCCAAGGATGTACTCTTCAGGGAGCTGGCACCAGGCACCAGGCCAATTGGCAGACCAACCCTGTGTCACAAAGATGTCTGCAAATGAAACATGAAGGCTGACAACATTAGCACTGCAGCACCTGAAGACAATCAGCCAAGTTGTGTATCCACAGCAGCGACCAGAGGAGGAATGGCCACTGGGAGGAGCTGCATACCAGCAGCACAACCAGTCTACACCAGCTGCAACAAAGTATGTCTCTCCTATATCGGTCCCTGCAGCCGCAGCAGGAGCTGTAACTCTCCAGTGGTTTGACTTCACCTGTAAAGGCATACTTCTCCATTGTCTCCTGAAACAGGTGGATGCCAACAACTGTAGCATGTGGAGTTTTCTTCTTCTTTTGTTAGGCCTACAACGGAAATAAATATCTATTTTAGTCAAATTAATAAACTAGGGTGGTAGAATAGCATTGTGTACATATTAGCTAGGGCAGAAAGAAGCCGTTAAGCACAGCACTAGGCACTTAGTAGTGCATAGAAGAGCAGTGGCATTTGCAGCAGTCAGAGGCCCTGGTGAGTATGACTCTGTTATACCTCCATAACATAATGGATGGTGTAATCTCAATGGAATTAGAGCTTCCCTTATAAGTCTTTTCCTATCTTCTGGGCTTTATCGTCTGAGAAAAATGAAGTAAATCAGCCTAGTTCAGATCATTAAAATGGCAAGAATGATAAAAATAATTTTTATGCTAAATGGTACTACAAAAATTATGATAGCTGCAATGGTTCATTTGTATTCATTTCTCATGAGAGTGTCAGAAGGAGAATACTGGAAATAGCTTATTGGTATGAAAATCCACAATTTGCTATAGTTTTCCCCAGCCACATCACCTCCATACCACTAGGCTTTTCTGTTACAAGAGGAAAATAATTTTGCTTCTTCATTAAACTTGGAGTAAGATACTAAATAGTTTCAGACACATCTGAATTGCCACAATGCAGAACTTCAGTGCACAATATGGGAGGCCATGTAATCATCTGGTTTAAATTAGCATAGCTGTTCACCTAAATAGAGCCATAATATACTGCCTCGGCTGAGCATATCAGACCCATGTTTTGAAATATTGCATCAGTTCACTGTTTGCCAAGATTCCATTATTTAATAATCTTTGGGATAACACCCTGAAAGTGATCTTGTTAAGAGTAATTGCAGTGATTTCACTACAGTGTACAATGATTTAGAAGCCTGCCTACAGTTAATGTCAATAGGACCTATGTGGCTAAATCAATGTTGTCTAGCTTGAATAAAATATCCCTAATGACTTTGTATGTGCTTGGGGCTGTGGAGAGGATTGGCATAGGGTTTCTATGAGACGAAGTTTCATCAGATGTCTCAAGTCCTCATTAATTATTCACCAATGAAGTGTGAGGCACTTTTAAGTGTAAATAATCACAAGGAGACAAACATTTTCTTAATTTTAAGGACTTAAAGAACATCCTTGAATAGTAATGCAGGAAGGCAAATGTACTTAATGCATTGTTATGAATCAGAGCATGGAAAAAATCAGTGAAGACTTGTGACAGGTGAAATCTTAGAGCTGCCAGAATAATTAGGAAAAGGCCATTTATATCTTCGAGTGCAGATTTACTGCTACATAGGGGTTCTCTTATTAAAGTGTAAATAGAAATTCTAAACCACTGACATACTTAATCACACCCTACTTTTCACTACCAGGGGAAAAGTAGCAGTTTAAAACAATCAGAAAGGTACTTCACAGAATGTATTTCGCTCATGGTACCATGTGTCGTCTAAAGTTCCAGATTCAACATAATAATTTAGAGCAGGTATTTTATTAACAAGTGAACACCCATATATCTACAACATCCATTAATTGAATGAAACCTTCTCTATGTCTTCTATACTTTATTTTTCAGTTTCTAAAAATACATATAACAAACAATACCCATAATAGACTCCTGAACAAACTGACAGGCCTTTGCTCTTAAGATTCTGTTCATCTTAAAGATACAGTAATATATATCGTGAGATTGTGTGCAAAGCCTCTTCTCCTCCCAGAAGGGAGGTATGGTGAGCGGGAGCTGTTCCCGTGTCGGCAGGGGGCGTGTTCGGCCCCCTGCATGATGATGCCGTGCCACCCTCCGGCTGGCCAGCCAATAGGGTTGGCCCAGGGGCAGGGCTTAGCTGCATTCAAGCGGCCGCGGCAGCCTCCGGCCTCATTCAGCTGCTTGGAGGATGTTGGATCGGTCGGGTACATGTATAGGTTGTGTGATCCAATGCCTAGGCCAATACCACTCACATGCCATAATTAATAAAACTTGTGGCCTTTTCAGCCCATTAACCTAAATAATTGTGTCCTTGTCTCTTATTCACCACTACGCGGGTGCAGGTCCTTGACTCACAAAAGGGGTTGCAGAACAGGAGGGAGGAGGAAGCATGGAATTTTTTGGGCGGCAGGGTATTAAGATATTGGGAGTTTTATTTTCAGTTCCTTTCCTAATGATTCCTAGCATGGAATTTGACATTTTCACAGCTGCTACACATTGAGTTGACCTCTTCATTGAGCTATTCACTATGACCCCAAAGGCTCATTTGTAGTTTATCAGCACCTCATAAGCGCATATGTGATATTAATATATTTTGCCCTGCTCACTGTATGCATCCACAATGATTTACATTTGCGTGTTCAAACCTTTAAACCTCCCCCTTAAATAAATTCAGACAAGACTCAAATTTTGGTTTGGTTTTTGGCAGAATTTAGGCCACAACTTTATTGATTACAGCAAGTGAGTGGTTGCATAGGCTCTGGTTTGACTAGCTCCCTGCACCATTGCAGGTAGCACTGACCCAGGGCACCAGCATAGGTCAGCCTAGGATGAACACCTGGATCAGCGGAAAGCCAGGAACAGGCTATCTCCACCACCCAAATACCCCCCTCACAGGGGTTGACCAAACCATCAAGTCTCAGGATTCCTTTTACGGAATACCCTTCACATAGGCATGGCGAGAGCCTATCACCTGAACCAGAGCTTATCCGCAACCTTACAAGTTGTGACAATTTGCCACGCGGCAGGTGAAACCCAAATGGCCAAGTGGGGGAAATTCCTGCTGTGGTCCTGTCCCAACATCAGACAACACAGGACGGCATAGCAAGGTCAGGCTCACAAGCCCTAAAAATAGGGAGAGGTGGGAGGGTGTTCCAATGCACGCACCGAAAGAGGAAGCTCTGGGTCACGTGCATAGGCATATATAGGTCCTTTGATCCGATTAGCCTGCGTCCCATTGGCCTGATTAAACCCTGTATCAAGGGACCTACCAATTGGGTGTTGTGGCTAACCAATCTTACCCACCCACAATGCAGGGTTTGGTTGCCAGGTCTCACCGCAACATGTGCCCTCTTTAAGGGAGGACCCGATTTGCCATTTTGTTGCCCATTTACTCAGCTTTGAGAAGTTCTTTTGGAGCCCTTTTTGTTTTAACCACCCTGAACAATTTAGTATGATCAGCAAACATGGCTACCTCACTACTAACTCCTAATACTAGATTGTTTATGAACAAGTTAAAAGGCACTGATTCTAATACTCCACTTTCCTTATGTTGCAATAACTGTCCATTTATTCCCACTCTCTGCTTCTTGCTATTTAACCAGTTATCGGCACCTCTTCTCTAATTCTATGATTACTAGCTTACTTAGGACTTTTTGGTGATATACTTCGTTGAAAGCTTTCTGAAAGTCCAAGTACACAGTGTCATGTGAATCACCTCTGCCTATATGCTTGTTGACACTCTCATAGAAATCTTATAGGTTAGTGAGACAGGATTTACCTTTGCATAAGCCATACTGTTTCTGCTTCATTTGACTTAGAAGAGGCATCCTGTTTTTTGTCTGTTATTTTCCAATATTAAGGAGAATATTTTCATGGAAAAACTTGCACTACATGTTGGGTTTTGTAATCTACTAATGCATAACAGTAATTTTTGCTCTCAATTCTACTGTGTCGAGGGTTAAAATCCATAAAAATAAAGATCGTAACCATTAAACCATGACAGATTCTCCCCCCCCCCCGCCAATAATGCAAATAGTTTGTTGCCTCAAAATTGACTTCTGAAGAATTTCAGTAGCAAATCAATTAATTTCTGCTTTATTTGCTTCCCAACTCTGCACAAAAGGGTTGCTTAAGAGATTTCTTAACTATAGTGAAAAACAGTGTTGGGAAGGATTTTGATTTGCTTCAATAACTAATGTTTGTCTTATCAACAGCTACGTGGTTTATTTTTCATCTTTCATAATGCATATGCAATCAGAATGCCTACTTTGATAGATAAATGCCTAGGAAGAAATCAAATTGGCTAATAAATAATACTAAATTTAAGGATTTCATTCGGAGCTAAATTGTCATGGATTATTAACTGTACTAACTAATGGCTTGTTTATGTTAGAATCATAGAATCATAGAAGAGTTGGAAGAGACCACAAGGGCCATCGAGTCCAACCCCCTGCCAAGCAGGAAACACCATCAGAGCACTCCTGACATATGGTTGTCAAGCCTCTGCTTAAAGACCTCCAAAGAAGGAGACTCCACCACACTCCTTGGCAGCAAATTCCACTGTCGAACAGCTCTTACTGTCAGGAAGTTCTTCCTAATGTTTAGGTGGAATCTTTTTTCTTGTAGTTTGGAACCATTGCTCCGTGTCCGCTTCTCTGGAGCAGCAGAAAACAACCTTTCTCCCTCCTCTATGTGACATCCTTTTATATATTTGAACATGGCTATCATATCACCCCTTAACCTCCTCTTCTCCAGGCTAAACATGCCCAGCTCCCTTAGCCGTTCCTCATAAGGCATCGTTTCCAGGCCTTTGACCATTTTGGTTGCCCTCCTCTGGACACGTTCCAGTTTGTCAGTGTCCTTCTTGAACTGTGGTGCCCAGAACTGGACACAGTACTCCAGGTGAGGTCTGACCAGAGCAGAATACAGTGGCACTATTACTTCCCTTGATCTAGATGCTATACTCCTATTGATGCAGCCCAGAATTGCATTGGCTTTTTTAGCTGCCGCATCACACCGTTGGCTCATGTCAAGTTTGTGGTCAACCAAGACTCCTAGATCCTTTTCACATGTACTGCTTTCAAGCCAGGTGTCCCCCATCTTGTATTTGTGCCTCTCATTTTTTTTGCCCAAGTGCAATACTTTACATTTCTCCCTGTTAAATTACTGCTTAAATAATTAAAAACCTTTCTTAACAGTAGTACAAGATGACTTAGAGATGGATGGACATGCATATAAAAATGGACTTTTTTATCTACAAAACGACATTTTGGGAAGGGTGGCTTTTTAACATTTGAAACTTGTTCACCAGTGTTAGGAAGAGGATGGCTCACTATACAAGGGTAGTTGTTTAACTATTGTTAGTTAAGCATCCTAGGAACTGGTATTTCCAAAGAAAGTTATTAAGAATGCTTGTCAATTATAGGTCCAAATTCTCTGCATGAAAGCTAAGGCATGAGTGTCTATGAACTTTGCAGTAATTCACATACAGTATTTTTATAGGCCCCCCCCACCTCTCTCTGCCTCTCTCTCTCTCTCTCTCTCTCTCTCTCTCTCTCTGTGTGTGTGTGTGTGTGTGTAAAAATAATTTCCCCTTAATGCATAAAGGTTGGAAGCAGGATCAGCCAGAATGCCTGTACTTTGTCTTCATGTACAGAATGCACCAGGTATCCATGAGAAAAGTGCAGTTGTTTAAGCTCCCATAAATGTGGTCCTAGGAAATAGAGGGCTTTGGGTTGTGTATATGTGAGTTTATCTGTATATAAGTATACAGGAACGAAGAAGAAGAAGAAGAAGAAGAAGAAGAAGAAGAAGAAGAAGAAGGAGAAGGAGAAGAAGAAGAAGAAGAAGAAGAAGAAGAAGAAGAAGAAGAAGAAGAAGAAGAAGTAGTTACCTTGTATCCCAACATTGCTTCCAAAAGTATTTACAAAACACAATTAGAATATCACATATTAAAAGCCTCCTGAAACAAGGCTGCCTTCAGATGTCTATGGAAGGTTGTTTAATTATTTATTTCTTTTCTTTAACATCTGATGGAAGGGCATATCACGGGGGCAGGCGCAACTACTGAGAAGGCCTTCTGCCTGGCTCCCTGTAACTTCACTTCTTGCAATGAGAGACCCCCCAAAGGCCCTCAGAGCTAGACCTCAGTGTCTAGGCTGAGCAGAGGGGGCAGAAATGCTACTTCAGTACACACTAACTGTGTACATGACATTCAGTAAAAGTGCAGAGCTTGGAATCTGCCGTATCACTTCCCTTTTACATATTGTTCATACTACATTATGAAATCTGCACCTCCAAGTATTTTACCTGAACTGAATTCTAATGGTTCTGTAAAGAGATTCTACAAATTTCCATTCTGAACTGAATATTGCTTTTATGAGAAGACTTGGTTCAAAAGTTAAGAACAATGTTCACTAGCTATAAGTTATAAAAACAAAGCCCCTGTCCTTTCGTATGTTTCTCTGGTATTCTCAGTCTCTCCAGTGCAACATTTTCAAAGGCTCATTGGGGCAATGGGAAATATCCATAGTTTAATAGATGCTAGGAGAGGGGAAGGGGTGGACCATCCTTTCCCTTGAGAGTATTTGAAGAGGAAAGGGAGGGGTTGATGACCTCTGATACCCTGTGCCCCAAAACCCTCAGAAACCTAGAGCCAGCCCTATAATAATCACATGCAAAGAGGTCACTTCTAGGTAGCTTGTTTCTCAAGCTCTCATGCTGATTTGTTTGCAGGGAGGTTATATAGTGTTATGCCAAGCAGTTGTTATTCCATAGTGTACAGTGCATTTCCCTGTGCATTTCCCTTACTGCAAAAGTCTGAAACTGGGTATGTTGCACAAGAGAGTCAGATCTACTGTGCATTCTAAATTTGCTGTTATGCAGTTGAATCCCACCTGTCTAGAAGCAGCCAGAATGCTTTAGAGCCATGTTCTTGGGTACTGAATTTTGTGAAAAGCATGTTTAGATTGCATGGTGGTTCCTGCAAGTTTTATCCTTTTTATAACTTAGGAAAAATATTTCGTAGAAATAAGTATCTCCTTAGCATAGTATGGGTCTTCTCAACTGGACTCACATCACACACTCAAGGTAAAGAATGAATCTTGTTGCAAAGAGAAATATATAAAGAAAACAATTGTTGCTTTGAGCATCACTGCTATGCCACTCTTTGAAACACTGGCATTTTGTGAACTATAACTGCTCTCTGCCCCCATTGTATCCATAAAGCCATTTCCCAAGGGTAGTTGAATAGATTGAATTATACAATCTCCTCCTGTGTCTACAAAGACTGTTCACTTACAGCAACAAAGCCTCATTTCAAGATTTGTGAGCTGTGCTACATATTTTATTCCAAATTGATTATAATGTATAGTTAACTTCTTCCTTTTTAGCAAAAAAAAATGTCAAAATTAAATAGCATTCAATCATAACGGAATTTGTTCTCCAAAATTAGCTCCTTTTACAAGCTTGATATCTCATTCCTTGATTATGGACTTATGCTAAAATTCTAACAATTACAATGAGACAATAATCAACTTCCACTCTGTGTAGTTTTTATGAATGGATTCTAGTGAGTGGTACAAATACATTTGTGTTACATGATTATGTATTTTGTTTCATTGCCAATGACTGAGTCAAAAGCAAAAACAGATTTAAACTAAATCAGAAATAGCCCAGTAGCTGGTAAAATGCTCCTTCCATAACTATGCCTAACAAATAAGAAACAATACTCTTGCTTCACAAGTTTCATATTAATGAACCACGCTTTCATACATTTCCCTAACTCTTAAACTCCATTCATAAGCCAAGGGCTTTTAATGCATGGATTTACAAGCTTTAGGAAAATATTGGATGACTTTATATTTTCCTGCATGAGATCAAATATGAGGCACATTCACAGTTCAACAGAAGTCCCACCTCATTGATACCTCACTGAGACCTCACACCTCACTGAAATTTATTGGAAGGAATCTACAAAAAAGCATATTTGCTACAAGAAGGTACACATATATAAACACCATTATCAGAAAACAAGAAATCTTTAGGGAAGAAACAGGTTTGATCTGACAGTGTAGTTAAAGATGGAGAAGGAAGGTCAGGGCATTACAGAAAATGAAGACATTATGAGACATAGAATACAGTGGTACCTCGGGTTACAGATGCTTCAGGTTACAGATGCTTCAGGTTACAGACTCCGCTAACCCAGAAATAGTACATCGAGTTAAGAACTTTGCTTCAGGATGAGAACAGAAGTCATGCGCCAGCAGCAGGAGGCCCCATTAGCTAAAGTGGTACTTCAAGTTAAGAACATTTTCAGGTTAAGAACAGACCTCCAGAATGAGATAAGTTCTTAACCCGAGGTACCACTGTATAGTGAAATGCCTCTGTCCCATGATATACTGGGAAAAGAAATAGGAAATAGCTTTGTGGGTCTTAGTAGGCAGAGAAAGGAAGACCTGAAAGAATAAAGAGACTGGAGAAGATTGAAAGTACCACTAACATGGAAGAAGCTCCTAATTAGTGGCCCTAATATGATTTGCGATGATCAGTGTTTGCATGTCACATGTAAGATAGGGTTGTACCTTTTGTACATGCCATCAATCTTCTCTGAATTATTCCATTCCAAAATGGATTTCAAGCAACAACAAAAGGCAGTTTGCTACAATAATGCCCATTTGTATGTATGTAAATATGAGGTACTCAGTATAATAGTAGCTAAAGTAAATTACTTTTAGCACATATTTTTACAACTTATTTTTATGCTGAGATTTAGATATGTTGATTACTCATTTTCCCTCCTGCCCCCAACCACTTTATCTGACTGCAATATTCACAGCTTCAGCTAACTGATGCCAGATATCATAGAAATAACCTTAATATGATGGGTTAGTGATTTTATACTATTGTCTCTAACCCAAAGAAGAACATTATCATTACAAAGTAACACACCTCATTAAAGAAGGGCTCCATGAAGAACATTATCATTTTGCTGTGACACACATCATTAGAGAGGATCTTTAACTGTGCCGGCCATAGAGGAGGGTCTGTTCATTACATTATGGATCTCAAGGGTGACACATAAGTCACCAGTGCAATAGCTTCCAGCTGGGATCTCCTTTTACCCACCGGTTGATTTCTTCTTAGACTTGAAATATGAAATATTTCATATATGAATATTTCCCTTAGACTGATATATTCATTGCAAGTCATTGTTTCCTACTGTTCCCTCGTGACCTCCACTTCTGAATTCTTTGTTATGTGGAACATCACAGAACCTTTCCTAGTAGATACCTTGCTAGAATATTGGTGTAGATACCTTGCTAGAATATTGGTGCTTACCTGGAAACTATACATGTGATATTAACTGGAATGTATGTAGACCAATCTGCATGCTACAGGAATCAAGTAATAGAATTACAAACACAGAAGACATTTCATGAGTTTCCATATGATGCCTGCAACCAAAATGTACTGATAAGCAACAGTCTAAATGTGATGCTGTTGTCCTATTAGAATATGACCCATTGGAATTGTACTGTGCTGACAAATGAAATACACTGAGGGTGGATCTAGACACATCAAAAAAAAAAGTTTCAGGAAAATCTGTTGTAAAGCTCATAATGGAAAATCACGTTGCCAAAGGATTAAACTCTACAGCGTCATCTGGTGTCACAGGGTTATAATGCATTTAAAATACTTAATAATAAAAAAAAAAAACCTAACGTAGCTGAGTCCTGAGTTCCAAACCAACATGCCATTTTATGAACATGGAAATCTGAGCATTCTCCTTCCTACAAAACACAGGAGTATATGAAACATAGGCTTTCTTAAACTCTGTTGATTTTAATTGCAGTATTAATTTTCTGCCTCTGAAATCTTATTTAATCTTTATATAACCCAGAAAGACTTCTGAATAAAGAGGCATTGGATCAGCCTACACAAGCTTTAACTGTTGCTTGACCACCTCTACTTCAGTTTCTTCCACATATTATATGAACATAGGGAAGGGGTCAAAATAAGGACACATGAAAGTATTCATAATAAGGCATACCCTCCAGCCACCTCAATTTTAGTAGGACATTCTGGATTCACAGAATCACCCCTGGTTTCCATTTGGATCCAGGAATGTTCCATTTTCCTGCTCCAGAACCACCACCAAGCTTGGGGAAGAGAATGAGCTGGCCAAGCCTCTCCATGGCTGCCGCTGCTGGCCTCCTCCCTTTGGAAGCTTGTAGCAATTGCTGGAGAGCAGGTGGAAGATGAGAGGCTCACTGCCACCACTGAAGCCCAGCCTGAGTGACATGTTGGAACCAGCAGCTCTAGCCGGCCTACTGCAGGAGATGCTAGAATAGCTGGTGCTGCAAGGATGATCTCCCCGCAGGGGCTGTCCTTGCCTCCTTTGGAGCCCAGTGCCAGAGACCAGCGGAGAAGAGGCTTAAATCTTATATAGCGTGTTAAACTGGACATTAAAGCCAACTCCCTCATTTTCCTTATCCATTCTTTATAAGATGGTATTAGTGATGGCTTCCATTTTCCAACATAAAGAATACTTGCAGATATGTATATGTATGACACCAGTATTGCAGCAATTGAAGATGTTTTGGGGCTACTTGTTGAGTGATCAAGTTTATGTTGCGATGATGGAGGAGGAATTATTGTTTGACTTCCTTTTTGTCTGCACTGTATCAGTGTCTAACATTATATTCCATATTAGATTTTTTATTCTTGTAAATCACTTATGGGAAGTAAAACATTGAATAAATGAAACAAAAGCAAAAATAATATATAATGAGCACCTGGATCACAAATAAATGAGTTCATATTTTCATGGTATAAAAGTGGCAAAAATCAGGATATTGAATGCACTTGCATATGCACTTTATGCCTCTCCCTGTAACATGCAAAAGTGGTCCTAACAGCTACTCTTTATCATATAAGTGCGTGTCAGAATAGCAGCCCTAATACATTAAAATGTGTAGTGTATCAATAGGGCTAGTGTAAAAAATGCACTAATGTCACTATTATGCCTGCCATTGATATTCTAGATATATTGTCAACATTGTATATCATTTTGCGGTATATGGTGTAGTTTATTTTGATTGTATTATATTCTTTATTTTATTCCAATAGTGTTCTTATGATCTAAGCTAATAGGATGTGCTTTTCTCTGTAATGGAAGGCATTTGTTCCGTAGGTTTCTATGGCATACATTTTCCATCAGTTAATAAGTGAGATGAGTATTGCACTCTTTCGCATGAAGGCAAGATGGATAAAAATGTGAAAATCAGTATTTCATGTCAATGATTTTTTTGAAGAACTATGGAAATCTTTTCTTAGAGTATGCTTAGAGCATGTTTTTGTGTTGGGAAAAAATGATCATGTAACATTCTTCTAACAGCCAGCAGAGGGTGTATTTTACATAGTTTAGGTCAACTCAATCTGAATTCTAATTTAGTAAATCAGTTTTATAAACTAAAGGAACACACACACACACACACACAATTGCAAAACAAATTAAATAAAACAAGACTGAAACTATAAGAGAAGTATTTGACCAAATTTAACTGATTCAGCATTAGCATTTTGATGAGCGAATAGCTGACTTATGGAACTTAATTTACTCTTCCTTCAAGTAACAGAGAGAGAGAGAAAGAGAGAGAGAGAGAGAGAGAGAGAGAGAGAATGCATACTGCTTAATGAATTTGTCTGACTGCCCTGACATATGGATAGACATTTCCTGCTGTATTTTACTTTTTTAAAAAAAGTAGTTGAACTATTATAAACTATATGAAATTATGTTTAAACTATCCAGAATGTGGAGAATTTGTCCCCCCCGTTAAATTAATTTATTGAAATTCATAGATAACATAAACAATATACCAAGATGAAAAAAATCATGTACTAATAATCTTATATATGTTTACAAAAATTAAATTCAAATTAAATTTATGCAATCTCTTTTTTCCTGTCTTTTTGCTAACATAGAATAGACTTCCTATCATTTCCCGATGCATATAACCTTTCTGGTGATGAATGTACCTATCATTATTACCTTACTCTTTCTGTACTTTCTAATACTTTCTTACAACAATTCATACCTTGAATGTATAGGAGAATTTGGGAGTGTTGGAAAAAAAAACCAGCAACATAAATAACCATATGACACATGCTGGATAAAAGAGAGAAGGAAAGGAAAGAAGAAAGATGCTACTGAATAAATTAAGCCTCCTCAAATTCTCATCTCACTGAACATGTATATTGGTTTCATGTTTCTGTGTCCCTTTGTTGTCTTTCCTGAATCTTCTGTGCTTTGCCAATTTCCTTGGGCTAGCTCTACCATTAGGCAAAGTGAGACAACTGTCTGAAGCAGTAGGTGTCCAGGAGCAGCAGTAGCTCCTGGCTGTTCCTCCTGATCCTCCAGCCATCTCCAGGGGCCTCTAATCTGGACTGCTGCCTTGGGTGTGGTTGAAGATGCTATCCTGTCACCAATGTTGAAGTCAGATTCAGCTGGCAGCAGGGGTGGACTTTTATAAATTTTTGTAACATGGCGTCCTGTGCAAGGCAGAATTTGGCACCCCCAAATGGATCTTCTGAATTATAGAACTTTTCAATTTTGTGCCCTCTTGGCTCAGCGCCCTGTGCAGGGGAATTTCCTGCACTGCCCTAAATTAGGCACTGCTGGCACCCCAGCTGGCTTCTGTACATGGAACTGGGAATGGTCACCATCAGTTTATGCAGCAAAATTTATGCCCTGCAGTCTCCTTATGCTTTGACCTCACCCTCCTTGGCTTCCTTTGCCTACACTACCATTTTGTTTACACTTAACCATGTTGTCATCACTTCTAATGCGGCATCAAGAAAATCACAGCCAATAAGATTATTTAGGATGGGAGAATGATGAGGGTGAAGGAGAAGGAAAGGGGCACTCAGAATAATAGCACTGAAATAGTGCTGATGCCTTTGCAACGAGTGTCACAACATGCACAAACAGAAGGCACATTACTGTGCTAAGAAAAAATGAAAACACAAAAAAGTAGCAATCTGCAGTTTCTTATCCCATTATTTCTGTTGTGGTTCTAAACTGTGTGTGGTCTTCCAGGCATTCTGATTATGCAACCATGCCTGTAACAAAAAGTAAGGTTAATAATGCACATGTAGGCACTTAAAATTTAAAGTGCAATAAGTGTCAAAGAGCATCATATTTCTATTTGGCCATCATGAAATAAAACTGACTCTATAATTCAGTTTTCCTGCACTTGCATTTACTGCAGCTGCCTCTTAGAGGAACAGAAGAAATGATCTGTGCACTGAAAGTTCTGAGACATTATTATTGGTTTGGTACAGGCTGCCTGCCTTTAATTTGCATGTACGCTTATTGGTCCTGATTAAAAGTAATTTATAAAAATGATGATCTACAAGAGATTGCTGGGAGGATACCACATGGTACATGTCTACAGTTTTACAGTGATGAAAAAGATAACTATTTTTGCATACAGCTTTTCAACCATATGCTTACCTATGCAATTATGTTTCCTTTGGCCCAACTTTTTAATTTAGGTTTTAATGATAAATAAAGAAGAGAAATCTATTCCTGTTGTGAACATCTGTGCACCTGCTTTGCTTGCAGCTAAGTGAGCCTCAGATAACACAGAGACCTTGTGGCTGGGGAAGAACCCTTTGCCACCTCTGCCTGGGGCCTGAAATCAACAAAGGAAGATTGTAATCCAGGAGAAAGTAATCCTGTTTCCCACAAGTGGAAATAGTTAGTTCCCTATCGTTGGATATGCTGTGAAATACCATTATACAGTTCATAAGATGTGTTCTTGGCTTGGTTGATGGGAAATGCTGTGCTTCGCTGCATTTCAAGTTCTGTAAAGTGATATGCAGTGTGGACCATATTGAAATGCAATTTAAAAATCAAATTGAAACCATTCATTTTTCATAGGCAGAGCTCAGTTTGTCATTGACTAACATTACATTTCTGCCAGGCTTAAAGAATGTAATGATAAAAAAATAAGAAGTGAGTATATAAAACACCTCACAGTTTTAAAATAGTTCAACATCTTTTAATGTGAATATATTTTATTATCTTCTGAGATTCAAAGAACAGCTAGATATAGAATTCTGGTACAATGAACCAACATCTACCCAAACATATTTAGATATATTTATCAGAGGCAAAATGCAGTCAGTTTAAGCATGTTTGTTTTCAGTGAGAGAATTAAATGTATGTTAGCGGATGTCACCCTGTCCACCTTTACGCGGGTGGCGCTGTGGGTTAAACCAAAGAGCCTAGGGCTTGCCGATTGGAAGGTCGGCAGTTCGAATCCCCGTGACGGGGTAAGCTCCCGTTGCTCAGTCCCTGCTCCTGCCAACCTAGCAGTTCGAAAGCACGTCAAAGTGCAAGTAGATAAATAGGTACCACTCTGGCGGGAAGGTAAACAGCCTTTCCATGCACTGCTCTGGTTCGCTAGAAGCGGCTTAGTCATGCTGGCCACATGACCCGGAAATACTGTCTGCGGACAAACGCCGGCTCCTCAGCCAATAAAGCGAGATGAGCGCCGCAACCCCAGAGTCAGTCACGACTAGACCTAATGGTCAGGGGTCCCTTTACCTTTACCTTTTTAAGTCTCACTAAGCACAGTTGGACTTACTTCTGAGTAAATAGGCACAACATTGTGCTGTATCCTGCCCTAT
The DNA here is from genome assembly GCF_964252035.2 of Podarcis erhardii. Classification (NCBI taxonomy): domain Eukaryota; kingdom Metazoa; phylum Chordata; class Lepidosauria; order Squamata; family Lacertidae; genus Podarcis; species Podarcis erhardii. Next base: position 47,924,210 of record NC_138508.1, on the reverse strand, counting down.
TGAAATCAATGTAATATACAGTATTGGCCTGAATATAAGGCGCACCCGCAAATACGTCGCTTGGGAGCCACGGATGGGACAGGTGCTATTGCCCCGCCCTCCCAGGCTGCTCTTGGGGGGAGCCACGCCGCTTTGCCGGCAGCCTCCCCTCCCCCACCCTTTGTTCCGACAGCTTGGGGGAGGTTGGGGGGTAGTGGGTGGGCTGAGCACTGTTGCCCCACGCAAGCGGGCTGCTTCCTGGGGAGGGGGAGCTGCACCGCTTTGCCGGTGGCGTAAGGTCGTGGATATAAGCTGCACTTTAACTTTTCACGATTGGAATTTGGGGGGAAAGTGCAGCTTATATTGGGGCCAATACAGTAAATGTGTTTTATTCTGTCTAGGTTGCTTTAGGATGCATGTTCTTACCTGGGAGTAGCTCTGCACAGGACAACCATCTTGGTTTCTCTGCATGCTTATATGTAAATGAGAAATCTGTTAGAACATTTAACTTAATATCACACACACACACACACGCCTCAAGGACCACCTCTATCCATATGATCCTATCCGGACCCTGAGATCATCCTCTGAGGCCCTTTTTCGTGTGCCTCCTCCACAAGAGGTTCAGAGGATGGCAGAATGAGAAAGGGCCTTTTCTGCAGTGGCTCCCTGTTCATGGAAAGCTCTCCCCGGGAAGGTTCGGCTGGCGCCTTCATTATACACTTTGAGATGCCAGGCCTTTGACTGATTGACATTTAATGCCCTTTTAAATGTTTTGTGGGATTCTTTTGTTTTTATTTTTTTATTGTTTGTTTTGTTTTTATTTTTTATTAAAGGTATTAAATGACATCAGTCATGAATTTGCTGGGTGCCCTTGGGCAAGCCACTATTTCACTCACCCTTCACAAGGAATATGAGGCTATAATACCAACCTTACGAGTTTTGTTCAAGAATTAATAAAATAATCCAGTTGGCTCTAGACTAAGGACCCACTTGTGCTATAATTTAGCATACCACTTTAAACAGTCATGGCTTCTACCAATAAAGCTTGGGAACTGTAGTTTGTTAAGGATGCTCAGAGTTGTTAGGAGAGCCATATTTGCCTCAGAGAGTTACAATTCCCAGAGTTCCCTTTGTAAAGGGTATTGTTAGACCACTCTGAAAATTGGGGGGGGGGGGACATGAACAGAAAATACTCAGCACCAGATACAAAAAAACTTTCCTGTGATTTTCAAATTGACTATAGTCTGGCACTTTATGTAAATCAGTTTATTTTGACTGATTGATGGACCTATGCCATGCTAGAATCTGGACTATTATTTTTAAGGTGTTATTTATTTATTTATTTATTTATTTATTTATTTATTTATTTATTTATTTAGATAGATAGACAGACACTAGTAGCTCACCTTGTTTATTTACTTTATAAATTTATTTTATAAATTATTTATTATATAAATCAGTTTACAGATGCTTGGCAAATATGATCAATTAATGATAAATAATAAAATTTTATTTCTATCCCGCCCTCCCCAGCCGAAGCCGGGCTCAGAGTAGCTAGCAACAGTAAAATGATATAACATTCTGAAACATATGAAACATATTAAACATAAGGTTTTTTAAAAATAATAATAATAATGGAATAACTGTTGGTATAATAATTATAACATTGCTTATGACATTAAAACCCTCAGCCACCTGCTCTGAAAATATTAAGGTCTAAGTTCTGCAGTTGAATTACTCAGCAGTACACTGACTCAGATATTACTGTTAATAAAAGGCTGCTGTACTTTAGAGAGAGTTAAAAGTGTATGCTTTCATTTGAAGGACCACAGGGCAGCAGGGTTTGTGTAGACGTCACTAAAACCGTGGCTGGTGTATAATTTATGTACTTTCCACCATTTTCTATTAATTCATGTCTGCTAGATTTATTGTGTTTCTGAGTTAGTTTGCAAGTATTTTTTTTTAATGGAACAGCATTTATTATAACTGTTTTTTCCACAGCTAGCAACTTGAAATTCCCCTCCACTCATTGTTTTTTAAAAAAAATCTGGCAGAGTTGGGATTTCTTTAATATCTTGGATTCTGCAAGAAATTTTAAAATATTCTGAGTTATCAAACATTTTCAAATATGGAATGTGAATTTTCTTTTCAAGGGTTTTGTGTTTTTTCTTTTGTGAAGTATAATAAATAGTTGTAGTTCGATTCATTCATTGTATTATTGTAGAGTGTTCCATTGTGTCAGCTTTGTTACTGATTTTTTTACATTTGAAGATCACAGTGATTCAAGGGTGAATAGTCTGGTTTGCTGCAAAAGCAAGCCACAGTATAGACACGGTCTTAGACACAATTTTATGCCATGTACAATATATAGCAAAATGACAATCAGGTGGATTGAGGGTATGAGCAGAGATCAACAATACCCAGTTGCTATCCTTATTTGTTAACAACCAGAGGGGGCCTAACCATTTGGCTGATGTTTGTTGTGAATGCTTCAAGAGGGAAGCTTATATTCCAAGTGGGTTGAAAGAAACAGTTCTAAGACTATTATTAAAGTAAACCTCATTGGAACAATTCCAAGTAATTACTAGTCTCTCTGAAATTCCATATTCTTCAGCAGTGTCTGAGCTGGTGGTAGCAACTTTTGGGCTCCGTGCGTGTGTTTTTCTTAATGAAACTGATCCTTATCTTGATCCTTTCTAATTTAGGTTTAGCTTGTTTTGGAAACAGAGATGGCCTTGATCAACCTAGGTGGGTGATGTATGTCAGAAACTGAACAGACAGGTTCTGCTGTAGCTTTCCCTACCATGGCATGCTCCTGAGATATAGCACAGATATATTGTTATGTGATAGCTTTAGTCCTACCTAACTGTTATGTTCAAAAAGCTAGTGCTGGGAGACTGCTATTCATCCCTTTGGCAGCTCACTAACTCACAGAGTTCCAACTTGTCTTTCATTTTATTCAATATTTACATAAAATCTACTGCGAGATAGTCTTATAGGCATTGTGTCTCTTTTCCATCTAATTCCAAGGAGGCTGTGTAAATCTGGAACAAATGTCTGATCATCACAATGAAATATTGGCTGGAGGCTAACTATGTGTGTTTTATATTATTAAAATATATTGTAGTAGTGTTTTTTTTAAAATTGATATGTAAGCCACTGTAGGACCACTGTTGGCATCAAAAGCAGTGTTTAGATATCATAAATAGAATAAATAAAGCTAAGACATAATCCAGTCAAGACAGAGGTGTGGTTGGTCAGTTGGAAGTTCAGCTAACTGGAACATGGGATGGGACCATAGGCGCCGACTCCATGGGGCCTGAGGGGGCCCGAGCCCCCTCAAAAATTCGTTTGGGGGGGCTCCGCCCCCCCAATAATTTAAGAAAATTATTACCGTAAATTTCGCTCTATAACACGCAGATTTTTTCTCCTAAAAAGTAAGGGGAATTGTCTGTGCGTGTTATTGAGCGAATGTGTGGTCCCTGGAGCTGACTCGCAGGGGCAAAAATAGGCAAAAATCAGGCAAAAATAAGATCGGGCGGTCGGGCGGAGGGAAGGTGGAAGCTGCTGCTTTCCTGCATTCTGCCTCAGGGTCTTACTGCCCACCCGCTTCTGTTGCTGCGTTTGCTCAAACTCAACAAAGAGCAGGGAATCCCCTGCCCTCTTGGCAAGCAGAGGGTTAAGGAAAGGATCGAGTCCTTCCTTCTAATTCTTTCCTAGTCACACTGCATGCAGGCTCCAGCCCACCACCTCCTCCTCTCCGTGCTCTAGGGACTCGCAGGTGGGAGAGAGAGAGAGAGAGGGCTGGCTTGGGGGGGGGACTTTTGCCTTCCTTTCCTCCCCCCCACCCCGTTAAACTCCTCCCCTACATTCTTAGCCAGCTGCTTCTCCGCACACCCCTCTTGTGCCTCTTGTCCCTTCTGTGTTTTTCCTTCCCTCCCCATTTAAAACATGGTGACAAAGCACGGATCCACATGGATCCTCAGGATTTTTGCATTGGGTCACTCCAAATTCACCATCAGATCACATTACATGTCCATGGCTACAGTCTGTACCAAAAAAATCACGCACCCACTGTTGCCTGGGGCTGCAATGGTGCAAAAACGTGGTTACAAAGCATGGATCCACAGGATCTTTGCACTGGGTCACCCCAAATTCACCATCAGATAACATAGCATGTCCATGGCTACAGCCTGCACCAAAAAAATCACGCACCCACTGTGGCCTGGGGCCACAATGGTGCAAAAACGTGGTTACAAAGCACGGATCCACATGGATCCTCAGGATTTTTGCATTGGGTCACCCCAAATTCACCATCAGATCGCATAGCATGTTCATGGCTACATCTTGCACCAAAAAAATCACGCACCCACTGTTGCCTAGGGTCACAGTGGTGCAAAAACGTGGTTACAAAGCACGGATCCACATGGATCCTCAGGATTTTTGCATTGGGTCACCCCAAATTCACCATCAGATCACATAGCATGTCCATGGCTACATCTTGCACCAAAAAAATCACGCACCCACTGTTGCCTAGGGTCACAGTGGTGCAAAAACGTGGTTACAAAGCACGGATCCACACGGATCCTCAGGATTTTTGCATTGGGCTACTCCAAACTCACTGTCAGATATTAAAAATCTTTATAAAATAGAGAATTAAATACATACAGAATGTTAAATTTTCAGTTTCGAAATATTAGTACTAGTTTAGTACTGTATTTCTATATTACTATCGTACTGTATTAGTTATTTTCAAATACTTAAATATTTTTAGGGTGTAAGACCCAATTAAAGCCCGTTATTTACATACAGTATTGCAGTATTTACATACAGTATTAGGCATACTGTATTAACTTTATTAACTGTATTAAAGCATTAACTTTGAGATATTATTTTTATTTAATGAACCCTCAGCCTTATTCAAAGTAAGCTTAAATTAGCTATTTCACTTATTAATCAAAGTGCTATTGCTGTGCGACAGCAATATTTTATGTTTTATTCTTTTAATGATAGTTTAGGATTTATTTAAATATCATTTCAGTCTTTTCAGAGCTATATATTCACTGCTCTGTAATAGTCTATAAGCATAATTGTTACTGTAAATTAAATTAGCTTTTTACGAAAATACCGTGCGTGTTTATGTTTTGTTTCTTTTTTCAAAGCCAAAAAGTGTTTCAGGCTTGTCGAGTTTCCCGGAGTGTGGAGTTATAGAGAGTCGAGTTTTCGGGGTTCTAATGTTGATCATATGACTCTAAAATACTTTTAAAAAACTTTAAAACTCACTAATTTTCATCTAAAATTTAGAAAACTTCCCGGGGCAGGACCCCGGTATGGGCCCCCCAATATTTTTTATAAGTCGGCGCCCCTGGATGGGACATTCTCAGCTGTAGCACCCTAGTTTTGAAACTCCCTACCTTAAGATGCCCGGTGAATTACCTCATTCATTCATGCAAGCTGAAAAGACATTTTAAAAATTTCTCTGGGTATTTGGTATGAATGGCTACTAGCCATGATGGCTATGTTCTACCTCCCCAGTCGGTGGAAGCAATGCTTCTGAATACCAGTTACTGGAAACCACAGGAGTGGAGTGTAGAGAGCTTTTGTGCTCAGATCCTGCTTGCAGGTTTCCCATAGGCAACTGATTGTCCACTGTGAGAAGAGGATGCTGGACTAGATGGGCCCTTGGCCTGAACCAGCAGGCTGGTCGTACGTTCTTGTGGTTTGAGTTTTCTCCTGCTTTATGGTTATATGGCTTAGTTTCAGGGGAGAGGGGGCCTTTTGGTCTACACTGTTGCATTTTAATGCAATTTCTTTATAAATAAATGAATAAATATTTTACCTTTTGTGAAGATTCCACTTCTGAAGCAAAAGTTCCTGAAACAGGTATTTCGGCTCAAGAAAGGGAAATTACTTATATATTAATAGAAAACTCCATTTTCTGGGTACCAATCCTTATGTAGCCAAATCAGAAGGCATGGCTGGGTGACTAGAACCTATGCTTTGATATGTGCTTCAGCATTAAAAGACTACTTGATCCAACCAATGATGGAGGTCTGCAACGAAATTATGGAGGGGAAGAGGGCGCCGGAATCGTGGAAGGAAGCTTTCATCACATTGATACCAAAATTGGAAACTGAAAAGACACAACTCAAGAACTATCGTCCCATTTCCCTTTTAAATGTGGATTACAAAATATTTGCAGACGTCTTGGCAAGCAGATTTAAAAGAGTTTTAAACGAGGTAATCCATAAAGACCAAGCAGGCTTTCTCCCAGGTAGACACATGTTTGCTAATACAAGGAACATTATTGACATTTTGGAACTTTTGCAAACAGACATAAATACAAAAGCAGTGTTAATTTTTATAGATGCGGAGAAGGCCTTTGATAATATCTCTTGGAAATTTATGAAGGGAAATCTAAAAGAAATGGGAGTGGGACGGGGTTTTGAGAATGGGATTGATGCAATATATTCAGAACAAAAGGCTAAATTGATAGTTAACAATGTGGTTACGGAAGAGTTTAAAATTGAAAAAGGAACACGACAAGGCTGCCCGATTTCCCCTCTGCTATTTATTTCAGTTCTGGAGGTGCTCTTGAATATGATCAGAGGGGACCGGTTGGTGGAAGGGATCCAGGTCGGAGCGAAACAATATAAACTTAAAGCCTTTGCAGATGACCTAGTTTTGACTTTGCAGGAGCCGGAATCTAGTACGAAAAGAGTATTGCAACTGATACAAGACTTTGGTCGGGTAGCGGGATTTAAATTAAATAAACAGAAAACCAAGGTGCTGGGGAAAAATTTGACAGATACAGAGTCAGAACGGTTTCAGAGGGAAACAGAACTAACTGTGGTTAAAAAAGTAAAATACCTAGGGGTGAATATAACAGCAAAAAATCTGAGTCTATTTAAGGATAATTATGAAAAATGTTGGACTGAAATTAAGAGAGACTTGGACAGTTGGACAAAATTGAAGCTTTCTCTGTTAGGCCGAATTGCTGCTATTAAGATGAATGTATTGCCAAAAATGTTGTTTTTGTTTCAAACATTACAGATTGTGGACAAGACGGAGTGCTTCCGGAAGTGGCAGAAAGATATTTCTAAATTTGTCTGGCAGGGCAAAAAGCCCAGAATTAAGTTTAAGATATTAACTGACGCGAAAGAAAGAGGGGGCTTTGCCCTGCCAGACTTAAAGTTGTACTATGAAGCCGCAGCTTTCTGCTGGCTAAAAGACTGGCTACTTCTCGAAGACACTGACGTACTGGATTTGGAAGGTTTTAACAATGCTTTTGGTTGGCATGCATACTTATGGTACGACAAGGTTAAGATCAATAAGGCCTTTAAGAACCATATTGTTAGGAAAGCAGTATTTAATGTCTGGACAAAATACAAAGACTTATTGGAAAACAAGACTCCGAGGTGGCTTTCGCCTCTGGAAGCTAAGGCCCGAAAAAGACCCAATATGGAGGCCAAATGGCCAAAATATTGGGAAATATTAGAAAAAGATGGAGACAATTGGAAATTGCAGAGTTTGGAGAAAATGAAGGATAAAGTGTGAGACTGGTTACATTACGCTCAGATTAAAGAAATCTTTAAAAATGACAAAAAGTTAGGGTTCCAGGTGGAGAAATCGAAGTTGGAAACAGAATTGTTAGAACCAAAGACTAAGGTACTATCTAGAATGTATAACTTGCTGTTAAAATGGAATACACAAGACGAAATGGTTAAATCGGCTATGATAAAGTGGGCACAGGACATTGGGCATAACATTATGTTTGAGGACTGGGAAAGGTTGTGGACCACTGGGCTGAACTTCACCGCATGTAATGCTCTGAAGGAAAACGTAATGAAAATGATATATAGATGGTACATGACCCCAGTTAAACTTGCCAAAATATACCATTCGTCTGATAATAAATGTTGGAAATGTAAAGAAAATGAAGGAACATTCTTTCACCTCTGGTGGACATGCCCTAAAGTGAAGACCTTCTGGGAAATGATATATAATGAGTTGAAAAAGGTATTTAAGTATACCTTCACTAAGAAACCAGAGGCCTTCCTTCTGGGTATTGTCGGCCAGAAGGTGCTAAAGAAGGACCGAACATTTTTTATGTATGCAACAACGGCAGCAAGGATACTCATCGCTAAGAACTGGAAAACTCAAGATCTACCCACACTGGAAGAGTGGCAGATGCAGCTGATGGACTATATGCAACTGGCCGAGATGACTGGCAGAATCCGAGACCTGGGAGAAGAGAGGATTGAGGAAGACTGGAAGAAATTTAAGACGTATTTACAAAAACATTGTAATTTGGTTGAATATTAAGAAGGATGCTAGATTATAAAAAATTGGCCACCACTAAATTAGATTTGAATTTGATGATAAGTGAGATTAAAGAAAACATAAACCTTTTGGAGAATTGCTAGATTATATTTAAATGAGTGGATATAAGATCGTAAACAAGTTGATAATTTGCTTGGAAAAACCTTTTAACGATGTAAATGGGAGCGGGAGACGTGAGGGAGTCCAAAGAAGTGATGAAACCATGTTATGATATAAGTAAGTTTGTTTATTATTTGTGCATTTGTATCCAAAATTTTTTTAATAAATATTTATATATATTAAAAAAAATGATATTTGCTTCAGTTTTTTTTCAGAGAAATTCTGCCTTGCCTGTAGAAGACAACCTGCTCTTCTATTGATAAGGTGACTTGTTCCTTGAGCAGTGGGAGTCACTAGACAAAGTATCCATGAAACTTCTGGAAGGCATAGTGCTCTTATTTCTACAGACATGATTTATCTGAACTACAGCCTGCATATTTAAGCTGCTATGCTGCAGTTACAAATGTCACATATAGTTAAAATGGAAATTACAAAATTGTCATTGGCTTATTGAGAAGAGAGAAAATTTGCAAGCAACAAATTTAGATTCAGACTCAGGTAACAGATGTTCCTGTGATAGAGTAAACAGTGTCTGGAATGTCTATAACGGAAGCTCCTTTTTATAGTTTCAATAAAGATTAGTTTTTATTGTTACAAATTAAAATGTGTGCATTTCTTCCATCAGAAGAGAGCTATAAAACCATGCTGTGTTGAGAGAGTTGTTGCCCATAAGGAGTGTACAGATCTCGCCTTTTTCTTCAATTTCAGGAATAAAATGTTAAAGCAATTATTTCCCTTCATTTTACAGCACCTGTATCAATATATAATGTAACTCAACGAGTAAGGGGGGAAACAGACATTTTGCCTTATCCTGGATTTTATACCATACTAACATGCCTGTGATTCAGCCAGCATAACTGACATCCCAAATGATGACTACATAAATTTTCTCATTTTACATAATTGCAGTAATATTAACACTTGAGCGTACAATTTTGAAGCATGGCTGCCTTCTTCAGTTATATCCTAGGTCTCAGTCCATTCGAGTCAATTGCAGGACACTGGAGTGAAACTGGAAAAATGCCATTGGTATCAGATCAGCCCTACAAAGCCAACTATTAGTCTTCTCAGACAGATATTGTTATGCCTGCTGGGTGTAATGTCAGAATTTATTTGAAGTGCTGTTATATTCTTAAATACACTCGTTAAGCTGTGAAAAACACAGCACACAGGCACAGTAGGAGCAAGAACAAATAAAGCAAAAAGAGAGAAATGCAATGCAACAGTGTCAATATACTATACCACACAGCCTAATGCGCAAAGGGAAGACCTCAGCATCAAGCTCATCTCTGAACAGGGGGTGCCGTGAGTTGTGTGGCTCTTCTATTTACTTCAGTGTCTGCACATCAGGGAACAGTGTCGCTATTCTGTATTGGGAAGTAGACATGAAATACCTCCCGTCTCCCTTGTATTTGAAACAGGAAGCACCCCATTGGGGACAGGCTGCCTACCAAGCAGAAGCCAGCATGTACAGCAGCGGCAGCAAGTCAAGAATCTATTCAGACATGCAAAATTGCAATGCAGAACCTGAAAAGAAAGGAGTTAAGTGATTAAGAGTCATGGACTGTCCCTCGTTTGAGAAATACCTGATGTGAAACTATGAGAATCACAAACAGCTGGTGTTGTGCCCTGGCCCCGCATCCTGTAATTGAAGAGCCAACCCAGCTTTTATACTCTATTGAACAAACCATTGGCATTTGCTTCGCCTTCTATCAAAAAATGGAAAGCCATTATTAGGAATAAAACACTTTAATAGGCTCTCACATACCAAGATGTGAAAGATTTTTGCTGGGTTAACATTTGAAAGTAATGTAATGAGACTATTGTGCCATTTATCCAGAAACAACTCTACACAAAGGTTCAGTCGAAAAAAGCAGTTTGATAGCAGCTGAAATCTTGCTGTTCTGTAGACTACTTAATAAATAATGGTTCTGTATTTCCTACATTTCTCACCTACTTAGTTGATTGTACTACTGTATTATCTTTTAACTCAATCTGGGTCCATTGTAATTTAGCAAAAAAGTAAGCAATGGTAAATTCCTTCTCACCCCAGAAGCCTATACAATAGTGTTGCTGCTGTTTTACCTAAGCATCTTTGCTCTCTATGTGATGAGTTTTGTTCAGCGGAAGTGTTAGAGTCCATGACATGATGAATGTATGGACAAGAATCTCCTCCCACCCCACAAAAACTTTGCTGTTCTTATTTTGTTGGATTTTTTTTTTAAAAAAAGACAAAACCTCCCACTTTCTCAAGTAGTAGTTATCACATATGGATCTGTGTTTACAATGTGTATTATTTTACAGCCTATAGTTGACATGTTGGTGATTTGATTGGTGGGGGCGGAGGGGCAGCTGCTTGATGGGAATCTATGAATCCAGCATCTAGGATTTTGGAACTGGTGGTATCATGGGGTCTGCACAACTGTTGCAAATTTGCCTCCAGGTAAGATGGTTTTGCTATACATTGTTTAATCTAGGTTAGTGTTCATTGCACCATGTATAACCCATAAGACCAATGGCAGTATAACTTGGAAAGGTACTTATGTGATTTAGTGGTATCTATGAATACATGTGTTTCTAAGCAATGGCTGATATTTACTTTGTCTTCCTATGTTAAGTGATGAACTCCTTTAAATACCCACTTTGATAAAGCTTCAATTTTCTTTGTCTTTATGCTTATCTGTGCACTCAGTGCTTTAAGAATTGATGGTTTCATCAGACATGGACAGTAAGAGCAGGTATGATCCTTAGGCTGTAATACTATGGTTACCAGACGTCCCTGTTTCCTGGGGATAGTCCCCAGATTTACTAATCTGTCCCTGGACAAAATCCGTCCCCAGAATGTCCCTGGATTTCATTTAATGTCCCCGGATTTATATTTTAAGTGTTATAGATTTATTAGTAGGGAATGAATGTTGTGTGATTGGTTCAACGGCACAAGACACATCATATGGTGACTTCCTGTGAGGCAAAATGGCGGGCGCCATGGCAGCAAGCAGCTCCTGAAGCCAGCCAGAGCCAACTGCACTACCAGGCTGGCTCCGGGCTGCTGAGACTGCCACTGCCACTGCCGTGGGGGAGCCAGGGACGCCCAGTGCGTCAACTGGAGGAACCGCTGACCTCCCCCCCATGATCCAAATTGAGCCGGAAGCGGGAGCACCCAGCCACCTGGCTGACTGCCCAGCTGCGCTCCGGGGCCAGGAAAACCCTGGAGCTGACACAGGGAGAAGGAGGAGAGGAGAAAGAGAAGGAAGAGAGAGGAAGAGGAAGGAGAAAAAAGAGGAGAGCCCTGACCTTGCTGCCACCGCCACAGAGAAGGAGAAGTAAGAGAGCACCAGGAGGGCAAGGACACGTGGCTGAGCCCAGGTGGCTACTCCACGGTGACTAGCACTCCAAGCCGGGGCTCAGAGGAAGCCTGCGTGACAGAGGAGACTGCAGAAGAGAAGATATTACTCTTTTTTAATAACTTTTTTTCCTCTTACAAAAGAAAAGTGTCCCCAGATTCTTTGGAAAAAATCTGGTAACCTTATGCAATAACCACTTACTTGGGACTCAGTACAGCCTGTCTGGCAAGCAGATGAAGGGAAGAGTTATTTGCTGCTCTCAGAAGACTGTACAAGTCCTAAACCCCAGGTCCCTTTTTTCCACTGTGTGTCCCACCTGGGTCTCTGCAGTGTACTGCTAAGCTGCTAACAGGCTGTCTCCAAGATGCCACTCTTGGTGTAGAGACTCTGCCACAGCACAAAAGACGCATAGTGCACAAGATGCAGGACTTAATTAGCCCCACATTTATTATTTGAATGATGAAAAGTATAGGCACTTTTAAAGATTCACATAACATCGGATGAATATGCTCTGAAACACCTTTATCACACAGCTTCTCAGAATAACTGTGGTGTTATGCCAATACATGTGAGGTCTTCATTAGCACCATGCAGAGTTATTAAAGTGACACCTCATGATTAACCCCAAAGAAATGTTCTATTTAAAAAGAGCAGTTCATTTTTAGTTCATTATAGCTGTGCTAGGTATGACAGGTGTGAGTTACTTATGAATTCCTTTTTATCCTGTGTTCAAGGAAAGGAGGGGAAAGTGTGAGAAAACCTTTTTGTACTTGCTTCAGAGGCCAGTTCATAAATTAGTATACCAGAACAGATATGCTGAAGCTCACTGAACTTAGCAGCAGTCAGTTCTAAAGTCCAGTTTAGAGCAGATAGAAGAGGGCACCCAGACTGCTTTTCAGAAAATCAGTTGTGGGGCACAGAAAATGTGACTTTCACACTTACGATGCCCGGGCAGTTTTTATTATTCTCTGTGTCTTCACAGCAGCATGTCAGAAAGCAGAAATGGTGGCATTTTGTGATCGTTTGAAATGATGCCATCAGTTCAGCGTTTCTGACTTATTTCATTTTGTCTTGTTTTGTTGACCTGCTAGTAAACATTAAGAACGTTCTCCCTTTCCCCTAAGTGTTCATTTTTACATCTGCCACTGATTGGCTTTGTAATCAAGAATGTGAAGTGGGTTCTGAGTGTGAACACCGGTTCCTGGGAAACAACAGTGGGAAAAGGCTAAGACTTCAAATCCTGTGTATACAGGCCTATGGTTGGCCACTGTTAGAAACAGGATGCTGGACTAGATAGGTATTTGGTCCTGCAGAACTCTTAAAAGTTCCTAAAATACTCAATTATCTTACTTTTGCAATTCACTAAAGAGCTTTAAATTCTGTTGTCACAATGCTAATGCCCAGTTTTGTTTATCTATTTCTTAGTTGCCTAGGCATTCCAATAATAGCAAGTGAATCCATCTTGGTTCTTGAAAGAGTAATTCTAAATACAGTGGTACCTCAGGTTAAGAACTTAATTCATTCTGGAGGTCCGTTCTTAACCTGAAACTGTTCTTAACCTGAAGCACCACTTTAGCTAATGGGGCCTCCCGCTGCCACCGCCTGATTTCTGTTCTCATCCTGAAGCAAAGTTCTTAACCTGAGGTACTATTTCTGGGTTAGCGGAGTCTGTAACCTGAAGCATCTGTAACCTGAAGCATCTGTAACCTGAGGTACGAATGTAGTCTCCTTACTTCATTTTCATTTGCTGTTTTAGATATTTGACATGCATATGGTATTAATTAAGCATCTTACCATAAGCCTTGCCATCTATAAGATATAGCATTTACATTTCAAGTTAAATTGCCTCTGTACTTTTTAGAAGATTCTAATCATATTGTAATTATTCTAAAATAATTACCAAAGTATTATCACTAGTTATATTAGTAGAAATTTAATAGTTTTCATCTTTTTATATTATTTTGTAGGTATAATTAAAGTTGACATTCCTTATTTTTCTTTCCTATTAGGTTTATTTGTTTCCAGTCAATTTTTAAAAAACACATTAATGTCTAGAACGGAGACTTTTAAAAAGTTACTTGATACTCTATTTTGAAAATGAACTTACTTTAGTTAATAATAGCAAAATATAAAGAACCAAGTTTAATCAAGTAATGAAATTAGCTACATTTAATAACTGTTTTCCTGCTTACCAACTGATCATGAATAATTTCTGTAAATCAGTCTGCAATATGTAATTATTCTAGGCTTGAAAATACTATAATTTGCATAACATAATTTTTAATACAGTGGTGCCTCGCAAGACGAAAATAATTTGTTCCGCGAGTCTCTTCGTCTTGCGGTTTTTTCGTCTTGCTATTAGCGGCTTAGCGGATTAGCGCTATTAGCGGCTTAGCGGTTTAGCAGCTATTAGCGGCTTAGCGGCTAAGCGGCTATTAGCGGCTAAGCGGCTTAGAAAAAGGGGAAAAAAGGGGAAAAACTCGCAAGACTCGCAAGCCCATAGGGAAATTCGTCTTGCGAAGCGCCTCGAAAAACAGAAAACCCTTTCGTCTAGCGGGTTTTTCGTCTTGCAAGGCATTCGTCCTGCGGGGCACAACTGTACAAGTGAGTGTGTGCACTTTTTCTCCCTTTTTCCTTTATTTTTGGTAGACCCATTCTTTCTATATACAGTGTTACCTCTAGTTACAAACTTAATTTGTTCCAGAGGTCCATTCTTAACCTGAAACTGTTCTTAACTAGAGGCGTGCTTTTGCTAATGGGGCCTCCTGCTGCCGCTGCACTGCCAGCTCACGATTTCCATTCTCATCCTGGGGGAAAGTTCTCAACTCGAGGTAACTCTTCTAGCTTAGGAGAGTTTGTAACCTGAAGCGTTTGTAACCTGAGGCATTTGTAACTCAAGGTACCACTGTATTGGAGAACATAACAGTTGCACTTTATTTACACCACAAAGACACATATACAGTGGTACCTCTGGTTACGTACTTAATTCGTTCCAGGGGTCCGTTCTTAACCTGAAACTGTTCTTAACCTGAAGCACCACTTTAGCTAATGGGGCCTCCCGCTGCTGCCACGCGATTTGTGTTCTCATCCTGAAGCAAAGTTCTTAACCCGGGTACTATTTCTGGATTAGTGGAGTCTGTAACCTGAAGCGTATGTAACCTGAAGCGTATGTGACCCGAGGTACCACTGTATACATATTTACACCACAAAGACACATATACACACTTATGCCTCAATGGTGCCCCCAGAAGTCACCTCACTGAACACCTCCAATAGATAGTTTAAAAAAACCCAACCACTTATCTTCCTTATCTTTATCAATTTCCTGGATCTTCCTCTTCTGGCTCTGCTTCTGTCTCTTCGTCCGGTCCACTCCCTCCCCCTCCCTCCTCTTCTTTTGATTCAGATTCTCCCGAAACTCCTCCTTCCGCTCCCCCCCCTCCATTCATCTCCACCCTTAATTCTTTATATTTCCTCAAGAATTTCCCGGTTTCCTCCTGGTTTGATAGCTTATGCTTTTTGCCTCTATATATAAAGGATAACCCTTCCGGGAATTCCCATCTAAATTCTATTTTATTTTTCTTCAGTGCCTGCACCAACAATTTATAAGAATCTCTACGTTTAAGTAGTCTGATTGGGACGTCTTTAAAGATAATAATATAATTTCCCTCTATATTCAATCTCTTTTCCCTATTCCTTAAGAGTATCTTATTCCTCATTTCTTTATCCTTAAATGTTATCAGGCAATCGCCTGTATATTTCTTTACTCTTGTTGAACTGACCCGCATTCTAAATGCACTCTGCACATTTTTGGCCATTTCCTCGACTGTCATCCCCATCCATTCCGCTAACTCCTTTGTTAATTTCTCCTTGACATTTTCATTTTGTGTCTCTGGCACCGCCCTCAATCTTAAGTTCACCTCCCTCTGCCTCAATTCATTCATTGCGATAATATCCTTCATCTCCTCCTGTGCCTTATTTAAATCCATCACTTCCGCTTTCATCTTTTCCTTTTCTCTTTTAATATCTTTTAACTCCGATCTAGTCCTTTTTAATCCTTCTTCATTGAGCTGCGTTCTCCTAAATATCTCTTTTATTTGGCCTTTTAGTTCATTTACTGTCTCATCCATCTTTTTATCCAATCTCCCAATCCTATTATCTACTTGTTCTAACTTATGTTCTACATTGGTTTGACTCTGTCTGATTTCAGCAAGCACCTTCAAAATATCGGTCTTAAAATCTACCTCTTGTTTCGATCCCCTTCTATCGCTAGGATTTCCCCCGTTTGTTCCCTTCTTTCCTGTATGCGACATCCTGTTGTTTTTGCGTTCCCACCCCTCCCTGTCGGTGCCTTCCCTCCGTGTTTCTTTCTAACCCTTTTGTTATATCTATCAGTCTTCTCAGTCTTTATTATATTGACTTTCTGTCCTTGACCCTCCTGAGTTATCCAACCCTTATTTATATTTTCCTTATAATCACCGTAGGCACTATAGGAATTTTGCCCTTAAGTCCTTCAAATTCCTCTTCCGCCCAGTCCAGTTATTCCTCTATCAGCTGGTCTTCTTTCCTCCAATCAGGCTGGGTGGTGGCTCGAAAACAACTAACAAAGAGATCGCAAAACCGAAAAGCAAGGGAAAGATAGAAAACAATTAGGGGGAGTACAAGAGATGGAGAGAGAGAAGGGGAGAGAGAGAAGGGGAAGGGGAACCGGTCAAAGAATTAAACAGTCTTCATTTCGCCACTAGATGTCGCCAGATCCTTAATTTAACATTAGCTTTTCGGCGTCTCCTCTCCCAACGTTGCTCTCCCCTATAATTCTAAGATATCAATTCAGTCTTTCATAAACAGATAGCAGTCCCAGTTTCTTTCTAAAATGTCCCTTTATCTTAGTTCTGTTTTTAATCTCTCACGTAAATCAATATTTGAAAATTCCGGTTTTCATGTTCCAGTCCAGTAAAGAAAAAGAAAAAGAAGTCAAGCGCCTCAGTAATAGAAGAAAGAGGAAATCACCTACGGTATGGTAGTTCCGCTGGTGTATATCACTGTCCTTTTTTCCTCTCCCCTTTCCACCTATTACCAGATTCACTCTCAAAGGCTTCTAATGGCGGCAGATTCTTCTCTTCCGGTTTTGAAATCCCTTGCGTTTATCGCACAGAACAAAGAGCAAAGAAGCGTCTTTTCTCCTCCTTCCCCCCTCCGTTTCACCAAGGACGCCTCACTCCAAATATTTTTCCCTGGCCTCTCTCCTTCCCTCCTTCTGTAACAGTACACCACAATTTTTTTCCCTTTGTCCTGAGGGGAGGACTGGGAGGAAGTATCTTATCCGCCAAGGCAACTCACTTTCACTTTCCTCTCACACTGGCTTCGTGCTGCGTCTGGGTTGATTTTCGATTTCCAGCTAAACTCCGTTCACTCCTCTTTGTTGCTCCGAGACTTCCTTGTTGTTATTTGGTCTTTTGACCACCAAATTGGAATGTTTTCTTTCGTTTCGGAGTTCTTGATTTGAGAACGGACCGCTTTCTCCGCAGGCTCAGGGCTTCGCTAATTGGAGGTAGGTAATGGCGTCCCTCGACCTGCAAGATCTCTCCGCCGCTCTCTTCACCTCTTAGAGGCTACCTGGCGACCGGGTCGATCTTTCTCCTGGTCGTGCCGGGAACCAGACCTTCTGAACACCCTCCAGAAGTATTTTTTGAGGGTCTCTGCGGCCTGGAGTTGCCCCCACCCTCCAAAATAGCTCAGGTTCTCCCCTCCCGGTAAGAACCTTGCTTGCACTGAGATCGCGGTACGCCGGAAGCTCCCCCATATCCAGCTAATTCTAATAGCTCCTTCTTGATGCCACTATAGGGTACATTGGTACTCAGAGCTTGTTTTTACAGAGTTTGGCTTGTTTCTTCCCTTAATACACCTGCTGGTTTCAATTCTGCTTCTACAGTAACTCCAGATTTAAAATACAGTTCACAATGTCTTCCACCTCATCACATATTTCAGACACACTACTTTGCTTTCTAGAAGCTTTCTTAAATGTTTTGTCTAACCTCCTCAACACATAAAGGGGTGAAAAGCTCTCATTCAAGTTCAGCCCACAACTCCCCTAAAGGCAGTTACGAGCTTGGTTTTTGTACACCCAAAGGACAAAACAGTTCACTGTCCAGTTGCTGTTCAGAAGCAGAAAAGAAAAGAAAGCAGTGCTAAGGCCCATAAATGGTTTTCTGTGTGTACTAGCTGAGCAAGACTGATTTGTAGACAATCCATCCTGATTCCTAAACAATAACAGCATTGGCAATGTCTCTTGAGTATTTTCAGGGTCTCGGGAGTAGCTCAAAAGTACAATGAGAATCTCTCTATATAGCTCATCTAAAAGTAAAATAAAAAATTTATTGGACACATGCAGAGCCTTGCCATAAAAACACAACATTGTTCATTTATCAGAACAATGACATTTAACTACAAAACTACAAAGGGCAGCATAGAACCAGGGATATGCTGGCACAGGTCAACTGTGAATTCCTTTTTTAATTGATCTACTACAATTTGTGTTTCATGTATATAGGTTTTTAGCACTATTTTATTGTATTTTCATCCATATGTTTGATGTATATAAACCTGGGCTCTCTTAAGGAAAGGTAATTTATAAATATTTTGTTGTTGTTGTTTAGTCGTTTAGTCGTGTCCGACTCTTCGTGACCCCATGGACCAGAGCACTCCAGGCACTCCTGTCTTCCACTGCCTCCTGCAGTTTGGTCAAACTTATGTTCGTAGTTTCGAGAACACTGTCCAACCATCTCGTCCTCTGTCGTCCCCTTCTCCTTGTGCCCTCCATCTTTCCCAACATCAGAATCTTTTCCAGGGAGTCTTCTCTTCTCATGAGGTGGCCAAAGTATTGGAGCCTCAGCTTCACGATCTGTACTTCCAGTGAGCACTCAGGGCTGATTTCCTTAAGATGGGGAGGTTTGATCTTCTTTCAGTCCATGGGATTCTCAAGAGTCTCCTCCAGCACGATCAAAAGCATCAATTCTTCGGCAATCAGCCTTCTTTATGGTCCAGCTCTCACTTCCATACATCACTACTGGGAAAACCATGCCTTTAACTATACAGACCTTTGTTGGAAAGGTGATGTCTCTGCTTTTTAAGATGCTGTCTAGGTTTGTCATTGCTTTTCTCCCAAGAAACAGGCGCCTTTTAGTTTCGTGGCTGCTGTCATCATCTGCAGTGATCATGGAGCCCAAGAAAGTAAAATCTCTCACTGCCTCCAATTCTTCTCCTTCTATTTGCCAGGAGGTGATGGGCCCAGTGGCCATGGTCTTCTTTTTTTGATGTTGAGCTTCAGACCATATTTTGCGCTCTCCTCTTTTACCCTCCTTAAAAGGTTCTTTAATTCCTCCTCACTTTCTGCCATCAAGGTTGTGTCATCTGCATATCTGAGGTTGTTGATTCATCCAGCCTTTCACGTGATGAATTCTGCATATAAGTTAAATAAGCAGGGAGACAAAATACAGCCTTGTCGTACTCCTTTCCCATTTTTGAACCAATCAGTTGTTCCATATCCAGTTCTAACTGTAGCTTCTTGTCCCACATAGAGATTTCTCAGGAGACAGATGAGGTGATCAGGCACTCCCATTTCTTTAAGAACTTGCCATAGTTTGCTGTGGTCGACACAGTCAAAGGCTTTTGCATAGTCAATGAAGCAGAAGTAGATGTCTTTCTGGAATTCTCTAGCTTTCTCCATAATCCAGCACATGTTTGCAATTTGATCTCTGGTTCCTAGCATGCAATAGTGCCAGCTTCTCATTCCCACAAGAAATAGAAGAGAAAATTGCTGTTAGGTAGAACATAGACCGGGACTTGTGGTCCCAGTTGCAGGTGGGAAAATACACCTCATCAGGGACAGGGGGTCTGGTTGTCATACCTCTTCTTCTGCACCAAGGTAAATTTCTTGGCCTAGCTGCAGGGCAAAAGGGGAAACAGAACGTTCTGAGGTGAGGCAACTTCTTAAGTGTCCTCAAAGCTTTGTAAAAGATGCATTGATGCCTTTCAAACATTTGCAAAGCGTTGACCCTTTTGGTGCTGAATGGAAGTACAATCACACATTCCTACTCCATTTTTAGTCAGCAAAGAGGAGAATCATATTTTGCCACATAAACAAGACAAGGCATCTGTATGACTACTTCATCCTGCTCCCGTTATACCATCTGCTCCTCATATGGCCTATTTGAAGACAGAGGTTGGATGGTGCCACAAGTAATAAATTCACTTTTGGACCTGTCTCACACAATATTTTCTTTTTCCATGCATCTCAGTGCCTCTGATCTTTTTGATCACTATGGAAAAGCAGTACAGGCATCACCAAATACAAATGTGGAATCCTTTGGTAAGTATGTAGAGACCTCCTCCATGAGAGTTGCTTCATCCAAGGACAAAATCACATACCAATAAAAGAGAAAGAAATCTGGGAACCAGATTTCACAGGCAGATAATATGTACATTTGTAGTTGCAAAGGGGATTAATGATGTAGTCAAATCTCTTTATCATATTAGCAAGCATATCAGTAAAAATCATTAGTAATAAAATATGTAATGACAACTGAGAATTGTTACTTTCGTAGTGAAGTATAATGAAAATTGACAAAATGATAAGTTGTCTTAAGAAGGAGGAGGGCGAGGATTCAGGACCTCATGAAAAGGTCATTTTTATCCTTCATAATTTATAATCAGTATTCTAAAATGGTTGATATAACTAATGTTATTTGCACCTGCAACATGAACTCACATAAACATCCTTGCTTATAACTGATATAAGAATTAGAAACCCCAGGTGTATGTTTTTATTTTTTTAATAATGTTTCAATGTTTCACTTTAATTGCATTTAACCTTTTAGAATGTATTAGGCTTATTTTTTGTGTGTTCTGCATTTGTGAGTCTCCCGCTCCTATGCTGCATTCCATCTCTCCTTATCTACCCCTGAAAGTGGTACAAATGGCAGGATGTTTTAGCACCAGAGTGTAAATCAGCTATCCTTGAAGCATTCTGAGACCCAGTAAGAGGATTTTATGATGCTCTTCCCTCACTGAAGGCTAGGTTGCCAGGGTAACACTGGCCAGCCAACACCTAAAATGGTCAATGGTATGGGTACATCGGGGCCACACCAAGGTGATCGTGGGGGTGAAGATACCAGTATGGAACTATGCATGTTTTACTTCTCATGACCTGTAACCTTTCCTGACGTATGTGAAGATGTTTTATGACTCTTTGTTTGCTGTGTTTGAACTACTATATGGGCTTTTGTTCTGAAGTGCTTCAGGGCAGACCTTCTCAACTGGCACGTTGAATTGAGTGATCTCTGTCCTATTGCAATAGCTATAATAAATGCTGGGTCCCTAAATCTGGATGCTGGAATTGAAAATAGTTTCTTTGGTTCTGTAGTTTATTCAAAAGGTGGTTATTCCTCACCTGGGTAACAAACAAGGTGGTGTAGAGGTGAATTCTTACCACATAACCTCCCAGAACCAACTAATGAAAGCTATTACAATGCACTGCTAATGGTGGGACAGTCATGGCATTTTCCCCACCTGCTTTTACATAACCTCAGCCTTTTCCAGTTGGGTGAGCCACTCTCCCTCCAGTATCTGTTTTTATTATTATTATTATTATTATTATTATTATTATTACTACTACTACTACTACTACTACTACTATTTATTCAACTTACACACCACCCTATACGCGGAGGTCTCAGGGTGGTTCACAACAAGACAACATATAAAAGCAGTAACCAATAACCCCTCCCCTAAAAAATAATAATTCTAAAAGTGTGTTGGATGTCAATAAGGTCAACCAAAGACCTGGTTAAAAAGGAATGTTTTTGCCTGCCGCCTAAAGGTGTATAATGAAGGCGCCAGGTGAACTTCCCTGGGAAGAGCATTCTACAGATAGGGAGCCACTGCAGAGAAGGCCTGTTCTTGTGTTGCCACCCTCCGGACCTCTTGAGGAGGAGGCACACAAAGGAGGGCCTCAGAAAGTGATCTCAGGGACCGGGTAGGGTCATATGGGAAGACGTGGTCCTTGAGGTATTGTGGTCCTGAGCCGTTTAAGGCTTTATAGGTCAATTGCTGGGATTCATGAGCAGGAAATGACTAGTATTACACTCATGTGCTGCTTGTGGGCTTCCCATAGGCATCATGTTGGCCACTGTGAGAATGGAATTCTGGACTGAATAGGCCTCTGGTCTGATCAAGCAGGGCTTTTCTTATGCTCTGAGACCTATCTCCCACTCTGCTGAAATCAATACGGAATCTGTGCATAATAATAATAATAATAATAATAATAATAATAATAATAATAAACAATAATAATTTATTATTTGTACCCCGCCCATCTGGCTGGGTTTCCCCAGCCACTCTGGGCGGCTTCCATAAAAACCAGAAATACACTAAAATATCACAGATTAAAAACTTCCCTGAACAGGGCTGCCTTAAGATGTCTTCTGAATGTCAGGTAGTTATTTATCGCTTTGACATCTGATGGGAGGGCGTTCCACAGGGCGGGTGCCACTACTGAGAAGGCCCTCTGCCTGGTTCCCTGTAGCTTTGCTTCTCGTAATGAGGGAACCGCCAGAAGGCCCTCGGCGCTGGACCTCAGCATCCGGGCAGAACGATGGGGGTGGAGACGCTCCTTCAGGTATACTGGGCCGAGGCCATTTAGGGCTTTAAAGGTCAACACCAGCACTTTGAATTGTGCTCGGAAACGTACTGGGAGCCAATGTAGGTCTTTCAAGACCAGTGTTATGTGGTCTCGGCGGCCGCCCCCAGTCACCAGTCTAGCTGCCGCATTCTGGATTAGTTCATGTGTTTCAATATGGTCTGTGTAATCAGCTGCTCCATAGGCTGAAGTAGTTCCAAAGGAAGTAGCATTCCTTCTTTGCAGTAGACAATACAATATTACATTAGTATCCAAATGCCAGCAGTGAATCTAACTTGGTCCTGAATTAGCACTTCAACCATAGCAGGCTACTCTTTGAGGAGGCAAATGAGTAGACGAAATCAGACTGCCTATTTGCCTGTTCAGGAAACAGCAGCTTTGGCCTGACTGGATGAGGTGCTACCTTGAATAAAGAGGAGTAGTTTAACGAGGTGTGAGCAGTGTTACTCAGTGATATTTCCTTGCCCCTGTCTTATTTACTGTGTGCTTCAGCTCAAAGCTTCCTTGTTTCAGATATGTCCCTCTGCAGCAGTTGGAAGGTGAGTTAGGCAAAGCAAGGTAGCAACTCTGGGTTCTCATAACTTGGAATCTGACATGTCACCTCTTCCCAGCTGCTTATTGTCCCATGATTATTGGAGCTGCTCTGGGCTGCAGGTTTGTTTGTGGTTCCTGACTGCACAAATGCATCACATAGCAGAACCACATACTTCCAGTTCTAGACACCTACCAGCAACTAATCCACACTGAACATGATGGGATTTCCTTCTGACTAAACATACATAAACTTCAATTCTCATCTTAATCAGGCTATTTTGTTCAAGTAACAAGTGGTGGAAACATTAATTTGAAATCAGTGGAGCCATTTCTAGTTTTGCTGTTTTGATATACTTGTAAGCTAAGTTAGAAGGGAATACAAAGCTCATACAACCATTTAATGAAAAATCTGAGGAGCTGGGGCAGGAGAGTATAATCAAAATGTGGATCAGTTTGGCTCCCTATCTCTTAAAAATATGCTCCGAACAAAATCACTGTAGTGCTGCTATAGTCAGATTTTTAATTTTTTAGTAAGCAAAAGGGGAAGAAAACTCTCAGGAACCAGTGTCGGTCTCTTAAGGGACAAAAAAAGTAAATATAATTTATGCCTGTCAAGGGCATGATTAAACTTCAATTCAAACTTGTCCTGACCAGAAAATAAATTGCCCAGCAATCTTGAACAAGGCTTTCTAGATATTCTCTCTCTCCCTCCCTCCCTCCCTCCCTGTCTCTCTTTTTGAAAAGTGTGTGAGAGTGCCAGTCTAAATGGAGAAGTATGATTTATGAAAGTATTGATTTCTTTTGTTAAATAATTAATTAGCTGTCCCACCACAATATTATTTATCAAAGATTTTTGGCATATAATTAAATTGTCACATAATAGATTGCATCCATATAGATTCATTAAATATTAAAACATACATGTGACATTGCTCCCCTTTTCTTTGGTTAACAACATATTTTCTCTGTTCTTTTCCATTAAGGTCAATAATGATAGGTCCCCACCCTTATCATAAAAGCTTTAGTGGCTATTTGGCAAGATTGAGGAACTCATCAAAAGCACCCTCTAAAGGTTATACGTTTACTGCCTTTCAGTGAGTGACTTTGATCTTTTATCATCAACCAAAGTCTCCCAATCAGCTCTTTATAGCAATGGCTAATGAAACTTTTGCCACAGAGCCAGGTATTCCATCAAGCTTTTGAAGGTGCCAAAGAGTCTGGTGGAATGTAAGGAAATGATCAAAATAAGATCAGTAGCTTGAGTTTTCATTACATCAAGGGTTTTATTGGGTCTTAGAATAAAACAATAGGGGATCACCAAATCACTGGTAAGCATCAGCGTTATCTTTTGGGAAAGAAAATGAAAAGATTACACAAGGATAATGAACAAAGAAAATATGATGTCTTCACTGATCTTATTTAAAAGCTAAATGTTCCTTACTCCCTATGAACCTAGTATCTGACAGAAGAAAGGTCATGAGGGAGATCACCCCACAGAGATTATTCTTTGCTGTGTGCACCACTCCCAGTATTTAAAAGGAAGAAAATGAAGAGAAAGAAAGGCATTAGAGTCACATCAAGAACATTACTCTTTAGGGGAAGGGCTGTCATAGTATGGCCCATGCTATGTATGTAAAATTTCCCAGATCCAATTGCCAGGAAATCCATGTAAATCTTGGAAGGACCTCTGTCTGAAACGCTGGAGAATCACTAGTGGTCAGTTTAGAGAATTCTGAGCTAGACTGAAGAATGGCATGACTTAGCATGAGACAGCTTCTGAGGTTTTAAATGTGGCTTCCCATAGCAGAGTACTTTTACAATTAGGATTTTACCAAAGGACGAGGAATATTGTTATTGTTGTTAATTTTATATGTCACCCATCTGACTGGGTTGCTTATCTACTGTGTGTTATTCACTGGTGAAAGAAAACATGTACCCAAACACCTGGAAGTCCATCTGCTCCAGAAGTGTACCATACCATCCTGAGGAATGACTAACGGTAGCTCAAATCAACCTCTGATATTAAAGAATTCAGAAAAAAGAACCCATAGTGGAATGGCTTTAGGTTGCTGCAGTCACGCCACCTATTGTAATTGTACCATGCACCATCTCTGTGTGAAACAGGTTTTTGTAAAATTCCTCTGTTACCAGCAACCACAAATTCTGTTTTTGTAGAATTCTGTGCATTTCTGAGCTTCTGCTAAATCAGAATACTTCCCCTGAAAATGGAAGGGGAAAGGGTTTACTAATATCCACATTGCTGCTATCCAATCCCAGTTGGTCTGCCTTTTTTGCTGTTCTTACTTGCATTAAATAATATGCAGAAATCAAATCATGCACATGCTCTTCAGCCATAGTCATCATCAGAAGTCTTATAATTGCCACATATCCAGTTAATGCAGTTCTAATCCTGTTTTATAATTTCACATGGACAAAAATGGCTATGCAACAACTCATAATCATGGAGTCTAATCAATTGTGAACTGATTGTGCATGCACAGAGAAATATAGGACCCGTGGAAGAAGCATAGCACATTTCCAGTGCAAATGGAATCTAACAAGCCACAATAACATTTCGTAGATCATTGAATGACAACCAAGTAAATAGATTTTATCATGTAATTATGTGTGTAGGTTTTCTATCCTGGGAGTGTGCATTGGCTCTGTGTGGAGTGCAAATAATGAGGTCAATTGGGGTGATTCATGGGGCTTTCCAGGCCAAGTCAATAATGGCCATGTTGGAACAGGGCCCTTCAAAACCTCACATAGCTTTCCCCCCCCCCCACACTGCCAATATCTATGTTTTCCAATATCTCTACTTTGCTCCAAGTCCATGGGCTTTGCAAGAAGGGAGTTGGTCCAAGATTTTGCCTGCAGCACACTGAAGAACTCTAGTTTTGTTTTTGTTTTCTCGTTAAGTCCAATAGTTAAGCTCAGAGGGAAAAAACCAGGAGCTTTCAGAACCCCACAGGAAGCATTATAAACAGCCTCCTGTTGCAAGCCCTATCTCAAGAGGAAACAAACTACTCCAGAAAAGTTTTGAAATGTGCACGCAAGAATGCATGCCACTCAACCTCTAAATCTTATAACACAAAGAAGAACAAGAGAAAAACCTCCACTCAAAACTGCCACCAAAAATATGAAGCTAATGCGGTTTGTGGAATTTTAGTTGAATTAATAATGATACTGTCATAATATGGATTCTAATAGAAAGTTCCTCCACAAAAACCTGTGGACCTATTTGTCTGCAATGTGGCTTGATTCACTACGCAGGAACTCCTGTGCCTGTAAATTTCATTCACTTCAATCAAAAGTGTGGGGAGGTACAGCCAATTTTAGATTTCTCACTTTGGGGTGGATCTACACACAGGGAAAAAACACTCTAAATAAGTCTGAAATTAGATCGTTATAACCAAATAAAATAAAATAAAACCCTATGGGAAATGTGTATGAACTTTTTCTACTCTCTGTCGCCATCTGGTGTTGCATGTTTATAGCGCATTCAAATAATTGTTTCTTTACTAATGTAGCTGAGTCCATAGTGACTGGGGC
Source organism: Podarcis erhardii (assembly GCF_964252035.2). Lineage (NCBI taxonomy): Eukaryota > Metazoa > Chordata > Lepidosauria > Squamata > Lacertidae > Podarcis > Podarcis erhardii. The sequence goes on along the minus strand of NC_138508.1, from coordinate 47,897,660 downwards.
ACACACAGCTTTGTTTTTACAGAGTGGCTCAGAACCCAAAGCACAGTTCAAAGTGGAAAGAGCAGAGAGTAACTCAGAAACCAATTGGGTTTTATTTATTTTTTTATGATATATACAGATCGAAGGTGAATCTTGGCATCCATTCAAACCCCAATTTTATATCCTTAATCTGCACTGACTGAGCCTAGTTTGTTTGCACAATATTCCATTACAACTCATATTGCCAGTATATTGCTTTGGGTACTAAGTGCTTCTTTACTAGATCATTCCATGAATGTGCTTCTATGTGCTGAAATTACTTATCAACAAGTTATTCACAAGCACTACACTAATTGAATTAGAACAATAAAGTTAAGCATATGGTTAAGATACTTTCCAAATTGTGGCCTTTGTAAAGTTAATGTGACAACTGGCATATTAAACACCAAATTAGCAAAATAATTGTGGACAGTAATACTAAAAGCACAAAGCTGAATACAAAGACTGTGTACTAGGTTGTAAATTATTCTCAAGTCTTGTGTAACAGACACAGAACGTTGTGTTACACAGCTCCTGTGAGATACAGTAACTCTGGATGTCTCAGCATATCCTTGATGAAATTTATCTATTTTGTACTGTAATGGGGATACCTTGAATAAATGTCCTTCTAAGAAGTCAAAATTCACTCATCAACAATAAGATAAATACACTTTCCTACTCTGGGTTGCTAAACGTTTCCCCAATCAAGTTAACTGATTATGGATGCATTCTGACATAAAAAACTATAATTTATCATTGTGGCTCACCCATCTTCCTACAACACAGCCACAACACAACACAACACAACACAACACAACACACACAGCTTTCCCTTTGGTTTCAGAGTCGCCGACACTTCTCCTTATGTCCAAGCATCAACAAACTGAGATTCCGCTTAACAATGGTTTGTCAGAGTCAGCTTCCAAGCATGTATTATGCAGTGTTTTGTTTTAACAAACTACCATTAAGATTAACCATAATATAGGAGTTGGATGCAACATTAAACTGTAGTTCATGAAAAGGAGAAGCAAAAGGTTTCCAATTCATTCCTCACCAGGAGAAGGGAGGGGGGAGCATATGAGTCTGGTACACACTGAAGTATATTCATTTCATGAAAAACCATAGCTAATCAGTTCATCCAATATGTAAATAATCCCTCCCATTATTTCCATATCTTTAAAATTCTCAAAGTTATAGCTTTAAAGGGGAACTGGCAAAATTCTGGATGAGAGGTTTATTGGTGTCTGTTAGCTGCAATGGTTAAGTGGGACTTTCACAGGCAATATGCTACAGAATGATAGTTATGCTGGGGCATAGTGGGAAAAGCCTCTTTGGTTCTTGCTTGTAGGCTTCCTACAAGCATCTGTTTGACTAATGAGAGAAGCAGGGCACCCAACTCAATGTGATCTAGCAGGACTTTGCTTATTACCTTACATTACTGAGTACCCGTGATAGAAGTGGCTCTTGGCTATGTTTAGACATTCTCTTTATAGAAGATACCATCATATTAAGGAAAATCCACAGTAAATAACAAAATTTCAAAACTGAACTCATCAGACCTGATTGTGCTCTGTTTATAAGTATGTAGCTAACTCCACAACGTCTTCCACTAAAAAACAGAATACAGTTTTAAGTGAAGTCACAGTTAGTCTAAGCTAAATTAAGCTAAATTAGAGGGGAGCTCATCTTGTGAAAGCTCATGAAAATCTTCTCACCATTTTGTATTGAATGCCTAGCAATTTTGAAAGAGGTTAAAATAGGGTAAAAGAATAAGAAAAATCAAACACTAGAGACAGAGCATGATGAGTCTGTTCACAGCTCACTGAAGGGAAGAAATCTGACAAGTAAAAGAATTGGGATAAAACTGTTTCTTAAATGGATGAATGGTTTCAACAGTGCCACATTAATTCTGAAAAAAAGAACGGAAACAAGTAGACTTTCCAGGATCACTGTATTTCCTAAGCATATGAGAAACTATTTGTTGTGTCATATTGTAAGTATATAGGAAACTATGTGGCTTATTTTTTACTTTTAAAAGCACAAGAGCAGGATTATTTTGAATGTTAATTTCTCCACTGCTTCAATATTTTATTTTATTCCGTCAGTAATATAAGGTATTGTTATTTCTTTATACTTAAGTCCATCTTATACATTACCTTTGTAATTAGAACAGGTTGGATTGCATATACCCTAGGTAGATAAACCACCCAGTAACAGTACCTCCATCACGTCTGAACTGAATTTCAGTTTACCAGCCCTTGTGCAATCCATTACTACATCTAGGCACTGATTTAGGACACCCACAGCCTCATCAGGATTTGATGAAAGGCATCTGAAGAAAGGGGAACACAAGTTCCATCTCTTCCTGGATAGGGGAGACCTTTGGAATGCTGATAAATGATTTTGAAATTTCTAAGCTTGATTGCTGTAATGTGCTCTACATGAGGCTCTCCATGAAGACAGCTCATGTTGAAACTACATATGATACTACATGCATCACTGGGAGCTGCAGGATTAGCTTTTTAAGTGAAAACAGTAGCCACAAAAGTGAAAATCACTAATGGAAGCTTCCCTCCTGGGCAGTTTTGAGAAGTTCTCATTGGGACTGCATGGGAGTAAAAGGTTAGCCCTGCAAATTTCAATAGAAGTAATATGGTCCTGAAGCTTCAGCTAATAGAGAAGTGATTCCCAAACTATTTTTTTCCAATGAACTACTTGAAAATTGCTGTGAGTTTTGATGGGAAATGTTTTGTTTTGTGCCTGTTGTAGCTATTGTAACACACTGCACCAGATTCTGTCTTATTTTAAACTGCATTTTACTGCTTCTTTTATTTCTTAGATATATTGCATTTTAGTGCATTGCCATTTGAATTCCATACAATTCAATTGTAATAAAAAAATGCAATATGTATAAGAAATAAGAGAAGCCAAAAAAAAATACAATTTAAAATCAGTATAGCTAGTTAATATGATGAATGCATCATCTCCTGCCCTTGACCACATATTCACAGACATGCTGTAGACCAGGGGTCAGCAACCTTTTTCAGCCGTGGGCTGGTCCACCATCTTCAGACCTTGTGGGGGGCCGGACTATATGGGGGGGGGGGAATAAACGAATTCCTATGCCCCACAAATAACCCAGAGATGCATTTTAAATAAAAGCACACATTCTACTCATGTAAAAACACACTGATTCCCAGACCGTCCGCGGGCCGGATTTAGAAGGCCATTGGGCATCATCCGGCCCCCAGGCCTTAGGTTGTCTACCCCTGCTGTGGACCATTGTAATGAAGCTCACAAACCACAATTGAAATAAGAGCTGTAGCAGTTAGAAGCAGGGCCTTTACAGCAGTTGCTCCAGTTCTCTGGAGCAAACTCTCCACTAAGGTGCATGTTTCCTCCTCCTCAGTAGCCTTTAGGAGGGGTTATGAGGCACATTTATTTTTGCATTTTTTATTTTGGCTGGCTACAACATTGATTTTTCCTTCCTTTGGTGTTCTTTTTATTTGCTTTATTGTACTTTATGTTTTAATAAAGCAGCATTGAATTGTGGAAAACTGACTAAAATTAGGAGGCTAAGACTGTATCCCCCTCATTCCCCTATCTGTGCAAACACATTGGATAGCCATTGCCCAATTCTGTTCTCCATTTTTAGGCATCAAAATCAATCTTGAGAGTTCCCTTGTATAGGCAGACAACAAGAAAACTGAGAAACTAAGTAAGTTTTCTATGAACAAAAAATAAGATTAATTTTAGGTGTACTGCTAGGTAAAAAAGGGGGGGGAAATGAAGCAAATTGCATAGCTTTACCTAGCAGTTGGAGGAAATGTTTCCTTGGAGAACCAAGTCTCATTTTTAGATGTTATAATATCCTCTTTCTCCAGTCCAGGATCCCATTTTACCACCATTATGATAAATAGATATATTCTCCCTTTAAGATTTGTTTACTGGCTAGCCTGATGAAGAGTTCTGGAGAACTCAAAAGCTTGCACACTAGGCACTGACAGGGAGAAGAGTGATGCTGAAATGATGAAGATACTGAAATGAAATGATCTGGTATTTCAGATGTCAGATCTTATTATGTATAAAATATCCTCTGTAAAAATGGAAACAGCTGCAATCCATACTCATAATAATATGTTTCTACGGATTCTGCTGCCTGGCTTGCAGTATGAACAACCTGGGGTCAATAACTGGTTCTACTCTGAATTTCCAGTTTCCTTCAGTAATTTACTGTACATTTCTCGGCTACCAGTTTCTGTCAGTGAAAGCAAAGTGGCAAAGTAGGTCAGTGGTGTAACCTTACCAACCCACTTGACCTACTTTCATTCTCTGTAGCAACAGAAGATCACAGCAGCACTCCAGGCAACCAGTGCAAAAGGCATACATATGCTAAGACACGAGATGATCATAGAGCTTATTGTGCTGAGTTCTTAAGAGAAATTGGGGTCCCTCGAAAGCTAATAGTAATTCTTCCCTATTTCTCTGTCTCTTAGCTGCCAAGCAGCCCAGCTTCCTTGTGGCATTCTTTTGTTAATTTCCAGGCCTTTCTGAGTTCTCATTTTACCATTTCTTGCTCTGTGCAGAAGCAGGGATGGCCCAGGACATTTTGCTGCTTGAGGCAAAGAGCAAGATGGTAGCCTTTCCTCATTCTGTGAACAGAAGTTGACTCTGGTGGCAATTAAACATCACTTCAACACTAATGATGAAACAGCATTCTCCACGGCAGCTGAGGCAACAGGCAAGTTCAGGGCCCCAGATCAGGCTCTGTGACATATACAGTTCTGTCCTCCAACAGAGGGCAGTGGCTAGGGGACCAGTGCTGCTGCCCAGCTCCCCCAGCATCTGTCACCTGTGGTGATTGCCTCACTCTGCCTAAAGATAGGGCCAGTTGCAATAAAAGAAGAAGTGGAGGCTGGACGCGGTGCCTCTTGGCTCAGCTGGCCGCTTCATGCCGCTATGGCCACAGCAGATGGAGGCTTCGGGCGCAACGCTGCTTTGGCACAGCATAGCAGAGGCGGATGAGGGCGGTGAGCTGATGCTGGGAGGTGCCACGTCCAGCCTGCGCCTCTTCTCTGGCACCCTCCAGAACTTGGAGCCCTGGCACGCTGCGCCACTAACCTCTATAGGTAAAATGCCTCTGGATAAGGCTTGCCCTGGACAGATGATATTCCTTTCTAAATTGCAACTTCCCAGATCTAATATGGAAATAGGAACAGGAGAGCATTTCCTTTCTATACCTTTAGAAAAGTCATCACGAAGGATAAGAGGTGGTGGTTACCATATAATGTTAGGCGGTTCTCCAGAATCCTACTTGGCAACTCTGGCCTTTCAAAGACCTCTGTAACTGCTATCATGGCTAAGTTTGTATAAGAGCAAGCCAGTGAGAACTTGTGATGGATTAAGGACCACTGGTGGACCACATTTCCCCCAAAAGATTTTTGATAGATTTCTAGCTCTCAGACTGAGCCACCTGATAGACTCTAAACAATCGAGCTGTGTAGAGCAGGTTTAAGACATATGGATGAGGACTTCTTCATCTAGACCAGCTCTGAGGGGTGGGGTATTTAAAAGAAGCATTGGTTTATGCTTCCAAGGCCCAGAGGTCAACAAATTCTACAGAACCTCATCCTTGGTACCCAAAGGGTGGTTAAAAAAAATGCAGTTTAGCAAATGAGGAAGGTTTTTGTGGTAAATTCATGAGAAATATATTTTAAAAGAGGAGGAAAGTTTCATAAACAAATTTCATACACAGATTTTAAAAAACCCCAAACTAAGTTAGTTACATTTTGCCTCCTTGAATAGGATCCTGGATTTCAGAGCATGCATTGAATACCATTGTCAAGAGGTTTAGATATACTGAAATTCCTTATAGAGCATATTTGGTCACCTGATTTTTTGCACAAAGACAAAGGAATTGAGGGGATGCCTCACAAATCCATGAAAATTTGAGCCCATTAAAAGATCCCTGTCTTCTTTAAATTGTGTGTAGGGTGAACCAATTGCAAAAAAATAGCATCTCTAATGAAAGTGATTTAAGTAGCCAATCAGAAATTTTCTTAGAATCTGGTTCCACCTTCTTAGTGGTTCTGATTAGTTTCTGTTGCAAAAGAACTAGCCAGTTCAGATCACTTGAGATTAAACTAGGAAAGTGAATTGGAAATAAAAACCTTTGTCTAGTCAGGAATTCTCCATAGGGATTCAAAATTCCAGAGGCTCTAGATGGTGCTGTCGGTCTACATAAGTTTACAGGGGTTTGTCACAGAACTTTTCAAAGGGTTTCCCAGAAATAATGGACTGTAATCTCCACTGATTAAGTAGGTATTTCAAACAAGATGTGATAGATTCAATTTTCTAGAACTAGTCTTCTACCTGCTGGTGAAGTTTTCTTATTTTCAAAAGTGAAACACACCTCCTGGTGACATCCTAACAAGTTATTTTGAAACACTTGAATGATTTGTGGATATAATCCCATTTATTTTGATCAGAAAGTAGAAAATGGCACATATTGAAGAAGTGCATTTTAACATGGGGACTTCTTCAGGTTTATCAACAACGTCTTTTGATTCCATTTCTGTGAAAAGATCAGCAGTTCTTGTGGGGTGGTTGAGTATTTCAACATCCATTACACGTGAGCTGCACAAAATAGCAGGCAACATTTTTATTTGCTAAGACAGAAGCTGTGCTCATTTTACATCTGCCTGATACTGAGACTTCAAACTACTGACATATTTGTGTGGAATTAAAACTTCATCTGGAGTAGTTTTTTAATTTAAAAAGTCTACCAGAATAATTGATTGATGGGAGCTAACAGTAGAGGTTATGCCTTAAACTTTGACAAATGCTTTATTAAAAGCAGTCAGACTGGGGATCATAATTCGACGTTGTGAACAAGAAATGTTTGTGGCTTTTCTTTTTGATTGCCTTTTATGAAATACAAATGTTCTGTGTGCTTTTATAGCTCTTCTCATGCAGAACTTTTCTAAAAGTTCTTTAGAGCTCTCTGCATTTAATTCAAGATCTACAGAATGGGGTTCACCAGCTTAAGTCTTTCAACAAACTGGAATTACCACATACCCTGGTATTTCTGACCACAAATCTTCAAAAGCATGGATCAGCCTATTGGGATCAAGAAATGAACTTAGAAACACATTGATTTGGAAACTTCAAAAGCTGGAAGTTCTTTTGCTGCTGTTTGCTCCAGAGCTTTAGGGCATGCTTCCACCATGGTTTCAAGTTTCATGTTTTGCCACAACCACAAAGGAACGAAACTGAGATTTAGGATTTATTACAATAATATAAAGGCTTCACTTAACAGCCCTGAGGGCTACCATATGCTACCCTATCTCATACCTTTTTTGCTGCTGCTTCCTCTTTGTTTCCTATGAATGCTGCATCAAATCATATGAAATTAGGATACAAGTTTTCATGGGAAAGATTGCTATTATCACTTTTTGAAACATCTTCAAAATATGCAGGTAGACAAGCAGAGTATGTTTTCTTTTACACTCTGTACAATTGTCTCCTTAACAGAAAAAGTAAGAAATCAGAGGGTACGTGAAACATTTTCCTTTTATTTGAGCTCTTCTCAGTTTCCTGAATGAACATATGCTAGTACTAGTAGTAGTAGTCGTCGTCAGGGCTTTTTTCAGCTGGAACTCACTGGAACTCAGTTCTGGCACCTTTCAGGTGGGCACCATTGATATTCTAAGAAAACAAGGAAGGCATTCATGGTGTGTTCCAGCACCTCCTTTTCTAGAAAAATAGTACTGGTAGTAGTAGTAGTAGCCCGGTCAATGAATTTTGATGATGTAACTGAGTTTAGGAAATGGTGAGTTTAGGAAATGGTGAAATCTGCCATTTAGCCAATGCTGGTTCACTCATCTAAATCACATTGGGAGCTTTGATGAGTACAGAAGCTACCTACTTCAATAGTTCAGCTGTAACTAGTGGTGACTAACATGGGTGATGCTAGGGGTTGCTTAGTGTTCTCATCCTCAATACACATGTTGCTATTACATTAAAGCAGAGCACCTGAAGAGGGCTAGTGTGTGTAGAACTGAGGTCTAGCATAAGCCTCATAGACTGAAGGGTCCTGCATGATCCTTGTAGTATCTTACAAAAGACCTCTCGCAGACTGAATCACAACAGTGTAGCAGTACTGTGAGCTTGTGGTTCCCATGTCTGGGATTTAGGAAGATGGTCTGTTCTTGATGAGGTTGCACTCCCTTTGAAAGAGCAGGTCGTCTGGAAGTACTTCCAGATCCAACACTTTTGCCAGCATCACAAATGGTATTGGCAACCAGTTCACAAGTGGCAAGTATTCACAAATGGCAAGTTCACAAGTTATGGCCATTCTTGGACAGAAATAGCTTTGCCATAATGGTCCATGTGCTATTTTTAATCTCCCCAAGGTCTGTGTGCTATCCAGCTCTATGGGGGGGGCTGCTCTTGCAGATTGTTCCAAAGCTTTGGCCAGTGCAAAATGCAGCATCTAGGCTGTTCAGTGACTGTGCCTATTGGGTACAGATAGGTAGCCGTGTTGGTCTGCCATAGTCAAAACAAAACAAATTCCTTCCAGTAGCACCTTAAAGACCAACTAAGTCAGTTCTTGGTATGAGCTTTCGTGTGCATGCACACTTCTTCAGATACACTGAAACAGAAGTTTCCAGACCCTTCTATATAGTGAGAAGGTGGGGAGGGGTATTACTCAGAAGGGTGGTGGGAATGGGTGATTGGCAGATAGCTGTGATGAGCCTGTTGACGACTCTTAACGACTGCAATAGGTCTTACAGGAAAAAGCAAGGGGTGAATTTCTGAAATTCCTTTGTAGGAAACCAGTAGGAGAACACTTCAATCTCCCAGGAAATTCTATACAAGATCTCAAAGTAGCTGTTTTACTACAAAGGAATTTCAGAAATAGACTGGAAAGAGAAGCTGCTGAATTACAACTTATCACCAAACTTAAAACCATGGAGAAACCTGGTCTGAACAAAGACCTTGGATTCTTATCTCATTATACATGACAAAGCCATTTTTCACCTTTTCACCCCTTGCTTTTTCCTGTAAGACCTATTGCAGTCGTTAAGAGTCGTCAACAGGCTCATCACAGCTATCTGCCAATCACCCATTCCCACCACCCTTCTGAGTAATACCCCTCCCCACCTTCTCACTATATAGAAGGGTCTGGAAACTTCTGTTTCAGTGTATCTGAAGAAGTGTGCATGCACACGAAAGCTCATACCAAGAACTGACTTAGTTGGTCTTTAAGGTGCTACTGGAAGGAATTTGTTTTGTTTTGACTGTGCCTATTGGGGTCACATTACGTCAACCCTGAAAGAACTGTACTGCCTGCCAATTTGCTGTCGAGCCAGTTTCAAGGTGCTAGTAATGACTTGTAAAACCCTGAATAACTTGGGACCTAGATATCTAAAGGAACATCAACCTGTCCGTGAGCTGAGATCAGTAGTTCAGGCCCCACTTTTGATTGTTCTGTAGCCAATGGAGATCTGTTATATTGCAGTCAGGAAAAGGATATTCTACATAGTGGCACCCCAACTATAAAATGGCATATCCCTTTCAATATAGCTAGCCCTGAGTTTTATTAATTTTGGATGTCTGCTGAACAGGCCTTTATAGGATATTAATGTTCTGTCTGCATATTCACATTATTTATTGTTCCTATTGATTCTGCTGGGGGGGGGTTCTGCTGTAGTTTTTATCGGATTGATATTTGTGGTTTTGATTTATTTTCCTTTATCGACCCCCCCCAGGTGTGCTAAAAAGAAATTTTAATTAATGAATTAATTAAACAAACTGGTCATTAAGATAATGATGATGTCACTGGTACTTATTACTCCCAACATCAAATCCACTTCATCAAGGTTGGCCTGGATCTCTATTGCAAGCATAGATCTAGCCAAAATAATTATTGGTCATAAAAGTAACACAGTGGTTTTCAATTTAGTACTGAGCTAGAAACAGGTATCTTGGCCGTAAGCAGTGGCTATTACATTTTTAGTATGATTACTTCCTTAGCTTGTGAAACATTGGCTTTCTTCATTATGACAGGACACTTGTGCTGATCCACACCACCAGTGTTCATGGAGCCAACTTTTTAATTTATTTAGTAGTATTTCTAAAAAAAACCTCAAAGTGGATTAAAAAAATTAAAAAATGCATATTAAAACTAGATCCCACAACTGTCTGTGAGATCTTCCTCCAGACTTGATAACTGGCTTGTTAATGTAAATGGTAGAATAAATTTAGCCTTTAGCACCAACCCACTAGTTTATAGGTACCCTCTATCTACTAGTTCAGTTAATTCAACTGATATGCCACATGCATATTTTTCACTTGTAATATCAGCAGGAAATGAAGTTACTTTTCAGTAAAAATAACATAAATTTGCTGCAAGCTGCCTTCAATAAATATGGGCCTGTTTAGTATGAACCTTCTCCTCCTCTTTACCATCCTAACATTCAAAAAGTTATTATTGAAATTTTAGTTTTCAGTAATTAAATTCATTATATCAAGGTTTACAACAATATGCTAATAACTCCATTAATCTTCTTCCTTTATATGCAAATCTGGAGCCCAGATGTTGCATCATTTGCAAATATTGCAATTAAAACATTTTATCACTTGCAGTTATGCAAAAGAGCAGCAGACTGGAAAATGGGTAAAATTGCTTGGCTAGGACATTACCATAGCAACGCACTGACCTCTATTGAATTAGTTACAAGTGAAGATTCTGCTATTAATTATAATGGTCAGAAATGGATGTAATCTGAATCTTCATTTTACCTTCTTAATATGGACATTTCTCAGTCATCATAAATCTCAAATTTTAAGAGTCAAGGATCCAGCCCCGAACCATTAAAAGCTATAATCCTTAAACACTGATGGAAAGAGAGGGACAGTGGAAGATTGTCATTCATCAAGTCTGCTCAAGGTACTTCTTTAACTTTTTGTAGTCTAAGCACTCTGTCAGGCATGCTTCAAAGTGCATGCTCATTATTGCTCATTTTAGCTATTGAACTTTCTGCATTACGTGTGTCAGCAATTATCTCTCACTTTAGAAAGCCATCATTAATTAGGGCCAAACTAATCACCACAGGACCTATGAAACAGATAAATGTCTTTCTTTGTCAGAGTTTTCACATTTTTTGCTGTGACAAAGTTATTATTTTCTTGGCATTCTATCAAAGAAAAGTTGCTGCTTAATTATAGGAGACACTTTACATACTGACAGAAAATAATCCCTTACAATGAACACTCTCCTGTAGATGCATGGGCTTACTAGGATTGTATATTGGAAGAGAAAAAGTAAACTATCTTGTCACTTAGCAGTATAATAAGTGTAATATTGGAATCAGCCATTGTTTATGGAAATTTTCTGGCATCTCAGCATTTCAGCTTCCATTAATCAGGTGCATTGCAATTGTCTTCATGCACTGCAGGTCAAAAATACTCTTTATGTTCCAAACTTCTGGTTTCCAGTATGCACTAGTGTTTCTTTTTTAAAAGGCATGAAAACCTACATAATTATTTAAGAGCTCTTCATATATATTCTAGATGCAACCATAAAATACTTACTAGGGGGTTAGCCTCACTGATACCAGTGAGATTTACTGTTAACGTTTTTTCACCCACAAGATAATTCTGTCACATTGGACAAGTTTGGACTTAACACTGAACCACAGCTTCGTATTCTTCCAGTAAGCATCAGGAAATTCCTCCAGTAAGCATCCACATTCTAATTTAAACTAAACTGTAGTTTGTCCCAAGCTCACAGGTCAGCAATAGCAAATAGTAACTTCTAAATTACAGTTTGAAGGATAATAGACCAGCAATCACAATAAATAATACCAGATAAACAAGAAATTATTTCTAATACCCTAATCCAGGCTTCCACAAACTCACCCCCTCCAGATGTTTGTGGCCTACAACTCCCATGATCCCTAGCTAGCAGGACCAGTGGTCAGGGGTGATGGCAATTGTAGTCTCAAAACATCTGGAGGGCCAAGTTTGAGGAAGCCTGCCCTAATCAGCTAGGCATATTAAGTTTACATTGTACAAGCTGATGGGAGCTCAAGAATTCTAGCAGAACAAACTCACTCCCTCTCTCACCTTTTTGGCCTCCACTCTGTGACTCGCTCCCTTCCGGATTAAACCATTGGGTGACTGTGCATATTAAATGTAAAATATATTTCATGAATATAATGTAAATGAATTTATATTCACTAGTTCAAGCTGGGACTTTTTTGGTATAGTATACTGTTGGAGGTAATACCAGATTTGCCAGCATATAATGTTTGGAGTGTGTTTCTTATATGCAAGGCCAATACTCTACCCCAGGATTATAAATATGTGGTGCCCCAGTTGTGCTGGACTATAACTGCCAACATCCCTGACCACTGGCCAACAACATCTATGAACCATTGTTGTGTACTTCCTCTTTAAGAGGCAAGCCCAAAATGCTTAGAGACTAACAAGCCATGTGAGCAGTGGCAGAGGAACCCTCTCTGGCACCCGGGGCAGCGCAGCCCATACAGACTGTGCATGTGCGGCATCCCGTGCGTGCGCACTCCATACAGAATGCCACACATGCGCAGCCCATATGGTCGCCGTGTGAGAGGCAGCCCGTACGGACGCCGCGCAAGTGGCGCCCATATGGACTGTGGGCGCCCTCGGCCACTCTACAGCTGGGGGAGGCAGGGGCCATCTTGTCACCCCTCCAGAGTGGCACCCGGGGTGGCCCGCCCCCTCTCCTCTTCCTACACCGCTGCATGTGAGATGAGTAGGAGACAGTGCTTTCACTTTTTGAGCATGAAGCCAGAGATGATATGAAGCTAAAAAGTGGCCTGAGCAATTTAGTGATCAGGACATTATTTATTTGTTCATGCACCTCTTACAAGTTAAAGATGAATGATCTGTGTTCCGTAGGTTTTTTATAAATTATTATTGAGTGTGATGTGCTTCTCATGTACAATTGAGGCTGCATTGACTACTCCAGCTATGACTGTTGTTTGACCATTGAGCATGCCACCACAACCACTTATCAGTCCCCAGGGAAGCCACAGCTGTTTAAGTGACATGTTACATTGGCATGTTAAGAGAAGCTAAGGCCACCATCTGCTCTATGAATTTAAAGCTATGGTGCTTCATAGCACTTTAAGCAGCTGTGGCTTCCCCTGGGGACTATAGTTTGTTAAGGGTGCCGAGAGTTGTTAGAAGACCTCCACTCCTCTCATTGAGCTACAGTTCCCAGTTTCATGGGAAGAGGGATTGACTGGTAAACCACTCTGCTGTAGCTTTGTAACAAGAATAGGGATCACCTAACAACTCTAAGCACCCTTAACAAACCACCCTTCATAGAGATATTTGGACATGATATTACACTGCTTTAAATGTATAGTGCAGATGGGGCCTGAGACTTTTGTGAATCAGCCCTAAGCCCTACTGCTCTCACCATTTCCCTTTCTCCTTCTACTGTTTCCCCACAGTTTTACTCTCTTTCTCTTATTTATCTTTTCCTCACTGAAACAACAAAAGATAACTCACGGTCGGAAACAGCTATCTGCCACATAAGCGATGGAGCAATGCTTGTTGACACTTCATCTTCTGTTAGTTCAAGGCAATTAAATAATGAGGTCCTTTTTTGTTTCACTCCTAACTCAATATGACAAGGCATAAATTATTCAGAGAAATAAAGGAACTAAACTAGGACACCTGCTACAGAAGGAGATGTAAATCCTCTTGGACCAGCAACCAACCTGACCTGGAGGAAGATTTTTCGTAGCCCGTAGTAATCATTTATCCTCTAAATCTGAAACTAAAATCTATTGCCTAGACTTCCTTAAAATGTTATTTATCCTCCAACACATCCCCATGCTACAAGATGCTTCAGACAAAATCTAAAAGAGGCATTTTCCTTTCAGTGAATTTTGTCCTGTACTGTGAGTAGTGGACATGAATATTGCATGTGATATGAACATAAAAATATCAAAATAGAATCCTATCAGTCTAGTACACTCTAGGGGTTGTACACAGATCTACAAAATATGTTGAAATATGAGCTAAATGATGACATACCTGAAATGAGAGTAAGGAAGTCCAACCTTGTTAGGTAAGGTCGAATCATGGTGACCCAAATATCTGACCCGATATATTTCCCTCTGGTAATAGTAACCCTAAAGGCATTGTCAACATAATTTGAGCCATTTCATATTTAATTCATACTGGCATAATTAGAACTTTAGTAAATTTAGGTAGGTAGCTAGACATTAATAGTCATTGCATTTGTGTGCATTAACAGGATAGGAACAGTGAAGGAGAAAAAAAGTGGAGTTTCATTTATTGAGGTATTATTACCACATGAAAAATCCAATTCTGTTGCCAGTGAACATGTTTATGCTTATGCTGTGAGCACTCGAAAGCAAAGAGAACTTTACAAAAGAACTAAACTGTTGATTGTTAGATTATTATAGGAAGCAATTCATAAATGACATACATCTATACAAACATACATGCTCTGCCTTCAGAACAGACTCTTGCTGATTCATGCTACGACAATGCCACTTATTTATGACCATTAGCAGACATGACTTCATTCTGTCAACTTCTTATAGAATACTATTTTGATAATATTTCCATTTCCAAACATGAAGAACATTTAACAAGGAAAGAAACACTATATATCCCAAATTCGATAAGGTTGTATGTAAGCAAATTCAGTTCTAATAATTTCAGGGGGTTGAACTAGATGACCTTCAAACTCTACAATTCTATCATTCAGTGATTCCTATGATTGTCAGAGTCCACCAGAGAACAGAAAAAAGTAAATTAAAGGGTTGAGGAAAGTGGGGGACAAAGTGCAGAAGTTTGGGTGGAAAGTATGAGAATGAAATTAAGCAGAGGTGAAATTAACAAAGATATGTCAAGAATGTAGGATTTTAGAAAATCCATAGGTGAAGAATAAAATGGGAGTAGGAAAATGCATAAGGAAGAGGCTGGATTGCACTGTGGGAGTCAGCAGCTGACAGCCATTGGGTCCTCAAGGGAGTATTATAGATAACACATTTATGAATTACATTTACAACTATTTCCATGGACATAATGCCATCCTACAATTAACCCAACTGGAATTAGCAATAATTTCCTCCTCATGGCAACTCTCCTCTTTGCTACTGCTATAACTGATAATGTATTGCTATCTATGGCACTGCACCAATAAGAGCAATGAATTGGCAAGCTAATTGAAGAAACATTTAAGACTCTGAGAATTCTGGCTGGGCTAAGAGCCAGTTAAGGAAAGATGCAAGCGAAACATTCATGAGCTTAATCCTAAAGTGGGTCCAAAAAGGGGTGATGCCATGTGGAAATCTAATCTAATCTGGTCAGGCAAGCATTTGCTAAGATGACCTAAGGATAAGATGACTATCCCTTCTTCAAGTTGTAATGGCTTCTGTGCAGGACAAAACTTTAATATTGATTCTACAGCCTGCCTACTTCTGAGTTAGGTTTTCTAGTGTGAGTAACTCAAACTTTAACACTGATTCATTAACTTAAATTATGATGTGTGATGATGTTTTGTTGTTGTAAGAATAGCTCCAACTATTTTTCTACTATTCCAAAAGAATAGAATGTGATGTGCAATCAATAGCACAGTTTAATATAATTTGAATTTCAGTGCTTCCAAAGTACACCTTCAGTTAATAAGTAGA
Organism: Podarcis erhardii; assembly: GCF_964252035.2. Lineage (NCBI taxonomy): Eukaryota > Metazoa > Chordata > Lepidosauria > Squamata > Lacertidae > Podarcis > Podarcis erhardii. Next base: position 47,881,914 of record NC_138508.1, on the reverse strand, counting down.
CTATTGGTACATTACAGATTAGGTGTTGTTTTTTTAAAGCATAGGGGAAAATATAGAAACATATTGATATAATACACTCATTTCACCATCATATGATGTGGATTTTTCTACCATTGTTATTTGTAGATGAAATTTTCTTTTATCACACAAATTTTCATGAAGTTGTCTACATTCCCCCCCCCCCATTTTTTCCTGAAACTTTAATTTTAATGTCAGTCCCCATATTGCTTAAATATTGTTCTTATTCACTTCCATTAATGATAATGAGACTTCCCTCAAGAGATTAGAAGCTGAGTTCATTTAATTTTTTCCAAAGGATGTCCTGATGGACCATGGAGGTCTTCCAACAAACCCTCACAGAAGCACTTGCAATTCCCCACCCTAAGCAATAATGAATGCTGTGAGCATGGTGGGCCCTATTGCACATTTCCCATCCTAAAGAAATACCTGTGTATTGGCGGCCCTGTTTTCTAGTGATTCCCATCCCTCCATTCAGAGGCTCAGAAGTCCAGGCCAGACCCATTCAGGTCACAGTGAGGTATGAAATGGGGCTCACTTCCTGCCTCATTAGCCTTTCCCCTACCACTTTTACATACTAAGGTGGGAAAGCACAAGTCCTTTACATTTGTTTCTGCAGGGGGGGAGTAACTAGTGATAGAATGTAGCCCATTTAACTTGCTGGGAAGGCTCTCACTGCCCTGCCCTGCTGCAGAAGTTGAAACTACAATTTCCTGATTTTATTTTTATTTTTAAAGTGCTTCACTGCATGTTCAGAAACACCATTTCAATGTCAGCAGCTGGGGAGACAGATCAGAGGCATATCCAACTAGCAATCAATGGGTTCCCTCTCATCACTGGCCCCCCTTTTCGCAGGCCCTTTTGTCTCTCATCTTAGTTTGTGGAGCAGGGAAAGAGACAGTTGAGGGTCTTGTGGGCATTATTTGTGTGCTTGCAAAAGCCCTTCAGGTTCTGTGAGTACACAAAATAATGTGCGCAAAACCCAGTTGTTTTAAGGTGAATAGAGGAATATTATCCCGTCTATAACCTGGATAGAGAACTGTTGAATTCCACAGGGAGTTGCAATTTGAGGATGGACTTGGAATTATCATCAGGAATATTAGTTTGAGATATATATACAAAAGTGTTCCTTCAGCATCCCATTCTACTAGCCCATGAGTCCTTGAGTCCTTTTACAAATGGCACACCATGAACAATGCCATCTTAGGGACAGAGCATTTAAGTTGCTCACTTGAATATGCTCTATGACTGTATACCAGCACTAGATACATTATAGGACAGCAATCTAGAGTTTCTTTCTGTAAAATGTATGCCACCACCGAAGATGGCATAACCCATGCACCAGTAGTGGATTTTGGCGACTCAAATTTCAGTGGTGCCCTGTGTGACACCAAAATCTGGCATGCCCCACCACTCACCCTCCACTGGACTTCATGGCTGTGGCACTTGATGCAGTGCGCCAGAACCAACTGTGCTCCCCTAGATCCACCTTTCCATGAAAATCCCTTCAGTGGAGCTCAAGGCAACAGATTGTGGTCAGGAGGCCTCACACCATAGTGGCACCTCCTTCCAGGCAATTCCTGAAGTGGATTATGCACCTCCCTAGTTGGAACAATCCTGTTGATAACTATGTTGTCATAGAAATCTAATTGAATGTGGACAGCCTAGATCTTCCACTGATTGCATTAAGTCAGTCAACCAAGATGTAAAGCTATAGGGAGGGAGGGACTACATACAAAGGTCAGTGTGCCCTGAAAGGTGGAGTAGATTGCTTTAAATAAAATAAACAAACTACACTGTATTCTTAAATCTATATCACTTGCCGGTGTATTCTCCCTGTGCTATTAAAATGTGTTTCCTTCTTTGTAATTCCCCCCACCCCAGCAAGACATCTCTTTAAACAAAAAGGTTGATTTATGCTCTCTAGAAATCAGATTCATTAAAATGTTGCACATTGTTCTGTGCCCTTTTCTCTTTAGAGAAATGTGAAAACAATTTCCCTAGCAAAACACTACATGAGCTATATTAGATATATTGCATGTCTTTGTGACCAACTTTTGGATTCTCCTTGCACTTACAGGGATATATAATATGAAGCATGCAGATATATTTTAAATGTTAAATAGTCTGAAGCAGGCTCACTTAATTAAAGTCCTTAATGACTGACTTTGGGTTTTTCTCTGGTAATTAGCATTTGGGAGTAAAGGACAATTGGTATGATAACCCCTTCCTCTCATAAACATCACCCAAGGTATGAAGAGGATAAGTGCAGTTCCATCAGCATTAATCCTACAAAAGGAGAGAGAGAGAGAGAGAGAGAGAGAGAGAGAGAGAAGCCCATTTAGAAACACTTTACATTCTTTACTCCTACTAGAAATGTACAGCACTAATTGCTGGTTTCAGAAATGTCCTTATTATCTATGATGGGAGCTTTCCCCTTGGCATAGTCTACCAGTCCTTCCTTAATTTGAAACTATTATTAGTGTCTGAGATAGTTCTCTAATGTATCACTTAAAAGAGTTGGGACATATTTCACAGTCCTTTTTACTTCAGATTTGTGAAGGCCATGTTTTCTGCCTAGAGCATCATGGAGCTTAGCTCCCATTACAGAAGATCCTTGTAGACATTATATGGGGGTTGAGGGGAGGTGTAACAGATTTCAATAGGCTGGATCAGGAGCTTTGTATTCCAATTAATTGTAATTTTAATTATCTTTAAAATTCGTTGAAAAATAATATTAATATGCTAACCATTTATATTCTGATAGGTACTTCCAAAAGCCAGTGTGTCTGTCCTTTTCAGAGTCTTAACTTTCAATTGGGGACATTTTATTTTAGAGTAGTGATACAAACTTTCCTTAGTTTATTCAGCATTTTCTGTGTACTTACAGGCGAAAAGCAGGCAAAGACCTGCATGTAACCTTCTGCTTTTCCTGGTTCAATCCTGTTTTATGGTCCTGGGAAACAGTGGAGCAGGAGAGGTGGGGGCAGGAGGAGGAGGAGGTGTAGAAGCCCTTGACTCTCCACCAGCCTGACCTATCTCTCCCTCCTCCTGGGCTGGATCTAGACACATCAAAGGAGTGTTTCAGTTAAACGCGTTGTAAACACATAAGGGAAATCCAGTTGGGAAAGACGGGACTCCACAGCACCATTTGGTGTCACAGTGTTATATCACAAATACAACACATATACCAGTAAAATGTTTTTTCTTTACTAATCTAGCTGAGTCCCTTCACTTGTTCTTCACTGTCCAGTCCTGCTGCTTCTCCTGATTCCGACTCATTTCCTGGCTGTTACAGCTTCCCCCCAGTTCACTTATCCCTTCTTCCAAGTCATTATCCAACTCTCCTTCTCCTGGTGTCCACTCTTCAGAATCTAGCCATCATTACTCAGTCCCTGACAGTGGCTCACATGCACCTTTGTCTACTACAGTGGTACCTCGGGTTACAGACGCTTCAGGTTACAGACTCCGCTAACCCAGAAATAATACCTCAGGTTAAGAACTTTGCTTCAGGATGAGAACAGAAATTGCACAGTGGCGGTGCGGTGGCAGCAGGAGGCCCCATTAGCTAAAGTGATACCTCAGGTTAAGAACAGTTTCAGGTTGTACTGTTTTAGTGTTGTTAGCCGCCCTGAGCCCGACTTCGGCTGGGGAGGGCGGGATATAAATAAAATTTATTATTTATTATTATTATTATTAAGAACAGACCTCCAGAACAAATTAAGTTCTTAACCCGAGGTACCACTGTACTGCTGTATGAGCCAGTGTGGCGTAGTGGTTAAGAGCGGTGGTCTCGTAATCTGGGGAACCGGGTTCACGTCTGCGCTCCTCCACATGCAGCTGCTGGGTGACCTTGGGCCAGTCACACTTCTTTGAAGTCTCTCAGCCCCACTCACCTCACAGAGTGCTTGTTGTGGGGGAGGAAGGGAAAGGAGAATGTTAGCCGCTTTGAGACTCCTTAAAGGGAGTGAAAGGTGGGATATCAAATCCAAACTCTTCTTCTAAGGCATTGGATTAGAACCTCAGCAGTTTCCCAGGGTTGAGATGGGTAGAAGAGAGAGAGCTTAGTGTCATTTTGATGACATCTCACTCCAGACCTACCTTTTCCAGTGATTTCATGTAGATGTTAAACAATAAAAGAAACAAGGTGGGACACCAATGGCCAATATATCACATGGGAATCCCACAGATGGTTCTCCAAACAAGCCAAATTCCTAGTTTGTTTGGATAAACCATAGTTGAACTAACTTCAGTTCCTGGTTTGAATGAAACATCAAACTAGGGTTAGTAAAAAATGGAAGCAAATACTTTTGATTTCCTGGTAGCCACCCTGGAGGAGGTGAGGTGGTCCAGAGCCTTGTTCTTGTGACACTAAACTGTGGTTTAATGTTATGTTTAAATGCAGCTGCTGCATAGAACATCTGAAAATGCAAGTATGATATTTCATTGATGTACATGTTCTCCAAAACATAGTTTCTAAATTCCTCCCCCCTCCAATCTTTTCTAGGTCTGCAGACCAAAGTTGTGATATAAAACTTGTCCTAGCTCAAAGACACATATGAAAGGAAGCTTGTATGGGATTCAGTGCTAAAGCTCATATCTAAATTTGGAAAGAATTAGCTTTAGTTGCTATGGAAACCTCTGGTATTTCTCTATCCTTTTTGGAAATGTGCACATTGTAAAATGATAAAAAGTAACACTCTCAGTCCACTTGGTGGGGTAGGAAGCATTAGAAATAATTTAACAATGCAATCTAGCTAGATAACAGCACTCTTTGTTTATAATATAATTATGTTTAAAATGCTTCTTGTCAGCTCAGTTCTTCATAATCTTTATGTGTATCTGTCTATGCATATAGCTGTGTATAGTGCTGTACAATTAGCAATTTTGCATAAGTTACAGTACAATGCTAACCATGTCTACTCAGAAGTAAGTGCTATTGAATTAATTGTGATTTTCTCCCCTGTAAGTGAGGTTAATTGCAGTCTAAGCTGGTTGCTAATTATTTTTCTTGCTCTTGAACCTTTAGAAAGGTTTTATACTATAACAATCTCACAATATCTATCAGTATTTTTGCACTGGTCAAAGTTTTTTAATATGATTCCTTGTTGCAATGTGTATTTGAGAAATGCACATGAGGATCTAAATATTTTTGTTGTTGTTTTATTGTCTAAGGCTGCATTCAGACATGGGGTTTATTGAATTAATTTTATTGATTCTAATGGTAATGCTTCTGTCCCAATTTCTAACCTCCTTTTCAAACTGCAGTACCTATATGCCACCAAGTCATGCTAAATTACATTCACACCAATAAGTACAGCAGTGTGAAAAAATGTTAGCTATCAGGATTGTCCCCTTCACTCAACTGCTGTTGAAAAGAGGGGACAATCCTGGGGAGTGAGGCTCCACAAGCTGCCACCTATAAGGTGGACTGAAGCAACTGCCTCAGATGGTGGAATACAGCAGGGTGGCATCCCTGTGAAAACTCCTTCCATCCCTGCCACTGTGTGTCATGTGGCTGCAGCAGCAGCTTCCAACAAGATCATGCAAAACTCTCATTTTATCTTGATGGAAAGTGTTGCTGCAGCCATGCAACTTCAGTAAGCAAGGCTGTGACAGGGGGGAGGCACTGCTATTAGGGCCAGATCATTATAAAGACACAAACTCAGCTGATTTTTTGACATAACTTTGTAAAGCCGATGTCATGTTTTTGGGCTATCCTCATCATTCTATTTAACAAATGTGCGGATGGAGTCTGGCAGTAGACAGCCACATGCCTTACTGCCATAGTAAGGGTAGAAGGCTGCAGTACATTTTGTACATTCATCTATTAGACACTTGCATAAGAGTAAGTTAGAGATAATTAGAATGCACCTTGCACACATTAGTTGACATACTGCTGACAAAGAGTGAATTATTGACTAAAGCTTCATTAGACCCAGTAATTTAAGGAGAAACTTTGTTTCACTGAGTCATCAGCATATTTACAGTGGTACCTCGGGTTAAGTACTTAATTCGTTCCGGAGGTCCATTCTTAACCTGAAACTGTTCTTAACCTGAAGCACCACTTTAGCTAATGGGGCCTCCCGCTGCCGCCGCACTGCTGGAGCACGATTTCTGTTCTCATCCTGAAGCAAAGTTCTTAACCTGAGGTACTATTTCTGGGTTAGCGGAGTCTGTAACCTGAAGCATATGTAACCTGAAGCATATGTAACCCAAGGTACCACTGTACTTAGGAGTCAGCCCCATGAAACTCAATAGGATTTATTATTAACCATGCAATTCTATGCATGTCTAATATCAGATTCCCCATCTCCATCTCCTTTAAAAATTCTGCATAGAATACTTTTAAACCACTATGTCAGCTATCCAAAAAGAGCTTGCCTTTTTGCTGAGTTGTAGCAACACATTTTGTTGTGAATGAAGCAGCTTCAAAATGATGGTTGTCATCTCAAGCCTGCCCTAGATAATCATTAGCACTGATTTTGGACATGTTCAAAAGTTAATTAACAGCAGTATAAATTATAACAACAGACATAATAAGGCAACAGAGGAGGAAGAAAATATAATTCATTTCTCCTTCAGTTTAGGAGGAGAAAGCAGTAGGATTGAGAAGGGAGGCAGAGGGCTGAGAGAAGTTCTTCCTTGCCATTTCATACTGTGAGCAGCTTAATCTTGCTTGGGGGGAACTGCAGGTGGTTTTCCATATCTCCTCAATAGCCTAAAGCAGGGGAAATAAGAATTGGCAGATGCTAATTTACAAAGAATGTGAGCCTGTTTCAGATTTAGAAGAGAGACGCCATGGGTCTTAAGCCATTTCAGTTACAGTATTTGCCACACTTACATCCCTTACAATCTGCTCTGCAGCTTTTCAGCCTTTTCCTTTCTTTCCCTCAATCTTCAAAGTTATTCTCAGACCTCCAATTTATCCCCAATGAAGTTTTCTTTCAGATTGATTAGCATAAACTAAAGACCAAACTACATGATCTGTTAATCATACCTCCCTAACACACACAAAAACAGCTGCAGGGCACCAATTGGACAAAATGATTTGCACTGGTTTCCCATCAAATATGTCTTGCTTTGCTGCTGTTTTACACTTCCAAGGCTGTTTACAAAAAGTAGTCAATATATATGTGTAGTTCCACCCTTGGATATTACCTCTTTTTTTTAGAATCAAGCATTAAAATTAAAAGCCTGACCAATGACCAATATATTTACCTATGTATTGCTATTTCCTACCTTCCATGTGCTGCGCTGGTGTTGGCTCACCAGAGCAGCTTTATCACGCTGGCCACGTGACCCGGAAGTGTCTCCGGACAGCGCTGGCCCCCGGCCTCTTAAGTGAGATGGGCGCACAACCCTAGAGTCGGACATGACTGGCCCGTATGGGCAGGGGTACCTTTACCTACTAGGTAGTTGCTGATTTGAAACATGTGATCCCTATTCTTCCATTTCTTCAGTTTGCACAACATGTTTAAATTGGTGCCAGGAAAGGAGAGCACTCAGGAAGGGTGAACTGTTGTTCTGCTTATTAATCAAAACTCTGCTTAGCATAGTTTTAATGGTATAATAATAATGACAAAGCAACGAAATGCAAATTTATTTGCTCTTAATGACCAAATCACAGTACAATACATGACAAGAAAATCAAACCAGATCATCAGTTATCTAGCTGTCTGCCACCTTTTGTTTTTAGGCTATAAAGGTAAAGGTAAAGGGACCCCTGACCATTAGGTCCAGTCATGGCTGACTCTGGGGTTGCAGTGCTCATCTCGCTTTATTGGCTGAGGGAGCCGGTGTACAGCTTCCAGGCCATGTGGCCAGCATGACTAAGCCGCTTCTGGTGAACCAGAGCAGCGCATGGAAATGCCATTTACCTTCCTGCTGGAGCAGTACCTATTTATCTACTTGCACTTTGACGTGCTTTTGAACTGCTAGGTTGGCAGGAGCAGGAACCGAGCAATGAGAGCTCACCCCGTTGCGGGGATTCGAACCACCAACCTTCTGATCAGCAAGTCCTAGGCTCTGTGGTTTAACCCACAGCACCACCCACTTCCCTTTTTAGGCTATAGGTTGGGCTAAATAATGTTCAAAAAATGGATATATAAAATTTAACACAAATATGCTCTGGCCTTAACTATGTAATACCCCCTACCATTGAATGAGTGTTTTTTGCAGCATGCCCCAATCTCATTTGCTTTTTGAAATGATATTTGTTGTATTTTTTAGTACCACAGCTGGTTTTCATTTTCCTGTGTTCTCTATAACCCATAATTCATTTTTCCCCCAATTCAGTATAAAGAAAGTCTCTATGAGAAAAGAAACAGTTGGGCTCTAATGTAAACCTCTCACTGTTACCTCATATTGTATCAATATGTTCCGCCCCCAATGATCTCCCTTTTCCACAAATATTTGATGTGCCATCACTGATGTTGCTGAATACATTTCCATTATGTTTTCTGTTGTAAATAATTATGGTAGATATGAATGAATTGTAAGGCATTTCAAATTCCTTGCATGAGTAATTCATGTGTCCATTATTCAGGGGTTTTAGCATATTGTGCCCATTTGGGCATTGATAGGTTTGGATTAAATAGAAGGGAAATGCAAGTGTTACTCTTTCCTGATAGAGCCATCACTGTGCTTTGCAAGTATAATTAATTTGAGTTCAGGAAAAAGTCTTTAAAGGAATAATGAAAGGACAACTTTTTTAAAAAGATTCACTGCAGAAAATGACTGGGACTCTCTGATAGCAAGGTCGTAGATTTAAGAAATAACTCTTTCCATCTTTTCACACTATGAAAGACATTACTTCAGTGTCAGAGGGCTTACGGATTTATCTGTGCCATCATCTACAAAAGAATAAAGATGAACTCTTGTAAAAAAAATACCACTTTCATAAATTCTTAGGGGGAAAGTGATTTGAGAATTAGACAATTAAATCCAGATAAAATTGCTTTTGAGATGTGCCGGATCTGAATGGTCAAACAGAATATTCTGTAAAGCAGATAGCTTCAACATTTCTCACTGAAAAAAATTATATTCTGTGAACTCAAATCCTGTGTTCAGACTTTATTATGAAAACCAGTCAAATATATGTAAATATATTTCTTTCTCACAAAAGTTTTCTGTGAGCACATTTTATTCTAGGAATGAGGGATAAATTTCATTTAGTTAAATTTAAAGCCATTTTTTTAAAAAAATTAACACATTCCAAAACGATATGGGAACCAAGATATAGCCATCTTTTTAAATTCACACTTTCCTGAATTTTGCAGCATAGTTTTTCAGGCATCCAAAAATACTCGGCTTTGAGGCCAGAAGAAGTTTCTCTAGGAAGGCTATTTAATAGAGTTTGAGTCTCTACCAAAAGCACCTGTTCTCATGGACATCCACCACACTTCTATTGGTGTGAGAAAATGGAGCAGGGCCCCATATGTTGTTAAGGGGCCCTGCTTGTTTTCTTCAGTTGGCAATAGTCGCTCATTTTGGAACTGAATGCCCCCCCCAAAAGAAGGATTGTGTGGGTTTCTATGCTCATTCTAATGCAATTCTGAGCTGCATCAACAGAACTCTAGTGTCATGATCAAGGGAAGTAATAGTACCACTCTATTCTGCCTTGGCCAGACCCCACCTGGAGTCCTGTGTCCAGTTCTGGGCACCCCAGTTTAAGAAGGATGCTGATAAGCTGGAACATGTGCAGAGGGGAGCAACCAAGATGTTCAAGGGTCTAGAAACCAAGCATTATGAGGAAATGTTGGAGTAGCTGGGTATTGCCTGGAAAAGAGGAGAGTGAGAGGAGATATGATAGCCATCTTCAAATATCTCAAGGGCTATCACATGGAAGCTTGTTTTCTCCTGCTTTGCTTGGTAGGACTCGAACCAATGGCTTCAAATTACAAGAAATGTGATTCCAACTAAACATCAGGAAGAACTTTTTGACAGTAAGAGATGTTCAACAATGGAACTGACTCCCTCGAGAGGTGGTGGACTCTTCTTCCATGCAGGTGTTTAAGCAGAGGTTGGATGGCCATTTGTCAGGGATGCTTCAGCTGAGATTCCTGCATTGCAAGGGGTTGGACTAGATGACCGTTGGGGTCCCTTCCAACTCCACAATTCTATGAGTCCATGATTCATCTCTTATATCAGTCTAGCTATTCATTGGCAGACTGCCACCTCAAGAACCCTACGTTTTGTATCACGCAGGCCTCTGTTCCTCTGCTGATCTGTTCCTTTCATGTGGTTTTCAAAACAGGACAGTATTCACATATGTAACTAACCTTCTAATCCTACAGCTTCTTCATATACACTGGTGGGTAGTGGCCTAGTCAGTCACATATTTTTAAAACTCCACATCTAGGTAGGTTGCCTCCTACTGTAGCTCTCAGCCCTACTGTGGCTTATGATTGTTTCCTTTGGCAGCTGCTCTCAGGACCAGATTATCTTCAGGCTCACCTTCAGCCTCTTATAAGTGGCTTCCTCAGTCTTTCTACAGCCAGCTCTTCTCTTCCAAACAACACTGTGCCTGCCCTTTTGTTATCTCCAGCCGGAACACTTGGCAAGATTCTCTCTGAAACCTACAACTAAGAACCAATGAGTTTAAACACAATGTCCACTAAAGGACTTATCACAACATGACCTTCTTCTTCTATCACAACTTCTTCTATCACAACTTGACCTTGACAACAGACCCCTATAAAAGCGGAGCTCTACTTCCAACTGTCATAATGGAAAATCTTCCAGTTACCAAAGAAACAGCAGCTATGTCACTTATACCAGACTCTCTCTTTCTGGGCAGATTTCCAACTGAAGATCACACACACACACACACACACACACACACACACACACACACACACACATTATAACTCCCAGGCTTCTATTAGAAGTCTTTTCTCCTTATTTGGTTAACTCTTTGCAAACCAAACAGTTCTTATAACACAACTACACTCTTACATGAAATTTTTCTTCTTCACAACACTGCAGTTTATTCACAATCTATACAGGTGTTTTTAGTGCATTCCCTGAATGCTATTCAAGTTGGTGACAAAAAAAAAGGAAACAACACCTCCATCTTTCTACTTCATTTATACTATGTAATTTTATAACTGCTTTAAAAAAAAAATGTAATATGTGTTTAGTTACAAATATGCAGGTTGAGCAGGTAGGAAGCAAGTAGGCAGATAGACGGGAATTTATACTTTCCCACAAAAGATAATTATTTTCTAAAAGACATAACATTACAGCTGAAGTCCAACATTATAAACAAAGTCGTCCAAAAAGCATAGAATCTGTTTTTCTCTAGGCAGATTCAAACAGACAAAACTAGTCTTTCAGCCTCATACCTAGGTTAGGTAGAGCTTCAAGTACTTCCCATTTTGGCTTCATGAACAATCCTGGCTGTAAGGAAACCCTTGTTGTTCATAATCAAGTTCCAGCTTTTCATTTTCCCTTTTAGAAGAAAAAAAAAACTTTGAGAAAGTGAGATGGCAAATCTGCATAATAAAAGAGAGGTATGCCATAATTATTTTTGAGAGACACATAGAGACAAATACAATTTCTTCCTGTTAAACAATTGGCAAAACATTTCCTTTGTTATTTTGACAACCCACATTATTATTTATGTTAGATGGAAAGTTGCAATTACACCATCAAATTAGTGAGTGTGAAGATATACTCAGGTAATTAAGCAAAACCAAAATAATTTTCATTTTAATTATTACAGGAAAACTCCATCTACAGAATGCAATGTTCTGTGCTGTCATTTGGAGGCCCTTGAAGAGATAATTGATAATGTCATGTTTATACAACTTTCCTTTCCGTAGTAGAGATAGGGAAATTATTTGCTGCAAACAAAACACTCTATGAAAAGGCCATTGTTAGAATGTCGGGGTGGGGAAAGCCAGCTTTCCCTACTTCTAAAATCAATATATGAGCTATCACAAACAATTCTAGTTGCTGTTAAAAATTATTAATTCATGGAGGCTCTTTTTAAGGACCTTGAGTGAAATATATGTAAATTTTCAGTGTTATTTTCTGTAACCTTTTTATGCAAGGAAGGGAGTCCTTCAATATTAAACATTGTTCAACCACATCAGAAGCATTTTATCATAGTTCACATTCATGGCAGTCCTCGTTTAATTCATATGGAGGCAAGCCCTCCCGGAGATTCAGAGAGGCCTAGGCCACTTCCCGCTTTTGAGGCCCCTAGCCAGGGTAAAGATTAAAAAAAGGAAAATGACAACACAAAACCAAAATAAGATATCTTAAACTTGCAGTTCTGAGCTGACACATTGTGACACAGGTCTGATGTACATAAAAACATGTTGCAAAACAAAACAGTGTCTAAATTTGAGCTTGAGATCCAGGCCAAGTGGAAATGGCAGGGAAGTAGATTTCACCTACACATAAGGAAAAACATAACAGTAAGAGCTGTTCTACAGTGAAAGAGTCTGCCTTGGGAGGTCATTGTCTCTACTTTGCTGGAGGTATCTAAGCAGAGGTGCTGTAGTTCCATCCTCCTTTGCAGATTCTGTATTGAGCTGTGAGTGGCGGGGGTGATGGACTGGATAACTTCTAAGGTCCCTTCCACTATAGTTTAAATGGATATTTGCTGCATGCTGCTGAAACTGCTGGCACTTCACTCCTCTCTTTCTCTTGCTGATGGCAGGAAACAAGCCATGGTCTGGCTTAGCATTACATCCAAACCTGGGCTAATGGTTTGTTTCCCCACCCCCAAGCAAACCAATGAACAGTAAACCAAGAACAAACCTTGGTTGCAGCGCATGGTATGTTTTGAGAGAACCATACCATAAGCCCAGGTTGAGATATAATGCTGAGGCACACCACAGCTGGTTTCCTGAGAGCATGGCTGGAGCAAGGGTGAAACACTTGTGGCTTCAGCGGCATGCGCTGCACACTGTTTGTTTATGCTTAAACCATAGTTTAAAAGAGAGTTATAGACAGAATGGCATATTTTAGCCACCATACTGAACCCTAAAGGGGAAGAAACGGAAGTGAACACCATACCCAGTTTTCTCTTTTTGTAAGATCGATTTCTACAAGCTTGTCTTCCTCTGCAAACTGGCCATTCAGGGAGGAAATGCTTGGTTTCAGAAGAAAATGTCAGTATGCTAAAGTGAAATTTGGCACTGTTAAGAAAACACTGAGGAAAGGTTGAAGTAGAAAAGTGACAAAATACAAGTTGCAGCATGAGCATACTCATTGTATTCACTGTTTGTGATAGACATTTCTTCCCTTGCTGGATTCAGGGGTCTCCAGGGTGCACTTTAACAGCTATTAGCAACACACAGAGTAACAATCAGCCACCATTTAGGACAGGAGGAAAAGAATTCATTATTCAGCTGAAACTGGATAGAAAAACCAGTGCAGCAGACAGAATGTAATTACTGTTGTTGGAATTTGGCCAGGTCACTCCATTAACATTCCAAAATATTCCACAAGGATCACAAGAGGTTGTCAGCAAAAGTTTGCTGTCTTAAAACTACTTTCATTTTTTTTAAAAAAAAACCCCACTTTTAACTGAGTAAAGTTTAGTCTAGCCTTTTCTCTTTGCTATGTGAGAAAAATTGAAAACATGTTTATTTAATGCAATATAATGCAAGCAATATAGGCACTATGAATGCATGATGATGAAATAATAATAATAATAAAGTTCATTATAAAGTTATGCATATAAGAAAACTTGGAAACCTTTGGTATGCCCTGTTTATATGGTCTTTTTCTTAGCAGATAATACTATTTTGTCTGCATCCATAAAAGTAGCATTTTGCAGAGGGCTTCACAAGATCAAAATACAATGTTGCAATTACGTTTAACATCTCCAAGTGGAAATGACCAATAGGAATCAAAATGAAAAGGATACCAAAATGGTAATATACCTCATTATGAAGATACTATTTCCACAATTCTACCAGAGATACTCTATGTTTCAGAAGAATGGACTGATGTCACCTCATCATTGTTCATATCCCATTGGTTTGTCTCTGGAGTTAGAAGGCCACATTTTTATATTTCCTTGACTCTGTAAAAGAGTCTAAATGCAGTGGACTCAGCTGACCTTTTCATTAAGCTGTATGTTGATTGGTGGGCCATTCTACCTCTGTCCTACAGGTTAATGAGGCTATAAAAGGAAGGACTGAAATGGCAAGCCAATCAGAAAGGTCAAAGTAGCACGGTACACCGCTACCGCTGACAAAATATATGAGGCATTAAAATTTGGATACCTCATTCTTAGTGACATGTAATGAGAGTAGTAAAGGTAAGCCCATGAGTGCATCCACTTCTCAAAGAATGCAATGTGGATAGGGATATCATACCACTGAAACCCAGTTGTGTTCCAGGGTCAAAATATATTGTTATTCTCGTCCCTACTTCCCCAAGTGGTGAGAAATTCCAGAAGAGCAATTCTTGCCTAGGTTTGGTTTCCATTAGAAGAGGGTCACTGATGGCTTATGGTGTTTGTAATGTTTGAATTTATTTTAAAATATACAAGTTGTGCATGAGTGGTGGTGCACAGCTTGAAATTCACTGCCTGAGAATTCACTGCCATGAGATGTCCAGAGAATCAGGCAGCACCCAAAAAATGCTTCCAGAACTTCCAGAACTCTTACAGAGCTCTTTTTCTCGAATTTTCTCAGTTCCTTCACCAGCAGTCTATGGTCTCTTTCTGAATACACAAATATAGATCACATTGTTAGCTAGGAAGATGAAAAGTCTGCCTTTGCCCAAGGACTTAAGAGAGATTGAACAATCAGCCAGCAATACCTTTGGGCTTCATTAACTCTCTCTCACAGCACCATGGACTTATGATCTGTGCAATGTGTCCTCCTATACACATTAAATTAAGTTTTAGACTCAGTTCAGTGTTCAAGGCAGTTTACAGGCTTTTAAGTAATAACATTTAAAACAATGCATTAAAATACAATACAAAAGTATTTTTTCCTATTAAAAAAGAGAAAGATTTACAAAAAGAAAGATTTTCAGAATATGTTCTGTGCTGAACTTCAAAGTTTGTGCTGTTTAGGACTGCAATGATGTCAAAAGTCTAAAGTGAAAATAAGCATGAGCATAAGCCTCCCTTTGGAAAGACATCTAGTACAGCTTAAGTACAGCTTTCACTTCATTAGGTGAACCTTCTACCTGCCTATAGGTGTTTCCAATTAAGTCTTATACTGTAGCAATACTTTCTGGCACTGTAAATATTGCAATGCAGTGGAAATCCTCAACACAAATTCTTTAGAGTCTCTCTTGTTCCCTTTTTAATCTGTGATCTCAATTAAACTCAAACAAATTCATATGCCCCTATTGTACCTCAGCCAAATGTGGTAAATAAATGTCACTTTGGCAACAAGGAACACTAGAAAGTGCTTTAACAGCACCATTATTTCCTCACATGATTTACACCACCGTTCCTATTATAGGAGGGTTGTGGGCCACACTCTAAATATTTCCCTATGAAAAGAAGGCACCAGCCATTGATGAATGAGAGCTATGTTGCTTCCAACTGTGGCATACAGTATTGATATATAGCTCTGTGCTTTTTCTAAAGGCACATTGCCCAATGTTGTTGTGACTGAAAACAGACGCTCTTTGTTTTGAAGCAGAAGGACTCAGCTTCAAAACCTACTTCCATAAAAAAAAAGTCCTTACTGAACAGGACGAGTTGTAGGGCAATGCGCCAACAGGTGCCTTCTGCCACTCTTTATCTCTGCCCATAAAGCAACTGTGTGAAATTCTGCCAAGCTAATTATCTAGTTCAGTGCTGCTTCTTTCAAGACCCCAAATAAGCAAAAAAAAAAAAAAAAAAAAAAAAGGTCACATGTAATATAAAAGAAAAGCCTTTAGAGTCATCTGTTTGACCTTAGGAAAGTAAATATACCACCTGTGTAGTTCAAATTTTAATAAATCCCTCTACTTCATTTTGTGATAAAGAACCTTTTGTATATGCATTTTTTTAAAATGCATTACCATGCTCAAAGAATAGCCTTCAGGTCACATGTATGGTGGTGTGGACAGTGGCTACACTAGTCAGATCTTTTATTAATTTTCTGTCCCTGCCTCCCCCCCCCCCCAGTGAACTGATATAGCTCCAGCAGCTACCCCAAAATCGCTTACTATAGAAAACTGAATGTCATATATTCAAGGCAAGCTTTTCTATGCAAATGAGCCATCTCATATAGTTTTCAAAGGGGAAATTAAGGGAACACAGGATCTCTTGGGTTCAGTGTGTCTTCAATCCAACTGGCATGATGAAAGCTGTCTAGGTTCAAGGCTGGGCTCAAGTCTATCTACAGAACATCACAGCTGCTGAATATTTTACTTCTTGAGTAATAGACAATTTCACAGCAGATCAAACTCTGTGTGCTCAGAGCCTGAAGTAGACATGCAGTAGAGTCATAAAATGTCTCCTGCTGGGTTATGTAAGGCTGATGAAATCAGAGAAGGGGAGGTGTGTTTGTGGAGTGATGTCATTACATTACCCAAAGGGGAGAGTTTTTCTTGTTTTTGCTGCTTATAAAATGCATTTAACGCCCTTCAAAGTTCCCATCGATATTTTATTTGAACAGAACCCTCCAAATAAGCAAAACTTTGTGGTGAGATGTGTGAAAAACATTATTATTAGCCTTCTCAACTTTGCTGTTGGCAAAATTCCTCAGCAAGTCGGTGACCATTGGCTCCTGATGTCAGAGTTATAACACAGAGGAGAGAAGGAATGTTTGTCAGGCACTTGTCATGGTTTTTTCCAGAATGAGTATCCAGGTTCAGGATGAAGCATAAAGAAAAGTGGTGGTAACTGTAGCTAAAGAAGCCCCACATCCACATGGTTTAAAGGAAAAGGCTTAAGGAAAGTACTTTGAAGAACAGCAGGAGACAAGGGTCAGTATTCTAAAGCAGGAGCAGATCCAACTGCTACTTGGAAATGGGAATGTCTCGGCTGCATGCATTGCTTTTTCTCACCACCTCTGACACAGAAAAGGGAAGTGCGCCCCATCTGCACTGTGAAGAAGAAGATGATGAATTATTAAATTTCTATACTGCCCTTCATCCGAGGATCACAGGGCATTTTACAATATAAAAAAACAAAAAGACACAACATAATAACAAGCAAAAACAATACCCCCCCAGTTTAAAAGGCTATATATTGTTTAATTAGCCAAAGGATACACATTTCAAGTAGTATCATACCACTTTAAACAGTTCTGGCTTCCCCCAAAGTAGTTTGCTAAGGGTGTTGACAATCATTAGGAGACTCCTCTATTCTCCTCATAGAGCTACAATTGACTCTGTGTAGGGAAGAGGAACCTCCTAAGAACACAGCACCCTTAACAAACTACAGTTCCCAAGATTCCTTGGGGGAAGTCATGAGTGCTTAAAGTGATATTATATGGCTTTTAATTTATAGTGCAGATGTTGCCTTAGACCAGGCATAGGCAAATTTGGCCCTCCAGATGTTTTGGGACGATTCCCATCATCCCTGACCACTGGTCCTACTAGCTAGGGATGATGGGAGTTGTAGTCCCAAAACATCTGGAGGGCCATGTTTGCCTATGCCTGCCTTAGACATTTGTTACTGCCAAAACCTCTGATCTAAGCATAAATGCTGCTGAAAACGTGCATTCATCAACTTTTTTATTTAAAGGTCTTACTCATGCATAACTGCTTCTGTGTCGAGTCACTTCTGCTTGTTTTGTAAATTCTAAGCGCTTTTAGCCATGATTTCAGATTTGTTCCCATATGTCACTTCTTTTCTGCTATAGCTAATCCAAGAATGATTTATCAGCCATGTGTGTTATGTGGCTATACACAAGTCATTCTAATTCTGCAAATACAATTGTGTAAATGTCTTCTCAGAAGTAATGCTCCATTTAGTTCATGGTGCTTACTCCCAGGTAGGTGGGTGTCAAATTATAGCCCAAGAAGCATTTTTAACCTTAAAGTGAAAATAAATCCAGGAATGTTCATTCTGAAGTGGAACACTACAAAATCATATTGATTTCAATAATCCCATAATATTACCATTTAAATATTCTTGTCTGCTGATATGTAACCATCTGGAGAAGTTCGTATTTCTCATGAAAATAAATCAGGATTAGTATTCAGTAAATCCACGGCCTGATTTGGCTATCGGTTTTTCATTACAATGTACCTGCGATTTCTAATTGTGAACACAGATTTAGGTATGTAGCAAAATTCTCATTTTGAGAAGTGATGGCATTTAACCAGTATAGGGGATCGACTCAGCAGCTGAGCTGAAAGTAAGCTAATTTGGTTATTGGCAAGTGCATGTGGCGATCCTTCTCCACTCATTCAGAAAATAGGAATTAAGTTGATTTGACAGCCCTCCAATTTTGCTTTCAGTGGTATTGATTCCCCTCACCCAGGCTGCACTTTTTCGAGGGACTGATGGGCTCACTTGCTCTAATCACATTTCATTGTACATTCTCTGCATGTAATAATAAATTTGACTATCCAGATCAATTCTGACCCCATTTCCATTCAAAGGATGTGAAGTGCTGATTGCTTTCCAGGTTTTTAAAGCAACAATTTGTGATGTATTTTCTTAAAAAGGAGAGGAGACTGCTTTATGCAACTGTATATACTTCTTTAGTTTGTGTAAGTAGTGGTGTTGTTGTTCGTTATCATCTCTGTATTTCCAGAGCTCACTCACGTGGATATCTCAAGCCTTTTTCTAAAAGGAGATAACAATAGCTTTATAGGAATGTCCTGGTTTTATGGCAATTCTGGAGAATGACACCCTTTGGTGTCATGGAACAATGGCACAGCTGTGCTCTCTAAGTGTTGCTTCAGTGTTGTTAGAGCTGATATTGATATGAATTACCCTGACTATTCAGATGTGCTTGAATGCAAAGGCTAGATTTTTTTTTTCTTATTTTCAGTGATACCTTTCCCCAATCATGTGATAAGTTTATTGTTGAGGAGGGTGGGAGAATTGTGTTGGGGAATTATGTGTTCTCTTGTGCATTGCTTTATCTGTGCTTATCAGAATACATGATGTTGAGAAACTTTGTAGCCAATCATCACACACCAGCTGCAATATATATAAGCCTGTAGAATATTCAGTTTTGGGGGTAAAGCAACGAGCTCACTGTGGTCTTGTTCAGCTGTTGTGCCAGTCTCATTTCTACTGAGACTCACTTCTATTGAGACTGGCCCCACAGCTATACACAACCACACTGAGCTTGATGCTTTACCCCCTGAACTGAAAATGTTAAAATATACACTTGATAGTGAAGCTTATAATGGCATTTAAAGTGATGCGTATTAGTGTTTCATGCAAGCCTTCCTGCATATGCAATTAATTCCAGTGTAAGTGCCCTTTCATAAATGGCAAGTGAAAAGGGCCAACTTGCATAATCTTCTTATGCAGTGTTGATGTATACCAGAAAAATGTTCTGGACTACTCCTATAATGACTGTTATTTGACAGAGCAAATGAGATTGAATTATCTTCAACTTGCAAACATTAGCTCAAGTCTCTTAGCTCAGCGAGCCCCACCTAGCTGCAAGCTCCCTTCAACACTTAAGTCAGTATTACCTCAGAAGGAGTGGATGAGCAAAATGGTAGCATTATCCATGCCAACAAGAGTTATTTATTTATTTATTTAGACATTTATTTGTCATTGGCTACATAAAATGTCTGAAAACAATTACAAAATGTCTGCCAAGCTTACAAAAAGGACAAATCCTACCCCGTCCTACTAAAACAGGCAGAGTTATCACATCATATGTTCCCAATTAAGAACCAAATGCCTATGAAAGCAGGAACATCTTCATCTGGTGCCTCCAAGTTTAAAATGATGGTGCCAGATGTCCCTCCTATGGAGATCATCCCACAGTCAGGGAGCCACCAAAGAGTTAGAAGTGAGCCACAACAGAAAGAGTCATGCAGCACAATAGGCAACACAAACACAATAGACAGTATCCAGCCACTGGGTTGTGGAAAGCACAAGTACCAATATATGGCCTGCCCACTTGGTGCATCAGCCTCACTAGCATCAGTATATTCACAGGAGAACAGAACATTTAAATGTTTTCTGCATGTAAATTCTATTTCACATATGCTAAAACAATGTAGCTTGCTTCTTGAACACCTGATTTTTTTATTTAAAAAAACCCACTGCTTTTAATCTACGCACCAGATGCTGATTTAGGGCGGTGTGACTGGTTCCGCCATAATGGCCGCCAAGCCTAAGGGGTATAGCAACAAGGATGTAGTGAACTGAGCAGAAAGGAAGGTGAGAGAGGTGTGTGCATGCTGAATTTTGGGCTTCCACAGGGCACCTCTGAAATTTGAAAGACCAAAGTTCCCCTTCCCCCCTTCCAAATTCACATTGGGGTTTATGCCTTGGGTGGAATTCACACATTCTGTCCAACCTGGCAGGTGGACAGGTGGGTGGTAATGTAGGCATGCAATGGATAGATCAGGGCTGGGGGGAGAACATATCCATAATATTGCTCCTGAATTCCACAGGTTTCCATGAAGAAAGAGATGTGAGAGTTTTTGTTTCCATAGGAAGGAATGAGAGGGTTGGTCACATGGCCCTGCTCAGCCAGTAGAATGAGGTTTGGAGGCTCCTCCCCTATACGTCAAGCCTTTAGTCATGTCTCTCTTCCAATCATCCAACAATGCCAGATTGTGTGGCCTATTATCCCTGAACATCTTAGCTGTGGGAGAGCAAAGAAGAATATATCAGCACTCTTCACCATACTGGCTGTTTCTGCTGCTGCTTTGGCCTACAACTGGAAGACAATTTTTATGTTCTTGCTTTCTTATATATTCTTTTTGTGACATGACAGAATGCCTATCCTTGCCAGGTAGCTGTTTTGTTTTAGGCACTAGCTGC
The DNA here is from genome assembly GCF_964252035.2 of Podarcis erhardii. Lineage (NCBI taxonomy): Eukaryota > Metazoa > Chordata > Lepidosauria > Squamata > Lacertidae > Podarcis > Podarcis erhardii. The sequence continues at coordinate 47,861,006 of NC_138508.1, read as the reverse complement.
CAAAACAATTTAGACTTTAATGAGGAAACCATCATAAACCAAAAGCAAACTCTTTTTAGTTGCACTGAGAAAACAGTAGTGTGTTTGGAATGTATAAATGCTGCGAAATGTCTTAATGCGTTCAGACACTTGCACAATTATCAATACAGTCAGCTGAAGAACAAATGCATAGAGTGTCTCAATTAGCTTTAAGGAAAATTAATACAAAAGGTTAGAAAACTATTCCCAAGGAGCAAATTAGTGTGACACATACTAGGTCATGAACAACTGATTTCCACATTATGCCTTATTGCAGATATTATTCTAGGGGCAGGGGGAGAGAAGCAGGGTGGGGAATGGAGGTTAAGAGGTAAGTCACCTTGTAAAATCTACAGAGGAGACAGAGGAAGAAAATCTGGAAAATCTGTGGTGGTGTTTTTTCCTTTTCAAAAATTTCTTCAGGTAAGATAGTGCTTGTCATTATAAATGTTCCCAAAACTGTTCTGGCCAGTTTGTTCCCTGGGTTTTTAATTGCATTTGGCATTTCAAAACACAGTGCTGGAGGCAGCCAACTTGCTAAGAGTTATGCTTTATGACACAGGCAGTAGGAGAGCTCAGTGGAGGTGACTTTATTTACTTACTTCTTAAACATTTGCATACTGCCTTCCATATCAATCCCAAAGACACTCCAATGAACAAAATTTAGCATTGACAAAAATTCACTGTGTTAAATATAGTCATCAACTCAACAGCTAGAACAATTATAAAGGCCAGGTATCAATCGCCCTGAAAGGTATGGGCCAATCAATTGAATCTGAATCCCAACAAGACACCCAATCCCTTGGGTGAATAAATGTGTTTTAAGGAGGTGCCGAAAACTCAACAAGGTTGGTACCCACTATAATCCAGTGGGGTTATAATCCAATCCATAAATTGAATGACATTACAGAGTAGGCCCTCTTCCCCAGTTACAAAGATAGGAAACTGCATATACCAAGTCAGGTTATTGGTCCATCTATCCCAGCATTACCAACAGTGGCTGGCAACAGTTCTCTAGAGTTTTTCTCGAGGAGTATTTCCCAAACCTATCTGGAAACACCAAGGACTGAACCTGGAACATTTTGCATGCAAAACAGATGTTCTACCACACAGCTACAGTCCTTCTCTTAACTGAGCTATGACCATCTTGCTTGCTGCTTGATGTATTTCTACAGGCTGTGGCACAACCAAGAGGGCCACATCCTGAAATCTCATTAGCTGCACTGCTTTATATGGGAGCAGGTGTCCCCTAAGTAACCTGGTCCCAACTGTGTCAGGGCATTGGCTTGATAGCAGATTAGCAGCCAGTGCTGCCTTTTCAGTAGAGATGACGTGATTATGGTAAGTTGCTCCCATTAGCAACCACTTAGTTGACATCCATCTGTCTCAGGAGACATTGGAGGAGTGTGCCTTGGGGGCGAAGTAAAACTGTTGGAGGGTTACAGCACCTGTTGTGGCTGTAGAGAGACAGATACAGGAGAGACCTGTTTTGTTGCAGCTGGGGCAGATGAAAGCTGGGGCAGGGTCATAATGTTGCCAGCCTTCATGTCATGTTTGCAGACGTATTTGAAACACAGAGTTGGTCTGCCAATGGGCCTGAAGCCATCTTCCATTCTGTGGACATTACCAAGCCAGCATAGACATTACTGAGTCAGGACTGCAAACATGCAGGGAATGTGGGTTTGAGAGAGCACATTGTTGTCTGAGACCCTGTCCTACCATGTGATGCCCAAAATCTTCCTGGCACAGCACATGTGGAAGGCACTGAGGTGTCGCTCCTGATGGGTCTAAGTTGCCCACAGCCCACTTCCATAAAGCAGTGTACACACACTCCTGGTAGATCTTCATCTTGGTATTGGACATTAGCATCCTAATGCATTTTTCACAATCTGCGGCTTCTGGCCCAGTTTTCAAGGCAGACCTACATAGAGCACATTACTTAAGGTTGGCAATGCATGGATGGATCTCTGTGGCTAAGCTATCCTTGGCCAAGAATAGCTGTATCTTGACTCAATATTTTATAGAAATCCACATTACCACTGAGCTGGCACCCTGGACAGCTCCACACCTGGCTCAAACTACAGCAGAGTTCAACTGTTTCATCAGTGGTCAACCTGCCTTAAATAGGAGCTAAAATAGGTGCTCTTATCTTAAGAGGCTCTACCTTCTTCGAGACGACCCTCTTAATTTAAAGGGACCTAGCCTACTTTAGCAGTCATGAGGTCCAACAGAGCAGGGGAAATTATGGTTCCACTAGGACTTCTGGTATTGATTCCTGGCAGTTTGCTACTAACATCGAAGAACAAAATCCGGATTGTATTGGTTCTGCATCTAATCCAGTTCCCACATTGGTTGTGATGGGAAGGATCAGGTGAGCCAACATCAAAGTTTACCGTATTTTTTCGCTCCATAAGACGCACATTTTCCCTCCTAAAAAGTAAGGGGAAATGTATGTGTGCGTTATGGAGTGAATGCAGGCAGGAGGCTTCTCAGCACTCCCTTTAAAGAGCCGCGTGGAGCGTGTGTGCGGCTCTTGGAGGCTTCTCCCTCCCCTGGGAAAAGCCTGCAAGTGCCGCACACACACTCCACGTGGCTCATGAAAGGGAGCGCTGAGCAGAGCCTGGGATGCATACAGGCTCTGCTCAGCACTCCCTTTAAAGAATTTTTTCCCCCTTGCATTCCCCCTCTAAAAACTAGGTGCGTCTTATGGAGCGAAAAATACGGTACATTTGCCAAATTCCTCCGCATCCCTATGTGTTATGCCCCTTCCATGGTTGAAAACTTCCTAAAGGCAGGCAAGGCAAGACAATAATCAGATTTCACATTACATAGATGGCATACGTTGCTTGAAATGTAATCAACTAAGAGTCAGTATGGTGTAGTTTTAGACTGTTGGACTGGGATTCTATTTCCCACTCAGCTATGAAGCTCTCTGGGTGTTGTGAGGATCAGATAGGGAGAGGGAAAACCTTGCACACCACTTTGAGCTCTATTGAGGAATGGTGGGATATAGATGATAGATAGATGGATAAGAAAATAGCCACAGGAATTGGTTTTCCGTCAAGGCAATATCCTCAAATTTTACTTCACTTCTCCAGGCCACTCCCAATTACTCTATAACAAAAGATGTCCCTTACTACACACACAGTTGCAGATGACCTGCAAATTTATGACAATGTCTAGATCTTGCAGAAATAGGTTTAAACTTGAAGTAAGACCAACTTTGCTGGTTGTGCTAAGTTATGTACCCAAGGCTGGAACTTTGTGTATGTTCCTTCTCAGGAGCTGTCAAGTGACATCTTTTTGCAGTAAGACAGGCGCTTCAGGCTGTATGCTCAGAAATGTCAGCTGTAATTAAAAATAAATTTCACAGCTTATTTGTAGTGATAACTAAGCAACTTCCTTTGCCAAATGGTGTGTGGTTTTAAAAATAAGGGTGGTTACCATCTGAAGGAAGCAGCACATTAAAATTCATAGTAAAGGTACCTGGAATTTCTATAAATATTATTCTAATGTGAGCTAACAGATAGCAGTATATTATTTTCTGAGCAAAGTGAAGACATGTTGGTGTAAAATAATAGTCATACTAACTAGATGCAGACCTCAACTCTGCCTCTTCATGTCTTCTTTCCTCATACTCTATATAATTTTAGATTTATGACCTATGATCTTGAATAGATTTTCTGACAATAATGATTTGGATAGTGGATGAGCTACATCAAATTATTGATGATCTTTTTTCCTGGTGGTCATACTAATGAACATTTTTATCTAAAAGGCATATTCTCCTCAAAATATTGACTGCTAACCATCTAGCACATGCATCTCATTGTTACAGTCTTTTTCTTGCAAAGGATATACAGCTGTGAAAACAGGACAGTTGAAAGTAATGTGGGATATATACGTTAGTAAAGCCTCATGCTATTCGACTATTTGGGGTTATACTCATCCCTATTTTACTCAGAGCAGACTCATTGAAATTAATGAACATGACTAAGTTAGGTTCCTTGTATTTCAGTGGGTCTGTTTTGAGCAAAACTTTGTTAAATACCACCCTTGGTATTTGAAGAGTGCTTCATATTTTTTTTAAAAGTGAAATACTTCTGTTAAAACATTCTGCAGAATGTTTTTTGCTATGGTATGCATTTTTGTGTTTTTATATTGTAAACCACCCTGTGATCTTCAAACAAAGGTCAATGTAGAAAATAAATAAATAAATAAATAAATGTATGCAAAACCACATAAGTGACTATTCAAGGTATAAACAAATGAAGGTGTGTGTGCACGTACACATGCTTTGGAGGGGGGAAAGAAAAACATGATCTGGCTCTGCATTTCAGTTTGCAAAGGCTATCACAGATCCCGCAAAACAGACATAAAAAGGAACTCTTAGATCAGAGCACCACATTAGTTTCAAAAAAATATTTTTAAAATGTGTAAATGGCTGCTATGGAAACAGAAATGTGGCCTATATTTCAACACTACATGGAAATCGCAACTACAATAAGATCAATCAATCATTAGACTAAAGCCCTATTCACACATTTTACATATGTAGGACTTCCATGTTAATAATAGGAAGCATAATTGCATCCCTGACCCTGTCCTGATGTTGAGAGCATCCCAACTCCCACCTTAAAATCCACCTATTTAGCATGGATGTCTGCAAAGAGTGCCTAATGATAATGTATAGGTGAATATTCATCGGCGCTCCATGCAGCTGGGACTTCATCATAGAGTGGTTTGTAACAATTATACATTAAACAATACAATAAAACCAATATATAAGAAAATTAAATAAAAGTCAGCTAACTAATGTGGAAATGTGGACTCTTAATTGCCTATATAAGCCTGACAGAATAGAAAAGTTTCCAGCAGGCATTTAAAAATTGAAACAGAAGGTGTGGCTGAATACTTGGCTGATGACACTGGGGTAGCTGATGACTGAGATGGGGTGGGATCCGAGGTACCCTGGTCCTACGTTATTCAGGGCTTTTTGAATTAATACAAGGACCTTGAACCTGACTCAGTAGTAGATAGGCCTCCAGTGCTGATGTTTTCACAGTTTTGTTACATCTTGTTGGCCAGGTGCTCCCACCAGCGATCTGGCCACCATATTCTGCACCAGCTGGAGCTTCCAAACCAAGCCGAAGGGCAGCCCCACATACAGTTCATTGCAGTAATCCAACCTTACAGTTACCAATGGATGGACTACAGTGGTTTGGCTATCCTTGTTCAGAACAGTTGTAACAGTTGCAAATCATGTGGAGTTCCTATGCTCATTCACCTACTTACACATAAGTGTTCCTTTACAGATGTCTATGCAATGTCAAGAGGATGAGGCTAGTGAAGCTTATGCCAAGGATGGAATAGCCCTACATCAGGAGTGGGAAACCTTTTTTGGTTTTGGGTCCTGTGGAAGCCTTGCATGTGTTTGAAAGTTTGTTTGAATGTTCCCTCAGTACAGTCACACAGCCTATGTGAAGGTTTGGGGGATGGACCTACTCAGTGTGCCTGCTCCCTGCTTCCACATTGAGTAAAAGTATTAACACTTTAAGGGGAGGTTCCAACACCAAAGAATGAACTAAATTGGGTAAGGATGTTATGCCTTCTTGTCCAAATGTTTCTCCTGTCCAACTCTAAGTGGAAGTTGCCAGTGATAGGAAGTCAATATTTTTTGTGGTGGTAAGAAAAGAAGAGATGTGCTATAGCTAGCTAGGTAGGTAGGTAGATATCAGCCACAAGCCATAGCAGATCACATTGTTGGTGCATAATAGGTCCTAGCTTTGATATCTGGGGAAGTCCTTTACTTGTCGGTAGCTCCATGAGAAAGCACTATGAAAAGATGAAGAGAGCTGCCACCAGCTGAGGGAAGTTATACTAGCATATATTAGCAATTGGTCTGAGCCAGAAGGTAGCTCTTTGTATCTCCTTCCCAACCTTGCAATGCTCAATCTGTTCTTGCATTCCTGTATCATACTTATTCACTCATTGAAGTGTGACCAGTACTTCGTAAGAATCTACCCAATATCAAGTCATTCTTAGAATGAATCCTCTTTGTTCAGGGTATTGAGTTAAGCCCTACTGTGCTGATGATGTCTGACCCAGTGCTTAGGAGGAGCCGATTGTCTTAAAAGGCTTGATGTAGCACAGCTCATCCTGACACTGAGCTAGACATGTTTATTTTAAATAGACTGTCAAGCTTTAAAGCAGGTTCTTCCGAGCATGGCAGCAAATGGGGAAAAGGAGGGAGGAGTACATGGAAGGGAATTTGACAGGCTAAGTAGTGTAAACTAAATCCATTGCATTTGAGCATTATTAAAGAGAACTTGATGTTAGCTCACCAGTCAGAGAAGGGAAGATGTGCAGCATGCTGACAGAGGTAATAAAAGGAATAACACATTTTTATGGGGAAGGAGATTAATAATGTAATAGCTGACTATTACTAAGAGTTATCAACTTTTCCTAGGGGAATACTTGGCCCAGTTATTGAACAGAGCAGACAACTCTATTACTTTCCTCATAATTTATGGGTTGTTGAAAATGAATTTCATGTACACAAACCTATGTTTGTTAAAAAAATGCAGATGAAAATTAAAAAATATGAAAGTAAAATGCAGATAAAATTAAAAAGTACAAAACACAAAAGACAATCATTGTACTGGTTTTTGAAAAGAGACATTCAAAATACAGACTCTAATATTAAACCTCCACTCTAAAGTACTTCAAACATCATGCTCCACCCACACAGATAGATGGACACCTTTAGAATTTTCTTAGTATGACATCTCTGCCACTAAAGACCACAAAAACGGTGAATCTGGGTCATACTCCATTGATATAATTAAGCATCCTTTACCAACTGCATTGCATACATTAGTCAACATAAAACCTCTCACTTCCCCACAACCTTTTGGTCTGATATTATAGGACAGATCCATCTCTACACAAATGATTTAGCAGCTATGGGAGGGACTTTCTGACTTCCTTAGGAACAGCGCAGACAGTTTTGGTTCAGGACTGACCTGATTTACATGTATGTTGACATGCCCCAGATTTTTCAGAGTGCAGGTTTATATCGGTCACATACTGCAATACCATGACTTTGGTCCATGCCTCTTATTACACCATTAATATTTAAGCTCTTAAGCTGCAAATATCACCAGACAGAAAGAAATCTGGATCTCAGAAAAGTACTATCTTCCTTTATAGTATTGTAAGAAAACAGCATAACTGGTTGTTCGTACTGTTTTCCATAACCATTTGCAAAGCGAACAAGTACATTACTACACAAACTGAAGAATGAAAATTCAGGATGATCCAAGAATGAACATTTATGCTTCTGGTGCCCATCATACTGCTGGAATATGGGGGGGGGAGAGAGGATTAATTTGTTAATCTGTTACTGATTTGCCACAGCAGACCAATAAATGATCTGGAATATTAGAATACAATCACAATGCATAATGAATGGTATCACTACAACATAGCACTAAAAATGATAGTTAGCAGTTTAATTTAATATACACTAAAACGTAAGCTAGAGGAAAGCTTACTAGTAGGGTCAAGTGAAAATACAGTAATATTGCATGCAAAAGTGGCTGCAAAGCTGATGACGTTAGTGCCTAGCAATCCCACCCCTTAATCCTCAAACTTGAAAGTCAGCTTTTTTCCCCAAGAGGCATCTCCCTTATGAAGGTTCTCACAAGTGGTGCAAGACAGGTGGAAACAGCCACCCCCTAATGTCAAACACAGAGCCTCTCTCCTATTTGAGATGACATGAGAACAATATACCAGATGTGGTTACTTCACTATATAAAGCAGGTGTGAGTCCTGCTTTTGGTCCTTCAGATGTTACTAAGGACATCTCCCAACAGCACCAGGAAGCATAAACAATAGCCAGGAATGATGTGAGTTGTTTTTAGCAGCAACTGGAATAAAAAGGTATTATTATATTAGCCATAATTTTGATTTGCTTTCCTCCAAATCCCAACATGGAATTTGCCCTCCTCGCTGCCTAGTCAGTTACCAAGTGAGTGCATATGCATATAGACAAAACTATGGTCCATCAGACTAGTTACTGTTATGAAATCAGGACATACATCATGTTGCAGCCAAGTAAAGACTAAGATATATGTTCCATTTCATTCCTTGTGTACTGATATAAATGCTTGCTCAATGAAAACTACTAGCCAGAAGCAGGACTGGGATAAGAGCCATAGGCTCAAGAAACAGTTTTGGGTTGGAACATAGTGACAAAAAGAAAACTATGAGTTTTTAAGCTGGTAAAGCAGCAAAAGGGGAAAGCTGGAAGAACTGCAGGCTGTTGGCTTTTGGAGAACTCTTGCTGCTCTGAAGACCAGTGCTATCTGTTCAAATGCTCAATATCTATCTATTAATCTCAAAGAGCACAACTTTCCCTTACTTTCTCTGCCTAATCACATCAACTCTTTAAAAGTCTACTCCTGAAATTCCCTAGTGCTAAGGATGTGGGAGTTTGCATCAATATGTTTCTAATATGGAAACAATAAGCTGGAAACAACTTAAAATAAGACTCGAGTGTGAAAGCGCAACAGATGACGTTAATTATCTTCACTAGAGAAGGCGTCTTTGAGGGTGCAATCTTGGAAATCTTTTCTTTAAAGCTGAATATATTTTGTGTATCTGTGTATAAACATCTTGTGAATACAGAATGTGGTTAGCCACCCACATGAAACAAAAAAAAATGTGTTAAACAGAATGAAGCAAATTGAACAGGCTTTAGATAGTCTAGGGAAATTGTAAAAGCTCTTAATTGTGTTTTTAATGTATGTATCTGAGCTGATTCATTGATATTAGATTTACTGTTGGGGATGCAAGTCTATGAAATGCTGTTATTATTTGACTTGATTTGATGGGCTGGCTCATTCTACAGCCCAGACGAGCCAGAATATCCCTCTGGATGAAAATCCATTACAATCCTAAGGGACTGTTACCTTACTTCCTGGCCGCAGTTCCCTATCCCCCTTGGCTTATGCAAATAACTAACAAGATCAAACAAATTGGCCTAAACCCTGAAAATCTTCTTATTGGAACTCTGAACAAGGCAAAAGTAATTATCACTCAGAGACTTTACGATGTCGAATTACAACAAGAAGACGCCATACTCCCGGAGACGTATAGATGTTTAAAAGCTTGGCCAAATTTTGCAGCTGCCCCTTACTTAACTAACATCACTAACGAAGCTTATAGATGGGCTTTCTCCAGAGCCCGCTTTGAGACAATGCCTTCAGCAGTGCTGTACGGCAAACTTACGCGGGTACCAATGCATGCGCATCTCTGCCCCTGTATGTCTAATAAGGTAGAATCTGTCATTCACATCCTTCTATTTTGCGAATTTTATAGTGAAGAACGAGTTCAACTTATTTTGCCGCTTTTATCAAAATTTATACCCCTACAACATTATTTGGAATCCTCCCCCGAAATTCTATGAAAATACCTTCTGGAAAATTCCTCAAGCTCAATATCATATGAGGTGGCCAAATTTTGCACTTTAGCAATCAGGAAGCGTAAATCTCTTTTGTTGAATGGCACACTGCGAAGTTCCCTTGTGTAATTTTTTGATGCTGTTGTTGATTTCCTTTTGTTTGATCTTGTGGTGTTCTGTGTCGTTGGCTTTTGCCGCAATAAAACTAACTAACTAACTAACTAATGCTCTCCCTTCAGCACTCCTAGAGGGCAGATATCATGTCATCCCAGCTGAACAAGGATTATGTCCATGCAACTCTAATGAGATTGAATCCATTGGGCACATTCTTCTCTATTGGGCCCGTGGTACTGTGTACCATTGTACTGTACTACCTGAAGAGAGCTAATTTTACCATTATTAAGGAAATTACCTGGCCGCTCAGAGGAATCTTATGTTAAATACCTTCTTGCTTATAAAGATCTGGATATCATCAGGCCTGTTGCGAAATACTGTTTTATAGCAACGAGGACAAGACAGGCTGTGGTGACAGTGATGGCCAGAGAATGAGTACTGATTTTAATTTCCGGAATACAGGTTTTAGCTGAAGGAGTATTATTTTTAATGTAAATAAGTTTAGAGGGAAATTTTAATTACATCTGCTTCTTTATGCGGTTGTGGCGTATATTGTTGTTGTTAACTTTGCTGTCTGGTCTTTGACCGCAATAAAGATTGATTGATTGATTGATTGAAGTAGAGATGGGGGAGAAATTCAGATCTCATTTAAAGGTGAACCTATGTAACTCACACCCTCACAAGAACCTTTTGAAAGGTGTATTTCAAAATTTACACTTCTCAGACTAATGTTTTTAAAAATGCACTTATTAGTGAGTAAGCATACAAAAATGCATGTTTGTTAGGGGAAATGTGCTTGCAAAATGTGCTGATTAGTCAAAACTGCATACAAAAATGTTTTTATTTGGAGAAATTCACACTAAAATGCTAATGAATTTTCATTTTGTTTTTGTTTGTTTTTTTAAAAAGGCAAATTACTGTAGAAATGTGGCGAACTAAAGTTTGGAAAAATGAGAATCTGAAAGAACCAAAATTGACAGACCCTTCCATCCCTACTCAGAAGTAAGTCCTATTCCATTTAATGGAGCTTACTCCTGGGCAAGTGGGGTACTGCCTGAGAGTAAGACTCACTGAATTAAATGGGACTTTTATGTAGGAATGGTTAGGATTGTATGGACTCCCAACACAAAAGCTGGAATTTTATTTGTTAGAAACTTTATTTGTGGGCCTTAGAAGTTCTGAATGAGTTCATCCATCAAACAAATATTTTTTTATGAAAGGCTCTACTCAGCAGAATGTGCTTCACTAAGAGGGTGATACAACTGAATGATACAATAGTGCAGGCTGCTAACATCTGTTACCATACCTGTTATGTACTGAAGTTCTCACCCTGGGCCAGCAGGGGGATACTGTAGATAGTTATGCAAATGAAGGATTGAAAAGTGACGTTCAGTGATTGGATAGTTTGTATGCAAATGAAGGATCGAAAAGTGACGTTCAGTGATTGGATAGTTTTAGAAAATGGCAACAGTTACATTGTTCTGGAGCTCTATATAAGCAGGCTGACTGAGCCCCTCAGTTTAGTTCTGTTCTGACATCTGAATAAAGAAGAGCTGTTTGAAGAATCGCTGTGTCGTCTGCTATGTTCGCCACAACTTAACAATACCATTAGCTCATTTAGAGTCAGAAGAAATTCCCTGCCAATAATAACTAGCAGTTTAGGTCTGAAAGTATGTCCTTTCCCAACCGTATGGGGCTTGGCAAATTTGCTTGGGCCGTCTGAATTATTTTGCGTAACTGTCCCTTTGCTCTGGACACCTTTGTCATAGAGCTTATTGTTTGGTCATGTTTATGTATGTTGTGAACACATACAAAACTGGATAATGTTTCAGATATACTTGATGTACTTCCCTATGCAGGCAAAGCATCTATGTGTAGCGGGATCACCATAGGAGAGGATTGTTCTGGAATGAGCTGGGGTAAATATGTAGATAGTAATGGTTTCTTGCAGTCTCTGTTTCTGCTTTTTGACAGACCAGGGTTGTGAAAGTCTGCCATGGCCAACATATCCATCAACCTCAGGGAAGTGCGGTGGTGTAGTGTGGGCAGGTCCCTGGGTGCAAATTTCTGATGGGGAGCAACAGGATGCCTACATAACATATATTGTGCTAGGAGGCAATCGAGTATACACTTCTAGACTTCACACTCAATACATTACTTCTGGTAAATGAGCCACCATAGCCACTAGAGGGCCATGGAAATTTGTGTCCCAGGCTTTTTAGGTTCGTCTACCCATGTACTCGTGTACCCATGATGTATGGAAGTGAGAGCTGGACCATAAAGAAGGGTGATCGCCGAAGAATTGATGCTTTTGAATTATAGTGCTGGAGGAGACTCTTGAGAGTCCCATGGACTGCAAGAAGATCAAACCTATCCATTCTGAAGGAAATCAGCCCTGAGTGCTCACTAGAAGAACAGATCCTGAAGCTGAGGCTCCAATACTTTGGCCACCTCATAAGAAGAGAAGACTCCCTGGAAAAGACCCTGATGTTGGGAAAGATTGAGGGCACAAGGAGAAGGGGACAACGGAGGACAAGATGGTTGGACAGTGTTCTTGAAGCTACCAACATGAGTTTGACCAAACTGCGGGAGGCAGTGGAAGACAGGAGTGCCTGGCGTGCTCTGGTCCATGGGGTCATGACTAAACAACAACAACAACAACCCACGTACCATCTGAAACCAAAGGGGTACATTGGTTTCCAGATGTGAAATATATTGGCATTCTTTTCAGCTCTCCTGAATTAGGCATCAGTCCAGAACTTGCATGGCCACACCTGACTCATTTTGAACTGAATCCATCATGGATGTATCACAGGTGGAGCAGAAACAGACACAATAGAGAAAGCCAGTTTCTACAGTCTTCTGGTTATGTTGCAGGAAGGCAGAAAGTTGTGCGTTTTGGAATTTAGCAGCCAAAACATTGGCTTCAGGCCTGTAGTGGAGATTTAATTGCGCTGGCATTTTCAAAAAATGTTTTGGAACAGATTTACCGCTGTCACAAGTAAGCCCAAGTCCATTTATATCAGCTTTTGAAAGGGAAAAAATGGTTTCAAGTGGGTAAGATTGGGCGGAATCCATCTTGACATTAAGTTTGGTGACTTCTCATTCATAACAATGAAAGATATTATACTTATCACCCAAATAATTAGAAATATAATCTTCTTAAAATTTAAAGTGTCTGCAAGAGTGAAGTTCGAAGCACAGAAGCAGAGTAATGCTTCTAATCCTTTCCTGGAAACTAGACAGATAACTCTCTAATAATTAAACATTTTCTGAAATTAACCATAAATATGATTTTTAATGGCATGGTTAAAATTTTAAGAGAGCAGATGTGTTCTGACATTTATTGGAATCATTGTACTTTATGAAGAGTTTATTTCTTTTCACAATTTGCCTATGATTTGTGTTGACAACTGCCAATGGCATGTTAATGTTTGCGAAGCAACGAAACTCTCACCTGGATCTTAGTGTAAGCCTCACTTTTGGAATGTCTATATCTGGGGTTTTATGGTTATCAATCAAGGCTGCAGTACTATACTTACCAGGGAGCATGTCCCATTGAATTAAGTTTGACTTACTTCTGAGTAGACATGCATAGGATTCTTCTATGAATGATTCTAGGTAGTCCTTAAATATGTCATCAGTTTAATAATTATGCGCCTTCCCCAAATATGGAACAATAATAGGAGAAATCCATATGTTTCTAAACCAAATAATCAAATTATGTCAATATGAACCAATTTGTACACACTGGCAATTATTTTACAGAACATTGTGGGAATGATTTTTTTTCATTTATTACAACATTTAGAATCTAAAAATTACCCCTTTGACTAGGATGTTTCTGATTTGATGCAACACTGATCAAAAACTAACATTGATCAAAATTTAATAGGCAGAAGCTGTTTTTGAGACCATTTCAATTTATTCCAGATTCCTCTGAATAGAATACTAATATTGAACTATAATTTCCCATTCCATTTAAAGGGATTTAAGAATTTAGGCCATGTAGTGCTACAGCACAATTTGCAGAATATTTCAAAAGGTTTATCCTACAGCACATGTCACACTGAAAGCTTTGAAAGTTACCATCAAAAGCTCTCTTAGCACTTGCTATATAACTTGCAGTGTGCATAGCTGACCCAGTTTTGCTCTCTTCGGGGAGAGCATAATACTATCATATGCCGCCCTCTCACTGACATGGAATAGACCTGGATAAACCATATTAATTGGAAATCTTATGAAACTTACATGTGAGAAGCTCCCCAGTATTTTCAGTGCACAACTAGACAAACCAAATATTTGACTATGCACTGGCATTCATATGAAATTCAGTGCAACAATTCCCTAGGAAAAGTGACATGGAAATAACCAAATATTGGGTTAGGACCAAGATTTCTGAAATTTGAAGCACACTTCCCAAGCAGCTTTACAGGGATAAAAAGCTCCTCCAACAACTCATGTACAGTGGTACCTCGGGTTAAGTACTTAATTCGTTCCGGAGGTCCATTCTTAACCTGAAACTGTTCTTAACCTGAAGCACCACTTTAGCTAATGGGGCCTCCTGCTGCTGCCGCACCACCGGAACACGATTTCTGTTCTCATCCTGAAGCAAAGTTCTTAACCCGAGGTAATATTTCTGGGTTAGCGGAGTCTGTAACCTGAAGTGTATGTAACCTGAAACGTATCTAACCCGAGATACCACTGTACTGTATTTACAATATATTCAGTACAAATATACACCAATTCTGTCTCATACTTGTTTAGGGAACACACAGACATACAGAAATAGCAATGACCGCTCCCCACTTAAAACGGGGGGCGCCTTTTGCGTGGACGCGTGCAGCCCTGGATCTGGAGTGGCCCCATCAGCATAGGCTTTGCCTTCCCCCAGGTGGGATACCTGGAGGTCCCCGCCTACCCCAGCGAGTTGTCCAATCCCACCTGGGGGAAGTGTTGCCAGGGAAACCAGGCCAGGTAAGGGGAGGGATTACCTGCCCACACAATAGAGGGTGGATCTTAATTGTTAATCCTCACTTGGCTCCAGAGCTTCTCCCACCCTACCCACCCTCAGTTAATTTCTTCTTTTGCAGGTTAACTTTTTTTTTTTTTTTTTTCATAGGTTTTGCAGGTTAACCTGTCTCCACAGGTATGCGGGCGCTGCTACGATAAGGTCGCTGTTAAAGGGCCGGAAAGGAATTTCCCTGCATTGGCAGGTTTCGCCTTTCCCGTAGCAAAACGTCACAACTTTGGCGGTATCAGGCCTTGGGCGGAATCCTTTAGTCCATCTTCCTCTTTGCGGCGGCGATACCAGGGTTCCCTGTTAAAGGGGTTTTTGAAGGGAGGCTTTGGCCGTACGCCGAAAGGTCGTCATTGCTCTCCCCTGCGGCGGCGTAACGGGGGCGGCTATCTCTGCTTGAACATATGTTCTCCAGAGCCGGCCCATCCCCCCCACACACACTGGATAACCCTGATGCTCCCTAGGTCCCCGGCTGGGGACTAGGGAGGGAGAACGCCCAATGCCTGAGCCAAGGTCTACCCACATTTGAAATTTAATAAAGTTGTGGCCAATTTAATCCCATAGCACGTTGTCTAGAGTCGTTATTCCACATGACGGGGGGACCACTCGGGATCTGGGGACTCCGCCTGTCCACGCAAAGGACACAAACACTATTTTTACCTCTCCTTCTCTCTCTCTCTCTCTCTCTCTCACACACACACACACACACACACACACACACAGAGAGAGAGAGAGAAGGGGGGGGGAATTGGGCCTGATCTGCTGTTGGAAAAATGACTCATCTCTGCCTCCTGCTGAACTCCTCCACGGTCTCCAGAGCAAGTTTCTTAAAATCCAAAAATGGTGGACTAGAACTAGACCAGGTTGGCCAGGACAACATGCTGGTGAGCAGGCAAGCTAGCAGCAAGTCAGAAGATTCAGGTGGTTTGACAGCAAGCCAGATAGACTGGTTGCTTAGCCAGTGGGCTGGGCAGCTGGTGGGCACACACTCTGCCTGTGATCTATGCTATGCTATGCTTTGCAATGTCAATGCAACCTGCAGGTAGAAGGCAAGGAGGATGGAGCCTTATATGAGCACATATCAGTACAGTAGTTAGCTCATTAGACCCACACAGGTGATAAATATTTTCTTACATATGTGTGCAAAAAGAAATACTAAAAATGTTATTTGCATAAAACAATCTAAAGACTCTTTTTTCCCCCTTTCCTTTTTTTGGAATAATTATTATTATTTGGCAGGCTATGGTTTTTTCCTAGAGTTGTTGGCATTCTTAAACCTTAAATCAAACAAAGAATATATAGAATTTCAAGAGCAAAAGCATGGAGAACCCAAAAACTTGAATTAAGTGGGTAATAAACTATTTACCAACCATGTTTGTTTGTTTGTTTTAAAAAAGTAACTGTGGTGTCATTTTCGCAGTAGAACCACTGATAGTTGGACATCACCCTAAGTGTTTACAAATTCTGGAAGCTATTTCTCAGCTTTTTTCCTGTGCTTTCAGCCACCCAGCAATTGCAGTTCCCAAGGCACTGTAGAGATCATCACACATCTTGCAGAATGAGGCAGCAGGAGGCATCTCGTAATTTGTGAATGAGCTGCATTTGTCATTCACAATGTCAGATAAAAGGAATCATACAAAATAGTCTAGAATTATTCAAGGTAACAAGAACATTATTGTGCATATAAATTAGGTAGCCTACAATGAAAGCTAACTGTTAACTGGTAGGTCCAAGTAGTGGCAGAAAAACTGCATCTGCCAACTGAAACTATAAAACAGCATCAGTACAAGGGAAATCTATGGCCTGTCTTGTGCTATGGCCCAGTGTGCTCATCATGTGTGATGGTTCTAGGGGTTGCTCGTGCGTAAATCGGCGCCACACCTGGCTGGTTTGCCTGAGTGAACCTTTTCTGTCCGGACAGCCACTCACCCGTGGCTGTCTCAATCGCTGGCAGAATCCGTCAGTGGGCGTTTCTTGAACTTCTTCCAGCAAAGAAGCTCTTTGACGCCTAGTCTCCACCTACTCTCCCTGCGCAGAAGCCTTCTGCGCAAGGAGGGTGTGGGCAGCGGAGGACCCGTGCTCTCCCCGGTCATGGGACTGCCGCGCCGATTCCCCCATCTGCCCCCCTTCTCCACTGGTGCTACGCTGATTTCCTTCCCCAGAAGATGGGCTGCTTCTCCCCATCCCGGGACGCTCTCCGGAATCCCTCTGGAGCCCTCCCTCTCCCTCTGGCTCTGATGGCAGTTCCCTGACATCACGCTAACGCAAAATATGGCTTAGCAGGACTTCATAGTTTCCCAGAGGAGCTTACAGCTGCTTTCTCTGTCCCCAATCATTTTGCTTCCACAGTACACTGATCTAAGTCGAGGTTTGCCTTAGCATTTTGCCCAAATGCTTAAGCTCTTTCCTCCCTAAGAACAAATTCTAGCCTAGGTTTGTTCATGGTTACAGCTTGTGGTTAGTTGGGAAAGAGCTTAACTACAAGTCATCCATGCTGTCATGGTAAACAGCAGCCATGCCAGTGTTGGGAGGGCAGTGTCATGGCACACATCCCCACCACCACCCCACTGGACACTCCTAAAAATCATGTTTCAAAATAGCCTTTAAAAAAAACCACCAACCAGTGATTTTGCCATTGTAAGTTTTGAACATTATATCTATCTACTTGGAATAATTTGCAAAACATCATATCTATTTGTGGGGCTCTGTCACTTTCTGAATGGAAGCCAAACGAGTTTAGTCCTTTCTTTTTGCAAAATATAGCATATTGCTCTAGCTTCATCATATACAAAATAGTTCCTCTGTGAGCCTGAGGACCCTAACAGGAGGTTAAAGACATAAATTCAGATTATTAAGACATCCAGCAAGCATTGTCTACACTGAATTTCTGAACAAAAATCATCCATTGTGCTTTTGTAGTAGTCAGTAGGCTACCATCCAGCTGGTAACATTATTACTATTATTATATTTGTGTATTTAGAAAGCTGTGGTCCTGTTATTAACACACACATGTAATGGAAGCAGTGTGGGATGTTCACTTCCAAATAGTAGGAGGTGGGTGGATTAAAGCCTTAGAAAAGCAAAGGTATTATGCTGCTTCAATTGATAATGGAAGTCATGTAATACCTGGCATCTATCACATTTCTCACAGTCGTCTTTTTACTGCTTAGTCCAAATCTTAAATTCTGGTTCATAGACTAAAATTTGGAGCATTAAATTGCTAACATTATGTTTTGTGCTTTAGGATAATGGTACTAGTAAATATTACAATTGAAACTAAATCCATAATTACCTGTGGTTATATTATTTCTTACTCCAGGCCACTTGGCTTGTGTCTCAATTCTTCCATTTCTGACTCATAGGAGGACTGATCTCAAATCAAATGACTAAACAAACATGCTATTAAAATCAATGAAACTTACTTCTGTGTAAACAGAATTACAAGATGAGGCAGGTTCCTTTTTGTGACATTTATATTCTGCCCTTTTGTCCCAAAACATTCAAGGAAGCTAACAAATTATTAAAACATGCAATAAAATCCAATACACTATCAAAGGGGAAAGAAGTCCAATAAATGAAGAAAAACATCAGCAATAAAAGAACCAGTTCTTCAATCAGTGATCAAAGGCACTGAGAATTATCTAGTGCCAAAAAGACAAGTCAGAACAACAGGGCTTTTTCAAGCAAAGATTATCTGTCATTGGACCAAGTTAAAGGATTTACTATTGATACACAATACCCTTATCAGTTTGGAACCAGTTTACTTAAGGGACTGCCTTGTCCCCATACATACTTAGTTGATCACTTTGATTTGCCAAATTTGCACTTATAGAACTGCCACATTATATCCGTTCCACATTTGTGAGCAGTCAGTTCTTTAGTGTGGCAAGAACCTGTGCTTTGCAGACTTATTTATTTATTTATTTACTTACTTACTTACTTACTTACTTACATTTATACCCCGCCTTTCTCTCAAGAAGACACACATACTTTTCCTTCTGCACACTTTATCATCATAAAAACAACCCTGTTAGGTAGGTTATGCTGAGAGTGAGTGTCTAGCCCAAGGTGATCATCGTGGCTAAGTGGGGATTTGAACCCTGATCTTCCAGGCCCTAGCCCAGCACTCTTTCACACCACACTGGTTCTCTGGAGTCAGCAAGTCCATTGACAGCAATGTTGGGAAGTATCACTGTGATCTTAAGCTACTTCACCTTATTTTTTATATGCTACGAAGAGAGAAAATTCTAGTGGTCTGAAGAGGAGGTCAGGGGGCTATTAGTAAGGGATGGACATGGGAGTTATCAGAGGCTGAGATGTTTTTCAGGATCAGGGCCGACTCTAGAACTTCAAGAAGAATTTGAAGACTGGTCATCTCTTGCTAGTCAGATGGAACAAAAGTAGACTTTTACTGAGTGAAAGGAAATAGAAAGAATAGCAGACAGTTGGTGAGGGAGACGGTTGTCTGAGACAGATGCTGAGGGAAACTATTGCACTGGTGCTTATAGATTAATAAGTGTTATGTTTACTGACCGTTTGTTGCCCCAGTAATTATTTATATGTTTTTTAAACATCTGCCTCTGGCTTTTCTTTTGGAATGCAATTAACACTTATTGGGCAGTTGAGGAAAAGACCTCATGCAGCTGTTCCTCATCAGGAAGAAACAGCTGGTAAGAGCTCCTGAAATTGTATTACCCTTTCATATATCATGGAGGTGCCTCAGAATATTAACATTCTGGAACTGATTGTTGGCAACAGCACTGATGATTGTGTCACTCTTTAACTGCTACTCTGTATGCCAACGCAAGCATTTTTTTAAGGAATAAAAAGGTTATAGGTAGCTGTCAATCATGTTTATATTTGGAAACTTTTTATTAAAAATTGGACACTGGGCACATTTCTAATTAAAAGGAGTAAATAGTTCTTTAAGACCCCATCTGGAACTTTTATGTATGGGCATGTTTATACCTTATTTTCCTGTGGCCTTTGATTTAAGAAACCGACTCATCGATGTTTGCATTAACGCAAGAGCAAAATGAAGATTGACAAACCATCATGGCAAAGCTATAAAAGCCACACATTACTGCATTACTGTCTGTCTCTACCGGAAGAACTAAACTACAACCTCGCCTTGCAAACTGAAGGCATTTTTAAATTAAATACATATATTTTGCTGGCAGTTTCCTTGGACACAAATGACCTTTCAAATGACACTCGCCAAAGATCAACGGATTCAGCAAAGCTCGTACAGAGTTTTCTGATCTTTGATCCCGGTATGTCTCTACTGTGCCACCAATCATTGTTTAGGAAGGCTTAGAATTGTTTAACAGCATTGAATGCCTTAGTGTTGCACAATATTATCATAAAATTGTGGCAATATTTTAAAGTGGTGTGTTTTTGCCACACGATCTTACATTGCATGCTCTCTGACTTCAATAATTCTTCAGCTACTCTCCAATGAGATTTGTTGTTTTATGAGATGCTCTTCCATAAATATGGGACTTTGGCTATCTCAAAACAATTGCCACTTCAAATCCTCTCAACTGGCTGTAAGCAGCTGCTCTATATTTTTCTGGAGTGGCTGTTTAGGGTCATTTGAGTGGCTATCAGCAATTGTTTTCAGTCAACTCCAAGCCTGTGTTTATTTAGCCACATTTATTGTGGCAAAAATGCCACCTGTAAGTCACTACAGTGGTACCTTGGGTTACATACGCTTCAGGTTACATATGCTTCATGTTACAGACTCCGCTAACCCAGAAATAGTACCTCAGGTTAAGAACTTTGCTTCAGGATGAGAACAGAAATCGTGCTCCGGCAGCGCGGCAGCAGCAGGGGGAGGCCCCATTAGCTAAAGTGGTGCTTCAGGTTAAGAACAGTTTCAGGTTAAGAACAGACCTCTGGAATGAATTAAGTACTAAACCTGAGGTACCACTGTAATTCTAAAGTTCTGCAGTGCAATTTCCAGCATTGGAGAAGAGAATGTACTTTCCTCTGCCTCTTTAGTCAGTTTAGAAAACACAGGAAAGGAAAATAGCATGATCTGCAGCCCAGTGTGTTACATTTGAGTTTGTGGGGCGGGGGGGGGGGGGGGAGAGAGAGAGAGAGAGAGAGAGAGAGTTCTATTGCCAGTTAGGAAAGTGCTTCAAGATTGAAAAACTAAAACAAAAAATACATTTCCCCCTGAAGTATTTTTTAGGAAAGCTTTGTGAAAGAATGGACTACAATGTGAGCAGGAATAAGTTTAACCTCACTCACTAGTGTCAAATCCTAGCGATTTCCTAGCAAGGTACACTGATTCTTCTCACTGTTCTTTTCATCACATACCACTATGGTAGCATTTAATGTTGCAAAGTCCTTTTTCTTATTCTTTCCTTTAGACTGGCATTGTAGATAGCTCACCAATGCTCTCACCAGTTTCTTGATATTGGCTGTCCTGAAGTGCCAAGTGCACATATTCAGTTATGGTTGCTGCATATTTCCTTACAGCAAAGGAAGGCAACACTGAAGACCTCTCCACAGATAACATTTTCAATAGACAAAAGCTAGGAGAAAGACTACATGTTCCTCTGGGGACATACTTTTCACAAATGTTACTACCATTATTTCTTTATTGCCAGAACTGGGCTCTGAAATAGTTCATGCTTATAACATTGTTCATGAGGCCTTGCTGTCTTGTACTGAGGATAGATATGTACATGTTAGATATGTACATGTTAGGGAGCTGTGGGGAAGGAAGGTGCAATATAAGTGCATAATATTTGCCATATATTATTACATATTAAGACATCTTCCATTCCATGCTGCATGCTGAAAACTTCTACGAGCCACAAGTGAGAGCTGAGTGCAGGGTGGGAACCAAAGGTAGACAAACTGCCCCAGAAGGAGCATGATGGCTTCACCCCCAGAGGCAGATACTAATAGGATTCATGCATAACATGTGTTGTATTGAACAGGATTATTCTTTCCTTCTTCATCTCTACACTCATGTTTGCCTTGATATCCATATGTTATTTATTCATATTGGGCATGGTCAGCAAAGGCTCTGATATAGTCATGTTTTGCATATAGACTTGATACAAGATACATATCTTGGCTACAGAATGTTCTCCAAATGCCATGAATATTTGTTTGCCGATTCCATTAGAGATACACATGATAGAATATGCATTTTTCCAGTGTGTAAATAGGAATATGTATATGTATACAGTTTTATGTCACTTGTCAAATACCTTCTACATGCACAAAAATGTAAATGGCATCATCTATCCTTTAATACTTTTTTACATGCCCACAAGCATTCATTTCATATTTGATAAAAAGAAAACTGCATAAGCTTAGATTCTGACTCATATTATGTATAGGGCTTAAAACACACAGTTTGCACATTACACTTTCCAGGATTGGGAAGAGGGGTGTCTTACACATGCCCACAAATTATTTTATATCAGAATATAGTGATTTTATGGGACGCAGGTAGTGCTGTGGGTTAAACCACAGAGCCTAGGACTTGCTGATCAGAAGGTCAGCGGTTCGAATCCCCGCGACAGGGTGAGCTCTCATTGCTTGGTCCCTGCTCCTGCCAACCTAGCAGTTCGGAAGCACGTGAAAGTGCACGTAGATAAATAGGTACCGCTCTGGCGGGAAGGTAAATGGTGTTTCCGTGCGCTGCTCTGATTCGCCAGAAGCGGCTTAGTCATGCTGGCCACATGACCCAGAAGCTGTCTGCGGGCAAACGCCAGCTCCCTCGGCCTATAGAGCGAGATGAGTGCCGCAACCCCAGAGTCGGTCACGACTGGACCTAATGGTCAGGGGTCCCTTTACCTTTACCTTATAGTGATTTTAAACACACACACACTTGTTTGGAGGAGGATTAGGTGTGTTGACAGTGTGTTAATTATCTTCCTTTCAGTGTCATACAGTCACAATACAGGGACCCCTTTGGTTCTTCTATGGACCTCACAATTGGCCCAGAGGTTTTCTTCTGTAATAGCCACACATAGTTTCTTCTGTTCCACTAAGTGCTTATCTGCACTTACCTTTTGCAAGTCCACACTTTAAAGCTCCATGTCTGAATGCTTTTTTCTTTGTCTTTTTGCCCCACCACTTTCCCCAGGAAAACCTGCTCATTAACACTAAATTGGAACAAATGGCAATTTGTTTGGTCATGGAGCTTTAAAGTGTAGACCTGTGCCTAGAAAGATGGCACTAAAGGAAGTCTGGATGAACTCTGGGTTTCACACAATCCATTTACCTTACGACAATAAGGTGCTGCCCTGATGTCCTGAGAATGGCATTGACATCATTACCCAAACATTGCCCTAAAGTGAACCATCACAGCAAGTTATTCTTCCCACTTAAGTTCCAAGCCTGCAGGTATGTTCTCCCACCCTGACATCATACCATCCAACTGCCCCGATTTCACTAAGACATTCCCAGTTTTTTTCTAGAAAAATAGGTGCCAGCACTCGCCATGAAGTTGTTAGAGTAAGAGCCACACTTTTTAACAACAAAAAGAGGTGTCAGTACCGCATACCCTTGAGTACCGCCTGAAAAAAAGGACTGGACATTCCGGATTTACAGAAGCTGCCCCAGTTTCTGAAAGTAATCCCAAATGTCTCATTTTGGCCAACGCCACCACCGCTGCACCATGGCCTCTGCCTGCAAACTACAGGCCACAGGCAGTGGCACAGCCCAACCAAGACAGCTGCCTTCCGAGAGCATGCTGAAGAGACACTTCCAGCATGCTATGGCCTCAGCCTCCGCTGTGCCATGGCCTTTGCCCACCACAAGCAGTGGTGGTGGGAGAGAGACAGTGCACCAGCCAAGGTAAGGTGTCAGAGGGCAAGTGGCAGTGGGAGACAAACGGGCAGGCAGAGGTGGATTAGTGCAGAGGAGGATGTCTCAAATTCCTCTTGGGAATTGTTGGAGTGTGTGTGACATATTTTCCATCCATGCACTCCAGAGACTGACTGTACAGCAGGAAATCATTGGGAAGAAAACTACAACTTTTAAACGTGTGAGAGAGAGTCAGAGAGTGAGCATGAGCATGAGAGAGAAGTAATAAAACAAATTCCTGAGGTGCTTACTGGCTAAAAATTAGGATGAATCTTTGTTTTCATTCAAAATGAAACAATAACTATGAAGATCTCAGAATTTTTTAGTAGAGAGAAAACTTATTGAATGTATGTATACATGTTCCAAATAGCCACATCTTAAATTGCAGGGCAAATCTTTGGCCTCTGGTCTTCAGTTTAAAGACAGTATGGAGAAAGTTGCTAAAGAAATACTCAGAGTGGGCATGGGTACAATTGCTGTGGCAAATGCTGCATTCCATGGCCTAGAAAGTGAATACAGTTTTCTCCAGAGTAGGTGTGGGATTCCTATCAGTTCTCCATTTACCACATCTAAGTATGATATGCTGCCAGGTTTCCTATGCAGGTTACACCTAACTTTATCCTTGTCTCATCTAATTCTTCTTCAGTACTTATTCATTCCTCATATTCCATAAAGTACCTAGATAGTGCCTAGAAAGGGTTTTCAAATATAATACAATTTGTCTTTATTTCCTTTTCGTCATAAGTGATGCATGCAAACTAATCTTGATTTTATTCACTTTTATATGCTTTATACTTTATGGTGCACAGAGCTATGTGATGGAGACTCATCAAAGTCATTGCTGTAATACATTTGTCTGCACTGAACTGTCTTTGCCATCTATTAATCTTTTGAATGTTCAGAGACATTCTTTGCCTGATTATATAGTGCATTATTTACTGTGAGGCTATGCTTTTTGCTAGCAGTACATTTGCATTGTTTCTGATTTGCTGCCATGTATCTCATATCTTTATAGCCAATATTGCTATGCATTTATTGTCAGCTGCCTTAAATTTACTGATTCTAAAAGCCTGAGTGGACTTTATCATGCTGAAAATTATGTAGTTGTTTTTAATCACACTTCCTCTTTTAAAAAGCATTTGCTAGATCAAAAATATAGATGATAATGCAAATGCACATCTTGATAATCTATGGAAACATCTTTTACCTTTTAAAGGATTATGGTTTGTGGTGGTGTTTCCCTGATACTTCCTATATTTCATATTGAAACAATAAAAGCATTTTTAATGGTCCAAAATACTCACGTATGAGAGTTAGGGCTGGGTAGTCTGCTTAGGCACAGCCAAATTTTATCAGTCTGCTTGGAAAGGTTCCTACACAGCTCTAGAGATTTGGTTTTTCTGAGACACCTCCTGGCTAAAACGTAGAAGTGCAGGTCTTATAATTCACATACAAATACTACTAAAACTGAAACAGCCAAAGCCAACCATGCTGCGAGACTACATTTTTTATTTATTCTTTGTATCCCAGAGAACGTTTTGGGTACCCTCCAGCCAGGCAAATAGAGGGCTGAGTCTTTAGACTGCCTCTGATAATGATATAATAAGTAGACAGTAGACAGCTGTTACAACATTCCCTGCTACTCGCCAATGATCAACTTCAGTGAAAATAGTCTGTCTGCTCTTCTTACTGTAAACACTACATTCCCTCCTCTCTCTATGGGGAGTGTGGCTTGGATTAAGAAAGGAAAATACAGACTCTAATTCAAATGAATGAAAGTGTTGCCAATGACAATCATCCTAACATATTCTTTCAGAAAATCCAGTACTTAAAATCTCCTGTTTCAAGAGAAGCTCAGCATGGGTATTATTTTTGTAGGCATGATAGATGACTAGTTAGGTAGACTGACCTACTTTTTTTTCTTTTTTGTAAAATCACTGTTGCCTAGAACTTTTATGATGGAACAGACTCCTTACTACTGTTTAAATATTTGACTATTACATGGGATGGTAGTCGACTAAGTTTTATTCAGGACAAACCCATTGAAATTAATGGACCTAATTTAATCATGTTCATGAATTGCAATGGGTATACCCTGAGTAAAATTTAGTGCATACCACCTATGGATTCAAGTAATAAGAAAAATGCCTATTATCTTTGCATGTGTAAAACAGCCTTACCAACAAATGTTTTGAACTACAACTCCCATCCACCCCAGCATGGCCAATGGTCAGAGCCAATGGGAAGTATACCCAAAATGTTTGCCAGGTTGGAGAGAACTGGTGTGTATAAGCATGGGGTCACATCCAATGCTAGTCCTGCTCAGAGTAGACCCATTGAGATGCATGGCTATGACTACCTTAGGTTAATTAAAATCAATGAGTCTGCTCTGAGTAGAAATAAGTTGGACACAACTAATGTTGTCATAACATTAAAGCACAGAAATAACACTATTACAGCAGCAGATTGAAACAGCAGCTAAAACAATTGAAAGGACCCTAAATATCACTAAAAGCACCGGGAAGTAGCCTCCTACTTTGAGAACTGTGTCTGTAGCAAGGATGGAAAATTGATTAAATTAACCAAATGTATAAATATTTCATTACCTTGGACGTTATGTGAGTGAATATGTTTGTTCTTCACAGGGGGGGCACTGTATATTTTTATGCACACATAGAAAGGGAATTATTTACTTAGTAATAAAAAAGTATTTAATTTTATAAAAAGACAAGCAACTTTAAATTCCTGCCTACCACCATTCTCAGTCTAAAAGTTCTGCTGTCAGAATGAGGCACACAGAATTAAAATCCAATTGATACTGACACAATGCCTGAATGAATAAACAGCAAATGTCTTTGCACCTTAGTCATCTAATTAGCAGAGTCCCCAGGACGGGAGATGATTAGTTGTTTAAGTGACATAGAAATAGATGTTTATTCTGAATCTGGACTAAGTGTCCTTCTGGTATTTTGTCAGGTATAAACAGTATTGCAAAGCCAGAATTCTATGTGTGTCATGAACCATCAGCTATACTTTTGCGGGGGGGTTGCTATTGCATGCAACTTCATAATTTGATACTTGATTCTTGGATTAGCACATTCATTTTCAGGAAACCTGTCAGAATGCTTGCTACTTTGACACTGTCTTGCTTGGTCTTGAAGCTGCCCACCTGCAGTATCAGACCAATCTTAAACATAGGCTAAGCACAAGTCAGTTTGTTACAGAATAAATATTTGGAATAACTGATGTCATATAAAATATTGAAAGGAACATGCTGGGTTTCAGCAGATGATAAATAAATAATCGGTTTTTTTCCTAAACTTTATCACTGTCTTCAGGCCCATTTCTCCACGCATACTCTTCCCACAAGGGAGTTATCTTTAAAAAATGTATAAGGCAATGGCACCCATGGAGCCCAAACAGGACATCCTATGGAAGGGTTAGCCTTCACAACATCTTCCCTCAAAATTTGGCCGCACAACTTCATTAACTCATTCTGTATTTTTAAAGATGTATACTTAATGTGTCCTAGTTTGTATTTATATGTATGTATTTATATGTAAAAAAATACTCCCTGCTTCAACATGAAATAGTAAATGTCTATCATGACACCTGTAGTACTGATCTTACAAAGAAGAGCAATGTCATGTGACCCACAATACATAATTGTTGGTATTGTAGGGTACCATTTATTTTACTCTATAGCTCTTGCATGCGATTTATTAAGTAGCTCTATGATTGACAACTTTTTACTGTTAATGACAGTAAGGAAATAAAATGCAATAACAACATACTTGTCTCCTTTATGCTGTGAAAATATATGCCTTTGGTTACTATATGGCTATTTCAGGTGCATTTTACTTTTTAGCTTTTTGGGACCTTGTGATCCTTTAGTGTGATCCAACAAGGCAACCCTTATATACAAGGCTATGGCAGAACAAGCTTCTTGGTCCAGAGCAGATGAAGGTTCTGGATAGGACTGTGCTGCTTGGCATGCTATATAACTTATTTTGTCTCCATAGCATTATTTGTTAAATACATAAATATATCCCATGATCTTCCCACTAAATTTTTGGATGTTAACTGGTTTATCTGTAGAGAGGAGGGCAGGGAATAATTATTCCATTGTAATGCTATCCATCTTCCAGAAATCTGGTTTAAAAGACTGACATTTCCAGTTTTAGTTGGGGGAAAATGTATTGCTTGTCATCTGGACTCAGATCAGAAGCTCCAGGCCAAATAGATGATGGCTCAGGATTAAACATTACTCCAAATGTCTCTGTGGCAACTAATAAACAGTCAATAGGCAGTTTCTTACTGCCACCATTTAATTATGTTTGAGGAACAAACACTAACTTAAGATAGTTCACGGGCGAGGTTCTTACATTCAGAAAGTGTTACATGTTTTTCTTTTGAAAATATTCTTCCATAAAGAGCCCAAACAAAGAAAAGCCACATGATTAGTCACATTCCTTAATCAGCCCTGTAGTTACATACCCTACAAGTGTCTCTGTGTTCCAGGGACAGTCCCAGATTTACAAAAGCTGTCCCAGTTTCTGATTTGATCCCGGAATGTCTCACCCTTCTTTAGGATGTCCTCTTTTCATCAGAGAAATCTGGGAATATATGGAGTTATCTGACGCGTGAGCCATCTGAAGGCAGCCCTGTATAGGGAAGATTTTAAAAATGTTTAATGTTTTATTATGCTTTCATATATGTTTATTATGCTTTCATATATGTTGGAAACTGCCCAGAGTGGCTGAGGCAACCCAGTCAGATGGGTGGGGTATAAATAGTAAAATTACTTATTATGATGAAGATGGAATAGGACATCTCTATTTTTATCGGAGAAATGTTGGAGAGTATGTAGTTAGAGTGGACTGGGTTGTAAACAGTGTGGTAGAAGCAGGCTAGGACATAGGGTTGTAACGAATGGTATCTAATGTCTAGATACCATTTAGATATTAAGCTAACTGACCTGTCATTTCCAAGATCTCCCTTGTATCCCACTTTTTAAAAAATAGTGTTGTAGTCTTTAATCATAGCAAACTGATATGAATTGGTTCTTACTGATTTGGCAACCTTCAGGGGGAGGATTGGGGCTCACTGGCAGTACAGATCCTGAGCTGAGGCTCCAATACTGAGGCCACCTCATGAGAAGAGAAGACTCCCTGGAAAAGACCCTGATGTTGGGAAAGATTGAGGGCACAAGGAGAACGGGGCCAACAGAGGACGAGATGGTTGGACAGTGTTCTCAAAGCTACCAGAAGGAGTGCTCTGGTTCATGGGGTCACAAAGAGTCGGACACGACTAAATGATTAAACAACAACAACAACTTGAGGTCACCTGGACCTGGGCCTACTATTTACACTTGAAGGAAAGCTATCACTCATTGTGATTGGATTTAGTCCTAATTAACTCATTATCCCCAACAGAGTCTATGCATGTATACAGTGCTCTTTTTTATAAAAAAAAATAATGTTTAGGGGTAGTCTCATTTTCTTACTCATAATGAAAAATGCCCCTCAATGTGGCCAAATTTAGATTCACAAAATGTTTAGGGGTATGTGTACCCCTGCGTCCCCCCGGAAAAAAGCACTGCGTGTATAACTGAATTTGTACATATTCATCTTCTCATTGCCTATCTGTGCAGTGCCACACACATGAGAGAGAGAGAGATATTAAGAATATGGTCTAAGGGTATCCAGATTGTCAAATTGTAAGAAAGAAAGATATAACCATGACTCCCACTTCTCATTCTGCATTGATGTCTTAAATTCTCTCCATGTGGCTGAAATACCACAAGAATTTTCAAAGCATGACTTGACATTTATGTGTTGATCATCAGCTGACAAGATGTTTGACAATGATTTGCAACTCAGCAATCAGAGCAACTATATTTTTACACATATCATTCCTTTGGCACACTCCAGTCATTTTAATGAGTCACATTCTTTTGAATTGGAAAACAGCAATTTAGGACCCAGAGCTTCACTCTGAGGCATTCTGCTAATGTCACAGGGTTTTGTTTTTGTTATAATCCTTACTAGCTGCCATAATTTGGCACATGCTTCACTGTAGGGCATTACTAATCCCAATTGCTCTGGTAGTGACTCAGCTGGTAGCCTTTTTAGCACATTTGAAGGAACTTCTAAGAAGCACTTTGGTCTCCATTATAGGTGCCTCCATATATCTACAGCTTTCAGTTGTGTTCAAGTCAAACTCAGACCCAATAAGAAACTTCACTTGTGTGGTAAAATAAATAGTAGATAAAGCAAATTAAACATGCTCACTTCTATGCTGTTTTGGATCCATGTTAACTTTTAAAACATATTGCCTGTTTTTCAGACTACAAGGCTTTTTAGAGTTGGATATATATATCCATAGGTTTATTTATTTATTTAAAAGCATTTAGAAAGTGCTTAATATTTTAAAAATCCCCAAGGTTGCATTTATGCATCTTTTACTCATGCCTGCAGGGCAAAGTTTAGCACAGATGTGTCCCAATTTTTCACTCACTATATACAGGGGAAAAATCTGTTTTTCCTCTTGCTTGTCCCGATTTACCACAAGCTGAAAGTAGTAAACAGAGCAAATGTAAGGATGTTGAAATGAACAATACTTCTAAAGCACCTATTGTGAAACTTAAATTGTTGTCCAAAAAGGATTCAGATGAGGTAGAAGTGGTTGAATAACTGCAAATAATACTGATTTTCCATGAATTGGGTCAAGATAGCTTTCAGTAGGTCACTGCCCACATATCTGCTGGGTAGCAGCAACTTGGGCCAGGAAACTAATTTTGTCCTTTTTGAGGATATAGAAGGGTGCATTATTTACAACATATAACCCACCACAAATGAAATGGATTTGGGTCCTTACCCCCACTAAAAAACTAAAAAACAAAAACACCTTAAGGTACATCCTTTGGCTCTTTTGAGCAATATTCTGTACCAGAGATGGGGAATTTGTGACCCTCCTGATACTGTTGCACTTTCTCCAGCATCTAATCAGCATGAATGGGAGCTTTTTAGGCACTGAGAATTTTTCTCACCTTTTAGGCTTATAGGGGCATGACTGTGACTATCATAAAGGGACCCTACACTTCTCAATTTGCCAGTACACCTTTGACACTCTCTGTTAGTTTTGCTCTCATTATGAATAAGGAACTAAGTAATGGAAAATCTCAGAACTTTGAAACAGGCTGAGCTAACAGCTCTAATTTTAGCACTCTCATTTTCTGAAATAAGTGTTGTCAGTATGAGTGATTTTCTTTAACTTGGCTACTGACAAATTCTTCTCCTTAAAAAGAAAATTATTCTCTCTCTTTCTTCTTATCTTGTTCATAAAGTATAATCAATATATTTCCTCCAGTTTGCTCTTCTCATTTTCTCAAGCATGTTTCTCTTTACCCTTTGACTTCCGTCTCTGTGGTGATGCCTATCTCAGTTTGCTTAACAGAAATAGAGGATATCCAAATAAAGCTTTAGATTTCTTTGTACAGCCACTCTACCCAAAGAGATTTGTTGGATTAAAGTTATGGAAAGCAATGGGTTGCAAAGTGCTAAATGTCAATATTTATTATTCAAAACATTAGCTCCTAATACACATGTGCATGCAACAAAATATAAAGTACTATGAACATTACATACATTGTTTTCTAAAAAATAATAAATGCAGGTACTTCAGCACATTTTATACCAAGTGTAATGTAATGCTGACATATAACTTATGTAAAAATAATAACAGGTGATATTGGTCTTTTTGCATTGGTCCCTGTAATAGAAAAATGCAAATAAGATTTTATAAATCTTGTTCACAAAGTTCTTGATCCTGTAAATTTAATGAAAGAGACTATATCACTGCTACTCTTTAGGGAAAGTGTTTGGTTTGGTAAACGTATGGTTAATAATATGAACAAACATGTACTTTCACTGAGTGATGTTACAGAAAGTAGTAGTTCTAAAAGAAAGAAAGAGGGAATGCACCTCATAAAATAAGTATTGCATTGGGCAGGAACATAAGATGTAAATAACTAATTCAGAAAGACCCAAAAAGTATTCATAAATTCAGCTTATATTCTATGTACTACACTCATTCCTGGCTGCTAATGACAATGTTTTTGTTTGTTACTATGTTATGCATTTTTGTGCTTTTATATTATAAACTTCCCCGTGATCCCTGGATGAAGGGCGCTTTAGAAATTGAATAAATAGCTATCACAGCTGGTAGTCCAAACCAGCATAGTTTTTTGTTAGACTTCTCTTTCACCCTTACAAGGCAGGGGTAAATGCTTGTCTCTGGGGTCTTGATTTTCTTTATTGCAATTATTAAAATTGTGCATATGAGAGCAATAGGATGAATAGAAACTGTCTCCTCCTAGAATAAAAATTGTCCAGATGAAAAATGGTTTCAAAGCTTTAATAACAGAACTTTTTCCAAAACAGACTTATAACAATTAGGATACATCCAAATAGTTACATAAAATCATGTGTTTGCCCAAGCATGGCTATATCCTCTTTGTAATATAAAATTACTCCAAAAACAACTGAAATCAAAACTCTTTCTCTCCACATAGACACTATTCCAAACTGAGGCTGTTCTCTCCAGGAGAGAATCATTTGCACACACTTTTTCTTTGGTGGCATGAGAGCAAAGGCAACTACCACAAAATGGAAATTTGTAACTGATACCCCTCTCATGTGATCTAAAGTTAAATTCTGGTGGACAATTTGGCCCTGTATGGGTGGAGTGTGCAGACAAGCAGTTTGGCAGCTTGAAATGTAGTCAGTCACAAAGGCAGGAATCTGAAATGTTTGCAGGGTGCAGAGTAATGGGGCTCCAAGTAGAGGTGGTTTGCTTTGGGAAAACTAGTGATACACTTTAAGTCAGGAAAGCATTGTCTGGCACCAGTGTGCTTTCATCCTGCACCACAGCCCATGTTTATCCAGTATACAAATGAATACATATATATATTTAAAGTGGTATAAAACTATCTGTAAAATGCTTTCACTACAGCAGTTCAGAAGTGGAGAGCATGAAATATTATAACCTGGGCCTCAGTGAGGAGAAGAACAAGACTTGAAAGTAAGTTAGAATCATAGAATCATAGAATCATAGAGTTGGAAGAGACCACAAGGGCCATCAAGTCCAACCCCCTGCCAAGCAGGAAACATGTCTTGTTAATGTCTTGTTAAACTGAAGTGTCTGTTTGGATAAACATGGCTTCCTTTCATCACTCATAGTAAACTAGATGTGTGCTATCACTTCAGTAGCAGCATTAAAATCAGGAATGAAACCGTTAAGAAGGACTTAAAAACTGGTCAGAAAGCAAATGTGCTTAATGGTAATGACAAGTGCTTATGCAAATTAACTGTTAATACTTATTCAACCAGAGGTGATTAAGTCTTCCAGACTGACTGGAGATTTTACCCAGCAGGAGTTGCTGAGGAGATAATAACTTCCATATGATGACTTCAGGGTACCTAACTCTCCCATTAGAGGTAAGGCAGCTGTCTGCCTGCTTAGCCCCAAGGAGGTCATCATGTGAGTCACCAAGTTCCATTCTCTAACCTAGGCACTCTGGAGGCGAATGAGAGCCAGAGGACCTTATCCCAGAGTAACATACTGGCATTTAATAGATTGAAATAATGAGAGGACCCGAGGGACTCACTACAGTAATGCTTAATTAAGTAAGTGAGAAGAAGGGGAGAAATGAAGGAATTATGCCTGTCATTAAATCACATAGTTAATCTCCTGAATATTCAAGTGTGTGAGAATTAGGTTGTGTGTGGTTGCTGCTCCCCTATGGCTCCATCCTATGCCACCCTAGAAATACAGGAATGCAGAAATCATGTGAGAAGAATGTGATCAGCTGGAAGGCCCCTTCCCAAATGGGCCTCTGCTGTTGCTGCAGTTCTTCTCACTTTGTTTCTTTCTTCATCCATTGCTAGGCAGGAGTAGTAGCCAAACTAGACAGGAAATGCTTGGTCCTCATTTCTTGTAGCAGATTGGCCCACAATTAATCCTATTTCATCTCTTTTGAGAATAATATCTTTTCTGACACATAGCTTTGAAGGTTATTAGTAGGGATTGTACGATGGAATGTATGTATTTATTGTTGTACTTATTGTTTTCACGAGCATTTTCATTTCATTTTTATTTATAATTGTTGATAATCCTTCTGACCACATTCATCCTTCTGATGACCTCCTCATGCCTAGATCACAGAGGGATTATCATCTTTCTGTACTGGTTTCAAAACATCATAACATCATAGATATAGCCAGTTTTCCCTAAAAGTCTTGTATTCAAACTTAATTTTTCATCTTCTTCATAACAAAGCATTCATTTAAAAAATAATAATTCCATACTTCAGTAAAATTAACTTCTTTCTGCAGTCAATTTTGGACTAACAATAGATTAGTAAACACCAGTATGTAAAACACCTTTATCTATTGTCCTTTACGCAAGACTTTTTCAATAACCTTTTCAGTACAATATATAAATCCATTATCATCTTAATAAATAATATTTAACATTCCTTCACACAATTTCCTAATCTTAGAAAACCTGAAACATGAAAGAGGATTATATTTAACAGAATCTCTCACTGTCAATATTTTCAGTATCAACCACCTACACCTAGATATATTTAATTTTCTTGTGCTACTATAGTATTGTGCAATCACCTTAATAATGATTCTGAGCAAAAGCTTCAATTAGGACATCATAGTACCCATTTTCAAGGAAAATTTATGGACGTCTCCCCTCAGTTGAGTGTCCAATTCCACTTGATCGTATAATTGCTTTCGCTTCCTGACACATTACAATACAAGAAGTGCTAACAAAAACGGGAGGGGGAGTAGAGGACTTACTCTAAATGCTAGTGCTTTTCATAAGAGGTCACTGAAAAATTAATTGCATTACTCAGCCTAAACAAGAGTGATAAATATCTACCTTCAATTAAGTAACAGAATTACAAACATTTATGAGGCAGTAACCTATTTCTCTTGATGATAGGTAATGAGCTAATCTTGATCATAGATCTAGATAGTAGTGGCTTTAGAAACAAGCACACTGACAATTTGCATGACTGCTATTTGGGAGATGGAAGGGTGATTTACTAGGCATTTTTGCCTGTTAAATTTGTCAAGTTACTTCTTTGCCTTATGGTTTCAAGACGTTCTTCAAACACCAGTATTATTATTTTTAAACTACTTTTTGTTGTAAAGTGAGATCAACTTATTGTAATTATTTAGGTTTCAATGGAGCCGTGGTTATATCTGCAATACTAACAGCCCCAAAATTAGATTGGATTCAGAGGACCTAGAGATCTTTTGCTTGCAGAGTGGGGTGAGAATAGTGTTCAGAGAGGTTACAATTGGTTAGACTTCATATGTCATAGGTATAATTGATGTATGAATGCATCTGACCAGTGATGGACTTTGCGCTTTAAAATTTCAAGAATGACTTATGTAATGGCAAAATTCGGCATGCCACACACACACACACACACACACACACACACCTGCCTCTTGCCTTCCATTGCAGCATCCCCTGCAGCGCCCTCTCAGCTTGGCGGGCAAACCAGTTGTGCTCCCCTAAATCCACCTCTGATCTGGTATGGGGAAAGTGAGTGAAAGTCTAAATGAATAGTCCAGGCTGACAGAGCAAACATATGTTGGTGTTTGACTGAGGTGGCCAGGATGGGCTCGCTCACATCCTGCTGACTGAGTAGCTGTATTTAAATGTTAACGCTGGCCATAAACCATAGTTATCAGAACTATAGTTATGTAGTTATATCACTCCTCACTTCCCCCTGCTCTTCCTAAAGTGGGAAAACTAAAGTGGGAGAGGCTGGATGAGTTTTACATCCAAAGTAGCATGTTTGGGGTCACCCCCCCAAAAAAAAACCCCAACCATTATCAGGTTTCCCAAACATGCTTTGTTTGGGAGAGGTGACAGCTCCTTCCTGGCACAGATCAGAACACTGCTGCTGCCACTGGTTAATTTTACAGAGCTACACTACATAACATTTTACTGAAAGCCCCCGTAAATGTGGAGCCATTTTTCATTCAGTATAACTGAAAAATACACAGTGGTACCTCGGGTTAAGAACTTAATTCGTTCCAGAGGTCCATTCTTAACCTGAAACTGTTCTTAACCTGAAGCACCACTTTAGCTAATGGGGCCTCCCGCTGATGCTGCGCAGCCGCTGCACAATTTCTATTCTCATCCTGAAGCAAAGTTCTTAACCCGAGGTACTATTTCTGGGTTAGCGGAGTCTGTAACCTGAAGCGTATGTAACCTGAAGCATCTGTAACCCGAGGTACCACTGCAAGCATGTTTTGAGCATAGGGAGCTGCTTGTACCAGGTCACACTATTTTTCCATCAGAGTATTGTCTACTCTGACTGGCAGCAGACTCCAGGGTCTCAGAAAAAGGTTTTGTACATCACTAACTACCTGGTCTTTTAAACTAGAGATGCCAGTGTTGACCCCTGACATCCTTCATGCAAAGCATTTGTTCTACCACAGAACAATGGGGTCCGCCCCTTGCAGCTTGAAAGGTAACTTGTTTGCTCATCTTAAAATATTTCAATTTTAAATCAGTGGCTAATTAAATGCAAGTGATTTAAAGCAATGCTCACATCCCTGGGATTCTGGAAAGCACAAAGAAAAGCACCTGATATTAGTAGTACCATATAAAAATGTATGGAAAACTGAGTTGCACATTGACTTCATTGTACTTGGAACGAATCATTTGGCACTCTGCATTCTCAGATGACATTAAAAGACTCTTTTATGTGCAAAGAAGTATTTCAAATGAGAGGATTCTTTTAAAGATTGCAGGTGGTGCTTTTTGCATGCCACTCAAATGTTTTCTAGCAATAAGTGGAACTATGCTTTTATTTATTATTTAATATAAAAATTCAGTACACTTATCAGAGGGATTAAGTGATTTTGTGGAGTTCACAAAGGTATGCAAAATAAAAGCTGAAAAGAGGGCAATCATATTTAATTTAAAACAGGTTTTATATGCTCCTAAAATTTTCCCTTTGGCTTTGCATGAATATAAAGTGCTTTGACCTAATTCCATAAGTAAGTGGCTTGATCTTACTTTCAGAAAAGACACTCTCTGCAGTCGATGAGAACTCTAGGTGCCCAAAGAATGAGACATCCCTATATGGGGTCTGTAATTGTGCATGGATTTAAATATTGTGAATAGATGACATGATCAATATCGAAGGACAGCTGATCCAACGATATGTCTGTATTTTGCGTTAATTTACAATGATCATACAATAGTTTAAAAATGCAAATCACTGAAATCACCTTGGCAGGCATATGGATGTAAAGCAGAAACTGTTATAATGAGGAGGTTATAAGGTTAAGGATGCGGAGGGAGCCATTCAGAGACAACATGGTCCTGGTTTTAAAAAGAAAGCAGAAATGCATTGCTTGATGAGAGAAAATCTCATCAAGAGAAAATTCAAGGTCTCTGTGTATTAAGAAATGGAATCTGGTGTATGAGCATGTTTGAGCATGGCAGTTAAAATAAATTTAAGCATTAACAAAATATTGTATTATTGAAATAACTTCTTCGTTGATTTTCTGTGCTTCCATATTGTTTAAAAACGTCTTTGTACGATAGTTTGTGAGTTTTATCCTTGTCATACTCTAGCATGGCTAAGAAAGAGGTTCCTAGGTGGGGCTATGCAAAGAGGACCTATGCAAATAGGGGAAATTCAATTCCCACTGGTTTCCACTACATAAAAAGGAGCAAAACAAACACCTGGCATGGGCACAGGACAAACCTCTCTATGCACACAGACACCTTAGGATAACCCAGTTTTATTTATTTTTATTGCACAACATTTATATACATCTTGGTTGTAATACCTCAAAGTGGCATCTGCTTCCTCTGATCAGACCTGCTGGTAACACATGAACTTGTGAAGAATGTGGAAGCAGGATATCACATATTTGCATATGCACGGGAATGTGTGAAGATTAATGACTGCCTTTTCTAGGTCAGATGTATAATGCAAACTCAAATCTCCTTGTGATTATCACCCAAGATGAAGCGTATTGTTTCAGGTGAAGTTTCTGTAGGACTTTCAAGGAACTCTAAAAAAAGTTTTTTTATATAAGATTAGTCATATTTTTCAAAGGTATTTTAAAGACCCCGGGGTGTAGCTAGATATTAGGTAAGGCACAGACTGCAACCAATAGTTTATTTGAGATATTTAATATATATTATTTCCTGATTTTGATATGAATTTCACTAAAGCTTATGTCAATGTTAAAAATAATTCTGGTACATTATGACCCCATTGATACATCCATGCACAGGAAGCGATATATAAGCGATGTGGTGATGTGTCTGCTTTGCATGGGAAATTTTTTAATGTAGGAAGTGATGCATGGAGAGAGAAAGGACTGCTGCTTTCATCTTTAGTCCTATCTCTGCCATCCAGGAATGCAACTTCCATACTCTCCAACATTTCTCAGATAACAATAGGGATGTCCCATTCCATAACAATAATTTTACTATTTATACCTCACACATCTTACTGGGTTGCCCCAGCCACTCTGGGCAGCTTCCAACATAATATCATTATAAAAATATAATAAAGCTTTAAACATTAAAAAAACTTCCCTATACGGGGTCGGGAAACATGGGATATTCTGGGATCAAATCAGAAACTGGAACAGCTTCTCTAAATTAGGAACGTCCCTGAAAAATAGGGACACTCAGAGAACCTGGCCTCCTCTTTTTATTATTGTGTGTATTCACAGTTAAACAGGCATTTTGATATATTACAGTGGTATCTCGGGTTAAGAACTTATGTAATTCGTTCTGGAGGTCTGTTCTTAACCTGAAACTGTTTTTAACCTGAGGTACCACTTTAGCTAATGGGGCCTCCTGCTGCCGCTGCACGATTTCTGTTCTCATCCTGAAGCAAAGTTCTTAACCCGAGGTACTGTTTCTGGGTTAGTGGAGTCTGTAACCTGAAGCCTCTGTAACCTGAGGTACCACTGTATACAGTTGTCTTCCATTGGTAGAGCTTCAAAAAGTTGTACCTTTTATTGTGGGGCTCAGATATGAGTCCCTTTATCTGCCAGGGCCAGCACTAGGTTTGAGGGGCCCATTAGCAAAATGCTCTCTGGGTGGTTCCCATACCATAATTCTGCGCCCTTTGTGCCACCCTGGTGCCTTGCCCAATGCCAGCAGGCATTCCAGGTAGCAAGTGCCCCTTTCTCTTTCTTTTTACATTATTCCCTAAGGAGCTGGCACAGCACAAAGTGAAGAACCAACTAAGGTTGCAGGAGCCTGCCTTCTTTTCCCTCAGAATGCCTTTGGACCCCGACATAACATTGTCCAGAGGTGTTAACGGGGAAATAAGTATGTCAGACAGCTGCAGCCTTGACCTTGTCATGTTTGGTCCTCTCAAGCTCAGAGGATGATATGGAAAAGGAGTCTCCTTCCTCCTTACCAGGTTCTTCCAGACCAGGAAGCATATACTGTATTTGCCAGACTCCTTGAATTCATGTGATCCACTCCTATGAAAGCCCCCATCAGCCCCACACTATAGGGGCCAATGGCCACAAAACAAGGCAATGATCAGTTTAGGGAGGTATGGCCAGTGGGAGGACTAGTCTAGCTTCCAAATGCCTTTGAAAGTCACTGAAACAACATCTCTACTCCAGCAGGTACTTTGCTCAGGGTTCTGCCTTGCTTTGCCTTGCATTAATGTGACTATATTTCTCCAGAATGTGCCTGTGCTGAGTTCTCACTCCACTAAGAGATACTGCAAATGTAGCTCACTTCTTTGCGTAGAATGCAGCAGGGTGGAACAACTGGAGCTTCACTTTGTAGTGCAAACTCGACCCTAGTAAATATATTTTATTGAAGAAAGAAAAGGAGGTGGTGATGCCTGGCATCAGCTCCATTGAGCCCTCCTGGAGCCTTTGGCCTGTCCAGCCAGCTGCTGAAGCCAGGCCTTGCATGTGCAGTGACTATCTTAGCTTCCAGATTCAAAGCAGAAGGCCTTTCTACAACTTTTAGATGAGAAGAAATCACATGTCTCCAACTCCTGCAGATGAATCCACTTTTTCAACTGTTTTTTAAAATGCTTCTGCATACATGTATAGCCTTTGAATATTAGCTAAATGTTTATCCTGGAGAGCTTCTGGCAGCAAAATTCTTCCTGCTGGGTGGTTTCTTGCAAAGCCAAACAGATTAGAAAGGAAATGTTTTAATAGATATTAATCTTCCTTGTCTGTTTGTTTGTACCATAATACTTTTGGCAATGCTTCAAATGATTAATCCTAGCAGTGCAGAAAAGCTTGAACATGAGATGTATTAACACTGTGTTTATTTTTGTTTGGATCAATTTAGTTTAATGCCATCCATACTATTAACATTTTGCAGAAATAAAATAATTGATGAGAGTTATTGATTTTTAACATTTCTTTCTTTTTAATAAACACTGTTGCAGAGACTATGCTGATCCTTTTCAAATTGCATGGTCATCAGCTGTGAGGATGGCTTTTATAGATTTAAATATAACACATAAAAGCAGAGTAAACGGAATGGCAATAACAATCTGGATGGTGGGGAGACACAGTTGTGACATCTATATTTCCCTCTCCCAGCCCTTTCATTACCATGTTAACCAGAACTAGAGAGTGTTAAATGTAGGCAAGGCTGGCTGCAGTAGACAGGCCCTTGGAACAGCTGTTTCTGGCACCATGAAAGCTCTCTGTCAGCACTTTGGCCTGAGATATAAGGAGGCACCAGTCACCACCACTGGTGCAGCTTCACAAGACTGACTCCAAAAAAGTGACACTATCATTTTTTTCAACAGGTGAAGACACACCTCTTGCCCAGTTTTATAGAGGGTAGGTGGGGGAAGCTGTCTACTAAGTTGCCTCTGTTTTTTGTAAGCCATCATCCTTTTGTTCTCCTACCAGCATTTCTCCATGGAAATTGAATAGTTTTGAACTGATGTAAAAACAACAACAGCATGATATTTGGGGGTGGAAATGTAATGTTTTGAGCTTTCTGTTTAAGAGACATTTCCTTCTACAGAAAAGTTATTGAGTTTATGAATGGAACAGATACTTAGGTAACTTACAAAACACAACAAAGCTCATAGCTACTATCAGACAAGTTAGCAACAAAGCAAAATAACTTTGTATCTGGATCATATGTACATCAGTGAGATTACTTAGCATTTTCAAACAATTCACAGTGAATGTTCAATAATCCATTTGCCCTCGGCTGTAAGCAAATGTAAACAAGGTCTTCATGTGCATATCAAAGTACTATTTTTGCAAATCCAAAGATAGATTTTCAAGTTTCTCTGGGTAGCCCACAAGCCTGCTTGATAACAACAACAACAACAACAACAACAACACAAACTTTTTTGTGGACACAAAGATTCGCTTAGAAGAAAACTGCAAAGGATTGTCATGATAATGCTGAAAGGCAATACCAAGCCTGCTTTTATGAAAGCATTAGGAGTCTGGGCCAGCCTGCAACCCTCGACAGTGTTTGAAGGAAACAACTCACCAGGGTTTATTATTCTTTTAAAATACCTGCTTATATTAGCTAAACCTGCCTCATCAGCAAAATAACCATATGACTTGATTAGTCTGAAAATCCCTTTTGCATATCCTATGCGTATCTTGGTATCCATAATATGATACCAAGGAAGGCATAGATTTACACTGTTCTTAGTCTTTTATTTTTGAATTGGTCAGAATTGGCTCTAACCAGGCTACTAACCTTGTTGCTAAGTTTTGCCTCCACTGTCACGGGTGGTATGCTTCTGAATACGTTTCTGGGAACCACAGGAGGGGAGAGTGCTGTTGTGTTCAGGTCGTACTTGCAGGCTTTCCAAAAACATCTGTCTGGCCACTGTGAGAACAGGATACCTGACTGGAGCAGCCACTGGCCTGATCCAACAGACCCTTCTTCTGTTCTTATGTACAAACCAAGTTTCTTTGAAGGACTTGGATTATTTGCTTGATGTCTGGCTAAAGTACAACGGAATAGTTTTGTGAGTCACAGCAGATATAAACACGAAAAAGAACAGCTTGGAAAATCACTGATAAGTAGTAATACATATCCTTTAGTGCAGGGGTGAGGAATATGTGGCCCTGTAGATGTGGCTGAGCTACAACTCCCTTCTTCCCTGTTGGCTGGGACTGATGAGAGTGGAATCCAACAATACTTGGAAGCCCACAGATTCCACACATCTGCTTTAATGCCTATATTATTATGATAAACTATGGGAACACTGGAGTACTGCAGGGACCAAACCATGTTAGGAAGTATCCATAAAAATAGTTTTAGGGTTACACTGAGAGAAACCATTGGTTTCTAAATACAGCTCCATTCCTCACCATTTTTGCATTAATAGCCTCATTGCATATTCTGATAATCAATGGATCATTATTTCATTAATGAAAAATTTAAAATGTTTAATATTTAAAATGTTTAATAAATAATAGCACGGCGCATTTTAAAATCAACTTCTCCAAGCTATAAGGGACAATGTTCTAAACAGAATAAAACTACGAGAATAATTGTGACATTCCAACATGTAAATCTGTTTCTAAAACACTTTTCAGAGATTGAGTCAATGTATTTAAACAGCCTACTTACTGATTGGAATGAACTGTTTACATTTAACAAGCATAGTAAAACGTTTCCTGTTCAAAATGGGACTTTTTATTCATGGTAAAGCATCCATATCGACACACTAACTAGAACACCTTTACTCCTATCCTTACAATAAATCCCTTAATCTGGAAAGATGGATTATGATTGTCTTCTGTTTTGTAGTTCAGACACAATCTGTCAGGTCTTTTAATGGAAAGTAATGGCACTTTTGGCATAGAAACATAACATTAATTAAACAGAGCAATGCACACAAGACTCAAATATGTGCTTAACTGTAAACCTTCCATTTGTCAGTGATTTGAAATATACGTTCTTCATATAAGACACTATACCTATTATGTAGAATAAATGAAGTCTTTAAAAATTATGTACATAAGTTATAATCTGTTGCAAATAAAAATAATAATAACTGACTTTTTGAGGAAGATATTAAAGAACATGTTTGCCAACCAGTTTTATGGAGAGAATTGTTTATGCACTACTTAATTGTTTTAATTATTTAGCCACTGAATACACTGATTTACTTGAATATCTAGAGAGTGAAATTTGTAGATTTGCTTAATGTAGTATAAACTCTGTGATAGAAGAGGAATTAGATTCCAATGTGTACCATAAAGCATGACTCTGCTGATCTGCAAACTCTTGGCAATCAATTTTTTTAGTTCTTTCTCCATGTATACAAAGGACGCGGGTGGCGCTGTGGGTAAAACCTCAGCGCCTAGGATTTGCCGATCGCA
The DNA here is from genome assembly GCF_964252035.2 of Podarcis erhardii. NCBI lineage: Eukaryota > Metazoa > Chordata > Lepidosauria > Squamata > Lacertidae > Podarcis > Podarcis erhardii. Next base: position 47,818,120 of record NC_138508.1, on the reverse strand, counting down.
TGGTCGGTGATTCGAATCCCCGCGGCAGGGTGAGCTCCCGCCGTTCAGTCCCAGCTCTTGCCCACCTAGCAGTTCGAAAGCACCCTTAAGTGCAAGTAGATAAATAGGTACCGCTTTATAGCGGGAAGGTAAACGGCGTTTCCGTGTGCTGCGCTGGTGCTGGCTCGCCAGAGCAGCGTCATCACGCTGGCCACATGACCCGGAAGTGTCTCTGGACAGCGCTGGCCCCCGGCCTCTTAAGCGAGATGAGCACACAACCCTAGAGTCAGACACGACTGGCCCGTACGGGCAGGGGTACTTTTACCTTTTACCATGTATACAAGGGGGAGTCTAAACTTCAACAGGAGCTCTAAACATTGAAACCGAAATAAATTGGTCATGACTGGGTGTCAAAAGCTGATCCATATCGACTCTATAGCCTGGTGCCAGTACGCACATAACTGCCTCAGACAGTGGTACTGGGTTTCAAACCCATATGGGCTGACCAAAAACCACAGCTGCTTTTTAGTGGTCTTATGAGCTTATAATTACTCGCACTCACAGATAGTTCTCCTTAGCCCCTGTTGGGTCCTTACTGAGAGTTTGGGAGTTATGGGCAGTACAGTGGTACCTCAGGTTACATACGCTTCAGGTTACATACGCTTCAGGTTACAGACTCCGCTAACCCAGAAATAGTGCTTCAGGTTAAAAACTTTGCTTCAGGATGAGAACAAAAATCGTGCTCCAGTGGCACGGCGGCAGCAGGAGGCCCCATTGGCTAAAGTGATGCTTCAGGTTAAGAACAGTTTCAGGTTAAGAACAGACCTCCAGAATGAATTAAGTACTTAACCCGAGGTACTACTGTACATACAACTCAGTTCCAGGCTGACTGGCGATCTCCCCAAGTCAAACAGAAGAAACAGATCTAATGGTACCAGAGTACAATAGCAAACCAGTCATCAAGCAGGATAAATACTTGAAAGGGCGGTCACATGGAAGATGAAGCAAGCCTGCTTCTCCTGGATAGGACCCGAGCCAATGGAGTTAAGTTTCAATAAAGGAGATTCTGACTAAACACCAGGAAAAACTTTCTGACAGTAAGACCTGTTCGACAATGGAATGGAATCCCCTGAAGGTGGTGGATTCTCCTTCCTTAGAGGTTTTTAAGCAGAAGTTGGGGGGCCATCTATCATGGCTTCTTTAGTGGAGATCCCTGCATTGCAGAGGATTGGAATAGATGACCCTCGGGGTTCCTTCCAACTTTACAAGGATCATTTCCTTACCATCCAATTGAAATGAATTTGCTCCTTCATTTTGATGTGTATATGGGACAAAGAGATTTTTGACATTCTTCAGATGATGTAGCAGAACTATAACAAATAGCCTGACCTTTACACTTCTGTTGCTTGTAAGTGAAGAAAGTGGCCTGTTCCCACAAGAAGTCACTTGATAAAGATGCCCTGTGGTGCAGACAGGGTGCTTTGTTAGCATGAAGCACATGCTTGACTTTTTCTTTTAATTGGTAATTAATGACTTTGCAGAGACAAAGAGGGTCAGGTATGTAGTAACTGTATAAGTCTTAAGACTAAATGTTAGGATTCACTCCACACACAAAATGCAGACGGAGATAAGTCTTAATGAGTGAGTGCCTCTAGGTTATAAAACAAAGCAAAACTGAGCCTTTAATGACTGAGAATGCCATTTTACTAGGGTCAAGGCTACACAGGCAACTCCCAATTAAGCTGCAGAGTCTTGAGAAGTTAATGGCTGGTGGCAATGTGTTCTGTGCAGATCCCAATCAGCCCGAGATAAGGAGACATCTTTACTTGCAGGATGTAGTGCAGACAAAGGCATGCTGTCTGATTGCCTTTGAAAATGAATGTTTAGCTCTGCTTCCCTCTACATTTGTACTACAGATGTTTTAATTAGACCTGGGAGAGCTGGGCTGGCAAGGAAACACGTTTACTGTTTACAAAACAGTTTCCTTGGTTCATGAGCCTTAGGAGAGATTTATCTGGGGAGAATTACAAGTGAGAATTAATAGACTTGACTTTGAAAGAATAATAATAAAATACTCAATTTTCTTTGCTTTGTTTTTAGATTAGCAGGGCTGAAAGCAAAAGCCTTGTATTTTTTCCTCTCCAACTCCCCTAGTGTGTCTTTCAGTAAGAGAATCAGAGACTTATAGAACTTCAGAGTTGGAAGGGCTCCCAAGGGTAATCCAGCCCAAACCACTGTAAGGCCGGAGTCTCCAAGTTGCCCTTGCAGGGCAGGTTTTCTGGAGGCTTAGAGTGCATGTTCTCTCCTTAAAGCAGGCTGGTGGTGAGGAATGCAGCCAGTCAGGATGTGGAGAGGAGGCATGGAGGAAGCTAGAGCAGGAGTCTGCCTTCTCCTCCTCCAACGTTAGTCATTGTTCTCTAGACAGGGCCGCCACCATTGCCACGTGGGGAATCTGGGGTGCTGTAGCCCCATCGCAACAGAGTGCAGAGCTGGGTAACATGTGAGGCCAAACGGACACAGGATATAAGGGTCTCTGAAATATGCTTGCCTCAAAGACGAATCCACATGTGAGGTCCAGTCCATTCCAAGGGTTGGACAAACAGCAATTCATGTCGTCAAACAATCCAGGGATCACAAAACCAAGAATCCAAATGCAGAGCAGGAAGGTAGAATCAGGAAGCACAGGCATTGCTTCCAACACCTGACTGGACAAAAGCCCTGTTTAAGAAGGCTGAAGCCAGCTGGTTCTCATTTGTGCATTCTCCATGTCCTTTAAGGCTGACCAGCTGCAGGTGGAGTCATTCCGGCTTCTTTCCCTTCCGGTTGCAAGCGGAGGGGCAGGGAGAGGATATACAGTATATATAGGGTTTGAAAGGAACAACATTAAATTACAGGAAATTGGTAAAAAAAAAATCCTCCTGCATATGGAGCAAATTCTGCCTAAAATAGGGTGGTTGGGTGGCTGAGTCACAATATCTTAAGGGAAAATGTCTGCTCTTAGCTTGAGGAAAGCGAAGCTATGGCACTCCTTGCAGAAGAAAAAAGAATTCAGTAATTTCCAAAGATGGATTAGATATCATCTAATTATGCCGAACACTGCCTCCACTGGTCACCATTTTGTGACTGACTCTGCCCCTTCACTTCTATTTTGTGACTAGCTGGCTTAGTCCTGTCCACAGATGGCAGAATACCCAAGGATGTGTTCTACAGGAAGTTGGTTTCAGGCACCAGGCACCATTCACAGACCAATTCTGCATCTGCAAACATGACATGAAGGCTAGCAACATCAGCCCTGTGGGAATCCCTTGCAGACAACTGCAGTGCCTGGAGACAGACAGGTCATGTATCTATAGCAGTGACCAAAGGACGAATAACTGGTGGGAGGAGCACAGAGAGAAGAAACACAATGGTGCAGCAGTACAACCAGATCTGCCCCAGCTGCAATGAAACATGTCTCCCGTATCAGCAACTGAAGGCTCTACAACCTTCAAACAGTTTCACTTCCCCTCCAAAGGTGCACTTCTCCATTTTCTCCCAGGACATATGAATGCCAACTAGGCCTCAGTAATTTTTAGCCATCTCAAGTGAGCCCTGGAGGTAGAAAGTTTGAGAACTCTCAGTCTGGGAAATGAAAAGCTGTAATCCAACACAGATATTCTTTTTAATCAATTACTGGAATTTTGATTATATTGACTGTAGAGAATATCATTAAACTTGATGAAGACATTAGTGGTTGTTTTCATATAGTGTGTAAAGTAATTGTTTTACTACTGGCAAGATAAACAGTAAAAAATAATTAAAAACTCTGAATTCCTAGTTGAAGATGTAATTGAATGTCTTATAATTCACACTTTCTAGTCATCATAACTCAGATCTCAAAGAAATTGAAACAGAAACTGATGCCATAGGTCAAGTTAAATTTTAAATAGATGTGATAAGCTCTATTTAAAAGCAATCATTTTAATAATTTTTCTCAAGAAGGCTTAAAACACTTCTATCTTCATAAAGATTACTACCAGAGTTCCATTTCTAGTTCTATCTGCATGATAGATTTTGTCTGCAAATTAGCATAAGGAAATCTTTGGTATAATTTATAACTCACTTGAATCCAATTGGTAATGTTTGCAGATGATATTTTTCTGTTTATCACGAAACCTCACAGTACTGTTCCAATATTAATGCAAATATAGTTGTTTGTGTCAATATCTCTGGATATACTATAAACTGGTCCAAATCAGAGTTGATGTTAATAGGAAATAACTTTTTGGTTCAACCATTTAAACAATACCAATACATTAAATATCTAGGCATATTAATACCACCAGACTTATCTAAATTAGCATCATTAAACATCAAAGAAATATATAATGAGGTATCAATGGATATCGACCGATGGGAGTCATTGAACCTGACCCTGTGGGGGAAAGTCAATGCTCTTAAAATGAACATAATACCTAGACTAGTTTATATCTTAAGAGGAATTCCAATTCACATACCGAACAAATACTTTCACAAAATTAAATCTTTGTTTAGAAAATGCCTTGGGACTCCAGTTTCAAGAATATGTGTGCAAAAAATGCAAATACCGAAAAAGGAAGGAAGATTTGGGATCCCAGACGTAGAATTATATCACCAAACATATTTACTGTCAGTTACACAATTCTGGAGACCCACAACTGAAGACAAGTGTCCAAATTGGGCTACTCTGGAATATTCCTATGTAGCACCTTTAGAAAGATGGGCAACACTTGGGTCTAAATACATTAATACTTGAAATGCTATTGAAACAATAACATCGGTTCAAACGATATGGCACCACGTGTACAAAAAAAAAAAATTAAATCTGACCTTTTCTTCCACATCAAAATGATTTTCTGGGGAAACCCATCTTTAAAAATCAGGAAAGAAATGGTCATCTGGAAGAGGTGGATGAAACTGGGTATATTAATGTTAAACCTTCTCCTTGTGCCCTCCATCTTTCCCAACATCAGGGTCTTTTCCAGGGAGTCTTCTCTTCTCATGAGGTGGCCAAAGTATTAGAGCCTCAGCTTCAGGATCTGTCCTTCCAGTGAGCACTCAGGGCTGATTTCCTTAAGAATGGATAGGTTTGATCTTCTTGCAGTCCATAGGACTCTCAAGAGTCTCCTCCAGCACCATAATTCAAAAGCATCAGTTCTTCAGCGATCAGCCTTCTTTATGGTCCAGCTCTCACTTCCATACATCACTACTGAGAAAACCATAGCTTTTGCTATACGGACCTTTGTTGGCAAGGTGATGTCTCTACTTACCACAGCAAAAAGACTGTGGTACCTTGGGTTACGAACTTAATTCATTCCAGAGGTCCGTTCTTAACCTGAAACCATTCTTAACCTGAGGTACCACTTTAGCTAATGGGGCCTCCCACTGCCGCCACACGATTTCCGTTCTCATCCTGGGGCAAAGTTTGTAACCCGAGGTACTACTTCCGGGTTAGCGGAGTTTGTAACCCGAAGTGTTTGTAACCCAAGGTACCACTGTACTGATGAATTGGAAAAATAAAAATGTGGCTGCTTTCTACAATTGGATTGAAGACTTATACAAACATATGAACAACTTGCATATAAACACAGACTTGCCATGGACAAATTCAATTATATTTGTAATACATTCTTACAAATACTATAGTAGGTTAAGATCTGAATTACAATAACCACTTTGTAGAGTATGCAGTTTTGGGTTCTCCCCCCCCCCCCACTTACCCCCTTTACTTTCCCTTCTACGTGGGTGCTGTTTCTTTTTCTCTTTCTCTTTTTTATTTACATCTCATGATGTTTAGTGCGCATATAATTATGTACTTTTAAACATTCAATAAAGATGCCTGGTAAAAAGAGAGAAAAAAGAATTGGTTCTTGTGGCAATGTTTCCCAGCTTCAACATCCCTGAAATTAACCAACTAAATATAAATATCTAGGATGGGGATACACAATTTCCTTTTCTCTTTAATGAAATATTGCAATCATTTTGGTCTATGATAGACCTTCAGATGATTATACACATTTAAGTTTAGCTCACTGATAAGGATACCTGCTGATGAGTTTTATTTACCCCCTACTCTGCTTCCTTATTAAATAATTAAAATAATGATGTTCCAAAAAAAATAAAGTCTATTTTAAGCAGATTTCTTTACTTCAAAAGGCACTGATTATTCTGATACTGATGTTCTAGGTCTTTCTTGTTAGGTAAGGTTGCACAGTTCAAAGGAAGAAAGAATAATTCAAGATAATTATGTATGTCTGTTAAAGTGTTAAGTTTACATGAAAATATTCCTGCCGTGCAGTGTGTGAAAGGATTAGCAAGAAAATACATTTTTGGAAGTTAGAATATCAATCTTCATATTGAAGTAAGGATTCTATTATTATTTTTTAATGTTCTTCTTGAAATAGGGTTGCAATATTTCAAACAGTGAAAATCTGGGCCAAATGTTGTTGAGTTTTGTTGGTTTTTTGGGGGGTGGGCAGGCAAAGTTGTTGAGCTTTTGGCAAAATTGTGAAAAATGAAAATTTTGAGAAAATTGGCAAAAAACACTAATTAATTGATCTTCTGAATGTAGAGATACCTCTTATACTGTGGTGCTGTAAATTTTAGAGTACACTTACATATCCTTCCTCAACCTGGTGCCCTCCATATGCTTTGGACCACAGCTCCCATCATCTCTGACCATTGACCATGCTGGATAGCACTAATGGGACTTGTAGTCCAAAACAGCACAAGATTTGTGTAACGAAAATCTGTTGGTTACACAACTGTATGATAGGAGACAAGATCTGCACTAGATAATGTTTATTAGGTGTAGGAATGCACCTGGCAATTTCATTTTTGATCACAACTGTTTTTATAAAGAAAATGAATTAATATACCTTGGTTTAAGAACAGCCCTGTTTACGAACTATTCGGTTTACGAACTCCGCAATACCGGAAGTAATGTCCCAGTTTACAAACTTTACCTCGGTCTAAGAACGGAATCCGAATGGTGGAAGGGCACCGGTGGCGGGAGGCCTCATTAGGGAAAGCGTGCCTCGGTTTAAGAACAGGCTTCTGGGATGGATTAAGTTTGTAAACCAAGGTCCCACGATACACATTTTAAGAGAAAGTACATTAAATTGCAATGTTAACCTCATTAATTACCTGAAAAGATCAAGGGATGGTTCAAAGACTTCAGTAAAGGATTCCAGTTTTACTGCTTTGCTGCTCAAGCAAACAGTGATCACTGTTGTCCTCCTTTCAATCTTGGTGTCAATGCAAAGCTATTTTCTTTCAGGTTATAATTTATCATGAATTCAGTGTTTCAGCTAAATAGCAGAAGAAGCTTGATTCTAAACATTTGTGCTGGCATATCTAGTTGTAGCACCATTGTAATATCACTGCAACACAAGCATAATGTCATTTCATGATGAGCTGGTGTAAGAATTATTAAGCCTCTCTCTTAATTACTTGCAGTCTGATGTTGCAGCTCTGGAGACTGGATGGCAGGAAAGATTGTTTTATGATCTGCTAAAGGCCAGCAATTAAGCTGAAAGAGATAAATTAACAATAGGGGCTCCCAAACACATCTGTAATCAAGAAAACATTTGGACAACATTTTTAACTCTACAACCCTAGCAGATCAAAATTGGAAAGCAATTTTTGCAAAGTGTTCTAGAAGCTGGAAAGTGGATAATAAAATACCATGTAACCAGGTAACACAAAGTGTAAGATTTCTAAGCTAGCTAAGAAAGAAAACAGAGAGGTGATTCTTAAACTTAGACAAATATTACTGAGGGAGAATGGAAAATTGTAAATTATCACACCAGCAACACAGTGGTACTTCAGGTTACATACGCTTCAGGTTACAGACTCCGCTAACCCAGAAATATTACCTTGGGTTAAGAACTTTGCTTCAGGATGAGAACAGAAATCATGCTCCAGTGGTGCGGCAGCAGCAGGAGGCCCCATTAGCTAAAGTGGTGCTTCAGGTTAAGAACAGTTTCAGGTTAAAAACAGACCTCCAGAACAAATTAAGTTCTTAACCTGGGGTACCACTGTACACCCTAAATAATTCAGTTTTCAGTCTTAAAAATAGCTTTTTGAAATGCAAGGCCTCAGTAATTTTTAGCCATCTCAAGTGAGCCCTGGAGGTAGAAAGTTAGTCAAGGAAGGCAGCAGGGCTTCTCTATAGTTTAGGAATTCAGGATGTTTGTGCATCTTTTATAATTGAAAGAATGGACCTGCTTTGAAAATGCTTACAGGTGTCTAGCATACCAGCCAACTGTCCCGCTTTGAATATGACAACTAAACCTCATTCTATTTCTCTCCCATTTTTCCTACAGTGAGGTGTACATGCACAATGCAAACAGAAATTCCTTAAAAAATTTGTAACACCTGACAGAGAGTCTGTTAAATATGCAACATATGTGGCACAAGAAAATTTACAAAACTCATGACCTAACTTCGGTTGCCTACCAGTCAGTATGTCAGAGAATCACAGCAATGAGAACCAACAATGCAATCTCATTTTATTCATTACGTTAACCTATAACATTTGTGGAACACCATCCCTTCAGATGTCCAAGAGATTAAAAAAAACTACATAACTTTTAGAAGACATCTGAAAGCAGCCCTGTATTGGGAAGTTTTTAATGTTTGATGTTTCGATATATGCTGGTTACAGATAGGTAGCCGTGTTGGTCTGCCATAGTCAATTTGTTTTGTTTCGATATATGCTATAAGCTGCCTAGAGTGGCTGGAGAAACCCAGCCAGATGGGTGGGGTATTATTATTAATCATTGTTATTATTATTACAAAGCTTTTGAGAGTAGCTTGTCTCTTCTGGGCAAATTCATATTGGAACTGAGCAATTACAAAATCTTATTGACTACTTCATAGGTGAAAAATTTCATTTTGAGCAATTCTACTTGGAGCAAACATTACCTTTAGGATCACAGAACATAGGAAGCCGCCTTACACTAAGTCAGAACAATGGTCCATCTAGCTTAGTACTGTCAACACTGATTGGCAATGGCTCTCCAGGGTTTCAGGCAGGAGATATTCCCTGCCGTATTTGGAGATTCCAGAAATCAAACCTGGAACCTTCAGCATACAAAGCAGGTGCCTTAGCCCTAAGCTATTACCCTTAATAAATTGTATTGGTTTTTATTTAGTACAATTATATCCCACATTTCTTGCATCATCAAGGAGTCATCAGGTAGAACAGCAATAGGCATAACTGATTTTCAAGGTAAGCACATTGATGATTCTAGTCTATGATTAGTGTCCTGGACTACACAAAATTTACAGAAATCCTTCTGATTTCTGTGCAATTTCTGTGCAATTTCCTTAGGTATTTGCCAAAAAGTTCACCTTCACTAAATGCTCTGCCTTATTTGTGCCTCCCTGAAGAAATGCTAGGAAAATGCTTTCCTCAAAATCTAAAAACAAGGTGGGACAATTGAAAGGGGAATTACAGTTTATAAGAAACCAGTTGTACTCATCTTTATGAGTCTTTGACTGGGACTTGAGGAGAAGGGATGTTTTTGGAGAACACATTCAACATGGCATCTGTTTATTATATGATACCTTTTCTGTTTAGAATCAGTATGGTCTACTGATTAGCTTTTGATTAACTAATGCATTGCTGATGAAAATGGCTAATTAGAACCCAAATTATTTTATTAATGGATTCAAGTTTACTTCCTCCTAGAAAACAACATGAAAGACTTTAGTATCATATGTCAGCTTTTCATGTGCTGACCTAATTCTGTTACTCAAAATGGATGCACTATGAGAAAATCTGTGTCCAAAACACACCCAACAGAATGATGCCAGAATTCAAAGCTGTGTGTGTGCACATGCTTGTATATATAACCATATATATATATACCATATATAACCAGTTGGAACATTATTTTTCAGAATATGCCCTTTTAATTACCTGGGTTAGATCCAGCTCCTTAACTCTCAGTAAAATCAGTAGACTGTAACTGTGTTTAACCATAGTGAGATTGTACGCATATGCATTATAAAATATATTTATTCTTTTCAGGTAATGCAAAAAAGACGCATTCATCCTGATGATATGAATAGATATATCATTGCATGAAATATTCCACTAATGAATAAAATAATAATAATAATAATAATAATAATAATAATAATAATAATGTGAAAACTATAATAATAATAATAATAAGGTGAAAACAACAAGGTCTTTGGCTGATTATTAGTCTGTGTCCTTTTAAATATGTTCATGGAAGGGGGGGCTTATTGGTTTGCTTTGTTTTATTATGTACTTTGCAGTTTTATTCTGTATTTTATTCTGTGAACCTGAGATCTTTGCATGAAGGGCAGTATGCAATTTTTTTATTTAACAACAACAATTTTATTATGATCCTTTAATGCCAAAGGAGATGTTAGATATGCAATGAATTCTAAAAATAGTATGTGCAGAAAATCTCTATGTGCATCACTTTTAAGAACTGCCCTGTCTTTTGTTCTACTGAATTGGGGGGGGGGGGGGATGCCACAAGTGGTTCTGGGAGAGCAACAAGTTGATAGAGATATCATATTGTGATCAAAGTACAGTCTGTTTTAATTGTCCAAGAAATGAAGGTAAACTAGAAATAGTCTGATGCTATTTCAAGGCCAGTGCTTCAATGCATAAATAGTTGTGCAAGCAAGCAGGGAGAGGGGAAATAGCCTTTTTCTGGGCAAACATACACATGTGCATAAGCTATTTGCATACACGTGGGCACAATGCCAAGGTGCTGAAACACTTCACAGGATTTCCATGTCTATCTGACACAATGGGGTGTGAGTTTGATAGTGGAAATGCTGCAATACGTAAGTAACAAACATGCAAAGCAAAGAAAGATTAAAACCTTATTTAACTTTCTAGAAAGGAGATCTGTTATGTAGTTTTCAAAATTAGGGCGATATTTAAAATCTCTTTAAACTGTAGCAAGAGTTTTGAAGGTTGATTAGCTAAAATTTTCGTACTTGAGATTAGTGTCCAGTTTTTAATCTGGGCCTTTCTTCTCCTTATGCTATCATTGTTACCAGAACTTTAGTTTTTATAAATCTTCTGAGCGGTTTATGGGATAAAATCGGTGCATAAAAGCATTGGTCCATCTAGCTCAGTAGTGTTTATGCTGACTGGTAGTAGCTATCCCACCCACTTCCTTGAGCAGGAGTGCCTTTGGCCGAATTTAGGTCTGTGTGAGACATGCACATGCACTGGGCACTGAGCCGAGGGGGGCCATCTCAAAGCCTGGTTAGCGAGGCACTGGGCATGTAGTTAATACTTTCCCAGCTTTGGGAAGAAGGTGGGAGGGATCTGGGACCATGCCAGAGCTCTCACGCCTCTTTTGGAAAGCTGGAAGGCTCCTTACGCACCTTTGAGAAGGCACTGAGAGGGCTGGGGGATGCCACTCTTTGGCCTCACACAGGGTGCCATAATACCCAAGTCCACCACTGCCCCTGAGCTTAGTTCCCTACACAGAACTCAAGACCTAACAACCCTGTCATGTAGACACAGAGGCGGAGCTAGCTGCTCCGGCACCTGGAGCGGCGCACATGCTGTACACCCGGGGTGGGGCTAGCCGTCCATGGGGCGGGGCAGCGATGTCACCCCCCTCAGAGATGACACCCAGGGTGGACCACACCCCCTGCACCCCCTTCCTCCGCCAGTGTGTAGACATTCTTCTCTTACTCATACCCCAGGTACACGTTCCTCAAGTAATTTGCAAACATTTTATCATTAATGAAGAGTCCAATGTTGCTGGTTCACTTTTGTGGGCAGGAGATGGATCAGGCCCCTACAGTTCAGATCATATAATTACTATGACAATAGGTGAGTGTGTGTTTTTAAGAGAATCACATGATATGGTTCACTGAACATCAATTATGATGTGTCATTTAATTATGAAAGTCTAATTTTCTAAACATGGTGTTTCTTTGTAGAAACCTTGCCATTTTCCTGAGCTGCAGTGGTACAATGGTTACTAATAATTATTCCTATTGCCTAACGGCATGCAAGAGAGCTCATTGAATCCCACACATGCGGATTAGTGCCAAATCCTGGCTTCTTTATTGCAAGCACATTCTTTACTATTGTCATTAAAGCCATCATATGCTGGCCTCCCAAACTGTTCTAATTTCTTGGGTGTTTTTAGTCTAAAATAATGGATGCCTTTGTGTCCAAGACAGAAAGGCATACCCAAGAGGTGTGATAAAGAAGTGCATAGTAAATCTTAGGCCAGTATAAAATTAACAAGAAGTTTAAAGATGTCAATTTATCATGCATATGTAGCAGCCAAATTATACACAGATTTAGGAGTCCCTCAGTACCCGTTCATGTGATGCATCATAATGGTTCTCAGGAGCTATTAAATCCTTCAGGGGAAAAACAAACCTACAGAATTTTACACCTACATTAAACTGCCTGGCGAACTTCTCCCCTAAGCATGTTGCTTCATGGGACCAGATTACACAGTTCACATTGTCGCAATAGCAATACACAAATCAAAATTCCAATTTTATGTCATCTCAGATGTTCACTTGTTAAACTACAGTAGGAAGATTGGGGGGGGAATGTACTTATTAGAGTGAAAAGTAAATTAGAAGAGGGTTAAACTATGCAGAACAAGAAAAGTGTTGCTTATTTTTAGTGTATAATTATGGGTTACACTGCAAATTTTAAATTTTGCCAGCAACCTGCATCATACAACAGTGTGCTTCTTTTTTGCTTCCTTATGCTTTATCCACATTTGCCCCAACATGCATGCTGAACTATTTATATTTTCTTTCTCTCTATATGTAGATGTAATATGTCTTACAAACACATTAAATGGGAAACCCTATGACAAGATCTGCTGCAATGAACAGGTTAAGTTACAGTGGATCTCTGGCTTAGCAAGCTGATTCCCTTCTTGATGGTCCCAAGTCCCCAAACCTGGCTCAGCTAAAGATCTGCTGGTGTAACTTGCTTATGCTGGCTCAGCCAAGGTTCAGCCAGCCTAGCCAAAGCTAGCTGAGACAAGGCCAGTGTAAGTCAAAATAAGAGAGTGTTTCGCTTGTTTTTTAAAAAAAGTTAAAAACACAGTATTTAAAAACATTCAAAAGAATATTAGAATCAACAGTAGCTAAAAAGAGATAAAATGCATCTAACATTCTACATGACTGAATAGGCTTGCCTAAATAAAATAATAATAATCAGGCACCAGAAATAGTACACTGAAAGTGTCTGCCTAATGTCTTTAGGCAGGGAGTTCCAAAGTGTAGGTGGCACCACTTTAAAATATCAAGGAACGAGGATTGTGCAGAACAAGGACTGTGTACCACAAGCAATCCAGGGGGTGGGGGAATCACAATTATAGTTCAGAATTCTTCAAAGATGTTATAGGCGAGAGTGGATAAATTATGAATCACTAGAAGCAAAGGTAATAAATAACCAACAGTCTGAAATTTCATTTAAAAATGAAGAGTGCAAGTCAAAACCTGCTCCTCCAGCATCATCACCCCTTTTCCCTATTAGAAGCATACTGTATATCACAGCTTAGAGGACTCTTGCATTGTCTGTCTCTTTTGTAACCTCTGCACTGAGTAATGTCATAGAAAGAAATGAAGGGTCAGAGTACAGCACCATTGATAGCACTGCTCAAGGCTAATTTAGCAACAATATTCTCTAAAGGATATATATATAGAGTCCCCTACTTTAGCAGAGACTGACAGAATGAAACAAATCACTAGCACCTTGGGCAGTCGAATGAGGTGTCCCCCTGCACCGCAATTTATTGACTATGACAGCAGAAGACTGGGTCAAGTGACCAGGGCTCTTCTACTTACTCTGTCAAAAAGCCCACGGTAATAGCCAAACTGCCTTACAGAAATGCATTCCTCCTATGTAAAATGAGAACAATTCAGCCTCAGTAAACTCCTGGGGTAAGGTTACCAGATCTTTTTCACTGAATTCGGGGACATTTTCCAACTTAAATGGATTTTGTATGGGGACTGATTTGTAAATCCGAGGATTGTCCCTGCGGAAAGGGGATGTCTTATCCTGGGGTGAGTTAAGTTAAAGAATGAAATGAATGAACAAATTTGGCATGGAGAGAAATAAATATAGTTTTTTGGGAAGGTGGTACATCCTTGCCCCAATTCATTCTGTTCTAGAGTACAGTGGTACCTCAGGATGCGAACAGGATCCATTCCAGAGCCCCGTTTGCATCCTGAACAGAACATAAGCCGCAACTGCGCATCTGCGCGTGCACAGGTTGTGTTTCGCCACTTCCGCGCATGCACATAATGTCATTTTGACCATCTGCGCATGCACGAGTGGCGAAACCTGGAAGTAACGCACTCCGTTACTCCCAGGCCACCGTGCAGCGCAACCCAAAAATACTTATCCTGAAGTGTATTTATCTCGAGGTATGACTGTATTGAGAATAGGCAAAAGGGTTTTTTACTTCTAGTCCAAATAGCTGGTGACCTGTGATTTTTCTCAAAAAACTCTAGGGTATGAGACCTAACTAGTTCTACCCTCTCTAACTAATGGCTGATACATCATATGCTACAATGTTTGAAATAATCTCAAAGTTTTACTTTACACTGAGCTAAAGGAAAATATAGTTGAATAAGCATTGTATCTTTTTGTTATAGTGTGGGCTCTGTGTGTGTGTGTGTGTGTGTGTGAGAGAGAGAGAGAGAGAGAGAGAGAGAGAGAGAGTACCATAACAGCAACGCTGAGTTTGCTGATAAGGAGTTTATTTAGGATTTCGAACATGTCACATTTTCTACCAACCACAGTACAAGTTGATATAAGCTAAGCTGGGAGATGACCACTGGCCTTTTATGAGAAATAATTATGTGAAAATGTTAAAAGTAGAAGAACTGTACAACTTGCATCATTCCTGACCATTGGTCTGGCTGGCTGGAACTGGTGGGAGTTGTAGGCCAACATCATCTGGACAGCCACACATTTCCCATCCTTGCTCTAAAGCAGGGCTCGGCAACCTATGGCCCATGGGCCACAAGCGGTCCATGGGGGTTGTTTAAATGGCCCATGAGCCACCCCCGAACCAAGCCGCCCGCTCGGTGAGTCCCTGCGCACTGTGCTAAACCGGTGCAGTGCAGAGCGGGGACTTGTTTCTGCGGTGCCAGAAATCACATTTGCATAGACACCAGGCACCGCTTCTGTGCAGACGCGATCCAGCCCACGGGGCGCTCTCTGTGGGAGTGTACTGACCCAGGCAAAGTAAACCTTGCCAACCCCTGCTCTAAAGGCTCAAGCAGACAATCCACTTTCCCCAGTTTTCTATTCTACTTTTCATACTGGCACTCAACATAACATGACTCTTATGTTTCACAGCCTGCCATCCTTTCGATGATGGCTTTTGATACTGATTGATTGATTGATTGATTGATTGATTGATTGATTTTAAATTCAAGGTTTCTAAAATTTGAATTCAAGGTTTGGATATGTTGGTGGTAGAAAAAAGTAAGCACACATGGCAAATTAGAAAATAGAATATTGATGAATATTGTTGGTGAAGAGAAGTTCATGGCACACTGGGATGTGGCAGTAGATACTCATTTCTCCAGGTATAATGAAGTCACGGATCTAAAACAATCAAAGCCAGCTTCACCTTCACAAGTACATGGTGCTTCTCTTAATTTGAAACTTAGAAGCACGAACTATGTTCTAAGTTTGGCTCAGAAGCTCTATCTAAGGTAGCAGATGTGCTTCTGGAACCATCTGCTCCTTGTGAGCAGGAAATGTATCCCTATAAATAATTCTCATGCATATGTTCTGTATTTGGGGAAATGTGTGTTCCACATCATTATTTAAGTTCCTTTTTTTCTTTCTTAACTTGCAATGTGTTTCTGCCATGCACTCTTTCTATCACCCTGGGGTTGTGGGGAGGGACTGAGTAATTTTTTTGTGGGGGAGAGAATCCCTTTGTTTTATTATTCTTTCCAGAAAGGATCAAAATCTTTGTAAGGCTTGTTTAAGGCTGCTTGTTTGCTTATTTGTTACACACAGATCTGGCTGTTTGGATGTCTGAATCTGTGGTGTACATAGCAAGATTTAGATACTAATTCCTCATGTTTGGGTAAATGAATATTTGTATAATGAATGTTTGGATAGTGGGACATGTGGGTATTACAAAAATGACCCACATTTCAACATATGTTGATATTACTAGTTAATCCTCATTTTAAACTTCTCAGTATACCTTTTCAGTTGCACTCAAAATCTCTGTGCTTTCAAGTAACAATGGGGTGTATGTTTCGATAAATGAGTTTCATATTGAGTTATCAGGCTTCATGTGACTTCTAAAATTGAAATATAAGCTTAGATGTTGAATAAAGGTTTCATCTTTTCCATATGGTCAAATGTACAGCCATTCCCAGGATGAAACCCCTACATCGATCTGTGTAAAATAAATTTATGAGGAAGCCCTTCAGTGTCAGAACTGAAGATTTACTCTAATTTGGATTTTAGCCAGAAACGAACAGTTTTACAAGCAAACACATTTATTTGACTGCTATACATCAAAATGGTTGTAACAAATAAATCTTCAGACAGCCATGGTCTTATGCTTGCATGATGTTGAAAGTACCAATCTCACAACATATGTTTGTAGTTTGAAGCTTGATATAAACTTCTGATTTAATATAAATTCTACCTCAGAAATGCAGCACAATAAACTACAGAACTACCAAATTCAAGTACTATTGAGCACCACTGATTTCAACAGAATAATTAAACTTTATTAGACTGAAATGTCTGAATTGAATTAATATTTTTCATACCTTTTTTCAAATATTTTAGCTTTTAAGCAATCCTCTCTCAATATCCAATCTAAGTGATTGTCAGTTGCTTGGGAGGGCGCAGCTTTCATGTACTCCTTTGGGACTTTTGAGAAGTTGTTGGGAACTCTCTGTTAGAAACAGGGACACTGCACTTCACATGGACCCTTGATCTGAACCAACAGGGATCTTCTTCATTTTTGCAGAGAGCATCTTACCTCAAACGATTTTGTACATTTTTTTCTTGCCTAGCCTGTTACCAAACTCATTATTCTCATTGGAAGGACCTGGACAGGATGAACATGCAAAGAAATGAAATAAGAGGCAGGGTAGAGTCAACTACACTTGGATACTGACTGGGCACGTTCAAAATATAGTTATAGCAGTCCAAGCCATTTCCATAGCTGTCAACATTTCCCTTTTTTAAAGGGAAATTCCCTTATTCTGAATAGGATTCGTCGCAAGAAAAGGGAAAAGTTGACAGCTATGGCCATTTCAGCTATTTTAATGCTTCAGAATTGCCTGATAGACAAGCATTCTCTTCTGTAATTTTTTTTATAGATGCAAACCTTTATTGTCAATAAAAGTGATATCCAGTGGAGACTAGTCATTTAGGGAATGTGGGCCACCTCCCCCTACTTTCCATATGCCCTCACCTGCCTGCCTTCTTATTTACAGCCAATCAGGGTGGCTCTGGCTCCATCTACTGCTGGTCTCTCTGTCTTCTGTGCTATCAGGGCCAATGGGCACCAGCCACTAGTGGCAATATCTTTTAAGCTATTAACTTCAGAGCTCATTTCTTAAGAGAATCAGAAGCACTTCAAGCAGCTGCTGTATGTCCTTGAAAGTAGTTTTTACACTTTTCCCCACTGATCCTAAGTGAGAAAAAAACTCCTTCATGTCAGTTCAAGAAATTCTCTTGAACAGAAGCTGAAAAGACCAAATCCTGTTTTCTCAATTTTCCTGCTTTAAGTTGTCAATGAAATTACTCCATTCTTCACTGCCTTTTCAAACATCTCTACACCACTTGTGAGATCCAAAGAATTGCTATATTAAAAAAATCTTTCTCTTTTGTGTTCCTACAGTAATGTAAAATATTCAGCTCGGTTTTTATTTTCCTCATCAGGCGGGTGGTCAATTTGCTTCTTTCTTGCACTTATTTTCAAATACACAATAGAATTATTGCCACATATTGCAGTTATTGCCTCAGTTTATTGAATCAACATGTTTATTAATAATTTACAGCTACCCGATGATAGCTGGAAATGTTTGATTTCCCCAGAAATATGATATCTGGAACAGCCAATCAGTGCCGAATTTTACAGAGGTTTGATTTCCATTGCTAGCATTGCCATTTGGGAGTATGGATAATATTCATGAAGAACAGCCACAGCCCACTATGCCACCTCTTTTGTTCATGCCTGTCACATCCATTGTTTCCCATCTGTTCTTCCTTGAAAGATTCTAGCCCTTCAGATATCATGCAATGAACATTAGGACATAATAGAGTCACGTAGCAGCATTTTGCTATTCACTGAGGACATGGATCGATATTATTGTCTTGGGGGTGGAAGATTGCTTCGCATGCAGATGGTGCGGTCTTGGGCACAGCACCTGTGGTTAAAAGAACTGGGTAGCATGTGACATGAAAGACTCAGAATAGAGTGATAGTGGGTAGCTTCCAGGCTACAGCCCTAATAGGTCCACAAGACCTCTGAATTTTGCCTGCTAGGCCATTTGGGGCAAACTACATTCACCTTGTGTATGGAAGTTCAAGCCATGGCTGCAAGGAAAGACTAGGAAATGCGCTCTAAATGCATTCCCACTTCTTTTACTCCCATGATTTGAATTCATCACTTTTTTATCCATCCTTTGCATCTGTCTCTTTGGAAACAACTGGCAAAGGGAAAAGAGTCGGCGGAAGAGGACTGGAGGAAATTTAAAGACTATTTACAGAAATATTGCAAAATTAATGAATGCTAGAATGATGTTGGACTGAAATTAAATGGTTATCAGCTGTAATGTAAAGGTTGAGTAATAAGCTAAAATAATTTATATTAAGTTACAATAAGGATTTGCTGAAATAAGATCTGAACTGGAATACAAAAGGGGGATGTGAGAGGAGGTCCGAGATATAAGGTAATGGAAATAAGTGATGGGAATTATATTTGTTTTGTTTTGTTTTTTAATTGTGTATTTTTGGTACTTTTTTCTCTCTCTGTGTACTACTTGTTTTTTGTGGTTTTTATGTTTGTATTAAATTGGAAACTTGAATAAATATTTTTTTAAAAAAGGAAACAACTGGCATCATATGATGTTGCCTGATGTCATATAATGCCGGGTGACTGACAGGTCAGAAGTCCTACCCACCTGTCAAAATGGATCAAGGAGGGTTGGCCATTTATGAATCTGGCCCTCTGACCAAAAAAAAAAGTGGTTCCCCATTCCTGGAACAGAATAGTGAACTAGATGGAGAAGTAGCTGATAGGCGCTGGCTATTTGCCTTGCTCCAGTACCAGAGGGGTTTGCCTTGAAACCCATTAAAATGGAGCAGAAAACAACATTTTAGCAGGGGTTTCAATGCAAACCGCTTCACGATCCTGGAGTAAGCCTGTGGCTTCAAAAAGGCTCATCACCTGTCACCATTGTATCTCAGGTGACTGTCAGATGGGCAGCACTGACAACTTGTCACATTTGGACCGTGCCAGGTAGGGCAGATAAGGAATTGGCCTACCAGGGGGAAAACGTTCCTCACCCCTGCCTTATATAAATCCATAAAATATATACAAACACAAATGCTGCTGTTCATAGTTTGTGTTTCGTATTGGAATTCAGGCACAGTGGAGATTGTAGTGTCTTTATTGTATCTGGTATATTTATACATATATGCAACATTAGCCTACGGTGGAGTGGTTCACAGCATTAACCCTCCAGAAGTGTCTTGTTTCTTCTGCAGGCAGAACCTTGCATGCAAACAGAAATGAAACATTGTGCTCTGACTTTCTCTCCAGCTTCCTGCTTTGCTTCTAGGTCATATCCCTGCAAACTCTGCTCTAAACTCCACCTTTTATCCTTCTCACTAATGGTGGGCTATGGGAGGGTCCCCACTTGTTTGCTGTTTCACACGAAGCTCCATTCCTTTGTTTCCCTTAACGACCCATCCCCCGGGCGATAGTGTCATGAAGAAGCTAGCTGAGCTTATATTTCACATTTGATGGATCCAGGGGTCCAGGAAGCTTTCCTGTCTTGATCAGCAGAAATTTTGCCTGGAATGTGCCTTTGAACATTAATACAGTGGTACCTCAGGTTAAGTACTTAATTCGTTCCGGAGGTCTGTACTTAACCTGAAACTGTTCTTAACCTGAAGCACCACTTTAGCTAATGGGGCCTCCTGCTGCTGCCATGCCACCGGAGCCCGATTTCTGTTCTCATCCTGAAGCAAAGTTCTTAACCTGAAGCACTATTTCTGGGTTAGCGGAGTCTGTAACCTGAAGCATATGTAACCTGAAGCATATGTAACCTGAGGTACAACTGTAATACATTTTACTTATCTGGATGGAGAATACTGTAGTGAGATGGGTGGGGGGGGTGAACAAGAAATGTGGCTGCATCCACTGACATGTGGCCCTGGAAGTTTGCTCGTAAGGGAATGTGGCCCTTAACCTAAAAATATTATCCATCCATCCCTGTTATAAATGAACAAACCTGTGTGTGTGTGTGTGTGTGTGTGTGTGTGTGTGTGTGTGTGTGTGTACACACACGTACGCACACAAACTCCAGCATCTATGAAGTTATAAGAGTTGGAGTTACAAAGGATTACTATGACCTTTAAATCATGCTGATTTAATTACTTCTGTGTGCTCAAAGCATTCATGTTGCAAGGAACACTCTTCTAAGGAACAGAACAACATAGACTGCAAAGTGAACAGTTGCATTTGAAGTGTTTACAGTCTTGGGCCCCATTAGGATTGTGGCCATTTTGTCATTTACCTCCTGATGTTTTCAATCACAAGTATCTCTGTACCACAGTCTCCACTTCATTCGCTACCTAAAATGCTCTGCTATTTTCCAATTACTAACGGGTTCCCCTCCCCCCTGCTATTTTGGATTCAGCTCCATTTATCCTGTCATTTTATGAGAACTTCTAGAACTGTACATTTTGGAAAGAGAGACTATAGTTGAGTGATAAATTTCTGGATCATCAGACATTATGTAAGTTCAGAGAACTGAGGAAGATTATCTGTGTGTGTGCACACACACAAACACAATTTGCATCTCATCTGTTATAAATAGTATATTTTGTCATTTATGTTTTGGATTGTTAAAAAATGCACGGGGGTGGAAGTTACAACAAAAAAGAAGGTATTTAATTGTAACAACAAATGGCAAAGCCAGCTTGTTAAGTGGCATTAGGAAGAAGAACATATGGCTCACTGTGTCTTTCTAAAAGTGTGAATTCATCTCAAATCTCATTTGCCTTAAGTATAACAAAAGTAATTCCCTTCAGTGAAAATTTTCATTTCTTTTTTGGTCATATTATATATATTCCTTTCCCATGCTAGCTCCCATCTGTATATGATTATGCTTTGTCGTGAGGAGCATAGCTGAAATACTGTAAAGTTTAAAATATATACACGGTGTATGTGCATTGAACATAAAGAAAGAAATTATTTCAGCTCCTATTTAGAAAGCTTTTTTTACTTTTTAGCTTTTGGAAGAAAAATAAACAGAAATTTTCTTTTAAAAGTATTGTGTCCTTTTGTTGCTCTCTGTTACTTAGAATAATAGAATTCTAGAACTGGAAGGTATTCCAAGGGTCATCAAGTCCAATCCACTGCAATGCTGAGATCATGGCTAAAGAATCCTTGACATATGGCCATCCAAGCTCTGTTTAAAAGCCCAGTGAAGGAAAGTCCACCATTCCACTTTGGAACAACTTTCATGGGCAACTTAGGTTGTGGATTGATTCACTCCAATACAATTCTCTGACTTTTTGTACAAAAAGTCCAAAATCTATTATTCCATTAAAAAAAGAAAAGAAAACCCCAAATATTACTTTTTTCGGTACCCTTTATTAAAACATTATCAGGTAGGAAAGCTGAGTAGATGAAAGAATATGTCTAGCCAAGTAAAACTTAAACAATGCTTTGAAATGCTAAATAATTTGCTATAGAAGCAAATGACTATTATTGTTAGGGTCTTATTATTATAGTGAAGTATAAACTGAGCCAAACCATCAGATCTGCTGGCTGGAGGGGGTTATGATGAGGCAGAGGGGACTCTCCAGGTAGAAAAAAGAGCTTTGCAAGGGCACATTTACTGTAGAGGCTCCTGATAACGGCGACAGAAAGTTTTGTGGGCATATTTTCACTGACAGTAGCTGTTTTAAGTCCTAAAACAGGGTACTTTGGGGTGGGTGGGAATGAAGCAGATATGGACTTGGATACAAAGCCCCTTCATTCTTCCAAGAGACCCAAAGTGTATTCTTATAAACTACCTTTGAACCAACCAGCAGGATAAAAAGCTTCAAAAAAACCCAACTAACCACACTAGCTTAGAGCTGGCATAGTTAATTCTCTCTACACACAGTGCCTTCGGGGGGAAGGGCTTACAAAACTGGTGCAAAGGATATAAAAACCTCCCACATCCCACTGTAGCGAATGCAAGTCAGCCAGACTTTGGAGGCTGTAGAAATTAGATTTTATCAAGATTTAAAATTCAGTATGAGGACTTGGTCTAGAAGCTCCTCCAATCTCCTCCAATTAGGGACCAGAGAGGTTACACTCAAAACAACGGAGTTTAAAGTTTAGCAATAGCTTATTAAGACACACATGGAGCTTTTCCACAGTTCCTTTTGTCCTGGTGTCATGCATGTGTACACCCCCAGGTGCCCATCACATGTTCTTCACATAAATTCAATGTTCCAAGATGTTTATTTGGGTCTCCCTCTCCATTGAACACTTCCTATCCATGTGCAGAGCACCTTCTCAGAATACATTATCTTTCTCCCTATCTTTAACCTTTTGATAGTATGCATAGACTGGTTTCACTTCTGTACACTTGTCTCAGCCTAACTGCAGTCTATATTTCCTGTCAGGGTACATCTACCTTATCTCTGTGTACTCTGTGTTCATTAGAACATTGCACAGCACTACCTTTATGCTCCCTAGCTTGCAACATCCTGCTATTCATTTATCCTACAAAGCAGCAGACAGTCCACCACTTCACTCACTCCCAGCACCGGTACACTTCAGATTGCTCTGCCCATCATTCTTAAGCAGAAAGCAAGGACTTCCTTGAATACTTTAATAAATATTTTATTATTTATTCAGCTATTTCCAAATGTGATCCCCTGTTCTCTGTTTATCTTGGCTTACTGTTCTGATGAGCTGTGACAGCTACCTCAATCATTTCCTTATTAACCTCTCACATTACAGTACATTTCTCCCTATTGTGTAGGCTTTGTCTTCCATACATATGAGTTTTGGGGTTTTAGTTTTATGTTTTGGTAAATGACAGTGATTGATCATTCATTCTCTCTCTCTCTCTCTCTCTCTCTCTCTCTCTCTCTAATCTCCTACCTTTTAATACAATTGTGCTCCCAATTAGCATACAAAGCTTGTCATATAACAAAAATCAGCAATATTATTTATTTATTTATTTATATATTTATTCAAATATTGATATACCACTATGGATTTTTTAAAAAATCAAAGTAGTTTACAACCACAGTGCATAAAACCGTACAATTAAAACCATATTAAAAGTTAAAAACAACTCCATATGTATGTAAATATACATTTTCAATTATACTTATTTAAAATGAACAGTAAAAACATGACTAAGAGACAACCATTAATAGAACGTGGATCAAAATTAAAAATGTATTCACACTGCTTTTCAAAGCCACTAATGAAGGAGTCATATATGTACTTTATGGGGAATCACATTCCATAAAGTTGAAGCTACTCATACCTGGTATTGCAACAGGCAGACAGTAGGACCACACTGCTGTAGAGGGGAAGGTTTGGATCAGTGCTACAAGTACATTGATTTTATGGAGTTCTGTTCTCCACAACATCTGAATCAGAGGACACTGTGCAAGCCCTGGACCAGTGACTTGATGCAGTGGCAAACTGGATGGGGACTAATAAAGTGTGTTTGGAAGTTAAGCCAGTTGCCTTTTCTGGGCAGTCTGCCTTTTCCTCTATGGGAACAGGCACAGAACTTAGGCGTATTTGTGAATGCCTCTTTTTCATTAGTGAACCAAGTTACCTCTGAGGCTAGAAATGCCTTTTACCACCTTCATCTGCTATATCTCCTACATCTGGATCCGGATAACTTGGCCATTGTAGCCCACGTGTTGGGAACATTGAGACTGGATGACTGTAATGAGCTATATGTGAGACTTGCTAAAGTTGTAAATGCTGTGTTTAAGTGCATTATGGGGGTTTTCTTGTGTGGGGACAGAACTGGTGTTTTTCCACTGGGTGTGGTAGCTTTAAGATTTGTGACTCAACAGATCTGAAATCCAAGTACCTGTCTATTTGTGTGTGTGTGTGTGTGTGTGCGTGTATATATATATATATATATATATATGGCTGCTTGTAACACAGAAGGAGAGGCATTGTGAGATGCCAGCATGCAAAGAAAGAAAAGAGATCCATTTTGGTTTTAGCAATGGAAACTATGTAAAACTTGCTTAAATTCTCTCTGGGATCAAAGGGAGAAATAGTGTAAGGAATGAACCACTGCTAGTTCATTTTCTGCCATTTTGTAACATTTTCTCTGCAGCATAAGCTTTAAAACTCATTTCTTGTGGTAAAGAAAATTTATTCTTGCACAAGAGTCCAGATTCCAGACTTCCATTGTATAATATTTTAATGGTTTCTGTTAAGTTGTGGGTGAACATATCAGACGTGGACCTGAGTGAAAACTACCGGTATATACACGATACTCCTGGTGGCCAGGGTGAGAACTTCAATACATAACAGTTTCCATGTTATATTGTTTATATATTGTTGTACACAACTTATTTTATAAATAAATAAATAAATAAATGTTAACGCCCACCTTGATTTTACCAGGATGATTTTTTTATGCTTTTCCTAGTGAATCTCAAATCATATCTAGTCTGATATGGATCTGAGTACTGTCTGTTATTTGCCACAGGAACTAGGCCACCATGTTGTTCATCTGTTTTCTGTGCAATATCCCACCATTTTAGACAAGTCTTTCAGTTCCTTACAATGTAAAAATATCATGCTGCATTCATTTTGAGGGCCACATTTTCTGAGTTTGTCAAAAGTAAAAACTTACTTGTGAGGTTCATTCACAATTTGTTACATTAAAAGCTACTTAAAAACATGAAGCCAGTATTTATGACAACTTCAGCAGAACACCTTGCTTTATTTCATATTCAATTGCAAAGAATTCTAGTCTCTTTCGACTCTGCCTTAATATGGGATTATTCTGACATTTCTCAGAACCTGCTCCGCAAGCTTCAAGATATTTCCTGTATAAATATTTTTGCCTTCAGTTCAAAAGACTGGCACTAAAGGGAATTGTTTGCTGCTTTTTATTCATTTTTATAATTTCTACTGTACCTTATCTCAAAGGCCCAGGCAGCAGCATTCTTTGGGTGGAACTACACATTACACATGCATATGCATCTAACAAAAGGCTGTTTTTGTTTTTTTCTAGAGAAAAGCACTTGAGAAAGGGATGGTTTTGCATACAGAAATTGCAGAAATGAGTGCTTAATTCTTTCCTGGCCACTGCTTCTTCAGTCAAAACTGCTTCCTCCAGCTGCTTTCCCTCACAGCATTCCAAACATGCACTTGCTATAAACAAGCATGTGGAACACCCTGGGTGCCAGGAGGGAGTGATTTGGAGCAGTGTAGCAAGTAGGGAAAAGTTTAATATGAGCATCTCCAGAAGGCAGCAAAGAGGGTAAATGCTCTCCATGGAAGTAGCTCTTCCTTACACACCCATTATGTTGGACTCAGGTTGCTACTTGAAAGAAAGGCACCTTTCACAGACACAAATCATAAGGTGGAATATAAAATAAGACTGCAGTCCTGAGCATGCGCTTCCTAGAAAGAAAGTTCCATCAAAAGCAATAGGACCATCTTCAGAGAAAACCTCCTAGGAGAGGACTAATATTCCTCTTTCAGAAATCTATGTGTTGGGCAAAACTCTTATCCCCAGAAATGCACCAAAAATATTCTTTTTTCTGATGACACGACTGAGGCTAACTGCTTCTTCACCATTACTCCTTTGCAAAGCTCTTTTTTTCCTAAGATCAAGCTAAATTGTTACAGATGAAGACATGTAATATATGGTTTACATGTACTGTCATGTCCCACTCAAAGCAACTCAGTCTCCTCCCTTCCCCTGGCTACCATAGCATTTTTTTCAATCCAGTTTCCTGAACTTAATTGCATGTGTAATTGGCATCATACCACAGAGCATGTTGTATCTTGCCGAAAAATGTTTTCCAGGTTCCCGGATCTGTTTTCCACAAACAGTAAGACTAGCTGGTATTAGATGATTCAGCTTTAGAAAAAGATGGCTGCAATTGGTTGCTTTTTTGGTCCCCAGCTATGGATGGTCTCCATTTCTTCTCCATCTGGTTTCCAGATGCTGGAGGACAGTGTGCTGAAGACAGCCAGCATGTGTTGGTTCCATCTGAGGTTAGACAGAACCAGAAAGCAGGCAAATAGTTCAGGAGTTCCCTGTTTTTAAACACTTTTATGTAGCTACCTTGCAGGCTAATCTTGAAAACGTTAACTCAAGAGGAAGTTCCATTCAGTTCAATAAGGCCCTGATAGGGCATCAGATTGCAGCATTAGTATATATATCAGCACTTCAGTAAAGTTGTTATACAGCTCTTATACCAACGTTTATTTTTATCTGCGTCAATATTAAATGTGAAAGCCTTCCTTTCAACATCATCTTCCGTTATACCACTTCTGCTTAAGTGTTTGTCATGTTAAGAGATATAAGAATGAAAGGTTATTTAAGTTTCAGAAGAATTTCCATATGAAAATGGTTTCCTTTTTTTATGTAATTACATACGTTGTCTGTACCAGATTTAAGTACGTCGAGTTACTCAAATTATGCCTTCAGAGCTTCATAGTTAATTATGAACTTTTAGTGGGTGGGTCATCCCTGGATTTCATAATTACCTGAGAGTAAAGAAGATAATGTTTTAATTGTATATGATTAAAAAATGGCATTTTATCTAAATTAATATTTTTTTCTAATGTGCCTGGATACAGCATATTCTTCTCTCTAATTAAACCCCATGCACTTTTACATGTCATTCTCTCCTTTCCACTTTTTAGAAACTGCTTTTTTTTTTCTTGTTGCCTAGGAGAAAATTCTGGAGTGTGTTGGCATGTATTTTCTAGGTTTTTCCCCTGCAAAAAATATACACAATTTTTAAGAGCTCATGTTCAAATGGGATATTTAAGCCTTGCCTCGTAGTGTTTTAAGACCAGTTTCTTAAGCTGCATATCCCATTGGATTGGTTGGTTCATATTTCATGTAATGCCAAACAATGGTGTGGTGTTGTTTTAACAAGCCTTGAGCAAGCATTCTCCCAATACATGTTACATGACCTGTTTTAATAGGATACAGTACTTTCACTTTAGTAGAAAGTGCTGCTTGTCATTGTGTACGAACTGGCAAATTCTGCTTTGAAATCCTGGTTTAGAAATTTGCCAACTGTGTGCAAGCAACAGCAAAATGTGTTTCTTCAAAAAAAACAAACAGTAAGAGCTGTTCGACAGTGGAATTTGCTGCCAAGGAGTGTGGTGGAGTCTCCTTCTTTGGAGGTCTTTAAGCAGAGGCTTGACAACCATATGTCAGGAGTGCTCTGATGGTGTTTCCTGCTTGGCAGGGGGTTGGACTCGATGGCCCTTGTGGTCTCTTCCAACTCTATGATTCTATGATTCTAAAATGTATTTCTTTAATCAGATGACTGATTAGGGGAGGAAAGAGTACGTGAAAACAAGTTTAGGTTGTGCAATGGCCAAAAATGTAAGTGGTGTGTGTTAACATCATTTAAGTCTTCCTTTAAAATAAAATCTCATCTTTCCATTGGGAACATACAATGTGACATACAAAATACAGTAAAAATAAAGATCAAAGAACTCAGGAAATACTCTAAAAACCAACTATAATTAAAATTCACGTTGGTAAATAAAAGAGGTTTCCTTTGATAGCTGGAGAATAACCTTGAAGACACCTGCACGATATAAATCTTGCCAGATAGGCATTAGTTTCATTTGGAGTAGATGAAAAAGACAAATAGAACCAAGTTTCATCAGCCCACTGATAAAAACTAATTTCATATATCTGATCACTGTGCATGTGAAAAATCCTCATGGAACACATAGCATAAGTGCCATGGAACAGAACAGAAGTCTCCCAGTAGCCCTGGTTCATATGTATAAAAGGCTTCTAGACAGAATAACATCATCACATGGAGAAATAATATATGACCTGTGACATCCATTCCAATGTGCCATTCATTGGATGCCCACTCATGCACACACACCCATCCTTTTGAGGGAGACAAATCACATGAGTGGGGCTTGAGGAGCACTGGGCATGAGTGTGCATCCCCAGAGTCATATCTTACTTTTCCATATGGCTGCATCAGTGCTGACAGTTCACATGGTGGCACTTCTAAACATATTAATCGGAGCACTGGCTCTATTAAGATAGATGTCTAAAGCAAAACAGATCACACTGCATTGCAGGAGGCATGTTTGAAATGAGACTAGAGCAGAAGGGAGTTGTTTATTAAGAAAATTAGCTTAAGGCTGTAATCTCAAAATAGTTTTGCAGTGCTTTTCAGTTTCAAAAGCTTTTTTCTCCTTGCTGTTCAGCATCTGGCCCTGGGAAGGGCTGTTATTCAAAGGGGGGGGGATGAAAAAGACAAGCTGTGAAACTGGTTGAATGCTATTTGGATCCAAGTGTCTTGGAATTTCAGCTGTGACCAGATAAAAGTAGCTGTATGTTCACAAGAAAGCCACAGAAACGGTATACTTATAAATCAGCATTTTATGCAAAAGCAATAATAACTGTGATTTATCCATTTATTTAATTCATTTACTGCTATTATTTATTAGATTAATATCCCAAAGTAGCATAGGGCACCCACATAGTACATCAGTTTGAAACCATACAAAATTAAAAGTATTTAAAATGTAAGTGGGACACGGGTGGTGCTGTGGGTTAAACCAAAGAGCCCAAGGACTTAAGGTTCGAATCCCCGCCACAGGGTGAGCTCCAGTTGCTTGGTCCCTGCTCCTGCCAACCTAGCAGTTCAAAAGCACGTCAAAGTGCATGCAGATAAATAGGTACCGCTCCGGCAGGAAGGTAAACGGCGTTTCCGTGCGCTGCTCTGGTTCTCCAGAAGCGGCTTAGTCATGCTGGCCACATGACCCGGAAGCTGTACACTGGCTCCCTCGGCCAATAAAGCGAGATGAGCGCTGCAACCCCAGAGTCAGCCATGACTGGACCTAATGGTCAGGGGTCCCTTTACATTTACTAAAATGTAAGTAGAGCCCTGTGTGTTCTCGAATCACTGCTGGTGAGAGCAGCCAACTTGTGAGCGCTCTCAGAGCTTCACAATCTTCCAAGAGCTCTTGGTGAGCCCCTGACTCTTAGTATAGGAGAACTCTTCTCATCATTCAGCCTGGGGTTCCTGGGTAAATTTCTTCCACCCTTCTCTTCTCCCTGAATACCTGTTTATAAAAGCAGTTTACTTCCCTGACTTGCCCCTGATTTTAACCAAGGAAGAGTTCCTTGTTGCCTCTCCAATGCCAAAGTAATGCTTTCCTTTCTAAATATCTTGTCCTTTCAGACCTATGCTGCTCTTGTAGCTGCTCTCCCTCCTCTTTCTCATATGCAGAGGACAGAAAGTGCAGGCTTAAGGCTCAGCAGAGACAAGGTCCAGCTGTGTCAAATCTGACAATTCCCAGCTGCAATCAAGCTCTGACAATACATTTCAAGATGACTAAGGAAATGACACTTCCAGCACTTTTATTAGTTACCTCATACCAAACGGGCTCTGGGTGACGCACATCAGTTTTTAAAAACATATGAAACGTAAAACAAAAACCATAAATAATTGACACCATAATGTGTCTCTGGAAGAACAGGGCCGGAAGATAGCTTGTGGCTAATGGTCAAGCAATATTTTGTAAAAGCATTTCACAAAGACAACACATTTCATATACTGTACTTGCAAACCAGATATGGCCCACAGCTTCACTCCTTCCTGCACAGCAATTAAGCTGAGGTAGGGGGAGCTTCCATTCATATCAATCAGAACATTTCCCCCTAAACCTAATTGCCATGTGAGTGTGTGCTGATGGGGGCGGCAGCTGGGGAGATAAGATTTAGTTCAGTCCTCCCCATGTGCCATAAACCTCCCTTACCACAAAAAGGCACATCTCCCCAAGTGGTGATAGGATTAAGGGGGAAAGCTTTCATTGGTGGCAATGGCAGCTTTTTTCCTAAGCCTAATTGATCTATGGGGGCATGAATGAGAACATGAGAGAGAGCAGGGGAGAAAGAGAGAGGGAAGGGAGAAGAGAGAGAAAGGAAAGCAAAAGAACGGATGTTTGTAGCTGAATGGATGAATGATGTAAGGATGTTTGTAAAGGTACATTTAATGCTTGCCCCCTCCCTCCAAAATCTCCTGGGAACTGTATTTTACCCATCACAGAGCCACAGTTCATAGAACCCTTAATAAACTACAGTTCCCAGAATTCTTTGGGGGAAGCCATGTGCTTTAAATGCACAGTGTGTGGCTGTGACCAAGAAGAAAGAGTACAGGTGGCCCTACCCACCCACCTTGCCCCACACTGGCATGTTTAAGCTTATATCTGTACTTTCATAATATATTAGAAAGGACTCTGTGCTTTGTCCGAATGAAGTATATTTCTCTCCTAACACTGCAACGATTAAAATGGTGCTGTGCAATCATCAGCCAGAGATTTCACTGCATGTGGCCACTTGATATTTTCATTTAACTGAGTTTATATGATTATAAAAGTTCAAACTGTTCAACATCCAGCTGAACAATGCAGTGTTTTATCATAGCAGCTAATTGTTTTCAAAACACTACAATTGTATCGGATCCCCTTGGGATCTGCTACTAATTCCTCAGTTCTAAACAGAGGGCTTACATGTTGCAGTGAAGCTTTGTCTCCAAGTAATCTCTTTAGGATTTGGATTTAGGAAATGTGCTTGCATGGTGTATGCGGCATCTTTCCCTTTCTGTCACTTACTCCCAAGGGACATGGCAAGTGATGAGGGAGGCCTTCCAGACCCCCATCCCCTCCAAAGCCCCCACAACTTCATGTAGACACTCTAGAATGCTCAATATCCAGACTAAGGGTCCCACAGCTCCTAGCAGCTACCTTCCAGATGAGCATTCCTAAGAATGGTCACCAGTTCTTATGCTTCCTATTTACTTCCTTGCACCTTCCTGCCCTCCAGTTCATCATCTTACCTGCCTCTGGGCTGCCTGTAAATGATGCTTGCTGGACACAGCATTGCAGGGCCCCAAGGAGCAGCATTGTTGTAACAAAAGGGTCCCGTGCCCTGTATACCCTGCTCCAGTTAGCAGTTTGGCCATAGCTGCAGTTTCTGATCAGTTTTCAAAGACAGATTCACACTGAGCACATTGTAGTAGTCCAAATGAAGAGTAACCAGAGCATAGTTTAACCAATTTGCATTTAACTCTATTTTTTATAAACGAATAGACTGGTTAATACTATAAGAAATAAGTTCAAGTTTTATATATATGGAGGATATGTATCAAAGCTAACCATGTATTTGTCAAGCATATGTGTGAAAATAAGTACAAACTGTATTGGCAGAGGAAGCAAGGGAGGGGAATGTTGACAAGCCTTTTTTGCCTCTACCGCAGTTCAAAGATGTGGGCCTTATTGACGTCTAGCACAATGGAAGCAAAGGCTCATGAAAGAGATGGCACTACATCAAAACCCAGACAGAAGCATGTGCAACTAATTAGTGTATATTCTGCGCAGCTAGCAATTAAATCCTAAACAGACAAAAATGAGCTACGTTGCAAAACTGCACCCTGGCAACTGTTACGTAAGACAGGAGGATAGGCATATCTGTCTTAGCAAAACAAAATTTAAAAAAACCCCTTGTGCGTCATGTTTTAAAGCTATTGTTCACTTATAATAATTTGCATGTCATATCAAAAAGATGCTTAATGGTTGAGTATCGAAATTTAAATGATTTTGCTTTCAAAAATGATACCTGAGTGTAAGGTTTTTGCAAATTATCTTTTGTGAAGACCATCTTATTCCTTTTCTCTGTCATTGTGAATCTCAAGTCTTTTCCAATTCAATAGAAATGTATTCTTGCATCTTCCTGCTACATTCATTTCCATAATATACACTGTTTGAAAGCTCTGTGCATATATAACTCTCTAAAAATACACCCAAGCCAAAATCTGGGTTTGAAGCAATGTTTTTGTTTTGTTTTCTAGTTAATAAAATAGTTCAATACAGTTTGCTGCTGTTAAGGCAGCTGTTCAAATTTACTCCAGTGGTTTAGGATTGATTCAGATAAGTAAGGATCAATCTCTGAAAGAGAATTTGAAAAATAAATTTGCATATAGAAAAGATTAGCTAATAGATCCATCATTTTGGCCTGCAGAGTGCTTCCACATCTATGGCAAAATATTTTCTATGAAAAAAATGAAATGGCATAATAGACAGCTAGATTCATACAGCAACAAGTCAATAGAAATGACATTGAAGAGGCTGGGACGTTACAGCATTGGATGGAAATAGGACTGCGATGGAATAAGTGGGCAGCGACTGGCATCCTAACACAAAACATGTTGCTTGTTCCAATACAGTATATTGGAATGTCTCAGAGACAGAGATGTGGTCATGGTCTTTAATTTAGGTCACTTTGAAAAGCGATTAGGCAAATTCATGGCATAAAATCTATCACCAGCTACTAGTCGTAGTGACTTCATTACAACTTCCAGATTCAGAGGTGGTTTGCTACTGAGTACCAGCTGCTGATAGCAGCAACAGATGAAGGCTATTGCCTTAATGTCCTGCTTGTGGGTTTACCAGAGGCAACTAGGGCCAGGATACTAGATGAACCAGCTTTGATAAAGCATGGTTCTTGTTATGCCTTTACATTCTTAGATATTATAGAGCTGTTTTTGCTAACAGTACATAAATTTATTTTTTGTATCTTGCCACAGGTGCCTGTCAAACCAGTTTTGCAAAACTCATAACACCACAGGTTGTACCCTGGAAGAACTCTAAAAAGTTCCCAGAAACCTGACTAGAACTAGGTAATAGATACTATGTAGATATAGGTGTCATGGAGAGTGTTCGTTATGAGTAACACACCTAACTAGCACCACTCCAATTCCTAAAGCTCTTTTATAATTGCTTTTTAAACATTCAATTTAACTTGGGATTCCATGTGCTAAATTAAAAATTCCTCCATTTCATTTCTACAATTATGAAGCTACTACTTCTGCATTAGAATTTGTGCTACAGTAGCAATAAGAGTGATGTTGCTCATGTTTTTCCAGAGGTGTATGTGTATTTTAATGAGCTGATTATCAGTAAACGGAATATAGCATGAACTTAACACTGCTTAGTTTATTTATTTTTTGGTTGCAATTTTGTTAATATGTATATATGCTGTGTTGATTTGTTAATCATATGATGTTTGCTTTAATTGTGATGTTTAGTTTAGTTTTTGGGTGTTGCTTTGTTGACAGTAGTCTATACAGTGGTGCCCCGCAAGACGAACGCCTCGGAAGACGAAAAACTCGCTAGACGAAGGAGTTTTTCGTTTTCTTAGCCGCTTCGCAAGACGCATCTCCCTTTGGGCTTGCTTCGCAAAACAAAGCTTGCCCCACAAGCTCCGGGGATAGCGGGTAAGCGCAACGCATCTTCCCCGCTGTCCCCGGACCTCTTTTGAAGCAAGGGGCAGTGGGGAGAAGATCGCTTCTCCCCGTTGCCAGCCCCGCAATCTCCGGGGACAGAGGGGAAGGCGCGCGCGCCTTCCCCTCTCTCCCTGGACCCCTTTTGAACCAAGGGGCGGCAACGGGGAGAAGCGATCTTCTCCCCTCCGCCCCTTGCTTCAAAAGAGGGGACAGAGGGGAAGGCACGCGCCTTCCCCTCTGTCCCCGGACGGTCTCCATAGGAACGCATTGATTGATTTTCAATGCATTCCTATGGGAAACCGTGCTTCGCAAGACGAAAAACTCGCAAGAAGAAAAAACTTGTGGAACGAATTAATTTCGTCTTGCGAGGCACCACTGTAGATTGTTATTGCTTCCCTGATAGTTTGTTAATTATTCTGTATGATTAATGCTTTATTATGTTCTATCATGTTCTTGTTATTTATGGTTTGTAGGCTGCTTTGGGATTCATTTGAATTAAAAGTAGCATAGAAATATAATAAAGCAAAGCAAATCAGTTAAACGTTTCTCTGTGCG
This sequence comes from Podarcis erhardii, assembly GCF_964252035.2. NCBI lineage: Eukaryota > Metazoa > Chordata > Lepidosauria > Squamata > Lacertidae > Podarcis > Podarcis erhardii. Next base: position 47,783,781 of record NC_138508.1, on the reverse strand, counting down.
TATGCTGTATTGTAGGCTGACACCTGGAACCATTCCGTGGGGAGGGGTTCATGTTTCCTTGCTCCTGGGACCTTCCCCAAACTCTCCATGAACAAGATCATTAGGCATAATCTACTGAAAATAGAGCATATTAATGTCCCTTTTAAATAATTGTGGCTCTCAGTCCAATCCTAAATGTGCTTTCTCGAAAGCAACTCCACTGAATTCAACAAGATTTAAATCTTAGTAAGTATGCTTAGGACCTTATGCATTCAAATATGCATGGTGGGGTTTACCTAATGAGTCCTGTCAGTGTGTCCACTTGTGCAAGTGGAATTCCTCTCCCTCCCCCCTCCCGCCTTACACCATGCCCCTGAAATTGGCTCTGGGTGGGTTGATAGAACCTCCAGAATAGCATGTGGGGGAAGAGGGGGATCATTCCATCTGGCAAGCTGCAATGTTTGCACAGATGGAAAGTTCATCATAGCACCATGTTTCAACCATATTTCCACCCATACTTCAGATCACTGTCATTATTTACAAACAAGTCTCATTTATTCCAAATAGATTTACTTCCTAGTAATGTGTTTATAATCAGGAGTTATTCTGATGGATGACTTCAGTTCCAATTTTTACCAATATTGTATTTTCCACTTTAATAAAAAAAAATAAAGTTTTAGAAATAATCTGCAGACAACACATATTTAAGTTTCAAGAAAATTCGGCTAGGTATTTTCATGGTTCTGCAAGTAGCTGAAGTAGATAAAAATTACTGATGGACTAATTTACATGAACATAAAATTCTCATTGGTATATGGCCAGACATAATTCTCTGTTTTTAGGCAGTAATCATCCAGTCGGACATTATCCAATGTATTTTGTTTCTCACTTTTTTTATATACCCCAAAGAGACTATTCACCTAGTTACACACCATTGGGATATTCTGTTTCTTTTCTTTTCCCTTCCCCCCATTCTAACTCAAGGTAAGAATTTTAATGTTTTTAAAATACATATTTTAGTATATAAAATATAAATGTGTTGATTGTGTAGCCCATGTGTGGGGAGCCTTTCAGGTGTTGCTGAACTAAAACTCCCATCATCCTTGGCAACATCTGTAGAGGTAAAATTTCCTCACACCTGGTTTAGCCCATGTGACAGGTGATAAAACCCTGCCCTAGCTACTGAATTACTGCCATATTGTGGTAAGAACATTAATATATTTTTATTCATTTTATTAATATTGATTTTCCCTCAGTCTAATATTCTGAAAATCCATGGGGTCCTATTGTTAGCTATCAAAAACTAACTAGGCCAAGGAGCACCATTTCATTTTCAAAGCTATCTCTAGGAATCCTGTACTTACAGTGTTTTGTATCTTAGCCATATATATGAATAGACTACATAAGTGGCTTGTTGATATAAAAGTACAGTGGTACCTCCGGTTACGAACTTAATCCGTTCCGGAGGTTCATTCGTAACCGGAAACCATTCTCAACCTGAGGCACGCTTTTGCTAATGGCGGCTCCTGCTGCACGTGCCTCTGGTGCGTGATTTCCACTTGCATCCAGGGGCAAAGTTCGCTTCCAGGAGCGCATATTTCCGGGTTAGCGGAGCTCGTTACCCGAAGTGTGCGCAACCAGAAGTGTTTGTAACCAGAGGTACCACTGTAATAGAGACAAGTAGATCTAAGTGGACTCGGAATGTTTCCTGTTTCCTTTTCTGAAGCCTCATTGCTTATTTTTCATCTAATATGATTTGGCATTCTTCAGCTTCCCCTCAAAATACTATTTTAAAAAAACACAGCTTCAAGTAGTTGCCCTGTAAATGAAATATAATAGGCATTTTCTTCGTAACTCATAAGGACAAAAGCTACAAGCCCACTCATGTTTATCCTATTACTTCTTCTAATCTAATGTAAGCAAAGGAGGGAAAGGTATTTTCTGCTAAACCATTTCTGCTGCAGCTGCCTTTTGTTGTTTATAACCTGCCAGCATCTGGAAACAAATTGTTTAAATTGCCCAGCAGGTTTGAGTCTACAGTAAAATGGGATTCAATAAAACAGAAAACACATTTCACAGGGGGCTAACATGTGAGGAGACTCTTGTCAGACAATGGCAAGCACTTTCTTCAGAATGCAGAATGTCCCTGTGCTCTGTAACAAAAATGTAATGATAAAAGTTTTAATAGTAATAAAGTTATATAGTGGGAGGGTTCTATTAGTGAGAAGTTTAAAGTACAGCTACTTTGCTTCAGCACATCCTGAATCAATTTGCATTTTAATTATCCTAGCCTTGTATGCTTTCTATTCTAGTATGCTACATTTTACAAGCTGTTTTTAGTCTAGCAACTTATTAATATACATAAATAATAATATCAAAATCAAAACTTTATTGTGGTCCAAAGATACACAAAACAATATCAGGATCGTGTTGTTGTTAGTTTTAAACTATACCTTGCTATTTTTAAAAAAGACACACCACAGAGCTTATTGGAAACTGAATATTGACACCCTCAGGCTCTTTCTTGAGTAAAGTATTTGGGACAGGTCAGTTATGTGGATGGAAGGGTCATTAGGCAAAACCTGGGATGGCTGTAAAACAGGATTGGACAAATTCATGGAGAATAAGGTGATCAGTGTCTACTAGCCACAAGGGCTATGTTCTGCCTCCACTGTCCAAAGCAGTATGCCTCTGAATTTAGTTGCTGGGAACTGTCAATGAGGAGAATGCTGTTGTGCTCTGCTCCTGCTTTTGGGCTTCCTAGAAACATCGGGTGGAAGCAAGATGCTGGACTAGATAGGCCTTTGACTTGATCCTGTAAGGCTTTTCTTATATAAATCATCTGGCAGCCAAGAACCAGTAGGGCTGGGGTGAGGTGCCAGTTAGCAGCAGCGGTCAGTGAGTCCATTTGCTAGGCAATCCTGCTAGCAGTCACTAAGTAAGTCTAGAGCTCTGAGGTTTTTTTATCTCCATCGTTCTGCCCGGACACTGAGGTCTGGCGGTTCCCTCGTTGTGAGAAGCCAAGTTACAGGGAACCAGGCAGAGGGCCTTCTTGGTAGTGGCACCCGCCCTGTGGAATGCCCTCCCACCAGATGTCAAAGAAAAAAATAACTACCAAACTTTTAGAAGACATCTGAAGGCAGCGCTGTTTAGGGAAGCTTTTAATGTTTAATAGGTTACTGTATTTTGGTGTTTTGTTGGAAGCCGCCCAGAGTGGCTGGGGAAGCCCAGCCAGATGGGTGGGGTATAAATAAATAAATTATTATTATTATTATTATTATTATTATTATTATTATTATTCAGGTGCTGAGAACCTACAACAGAGGTAAGGAGTGCTGCTGCCAGAATCATGCAAGTTCATGGTTGCTAAGCAGAGGTGCAGGTTGCTGACCAATAGGAGCAGCATTGTTCTGGCTGTAGCACCTCCACTGCTGCCACCTCCACCAAAAGTTAAGGACAGAACTTCCCCTCCTTCCCCACTTCAGGGGGTTTCATCTACGTACATCACTGGTCACCAAGGTCTGCAATACACTAGGAGAGAGCCTGATGGCCTCCCACAGTAATGAAATGGCCAGACTAAAAGAGTCTGGGATCAGTCGTGGAAATGTTCTATCGGACCATATCATGGAACCGGCCATTGAGTGTCATCTGACCTCCAAGGCCAGGAAGATTCTTGCACTTCATGTAAGTGTTTCATGTTAAATGAGCTATAGTTCTCTCATTCAGTCAGCACTGCCCGTGTTTCTGAGAGCAGGGAAATAGTGCCCAGTTTGAGCACCACAGTATTGACAGCAGCTAGGGCCATATATGTAGACCTGCAGGCTACTGTGTCCCCATCTTTAGCAGCACAAATAGTTGCTTTGACTGAAGGAATATTGATGCTCAAGGCAAGGGGAACTTGCCTAGTCAAGAGTGATGGGCATGATGATCCAACAAAGGTACATACCCTTAAGCCCCATTGATTAGAATTTCATATAGAATTTTCATATTAAAACCAATTTACTTTGTAGTCTCAAATTTGGCAGGGTGATGTCCAATATTGTTTCCTAGTTAAACTCAAAGTTCTTTGTCCAAGGCTACAATAAGATTGTGTGCAGTAGATTATTCTCTTTTGTTCAAAGAACTAATGGGAATTATCCGTACAGCATTGCAGTCTTGAAAGATATATTTTCCCAGATGGTTCTGCAATGAGGTGGTGATTAGGTAGCTGGGTATGTTTCTTCACATAAACTAGTAATATTCTCTTGAACGTATTGCATGATGATAGTGAGTAGTCCTGAGACCTTCACAGTTTGCATATATAAAACAAATGTTTTCATAAAGTGAAACAATAAAATCATCCTTTTCTCACAGGATCGTATAATTCTGTGATCATTATCCCATATGTGTATATGTATAAATGTTTATTTCCTCCTTTCCAGCTTACGTTAATAGCATTATTTTGCAACTTAATGTTTTTCGTTTTCAGTCTTGCAGCAGGTGAAAGTATTCATAAATCTGCCATGAACAGTTGCCAATGAATATTCATATTAGACATGTCTGATTGCAGTGCTTTGACATTTTTATTTGATTCGAGCAGGAGAATAAACTTCTTATTTCATAATGTATTCCAACTAGTACATCAGCTGCCTATTGCTGGCTATGCTATAATAATTGGTGACACAACACATAACTAATTTGGAAAAAAAGTGTGTGAGCATTATATGAACTAGGTAACTGGCAAGAGTTGGGGGGGGGATAAAATAAGACAAAGAAATGTAGTAATGCAGGTTTGGCTTGTGTCTATCATGACAACATGGCAATCTAGAGCAGGGGTGGCCAGATTGGGATCTATGGGTTGATCTATGGGTGAATGGCAGTAGATCAGCAAGGTGTCCTTATTCCAAATATGTGATAATAATTTATCATCTGTAAAATATGTGTATTAAGTGGTTGCCTTTGAACAGGTGTTTCTGCATCTCTGGTGGGCAATTTGAGTCTGGTGTTTTACCTGATCTGTAGATTTTAAATTGGGATCTTGGCAGACCTCAGAATTCTAGTTTATGTTTTTGTCTTGAAAAAGTATATCCTATAAAACTGAAATCTTCCCACTCCTGCTATAATGTAAATGAATTTGTGACACATATTATATACATAGGTAGGCACTGTGAGACAGGTAGGATTCTACATTTCCCCACAGGGCCCCATCCACTTGCAGTTCCACACAACTTTCGCTCACCGGAAAAACAGATGTAGAGGGGCTTTCCAATGTTTTACCGATCTAGTGCTTTCTTTCCATTTCACTAAAAGCACTGAGAGACAAGGAATATATATTATTTACAGACACATTTACCCTGTCCCTCCTTTAGCTAATAGTCAACATGTTTGCTTTGACAAAATCATATATTTATGAGAACAACCTGTAAGCAGATGTTATGGGAAACTCAAGGCTTCTCTCCAAAAGTCAGTTTTAGAGTTATGTGTGACAGATTAAATTGTGAAAGTTAATCAGTTATTGTTGTTTGTTTGAATTGATCGTACTGTTTTTATGGTTAATGCTATAACCCATCATGGGATTGTTAATTGATGAAAGTAGGCTAAAACAGCAGTCCTCTGTCTTCTCATACTGTCTCCTAATAATATCCAACAAAAAACAAAACATGTGACATCACCAGCAGGCAACAAAATTGGAAAAGGCAAGAAAAATAAGAGTATTGTGATGTCACTAGAAGTATAACCAGGAAAAGAGGACTAAACCTCTCCTGTTGGTGTTTAAGTAGTCTGATTGGTGGTTTTGGCCAAAACTGTACAGCAGCTGCCAAGCCAGTTGTGAGCTAGTTATGTTTAGGACTCAGTGTCAACCTGAGTACTGACAAGTAAAATAATGGGAATTAAATCTGCTCAGTGGTGCTCAGCATCAATGGAAAAGGAACTTGTTTTTTCTTGTCATGGAAATGTGCATGTAGCAGAGAAGCTAATACTATCTTAATGCTAATAATATTTCCTTTTTGCTTCCACTGGAAAATGCACTACATTTTTTCAACATATCCTTTATTTTAGGCTTCACCAAGCAAATTGTGCTATAATAGCTTCTTTCTGTACCTTAAAACTGCCTAGAGGCTACATGTTTCAATCCATTTCATCAGATCAAGGAAAAGAAGTCTAGGGTTTTGTTTTGCTTTTTCCATAATGCCTCTGGATTCCACTTGGTGAGAAATGGTCCTATGTTTTACTACCCAGTAAAAGGGTAGGTTTAGCTTGAGCACCATCACTCACAGCACTATATCCATGTTCATTTTATAAAGCACTGCTTGTGCTGAACAAAAGTATGTAACATGAATGTAAGAAGAGCTTGACAGATCAGAGCAAAGGCCCATCTAGTCAAACCTCCTGTTTTGCACCTCTGCCATTTCCCCCCGCAACCTTAGCTGTTGTTCGTTTTTCTAAACTAAGGAAACCCAGCCTCTGAATCACTTTGGTTTCCCCTTTCTGAGGTGCAGCAACCAGAACTGTACACAGTATTGCAAGTGCAGCTACTGGCTATTTTGTTTTCAAACCTTTTCCTAGTGATCCCTAACATAGAGTTCACCTTTTTCACAGCTGACATACACTGTGTCAACATTTTCACTGAGCTACCCACCACGACTCATATGAACACAGTGCTTTTTTCTGGGGGGACGCAGGGGTACGTGTACCCCTAAACATTTTGTGAATCTAAGCTTGGCCTCATTGAGGGGCAGTATTTCAATATGAATAGGAAAATAAGAGTAATTCTAAACATATTTTTTTAGGGGGGAAAAGCACTGTAACAGATCTGTGAAGTTAGTACCCATGTGCCACACTTTCTATTTGCTTACACTGAATCACATTTGCCATTTTAATGCCCATTCACTCAACTTGGAAACATTTCTTTTTTTAAATATACCACTTAGTCCCCCACAACAACCTATAAAAACTTTAGAATCCTTTGAAATCCCTTTTTGATCTTACCACCCTGAATAATTTTGTATCATCAGCATACTTGGTTATCTCACTGCTCACCTCTGACTTCAGATCATTTATAAAAAAATTAAAAAACACAGGTCCCAATACTAATTTTGGGGGGTTGGCAGTTCTTATATCCCTTCATTATGAGAACTGACATCTATTGATATTATTTTTAAGAGCTGTTTGTAATTGATATCTCTCTCCATAGCCCCCCATCCTGTTCCCTCCCCTTCCGTTTTAATGTTTTATGGCTCCTTTTTGTATTTTGATTTCCATACACACTTCCACGGTTTATTTCCCAGGGTCTGGTTATACTACACAGCTTTAAACTAGGAGTACAAGTAGACAAATCTAACATTAAGTAGAAGTGCTTTAACTTTTCTAGCACTGTTTTGCCACCATACTTAGTGACATAAATTATTTAAAATGTGTAATCCATTGATTCAGACAAGAAGCAAAATACCAAAGCCCAATCAATTCCCAATCCCTCATCTTCCAACCAAACTCTTTCCCCTTGAGGAGATAAGTGAGGAGGAGAATAAAGGATAACCAGATAACTTTGATATCTATTTTGAAAATTATGCAATGGAACCTGAATATGTGGTAGTATGGAAAGAAATTATTTATTCATTAAAAGACAATGAAAAATAGCAGGAGTTGCTCAGAATCTAAATGTTTAGTTGCATGGATTCCTGGAACCTTTCTGACTATATATAATTCATGAATGTGTACTTCTGAAATATTAAAAAATTCTTTCCTTTGGTGTGTTTTTTTTTAAGTGGCTGGATTGTACGGTGGAAAGAATCATTTGATGTCTGTTTCAATTTAGCATATTCATTTTGCTGCAAAATATATTAGCTGCCTTATATATTGCTGCTCTACCTTCAGAGCACCTGGTTTTCCAAGAGAGCTTTGGAAAGATTGAACAGAGCAGAGCATTAATTGCATATTAACTAGATGGTGATAATTTAACAATAAAGCTGCTTCTATTATTTATTTATTATTAATTTTATATCCTGTCCTTCCTCCCAAAGGAACCCAGATATGTTTATTAAAACATATTTTAAAATCATTCTAAGTGTATATACATAATCATATGAAGCAATAACTTCTAATCTTAAGGATATAACAGGAAATTAATAAAACCACATTCAGCCATTTTTTGCTTAATTGTTTCTATTCTTATTGTATATTTATAGGGTTATTGATTCTTTTATATATTTACTGTTGTAGTTTCTTCTTAGGACCAAGGATGGGTCCAAAGTTAAAATAATAAAATTAAATGAATAAATACCATATTTGTTTCTTTGATAATGTTTTTAACAGAAGCCCAATCATGTCTTCTGTTTTCTTATTACAGCAACCATATAAGCAAAAGACAATGGCATTTCCACAATTTCTGATTTATAAAGAAGTGCCCTCTTCACAAAGGTATTATGGGTAATTTAAACAATGTATAGAGGAACACCCAATGATTAGTTACTCAATGAGGATAATACAATACTTAAATGCATAATTGGGTTTCCAGTGTAGAATCACCTTTTTCAACCACTGAGCTTTTAGATACCTTACACCTACCCAGTTGTTCATCGGAATAGCCATACAGCATCTTTACTTGTATATTAATGGAATAAGGACTATAATATACTCTCATGCTACCTAGGCTTGCCATATGTCCTGGTTATTGGGTGGAAAAATGGCATTGGAGGAATGTATGGCAATGTGAAGAGAAAAGCAGCAGAAATAGCTCAAAAAGCTTAAAATCACTATTTCCCCAAATAAGTCAACAATCTTGGTGGTTTCCTAAAAAAAAGCTAAAGAACTTTTGCAGCGTCAGGAATTTAGCTTATTGAAATATGGCAACAAGTAAGAGAAAGCTCGTGGCAGCTTTTTGTGGAAGAGAGAGTGTGTATTGGACAGACATGGTAACTTGGTATTGTGTTTATCTACAAATCTACAGAATGGCATTCCAGGTGAATGAAAACAAGCTTACATAATAAGGTGGCATACTTCTCAATATGGATTTTTTTTTTCTAGACACGGGGCTATTAAAAATGTATTTAAAACAAATTCCTTTTCCTCTGGAGAATATTCTTATATTAATTGCTTTTGTCCTTAGGTGACTCTAATTATTATCCTGCAGGTGTGTTTAATTACAGTGTATTCTCACAGGGTTTAGGTCAAGGACCATTAAATGTGATGGTTAATTACCAGTAGTGTTTTTTTGTTTGGTTTGGTTGGGTGATTCCTCCTCCTGCCCTTGTTTAAAGGTTTTCATAGAATCTGGATTATAGTCGTCACAGTGGTTTTAGCTAACCACATTGGCATGTATCAGCTCACACTCCAGTTTCTGCTCATTGTTCTCTAGGAGCATTCAAATGCATTTTAGAAACATTATTTCACAAATTCTCACAAAGGCCACTTTATGCAATCCTCCAATATTTCTTGCCAGTAAAATTGCCACAACTGTCATGTTTTGAAGCAGGCATTGTCTATACTACAGATATTTTGTTGACCTAGAAGCACATGGATTGTAAGAAAAGCAGTAGTTTCTGTATTCCTCTGGGTAGGGCTTTCATAATGTACTCAGTAGTACAATTGTATCTAATTATGTTGGTACTAGATTGAATTTTTGAATTGATTAATTATAATTCATATGCAGATTAACAGCTTTTAAAGGTCAACACCTTTATAATTGCACTGAGTACTTGTTTGCGTCTCTGTGTGCTGTGTAAACCAGATATTGAATTGATGTCTGAGTGGAATTCCATAATTACAGTTCTGGAGCATGAAAAATCAATTAGTACCAGAATTTGGTTATAAACACGCACAATATGGTAGAGTTGCTCTTCTGCCCTCTTTCCTAACTGGTTTGAATTGGATCTCTATATTACAGTAGAGTGTGACAAACACAGCAGGACCACAAGTCCCACTATGATCTCATACAGGCTTTGAATCAAGTTACACAATGCTACGCTCTCATCCCAGTGAAACATTCCAGTTCTATTCAATTCAATAGAGCATGAGCTCCTGGTTTTCTTAAAATGATTTTAAACAACAACAACAAGGTACCCATTGAAGAATGATCTAAGTCATTCTCCTGAAGACTCTTTCTTACCTTGAAATCAGAAGGATTCTTTTCCATCTGCATACATACATACATGTGCATACATACCTGTGACTATAATGAAAATATGACAGTGATCTTGTAGCCACTTACCCAAGATGAAGAACACAACAGGACTTACTTCTGGCTAGGCATCTCAATGACATTGACAATACTGGATAAGCATGTGGATTAAGACTGCACTGCATTGCACTGGGGCATTGGGGCAACAGTGAAGACACTCTGTATGATATTTTCAGTTTAGATGTGATATGAGGGTCTTGAGGCAAATGGTTGGGATAACTTGGTTAGGTAGCTAGAACTAAGGGAAGCTGTTGGAGATGTGGCCTTGAATAGTATCAGGTAGGCTGTGTGGAAAAGACAGGTGAAGGATGAAACCAACTTAATATATACATCTTGCAGATATGCTGGGGCAGTAAGAAGAAGAGAAAAGCAGTGCTATGGTAGTTTACTCCTCAGTGTTGCATAGTTTTAGAGTCCCAGTACATATACATAATGAGGAAGAGCTGGTGCTGCAGAGTGTGGGGGGTGAGGCAAGTAAGTGTGGCTCCCACTTTTCCTCCCTTATGAAATTATAGTGATGATGAATGCCCAGATCAAGCTTTGGTGGAAGTCAAAAAATTATTCATATTGGAAAACGACTTTATCTTCAGAAGGGTTTGAAAACTATATTATCATTAACAAATGCACAATGGCAACTATGCAAAAATAAACTGACTTCTGGTTCCAAGAGACACTGGAAATTGAAACAAAGCAACTCAAAAGTCTGTATATTTTTATTCCATGGAATCCAATATGTGATTTTAAGAACCTTGTGAAAATGAAATAATCTCTGTAAATTAGACATTCCTATGCAATCAGAAATGCAGGGGAGACATTAGCAATGAAGCTAATCAGCTTTGCCTAATTATTATTGTAGTGATGTATGCCTTTAATTAACTTTTCAATTGACTATGATGTTTACATATTAATTTAAACAATTTACATTACTATTTAATGGAAACATTTTCATATTAGTTATACTTCCTGTTTTTTTCAGAATTGATGTCCTAATAGAGCAGCCTTGGATGGTACGGCTTAAATAGTCTGAACTGTGCATTGTAGTGAAATCCTTGCATGGCTGAATGAATAATTTTAACAGGCCTGTGAAACTGAAGATGCCCATTTGTTAGATCTTCACTTAAAGTGATTCCTCCTTGGTTATCTTCATTTGCTTACACTGAAGCTGAACTTGAAGACATTCAATTAATTTCAACACCTTTAATGTTATACCTTACGCATAAGTTTAAAGATAAATATATAGACATGGTATATGCTGACCACAGCCTCTCATATCACCTTGTATTGGAATGTTTGTAAGGAAGCTAATAAGCCTCAGAGGGACATAGGAAGCTGCCTTATTGAGTCAGACCAGCAGTCCTCAGAGCTGCAGTTGCTATAGGACTCTGCCTCCAAAGAGTCCTGGTCTGGGACCATGTCAGGAGAAGGCTATTGCCCACACATCCTGGCTGTGAGCATCCCATAGGCATCTGGTTTGCCACAGTGGGAAATAGGATCCTGGACTAGACTGCCCTTTTTGTCTGATCCAGCAAGGCTCTTCTTATATCCACAGGATCCAGAGTCACATGTAGTACAGGCATATGTACCTGGTATGTCCACCTGGTAATGCTATTAATACAAACTGCCATTGGGAATATCTCCAATGAGAACCTATCAACTTATCCATGTGAATTTCCCAAATGGCATATCAGATATTAGGATGCAGAGTGGTGCAAGAGGAAAGCCTGAAAGCATGTCAGGCAACCATGCCTCTTACACAGGAACTTAAGCACATTCAGCAACACCTTATGCCATACTACAGTGGTACCTTGGGTTACATACGCTTCAGGTTACAGACGCTTCAGGTTACAGACTCTGCTAACCCAGAAATAGTACCTCGGGTTAAGGACTTTGCTTCAGGATGAGAACAGAAATCGTGCAGCAGCAGCACCATGGCAGCAGGAGGCCCCATTAGCTAAAGTGGTGCTTCAGGTTAAGAACAGACCTCCAGAATGAATTAAGTTCTTAACCCGAGGTACCACTGTATTTATGCTGTCTCTGCTGCCATTTCTGAAAGTGCACCACCACCACAATGTTTTGTCATATTAATATTAGGGATGGACTAAAAAAAAATAAATCACCACCCCTTGTGGATGTTTGCTAATCTGACTTTAAACAAACAAAGAAACAAAAAATCATGGACACTTCTGCAGATATTTTGACTAGGCAGACTCTGTAAAATCATGTTCAGTTCTACATGGGTAGACTTCAGTTGCAGCACTAGATGTTAAAATAGCCTCTGTACATAAAGCTGGTGGCACACTGGTGCAAGCAGGCATTGTGAATGACAGCATCAGCAATGGCCAGCAAATACAGAGGCAGCAGGTGGTGAAACAGATTGCTGCAAATTAAACAACAGTAGGTGGAATGAATTCAGATGTCCCTTATCATGTGGTAGCTTACCACCATGTGCACATAATAATCCTTCCAAGTGGTGAGGAACAATTGACTACACATCTGAACCTGCTTAGAAATAATGGAGAAACAGAAAAGTGGTGTGTCCCACTTGGCAATACATTGCACACAAACATACTACCAAGTATATATGCACTCCATAATAAGCAATCATTTAGTCACCTGGGTATCAAACTATTGCCTTTGATTAAAAATTTGGGAGACTCTCATACACAGGTAAAAAAATGTGATAGTAAAACACATTCATTGATCATCTGGATAAGCTCCTCGGCTGCTGGCAGCTTATTCTGATAACTGGCTGCTCTGTTTAACATGAGTGTTTCTATTATTGACAATTAGTTCCCTGCTCTAGCCATGTTTTGCAGACACAGCAAGCAATCCTATTTCTGATTAATGATCTGGCTGAGTGTAAAGAGCAGTCTCCTAGTTTGCAGCTGTGTGTGGTGCGTCCACTGTGTCTGTGTCAGCATAACTGCAGGGACGAGGATATGAAAGACTGCATAGATCAGGAGGGAAACTGGCAGACAAAGCTGAGGAAAGGAAATCAGATTCCTTCCTGGCCTCAGTTCAATCAAATTCATGCCCCACGCTCATTGCTTCCCCCACCCCCGGTCTTGTATTGGAATACAACAAGCCTTGGTAACTTCATCAGCAACATAATCTGTCCTTCGTAGCTTGCAAACAGGATGAATGCAAAGCAAACATAACACTAACATTTCTAGAGAGCCAAAAATGTGTGCCAAAGAGATTCAGATAATTACTTATGTCATATCTGTCACGTATTAGTAGGGACACCAGTGTCTAGCCTCATGCCAGCTTATTCTGAACACCTAGGACATGACTGTGATTTTAAAATGAGATCATAATCTTCACAGTTTATAAATCACCATCTGGACCTCTCTTGATGACTTTAGAAAATGCCTTTGTCTCTTGATGTTGTGGGGGGGGGGGCGGGAGAAGAGAGACTTGGCTCCAATTTTAATTACCACCAGAATATCTGGGGGCATTGATTTATTAGCTAACTGTTGAATGTGGATGTTCATGCATGTGTCCTTTCTAGTCCTTTGTTATTTTTCATTGCAGGGATCCTTTCCATTTATTCTTTTAGTTTTCAATTAAAAACTCCCTCTGATCTTTTGCATTTTATGTGTCTACACTGAAATGTTGGCATATTCAGATCATGTTCTTGACTGCCCTATATATAAACATATTATTTGGTGCAGGCAAGCAGATTGATCCTAGGTATGTTTACTCAGAAGGACATAATATGTGGTCCATAGAGACTTGGAACCAACAATCACTTGCTCATCTGTGAAACTCTCTGCATAGTGTGGTCTGCCTGCCAACTTTTCCTTTTCAGTGCCAGGTAAATCTTAATTTACCTCATAGACTTTGGTGGATTAGGATGATTATATTTTTGCTATTATGTGTGCAGCCAAAGCTTCCTGTAGCAGTTCTGGGTGGGGTTTTTTTTTGTATATTTTTAATGAATTGCACATTTTCTGATGAATATGCTGATATTATTATGTATTGCAAGTTGCTTGGAGACTGCTTTATAACAAGCAGTCAATGGGTAGTGATGGTAGTAGCAGTAATAATAATAATAATAATAACAATAACAATAATAATAATAATAATAATAATAATAATAATATCTGAACACATGCACGCACATTCATTGAATTACCTAAGATTCTCCTCATGTCAGGGACTTGGCAAATTTTAGAACTTAGCTGGTGGTTTTCTCTCTTACTGTGTTATTTCTCCTGTCTGGAATAGCACAAGTAATGGTAGCTCTTAAAGGGCAACAGAAATAATTAGATTCCTGCCGGTACGTGTGTTTATCAAAGCATTTTTGCCAGATGTAGGACATATGCTCCCATGAGTCCTGCTTTCCCTGAAAGGAGAAAGTTTTTAGCTTATTTATCCTTATAAACATGTTAGAATAGCATTGGGACTCAAGCCAAGAAAATGGGGGGCGGGGGGAGAGATGGTTACACAGAATGCCAGAACTCTGAAAATGCTGCACTCATTGAATGATAGTTTGAAAAGTTATCCATGCAAGAACCAGTCCAGGAAGAAGTAACATGAGATCAGCCAGGCTTTTGGTGACGGGGGATTTGGTGAGACTGGATTAGAATAAGGAAGAACAATCTGAGTGTTCCACTGGTTGTAAAGTTTCACAGACTCCATAACTTAGTCACGCCTCATTTTTGCAGGATCAGTTTCAATATACCATAAGGCTCATCAACTTGATAGAAGTTCCACAACTCCTATCAACCACAGCTAACATGGCCAATGGTCAGAGACAATATTGTTGTCTACCCGTGTTGGCTATTCATGCCTTAGGAAATCCATTACCTGTTTGATCATTGTTGTTTATTGGGCTATCACTTTGCTTTGTCTCTCCTTCCAGGGTGCTGCAGAACTCTGGACTGGGAAACACAGCATGCGCCAGATGCCTTTGAAGGCATAAGAAACCCCCTGCACTTCATATATGGTGTCATATATGGTGGGGAAAGACTTGAAAGCAGCAACATGGTATTGGCATCCAGACTCAGTAAATGACTGCTTGTGTCCCCCCCCCCCATCCAGTTTTGTTAACAAAATAGAATATCAAAGCAGAATTGATATCCTTGCTTGTTAACTGTGATTTGAAGGGGGAGGTACATCACTTGCTAATTTTGATACAACCAGGAATAGAAGCTTTAAATTTGCCCTCATGAGCCAAGCAGAGTGGAAGAGTATGAGACTGACATTTGTGTTTGACATTTGATTATTTGATGTTCTGTATGAACTGAGCCATCATCTTCAATTACCTGTATGCAGGGGAGCAAAGGAATATCTCCTATAAGTAGGAAACTTAAAATACAACTTTTTCTTACCTGAAATTATTGCAGTAGTATATTTAAAATATGTATAATTCTCAACTAATTACCTTTGTTTGCTCAACCTGGATGGACTACGCTGTCTCTACTCTATTTTTCTGAAGTTCGTGATCAGTTATTCAAACACCATCCATTTTTTATTAAGTAACTACTTTTAATTTTAGGGAAAGGTGATTTGGTGTCTGTATTAACTACATCCCCTTATTTGCCTTGAGCAAAAGTTGATATATGAAAGGTACTGTGACACATTCATGTGCGCTTTTAGTAGTGTGAACTGCCACATTTAAGACCTAAGTTGAAACCATCAAACTCATTTTAATTAGGACTACTGATTGGATTTCTGCCAAGGTTCCAAAGCACATAGATTTTCTATTTTCAGTCACTAAAATTTATAATTGCCTTCACAGATTTCATCCCCTTAATGTTGTATTGTTCATTTTTTTTCCATTTCTGTGTGTGTGTGTGTGTGTGTGTGTGTGTGTGTGTGTGTGTTTTCTCTTTTTGTAAGAACCTAGACAAATTTATATACATACTAAAATGCTAACCACATTCCATTATTTCAGGCCTGACATATGGCATTCCATTTTTACTCTCAGGCAGAAAAGCAATTCTGCCTCAGCCTCACATTTTCACTCAATGTATTTTATTCTTAATGAGTTTCAGAGAAGCTATATCTTAAGGCATATTATTACCATCATGTCTAAAGTAATACAAACTAATAAGAAATGTATATTTATCCAGTTCATTGTTCTTTGTAGTTGTGAAGTTTTCTAAAGGAGTCATTCCTGGTAAAATGAATTTTCAAACTGTAGTGGATGCTCAGCATTAATTATTTGTGTGCACAAGTACCCCCAGAAAATAAATTAATTTTGTAATCTCCAGTCAGGATTAAAAATATATAGACAATTCTAAAACTGTGATGGCTTTCCATATTGTTTTCTGTACTGCAGATATGTGCTGAAATACATATACAGCCAATTGTATTTGGAAATGATTTCATATAGAAAAGCTCAGCAATCTGTGGGTTGTATCCAATGGTGGCTTTGCAGTAGTGGTTTTGCAATAGTGCAGGAGTAGGAAATCTCAGACTTGGGGATCACATGCCTCTCTGGCCCTAGACCTCACCCTCTCCCCAGCTCAGCTACAGGGACCTTGCTTTCAGTGGGTAGGGACCTAGCTCTGTCCATGCAAAGCAGTGGAAAGAGTTCCTGGAGTTTGGTATGTTTTTGGACTATAAAAGAATTGTTTGATCCTTTGCTATACCTTAAACCCAGGCATGCATGCCTTTGCTATACCTTAAACCCAGGGCTGTCATCAAAGTGAATTCGTGGCACAATATAATTTATTCGTCTATTTAATGCTGAAGTACTGTTCAGGTCTCTCATGGGGTTTTGTTTTTGCTGTTATAGACTAACAGTGCCGTTTTCCTGCAAAAAGTATTGAGCATTTCTGGAGGAGAAACTGAATCACACTAGACACCTTCGGATGAAAACACCCACCCACCAAAACAGCAAATCATCTCTACCACCCTCCAAGTGCTAGAAAACACTTTTGTAAAAAAAATAAAATCTGTAGTATGGAATTGTTCTTCTGCCTTGGACAAATTGGTCTTTTTAAAATGTGTTCTCTTCTACTCCATTTATAGGATCAGATAAGCCAGTTTTGTGATAAGGTAAAGGCATTTATAAGCATGAAATGTTAGTCAATAAAAGTGGTTGTGCAGGGAAGCTGATTTCAAGGTATGAGTTTGAGGTCAAATCTAAACCCCAAGTAATAAGGAATGAATGTTCTCAGCCCATTTCTTTTTGTCAGCATCATATAAACTGGGCATCTCGACTGGAAGAAATTCTGAGCAAAAAAGCATTCCATTGCATCTTTTAATATGAATTGTCATCACAAATGAAATCAATCAGCAAATCTGGATGCTGGCTGTTATTATTAATCACCATTTTGACAATTTGTCTAATTAATCAGCCAACTTGAAAAAAAAGGTAAAAAGAAGACTAACATTCTGGGTAGAAGTTACAGATAGGTAGCCGTGTTGGTCTGCCATGGTCAAAACAAAATAAAAAAATTCCTTCCAGTAGCACCTTAAAGACCAACTGAGTTAGTTCTAGGTATGAGCTTTCGTGTGCATGCACACTTCTTCAGATACACTGAAACAGAAGTCACCGGACCTTTCTATATAGTGAGAAGGTGGGGAGGGGTATTACTCAGAAGGGTGGTGGGAATGGGTGATTGGCAGATAGCTGCGATGAGCCTGTTGACGACTCTTAACGACTGCAATAGGTCTAACAGGAAAAAGCAAGGGGTGAGAAGGTGAAAAATGGCTTTGTCATGTATAATGAGATAAGAATCCAATGTCTTTGTTCAAACCAGGTCTCTCTATAGTTTTAAGTTTGGTGATAAGTTGCAATTCAGCAGCTTCTCTTTCCAGTCTATTTCTGAAATTCCTTTGTAATAGAACAGCTACTTTGAGATCTTGTATAGAATGTCCTGGGAGATTGAAGTGTTCTCCTACTGGTTTTTCTGTCTTGTGGTTCCTGATGTCGGATTTATGTCCGTTTATTCTTTGGCGTAAGGTCTGGCCTGTTTGTCCAATATAGAGAGCTGAAGGACACTGTTGGCATTTTATGGCATACACAATGTTAGACGATGAGCAATTAAATAGTCCCGAGATGGTATGTGTGATGTTGTTGGGGCCAGTAATGGTGTTGTCCGGGTGTATGTGGCAGCAAAGTTGGCATCTGGGTTTATTGCAGGCTCTGGTGCCAGTGTCCGTGTTAGGTCTGGTTGTAGTATTATTGTGGGTTAGGAGTTGTTTAAGACTGGGTGGCTGTCTGTAGGCAATGAAAGGTCTTCCTCCCAGAGCTTGAGAAAGAGAACTGTCATTGTCCAGGAGAGGTTGTAGATCTCTGATGATGCGTTGTACTGTTTTAACTTGGGAGCTGTATGTGATGACTAGAGGTGTTCTGTTATTTTCTTTTTTGGGTCTGTCTTGCAGCAAGTTCTCTCTGGGTATCAGTCTGGCTCTGTTGATCTGTTGTCTAACTTCATCTGTTGGGTATTTTAGTTCTTAAACAACTCCTAACCCACAATAATACTACAACCAGACCTAACACGGACACTGGCACCAGAGCCTGCAATAAACCCAGATGCCAACTTTGCTGCCACATACACCCGGACAACACCATTACTGGCCCCAACAACATCACACATACCATCTCGGGACTATTTAATTGCTCATCGTCTAACATTGTGTATGCCATAAAATGCCAACAGTGTCCTTCAGCTCTCTATATTGGACAAACAGGCCAGACCTTACGCCAAAGAATAAACGGACATAAATCCGACATCAGGAACCACAAGACAGAAAAACCAGTAGGAGAACACTTCAATCTCCCAGGACATTCTATACAAGATCTCAAAGTAGCTGTTCTATTACAAAGGAATTTCAGAAATAGACTGGAAAGAGAAGCTGCTGAATTGCAACTTATCACCAAACTTAAAACTATAGAGAGACCTGGTTTGAACAAAGACATTGGATTCTTATCTCATTATACATGACAAAGCCATTTTTCACCTTCTCACCCCTTGCTTTTTCCTGTTAGACCTATTGCAGTCGTTAAGAGTCGTCAACAGGCTCATCGCAGCTATCTGCCAATCACCCATTCCCACCACCCTTCTGAGTAATACCCCTCCCCACCTTCTCACTATATAGAAAGGTCCGGTGACTTCTGTTTCAGTGTATCTGAAGAAGTGTGCATGCACACGAAAGCTCATACCTAGAACTAACTCAGTTGGTCTTTAAGGTGCTACTGGAAGGAATTTTTTTATTTTGTTTTGATTCTGGGTAGAACTCTGTGTACTTCAAATGATCTAAAACAGGAGTTTCTAAAAATCAAATATGGAAATGGGGACAGAGGGGATACAGGGCGGGTGGGGAGAAATATCTGGGAGACTGCAGATTTCTGGGTCTCCTATAAAGCCACAAATTGAGTTGTGCATAAAGAAAATATGTCTCCACTGTCAGAGGCAGAATGCCTCTGAATACCAGTTGTTGGGAATCACAAATGGGGGGAAAGGCTCTTTTGCTCAAGTTCTGCTTGCAGGGTTCCCATTGGCATCTGGTTGGCCCCTGTGATAACTGAGTGTTGGACTAGATTCAGGGGTAGTCAACCTTTTTTATACCCACTAATGTGTCTTTCTGTAGTGCTCGTGGAAGGAGGATTCAGCTTGTGCCATCGAACCCCCTCCCGCCCACCTAGAATCCTGAAACACCCACTAGTGGGCGGTAGGGACCAGGCTGACAACCCCTGGACTAGATAGATCTTTGGCCTGGCCCAGCATGCTCTTCTTGGGTTCTTAGAAAGAAATGCTTATGCTGAAAGTGTGGAGCCATGGCAGATTTCCATCTTCCCTCCACAGTACTCACTGGAAGGAGGCATAAGCATCTAAACAAACGGTGGTAACTGGTACCATACTATGGTTCCTGCAGAGATTCAGCAGGCACCTTGCTCTTGAGTCTCAGAAGTCTCTTCTATGCTAACAGTTCTTGTAAACCATTTGGAGTGCCGTCATGGAAAGACAGGGCAGAGGGATTTAAAGTAGAAGCAGGCCTCTATTCTCCTTTGGTATATCAGTCTCTTGCAAGAAAACAAAGGGAAGGCAGGATGAGTGGAACATCATGAGGAGGCAGGTGAGGAGGGCAGAGAAGCCAGCCAAAGACTCTTAGGATTCAGGGCTGTGTCCACTTTACTCCAGTAGCCTGCAGAAGTTCTAAAGCATTTTCCAGACTGTACACCATTCAGAATCTTCTTGAGTAGCCAGTCATTTTAATAATTGTTTTGTACTGGTTTTAATAGCTTTTTGTGTTTTTATATTGCTGCACACCACCCTGATTTTTTTATGAGAGGGTGGTGTATAAATACTTTTATGAATAAATCAAGATAGTGACTTGGTCTGAGAACCCCTAGCATTGAAGGCTATGTAGAAGGAAGGATGTAACTCAGTGGCAGAGCATCTGCTATGTATGTAATAAGTGGCAAGTTCAATTCCCACCATATCCAGGTGGAGCTGAAAAGTACCGTACTCCTGCCTGAAACCCTGGAGAGATGCTACCACTCATTGTTGGCAATCCTGAGCTGGATGAACCAATAGTCTGACTCAGTGCACAGCAGCTTCCTATGCTCCTAAGTGGATGGAGTTAGCCTGTAAAGCATGCCCTTCACAGAGCAATCCCATGCATGTCTATTCAGAAGAGTATATTCACTGAGTTCAGTAGGTCCTACTTCTAGTCAAATGTGTAAAGGAATGTAGTCTTAATGGTTTTCAAATATTTGAGAGGGTGCCAGAAAATAGGTGACCTTGAGAGGCTAATGAACAATAAAGTTAAATTCCAGGAAGTCAGAAGTTGGCTAAGCATTGGAGAAGGGAAACACGATCAATTGGATCTTATTCCTTAGGTTTTTCCAGAGTACTGGCCAGAGATTTCTATGATTTAACTATACTTCACCTTGCCTACAGTAGTGACAATTCTGCTGCTTTAGATGTAGATGTTTTGTTATAGATATTTATAGGCAATACATGATCAGATTAAACTAGTAGAATACTATAATTGCCAAATTATAACAATTAAAAATATCCACATACGGTATATCTCAAATGGGTGTGTAGTCAAATGGGTATGTAGAGGCTGTGATAAAGACAAAGCAAATGTTCAAAGAAGACAGCAGCCTTTAAACAAAATGAAATATTCCACTGAACCTTTGATTCAGTGGTAATTCCCTGCCCCCAACTGCTCTGACAATTCTTAGCTGAAATGGGAAAATATTATGATACACAACAGACCACAACCAGCTACGATTACTTCCTTTATATCATGGAAGAAGGGGAGGGGGAGAGATATCACATTTTGTTGATAGTCTAAAGGGTACATTGAAACAGCCTCTGAGTAACTCAAACATAAACAGGAAAGAAATCTGATAGAAAGACTTGGCACTGCTCCATTTCAAGACTAATTACTGCCATTGAGGCAAAGTTTTGAATCAAGTTATGGGGAGACAGTGGAATGAAGAAGAGTTGTAGCTTACTCCTTCAACTCTGACCCTGTGATAGTAATTTATATGCATTCTGCTTCTCTTCTGTAAAACAAATGAATGGAAGCTCACTAGAGAATTTGAAAATATAAATTATGAAGGCAAATGCAAACTGGAAACTTGGGTTCACATCTTCTCTTGCAGATGCTCAGCCCAGCAGTAAGATGAATCAAAGGGGCAAACTGACAGCTCCATCCATCCCCTTTCTTTTGGCTGATGCAGCTGGACACCCCAGTTCAGGCCCTTTCAGGAGAATGGGGCTGCCTAGGCTAAAAAGAGCCATAGCCAACTCTGCTCCACCCCCTTAATGACTTGCTTTAGGGGCTTACACTCGCTACCATTGTTGAGAATACTGCCAGTGACAGTGTGTCATCTGCTGCACTATCCATATCGGCAGTGGGGTCCTCCACAGCTATGCACCATCAGCAGAAACTAGGAAAAGGACCCATCTGTTACAACCTAATGTCTTCCAGTAGCAAAAATTAAGGGGTTCAGTTTGAATTCTTGGGCTGCAATTGTAACATACATGTACTTGGGAATAAGTCCCATTGAACTCAAAGGATGTTACTACTCCCACTGCATCCAATGTAGCTTACTCCAATGTAGTGTGTATAGCAGGGGTTCATAACCCAAACCACAGAGACGCCATGGCGTATGTGAAAGCCTTTGTTGATGCCCAAAAGCAGGGGTGCCAGGCCCCATGTTTTCATTCTTTTTTAGAAAAGTAAGTTTCTTGCCAGCCTAGAAGGAAAGTTACAAAGCAAAATGTGCCGGTACCCTTCTAAGCAATTTCTGTCACTTGAGCCAGCCTGTCTACTCTCACCTAGCAGTACTTTTTAGCCTATGAACTATGAGTGAAGTGAAACTGTGATGGATAAGTGAGTTGTTTGGACACCAGACAATAGAAATGCCTAGGGTCCTAAGGAGTTGCTGTTTTCCCCTCCCCTTTTGTGTAGTTTTCCTGTCTTATTTTTTAGCCCTTGGAATATCTGTTGTTTGCCCTTCCTTTCCCCCCTAGCAACCAAGATGTACCTTTCCTGTGGTGAGTTTAACTGAGATGAAGTAAGACCAAGAAGTTGTTTTCTGAAAATAGTACTACACAAGAAGTGTGGGCAGATGTTAAACAAGCCCCCTCCACCCTTAAAAGGCAAATGTGAAAACTTTGCAGAGAAGAGTTAAACAGCAGGCACTTATTAACATTTCACTGTATAGTAAACTTACACTACAATGGTATACATGTCTACTCAACTCACTTCCTGGTGAACTAACACTATTCCACATCATGTGTTTCCCCACACAGTGCAGCAGCAGTAACCAATGGATCGCGAGCGAGGGAAATGCACAAGGCAACAATGCTGTGTAATAATGTGACGTAAGAAAGGTTTTTTATGATGATCCCGTGTCTGCTATGATATATGCAGTCTGCCATTAAAGGAATTTCCTTTGTTAACCTCTAGGGATAGCACCATGCACTTACTATATACAAAAGAGATAGACTATTAAATAGAGTTATGTTCTGCTTCATAGCATGTCCAACAATTTGTCAGTAATTAGTGAAGAGTGAGCTTGGCTTGCCTCAATTCAGAAGTGGCTTGGAAGTTACAAATTGTATCAGTGAGCACGGAGGAAAAAACAGCTTGTCTTGCTTCTGAGGTTTCTCTTATTGCCTTGTCCCCTCAGCAACGGCAGTTTCCAGCTCTTGACATGGCTGTCAGGCACTTGGAAATGCAACTGCCCCCACCCTGCCGGAGCAAATACTCCAGGGAACAAAAGAAGGTTTTCAATTTTGATGGGAGCAAGAAGCACATAAAACATTTTGTAGGAAAATAGTCAAGAGAATTGTCCCAAAAAGAGAATATATATCTGCCAAATAAAAACGTTGCTTGGTTGGGTAGCTCAGTGACATAGTTCACAGCAATCAGTGAGAATTTCTCTGGGACGAAGGGGTCAAGATGAAAGAGGTTCTGTGCACACACACATACAAGGAAGCTGGCTGTGCAGTTCACAGGTTTCAGAGCAATCGAGGGGAGTACGTATTTATTTCACCAGTTTTATAAACCGCTTGATTTCAATAAGACCGCAAAGTGGTTATGAAAAGAATAAAACAATAAAATTATCAGTAAGAAACAATTTAAAAAGACTGTTTAAAACATGTTTTTTTTAAAAAATAAAATAATTAAAACCCACAATCTGGAAACCAGATTGAAACACACATCAACATTATATACATATATGGCTAGGCTTCTCTAAACAAAAATGTTTTTAGCAGGCACCAAAAGAGTACAATGAAAGTGCCTCCCTGTTGTCAATATGCAGGGAGTTCCAAAGTGTGTCTGCTTCCACACTCAAAGATGGATTTCTTACAATTGAAGAACAAATATTATGTGGCACCTTTAGCAGTGTCAGTTCCACATATTGAAGCTGTGGAGTGTGTACATATAGGGAAAGGCAGTCTCATAAGGAAACTGCCCCCAAGGTGTTGAGGGTTTTATTTCCTAGTAGTAACACCTTGAAAATTGGCCCAGTGGAAAATTGACAATAAGATTCCTTGAATCCCAGACTGGGAAATAGGCAGGATATAAATAAATATAATAATAACCAATGTAGGACTCTGAGTAGAGAGGTTATATGCTGATAGGGTCTCACTCCTTTCAGAAATTCCATACTAACTGCAGCTTCCAGGTCAAGGAAAAGGGAAGCCCCACATACAACATAGTGCACTAATCCAATCTTAAAGTCACCAGTGCCAGAACTACTGTAAGGAATTTTGGGGGTATGTGCACCTGCACTCTGGTTACATAAATTGGAAACAAACTATAGGCAATATAGGCAAGTATTATGAATAGTAATTAGCAATATTTCTGTCAGTAATTAAATAGCAGAAGACTTACTCTATAATTGTTATTATTTTCCAGCAATGATGATTGCCATTAAATTGGTGGGAAACAGTCCAGTACTGTACATGGTCTGATGTATTTTATATTATAATTTATATGAGCAAAAGCTTAAGACTAGCTGATATTATAAAAGTACTTTGGTGCTTCACTAAAAAGAGAATATTTACACCTAGAATATTTTAGTTTCTACAGAGTGTTATCTGTCTGACTTTTCATTGAACTTAATGTCAAACAGGAGAAAGTCCATGTTCTTTCAATAGCTCTTTGATATTTTATTGATTAGTTTGTCAAAGTTTCATGACTGTAGACAAGAAACATCAAAGTCTCCAAATAACTTTGAATGCCATACATGGTTTCACTTCAGTCTGGACTTTGCGTGCAAGTCTTCTAGTGACCTAAACTACTCTAAACTTCAGTCTGGACTTTGCGTGCAAATCTTCTAGTGACCTAAACTACTCTAAACTTATTTTGTAGGCACATTCGTATACACCCTTACATATTATGATCATGAAATAAGTGTCAGTGAATATTAGAAAAAAGGAGCATTTCATGGTTAAAAGAGAGTAACATAAACTACCAGTAGTCAATTTAGTCCATTTTATCTTGAGAGTATAAAATTCTATACAGTGGTACCTCAGGTTAAGAACTTAATTCATTCTGGAGGTCCGTTCTTAACCTGAAACTGTTTTTAACCTGAGGTACCACTTTAGCTAATGGGGCCTCCTGCTGCCGCCATGCGGCCACTGTGCAATTTCTGTTCTCATCCTGAAGCAAAGTTCTTAACCTGAGGTACTATTTCTGGGTTAGCGGAGTCTGTAACCTGAAGCGTCTGTAACCTGAGGTACCACTGTATTTTAAACTTCTATCAGCATTCATTGGGATTTTTGTTTTAAGAAGTGGAAGAAACCAAAAACAGAATAATTATAATATGTCTAGAACATGGCTCTGTACACTTTCCCACTTATACTTCACAATGCAAATGCTTAAGTTGAGCACCTGAAAGTTGGTGGTGGTCATAGATAGAGAGATTCATAAAATATAGACTAAACTTATGATAAATTTTTGTCCATACAAAAATAAAAATATTTTCAATGGAAAGTATTTTCCATTAATCTTATGTGACATTCCAGGGCTCTCCTACTAGTCACTAGTCCCCAGGGGTCTCTAGGTAAGTCTCCCATCCTCTCCACTGTAGCCAGATGTTCCTAACCTTTTCCAAAATAAGCTGTTGTTACCATCTACTGAATTACAAAGAAGAGAATGTCTTCCTCTGTGTCCTTAACTGTATACGGCCATCTCCCCACTTACACAGGGGTGACATTCCAGGGTACATTCCAGGGTACCGAGTGTGAAACTGCATATAGTGTGGAACACCAACTAAAAAGCCACACGCCGCCAAAAATCCACCACAATTACTCCCTCCAAACCTCCTTTCTCAACCTACAACTCTTCATAAGCCTCAAAGGTTGGTGCAAAGACTCAAGGGATTGCAGTTGCAGAGGCACCTGGGATTGCTAGCCATTTTCCTGCTCTTTCCACACAACCTTTGCAGTTTTCCTGCTCTTTTGCACCATTTTGGTCCTTTTCGTGCCTTCTTGCAGTTTAAATCGATTTATTTATTTATTTCCCGGTGCCGCGCATATACTTGGTCACGCAAGTCACACATGTGTAAGTTGGGAGACGCCTGTGTATCATAGCTAGTATGTGCTGTGAAACATGTTATTCCTAGAACCCCCAGAACACTCTGATGAATTTAAAGCAATCAGTATACTTATGCACAATTTCAGCATCTGCTTTAGTTTCGTAAATGCTTTTTAGCTTATGAAGTTTTAAATACAACTGAAAGGGTTTTGAAGTCACTGTGTTTCTTGACCCCTTGTACATTACTAGAGGTGCTGGGAAAGTTATCCGAAGACAGGCTCAGAGAATATCTTTGGTGAAGAGGTCAGATTTATACGCCCCTGAATTATTCTCCAGCATGGATTGAAATCCAGTTTGGAGGGGGAAATCCTACCTCCCCTTGTCCTTCCAGATCAGTTTCCCCATTCTTGCCAGCTCTCTGCATCTCCCAAATAACCTTTCATACTTTCCCTGGCCTGCAGCAGCAGCAGCAGCAGCAGCAGTGACATGCGTCGTATCAGCACGTAGGAAGGGAAGGGTAGAGACAAGTTTGTTCCTTCCATGTCCTATTTGCCTATCACCCTCAGAGAAAAATGTGTGGTAACACTTTACTTTTCTAGCCTTCCAACAGTGTTTTTTAGGTTGGCGATGAATGGGAATGTAAAATAACATTTTCTAAGCTTCAATTTTGCTTTCAAAATAACCAGAGTCCCAATTATTATTATTTTCTGGGGGAAAATTGGATCATTTTCAATTCAATCTACGGTGAACAGGAGAAAGCTTTCCCCCCTCTGTATATAACGTACTGTATGTCAACCCATTATCATTATGTTATATCAGCATTCAGATCATTTCTTCCTTTTTCTTATCTTGAAATCCAAATGATTATTGTTTTAGTGAAGAAATATAAACCATTGTTAATATGTCTTTTGTAGCCTTATGTTCTTCACAGACTAGTTCCAGCTTGCAAAGAGCTTTATTGTTGTGTTTGTATGCATCTGAAGCAAGTGGGGGCTAAAGTTTTAGGGAAATGGTGGGCTTGACTCAATTTTTCTATACACACCATAGAAAGACAGGCCTAATCTGCAAAGGTCACATAATCTGGAAGACCATGTAAAAATATTTTAACTGCAAAAACACTGCACAGTTTGAAAGAAAATAAAATCTAGTTTTACTAAAGACTCATTAAAAACTGTGATTTCTGGCAAACGTATTTGCAACTGTGTTATATTCTAACAGAGGTATGTTTAACTGAGAAACAGTATCCCTTTTGT
This sequence comes from Podarcis erhardii, assembly GCF_964252035.2. Lineage (NCBI taxonomy): Eukaryota > Metazoa > Chordata > Lepidosauria > Squamata > Lacertidae > Podarcis > Podarcis erhardii. The sequence goes on along the minus strand of NC_138508.1, from coordinate 47,756,418 downwards.
TGAACCAGAGAGGAAAATCTTGTTTCCAAGACACACATTACAAATTCTTACTAAACTCTTTCAAGCAGCTTGCCAAAATGTTAAAACACTTCTAGTACAAATTTAGACCACTGATTCATTCTTAATAACTTGATTAATATTGTAACCTAATATGTGATCTGTGTTTTATCCTGCTTTTTGGGAGCTGCATTTCTAATAGTTTCTTATATAAATTACATCTTAATTACTTTTAAAAACCAAGGTGGCACTTACATTAGAGTCTTGAATGTATGGTCATGTTTAAAGTTATGACACACTTTTTCCACTGAGAGCCTGAGAAGCAGCAACAATGACATTATCATGTATACTATTTACCATTTTTGACAGATGGATTGGGTGAGTGAGCTGTATAAGGTTTATAACCACTCACTTATTTTCAGTGCTTTTAACCTTTGGTTAAAGGGGGATTCATAGGAGGATCAATGCTTTGAATGAGCACATCCAAGAAGTGTAAAGACTCAGCTATGCATGCTGATTTTCCATATGATCATATAAAAGATTATCAGGTCAATCTCAGTTGATTTTCTATGACATTACAAGCAACAGAGGTTGTGCATACATTTGCTAAATTCACTCAACCAGCATGAAGAATGGAAAAAAAAGAAATTATTTAGCTTCTACGATTCCAATAAATATCTAAAGGTACACAGTCCTAATGTATCCATTCTGAGACTAGCTGGATGACTTTAATGGTCTTCCCCTAAGCATATAAAATTGTGAAATAACTTCTGAAGCATTGTTGAAGACATCTTTAGTAGCACAGTGATCCTAGTGTTCTCTCTCCAACACACCTACAAATCTGGAGGCTACTCCCTACCACCACTGCCCATTTCGCATTATCTTCTGAAGACAGAAGAGCAGTACAGGACAGAAATGGTGCTGCCAAAAAGACAACCAAATAGGCACCAGGTGATAATGAAAGAACAGCAAAGGAGACAGTCCAAGGAATGTAACAGAAATATGAGTCTCAGTTGGAATAAGTGAGATATATTTGCACCACTGTGCTTGCAGCTGAATTGACTATGGAAGAGAATGCTTAGAAATGCTTGGTCAGTTGAATTTGGCTTGATTCCAATCAACTTATGGTTCTTTGAAATGTCAAGTGATTCTATATATCACTTTTTGTGGCAGGGGCCAAAAATAAACATTGCTTCAAGGTACAACTAGTTACAGTGGAACCAATTTATCCATAGTCCCTGCCAGCCATTTTAGCTTGCTATTAAATCTCACTGACAGTTGTTCAACTGTTTTTATTATATTTATGTCATGGTATGTTATCACTGAAAACATCACTGGAAATTAAAAATTGGTTGGTCCATTCAGAATCTTGTTCTAAGTCTATATTTACCCAAAGCAAATGTTTCACAGAAAAGTAGAAAGTGCTGCAGTTTTAACTCAAAAATACATTTTAGGCTATTAACCATATGACTATCATAAAGCAAGTAAAATAAATGACTTAATAATTAGCAAATTAATTAGTTTCTAAGGTGAGTCTTCCCTTCCTTTAAAACATAAATAAAGAAAATTTATGGACCACCGAAGACTGAGAACATAAAGACAAAAAGTAATAAACAACCGGAGCTTTATTATACAGTAGATCCTTGAACACTGCTAAGTAGTAAGGTCTGTAGTGTTAAAACACAACTGCCCTGATAAATCAATCTGCAATAGATTACAGAAGAGAATAAGTATAAAAAAGAGAGAATATTACCGGTAATCTTAGGACAGAAATATACCCTTATCAGTTTAAGAACACATTGTTGACTAATAGCTTTATGCATGAATATTTTAGAGATATTTTAATGTTATCAAACCTATTCAGTTGGCTCTTTTGCCAGCTCTTCTCTGGAAAATAGGTTTTCATATCTTTTTAAGGTGTGTTCTTATTGCTGATTGAAGGGCAGGGGAAGGACGCTAGGATGCAACGTATGTGCCCTTCTACTGCCAGAGAGGGAAGTCCAACAGTGAGACAACTTTTCCATTGCTGATGGTCCCTCAGTAGGCCTGCGGAAAGCTCTGAGGCAGGCACAGTAAATTCTTCCCATTCCCGTTGCGGTGAGGAAGAAAATATCCCCTCTTCCCACCCTGGTGACAGTGAAATAGTAGGGCAAAGGATGTAGTCTTGCATGAAAATAAACTCCCCCCCCCACACCACAATAAGGTAGGATTGCTCATTTTACATCATGAATCTGCAAGGCTGGTGACAGAATTGCCTTTAATTCCTAAGATAGCTCCTGTATGCTGAAGATGAAAAACTGAAAAGAAGTGTGTATTTAAGTTTCACCTGACTGTGCACAAGTTAAAATTTGTCTGTATCACTGTTAATTTTTGCTTATATATTTTAAAACATATTTGCGCCACTTAATGTTATATAACTATAAGTGGTTTACACAAAAATAATAAAAAACATAGCAGATAATGTTCCTAAAACCAGGCAAAAACAAAGCGCACCTGTGTTTCACAGGTATAACTGAGTAGTATACAAAAAATTAAAAGGTTGGAGACCAGGAAACCATATATGTTTTTAACAGGTGTTTAAAATACACTACAATCTCTGCTTTGTGAAAAACTCAAGAGAGAGCATTCCAGAGGGTAGATGCTATTACTAAGAAGTCCTACTTCCATGTTAACACCAAATGACAATTCACTAGTCATGAAATGACTGCCTGGGTCGCCTCAAATGACCTCAAGATCAGCTTGGTCTATATCGTTGGTGGTGGTCTGCATTTCCCCACAAAATATTGCATAAATCTTGAAAACTAAATATTAGTGGCATGTTCCATTTCCTTCTGGACTTATTGTTTAGATACAGTAATCCCCAAAGGGCTCAAATAAATGAGCGCATAAATAAATAAATAAATCTCTTTTGAAATATCTCACTGTGATCCAGGTGGCTAACTGACAAAAGAGACTTGGTATATGTAAAAACAACCTACATAGATGTTCACACTGTTGATTCCAGTTAATCTGGGAATTTTTTTTCCAGTTTGACCAATCTAAGCAGCTAAATCAGAATAATCTGATTCCAAAATAATTACAAATATGAAGAAAAATGTTTGCAGCTGCAGAAAGAAAATGACAGTTTTATGGAAATGCATAAGTATTTGTGTAATTAAATCTTATACGCATTAGGCTGGAATCCCTGCCCACAAGTTACTGCTAATGGTAACTTTTGTCTTGAAGGAGGGAAATGTTACAAGTAATTTGGTAATTTGAAGTCATGGCACATTTTAATAAGGTTTGGTAATAATATTCAATAAAAGAGTCAGTTTTTTGTCAGTGACATTAACAGAGAATTATTAAAGGTTTCTTTCCCATGTTTGTATAGCATAATCACAATGTTTAAACTAATGTTTAAATATTAGACTGTCAGCTGGTAAAATAGGCGGAGTTATTCACTGCTGCATATGGTGTTCTGTATGTGTATTAACAATTGAGAACAGACTAGTGATATATAGTAATGACATTTTTTACATAGAATTTGTATGATTCTTAGGAATATAGTAAAGTATATACTATATAGGAATACAGTAAAACAACTGATTATTTCACTATAGACTCTATCGGTGGGGCCATGTGTTACAAAGAATGCACATATATTACAAAGAGTTGTCAATGGCTGTCCCAATGACTTGTCCTATCTCGGTCCATCTCATATAATTTATTTGGATATGTGTCCACAGAAAGTTCCTTCCCCCACTGAAATTAGGCTTGAAAGAAACATTTTACTGTACCCAGTATAATAGGTTGTGGTGTGTGTGTAGTGCCCGTGGCAGTTCCTGCGGTTTGCAAATGTGCCCATATGCCTCCCCATGTAAATTGGCATCCCCTGATCTAATTCTGCTTTGTGTTTTGACATCATTATGTTCCATATTTCCCACCTTATCAGCTTCAGAAAATGATGTGGAATTATGTGTGATAGAGGTGGTGAAGCACAAGTTGTAATGGCTGCATTTTACAGGGAAACAGTGAAACTTGGCTTGGGGTGTTCTTGCAGCAGCAGCAAGATTATTATTTTTAATGCACACTTCTACTTTAAACATCTGCCATTACAATCCTGAGTCTTAAAAATGCAAAGTGTTCCAATGCCAAAGTCATCCAGTGTTAGCTGAATTCCCTGTTTTTCATACCTACTGAAATGTAAAAACCACATGCTAGTTCTGGGATGTTCAACCTAATAATCACAGAGTCTATCGGCACTTAAGCAGTGTATTTTTGTATTAAACAAAAACCAAGAGGTTATAGTAAATGACAGTGCTCCAGCTATAAATATAATCTTTCTTTTTCTTTTAATATGGATGGGGATGCTGGTAGCATTCTCCTTTGCCAGAATCAGAAAAGAACTGAGGCTGGTAAAAGTCTGAGAGGAAATGAAGTTTTTAAAGCACAAAATTCTTCCATTCAGAGTGAAATCTGAACAAGAGAAGAATTGTCAGCTTCCTTTACAAAGCATAGACTTTGCATGCCAAAGATCTTGGGGACTTTGGCAGCCTAAGCTGAAATCACATTGGCTGCCAAAGCTCTTAAAATAGGGCCTGTGCAATTCCAGGGAGCTAGATTTCTCCAATACATTTGCCTCTGCATCATCTTTTTTCCTGCCCCTGTAGGAACTAATACAGTCATTAGTTCCCATGGAATAGAAAAAATGGTTTCCCAGACTAGCCAGCCCCTTGGATTAGCTCAGAAACGATTACCTAAGGAGAGCTTTGGGGAGCTCATTTATCTATAATAATGGAATTCATTTTAGAGATAACATTTGTTTTGGTTTATTTAAAAAAAATGATTCTGAAATTTCTGAGCAGTCTAAGATTGAACTTAGTGTGATTTACTTCTGAGTAGAGATCCATAGGGTTGTGCTGGAACATGATAAAATATCTGAAGTATTTGTTTAAATACTGTTAATGTCAAGTGACCTTGGTGAATTAAAAAGTATTAGGAGACGCAAGAAATATCATAGATTCAGAATCACAGAACTGTAGAGTTGAAAGGAACCATGAGGATCATCTAGTCCAACCCCCTGCAATGCAGGAATCTTTCACCCAACATGGGGCTCAAACCCATGACCCTGACATTAAGTGTCTCATGCTCAACTACATGTGAATAATTGCTGTTTCTTAACAAATCTTCTGTATTGTCAGAATTTAGTAATCAGCTAGAGTGTAACCACAATTTGTAAACACATGGTATCCTTAAAAAAGGACTGCTTCTCAGTTGGTAGTGTGACTTGTATTTCAATGAGAATAGCTTCCGACAACAAACAAGAAAAGTACCTTTCCCGTTGTGCAAGCAAAAGAATGTAAGTTTTCTGTTTGACTCATACATAATGCATACCCGCTAATAGCCTGAAAATCCAAGGGATGGCACTTGAAATTGATGAGGGTGATATATTCATATGTAGGATGAATTAGTTTAAGGACAAATGAAGAATAGATGTGCAGCCTGGCTAGCATGAACTGTTACAATTATAGTGATTATTATAACTGCAGTCAAATATCGAAACATCAGATACAGTTGTCAGAGTTATGAACATATTCATGCTGGCTATGCTATATATCTAGAGTTATGTCTACATATTCAACATTGAGACCTCTATGGTGAGTGGTATGAAACTCAGAAACACAAAATATGCTAAAGATTACAGTGTGTCATATGCAGAATCCTTCCTAATCGCAGTGTAGTGTAGTAGCTAAAAGACTGAGCAGCTAATCAGGAATTCTTCAGTCAGGGCTGGCCTAAGACATTTTGGCACCTGAGGTGAACTGCAAAATGGTGCCTCTCCTCACCAGGGAAGAAGGGGTGAGTGAAGATCTACATCAGGAACAAGGATGGGGGGAGGAGACCAGCAGTGCCTCCTATTGACCAAGAGGCTGCTGTAAACATGGGGGGAGACGGGGGGGGGACTGCTGAGGAGGCAGAAGATCTGGCCTCCAAGGTGTGCACCCCAGCCATTGCTGCAGCAGTGGGTGATGCATTCTTTGGAAGCTGGATCTGCTGCCACCTCACCTTGCCTCATGGATAGGCCAGCCCTGTCTCCAGTTCATGTCTTGCCTAAAAAGTCTTAGGGAAGCCACTGTTTCAAGCTCAGGCTTCCATCTGCAGTATGGCAATGATAATGCTATTCATTTATTTTTTCTCCCAAAATGGATATGAGAAATGCATTCATGCATTTCGCATATTGTCTGTTGTGACCCACAATGAAGTTTATATGATAGAACAGGAAAGAAAGCTGATTTCTCTGCCTGGAATGCCCAACTAAGTTCAATAGGATCTACTCCAAGGTAATTGTTTATAGGACTGCTGCCTAAAACACCCTTTTCAGAAACATTTTTTCCTTTACAGTTTCACTGGCCGATGGCGGTGGGAGTGGGAAGCAGATATGCATTTGGCTATTAAAACTTTTCCTGTCGTGCTATAATTTATTGATGCCATTTTTGGCCCGTTAGTCACTTTCCTTTGAGGGCAGCTCAAAGGCTGGATAATCTGCACTGTTAAGTGCTGTCTTCCTGCCAGGGGATTTGCATTTGGGAGATTCCTTTCCTAGGCACTCTAACCTCCTTATCTGGAACTAACACTGCAGACTGCACATCACTGTCTTGTCTGCACCAGAAACTTTATCAGCACTGCTACCAGGAACAGCATTTTTATGGATGAAGAAGACCTGTGTTTACAGTTAAGAGTGTCAATCATTCCATTCTGTATTCCTAGGTGTTACTGACTTGTCTGCCTGTGAGCAGCAGCCTTCCCAGCTGTACATAGAAATAATGTGTTCAAGCTAAGAGCCAGGAAAAGGGCAGTCTAAAATGCTTGAAAGAAGCAAGGGTGAACCTTTTATTTCAGAAGCCAGGTCCAAAGAGAATTGTCCCATTGACGAAGGTTCTTGTGTCATGTTTCTGGTCCCAGTGTTGCTTTGGCACTGAAAACCAGGAAGTCAAATCTCTGTGTAGCAACATATGCAATAAGCAGCCTTAGACAAACTGCTGTTATCTTCACTTCCTCCTACATTCTACCAAACCCCACCCAATGCCATGGTTGAAATTTCAAGCCTACTAGTATACATGTCTGTATAATGCAATGCACCCACTTTAGCCTCCAAGCAGGCACACTCCAGAGAGGCAAGGATCAACTACATCTCTCTCTGCAGGAATACGCAACACATCAATCACCTCTAGACCAGTGCTGGATCAACACTACCAGCTCCCTGCTTTTCAGTGGGAGTGTTTGCATGTCACCGAAAGCAAAAAATCCTGGCTTAATAAACCAGGCTATGCATGATTGGTATGCACCCATAGGCAACTCCTTTCATGCCACTTGACTTCTTCCTTCACATGAGCAGCAAAATAAGCCAGGAGTAAGTACTTCTCATTATGTGTGAACCCAGAAACCATTGATAATGGATTTCAAGCAAGCCAAGACACCAAGGCAACTTTAAACCATGTCTTCATACTCTGGCTTGTTTTGAAGACTTTAACTGTAATTTAGGAGTTCACACGTAGCAGGAATCTATTATTAACCCTGGCTGGCTTTGGCACTCACATGAGTTGTGGAGCAAAGCTTTGTGAAAAGACCTGCCCACAATTGTATGCCACTCATGCATACCCTGGCTTATTTTGCTAGGATTTTTCACTTACCATGACATGTGAGTGTGGTTAGTGAGTCTGGAATCTTTTTCCATAGGAGCTCTCCATGGTCCTGACTCAGCTGCCTGACCTGCATCTTGCCACAATTGGCCTACAGACCACTATGTGCCACAGCCTGGAACAGGAGAATTGCTAAGATCATGTATGTGAGGTGCTTTGAACACTAGATTTATACAACATAAATTCTACATATTATGATCATTATGCATACACTGAAAACCTTCCAAGTTATTCAACCAATGGCATGCCAAATGATAGTCCATGCCCATGACAAACTACTGACATTGAATTTAGTTTGGGCAGTTGTGCATTGCCATAGCTACAAGGAGTGTATGAAATGAGCCCAGGTTCCTCTAGTTACATATGACTTTGTTTTAGAATCAGTCTGTGAGAAAATGTCAAATATGTGTTGACCATGACTTTGCTTGGCAGTTTTAAACACACTTAATAAAAGAGTATAATTTTAGGGCTATAAAGACATAAACTGTTGATATGTCATGTGCTGTTACAAATAGGCTGAAGTTCCAGAGGTTTTCCCAGCCATTTCCTTTCCAAAGAGTAAATCTGTTACTTTGCATTATGCTCACACAAGGCTTCTTTGTATGCAAGCACAGACTTTGTGGCTCTACCAGCTTTTGGAACATATGAAGATGAGAATTCCATTGGGTTGTCACTTGCTATTTAAATCCATGCAGAGACAGATTGTTTTCCTCATACCATTCACTACAGATTTTAAGGGTCATTTCTAGTTGACTAAAGCTGGCAAAATTCACCTCAGCCACATGAGGTTTAATATTAACTGTCATTCAAATATTTTAATATTAACTGTCATTCATGCCAAAGATTGTGCACTAGCAAGTCTGTAAAATACAGTCCATATGCAAATGTGCTATCTTACACCTTTCTCATAATTTATTTAATTGATACTGATAAAAAAACCAAGGGAAATGGAAACAGAACATAAGTTTATTCACACATTTAGTGAGCCTTTCAATGTTGATACTATCCTGGCATTTACATCGACAATATCTGTTCATCTCATATGATAAATGCACCTTGCTCCAGGAAGACAGGTGGGATTTCTAGATTCTGATATATAGGCTATAGGACACTTTTTGATAGGTGGATTGCTGCTCCCCAACTTCTGCTAGCCGAAGACTTCCACTTAGAAAAGTGACACAACGTGAGTGGTACAGTGGGATAGAGATGGGATTAAGGAATCATGTTGTGATAGCCCAAGGAGGCTTGAGCTGGATGATATCTGAACATCTCTTCCAGGCCTGTCATTCTTTATCCATACATCTATTAGAACCGGCTGAACTGGTCAAACTAGTTTCTTTGTGAGACCAATGGTTCTAGCTTGGGCCCAGTTAAGCACCCTCATAAGCATCTTAAAGAGTTCAGTTATCATAGATACAAATAGGTGGGGCTTTTTCCAATTCACCTGGCTACATGCTGCTTCACTTTAGGAAGAAGAACAATAGTCCAAGCAGGGCTGAGTGTGTGAGAGTTTTGGATAGTCTGGAAGCTAGAGACTCTCTCAGCTGTGCTGAATTCAAAGCCAGTGAGGTGTGTGAGAGAGGTGGCTAGGAACCTAATAGGGAGGGAGGCTCTGTTGCAGTGTTAATACTGTGAGCCCATCCATTCTATTTTCAGGCTGCGTGTGTGTGTGTGTGTGTGTGTGTGTGTGTGTGTGTGTGTGTAAATTACCATATATACTCGTGTATAAGCCAACCCGAATATATAAGCCGAGGCACCTAATTTTACCACAAAAAACTGGGAAAACTTATTGACTCGAGTATAAGCCAGTTCACCACATCACAAACCTCCTGGTGGGCCAGAGTGCATGTGTGCGCATGTGCATGCACACACACAGAGGGGGCTTCTCGCTCCCCTCCAGTCCCTCCTGTCCTCCTGCCTACCTTGGGTGCTACCGAGAGGCAGAGGCTGGTGGCGGCAGCAGTGGAGAAAGAACAAGCAGCCCAAAAGGGCTGCTTTCGGGCTGCTCATTCCTCCACCGCCACCGCTGACAGCAGCAAAGGAGGAGGAGGAGGAAGGAGCAGCCTGAAAGGGACCCTCATTCGAGTATAAGCTGAGGGAGGCTTTTTCAGCATAAAAAATGTGCTGAAAAAGTCGCCATATACACGAGTATATATGGTAAGCCATATATCTTAAAGATACGACAGTCTCCATTCACCTTCATTCCAAGGAAACTGAACTCTGGGTAAGTGTTGGAATTCCTTGGAATCCCTGGAGTCTCACAGCTCAGAGTTTGGGGTATTCAAAACACAATTCTTAGCCTTGCAGGGAATCTGCTCAGAATGGTAGGCTGGACTTTTCTCTCTAATAAATGTTTCACAAATCTTACAAAGCGCAAGATATCTTGCTTGAAATCTGTGCTGATGCCAGCACTACTTCTCCATTAGTGGCAGAGATGGCGTTGCAGGTGGCATGGCAGTGGTGCTGGTGGGGTGCCAGCAAAGGTGAGGAGCAGGGTGGGCAGCGGGGCAGCACATCCCTTTTCACCTCAAGTGGTGAAACAGGATGTGCTGCCCCTAATGATATGGTACCGGTACAATCAATACCCCTAACTCAAGATATAGTGTAGTTTATTGTCCTACAAGTTTGTACTGCTCATCCCTTTATAGCTTGTTCTTAGCAGTAGGTCCCAGTACCTATTGCTGATGGGGATAGGCTGAAATGCAGTTGGTCCATAAAACCTATCAATTACCTGTACTTAACAACTAGCTTTCCTGGTTCCTGCTTGCTGTCCCACTAATAACTTGAATCATTTGAGAACTCAAGAAGTTAGGTGCTCTTTCACACAGTGCAACTGCAACATTTTTACTCTCATGATAAGGTGTTGCTATAACCTTAGATTGCTGGAAGCTCAGAGTGAATAACGAGTAAAGGACTGTACCATTAAGGTCCTTAGGAGGATTGATACTGGCTACTTTCACAGATGCTGTGCTAAGTAGACTGCTGCTGTAAAAACACTGCATCCAAGCATACTGCATTTCCAATCATACTAACTTTAGTGGCACAGAGTTATGTTAGGTCTCCCAAGTACAATTTGCTAATAATCTCAGAGAACTTGCACAAAATTACTATGTCTGCTTACTCATCTGTAAAACAGGTATGGCTGTTGTAAAAATGCTTAGATCAATTGCTTTCAAGATACCTTGCAGTTGAGGAGATTTCACCCCTCCCATACCCAAGAATCTCCTGATGATCTCCTGAGGTCTCTGCTGACTCTACTGAGAGGAGGAGCAATGTACTGCTCTCTACTTAATTAGTCAAGAGAGAGAGTCAGTCTCTGTGTGTGAGAGAGAGTCAGTCAGTGTGTCAGAGAGTGAGTGAGTGCAAGAGATCGTGTTTAGAGATAAGGTTGCTGCTAAGAGTAGCTGCAGGCACTCAAAGTAGCATTGATGTAGGCTCAGAATATTTAGCTCTGTATATAGTTTTGTATTATAGCTGTAGTTATAGAATAAAAGGAGGATATTTTACAGAGCTGCTCTCCGAGTGGTTTATACTCTGCAAGACTCTGCAAAACGCTGCTGCGCAACGACTGTATTATTGAGACAGTGAATCTGGTGCTCTCAGCTCCAAGCTGTGAGTCCACAGCACTGTGACCTGTTCCTGTGGGAAAGGAGGTCTCTGGCAGTGCTACCCAGCTCGCCTAGCCCAGTCGGGGCTGTAGTGCATGAGTCCAGTTGGTACACTGGCTCAAGGGCGATGCTGACATCAGTTATGGGCCCAGTCGTCTGACCAGGAGGTACCAGTCTAGTGTAAATTGCACCCCATATGAGATGCTTCACGGAAGGAAGCCATGTGTGAAGCACTTTAAAATTTTTGGTTCAGAGGTTTGGGTGCACACCTCGCAGGATGACAAACTGAGTAAGCGTGGAGAACATGGTGTTTTCCTAGGATATGAGAAAGGGTCTTATCGTGTCCTGATCACAGACACGAAAACCATAAGGCTGACCAGGAGCATTGACGACAATCCACAATGGGACAGAGTTGGCGTTTTTCAGTGCCATCCCATTTGTGATGATGGTGCAAAAGGGGCAAAGAAAGTTAAGAGGGAGGCAAGTTCTGATGTGATTGATAATCCTGATGCCAATGTAGTTCCAGATGATGGCACAGATTATCAGAGCCCAAAAGCCTCAGGTGAGTCTGACGCTGATTCAGACTTAGCAGCTTCATATACTTTAGCTCCCCATTCTCCCAAAGAGGAGGAAGCAGCAGAACAAGAGGATCAAAGAGTTTTGCGCAGATCCGAGAGAACCACCAAGGGTGTACCACCGAAAAGGTTTTCTGAAGAGTTTGCAAAGGCTGCGGTCACATGCAACTCTGGTGGGGTTTTTAAACCTAGCATGGAGTATGCTGAGAGTAATAGCACAAAACGCTGCATTTATTTCCTTACCTGACATTTGAAGGATCAGGATTGAAGGAGCAAGCATGTGTTTAAAGTGGTTTGTTCAAAACTGCCTAATTAGAAATGTTAATTTGTATTTGAGAGGAAGAAATGTGTGTGAAGATTTTTCCAGAAGCTGCTTATTCATTTGTGTATTCACAATGTGTATTTTGTGTAAACTACAGGTTGAGATTTATGTTTTAACTCTTTCCTAATAGACACAGAGTGGTTGAAGTAACTGTTTAATGATGTGATAAAGTGTCTTAGATAAGGGGGGAGAGAGATACCTGCAAATATGTTACCAAAGTTGTAAGCAGAGAACAACTTTTGGAGTCTGTGTGCAAATTGCAGTTATGTTAAAGATTCTTGAATGGTCGGATGAAATGGGGGAGGATGAGGAGATTTCACCCCTCCCATACCCAAGAATCTCCTGATGATCTCCTGAGGTCTCTGCTGACTCTACAGAGAGGAGGAGCAATGTACTGCTCTCTACTTAATTAGTCAAGAGAGAGAGTCAGTCTCTGTGTGAGAGAGAGAGTCAGTCAGTGTGTCAGAGAGAGAGTGAGTGCAAGAGATCGTGTTTAGAGATAAGCTGCTAAGAGCAGCTGCAGGCACTCAAAGTAGCATTGATGTATGCTCAGAATATTTAGCTCTGTATATAGTTTTGTATTATAGCTGTAGTTATAGAATAAAAGGAGGATATTTTACAGAGCTGCTCTCCAAGTGGTTTATACTCTGCAAGACTCTGCAAAACGCTGCTGCGCAACGACTGTATTATTGAGACAGTGAATCTGGTGCTCTCAGCTCCAAGCTGTGAGTCCACAGCACTGTGACCTGTTCCTGTGGGAAAGGAGGTCTCTGGCAGTGCTACCCAGCTCGCCTAGCCCAGTCGGGGCTGTAGTGCATGAGTCCAGTTGGTACACTGGCTCAAGGGCGATGCTGACATCAGTTATGGGCCCAGTCGTCTGACCAGGAGGTACCAGTCTAGTGTAAATTGCACCCCATATGAGATGCTTCACGGAAGGAAGCCATGTGTGAAGCACTTTAAAATTTTTGGTTCAGAGGTTTGGGTGCACACCTCGCAGGATGACAAACTGAGTAAGCGTGGAGAACATGGTATTTTCCTAGGATATGAGAAAGGGTCTTATTGTGTCCTGATCACAGACACGAAAACCATAAGGCTGACCAGGAGCATTGACGACAATCCACAATGGGACAGAGTTGGCGTTTTTCAGTGCCATCCCATTTGTGAAGATGGTGCAAAAGGGGCAAAGAAAGTTAAGAGGGAGGCAAGTTCTGATGTGATTGATAATCCTGATGCTAATGTAGTTCCAGATGATGGCACAGATTATCAGAGCCCAAAAGCCTCAGGTGAGTCTGACGCTGATTCAGACTTAGCAGCTTCATATACTTTAGCTCCCCATTCTCCCAAAGAGGAGGAAGCACCAGAACAAGAGGATCAAAGAGTTTTGCGCAGATCCGAGAGAACCACCAAGGGTGTACCACTGAAAAGTTTTTCTGAAGAGTTTGCAAAGGCTGCGGTCACATGCAACTCTGGTGGGGTTTTTAAACCTAGCATGGAGTGTGCTGAGAGTAATAGCACAAAACGCTGAATTTATTTCCTTACCTGACATTTGAAGGATCAGGATTGAAGGAGCAAGCATGTGTTTAAAGTGGTTTGTTCAAATCTGCCTAATTAGAAATGTTAATTTGTATTTGAGAGGAAGAAATGTGTGTGAAGATTTTTCCAGAAGCTGCTTATTCATTTGTGTATTCACAATGTGTATTTTGTGTAAACTACAGGTTGAGATTTATGTTTTAACTCTTTCCTAATAGACACAGAGTGGTTGAAGTAACTGTTTAATGATGTGATAAAGTGTCTTAGATAAGGGGGGAGAGAGATACCTGCAAATATGTTACCAAAGTTGTAAGCAGAGAACAACTTTTGGAGTCTGTGTGCAAATTGCAGTTATGTTAAAGATTCTTGAATGGTCGGATGAAATGGGGGAGGATGAGGAGATTTCACCCCTCCCATACCCAAGAATCTCCTGATGATCTCCTGAGGTCTCTGCTGACGCTACAGAGAGGAGGAGCAATGTACTGCTCTCTACTTAATTAGTCAAGAGAGAGAGTCAGTCTCTGTGTGAGAGAGAGAGTCAGTCAGTGTGTCAGAGAGAGAGTGAGTGCAAGAGATCGTGTTTAGAGATAAGCTGCTAAGAGCAGCTGCAGGCACTCAAAGTAGCATTGATGTATGCTCAGAATATTTAGCTCTGTATATAGTTTTGTATTATAGCTGTAGTTATAGAATAAAAGGAGGGTATTTTACAGAGCTGCTCTCCAAGTGGTTTATACTCTGCAAGACTCTGCAAAACGCTGCTGCGCAACGACTGTATTATTGAGACAGTGAATCTGGTGCTCTCAGCTCCAAGCTGTGAGTCCACAGCACTGTGACCTGTTCCTGTGGGAAAGGAGGTCTCTGGCAGTGCTACCCAGCTCGCCTAGCCCAGTCGGGGCTGTAGTGCATGAGTCCAGTTGGTACACTGGCTCAAGGGCGATGCTGACAGCAGTGCCTGGATAAATAGGCCCATAGCACTCCTAAGCATTATTAATTCCTATTTATTTGTTAGAATTAACAACATGATAGATCTTTATTTTTCCCCATTAGCCATTTGCTTTGTGAAACAGAAAAGTCAATTTTATTATCAATCAGTAGCTAAAACGTTCGAAAGCCCTTAATTTCAAATATAATGTATAACATTTCCAGGTTTCTCAAAGTCCCAATGCATTCCACTGGCAAACAAAATACATGAGTGTAACTAGAACAAGGTAGTGTGGATCCAGCAGATCCAAAGCTCTCCCAAGTGCACCCCTTCCCCTCCCAACTCCACTAACTAACCTACACCTCCCCCCCCTTCCCTTCCTACCCCTTACTGCTCTTGGAACAGCAGCAGAAAAGCAATGGTGGTGGCAGAGCTTTTGGGTGTCACAACACTTAGGCACCCTGAAATGGACCTCTTTCCTCACCTGGAGGGGAAAATCTACAGGCAAATGCCTGCAACATTGAACATCCCCTCAGCTGTCCTCTCCGATAGCTTAGGATTGCTCCCTAAATTCATTACTTTTTCTCCACAGATAAAATTATATTTATATGCCTACTAAACAAGAACCATAGAGAGGGAAGGTAGACAAACAAACAAACAAACAAACAAACAAACCAGAGGAGTAACAGGTCCAGCATGATTCAGAGGCTGGTAGTGGACCCTATACTGAGGCATTGGCCTCAGAAGTTGCCTGATAGTACCATCTCCTGATACCAGCCCTGATATTGAAGGAAGTATGAAAAATGAACTACTAATTGTAAGAAAGAAAAGCCTCATTTGCTACTTTCTCTTTGCTCTGAGAAACAATGCATCAGCTTCAAAAGATGATGAATACAACAACACACACAGCTGGGCACTACATATCAACTTGAAAGAGCCTACCCTGTCCACAGGATTGAGCTCTAAAAAGACTAAAAAGGGACAGAGAAGAAAAAGCAAATGTGAGGCAGGCATTAGACGTCAAATGCTTGGGAAAAGGAGTAGTGTACATTTTCAAACAATGTTTAAACGGGTGCATGGAGGTGCAAATATTTGGAGGCAGCAAGAGAAAGGTGATGCAGACAAAAAGTTCAAGGTTTTGCCAAGAGCAAAATATCAGCAGAACAATGACAATAAGAGGATGTGGGGAGTAGAAAAATAGGATGTAGAAACTTAAGATAAAACAAAAGTATCCTTCAGAGCCATTCTAAACCATTATAGCTCTTCCTACTCATCAAAACGAAAATGCTGATTGATTAATCTACTGCTAAACCAATTAAAGTTTATAGCTATATACAAACATTTTTTCTGTTATGAGAAGCACTTCTTTTCCATATAAATTTAAGTATCCTCCCATTATGCAGACACACAATGTATGTGTGGGCAAGTTGCACAAGGAGTCCCTGAAATGTGGATTGTTTGGGGTTTGGAAATTTTTATGATTTCACTATGCCATATGCTTTAGTCTGTAGAAGATGGGAAGGTTCTTAAATTGCAGCAATGTGTATGTCCTGGTGTCTAACTGCTTCAAAGTATTGGAATAAAAACATTGGAAGCAACGACCACTTGGTGAGATATTCAAAGTAATAATGAAGCCTTTTTAGCTATTCTTAACTTGCTGTCCCTGTAGTGTCGACCTGCTTTAGAAACAAGCTTTTGAAGTCCATTTTTCCTATTAAATAAATGAAGTAGTAGAAGGCTAGAAATGATTGGACATGTGACAGGAAATGAGTTTCTGAGGCTGAACTGCATATTCTTTGGTGTTTCTTTGTTTCACCATATAAAAAGATGCACTGCTCAGTTTATGTGATTAAAGTTTGTACAGAGTTGGGGAAAGAAAGGAACTTGAAAGGCAAATCCACAAATAGAAATAAAGATATTTAGTATTGATCCATATGGATACTGAGCAGTACAGTAGATTAGTTCTTGGTCTGATGATTAGTCCTTTAAAGGCATGCTGAAATGAATGATCAGCCAAGGTTGGAAGGCATGGAGAAGTTTGAATCTGATTTATTGTATCTTTGTCAGTCAATTTGCATAGAATAAAGTGGTTGAACTTGTAAAATTATGGATTGTGCCACTTCAGACTGCAAAGGCATACCCTCCCATCATTTCTCTGATGAAAACAGGGACACCCCATTCCATAATTTTGCTATTCATACCCTACACATCTTACTGTGTTGCCCCAACCACTCTGGGCAGCTTCAAACATATATAAAAACATGATAAAACATTAAACATTTTAAAAAAAACTTCCTTATACAAGATTGCCTTCAGATGGCTCAAGGGTCGGATAACTCCATACCCTTCAACATTTCTCCAGTGAAAACAGGGACATCCTAAGTAAAGGTGAGACATTCTGGGATCAAATCAGAAACCGGGATGGCTTCTCTAAATCAGGGACATCCCTGGAAAATAGGGACACTTGTAGGGTCTGCAAAGGAGAGGATCTCATTTTTAATGATTCCCCGTATCAAAAGCTCCATGTTGTAGACCAACACATCATAGATAGGCAATTGGTATAGTATTTAGTACAGTATATTATTCTCACAGATATGTATTATTTACTGCATGCAGGCAGTTTTTTGTGTGGGGAAGCACTAGAAAATATGATTCCCACAGCAACCTGCAGTCAAAAATTCTATGACCTCAGGTTATCATTCTTTTCCAAGTAATGTGTAGAATAGCTCTCAGCTATACATGATTGTCATTAAAATATGATAATGTTCAGACTGTGGCTCCCAGAAATCCATGTCTTTATGTGATTCTATATATGTTTTTATTATGCATGTGCAACTATATATAGAATCCCACTGTATATGGTTCAAACACTGCTGTGATCATTTTCTATTCAGCCTCTCTTATGCCGAAATAGATTCAGAAAGACATACAATTTGCACATGTTAACCCAGCAGCCCTGTAATAATCTTCCTTGAAGCCAAATCAATTGCAGAGTTAAACTGAATGTTAAGAAACATGTGGAAATGTTTATGAACCCACATACGTTCCCTGATTTATTTACTCATTTATTTCCAATACTTATAGACTGCTCTTCAGCTGAGATAGTCACAAAACAGTTTACATAACGACCAATAAACAATCCATCAATCCAAACACTGTGGTGTTTAAAACAAACAACAACATAACACACAAGTGGGATCCGCAACAAAATATTGCAGTGTCCTCACCTCCTAGCAGAAATGCTCTTGCTCAGCCATGCTCCAAACCTCTTTAAGGTGGAAAAAAGCAGGACTTGAACTCACCTTCCTAGGTTTCCATTTTTCTTTTCCAACTGATGCTCAATATTCTGTGGCTACTGAGCATGCTCAACATTCGCTGGGTTGTATTGAGACGGCGGTTGCTCCTTTAAGGTTTTTTTGTAGTTCTGTTTCTCAGTATCCCTGATTTGGCACCATTTCTGCTAGCACTCATCACTTGAGTTCACTATTAAAGGATGTGAATATATAACTGAAAGTGGGTAGGTCTGTATATAAGGCCTTCAACAGTTAGGACCCTTGCACATAATCCTAGAGGATTATGCTTTCCACAGGAATTAGTCCATTAATATAAATGTATCCTTTTAAAATATTGAATACTGAATATGTTTTTAACATCCTTACATGATTTTTATCACCGTAGTTTTGCTTTTGTTGCAAATTGTTTCAAGACCATTGTAATGGGAATAATAAACCTATACCTAAATATTCAAAAATATAGTTTCTAATAATGTGCTCAGTCACTTTATGTTTGGACAATATTCTAATCTCATTTTTTAAAGTGGTGTTCTTTGTTTTCCCCCTCCCCCACAAAAAGTATTTACAGTTGATAACCTATGACTGACAATCTAGGATCATTATAGCTGTATGGCAGAAAGGAGAAATATTAAATAGGCAGCTAATTATTAAGAGATAAAAGTGCATTGAGATTGATTAATGCAGTTTTCCTAAACAGTGTGGATCAAGCACTTCCTCTTTTCCAAAGCCTCATTACAGTTCCATTAGTCGGACCTATTTCACTAGTTAATACCCCATTTCCTTAATTTGGTGCAGAGTAGTTCAGTGTAAGGCACCTACATAGCATTGGTCAGGGAAGGAACCTCCAGAATAAGTATCCTCTGGTCTCACTTATATGAGTTCAGCACCTATATAGAGCTACAAAGGAGGCCAAGCTGTTAGAGGCATCAAAGATAGGCAGCCCTCCCACTGGCGGAGGAAGGAGGTGCAGGGGGTGCGGAGTGCCCCAGGTGTCATCCCAGAGGGGGGGTGACATTGCTGCGCCGCCCCCCTGGGATGCTTGCCACTCGCCACGGGTGGCACCCCCCGGGACGCTAGCTCCATCCCCAGGTGCACAGCATGTGCGCCGCTCTAGGTGCCAGAGCAGCTAGCTCTGCCTCTGAGCCCTTCTAACCAGCCTTAAGTTACTATAGTAGCTGCAGAAGTCTTTCCACCACCAAAGCCACACAAGCTAATGAAAAGTAGGTTGCAAATCAATGGTTGCATTGTGTTGTATCAATGAGTTTGCCATATAGTTCAGTACATTTGAGTAGGATCAGAGTATATGTCAAGTTATTTCCTTCATTACACAAAAATACAAAATGAAAGTAACTTCTGAAATGCACAGTTTAATTACATACCCTCCCCCCCCAAAAAACCCCACAACTTTTTTGTTATTATTCCTGTTGAACTAAATGATCTTGCTTCTATTTGCATCATTTATAGGGTTGCCATATTTCAAAAAGTAAAAACCAGGACACCCTGAAGGCTGTTGAGCTTTTTTTAGACAAACCCCAAAGTTGTTGTTTTTCTTTTTTTAAAAAAAGGCCAAAAAAGGCTGAGATTTTTCAATTGACTTGCCTAAGATCCAAGACAAAGTGCCATATTTCAGACCCCCCCCCCCCCGTATGTCAGTTCCACCTTTGAAATCCTGGCAATGCCCGGGTATAGCAACCCTAACCATTTACATTCTTTCTTCACTTCCTTTCCCCTAGTCTAGGTCACAGTTTTACAATTATCACCATAGCAACGTTGATGCTCTAATAGGGAAATACATCTTTGAAATGGCTGGCAATACAACATTAACTGTTAGAACATAACATTTTTCATGTTTCATGTTGGAAACATCTGGAATTCACAATCAGAAATGATATGTAAAAATGTCTGTGGCTTCTTAATAATCACCTAAGGCAATGCATGCATGCACACCTTTTATTATAATGCATTTAGGAATATTCCTTATTCACTAAGTATGCTGAGTGATAAAACTAGAATTTATTTCAGCATTAAGTTCAATTTACAAGTTGGAGTTGTTGGTTTTTTTCATGTGATGCCCTCTTTGTAGAAAAGAATGTTATAGCAGATCTGGGCCATATTCTTTTGCTCTCTTATTACCAACCTATTACCTAGTGCACTAATACTGCTATTTACAGGCTGATTATATCCTCTGGCAAGATACGAGACTGTGTCAACTTCCCTGCTGCAAACTAATCAGTTTTCAAAATTAGTTATTGATCCAAGTCCCATTGTGGAGGACAAATTTAGTGGGTGTTTCATTGAGTACCAGCACTCAGAGGTATATTTTGTGTGAGAGAGAGCTGTATATAAGTGGAAATAAATAATGCATTCAAACTCACATGCATATCCACTCATCTAGTAAGGGAGCTGAGGCAAGTAGGCTATGGGAAAAAGCAAGCATTTGGGTACAAATATGACCCATGTGACTCCAGCACAGTAGCAGTATGATTTTTGACATTGCATCAGGCTTATGTAACATAGCAGAATATGAGTGATAATATTGTAGGATGCTACATTCCAAATTATTACAATAGGATACACCTATGCATGAATGTTAGTTCAGTATTCCCCTTGTGAATCAGGATTGAACCCAGTGGTTCAAATGTGCAGAATTTGTGACCAAACCCCAATAAGTGTAAGCCACAATAACTTCAGTTGCAACTAAACCCAAGCTATAGTGAACAAACAGTGTACCAATGAATGAACCAAATGAAATGCGCCAATATTTGTCTCTCTGATTCTGTCTCTCTACATATCTGGCAGGCATTTGGGAAAATACAGCTAATCATAGGACTGAATGACATAAACAGGTGATTATAAATCTTTTGTAAGTGAAGTTTATGGATTTATATTGTAAGCAAAATAATATGCAGCTGACAATATTATCTATTTAGACACCTTTTATCTAATTTCTTGAGCACAACTGACATTATTCACAAACAACAGCAAATGGTATGGCATGTATAATGAATCATGCTGCACATTTCTATGAATAAAAGGAGTTAAAAGTGAAACAGTACAGTGCTCAGACTATTCCAATTACTTCAGAATGTCTGTTTTACCAAATTCCATTCAACAGTAGGCTAACGATGATGGCTATGGCCAAAGTTGTTTCTATCCAATGTGATTAAAGAAGGATACAACATCTATGAGCTATCCCTCAAGTTCCGCACCCCTGCCCTGTCCCAAGAGTGATGCTATGATGAAGAGCAGGATTGCAATTATAATTTAGGAAAGAAATGCTGGCTACTTACATCAAGCATGTTCAGTTGTTCACAGTCTTTTATATACATTGTCTGACCTAATTACACAATTAAGCATTGCAATATTCTGGAAAGCTACTTTGCCCTAACCACAGCCCCCTGCATATGTCTTACATTTTACTAAGTTCACATATCATTACAATGCAATGCAATAACCTGTCAAATCCAAAGTTTGAATCCTTCCTGTACCATAAACTCAAAAATTACTGTAAGGCACTCTTTCTCATATCCTTTGCTGAATCCGCTCTATGAGGAAATATTAACCCACTGAACAGGATTTTTTTTCAGAATTATAGTGGTAATTCGGATTACAAACACTTCAGGTTACAGTCTCCGCTAACCCAGAAATAGTACCTCAGGTTAAGAACTTCGCTTCAGGATGAGAACTGAAATCATGGTGCGGCGGCAGCAGGAGGCCCCATTAGCTAAAGTGGTACCTCGGGTTAAGAACAGTTTCAGGCTAAAAACGGGCCTCCAGAATGAATTAAATTCTTAACCAGAGGTACCCATGTGTGGGGTGGGGGGACATATACAGCAAGAATAAAGAGCAATGCTTCACCCGTGATAATCTTGAGTTAAGCACTAAATGGCCTTCAAGGTCACTTCCAACTCAATGTGGTTGGTGCTAGTTACCAGCTGAATACTTGTAACAGGCAATATCCAATGCTCTTGTTCCATTTGCACCATGATTTTTTCTTACATGCAGCCCCAACCTTGCTGCTGCCATGCCCTTCCTCGTCCCAGAAGGCGGCAACAGAAATGGCCCTTGTAGTTCCACCTTGGCAGTGATTCAATTACAGTAAATTTTGAATGCAAAGCTAAAGAAATAGCACTGGACATGAAACTGAGGGTTTCCCTACATGTGTTCTTGATTTCACACACAGAGTCTATGCCTCCACAGCTGTTCATGTGTAGAATTCAGTTCAGACCTCCTGCTGGGTTTTCCAAACTGTTGATGAAGCCAGTGGGCATAATCCTGCTGCCCCTTTAATGTGTTTGGTGAATACAAGTATAATAATAATAATAATAAATTTTATTTATATCCCGCCCTCCCCAGCCGAAGCCAGGCTCAGGGCAACTAACAACAATAAAATAGTACAACATTCTAAAATCATTCCATTATAAAATTAATTCAAATCAAATTGATGGCAACCATTAGGCTAAAGTTCTGTGAAGATTGCCAAAGGAGGGAGTCAGGCTGAAATATACTCAGAGTCGCAAAGTGATTTCATGCTCTTTATTCAGCTCATAGTGGTGAGGAGGAATGAATGAATGTCCCCTCAAAGTATCTGCTTTATATACATTATTTACACAATGGGCTGCACATGATTGGCTAATTCCAGGATTCTACTGTAGGCCAATCAGGTTGTGGATTCACTTCTATCTGGAGCATGATTGGGTGGTTCCTGCTAACCAATCATACTGCTGCATTGTTCTAGGACCAATCAGACTGCTGCATTCTGAATCCTATTGTTCTAGGACCAATCAGACTGCTGCCTTTTGGAGCCTATTGTTCTAGGACCAATCAGACTGCTGCAGTTTGGATCCTATTCAACTCAGTACATAACACCCCTCCCCTCTAAGTTCCAGTCCTGCCCGGAAGGTCGCATTCATAGTCCTCAAGGTACGCCGGTGGCCTACGTGTGCGTTGCGGCCTGGGGTGTTCCCTGGTCCGGGGTTCAGGTTCTGGCTCGTGTTCCAAGGATGGGGCTGTTTGGTCTGGCGCAACCGGCTCGCTCAGTCGTGGTTCTGGTTCCGGTGTCCTTTCGGCCTCGCGGGTCCTCTCTGTATTTACTGATTCTGCCTCTCCTGCTTGCCCCTGCTGCTCTATGGGCCTCACTGCCCCACTGTTCCCTTGGGACTCCTCTGACCTGTCCTCCTCCTCCTGGTTTTCTCCCGGGAATCGTCGCCGTATCTGGTCGCAGTGGCGGCGCCAGCATTGCCCCCCATCAGTTAGCACCTCGTACGACACGGGGCCCGTGACCCTGGTGACTGTGGCAGGTACCCATGCAGGGCCTGCCCCAAAATTCTTTGCGTACACTGGGTCCTGGGCCTCGAAGGTCCGGGGGTTCCTGCCTTCCCCCACCACTACCTCATCCTGAGCTCTATCGGGGTGAAGGCGGTCCAATCTGATTGCAAGGCGCCGACCCATTAGTAGTTCAGCGGGGCTCCGGCCAGTCGTTGAGCTGGGGGTGCTGTGCTGTGCTAGAAGGAATGTGGCAAGGCGGTACTCCCAATCCCCTTGCGTCATGCGGCGAAGGGTGTCCTTGGTGGTCCGCACCATGCGTTCTGCTTGGCCATTGGTGGCAGGGTGGAATGGCGCCGAACGGATGTGGCGGATGGCGTTCTGCACTGTGAAGGTTTGAAATTCTCCTGATGTAAATGCAGTCCCGTTGTCTGAGACGAGAGTGTCAGGGAGCCCGTGGGTTGCAAACAGCCTGCGTAGTACCCGGATGGCTGCGGACGTAGAAGTGGACGGTACCAGTGCGACTTCCAGCCATTTGGTGTAGGAGTCCACCACTATGAAGAAAGTTTTCCCCTGAAAGGGGCCAGCGAAGTCCACATGCAGGCGTGACCATGGTGCTCGGGCGGACTCCCAGGACTGGACTGGGGCCCTTGGGGGATCTGGGCGGGATTCCTGGCAGGCCTGGCAGTGTTTGACCCAGGCCTCTATCTCTCCGTCGATCCCCGGCCACCACACATAACTCCTGGCAAGGGCCTTCATTCTTACTACCCCTGGGTGTGTCTCGTGTAGGGCTGTGAGGACCCTTTTGCGGAGGGGCTGGGGAACAACGACCCTGCTTCCCCATAACAGGCACCCCTTGTGGGCTGACAGTTCATGTTTGCGGGTTGTGTAGCCGGCG
Organism: Podarcis erhardii; assembly: GCF_964252035.2. Taxonomy (NCBI): domain Eukaryota; kingdom Metazoa; phylum Chordata; class Lepidosauria; order Squamata; family Lacertidae; genus Podarcis; species Podarcis erhardii. The sequence goes on along the minus strand of NC_138508.1, from coordinate 47,732,329 downwards.
AATTCTGGCCCGGGGCTGCGGCTGGGCCATCCCCTCCACACCCAGTCCAGGACCCGGGAGATGACCCTATCTTTCTTGGAATGGTGTGCAACTTCTTGTGCCTGAATGGGGCGGTCAGGAAGCAGCTCCAGGCTCATAACCTCTTGTGCAGGTGCTGGGTCGGGGCCTGTTTCCGGTAGTGGTAGCCTGCTGAGGGCGTCTGCATGGCCCATCGCCTTTCCAGGGCGGTGAATCAGTGCATACTGGTAGCTGGCAAGGAAAATTGACCACCTGAGGACGCGAGGAGACAGCACTTGGGGGGTCTGCTTTTCGGGGGCAAACAAGCCAAGCAACGGCTTGTGGTCAGTCACCACGGTGAAGGGCCGCCCGTACAAGAAATCATGGAATTTTTTTACTCCCTTCACGATTGCCAGACCCTCCTTGTCGATTTGCGAGTAGTTCCGCTCGGTTTCGTTGAGTGTCTGGGAAAAGTATGCTACCGGTACCTCTCTTCCATCCGGGAGTTGGTGTCCCAGGACAGCGCCGATGCCATAGGGCGAGGCGTCGCATGCTAGCACCACCGGCAGCCTCTCGTCGAAGTGTGCCAAGACCGAGTTTGAGACAAGCAAGTCCTTGACTGCCTGGAATGCGGCCTCCTGGCGCTGGCCCCACACCCAAGGGGCCCGCTTGTCCAGGAGTCTGTGTAGGGGCTCCGCTACCGCCGCCTTGTGGGGAAGGAAGGAATGGTAAAAGTTCAATAATCCCAAGAAGGCCTGAAGTTCAGTCTTGTTCTTGGGCGCTGGGGCATCACAAATGGCCCGTACCTTGTCCCCAGTCGGGTGAACCCCTTCTGCATCCACCATAAATCCCAGAAAGTCCACTTGAGGCACTCCTAGTAGACATTTTTCCCGCTTCACCTTGAGACCCGCCATCTGGAAACGGTGCAGAACAGTGCGGAGGCGGTCCTCAAACTCCTCTGGTGTGGGCCCGGCAATCAACACATCATCAAAGAAGGGGGTGACACCAGGAATCCCTTTAAGGAGAGAGTCCATTAGATTCTGGAATATGCCTGGTGCCACGCTGACCCCGAATTGCAGCCGCTTTACCCTGAACGCTCCTCTGTGCGTCACAATCGTCTGTGCCTCTGCTGTGGCCTCATCTACTGGCAGCTGTTGATATGCTTGGGCCAAGTCCAGCTTGCCAAAAATTTTCGACCCAGCCAGGGTGGCAAGGACATGGCTGACCACTGGCACTGGGTATGCATGGGCCATGAGGGCCTTGTTTATGGTACATTTGTAGTCTGCGCAGATGCGGACCGAACCATTAGGCTTGACGGGTGTGACGATTGGGGTTTCCCAGGGGGCATTAGGCACCGGCTCCAGCACTCCTTGCTCCACGAGTCGGTCCAATTCCTCGTCTATACGGGGTTTCAGGGCGAATGGGACCCGGCGGGCCTTGAGCCTGACTGGTCGTACTGCGGGGTCAAGCTGTAGAGCAATGGGGGGGCCCGTATACTGTCCCAATTTCCCATCGAAAACCCCCGGAAACTCCTTGCATATGGCGTCCACGTCCACTTGTAAGCTCATGTGGTTCACCCCGGTGATGGCTAGTCCCAGTGGTCCAAACCATGCCAACCCCAGTAAGCTAATGTAGGGGCCCTTGACCACAAGCAAGTCCAGTTGCCGCGTCCGCCCTCGGTATTGCACCCTGAAGGTCCCCACCCCCATTGTGGGGACCTTACGTTTCTGGAAGTCCCGGAGGGTGAATGGGGCCGGCCTGAGTTTGGGACCCCCAGTAGGACACAGTTTCCTTAAGGTCCTTGCCGAGATTATGGATAGAGTTGAACCCGTGTCAAGCTCCATGCGGCATGGGGCCCCCTCTATCTGTACCTCTACATAAATTTTCTCTACGTTGGGGTGGGGCAACTGGTATACCTGGAAGTCTGTGAGCTCCGTCGAGTTGCCTTGGTGCGTTGGGCCCCGGGACCTGGGGCTCTTGGATTGGTCATCTGATGCCTGGCTTCGGGTGGGCCGAGCCCGACACACCCGGGCGATGTGTCCCAATTTTCTGCACTGCCTGCACTCTGCGTTGCGGAAACGGCAGGTCCTCCTCTCGTGACTTTCTCCACAGCTTGCGCAGTTCCCTCCTTCTCGTCGAGGCAGCTGTGGTATGTGGGCTGCTTGAGTGCGCTGCTGTACTCGGTGCACCTCCTCCCTGTCGGATCCCGAGTCGTTGGTGAGGTCTTCGTGGTGGACCCTCGGTTGGGACGGCTGGCTCAGCCGTGCCTCTTGCGTCGACCTCTCAGCAGCTTCCGTTGCCAGGGCCTCCTCCAGAGCGACCTGGAACGTTAGGTTCTTCTTAGCGTAGAGGCGTCGTTGCAGCTTCTCATCCTTCAGGCCACCGACGAGGCGGTCACGAAGCATGTTCTCCAGCTCTGAGAAGTTGCAGAACCGGGCAGCTTGGCGGAGAGAGGTCACAAACCCAGTTATGGTTTCCCCAGGGGCTTGCCGCTTTGCGTAGAAGGCATTTCGACGAGCCACCACTGAGGGCTGTGGCGAAAAGTGCCCCTTCAGCTGTTCCATTATTGTTTTGTATGGAACAGTAGCGACGTCTTCAGGCGCAAGGAGAGCCCGGGCGATTTCAAATGTCTCCTCTCCGCAGACGCTGAAGAATATTGCCCTCTTCTTGGCGTCTTCTTCATCGGTGACCCCTTTGGCTTCTAGGAGGAAGGTGAAACGGGAGGCGTACGCTTCCCAGTCTCCAGATGCTGGGTTGAATGGCGAGAAGCTGCTGTCAGTTGCCATTCTGAGTTCCTTGTGTCCCGGAGCTGAAGCCTGGATACACGGTGCGAGGCAGCGGTGCGGCAGGTGGCGGTGCTGCGGTGCTGTGTGTGGCAGTCAGCTCAGCGGGATCCCATCCTCGTCGCCAGTGAAATATACTCAGAGTCGCAAAGTGATTTCATGCTCTTTATTCAGCTCATAGTGGTGAGGAGGAATGAATGAATGTCCCCTCAAAGTATCTGCTTTATATACATTATTTACACAATGGGCTGCACATGATTGGCTAATTCCAGGATTCTACTGTAGGCCAATCAGGTTGTGGATTCACTTCTATCTGGAGCATGATTGGGTGGTTCCTGCTAACCAATCATACTGCTGCATTGTTCTAGGACCAATCAGACTGCTGCATTCTGAATCCTATTGTTCTAGGACCAATCAGACTGCTGCCTTTTGGAGCCTATTGTTCTAGGACCAATCAGACTGCTGCAGTTTGGATCCTATTCAACTCAGTACATAACACAGGCTGTGCCCTGACCAAAGGCCTGGTGAAACAGCTCTGTCTTGCAGGCCCTGCGGAAAGATGTCAAGTCCCGCAGGCCCCTAATCTCTTGTGACAGAGCGTTCCACCAGATTGGAGCCACAGCCGAAAAAGCCCTGGCTCTAGTTGAGGCCAACCTACTGAAGACGTACTGAAGGTGATAACAGATTCTTTCCCCTATCAATTTCATTTCCTATGAGCATCCCTCTGCACTGACTGTGGGTCTGGTGCAGGTTTAGAAGGGGTCAAGTGGCATAGACCCCCCCCCAAAAAAAAATAATTGCATGGGCATTACTCAATGTGTGCCATGGCACTCGCCATGCTCCATTGGCAACCTATGGTGATACAGAGAAAAGGAGCCCCAAATGTATAGCAAGGGATAGACTTGTGCCTGTTGCAGTCTATGTTTCTGTGAGTGCATACTGTTGAATGGAGTCCAGGGAAGACTGGCTTGTGTTAGTCGCAGGAATTGGCGAAGCCATCTAGTCAGAGTACACCAAATTGCAATGGGTCCACTAACAGGGAGAATAATAATTGCATATGTATAATAAAAATAAAGCACAGTCTAAGTGTTTTTTTAAAAAGTTTTGAATTGAAGAATAATATCTGAATCCTGCACAACAAGCCAGCAACATCTGTGCAGTTGCATTATAAGCTAATCACTTGGATAGCTCCTATGAAGGCATTGAGAGGAGGCTAAGGGAGAGGAGGGGTAAGATCCTGCATGCTGCTCTACAGCTCAGATTTCAGTAAATTGCTGTTGATATATATATTTTAAAACTTGGCAGATATATACTTCACTAACTTCTCTGGATTCCCATGCTGACACTAATTATGGCTTTTACAAAAGACAAAGCACTTAATTTTACAGTAAGAGATATTAGCATAATGGGTCATCCAGCATTTCTGTCTGCCTATGATTCACTATCTTTTCTCAGAGCCTTTGAAGCAAATTGCCTCTTGAAAGTAAGTCTTGCGCCTTTCCCTATAAAATGCTAAGCATGATAATGTAATTATGAATGAAATATTAATCATTTTCAATAAAGTGAAATGCATGTGTCATCTGCACAGGGACTTCAACAAGACTAGCCATTGAATCTCTTCTTTTTCAAAAATATTTTTCTCCAGATAGAGCAAAACTACTTAAATATATTGTGCTTCTAAACTGACCACAGCAATGAATTAATCTGAATTACTGTTTTTGATTCTTGCATGAGCAAACACATATGGTATAAGTCTGCCTCTGTCAACGATTCAAGATCTCTAGGAACCGGATAGGCAGAGTCAGTGGCACAGTTCCAGCTCCCACAAACAGATTACAGACTGCCTCTCCTGTACTGGCTCCTCAAACTAGCTCTGCTCTTTTTAATCAGGCCCTGTCTAACACACTGCCTCAGTGCAGGAAGTTAAAACTGTACCTGCCAGAGGCAGGCCCTTTACAGTGGTGCCCCAGGGCTGTGTCAGGATTTATTTTAACGTAGAACATTTTCAAGCACAACCTTTTTTTTAACCGATTGATTATTTTTGGCTGTGTTCTATGGCAATGGATTGTTTTCACTGTGTCTTGTGACCCATCCTGAATAACTACATTTTAAAGGCTAAATATAAATGTTTAAAATAAGTAATAATGAACTTGGTGCTTTTTGACTGGCTTTTGGGATACAAGGCTAGGTATCAGGAATTCTGTCAGGTAGTTTTTGTGAGTTTGTGGTCACTATTTATTAATGTTTTTATTATCTCTTTTTATTGCTTGCTTTTATTGTTTTTGAAAACCACTTAACAAAAGGGAGCTTACTGGAGAAGCATACGTAATTTAATTAAAAAATAATAATAATAAAAATGTAATGCATGCAGATCCTCTCTCCCATTGTTGTACAATGGCAAGGTCAAGCAAAGTCAAGATCAGACTCGACATCTAGCACACATAACACCCCACCAAAATACAGTGGTGCCTCGCAAGACGAAAAGAATCCGTTCTGTGATTCTCTTCGTCTAGCGGTTTTTTCGTCTTGCAAAGCAAGCCCATTGACGGCTTAGCGGATTAGCGCTATTAGCGTCTTAGCGGCTTTTAGCGGCTTTTAGCGGCTTTTAGCGGCTTATCGGCTTAGTGCATCAGCTGATAAGCGGCTTAACGGCTTAGAAAAAGGGGGGGAAGGAAAAAAAACCCGCAGGAACTCGCAAGCCCATAGGGAAATTTGTTTTGTGAAGCGCCTCCAAAACGGAAAACCCTTTTGTCTAGCGGGTTTTCCGTCTTGCGAGGTGTTCGTCTTGCGGGGCACCACTGTACACAACTTTGGACCAGTAGCAGCTGGTGTGGTGGAGCAGTGTTTCAGAGCTAGTATCACTACAGCTTACCTGGACAATGTTGTGTTGAGATAGGGGAGCAATGTGGTCAAGGTTGCACAGACACCAGAGCTTGTCTTCACATGCAGGGGAAGTCTCTAACTCACTGAGGGTTTGAGATCCATTGGCTACCCTCACCAGGTTTAGCCAGCCAGTCAAAGCTGTTCTCAGGGTGTGGCTGCTGTCGCCTGCTGACAACTTCTAGGCTAGGCTAGCAGCCACAGGTGAGAACTGAGGGAGGGAGGGGACCAAAGGTGGACAAACTACCTCAGAAGGACTATGACATGTCCCCCACAAGAGGTACTCTCCCTCCCCTAACACCCAATAGATCCCAATTTTTCCTATCCCCCTTGTTCCTGATGCAGATCTACACTCATCCCTTCTTCCCTGGTGAAGAGGGGATGCCATTTTGTGGTTCATCTCAGGTGCAAAAATGACGGGCTGCCCCTGACTTTAGAGACTGACTTGGGGGATATTCTGAAGAGACACCTTACTCTGTTCATCAGTGCCTGAATATTTGAGGTTGGCTCTTCTTGCAGTGCCATCACTGAGTGAGGTCAAAAGATCAGAGGGCCTCTTCATAAAAAAAAAAAACGCCTGGTTGCAGAACATCCCCCCTGCCCAAACTTGCCTTTTACACCAGATCTTTTGAATTCACTGTGTATGTGCCTGTGATGCATATGCTGTACATGCACCTATATGACTACCCTAACTGGAATATATGGCAGATGGGTTGCATAGTGTGGGTTTTTAATTGCATTGTATTTCTTGTATTTAATTGATACATTTTCTGTGACCCACCCCAAGAATACCTGTGATGTGGGAGAGGGTATAAATTACATAAGTAAACAAACTTAAGGCTGCTATATAAATACACTTGAAAACAGGATCATCTATTTCCAGTAAAAGCAAGTCAAAGGATTTTTAGTTAATTGTGGCACTGACTGATTCTTATCTAGACAGTGCTTGACGCTGAACTAAATGAAACATTTGTGTATGGTATGCCTTGAAGATACCAGTGTCTTCCTTTTAAAAAAATTCAATAATCTTTTTTTCAATATAAAATTTATTTTTAAATAATAGAAACTAAGGTAAAACCATGGGTTTAAAAAAAGAAAATTGAATGAGCATAGTCCAAAAGCCAGACTATATTTTTGATCTCTTTCTGTCATATTTTAAGACGTCTTTGTGCTATCCTCTCTTATTTGATTTGCCCTCTGATTCCCACCCAACTGCTCTTTCTGTAGCTCAACAAGAAATGACCAGAGAATGAACAATAGCCTATAAAATGAATTATGTTCTTCCCACAGAGGCCTTTTTGTAAAGAAATGTACCTTGATGAGCATGTCCTGATTTCTGGTGTAATGCTTTGCCTTTCCATCTAAACCAAATGCATAAAGAGTGTACAGTACTTCATACTGTCTTAAATATATTAATAAAATAGATTTTTTTTCCTCTGAAAATATCATCACAATCTATCTCCATGCATAGTGATTAAGTCATTAAGTGGTATTCCTAACACATTTAAAATGTAAATCTGCAAACAATCTTCTAAGCAATTTTTTTAACACACTTCCATAGAAATGCTCATATTGAAATTCATTAAATCTGGACTATTCAGTTAGAAAGCTCTGGGACTTTTTTTTTACACAGTGTTTAGTGTATAAATTCAAAATAAAATGTTAAAGGCAGCATTGCTTTGCTGATGATCAAAATGTGCATCATATCATATAGAAGAAGGATGGAGAACTTGTGACCTTCAACATGTTGCTAGATTCCATCTCTTATCAGCCCCTCCCCAGAATGGCCAATGGTCAGGGATAATGGGAGTTGTAGTCCAGTAACATGTGATGAGCCATAAATTCTTCATCCCTGATATAGTATTTTTCATGTTTGGAAGTGTGATTTTCTGTAACCATAATATTGTTATGAGTTTTGGGGAAGGGAAATAGGCTCTATGCTGAGACCTTGGCTCAAGCATGGATTCAATTGCTGGAATAGCCAGCAGTGGCGTAGCGTGGGGGGTGCAGGGGGGGCCGGCCGCACCAGGCGCAACATCTGGGGGTTAGGGGTAGGGGTAGGGTTAGGGGGCGCAAATCCATGGGTTAGGGGGCGCAAATCCACGGGTTAGGGGGCGCAAATTACTTGCCTTGCCCCAGGTGCTGACAACCCACGCTACGCCACTGATAGCCAGGCCAGCCTAGTAATGACTCACTAAGTATGGCTTGTTAAGAGAACAAAGGGAGTGGCTCTGTACCAGAGACAAATGGGTGGGCCTACCTCATCTGTTAGAAAGACAAAAGGACAGAGTGGGAAGTTGCATAACATCATTTCAAAATACAGTACCTGTGTTATAGGCTAGTAAGCCTGACATTAACAGGGACTTTTACAGATAATCCAGTTAGATCATATTAGATGAAAGAACCCTACCAATAGGGTTGCCATATTTCAAAAAGTAAAAACGACCCCGTTTTTTTGACTGACTTGCCTAAGATCCAGGACAAAGCACCGCCTTTTGGAAATTCCCCCCAGACATCAACTCCATCTTTGAAATCCTGGTAATGTCTGGGCAGCCCTACAATAGCATCATGTGCCCAAACATTCAAAAGGCACTACAATGGACAAAGTACTGGAACAGGATCAAGACCTTTGTGTCTTCCACACATATGGAGAGCCACTGAAAAGTATATTCACATAGAGGTAGGATTTTATCATATGGAAGAATACAATAGATCATATGGAAGAAACAAAGACCATATTTTGTCATATTCCTCTTTTGCATCTTTTACTCAGATTAACATGATATTTATTTGAAATATTCAAGTACTTTAGAAGTGGGGGCCTTTGAGCAAATTCACATTCAAAGTTGCCCTGGAGCGTTCAATGAATTCTAAGTGTATTAGAACTGATTACACAATTTGACTGGAATCAGTGTAGGGATCCATGTCCAGTTCACCATGGGAAATGTAACTGTTTCTAATTTCAATATGCACTGAAAGTTGTTTGAAGTCACTACAGTCAGGGCCAATTTAGAGTTGCATGAATTGGTTCTAAAAACCTTTCATTAAATAAGTGTGTGTAAATATCAATTTTATTCTTAACCTTCATGATGTCTCATAAGAAGCTAATGCTACTGTTGCCCTGGTTCATTTGACTCTTTCCCCAATAAAAGGCAACTTAACTCAATATAGGCATGCACAGGGATTCAGCAAGGGACAAGGAGCAGGAGAAACTCAACTTCTTTGCAGGTGGATAGGGAAAAATAATTATTATTTCTGTTCACACAGACTCAGGTATACTCGTGCTCCTGTGAAAGCTCACTGAATTATTTGTTACCCAATTTTGTATAATAAAACTAGTAGAATGTAAATTTTATTTGCAGGGGAAGTGTTTGGGAGTGGGAGACAGCTTCTTACCCCTTCCACTTCAGGAAGAGAAACTCTCAGAAGATAGTGAGGAAACTGCAACTCCCAAGCAATGTCTTCAGACCTTCCAAGTATCCCTATTTTCCAGGGATGTCCCTGATTTAGAGAGGCTATCCCAGTTTCTGATTTGATCCTGGAATGTCCCACTTTTCCTTAGGATGTCCCTATCCTCATTGGAGAAATGTTGGAGGGTATGGAGTTATCCAACCCCTGAGCCATCTGAAGGCAATCCTGTATAGGGAAGTTTTTTAATGTTAAATGTTTAATTATGTTTTTATATCTGTTGGAAGCTGCCCAGAGTAGCTGGGGCAACCCAGTAAGATGTGTGAGGTGTAAATAGTAAAATTATTATGGAATGTGACATCCCTATTTTCACTGGAGAAATATTGGAGGGTATGTGTCTTCGTTCCTTTGTCCTTTAGCATAGCTGCGGAGGGGATAGGTTGATGCTGTGCTAGAATGCAAATTGAGCATGTCATTTCACAATATTGACTCAGGACTCAGTACAGTGGTGCCTCGCAAGACGAAATTAATCCGTTCCGCGAGTCTCTTCGTCTTGCGGTTTTTTCGTCTTGCGAAGCACGGCTATTAGCGGCTTAGCGGATTAGCGCTATTAGCGGTTTAGCGGCTTAGGGGCTATTAGCGGCTTAGCGGCTTAGAAAAAGGGGGGGGGAGGGAAAAAACTCGCAAGACGTTTCATCTTGCAAAGCAAGCCCATAGGGAAATTCGTCTTGCGAAGCACCTCAAAAGACGGAAAACTCTTTCGTCTAGCGAGTTTTTCATCTTGCAAGGCATTCGTCTTGCGGGGCACCACTGTATAGTCAGAAGGATTCAACATTTGGGAATCATTCTGCATTATGTGATATCAGGCTCCTTTGCTGCCACTAAATCTTTTGGAAAAGTTGGGATATTTCTAATCAATATTGGCTTCTATCATACTTAAGCCCATCAGCTGGACCTTTCTGGCTTTGCTTATCACCACCTGGTGTTTATTGACCAATTTACACCCTGTTTAAAAATCTCATTGGAACTCAAAGCAGGCATCAGATAATCAAACACTTTTCAGAAGTCTGGTGTTGTTGGGCAGCTGGCCTGCTGTTCTCCATTTTGCCTTTGTCAAGGAAATTTTAGAGCAGTCAGATAGCTGGACAATAACTTTAGTGCCTCTCATAAAAAGCAGAAACCTTCTAAGTCCTGGTGACCAAACCATTGCATGACACTATACACAAATCCTTGATTTATTATATATGCATGTATCTTTATTGGATTCTTGTTTCTTGGTATCTTAAATTCTGCATGACTGCATTTGGGGAACTTCATCTGCCCACCACCTGGAAACCTGTGATCTTGTTTTCTGGCATCCCTAAATCCCTGGACCTTCTTGATCCATCTTGTTTGTGCATCTGGACATTGTTGGACTGAATCCTGAGCCTGAATGGATTTATAAACTATTGTGGATGAGAGGAATAATATCTATTACAGCCAATTGGCTCTTGGCCTCAGGATTTAGTCCCATCAGCATCATCATGATAGTATATTAGCCAATTAGACCCACAGTTTTAAATATTCTTGTATTACATAAAATCTGTAACACAGTAAAAAAATAAAATAAAATTTGTAGAAAATCAATTGATCTTATTTTATAACAACCTAAGACCCCGCAGGATCAGGCCAAAGTCTCATCTAGTCCAGCATTCTATTCTCACAGTGGCCAACCAGATCTCTAAAGGAAGCAAGGTTTGAGTATAAAACTGCCCATTCTCCCCCCCACCCCAGGTTCTGTTGGGGCAACCACGACTTAGCCCTGCTAAGTGGGGGCGGGGGGAATCTCCCCAAAGCTCTGTCATACCCTTTCCTGTTTGATACATCATGACATAATCCATTTGAATAGAGAGGCTCTTCCAGGAAAGGTATCTGTCAATCTCCCATTCTTTGGCCACTCTCAGTTCAAAAGTATTGCTATGGCCAGGAGGCCCCACTCATCTGCCTTTAGGTTTGAGATATGTATAGAGATTTGCATTCCTCTTTTTATTTAGGCTTAAAAATACTCTGTGTGTCGCATTTAAGTTTTGAACTGCAAGCATAAGAGTGTGTGTGTTAGGTTACAGAGAAGTATGGATTTTTTTGTCATTCTTGGTTTTCTTTAGGTTTAAAAATGTTTGTGTGTTTGGTTGGCTATTGTGAAAACAGATGCTAGGTCTTTGGCCTCATTCAGCAGGCTCTTCCATTGTAGTGATTCTAAGGATTCTAAGGACACTTTTTCTCATATTTTACTGTGATATATTTTATATTGTGATCTATTTTATATTGCTGTTGTGATGATAAAAAGAATATAACATACTGGGATGTTTCAGATTAGGGTTGCTACCCATCCTTAGAAAAATGGGATTGTCTTTTTTTTTAAGTGTCCCCCGACCTGTTTGAACTTCAAATGGAACACCTTTTTCCTGAATTTGAGCTCCTCCTCTTCCTCAAAACTGTGTGGACAGAGGGTGGGTCCAGTGGGAAGAGAGTGAGAGCCTGAGCAGGGGTTTGTGAGTAAAAGTTATCACAGGACACAGGCAGAGGTTAGGGTAGCTTGGAGGAGGAGTTTGAGAGAGAGATTTTGCATGGGCAGAGGGTGGGTTGTGAAGTGAGATGGGGGGGATGCAATGCACAGGCCTGTTATGGTGGAGTCTCAAATTTTGTGGGGGTAGAGGCAGTGGGTGGGTCAGAGAGCGGGGTGTGTGTGGTTTCCATGGTTCTGGTCCATCCATCTGGTGGAAATTGGGGGGATTGGGAAAGAGGGTATTTTTCACAGGCAGAGGCTGGTGGGTTGGAGAGAGGGGATTCTGGTTCCCTTTCTGTCCGGTGGAGCGCATGGACAGAGGCGGGTGGGGGACAGAGAGCAAGAGAGGATGTTTTCCGTACAGGCCAGCTCCAGTGCCGTTGGAGAGAGATTTATTTTTGCTCTAGCACCTTTCTCCCAAGGAGCTCAAGGTGGCATTCACGAATCTCCTTTTCCCCATGTTATCCTCACAACAACCATGTAGGACAGGTAAGGCTAATAGATATATTAAGGAATATACATAAAACCATTTTAATCAATAAATATCAACAGTCAAAACATCCATATAGTTATATAATTTATCCATTTCTTCATTCAATAGACAGGAACAAACTGCTTTTTAGTCATACAGAGTTTCTTGTGGATGCAATATTTAGTGTTGTTCTGGTTAGAATGACCTGGAAGAGCAGGGTTCAAATCTCCATGCAGCAGTGAAGTGGGTGACCTTGTGCCAATCACAGTCTCTCAACCTGACCTACCTCACAGGGTTGTTGTGAGTATAAAATGGGAAGCGGGAAGCCACCTTGAGCTCCTCACGGGAAAGGTTGGGTGTAAATGAGGAATAGTTACAGATAATCCTTCCAGTCAATAAGTGTACCATGATAAAGATCTAAATCCACTAACAAGGACACCATCCTCTTATCCACTGCCCAATAGTTGTCAGTCATCAAGGCAACTTGAAGCTAAACTGAAATAGATCTAGATAATCCTTAAGAAGAGAAGAAGGAAGCAAACAGATGGCAGTGAACAGGAGTATCTCAAGAGATGAGAGGGTGGGAAAGACAGATAAGAAAAAACATCTGATTCTATATTGTCACTTTACTGTACACATTTCTGACATTTAGCAGGAACATCATTTTTAAACATGTATTTTAATGAGAATTGGTTCAGGCACATTTTAGTACAGGATCTGTTTTTGCTTCAGAGGTGTTGAAGGTACTAAAACAATTGAGGCCTTTGGCATGCCATTTTTCACCTGGCAAATTCCTAGTTTGCATGGTGTGAAATCTGGCTCTGTCATGCAAGAATATATAAGACTACAGCCTAATGGAGAGGAGGCCTGTGCCTTTAGTAATATGTCTTTATGATCTCTGTAGAGCTGTACACTCCATGACACATAGACATCTGTGACTGAAAGTGGCAGTCAGTTGGGAAGAAGGGAAGCATGAGGATGGAAATGGTTTGCTCACATAGAACTTTGATTTGGACAATTGCCTGATTGACATGTTATGGTTATCATATGGTGCAGTCAGCAACATGACACCCATGATGAAATTAGGATTGAAAAAAGGATTCTATTATAGCTCATAGAACAAGTTGGAAGCTGCTCCCCATTACATATCAGACAGATGCCACCTCTGTGGTCTTTTTTGACACCTGTTGAAGACATACAACATATACAGCTGTTGCTCTTTTACATTGCACATAGATGTGGCACCTGTATTACTGGTTCTGTAGCAGCACTTAATAGTTCCAGGAGTGTGTACTGCATGCACTGAGCATCTCCGTATAATGTGAAACTATGATATGGCGATTAATTCCACATGGTACGATGGAGGGAGGTAAATCATCGTGCAGAGGGCATTTCAAGTAACCTAGGATTCTACCAAGTAGACCAAATCTTCCATTTCAGATTATTGAAGCCGATTTTATTATGTGAAACTGCAAGTACTTTTAGGTTACGGATTTCATTGAAATGTCATTGTAAGAAAACAACAACTCTGGCTTACATTTGAGGACAACAGGTCAATGCTGTGAGGTACTGTTAACAGTTGCTCTGTGTATACAGCTTTGTAGCTGGATTTGACAGTGCTTTCCCTCAGAAGGGGAGAACTAAATTACCATGGAAAATAACACACTTTGATTCTGCTACAGGGGTTATGCTTGACTTGAACACAGTTTAAATTAAGTGGCAAATACTGTAGGAAAGCTTGCAGTGTATCTGCCAACTTTGGGCATGTCAGTTCCAGATAAACTGACATCCATGGCTTTGCTATTTCGAGATACGTTGTGGGATTTCATACCTTCAGTTCAGGAAAACAAACTTAATTGATATGAACTTGGTGGAATGCTTTTAGAAATATATGCTGGAAATAATGCTTCTTTACCACTTGGCCATAGACTTGGTATTGAAAGGGCATTCGTTGAAGCTTTTTTAAAAACAAAAACAGTACTTTAACAGATGTAATAGCATCATTTACATTAAAGGCACAATAGAACTTGCACCAGAGGGGCAGGCGTGTTAGTCTGTTGCAGGAAAAATAACAAAGAGTTTTGTAGCACCTTAAAAACAAGGAGTGCCCAAGGGGTGTGAATATTAACATATTTTGGACACAAGACAACTCAATAATATTAAAGGAAATTATAGAATATCTTAACACAAGATATAGATGTAGCAAGCTATTCACAGGATTTCATACAGATTATAACATCTTGACACCCAGCAACAACTGAGCAGCAGTCACCCATCTTGTGTCTCCAGTCAGTGCTTGCTACTAGAGCCAGAAGAGATTAAACACAATGAGGTAGTTTCACAGGCCCAAGGGACAAACGACAACAAAAGAGTAGCCCACGGCAATTTTTTTAAAAGCATAAAGGAAGAAGAGGAGTTTGGATTTGATATCCCACTTTATCACTACCCTAAGGAGTCTCAAAGCGGCTAACAATCTCCTTTTCCCTCCCCCCCCCAACAAACACTCTGTGAGGTGAGTGAGGCTGAGAGACTTCAGAGAAGTGTGACTAGCCCAAGGTCACCCAGCAGCTACATGTGGAGGAGCGGAGATGCGAACCTGGTTCACCAGATTACGAGTCCACCACTTTTAACTACTAAACCACACCACATGTTCATGCAAACTATAATAGATATTGTATACAGGATGATAATGCTAAGTCACTGGTGATTTAATGGGAGGCCAGTAAAAGTCATTTCAAATATGAGGTTATTCACCAGTATAAACTTTAAAGCAAAAGTCCTTTGTACATGAGATGAAGGACTGCAATTCAGTGGTAAATCGTGTCCTCCCTAAAAGAGGGCACATGTTGTGGTGAGACCTGGAGACTGACCTCCTGTGTTGTGGGTGGGCTGGATTGGTCAACCACAACACCCGATTGGTTGGTCCCTTGATGTTGGGTTCAGTCTGACCAATGGGGCGCAGTACAAACAGATTGAAGGACCCATGCACGTGACCCAGAGCTTCCTCTTTCGGCTCGTGCATTCGGAACACCCGCCCACCTCTCCCTATTTTAGGGCATTGTGCGATTGACTTTGCTATGCCGTCATGTGTCATCTGTCGTTGGAACAGAGGCACAGCAGGAATTTCCTCACTTGGCTGATTGGCTGTTGCCATTTGGGTTTCGCTTGCCGCATAGCAAATCATCACAACTTGTAAGGTTGCGGATAGGCACTGGTTCAGGTGATAGGGATGGGGGAGCGGTCTCGCCATCCCTATGTGAAGGGTATTCCGTTAAAGGAATCCAGGGACTCAACTGGTTTGGTCAACCCCTGTGAGGGGATTGTGCCCATACCTGAGTCCAGGGGGCATCTGGGTGGTAAACAGAGTCTGTTCCTGGGTTTTCACCTTCCCAGGTGTTCACCCTTGGCTGACCTATGCTGCTGCTCTGGGTCAGCGCTGCCTGCAAGGGTGCAGGGAGCTAGTTGAACCAGAGCCTATGCAACTACTCACCTTCTGTAATCAATAAAGTTGTGGCCTAAATTCTGCCAAAAACCAAAACTAAAATTTGAGTCATGTGTGAATTTATTTAGTGGGGAGGTCTCTGGGTCTCAACACGCAAAATAATTGCCTTGCATGGAAGCACTTCCAGGTTTGATCCTTGACATATGCAAATAGCACTGGAAAAGACCCTTCTCTATAATTTTGGAGTGCCAGGGTCAGTGGGTAAGTGAAAGGCAGCTTCCTATTCTTCTGTGATAATTTCTACAATTAATTCTAATTACTTTTTTCTTGAAAAGACTATACTCCTGCCTTCATCAAAGTTTATAACACCTTTCCCCCTTAGGCCAGTGTAAGTTGGTGTTTTTTATTTGAAGGAACTTTTGTCAGATTTTTTGTTTTAAATAAGCGTTTCTCTCTCTGTCCAGTTTTATCAATTCTCCTTATTTTACATAGATATTAAACAACTCTGACCCAAGTCTAGAAATAATGCCTGTCTAGTAGTGTTAATATGCTACATAATTATAGACGATTTGAGGGATGGATGGGAGAAAAGTATAACTGATATGTCAAATTTAAAGTTAAGGGTATTCATGTTTTTAAGACCCATTGCATTATGTTGAAGGCAATTTGCTACAAAGTTCTTTCTTGTTTTTGAGAGTTTTAATGGGATTTAATAAAACTGATCTCACCAGTAGAAAACTGTACATACAGTGAGAAATGACTCTAGGCTACTTTACTTGTAAGAAATGGAATGAAATCCATACTTATAGTTGCAGTCAAGAGAAGCTGGAGTCTAGAGTTTGCCCAAGGCAAAAAATGGACAAAATGGAAAAATGAAAGCCACCACGGAGAAAATTAAAATCAATTTTAAAGTCCGGGGGTTTTTTTAAAGAAAGATTTGAGACTACGGCTTAACTATACCTGTCACTATGTCCTTCAGCCACAACACCATAAGCAGTAATACACTGCAGGCAATATATTTCCAGGCAATTGTAATACTTGAATGATTAAAGTAAATCTAGTTCGGTGACCTTGTTTCTGTCATATAGCTGAATGCATATTATAATCACAGAGAAGAGTATTATCTTATTTCTTATTGATAAAAGTTTTCTAAAAACTTTATAGATAGGAATTGTTACCATATTTGAGCTTAGTTGAAAAAAAATGATCATATGTAATATAATAAAGTAACGTGTATTAACCAAAGTAACCAAAGAGAAACATGCTAAATTGCTATACAGTGGTACCTTGGGTTACATACGCTTCAGGTTACATACGCTTCAGGTTACCGACTCCGCTAACCCAGAAATATTACCTCAGGTTAAGTACTTTGCTTCACAATGAGAACAGAAATTGTGCTCCAGCGGCATGGCGGCAGCAGGAGGCCTCATTAGCTAAAGTGATGCTTCAGGTTAAGAACAGTTTCAGGTTAAGAATGGACCTCCAGAACAAATTAAGTACTTAACCCAAGGTACCACTGTACATCATGCAAAACAGCTTCAGAGTATTTAATGAAACTGGTTTAGTCAATAATGGGGATACAATTACAGTACTAGGCTTCAGCACGAATTACTGTAAACAATAAGGAAGCATGCATATTAAGTGACCATGCAAAACATTTATTTAGGAGTAAACCTCACTGGAACTCAATAGAACTTGCTCCCAACTAATTAAGTGTAAAATCATGCCCCCTTCACACCATTTCCTCAGAAAGTGTGAAATACGTAAGACTGCAGAGCACACGTTACTCTAAAAGTTGCAACACTTTTCCTAGTGCTGCTCTCAAGTGCCAACAGCTACATTGCTTATCTGAAATACCATCTCCTTCTCTACAGACCTTCTCAGGTATTAAGATTTGCAAAGGTGCCCACCCAATTTTTGTGATTTTCAGTTGTTTTATACGGTTTTTAATGTTGTATTTTGAATTATTGTAACCTGCCCAGGAAATTTAAGGCGAACGATGGGCAATAAATTATTATTGATGATGATGATGAAAGCTAGGGGCCAAAGAGGAAAAAGAGAGCAGTACATGAATGCTCAAGAAAACTCCAAGGTTAGAAGAAATAATAAAGAAAAGAAACAAAGAAACATAAGTTTGTTTGTTTTTGCTTTTGGAAAAGAGGAAAAACAACTGTTAGGTTGGGAGTCACCAACCCATCACCCACAGGCACCATGTCACTCACGAAGGCTTCAAGTGGTGCTCCTAGACAGGTGGCCCAGACTCTAAGCTTTCATTTTTTAAAAAGTAAGTCTCTAAAGCTTCTAAGTGATTTCTGTGAAATGAAAGCAGTGTGGCTTGTTTGTAGATTTTTGCTCATACTGATGAATGTTCCCTGTTGTTATTAGACTTCAGCAGCATCTGTGTGTGTGTGTGTGTGTGTGTGTGTGTGTGATCTCTATAATCAGAACTAGCGAGACATATCTAATTTCCCATGGTTTGCACAATGTTTTCAGGGGTGGTTTTCTCTTCCTGCCCCCTCCATGGTAGCCATTTTGTGACTGGCACCCCAGCATTCTCTCCAAATGTGTCCACTATTCAAAAAAGGTTGGTGACCTCTGCAGTAGGAGTATCTGTGGTCCAGAGAAGAGGGAAATGGAAGTTAGAAGAACAGCGAGCAATTGCATGCACATCCCTCCATTTTTAAAACATCTTTTAAACTTTGAATACATATTTAATGAACAGATATTGTTTAGAACTTCAGGTTGTCTGAATTCCTTCAAAACTATCAATCTGTCACAATGTGACATTACAGTGTTGCAGTGGTAGGAAAGATCCTGAAGATTACTGGAATATATTCATGCACAAGGGAAACGTTTGGCATACCCCAGATAATACATAGGAAAATGTGAACCACACAACCGAGTAGCCAAGGAGCAAAGTGATGTCAACATAACTCTGAGACAATTAACTGCTGCTTAAAACAAATATGATACTACTAGATTGCATGGGCAAGGAGCTAGTCACATTTTACTGCCAATAAAAGAGAAGTATTGAAAACATCCATATTAGCTTAGAGCTAGTCTAATTGGTAGATATGGGTGACTTGAAGTACAGTAATGTGAGCAGGCAGTAATTTGTGTCATGATACACCATGTCACCCCCCACTTGGAATGGGTAATATTAATTCAAACAGAGGTCTATGCCACTAATAAACTGAATAAATTGAGTCAATTACAAATTTCATGCTTTTATGACTTTTGCTTTAGTTAGATAACATCTCCAATTTGAATGCACTGCCCTCCAGAGATCTTGAACACTTACAAAGAACATGTGTTTGGGCTATTATTCCCATTGCTCTTTTTTAAAAAAAAGTCCTTACACTCTGAACATCATAAAAACCCAATGTAAATTGAAAACAGTGGTTTTGCATCTATTTTCCCTATATATAAATATAAATCATTGCTGAGTTTTCAAGTTGTTCCTTATTTTCATTTTATCTCTAGAAGCATCCTGTACACAAGTTAAATTTACTAATAACCTTATGTTCTGCATTCATATCAACTATTTTGACTTTTAGCTTCTCCTGGGATTTCTGCCCCATTCTATTAAGAAGAAATACCAGTTTTTAAAATTATCCTTAAACATCTGATCCACGCTTGTTGTTCTCATCTACATCTGTGTTCTTGAATTGGTAAGAAACACTTGCTTGTTACAAAAAGGGGACCTTTCCTAGGTAACTTACTGCCAGTATATGCACAAATCTGTCCACATGGGTGGTTGTCTCTATGTGACAAGCCATTTGTGTACATGATCATGTAATTGAAAAAAACACAAACCAAAGTTATTTCAGTTCCAAAACCATCCCTGAAGCCAGATTGAAATGGAAATAGATAACCAATCTCATCTAAGAACTCATTTTGTACAGGAATGCCTTCTTTTGCAAGGAGGCATTAATAATCTCCTGGATCCAGGCAGTCAATTCAATTCTGTTACTGGATGCTATAAGCCAGGAAGGCAGGAGACAGAAAACAGATAGTAGGCCACAGATATATTGTCCATGTCCTCAGTCTGCAAAAACTAAAACGTATTCAACAAGACCAGCCAGTGCTCTAGATAGATCCATAGACTGAATTGCAAAAATAGTGTCAGCTAGGTCAAGGCTTATGTGAGCAACTTGAAGTGCTTAGCAGAAGGTCACAGCATGAGGGTTCTACACCTTTGTGGGTCATGTTGAAAGAAACCCCTATTTGGAAATGATGAACTGGATGATAGGCGTGTGTATCAACCACATGATTTGGTTCAGATCCCATTCAACACTTTGTAAATTAGCTTGATTTGGCTTGGAACAATTCAGAGGCTATTTGAATCCACTTCTTTTCTCCATCCTCATGTACTACTGAGAAATTTTCAGTTGCCTGTCGCTTTTTTTCACTTTGACAAAAGTGAATTAAATTTAGAGACATCCTAGCCACTTCAAATTACAGGTATATAGGTTCAGGGGCTTTTTTTTTCTGAAACCCTCTAAAATATTATTCTCTTTTACCCCAAAAGGTATCACATATACCTTTTTTTTTTTTTTTTGGTAGATTTGATTAATTTTGTAGGCAAAACATCCCTTCAGATGGCATGAATTCTGCCAAATTTCAGAAGGCTATCTGAATTGGCTGTCTTGCAAGGTTAGCCATTACAGTTTGGTGGTGGGTGAAAAAGGAATCTGTTAAATCTCCCCGAGTGTTTTGTGAGCAGATATTTCAGTCCATTTCCTTCATCTACCCCCAAAATTAAAAAATCTGACAGGAGCCTTTGTGCTAGGTACTGTGATGGCCTGGGAATCTGATTCAGAGGCCGAACCGGAGGAACTCCAGGGCCGGCTGAGCTGGGGCAGGGCCTTGACTCTGAGGCACCTGCACCTGTGACGGATCCTCAGGAGCAGGCACCAGGAGAATCTACTCTGGCTCCGGAGGGGATTGAGGACACATTGCCTACAGATGCGCCTCTCCCAGCCCAGTCAGGGGAAGGCGAGTCTCCCCCTGGGTCCAGTAACCCTTCAGCCTCTCCTGAGCTGCAGAGGCTCAGGGCAGAGAGGCGGAGGGAACTGGTTTCTCCCAGGAGGAGTGCTCGCCTTAAGGCCAGAAGAGGCGGGTCACCTGAGGGGCGGGACCGCCCCTGGCCTCAGAGAAGATAAAGGCCAGTCAGCCCGGTCCCAGGTTGCGGGAGCAACGTCGTTGAAGGGCTGTTTCGGCCAGCACCCAGTCCTGTTCCTTCAGAGTTCCTGTCCTTGCCCGGCTCCTCGCTGTGGACCCCACTTCGCCCGTGGAGGACCGTCTGCCGACCCTTGACTCAGGTCCTGGACCTTGCCCCACGGTAACCTCCCCCCAGGACCAGCACAGCTTGCTCCCGCCACACCCGCACTCCCCCTTCGTTGGGGTGCGTTCGGGAAAAGCCAGAAGCCATGGCCGACCAAGCAGCTGCACTGGTGGCATTGGCCCAGGAGAACCAGGCCTTGTCTCACACTATGCAGCAGCTCAGCGATGCGGTTACGGCACTTCAGCAGCGGTTGGACCCCCTACCGGCTCCTGGGGCCGACGCCCCAGCTTCTGACAAGTACCCAGTGGCCTTGCCAGAGAAATTTGATGGGGCCCCGGCCAGCTTTCCCATGTTCCTCACCCAGGCCAAGTTGTATATTCAGGGGCCAGCCCGGAACTTCCCTGACGACCGCACCAAGGTGCACTTTTTGATCAGTTTGCTAAAGGACCAGGCGGCCAAGTGGGCATTGCCGCTGCTCAGGCAAGACTCCCCCTTGCTGACAGACTATATGGGGTTTTGCAACCATTTGGAGGCCGCATTCGGCAACCCCCAGAAGGAGAGTCAAGCCAACCGGGCAATTAGGCGGTTGAAACAGGGCACCTCACCCCACGGTAACCTCCCCCCGGGACCAGCACAGGTACCTCTAAAGCTGTCTTAGGAGATCTTAAAGGCATTCACTTCCCAGGTAGATTTATTTACTCTGATTGTGAATAGACCTGTCAATCATAAAGGCACCATCCCTTGCCTCTCCCAATCTTAGTATCTTCCTCAAGTTTGGAGGTGTATGTTTCATTCTTGCAAAGCTGTTCCATCCCTCCGACCAATGAGACTGGAGGACACCAATAAACTAGCTATGTTCTAGATCCTCCACCCCAGAATTCTTACCAGAGTAGATGAAAGTGAAATTAGTGGGATTCTTTTGATAGTCAACATCATTTATAGTCTGAAGTGTTACCATTGCCCAATGCTGTGAAATTTGTTGAATGAAGTTTTCATGGTAAGCAATGCAGCGTCCCATCAGATTCATCAGATATCAGGAATGTCTAGAATCATAGAATCATAGAGTTGGAAGAGACCACAAGGGCCATCGAGTCCAATCCCCTGCCAAGCAGGAAACACCATCAGAGCACTCCTGACATATGGTTGTCAAGCCTCTGCTTAAAGACCTCCAAAGAAGGAGACTCCACCACACTCCTTGGCAGCAAATTCCACTGTCGAACAGCTCTTACTGTCAGGAAGTTCTTCCTAATGTTTAGGTGGAATCTTTTTTCTTGTAGTTTGGAACCATTGCTCCGTGTCCGCTTCTCTGGAGCAGCAGAAAACAACCTTTCTCCCTCCTCTATGTGACATCCTTTTATATATTTGAACATGGCTATCATATCACCCCTTAACCTCCTCTTCTCCAGGCTAAACATGCCCAGCTCCCTTAGCTGTTCTTCATAAGGCATCGTTTCCAGGCCTTTGACCATTTTGGTTGCCCTCCTCTGGACACGTTCCAGTTTGTCAGTGTCCTTGAACTGTGGTGCCCAGAACTGGACACAGTACTCCAGGTGAGGTCTGACCAGAGCAGAATACAGTGGCACTATTACTTCCCTTGATCTAGATGCTATACTCCTATTGATGCAGCCCAGAATTGCATTGGCTTTTTTAGCTGCCGCGTCACATTGTTGGCTCATGTCAAGTTTGTGATCAACCAAGACTCCTAGATCCTTTTCACATGTACTGCTCTCAAGCCAGGTGTCACCCATCTTGTATTTGTGCCTCTCATTTTTTTTGCCCAAGTGCAATACTTTACATTTCTCCCTATTAAAATTCATCTTGTTTGTTTTGGCCCAGTTCTCTAATCTGTCAAGGTCGTTTTGAAGTGTGATCCTGTCCTCTGGGGTGTTAGCCACCCCTTCCAGTTTGGTGTCATCTGCAAATTTGATCAGGATGCCCTTGAGTCCATCATCCAAGTTGTTGATAAAGATGTTGAATAAGACGGGGCCCAAGACAGAACCCTGTGGCACCCCACTAGTCACTCTTCTCCAGGATGAAGAGGAACCATTGATGAGCACCCTTTGGGTTCGGTCAGACAGCCAGTTACAAATCCACTGAGTGGTAGCATAGTCAAGTCCGCATTTTACCAGCTTCTTTACAAGAATATCATGGGGCACCTTGTCAAATGCCTTGCTGAAATCAAGGTAGGCTATATCCACTGCGTTCCCTTCATCTACCAGGCTTGTAATTCTGTCAAAAAACGAGATCAGGTTAGTCTGACATGACTTATTTTTCAGAAATGCATGCTGACTATTGGTGATCACAGTATTCCTTTCTAGGTGCTCACAGACTGTTTGCTTAATGATCTGCTCCAGAATCTTCCCTGGTATTGATGTCAGACTGACTGGGCGGTAATTATTTGGGTCTAGTCTAGTTGTATTTTAAGAGTACTGCAATGGCCAATGAAAGAGTGAGGCAATTAATTTGTTCAAACAGATCTACTTATTTTGAAAGAAACAATAAATGGAATATGCCATTTTGTTTCCCAATTAATATGTACAATTGCTATTGCTGATTCTTTAGATGCTGATACCTTAAGAGTGGATTCATCATTGTCCACAAGCATAGGAATGTTTTAAATCTATGAGGAAAGGCACTAAAACTGAATTATGAAATAAATGAGATTTCCAGCTAGATTTGTATTTTGCCTATATTTTGGGAAGCATTAACCTTGGTATGGGAGTTTTATGTCCCATAATTACACAGTCAGCTTATTTTCAAAAGCTTCTAATCAGATGTTCACATAGCAGTGAGCATGGAAAACATACAGATAAAAGGAGGGCATGCCTTTACATTTACATGGACAAATAGTACTTTCAAGCCTTCCACACAGATTTTTCTGTTGACATTGTAGATGGGAGGTTTATGTGATCTAGGTCAATGACCTCCTTGTTTCAAGAAAAATGGTTTCTTTTCCTGCAGTGTTTAACAGACATTGGTAAAGATTAAACACAGACTTTTACATAATCTTTTCATTTATATGGTAAGGAGAGAAACACAGACAATGCATATAGAATGGAATTTGAAGGTTTCTAACTGGTATGTTAGTGGCAATAGAAACTTAGAAAGCAATTGCTGTGCTTATACTGTATAGCGATTTGTGTTTAGTTTAAGTTTAGCAGGCTAAAATGCTTTTTCAAGTATTTCCAGTATCAGGTTTATGGAAAAAGAAAATATGTTGCAAATCTCATTTGACCATTGAAATTTGTCTTATGTAGTCAATGGGAAATATTATCTTTTAGTGGAAACTAGGCCAAGTTAAGGTCAGCAGAATATCACAATGTTCACAGCCATGGATACCAATCATGATCCTTTACGGAAAATGTCTTCATTTTGCTATCTTTGTGCTGTTAGGTGTCTTCCACTTTTTGCAGGTAGAATGTTGTCCACTCTTTCAGATAAATATTGGCTTGATCAGTACACAGACAACAGCTTTACATTCATAATGCCACTGTTATTTTATTATTTTTATTTATTAAATATTTATACCGCCCTTCATCTAAAGATCATAGGGTGGCTTACAACATAAAAATACAAAATTCATAATAAAACAAAAACAAACCAATGAACTTCCTCCCACAAACACATTTAAAAGTCCATAAGTGTTAATCAGCTGAACGCATGGGTCTAGAGAAACATTTTCACCTGACAACTAAAGATATGTAATGAAGGTGCCAGGCAAGTCTCCCTGGGGAGAGCATTCCATGAACTGGAACCTACTGCAGAAAAGGCCTGTTGTCATGTTGCCAACCTGCTGCCTAAGATGATGATCGCAGGATCTAGGTTGGTTCATGTGGGGAGAGGCTGTCCCTGAAGTATTGTGGTCCTGAACCATTTATAGGTCAAAACCAGTACTTTGATTTGGGTCCATAAATTTATTTAGAGCCAGTACAGCTGGCACAGGATCAGTGTAATATGCTCAAACTGTCTTGCCCCAGTGAGCAACCTGGCCAACCAATTCTTCCAAACCATCTTCAGAGGCAGTCCATGTGCATATAATACATTGCAGTAATCTGAGCATAGACAACAGAAATTAGGATATCCCTGTCCACATAGGGGTCAGCTGGGCCACCAGCCGAAGCTGATGGAAGGCACTCACCACCACCAAGGCCACCTGAGCCTCAAGTGACAGGAAAGGATCCAGGAATACCCCCAAGCTATGTACCAGCTCCTTCATAGGGAGTGTAACCTCATCAAAGGCAAGCAACCTCCCATCAATCCAATCTAGGGAACCACCCACTAACAGTGCCTCAGTCTTATCTGGATTGAGTTTCAATTTGTTGGCTCTTATCCAGTCCATTACCAAGGCAAGACAATGGTCCACACATCCGCTGCCTCACCTGCAGGTGTAAGAATATTTAGAGCTCTGTAGTCAGCATATTGCTGGGAACTTACTCCAAATTTCAGGTGACCCGACTCAACATTTTCATGTACATGTTAACAGTATAGGGGATAAAAATGAATCCTGAGGAACTCCACATTGAAGCTCCCTTGGGGCCGAAGAACACTCCCCAAGCATCGCCCTCTGTAAATGCCCATCAAAGTAGTACTGAAACCAAAGGGAAGCAATGCCACTCACCCACAACTTGGAAAGTCACTGCAGAAGTTTGCCATCATCAATGGCATTGAAATCCATGGCCTAAGGACCAAAGGCCTTTCTCATCTAACATCCTGTTTCCCACAGTAGTCAACCAGGTGGCTTTGGGAAGCCCACAAGCTAATGACCTAAGTAGCTGAACTCTCCAAATTATGGGGAGAAATTTAGATGAGTAAGCGTTTCTAGTTCCGTCCCACAGACAGGTACATGGAATTTAGCAAACTTGGGCATGCGTACTTTCTAGGACCTACTGCCCGAAAAACCATTCTATGCTGAATATAATGGAGACCATTATTCCCCAGTAACTGTGTCTCTGTGTGTGTAAAGCAAAGAAAAGCAACAACAAATATTTAAATAAAACTGCCAAATTTTGTGCAGCAAACTCCTGATAACCAGGAACGTTTGGTGAGTGTGTTGTATTTTAAGTAGAAAGCCTGTTGATTCAAGAAACTTCACTGAATGACAAATGGCTCAATGAGTTATCATTAAATATCCTGACAAGCTTTCTTGCTTACATGAATGTGTCATGCAAATTACATTATTAATAGCACAGATTTCATTCAATCTAGATACTATTGGGTTGGGGGGTGGAGAAGTACTGATTTAGCTCACACTACCCCTTTTGTTTCTTTAACTGGACAGCTCTATTCATCTGTATTTTCAAAGTATTCCGTAGTGCTTTACCTCAGCAGTTCTCACTTAATCAATGGCAGCTAGAGGTTAGGACCTCTGCTTTGAAAATGTACTTTGTAGATTTCATTTATGTGTTTGCCAACTTTCCCCCCTCTTTTTAATGCTCATGGATTTTGCTACAGAAAATGCTGACTTTTCTGTCATGGGAGTGAGAGAACAATGCAAAAATATATGTCTGCATAAAGGTTTTCCTTATGGATAATGTTGCGTCTAGGATAAATGTCAATTAAGTAAGATGTTATAAACTGTTTAGAGGGCCTCTAAATGGAAAAGCAGCCTATATATTCAATTAAGAAGAAGAAAGTGATAGGACTGTGGAACTATTTCAAACCACACTAGAAATGCCATCTTAAACCAAGGGATTCCAGGTACTGCGATGCATATTAAAATGGACTACCACTGCATGTGGAAACTCTCTTATAAAATGTGTAGAGAGTTGTCCACATTATGAAACATTATAATTTTATTTTAGTACTGAAATTGCAATTAAAATTACCAAATAATATTTTCTACGAACATTTGTCACACAATATGTTTAAATGTGTTGTGCTGGCAGTAGCAAAAACAAAAACAAAAAAGCCATGTTTTTAGCTAATAGATGGCATTGATTAGCTAAAAAACACACTATTTTATTTTTTGCTATATTTAAAATGCCCACTATGCTTTTAATTTTTTTTTATTATATTTGTTTTATTAAATACTAAGTACACTTTCATAACTCACAATTTATAAAGTATACTTACTATACATGGACTCTCTTGGGGAAAAGTGTGGAATAGAAATTAAATAAATAAATAATATATTATAATCATATTGATTTTAAAAATATCATCAATACAAACCCAATATACAGAAAATATTGACAAACTTTACATTCTTCTATACTCTCATCTAGAATAATGTTATTTATCCATTTCCACTGCATGTCACATCTTATCAGATATTTCTTATGATGCAATACCAAATTTGATTTACAATAGCTGGCATAAGCAATTGTTGCCACTGAGAATAAATTTATAGTTTAAAAGTGTACTTTATTGATAGCCAGGAAGAATATCCAATAAAATCTGCTTCATTTCCTTTCTGAGCCTACAATATGTCAATTATTATTTTCCATAATAATCTCCTAAATTCCTGAAATATGTGGTCCTGCCATACATTCCCCAGTATGTATTACTTATAGCATATTTACAGTTGTGAAATGCATTCTGACTTATAAATCCTATTTCATTGTTGTGGCAGAAGGTACCAACTCTAAATAATCTTCAGCTGAGTTTTCTTTAAATGTAGATCACTTGGGTGGACCCATTAAAAGCAACGGCCATTACTATGATTCATTAATCTTAGTGGGTCTATTCTGAGTAATACTCAGATGACTACCACATTCTTTATCTATGTTAGGAAGGCAAAGCTTCTATTTGTCTGCTCTCACATCATAATTCTCATTCAGTTGTGCAAAAACCAGTATAACATTGTTGGAAACTGCCCAGGGTGGCTGGGGCAACCCAGTCAGATGGTGTGTGTGTGTGTGTGTGTGTGTGTGTGTGTGTGTGTGTAATTAAACTTTATGCCTCAATAGTGAACAAAATTATGTGTGCTCTATACCACTGAATCTGGCCACCATACTCCTGTCTCTTCACAACACAATCTTCACAAACACAGCAATTTCCAGAGGAATAGCCATGTTACTCTGTTGTACCAAAAACAACAAAGAAAGTTGTGACATCTTGAAAGACTAACAATTAATATAGTATAATTGTTTATAAGGACATTTCACCCTGATGTCTGCACATCACTCAAGGTAGCTTACACTAATTAAAATTACAAATTCACAAAACCACAGCATCAATAAAATGCAATAGAACCAGGCATGAGAGATAGAAACATCACTCCAATCAAAATATTATATACCTGACAAAAGCCTGAGGGAATGGAAAGGTCTTCACCAGGCAGCAGAATACAGTGAAATGGTGCCAGCCAAACCTCATGAAGCAACTTGGGTATATCCACTCTCTCTAGTAACAGACAACAGCTTTTACCATAAGTGGAACACAGAGAAGGGCCTCTCCACCAGATAGGAACAAGTGGATGACTGGCATGGGAGGAGGTGGTTCTCAAATTGCCCCCAGGAACATCCATTAGTTACAAGATGAAGTTATCTTATATCTGAAGATGTGGACTCTACACTATAAAAACTCATGCCACAGTACATTCATTAGTCTTTAAAGTGCCACAAGATTCTTTACTGTTTAAAATACAGCATTATTCCTGTTGCTTAACAGTCTCACTGCTTCACCTTAATTTTATTCTACAGACATCACCTCTAGAGTAGAGAGAGACAGTCTTCATGCATTGTCATATACTTCTGTCTGTCAGAACAAATGGTAAGTATGTCCTCTAGAGATTTCACTGAAACTATTAATTACTTTCACTTTCCTCTTGTAATTTTCATCACTGCTAACATAATTCAGCTAAAAAGAGAGAGACTCTAATCAATACAACACTGACATATGAAATGGGGTTGCTTTTTTTTAGTTAAAGGGTTTCATAAAATAATCTTGTAATTGTTGAGTTTACTAAAAATGATCTCGTACTTGGGGTTACATAAAAATTGTATCGTATACCCCCCCCCCCAAAAAAAATCTCAAAGAACAGCCAGGCAAGGGGACAGGAAGGGTGTTTGTTTGTGATTAAAGGTATCAAATGCTGGAAAGTCTGTTTAGAGGAAAGGCAAGTAAGGGGTAACATGATAGAAGTGTATGAAATGCCATGGAGAAAATGAAAATGTTTTCTCTCTCTCTTTCATATCATTTCATTTCATATCAGTTATCCCACGAAACTCAGTGTTGAAAGATTCAGAACAAACCAAAGAAAGTACTTCTTCACACAGGGGCACAGAAAGGGGGGTGCAGTCCACCCCGGTTGTCATCCCTAAGGGGGTGACAAAATGGCACACCCCAGGGGTGGCACTTACCGCAAAGCCTCGCCTGCAGCGCACCCGAGCCACGCATCTCTCCTGGGAGTGCCACAGCAGCTTGGGGTCCTGCATTGCCTGAAACGGCATGGGGCTTGTGCACGCCAGGCTGATGCCGTGGGCAGCTTGTTGCGGCGCCCCCCGGGCCGCTCGCCCTGGGCGGCTCACCCCACCCCCACCACTCCGGGTGCCAGAGCAGCTAGCTATGCCCCTGCACACAGCACATGGTTTAACTATGGAATTTGTTCCCACAAAAGTCTGTGATGGCCACATTTAACATAAAATTAGATAAATTCATGGAGGATGAGGCTATCAGTGACCATTAAACCTTAAGGCTTTGTCTTACCTCCACTGTCAAAGGCAGTATGCTTTTGCATGCCACTTGCTGGAAACTGCAGAAGAGAACAGTGCTGCCGCACACAGTTCGTGGTTGCAGGCTTCCTATAGGCATCTGGTTTGCCACTAGAAGAACAGGTTGCTGGGCTAGATGGGTCAAGCAGGCTCTTCTTATGGTCTTTAATAGTGCAATTTAAGGTAATATCATTGTATGGAATCCACTGCCAGTATCACATTGAGATTGCATATCCATCCTCTAGTCAATATAGATGCTTGTGTTTGTGTATGCATAGATGTGTTCACCAATATACTGTAGCATCAGTCTATTCTCTGCACCAGTAATTTCAAAAAGTTGATGGTTTGGCATATAGAAAAAGGTGGAGAGGCCAGCAAGAACTTTGACTCCTATTTCCTGCTTGCTTGAAGTGGTTGTGTTACTCTTTGCCAGATTTGGTCAATTTACCATGGTACTGAGTTGTACATTTCAACATTCCAGAACCCCACACGTTGACCAACTCCTTGGGATACATATGGGGTAGATTTGAAGGTTTTGGTTTTTCTATATAGGAATGGCATAGCTGTAATACAGCAAGTGTGAGATGGTCTTCTTGTACACACATACTTCCCATCACTAATTTATATTCAGACCCGTTTTTCCTGTGTCACACCAGCTGCATATAACTTTAAATTATACTATTTCAGTTACATTTTAGCTTAATTAAGTGCTAAGTGCAAAAAAAAAGCAGAAATAAGTGCTAGGGCAAGTACTGTCAAATTTAAATTTAACAAGTCAAGGTGACTACAAGAGTATTATCTGCAATGGTTCCCAGCTCTCAGTTTTTTTGATGACTTAATCATGAAATATTAAGCAAATGTTGTTGGGAATTACTTCGAGCTTTGGAACACCTCTGAAACTAGTGAGGCTTATTTTACCTTTCACCGCAACTGCTTCTTAATAATTTTACCTTATGGCTATTTATGACGGGTAAACAAAGAACAATGTCTACTTTTGCATAGTGATATAGCTTAAATAAGCATTTTCTTGAAATATTATGATCAATTATACATATTTTAAAAGATTGGCTTGTAGGAGTAGAAATGAATACATTTCCTGGAATGTTGAGAAAGAGATCAATCTGCTCCAGTAAGATTTGAATTTTTGATGAAAGATCTGTTTTTAGAAAAGTGATCAGAATATAGACACTTTTCACAAACAGTATGCAGGATAAGTCCATGTTTCTAACTTTTTGTTTTTAACTTGGTGCAGTGGGATATAACCAAGTAACGTGATGTGTTCTTAAATATAGTGAATCACCTTTCTTGCCATACAGAAACATAGTATGCAATCTTCACACAATCTTCAGGGGAACATAAACACTCCAATGTTGTAACATGGTAGGAACAGCTTTTGATGAGCATAGCATTCTTAACATTTAAAACATTCATAATATGAGTCAGATGTTGAGATGCTGTTTAGTAACTTTTTAGCTACATTTACTTAGCCATGTTTATGCAGAATCCTAACCATTTTTATGCAGAAACGAGTCTCACTGAATTCAATGGGGCTTACTCCTAGTCTGAATCTAACTACATTGGCTTGTAATTGTTTATCAAATGATAATTGGTGACAATTGGCTTCATATTATCAAGCAATAAGTCTACTTACCTAACCACACATAAACAACACTTAGAGAATGTGATATTATTTAGCTGAGACTGTTAAATAATAATTCAGTGAAACATTACAGAATATTACGGTAGACACTGTGACTGCATTTTGACATTTTTAAAAAGTGCAGATCAATGTGAACTGCTGCATTTAACAGTTAGAAATATTGCAGTGGCTCCCAATAAAAAGTATTAAAAGATATCTAATTACAGATTTATTGACATGCATTCCCTTAAAGCATTCATTTGCCACTGAAGAATATATTCCTCACTTCCTTTAAGTTCCTGAAGTGCATGTGACAGGGTTCCTCCTGAATCACTTAATGGGTCCAGACTATTAAGCAGCCCTTAGAGTCCTGTTTCCCTTTGTAATACAAAGGCAAAGCGACAAAGCTAACAAGAAATGTTAGTTTCGGTGTTTCAGGATTCAAATGTAAACATTTGTTATATAAAATCTCATAACTGCGGTATGCAACACATTATATTGTACTTTAAAACATATGCCTCTGCTTTCTTGAACAAGGATGCGGGGGGGGGGGTTGCAAGGGGGCAACTGTCCCCCAATCAAGTAAATAGATAAAAATACTTAACTGACTGACCAGTTGTGTCACAGATACTCAGTTCTGCCTCCCCTAACATAAAGCCTGCCCCCACAATAAATCCTGGCTATGCCCATGTTCATTATATGTAAACTATGAACTCCTTCAGTAATACTTGTGGGATCCCCTTATTCCCAATGTGTCCACTCAGCCACTTCAATCTAAGCCACAGGCACGGTTACAGGTGCCACATGATAGTCATTCTGCATCTGTGAGAAATTGACATTTTAACATGGCAGCACTTTGGAATTCACTGCCTATTGACATCAGGCAGGTGCCTTC
Organism: Podarcis erhardii; assembly: GCF_964252035.2. Classification (NCBI taxonomy): domain Eukaryota; kingdom Metazoa; phylum Chordata; class Lepidosauria; order Squamata; family Lacertidae; genus Podarcis; species Podarcis erhardii. The sequence goes on along the minus strand of NC_138508.1, from coordinate 47,700,327 downwards.
ACTTTTCAGCACTTCCTTAAAACATTTTTTCTTTAAGCAAGCCTATCAGACACATAGATGTTGCAAAGTTTTTGTTTTTTTGGTCTATATATCAGAGTTTGTTTGCATGGGTGTTGAGGGGGGAAGCAGAAAAGTAGGCGGACTTCCATAGAAGAGACAGAAGAAATGAAGACGATCTTACAACAGAAGCCTCTGGAAGTAGCTCCACATGGTAGCCATAATAATGTATAAAGTTGCTTGAATGGATAGTCTCCATGCAAATGCCAGCTATCATTCAAACATACAAGGCTGCTGTGGAGACTCTCAACCCAACAGGGTGATCTGCATGGTGAACAATTCCCCAATTATGGCATGCCCTCCATAATAAGGCTAGTTTGGCACCTACATTAAGATCCCTTCAACACCAATACTTTTTTGTTTATTCTCCTAGGACTTTTAGGACCTTTTCTCTCTCTTTTTAATTGCCCTTGGAACAGATTATTTCTGCTGGGTTTTAAATGTTCTTATGCTGCCTGTGCTGGTTTTTAGACAATGATTTTTTTAAAGAAACATTTTAAATGCTTAATTTGAACTCTGTGAGAAACTGGCCAGATGACTTTATTGACTGGGCGGTCGACAAATGTACTAAACGCAATTATTGTGTGGGGCCACCAAAAAGAGGAAGCTTCTGTCTGGCAGTGCTAATACAAGAACTAGCATAAAGCCTTGTCCAGTTCTAGAAACTTGGCTCCTGGCCGCATTACTCACCAGCTCAAAGAGATGGAAAACATGCACACTCACCAGAAGTCACAGTCCAGCTGCTGCCAAAGGCCAGACTCCCCTCCAGTGACTTCATCATTTCCCAGAAATAAGGTAACTGGTAGCCTGTAAGGGGTGGCAAAGATAAAGGAATGATAATGGAACTTCTAGGCCCCAGGAGTTAAAACATCCTTTCTCTTTGAGAATGCAGGAGCCACAGTAGCAGCGGATAGCAGGAAATGAGCTCCCACTTAAGATGCTATAGGAAGCAAATAGGGGATAATCTGTGCTGAGCAGCAGTGCCACGCCAAGAATCTGACTGCATCTTCCACCACTGCCTGACAGCTCTGCAAACCCAGATGGTATTTGCCCTGCAAGGTTGGATTTTTGTATCCAAGTTTTGTGGAACTGCTCATATTGCCCTTTCCATGGCATGACTGTCAATCTACAGAAGAAGGAAATTTGTAGCAGAAGTAACAAGAGTGTGTGAGTTACAAGACAAAAGATAAGTTCACAGTTATCAGCTTTTTTCCTGAAATATGTTCCAGGGAAAGCTGGTATGCGCACTATGAATTACTTGGATGAAGGAATAGAGGGGATGCTCATCAAATTTGCAGATGATACCAAACTGGGAGTGGTAGCTGATACTGCAAAGATGTGATCTTAACAAACTCAAGAACTAGGCCAAAACTAATAAAAATGAGTTTCAACAGGGACAAATGTAAGATTCTGCAATTAGGCAGAAATAATCAGATGCACAAATAAAGGCTAGGGGACACCTGGCTTGACAAGTGTACATGTGAAAAGGATCTAGGGGTCTTAGTTGACAACAAACTTAACCTGAGTCAACAGTGAAATGCAGCAGCAAAATAGCTAATGCAATTCTAGGCTGTATCAACAGAAGTAGTGTCCAGATCTGGGGAAGTAATAGTACCACTCTATTCTGCCTTGGCCAGCATGGTGGACAGGCCTCCAGCCTCCTCCATGAAACCAGTCCTTCAGTTTGCAGATCTGCTTCCACCTTTATTAAGATCCAGTGTTTCTAGTGATGTCTGCACAGATGTTACATGGTATATTGCAAGGAAAGTAAATACTTTTTAAATAAGGAACTAATTTTGCAACAATACTTGGACATGGAGCAAAACTGAACAACTCCACCCATAATCATAGAATTGCAGTGTTGGAAAGGACACAAAGGGTTATATGACCCAAATACTTGCAATACAGGAATCATAGCTAACTAATTGCTGACAGATCTAACCTATGTTTGAAAACCTTAAATGAAGGAGAGCCAGCCATGTTCTGAGGTATTCTGTTCCATTGTCAAACAAGTCTTCCAAATGTTTAGTTGGATCTCTTTTCTTGTAATTTGAATTCAGTGATAGCACTGCTATTGTTGTTATTAATTTTTTATATCCCACCCATCTGACTAGGCTACCTCTAGTCAGAGATCCAGCAGAACCAGAAAACAGCTTTTACCTCTGTCGCTAACCTGCCACAGATCACCAACCAGCATGACCAAGGCAGTTTCAGTCCCATGGTGGTGCCTTAATCCTGACTGGAAGGGATCTAAGCTTGCTGCATCTTTAAAGAGCTGTCATCTGGAAGATATTTGAAGATGGTTATCATATAACCTCTCAGTCTTCTTTTCTCCAGGCTAGACATATCCAACTCCCTCAATTGTTCCTCATAAGGCTTGGTTTCCAGGCCCTTTATCATCTTGGTCTTCCTCCTTTGAATATGTTCCAGCTTATCAATACCCTTCTTAAACCGTGGTGCCCAGAACTGGCCACAGTACTTCAGGTGGGGTCTAATCAAGGCAGAATCAAGCAGTACTATTAGTTCCCTTGATCTGGACACTATACTTCTGTCTCTGCCTCAATACAGGTTTTTTTGTCAATACAGTACAGGGCATCCAAGGATATAAATGAAAGGTAATAAATAAATTACAATAAAACCCCTTTAGTGTTTTTCTCACTGAGAAATAAATATATTGTACCATTTTGCAATGAAATTTCCTACATTTAAATAGTTATAGGCTTCCTGATTACTTCAATAATTTGTTTCTTTAATTTTAACAGTAATTAACAAAGAGGTATTTTTTCCATTTGTGAAATTAAGCAAGCATAATTTATACATTTATTTTCAAACAGCTAAAAGAACTTTAAATCTCGTCTCAGAAGTCAGCGTAGCTTCCTTGATTCATCTTAATGTTAATTTAATTTACTGGATTGCTCCACCTGGCTGATTGCAGTTCTTTTTTTATTTCCAAGTCAGGTGCTCTAGGATGTATGACATTGCAGGCTTCCCCTCAAGCTGTGAGACTTTATGCGTCCAGAACAGCATCTTGCTAGCTGTTCTTGGCATCATTGACTATCATGTTTCCAGAATGTAGCTTACTTCTGTGAAAGTTCTGAACTAATTCTTAACTGAAGGACATTTCTCACCACAGTACCAGTGGACTGATAATGTACCTCTCCCTCAAGTCAAGGACTTACATATGTAAAATTAAGCGTGTTTCTTACAAGATGATCTGCCCTTTGAGAATGCCAACCCTTTCACAGTTCTTACTTCTGAGTATTTAAAAGGGTTACATCTTGGTTTACAGATGCATGTCCTTCAGATTTGATGAGAGGCATGTGCTTTATATCTCTGTATGAAAATATAACTTGAGGACCCGTCCTGGAAGCCAATAAAATCTGGTGGCACATTGTTGAATCAAATTCAAAAATCTGTCTATTGCCAGACCTCATTGGTCACACCCAGGCAACATGGGTTCAACTCCCTTATCAGCTACAGACTCAGTGGATAACCTTAAGAAAGTTACTTGTTTGGTCATTGTGTGAAGATAAGTAAGATAAGACTTACAAAGCATTTTATGCTTTCATCCAATTCCAAATATCCTCCCATGGTAGTAAATTTGACTGCTACAGTCAGAATGAGTAACTTCCAAATAAAACTTTATGAAGATTTGGCTACCACGGTGCTATACACAAACATTTCTCAATTAAGCTGCACATTGCCTTTTAAACTAAATAGATATCCTGCATGTCCATCTTGCCTAGAAGCTTCACTGGGTTTACTGGCTAATACATTAACACTGAGTTACCTCCTATATAAACACACACCCGGTTTCATACACCCCTTCTCCTTTTACACTTTATTTACAGCTGTGGGCAACTGAGACTCACAAAATTTGAGGACTCATAATCTCACTACCCCATAACTGACAATCTTTGATTATCCTAGACTGCTTTTTTAAAAAAGAAAAGCCAAATAGCTTAAACATACACATATAACAGGCTAGTCTCTAATGGATCTGCCTGTCTGCCAAATATAAAAAATATTACTATAGAAAATAAATTGTGTATCCTGCATGAAGAATAAACGTTTTGTTCAAATCATGGTACACAGTATTTCTCCCTTCACTTGTTTTTAGTATCACAGTTTTTAAAAGATAAATCATAAAGTCATATAAAAAATTTAGGCAGAAAACCGAATTACAGTGGCAGTGAAAAATTGTATGGCCAACACATCGATTCTAATTTGAAAGCATTTCTGGAGACAATGCAAAATGTAATTCTATTGCTGAAGTGAGACAAGGCCATTCTCAGACAAAACTAATACAGAAGTCCTACAAATAATATTGTTAATAATCCACTGATATGTATAACTGATGACAATAGTGTTGACAGCATTATATTGGAAAAAAAGAACCATAGCTTGATGGGAGCATTCAGTCCACTAGTAGAGGCAGAGCAGCAGCTCTAATGCTGTTAGAATTGCAACTGCATTGTAGGAAGAATTCATATGAACTGACATCTTCATAAATCAGGAACTTCATGGAAGAGCACTTGGGCAATAAACTTAGGAATTAAGGAATTACCACTAAGGAATCTTAAAATGAAGTGAACAAATATATGGCTGCATAAATATAGCTATGAAAGCAACAGTGACATACAGGAGCTTAATTGTTTTACATGGGAAGAACTACGAATAACAGAACTTACGTATCATTTCACAAAACCTAGTCCAGTATTTCTGTCTACTTTTGACTTTGCTTACCACTGAATTGCAGCTTAGCAACCATAAAGCTCACTGGGGTAGGCTTGGGCCAATCACAGCCTCTCCATATATCCTACCTCACAGTTGATAATAACACAGGAAGTAAAACCTCAGTTCCTTAGAGGAAAGGTGAGTTACAGATGTAATAAGTAAATGGGAATCTCTTTTCATAGCAGCACTTAGCTCTTGAGTCATGTGAAGTAAAAATGACAAGAAATGTCTCTGAGCATGTGCATCACTCACAATATAATTTCTCTGTATCTGCAGTTAGGGGCAAGAGCATTTAGGCTAGAGTGTCATATCCAGGAAGTCTCACTGCTTTCAATGATTCATAATTTTAAGTACATCCAAATGAAATCAGTGTGATTACAGGACTATTTTCAAGAAATGGTTAAAAAAACTATGCCTTTTGATTCCATTCTGCAAACTTCTTGTACAAATGCTAGGGTTGCCATATTTCAAAAAGTAAAAACCAGGACACCCTTAACATATGCTGCTGAGGTGTTCATCGTCCACATGCTTGTAATGGGTTCTCTGTTTAGTCTATATATATAGACTATATATATCTACAATATCACTTTCTATAGCTGTTGTATAGTTATTGCTGCAAATCTAGGTTGCGATTTGTCTAAATCTTCCATTAACAGATCCAGTGTAATTTAATAAAAGAACAAATAATATTAAATATATTTGACCTGAAAAGAATACTTGGGGGGGACAACATTTCTGGATCTTGCTTATTTGAGTTTGCTGATTATCTATACTTAGTTCCCATATGGATGCTAATCATACTCATATTATTTTAAAATGTTATACTTAGGTAATTTGTATAAAATACACAAAGTGCAGTATATTGTGTATGATTTCAATACACTGGCAAGTATTTATTTTAAAAATTAGAAGGCTTTCTCTCAAAGGCACTATACATAGAACAACACAAACAACCTGCTATGAAAATCAGAAACCAAAAAACAAAACAAAAACCTGAGCCACAATTTTTATTTAACAATTTTAAAAGCCTAGATTTGCTACAAGTAAATTTACTGGGAGCAAATTCCATTTAACTCAGTTCTAAGAAACACACTGCAATGGGCTGCAAAACAATGTTAAAAAATTCTGAGTGATCAATAAGAATAATGAGCAAAATGCACATGTTTCAACTTCAAGCAGTGTTTGAGAAATAGGTTGGAAGTTCAAAATAAGTGGTCTTAACAAAACACAAAAGATTAGCTATATAACCAAGAACAGCTGTTTCCTGTTATATTCCAGTAGGGGGAACTAAAGATTCACCATCTAACATTGCTTTTGGCTTACAGACCTATGTATATTCCTCTAACGCCCTGTCTAATCATCAGTGCTAACATCAAATAGCTAGTAGCTACTCTTGTGATCACTCACGGCCTCAGCTGCACTTTATACACTAAAGATATTGCAAGTATTCAGACATACACCTTTGATGCAGCTATTCCTTTACTTGATCATCCTCTTTATGCTTATTCTTCAGTTTGTGCAGTCTCATTTGTCTTCCCTTGTTATGCTTTCCCCCCCAACACAGAATATATATATATTTTTCCTCCTAGCTGAACTGAAAAGGGAAAACTCTCTCTCCACACCCCTTGCTGTAGACATCCTTTTACCTCATGAGAGACCCCATATACTCTATCTTCTTCCTGGATTGCATACATTGTAAGGGCTTCAGCAGTTTAGAAAGAAGGTGGTAAAGGTGTTCTTTTTAAGAGCTTAAGGAATTAGGTAGGTTGAAATGAAGAGCACGGAGTTGTTTATAAAATACTGATGTGATATTCTGTGTTGTGTTTTGTGTTTTGTTTTAGTCAAAACACAAAAAATGAAAGGTCAGGAAAACAGAGAACAAACAAAACAAACACATATGGTTGACCCCAATTTACTACAGCTAATTTATGCACAATGCAAAACACAGAAGAAGGGCTCCTCATGTTCAGGTTACCTTACCATTCCATAAACATGAAGAAAGGCTTGCAACCACAGTTACTGTGTGCAAGAGAGTTGCTTGAAGAGCTTGTGAATGGCTTCTATGTCAATTCCATGCATGTACTCTTCTGAATGTGCAGAGTTGATCACATCATTGCTTTCACAGATGCAGAAACTAGAATTCTGCTCAATTTGCATTCTTGGTAGAATGCACATTTCAAACTAGTTTGGGAATATGATGTTTTGTTTGTACAAGACCTCACCATAAGTTCTGTCAGGTAGCAAGGTGGGATAGGGTGGTCATCCTGGAACAGAAATTACATTGGGGGGGGGGCTTCCCCCTTACCACAGTGGTATCCTACAAAATCCCAATGTTGATAAGTACATACATACATATAACCTGTGTATATGTATACATAAATAATTCAACCCAATTTTGAAAGCCACAATGCACAAGGGCAGTGCAAATAAGAACTGAGCTGATAGCTCAGTCCTACTCATGCTTACTTGGAAGACTCACAGTGTTCAGTGAGCCTTATTCCCCATAAAAAGATGCATAGAATTGTGGCCTTAATCTTGCATATGATCTGTGCACATATATGGTATAGGGCATCTGCATGTATAAACATGTTCCAGGCAGTCACAATGTGGCATGTTTATACTGGAAGGAGGGTTGCATAAATTGGTTGTACACCCGTCATATAATATACAGAGCCCAGCTTGCGGCAGAATTGTGGAATCTAACTGCAATCTTGTATTAGAGTAGGTCTGACTATATACACTGGAAGTAGTGTATACACTGTACTATACAGTGTATACACTGGACTATATACACGAGTAGGTCTGACTATATATACTGGAATTTGTGTGAGTAAATAAGTATACAGCGGTACCTCTAGTTATGAACCTAATTCTGTTCCAGAGGTCCGTTCTTAACCTGAAACTGTTCTTAACTAGAGGCGTGCTTTCGCTAATGGGGCCTCTTGCTGCCGCTGTGCTGTTGGCACACGATTTCTGTTCTCATCCTGGGGCAAAGTTCTCAACTCGAGGTAACTCTTCTAGGTTAGCGGAGTTTGTAACCTGAAGCGTTTGTAACCTGAAGCGTTTGTAACTCGAGGTACCACTGTAACTTGTATTTGCATAAGGCAATGCTGACTTGCCTGCATTTTCCTTTTAAAAGGAGTTGGTACCTTTTTTTTGTTAGCCATCTGTGGCCCTCCTGAGTGGCTGGGCGGGCTTTAAGCAACTACAAATATTACGCCATAATCCGGGAGAAGGGGTCTTTGAACATGTGCAGAATGTCATAGTTCTCTCCATACTAAGCAGCAGCTGCGTATCACTACACACCTGGAATTAGGCAACATGATCGCCTTCCTGCACCTCCCTTTTTTAGAAAGTACCAGCACATGAAAGCTAAGTGAGAAGAGGTTGAAATTGCCGTCTTCTTTCAAAGGCCTCCCTGTGACAGAGAGAGAGAGAAGAGGCGAGGAAGACTGAATAATTAGGGAAGAGACTTCCATGAAATCGCTCGTCGAGAAAATTACCTGCCCATTAAATGAGAAGCAGTGAGAAGCAATCATGTTAATGTTACCTATAGCCAACAGTAAAGGGGGAAAAGGGGGTTTGGGAGAGAAATGGGATGGGCGGGAGGGGGGCAGAGAAGCAGCGCTGCTCTGTGCCCCCCCCGTTCTTCTCTTCAATCCTTCAGTTGCCTCACATTATGTGTGTCTGTCTCTCTCTCTCTCTCCCCCCCCCCTCCCACCGCGATCCCTGAGGGGAACATGAGAGTGGGTGTGGTGTTTTACAGTGCTTTAATCCACACCCCAGCTCTTCCAATTCCGGCTCTCCTCCCCCCCCCCCTCCGTGTTTGCTCTACGAAGAGCAGCAACAGCAGCAGCAAGAACGAGCAGAACGAGCCCAGGCTGTAGGGAGGCCGCCCGGGCGAGCTCCAGCAGGAGAGTGCTGAGCTCTCTCCCCTCCTCTCCCTCGCGCGCGCGCACACACCCCGCCGCGCCTGCCGCTTCCCGCCTCGCTCGACTCCCTCCATAGTGGGAGCGACACCTCCCCCCCCCCCGCCCTCGCTCACCGCCGCGCGCGTTTACACGGCAGCGGCGGCCGCCTCAGCCAGCAGCAACAACCGTGCCCACCGCCACTCGCTCTTTCCTCCAGCCCCAGCGGCACGTTGGGAGTTTATTCTCCTCAAGCAGTTTCTTCCCGCGCTGAGGGTAGGGGTGGCTGGGTTGCCTTTTTTTTAATTTTTATTTTTTTTGAGGGGGTGCTGTGAAGAAGGAAGGAAGGAGCTCGCGCGCCAAGATGTTGCTCAGGCGTCCCTCTTATGGAAGTTAAGGGAAGCAACTCCGCAGCTTGAAGTGATTTTGAGGAGGTGGGGGGGGGGGTTGGAAGAGGAAGAAAATGAGAAGCAGGAGAGTTAAGCCAAGCCCATGATTTCGCTCCCTCCTTCCCCGCCTTTTCCTCAGAGCGCCGAGAACTTTGAGCGAGGTGGTGGCGGCGGGAGGGGACGCACTTTCTAGGAAACGTATCTGCTTTCAAAGTCTCTCTCGTCTGCCGAAGAAATCCCCGGGCTCTGGATTGCAATGGGGAGTCTTAGCCACACTTGAACAATTCCTCTGCCTCCGCTGGATTGGTGGGAATTTCGGAAGCGGAGCCAGCGCGCCGAGCCGGGAGCGGTGCCCCCTCTTCCTCCCTCGCGCTGCTAATCTGCATGGAGCTCAAAGTGTCCCATTCAAGCCTCTTTCTCGTCGCTGCTCTCCGGGCTCCTTCCACGTATCCTTAGGTTGTAGGAGAATCTCAACTTTTGGGACTACTCCCCCCCCCTCTATTTTTTTTCTCCCTCTCCCTGGAATTGGATTGCCTTTGAATATGTTAAAATGGGGCTGCTGACGCCACTCCTGCTGCTTGGATTTGTCTCTTTTCAAGTTGATGGTAAGTTAAAGTGTTGTGTTTTACTGTCATTTCTTTGGAGCAGAGCACGCTTGGATTTTGGGGCTCGAAATCCTGTATAATGTGCATGGGCTATGGAACGATGGAAGGAAGGGATGGATATGAACATGCTATTAATAAAGCAATTCTTCTTTGCTAACTTAGTAGGAAAATAGTTAACATAAACTGTAAAGTGTGTGTGTGTATGAGAGAGAGAGGGAGATTGAAATCAGCTGCACTGGTAAATCTCGACGCACCAACAGATTTCTGTTGCTCTATTTTTACCCCATGCTGAACTTTTTAGGTGGAAAATCGACTGATTAAATGGGGTAATTGTGCTTCTGATTCAAGAGAGGTGAATGGGAAATTTACTACCGTGAGGTTCTCGCTGCTCCATTTGTAAGCAATGCACGCAGAAAAATGCAGTAATGTGTGGAATGCGCTAAAAGGTGTGAAATAACTATGCCTGTGAGATGTGTCAGGTGGAAAGTATACAAAGTAGGGAGTGTGAAAGAGGGTCGTGTCTGTGGAAGCCTCCCAGTACAGCAGAATCTCACAGCCAGCTTCTGCCACAGGGAGAAGCTAGGCTTCCACTGTTTAAAGACAATGGGGAATTTGAACAGGTGCTGTAGGTGTCTCCCCTTCTGTAAAGGCAGTCTCCCTTGTATAGGGGTTTGTCTTTTGTTCAGCTTGCTTAGCCCTCCCTAAAGTAAAACCAAGACCTCGTCGTTTAACCTAGAAGCACGTTGCAGGGAATTTCATGTTGATATTTAAGAGCTAAGAACACATTGTTGATTTCAGTGTTTGAAATGAAGGAAATTGAGAAAAATCAAAGGAATGATGTTTGTACTGTCTATGGTTAGAAGGTATAATTTTAACAGAGCAGGGACACCATTGGCTATGAATACATATATACTGTATGTGTTTTACCTCAAATGTGCAACATGCATCATAGTATTTTGTGCGCACAAACTGTTTACATGGACAATCATGCTGAGTCTTTATGTGAGCACTGGTGGTGGGGAGGCTTGATATGATACCAGATCTCTTTGGCTATTGTCTTAATTTGGAGGTTTGGCATTATATTTTTACAGAGGTGTCTTTGGGGGGCGGGGTTTGGACTCTAGCTTAATTTACTGGTTGATGCTGGATCTGGGCAGGATCTGGGACTAAACTTAGTTCCAGCAGGAAGCTGGTGCTAAAAGCCTGGTATCCATATCAACGAGGGGCCACTCTTGTAAACAGAGAGTGATATTGTATTACCTACAATTATTGCATGCAGTTGTGTGCTACCCATACCTCCCTCTCTCCCTCCCACCACACCCTTAGCAACACAGGAGGCAACAGAGAACCTTGCTAAAAGCTGGGAATTGAGAATATGTAGGTATTGGTTCACAAGTTGTATAATGAATGTATCACATAATGTGCCCTGCAGTTTCATTTTTTTTTTTTTTTTTACAAAGCATTGTGGTTCACATAAGTCACGTTGGAAATGTACATAAAACCTGAAAGCATCAGGCTGCAGAAATGTAGTTATTAGCCAGTGTTTAAAATTGTAGGTAGCTAGAAGGAATACAATTAAAGTGCTCAGTGGAAGTGACAGAGTGAATCACAGGAGCCTGGTGTTACAGAATGTAATTAATGTACCAGGCTGTTTGGAGATATAGGAAACAAATGCAATTAACCAGCTTGCTAGAAGGACATGAGCAAGGCATAATTTATTCAAGTTTTCTTCCATGGAGAACACAACTTGAACCTTAAAAAAACCCAATTCTTTTACAAGGTAGGTCTATGAGCAAACTTATTGGTCCATCTTTGACAAATATGGACTTACTCAAAATCTGTGAAAAGCACTTTATGGGAAGGTTTTGACTAGACTATGATAATCTCAGTAGATACAATCCTGTACATAGAATTGCAGTCAATAGTTGTTGCTGTTCTTCTGAAACATATTCATATCTACACTGTTCTGAAACATAAAATGTAGATCTGTATCTTGGAAGCCTATTGTATTTTACATTAGCTTACTGATGTCCCTATCTTCCCAGAAACACAGAAATGAAAGTTGCCACATAACACGAACAGGATGCCATTAAAGGCAGCTTCACATGTTACCCTTTTCTTAAAATATTGGAAAATGCTAATATCACATGTTTTCAGGCATGTATAATACATATGAGGGAGGCTGCCAAAGGTACACTCAGTAGCAAACCTGAGTCCATCATGGTTTGCCCACCATACATACTAAGCTATCTTTCCCACTGAGTATATGTGAAATGATCCTAAACTGCTTTAACATATGTTTTATTTTTTTCTGTATTATGAATAAAACAGTAAGCATGAAGAAAGCATAACTGAGGAAGAAAGACCCTTTGTTGAAACTCAAACCAGCTGTTTTTTTTTCCTCCTTAAAAATAGGTCATCCCTCACTCACAAGCTAAGGCTTTGAGCTTCCGAGAGCTCTCCCTTTACATCATTATGATTTTTGTATCTTTTGGGTATGAATGCAGTCAGAGAAAAGCAAACCATGTGTGTTTGTGATATAATGTCAGGAAGATATACTCCATGCCTATCTCTGAGTACCCAGAGAAACATGAGTGGCCTACAGGTGATATTACACGGTGGTATGATGCAGATTCAGATGGTGAATTGTCTTAGTTCTTGTGCCTTCTTAGTACAGTGGTACCTCAGGTTACATACACTTCAGAGTACATACGCTTCAGGTTACAGACTCTGCTAACCCAGAAATAGTACCTCAGGTTAAGAACTTTGCTTCAGGATAAGAACAGAAATCGTGCTCCGGTGGCAGCAGGAGGCCCCATTAGCTAAAGTGGTGCTTCAGGTTAAGAGCAGTTTCAGGTTAAGAACGGACCTCCGGAACGAATTAAGTACTTAACCCAAGGTACCACTCTATCATGAAATTTTAGAGTTCGGTGAAAATGGGACAAAATGTGCCATTTGTGTTGTGAATGTGGATTTATGGCAGTTCAGATCACATCCTTTGCATCTATTTAGGGATAACTGTAATTCCAATCTTCCCAGCATTCTACCTTGATACCAGTCTTTTTACCATTTCTGAAAGTTAAGAAGGGCTCTTGTCATATCGCACACCCAGCTGAAGTAATGGTTGAAAAAGTAATTTTTGTTCATTAATTTCTTTCTTTGACTATTTTGTAAGAAGGGTGGGCCTCTGGATCAGACATAATGCCCATTTAGTCCAGCAGCCTGTTTCTCACAGTGTCCAACCAGAAAGGTGAGGTCATTAGCCCTTTCCCACTGTTCCTTAGTATTCAGAGGCATCGGGACTGGTAGCTTATTCATGGACCTATTCTTCAAGAATTTGTCTAATCCACCTTTAAAGTTATCCAGATTGGTGGTAATCACCACATCCTGTGGTAGGAAGCACTTATTTAGGAGGTGTTTAGTCATGTCAGACTCTTCGTGATGCCATGGACCAGAGCACGCCAGACACTTCGGTCTTCCACTGCCTCCTGCACTTTGGTCAAACTCATGTTAGTAGCTTTGAGAACACTGTCCAACCATCTCTTCCTCTGTTGTCCCATTCTCCTTGTGCCCTCAATCTTTCCCAACATCAAGGTCTTTTCCAGGGAGTCTTCTCTTCTCATGTGGTGGCCAAAGTATTGGAGCCTCATCTTCAGAATGTGACCTTCCAGTGAGCACTCAGGGCTGATTTCCTTAAGAATGGATAGGATTGATCATCTTGCAGTCTATGGGACTCTCAAGAGTCTCCTTCATCACCATAATTCAAAAGCATCAATTCTTTGGCGATCAGCCTTCTTTATGGTCCAGCTCTCACTTCCATACATCACTACTGGGAAAACCATAGCTTTAACTATATGGACCTTTGTCAGCAAGGTGATGTCTCTGCTTTTTAAGATGCTGTCTAAGTTTGTCATTGCTTTTCTCTCAAGAAGCAGGCGTCTTTTAATTTCGTGACTGCTGTCACCATCTGCAGTGATCATGGAGCCCAAGAAAGTAAAATCTCTCACTGCCTCCATTTCTTCCCCTTCTATTTGTCAGGAGGTGATGGGACCAGTGGACTTATTTAGGTAGGAAGTATTTATTTTTGTCTATCTCTCCTGCTGTGATTGGATGACCCCACATTCTAGTATTATGAGAGAGGGAGGAAAAACAAGTTTCTCTAACTAGTTTATTTACATCGTGCATAATATTATGAACCTCTGTCACATTCCTCCCTTGTCAACTTTTTTCAACACTAAAATCCCTATATGTTGTAACCCTTTCTCTTAAGGGAGTCGGTCTATCCACCTGATCATTTTGGCTGATTTTTCCCCCTGGACCTTTCACAGATCTACAACATACTTTTTGAGATATGACAATCAGAGCTGTACACAGTATTCTAACTGTGGCCACACTATTTGTTGTAAAGGCGTTATACTCTTAGCTTTATTTTCAGTACCTTTCCTAACAATCCCTAACATGGAATTTACCTTTTTCACAGCAACCACACACTGATCAATTGTGCTAAAGGAACATTAAGTTTGATATAATGTTTTCTAGTTGTTGTCAAACCTCTTGCCTTTAGTGGAAGATAAATCACAGACAATCACAGATACAACTGTGGAATAGTCCTGTAAACAATCCAAAATCACTTGTTTCAGCAAATCCCCTTTGAGTATAATAGACTTTCTTTGGTTCAGGTTTGTGTTTATCATAGACAAAATATCAGCCAAACTTATAACATGCTGGCACAATAAAACAGTGGATTCTAAACTTTGTTCTGTCTAGTATAAATGCCTTTTGCACAATAAAATATAAATATTAGGATAATACAGCACATTGAAAACTCACTATGGACAACTCTGCATCTTTATTTCTTAACACCCAAAGGTTACTGGAGGATAAAATACATTACAAAAAACTACAAAAGTCATTACTCAGTAGAGTAATCAAAGAAAGTTGAAGGGCAGTTGAAGAAGAAAGAAGAAGAAGAAGAAGAAGAAGAAGAAGAGGAGGAGTTTGGATTTGATATCCCGCCTTTCACTCCCTTTAAGGAGTCTCAAAGCGGCTAACATTCTCCTTTCCCTTCCTCCCCCACAACAAACACTCTGTGAGGTGAGTGGGGCTGAGAGACTTCAAAGAAGTGTGACTGGCCCAAGGTCACCCAGCAGCTGCATGTGGAGGAGCAGAGACGCGAACCCGGATCCCCAGATTACGAGCTACCGCTCTTAACCACTACACCACACTGGCTCTCTTGAAAAAGTTCCACAGCCCATTGTGTGTCCACGTTAGCAAGATGTTGTACAGCACACCTTGAGAAACAATACTAGGACATACATAGATAACATAATTTCACAACTGAAATTTCTCGTGTCTTCACATCTTATTCAATTCAGGGTGTTAGGACACTATTTCATAAATAAGTGTTAGCACAATTCATAGTTTCAAATAACTCCTCAAAGTTTTTCTCAGTGGGAGTTACTATCTAGCAAGTGTAGTCTTTGAAATGTTGCGAAAACATGCATCAAGGATCAAAATACAGTGATGCTAAATTGTATGTCGTTTTAACATGTTGGTCAATGTTGATCATAATTATAATTTGTATTACTTGTTGCAGCATTTACTTGAGCACAGGTTTTTCCTGCAACTGAGTTGACTAGCTTAAATAACAAACAAACAAAACCCCATCCAAACACAAGCTCAATTCATTTTGTCTATTTCTTACATTCCATATTGCTATACAGTGGTACCTCAGGTTAAGTACTTAATTCGTTCTAGAGGTCCATTTTTAAACTGAAACTGTTCTTAACCTGAAGCATCACCTTAGCTAATGGGGCCTCCTGCTGCCGCCGCGCCGCAGAAGCACGATTTCTGTTCTCATCCTGAAGCAAAGTTCTTAACCCGAGGTAATATTTCTGGGTTAGCAGAGTCTGTAACCTGAAGCGTATGTAACCTGAAGTGTATGTAACCCGAGGTACCACTGTACAAATATTAATTACAAACGAATAATGATGTATTATGGAGTTGGACTAGATGTTCCTCAGGGTTTCTTCCAACTCTATGATTATAAGAGATATGATGTATTCAGCAGTGCACATTCTGCCTCTTTGGTCTGAAATAAGGCCTTTTGTTGTCTTACTGCTGTTGGAAGGACTAGTGTGCCTTTGATTGTCACCTGGGTTCCCACCCCTTATAACAATTATGTAAAAATGCCAATGCCTTGGTTGGCTGGCTATTTAGAAATTATATTCATGATTTCCTGCCAGCAGGCTAGCTTTTGGAGCTAGTTTCTGCATGTTTGTGGGAATCTCTGTTTCGTTCTGTGGGAAGCAGATGGTGTTCATACTTTTCAAAAATTAAACACTACATGTTATTTGTTCAGGCAAAAATCCCATTACACATACATGTGAGCTAGCATTAGATGAAATCCAGGTTTCATGGGGTTTTTTTTTTTGAATCATTACAAACAATATTTATACCTAATGTTCTCTTAATGATAAAGGTTCCTTTTGTATTTCAAAGGCATCAGTACAATGAGGGTGAGACTTCTTCTAAGGTTTGACAAACAGCTACATCCCACATCTCTTGACTTTTACAGCTTATGTTCTTGATGCTGCTTTTAAAGCTGGGCCATGTATTGGGCAAGTGGGCATTTGCTTAGGGACACTGGTCTGAAGATGAACCTTTGGAGCCATTGCTTCTGTTCCCTAACCCATTTTTACAACTACCTGGAATACAAGTAGCCCAGCTAGAAAACGGCTAATTAAGAGTAAATTGGGCAACTATGTCTCAGAAAAAGCAGCTGTGTTTCGTGAGAGAAACATTTTTGTGCAGGCAAGATGACCCATCCGAACTGTTTCAAAGCCAACCCACGTACATAAACATGAAAATCATGTACATATTCTTAAGTGGGACATTTATATTTATTTTGCTAAAAGAATACAAGCCAGGGAACCAACAAGATATACTTGTAAAAGCAAAAGCAACCCGCACAACCCCCCAACACAAATTTGTGCTGCACTTCACAAGCGACTGTGTAAATAGTCTGTACAAAGCAGCCCTTAGCAATACAAGTACTAATTTTACTACTTCAGGTTAAAGAGGAAAAGTTTTGTGTTCTTTTAAAGGAAGTAGTAAATACAGCCATCAAGTACAGAATTGGAATAGTAAAAACGGTCTTTGAGACTGTTTTTCTACCTTCTTTATGAGCAGAGCATACTTGATGCTGCATCTCTGAAGCTGTGGCAAACATGTTAGCACTTGTGTGTTCCCTTTGCATCAGGTGCTTAAAATAGACTAAACAAAGGGCTCTCAAAGGAATAGTATTTGGACTTAAAGTGCTACACACATTACAATACGTTCTCTCTCTCTTTGAAAAGCTGCTACTAAGAAGGGCATTTTGCTTTTTGCTTTAATTTTGTCTAGGCTGAATTTTATTTTTTATTTATTTATCGCTCTTCTAATCTCACCATTGGAGGTTTCCAAGCAGAGGTTGGATGGTCATATGCCATGGATGCTTTAGCTGAGATTGTGTGTTTAGCTGAGATTCCTGCATTGCAGGGGGTTGGACTAGATGACCCTTGGGAACCTTCCAACTCTCTGATTCTATGATTCTGATGTAGTAAACATTCCAGGAAAAGAGCATGATATTGCAGTGAAAAGGCACCAGGTGGGTCTCTTCCCTCGCCCAGGTCTGTACTCTGTTTTAGCCTGTATTTGGGTAATATGCAAATAGGTTTCCAGTGTAATAAGGCAACCATATTGTTGGAACAGGCCCTCACATGGATTGATAAGACTAAAACTGTCCCCCCAAAGGAAAGTGAAACTGAGTAGCTGTCTTCAAATTCTCACATGAAAGCCCTATCAAATTCCCAGTTTCCAAGAATTGTTCTGCACACTGCTCCTTAAAGGGGGCAACCATAGGTCTAGTTCTCCAATTTGTTAAGGTCACATCTTTTGCAGACTGGGAGTGGCCACCAAGACCATATAACACCAGTCCTGAAAGACCTACATTAGCTTCTAGTACGTTTCCAAGCATAATTCAAAGTGTTGGTCCTGACCTTTAAAACCTAAACGGCCTCTGCTCAGTATACGTGAAGGAGTGTCTCCACCCCCATCGTTCAGCCCGGACACTGAGCTCCATCTCCAAAAGGTTACAGAGAACCAGGCAGAGGGCATTCTTGGTAGCGGTGTCCACCCTGTGGAATGCCCTCCCACCAGATGTCAAGGAAATAAATAACTATTTGACTTTTAGAAGACATCTGAAGGCAGCCCTGTTTTGGGAAGTTTTTAATGTTGTTTGTTGTATCATGTTTTTAATATTCTGTTGGGAGCCACCCTGAGTGGCTTGGGAAACCCAGCCAGATGGGTGGGGTAGGGTATAAATAATCAAAATAATAATTAATGTTAGTTACCTGAATTACCTGCTTCCAGAATACCATTGTCTGCCTCAGAGTACTAGTTCTTTTCTAGTAAGTGGTAAGTGTACCAGAGAGTTTAGGCTAATGATTACATTTAGCATGTGTAGGAGAGAGACTTGAGGATGATGTGCATGAGAATTTTGTTGCAAGAAGTGACTTTTTTGTAGTAGTCTAAAGTTTGCTGGTTGACACTGGCAGATAGCTGTATGGATTTGGCTTTGTAGGTTGCTTTTTCTGTACTGTGACTTCTGGAAACCTATTTTGTGTTGGGTCAAGGGGAACATCTACATCAGGGGTCAGCAAATTTTTTTTGGAGGGGGCCGGTTCAATGTCCCCCAGACCTAGGTGGTGGGCCGGAATGCGCATGCGGTGGAGGGGGCTTCTCTCTCCTCCCAACCCCTCCCCTCCCCTGCCTACCTCCTCTGCTGCTCTGCCTGCGGTTGGGAAGAAGAAGAAGAGTTTGGATTTGATATCCCGCTTTATCACTACCCGAAGGAGTCTCAAAGCGGCTAACATTCCCCTTTCCCTTCCTCCCCCACAACAAACACTCTGTGAGGTGAGTGGGGCTGAGAGACTTCAGAGAAGTGTGACTAGCCCAAGGTCACCCAGCAGCTGCATGTGGAGGAGCGGAGAAGCGAACCCGGTTCACCAGATTACGAGTCCACTGCTCTTAACCACTGCACCACACTGGCACTGCATTACAAAGGCTTTGGACCAGGTGGCCCTCATGGTCCCTTCCAACTCTATAATTTTATGATTCTGCTGTTTCTGAGCTCTCGTACAATTCCCATTCATTTCAATAGCACGCACATATGAGAATTTTCTAAATATCGTTTGCATTATTTACAGTGGGGAACCTTTTTTCCACTGGAGGGTCTCATTCCCTTCTAGATACCCTTCCAAGGGCCATATGCCAGTGGTAAAAAAAGGATAAGTAAAAGAGGATAAAGTAAAAAGAGGATAAGTAAAAAATAGAACTTGGTGTTGCCCAGCAGTCTCTGCAAGGTCCTGGGGCTCTCCCCAGGTCTGAGGACCAGACAGTGTGGGCTCATTTGATTCCTGAGGTTCCATTCCCCTAAATCCTAAACAAATGTACATAGGAGCGGCATCTCTCCTTTTCAGGCCAGCTTTCCCGGGCGGGGAGCCAGGGGCCAGCAGGTGCGCCATACTCCAGCCCACAGCATGGCCATGGGGAGAGGTGGGAGGGCAGACGGCAAGGCTTCCTATCAAAGCCCAGCCCCCTTCCTCTGCAGGTCAGAGAGAAGCCAGGAAGAAGGAGGGAGGAGACAACAATGCTGGGGGGAGGGGGGGAAATTGCAAAAAAATTGCACCTGGGGGAAAAAAAGGCAATCGCGCTGATTCAAGTAGCGATTGCAGAACCGTTTGCAGGCCGGATCCAGAGGCAATTGGCCCAGATCCGGCCCACAGACCTTAGTTTGCCGACCCCTGATCTACAGGTTTACAGTACTTTCCAATGCAACTTTTCTGTCTACTTTAGCAGATGGTGATAAGTGAGATACTGTGTTGTGTAGTGATCTGAGTGTCAGATTAAGTCCCAGAAGACTTAGTCCTATGCAGCCATGAAGCTCTCAACTGGGTGTTCTTCAGTCACTGCCTCTCAGCCTAAACTGCCTCATATGGTTATTGTGGGGATTAAACAAGGAGGAGGAGATATGACACCTTGAGCTCCTTGGAGGGAAAGGTGGGATATAAATGCAATAAATATAGCTTTTTATTTATTATTTATTAATGCCCAGTGTTTTTCGGGGGGGGGGGATTACTCAGGGACAAAATAAAACACATACAAACACACAAAAACATATATTAAAAAGAATTTTATAAACAGCTCAAGTTGCCAGTATAAGTCAAAAGTATGAGCATGAAAAACAGTCTTACTGAACTCTCACTGCTAATGACTTATCCTATGTACCTATTGCTCTATCAGTTTGACACAAAAGTTAAAATAATCATGCATTGTATACACAACTGCTTACCCGGCACTAAATGTGTAGATTTCCAGTGAACTGCTTGTCATAATTGTGCTACCAAGGATTGAGACAAAGAATTAATGGTCAGCAGCAAGAGACAGTAATCTCTGTAGTGCACCACTATTTAGTCATTTGTCATTGATTACAGGAGAAACTTCATGGAGGAAATTAACCTTTTAAAACTAAAATGTCACGTAGCATGCGTCAGATAGCATCTTGTTCTGGTGGGCTGGAGGCAAACCTTTATGGAAAGGACCAGATCTGCTTTCCTGCTGCTATGTAAGTGTCAAGAGTCAAGAACCAGTTATGAGATATATTTTACTGGTACATCTGCTCTATAATCATAGATCTTCAGGCAATCATTCACTTGTTTTCAAAGAGTCTCATCTTTCAAGAGCCACTATGTCTGTGTGAAAACTGCTTCGTGCAAATTAAATCTAAAGTGAAAATAATAGATGCAAATAACTGATTTTATACCTGCTTCCAGATTGGTTGCTTTTGAGACCTCTCTATCAGATGTTCCATGTTTTAGACATAATGATTTAAGTCTAAGCCCTGATCGTGTACATTCTCAGTCAGACTATTCCTTGGTGTGCTTATGTGCTAGCACCTTTTCCCTATATGGGTGTCCTATGATTACAGGCCCTTGACAGTGCAGATCATGACACGTGCAGGATCAGTGCAATCACATGCCATAAATAGTGAACACTGATGTGTTTTAAAACTACCTGCATTTTTTCCTTGAGCTTCTGGTTTCATGTATAAGTGCCAAAGCAAAAGTAGATGAAATTGATTTCTGCATGCTCTTCAGTTCAATACTTAGAGGATAGTTTTCTCTGTGCATCTGCAGGATATTATTAACAATTTAGTTATGTTGTCATTGATTTTAATGTTGGGGAAATATTGTGGACAACAATTGCAGTCTTTTCATAACTAGCCTTTCTGTAATGTTCTCCAACTGGATTTTGAAAAAAAAATAATTCAAAATGTTGGAATCTGCCAATATGTGTCTATTTAAGTGAGCATATGAACTGTAGAGTTATTTTGCTTTGGTCTTTCATGTGAACTTGTTTTTATCATTATGAGTACCAAATTGTGACAGGGATTTAATAAGATCAGCCAGTTTTTAAAAATTCATCCCACAGAAGAAACAATCCAAGTGTTTTTAGACTTTGTTTCCAAACAACCTTTGCACAATTAGATTAGCTTTAAAACTCTTTGAAATTCTCCTGCATTTTTGTGTACATATGTAGAAATATTCAGGGCAAAATATTTTAACATAATAATGGAAATTGCCAGAGTACTTCCTCAAAAGAAAAAATGTCTAACATATTGAAACATATATTTGGTTAAAATTAATCATTTTGACTAATCATTTGCTGTTTCCTGAATACATTTTGACAATCAGTTTTTAGGATCAAATGCACTAGGAACATGTATCTGGCTTTGTATGACCCCAAATTCTTCTGTTACCATTTTAGCAGACAACATGCCTTTTTTCCTAAGTGATATTAGTTGCTAGGAGAAGTGCAATGGTCTGGTCTCCTCTTATCCTTCAGTGAAACCAAAGAGCATATTGAGTTGAAGAGAGAAATAGCACAGTATGAGCCATGAATCACGAGTTGTCTCCAATATGTCCACTTTGTTCCCACTTTTTCTTCCTGAAACTTTTGTTTTTACTGATAGTGCTTCTTTTCATCATCTCTTAAAGGCCATTCAAGGAAAGGGGAAAATGTGCGGTTGACAGTCCACTCAGAGTAACAAAAAAAAAAAGTGTAGAGAGTTATTCATTGGCCACATTAGTGACAGTGCATGACTTAAAGAATAGCTTTAGTCAACTTTCTTTAAACCAGAGTGATTAATACCTTCTGTTTTTACCAAGAAGAAGGGACAAGGAGAAAGGTCTGGTTCTGCCAGTTTTCAGCTTAGATTCTGGTTGCAAATAATAGCACTGCAATTGTGGATTTAAATGGAATAGGAAAGGGCATTAGTTTTCTGTGAATAGTTCCCCTTGTTTCCCACCCAAACTGCTTTATTCTAAAGCTTTTCTCTTTTCACTCCCTTCCCCTTCTTTTATCAACTGAAACTTCATTTATTTAAGGATTTTAAGAAACATTACTTGCTTCCTATTTCCCATCCAAACTGTGGCACCGGGAGCAGTTTAGAATATCACAGCATTTTGAAAACTGAAATAGCAGTTTAAAAATAATACTATAAAACACAAATGGAAGGCAGGCAGTATCAACCATAAATTCCATAGTCCAGTAATGAGTCTGTACAGGAAAGACGAAGTGGTATACTACCGGTTACTGAAAAAGGCCCTTTTAGCCACATCCACTACCTGAGAATGAAGCAGCAGAGTTTGGTTTATAATTATAAACTGATTTTTCTGGGGAAGCATAACCACATTCAGAACAGGCCTGATGGAGCTTGTTTGTTGTCCATCATCCATCTAAGGCACTCAAACAATCCACTGCCTTATGGAGATTGAAAACATTTTGCTGTGCACTACATTTTAGTGCAGTTCAGAGATTACAGTTAAGTTGCCTAATACTGATCATTAAACTAGCATATGAAAAGTTAATATGTGGATGCAGAATTTTGTTATCTGCAAGGTTATTCATAGCAAGCTATAAGAGTGGTCTGAAATTCAGTTAGTTCAAAGTGTAGTAGCCCATCTGATTAAGGGAGCAAATGGGAGCATATTACATCTGTGCTAAAGCAACTGCATTGTCTCCTTCTTATGAATCTGCCAAACTCTCCATAACACATTCTTCACACCATTCATATTCTTATACAGTACAGTCATACCTTGGTTGTCAAACACCCTACAACTCGTACATTTAGGCTCCAGAACACCTCAAACCCAGAAGTGATTGTTCTGCTTTGTGAACGTTATTTTGGAACCCGGACATCCGACAGGGCTTCCACAGCTTCTGATTCAGAAGCTGCAATTTGGTTTTCAGACATTTTGGAAGTCAAACGGACTTCAGGAACGGATTCCTTTCGACTTCCAAGGTATGACTGTACATCTTCTTTTTTTTTTAAGAATAATTTTTATTAACCGACCAATCACATTAAATCAAACCAAATTACATAAATTCCAAATTACACAGCCGAATTTTAAATTTTTGTTGGGGGTACCCATATTTCAAGTTCCGAAGGGATCCAATCAACTTCTTACTTCTTACTGCTGTTTTAATGTCCACAAATCTAACCTTATGATGTTCACAGTACTATCCAGTCCTTTCTTATTATTTTTCCACATCTCTTGTTGTTATTTTCATATAGTATGACTGTACATCTTTATCATGCTGTCCTTACCTTTTTTCTAAACTAGACTATGACCTTTTTTTTCTTAGGGAAGTTGTTCCAACTTCCTGCTCATTTTTCTTAAACTTTTCCAGCTCTACAATATATTTTTTAAGGTGAGGGAGCCAGAACTGCTTACAAGTATTTCACCTGTGGTCTCACCACATATTTTATAACAGCATTATGATATTGGCAGTTTCTTTTTCAATCTCTTTCCTAATGATCTCCAACATGGAATTCGTCTTTCGAGAACATACATTATCTAGTCCTGTTTGTAGTCCAGGTTCAGGCATAGTTTTAGAACTGTATTAGCTTGATGGGTTAACTTTATTAGGAGAGGATGGGAAGGTGTGACACTATCAGTTCTCCTTGATATCTCTATGGCTTTTACTACCGTCTGCGATGGTATCCTGCTTGTGAATTTGGAACTGAGGGCACAGTGTTGTCATTGGAAGCTCAAGGGGTCTCTCTGGCAAGGATTGTCCTTTACCAGCTCTGGGTTTTTTCCTGGACAAGAAGAACCTTCTCACATTGATCTATGCATTAGTAACTTCTAAATTGGACTACTACAATGCACTGCATGTGGAGCTGTCCTTGAAGTTGGTTTAGAAGTTACAGCTAGTGTAGAATGATATGGCTTTCTGGCTTTCTGAACTGGCCTACCACACACAAAACTGCACCGATTGCCTACAAGCCCACTTTAGTTACCTTTAATGGCTTAAGAAGTCATATACACCTTGGGGTCAGGATTCCTGAAAGAATAGCTCATTTATTAGGATCTATCTGGGAATACTTTATTGGCACAGGGAAGAACCTTCTTGTTTGTAGTGCCCGTTTTTGACATTGCACCCCCTGTGATAATGCTGATGCCTACTCTTAAATTTTAGATGCCGTCTGAAGACTTGGATATTCTTTCAGACTTTGAGTAGCATATAGTGCCAATATTGATGTCTTTAGTAACTGTATTGTTAATTTGAGTTGTAACCTGCTCTGATATTTCTGTGCAATGAATAACATGTGTATGAGAGAAGTTAGGTAGCCAGCCATAAATCGACAGCTGAATCATTTCACGATGAAGGAGACATCCTAGCGCTCTGGTACTTTCTGACTCAAAACTTCTCCAGTGTTCTGGTTTTTTTTTCTTTTTCAATAAGTTCATCAGACTTATTATGAAGCTTGTGGCAAAACCAACTTGATAATAGTCTAATCTTATAGTAATCTTACCCTTTTTAAAATTCAAATGTCCTTATTCGTGAGCTTTTCCATATTGGATTTCTGCCATTGAGCTCCTGAACTTCAATAAGCTTCTGAGCTTCTTTTTTAATCTGATGAAGCCAATTATTATTAAACTATTTGTAAACGAGCAGTAGATGCCTATCTTGAGGAATTTCAGTCAATTGTCATTATGCATACTATTGATTAGGTTTTCTTTGTTCAGTGATAGCCTGTCTTTACAGAATGTTAAAGTGCTTAGTAAACAGCAGTAAAATTAATTTTATAATATAAAATATTGCTATGAAATCTATGCTTTATAAAGAGGGGAAAATACACTTTGTAGGAAAGAACGATTTTGTATGCAGAAGAGAGGTTTGTGTTTATTATAAATAATGCGCATGGGGAGATGATTAGATTAAAGAACTGGCCTTTCACCTTGAAGGCCACAGTTCAAATTAAACCTTAGGTTGTAAGTAAATTGAGATGAATGGGTTTAGCTTTGTCCCTGGCGTAAAGCAGTCTATATCTCAAAAATCACCATACATCTGTTTTTGCCAACTTGGCATAATTGGCATTCTCTTAGGACAGTGCTGGCATTGAAACTATTGCTTATCACTGAGGAAGATGGTCTCTCCAGGTCAGGGTTAAGATCATTGGCAGGTCTATGAAGAAAACCTTGTTTGTCTGTATTAATGATCCATTTTTCTCATATTAGAAATAATGCTAAAGGTGCTCATATGAAGTTTATGCTCTTGTTTTAATATGTTAAGGTAGATAAAAAGAAATAACACTTTTAGATAGTGCCTTTTCACTGAACTTCAAAGTTCAAATCTTCACCAGCATTTTAAAAAGCAACAGTGACAGTTATATTAAGGTTTAATCATGGGCATTTGATGTTTGTGAGAATTCAGAATATAAAATGCATTTTAATTAGTTCAGCATTTGTTATTGTTTGTTGAATTTGACGACTAGGTTGAATGTTTTTGAATAATGTCAGTGGGTTTTCCCAGGAGGCAATCTGGTTCTTGTGACTCCTTGCTTCATCATTACTTCTTCAAAGGAAAATAATGCATATCACCCTTTTTCTGGGGAGAGATAACTTACCCTGTTACATTTTCCTTAGTTGGCTGATGGAGGGTTAGAATACCCCCCATCAATGTCCGTCTGTTGTAGCTGAATAAGTTTGCTCTTTTCTTTAATATAATGTGGCCTTAGTTCACCTTGTGTCTTCCCTCCTTATTCCAGTGTCTGGCTGAAATTATGTTTTGTTGTTTTACAGTGTTTATATATCTAGACAGTACTAGATGTATATGCGCAAATCTATTAAAAGTTTGTAGACATATATGTGTATGAAACACAGTTGTGACTGAAATTGGTCATTTGCAAATCCTACAGCCCTTTCATTTGCCACTTCGTTCCTTGTGCCTAGGGAGTTCTTTCTGCTTGCCTCATCCACATGGTTTCACACAAGACCCTTCTACGCAGCCAGTACAGTATTTGGGGTGGGGAGATGACTGGATAACTGTATAAAACTTTTTTAGCAAAATGTATTCAGGCATAGTGGTTGAGTGATACACTGTTTGTACTTTAAAAACCTTTAAAATATGTGCGTTGTTTAACTTTGCTGGAGTGATGGTGGGTTTTTGTAACAAGTCTGAGTAAGATTCATGTGATTTGCTCAAAATATATAGATATCTGTTATGCATTGAGATGTTGCTGTTGGAGTCTGATAAGGAACATAGATTAAATAAGAGCATTCTTCTCCACTTTCTCAAAGTCACCTGCTACCTCTGTACAGAGTAGGGCTAGGCAATACTTGATTTTCAACATCACAATATATCACCAGCTAAATATCACAATACTTCAAGATATCAAAATATATATCTGTGGCAGCGGAGGGCCTTGCTGGGCCTCCCCACGGCAGCAGGGGTCTTGCGGTACCTCCCAATGGTGGTGGAGGGTGCACCATGCTTCCCCACAGCAGCAGAAGGGCTTGCCGTACCTCCCCTCGCCGGCAGCGGGTGTGCCACACTTCCCTGCAGCAGCGGAGGGCCTTGACCAGGCTCCCTGCAGCTAGGGCCTTAAAATGCAAAGTAGTAGATTTAATAAAAATATTAAATAAACTTCTGTATAATATATGTAATATATTTCCAACTAATTTAAGAGTAGTTTAACTGATTTACTAGTCAAGTTGCTATTGGGCATTTTAAACATGCCACAGAGTGCGTACAGAGTAGACCACAAAGATGGAATCACTGAAGAGACGCAGAGAGATATTTGTAAGGTTTAATTACAAAACTCCTTTAACATACATCTTACATAGTGTCTATAATCACCCACCCATCCACCAAGGGGCAGAGTAAGGTACATACGGCACATAATATACCATTCACAATTGCTGACACAGCTAATTACAGTGACTTATCAGCACCTGCTACCCTACTACACAGCTGTAGAAAACTAGGTCAGGATATGCACCCTGGCTTTTAAAGTGGTATACACCCTGTGAAACAATAATGAACCCTAACATTTAAATAAACTATTCAACAGTTGCATCTGCTTCCCCACTCAGAGGTCTAAGTGGAATCTATGCATGCACAAGCCATTCTTCTACTTTCCTGGGAGTAAGCCAGTAAGATACCAGTGAAGGTGGAAGAGTTTGCTGGTTTGTGTGACAACTTTTCATCATTTCTTATTGGTTAGGAGGGTGGAGGGAGAGAGCAACAAAGCATGAGACAGGTGCTTGCAAATTATCTGTAAAGTATCTGTTCAGCTGAGCAATCCCCTGGGACATTGTCAAGTCTCAAACAGTTATCACAATGTTATCTCAATACTGGTATTCAACTGTATGGTGATTTATCACACAGCCCTAGTACAGAATAGGGCTTTTTTTTTGCATGCCATTGCTAACTAATCAAATAATTGGTTATTAATGGTAGCCTAGAAAATTTATGTTGTTTGTCCTGATACCTATTTCAACTGATCCTCCTAGAGGAAGGGAGCTGATGTTCACTACAGTAGCAAGCAACTTTAGGGAACTGATGTACCAACAAACTATATTAAAGATAAAATGTAATACAGTTGCACCTCAGGTTACATACGCTTCAGGTTACAGACTCCGCTAACCCAGAAATAGTACCTCGGGTTAAGAACTTTGCTTCAGGATGAGAACAGAAATTGTGCTCCAGCGGCACAGTGGCAGCAGGAGGCCTCATTACCTAAAGTGGTGCGTCAGGTTAAGAACAGTTTCAGGTTAAGAACGGAGCTCCAGAACGAATTAAGTACTTAACCCGAGGTACCACTGTAATGTGTTGTGGACAAAGTTTCATGCAAGGAAATTTCAGCTATTACAAAGTTACCAACAATTCTGCTAATTTTGGTATTGCAAATAAGATATAAACAGTTTGAACTGGCAGCTATACTTAATTTTGTTGTAGCCATTTATAGGCACAAAGATTTAATAAAATCATATCCCTTACTGGCAGCTACTGTATCACCTGTAGAACATATTGGTAAGCATAGAGAATGGAAGCTGTGCTAAGCCCTAAAAAGCTAATAGGGATTAACTTTACCCAGAAGAGTTACTAATGAAGACATCGTAAAAAAAGGAAAAGAAAAATGGACTGCTGCATATGAAGTTTTTAAAGTTTTCTTTATTTTTCAGTGCATTAATGTTTTCGGTTGTCACTCTGAAATTACTGTCTGGCTGTTTCTTTAGCAGTGGCAGCATCCAAGAGGTGTATAGATCATGTAGATATGATGACAGGTGTGTGTACATATATGTTCTTGGATCTAGCTTACTGCAAAATAGAAAGAATTGTAAAATTGTAATGTTGTAGTTTACAATATTTCTGCAGATTAGTCTGAAGACCCAACAAAATTATGTTAAATTATTTTAACTATGAATATGCATGCAGAACAGTACTGTAGCTCTCATAGATTTTCAGATAGTATTGGGTCCAGGACTGAGGAGGGCAGCACTCACGCCTTGCCTCCTGGCAGTGGAGTTGCTGATGCTTACTTGGAGGGGTAAAGTTTGAGAAGTCAGTGCTTGTGGGCACATTAGTGGAGCCAGTCCAGTGCTCCCAATGCACCTGCAAAACGCCAACCTTCCCACTGTCTTCCTTCTGCCCTTCCCTCCTGGTAAGTGACACTATCCCTGCTGCTGGGAGGTCAGACGGCTCTGACTGCTCCTGGCAGCGTCAGATACTAAACTAATTTGCGGCCTGCGTCGTTCAGCCAGGATTGGTGGTCTTACAATGTCGATTAAAACACCAGAAATTCAAACATTACAACAGCATTTTAACCTGTTGTCTGAAACTAAGTAGGGATGGTGCCATCCTAATTCTAATGGGAAGGAGTTGGCCCCGTTGTGCTGAAGGCATGACTCCTCATTGTCAGGAATTATGCTTCTGGTCCTTGGGAGACCACTAATACTGCTCTCAGATAATTTCAGTGATTGACTTGGGACATATAGGGTGAATGAGTTTAATTCTATGACGTGTATAATTTGAGGGTAGCTTTGCACATTACGAGTTTAGAACAAAGAGAAAAAATAATGTTTCTTATAATTCTGTGAAGTATGAGAGAAGTGTTTTACACACAGTGACTACGTAGACTGGAGTACTGATGTACTATGCATTACCAACACAGAATCTGTGTAAAAAAATTGTAATGCGTGAAGTGACCCTTGGTGAAGGTGAGTATTTAAGGCATATATACTAGTGTGATAGGGAAAGAGGAAAATGGTACCCTTTATCTCTGGTCTGCACTATCGCATTTAATGAGTAAAAAAAGCATCTATTTTCCATTCCCCCTAAGCTATTGCCTTCTGTTCCTCATGCTTCATTTCAAAATCCATTTGGACAACTGTTAAGTATATTAAACCTATCCCCATCTCCATTTATCTAACAATTCCACCATTCTTTGCTAGATTCCTCCTGAGTGGTTTAACTACAAATACCTGGTGTGGTGATGTGGGTATTCATACCCCTGCTCAGCAATAAGGTTGACTACATTATATTTTCTGGTGGAAAATAATAGGTGGACATAAATAATCAAGAAGGGAAAGATTTAATGGGGCAAAATCTGAGCAGTTAGGCTAGGCTGTAATTTTTTTTTTAAAGGGGCATGAATAGGCTAGATATTGTTCCTCTCACAACTTGATGCAATGTACCACACAAATACACTGAATAATTAATGCAAATTGTGCATTATCACATGGACTGATAAGTAGCTGGTGGAAAGCTATAAATAGAGGGTAGTGATAGGCAGCAATATACACATTTGGAGAAAGATGTCAGTTGGTTTGATATAGGGATTTTGTTTGGGCTCTGTTTTATATAACATCTTCATTAATAATCTCCACAAGCGGGTAAACTGCATGCTAATTAAATTCACAGATGACACTAAGTAGAGAGGTGTTACAAACATAGGGTGACCAGATTTTCTAAGTGAAAAATCTAGACCACCTGTCATTGCAGGCACACAGAGCAAGTGGTGATTGAGGAAAGCCCACAAGCATTTGACAACTCTGAATGCGAAAGAAGGAAGAAAAAGCAGGCATTCAGTTGCTCTAAAAAAATGTTATTCTCCTTTCAGCACATTATCTTAGGGATTTATCATTACCACAAGGGCACTATGTGTTAAAAACTGTATTTATTGTGCGCTTGAAAACGATGAATCATAAATAAGTTTTCAAATGCATAGGAAAAGCAAGTGTTCTTTTTTATATATAAAAAGAAAGGGCTTGATGCAAGTGTACTATTCCAACTGTGCAAAAGAGAGATAAGGACATGTAAATGCTCACAGGAATCATGTGAAGTGCTGAGTAATCTGAAATATTCAGCATGGATTTTGTGATTGTATGGATTGGAGCACATTTGTGTGTCTCCCTTTGTGGAATGTTGTGCATGGCTCTTTTCCATGTGAGCAAAACTTAATGTACATTCAGTGGCATTGCAGTGAAAGTTTCAACAATATTACAGAAAGAACCAGAAAATGAAGTCATAGAGTTATAGTCAATGCTGCTGTTCTGCTTATGCAGCAGACTTCCACTTGCATAACTGAACTTCCCTTTCCTTTCACCTGCAGCTCTCTGGAGAAATTTTTTTGGGTGGGATACTTTGCGGGGAGACGCTAAGAAGGGAAAGCCACATTCCATGAGTTCAGTTCCATTTGCACAGTGTTGGGTGCAAGCCTTTGCTTTGGAAACATGTACAGTTCTGCTGTGTGTTAGAAAGTGTTCACCCCTTAAAGCTAAGAACTTGAAATATCGAACTTATGTTAGGGAACATACAACTGATAATACAGTAATACGTATAGAGAAATCGGATCAAGTTACAAGTGATTAGATAAGTTGTTTTTTTTAATTGAAAACTTATTTGTACAATATTGGAATAAGAGAAGATATGGAACATTTGTTAGGTTATTCAAGTACTGTTTTATCACAGCAGTGTGACAGAATAGAGGTATAATGTGTCCACTAGTTATATAATAATTGCCTAAATTGTAAAACATATTGAAAATCGGGTTGGCTTTTCCTGATTCTCCTCTCTATTTAAATGCAGAACTTTATATAATCAAACCTAAGTATAGTTTTCTCCAAAACCTTGCAGCTAACCCTCATTTGTTAGGTGTTTGTCCCCCGAATATATTTTGCAAATTGTTTTTACAATATTCATTTCTGTGTATTACTTGATTACCTGTTCTCTGTATAACTGATACAATTGTATTATAACATATTACAATTGATTTTCTACTGGAATAATTTCTTACTGCAGGTTGCGTATTACTAAATATTGAAAATGACTGTTATGTGATGAGCCATGAATGTGGATTCATGCTCTGTGTTTTAGACTTTCACCCAAAGTTTGAGGCATTATTACCATCTTTTTAGACTTTAATTGTAACATACAAACATCTAAAATTTTAAACTGTTTTATTTCTCACTGCCTTGAAAAGGGAGCAATTTGACAGATTACCCTGAACCTGTGGGTTAATCAGGACCAGGAGGACATAGCTGATTTTTAACTGTATTTTTATTGCTTCTTTTGTTTCTTCTATTTTAATTTATTCTATGGAATTCAAATTGTAACACAATAAAGCAAAATACAATGTGTGTGTGAGAGGGGGTGGGGAGAGGGAATGAGAGAGTAGCAATAAGAATACAGTTAAAAATCATATAGCTCTAGCAGAGCACATTACAGTTCCTACAACAGGCAGAAAAATCATTAAGTGGTCAGGCAATACACTCAGCAGTTTTCAAGCAGGGTTAAAAATATTTGGGAACTACTGGTGTAAAAGACCAATTTTTAGTGGAAATATTTACTGACACTGATCAATATTGATCAGAAACTAGTTTAGTTATACAAACAATATAAAGTTGGGCATATGTCCTCCAATGTTTTTATATGAAAGGATTGCTGCGCCCTTTCATATTTCAAATGAGCTGCTATCATGTTAACTTTCAGTTATTGTTCTGAAGAAATATTATGCAGATAGCCAATTAGTGATGGACAAAATGGCCTTCATGCATCGCCATGTTTGTAACAAGAAGGGCAACAGTGGAAGTCACGTTCCTATTGAGAACGTTCTGTAGGCCACTGCTAGGCCATGATTAGCCTGACTGTGGAAGACAATTGTAGAGGCATCTGCTCAGTTAATTTTGAGAGAAAATTTACCAGATGGAGGCTGAAGATTTAAGTGATTAGAAGGTAGTAGATTGGAATACAAATTGGATTAAAAGAAATTAGATTGATATAAATCGAATTGAGTCACAACAGTTTGTGTTCTTCGTACCAAGGGGCAGTGGATTATGGGAGAAGCAGATGCTCCAATGAGATAGGAATTAATGTGGCTTTGACAGTCCATCTGGGAAGGCCTCACTATCGAGTACATCCCTAATCTCTCTCTCCATTTATCAATGCCATAATGTTAATTAGTACTTCATTCATTAAGTTACTTACAGAGGGGGGGAAAATCTCACCCCTAGTTTCTCTCTGCTTGAGTATTTGTAATTGTGCCAGGAAACAGGAACCTCTCTCTAGCTGAACTAGCTACTGTTGACTCTTATGTTAGACCCATGTAGTTTTCTTCAAGCATGTGACTGCTTTTGGCACAGAGGAAATTTACTAGGCTTTGTTTTGCAATAAATTTCTCTTCATAAATCCAGCTGCATAGTTATTTGAAGTCCTGTCTTGATCCCTAAAGCACATCAATCCCGAGCTACTACTAACAACCACCCCCTTTTCCACCATTTTAATAAGGTTCTGTATATACTCTACTGTATATAGTTGAATAATATGTTGTTTTATGGCCAAGATGTAGCAATCACATTAATGATGAGAGGCAGGTTCTTCCCTGAGGGGTGGAAGGGGGAGCAAGAAAGATTTGTGCATGTGCATGAACACACTGTTGGAGAGTTATATTTACTGCACCTGAAATTCATGACTGATGTTTGCACTGGTCTGCCCTAATTCTGTAGACTAGGACTAACATAAGCGTAGCTGACTTTCTGATGCATTATTTCATCTAAGCAGTATGCTGCAGGACAAATACTTGCTTTTAGAGAGCCTTAGAATCAGCCAGTTGGATAACTGTGAACACTTGAAAGTAAAAACATGCCCTGAAAAAGAAGCCACTAATTTTGCCTTGAAAGTCAACTAGTTTTCTGCTTGAAATTTTCTACAAGCTAAAACAGTGTGCTGAAAAGAGCAGCACTTTTTAGAGGCTTGAGTGGTTAGAAAATGTTCTCTCTCTCTCTCTCTCTCTCACACACACACACACACAGTGCATTTTACAATCAAAGTGTTCCTGAGTAAGATAGACATGGCGAACAGTTGTATGAGAGTGGTTGAGTTTCAATAAGCAGCTGAATGGTGCATTCTTCTCAAAAGTTTTCAAGATGCATCTCTCCTTCTCTTGCGGCACCACAGATTAAAAAAAAAGCCAGAGTCTGGCTTGTCATGTTTTCCAAACTCAGGCTTAATGTTTGTTTTCCACAAGCAAACCACACATGGTAGTCAAGGTTTTCCACTCATTGTTTGTGTGGGGGCAACAAAATGTGAGCCTAGGTTTGGACAACATAATAAGCTAGGCTTGCGTGAACTATGGTTTAATGCAACTTGTAAACTTGGCCAATGTGTGAGCAATGTGAATAAAGAGTCATTCATTTTCCCATTAATAAATATTGAATTAAGCTCATATCACAATGAAATTACATATGGAATGTGGACAATGCAGAATGAACTATTCTCTTATCTTTTACTACATTCCTTCATTGATAAATCATAAGCAGGCTCTTGAGAAGGAGAATAAAAGTGTTGAGACACTATAATGACCTCTGTCATTATATAGTATGGCTTTACTTTAATTCTGAAATTTTACCTTTTGAAAGTTCAAATTATTATCTTTTATTTGGTTAAGATAATGCCAGTGTGTTAAAATAAGAATATTGGTCAAAAGTGCT
Source organism: Podarcis erhardii (assembly GCF_964252035.2). NCBI lineage: Eukaryota > Metazoa > Chordata > Lepidosauria > Squamata > Lacertidae > Podarcis > Podarcis erhardii. Next base: position 47,666,248 of record NC_138508.1, on the reverse strand, counting down.
CCCATATTTTTTAAGACCCTCAGGACTATCGTAATCTTGTTTGAGACAATGATCTGCCATCACAATTGATCCCCTTAGCTTCAGTTACATGCAACATATGTGAATTGTGAAATGTTTAAATATTGTTATTTTATTTGGGGGCAGAAACAGACAGCATGCATTATGCTTACTGAAAATATGCAGTCAATTAATGTTTATGACCTGAAATGGTACCATCTGTTTCCTCAGCCTATCCCTTTCGCTTTACTACTACTTTTAGATCTTATTCACAGATTTATTGCCATGGTGGTAAACAACATGAAGACTGCTTTCCTATTCTGTCACCTTTCATTCCTGTGTCCTTGTGCAGTGCTGCTCATGGTGGAACAAAATGGATTAAATAAATCACACCATGGGTAAAAGCTTTTAAAGGAAGCTTTGTCATAGCTGTACACTGAAGCATTATACAATTTCTGCTTTGTGATGGCATTGTGGTGTACGTTAATGGAAGCAGAAAAGATATTAAGTCAATTAAAAAAATTAAGACAAAAACATTGACCTAGAAGATGTATGAAATGGTGCCACCTTTTGAACAGAACAAACAAGATACCAGGCTTAGAAAAAAGAAATGTTATACATAGCATGCTGTATAAGTAAGATTATTGCCATTCTTCAAAGAAATCTGATGTGCTTAGTGAAATAGAAATTGTAACCTGGAACATTCATCAAAAACTCCAGTGAGACACTATACTAGTGCTTTCAAATTGAAGTTATTACATGTGACATTCCTGGTATCTGCCAACCTTGACTGTAACTCAATGAAGCAGGAGAGCTGAGGAAAAATCAGTAAGTACTGTCTAAACAAGTGCCAAGAGTTGGCATAGTGAATCAGTGTGTGTGTTCTGTCATCAGGCCCAAGGGCATTCCATTTAATCCTGATGGCAGAAATGAGTGTTAAGAGTTGAGCATTACAGGCCAAAGGAATAAATAACTGGGTTTATATTGAATAGGCAGTGGTGCGAGGGCGTCATCAGCAGAAAGAATCACCTTGACTGTGAAAAGAGAAGAAGAAAGATAGTGGTTCCAGACTGAATAAATAAATGCAGCACTTGTTAGCCCAGGTCCTGGCTGCTGAGGAAGCTGGCAATATTGGCTTGTCATCATAGCAACATCAGAAATGATTAAAGGTGATCTCATTCAGCATTCTGATTCCCACAGTGACCACATAGAGTTTTCTGGGAAGCACAGAATCAGCACATGAAGGCAGTTTTACTGTAGCAAATCACAGAGGAAGCTTGTATAGAACACCTGGAATACATCTGTCATGCAGTTTTCCCTATAAGTCTGCTTTCCACATTACATTTTTAAAACATGAGAGTTTTCTCTGAATCACATTTAGAACCATATCTAGAAATCTCTTGGTCAAGCTAATGATATTTTTAAATAGTGGCATTAGATGAGCATTCTGCCAGATACTGAATGGGATCTGTAATCTGAGCTAATTAGGCATGTCAGAGTTGTTGTAAGACATTTTCAGTGTAAAATACGATTCACAGTAAAGTTGTAGTGTCTCCATATTAGAGATGCACTCATTGTTGAACACTGTCAAATACTCAAAAGTTACTTTATATCTTCCTGAACTATATGCTGTCTTCTACCTAGCACACTATTGTCTTTACTAATATGTAACACTTGGTTCTTTTGACTAGAAAATGCATTACTGTGATAGTGACTTTCAGTGTTGGGAAAAATATTCAGCTCATAACTCCAATACTTTGCTGATAGCAACTTAGCACCCCTGCTTCTACAGTTTTCCAAAGTAGATTTGGCTGTGTAGATTCCTGTTCCATAAGTGTATTGTTTCCTTGGTAGTCGGAGTTTCATTGATTGGTTCCCTGTCATAAGGTATATTTTCCAGAAGTATAACCATTATTTAATGTCTTTCATCTGGACATGTGAAGTGTGACATTTGAAAAGTATAGACTTCCAGTTGACTTTGGATAATACACATGTTTTATCCATGAAAATTTCACATGTGGAATTCACCACTTGATTCTGTAGTCAATGCATGATGAATGTGCCATTCTGAACAGAACCATTCAGGTAACTTTTCTATCTGCTTGTGTGATTTACCAGTTAACTTAAAAATCAGTTATTTACATTTATTTAAAGTTGAACTGCTGTTAGTGGTGCCATTAGGGCAAGAGACTTCAGGACCCAACAGCCCTAGGAGATGCTTTACGCTAGCAAGAATTACAGGACAATAGTAGTTGTGCCTGTCACTATCTTAATTTCCTCAGAATGGTTTCCAGAAGCTGGCACTCTGGAAAACAAAGTTAGCAGCAGATGAGTATGGCTGGAGCCAGTTGGGTTGGTACTTGGTTCCACAGTACCAGCTGTTGTAACATAACTGATGTTAGAATAAGAATAAAGGAACCTATTATTATTATTATTATTATTATTATTATTATTATTATTATTATTATTATTATACCTGTTCCTATCAGTGCCACCTATTAAGTGTGCCGGAAAGCAGATTGACAGGGTGACTATGGTAGTTATCCCACCAATTCCCTGTCTTACCACATAGCTGCTGAGCCAAGTAGCTGTCCAATGCCTGAACTGAACAGCTCACCTGCCACTAATGACTATAGGCCATCACTATCTACATCACTATTAAGTAGTCTACTAAGAAGTTAGTCACACTGAGTTCAATAGGATTTACTGCCAGGTAAGTGGGTATAGGTTTACAGCTTAACTATATCCTGCTACATTAGTAAAACAGGGCAACAAACATACACAACAAAACCAAAACACTCCAGTTCAGCGTGCATCATCAGTGTGAAAGATGCATATTTGAAAGATATGTTGATGTTGATTTCAAGTGAAAACTGTCTACTTTGGTTGTATGTGGTTTTTATTGTTGGAAGCAAAACATAGTAGTTTCACCCTCAAGGCAAGCCATCTGCTACCTTTGGATACAAAATGGAACAAAAAGGCATATTCAAGTTTATTTTTTTCTCAGATTTGGAGGAAGGAAAGAGTTGGCATGGCAGAAGGCTCTTATCAGTAAAAGTGTTTACATGAAGATAGGGATGGAGAGATTCACAATTTTAATTTGTAACAACATTCAGTTGATGAATTTCTGCATTAATGAATTGAAGTTTGAATAAAGTGTGTATGTTAGTAGGGCCTCTCTTGCACATGCAAATTTGCTGCTCCCCATACCTTAGAGCCTGCTATGTTTGTGGGACAATGGGGGCCCACTGGCTCTGGTGATGCGTCTTGCTGCTCTGGTTCCCCTCGCCATGCTCCATCACCCTGTGAGAACTTCCTTCCCCATCCCCTGCTTGCCCTGGTATGCCCTAGTCCCAGCTCACTAAGATCCCCTTCCTTCTCGCCATTGTCCTGCCAGTTCATTACATCAGTGTAGGTTGGTTTTTCAGAACTCAACCTATGAGAAGAAAAGATAGATTTGTATTGAGCAGACTGGCAGCATTTTCCAACTGTAACAACTACTCTAAACATGCAATATCAGTTCTCATATAGCTCTAAGATTTTTTATGATGCTGTATGGGTTGCACAAATATTTGTAACCAGCCCAGGGAACTTTGGTGACTGGGTTGTCTAGAACTAGTATAAATAAATAAGTACTATTTCTCCCAAAACTGTTACAGCCACTCAGAAAACATTAATTTTAGCCTTGATGCGACAAGTGGGCATGCCTTAAGTCAATTTCTAGATGTTTGAGCCAATCTGCCCTTGTGATTAAGTATCATTGAATCTAATTATATTTTAGAAAAATATGTGAAGTTATGGTCATATTAACTTGCTTTTTGTTATTTCTGTTAAGATGTAATAGATCTCTGGTTTCCAGAAGATGTTACCAATAAGGAAGTTTAATAAACCAAAGTTTTATCAAATAAATTGGAAATGCACAAAGGTTTTTAAAAGCAGTTTATTAGAATGAATAAAATGGTTACCTTTTCTCTCTGATACAGGTTAAGTATTTGAATTGGCAAGATGCACAGCCACTTGCAATGCCTTTTCAGTATACATTCAACAAAAAATAATGTGTTTGAGTTTTCATAAATGAAATAGGCAATGAAAACAGTTTACATTTCAGGCTGCAAGAGTAAGTTATAAATAAGTGTTAAAACATAACAATTTATTTTTGCCTTTCATGTGAAATCTTACTGCTTTTGTGTATAGGTGCAGATTCTTGCTTGTATAGCAAATGAGTGTGGTGGGTGTTTTTTTTTAGCACCCTGCAAAAGTGTGATAACAGTGCTGCAATTTTCATTCCTTTCAAAATAAGAGTCTTGATAGAGAGTTGGTTAGCAACAGCTAGGGTGTGCATATCAAGTTAATGCACCTTACAATAAGCTTGATGATTAGGCTAGCCCATAGTCCGCGAGGATATATAAACAATACATATTTCAAATATCAATAAAAATGTGATTCTTAGTTGAAATCACTTAAAATATTACTAGCATTATTCAGAAAACTGAGTCCAATACTAGAAACCAAATATTTCTTAGAAGTGGGCATGCCCCTCAGATAGTAGTATCTGAGACCACCACTTATTCCTAGTCTCTGATATTTGGGAGAGACTGCTATGAAGTTGCTGTCTAGTTTCTATCATGTATTAATTACAGGGATATGTGACGGAATAGACTATAAAGAGGGTTGCTGGGGAAAGTGGGTTTCACCTAGTGATTGCTTGCTTTGTATGTAGTTTTCCCTATTCCCAAATATATACACAAATTTGTTGTTTTGAGTTCAGTGCCATCTGCACTCCTTTATACCTGTGAGCAACTTTCTGACCTTGAGGTATTTGTGTATGATTGTATCAATGTGGCAAATAAGTGCAGTCCTGAACACAACTACAGTAATACCTCTGCAAATGTCCACCTTCTCTAGTGTCCATTCCGGCGAATGTCCACGGCAAACCCGGAGGTACTGGAATGGGGTACTTCCGGGTTTGCCGCATGTGCAGAAGTGCAAACCACTCTGCGCGCAGACATGGCACTTTGCCCTGCATCCTTTTCGGCTAGCGGCCGGGGCTCCAGAACAGATCCCGGCTGCAAAACGAGGTACGACTGTATTCAGGTGTTAGACATGTTGAATTCTGTGGTACTTACTCCCATGAAAGTGTTTGCAGGCCAGATTTTCAGCCTAAAATATTTTTGAAAGCATCTGTTTTATTTCTAGTGTAGAAATGCTTTAGAGAAACTAGTGAGTTTTAAAAAATAACTTGCTGATGATTTGCCTTTCTTGCACTTTGTCCCTAGGATCTCGTCTTCGCCAGGAGGACTTTCCACCTCGAATTGTAGAGCATCCGTCAGATGTAATCGTTTCTAAAGGAGAGCCAACGACTCTGAACTGCAAAGCTGAAGGAAGGCCAACTCCCACTATTGAGTGGTATAAAGATGGAGAGCGTGTGGAGACTGACAAAGATGATCCCCGCTCACACCGCATGCTGCTCCCTAGTGGATCTTTATTTTTCTTACGAATCGTACATGGACGCAGGAGTAAACCAGATGAAGGAAGTTATGTATGTGTTGCAAGGAACTATCTAGGAGAAGCTGTGAGTCGTAATGCTTCGCTGGAAGTAGCACGTAAGTAACCCCTACACTATCTTAATGTCATGAGATAATGTGTAGTTACTTTGATTCACAATAGAAATAAGGACATTTTCCATTAAGCATTCCTATATACTTTAATCTGTTAAATTTGAATTACCCATAAAGTATGTGGGAATGCTGAAAAGAAATGTTCCTATTTCTTAGTCTTTTATATGCACATGTATTCAGTGCAGCGGCCATACATAATGTGCAATTGGCACTAAGATACGTTGTGGTTCATGTAATCATGAATGGTGCTACCATGGAAGAAGCCTAATCTTTCCTTCAAGTATAATGCCCTTTTGAATTTGGTTTTGTTGCGCCTAATGTCAAAATATAGCTGTCATTTTATATATGCATCACTGCCTATTTATTTCTTTTTATCAAGATATCTTGTCAAGTTTTCCCATGTATTGTTGGAAATTTCAGAGCCTTCATATGCTCATACCATAGTCTGTACATTGTGTGTGTGGCATGTGACAATACATAAGGAGTAGCTTTTTAAAAAGTTGACACTGAAGGCATCTATGGTGTTTTTGATAACCACTGTTTGCACTGAGGGAGAACTTATTCATGAAAGCAAATTAAGGAAGATTTTTACTATTTGTATAGTATAGTAGAATTGACTTTAGGGTATCATAGATATATAATGTGGGTTGGGTTTTTTTTTATCTGTTTCCTCTATTGATTATGTGCATTATCCAGCCCAAGGTTAAGAACCTAATTGTAAAGGAAGAATTAAGCAGAGAGGATTTTCAATGTGTACCTTGGAATAGATTTTGACTTATGTGAGATGTTTATGTAACATAAAATTATCAGAATATCAGGCGATTGCTAGGATAAAAGTAGCATTTTTATTTAAACTGTGTGAAATTTGTTCTTGTTGGCATTGGTGATTTTTGTCTATTTGTGTGGTAGATTTGTATTAGTATTAGCATTTATAGTAGAAGCACCAAACAAGATGTACTTTGTACTTTGTTCTTTTGATTTTTGGTAATAATATTTTATTGAAAGAATTTCAGTTATAAAGAAATAAAGTGATACAGAAAAAAGAAAAATAAGGAAAGAAAAAAGGTGCAGAAAAAAATACAGTGTAATATACCCCCATACATTCTTACATAAATAAATATGATGATGTTATACCAATACATATGTAGATATTAATAACCTACTACATTCTGTATAAACTCATTCCAAATGTTGTCATATTTATCCAAGCAAAGTCTACATATATAAGCAGTCCGTTCATAAGTTGTGAGTGTTGTCATATTGTCAATTCATTGATTAAAGGGGATTGTATCTTTATTGCTTCATTTCATCAGTATCAGTCTCTTGGCCACCATTAGGGTCCATATAATCCTTTTTCATTGTCCCATTGTTAACTTCTATATAGTAGGTGCTTCACTGGACTTACACAGTCCAGCACTTCCTGCCAAAATTTAGTTTAGAACGTTGTATGAACATGTGTTTCAAAGAGGCACTGTCCTTGCCACATCTCCAGCATAGAGCTACCTTAGTTCTTTTTTATACAAACGTAAAGGAGTCCAATAAATCCTGATCATTATTTTTTGCTGTGTAAGTCTCAATTTAAGGTCCATTGATACCTTTCCCACTGTCTAGGTAATATTGAAAGTTACAATTCTTTATTCCAGCCATTTCTTAGTCTACATATGCAACTTAGTGATCATTAATAAATATCTATAAATAAGTAACCACTGGCTTTTAAGTTTCAAATGGGTTATTAAATTGTTCCAATATCTTAGGTGTCTCAAAAGCTGTGAGGGCTGCTGGCCCAAACTCACTTGCTAGAGGTTGTAACTGAAGATATTGCCATTGAGTTGCATCTGATAGAGGATATTAAAACATCATTAGTGTAAAATTCATCTTCCTCATCTATTAGTTGGTCCAAAGTCAACACACCTGCTTCTGTCCAATTTTCCTATGTCACTATATCCTCCCCCAAATTTTTAGAGTAGGATTTCCCCACAAAGTAAGTTTGGCATGTGAGAATGGATCAAATTTGTTTTTGATAGACAATATATTCCATATCCTTCTAACTGACTTAGTTGTTTCCAGAGTCAACTGGGATTTCAAATATTTTGATCCTACTATTGTCTAACCAACTAAAGGTGTGTATATTCTAGGGTTGCCCACATCAGAAAATTAAGACCAACAGTGGGTTTTCAATATTTAGTACTTGTCAATAAATAGGCAGAGTGATATAGTTCCAAATTCAGAATTCCAGAACCACCTTCTTTAATTTGTAACTTCATTCTTTGCAAGGATATTTTCGGTGTTGTTGATCCCCAAAAACATTTCCTAAACAGAGAGATTAACTTTTGGAAATATGATCTTTTTTATAAAAGATGGGAATCCTCTCAGAATATAAATAAATCTGGGAATTTTATTCATTTTGAGAGCATTCATCCTTCCCCAAAGGGTACCTTGTTGATATACATAAGAAGCACCGTAGATCACATTTTCTCACTGCTCAATGTTTACTAATTTATGAATTTAGATAATTGTAATAAATAGGTAGTGTAAAAGTTAAACATATCAGTATATTATCACTATCATCATCATCATCGCCATCACCATGTTATAATTTTTAACTAAATTTGGTTTTACTCCATAAATTCATGTATTAATAGACTAAGAATTATTTAGCTCTTTGATCTAGCTTTTCCTCATCATACCAGAAAAACTGCTTGTTTTTTGAAAACATAAAAGTATACTTGTGAATATACTTATTGAATATCACTGATCTCTTCTTCAGAGACTGCTGTGAGTCTCCAGTTACAATATGTGCAATCTCCCGAGTTAAATTCTTAACCACTGCAGCTGGTGGTAGGTCATGCATAAACTGCAAGTCAGTTTTAAAAAAGTCCTTGGGGAGGAAAAAAAACCTTGGATTCACTGTAGACAAATAAAAAAACCACACACCAAAGATCAGAGAACATGAAATCCAAGGCAAAAACTATAGAGAAGAGTTTTTGAAATGTGATCATGCACCTGATACTACATTATTTTACAGTTTTTATAGCCTTGAAGTTTCATAGTTTGCATTTACCAGTTAAACTCTTTGGGTCTTAAAGGTAAGATTCCTAGCTATATAAATTGAGAGGCTTCTTTGCCTTTCCTTTAAGATAAATGGTGGTATGTTTATGTTAAGATGTTCCATTAAGATTGATGGAATTGAGTTACAAACTTTCACAGATAACAGAGTGCTTCTATTTAAAACTTTGGTCTGGTTTCATGAAGGGCTTCAGAGTTTTCCCTCATCCTCTTCATTGCAATGCCATGCACCACCTGTGAATCTGCACCACAACAGTGTCAGGTGTGGCATAGGGAGCTGCATCAGCAGAACTCAGGATAAACCTTGTTTGAGTAGAAATGCCTTTTCACTCACACAAGATGTATTTGGCTCCAATACATTGATTTTAGAATAAATGAAAATTTGCATATTTACTACATATATAGATTCAGATAAAATTTAGTAGTGTACTAGATTAATTACCACCTTTGGAGGTAGAGTTATGGAGTTTGAAGTATTGTCTCTATCCTAGATACTTAAGAGACAATTGACTAAAAAATAATTTATTTAAGGACTCTTTATAAATAATGCAGGGTTCATGATTTGTGGTGCATGATTTTATTCTACTTTAACTGAGGCTGATTATAAATCAACTCACCTTCAGTTTTCGTACGATTCAGACATTTTCTCATTCACCTGATATGCCTCCTTTCAACTAAAGCATGGTGGGCTGCCCTGAGATACTGGCTCAAGATCTCAGTCTTTGGCCTAGGGAAGGGTTTACTCCCACACCTAAACAACGAGGAGTTCATCAGCTCATGGATGAAAACTATGGTCAGAAAAGCCACTTCAATTTGAATGCCACCTACTCTATTGTACCATCTGGGCTATGATACCGCCCTTGAATCTCCGAGGCAAAGGGTCTGAGACCATATCACATAGCGATCTCCAATCTCAATCTCATGTTATCTGTGGCCTGACAGCAGTAGGAATTCATTACGGGTACGATTTTCAGATACCTGCATATCTTAGAAATCTGTCTGTACCAACTTATTGGCATCTCTTTACCAAAGCCAGATCAAATGTATTTCCATCAGAAATTCTAAATGGCATACTGAGAGGCATCCCTTATCAAAATAGGCTCTGTGTATGCTCTCAGGACGTCGATTGTATGAGGCATTGCGAACAATATGAGCAAGCTAGGGATCTATTGATTAAACCCCTACTGGCAAATCGGCTGGGTAAATCTGAAGCCTACTATACTAAATATCTTCTGGATGACAAGTCTAATGATATCACAGTGGCCGTGGCAAAGTTTCTTTAGGCAGTCATATGTATCAAAGATCATCATATCGTCTCGTTCTCCCTCTTCCAGGGGGTTGTCTGTATGAATCTGCATTTTATTCTGAATCTATGTTACAGGTTTTTGGACCGCAATAAAGATTACATTCACTTGATATTTTTTGCTTGTTTTCAGCTTAATTTTGGATAAGCTTGTTCTGCAGTCCTATGTTTATATATTTAGATATAAGTTCAATTGATTTCAACAGAACTTGCTCTGATGTGCATATCATTGTAACCTTAATAAATAGTAAGTAGAATATGGAAAAAAATATCCTTAATTGACTGTTGGCGCTAAATAAATAATATGCTGCAAGGAATGTAAAGAAAGGGTTGCTGGGAATAGTTACTAATTGAAAGAGAATGAATAAAACTAAAACCAGGCATAAGTGACACATGTTTGAATTCCATGGCTGCTAATCTCTTATTGTTTTAAGTAACAACAGCCATGGGGCCCCTAATCTAGATTAGGTCCAGGACATAGCAGAGAGGGATTTTATCCCTTTCCCCCACCTGAAGCTACCTGTCCCAAAAGCTTTATGCCCTATTTTCTTTATATGTTCAATAACTTGTAAGTTGGGGCTCATATCTTGTAATAAAAGAAGGGTGAACTGCCCCAAGTTCTGCTCAGAATAACTCAGAAATAAGCAGATTTGTTTCTAGAACAAATCTGAAACGCATTAGTTTATCTCTCAAGCCAATCTGATGAAATGAAGAAACACCCTTCTGCACCCAAATCTCAGTCCCCAAAGTACTCCCAATGGTAAACCGCTTTTTCAGTCATAATGCACCGCACAGCATGTTAGGACCACAGAGAAGAAAGGGAAAGAAGAAAGCTGATACCCTACTGGCAGCACAAGAGGATTGGTCTGGTTCTTTGAGAGCTGCCAAGGAAGGGGAAAGTCAATCTAGGAACTTTATTCCAGTTTGGAGATTAAAACAAGCCAAATCATTCATTCATTCAATTTATTTGCAAGCCACTCAAGGCAGATTCCAACAAAGAAAACAGGAATACATTTCAAATAAACACTGCAAAACAATTTCATAATTACACAGCAAAGCAGTAGCAAATATAGTAACAAACCAATAAGCCACATTCTGATACTATAAATATAACAAGATGACTTAAACAACATGCAGCCAAAAATAACAAGGGAGCTTCACAGCTTCACCTTAATCAGAGAAATACTCTTTCCATGATGTTACTCATAGTCCCTCTTCTGCAGCAGTTTCTTATACAATTCCAACACCCTTCTCTTGATGAAACATAAGATTGATCCATATCTTGATTTGCAATTTGCAATTTGTTTAGAAGCAATCTGCATAAACCTTAATAAGGTTAGGACTTGTTTGAACCATTAACTGATATATAAGTACCTTTAATTTACTCAAATCCAGTTGAAACGATCATGAGACACAGCTTGAAGAAGTTGCAAAGGTAAGATTCATACCTGCACTTAGAGTAGAGAGAACGCCTAGCGCTGGCTGAGACTGACTCAGATCCAGAGCACTATCTCTAATCCAGGCAGAGTTGGTTGCAGTACTAGAGATAGCAGCTGTAGCCCCAGGTGTTAAATATGAGGCAGCCGCTTGATCTATCGACCACTGTAAGAGGGGGCTCTGGCCTAAATGAAAATTCATGAAAAATTGATGAAGTCCCCAGATTATTTTTTTCCCTTTTCTTTTTTCAGCACTGGGCCAGTGTAGTGAGGAGAGAGATTAAATGAGGTGTTGAATGCTTTAGTAGCAAGAAGGTTGTGGTTCAGAGGTCAAAAGTCATGCAAAAACTGATCATTTCCCTCCTACCCTTTCTTTTGGAACAAAACACAAGTCACTTATTTAGCAGGGCTTCCCTACTTTTTGCGTTTGCATACAGTATATTAAAAATTAGAAACAATTTATATAAATTCACTTTTTCCAGTAAAAAAATGAGGCTTGATGCTGATAAAATAATGAACAATAACCTTCTTTTTAATTTAGTCAAGATACTGAATAATATAGCTAAAGGCTGTATTTTGGCCACCATCTTTCAGGGTGCTTGCCTGATTTCATTTAAAGAGAGGAAATGGTCTTGCATTATTTATAGGTCACAGATTGCTGAAATAGCAAGCTCTGGACCACTCTCCACACATAATGATTCTGTTTGCTTTAAAATCTAGAGTAAATTGATGCTTTTATCTGTAAGAATAAGAGATTATGGCATTTACTGAATTTAGCAAGGGCATCGGTCTAAAACATGAACCAATTTTTTTCACACAATATGTCTAATCTTGTTTCATGTCTCTCTAGTTTGTACCAATATAAGGATTAGATGAAAAGACCCACCATATTATAGACTGACTAACCATCCTATAAGATTGCTGATAAAATTAAATTTGATCAAAGGTACCTAAAAATCCAAGTATTTAAAAAATAATAAAAATATACTGTAGTATAATTCATGTGGCAAAACCAAATCCAGTGTGTGTTTTTTCAGATTCGGAAGTATAGATACTAGCTGGCTAGATGCAACAATTTTACATCTCTAAAATACCTTTAAAAAAATCAAGATTTCTCAAAGTGCAAGTTAAAACAGGAATTGTGGAAAGGAAGGAGTGATCTCATAAGACTCAACTTTATGCAAACCACATTATCTTGAGTGGAGTTGAAGGAGCATGGGAAGTGAAGCTGAAAAGGGGTGAGATTGGAATATAGTAGATAACCTCCAGGGAGTCAGTTAAGTAAATTCAATGAAGTTTTGAGTTTGGGAAGCGTAGATCTAATAAGTTTGTTGGAGTGGAGAATTTGATATGGTTAGAAATATTGCTTTTGGATCTGTTATTATTATCCCTTTTTACATGACCACCATTTTTTTTTTTACCGAATGTGTAAGATTGCTTACGCAATACTCTGCAGTTACATTACTGCAACCCGTTGTAGGAGGGACATAGCTTTGTGGCAGTGCAAACACTTTCCATGCAGCAAAATCTTGATTCAGTTCCTAGCATCTCAGGTAATTTGCCCGCCCCCCCCCCCACTTAAAATATGTATAGACTATCCTTCAGCAGAGTTTCCAACACAGTATACAAAACCAATATAAATTATTACAATAGCACATTGAGAGACAGCAAGAGAGCATTATGATACAATAAAAGCACTATCCTTTCATAAAGGATATAAAGGCATAGCCTTTGAGGGTTTTGTTTTTTTTACTATTTTATGAAATAAAAAATGAAATAAAAAGTTTTGCCGATAAGAATGACATTGCCTGAAAGGAATACAGTGCCAAAGGGATAACAATGTTGACGCTGGGTGGGTCAGCCCTGGAAAGAGAACTCCACAAATGAGACACCTGCACTGAGAAGGCCCTTTCTCTCCCGGCCTCCATCTACCTTTCTTTAAATGGTTGAGGGACTAGAGGAGAGCCTATTAAAATGATTTCATTATAGAGTTAGATTGATATGGTAGCAGGTGATCCTTCAGATACTTTGGTCATAAGACCCATATGACTTTAAAGGGAAGCACAAGCATTTTGCATGAGATGTGACCTGAAATCTTTGAGGGTCACTGCCAGTCAGGGTAGACAGTATTGGGATGGATGGATAAAGCAGTACTTCTCTTGTGTGGAGGGGATGGGTGTTACATGCTGTTTAGTTATTTTTCTATGGACAAGTGCACTTAATAGTCTGTACTGATTCATTGTAGCTGCATTATATATTTAATAAAACTGAATCTGCAGTAACTTCCTAACTGTAATAATATGTGGCACTCTTAGACTAATACTGACAGCAAAAACAAATAATTATGAGTTTGCTTCAGCAGAGACATCAGACATACAGTTGTATCTCTCTTGTGCATTGGAGGCCAGATTTCACATTTCTGAACATCCACCTTTAACCACCGAGTGAATGCAAAATCATGCAGCCTAAGGTTGTTTGGCTCTTGCCTTGAGCATGAATGCTTTATGTGGAAAAGGGATACTTCCTGAAAATGAATGCTACACCAGAAGTTTATATATTACCATGCAAGTAGGGTTGAACCGTGGGAAGTTTTCCATGGCTGACATACTACTTCAGTAATATGAAACCAGGCTTCATTAGCCGGATGATCCTGTAACTTTGTGATTTAATGAGCTAATTATTCATCATTGGGCTAAACATACTTGAACTGGCCCCATTTCAATGTCACTGATTTTTGTTGAGAAATATTTTTTATTCTACTATATATTTTGGATTGTGTAATTTTTAACAATGTTTCAGATTACAGCAAATACATTTCACCACATGCCAACTATGTATTTTCTGTAATGTTTGAAAGGCAGGAGGCACACATGCAGACACATCCTCTTCACACTTTGTAGAGAAGGCATGGCTGGCATGCTATGTGAAATTCTACTTTTTGTACAGTTTGGAAAGCTACTGAAATTTACATATTCTTCTTGAGAGAGTATTTAAAGCTAGGCATCTTATAGTGCATCTTATATCATTTTTATTCTAACAGTCTGATGCTGTATAGGTTGATTACTACTGTTCTCTGTTCCTTGTACTTTTGGCATGCTCAGTATTTTTCTAATTTTAGTCAATTGACAAAACAGCATAGCTAATCAAGATAGCACATCATATTATTTAACACATTTGCATTTCCACACCTCTGTTCTCTCTGTATAGAAACCTGCAAGTGCTATTTGAATATTAATTAAAATACTGGCTATTGTTGGCATATGCCTCAGACATGTTGTACAATTTATGATGTCAGATGAGATAAAAAAAATCATTTGAAGCAGCACTCCAAACCATTTACAAAACACTACATGATCTAAATACTAACAAAGCACATTGAACTCCTAATTGTCAGAAATCATTGGGGTAAAGTTGGTGACATTGATGAGATTTCATTATTAGTAGTTACTTTTGTTTATAGAAAGTAGAATTCTATCACTTTCTTTTTTGTAACCTCAAGAGATATGAAAACTTCTGCATTTTTCATGTAGGGAGTCACTTCACAATATTTGAATAATTAAATATCTGATGCCTGTTCAGTATTCAGAATGACTGGAGCCAGTGGTTTCAGTCTAGTAAGTAACAGGCAAATATCTGAGTTATATAAAGAACTGGTGCCGTTACCATGACTTCCATAGATAATATTTGACAGTATTCTCTTAAATGAGTAGAATTGTTGTTCTTTGATATACATGTTGCTAAATATTCTTGCACTGCCATGTCCAAGTAGAGACAATGGCCTTGACACATCAGCAAGCAGTCATAATATTTTCTTCCCTCATCTTGCTTGGATATTTCCTTCTTGTTGGACATAATAGACACAGAGAACAATAGCAGGGTTAAGTCTTAAAGCCATAGATACTAATGTGATGACTGACCTATTGATTTCAAAATGGTGCATAAATACAGTTTGCTTTAAACATCCTTACCATATTTTCATTGGGGATTGGTTTGTGTGTATATATATTTAATGGTAGGTGTTTTGTATGAACTTTTAAAATGGCATAGTTTATTTATGTTTATGTTATTAAATGTATTGTAGGCTTATTGATAACAAGTGACTAACAAGTAATGTGATTGTGCTTGCTTAAAAAACAAATGAAGTAGTTACAGTTCTAATTAAATATTTAGGCATTCCTTTTTTTCCTCCATTTGAGGTGGAAAATAAGATACACTTTTAAAAATCACGCTTAAAAAAACCCAGGACTTGCCTATCCTTTGGTATTTAATATGAGATTTTTCCCAACAGTTTGGACTCTCAGGGCTGTTTTTCCTATTATACCATCTTCCATCAATTGTTTTTGCCCCCTTCTCTTCTATCTAAATGAAACATTTTTATATACACAAAGGAAATCTCTTGTCAGTTCTGACGATACTAACATTCAAGAGAACTTCCAGAAGTGTAGCCATGTTCATTTGTTCCTGCAAAAAATAAAAGTCTCATGGCACCTTGGAGATGAGCAAATTTATTGAGGCTTGGGTTTTTGGAGGTTACAACTCACTTTGTCATTTGGGAGATGTTTTAGAAGTTGGTAGAGGAAAATGTGTAAAGGTCAGGGGAGCTTGAAGATTAAAAACTTTAGAATTTATAGAGCTTTATTATATAAAGCTAAAGTAACAAAATATAAAGGAAACCTGATGGTCCATTTATCTTGACAACCTTTAAATTCACTCAAGTGTTTTTCTAGCATGTGCATGGTAATTTGGGATTTGCACAGAAAAAATTATGAAAATCACGAATTTTTTAAAAATTATTTCCACAAGGGGAAAACACTCATCCCTGAAGTGAGTGCCTTTTTCTTCAGCTTTCTTCAATGCATCACCAAAAAAGACAGGAAAAGAAGGGAAAGGTTTGCCTCAAATTTGCACATGCTAATTTTTATGAGCAGATCCAGATTTTCAAATGATTTAATTTAAATAGAAATACAGTACATCTCACCATAATGCAAACAGGTAAGCTGTTTGCCTGTTCTATCTGCTACCCAGGTGCTGTTGATGGGCAGCTTCAAAGTCCCTGCTTCTGCTTCTTGTGGTACTTTATCTTCAAATCAGACTTTAAATAGCTCTTCAGATAAGTGACAACTTCAAATAGAGGACTGTCCTTTGACAGCTCTTCACATAAGCAGCTGTCCTCAGTAAAGTAGGATGTATGGAAGGACTCCCCAGTGAGAAAACATTACAGCATTTGGGACTTTTTAGTTTAGAGTAAAGGCAAACAAGAGGGAATGTGATGCAGTTGTATAAAATTACGCATGTTGTGGAGAAAGGAGACAGTTTCCCCTTTCACTTATGATACTAGAAATCAGGGACGTCCAATATAGCTAAATTTTGGAAACTTCAGGACAGGTGAAAGTACTTACACAGTTCTTAGTTAAACTATGGAATTCTCTCCCTCAAGACGTAGTGATGGCTACCAACTTAGATGTCTTTAAAAGAGGATTAGACAAATCCATGGAGAATGAGGCTTATGTTCCAACTCCACTCTAGGAGGCAGTATGGCTCTGAACTGTTGTGGTCAGAGAGGGGCAGCACTTGTTTGGTCTCATGTCACTGGCATCTCAGTGGCTTACTGGAAGGCAGAGATGGAGGGGTGAGGCAGCAGCAAGTTTGGTGCAGTGCAAATGTACTAGCAGGAGCACCATGCCAACCTCACCACCACCCCTCTGCTTTCTGGTAAGCCACAACAATGTTGGAGACAGGAAGGTCAGGTAAGCACATCCACCCTGCTGATCACTATTGTCTCTGAATACCAGTAGCTTGGAATTGCAGGCTGGGAGAATGCTATTGTGCTTGGGTTCTGCTTGTGTACTTTCCATGGGCAGTGGGCTAGCCACTGTGAGAACAGAATGCTGGACTCATTGGAACTTTGGCCTGATCCAGCAGGGCTTTTATGTTCTTCCTTCAACTACCATGTGACAGCAGCTTCAGAAAATGCTGCACAGTAACCCAATTGCCTTGTATCCTTGCTTCTTTTTCTCAGCATTTTTCTTTTTGATTGGACCTGTCTTTTTGAGCATTTAAGTGTCTGAAGAATTTAAAATATAAAGTTTTATAAAACTTTTAATAAAAGCATCGCAACATTGGGAGTTTTTTGTCAGCAAGTTCACTCTGTCTCACTGGCACAAATGAACAACCAGGAGAGTTTGTCTGTCATAACTCTTTCCTATATGAAAAACAGATGTGTTCATATGGTCTTCTGTAACCTTAAAATACGGTGGGAAAGTATGTGTGTGTCATCTATTTATTTATTTTGTTTACATTCCAATTTTAAATTAGAGAGACAAGGGTTAATGTGTAAAGACAGAGAGTGAGCATGCACAGCTATGCAGTTGAACTTCTGTTTCTCCTAGGAAGGTAAAGGTAAAAGGTGAGTTGGTTTGCAAATTTTTTTAAAAAAATCATACAGAACACTGCTTTATAAAACTAGTCTTATGTCCTGATTCCCCCCCCCCCCCCGTTTGTGTACTTTTGTTGCTTTTCAGCTATTTTGCTTTGACATGTGGAAACAAGCTTTAAACAATTGGTGTTAAAATGAACCAACGTACTGGGCAGATTAAGGGCAAGCTGAGGGAATGCCCTTATTTCAATATATGTGATATCAACAGCAGGATTAAAAAAAAAAAAATCAGCGCATGTGTCAGCCATTCCTTCATCACCTATCCTAGCGTCCTCAGCTGAGTTGACCTCTGAAGTGTCTGGTGCGGTGAGTGATGTAGTTAATGAGATCCAGTGACATTGTGACCCCGACCCCTTGTGGCCTTAGCTCTCTTCATCCATCTTCTCAGCCCCAAAGGCTGTGAGGCACTGTATGGAAACAGGATTAAACAAGTGTGAATAAACAAGTTCAAGAGCTTTCTGTCATGGCTGCCAACACAGGACAGCAGTATAGTGACACATTAATATCTCTGGGTTGTTGGTATGTTACTTCAGAGGAATAACTACTTTTTCATTATTTTCATCAGAATGCTTCGATAGTGTGTGGAGTAGTAGCACTTGATCAGACATTTATTTTTAGTCATGCACGTGTCACATTTCATTCTGTAACAGGTAACAGATGATTCAAGGCACAATCCAGACAAGTGTAGAGGGCCTGTATCTTCTAGGAGCAGTTGTTTTTTTTTAATTCACATTGACCTGAGGCATAAACATTTTGCTTGATTTGTGTTCATTAAAGATTTGTGAAGAAATGGTGGTTGATTTCCCACCCCACTCCCACAAGATGGGGAAAACTCTACAGAAATGCATGTTGTTTGGGGTATAGTTCCTTATAAATAATGCAGGATTTTCAAATATGATTTTTTTATCTGTGTATTTCAGAAAGTAAAGATATTAAGATAAGGTACCCTGCCAGGCTTCTGTGCATAGCTGTAGTTCAGGCAATGCCTGCCCTCTGTTTGACAAGACCTTCTGTTTACCCTATGGCACTTTTTGATAAGTTGACCAGTTTGTGATTAAACATATTTATTTAGTTCAGTGGGTCAGAGCTATTCCGACAGATAGAAAATTACTGATGGATTATCAGTTTCAACATCTCTGACATCTGGCCTTGTGATAGTCCATCATTTCAGAATTCATAACACATATGCTTGGACAATAACATGCTCAGTTACCTGTGTGATGATAAATCTGGATATTGGAAACATTTCCAATTAATAGGACAGGTGTCACAGAAATTAGAAGATTCTCTGCTGTTGTAGTACTAAAGCACTCTGTAGTAAATGTTGCATTTGTGGTTGAATCTGGGCTTTTGGTGGGAGTTGTCAAACTTTAATTTCCTATCTTTAGAAACTAAGAATTCTAATTTGAGATCTAGCTTCTTTCCCATGCTGGTAAGAACTTGGAATAAAAAAGTTAGCAACAAAACAAACAAAAACCTAAACCTGTTTTGTGTCCAAGCTATTCAGATTTACAGTATTTAAAAGAGTTGACTAAGACTGCAATTCTATACACACTTCAATGGGAGTAAGTCCCCCCTGAGCTCAGTGTGAATCCCTGCTACGGGGTGAGCTCCCATTGCTCAGTCCCTGTTCCTGCCAACCTAGCAGTTTGAAAGCACGTTAAAGTGCAAGTAGATAAATAGGTACTGCTCTGGCAGGAATGTAAACAGTCTTTCTATGCGCTGCTCTGGTTCGCCAGCAGCGGCTTAGTCATGCTGGCCACATGACCCTGAAGCTGCACGCTGGCTCCCTCCACCAATAAAGTGAGATGAGCGCTGCAACCCCAGAATCGGCCACGACTGGACCTAATGGTCAGGGGTCCCTTTACCTTTAGACATGCATAGGACCGTGGTATAATAGTTGTAAAAGAAAAATCATACTTTTATGTTTGCGACAGTAGGGACTGCATTTAGCACTGAAAGAAAAATGTATGCTCTTGAGTGAATTTCTAATTCAGGAAACTTGTTAAGCATGTTTGTTTTTCATTTTTATCTCTGTACATTTTATTATATTAATAATAAATCATATCTGAAATAGGAACACATAGTATGTAATCATATTAACATTAATATGTAATCAAAAAACACTCAAAGTAATTGCATAATTAATGCATTCTAAAAAATTTAAAATATGTTAGCCTTTCAATACTAGCCTCTTTTTACAAAACTGAATAAGTCATCCTTGCTATTACAGTAATGAATAATTTGTAATCCTATATTTTAAGAATAGTTTTAAATGATGTCAGGTGATTCTGTTTTACCCAGAGTTTGAATTCAAACTGTGCAGGCAAAGGCCCTTGCAAAGTATCCTGCAAGTCCCAGCAGCCTTGTAGAATGCTTTACATTACAATGGTTCTCAACCTGTGGGTCCCCAGATGTTGTTGGACTACAACTCCCATCATCCCTGAGCTCTGGCCTTGCTAGCTAGGGGTGATGGGAGTTGTAGTTCAACTACATCTGGGGACCCACAGGTTGAGAAAGGCTGCTTTACCAGGAGCTTTGAAAGATCCAGTGATCAGCTGGTTGACAAGTTGTGTGAAGAGAGTTTTGCACAGGGCCTTGCAGGCACCTGCAAACCCCATTTTGGCTGAGTCAGCTGTTTACTTGCCCTGTGGTATATCTGACTCAGGTGGGTGTGCTGTGGCTTGGCTGTAACTATATCGTTGAAAGACAGTTGTCCATGATCCTTTTAAGGTCATTTCAGATGGTGGCCATCACTACCTGTGGAACAGTGACTGTTTAAAGCAGGGGTTGTCAACCTGGTCCCTACTGCCCACTAGTGGATGTTTCAGGATTCTAGGTGGGCGGTGGGGAGTTCTACGGCACAAGCTGAATCCTCCTTCCATCGAGGACTGGTGGGCGGTAAGGAAATTTTACCATCAAGAAAGATGCATTAGTGGGTGGTAGGTATAAAAAGGTTGACTACCCCTGGTTTAAAGCACAAGGAGCACTGTGTTCAAAAGTGGAAAAAAGCAACTGGAGAGGGGGAACACTAGGAAATTAGTTTGAATGCTGAGAACAAGAAATGGTGCGACAAGAAAGGAGCCAACAGAGCAGACATATGATAAGCCTTAAACTGACAAATATAAAATTTGAAGTTGATGGGCTGGGGTGTGGTGTTTTCTGTTGGCAGGGTTTGTTGCTGTTGCCTTTTGTATCTTTATTTTAGATCTTATGATTTATGTGGAAGTCGTTCCACTTGGTTGTGTGTTTTTAAATATTTTATATATTATGACTACCATTGTTACGTTGTAGCCATATATTTTTTCATGTTGTAAGACTCCTTGAGCATGATTTGAACTGTGGAAAGGTGGCATACAAATAAAATTATGCATCTATGTGAAAAGAGACAGGAAACTAGTGTAGCTTAGGAAGATATGACATGATCATAGTGACAGGGAACAGGGCTGATTTTTGCAGAACATCTCCTAGTTGATGGTAGTTGAAGAAAATGACAGCCAGAAGAATTATATGGAGGAGCTCAGAAGTGTTTATAGTACCTTAAATTAATTTTACCTAGATTGGGAATTGTCCTTTTGATCTCTAACCTGTAATCACTCTAATTATTTCATCAGAATTTTAAGAAAATGTCTTACAATTGACATCCATGTAAATTAGACTGAAAGTGCACTCTTATTCTTTTGTCCATGCTATGAAGATGCAAGGAAGCAAAACTACACATACACTTAGAGGTGACAATAGTTCTGTTCTCTCATTGATAGAAGCATGTAAGAATTAATCATTAGATACTAGCATTTGCATCAATTGTTATAATGTCAAACTTGCCATATTAATATTCTTAGTCTTCCATTTCAGTGCACAAATAAAATGCAGATCAATTTGGAAATGTGTTTAAGTACTCTAAATATTCCCTGACTTTTCCGCTTCATGTTCTTAAGTCTTTCTTGAAAATAACGTTGTATAGTTTTCACACACACACACACACACACACACACACACTGTGAATTAAGAGACAAAAGTGGCTAACACCTGACATGACAAAATTCTGTAATTTTGTTAAAAGTATTAAGAAATAACAATTACTTATACCCTGTCCATCTGACTGAGCAACTTTTAACATAATAAAAACAGAAGTTATAATAAAGAGGTGGGAGTAATAAGAAGCTTAGTAGATTGATGGCAAAGTGTGAGATGTCCTCCTTATTCACTTGTTCCTCTTGCATTTGTGCCTTTTGGGCCTTTTTCTGCTATCTTTTTCTCTTTGCCTCTTGACAAACCTGCTGTGAATCTCGTCCTTTGAATCTTTTGATGAATTGCAGCTGACACATCTACTGCTTCCTGAAACTTGATTCAGGCTAGTCTTGGGAGGTATAGCAGATTGCCTTTTCCAGTTGGTGCTTCCAGTATTGAAATTGCTGTTTCATTTACTGCATGCTGGCTAGGAAAGTCACATTTGAACCCTTCCTCACTTCTTCTGGTCTAGATGCTGCTGTTGATGTCTTTTCCTTTGATCCGCCATTCTTCTAGAGCCTCATAAGAAGTATGGTTCATTGACATAAACAAATGTGGTAATGCATGAATATCTGTCACTTGATTTTTTTCCATTAAGACTACATTTTTAATATTAATATTTTACATTTTGGTTAAATTGTTTCTAGAGCTCAGTAGTATTTTTGGCAGCTTAAAATGTGCACACTGTGCTTTATTTAACTATGTACAGTTTGACATTATTTCAGGCTATCATGTAGTTATTCCCCCCCCTTACATTGCTTTTAGTGGTGGTGACTTGTCTCATTTTAAGTGCCAAGCCAAATTTAGCATACACTCTGGTGGCCCTTGGAAAAGTTGTTTTGCACAAGGGGTACTGACACAGTAGCACAGCTGCTGCTACTGATGCTAGTCCTGTAGGCACTGTTTAAAGAGAAGTAGGAGAGTCTTGGAGAGTAGGAGCTGCCTTGGTTGGGTCGGTGGGAGGAAAGGAGAGTCTTTTCCAGGCTGAATTTTAATCAGAGGCAAAGAAGAACTCAGGAAGACTTGTAATGCTCATTTTGTCATTGAAGAAAGGATTTCCAGATCTGAGCACAGTGAGCTTCACTGGCACCTCTCGCTTTTTTGGCTGTAGTTTCAATCTCATTTACCTGGGAGTAAATCCCATTGAATTCACTTGACCTATTTCTAAGTAGACATGGTTAGGATAGCAGTCATAGAAGATGTGGTGTCAGAAACCATGTCCCGTTAATGCAAAATTGAATGCAGACAGGCTTGTAGTTTGCTCTCCAAATTCCCCTCCAAGTTCCTCCCTAGCCTTCAACCAATATTATTTTTCCTACTTTACATTCAGTAGGCATGTCATAGATTGTTACGGAAGCTACTTGTGTCAAGAGGAAATAGCTTATTCGGAATGTGCTGCTTGTTGTTATAAAACAGATTGTGTGGAAATCAGTAGCAAAAGATTAAGTGCAGAATCAAGAACCTAAACTCTTGAGTAGTTTCCTAATGAATAAATTGCCCTATATTTATAATTGACTAGTTTTAAAAGAAATTTAACCACTTGATTTTATGGGCCCTGTGGAGCTGCTTGTAAGAAGGGTAAAATGGTAAATTTAAGATGCTACATGAATATTGATTTCAGATCTATTACAGAGTTCTGAAGACGATGGGCACAGTATGGAACAGGAATCTTTAATATAACCTCTGTAACTACTTTGCTGCTTTATGCCTTTATTACTGAATCAAATAAGGTTGATTAAGCCTAGCCTATGCAATATGTTTAAGCCTATTTCCTATATTGTCATAAAACAGTCATGTTTGGAAAGAGAAGCTGGAGTAAGTCAAGCAGTGTAGATGTATGGCACAATAGGAAATTCTGGAGCCATATTAAAATCAGTAGTCAAACTGAAAGGGAACTGTGGAGATTAATTTAAAAATGGAGTGCAGAATTAATCGAATGACTAAAGCTTTGGGATAATTATCTAGGCAATATCTATAAGGAATTAAATTTGTATATAAATCTATCAACTTCGCTAAACATACATGTTTGATTATAGTGTGTAGCAACCTTCCCCAGACTGTGCGGGCTGGGGCTGATGGGAAACTGCAGCCAAAAACATCTGAAGCTCCTCAAGTTGGTGAAGGCTGCTGTACTGTCATCAAGGAAATGAACATAAAGGGTGATTTATAATGAAGTATACAGGAAACTTATACTTCATTATGAATCACCCTGTATTTTCATTATGAACGATACAGTATTAGCAGAAGCTGTAATCTCTATCATAAATGAAATAAAATGTTATTCAGAATATAACTGTATTTTTATGAGTTTTGCAACACTTCTTTACATACCTATACTGCCTTCTAAGATAAAGATGGTCTACTAAATGGCAGAGCTTTTCTTACACGTACATAGATGGACACATAATAATTTTAGCTTTACTAAAGTGTGGTAGTTAAATACATTTTTAGATTGTGGTAGACAGTGGGCTGTCCTGCTCTGCTCCGATGATATGAAATATAACTCCCATCATCCTTGACCCATGGGCTGGGGGTTATGGGAGCTGGAGTCCAAAAATTCAGGAGAGGAACATATTGGCAATGCTTGTTTCAGGTAGTAGTTGTAGTGAAACTACTTTTAAAGTAACTGCTTGCCAACAGTGCTTTACACAAAGTCAGATTATTGGTCCCTTTAGTAAAGGGGTGGTGGACCCATTGTAGCCTGAAGGCTTCATGGCCTTGTGGGTGACTTTTGGGTGGGCATATAACAGTAGTGGGCTTAGCCAGATGCAAGGGTAGGTGGATGTGACTTTTACCCTTGTATAGGCTACATTCCAGTAACCCAAAAGTCAGAGGTTTCTATACAGATATCCTTGTACACAAGCAAGAGGCATTATTGCAATACAATAACATATTCTTGTCAGGAAAAAGCACTTAATGAGGACATTCAGCAGGGCTGGGGAGGGAGCATGATGTAGGGTAAGTCTCAAGGGCCAGAAAGGCCACATTTGATTCCCCAGCTCTGATTTAGTCTATCTAGCCCAGGTGTGGGGAACATTTAGTCCTCCTGATGTGACACAACTCCCATAAGCCCCAACAAGCACGGCCAATGACCTTTAAAAAACAACTGAAAGTTGCTTGGGGAGGTGGTGAATAATCCTGTCTGTTTCCCACTTAATATTTTATCTCCAAATGGAGAAATGGTCACTTGGAGAGGGTAATACAAAATAAAACATATTTAGAAGTGTGTCAGATGAAAAAAATATTGGAAGTAGGGAATGAGTAGGAAACGAGTTAAGTGTCTTCATCGCACTATTTATCTCCTTCAGATCCGCTTTTCAATAAAAGAAAGGGGCATCCATCTATAGTTAGACATGATTGCATATAGTGGGTGGTTTGGCCCTAAGTATTATTATTTATTTAATTTTATTTATTTATTAGATTTGTATACCACCCTTCATGTATAGATCTTAGGGCTGTTCACAACATGGAAATAGCTAAAAGTAATACAGACAAATGCATTATTAAAGAAATTGTAGTTCCCAGAGCAGAGCAGTATAGAAGGACTAGCAAGCATAGATGTGGAATTATAACATATTATGTTTGCTGTCAGTTCATTTCTTAACATTACCTGAAACATCTTGGCAGTTGGGTAATTTGCTTGCATTGTAAACATGAAGAGGAGGTGCCTGAGATCACCAGATTCAAATTTTGTATTTATACAGCTTCTGTCCAGTGTGCACATTTGACCCCCAAGTGACAGAGTAAATGAAAGCTCTTATTTAAAGTAATGCAGTCAGTTCAAAAATATTGTGCTAATAAAGTTATGCATTCTAATTGAAAGATTTATAGCAATCCATTTAGTTGTTACTAGGTTATTTGTGACAGGCAGATGCAGAGTAACCTGATTAGAGGAGGCATTGTGATGACTTGTAGCTGCTGAGGAAAATAAAGCTTCAAACCATTGTCATGGTCCATTCTCTGAAATGCATTCAGAAGATGATTTAAAGGCAGGCATGTGGTCATTAAATTTAAGTTTGCAGCTGCCTAGCTGGAGGTGGTTAGCATATAAAACATGAATATAAAATAACAGAACTCACCTCTGGTCAGTTAACTTCTCCCTTGCAATTCAGATTTGAAATGCATTGTTAAAACAAACTACTATGCTATAAATTATTATTTTAAAAAATATATACTAAATAAATATAATGCTGAATTAAAATGCTTCATTGAAAAAGAAACCCTGGGCATGCAGGGCAGCTGCCACATCGTTGCAAATACTTGTTAAACTGTCTGGACACTTTCATAGACTAATATATCATTCTGTGCACTAATTTGGGGGCAGGTTTTGTGGGTGCATTTTTTTTGCCTTGGGTTGGGGAAGGTTCTGAATATAGCCCAATGTGACTGTGGGCCCCCAAAGTACAGTGTGTTCATTTTACAGTGTTCTGTTTATTAGGGGGAAAGACACTTGAGATGTCTGTTATGGTTTTAGCTTTAGAGAGAGGTCCTTAAATGGGAATAAGCAAATATGATATTTTTGTCTGCAGTGTTTTCAGATGTTTTACTTCTTGGGGATCCATTTCTAACTTGGCTGTTGAGAAACCCTAGTGAATTACAAATGTTTCTGAAGAATCATAAACTTCGTTCATGTTAAGGCAAGTCTACTGAGCCTTCTTAGAATTCAGTGTTAATTTAATTTAATTGAGGAATCCTCTGCTATAGTTCCAGGTGACCTGGAACGCGGTTTGAAAACCGCTGAATTTGTTAACTTAATGGTGGTATAAAATAGTTTTAAAAGGAGCAGTTCTTGAGAGTATTCCTTTATGTTTAGGAGTTTCATGATACCAATTGTATTGGTAAACCTCAATGTTGTAACAAGGCAAATCACTTTGAGATGTGGAGGTTTGCATTGCTTGTAACGTAAGCAAAGCTTTTACACTGACATCTAGCTTTGGATATGGTGGAGGATGCTACACTTGGCTGGCATGTTTAAAAGAATTATTCAGGTATCTGATACATATTTATAACAACCAATCACTACACTTTGACACATTTCTCAATCCAAGGTTTCTGTTATAACAACAAAGTATGAGTATCCATATCTAAAGTAAGGTTGGCAGATTGTCAAGATTTATGAAGGATTCCTAAGCTTAAGTTTAAACATTAAGAACTCTAGAATGTGGCTTGGCCATTCACATATTTAAAAAATTTATCTTTTATATTGTATTGAATTTTGCTGAACTATAGCAGTTTGCATTAAAATATCAGTTTGTATTAAACTCTATGATTTGCCAAACAGCATGGATTGGATGGTAGGTAGACAAGGAATCATACTGACTTCAGAGAACCCCTTCCTTAGTCAGTTTGAGACTGTCCCAACTTCCCCTTTTACTATTGCAACTCTTGGAGGACAACCATTAGGACAAAAATTATGACGCTTGAAAAGCAGGTTAACTTCTATGGTTCTGAAGAAGATATCAGTAGGTAGACTATCTTTTCTGTGAACCACCCTAAGACCTCTGGGTATAGGACAGTATATAAATTCAATACATAATAATAGGTATATTCAATTCAGCAAGTGTATGGATATTCAGCAGATAGATGATCATAACTAACTAGAGAACACACATTATATTATTATATATTTATTTATACCCCCAACTTTTCCTCAAGGTAGCATACACATAAAAACAAGAACCGCTAAAAACAGAGCAAACAATTAAACATTACCAGAATTGAAACCATATACATATATAAAAAGTTATGCTGTGTTTTAAAGGTTACATAAGCTATGAGCTTCCTTTATGTTCCTCTTCCACCTGTCCTTTGAAATTACCACAGTTTCCAAACACTATTTATCAATTTGCCACATATTATATCCGAAACTAATATAAAAGTGCTAAAAATCATTACATTCTTCTGTGCAAGGTTGCAAGGTTCAGTTGAATTAACTGGAGTTCAATTAAAGGCATAGTTTGTGCAGAAGAACTTACCAGTGGATAATACCCTGATTTCTCAGTCCTCTCCAAATACTAAAAAAGGAAACAGAGAAGTGTAACTTAGGGATTTTGTTTACCATGATTACCACGCAATTGTCACAAATAATAGAATACTTCATATGTTTCCTTAGTTTAGAAGGTTCATGAGCCTTAAAATTAAAATTTTAAATACTCATTTTTCTCGCTATCTTAAACCTGCATCAAAGTTTGAATACAAAAGGGAGATTTTTTTCTTTTAATAGATCATATCCTGCAAAATCCTTATGGCTTTAATATATGGTCACACTACACAGTGCTCTCAGTGACTGCAGTTAATGGTTTTATATGCCCTCCTTTTTCAAATCTGGGAAATAGGAAGGACAAATTGACTCAGCACCTTCTAAAAATCTTATAGGAAGATACTGTGTTTGCAGCAGCCATGTGCCATAGTTCTGCTCTTTCAGTTATAAATGAAAAATGCTGCAGTGGGCAAATTGTGACTGTTTACATCTTTACTTGTCAACACTTCTGAAACCTTTTTGGCACCCTGTTTACTTGTGGTCTCCCCAATCAGAGCAGGACCTGCACACTAAGACTTTTAAAATAATAACAACCTGAAGACAGAAGACAGAGATACAGAGGGACGGTCTAGGACCTTGCTGCTAATTTCTCTTTTAACATAATCAAATCAGTGCATCCACCCAGCCAGGACTCATAACCCTTAATAAGTCACTCTACTCGATTAAGAGAAATTGATTTTCCTCCATCGTGGATCATAGTGATTATGATAAATATTGTATCTGCTGCTCACTTTCTTCCTTCCCTGCCAGTGTCCATTTGTTTGCAGGCCGGCAGGTAAACGAGCTGGGGAGATGACGCTGTGTCATTAACTGCAGTTGGTGTCAGCATTCTGACAGCTTCAGAATAGAGTGGCTCTATAGATCAGTGCAGAAGCCGATTGTGAGGGTACTGTGCAGCAATTACACACACTCTGACAACTATAGTGACAGCCTTAAATGTGGGAAACTATGGGGTGGTAATTTGTAATTGCAGCTAGTTGGACAAGCTGCAACATCAGTGGTGTGGTGGCCAGCTGACAGCAGTTTTTGATGATAAGAAATTTGAACAGAAAGAGACAAACGGTCAAGCTGTAAATTTTTAGAAAGGTGCATACCTTGACTTTCTCCCACATCTTCCTAATTCAGTCCTGTAAATCAGAATATCTGATGATACAGGCTCTTGCTGTTAAAATGGCATTGACCCCATTACTGCACCAGCATAACCCTCTGGTTGACTGTCAACTCCAATGCGATGCTAGAAATTTATATTCCTCATGAGATCAACAACTGCTGCACCAATATTGATGGTTGAACCAAGGTGGATGGTGTGCCACAAACCTATTAGCCGGCATTGAAGGCAGCATCTGGTTTAGGTTTGACAAACCTATATAGCTGTTATTAGAACCCATGTATATTTTTGTATGGTGGCTGTATGAGAACAGCGCCACTGGATCAGGCCAGCCTAGGCTAGCATGCTTTTCTCACAGTGTCTAGCCAGATGTCCATGAGAAGCCTGCAAGAAGGACCTGAGCACAAGAGCACTCTCCCTTCCTGTGGTTTCCAGCAACTGGTATTGCCTCCAACCTTGGAGGTGGTTAGTAGCCATTGTGAATTAATTTATTTTTACTATATTTTTAGGGTTCTTGAAGAGCAAGTTTTCACTGCTCTTGCTTTTTATCATATTAAGATATATGTTTGTGGTTTGGAGGTCCTTTTGAGGGATGAAAGGCAGCATATAAACATTTGTTTATATGCTTCCCCCCGCCCAGCATTTCGTATCTCTATCTCTTGTTGTTCGGTGGTCCTCTTGCCTCTATAACTGTTGCTGAGTCTGTACCGTTTATCTGATATTTTCCTTACTCTCAAGTAAGTGTTCTGCCACCATAGACTGAATGGGAACCAGGGTACCAGGTACCAGGGACTACCACTAAAGTATGTACATTGGCAAGAACCTTACAGGTAGGCATTACTTCTTGTATTTACAAGCTGCATTCAGCTCAGTGAGTCACAAGTTGTATGGGCTTGCAATAAATTGTGTTAAGGGAGACATCTAGGAACCTCTTAAATGCTAGACGTTCCTATAGCTAAGTAAATTGGCTTCTAAATAATGGAAATCCATCCCACATAATTTTGTTTTTAAATCAAAGCATGTTCTATTTTCAGCAGATAACATAACATAAATCAGGAGAATCACCAATGAAGGCCAGTGTTTTGTCCAGCTTGAACAAGAGACTTAAAGCTTTGTGTCATTGGTTTGCCTCAATTCCTTTTTTTTTTTCATTAATAAAAATATCTGTAACAAAATCTTGGTCCTGAACATCTTGTTTCTTGGCTATTTTTGAACACATGGTGGTTGCTTATCAACATATGCTGCGTTTGTTGTATCGTGGGCAGAGCATCTTTCTGGCATATGTCTGTATGTGATTCAGGATGTTAGAAATACAGTAGTACCTTGGGTTAAGTACTTAATTTGTTCCGGAGGTCCGTTCTTAACCTGAAACTGTTCTTAACCTGAAGCACCATTTTAGCTAATGGGGCCTCCTGCTGCCGCCACACGGTTTCTGTTCATCCTGAAGCAAAGTTCTTAACCTGAGGTACTATTTCTGGGTCAGCGGAATCTGTAACCTGAAGCGTATGTAACCTGAAGCATATGTAAACCGAGGTACCACTGTCTCCTCAAACTGTAATCTCTGGCAAGACAGTGGTTCAGAGAGAAGGTATTGGAGTTTGGAAGGTATTCTAGACAGTTTTGGGGACTGAAAAATGGGGATCAGTTTCTCTTTTGTCTGTACAGTACAGAAGTTTAGAAATTATATCTTAATGATTTATTTATTTATTTATTATGTGTCTTTTCTGTATTGGTATTAAAATATAGTTTAAAATCATACAATTTTAAACTTATATATGGAAATAAAGAAGAGTATAATGTGTGTTTTCATGATGCAAGGAATCAGGAACCCGAGATAAAATCTGTTTGTCTTGCTGTACCTGCCTTATAAATGTATATGGAGCATTCCTGACCTGAATGCTGCAATGAAGAGAAACAGGTACCTTCTAAAGAATACGTAGGAAGCCTAATGTGCAAATACAAGATTATTTTAATAAAGCTGTATATCCCCCTAGTACAGAACTGTAAGTGGAGTTTCTGTTTGTGTAACTAAAATTTTAGACATATAAATTTGATTTTTGGGGGAGCGGGGGGCGGGTCCTGCTTGTTCCTTCTAGTGGCACATAAGTTCATCACCATTTTTTGGAATATGTCTCTTTTAATAGGCAAGTAGCCCTAGTACCAAGTAAACTGCTTGGTTATCATCTTGTTTAGTTTCCACTTACATATATCACTTGAAGTTCTACAAGAATTTATACAGAGGCAAAGTGTCATGTAAATGTCAGCAATGGGACATGACATGACCTTAAGGCATTGATTATGCCTTTACTCAGACATGCCCCAGAGCTGGTTGTATGGGGTGATGCATTCAAAGGAAATAAGTTTGCATGTAGAAATTAATCTTTAGAAAGGTCACTTTATTTCACAGAATAGAAACACAAGACCTAAATACAAATAATTTGTAGGTGGGGGGAAATGCAAGAGGGGAAAACCAAGAAACCCTATTGTGTTCTTAGTTTCCTCCACTCCTGCTGAAATCTGATTAATGAAGGTTGAAATGTTTTGTACTAAGATGCCGTCCCTAGTAAAATAATACAGTTGTGTTTGAGTTGCTAGCCCTCCAGAAATGGGCTACCTGGAAATGCTGAAACAGTATTCATCCTATCATTGCACTTTGCTGTTGAAATAGTTCGTGTACTTTGACAATTGTAACTGTGCAGTGCTTTGGAACAATAATCTGTAGAATAAAAAAGAATAAAAAAGGCTTGCTGCATGTTTATAAAGTTGGTAACCATTACGCTGCAGTAATAATAAAATTATGTCAATAATTCTGTGCTTAGTTTACAGTAAGATGATGGAAACATGCTTAAATTTTTTAGAATTAGTACAAATCAAGACTTTTAGAAGGATTGGAAGTCAAAACATAGTGCTGCGTATTTAGGAGCAAGTAGTGCAAGATAATTCACCAATATGTATTATTGTGTTTTAGCAAACATGTTACTGACTTAAGAAAATTAGTAGAGAGTTAACGATTGACACCTCTTTCATCCAGTTATCAAAGGTGCTAGAAATTTCAGACAGCCAAAGTGGACACTTTCCTAACCATCCTTATTATGAACCATGATCCATAGGCTTTGTGTCTGTAGGTCCATCCAATGGTGGCAGAAACATTTTTTCTTGTGCAAGTTAGGACACCTGATTTTTTTTATGACCCCTTCTACCTACCGCAGCCCTCTTTATCATATCTCATTCAGTTATGGAGTGCCCCCCAACCCACAGGATGAGTTTTCAGTAGGGCAGAAGGCATAAGTGCAGGGATGGAGGGGTTGGTAAAATTTGGGGGACCTTACTAGCATGAATGGAAACACAGGGCCTTTTCACTTGTCATTCATTGAATAATATTCAGTAAGGATGTAAATTACTGTATTTAGGTTTTCAGGACCTTTGACCACACACTCAAGTCTGCAATTGTTCTGTAAGAATTGCTTGTAGTTTGTTTGTTTTGGTTTTTTTGCTTGAATGAAAGATACTTTAAAAAGAGCTATTAACAGTGGAATTACTACATATTTTTTAATGGCAGTGGGTTTTAAAAATAAGATGGATAGCACTGTAAATATTTTGACCAGCTTCTTAAGCTGATGAGAATCTTTAGGTAGAATTGACTGAAAAATAAAGCTGATAATTTCCATGAAAATATTTATTTATCTGAACACTGAAGTTGGACAACAGCTGCTCTAGTCAAACTGTTTGCTTTTGCTACTGCTTTTCTTCACTTGTTTTGATAACTATGAACAAAGGTCAATCACTTTTGCATGAAGACAGATCCTGACAGCACTAGATGTCAGCAAGTAATGTACAGCTACAAAATATATGCCTGTCAACATTTAAAAATCCCTGGGTATAGTTTCTGTTTCTCATGATCAACGTAAAACAAAAATAAACTGGAGAAACTTGCAGAGGGCTCTTCAGAGTTGCTCTCTGTAGTGCCACTGACTGCTTTTTCCCTTTCAGTCTTAATGTATGAAAAATTACATTCTGCTTGTTTAAATGTGTGAAAACTCAGAAGCAAATAAGAGGGGTCCTGTTCAAAGATGGCTTAGTGCAATATCCATAACCGAAATGATTGGTAATTCATTTTGGTTTTGAAAGAGATTGTTTAGAATAGAATGCTTAGTGGAGGAAATTGAAAATGGAAGAAGTAGGTGACTGTACAACAGTGCTTTTCAAACTATCTCATGTGGTGCATTGGTAATCCCACTCCCCACCCACAAATGTGTCGGACTAGTACCGTATTTGGTTCCTGACACATCCCACCTAACTTGGGCTGTGGTAGAGTTGCCACAGATCAGCAGCTGATCACTGGTCTGCAGATCACAGCTTTGAGTTGCTGTAGATGAGCTTGAGTATATGGCATCATGCCCACATGGGCCAGTCTCTTGCTGGATTATTTCCATGCAGCCCATGAAATAAATGGTGAATGTGACTTCTGCAATCTTCCACAACATGTGAATCAACTTGGTTTTAAGATTGAAGGTAACTAATTCACTTTATGAAAGGTGTGCATTCCTAATGTACTACAGCCACAATTTTAAACTACCTTTTGAATACACTTAAAATACGGTATTTTCCTTTGATTCAGCAAGCATCACCAAACTAAGTACTCGTAAGTCACTGCATAATGGTTGCAGATTTTGTGTCATTCCCCCCCCCCCAGAAAAGGGGTGTGTGACCATTATGTGGTGAATTACAGGGGTGGAGGAAGGGGTTGCATACAGTTGGCAGACATAGTTGCTTACCTGTTGGGATGTCTTGGGGTATGAGCCTAAGGTGGCAGCGGCGGCGGCAGCAGCAGCAGGAGCAGCAGCATTACCCTGGGCCAGGTTTCACTTTGCCTTGTGTCCTACAGCTACGGTATCTCCACTCGGGTGGCAAGCCAGTGAGGGCCTGGACTTTGGCCCTCACCGCTTCAGGAGCCCCCCATGCCGACCCCTATCTCGCTTGGTTCTAGGAGAGGTGGCTGCACTGGGCCCCCATGCAGCACCTCCAGGAAGCGGCCAAGGTCACCTGGAAACTCATGGCAGAGTTGGCAAGGTGCAGAAGGGGTGTTGGATCCCTTACGTTTATCTTTTAGAAAGGAGGCTGGAGAAGGCAAGGAAGGGGCCTGAGGCCTGGCAGAGTCTCAGAAGTTGCCATGCGATGATTACACGATGAAAGGCAATCTTCCAGTTTTTTGAGTGGAAAAACAAGGTGAGACTATTGTGCAGTGGCGACAATTATGTGGTGAATTATTGTATTCAGAATTTAAAACATACAGTTAATGAATTTGGTTGTACTCACATCATAGCTGTTCACATAGACCTGAATATGAATTCCTTTTTTCGACTTTTTTATATAGGCATCCACTTTTCTTTATTATTGAAATAATAAATCTTTTGTTTCGAGGAATAAAATACGGTGTTTTACCAGAACACTGCTGGAACCATTTTATCTAAATAAGAAATGAATTAACTTGTTTAAGTGTCCTTGATTATCTTCTATTCCTATATATATGTCTCTTCTTAAGAACCTGTTTCTATCATATACCTGCTATGAACAACACAGAAGAATGAATCAATGGCTTGCTTGGCAAATACAGTTGTTGTTTTTTACTCCCCCCCTTCAGTTATTCATTATGGTAATGGTACTTTGTGATGTGCAATTTCTGGATTTATGACCCATTCTCGATAAGCGGGAATCCAGGCTGCATGTGCATCTTTGATAAGGTTCTAATTGGATAGCAGTGACCTTTCTGAATGTAATTCTGGGTGGAAGATTAAAAAGCAGTCCAGAAAGTGACAGGTTTGGGACAATAACATATGAATTCGGCTCTGCTGGCAGGCAAGAGATGTAAGCCATGATAAATTAGAGGCCGGCCAAACAGGCTTGCTGAATGATTGTTCATTTTCATTGCATCCTGGGGTAAAATCTACTGCACAAGTGGTGCCAACCATGCCACATTTTCCCTCTTTATGCATTACTACTGATTGCTAACACTGGGAAACTGTGAAGTTAATGTCCTCTCACAGGGCACCAACGGTCACATACTAAATTAGCAGCATGTTCACCGAGATGATTCTTTCTAGGACATTTGTATATTTACTTCACATATTATGAACACAATATAAACATCCCAGTGATGACAGGGAAAACTTGTTTGCTGTCATTTGTGTGGCTGCAAATGAGAAAGATGTTTATCTTAAGGCATTCCTAATCTGAAACATTAGTTATCTCAAGGTTCTCGGAATCCATTTCTGCTTATTCTAAAAAGTATATGAGAATGGGTAAGGGTGGGTGTTGTCACCTAAAAGAGGTTGATGGCATCAGGTAACAGGTGGAAGTGCTATCCAAAATACAAAATGATTTGTAATACAGTAATTTTAATTGTAAATTTAGCTAAGTATGCTGAAGTTAAAAAGCATAAAGTGTCTAACCACTCTCTTACTTCACAGCCCCACATTAATTTGGTATTTCCTTCTTCTCACAAGAAAAGTGAGCGACAGTTGCAATTGATAAGAAAAAGTAAAGCCATGTCAAATTGCATTGTTAGGGCTGGCAATACAGTCCTTATATCTTAGTAGACAGACATCTATAATATCTGATTCTCATTTATACTTAGACCTGTTAACATTATTCTGGCATCATTAAATAGCTTTAAATGGACTTAGGTGTAATTTGTACTCCATTTAAGTTTTCCAAGTACCACTGGAGCAGAGTAAAAGTGTTTAGGGTAAATGAGAATTGGGACCATTAGCTAGACTCTAAATACCATATATGACAATTAAAAGGTTGTAGTTCCCAGCAGTGCTCTTTCTTAGGTGACAAAAATATCAGAGTTAAAAGCTTTTTCCTGGTAGTGCTAGACATGCTAGCTCTGATGTGGCAAATCCGAGAAGATCAAAGGAAAAAGAAATCATTTTTTTGAGTATCATTTGAGTAAGCCATACCTTCTTGTAAACTTTCCCCCTTCTACCTCTTTTAGCATGAGAGATTCAAATAAATATTTCTAGCTTAATAAAAGCATAATTAAAAAGCAAATGTTATGAATATTTATGGATCAGTATGTGGTTCAGGTAGTAGTTAAGCAAATTGCTGACATAGATTTCTACTTTTCTGTAGATTTGAAATTAGCCCTTTATGTTTCATTATAACAATAAATTTCTCATCTTGAGAACAAAATGGTAGAACAGAGTTGCTCTATTTTAAAATAATATCTACAGTGTTTTCAGTATTTGTGAGAAGTTATACAATATTTATTTATGCCCTATGTCAATTTGCATAATCAAAATGAGCCCTAATTGACTATTTGTGAATACTTAAAAACACACCAAGACAGTAACTTTGGTTAAATAACGTTGGTTTAAAAAATATCCCTGGCTGTTTTATACATGCCAATTGCTACAGAGACTTGCTCAGGAAATGTACCTGTGGCCTGATCATTCTCAAGTTCATGAGTGGAGGACATCACACATACATTGTATTCCACATTATCTGCTTATCTCTAAATGTGTCTGTTATGACGCTGGGGTAAAACATCAATAATAGCAGCATAACCCTGTTTGCCTAAGGATGGAGTGAGCGATGTTCCTTACCCCACCCCTTTTATATAGGATCCATACAACACCTGGTTAGACAAAATCCTGGTTGCCTGCTGTTTGCCAAATGCAGATGGGGCAGAAAGGCAAGTACTACTAATTTTATTCATTTAGTTAGTACATCTATGTTCCACTTTTCTTACACCATCAAACATACATGGGGTTCCCAGAGAGTATTCTGTCCAGGCACTGACCAGATCTTAGCTGCAACTAATTGGTTACAATACATCATGTACCCTCATACCATGTGCCTGGACATTTTAAAATGAGGATATAGAGGTTCTTTAACAATTGTCGCTTAACATAATGATTATCTATCTAGAAATAATTGTATTGTGGCAGAAAGCACAATGGGTATGAGAAAACTCTTTCTGCAGGTGAATCAGCAGCCTGCTGTCATGGAAATATTGGGGCTAGTTTTTAATTTATGGATAGTTAGAATCTAAGAAGCTCAAGAAGGTACTTCTCCAAAAGACACTTACCATTTTTTCAGAGAAACCAATTTTTTCCCACTTGACTAATTTTTGTGTTGCACATACAAACTGAAATGAATTCAGTGCTAGCCACTGGGCTGCCTGTGTAGCTCGACTGCCTGCGCTTTATAAAGCGTTTGCTGTAAACTTGCATTTTCATTGCATGTGTTTGGATTTTATAATTTTATGACTGCAATGGGGGGAAAGGATGCAGAGGAAATGTGATCATATACCCTTTCTTCATGGATGGAGGAATATTATGTGCTGTTCATTTAAGTATATTTTATTATTATTAAAGCATCTCATTATTCTACAACAGAAGTTTTAAAATTGAGAAGATGCATCATACAAACACTTGTGTATATTATTATGAACTTCATCTGGGTAGACTAATCATCTCCTTATTTTCAAAGGAACAGAAGAAGTAGGGGTAAATATATTATGGATGCATGTAATTTTCTTTGTAAGTTATTAATAAGAGAAACAGACTCTCTATATCAGTTGCATCACAAGCTGTCTATCCCAGTGCTTTAATGTTCCAGGGTGGAATGGACAGCAATCCCTCCCCCGATCTGCAAACTCCCATGCGGCTGCAGTATCGGGAGCCAGAAAAATCAAAGAGCCACCTACTAACCCCACCTATTGTCTGGCCTTGTCGTCTTCTATCAGTAGCATGCCACAATCAGCAAGATACATGTGTACCTCATGCTTGCTCAGGGTTTGGCAAACTCCTGTCCCTTGCACCTGTTTGCTTATGCATGAGCTGTGCATGTTTGAATCCAAAGAGCTAGGCATGGGGTAGGAAGAAGGCATAGAAATCACTGTCAGCTCCTCATTACCCCATAAAGAGGAAGAAGAATAGACTGAAGAGGCAAGAGAGATCTTTGTAGAGCCCTTAAGTGTACTTTAAAATGGGAAAAGATGTGACTGTTAATCATGTTGTATTAGTTAATAAATGAAGTGTATGTGTTTTAAAAAAGAATATGTTAACTCTTCCTTGCTTACATATAAAACTTTCTTCTTAGAAGATCCCATAACTTCAGATTGGATTTCTAAGCACTTAACATGCTGAGTCACCATTGTTCTATGATTGAGTAAAGTGTGAATCAGCATGAGAAGAGGATGGGGGAACAAATCCAATCTGATTGATCTATAAATTGTATTTTAATCCCACTTGGGGCAGCTTTAACACAACAATGAGTGTAGTGTTTTGTTTTGACCTTGTGGATATTTTTATATGCGAAAGTTTCCTCATGGATACAAGCTAGCGGACCTTAGAGTTACATCATTATTTGAGCGTCCTTAAAGTTGAGACAACATTACCACACATAGGGAAGGAAAGCACACAGGAGAGGTTTCTATTAAAGTGGAATAGGAGGAAGAACGCAAAGGCAGGCTTGAGAACAAGTTTTTAAACTATCACATACCGAACTTTATAACCAAGTTATAAAAACTGTAACTTTAACTGATTTAATCTCTGTTGTAACTTTTCTAACATTATTGTGCATTGCTTAGAGACTGCAGTGATATATAAATGGATGTAATAAATAAATAATATAAGGGTAATGTAATAATAAAAGGGAAAACTTAATGAGAGAAAATGTATTTAAATCTAAACATCACATAAACCACTATGAGTTTAAAATGCCATCTATAAGCACTATAAGATTAATAAAAGAGTTAAAAACTACAAGACTGAAAATACATTTTAAAAGGCAAGTCAGTAGTTACAAACACATTGGCTTCTTTCATGGTTCAGCAAGCTGCGAGTAAGTGTGGGGCCCACATGTTTCTGCCTCAGCCCTCCCCACCTCTCATCACATGCCAGCTTTGTGGCTGTATTCTATGGTTTCCACTTGCACCCAAACAGAAAGCTCTGGCAATTTCAGTTTACTAACCAGAATATTAAACCATGGGCTGATCTTGGTTTAAAGCGTTGGCTAGTAAACTGACATTCATCCAGAGTTCCTTCTTTCAAACATAATGGTCAATTCTGTTGTTACACCACTGTGTAAACTGAGATGAGGTGGGATGAGAACATGTAAAGGAGGATCATGTAGTCAACAATGGAATGTTCACCCTACTCAAAGATAATTGCAGTGTGTGGGAATATTAATTAGAATTGTGGTTAGGGAGGGAAGAGTAAACACCCTTGCATGCCTGTAGTTAGAGAAAGAAAAACCCCTGGTGTTCTTCCAAGCTACAGCTTTTGTCTAATATGTATATTGACACTATGCTGTACTGTAAATAGCTTAATCTGCTCTATGATTTTTAAAAAGTCGTTATTGATGCTGAAGATGTTAGAAATGGAGAGAAGCAGATTCTTGCACAGCTGTCAGCATTTTCCTACCCCACACAAGTTGAACAAATGAATAGTCTTGAACAAATGAATAATCTTGAACTTTTTGGAGTTACAAGCATAGACAGAAAAAATGCATTCACAGATTATTGTATGACTAATTTTCTGTCAGCAACATACTTAATTATTGAGATGAGGATATGAAATACCTTTAAGCATTTCAGATGTCTGGACTGATTATGTTTTAAGTTTTATAAACATTATTTCACTTTCTTGCTTTCTTACATCATGCCATATCTCACATTATCTCACATTCTACTTACATTCTACTGCAAAAATAAATGTCCAAAGAGGCAAATATTATTTCTTATAATTAACTTTATCTGGACATGGTATTGCAATATATGTTTAATCTATTGTCAGAATCATGCTTTTATCATTTCAGTTATGGGGTTACACCAAAACCTTGCACCTGTTTATTTACTTTTTTAGGACCCTGGAAGCAAAATGCATATATCAGATGTTTGAAACACAAGTGTACCGTATATGTCTTGCAAACCTTTTGTGCAGATAGTAGTATTTAGTATAGATTAGCTAAAGTGCCTTTGGGGATTAGCTTCTCTGCAGTTGCTGAGGATATCAACGTGCTGAGAATACACAGAGATGTTTTCACCACCTTCCAGCTGTAAAACAATAATTTTATCAAGAGTCCAATAGCAGTCACTGAGTGTGCATATATTCCCACAGGTTAGTGCTAGCTTATGTACCTTTCCAGAATATTTATATTTTTTTAACCAGTCAACAGTCATTCTAAACATCCCTGCCATCCAATGCATAGCTTGATCTTTCTTGTTAACCTATAATATCCAAACTATATTATATGCTGGCGTATATACTAAACAAATACGCACATACTACATAAAAAGCAAGTTGAGAATTTTTTTAATACTATAAAGATTATAGGCTTGTTTACACTCAGTAGTGTTGCAAAAGCAATCTGTACAAAACATGTTGGCAACTGGTTTTCATTTGATTTTCTCCTTCCCCCTTCCTGACCTCTCTATTTTGACTGCCAGTGCCCTTTCTAATTCTCAGTTTACATTTTCTGTATTTTTTATTAGTCTGATACGCTTAACCAGGGGCAGAGCTGATTTGCAAACTAGCTGGGAAGCATATTAAGCAAGGAAGAAGGAAAGGAAAGCGTGCATCTTGGATAAAATGTCAAAATTGAGGCTTTCTCACTCCCTTCCATTTTTCCACTGCACTGGATGTATAATTACCTCATTGTTTCAATAATGTGCAAAAATTAAAGGCAGTAAGATGGAAAAAAATGTAAATAGGAAGACTTACTATAATGTTCTTCTAAAATGAAGAATTTAACTAAACCACTCTAAAGTCCCCTGCTGCGCTCAGGCGAGTTGAAATTAATTCAAGACGGCAGATAAAAATTTTAACCAGCCCGAGTGGAGATGACGGATGTGACAGCTCTCAGTTAAAATGTCTTTTAGTGGCAAATGCATGCATATTAGTCAAGTGATGTGACATAACTGTCCTGGGTGAGAAAAGATGAACCAATGACCATTTGCATTGAGAACAAAAGAAAATTCTTAAGAATAAAACAGAAGAGGAAGGAGAAGATAACTTGCCATTCTATATAATTTTGTCTGTCTCTGGCTTAAAGGAATGTAAGTGACTGAACCTTTTAGTTTCCCCCCACCTTGTCTTGTGGATATAATGAAATAAAAAGAAAACGATGAAAAAAAGAAAAAGAAAACAAATGTAACTTGCTTAAAAAAAACATGTGCCTGAAATCCTCTGACACTATCCAGAGCCTGCTGCTGAGTAAACCCATATGGATAGGCTTGTGCTTGTATATGTTCGTATATGTAAAATAAGAGCAAATACTAAAATGCGAAGTCATCAATAGCTTGACACATGTACCTCACCTTCAATTGATTTGGCTGTTCTATGATCTTTTTGAGGTAAGATAACAGGGCCCATGATTGCATAATATTCAGCTAAAGTTTCAGTTCATTTTGAAAAGAAACAAAATAATATAAAGAGCAGTGTGCTTTTAAGAAAGGAAAATACTTGAAAAGGAAACATAGAAACCACTATAGTCAACTGATAAGTGGAGCTTACTATGTTAAATTCATTTTCGATGGGCTTAGGGAACAGAAGTCAGCAGCTCCCAGTTAAAATGGCCAGGGTAATTGAGTTTTGAGTATTATTCTGCTTATTTTCTCCATTATAATCAAATTTTATTATCATAATTCTGTTATTTGGATGCACCTCTTACTGTGTATCTCAAGAACGTTCAAGGCCACATCTGGAACGTATTATTCATTACACACACACACACACACACACATACAGAGAGAGAGAGAGAGAGAGAGAGAGAGAGAGAGATATTCTTGGGTGTTATAGGGAGGATTTAAACTTTTCTCTTTTTCAACTTATATTTGCATAATATACTATAGCAACCAAATAAGTCTACAAATAAAAATGCAATGGCCAGTTTTCACAAGCAGGACAACATTGAACAACATCATCTACACTATTTCTATTATTCGCTGTCAGATTCCCCCCCCCCCCGTATGTCATGGCTCTTTTCACAGAAACCGCTTAGAAGCTTACCTGTACGCTTTCCTACATAACTTTCTTTCTATGAGAGATAGCGACTTTTATTTCAATTGTAACCTCAAAGTTGGGTCGCTGCAGGTGCCAGTTAAGGCCTTTTCTGGGTGCTGTGGCTGTGACCCCATAGAGTGCTGATCACTTTGATTTGTGGAACAAGTGCCAGGATACAACATGATTTATGTACTTATCAAAAATTTATGGTTGAATATATTAAAAGGAATTGAAATAACAACCGGACATACACAGGTGATGGACCCTTTAATTATACTATTTGTTTATACTAAAGATATAGCATTAGCAGTGAACAGATAATTAATTCACCATTTATTGACTGCTGCTAGAATAGTCCTTTGTCATAAGTGGAAGAATACTGACTATGGAAGAATTCAGTATTGTATGTATGGTCAAGCTACAAAAAAGTTGGATAATTTTTGTGGAGAAATTGAGTTTTTTAATCATTTATTCATTAATAATCTACGAGATAATTCCAGCCCATATATATTACTGGGAACTTCATGATACAGTG
Organism: Podarcis erhardii; assembly: GCF_964252035.2. Classification (NCBI taxonomy): domain Eukaryota; kingdom Metazoa; phylum Chordata; class Lepidosauria; order Squamata; family Lacertidae; genus Podarcis; species Podarcis erhardii. The sequence continues at coordinate 47,623,685 of NC_138508.1, read as the reverse complement.
GTGCCCCGCAAGACGAATGCCTCACAAGACGGAAAACTCGCTAGACGAAAGAGTTTTCCGTTTTGGAGGTGCTTCGCAAAACGAATTTCCTATGGGCTTGCTTCGCAAGACGAAAATGTCTTGCGAGTTCCTGCGGGTTTTTTCCCTCCCCCCCCCTTTTCTAAGCCGCTAAGCCGCTTATCCACTTATCCGCTAAGCCGCTAAAAGCCGCTAAACCGCTAATAGCGCTAATCCGCTAAGCCGTCAATGGGCTTGCTTCGCAAGACGAAAAAACCGCTAGACGAAGAGACTCGCGGAACAGATTCTTTTCGCCTTGCGAGGCACCACTGTACCTGTATGGTTCTTCTGATTGTTTTATTTATTAATTATTGTTTTTAAATCTGGTTTTATTATTATTTATTAGATTGTCTGTAAATAACATGTTGCAATGAGGCACCAGTTAGTTCCTCAGGTATCCTAGTATTGTTGGCTCATAAAGTTTTGGTGCCCTCTCTGGCCATTACAAGAAGTGGCACCGTGCAGCAGATATAATGCTGGCTGTTTCACTAGCCTAATGCCACGTGGAGTAAGATCCTTTAGTTGTGCTACCAGATAATAAGCCTCCTTACTAAAGTTACTGACTTTATTTAGCTGTTTTTGTTACTTCTGAAGCTGGCCTACTTGAAGCAGCAATTGGCTTAGATTGTTTGGTTTGGTATACAGTACCTAAACAAAACACATATCCCCCCCTCCTTTCTCATTAACACTTATGCACTGTGAAATACAAGGGGGGAACAGTAAAAGAAAAAGGCAACAGTCAGAATCACTAGGGAGGAGAAGCAACTCTAAATATTGAATATCTGTCTTGGGGAAGAACACTGTTTGGAAGGCTATTAAAAAGTCAACATAACTATGCACACATTAAAGCACTGAACAGATTATTTGTCCTGCATGACTTTGCTGTTTTATTCAGAGATACATACAGCTTTGAGGCCAAGAGTTAAAACCATTTATATATTTATATAGCGTAACGTAAGTTAGAGTAATAGAATTGTGGAGTTGGAAAGACCCCAGGGGTCATCTAGTCCAACCCCCTTCAATGCAGGAATCTCAACTAAAGCATCCATGACAGATGGCCATCCAACCTCTGCTTAGAGACTTTCAAGGAAGGATAGTCCACAACCGCCTGAGGCAGACCATTCCACTGTAGAACAGCCTTACTGTCATAAAGTTTTTTCTGATGTTTAGTCAGAATCTCCTTTCTTGTAACTTGAAGCCATTGGTTCGAGACATACCCTCCAGAGCAGGAAAAAGCAAACTTGTTCCCTCTCCCACATGACAACCCTTGAGATATTTGAAGATGGCTATCATATTTTGTTGTTTAGAAAAAGGTAAATGTAGAAATGACAAACATTTCCCCCTAAATGGGCCTAAGAAAGGTTGTTACTCCTTTCACAATATGTTTTGGATTGGCTATCTTATCGCTTTATATGCTGAAATCTCCCTCATAAATATTATCTTCACAGCAAGTATTTCTCACTTCACAATATACAATCTCACATAAAGTGTAATCACCACACATTTTAAGATTTTAAAGAAAACTGGGAGAGGTTATCTAGAAAATATATACTGTGGGTTACTCATTTATATATAGGGTATAATATATGACGCTTGCAATCCTTCTTGCTCAGGAAACATCTTCAGCAGGATACAGATTATTGACCAGAGACCATCTTCCAGTGGCATATTACCAATTTTCCTTAAGACAAATCCTTCAATTATGTGGAATGATTGAAGGACTGTAATGAGCCCATGAAATCCATACTTGGGAGTTTATATTATGTGGATTATTGGCAAGGACTACTTCCTCAACCATTATATGTTGTCTTGCTATTGAACATATGAGATGTAAGAATGACCATTCACACTTTGGATTGTTAAGAAAAATGAAGCACACTTATTTAATGTTCAGAAGCCTCTTATGTCAGCCTTTTTCTATAATGTGGATTATGGTGTTCCTCAACTATTATGGTTGTCCTCAACTATTACCATATTATCTTTGGAATATTATTTCTAACTATTTGCCATTCTGCCAATACATCTTTGTGTACTACCTCTTCATATATTTCTAGGCTGCTAGATACAGCACAGTTCTGAGAATATTATTTTTTTCCTTTGTGTATAAATTATACTTTCACTTTAGTAAGAAGTGTAATAAATAACTGTGAAGGTGAATTGCTGAATGTGTGCTGAAGGGGGGAAAAGGGGCACAGGAAAGGTTCTGCTGCATTTTTCAGATAATTAAGCAACATTCAGTGGCTAAAAAGCTATTTTAAGAAATGCATTATTACAGCCTGTTCACAAGTAGCAACACTCTAAAAAGGTTTTGAAATGTGTTACTTACTTTACAGATTCACACACACTGTCTATCTGCTGATTGCTTGGCTAATTTTTTATTTGTTTTACGCATCAGACAGTGTATCAAGAATGGGTAGGTGCTTGAACTCCTAGTTAGTTATGAGGAAGAAATCAATTTGGTCCACTTTTCACAATGGACTTGCCCAGTTCACCGCTCACAAGCTTACTTATGAATCAGAACACAAATAACAGCAGTTTACACACTTCTCCAGATTTTGCAATGTAGTTTTAGTTCCAAAAGGACTAAAAAGCACACAAAATACATATTTTACATCAAAAGAAATACATATAAATCGTGTATTTTAGAGGGAAATGCATAGAACATGTATGTTATATTGTTTGTAAGGGATAAAATGTGATATTGATCACTTGCAAAAACCCAATAAAAAAGAAAAAAGTGTGCATTTTATAGAACTGGTACGTGCAAGATGTGTGCAAAATGTACATTTTCCATGCGTTCTTTGGAAAGTCTACATGACCATCAGTTTCAATATTTGAGCACCAGTAAAGCTGGAAACAGATTGGATTTAGGCTGTTTTGCCCATCCCTACTCCCAGTTAGTCTCATTAAAAGTATAGGCTGAAAGCTATTGTACTTTGTGCTTACAATAATAGTTTTCTTACAGTAATTTGATAATCTTTTCCCCAACCTTCCATTTCAATTTTTCCAGGAATAATGGGGGGTAATTTGGGCTCCACCCCCCAAATATGAACTCTTCCAGTTTGAGAAGTCTTCCCCATTCAGTTCAGGTCTGGTTTACTTTGGGGTTTTCTGTTCGGCTTCTATCAGTCAGTGCTTATTTTCTGTTTCACCACTCTACCCCCTTCCCACAAACTTACTTGGTGTCAGGGCAAGGCCCTGGCAAACTCTTTTGGTTACCTTTCTGATGCCTTTCTGTTACCAGGTCTGTTACTGTGTCTCTGTACATATGCCCATGGACATGCATATTTCATGTGCATTATCTGAAAACACTCATTTGGGGAATTAGCAATGCTCTCTGGAATCTTTACTGTAGACAACTGCATGCACAGAAATCAGCATTGCTTTTGAATATTTGGCTTTTTTTGTGGAACTCAGCACTGGGAAATAAGGAAGAAATATTAGTGGACTTGTTCTAAAGAGCTGCCAATAGCCACCGTTGTAGCAACTGTGATATATATATTATATTGATATATAAAAGAATAAATGGTTTAAAGGTAAATAGCATGCAAATAAAAATTGACTTAGCAGCAACAAAATAGCTTTGTGTGTTGAAACACTACTGCAGAAACATACAGAATAGGAAGGATTTTTAATTTATTACAGAAACTAACACAATTCACACTTTTTCTGGGCCATACACTGCGTTACTGTCCTGGAGGCAGAGGGGAGAGACTAGAAATGAAGTCACCTAATAGGGAATTCTGGACCTGGAGTGTTAGAGACCCAACTTCACTACAAGGAAAGTGAATAATCCTGAAAGTTGGGGGGGGGAGTTTACATGCAAGGTAGCTTCCCCCATCTTATGAGAGTCATGGAAATAAGAAAAGGAGACAGAAATAAGTTAGTTCAGATTCTAAGATAATCTTACTTGTCTCATGGTAGAGAGAAATTGGGGAGTGAAATGTCCGTCGTCGTCCCCCCCCCAACCACTACAAATAGGCTATGTTTAGACTGGTTGTGACTTCTTATGGATTTCAGCAGAACCAAGCCTTCCCGTGCAAAAATAGAGGCGGAGAAGTCAAATCTCCCCTTTTGTAGAGCCTAGGTCAACTTCTGAGACCACAGAGAGGCCACTTTAAAAAAGGTCTGAAGTACAGCATTAATTTGCCTACAGCATGTATTTGTCTCTTAAAATAGCAGTTCTATTTCTCAAGGGGAGGGGACAAGCTTTTGCATTCATCTGTTTTGCTACATAGCTGAAAAGTGCCTGATGCAGAAACATTTGAAAATTATGCTGTTTAGAAAGGGCAATTCTAAAAGTGAAACATGTTTTAGTTTACCTGGAACATTGTTATAACTTTATAATAAAACTTTTCCTTGAAATTGCTTACATCATCAACTTTAAGACATTATAGATTAGACTTACAAGATAAGGTTGTTGCTCTTTTGGTTGTTTTCTGTATATTTTGGAGTTGTGCCTTTGACAGCTACTTCCTTTGCAAGTCCAGTATTATATGAGCTTTCCTCCCCCCCCCCTTTTTCTTCAAATGACTTTTTTTTTTGTAGAGTTATGACACTCAAGTGTGCTTCCCTCACAATATCTGGATAGGATTTGTTTTTCTTTCACCACCCTAGACTGACTTGGGAAAAGAGGAAGAGAAAACTTTTCTAGCAAATTGTGCTGTTGCTCATCAGCACTATAGGAGTATAAGAGGATTTGTTAGGGATTGTGCCACGGACCTGTCCTGCAGCTCTACTGATATCCACATTGGGATGGCAGCAAGTGATGCTACTGTGGGATGATGTCATGTTAGCCTATCACTACTGCTTCTTCATCTTCCGACTCAAAAGGTGAAATGAGCCTCGGCTAGTTAGGGCAGGAAATATGGCGATAGCAGGTGGAAGGAGAACAGTGAGAAAAAGGCAAACATGAAGAGGCAGAAGAGAGAGGAGCTTGATGGAGAAAAGGAGCATGGAAGCAAAGCAGGACAAATGAAATGGAAAGAGGAACAGTGGCACAGAGCAGGGAGAGATGCCTCTCTGCCCATGGCATTTCATGTGCAGAGGATAGGCATACTTCATTTCCCACCTTCAGCTATAGGGTGGTAAATTTTGAGGCAAACTCAAAAGCTCAACCCCTCTCTGCCTGCCTGTCCCTATTGAACTCTGACAGTTGTGAAATAACCATATATGCTTATAAGGGCAAAAGTACAGTGGTGCCCCGCAAGACGAATGCCTCGCAAGACGGAAAACCCGCTAGACGAAAGGGTTTTCCGTTTTGGAGGTGCTTCGCAAAACGAATTTCCTATGGGCTTGCTTCGCAAGACGAAAATGTCTTGCAAGTTTTTCCGACTTCCCCCCCTTTCCCCCCCTTTTTCTAAGCCGCTAAGCTGCTTATCCGCTAAGCCGCTAAGCCGCTAAAAGCCGCTAAGCCGCTAATAGCGCTAATCTGCTAAGCCGTCAATGGGCTTGCTTCGCAAGACGAAAAAACCGCTAGACGAAGAGAATCGCGGAACGGATTCTTTTCGTCTTGCGAGGCACCACTGTACTGGGAACAGGGGACGTTCATCTCATGATGTAGAGGCTCACCTTCAAAATCCAACCCCCTACAACTCTCAAGTGGTATCCTACCTATTAGAAATATTGGCAACTGGGAAGAAGGGAGAATATTTCCTTTCTAGTGGAGGAAAAGCAAAGAAAGCCTTTCCCCTAGTCTCAGTGGAAGCATTTCAAGATGGGCAGGGATACTTACCTGTGACTTCTGAAACATAACTGAGGAAGAATTGCCATCTATAAGGCTGTTGGGACCTCAAAGTTAACTGTGAGGAAATAGGATTTAGCCAAAAATACCTATTTGAATCTATTTACTTGCTTTTGTGTGTGTTCTTTAATAGAGACTGCAGCGTATGACTCTTCTATGACAGAGCATAAAGGCTGCTTGAACAAAATTTGGGTGAAAACATAATAAGGAAGATGACAAAAAGGTGGCCTTAGTACAAATTGGCTCGACTGACCTTTATGTCATATTCTGCTCTCTGCTTTTATGATCACACTCTTCTCTATCACTGTAGTTGACTATAATTATAATCAGCTTACAGTAAGGATGATTCACACATTACAGTTTTAAGAGGTACATAACAGTGTTTTCCATGTACACTTAACATGTTAAGTGTTAATAGCAGCAAGTGAAGACAAAGGTTTGCAATTCAGCTTTCAAACAGTATGACTTGATTAAAATAAATGCAATATCTTTTTTGCTACCCATTCTGGAAATGATGTACTGTAAGTACTGTGTTGTCGTCTTTTGATTTGTTCTTCAACCATTCAGTCATTGGATTCTCATACAAATATACACGTATACACTAATATACAGAGGATCACTACTGTGGGAGGGGTCATTTCACAATATTTTTTAAAGATCATGTAGCAGGTGATGGGAAAGACTTTCGACTGAGACCCGGGAGAACTATTGCCAATCAAAGTAGACAGTACTAGGGCTAGTCTAACCTCATAGAAAGTGGGTTCTAATAATTCATGGTTTTCTAGGAAGTTTAGGATCCACTGATTTCATAATCAAATATGACAGCAAGTCAGCTTACTTTTGAAATACAAAATCAGTATTCTGACCCTGCTTAAATTTAGGCTAGCTTTGGTTGTGCTATGGTATTGATTACCCTTTGCACCTAGCTCTTTGACTTCATACAAGGAAGGATCAGTTTGCCTCTATGCATTATATCCTCAAAGCTTTACTGATACTGCAACACAGTGAAGCTGCAACTGTGATTCAAGCCATGTGGGATGGGGTTCCAAGAAAAATTGCTTTGGCAATCCCACCCGCCATTGAACCCAATGGGTTTTGATGATACACAATTTTGACTTTAGGTGTGATCCCCTGAAGTAACCCCCACGCAAGTTGCGGGCCTACTGTACTTCCTTCGTTAGAATGTAAAAGTCATGAATGGTATTCATTTGCATACGTACAACCATATTTCTGCAATACATTTGTTATTACCAACCATTAATTGATACTTTAGTATAATGCCTATATCATATTATTCTTAGAGTTATGCAATTGCATATGATTGGCTGCAGGAGTGAAACAGTATGGTTTGGTACAGGAATCGAGGTTGTTTTGAGGCTAGGTTTTTTCTTTTCTTTTAAATGATAGCTATTTCCAAAAAGGGACGCGGGTGGTGCTGTGGGTTAAACCACAGAGCCTAGGACTTGCCAATCAGAAGGTCAGTGGTTCGAATTCCTGCGACGGGGTGAGCTCCCGTTGCTCGGTCCCTGCTCCTGCCAACCTAGCAGTTCAAAAGCATGTCAAAGTGCAAGTAGATAAATAGGTACCGCTCCGGCGGGAAGGTAAACGGCGTTTCTGTGCACTGCTCTGGTTCGCCAGAAGCAGCTTAGTCATGCTGGCCACATGACCCGGAAGCTGTACGCCGGCTCCCTCGGCCAATAAAGCGAGATGAGCACCGCAACCCCAGAGTCGGCCACAACTGGACCTAATGGTCAGGGGTCCCTTTACCTTTATTTCCAAAAGGGGGAGGGGGATTCTCTCAGTATTTTGTTAATTTAACCCCGCATATAGAGAACAATGATCTAATCATACTGGAATAGTATTTCATAGAATATACAAAAATGCTTTCTTTATACTAACAAACATCCTATTTTAGAAGAATTGTGTATTCTGCACAATAAATGTATTTAGGTAGATCTGCACAGTGCCTTCTTTCCCCACTGTACCTCCTTCTGCAAATACCAACATTAAAATGTGGTGAAATCTGGGAATAATCAACCAATTGTATGATTGCATATATACTACATCAAAGAAGAAAAATAGAATAACCAATCATATTAGAGATTATGGTCATTAAGAAAATAGAATTTCCATGTCATTCATTTCTGCACCATCCTATTTGCATGGAAATAATGTCAACAAAAGATACCACATGACTCTAATGAGAGTGGGAATTCTCCCTCATGGAAACCAGTTGTGGATGGTAATGAAACCAATCTGTAAATGAGTTTCTAAAGGGTGCAATACTTTATCACTGGCTCTGTTGTCATCACTCAGGCAGCCCTTCCCTCTTTGGAGTGCAATGCTATTAGTTGCAGATTAAGAGTGATGACAGAATTGAGTTCTAAGCACCCTGTTTGCAGTGTCAACAGGCCTTAATGATAACATAGTGCTGCTTTCCTTAAGGAGTTTCATGTCTTATTCAGTGTAAACGGGGAAAATGTGGCGTTTTAGAACCAATGATGTGTTTTGCTATTGATGCTGTCACTGTGGCCAGCTGCTGAGAGAAGAGCTGTTTGTCAGATCCCATTTTCTTCGGTGATTCATCAAGCAGTAGCAGTTCAAGCATTTAGTATAAGAAAAGGAAGAAATAACTAATAGACCAGACTTGAACAACAGTGTTTTATGATTCCTTCCAGTAGCACCTTAAAGACCAACTTAAAGTTGGTCTTTAAGGTGCTACTGGAAGGAATTTTTTTATTTTGTTTTGACCATGGCAGACCAACACGGCTACCTATCTGTAAGTGTTTTATGAAACTGTCACCAGTTGCAAAACCATATATTGTGATTGAACAACTCTCTTCAGGTACATATTAAAAGATAAAACTTGAAGGGGTGTGTGTGTATATGTGTGTGTGTGTGTGGTTTTTATGGCAGCCTTGTTTTCAGTTACCTGTCTCATTTCCATAGGTGCAAGGTGAGTGGTGTGGTTGCAAGAAAGGTGAAGCCTCTTCCTACATATCCAGCATGGAAGCCAAGTGCTCTGGCAGAGGCAGGCACTACCATATATTTTTTACTACCCTAATTTTATTTTTGCAGACATGGTTTTTTATGGGTTATTTATAAATCTGGAGACCTGTTAAGATTACTTAGTGTCATTGACCAGTGAGCTCCCACATAACACATATTGGGCTTAATAATAAAAGCATAGTAATATAGGACATATCCAACATACTAAAGCTGTTCTGAAGCCAACAGAATTTTCTTTCTCTCCATTCTGCCCACCTGTCAGCTAAAGGTATACTCTCTTTGTACTTAAGCATGTGTTAGCTACATGTAGCCATCTAGCCTTCCACACTAGAATCACTTCATATGTTCTGTTTTTATACAGTTTTCCAGTGGTTAATCTCTGTGTAGCAGGAAAAAGTATACTGAAGTTTCAAAACATGGAGTGTTGTAGAAGTAGTGATGGATAAGTTCCTCCTAGTTCAAATCAGATCACCTTGAAAATGAATGAAATATTTTTTTACAAAAAACAAAGCAAAAAGAAGTGGTTTATTTTCTGAACCAATCTATTTTTGCAAATTCCCTTGCCACCAACTCTTATCATATATATATATATATACACACACACATATATATGATAATGACAGATATTAAAGGAGAATTCCTAGATGCCAAGATCAAAGTTTGGGGCAGGTACAGTGGAACCTTGTGTTACGTACTGTCCCCCTTATGAATGCTGTGGGTTATGCGCTCTGCTAACCCAGAAGTTAGGGTCACGAAGAGTCGGATACGTGTTATGTGGGAGCCTAATACGTGTTATGTGGGAGCTCATGGGGTCACGAAGAGTCGGACACGACTAAATGACTAAACAACAACAAAACCCAGAAGTAGGTCCCCTTGTTGCAACCTTTGCCCCAGGATGCAAGCAGAAGTTGCACTCCGGCGGCGCGGCAGCAGCAGGAGGCACCATTAGAGAAAGTGCGCCTCATGTTACGAGCGATTTCCTGTTACGAACGGACCTCCGGAATGGATTAAGTACGTAACACGAGGTACCACTGTACTCTTTGGCGAGAGAACCCCAGGAGATTAAAAATTACAAAATATGCAGCAAAGTAAATTGTGGAAATATAGGCTGTTAGACTTTTAAAATATACCCTTCCAAGTTTCTTCTAAAGTTTCCCACTTCCCCTAGCATAGAAAAAGACTACACATTTAGTAAGTTAAAAATGGTTCACTTGCACACTCTCCAAAGGTCAGTTTCATGTGCTTTTCTGTACAGCATTCAGAAAAGGTTGCACAGGTAGTAAAATTTTGTTTAGCTGCAAAGTGGTGAAAGTTCCTAAACTATTGGTATAGGAGCTCAAGAGTAGCTTGTGAGAGCCATGTGATCTGAGCCTGGAGCAACCACCTCATACCTCATACCTGCTCACATGTTGAGGTTCTCAGGTAGACTGGGGTGTGGGGAGAAAGGCTTGATTAACCAGTCCCTCCCAAGGTGAGCTAAGCCTAATAGGACAGCTTATTTTATGGTCTTAACCCCTTCATGCAGTAATTAGATTATATGATGCTGGTTAGCCCACATTCTGGTGGCACCAAATGTGATTTTTGAAGGGCAGTGCAACCCATCCCAAACAGACTGAACCTTCCGTTTTTCCAGTCTGCCTTTCTACTGACTAGGAGCATCTGTGTCATGTCAGAATTATTTGTTCTCCAGACCATTGCCAGACATACATTCAAAACTTCAACAGTTCCATTTGATTGTGATGGAAGGAAGAGAGAGATTTGGCAGCAAGAGATAAAGTAGTTTTAGAACTATTCTGTCATCAACACTACTAAAATTTAAGTCTGTGGAAATGAGGTACATGGATAAGAAAAGAAAATGTGGTTGAGTAGATCATTACAGATGTACTTAAGAAAACATTGTAGTACCGTAGTTTTCCATGTATAAGACTAGCTTTTTTCCTTTAAAAAATGTCAAAAATTAGGGGGCATCTTATACAAGGATACATCCCCCCCCATTTGCTTAAATCTGAATCCCCTATACATTGGGGTGTCTTATAGATGGAAAAATATGGTAAGTGCTTCTTAAAGCTGGAACTAGTGAACCCTGACTGTTTTAGGATTATGTTTTCAAATATTTTATTTATTCTATTTGTATCCCGCTTTCCTATTAGATTAGCAAAATTGATTTCAGAAAGCAGTTACCAAAAAAAATTCTGACATATGAGAAATAAGAATCCTGTACTAAGAAATCACAGTCAATTGACAAGTTATAGCTATGCTTGTCCCCAGCACCCATGACTATTAGTTGGGTGTTTTAAGCCACTAGTGGTGGTAGTAATTGTGTTGTTTAGTTTATGTTTTGAGGGAAAACACATTACAGCCATCATAATAATTATGTATTTTGAATTGAATTTCTACATTAGCATTGACAAGTTCCCTTTTCCATTAAGATGCAGCTTCAGCATAATTTTATGATGCTTCATTTGTTAATGGAGAAAGTTGTTACAGTTAATTTAGTAAGTAAGTTGCATGTGTGTGTACGTGTATGTACACTCATAAGTGCTTGCATGATTTATCTCTCTCTGTGATAGTTGAATTGTTTTACAGTGTAGACGGATTTAGATGGTGAAAGTTAAATGGTTTCAATACTGTCTGTAAGACAAGTACTGTGTTGCTTTGGAGTATAATCAAATTCAATTGTGAAATAAGCCATGTGTTAGAATGCAAGTCATACCCAACACTTCTAAATTAGGGTTGGGGTAAGTTGCCAACCCTTGACTTAAAGTGTTCATTAATCAAGTTTATACAACTGCCTTCAAATATAACACAACACAATTCAGTGCAGAGCTAAGTAATTCTAAGTCCCATTTAGTCCAGTGGAACAATTAATTGTGTTTTAATTTATCCCACTAAAATAAATGGAACTTTAAAAATGCTTAACTTGGCTAAATCATAAATTTGGATGTTTTCCTAGGTGTAGTTGTGACAAAGGTACCGATGTAGTGAGAAACAAAGAGCATCCTCCCATTTCTTATGCCCACTTACCTAATCAGCTGACATTTCTGTTCTTTGTTTTGGAAGCTACAGTCTCTATTTTTCCTACAGTCAGTGTAATAAGCCTTTTAAAGACAGACCCATATACGTCTCATTGTAGTAGACTCAGTGGGAGGTTATGAGAGCATGAATAACTTTGGCTACTTTATAGATGGCATATCAAATAAAGCTGATAAAATGCACCTTTAGCCACAGAAGCTACTTGAGTTTCTAAAGACAATGTTAAATCCAAAGTGCAAACCTGGTCTTTTAGAGGGAGTCCAACTGCTTCCGGAATAGATCAAATGCCAATCATTGCAATATCTTCTAATGAATGGAGCTGCACCTGCCCTGTATCTGCCCTGTGTGTATCTGTGTGTATCTGTGTGTATCTGTGTATCTGCCCTGTGTGTATCTGAAGAAGTGTGCATGCACACGAAAGCTCATACCTAGAACTAACTCAGTTGGTCTTTAAGGTGCTACTGGAAGGAATTTTTTTATTTTGTTTTGACCATGGCAGACCAACACGGCTACCTATCTGTAACTGCCCTGTATAGCTGGTTAGATAACTCTGAATACAGACTAAATGCTATCATCTGCTCCCATTTGCAAACAACTGTTTCAGTGATGCTAGAAGTAGTAAATATTAAGTTTATCTGATGCTGCCTCATGCTGAGGAATAACATGCACCTATGATTACTTAGGCAGCTAGGAATATGTGTAGGAAAAGTTACACCTACATTAGCATTACACGGAAGAGTTGCAAATGATAAAAATTCTTTCCCTTTTTTTATCCAGCTTAAGTCCAAGATCCAAAGATAAATGCAATTAATTATGCAATAGACAAAGGGGCTTTGGTTTTGTGTTTCTAAAATGGCTGTGCACTTCTTCCTCATCCCCAGTCTGCATGGCAACCTATGCCATCTCTGACCTTTTTGATGTCACACAATTGCACGTACCATTATCTGTAAATGTCCCATTAAAGATCAAGTGCCTATGAGTATTATATGAGTAAAATTTGACCATTTCCACTAGTCAGAAACTATAAAACCAGCTCAGTTTTAGGAGCCGCGTCACCAGCACAGAGTGGTTATACTGCCTCTTTCCATACGGCTATGCAGCCATATCATTTTTATCCTGCGTAGTTGGTAATTACGGTATATATTATATATATATATAATTGAGCAATGGCTTATTCTCTAGTACAGTGACCTAAGCTATTAATTTCATGGTGCCAGATAGATGAATATATGTGTAGGTACGGTATAGATAGATACTGTATTCAGTATCTATCTTTTTTGTATAGGTGTTCATCTCACTGTACATTAATTTTCACTGATACTTTTGTCCCGTACTATATACTCTCAAACAGTAATGTTAAAATGTCTAAATGTCTTCCTTACTTCCTTCTAGTGGTGAGTAGTTATTCTTTCAAGGACTGCCTAATTTGTGTTTAAAATAAACAGCTCTAACTAAAAATTAAAATAAAAAATCACCACCTGGATTCCAAAGGATAAAACACTTGGTTTTGACTGCTTTTCTATATGCTGAGCTCAGAGATTCATAGACTTGGAACAAAATTTCAACAGTCATCCAATCCAGCCTTTTGCATCCTTAGGTGAGGGATATGAAGGTGGCAAAGTATGGATTTCTTAGCCTCATGGAGTTTAAACTCTTTCCTTTGCAGTTTTTATGGAGGGGATTAACAATTCAATACACTAAGTCTAATTTTAATTAGTTGCATCATAGTTTGTGGCATGTTATCAGCAGGAGTTTGTCTGACAATTCAGTGTATACATCTAGTAAGAAGTGTTCACTTTTCATGTCCCTATATTTATAATGCATCATTCTCATGGATCATTCTCTGTATAAACCCATGTGCTTAGATTCTCCAGTGATCCTAAAAAGGTCTGGACTGTAACTGTTGTTCTTACTATTATTGCAAAAGAAGTTTATTTTTCAGTGATAAGGAAATGTGTTTGCTTATTATTTCAAATTAAATAACATTCTTTAGCTTCAGAGACAGCACTTATGTTTAACAAGTGTGAATATATCTCTAATAGGGCTGATTAGCCTTTTGGCTTCTATACTTAATATTTGTATCATTCTTTTATGGAAGTTCCTGTGTGCTTCCCATCAGGGTTATTGGAATTTGGAGCCTTATCTATAATTGCCTACCAATAGGGGTGACATGATGTCTCTCCAGTGCATTAACTTTATCGTTCCCTGTAAAACATTTAACACAGCAAAAATCTAAGCTTTTAAATGAGAAGATTGTCTTCATCTTGATCAGAGAAATGAAATTTGTAATTCAAATGAGGAAAGTTAATGAACTTAATGCATAGGCCGGAAAAAGTGTGGTAATGTGCCAATTTGGTCTTCGTAAGGATCCTTCCAAACATTACCATTAAGGTATTGATTTTGTCCATTTAGCAAAGTAAAAGGACAATGAACCTCCATAATGGTTTGTACATTACACCATTAGTGTCTAGACCATCCCCAGCAAAGGAAACCCGTAATCATGTATGTTGAAACTCTTTTTAGCATTTTTAGCATAAAACCTTATGCAGGTGCTAATGTTGGTAAGCTCCTTTACAAAAACAACCACCATTTTTCTGCAGGAATCCTCTGAGGCAGACTGTTCCAGAGAAACCTCAGAGGACAGGATAGGACAGCCCAGTGAAGATAGCTCCAAAGCTTGAAAGCTCAGGGCATGGAAGAATCCTGTGCCTGCAGAGGTAGGCACTGACCCTGTAACTGGACAGATGCAGCATCTAGTCAATGATTATCTAGCTCAGACTATAAAGACTACTGTATAGAGATCTTCCAGTTGTTCCATGGCACTGCTGAGAAAACTTGTATGTTTTACTTCAATTGCAGGATCACTAACTGGCCCCGAAATCCACACCAATGGCCGTCTCCAAGGTTCTGATCTTGCTTTGCCTTCCTGTCAGCCTTGACCCCCTGGAACTATTGACTGTACTGTTGCCTAGGACATGCACTATCCACAGAATTCAGCTCAGCTAGTTGGCAGTTCATTCAAATTCTTTCAACAGTGGAGTAACATGTTGGTGATATCCTGCCCCCAGTGAGCAGTTGAGTGGCCATATTTTGTACTAGCTGCAGCTTACAGACCAAGCTCAACAGCAGCCTGCAAAGAATGTATGGCAGTAATACAAACTGGAGGTTACCAGTGCATGGACAACAGTGCTCAGGTTATCCTGGTCTAGAAAATAGCTGGTAAAAGGTACTACTAATTACTGAAGTCACTGACTACGAACCTGCTCTTTCAGAGGGAATGCAACATCTCCATCCAAAGGAGGCAACTCAGGAATTACCTACCCACAGTACCTCTGTCTTATCAGGATTCATCCTGTCCACCACCAAGTCCCGCCCCTCCTAATTCACACATTACAGAGAATAGGAGCTGGGTATCAACAGCATACTGATGGCACCTTACCCCATGTCTCCTAATGATCACTCCCCAATAGCTTCATATAGATGTTAAACAGCATTGAGGACAAGACAGTACCCTGTGACACCCCACAGTGCAACTGAAGGACAATCACACAGGCTATTCACAAAAACCAACCCTGGAGATAGGATCAGAACCACTGTAAGATTCCAACAAACATCCCACTAAGTCAGCTTACAAGGATAGCATGGCTAATGCTATCAAAAGCTTCTGAGAGAGCAACTAAGAATAACAGGGCCACACTCACCAATCCTTCTCCCAATAAAGTTCATCCACCTGGGTGACCAAGGCTGAGTCAGTCTCATAAACAGGCCTGATCCTTGTTTGAAATGCATCATTATAATAAGTTTCATCCAAGAGTATTTGTGATGGTTGTGTCGCAGTCCTCTCAACCACCTTCCCTGGGAAGGAAGTATTTGCTACCAAGCAAACCAATGGTTCCGGGGTGAACTTTTTTAGAATATACACTTGTACACAAGTGCAAGGTATAAAACAGATCTTCTGCGAGCATATAATATGTCTTCCGCATGTTGAAGAATGTCCCTAGTTCCAATCCTCATTTTCTATAGAAAACTCAACAGAACTCTATAGAATTCACATTGATTGTGCATGGAAGGTGAGTAGGACTATATGTGTTGCTCTTGTTTCTGAGCTCCGTGCAGTTGACTGAAGGTTGGAAATTAGTATCTACACATGTTGGAACTTTGTTGGCACACGTCTGTCTCAGGAGACAATGGAGCAGTGTGCCTGGAGAGTTACAGTACTTGGGAGAAACAGGTTTGTTGCAGCTGGGGCAGATAAAGGTGTATGGTTGTGTTTATGCTGATGCACCATGGTGTTTCTTCTCTCTGTGCTTCTCCCAGTGGTCACTCCTCCTCTGATCAATGCTGTGGATATACAACCGGACTATCTGTCTTCATACGCTGTGGTTGTCTGCAAGGGATTCCCACACGGCTTGGTTGAAGTAGCCTGCCTTCATGTCTCATTTGAAGACATCTTTGTAATGCACCAATGCGCTTGGTGCCTGAAGCCACTTCCCTGTAGAGCATGTCCTTGGGGATCCTGCCATCTTCCATTCTGTGTACATGACCAAGCCAGTGTAGACATTGCTGACAATGTGGATTTTTCACTGAATTTAGGACAACAGACTGTATGGATCTGTACCCCCCCATCTGCATTTGTTTCTTTGCTGTTATATTTTGGGAAACTGTATTTATAGGTTAGTGTAGCAAAGATAAATTACATGCTTCGTTTGTGTAAGTTTTCTGAGCTGAGCAACAGCATGTGAGCTCCTTCTGTCTAAGATGGAAATAGTGGGGGAAGGAATCAAATGATACCAGCAGCTGCTGACTCTGCATTTTACTCTTGCTGGAAACACAGCATTGGTGACACTGACCTCAGTGCTACTTTGCAAATTGGCAAGAGCAACCATCAGGCACAGTTTCCCTCTCCAGAGATGTAATGTCTGGGCTCCACTGGCATACTCATTCACTGTCACTGAATAGTAAGAGCTTATATTTACTTCCTCATCTCAAGCATCCTGCATGTGTTGTGTTGCTACTAAACTGCTGGGCTGCTTGCCCAAATATTTCTAGCTGCAGTGATGATATATAAACAGATGTGTACCTTACTGGGTAACAAATGTTGCAGTTGCAGAAAGTAAATAAAACACATTGCATTTAAATTCAGCTCATTTAAATAATATATTACTATTTATGTGGCTCTTATATTAATTTTCCCCTCTAACAATGAGATTGAATATTAAATGGGTAAATAGGCAAACTGGAAGTGGGCTAAATAAATTGTGTGCTGTTGTGGACTGGACAGATTAGTGAGAAGAAGTGGCAATATTATTATTATTATTAACTGATATTAATTTCATTTATAAATTGCCTCCTATGAGGCATCCCAAAGTGATTTACAGCATATATAAACAATTATGCCATTATACCATTATTGTTTAAATAATTATACAATTATGTTTATAGAAACAGTGTTTTTAAAAAAGTATACACACACACACCTGTAAGCAGGGGAGCCATTTGCTTTTAGATGCATGATTATATCAAAGCAGACCTTGAACAGCGGTATGCTTGAGCATACAGCAAGTCACATTCTATTGATTGGAGTATGGTGGGATAAATGTGTGGCTTCTGCCCCTAATGGAAGCTGATTGTTCAGGGATGTGCCGGCAAGGCTGGTCGATTCTTTAGCTGTTGTTTACTGGGGAGGACGATATCAATTTTCCAGAGGGATGATTGGTGGGATGTCAAGGCTGCTGTCACCCTTTTCTCCTCATCACTGACAGACAGCTGAGTGACAATTACGGTGATGGGACATTGTCTGCATTGGCATATACACCAGAGGATAACTGGCAAACACAAAAAGGCAGTAGTGCTTTAAAAAAGATATAATCAGCAGTTGTCAAGACTAGTTACATATATGATGTCTGAATAACAAGACCAGAGTTTCCTGCCCTAGAACAACTGAGATGTGCAAACATGGCACCATGTGTGCTCTATCTTGTTTAGAAATTATTCGTAAGAAACATACTGGCTTGAAAAACTTGGGAAGAATTGCTAATATGTGTTGTTTTTTTACCCTTTTAATGAAACCAAAACTCAGGGCATATTCATTTCATGGCATACAACAAAGTTGTCAATGCTGCATTGTTCTAAAGCTTGGAGTATTTATTTGAAATGTTTATGTTCAGTGCATGTAACAAAATGGAAAGAAGGGAAACAGCTAATACTAAGACACTATCATTTTAAGATAATTTAAAATCCCATATACTCAATCAAATGAACTTTTAACTTCTGTTAGCCATCCTGAACAGTTACAATACTTTTCTTTTAGAAGCCGCCCAGAGTGGCTGGGGAGGCCCAGCCAGATGGGCGGGGTATAAATAATAAATTATTATTATTATTATTATTATTATTATTATTATTATTATTATTAAAAAGGTGCTTATATGTGAGCTGAGATGTAAGTCTCTATTAGAAGGGAACTGGAGACTCTAAATATGCCATACTATATAGCTGCTTTTATTACTGCTTTAAACTACTATTTCTGATGGCTTTAAAAATACGGTCTTATTGTTAACATTTTTCCAAAAGCAAAATGTGTATGCATCTTTGAGCTTTGGTGTTAATACAGAAAAAAATAGAATACATTTTATATAAAGAAAAACAAGTTATCATCAGCACAGCCCCTATTAATGTCATTCCAGAAGTAAGTCCTCTTGAGCTCAATGGGGATTACTTCCGGGTAGTAATTTATGCAACTTTGTGAATGGAGCATCAGTTAGTTGAAGTCAGACTTGTGGAATGCTAAAACCGTATTGATATCAGTGGGAAACAGATGTAGTTCTAGGCCCCCCACCCAAAATTAAAATTCTGAAACTCTCACTCTCTCTCTCTCTAACACATACACATCCTAAAGATGCAACCAGTCCACTGAAAAATAATCTTACAGCAAATGGTTCATTGGGAACAATTCTCTGCTGTGGTAGTGATAACAAAGTTGGCTATCTCTCACCTACATGGCATCAAAGAATTCCATCACTTCCCAATTCCTTTTCCATTCTTGAAAATTCCATTTTGATTTCCTGTATCACTACTTCACCTGGGAATTCTTTCCTTGGCAGCATTTTTAAATGTTTCATGATTTAGGGGAAATACTTTCAATCTGCATTTTCAAGTTAGTATTACTTTGCAACCATGGCACTCAAGGTGGTCAGAAGCATACCAATATGGGTAATTAACACTGAAGGTTATTTCTGATGGTCTCATGAAAATGCCAAACAAAAGTGATTATTAATTTCCTCTTTTAAGCTACAAGCTAATTGATTTTATGCTGTGCTAATTAAAAATAGATGTCTTTCCTTTCAGAGGACTGTGTCAGAAATCTAAGGCCAGGGCACAGCTCCTTAGGGACCTGACCATCAATTGACCAATCCTTCAGAAGTGAAAGAGTAGCCATCATACATATCAGCTGTATGGAAGTAAATTTACTCTAGTCCTGGCAGATAAACATTTGCAAGGCAAATAATAAATTATCCATTAATCAGAGGAGTAGCTGTGTTTGATGAACTCTGAATTGAGTAGAGAGATTGAGTAGCAGGACAAAATGAACTGACAAAGTGGATTTGAGCCAGGGATAATGGCTGTTAGGAATTTGAAGGTTTTTATAATATGTCTTCATAGTTTTCAAACATTTGGAGTGATGCTGGTCTGCAAACTGTTAATTATTTATAGAATATAATCACTACTTTTAAATGTAATCTAGAGGTTCACATTTATAAAAATACTGATTCTGGTGCCTTGTAAAAATATTACCGTAAGTGTATTTTCTGTCTTAAGTGTTAATAATTATTTGCATTGTGAGTTGCAGAAATTTCATTAGAACACTTTAATATTAGAACATATATTATTGATTTCCAGATCCATCCACTATAATATTTTTTGCCAACTTTATATGATTTTTAGGTAAGAAAAAAAAGCATATTTAATTAAGAGTTTAAGAGAGCCATTCTAATTTCTTATCTATGTTGTAGAGGATTAGGATATTGTGAAAGACTCATTTCATCAGGCTTCTGCTAGTGGGGGTGGACACTGTTCCGCCCCAAGAGCAGTCAGAAACTAGTGCTTGCTGTATTCCCACCGTGGTAACCAGTGTAAGCCCTTGAAATGGGGCATTTCAGGGAAGCGGGCAGGGAGATGGAACAAAGCCTGTTCCATATCTCTGTGCTGCATCAGCCTGCAGCTGGTGTGGCAATTATGATCATAATTACTGCCCCCCCCAATCTTCTCCCCTGGTCATCATGAGCATCATAGCTTCTGGGGTGGCACTGATTCCCCCGTGAAATAAACAAGTAAAAAGAGTCAAATTGCAATGGGCTGGCTGGATGAAGAGCAGTGGTGGGAGGCACTAGCTAAGGAAGCCCAAGGGAACCGCCAGGGAAGAAGTCTCAGAGCCAAGGGATTGGTGTTGGTAGTGGTACTACAATAAGTGGTCACAGGGAGAATAGTGAGCAGACTGGGAGGAGAAGGAGTTGGAAGATGAAAAGATAACAGGGTTTAGTGAGCAGGAAGAGGCTGTGGCAGAGAGTAGTCCAGACACAAGACCTGCACAACCCAAGCACTGTGATACTCTATAAGAACAAAGGTGACCATCATGATTGTTAACAACTGTCATAGAATTGCCCTGCTGAGTACTGTGGGGAAAGCCTTTGCCTATGTAGTTCTCAGCAGATTACAGTTACATGTTGACAGGGTCTATCTTGAGTCACAATGTGGCTTTAGTGCTCTGAGGTCAACATTATTTTTTCACTGCTCCAGCTGCTCCAGCTGCAGGAGAAAGGCCAAGAGCAGAGGCACATACATCACCTTCATAGACCTAATGAAGGCCTGTTCACACTGCTCAACGAGATAGGATGCTCACATAAGCTCCACAAGATGATTGTGGAGTGAACACTGGGAGAAGCACAGAGAGAAGAAGTCCCATAATGCCTTCATGTGCCCCACCTACAATAAAACATATCTCTCTTGTATCAGTCTCTAAAGCTCCAGCAGGCACTGTAACTCTCCAGTGGTTTGACTTTACCCCCAAAGACGCATTCTTTCATTGCCTCCCATGACAGATGGATGCCAGCTGATACATCAGGGATAGAGACTCTCTCCCAATTCACTGAGGGCCAAAATTCCTTAGGTGGTAGTGGTTGGGAACTGCATGCCCAAAGCAGGTTGGAAGAACACTCAAAGTAGCAGTGACCAAAACACACACTGAGTTTTAATAGGGAGAAATGTAAAGTATTGCACTTGGGCAAAAAAATGAGAGGCACAAATACAAGATGGGTGACACCTGGCTTGAGAGCAGTACATGTGAAAAGGATCTAGGAGTCTTGGTTGACCACAAACTTGACATGAGCCAACAGTGTGACGCGGCAGCTAAAAAAGCCAATGCAATTCTGGGCTGCATCAATAGGAGTATAGCATCTAGATCAAGGGAAGTAATAGTGCCACTGTATTCTGCTCTGGTCAGACCTCACCTGGAGTACTGTGTCCAGTTCTGGGCACCACAGTTCAAGAAGGACACTGACAAACTGGAACGTGTCCAGAGGAGGGCAACCAAAATGGTCAAAGACCTGGAAACGATGCCTTATGAAGAACGGCTAAGGGAGCTGGGCATGTTTAGCCTGGAGAAGAGGAGGTTAAGGGGTGATATGATAGCCATGTTCAAATATATAAAAGGATGTCACATAGAGGAGGGAGAAAGGTTGTTTTCTGCTGCTCCAGAGAAGCGGACACGGAGCAATGGTTCCAAACTACAAGAAAAAAGATTCCACCTAAACATTAGGGAGAACTTCCTGACAGTAAGAGCTGTTCGACAGTGGAATTTGCTGCCAAGGAGTGTGGTGGAGTCTCCTTCTTTGGAGGTCTTTAAGCAGAGGCTTGACAACCATATGTCAGGAGTGCTCTGATGGTGTTTCCTGCTTGGCAGGGGGTTGGACTCGATGGCCCTTGTGGTCTCTTCCAACTCTATGATTCTATGATTCTCTTTCCCACACACAGTACACTGCTGCTGTACAGTTTCATGGGAATGGGTATGGAACTATGGCTTTTAGATAGGTGAGTCCTTGAATAATGAAGAGATTCCTTAAGTTTCATATTGCTTTGTCCGAATCCTAGAAAGCATGGCCTTGTTCAAAGCTATCTGCAAGTTACACATTTGTGTCTCCAGGCAGCTGTGTTGATCATTGGTAACCTGTATATTTCTGCATTCATTCTTAGCTGTTTGTTTCAAAGCCTGTTTGTTGCTTTCCTTCTATATTTGTGATTTCCTCAGTGTTATATGAAAGCAGTATGCTTGTTAACAATCTTTTGAATTACTAGCATGGAACAGTGAGCACCACTTGCCAATCAGTGTTAGTGATTTATAATCATGCAACTACAGATGGGTAGAGGGAGAAGATTCATCTACTGTCTACTGATACCACTAAGACATTGAGGCCTATTGGTGTCATTTTCTCACTGTGGTGCCTTGTGAGAAACTGGGTAATGTCTCAGTTTTGCTCAACCTCCTTAATCAATGTAGCTTTACCTACTCCTAATGCTTGCTATAACTTCTTGTCAGTTGGTTACAGGACTCTCTTGTTATACTTAATTTAACATAATGTGCCATATTCACAGAAAGTCTTCAGCAAGACGCTTTTTAATTTGGCAATAGAACATCTGAGATCTTATATGCGCACTAAGATAGTGGGAATCTGCACTGTCCTGAACTAAACAACACCATAACACATTCTTATCAAATGCAACAAATGTTAATGTTTAGAATATATGAATAGGTTCAGGCATAACAAATACTTATAATTAAGTTGTTTTTATTGATCCTTGCAGCTTCACCTTTTAAGCATACTATAATCCTCCCATGGACCTAAGCATCTGCTTACAGCAATGCTCATCTCCCCAGTTTTGTACAGTAATTGTTGAAAGTGAGTTCACGTCAGCAGGTTCCCAAGTGACTCTCAACCTGTCTGTTAGACTGACATGGCAAGATAAAGATTTGTGATAACAGATTGACTCAAGTAAATAATTATTTGATAACCAAGGCTCACCATATGAGAAAAGTATTATTAGATCATGTGTTAACATGACAGTATGAAGTTAAATTCTGACTAATGGTTTGTAATGAACTGCTAAGGCAAATGCTCATATGATTACAAAATCCAATACCTGCAAGAAGTGGCAACTTGTTTGCGTACATCTCTGCTGGGACCCATCCAAATACTAGTGCAACAGTAGCCACCAGGAGTCTTGTTAGAATATAGTTACAAACTCAAACAAAAAAGCAGCCAGGCACTGGCGGATCCTCCTGGCCAGCTTACCTCTCTGAGGCTCAAGGCAAGTGTACTTGGTTGCCCCCACCCTCTGCATGGGTCTGGTAGTTGCTGATGCTTCTGCAACAAAGTCCTATCCTCTTTAGTTTACATCATATAATGATGGAAGAAAATCTAATAATGGAAGGGTTCAGGTCCTGGATACCTGGAGTCTGCTCAGAGTCCATTTCAGATTGGAGCGAAACTATTACTGGGTCTTGGTCGATTTGAAAGGGATCAGTTTCACAGACATGCACACAATCTTTTTTTCTGCTTCCCCTTTAATTTCCCAAAAGTTAATTTACTATTTTGTCATTTTCATTTTTAATTGTTTTTTCCCCATTTCTCTCTCCTCCTTTTAAAATTGTATATATAACCTAAGCAGCTGATGAAGATAAGATGGACCAAATTGTGTATCCCTGTATGTTTCTTCTGCAAGTGGAAAAGGAAGCTAAGTGTGAAAGGACCCCAGGGATCCCTAGTAGTGTCTGGAGTACAATGTTGATCACCATGCTTTAGCCAGCTTCCAGGGCCTGAAGCTAAACTGCTATCCGTGCCACTGTCCGTGCCACTGGAGCTGTCTCCACTGCCATAAGTTTGGAAAATGGAAGGGAATACTCTTCAGCAGAAAGAAGGGTATATAATCTCTTTTACACTCATGGCGATATTGGAAGTCCAATGGACCTTACAGTCTTTTTTGCCAATTCTTCTTTTAAATTCACTTAAAAGAAAAATAATAATCAATTAAATGCAATTTAAGTAAAATGCAATTTAAGAAAAAATAATTAATTAAATGCAATTTCAGATTGGATTGTGTGTACACACGTATATGTGCAGGAGTCGAGCCACCACTGCTTGTTTGTCATGACAGGAGCTTTTCATAGTGGATAAAAGAGAGAACAGCAAAGATCACAAGGAAACTTACATATACCGTATTTTTCGCCCTATAGGACGCACTTTTTCCCCTCCAAAAATGAAGGGGAAATGTGTGTGCGTCCTATGGGGTGAACGCAGAGCTGCCTGCAGTCCCGGGGCGAGTGCAGGTCTGCGCAGCCATCCGGAGCAGGGCGCAAAGTCGCGCCCGCCTCCCGATGGCTGCGCAGAGCTGCCTGCAGTCCCGGGGCGAGTGCAGGTCTGCGCAGCCATCCGGAGCAGGGCGCAAAGTCGCGCCCGCCTCCCGATGGCTGCGCAGAGCTGCCTGCAGTCCCGGGGCGAGCGCAGGTCTGCGCAGCCATCCGGAGCAGGGCGCAAAGTCGCGCCCGCCTCCTGATGGCTGTGCAGAGCTGCCTGCAGTCCCGGGGCGAGCACAGCTCTGTGCAGCCATCCGGAGCGGGGCGCGAAGTAGCGCCCGCCTCCTGATGGCTGCACAGAGCTGCCTGCTGTCCCGGGGCGAGCGGCAGCCCCGCGCCTGGGGGGGAAATAATATTTTTTTCTTTATTCCCCCCCCCCCAAAAAAAAACTAGGTGCGTCCTATGGGGCGGTGCGCCCTATGGGGCGAAAAAGACGGTAATTGCACTGTGTCTAAAGCACATTTTCAGCTTTTAAAATATGTCTCTCTTAATAATGTTTTACATTTATTAAGAGTGAAGATATATGATGGTAGCTTAGAATTAGTGATTTGAATGTAGTTGAATTTGTAAAGCTATATCAGGGTATGAGTGTAAGTAAGAGAGACAGAGAGTTTGTTTCAATGGAGTTCTGTAGATTTTCTGTTCCATTCTGAAGGTTTCTATTTGGAAGAATCCAAAAACTTCAGAAATGGTTTATAGAAAAGCAATGCTGAAGAATAAAAATCTTTATTAATCATATATATTGTCTCTTTTTAGTCATATGTATTCTCGATCTTGATCCATGCTGGTTTAAAACTGTTTGAATCAACTAAGTCCATAAATATTCTCCATATGGGGTCATTGTAAAGAATGACTAATCAGTTATGAAAAAATAAACTAGACTCTTTTTTTCTAATCTGTTTTCTACAGTTGCATAGAGGAAGGGGTGGAGACTGGCATTTGCAGTTTCAAACTGATCAAAGCAAACATTATTATTCTTTCAGTTCTGAATTTGCCAAATGTTCCATGAAGCCTTGAGGCAATTAAGTGGAATAACAAGGTCTAACTGAATCTGAAATTATTCTTCCACAAATTGCTACAGGTTTTCTTCAGACTAATTAGTGTGATAGTTCAAGGCATTCACAGGCAGATATTGAACAACGTATGTCATTTATTAGGTTTCATATTATTTATTTAACTTTTTAACCTGCCCAATTCTGGAACTCAGAATTGGGTTATACACACACACACACACACCAAAGCTTAATCTCAGTCATCAAAATCAAACTCAAATAAATTATTGCTTCTGGAAAATTTTGGAGCACAGGCCATGGCATTGTTTTCAGAGCTGATTCCCTTGTATACTCATGAAATATATCTAATTGGGATGAAAAATCTAATAGGTTTTGCAGTAAAGATTCATGGTGAGGGCACTCGAGTTTCCTGAACATGGATCTTTCTTGAAATATTCATGTAATACTTTCATTTGGATATAATGCTACACTAATGGATAAAAAAATATTCTGATTGAATTGGGCTTTAATTGGGAGGTGCATGAATGTAATTTTATTGTTTGAAAAGATAGCTGTCGGGTTGGAGAGTTTCTGCATTCTCGGTCCAAATTGCAACACATCTGCTTCCAGCAAAAGAAAATTGCATCAAGAGACACATTCACATATCACCCATAGTCAGGGGACTTTTTCAGTACATGGCCAAGCCAAACTAGCTTCCCAAGTTTGTTATTTATGCCCTGGGAAGGACATTTCTTGAGAGAAGAGGAGCTAAGAACAGAGACAAAACCTTTGTTACTGGTGACTGTAGAGCTCTGTTATTGGCTCCCATCAAGCACATTTATTATTTAGCTACACAGTTGGACATTAGTCTGATTGGAGGCACCAGCTTTCCCTGCTGCCCTCAGTACACCTGCTTTCCAACGTGGTGCAGCTCTGCTCACCCATACAATTGCCTCCCCATACATACTGAAGTACAGCTTACAAAGGTCTAGAGTTGTATCCTAGCAAATGTATCTGCCTTTTCATTTGCTCTTAACGTTGTTGACAAGTTTGGCATACATAGTTCTGTTTAATCTACACAGAACTCTTCAGATAGAAAGTGATCATTTTTCCCAGTAGCATTGTTGCTAGGACATTTGGTGTTCTGTGCAGTGTTTGCTAGAAAGCTATCTTTTTAAGTAAAGCTGATCTTCGAGTTAATTTCATCATAATCCTTTCTTAATTGGTTTTCCTTATGGGTGGATCTGAATAACTTTATTTGGAAACAAAGGAAATTCACGTTACTGGAAATGGTATGTGAGCCACTTCAGTGAACACTTCATTCAGAAACTATGGATGTAGCCATTGTTGTGGTTCCTCATAGCATAATAATTGCCCTAGCAATACAGAGCGTGGTGTGAGAGTCACAAGGAGCTGACACAACCGATTTACCTGTTCTGTTCCCATATTTAAATGTTCCCAGGATTGCTTGAGAAAGCCCTATGGATTTTTTTATAAGCTTCTGTGATAATGTATGAATTGAATTTAGGTCTCACAAGTATAACCTATAATAAAACCTTAGAAAGTTGAATGCTCATGTTCAATACACTAGTATCTCGGGTTAAGAACTTAATTTGTTCTAGAGGTCTGTTCTTAACCTGAAACTGTTCTTAACCTGAGGTACCACTTTAGCTAATGGGCCTCCTGCTGCCACCGCCGCACGATTTCTGTTCTCATCCTGAAGCAAAGTTCTTAACCCGAGGTACTATTTCTGGGTTAGCGGAGTCTGTAACCTGAAGTGTCTGTAACCCAAGGTACCACTGTATTCCTCTTCCTACTTCATTACACCCCCACCTGTTTTTTTTTCCCTCTCATGCAAACACCCAATGGGCAGTCAGCATTCTGTAACTACTGACCATATTTAGTCCTCATTAGGTTGGTTCTGGGTTTCTGGAGAGGGATGTGGAAGAAAACTTCATTTTTCCCCGAAACTTCATGCAAGTTTCTAAATTAAAGACAGTAATTCTAGAAGTACCTCTCTTGTTCATCTATTCATATAACAATAATTTCGGTAGTAATTTTGCTTTAATTTCCTTTTTGTCTCAAACCTGTTAAATAATTCTAAATTATACTAAGACTCCATGATTGTTTTAAAAATTGTAATAAGCCTCAGAGATTGTTTAACTTTTCTATATAAGTTCAGCTCAAAAAATTTATCTAGTTTTCATTATTTCTTCTATTACCTTAGAAATGCATAATTGGATTTTATCTCTAAAAGAAAGACACAATCACACTAACCTTTGAAAAAGGCCCCCAGTTCGTCCATTAAGAATTTCAATTGCCTGACAATGAAAATTCCTCCTGGTACCACCTATTAAAGGTTGGTTTGACAAAGTGTGGAAATTGCTTATAATCTTGTCTGTAATCTATGCATGAGTGATTTTTTTTCCTGGAATTTTTAGAGATGATTTCTTGGAAAAATGGTTCCAGTTTATGATAAATGTTGACTCTTAAAATAGAATGTATGTAAGCCCTACTAGAGTTGATCTTATATTCTTATTGACTTATTGATACTAAAAGCTTTTTTAAAAAAAGAATTAAAAAGATTGGGAGGTGACACAATTTTATAGCATATTTTACACTGTAAATTACATGAATTTTCAATGAATTTAATATCTGGTCAGTGAAAGTGAAAACTGGTGGTTATATTTGCAGTGAGTCATTGAGGAGTGTATGAGGTGTTAGGGGAAGGGCAGTACCTAAGGTGGGGGGGGGGACATTGTGCTCATTCTGGGATAGTTTGTCTACCTTTGATCCCCACCCTGCACTCAGCTATCTCCTGTGACTCTTACAAGCTGTCAGCATGTGACAGTGGCCACACCCCAGGAAATGGCTTTGACTGGTCCGCTGAATCAGGTGAGGGTAGCTGATGGGTCATAAACCCTTGGTGAGTTAGGGAATTACACTGCATGCAAAGGCAGGCTCTGGCAGAATGAGTGGATGAGACCAATAGAGAATCCAATGGTCAAAAAGGCAGTTTCTGCACGTACTATGTAAAGAAGTGAGGGGCAGATGGGGCCATGAACACAACAACAACAACAACAACAACAACAACAACAACAACAACAACAACAACACCCCAACTGACTGGGTTGCCCTAGCCACTCTAGGTAGCTTCCAGCATATATAAAAACACAATAAAACATTAAACCTTAAAAAAACTTCCCAAGCCTCTGCTGCCCTGAGGGATATCTTCAGGAGAAGAAAAGGCTAAGGAGTAAACCCTCCACAAATTTGGAGTGGAATCCCTAAGGTAGTTGGATATCATCTTATACACCTCCTTCCAGCAATTCCTGCAACCAAGCTGGTGCCAAATGTATTGCCCTCTTTCCTTTGGACCATATCAGTGCTACCGAGAAGGGGGTGTATTATCGTCTGGGCATTTCAGGAGCTCCATGCACACTGCCCTCGCTTGCACACTGTAGTCACTTCCGTGCAGCTAACACATCATTTTTACTTCACTCCTGGAGGCACATTCCATTGTCTCTTGAGACAGAGAGATGCCAACAACAATAGATAAATTGAATGTGGGTTAATGTATTGAAAAATATTCAGATAAAGAAGTTGAATAAAATAATTGATTTTCCTATCACAGAGCATCTATGTCCCAGTAACTGAATTGAAAATATTTCTGTACATAGAATGGGTTGTTATATACAGATCTTTTACAGATAGATGACACATTGACTACCTCATAGTTCCTTCCTTCCTTCCTTCCTTCCTTCCTTCCTTCCTTCCTTCCTTCCTTTTGCCACTCATGAACTGTTTAATCTGCTATGTCAACAAAGAAGTATGTAGGATTAAGGGCAAGAACTACCATACTAGGTCAGTGTTACACCAGCTAGTGAAGCTGTTGAATCAATGTGACTGTTTGACAAAGAGAGTGTTGCCAGAGGCAGCAGATAAGGAGCATGTAAAACTATTTTGTGGCCTGGCAGTTGGCAAAGCAGATATGTGGTAAGACTGGGAAAGAATGAGGAGAGAAGGTAACTCATGTTTGCATAAACCCATGCACTTCCTTTCTGTATAAAACACAAAGGCACTGAACTTGGTCCAGTGGAACTGGATTAGAGCTCACAGAAATTTACCTGTGGCACAGGCCACAACATAAGACAATCATAGGTCCATGGCAGATGAAATGTTTAAATGTATATAGAACCCAATACTAAGAACTTATCGAGAATGTATAACTTGCTGTTGAAGTGGAATACAATAGAGGAGACAGTGAAACCAGCTATGATTAGATGGGCACAGGATATGGGTCATGACATTATGTTTGCTGACTGGGAGCAGTTATGGACCACAGGTATTAAATTTACGGCATGTAATGCCTTAAGAGAAAACATTATGAAAATGATTTACAGGTGGTACATGACTCCAGTCAAGCTTGCGAAGATTTATCATTTGCCCAATAACAAATGTTGGAAATGTTCTCATCCTGAAGCAAAGTTCTTAACCCGAGGTACTATTTCTGGGTTAGCGGAGTCTGTAACCTGAAGTGTCTGTAACCCAAGGTACCACTGTATTCCTCTTCCTACTTCATTACACCCCCACCTGTTTTTTTTTCCCTCTCATGCAAACACCCAATGGGCAGTCAGCATTCTGTAACTACTGACCATATTTAGTCCTCATTAGGTTGGTTCTGGGTTTCTGGAGAGGGATGTGGAAGAAAACTTCATTTTTCCCTGAAACTTCATGCAAGTTTCTAAATTAAAGACAGTAATTCTAGAAGTACCTCTCTTGTTCATCTATTCATATAACAATAATTTCGGTAGTAATTTTGCTTTAATTTCCTTTTTGTCTCAAACCTGTTAAATAATTCTAAATTATACTAAGACTCCATGATTGTTTTAAAAATTGTAATAAGCCTCAGAGATTGTTTAACTTTTCTATATAAGTTCAGCTCAAAAAATTTATCTAGTTTTCATTATTTCTTCTATTACCTTAGAAATGCATAATTGGATTTTATCTCTAAAAGAAAGACACAATCACACTAACCTTTGAAAAAGGCCCCCAGTTCGTCCATTAAGAATTTCAATTGCCTGACAATGAAAATTCCTCCTGGTACCACCTATTAAAGGTTGGTTTGACAAAGTGTGGAAATTGCTTATAATCTTGTCTGTAATCTATGCATGAGATTACTTGGTCCAGTGGAACTGGATTAGAGCTCACAGAAATTTACCTGTGGCACAGGCCACAACATAAGACAATCATAGGTCCATGGCAGATGAAATGTTTAAATGTATAAAACATCTATACTTGAAAAGTAAGTTGAGAAGGACCTACACTTGAAACTTTGGGGAACTGATGTGCAGCATGGGTTAATGAACTGATAAAATATAAGTCAGCTCCTTGTAATTAAATCATCTTACTTGCTTTTAATTATCACAGTTTTCATATTAGTGGTGGCCAAAGTGTAGTGAAGTTGTGCATATATTTAGGGATGGATGGACTGCGTTTTGTAAATAGCCACTGACAGTATTTTAAATGTAATAATCCTTTTGAAAAAACTAAGTTAAATCCAAAATTACAAGAGCAATTTTGTGGCAGGACAATTGAAGGCAGTTGCATGGTCCTTGTCTGGGCCACTTCCAAGTCTGGAAATGCTTTTTTGGAAAAGTGATCAGTTACTTGCATTCCTGGGCAAGACAAGCCACTAATTTCTATAATTATACATTATGCATACTACATTATGCATCCTACATTATTATGTCTTTCTTCTCTTGGAGGAGAGCTTTGAATGAAGTAGTATTTCATGTTTAAAACTTTACCTTGAAGTACCAAAATTAATTGATCCCTCCAGAGTGTCAATAAGAAAGAAACATGCATGTGATGTATAATTCTTCCCTATCTAAAATATGTTTGTGTGCTCGTCATCTCATATTTCAAAGTAGCTACTTCAAATTGCAACTCCTCCTTTCTTTGGCAATCTGGATCTGCTACATATCACTTATGTAGTGATACCAAGAAATCTTAACAGTGTCGGAAGTTATGTGTTAGAAATGATCCTAGTATAGACTGAAAGGAAGAGAAATTTATATTATTGGTATTATAATAGCCAGGACAGGTTGCTAGGCCTGGGATGAGGCTTAGTTACCAGTGGTGGCAAGAGAAGGGCCTATAATGATTTCCTGGGCATATTAAAAGATAGGCAGGCACTGAGAGTTACTTATCGAGTACAGTGGTACCTCTGGCTACCAACTTAATTCGTCCAGAGGCGCGCTTTCGCTAATGAGGTATCCTGCTGCGTGCACGCCGCCAGTGTGCAACTTCCGTTCGCATCCTGGGCCACACTTCACAACCAGGAGCAGCTGCTTCCGGGTTAGCAGAGCTCGTAACCAGAAGCATTCGTAACCAGAAGCATTTGTAACCAGAGGTACCGTTGTATAAGAGTTAAAGAATTTCAGAAACTTTGAAAACTTTGAAAATAAGACCAGAAAATAAGAGACCAGAAACACAGACCCAGAAACTGCCTCTGTATATAAACAGTGATATGCATAACATTATAAAATTACACATAATCCTGAAAAAGGACATCCATAATCTTTTACTTTAATATTCCAGTACATTCTAAATATACTTTGTAAAAATAGTGTCTATTTATTTACTTGCTTACTTCCTTACTTACTTGCCTTACTTCTCTGAATCTTTCCAAATTTATTAGTTTTATCACAGATACGGCTTTAAGCAGCAGTGATTAGAAGCTACCTGAATGTTTTGTTGTGGTGAAGTAGCTTTGCACATTTTAATATGTTAACGTAACAAGCTATTGGTTTTCCTAATAAGTCTGCATAAATATGCTTCTTAATTAAATCTATGATTTACTTTGTGATGCTATACAACTTCTATCCAAACTGCACTAAAACATTAGGTGGTAGAGCAGAGGGAAAGAACAAGATTCTCTGGAGCAACAATCCTTGGCAGCTGCAAAAGCATAATATGGATAGGCTTATCTGTGTGAAAGTTGCAGTTGAGATAGACTGTGTTAATGAGATGAAGTTTCTTCACCTGGAGCTCATCTGTAATTAGATAAGAAATACTGACAGGAGCAGTGAGTAAGTGGCTGCCCTCCAATGACAACTATTGACTGAACACTAGGTTGTGCATAAAATAGTGATACAGTCGATAAAAGCATCAGGCCTTGTTTGGTATAACCCTGCTGATTACTGTCTAATTTGCTGCTTGGAAAGAAGCCACAAATATTTTTTGCCTTGTGCTTAGAGTTGATGAGAGCTGATGCTTATGCTTAATCTTACATTTACTTGCAAACTCTCTGTGACTGAGAGTAATGCACAGTGCATCATGATGCAAGAAAATAGAACCAAACCATAACATTTCTGTTAGGTCAGTGCTGGGAAAGGGGCTGTGAACATTTCAGTGAAGAACAATTTTTAGACATCTCATTTGGAAAGAGGCACTTGGTCACAGCCACCTGAAAGGTCAAAACCAGAGTTAGATAAATAGCAATGCACCGGTGTCATGGGAGCCCACATTCTGCAGGATATTCCAGGCATCTTCCCTGAAATTTGAGCTTTATTTTTTTTGGGGGGGGAATGAGTTTATATCACTTTTTGCTTATGAACATAACAGTTGAGGAGTGAAAAACATGGAGTAGCATTGATACTTGAAGATTACAGGGTTTGGATTCAAAGCCCAGGTTTCCCCACTCCCACTCTGCCCTGGTGACTCACAGAGACAGTGTCAGATAATGGGGATGGCAGTACTGCACTGCAGGAAACAAGCATAGCATCTGCACCTTGCATGGCGGTTGTTGCAACTTAATTCCCCGCCCCCCAAAACACACCCATTCAGTTGAGTGTGCTGCTTAGAGAAGTGCTGAAAGAGCCTGCTCCAGTAGTAAAGGTAAGGTAAAGGACCCCTGAATGGTTAAGTTCAATTCAACTATGGGGTGCGGCACTCATCTCCTCCTTCAGGCTGAGGAAGCTGCCGTTTGTCTGCAGACAGCTTTCCAATGCATGTGGCCAGCATGACTAAACCGCTTCTGGAGCAATGGAACACTGTGACAGAAGTCAGAGCGCACGGAAACACCATTTACTATCCCGCTGCAGCAGTACCTATTTATCTACTCGTGCTGGTATGCTTTCTAACTGCTAGGTTGGTAGGAGCTGGAACAAAGCAATGGGCGCTCACCCAGCTGCTCATCCCTTACGATGGGCAAGCCCAAGAGGCTCGGTGGCTTAGACCACAGTGCCACCCACATCCCGCTCCAGTAGTATCTGCTTCAGAGGGCCCATACTTGCGCAGAGGAATTCTGGCAAAATGAAGATGATTTTATCACAGACATGTCTTTAAGCCAGAGTGATTTATATGCTAAAAGGTTCCCTTTCCCTTGCTGCCTTTGTGGAGGGAAAGGAGAAGGAAAAAACAGAGTGAACAGGGTGGGAAAGGAGAAGAAGATGGAGAGAGAAAGAGGATGGTAGCAGAGCTGGCAGTTTGGCTTAGTGTCCTCAAAGAGAGAAAAGCTACTGGTTTGGCTGATAGGCATTTGGCACTTGCAATAACTTTTCATTTTAATATGTAATTGTAATAAATTATGTATCTTTCATTTCACTTATTAGATTGTATTTGAATATGTCCACTGCCCAGGGGAGGGGAAATGGCTTGCCTTTTAACAGCAGCTTTATATGCAGGAATTAAAGATGAAGCTCTCCCTGGCACATTATCACATGCTAGTGGTCTAATGCCTGCTAGAGTCCCCAGTACAGTGTAAAAGTTGGAAACCCTGGTTTCAAACTGATTTATGATGCCAAATCAAGGGATTAAGCATGATTGTTGTTTTAACTTCTCCCTTTTCCCATGCTACTTTAAGGAGGTACCATAATGCTGCATGGCACTACAGTTTTTCACAACTTCCCAGACTATAAGCTCATAAAACTAAATTCTATCCTCCAATTTTTTAAAAAAATCATTTTATAATATTTTAGTATGGAAAATAATTAGATGTGGGGTCATATTAGTAGTAGGATAAAGTAAAGCTGCCTGTCTCTGGTCCATTCTTGCAATTTGAGACAGTGACCAAATTTCCTATTAACCTTATTGCTCTTTCCAGTGAGCAAGTCTTAACCCCCCCCCCTTTTCATTGATCAGCATTAATTAGAAGTTGCATTATTAAAGGTTCAGAAGAAGTCAAACATACTTATGGAGACAATATTCCTTCAGTAAAAGGAGAGAAATGCAGTCACATTTTCTTTCCCTTAGCAGTTCTGGGAATACAGTGACAAAACCAAAACATCTTACTTGGTAAATTATTAATGTTCAATACTTTTTATGTCAGCTGTAGAAGTTAATTTGTATGTAACTGAGAAATTAGCATATTGCTGACCCAGAGTATTAAAGCCTTATTATCAGGATGTTTTCTTTGATGGTACTTTTTGTTCGCATTTCCGTTTTCTAGAAAAAGCTAAAAGGTTGCTGCTAGGTCAGTAACACACTATTATTGACCATGTTAAAACCATAGATAAAGTAAAGATCAAACCTCTGTGGTCACACCTATGTCCTTAGCTATAAAGTAGACCACCAGTCAGTACAAATAAAACTCTCTGCAAAAGAGCCTACATCACAGGGTTGTTTTCAGGATGAAATGGAGAAGGGAAGAACCATGTGTGCCATCTTGAGTTCCTTGGAGGAAAGGGGTGTATAAATGCAATAATTGTAATTATAATAATGATAAATATTGCAGAAATCAGTTTAAATTCAATTGAATCAAATTGAACCTCCTCCCATACCACCCTTATATTATATCCTAAATATGTTCCAGTTCTTTCAGGTTGGAAAAGACCACCACCTGCCTATAAATGAGATAAGGCTTTTACTTGGCAATAGTCCTACTTATCTTCTGGAACAGAATGATTAGTCCCAGAGCTCCCTGTTGCCTACAGTGCTTGTGACCAGTAATTGGTACTATTTTTCTGCCAGGCTATAATATTCACATTTTGCAGTTACATTACAGGCTATAATATTCACATTTTGAAGTTTTGTACTATATTGTTGCTTTTATTTTGAAGTTACCTTTATCTTTTTCCTCACTTGTAGATTAGTAATATAACAGTATATAATTTAAATACTAATGGAGTTATTAAGACAGTACTAAATTACTAGGGCTGTATTGTAAGTAATAACGTATGTGCCCTTGTGAGCCATATCAACAAACAATGCCTAATATGAGGTTAGCTACAAATTCTTAGAAGCACATGCCCGTGTGCTTTATTCTCCCCAAAATCAATGGAATTTAAGTGTAGGTTGTGATCTGAAGAAATCATGATTAGGATTTTGTGAGTATTACACATGTGAGCAAAAAGAATCTTGGTTTTTTTTCCCCAGAGTTCTGTCTGCTGTATGTGTAAGAATGGGCTTCTGGATAATGAATTAAAAGGGCACAACCTGAATCTGAAACTAGTATACTTAGGTCCACTGCACATTAAACACTTGCAGTGTAATAGGTGTACCGCCCATTATTTGAGAGCAAATTCAATTGAAATTACCTTCAATGTGGGTATGTTTTGTTTTGGGCAATACGGAGAAAGTGGGGAATAGGAAGAACATGGCTCTCTTCTTGTACCCTATTACATAGTGTCCCAAAGTACAATAAGATTTAGGGTGTTAAGATTCAACAATGGAAGAAACTCAGTGATCAAGAGCCCCACACACTCATGAACGGCATATGTTTAGGATCAATGCTTTCCTGTTTTGCTTAGATAGAGAATAACTTGAAGATACACAGTTCTTTCAGAACACTGCCTTAGAATAACTTTAAAACGATATAGGTAGGAAAAAGTAATTAGAACCACTATTGTATGGTCTAGGCACCAGGATTAACAGATTTGATGTGAGGGAAAGTGTCATAAGATATTAATTAAGAGGAAAATATTAGTTTGCTATTAACTCGGTAGATTCAACTGCACTTCATTCTCTTCATGCTACAGTACTGAGATTACTGGCCAATTCCTTGTTAAAGTCTGGCTGTTAGCAATCACCTCTCTCTGCACCTCTATTTTCCTGTGAGATCTCCTGTCTGTGTACTGATGAGGTATGATTCTCCTCAGTCTGTGAGATCAGAAAAGATCAAAGCCCAATGTGATATGCCTCTAGGCCGTGTGCTGAAATAAAGTCCCAACAACTCACAACACAATCATTGTTCATTATGATTTCCTTTAGGGGAGCTCCTCATAGGGAATGGCTTAACCGGAAGGAAAGAGTTATCAAGCTGTCTGATAAAAAGATGGACGTAGATAACAACCTACCTATAACTAACTCTCTGTTGTCCTACAAAATAAAGTGGTTCCAAAGAACTTGTATAAACTTATATTCTGAATAGAATAAATTGTCACAGTCAAATAATTTACCATTTTTTTCCTGAAACCTTGACTGACTGATTTGTCTATGATTGTGTTTAATAGTTTATGTTTTTCAACCTCCTGCTTACTCAAAATAATATAGGTAATTAGGAATCTGTTGATTAGGATCAGTTCAATGAATAATTACTCTAGAGACATTCTTATTACTGGACACCTTATCTGGATCTCCTGAGAAAACAACATTAATTGTAAAGTGTATATTATTTCCCTTCACAGCTTACATCAGCTTAAGTTAAGTATCTAAAATTAGCAAATCATGTTATTTTTAAATAAAGCTTTTGTTGACTGAAACTGAATACATTAACTGGGCAGTTAAAGCTTTATTTATACAGTTATTTTATGCTCTTCAGAAGAAGTAATTAATGCAATGTGTGGGGCTGCCTCTGAAGATGGTTCGGAAACTTCAGCTGGTGCAAAATGCAGTGGCGAGCTTGCTCACCATAACAAGGTGGTTTGAGCATATAAAACCAATTCTGGCACAACTGTACCGGCTGCTGATTAGTTTCTGGGCCCAATTCAAAAGTGCTGATGTTGACTTACACAGCTCAATATGTTTGGGATGGCCTCTCCCCATACGAATCAACCTGGCTCTGCATTGTCCTCTGAGGCCCTTTTCTATGCCCCCTCCAAGAGAGGTTAAGAGGTTGGCAGCACGAGAACAGGCCTTTTCTGCAGTGGCTCCCCATTTGTGAAATGTTCTCCTCAGGGAGGCTTGCCTGGCACCTTCATTATGCACCTTTAGACACCAGGTGAAAACATTCCTCTTCAAGCAAGCCTTTGGCTGATTAACTCTAATGTCCTCTTAAATGTTTTCAAGGGTGGGGTTATTGTTTTGTTTTGTCTTTGGTCATGTTTTTATTATATATAGTGTGTTTTTAATCTTACATTTTTATGCTCTGAACTGCCCTGATATTTTCAGATGAAGGGTTGCATTTAATAAATAAATAAAACATAGGAAAACCAAGCACAGTTCTGTCAAAGAATTTATTCTGTTCCACCAAAGTAAATGGAGAAACCTATAATTGAAAATAGCTACTGTTGCATTTGCTGTTTTAGATGTTTTTGAAAGTAAATGTGTTTTCTTAAAGGTTTTAAAAAGACACTTCTTCAGAACTAAATAGTTCTTCCATGCTGGAGAGACAAAAGCCAAAAGCTTCACATCTCTTTTAACTGAAATATGCTTAGTGATAGTGGTAGGCCTAGCTTCTATGTTTAAGGTACTTCGTTTCATTGACATGTTGTACGCAAATAGACCCAGTAATAAAATATCCAGACATCATGAATCTCATTTGTTTCTAGCTGTGACTAGTGCAGAAAGGGATTAGATATGGATCTGTATTATGCCCTCTTGTACCGAACTGTGAAATCTCAGAAGCCAGCTGAAGAGGTCTAATCTTCAGACAAACAACCTGATCTTTTTCCCAACGATAGGATTAATAACCTGTAGGTAAAGCAATGATATTTGTAAACACACTTCTGACTTTCCCGAGGGCTGTAGTTTTGAATGTAGTTCCCTTCTTTATGCAAAAGGACCTGACAGAATTGTGACAAGAATTCTGACACCTTCCTCCTCTCTGTGCCCTTGTAGCAAAGGTGAGGCAACGTTCATGGTATTGCATCACTTACTTGGTTTGATGTGAAAAAGGATATATGCACCTTGTATTGAGAGAGACTGTTTTGCAAAGTCAAACCTTTAGGAAGAGCATTTGATTAGATGAAAACAGCCAAAAATATATTAAAATAGCTGCACTTCCTTAACACTGTGCTGTTAAGGAAGAGAGGGGGGGGGACGGGACAAAAACAAGTAAATTAAATATCAAGCTCCTAAATGTGAGAACACTTAATTGTTCATGTGGCATGTTCTTTTTGGTAATACTGGAGAAAAGGTATCTGAAAGCACACACTGCTCTTAAATTCACAAATGGTCCCTAGGCTGATGATGCTATTTTTATTATGACTGCTTCAGCTTGACTGTAAACCAGATGTTGAAGCAATCACACAGCATTTCGCTTATGTGAGATGCTTATCAACAGAGGCCAGAGGCTTAGACCATATATTTTATTGCAGTATACTTGACGCCTCCAAACCTTTGCATATGCTTTGCAATTCCTGAGTGTGCCGACTGGTAAATCAGTAGGATGGTGGTAAAAACAAATTACAGTGGAACATATTAGTGTTGTGACTGTAAAATCTGCAGTTCAGTTTTGCGGAAAAACAATGGCTTTGTTGCTTTCTTCTTCTGTCTCATGTTACTTGTGAAATTGTTTTTAAAATTTGAGCATATGCTATAAAATCTTCTTTAGTAAGCTTTGCATTGATTTGCATTTGCAAATCTGCTTTGCAAACAGATAAAAGACCACCTGACTATTAAGTGGTGGTTGAAATCTGTTTTGGTAGTTGGTACTGCTTTAATAAAAAAAAGAAAAAGAGTGAAGTAAAGTGAAAAATGCTGTAATTTGCACAACTGAGTGCTTCACTTACAGCAAAAAGCTGTGATTTCTGGTCTGCTCAACCAGACATTTCTTAAAACAAGGATAATAGCTCTGAGAGCAAAGTACACAAAACCTGACCCAGTAGCCTCATTTTAGCTTTTATCTCCTGGTTCATTTTCCAGGAAAGAATCCTATTTTTCTGTCAGATGAAATATCATAATTCGTATTGAGATTAGCAGCCTGTGTATAAAGCAATATTTTGTGAGCTTCTCCCTCCCTGTACACACACAAACACACATACACGACAAAATTCTGGATGAAGGAATGTCTTTTGAACATTTTGAACCTTTTTATCATCTGAGACACACCAGAAAAAAATACAAAAGAGAAAGATAAATGGCAGTTTCTGCCCTTCCCTAGCAATTTCCACATACTTGTCAAGTTG
Organism: Podarcis erhardii; assembly: GCF_964252035.2. Classification (NCBI taxonomy): domain Eukaryota; kingdom Metazoa; phylum Chordata; class Lepidosauria; order Squamata; family Lacertidae; genus Podarcis; species Podarcis erhardii. The sequence continues at coordinate 47,584,157 of NC_138508.1, read as the reverse complement.
CTGTGAAGTCTTTATGCCTCAGGAACAGATGAAATCTGGGAAAATGAATACTGTTACAAGCCACCCCAGTCTCTGCCGAGTGGCAGAAGATTCCAGGGATCCTGGCACTTAACCAAGGTTTGTGTTTTCTTTGGGGAAAATGAGGCACAGTGTCTTTAAGAAGTATAGTTTATTTACACATATTTACATCTGAAGTTAGATGGGGAGAGAATTCATAGCGTTCGCAGCTCAAGAGGGGCTTGTTCGCAGCTCAAGAGGGGCTTGTCCTTCCCAGCAACACAGCGTTGGATTCTGAGGCATCCAAAGTGCCAACTCTGTCTCTCTCTTTGTAACATCCTGCTCCAATCAGTGAGCATGGCTGCTGTCCTTCAGTACCTGCACTGAGTTGCTCCCCTCCCTCCTCCTTGTTTCCAGCAGCACTTGCATAAAGCAACTCTTTCCATTCTGTATCTCCTTTTGCCCCCAATCATCCTGGCAGCCTCTTGTTTCTCAAGGCCATTGCAAAAGACCCTTTTCCCTGTTGCTTACATCAGGCAATTGGTAATCCAACCCTAGAAACTCCTGGGCAGAGAGTTTTATGTTTTGCCAGTGGCTTACCATTATCAAACAAACCAGGCCATTATCAGCCTTCTGTTTCTTCAACAACCCACCCTCAGCCAGCTTTGCCAAGTTGGCCTCATGAGGAAGCTAGCTGGTATTACGTATTTCCAGCCCTTGCTACATTTATGAGTTTGCTCAAATTTCAATCCCTCACTGAATGTAGAGATGATTTCGGGGGTGGGGCCATCGTCCCAAATCATAATACAATAAGGAAACATTGAAGTCAGATGTATAGCTCTTTTCAAGCCTGGTAGTTTTGTAATACAATTCTCCCAGGCAGTAGAAATAAAGCCTAAGGCAATTCATATATTTAGATACCTATTGTGTTTCTGGATGAGGAAGTACAGTTTTCTTGCAAAATCAACCCTAAACTACAGTGTAGAAAACTTGCTTAACCAGATAATCAGATTCCTGCAGGGGAAAGTGATTGGGGGACAAAACATACTGGTGGTGGGCATAGCCCAAGCCCAAGTGGGTTGGGCCAAAACAGATACACCCATTTGCACACACAACTTGACATTTCTCAGTTTGGCAAGCAAGCTGGAATGTGGCAAGCAATTATTACTAGCTTCCTTCTCAGCCCATTTTCCAATGAAAAAAAAATAGTGCCAGCTGTATTGGTCTGATGAAGCAGATTGCTGTGTCCCTGCTTTGCCAGCCCAATCAGCTTCTGTACTGGCTGTAGAGAGAGATGGAAGACTGTTCTTCTGACAGTTTAGAAGCCAATTGGGCTAGTAAGCGTTCCTCTGCCAGTATAGAAACTGATCAGGCTAGCAAAGCGGGGACAGAATACCTCTTCTTATCTAACACTCTAACAACTTGATTTTACTATCAATAATTTTGTTCTCTTCTATCAATTCTTCACATTTTCTTTATAACTCCCATCTAGCTCTTTCTCCTGTTTCCTATCTATACTAATTCTTCCTGCTTCCTCACATACTATTAAATCTACATTTTCATCTACATTAATCCTCTTACCTTTGCCTATTAACAAACTTTTTTGCAATCTGTTATATCATTTTCTTTTCTATTTTTTTCTATTTTCTATTTCTATTTTCTATTTCTATTTTCTATTTTCTATTTTTTTGCATAGTAGAGTAAGTTGTTCCCAACCAACAACATATCTTTTTCATTAAATCTTTCTTATCTATTTCCTTCCCTATTCTCAATTCTGATGTTACCACAATCCCCCTTAAGGTGTATAAATTTCATTAAGCATATTTGTAAGATTAAACTTGGCAAACCAATTGGCTATTTGGTCCAGATGCTTGTTTTCATATGATCAAGGTCCATTAATCATTTTCCCACTTCTGGTTTGCAGTTTTGTGACTGAAAGTGGAAATAGTGGCATGCTGAAGGCCAGGTTGTAGGATCAAGGCTGAAATGGCTTTATAGAGGGACTTCCTAGTCATAGCTATCACTCTGCGTTTTAGTTGTAGCTGTCACCCAGGAGACTGCTCTTTCCATTCATTTTATTATTACTATTATTGGAGAGAGAGAGAGCCCTTCATTTCATTTTGAATAACCTCTTGTTTTTCTTTTATTTCTTGCCCCCAGTACTGTATAACAAACAGCATTTTTATCATTTTTGCTGCCTCCCCACTCCCTACTTACAATTTTTCTCTTCCCTCCCATCTGCTAGGATAGATTGGCAAGTTTATTCACATTTATTTAAAACACTTATTCATGTGAATAGGGTTTGCCTTGTGTGGATATTATACAGTACTAGAAATGATTATATGCAGATTGGAGTGAGTAAGGGGGAGTTTTTATCTATCTATCTATTTAGCATTTGTTTTCAGCCCTTCCAAATTTTGAAAATCAGTAGCATCACTAATAACTTTAAGTATATTTCTATTTTTATTTCAAAACTGAACTGAGATAGTCCCTCCCTGTAAAAAGTACCAGCAATTCAATCAATGAAAGCTAGTGAGTACAAAAGCCTTGTTTTTTTTTTTTTTTTTTTTTTTTGTTATTCTCAGAATACTGATTTGCTTAAAGTTGTGAGCTCTTAAGAAATTTCTCATGCAGGATGTGTTTTCATAATACCAAATGAAATAATTCATTCTTTATGAAATAAGAGCTTGAGGGAGTAGGAGTACTAACAAGCCCAGTTGAGTTCTTTTTCTGTTTACAGAAACAAAGTCAGAGATATTGCTAAATTTAGGGAAAATATAACAAAGCAGACTAATCCATTAAACCCAGCTGACTAAAACTTTCAAAAGGCTATGTGACAGCTCTGCACTTAGCTGTGAGAAGGTAAAACCATAGATGTTATGGGGAGGAACTTAAGTTTCTACCTCCTCTCAATCATTTTAATTGTAACCAAGCCACATATGTCCTGGTTCACACATTACATGAACATGTGTTAGCCTGTGTAACCATGGAGATACAATATTTGGACTCTTTGATCAAGATTCCATTGAATACCACAGAGGTTCTTTGTCCAGGACAGCTGTTTATCAGCCCCATCTGGTACGCAGGATGAGACCCTACCTTGCTAGAGTGGTGCATGCTCTAGTTATCTCCTGCTTGGACTACTTCAATGCGCTCTATGTGGGGCTACCTTTGAAGGTGACCTGGAAACTGCAACTAATCCAGAATGCGGCAGCTAGACTGGTGACTGGAAGCAGCCGCCGAGACCATATAACACCGGTCTTGAAAGACCTACACTGGCTCCCAGTACGTTTCCGAGCACAATTCAAAGTGTTGGTGCTGACCTTTAAAGCCCTAAATGGCCTCAGTCCAGTATATCTGAAGGAGCGTCTCCACCTCCATCGTTCTGCCTGGACACTGAGATCCAGCGCTGAGGGCCTTCTGGCGGTTCCCTCGCTGCAAGAAGCCAAGTTACAGAGAACCAGGCAGAGGGCCTTCTCGGTAGTGGCAGCCGCCCTGTGGAATGCCCTCCCACCAGATGTCAAAGAGAAAAATAACTACCAAACTTTTAGAAGCCCTGTTTAGGGAAGCTTTTAATGTTTAATTTTGTTGTTGTTTAGTCGTTTAGTCGTGTCTGACTCTTCGTGACCCCATGGACCAGAGCACGCCAGGCACTCCTGTCTTCCACTGCCTCCCGCAGTTTGGTCAGACTCATGTTTGTAGCTTCGAGAACACTGTCCAACCATCTCGTCCTCTGTCGTCCCCTTCTCCTTGTGCCCTCCATCTTTCCCAACATCAGGGTCTTTAATGTTTAATAGGTTACTGTATTTTAGTGTTTTGTTGGAAGCTGCCCAGAGTGACTGGGGAAACCCAGCCAGATGGGCGGGGTATAAATAATAAATTATTATTATTATAAATTATTATTGTGCCTGAGCAGGGAAAGTGCAAATGCAATGTTACAGAGTACTTAGTTATTACAAGGTTATATGCAAACTCAAATTGCCTGGACCACTATCTTATACTTTGTTTCAGTGTTACAGATAGAAATAACTGAAAGTCTAATAGTTGGGGCGGCAAACAATCTGGAAGGGTGAAATTATATACACCAGAGCAGAGGTTGCCAAACTTTTGGGACTTATGAGCATATTTGAAATTTTGAGAAAGTTCTATGTACCCTCCCCTGGGGTTGCTTATATCACCTCTGGCCCAGGTCACTCTCTGCTCCACTGAAAGGCAGAAAAAAAGAGATTGCTCATGCACATACACTAATTCTTTGCTTTTCCATAGGGACTTGATAACAGTTGAACCAGTTACTAAAAAATATCACTTGAATTTGCATGATTTTACACAGGGTACCTCTCATGTAACTCCCACCTCCCCATACACCCTCCAACAAATTAAAGGTTATAATGGTAGACTGCAAACAAAACAAAAATAATGGATCCAGTACTATCTCTATTAATTTTTTTGGATATCTAGTATTCATGTTCTTTATTTTACTGTTTAATATTGTATTGAATTGATTCTTTCCTGTATCCTGTCTTGCTATTTTATAACGAAAGGCAGTCTATACACATTTTAATAAATAAATGCGAGGAATTCCCGACAGCTATCATCACTTTGTGCGTTGAAGGCAAATGCTGGCCTCAGGAGTATCCCAGTTTCTTTAGGGAAGCCACAGTAGGAAATCGAACTGCTCCCAAATTGCTAACATAAACTTCTGACTTACCTTGAAATGGAAGTAAGATGCTCCATGCCATGATTTAATAGTTATAAAGCTGAACATCTATTTACATGTTTTATAACAGCTTGCATGCCATTTGTGTGTGTATTAATGTTCTAAGACATAAAGTGAATATTCTTAATGTTGAATTCTTAATGCGAGCTGAAGTGAAGACAGCTCCTAATGTACCTAAACTGGAGGCAAGGTGGAGTGGGGAAGTTCCAGCTACTTTGACAAGAAAATAGATTAATGTCTATTGTTTAAGCCAGACTTCCTTTTCTTCCAATAGTTTTTCTATCTAGAAAATTCTGTAGTTTAGAAGAACTTGAGGTTTCAAAGGGAAGGATAATATAAAGATTAACAAAATAAAAAAAATCCTTCCAGTAGCACCTTAAAGACCAACTAAGTTAGTTCTTGGTATGAGCTTTCGTGTGCATGCACACTTCTTCAGATACACTGAAACAGGGGAGGGGTATTACTCAGAAGGGTGGTGGGATTGGGTGATTGGCAGATAGCTGTGATGAGCCTGTTGACGACTCTTAAGGACTGCAATAGGTCTTGCAGGAAAAAGCAAGGGGTGAGAAGGTGAAAAATGGCTTTGTCATGTATAATGAGATAAGAATCCAATGTCTTTGTTCAGACCAGGTCTCTCCATAGTTTTAAGTTTGGTAATAAGTTGCAATTCAGCAGCTTCTCTTTCCAGTCTATTTCTGAAATTCCTTTGTAATAGAACAGCTACTTTGAGATCTTGTATAGAATGTCCTGGGAGATTGAAGTGTTCTCCTACTGGTTTCTCTGTCTTGTGATTCCTGATGTCCGATTTATGTCCGTTTATTCTTTGGCGTAAGGTTTGGCCTGTTTGTCCAATATAGAGAGCTGAAGGACACTGTTGGCATTTGATGGCATACACAATGTTAGACGATGAGCAATTAAATAGTCCCAAGATGGTATGTGTGATGTTGTTGGGGCCAGTAATGGTGTTGTCCGGGTGTATGTGGCAGCAAAGTTGGCATCTGGGTTTATTGCAGGCTCTGGTGCCAGTGTCCGTGTTAAGTCTGGTTGTAGTATTATTGTGGGTTAGGAGTTGTTTAAGATTGGGTGGCTGTCTGTAGGCAATGAAAGGTCTTCCTCCCAGAGCTTGAGAAAGAGAACTGTCATTGTCCAGGAGAGGTTGTAGATCTCTGATGATGCGTTGTACCGTTTTAACTTGGGAGCTGTATGTGATGACTAGAGGTGTTCTGTTATTTTCTTTTTTGGGTCTGTCTTGCAGCAAGTTCTCTCTGGGTATCAGTCTGGCTCTGTTGATCTGTTGTCTAACTTCATCTGCTGGGTATTTTAGTTCTAAAAAGGTTTGCTGTAGATCTCTTAGGTGAGAGTCTCTGTCTGTAGACCTATTGCAGTTGTTAAAAGTCGTCAACAGGCTCATCACAGCTATCACAGCTATCTGCCAATCACCCAATCCCACCACCCTTCTGAGTAATACCCCTCCCCACCTTCTCACTATATAGAAGGGTCTGGTGACTTCTGTTTCAGTGTATCTGAAGAAGTGTGCATGCACACGAAAGCTCATACCAAGAACTAACTTAGTTGGTCTTTAAGGTGCTACTGGAAGGATTTTTTATTATTATTATTTTTTACTATGGCAGACCAACACGGCTACCTATCTGTATAAAGATTACCCATAGTCTTTTCTCCTCTTATCATATCTCGAAAATGAAACTGGCTTAAATGGCATTCTCTAAAATCTAATAATTATTGTAATAAAGAATACTTTATTTCAGTAAAAAACAAAACAAATTGAATGTAAAATTGTGTGTGTGTGTGTGTGAGAGAGAGAGAGAGAGAGAGAGAGAGAATGAGAGTGTGACAGATACTAAGCCTCATTAAATCAGAATTCTAAAGAGGGCCCTATCTTTTAAAAGCAGAGCAGGTATTGTCCTGATGAGTTGGGGGCAGCCCACCAATTGGCAGGCCCATTGGGTGATAAATGTCCTAAGGCCCCAAGGCTGAGGACACATTTTTCATCATTAATCTATCCCATTGTGAACTGGTCCACTCACATTGATTCCAACTAGGGGGCATCATCTGCTGTTAAAAGGGTGATGACTCGCTAAAAATGAAGGCCTGAAACTAATCACATATAGTTAGAGCCTTTGCTGGCAGCTTGCTTAGATAGCTGTAGGGTACTAATAGGAAAGCACTAGACATTTGGGCAGACACTTCTCAGCTTTGTATGGGAATGCAGTAGGCCCCTTTGAAAGCACATCATGCGATTTTAGCTATTGCTGAATAAAATACTACTGAGATAAATGCTTTTGTCTTTTTTGTTTTGTTTTGTTCTCTTGCTGGCTGCCTTTGCAGTAATAAAAATACAAAATAAAACAGTAGTATTCTTAAACATAATGCAGTGCCCAGCCTGTCAAGCTAGGATCATACTAAATGATTCACTTACAAAGAATTCCCTTTGCAAAAATCCTTGTCACACTGTCTAATTCGTCTGTCTGTCTCTCTGGGTTTCACTGTAGCCTCTTATTTATCTAAGGTCCTTACTACTCCTGTGTGCAAGTAACACAGGTGCTTGCCTTTTCCTTTGATGTTGCTTATTAATTTATACCAGCTGGGATGTTAAAAAAAGCTCTCATTCAGTTTGAGCTTCCAGTAAAGCTGTTGATGCAGTACTGTTGAATCCAAGTTGTATTTTTCTGCTGTAATGGAAATGGGTAAGATTTTTATTTGGTTATTTTTCTTGTCTTATCATGGCCCTAACTTTAAAAACAAAACAAATTCAAATTAGCATGACTGGGAGTGAGTTTCCTTTTCAAAGTTTGAAATAGTTCATGTTGCTGGAGGGCCTTCTTCCTTATAAACAACATCCTCCCTGTAGGGTTCTCCTGAGAGTTCACATTCAGGAAGCAATGCAACTTTAATTAGTGGTATATACAGTCATCAACCATTGTTAAAGACACTGCCCAAAGTAAAGGGTTATTGCTGTGGCAGCCAGTGTTTTCCAATGATTTTATTTTGGGATGTATAAGGTCTCATAACGAGTTGGGCCTAACAGCTAGGATTTGACCTGAAAGGTTAGCATGGTTAAAATGAACTTATGCCCTAGTACAACAGCATACCAACATCACAAACAGTCATATTATAGCAGTATTATGAGAATGTATGGCAACAGATACAGAACATTTGGTCACTATGCTCTATTATGCTGCCTCCATTATTTAAAATTAAGGATATCATATACAAATCAGGGCATTTTAAACATAGCCTTAAATGCTTGATGTGTTGCTTTGTGATGAACCAATACAAAAACTTTATTTGAGGTTCTGTTTTAAAGTGATCAGCTTTAACAACGTTTGAGCTTTTAAAAGTTAATCCCTCAAAACAACCCCCCCATGTGAATATCTGATTTGTTTCTTCACTCCTCTTTTCATTTCTGCTTCAGTATTTTACATACATTAGCCATTGGCAGTCTGTGGCCCTCCTGATGTTTGGCTTCTAACTCCCATGAGCCCCACCTAGCATGGCTTGCAGTCAGGAATAAAAGAAGTTGTAGTTTCCCACCTGTGATTTACATGTTTTGAAACTGTAGTGAAAGAGGCTAAAATAGAAAGCAAATACATAAAAGCAGAAAGCAAATGCATAAGCATATGAGTAACAAGGGACGCGGGTGGCGCTGTGGGTTAAACCACAGAGCCTAGGACTTGCTGATCAGAAGGTCGGCAGTTCGAATCCCCGCGACGGGGTGAGCTCCCGTTGCTTGGTCCCTGCTCCCGCTAACCTAGCAGTTCAAAAGCACGTCAAAGTGCAAGAAGTAGATAAATAGGTACTGCTCCGGCGGGAAGGTAAACGGCGTTTCCGTGTGCTGCTCTGGTTCGCCAGAAGCGGCTTAGTCATGCTGGCCACATGACCCGGAAGCTGTACGCCGGTTCCCTCAGCCAATAAAGCGAGATGAGTGCCGCAACCCCAGAGTCGGCCACGACTGGACCTAATCGTCAGGGGTCCCTTTACCTTTACCTTAAGCCCATAAAGAACCTACAGTGGATTGTGAAAGTGATTTATTAGTTCAGCTCCCAGCCTTATGCAGGAAATCCTTTATAGGAGAGCTAGAACTAGGCACCGGGATTCCAAAGCTGGAGCAAGAGAATAGTTCATTTATAGTTGATCCATTTCTGGAAGCCATAGGCTGAATTATGTACATTGTACGGTATCCTAAGAAAGATCGGAAGAGTCTTGTTGCATCTGGCCAAAGGTCTCCATAGTGCGGTAAACAGTTTCCACACTGGCCAGCCAGGCGCTTGGAGGAAGCCCATACAAGCAGGATATGAGGGCAATAGTGTATGGTGTGCTGGGGCTGCACCACTCCCCTGGTCTCCCTTTGCCTGAGTCACTGCTGCATACCAGGATAACAAGGAAGTGAGGAATGCGGAAGTGATTCTAATACGGTGCAAACGTGTTAGCAGGAGTGACAGTATGGCTCCACTGCCAGGTTTGCACCATGCTGATCTCACCACCACTTGAGAGACTCCGCTGGAAGGAGGTGATATGAGTGGTGCAGCACCGCCTATTCTGCCACTGCACAAGGGCAATAAGCATCTCCCAACTACTGTTCTTCATCAACTCTTATTCAGGGACATCATTATTTGTAGCCACTGATAGCAGTTTGTAAATTTTAATCAACTCTAGGTAAAACTGCATGCTCTTTGCATGGAACATGATGCCATTTTAGCACTGCTATAGCCACAGTAGCTAAACTGTGGGGGATGGGGAGGGTTTTACTTAAATCACAAGAAAACTAATTGGGAATAGTTTCCATTCAACATTTTGGTTCCCAAACACACAGTGTGGAGTAGCTTCATAAGAACATATGCATAAATGGAGACATAAAAACCTGGTGCCCCTTGATCCCCTTTGAACAACTACAGCACAGTGGAATTGGAAAAGATCTGCCTAGGTATTGCATACATGTACACACAGGGCTGCCATATTTCAAAAGGTAAAAACCAGGACATCCCAAAAGTTGTTGAGCTTACCTAAGATCCAGGACAAAGCACCACATTTTGGAAATTCCCCATTTGAAATCCTGGTGAAATCTGGACATATGGCAGCCCTGTGTGTACTTGACTATCTGTGTGCTTTTGCTGCCTCACTGAGCTGCTATTCTGAGACAGTTGAGGTCCTTTGTAAGTGCTAGGAGATCTGGAATCTTGGCTTCTTCCCTGAGAGACAAAAGAGAGGCTGCCCTAAGAAGAAACATGAACACTTGCAGTTTCTTGCATCAGTGCTTGATGCATTGATAAACAGCCAATACCTCTTAGATTAGAAAACTTTGATAAAATCTATGTAGAGGGAAAATTGGGTTTGCTTTCCTGGATACAATGGTTTAGTAAAATTGACTCTGATCTGTTGCACAGAATTTAGTCATATCACATAATAAGATTGCTATGTACAAAAAAAATATGCAAACTTAAAAAATATAATTTGGACATAATACACATTTTGTGGCATTCAGTAAATCAGGTTCTTGAATTTATCCTATATGTATAGTTAAATGAATGAAATATTATTCCACATGCACGTTCAGAACCCAAGAGAAGATTTTAACAAAACAAAACAAAAACCCACTACCCTATGCAAAGAGCACAAAAGTCAGCCAACTGTGAAATTACAGATCATCTGGATTTCCCTCTAGTTTTGACTGTTTCAGTGAGCTAGAATTGGCACATTTTCTGCAGTCTACAGCTCTTCTCTTGGAGTTCATAGTGTTTTATACCAATTTGCTGCAGTTGATTACATGTCCATCTTACTACAGCACTTTTTTGAGTATGCTTGATGGTTTATAGCAAATACAGTAAGATAATGCTATTGATAGCTAATATGCAGCTGCCAAGCTGCTCCCTTAAAACAGAATACTAAATGAGAAAAATGTATGGGAATACATGTTTATATGCAACTAGTATATATTTAAATAGAATGAATAAGTAGATCTCTATTTGTAGGATTGAATGAACTGTTTATTTCTCTGTTTATTATGGTATATTGCTTAACTTTGGTGTTCCATTAACAAGAATTTGTAAACTGTTGCATATATCTGGGCAAGTTTGATCTTTGTATGAGCCAAGAGCCTGAGCTGGAGCTGAACAGAACTATTGTCATATCTTCTAACATTTCATAGATGAGAACAGGAACATTTCCTCCTACATAATTGATCCACTTCTAATTTCTCCTCTCAGTTTCCTTCCTGAAACTCGCCTACAAAATAGTCTTTTTCTCCTGGTCTTTCCCTATTCTATCATGAATATTTTTTGCCAAGTTTTGTCTGAAACCTATCCCAGGAGATGGGTTGCATATTGAATTGCAGAATTGTGCAGAATTGAACAATGTGCAGAATTGAAATGTCTTTAAGGTGCAGAATTGAAATGTCTTTAAATTAAAAGTTGTTACATTTATAAGTGTGTCTCTGAAGCAGTTGATTATTTAAATACTAAAGGCACTTATACCTTAAATTCCAGCAGGGCTTGCTGTTAGTTTATTGTTGCACCTTTAGCACAGGGGTCTGGCCCATTCAAACACATGTCACAGAGAATCCCATAGGAATATTTGTTGGATTGTACTGTGATAGCTGATTATTGAACACAAATATTCTATGGCCAGTTAGAGGTTATAGAACAGTGACATTTGTAGAAATTAGGGTTCCTGTAATGGCCTGTATACAGGACATTCCACTAGAGTGGAAAATACATATCTGTAGATATGGGGCATTCTGTTTTCAACTGGACAATTTACAATATAATATTAACATAGGTGCTTGATCTTTCAAGCCTTTTTGACTCCCAAGAGCCCATTATTCTTGACCTAATTAATATTAATAGGCCAATACTATTTAGGAAGTAGGTTTGAATGGGTAATCAATCTAATGTTGGTTTGTGAATAGTCCAAGATTTATGATTTGATTTTCCTACCCTCTGAGAATGTTACCTAAATTTATTTCCATTGCAAAATATTTGTTTGTTCATATTTTCTTAATCAGTGTGTTGAGGTTGTAATTGTCTTCTGAAAAAATATTTCCAATGTGGTTGTTGGCTATGGTTGTATTCTAAAAATTTCTTACAATCTTTTCTGTCCCAAACAAAGAGAAACCATTATAGTTTTTCTGGTGATCTGGATACTTAGGTGATAAATGGCTTGGATAAAAGAGGATTAGAGAGAGAGTGGCACAACATACTAGATTATACTATATACTTTGCTCTGTATTTCATTGCACTTAAAGCTCTTAGTATTAATCTCTGTCCACTATAAAGCGCCATTATTTTGGACCAACATTTTCTACTCTGCCTTTAATTATTAAAGCCATAAAAATGTCAGACTTGGAAATACTTCCAGTTTGGATTGTTATTTAAACACTTTCAAGAGGAGCTGTGTTACTTGGTTGTAAAAAAATAAAACAAAGATTCCCATACCACCTTAAGGATAACTTACTACATAATACAGTTTCACAGATAAAGTAGATGGTTTTACTTTAGAATAGTGCATGATTCAAGTTCATTGCCTAGGTACTTCCCAGATAATTTTCCTACCTATTGATAATACCTTATGGAAGAGTAATATCTTTGCCAAACTTGCCAGATATTGGTATTATTCAGATACCAGTAATACCTTGGCCAAACTACATTTTCTAGTACAGTGTTGCTCTTTTTTGTGTGCTTTGTCAAGAAAGATTAATATCTTCCACCATTAAGACGTTAATTAATTTTCAGTCTTGTACACCTCCACTATCCATTTATCTTTTCTGAAAAGACAAATTATTACATAACTTTGAACTACTTTCCTGAGCTTTATTACTAGTATAGTAAGAACATTGTTTTAACAGAAGCATTTATTACAGAAATTTAAGAAATTCAATCAAATGAACAGTAAATATCCCTCTAATATCCAGCATTACAATTCTGACTCCATTTGTCCAGTGCTATTTTTTTTCTAAACAATTAAAAAGAGCCCTTGTTCTCCTGTTCCTTATCTTGTGCAGTTTGCATTCTTAAATATGTAGCAAAAATAGAAGAACGGACATTGTTTTTAACTGGGAACAACATGCTTCTGCTGAAATACTGTGATTGGCTATACCACCAGGCCCAGTGTCAGCAGAGTATCGTGAGATGCATGTCCTGTAGAATCCAGTGTGGCTGATTGCACTCACTTTCACTAGCAGGTTTACCTGGCAGTCACAGTGGTAGCCCAACCCTGCCATGGAGGTAAGCCCACTCACAAAGCATATAGTTACAGCCCTGCTGGATCAGACCAGCAGACCTGTCATTAGCTACCAGCTAGTAGCTATTGATAGCCTTATCCTCTGTGCATTTGTCTAGGTACCCAAGCTGGTAACTACTGCAAAGAGAGAATGGCAGCTGCCTCCTTGTCTTCACATGCATGTGAATGAACAGACATGCCTGCAGTAACACCTGGGAAGCCTGTTTAAGAGGAAGGGGTAGAGGTAGGAGTTGCAGTGCTACCACCACCAGGAGGGTAAACTGGCAGGCATGGGGGGGACGGGACGGAACTCATGAACCATGAGAATAATCTGTCAGAGCTCCCCCCACCATAAAAATGTGGATTCAGACTTGTATACTACTTAAACTCAGTGAAGTCAGTACACTTAGACATAAAAAGTTAGTACAGGACTGCTTGAAGTTTTTATGAATTATAAAGTTACATTAATATTTGCTTGGCATTATTTTCAGATCTTTCGTCAGTTTTTAAATCCTTTAAAAACACACAATTTTTATGGAATAAAGGGGATAGTTGGATGGATATAATAGTTTGTGGTCAGGCAAATAAATGGCGATATTATAATGGATCCCATAAAAGTGTGGTTGTTTACACCTCACATTTTTAGAAATTAGATTCATTAAGCATCTGGTTTTATGGGCTGTTAAAGTTGGAAATCCCAAAGAACAATTCTTAGTCTTCAAATGTGAATGATCTACTATTTAGCTGATTCACTTCACTCTTGTCCGTGAAATATACTGGTGTTAATTTCTGACTCATTCTGCCTGTCTCTTCTTGACAATGAGTTCTGGAAGACCTGCCTGGCAGGCCTGGCCCTGACTGACTGCAGCTACAAAAGCTGAGGCTGCTGAACAGACTCTTGGGTAGGGGCATTGTTTAGGGGGTTGTTGTTGCTTTTGATATTAATATCTTTATTTTATATCTTATGATTTATGTTAACATTGTTTCATTTGGTTGTGTACTTTTTGGTATTTTGTTTATTGTTTATGACTAATTTTGTTTGTAATTACATAATTTTTTTCATGTTGTAAGCTGCCTTTAACCCGGTTTTAACTATGCATGTCTATTTACAGTAATGGGTGCAGGGTTATGGTATTCAAATAGTTAAAGAAGCTACTATCCTTGTATTTACTTTTAATCTTCCTTACAAATGTTTTTGCAATTTGCCATAGTGGATTCTCTGTTGATTAAGATGATGGATTCAGTATTGTCATTACTTTTTATAAAGTTTTAGAACTTGAGTGTATCTAATTTCATAAGACATCCCATTCATGAGGCAATTAGTTTGTACAGCTGCATAAGCTTGCGTAGGGTTTTAGTTAAGCTATGTAAGCAAATGCAAGTATCTTGGCTGTGAGTCCTGGAAGACCTGCTCCCTGCAGGCCTGGGTGTGTGGGAGCCCTGACTGACTCCAGCTACAAAATATGAGGCTGTTGAACAGACTGTTGGGTTGGGTTATTGTTTAGGGGGGGTTGGTTGGTGCAGGGTTGTTGATCTTCTTGTGGGTTTTTGTTTTTTTTTGGTATCTTTTTTTGGATCTTATGATCTATCTGGAAATTGTTCATTCTGGTTGTGTACTTTCTGATGATCCTGTCACGATTCCTTACCTTGACTCCCAGGACTTGTAGGAATTGCTCTTCTGCTCTGATTCTTCATTCTGCTGAGTACCCCCATACCTTTGCTGAAGACCCTGCTCTTGGTAAATAGCCCCCCAACCCAATACAGCAGTACATTATAAGATTTTAAGTATCAATCAACCCCAACCACATGTAACTTTCTCTTTGTGCTGAGGCCTGCCTGCCATTGCCTCTCTGTGAACCCTGCCAGTGGCCCACTATAACATCAGTTCTTCTCCATTCTCATGTGCCATTGTGGTCTCTTTCTTAGATGCCATGACTTCAGTTCTAAAATAAGGCTTGTTCAATCTGGGCAAATTCTTACTTCCCAGCAGCGTCTCCCTACTCAATCCTGAATTGTTTAGGAGGATCACCTGAGTCTGTGGAGAAGCTTTTTGGGGAATGCAGGTGGCTGCAGGGGAGGGAGAGGGGACAGGAAACTTTTATTCCCTCTTCATTAAATTGGCTTATCGTAGGATCCCAGCCTATATACTTATAATTGTTCATCAAGGGAAGCTTGCATTATCAGTTTTAGATTCCCCCCTCAGTCCAGAACTGAATTAAGATGGATGAATATGTGATATCACAGTCTGTGAACAATTCCCATTTTAAAGGGCCAAGTGCTGGCCTATAACATGGGCACATGCTTGAACTGTTTTTAAGATTAGGGTAACACAAATGTATCTAAATTCATGTGACTGACAAAATTAACTTGTGTGAAAAGCTGATTGTGACCTTCAATGTTATCAAAAAGCTGGAAAAAATGCTTAGAATTTTTGGTAATTTTTTTTTTAATAGAATTCTACAACTGGGTATAGTGCAAGAAGGATGTTGCACTTATTTCAGCACCAATTTGACAGCAATCCTAACAGTTACCCATGAGTAGGCCCCACTGAACTCAGTGCTACATCCTTTTGAGTAGACATGCATGGGATTACCATGTTAGTTTGGACTAGCTTTAAGCATTAGTGAGTTCCTGGTTGTTATTATTATTATTTTATTATTTATACCTCGCCCATCTGGCTGGGTGTCCCCAGCCACTCTGGGCGGCTCTTAATTGCATGTTCAGTTTTGTATTCCTGTTTTGGAGGGACAGGGGCTGAGTTGAAAATCCATGTTCTCATCACTACACAGTCAGCAAAATTTACCATTGTTAATAATTGTTAGAATTACCTGCTAATGGCTGCTTTAAGTCTGCTAAATATATATAAATAATCTGACCTTTAAAGCATTATAATACAGAAATATCTCTGTAATGATAAATGTGATTTAAAAGGATAGGGACTTGTCCTCTTTTAGATAGGCATATTTTTTAAAGTAGGCATTCAATCCTTATGAGAAGTGTTGGGTTGTGACAGCCATACAAGATGGATTCCTGTATTTATCTGCGAAAGGGGCACAGCACAGGCAGCTGCAGTACATGCTTCCCGAGCAATGAGCCTGAACTCTGACCTAGAGATATCACCTCTGTGAGATGAGTCTTCATGCCCATTCAATCCTTGACCCTTCTGCTTCAGACTACCATTGACTTGGCCAATTTATGATGGGGACCCAGCGCTGCTCGTTTCATATCTATTGCCAGACTTGCTTTGAATGGTAATGACCTGGTGATAACCTGAACGCAGAGAGTCAAGCCAGTGTCCTAGAGGTGAAAGGCTGTCATTGCAACATTTATCATACACACCACACGTGCTTCCCTGTGGATATGTTCACATGTATTAAAACCGTTTTCTTTGTGAATGTCTGTTGCTTTTCATGTCTAAAGAAGAAATAAAACACAGAAAAGCAGGAATGAAACAGACAGTCTTTATTAACATTTTTTCTTCTTGTGCAGAGTTCTAGAATATAGACCTTGCAGGCATTTTCAGTATGACTCTTACTGATTTATATCAAAAAAACATGGGGGTCTCTTGGTTGACCCTCCCTGTACATAGTATCCTTTATTCCCATTAGGGTGAAAGAGAGCCAGCTAATGCATTCAAGATTCACCCGCTCCCAATTTTTCCATTATTAATTAATTCTAACTCAGTCACTTTCGCTAAAGCTTTAATGGTGTCAAGGCCCTTTCCTCCCCCATTCCTTTCCAAAGGATTTGAATAACATTGCTCATTTAGAGCCTGTCTTAACCTCTGTATGGTTGGGCAATTTGAATTCTTATTCTTTCTTCCCCCCTTTTCCCCTCTATTCACTCTTCCAGTTGTTTAATGCTGATTCAGCCATGCATTACCAGTCAACCCTTATGTATAAATTCCATAATAAATTAAATAAAGCTCTGTGTGGGTCAGCTTAGGCTAGCCCGATTAAAAAATGATTTACTAAAGAGACAGAGAGAGAGGGACAGTAGAATGTGCTTCTAAATCAATTATGAGTCAGCCTGTTGTACATAATAGTGTATTAAAGTGCATTCTGTAGTGTAAAAAAAATTGACTTTCGTTGAAAGTGAATTAATATTTGCAAGTGCATAATAATGTTTAAAAAGCTATAAACATTCAAATTTAATCCCTCATTTCAGGCTAAGTATATACAGCATGAATTATAATATCCAGATGAATCTTTATGTTGTGCTTATGTCATTTTTATAGCAAGATCCCCACAATGCAAAAAGTGAATCTGGGGTGGTGGCTATTCTTATAAGACTGAACATCAAGGGGAGAAATGGGGCCACTGAACTATGAAAATAAAATTGATTTCAAAGTTCAGTTCCGCATATAAAATGATAGTTGTGTTGGCAAATTATTACATACCGTCTTCTGTTTAGCATAAGTGTTTTGCCCTTAGGACAAACTGCTGTGGCCACTAAAGGAATATTGAATTGGTCTGGTGGAAGTAGAATAAATAATAATTTTTAAAGATACAGTCTCACTATGCCATGTAGGCACTATTAAAAGAAGTGTTTCTAATTATCCCATGTGGGCAGAATGGTGGCAAGTGATACTAATGCTTCATGGTTAATTCCCACAATTTTTTTCTATTCAATGCTTAATTATTCTATGCTTAATATTGGATAGCTAAATGTTTGAATGGACATCAAAAAACACTTCTTTTAAAGTGGTGTGATACAAAAATAAAATGTTTACGTTGAACTTAGTGGTAAGAACATTTGCGCCTACAAGTTTGATTGCAGTCATCAGGTAAGGACCATGGTGGAATCTGCACACATGTTAAAAAATGTTGTGAAAATGCTTTTTAAAAAAATAGTTTTGAAAAATGCATTGAATTTGCTATAGCTCAACAGTCGTCATCTAGTGTCTCAATTGTATACAGCACTTTACAACACATTCAAAACATTTTATTGGCAGCTGGGTATAGCTGAGTCCCACATCAGCCCTTTGCTAAATAAGTATGGAAAAGTTTATCTTAATTGGGATAATTATTTTGTGAAAAATTACCAGATTTCTCACATGATTATTTAAATCAGGGTTGAGTAACCTTTTTTACTGTTGAGGGCCACTTCCCCTCAACTGTAGCGTGACAGAACTAATGGTGCTCTGGATTACAGAGTAGAAGATTGTGCTGCTTTTTCACCGTGACTTCCTCAGTTTTGAATTCTCAACCCTATGCAGGTCTACTCTGAGTAAACCCTATTGGGTTTGATGGGGTTACTCTCGGATAAATATTCAGGATCATTATTTTTTAAATCAGCACAGCAGAGCTGTGGAGGTGCTGCTCTTAAAGGCAATTTCTGCCTTTAGGTACACACACACGGGAAGTCTCCCAATTTGTTCTCCGAGAGGAAAAACTTTTTAAAAAACAAAACATTTTTATCAAATAAGAAAAAATGACACTTCTATTTTATTCTGAAATTACATGAGAAGAAGAGGGGAAACACTTTAAAAGCCACAGAAATGAAGAAGAAATGAGCAGGAGGGAGGGATTTCTGATGGAAGAGTGGGGCAGCTTCAGGATGTTCAGGAGCTGCATAAAATGAAGTTTGGGACCACATGTGGGTCACAGGTTGCAGATTGCCTATCTGTGATCTAAATTATGCTTCTCACAAATAGCTCTAAGCAATCAAATACTTATGGTTTTATCATTAGGTCAAGAACCCTAGCATATCTCACTTTGAGGAGCATTAGAGTTGGAAAGTGTATGGATATTTACAGGGCTTTTTTCAGCTGGAACTCACTGGAACACAGCACCTCTCAGGTGGGCGTCATTGCCATTTTAAGATAACAAGGGAGGTGTTTGTGGTGAGTTCCGGCACCTCTTTTTCTAGAAAAATAGCGCTGGATGTTTATATGAGCACAATGTGTGTACGGTATATAATGAGCAAATCCATTGAATCTGCTGGGTACATTAAAAACTAACAAACACAACAACAAAAAACTCCTCAGTCATATTGGATTATAGTGTTTCTTTATATCAATCTTGAACAACACTCTGCAGACAAATAAGAAAATACTAAGTACCAATGCAAGAAAAAATACAGTGATACATAAAGCAACCTTTTCCCCCTCCGCTTACCGGTAATTCTGGGAACTGGTTAAATCTGGGAACTGTAGAGAAAAACTTCCCAGAGTTCATATCTATACAAACAGCTTAGAAGAAGTATTTGGATTTTGCATAAGCTACTGTTTTCATGTACTCTCCTTCTCACAGTTGTCCACTAATGGTAAGCCAACCCATGGCTTAGTGTTAGCATGTGGGCTTCCAGAAATGAGATCGTAGCTGCTTTGTTCCTCTTCTGGTCCTGCTGCTGTGAGCTTGCTCATAGGCTTCATGTGCTGTCCAAACCCAGGCTCATAGTTTGTCTTGCTCCAGACAACTCAAGAGCTGTAACCAAGGTTTTTTTTTTAACTGGTTTGCAATTCATGATTTATCTGGACCAGACAAACCAGGAGTCCAGGTTTGGATAAGACATTAAGAAAAACCATGGCTTAGCTCAGAGCAGCTCAGCAGGACCAGGACCAGAGGGGAAGAAGAGTGGCTACAATATCCTCTTTGGGAACTCTCCTGCTTGTGTTTAGTGTGTGAACGGAACCAGTGTGCATTACTGTGGGAAAGGTAGTAGGGAGAGAAAGTGGCAAATGAGAAAGTTGGTTCTGAGCTGTGGGGCAAAATTTGGATTGGGGTAAGTTTGTAATGGCTTGATTATTTTGAAAGTGGAGTGGAGGCATCAAAATTAATTATTTCAATTTCTAGAATAACGTGATGCTTTGTGATAAATGAAACCCAGTAAGGTAACACTCCATATCTCCTTTGATCTTCATTTTAACCTGTAGGTTTACTGTGAATGTTGCTAGTGGGGTTTTTCATTTTTAAATAATTGTCATGTTTATTCCTTATGTGGATAAAAGGGTAACAGTATGTTGTACAACAAAACAGTGAAGAAATATACATACACACAAGGTTTAAGTGTTTAACCTTCGTTAGGTTCTGGTTAATGCTCATGATTCAGGATCTACCCAAATTAAGCAATTGCTTTGTCTAGCAAATAGTCCCATAAGAAGAATGAATAGTATTAAATGATTTCCCTCTGGTGACTGGAAGTATATCTTCCTACTGATTCAGGTAATTCTAAGATTGTGCCTTCACTCTTTCATGCTAGAATGCTTTTCCAATAAAATAAAGTAGGATGTAGAATCTGCTACATAAATGTAATATTAACCTAGATTTCTCTGAGGACCACGATAAATGCTGGAGGTCTTGCCAAAGTCCAAGTGGGAAAGAATATTAAAAGAATATTAGTGTTAGAATAGGATGCATGGGACTGTACAAAAACAATAGGTGTTGATTGGGAGGGGTACAAATTCTATATTAGTTTACACTTCTATTAAGAGAGGTTTGAATGTAGTAGGTAAATGAATTCTATAAAATATAACATTTGGGAAATAGCACTGAGAAACAGGGAACACACTTTCTTCATATGCAAAAGAATAGTTTTGAGAACATGTGTAAATGGTGGTGGTAGTGGTGTATTTCTAGTGTGCTATTTTTGAAATCATTGAAATGTTGGGTAAACAATGAGAATAGTAATAATAACAACAATAAAAATGGGCCATGTATTCTAATGGTAAAGTAATTCTACCTTTCTAGGACTTCCGTTGTTGTTGATGAGCTGAGGAAATGCTCATTTTTTTTGTAGTCATGGGATATTTGTAAATCTACTGAGATGCTTGTATTATTAAAAACATGAATGACTGTAACTTTTTATCACTTTACATCAGGTTGAAAGTCCCTGTCAGTCTCACACGAGTATGAAAGATTACTCTATATAAAATGTACTTTCTTTTAACTTCACTGTGGCTAAGTGGGATGCTAGAAATCCATAGATTGATCTGTATTCGTGCCTAGGGCTAATAATACAATGCCTTCTTTTTTGTAATCTAATACATTTACTTTTTTGAGTAGCCTCTAAACTGAAATCCCAGTAGCTTTTATAATGAAAAATCTTTTGCTTCTGGCTTCCCTCCTCACATCACTTCAAACCATAAAATGTGACAATGAACGAACAAACAAAAAAAGCCTTTTGACTCCCAAAGGTTGTGCTTAGAATTGTTTCTCCATCCCTACCTCCAGCTGGGCAAGAAACTTCAGAATTGGTTACCCTACATTTGTTTGTGTTGAACTTTGAAATACACAAACATTTGTACATATTTCATAAGTCACTTTGTACTACCTCAGTTGATATCTCTCACTGTGTGGGAATGTCTTCTTTTTGCTCAAACGTTTTATTGTTTAGTCCTTCTATGTGTTCTCTCCTGCTAATGGTTATGGACAAAGCTACAAAGTAACTGTTACAGGCAGTAAGGACTTGATAACCCATTGGGAGAAACAGACCGTGCTGGTGCTGCTGACCAAGACATCATTTGTTTGCGCTATCACGTAAACAATGTCAGTATTTCAGTGTAGCAAGCATGTGTTTATCAGGATTTTCTATTTTATACTACTGCTGTGAGGGGATTTTTTTTTTTAACTTCATAGTTTATGAGCTGTCATTTAGCATCACAGATGATGCCTTTGCTTCATAGCCATTAATATAGTTTTATCAATAATTTGCAAGGGTGTGATTCTTTTCTGGTCATTTGGCAAATGATAAGGTAGCTTCTCCCTCAAACAGAAAAGTAATGACTGAATAAAGTGTAAATACCAAAACAGGAATAATTATTACTTTCAGAATAATCTGCTGGATAAAACAAACAGTTGCCTTTAACTTCCTCAAGGAGACCTTAAGGAGCCTCTTGCTTTTTGCTAGTCACTAGGCAAGCTATTCTGTGCTACTTTCTGTATTGGAATGGAAAGGGCATTATTGTATCATTGACCTCTCATCCTTTAATCATGACTTCTTCACAGGGGTGTCAATTGTTGGATAAATGTGTCAGGTTCAACCTTAAGCATAGTAGTAGATTAATATAAATGGATGTCAGGATCTCACACTGGTAGCATCCTATGCCACTCTTCTGTTAGACATGTTTTGAACAAGGGATCTCTTTTTTTCAGTAAAACTATAGCTCTTTAACTCTTGCCTCAGCTTGTATCTGGGGCCAGGCCGTTTTATTTTTTAACTTCTTTTTTGGCCTTGATGGAAATGACCACTACATATATTTGTTAAACATCTCTACTAGAATGATAAGCTATCTATTGGCAACTGCCCAACATTCCTATAATTTTCTTGTACTTTCATAATGGTTCTAGGCTTGTTGGATATCATTTTTATTCCATGTTTTTAATCACATTTTAATGAATGTTCAGTGTTATGGGTATCATGTATTTTTATTGTTATATTCTTTGAATTTTAATATTTTTATAATTATTTTTATTTTGGAAAGATGCCCCAAGTGGTGTATGAGCAGTAAATCAACCTTTTGTTTTGTGGTCTCTTGTTCTTTATGGTGAATGTTCACTCTGTGTGTGTGTGTGTGTGTGTGTGCGCGCGCGCGCGTGTGTGTGTGTGCATGTTTTAATTCAAAATAAAATTAAAATAGCCAACAGCACTTAGAATATATTATCAGGAAAGTATTGTCAAGAGGCAATCTGTGCCAACTGCTACTACAAAAGATAAAGTCATTTTTCACCTGCATCCTAAAGATGGTAGGTTTGGATAAGGTTATGTGTAAAAGCAGTGTGGAGCTGCAGAGATGTTTATAGTCTCTGCTGTTTTTATTGTTTCTAAGGTGTGTTTTTTAACACTTAACAGTTGATTGACATATTTACATTACTTGTTCCTAGTCCTTCTTCAAGAAATTGAAGCATCACAGTATTACCTACTAGAATATTGTGCCTATGAAAATAATTTCAATGATAGCTAATAAAAATACTAAAAGCTCAATTGACTCGGGCATCTAATAAAGTCAAAGGATTTATTAAGGCCTCAAATTGGCCAACCTTCTCTGAGAATCTTTAGGTTTCCAGGAGCTTTGGGATTTCACCCTTGTGCCTTTGAAAATCAAATATTTAATATTGCTTTGTATGTGCTTATCATGGACTGTACTTATCATTCATTTGGGTTCTGTGTCAAAATTCATTGGGAAGAAATGACTAACGTTGCTGGCCAAAATAAACCTCTCACTTCCCTTTAACGCCAGGGATTATGATGGCATTACCATTTCAGCAGTCTCCTAGCCCTGCTTGTGTTAGAATTGCAGCTTGATATTGTGCAGATTAATCCAGGCAGAGTCCTGTTTTATTAATTTGCCAGCAGTGATATTCTTCTTGGTTGAACAATTACTTTGAGTGACTTAATGTGCAGGACTATGAGGAATTCTAATAGGAGAATAATGCAGATTATTTTCCTCTTTTAAAAAAGATTTCTGGAATGCATATATGCAAAGATTTTATTCTATAGGAAAAATATATTTATTGTTATATATTTTATTAACCTACATGTAAGCTTCATAGTATTTCATTCCAATCTATGATCATTTCTTGCCCAGCATGCTTCCTCTTTATTGTGATCATTTGTAGAAATAGCATTGCAAAAGCTGCAGAAAATGGAAGAGAACTTGATACATGGAAGAAAGAAGGAAGGAAGGTGAAAATTATTTTGCAAAGAGCTTATCTTGAAGTTTTTAGAGCCATAGGCATCTAAAGGGAACAAGGTATAAGTGATATAATGAATAAGATAAAGGACAAATAGCAATTGCATAGCATTTTTCAGCTGTTGCTTCTTGAGAATAACTATAGCACAGTGGTAAAATATCTTCTTTGTATTCAGACTCTCCAGGTAGGGCTGCTGAATATTTCTGTTAGAACCCCTGGAGAGTCGTCCGGTCAGCGTAGACAATACTGAGCCATATGGACTCTGACTGTATAAGGCAGCTTCCTATGTTCAAACCTTTTCTTTGTTCAATGCTTTTGAACAATTAGAGGAATAATTATGAAATGTTTATGAAGAACCTCATTTGGATACTTGCTGCAGTTCTGCAAAAAGACTGATACTTTCAGAAATGTCTGTTATGCTCTAATTCTGTTGACTGACAATAATGGAGCTAGTTGGGTCATAGCTATCCAACAATCTAGCCTATGAATGAGCAGGGTACTCGCAATACTTCTTGAAATCTCAGCAGCTGTTGATACCATCAACCATTATAACTTCCTGGATTGGCTCTGTAGGATAGGGATGGAAGGCACTGTGTTACAATGGTTCCACTCCTTAACTGCAAGACCAGTTCCAGAGAATGGGGTATGTGTGGCAACTTCTGCTTAGCCCCATCACATTTAGGCTGTGGAGGCCTCTATGGTTTCGCCTTCCCCCCCATGCTTTTTGACGTCTACATGAAGCCATTTGCAGTGGTCATTAGTAGTTTGGGAGTGAGTGTCAATGTTGTATGTATGCTAATAACACAGGACACATGTCACTGGAAGTGGGTGAAGTCATGGAGGTGCTGGATTAGTGTCTGCATTCTCAAACTTGACAATGGAGGCCCAAGTGTCTTCAGTAGAACAGAGTGCCTTTTTCCAGCTCTGGCTGGTCCATTTGTTATGGGTGTTCCTACACAGGATATATTGCCACTGTGCTCTATGGTATTCTAGTGTCCCCCTTTGGACTATTGCACTGGGGTCTCTGCATGGCTGCCCTTGAATATGGTTTGAAAGCTGCAGCTGTGCAAAATTCAGCCTTGCTGGTTCTATTAGATCTTCCTTTTGAAAAAAGAAAAAGTGATTATTTAACATACAAACAATAGAAAAAAAGAATATAACATGATAATGGGTGTCCTGTACATCTGGTTGTAATATCTTGGTTGTTAAAGTTCTCCAAGTAAGTTACTTTTTCCTGCATCATTTAATATCTAAACCAAGATTATAATTCCATTTCCTTTTACTTCTGATTTTTACAAATTCTGGATGGTAAAACTGCCAGATGGTTTCAGCAGCTTCGGACTGACTTCTTCATGAACCTATTTCAATTTGACTTCTCTTTTGGTGTCCATACAATGCCAGTCCTGAAGTATTTAAACTGGCTACCAATTAGCTTCTGATCCCAGTTCAGGGACCTGGTTACCAGGGAGACTGCTTCTCCCTATACAAACAAACTTAAGAGCTTCTGGGGATGTCTTGCTGGTAATGCTATCAGTTAGAGAAACTCAAGGAGTAGATAACCAGACAGAAAGCTTCTCTGCTATAGCAGCCTGGTATAGAATGCATTTCTTTCAGAAATTTGGTTGGTGCCAAACTCTGCTTAGTTTTATGTGCCAACTGGAAACATGCACTTCTGATCAGATCTTTGATGTATAGGATGCCTAAATGGAATGAAACTGAATTGATGGGTTTAAACTGATTTCAATTTGTGATTATTATTATTTGTGGTTATTCTTGTAACTGCCCTTAAGTTCATGCATGAAGAATAGGATACAACAGGATATAACTTATAAATTGGCTTCTGATCACCCATGTTCTAGAGGAGACGTTTTTAAGATAATTAGAACCCAAATCATTAAGGATTTCATTGGTCAAAACCAGGAAGCATATTTTGTATCTGCAGAGATTAAATAATAATAAAAAAATGGAGTACTGAGCTGCTACTAAAAACATGATAATGTAGGTGGGTGCCAACTAACCAAGTTTCAAACAAAATGGGTCAGGTTACTTATTGCTACATTGAAGCCACGGATTCACTGTTTTTATGAACACTGAATACTGTGTTTTAATAGCATAAAAGCAACACAAATAATTTAGAATAGTTTGAAATTTTGTAAAGTGCTAGATTTTTTGAAGTATAACAGGGATTTTAATATTAATTTCTATATGTTCAAAAGTGACAGTTTAAAATGGTGAAATTGATAGCTAAAAATAAAGAGAAATACTCTTATGCATTTTGCATTTTAACAAGCCTTCTGTCTCATTGGAATGCACTGCCTTTTTGTGCTGCAGTTTATTTTTGGAATTTAATAAGGCACCTGTCATATCTGCCTCAAGGCTAAAGAATATAAAGGGGGAGAAATCCAAGGTACTGTCATGTTTGAATGACATGGGGCCAATTTTAATTTTTTATGGGAGGTGACTGAAATTAGCAGGCCTTAGTGGCAGAGATGCATTGCTGTGCCATCTGCTTTAAATACCCTGTGTTGATAAGCCAGTAATGACGTTGTCCACTGACATTCTGTGGGTACATTTGTTCTCTTTCTATGGTGGGCTTCCTTGGTATGATCACTTCTTCTTCAGGGCCATTTTCTTTCATAAGCCTTTGACATAAATCATCTTTTTATGCACAGCACTTTAGTATATAATGGCAACAGTGATTATTTTAACTATGATTTCAGCAAGACTTCAGACATTAGTAGTCGTAGGACTGGACTTACGGCATTTATCACCAGGAATGGGGACACCATCCAGACTGTTGAAATGATGTTCCTGGATGCCCAACTACAGGGACCTAGTTCAGATATAATAACAAACCATAGTTGTTTGACTTTGTCACTTGCCTCTTTGTATTATACACAGACGAGCCTTTTCTCTGATTCAGCAGGTCTCTTCTTATGTTCCTATGAGCTCTGTATGTTTGCAAGGAGCATATTTTGTTGGGCTTTTATGAGACCAATATGTATGAGACACATGCAAGAATATAAAGAGATTTGGTCCTCACTGGCTATATTATTCCACAGGGGTACCAAAAATTATTACTGTACTTCCTGACAAGCTAGATCCCATAAATGTAGTAGACGCGTAGCTCAAGCCACTCTGATTTTATAGTTATAACTGAAATTCTTTTGTATTGTATTGAGTTACAATAATCTGTAAGTGGTGTAAAAGTGAGCTAATAATTTAAAATGATGATGGGGGGGGAGTTCTTTGTAGCAAACATACACCAGATGATCTAATATTAGGCCCTATGAACCAGAGTTTCAGGATGAATCAGGGATCAATAATAGAGTGATATCTGTGGAACTCATAACCTGTATTTTCCAGTAGGCTGCTAAGTTGAAATATCCAGGTGAGACAAGACAGGTGTTATCTATGACAAACTGTGTGTCACAACATGTTAGTCTGTCAACGTGTTGCACAAATGCTCCCTGCGATCCTCCTGGACCTGGAAAGGGGTTAGTTTAACTTCCAGTATGCTAGTAAAACTGCATTACTTTGTCGCAAAATTATGCGACGAAGCTCTGGTCTATGAAGTCTGCAGACAGAGGATGTCAAAGCATTAGCTGGCACACTAGATTACTGAATTCTAATCCAGGTTTCATATTAGGACTGCTCTATTATCAGCAGTCTGATTAACAATAGCCCGATACTGGAAACAACCTATAGAAATCTGGGTAAATAATATTTGGAATTGTGGCTCTATTGGAATGCCTTACTCACCACAGAAGGAAAATTTAAGGCAATTAAAGAAATTAAAGATAGACACTTTGGGCAAGATTTGGCTTCTATTCTTTTCCTTTATAGTTTTGATACAAAAGCAGGGTTTTTTTACGAGATGCTTTGCATTTACAAACTTCGGAGCAATAGCAGGACTCCATGTAAATTCCCAAAAATCTGAAACTATGCGTTATAATGTACCCCCAAGAACCCAGAACAATATGGCCTCTCTGCTAAAAAAATTAACTTTGTCAGACAAAATTGAAATATCTTTTCATCACCAGAAATTTGAATAGATTACAAACCTTTTGGCAAAATATCAACCAATATATGTAAAACTATACAATTTGAGAAAGACTGCCATTAAATTTTGAAAATATACCAATATATTTATTATTTCATGTTATTTATTCATTTTGCTGAAGATAATGCCATATGAATTGTTCTACTTAAAAACTAGTACCGTATAGCATTGAGCTGATGCTCAAAGAGAGATTAAACAATGTTTCAGGGATCAGAGCTGCTAATGAGAAGTATGAGAAATCCACATGAAAAGGTTTGATACATTTCTAACTATTAATACATACCTCCACTTCACTCTTCCTACAAAGGTCAAACAGGCACAGACCTTCAAGCAGTGCCTCTGATCAGATGATCCATAGGAAACATTCACTTTACCTAACTTTAGCAAGCAAAGTCTTCTTTATGCCTGTCTTTGCTTTTTTGCTCCTAATGGGAGAGCTAAGAAATACTGCCTATATTGTTAGGGAATAATGGATTGTTCAAAGGCATATTTTATTTCACATAGATCAGATATCTATTTTTTTTCTCTCTCTCCTTCTCCCCCTTCCATCATTTGATGTAAAAAACATTTCTGGCCCTATTCCTTGTCCAAGTGTTGGTCTTAATGGTGCCCTTGGAACTTTTATAGTGCATTGGGTCTCCTGCTAGTTGTCAAGGCAGGGTTAAATAACCATATCACTGTTTGCTGCATTGCTCTGTCAGACGGTCTCTCATGATCCTAGCAGATGGTTATGCTTTGCCTTTTAAGTCAGCATTACTATTTTTATTTCTCTCCTATGGGCAAATCATTCAGTGTCTGGAAACTTGGCCTTTTTTCTCACCAGCGTGTATATGTGTGTGTGTGTGTGTGTGTGTGTGTGTATGTGTGTGTGTGTGTGTGTGTGTGTATAGAGAGAGAGGGGGGGAGAGAGAGAGCGCTAGTGGTTGTATTTGAGCTCTCAGAAGTAAGATATAGCACAGATAAAACAGGAAAAAATGGTGCACTGCATTTTTTATTATTAAACAATAATGTTAAATCCAAACAGGCTTAAACAAAGAAAACACCTCATCACTGCTATTGCTTGTTCCATTTATTTGCCTGACATTTGGGGCTCAGATGGATCATATTGTGTGAACCCTATCCTGCTTTCAAGGAAAATTAGTTGACCATTTTTTAAAAAGCCACTAGCTGCTGATCATGAGTGACAAGCCATGACATCAAATATGACTTAACTCTATGACTCATTCATTAAAATAAACAACTGGTAGAAATCATTCTACTGCTGTGTTTTATTTGTATTGTAAAAAGAAAGATCATGTGAACAGCTAGCTTGTATACTCTTGCAAATCTCAGTTCATAATATAAATGAACACTTAACCATGTCTTCTCACTCTTATCTCAGCTTTATTTTCCAGTAGTTGTAGAATATATCTGATATCTTCAGCATGCCAACTGGGTAAATCTGTTGATGAATCGCCCCCTACCAAAAATAGCATAGTAATTACTGCTAAGTTCTTTCATCAGATAGTATAGCATCATAGAACTGTAGAGTTGAAAGAGACTTCGAGGGTCATCTAGTCCAGCCCCCTGCAATGCAGGAATCTGAACTAAAGCATCCATGACAGATGGCCATTCAATTATAAGAGGTAAATATTTTGGCCATTCTGTAAAGAATGAAAGAAATCATGTGCACTATTGCTAATGACACTTGAGATTTCACTCTTATATTTGTCAATTATCAAAATACACTGTGGGCTAAATGAAGTAGTGGGATAAGTGGAGTAGCTTTTGCTTGAGAGGCTCTGTGGACTGCCTTCGGCATCTAAAGCCTCAGATGGAAGTGTGCCATGGGTGGAAGCTAACAAAACGAGAAAGAAAAGCAGCATTCAGAAATCTTTACAAAACAGCTGCTTTCATGAACAGCTAGCTGCCTCTTCTAATACAATAAGTTCCTAGAATGAAGATGAGGAAGTTTCCTAAAAATGAGAGATGCCAAGGGAAGAGACTATTCTACTTTCATAGAGAGGAAACTGGAAATTCAACTGCTTTTTTCCATTTTAGCTTTATTAATTTGATTGCAGCTTGTACTCAAGAGAAATATTCTTGTTTATGTGGTATACAGCAGAAGCAGTCACACTAATAGGTGTTCGTTCTTTTTACACAAACATAACCTCTCTTTCTAACATGATGACAGATTTATTGTTGGGCTCTTGTCATTAAAGTAGATAACATTGGCTTGGAACCAAAGCAGCACTTGAATTGAAGGGGGAAGAGGAGCTTCTCCTCCTCACTCCCCCAATTTTTATCCTGATCATATTCTACGAGCAGTTTGAGTAGCTGTGAAGTTTGAGTCATCTGTAATTCAATCACTAATACACAAACAGAAGGTGCCTTCTCAAATGTCTTCCTCCTACAGCATCCCCTTTACCTACAACAGTCCTTAAACAATTCTAGAGGGTTAGAGGTGTGGAGAGTT
This sequence comes from Podarcis erhardii, assembly GCF_964252035.2. Classification (NCBI taxonomy): domain Eukaryota; kingdom Metazoa; phylum Chordata; class Lepidosauria; order Squamata; family Lacertidae; genus Podarcis; species Podarcis erhardii. The sequence continues at coordinate 47,554,059 of NC_138508.1, read as the reverse complement.
GATGGGAGGAGGAGATGGGAAATCCCTGTTAATACATGCGGAGTTCCACTCGCATCTCTTTGGCTCCAAGCCATAGATTTTGAAGCCATTTGAAGCTGGATTTTCACAAACACAAGGGTATACAAAAACACAACAACACAACAGAACCTCTCACATTAAAAGTCCCAAAACAAGGCTGCCTTCAGATGTGTGCGTAAGGTTGTAGAATTATTTATCTATCTGATGGGAAGGTGTTCTACAGAGTAGGTGCCACTACCTAGAAGGCCCTTTGCCTGGTTCCCTTGAGGGAACGTTGAGGGAACCACCAGAAGGCCCTCGGAACTGGACCTCAGTGTCTGGGCTGAACAGTAGGGATGGAGACATTCCTTCAGGTATACAGGGCTGAAGCCATTAAGGGCTTTAAAGGTCAACACCAACACTTTGAATTGTGCTTAAAAACATACTGAGGGCCAATGTAGATATTTTAGGACCAGTGTTATATTATCCCAGTGGCCACTCTGTTGAGTAATGCCAAGCATACATCTCTTTCTTATATTTCTTGCAGTAGGGATCATGTTGGTAAGGGGACCGTTTCAGTAGGTTTGTTGCTGTCACTTGAGGAATATAAGACCCCCCCCCCCCGTCTCAACTGGAGCCTTGGATGGTATAGCTGAGGGATTGAAAACCTTTTTGACCCAGTGGGTCAGATTTTTATCTCCTCCGCCCAGGCAGGACAAGCCACCTATCAATATCTGACAACAGAATAATGTCAGTTGATTGACACTTGCCAGCATCCCTTCCATAGTGCTTTCCAAATGCCTAATCCTTCAGAAGTTCTGTGCAAAGGCTCCAGGGCTTGCTAAAAGCTTTGTACAGCTCTTCTCAAATGCCTGAAAACCAAGATGAGGAGCACATTTATCCTCCAACCTTGTCACACTGATAAACAAAGATTCTGCAATCATAACTGTGAGCTCCCCCCCCCCCCATATCTTAGGATTCATTTAGGTGCTTAGGACTTAGAGTAGCTGAGTTCTCCTGCACCACCTCTTAACATATCTTGGCCTACAACTCTTTTGTGTCATCATTTCTCCTACATGCTCACAAATTTCTTCCTTGCAACAGTTTAGGACATTGAAAAGCGTCGATGGAAATCCTTTCCTAGACAGGCCTGTGTTGAAGTTTTGTCGTCTTACGAAAACTGCTTTAAGCTCTCTAGAATTTGAGCTTTTATGTTGATTTTTATCTATTTCTTCTTTCTTTCTTTTTTAAAAGTATTACTTATCTACTGGTGCTACAGCTATCATTGTAAGCTGTCTTGAGCATTTTAATGGAAAAGCAGGGTATAAATATTTTAACCATTCCATATAATATTGCCTTGCGAGCTGCATTAAAAAATAGAGCTAAAACCTTACCTATTTATTGAACATTATTTTCCCAGAGTTCTCCCTCTGAATTATCAACTATTTGAGAATGTCTCTGGGCATTCTAAATAAGTAGTGGAAGAGTAAGTACACTTCTTCTTGCCAGGCTTCCTCTTACCAGGCTTACAATGTGAAATTCAAAAAAGAACTTGAAGTATGGGATGGGAGGGATGCACATGCTACAGATGTGACAATCACTTGTACATTTCCACCCACTCAACTTGCTTCACATACCTTACATGAGAAGTGCAGTAAAAGAAATTACAGTACTTCTTCTTCTGTTATTCCCTGAAAGAGATGCCTAATACATTAGTATTCAAAGTATATAGCAGTCTAATATTTCCTTGTATTTTTCTTTAGTAAATGTTACAAAACAAAATGTCCAGCGTGAATGTCTGTAGTACCAAACTGTACAGTCTGAGTGATCTAGATAAAAGCCAACTGAAATTAATGAAAATTAATATATTTGACATTTATGACTGGCCTCTGAAACACGGTCTACCCATATGAATACAAACACCTGTCAAATATTCATATAGCTCTATTAAATTCAGTGCTGGGGCTAATGTGATTGAAATGTACTTCATGCGAAAAAACTTTCAAAACTCGGATAAAATTGTCAATTAGTTTAACTATATTTGTACTCATGCTTGGTGAAACTGATGGTTCTCTTTACTTTCAGAATATTGTTGTCAGAGCCAGTTCACATGAGCTTTGGATATATCACAGATCCTTTCTGCACAATGCTATAGTCATCTTGCAGTGGGAAAGGACTCTGTCAAAACAAACATGAAATAAGCATGATAGTGACTTCATTCAGTGACTTGTGGCCACAACATGTCCTAGACTTAGAAGGTTCACAATGCTGGTTACTATGATAAAATTTAATTTGTCCCAGAACAAAATACTATAGTTGTGGTTCATTCTTTTCTTCCTTTTTTGTAGGGAGGAAAGCAACAGCAAACAATTAAAATAACTACTGAAAAAGGCAGTGTACAGTGGTATGTCTGGTTGCGAACGGGATCCATTCTGGAGGCCTGTTCACAACGTGAAAAGCCCGCAACCTGAAGCGCCGTATCTGCACAGGTGCGCTGCACGATTTGGTGCTTGTGTGCATGCGCAAAGCGCGATTTAGCACTGCTACGCATGCGTGAGCAGCGAAACCCGGAAGTAACCCTTTCCAGTACTTCCGGGTCGCCACAGGACGCAACCTGAAAAAAATGTAACATGAAGCAAACGTAACATTAGGTATGACTGTAATGGAGCCGCTTTCCTAAAATTGTACAGTGGTATCTTGGGTTAAGAACTTAATTTGTTCTGGAGGTCCGTTCTTAACCTGAAACTGTTCTTAACCTGAGGTACCATTTTAGCTAATGGGGCCTCCCGCTGCTGCTGCATCATCGCCGCCGCGCGATTTCTGTTCTCATCCTGAAGCAAAGTTCTTAACCTGAGGTACTATTTCTGGGTTAGCGGAGTCTGTAACCTGAAGCATCTGTAACCTGGAGTGTCTGTAACCCGAGGTACCACTGTATTTGAAACATTGGTTCCAGTTTGTGTGTGTGCTTCTGTTATTAATTTAAAAAGACTTCCTTTTGACAACCGCAGATGTAAACTAGCCTACCTATTCTAAACCTGGAGAGAGTAGTCTAGAATATGTTATGTTAATAGTTCTGACAGCAATGAAATCACAATGCTTTTGTCACTCGCAATTTAATTTGGCACTACTGTCTCTGCTACTTGGGTGGAATATGTGCTTCCATTTGACCTAATCTAACTGATCCACTATCAGAACCAGCATTTATGCCTACAAATGGGGTGGACATAGCAGCTGCAAAATCCAGATGCCAAACTTCACAGTTTATATTTACAACAGTGCCATCTGGGTCTCTGGCTATTCCTTTTATTGTTTATTGGCTAGCTGTATAGCTGGCTTTGCTGGGCAGTAGAACAGCCTGTGGGATATTTTCTGGGTCAGATCATTTATGGGAGTATCTTGTAATTTTGATTCCATTTTTCCCCATTGAAATAAACTCAAATCCGGGTGGCTTTGCTCTTTTTATATATCAGAAGTGTGATTTTTGGAAGCAATAAAACAGGTGTTTCTTACACAGAAAAAAACCCTTTTAGCTTTATGAAGCAATGTATTTATTCAGAGGCTGCTTATACCACGTGTAAGACACCCAGAACTGATCTACATGTGCAATCCCATAGCTACTTGAAATTGATTCCACATGTTATCTTCTCAGCATCACATTGCTCTTTGTGGATCTGATGCATCAGCCTCTCATGTTTCCAGTAGCTGGCACTGAAGTTCACAAGGAATTACAGCAATGTTCCCTGGCACATCCTAGAAGAGGCCTGCCATGTCTCTTCAGAAGACCTCTGAAGGATCAAATATTAGGACAGCCACTGCTATAGGGATAGTTGTTCTCATGTTAGAAAGCTAAATTGGGTTTTCTTTGAGGCAGTAGACAATCCATGTTCCAGAAGTCAAGCTGAGATTGTTTCAGAACAGTAGGTCAAGGAGGCAGCAAAAGAGATACATATACAGTTTCCAGGGCTGGATTTCTGCACCCAGACAGTGTGTATCAATGTGCTTTTTACTCTACCTTATTCCTGGCCACTGAAAGGCAGTTTGAATAAAAACCTCTGACACTATTGCCAGATGACACACACACTTGGATTTGGGTGAGTTGTGGCCTCCTTACCTTAGTTACTGTAAGATTGTAAGTTCAGATGAAACCCCAGGCCTTGTTTTGTGCAGACTGAATGAGAATTCTTCACTTATCTACGCCACTATTTTTGGTTGTGCTGTGGGCTGCCATAATTGGCCCAACATTTTAGAAGACTTCTGTGGTGTACATAATATTAAAGGAAGAACCTGTGTGTGCTTTGATTCAACATGGGGTTGTAATGCACGCCACTTACACTATTAACGTGTGAAATGGTCCTTAGAGGAGATGCCAATTTTCTATTCTTTTATACAGTGGTATCTCGCAAGACGAATGCTTCGTAAGACGAAAAACTCGCAAGACGAAAGAGTTTTTCGTTTTTTGAGTTGCTTCGCAAGACGAATTTCCCTATGGGCTTGCTTCGCAAGATGAAAACCTCTTGCAAGTTTGTTTCCTTTGTCTTAAAACCGTGCATTCAGGGGGTGCAGCTGCGACTTGACTTCGAGGAGCAACTCATAGCACGCGGTGTGGTAGCCTTTTTGGGGGGTTTTGAAGACTTTGGTGATTTTTGAAGCTTTTCCAAAATCCGTGCTTCGCAAGACGAAAAAATCGCAAGACGAAAAAACACGCAGAATGAATTAATTTCATCTGGCGAGGTACCACTGTACTAGAGAATAAATTGCAGTGATCTGAAAAAGTCTCGTCTGAAATTAAAGTTCTTCCCCATTTTTTAAAAAAGACTGAACCTTCAGAAGTGAAATGTATATTTAAATACTGCTGATATCATGACAACCAAGTGCTTTCAGAATACAAAGAGTTCTTCTTTTTCAAGTGTGGCCTTGAAGAATAAGAAAAAGGAATACAGCAGCACAAAACTGCTTTTCTCGAACAGGCAGTTAAAAGGAAGTAAGGTTTCCCACTTTTTTCCCTGAACTTTTTTTGTGAGAAACAAAGGTGCTACAGTTAAAGTCTTTTAATCAGAAACCATTAAAATATTACAGTTTGCATTATGGCAGCCAAGTAAGAAGAGTTAATTTTAAAAGAGTTGATATTACCTCATCAGGAAGGAAGATATCCTATAAGCTTAGGGCAGTTCCTCTGATGCCAAAGAATACATTTCAGATCTCATCTGAAGTGTGAATGTGAGAACAGTTTGTCGTTTCCCTGAATATCCTTACACTGATTGGCACAGTTTCCATATTGAGAATAATAGCTTGGAGGCTGCCCATATGGTAATTTCCAGTCTGTGTTTAGCTGGAGAATAAATAGCTTATCAAACTATTTTGCTCGCATACAAATGTGGCACCTGATAACTTCTCCAATGAATGTTGCTGGTATATATCTGATATAGCTGTTAGGTTGTAACAGAAAATAAAGCTGAATCAGTAAATTTAAGGGGCAGACATATATCTTGATACTTTTATTTTCTTGACGGGGTCAGGAATATTAATAAGAGGGTGATAGTTTGTGTTCACTAAGATTGTGACTGAATAGTGAGGCGGGCAAGACAGGAGTTTGGTTTTTCAGAAGTACAGTGGTACCTCGGGTTAAATACTGAATTCGTTCCGGAGGTCCGTTCTTAACCTGAAACTGTTCTTAACCTGAATCACCACTTTAGCTAATGGGGCCTCCAGCTGCCGCTGCGCCACCAGAGCCCGATTTCTGTTCTTATCCTGAAGCAAAGTTCTTAACCTGAAGCACTATTTCTGGGTTAGCGGAGTCTGTAACCTGAAACATATGTAACCTGAAGCATATTTAACCTGAGGTACCACTGTATGGCTGATTAAGGAATAGGAATTCAGCCTGTTTGGTGCTACTGTTGCCTTTTAGCTTCTGGATAGACCATCTGGCTTCTAGATAGACAGGTAGCAGCTGTGTCCAGGAGAGTTGTAGCACATCCTTGATTGGTGCACCAGCTATGACATTTCCTTTTGAGAGCAGATCCTACCACACTCTTCCTTGTCCACTTCTAGGTTAGATCTCCATTTGGTGCAAAATTCAGCAGATAGACTGCTACCTGGAGCTTGTATCTATTATCTTGTGACATCTAGTGTACTGGTTAGTCAGGGGTCCTTTTACCTTTACCTTTACAACCTGGAGGTGGAAAGCCAGCAACACTGACTCTGACTGTGAGCCTAACCTTTTCTCCTTAGAAGTAAGCACCTTATAGCGCTAGTGAAGGCAATAGAGAGTTGGGAAAGTTCTGGATGTGTGGAGTACTTTCAAATACTTGAATGCTCTGTTTGCTGTTTCCTGGATTCTGAAATGGCTTGTGTGCATGGTGTCTTTTTTTCAAGGTTGGCAAACACTTGTTATTGCACTGGAGGGGGTGAGAAGAAGAGAAAGATAGAGTTCGGATCCACGGACCCCAACCAAGATGTGGGAGAGGTGATTTGGATTTTTACCAATGGTGCAGCAGGATCTGTTTCAGTGAGAAAAACATTTTTAAAATTTAAAACATTAAATTTATAATTTAAAACATTAAATTTTTCTAAATTTAAAAATCCCCTGCCTCTGATAGTTCTATTGGACTCTGAAGTTTCGAGCAGTAAGATTCTGGTATTATAAGGTCTTTCTTCTTCCCTTCTTTTCATCATTTTTTTAAATTTCCCACCCCAATGAAATTATAATACTGCAAAACAATCTTAAGGCTTTAACAATCTTAAATAATATGGTAATAAAATTATGTGACAGTCAACTGAACATAGTTGTAGATATAACAGATATACCTAGAAAATACATATATGAAGGTGATGTAGATGGTGAAGTGGCTTCACTTGCATATACAGTGGTACCTCGGGTTACATACGCTTCAGGTTACAGACTCCGCTAACCCAGAAATATTACCTCGGGTTAAGAACTTTGCTTTAGGATGAGAACAGAAAATGTGCTCCGGCGGTGCGGCAGCAGCAGGAGGCCCCATTAGCTAAAGTGGTGCTTCAGGTTAAGCACAGTTTCAGGTTAAGAACGGACCTCCAGAACGAATTAAGTACTTAACCTGAGGTACCACTGTATTCTGTAATACCAATAGGGTTTTTTGGAGGGAAAATTATCTTGAGATTTCAAACCAAATTATTGTTCGTATTGTACAATTTATTATTGAAGTGGAGGTGGCTAATTTCTTGTGCCTGTGGCAGTAGACAGCGTAAATGATTCTGCCTAAATGGTTTGGAATCTGGAAACACAAAATACTATATCCACCCACATCTACCTGCCTGCACACTTTTGGTAGGATTCTGATGAGCTTCTGTTGCATATCCTAGCTCCATATGAAGTGCAGTTGGTGGGTGTGATAGATAAAGCATTCTTTATATAATTTCCCACTTCGTATTTATTTATTTATTTGATTTATATACACTTCTTCACACGAGGATCACAAAAAAAAAATAAACAAATCAATAACACTTTCGGAACACCATTAGTTGCCAGTGGGGCACCATTAAGGACCATTTTTCGTTGTGATGGTTTTCAACAACTTATTGATGGGCGCTTCCTCTTGATTATGTGTTGTTAAAAATTCTTTGTTTCTCAAGGCGCCTCTGCTTCTTGGTTCTTATGATTATAGTTTCATTCATTTAATAGACATTGTTAGCCATATTGGGAGATGCACTATGGCAGCAGAAGGACAAATAGAAATACATTTAAAAATTATGCCGGATCAGGATATCAGTTTGCCAAACACACTGTGGCCAAAGAATATATATTATATTTGATTTACCAATATGTTTGAGGGATAAGTGGCTGCTGTAAAACACATTCTTTTAGGGAGAGTGGTATTTATCCTCCTCACTTTGCTTCTTTGTCTTTATCTGTGCTTTTATTCAACTCCATGCTCTTTATTTATGGTGCATATAAAAACAGTTGTGGACATTCATGCATAAGTTATAACAGTGTAATGTTTTCCTCACACCTTGGGTTTTTCATACTGTCTTCATTCTGTTAAAAGAAAGGGCAGGCAGGAAAGAGAAATAGCTACTAATAGAATTTTTGTTTTGTTTAGCTATCACTTTCAGCACTTCGGAGACTGCTCAGTGCTGCATGATTGAATTTTTCAGGCCACGTAAATCCATTGACATATCCAAACCTAGGCTGTCTCTCGATGTAGAGAATGAATAAATGAATGCATTTAACAATGAAAGAGGTTAAGTTAGGACATCCACCTGGTTTTATGGCTTTAAACTAGACACTTTAATATAGATCTCTCTCTAATTATTTCTTATAAATGGACAATCTATTAATGAAATAGTTCTCTTAAGTATCAATGCACTGTGGTAATAAATATAGACAGCTTCAATATAGATAAACATAAATTCTAGATCCCTTATTCTCAGTATGGTTTTAAAAGCTCCATTATATGGCTATCTTGTTTGTAAATTTTCTATTGATATTTCCTTTAAATGAGAGGTCAAGCCTATTAATGGAAATGCTGCTATGGAAGTTTTCATTGCAATCAAATTAGAAGACAACATTCATGGCAATATTTGTGGGACATGCAAGTATGCAGGGAGCAGGAAGAACTTTGACTTCTTGGTGAGATTTTTTTCTTTAGCTTATCCAACATATTAGAATCTGGAAACGTATTAGAAGCTATAACCTCACAAGCCTCAAAGAATAACCTGTTCTGATCTTGATTGCTGACCTATATAATGTATTGGTCACCAACACTAACATTGATATATGAAGTGTAGGATGGAACATATAGCAACCTGTCTCCAAATTGCTGATACTTCTGTTGAATGTTGTATTGTAGTGTAGTGATGTTGACCCAATTATATAAATGTTACTATAGCCACTATCAAAACCAAACCAAAAGTTTACAGGTGTCCTACTGGTTTTAGAGGTAGGTATTAGTTACCAGTCCTCAGCGGTAGTTCTTGGTGGCGACTTGGCCAAGTCCATTGAGAACTTTATAATCTTTAGTCATACCACAACCATTGCCAAGACCTGGGTCTGTCTGGACCACACAATTGACATGATGCATGTGAAACATCCCTTTGTCCATTAGTATGCAGGAGATGGAAGAAGTGGGATTCTCTGAAGCCCAAGAGGATCTGGTTGCACTGGAGAAGGTTTATGAAGAAGAAGGCAGACACCTTAGATGCTGTAGGTGAAGGCTAGGAGTCTTAAACTTCACACAAGACTGCTTCAATCATTGACTGCTTTGTCTGGGATAAAAAGTAAATGGAAACCTGTCACACAGCATTCAGTGCCAAAGTGTTTGTAATAAACTTTTATTAGTAGGATAATTTGCCCATTGCTGATGATGCAATACTAAAGCAGGCTTCCTCAAACTCAGCCCTCCAGATGTTGTAGGCCAAAAACATCTGGAGGGCCGAGTTTGAGGAAGCCTGCACTAAAGTATTCATCTGGATATGAACAAATAAAATCAACTTGCATATTAAAGATGTGCCACAACAGTGTTATTCAAACTAAACAGCAACTGAAATATGGCTAAACTGGCAAAGTGAGTTTAGTCAACTTAGCACAAGGTCCTAGTTCCTAGTTCTTAGGCAGGTAAGTGTAGTATCTGGAATTCTTATACTTCTGTGATGACCATTTGTGTTCTCTCTCAAATAAGGGCATAAATAACTAAACACTTTAGGGAAGTTTTAATATCTGATGTTTTATTGTATTTTTAATATTTCGTTGGAAGCCGCCCAGAGGGGTATAAATAATAAATTGTTATTGTTGTTGTTGTTAATCATATTTTTCTGTAGTTACTTTTCTCATTTTACTTCTTACTACTTATTTTAATATTGCTTCTTCTAATCAGCAAAAATTTAGCTGTTATGGGTAAATTGTAACAGTAATTTAATTGATGCTTGGTTTGCATAATTTGGACTTCTTAAAGCACATACCCACTTAAGCAGGAGGACTGCTTCTTCTCTTTTAAACTATGAAGTCATCCCCCCGCTAATCCTTCCACAGTTGTAAAATTTCATGGCATCTCCATTTTCAGTCCTGAAATTTCAGCATAGTTTCATATATGTGTCTAGTCAGGTTTTCATGTTTTGGAGCCTGGACATTTCTTACTAATGCAGAATAGTTGTAAATTCATGTTTGACACCAGGAATACATCTCATGATGGTTATCAAAAGGCAGTTGGCAAATAGCAAGCTTGTAGTTTCTATGCACTTGGACTACATTCAGAAACTTGGAAATGACACAAGTATGTAGACACTGGATACTTCTAAGTGATTAATAATCACTCATTTTACTTTACATTATTTGATTCCCCCCCCCCCCCAAGTATATGCCACATGGCACCTTTCATTTGGTGCAAGGCAATAGAATTGACTTCCTATTTTCTGAGGTTTTCTGATCTGACAAGTACCGTACATTTTTCCATAGCAAGAACATAGCAGAACCTACTGTTACAAAAACTAGGTATATGTATGCAAACCCAGATCTGCTTCTGGCACTTGGAATGGAGTCAATAGCACAAACTGCTGTTATACAACAGAACTACAAGTAAAATGTAAGAATCTTGCTGTGTATCTGTGCAAACCTGTACATGAATACTGTCACTAAGGCTGTAATCCTATTCCCACTTACCAGGGAGTAAATTCCAATGACCTCAGAACATACCTTTGCACAAACAAGCATAGGATCACACTGTGAATTTATTATAATTGTTATAGATGAAGAACTGATGATGAACAATGTGGCCTCTTTATTGCGCATTGACCTAGATATTATGAGAAACTAGCTGTCCATTTTCAAATTGCAGATCCATTATTCAATATTGTTGGCATCTGCATTATATAAGAATAATTAAGCGAGCCTTTGCCAACCTGGTGCTCCCCAGATATTTTGGGCTAACACTCCCATCCCTCCCAGCCAGTATGGCCATGCTCCCATAAGGGCCAGCATCCTACAACATGTTGGTTGGGGCTGTGGTAGGGGTTGTAGTCCAAAACATCTGAAGGGCACTAGGTTGGTGAAGGCAATGGGTTGTATAACCCTTTTGTTGAGAGGCATGATCACCGTCAATAAATAAGGTATTTAATATAAGGGTTGCGATATGAAATAGAAAGTTGCTGTTAAAGCAGTTTGGTAGGATATAGTTGATCTTCTAGATGTTTTGGACTACAACCCAAACTCCAGATATTTTGGATTATCACCCTGCTGGATGAGTTATCCAAACCATTTATCCAAAACACCAGGTTGACCAATGCTGATCTACAGGACAGGGTGAAAATATTAAGTTGTAGAACTGGGAAGTTATTTCCTTGCAGTAAGCCAATCATTCTGTATGCTGGCTCATAAAATGCATGATGCCAAATAGTAGCAGAGTACAGTAGTAGACTTTTATTCTGAATGAAATAGTTGCATAGAACTGCTCTGACTAGAGAAAGATAGCAAAGTATGTAAGTTACATTTGAAATTACTTATTTTTTACTTTGCAGAAGAAATCATTCGTGACCTAGCATGTCTTTATCTCCAGTGTAGCTTGAGAAATAAAGACAAACTTGTGATTTCATATGTTAACTGTATCTGGGAAGAAAAAGGCAGGTCACAGTGCAAGGAAAAAGTGAACACGAATAAATAAAGCAGTTCATTTGTAAGTGGGGTGATTCCTCTTGCTCATGCATTAGTTCTTGTGGTACAGAGGAGTAGTAATTTATTGATGCAGATGGCTATGTAAAGTGCATGCAATTTGTGAGGGGGCTTGACCCTTGACTGATGGGCCATATGTTGCAAAGCCCCAGAGGCATCATTTGACTGAATTCTCTTCCTCTCTCTGTCTCTGCACCTATGGTCCTTGTTCATTCACCACATATTGAACTATAGACTTTCTAACTCCTCCAATAAATCTCTAACTAATGGCTTACAGTTCCATAATTTAACTCTTTCCTTACAAAAGAAAAACCTTAGCTGTGATATTCTTTAGGTTCATTAGAATAAAAATGAAACAATAGAAGAAATAAGACTGGAAATACTGTGGACGCAATCAAGAAAGAGTAAGGTGCTTTTACGTTCCACTGCTTTCAAAAGGTAGGAAGTTAAGCATGTATTTAATTTCCCTACTAAAATTAATGAAATTTAAATGTGATTATTTTTGGCTGGAGTGTACCCAAAGTGTTTCAGCATGCTTTAATAATGGCTTTTAAGACTTGTATGCTTCAGTGAGAAGTACATTAATTACAGCAAAATACAACATTCAGAAACTAGTTCCTGCAATATAGTGCAGACAATTGACCATTCTTATACCAATAAAATCATAACTAACATAAATAACATTGATCTAATATTTCACTAAATGCCAAAAACAGAACAAAAAATCTCCTCTAACTTAAACAGACTAGATATCCATTTGACAAAGCTTTCCATCTTTATTTAGTAGTTAGCAGGTTTACAAATCACTTTTAAACCATTATGTGGCATATTTCATTCAAGATTTTGTGATGATGGAAATGTCTATTAAAATATCATTTCCTCCTCAACAACAGCTGTACGCTAGAAATGAAGAAAATTCTGCAAACTTATTGTAAAAGCTTTATATCAGAACCCACCTTTCTTTAAGAGCATTGACTACATTAGTTCAGACAATCTACATTAGTGCTGATAAATGTTGTCCCATGAGCACAAGGACCTTCACCTGCACAGCAGAATTTGCTCTCCCTGAGTACCTGCTCAAAAATCTGTCCTGGGAGTTATCCCAACCCTCCGGAGATCTGGGGCATGCAGGGAGAGGAGAAGAGGAAGTCCTGTGCAAGGGGAAGTCCTTGAAGTAATGGGGAAACTTCATTGATACAAACCTACTTTTTATTATAATGAACTGTCCAATTATAGTTGTATATATTTTAATACATTTTAATACACATAACACTGAGTTCAGAGATCATGTGTGTCATGCAGCATTATTTTGTGTGTAAGATTTCTAGTTTTGCTGGTGATATGTATTGGACTAGAACTGTGGGTCCTAAGTTACTAACATACGATTTTTGTGGAGAAGTAGGGTTGCCATACGTCCAGGATTTCCCAGAAATGTCCTCTTTTGGGGGGCCAACATACCTGTCTGGGTGGATTTTTACATTTAACAGGATTTTAAATGTCCAGGTTTTTTGGTTTTGTGGGGGCAGGCATGCTCACGCTTGGGTGACATTGACCCACTGTGCCCTGAAGGTGGAAGTGCCATGTGGAGCCAGAGGAGAGCATACACAAGGTCTGCAGCGACTGCCGCCTGCAGCAAGGCTGCCTGCAGTGAAGATCAAGGGGGATCTGGGGTCCTGCCTCTGGCATCACTGCCATCTCGCCACCAGCATCGCCTCCGCCGGGCCAGAGTGCCTCTTTCTCCGGCTTGAGCTGGCTGCAGCTGTGGTCAGCCCAACCAAGGGAAAGAGGCATGTGGGCCTGGTGGTGTTGAAGCTGGTGGTGGCAGCAGAAGCAGCACCCCCATTTTGCATTCAAAGTTTGCCACATTCTTTCCTGGCACAGTCCAATGTCGCTCCAGTGCGTGCCCTGCTATGGCATGCCCCAGTGCGTGTGCTGCCCCACCCCCACCAGCAAGTGTGTACTCTTGTTTGCTTTTAAGAATATGGCAACCCTAGGAGAAGCAACTTCAGAAAGAGATACATTTCCAGTGTATTTTTATGTGCTTGTGTGGCAAATTCATACAACTTTTTAAAGTTATAGCAACTTTAAGAAAGAGCAAGCAGCTGTGCCATAGCAAAATTGATTTGATCTTCTAAATTGTTGAAGCTATTTTAAGGTAGAAGAGCTGTTGCATTTTGATATGCTCATCAGTTCCTGGCAGTTGACTTTCTCTTTTAAAAAAATAGCTTTCCTTCTTTTGTCAAGTAATTAGAGTTGAGAAGAACTCATGTGAGAGATCTTTATTCTGAGTTTGAACATGTAAAATATGAGACTGGAAATAAAGGAGATAGCCATTCTAAAGCAGCTTTTTAGATAAAGAGGGATAAAGCCAATAAATTGTCCCCAATCATAAATTTAAATTCCACTATACATTTGTTCCCAAAGGGTTTGGGAGGGAAAGCATGTAGGTTTTGAATTTTTACTCCTTAAAAAATAAAAAATAAAAATGAGACTGTTCACTATTCTGTTAGATCTTGTCTCTCTGGTCCAAAGTTATTCCAAGTAGCCACAAATAACTATTATTTTATTTGTTATTATTTTTTAATGAATGAGCCTATTTATACAACCCTGATGTTAATGGGATTTGCTAGGGCAAGGTTGTTTTACAACCTATTACAGTATATCAGAAGCACTCTAAATTTTGCTTCATTTTTCCATTTGCAAATAATTCCTTTATTTAAAAAATGACTGAAGTATAGGTATAGAATGGGTTTTTTAAATGAGATGACTTCTGAATTTGAACTGATTAAAGTTGAAAAAGAGAAATGGTTGCTATTATGAGATTTTCTCTTTTAATACTTAATATTTCAAGTTCCTTGAAAATCAGTGGTTTGCACTCAAAGTAATAGAATATGACTCAGGAACATGAGTAATACAGAACCTATGTGTTCTAAAAGTGATTAATTAAACAACTAAACATTTAGATAAAGTAATTAAGATGTATTGCTATATCTAAACATTTCCCAAAAGATAATAAATCAAAGCTTTCTTTTAAAATCACAACAGCAGTTGTTTTTATTTAAAACAGTAAAATCCCACAGCAGTGGAATGACCATAATGAAAGTGCCAGTCAAGCTTCTCTGGGCATTCCACATCCAGGGTGTCATCACTTTAGAAGGCCCTCTTCCGATAACCTAGGCAAGGACACCTTTAGCAGGGCTTCTGAGGAAAATCTTAAGTTTCAGGTAGATACAGTGGTGGCTACTGACCACTGAGGCAACTAATGGTACATGGGGCTAGCCTACAATAAGAGTTGAATTGGGCAGTTGCTGTGCATCACAGTTGCTCAAAAGCCTGTAGATTTCCCCTTAATTACTTGTGAATTTATACGCAATTGCTATTAAAGCTTAATCAAAAGCAATCACTTTCCAGGGTCATTTAGAACTTGCTAGTTTAGGGATATAACAGTAGAACTCTATTAGAATTTCTGCAGTGAGGCAGTATCTCTATCAAACAAGACAGAAAGAGAATTTGTTCATTGGCATAGGAAACTCAATTATTAAGAGCCTTTATGTATGCTAACTAGTGCTAAGGAAGAGGCAAAATATTCTATTTTATAAAAGATTTTCTGGAAGGCAGCAGTACATGTTAGCAAGAGTCTGCCAAATTAATGCAGATACAGCAGGATTTTCCCCAATTTATTACAACTGAACACATTGGTCGGGGAGGGTTTGAGGTGAGGTGGGGGGGATAATTCCTAATATCTTATTCAGCCTCTAACAGAGGCACTAAATACCAAATTACCCCTCCCTCCCACCCCACAAAGTGCAGAGACATAATTTTGAAAACTCCCTTAAGAAAAGCATGCATATGACATTGCAGAATGTTGTTCAATTCTTTCACTTTCTCTCATGGCTTACAGGTGCCTAGCAATGCAATCCTAGACCCACTCAAAAAGTAAGCCCCACCTCATTCACACTTCCAGGTAACTGTATTTCAGCTAATGCAAAGCAAGCTGTGTCTGCCTTTGTATTTGTGTTTGGTGCAAGGCTCTTGTGCATTTAGCAACTGCCTAGAGGGAGGAAATATTGCAAACAAAAGAAATATTGCATTCCTTGGCTTTGCGATAACAGGAACAGTTTCATCTGTTGGATTTCTGTTCCATAGCTGTTAAAGACACAGGAACCCAGAGGCAATCCTAGTTAATGCTGGTGAATTTGCAGTTGTGTTTACCTTTTTGTCACCTTGTGCTTAATGGACTAAATTGAGAATATTTTAAAGCTGTAAAACAGTAAAACCTAAAATGATATATGGGTGACAAATTGTTGTTGTCCATAATTATGATTATGCAGCTGAAACTTATATGGAAAATTAGGGCATTAAAAGTGAAAGGTTGTTACAGAAAATTTCTCAGATGATTCATTAACTCATTTTACTATGGTTAGGTACAGCAAAGTGAGGCATAAATTATTTACTGTCCTGCCTTGTGAAATCCAAGTTGTCAAAATACAGTATATGAAATCAGCTTGGTCTAACTACAGATCAAGAAGTAAATTTTAGTTATATTAAATCTATAGGTAAGCCACATGGTTACCTGAGAAAGCTAATATCTCATCAACTATAATCAAATTTCAGTTGTAGCTAGTAATTAGCAGTCTTCGTAAATATCCAAATCATAGCTGGACTATTCCTTGCATTGTCCCAGGGTTCATAGTACCCAAGTAGCTAAATTACTTTAACAACTTAGCTACCACAACATCAACAACAATAACTTTATTATTTATATGCCACCCATCTGACTGGGTTGCCCCAGCCACTGTGGGTAAAAATACAATAATAATAAGTTGGATAGCATCCATTTGATGCCTGTTCATGACATTTCCTGAAATGCCTATCTCACACTGCCTAATCATAGAGCTGGCTTTTGACTATTCTGCTGATTTTACAAATATGTAGAAACTTGGCTCACATGTAACACCACAATTTGGTTTGATGTGAGAAATTATTGAACTTAATTAACTCAGAAAATAATTCTCATTGATTTATAATGCTCCCTTAGATTGTCAGAAAAGTATTATAATGCCTGAGTTCTACTGCTCAGATTCTAATTCTAGTCTAAGATGGGTTCAACTCTTTCTCTTCCATATCCTTTCCCTGTCCTACCTACCTGTCTTGACTGTTTTCCCTCTACCAGACACCAAGGGAAGCAAGGAGAGAGGCCTCTCCCCTCCTCACTTCCTCTGGTGCCTGTAGCACTACTATTTCGGCGAGCAAAGCACTAATATATTGTATTTTCCAAGGACTATTAACAGTAATAAGTCATCTGATTGATAGTTGTAATTCTCAGGAAATTTTATTTCTTGCTGCTCCTGGCACCAAAGAGTTACGGAATTGAGGAAATTACTCTTGGTTTTCCTTTCACACTACCGGCAGAGTAGCAGCCAGGAGTGGAGAGAATGTTTGAAGGTTTACAAGTGAGAAATTGGGCCCTATCATGTACCCAGTGATGTTGGGGCTTCAATGACTCATCATCACATATAATAGCCAGTTGTCAGGCCCAATTACAAGTGTCTCCCCCAGTGTGGCACCCAGTGCAACACAGTAGGCAGGATTTAAGGAATGATCATACGGTACAATCCTATGTACATCTATGCAGAAGTAAATTTCATTGAAGTCAATTTGAAAAGTGTGGTAAAGTATGCTTTGATGCACCTTGTACTTCATGTAGTTCCTCAAAATCCAGTTTAAAATCAGTGAAAACAAAGCACTTGCTTTATAACATTAAAATACAAAATAATAAACACTGATCATTATATCTGTAGGGTAGGCAAAGAGAACTGATTCCTGCTATCATTCAGGATGTGGAATGAGAGGCAACAACTGTGGGAAGGATTGGAAATAATTTATAAAAGAACAGCACTCAGCCCATAATTACTCATCATTTTTTGCTGATTTTAGCAGAGATGCTAATTTTTATGGATCCCATTTGTTTACTTCAGCCAGAGGAATCCCAGGAGAATCAGACTCGCTCTCTGATGCTGTAAAGCCAGTCATTTGTTTTTATCCAGTGCTGTTCCTTTGGGCCTCCCACATGCTTAAGTTATTTTAAGCACACAGCTTCCTAACAGCTGCATTTATCTACACCATCCTTGTTATTGTGACTGAAAAGAGGGGGAAAAGGGTGGTGGAAGAAGACATTTCATGGAAGGCAGCACCGGGTTTTGGTAGAACATAACTGGGGTTTGGGTTGTATTTTTGTGTATGTTATTCAGTGCTATTTTTCTAGAAAAAGAGGTGTCGGAACTCACCATGAACTCTTCCCCTGTTCTCATATAATGGCAATGGAGCCCACCTGAAAGGTGCCAAAACTGAGTTCCGGTGAGTTCTGGCTAAAAAAAAAAGGCCTGATGTAATTAAAAAAAGAAATTAATTAACAATGCACTTTCCTGGGAAATGAACATTGCTGACATTATTCTAAAGCGTATTCAAGAACCAGCACCTGAAGGCTAAGAGTACACTATTGTCCAAGCAAAAAGAGTAGGAAATATTATTAGATACATCACTTTTGTATGCTAAACTTCAACTACACCTTCCCATCAAAATCACCAGTGTTCCTAGTTTGTTTTATTGTTTTTGTTATGAACTGTAAGACACAATGGATGAACATTCCATGAAAACCAAAGGATCCCCTTCACAATATCTCTTCAAGTTTTAAGTACCCTGACACCATATGGTGAAAATAGAAGATTTTCAGAACAAGTATTTCATAACCCTCACCCCATGGTAGCTGACTTCAGCGACCTTCATTGTTATTTCATCATAGCATGGCTCTCAACAGCTGTAGTTACAGATTTTTAAAAGTTGAATTCTTTTTTTTAAAAAGCCCATATGCTGTCAAAGTCTGCTCTATATCTGATTATTTTAGCTATTTTTAGAGTAGAACAGCATAAGAGGAAGTAGACAAATACTGAATTTTATTTTGGCGCACAACTGTTAATTTTGTGATCTAATAAGGGTTCAAACTGCTCAGTAGCAACACAGTGGGTCAGGGAATAAAATATAGATCACTGACTCAAAACTGATTGTTTCAGCTTCAATTGGTTTATTGTTACTCAGTATTTCATTTAAATTAAAATATTATCTTCATATAGAAAATAATACTATGAACTTTTGAAAAATAATAGCAATATAAAAATAGCATTGCAGTTGAATTGACAAAGCAAACAAGAGGTGGTTATTTCTTACCCTAAGTGAAGATTTGACCTCTAACTTCCTGGTCATAACTTCCCCTAACTTCCCCATCTAGTTGCAGAATTTCTAAGTATTCTAGCTTTGTAGAACAAAGTTCATAGTAACCTAGCCTGAGCCATAGACCAGGAACCTTTTGCCTAAGTGAGGGTGTGTGAAGAAGAGTTGAATGGATAGCATAGCAGAAACATAAGAAAATAACAATCCTCTGGACACCTTTTATATTGATGAGGTACTGGACCAGGACGATGGAATTTTTCACACTAATTTATTTAGACAAACCCATGGGAAACTTAGATTATGATTGCCTGTAATCAAAGCATAACTGGAACCCCTTTTCCAGAAATTCTTTATTCAGGTCACTTACTACATTGCTGGTTGAGTTTTCTGAAAGAGTTCAACAGTGTTATGATCCCACAGTTGCTGAGGTGTAGTTGTTTTTCTTCAGATTCTTTGGCATCTTGTTATTTTAGTGTTCTGCTTGGCACAAAATCCTCTACTATGGTTCCTTGCTGGTTCCAACCACTGACAGGGATGTGCTGACCACCTGTGCCTGCGGCAGCATGGCTACACCCATCCAACACAGAATTATTACTGATTAAATAAGCTTCTCCAGCTTACCTGGTTGTCTTTGACCTACTGAGATTAGTATGTTTTAGGTTGTGGGTTTTTTAAGGGGCGCTTTTAATTAACACTGTGAATTACAAGTCTTTATTTTCAAGATTCTGCTTTTTCTTTTCTAATGATAATGGAAATGTCTAGGGTTCTTAACATCTGGGTAATTAAAGGCTACATGTAGCCTGTGGGTTGTGGTTTTTCCACTTTTAATTTGGAAGATCTGAAGTAGGAAATATGGACATACAGTAGGCTACATGCAATCAACCAGAAAGTCACTTGCAAAATCTGTTGTATGTCTAGTGAGGTGTGTAGAGCATGTTGATTATTCTCTCTCTCTCTCTCTCTCTCTCTCTCTCTCTCTCTCTCGAGCATGTTGATTATTCTCTCTCTCTCTCTCTCTCTCTCTCTCTCTCTCTCTCTCTTTCTCTCTCTCTCTCTGTGTGTGTGTGTGTGTGTGTGTTTGTGTGTTGCCTCAAAAATGATCAATGTGGCTAACAACAAAATAAAAATACATGGCAATGACAAAACAGAATAAAATACACAAAGCAACAATGAAGAGTAGAAAAAAGGATAAAGAAAGCTAAAAGCTCTCTGGAAAGGTGATAAATTTGTCAAGATTTGTTGCCTCTGATTCCAAAATAAGATTTTTTAATTGTTTTTATCAAAGCATTGGGGATATACTTTTAGTTGCTCTTCTACATACAGTGGTACCTCGGGTTATATACACTTCAGGTTATATACACTTCAGGTTACAGACTCCGCTAACCCAGAAATAGTACCTTGGGTTAAGAACTTTGCTTCAGGATGAGAACAGAAATCGTGCTCCGGCAGCGCGGCAGCAGCAGGAGGCCCCATTAGCTAAAGTGGTGCTTCAGGTTAAGAACAGTTTCAGGTTAAGAACAGACCTCCTGAACGAATTAAGTACTTAACCTAATATGCCCATGGTATTGCCATTGCAGATGGTTGTTGAATATTCTTGTATGTTTGCTTTTCAAACTAAGCCAAAATAACCCAGAGAACATATTATATAATAGAATTATTACCCAGAGAAACAAATTATATAGGGACTATAGTGAGCACTGAGACAATAAGACTGAAATCCTATACATTTCTACTATTTGACACAATGAGAACACATGTGCTCCAGTGGAGGTGGCTGTAACCATTTTGCTTTTTCCCAGTCATTTAAGCACAGCATGGTGTAGTATGTCAGCCAAGCTTAAGCAAGCTGAAAGGATTTGGGAGGAGCAAATCAGCTGCAGGTTCATCTCTTAAGAACCAGTATGCTTTGGTCACATCCATATTAGATTATTGCAGCAACCACTCCATAGGTCTGCATCAACCAGAATATTGCCTGGTATTTGCTGTTTCTATTTGTGCAATTTCCATATGCTACCAGTTCTATTTTCAGGCACAATTCAAAGTTTTGGTTATTATCAATAACCAGGACCACATTGTTCCACAGTGGGCTGCCTATCTACTGAATAATGCATCTGAGATCTTGTCCTGTGCCATTGGAAGTCCAGATTGCTGCGATGTGGAGTGGTTGTGGTTAGTTTCCTTTGTGTTGGCAGTTGAGTGTTCTACTGAGATCTTTTTTTCACAAATCTTTTAGATGGCTGTTTTTTCTTCCTTGGTGTGAGTTATGTGAGTTGGCTCTGGTTTTTAGCTTTGTATTTAATGTTATTATTGTAACCTTTTTGCAATGTGTTGTGGAGATCTACCTGTGTGCCTGAAAACTGAGATAAAATTATTTTATTAATGAGTGAATAACATTAACTTAATTAATTAAGGCAGATACGGATCAGAAACACCCTTTTGATGATATGACACTGACTTCAAATGTTGTGAGAAGATTGCTTGAATATGCTGTGCTATTTGCAGTGACATATCTGTTTCTGGTGACAGGTGCACAGGTTAACTCATAAAGGCTATTAGACTGCTCTGTCTATGCACAGTAATTTATAAGTACTGTATGTGGATAGTCCAGTTGGTTAGAGCGTGGTGCTGATAACACCAAGGTTGCATGTTTAATCCCCATATGGGACAGCTGTATATTCCTGCGTTGCAGGGGGTGGACTAGATGATTCTCAGGGTCCCTTCTAACTCTATGATTCTATAAGTAATGGTAGGCAGTGTTGGTAGACCAGCAAACCTTTCCAAATCGCTGCTCTACATGTTTCACTTGTCATTACAAAATATACTTTAAACAAGCAAACAAATGAATAATGTCAGGTAATGTGAGCTGTTGTAACCTTTCCAGGCAGGGCTGAGATATATTTATGACATTATATATGTTAGGGGTATGTACCGTAAGTTGTTTTAAACTATTTTTTAATGTTTCAATGTTGTAACCTACCCTGGGGCTTGATGGTGAAGTTCAGGTAATAAAATAAGTAAATAAGTAAATACATAAATACTATAATAATAATTGATATTATCAATTATTTGTGTGTGTTAATAAAGCTTATGCAAGCACAAATTATTGTCTTTCAATCCTTTTTCTCTTCAAAAGTAGGTAAGTCATCACATTTGCAAGTTTTTCAAATATGGTTGTTTTAGAAACAATGTTCTTCCCCTTCCTTTGTGCAGGGTGTGTATTTGATTGGATTATGTGTCAGTTGCAACAAACCAAAAGATTTAATCATGCTGGGGTATTACAAAGTTATGGGTCAAGCTTAGGTTTATTTGGCCTTCTTTTAATACATAAGTTGTAAAGTACACACTGCTACCACTTCATATTCTGAACTTAACAAAGAGGACAATAGGGGTTAAGGAAAACAAATATGTGGTATCTTTGGGTCAGAAAACAAATACAGTACATGGAAATGAAAAGATAAAAGACCCTTTATAAATGAGATAATAATGTACAATATTTTCCAAGGTCAAGAAAACCACATTACAGTTAGTTTAGTCTATGTAATTTGGGAAACAAAAGTCCATCTGCCTGGGGGTTGGTCTGTACAATTGTTTCACTAAAAATCATAGAAAAGGGTGCTGTGTTTATCTTATCCTTTTTACTAGACCACCCAAGTATTCTACTCATCTCTATTCTTTTGCTGCTGTTTTCCCAACTTTCTTCCTGTCTGTGATGGCCAACAGGGTTTTTTCCTTCAGAAATTTCATACCTTGTGTGTTATTTGAACAGCCATACATATAGCCATCCTCTGCTAATACTTAGCTTCTCATTTAGTAATAATTTTCATTTAATAAATAGGCATCTTTAAACATTCATATTAAAACATTTAATCATTATTGCATAAGAAAAAAAAGTAGATTCAGTTTCAATGGACAAAATGTCATAATGTATAAATGCCATCTTAGGAAAAAAAGTAGACAAAGTTTTACACTACTAAATAATGTATCCATGTTTGCATAAAATTACTACCAGAATTCAGTTAATATAATGTTGCAGACAAATGTAAAGTTTAGCTGCAACTGCTACTCAGTGACACATAGCCGTTGTTAAACCAGTTGTTAATTTGCAGCAGCTCCTATAACTTGCAGTGTGATCCTATACATTTTTAATCAGAAAAGTGTCATTAAGCTTAAATGAGTAGGACTTACTCCCAGACCCAAGTAAATTGGTATAAAACTACATCCATAACCTCATGTTTTAAAGCTATAAATAATATTTGAAGATGAAGTTGCACTAAATTGTAAAGCTATATAATAAACCTACAGAGCATATATATTGTTGAAAGAGAAAGAACATATCTAATTATGTATATTGTGTAAATGGAGAATTAGGTAACTCCTTTTTGCTATTCAGTTGAGTCTAAGAGCAAGGAAAGATTTAAAACTTGATTAATTGTCGTAGCATAATGCTACAGGCCACCTGCACTTCAAAGAGTATACATTTGAGCAGATGGATAGATGAATACACAATTAAAGATTTTCTGAATATTTATTTTTAAAAAACAGCTGATTTCTAAGCCATAGATATTCATAGCATTTTTGAAGCTACTATGCCCTTTGCATACATGTAAAACTTTATTTGCATTTATTTATTTGGGAGCTAGTATAAACATTTCATGCAGTGCTAATATAAAGTTGTTTTACATAAGTCCCACTTCATATCATGAGACTACACCTTCTAGTCTTTCCATGGATATGAAACATGAGCAACAAAAAGAATCATATGAATCCCCACAAGAAGGTGGCAGAAGATTGTCTCACAAATTCACTCTTCTAGTTTTAAACACTTGGGGTAAGCCAGCGCTGATTCATGTGGCTTTTTTTGGTCTGTTTTTATGCCTGCTTTAAGAAATGATGATAAATCATGGTTTGGTGTTACAGGAATTAGTTGCAGTGAGTCTCCTGCTTATAAGCTGTACTCCCCCCACTCCTCCTTGTATGCCATCACAAGGAGATTGTAAGTTTTCACTTCTCTAAATCACAGTTTAGTGCTTTTTCAGAACCTAAAACTGATTTATATCCAAACCCTAAGCCAGTTTGATTTGAATTTTGCTTGTTTCAACAAACCATAGTTAAAATGAACTATAATTTAGCAGTTGTAGTGCAGTGATAAGCTGCGGTTCAACAGAAGTAAAAGCTTTTGCCCTGCTCCTTACATGGTGTGCAGCGATGCTTAAGTGTTGTTTTATATGTAATATAATGCTTAAATCTGTAGAATACTTCGATAGTCATTTCTACAATAGTTGTATTACTTCTTGGAGACCCCCAGATCATTATTATTAAAAGGCATACCAGTGTATTTCCACTTAACTTGATATGCTTCTCTACATGATTGCAGAACCAGATCACTTTTTATTAAAACATATGTCAGAAAATCACATTGTAAACTGGCCCTCAGGCATGCCTGAATTCCAAAGAAGTAAAAAAATTCCAATACACAATTAAGCATTTAACTCTTATTGAGGTTTCCAGCGGACTTCATATTGACTGAATTGTGCTATATATGCAGACTATTATCCCAGAACATTTATTGATCCTAACTAACACTTATTGGGAACAAGTCCCACTGAAATGCAGTGATACATACGTCCTAACATGTGTAGGATTAGCCTGTAGGTTGCTAAGCATCCTGAAGTAATTAATAAAAATTTGTTAACAGGTAAATAAATAATATAAATAGCAGTTTTATAGAAACTTGCTTTTAAAATAATTTCTCGTTCTGATTTCTTGTTGCTTATTCTATAGCAAGGTTTGGAGGTTTAAATGGTGTATTTTCTTACCAGCTGAAGAAACGTCAGAATTAAAAGCATGAAAATACAAGTTGTAGGTCCTAATAGGAAACATCGGCACGACATAATGGCAAACAACTTAATAGCATTTATATTCATTGCTTGTACTAATTTATTAATTTTCACTATCACTGTTGAATGATAGATTTTGCAACCCAACTCCCCCCCCCCCCAAGGTTGTCTGGTATGTAGAGCCATTGCCACTGCCACCTCCTGTCTAGCAAATGGGCAGGCTTAGTACCCAACTGTCTTCTGCACTGCTTTGCCCCTCACCACCATTTTAGGGCCTTGTAGGGTCAGTTGGAAC
This sequence comes from Podarcis erhardii, assembly GCF_964252035.2. Lineage (NCBI taxonomy): Eukaryota > Metazoa > Chordata > Lepidosauria > Squamata > Lacertidae > Podarcis > Podarcis erhardii. The sequence continues at coordinate 47,529,068 of NC_138508.1, read as the reverse complement.
ACTATCAGTAGTAGATTCAAATCATCCCAAATCTTTAGTGGTGCAGGTAAGGGGTTCAGTTAGAATTGCTCCATAAATCTAGCATTCTTTTTAACAGCCACCTAGCATAGCAGTTTTGTACGTATACTAATAGAGCATTTTATTCAACCCTAAAGGTCTGACCCACTTGTTAGGAATACAGAGCAATTGGGTATTCATTTTTATTTCTCGTTTCGAAGAAATAAATGTGACAGGTTAAAATTTCTGAAGCTGGAGGTATAGCACATTGTTTTTCTCAGTGGCTTCCATGAAAGTTTGAGTTTATAAAATACCAATAAATATTTATTTTTTTATGAGTATAGTGAATTTTTAGTCCTGGATTTGCCTCTTAAAGCTGAATGCTCAACGAGCATTGTTTCTTATTTTTAACTACAATATTCAGTGTTGCCAAGAGAGTTAAAGGACATCTGTGTTACTCTTGTTGCTTTAAAAATATTTAGTCAATTGGCTGGGGTTTTTTTTTGGGGGGGGACAGTTTGTTTCTTCTAGAAAGTAATTAGGGAGCCTTAATAGCAAGCAACCTTTCTTTGCTATTAGCATTTTTGTAACTACTAGCACCAGCCTTTAGAGTTATACAATTAAGATGTTACATAAGTGTTGCTCTTCACTTAGGCAACACACATGAGATAAATTAAAGACAATGTTTATAACAGCCCTCTCTTCCCTGGAGAGATTGATAAGCAAGAGAAAGGTACTTACAAAGCAGAATTAAACCACACTATTTGTATGTGGTGCCATAACCCATTGTAATTCATAGTTTGGCTCATAGCCTTCAATGGATTTGTCTTATCCTCCTAAAATAATGGACAGGATGTGGATTTGTCTTATCATCCTGAAATAATTGGCAGGCAGACCACTATAATAGCTATTTTTTTCTAATTATGTGAAAAGTACCATCATAGGAAAAATTACTAGTTGCAATTATTGCCTGTTTGTTCTTTCTTCTTCTCATATTAATTGAGTTAAGCAAGTTACCAAGCAACATGCCTTTGATATTGGGGGAAATCTACCCTGCAAAAGTTGTGCATATGGTATCATAAAATTATAGAATTGTAGAGTTGCAAGTAACCATGAGGATCATCTAGTCCAAGCCCATGCAATGCAGGAATCTTTTACATGGGGCTCAGACCCCCAACCCTGAGATTAAGAGACTCATACTCTAGTAACTGAGCTAAAAAAAGTAATAGATTGTAGGGATGGGGAGCTTTCTCAGCCTGAAGGCTGCACTCAGTCCCAATCAGCATGACTATTGATTAGGGATGGTAGACTCATGGAACCATAAAATTGTGGAGTTGGAAGGGATCCCCAGGGGTCATCTAGTCCAACTCCCTGCAATGCAGGAATTTCAGCTAACACATCCATGACAGATGGTCATCTATCCTCTGCTTAAAAACCTCTAAGGAAGGAGAAGAGAGTCCACTACCTCCCAAGGCAGTCCATTACGCTGCCTAACAGCTCTTACTGTCAGAAAGTTCTTCCTAATGTCAGGACAGAACCCTACATTACCACACTTGTCACCTTTTTCCAGGATGATGAGGAACTGTTAATGAGCACTCTTTGGGCTTGGTCAGTCAACCACCAACAAATCCACCCAACAATTACTTTGTCCAGTCTACATTTTACCAGCTTCTCTTCAAGAATATCATAGGTGACTTTGTCAACAGCCTTACTGAAATCAAGATATACTGCGTTCACAGCATTCTCCTGATCCACCAGCTTGTCACCCTATAAAAAAAATAAGAGATTCGTCTGGCATGACTTGTTTTTGTTTGTTTTTTAAAATAATATTTATTACTTTTAAACCTTACAAACAAGAAGAAAAAGAAAAGGAGAAAAAAGAAGGGAAAAAAAACAAAAGAAAGAAAAAACAATACAATACAATATATAAACAATACACCACACAACATTAATGCATTAAACTAAACTAAACAGAACAAAAACAATTTAAAAACATACATCATACCATTTCAATGCCTTATCTTTCATTCCCTTGTTTCATCGACTTCCTCTCACCTCCCTTTTTGTATTCCACTTCTATTAATTGTTTCAGCAAATCCTTTCCATCTTTCACTATTTTCTGTCATATAAATATCTTAACTTATTTTAACCTTATTTCCATTAATACTATAATAATTATTTATGCTTAACTCCTTATAACACTTCTACTAAGGCCATATAATTTCATTCCAACATTTTTCTAACACTCATTAATTTTACCCTATTTCTATAAATAAACTAAACTTTTTCCAATCTTCTTACACCATCTCTTCTCCCTGGTCTCGGATTCTGCCAGTCATTTCCGTCAATTCCATATAGTCCATCAACCTGGTGATCTTCTGTCCAAGGCTCTTAACTCTTTTCCAGGTCCCTTCTGCAAATCTTCTTCGTATTTATACATACACTTTACTTTGTCTTCTGCTGATCTTGTTCTTAATTTCCTTTCTTTGATGCTGAAGAGTAGGTCTCGGGGGAGCTCCAGCCTAACAATGTTTTTATTCCTTCTCGACATGTCATCCACATCTCCGTGGTTAAAACTAAAATCCAAAAGATATTTCAGGACGTGTTTCAAAGTCCCTCCAAATCTGCAGGTCCCCACAACTCCAATTTCCTCCTGACCCATGTCCAGATCCCAAAGGTCAGTAAATCCCTGCATGAGGTGATCTATCCAACTTTCCTTCTCCAGTCCAAGCAGGGTTCCAATCTGACTTTCTCTGAATTCAATCATAGAGGGCAGCAACTTGTAATCATCAAATTGCCTCTGTAAGGCTGGGGCTCTCTCCCTCTCCACTTGTATTACTTTAGGTTCAATAACCACAACTTTCTCCCTCGCTTTCTCCACCATTTGGCATGTCAGAGTAGATTCCTGTATCGGTTCCTGAATAGTTTCTGTGTAGATGTTCACTTCTTGTCCCAAATTAGTCACTTTTTGTCCCAAAATAATTTTAATATTCATCACATCCGTCTTCTTGTGGAGCTGTTCCAATGATTCACTTATCTTGCATAGTGCAATCACTAAGGCTTCTTCTGTCGACATTCTCAAGCAATCCAAGGTCAATCTCACGGTTTTCTCTTGCAGCTGGAGATTCCACCAGCCCAACTCTTGTAACAATTTCAAAGGCTCCCTCTAGAGGGAAACAATTTCTGTTTGTATCAATCCTTTTAAGCACAGTTCAAGCAGTAAAATTAGTTTCAATTTTCAGCTACTTTTACTCCTTTTTAAACGCAGAAGGAGATAATGAAAGCAATGTAGTTCTCTTATTTAACTAACTGTCACAGTCAATGAACTTTCCCAAAAACATCAGTCTTACTAGCAGTCCATTTCCAGGTTCAGAGCGATGGTGATCCAACTTTCTTCACTCTCTCTTGCAGGCTTATGCGATCCAAAATTTCCCCCCTCTTCTCCTGCCTCCAAGGGGGGTTTAATGATTTTAGCCGATGGAAGTTTAATCCTTTACATAGGACTTTCCAAGACTTTAGCTTGCAAATTCTTTGCTTCAATCTATTTACAAAAGGGGAAGGCGGACTTCCTGTTTGAAACCTACCCGTTTCGGTGCCAAATTAAGACGTTTAAAAATCCAATTTTCCGTTCGACTCATGGGTAGTTGTTTAGAATCAAATTGTCCACAGGAAAAAGTCAGCGCTCTCCGGCAACAGCAATGCGGCTTCACTCTGTGAAAGAAGCAGTCAATTTGAAGCACCGCGCCGCTCACCCCACATCGCTCTGGATCCCTGAAACCGGGTCTCCCCGCGAGTAGGGGAGGCGCAAAAGGTGCCAGCCGAATCCCACGTTCACAGGCTTCTCCCACCTGCGATTTTTAGTGGGTCTCCGCCTTCGCCGTGGCAGCCAGACCCTGAATTCCATGGAGCAAGTTCCTCCCGATCAGAGGAATTCCGCCATTGCTGGAGGCGCTAACCCGGAAGTCTGGCATGACTTGTTTTTGAGAAAGCCATGCTGGATCTTAGTAATCACTTAGTAATCAGTAATCAGAAGCTGTAGTCTCAAACATCTGTAAGGTGCCAGGTTTGGGAAGACTGACATAGAGGTTAACAATCCATGGATAATTCTTGTCAGATCACACTCTTCCAAGAAAGGTAGCAACTGACATACCAACGAAAGTTGAGCAAAAGTTTGTGTCATAAATGACACTTCCCTATCCATTTGCACATCTAATTGTCTGCCCCAGTTTTGAGCCTGATCTTTTGGAAGGTTGGAACCTGTCTGAAAGAGGTTAAATTCCCACTGTGTGATCAGTTATATCAGTCAACCAATCAGCTAGAAGGTGGGTCAGTTGTTAATTTCTTATGATAGTGGCTTCTGCAGGACAATAGTGTCATTTTTAACTGCTTTAATTCAATTCATTTATTGTTTAATCATATGACAGCAGTAGTTCAATGACCACAAAGCTGAAGAAATAGCAAGGATTTTTTATATACAGAAAAGGTTGCATGTTGTTTGTATAATTGCCCCAAACCAGCTCACTCTTGTGTCATATATTCTCCCTGTAAAATCTCCCATTTATGAAAGAATACATTTACAGTTTTATATGTTTGTTTCTAACACTCAAAAAATCTCACTAAATGAGTCCTTTTGCATTTCTTTCCTTTGTTACTACATAAATGACCTAGTTGTTCTGTGGCATCCAGTTTACTTTCTTTACGGTAATTTCACATGCTGGAAATAGAACAGTTAGTTTTAAAGATAAGTGCTGCAATCTGAACCTTTAGGAAGGATTTATTTTTGCACTAGCTATGGAGTCTCAAGTAACAGACCTTTTTTCAGGTGGATATAAGCGGATATTGTAATTGTCCCGTTATCATCTTTGGCTCTGCATGGGAAACCAACTTCATGCTGGGGAAAATAATAATTGCTGGGCTGTATGCAGTGACCTGAATGACTTAAACTATGCTGTGTGCTGTTCTTCCATCTAATCAGAATGCTTTACATGAGCTTATCGCTGTAATGTGCAAGTGCCTCACATGCAGAAACCAAGCAATATCCCTGTGAGGTCATTTGGAATGGGGAATGAACCCAGATTTGACTTTACAAAATGTTGAACTGATAGAACAGTCAATAGATATGCTCCAAAAGTAGACAAGTGGTTTTTTTGTGTCAAAAGTATATTAAATCCTGTCTATTATAATATGATTAAATACTGCAAATTACTTTCAGAGTCAGAAGTTGTTTAATTAATTAATTGATTGATTAAAACAGTCACCTTTGAGATTTGCTACATGGTAGTTTTTAAAAGGTCAGTTAAACTGAAATAAATATACTATGGTTAAACTACTAAATAAAGCTAGCAGCACACTGCATAGTTCAAAAATAACACTTTATCTTAATGCTCTAAGAAGGAAGCATCTCTGTATCTGGACAGCACTAATGAGAAGTCTTGTCTTTGGTGACAACTCGCCCAGTTTCTGAACTCAAAATCAGATGCCAGTGATCAAGCCCTAGACAATTCAGGGCTTCATTGGCCAACTGTTGACCCATAAACACCAGCATTTTTCACCGTCAACACCACCATTTTTCATTGTGCCTAGAAACAAACTTGGAAGCAGCATAGATCTTTAAACACTGGAATGATGAGAATTCACAACTTGACTGACACATTTTGTACCAACTGCAGATTCCTAATACTTTTTGAAGGGAGCTTGATATAAAAATGCATTGCAATGATCTACCCTTGAAATTACTAAGCCTTGAGTTAGGATCATTTTCCTTCCTTGGAAACAGAAACCAAAGATGTTGGAAGGATTCTGCCTACAAGCACTATCTGCATGTCCATAGTGTTAATGTTTTTTTGTAGTATCTATCTATGTGGAAATGAAGAGATAACTGGAGGTAGCTGACTTTAAGTTCAGAATTCCATTTTAAACTTATGCCTAATGTTTCCTTTTTACACCTAAAATATATCTTATTAAGAATGAGGGTCAGAAGTAGACACATGCCTTTGGAGTGTTACTGGTGACAAGGCAATAGTACAGCTGAATATATTGCTATGTGCTACTTGTATCAGGAACCGGTAAATAGATTTGCCATGTTGTGTGTGGCGTTGCCCTAGGATGGGAAGGAAACCTCAAGGTGTTGCAAATTTTATTTTTTTTTTTTTATTATTAATTTTTTAGAAAAGTTTTTCTTTTACAAAATTAAATAACACATACTTTCCAATATAATACATAAATTCTTTTAGACTTCCCCCAGCTCCCTCCACAATCCTCATAATTTTAAAATTAAATTCACATTTCCTTTATAATTGTATTGCTAGTTAGTAAATCTTTACAGCTCTTTCCCCTCTTACAACACCCTTTCTCCTCACAAAGCCTCTTTAAAACCGACTAGCGTTGTCTGTTCATCACATATATTTTCCAGATAAATCGTAAACTTTCTCCAGTCCTGTATGAACTTGTGATCCTTTTGGTATCTGATTTTTCCTGTCAGTTTATCTAATTCAACAAAGTCCATCAATTTCCGTCTCCATTCTTCCAATGTTGGTAAATCTTCTTGTTTCCATTTTTGAGCCATTAAAATTCTTGCCGCAGTCACTGCATATTGAAAAAGTTTATAATCACTTCTATTGATCTCGCTTCCTGTAATTCCTAACAAAAAGGCTTCTGGTTTCTTCACAAACGTATATTTAAACATCTTTTTCAACTCATTATATATCATTTCCCAGAAGCCTTTTACTTTCTTACACTCCCACCACATATGGTAAAACGACCCTTCCTTCTCCTTACATTTCCAACATTTATTACATGTCTTATACATTTTTGCAAGTTTAACGGGAGTGATATACCATCTATATACCATTTTCATGATATTTTCCTTTATCGTCATACATGCAGTGAATTTCATATTTTCCTTCCATACCTTCTCCCAATCTGTCAGCTGTATATTATAACCAAAATCCTTGGCCCAATGTATCATAACCGATTTAACTTCTTCGTCTTTTGTTTGCCATTCCAATAGCATTTTATACATTTTTGACAAAACCTTATAATCATTATTTATTATCTCTTTCTGAAATCTAGACTCTCCTTCAATATATTTCCTCTCTTTACAATCCTTTTTAAACATTTCATTTGTTTGGAAGTAGTGCAACCAATCATATACATATTTTTTAACTTGTTCATATGGCTTCAATTTCCATTTCTCCCCCTCTTTAATTACAATATCTCCATAAGTCATCCAATCCTCTCTCATGTTTGTCTTTTTAACACTCATGACCTCCAGTGGGGATAACCAATGAGGTACATTTGGTTCCAAAATATTTTGGTACCTGTCCCATATTTCTATTAGAGCACCTCTAAAAATATGATTGGCAAAACTTTTGTGAGCTTTCTTCTTTCCCAACCATAAGTAGGCGTGCCAACCGAACCTGTTGTCAAACCCTTCCAAGTCCAATAACTTATTATTTTTTAGTATTATCCAGTCCTTTAACCAACAGAGACAAGATGCTTCATAATAAAGTTTCAAATCTGGCAGGGCGAAGCCACCTCTTTCTTTCGCATCAGTTAGTAACTTAAATTGTATTCGTGGCTTTTTGCCCTGCCAGATATATTTGGAAATCATTCTTTGCCACTCTCTGAAGATCTTTGTCCCCTTGATTATTGGAATCATTTGAAATAAAAACAACATCTTTGGAAGCACGCTCATCTTAATTGAAGAGATTCTGCCCCAAAAAGATAATTTCATCCTACTCCACACTTCGAGGTCTCTCTTAATAATGTTCCAAGTTGTCACATAATTGTTTTGATATAAATCAATATTTTTTTGAGTTAACCATATTCCTAAATATTTTACTTTTTTCGCCACTTCCATCTCTGTTTCTCTTTGCACTTCTTCCATCAGACTTTGGTCCAAATTCTTCACCATAAGTTTAGTTTTCCTCTTATTTAATACAAATCCGGCTACTCTTCCAAATTGGTCAATTTCTTTTATAACTTCTTTTAAACTTCTTGTCGGATCTTCCACTGTAATTACCAGATCATCGGCAAAGGCTTTAACTTTATATTGATTTTGACCTACTGTTACCCCCTTTATTAGTTCATTTTGCCTAATAGAACTCAACAGGACCTCCAGAACCGTAATGAATAACAGTGGCGAAAGAGGGCATCCCTGTCTTGTACCTTTCTTTATATTCACATCTTCTGTGATTACATTGTTTACAATCAATTTTGCTCTCTGTTCTGAATATATTGCCTTTATACCATTATAAAAGTCTTCTCCCACTTCCATCATTTCCAAGTTTTTCAACATAAATTCCCATGAAACATTATCAAATGCTTTCTCTGCATCCACAAACATTAGAACGGCCTGTCTCTCATTACTGGCAGTCAGATATTCCAGAATATTTATTATATTTCTTACATTATCCTTCATGTGTCTGCCAGGAAGGAAACCTGCCTGATCTCCATGGATGTGCTGTTGCAATATCTTCTTAAGTCTTGTTGCCAAAATACCCGAGAAAATCTTGTAATCCATATTTAGCAGAGATATCGGTCTATAATTCCTCACTTGTGTGAGATCGGAGTCTTGTTTTGGTATGAGTGTTATGAAGGCTTCTTTCCATGTTTCTGGTATGTCCTGATGTTTCAAAATATTATTCATAACTTCTTTGAGTGGTACCGTCAGGGAGCCCTTCATTTCTTTGTAATAAGTTGCTGTAAATCCATCTGGTCCTGGTGCCTTCCCTTTTTTCATCTGTTTTATAGTTTCCACAATTTCCTCATTCTCTATTGGGGCATTCAGTCTGTCTTTCATTTCTGTCGGGATCTTTTGCACCTTTTTTTCTTTCAAAAATTTCTCTATCTTCTTTATATTGTTTTTCTCTCGTCTTGCATATAAATGCTTATAGAAATCCAAGAATCCTTTTCTGATGCCTTTTGGGTTCTCAATTTCCTCGCCATCCACAATAATTTTGTTTATTATACTTTGCTCTTTCCTTTTTTTGATTTGCCATGCAAGCCATTTTCCAGGTTTGTTTGCGAATTCAAAGTTCCTTTGTCTCAGTCTTTTAATATTCCATTCAACTTCTTTGTTTATGATCATGGCAAACTGTGTCTGCAAAACTTTAATGTTTTGTTTTATCTTAATGTTATTTGGCTTTTTGATTAGCTTTTGTTCATTGTCCATTATTTGTTTTAGGATGTCCTTCTTCCCTTTCTCTCTATTTTTGTTTTTAATCGCATTCTGTTGGATAAAAAATCCCCTCATTACCGCCTTGCTTGCATCCCAAACTGTACTGATCTTTGTGCCTTTGTTCATATTATCTACAAAGTAATCCATCAATTTTTTGCGAGCATCTTGAATGATTCTTTCATCTTCCAAAAGGTAATCTTTCAATCTCCATCTAAATGTTCTTTCTTCATACGCCTTTATCTCCATTTTTATCGGATTGTGATCCGAAATTACTTTAGGTTGGATTTCTATTTGTTGGATTCTGGTAGTTAATTCATTCGAGATCCAAATTTGATCTATTCTTGACATGGACTGATTCGGTTCCGAATAAAATGTAAACTCTTTTTCTAATGGGTGTCTAAGTCTCCAAATGTCAATTAAATTGAGATTTTGCACCAATGCAAAAAAGGTCTTCGGTAATTTCCCTTCTTTACTGTCACTTTTTTCTCTTAATCTGTCCATTTCCGTTGATACAACTCCGTTCATATCTCCCATTATTATAATTTTTTGATCCATGTATTCAAACAATCTTTCTTCCAATTTCTTGTAAAAATCAGTCTTGTTTCCATTTGGTGCGTAGATCCCGACAATTATTAATTTTTCGCCCTGCCAATTGATCTGTATTGCAATTATTCTTCCTTCTTCATCTTTAAAGATCTGTTGAGCTTCTATATTTTTTCTTACGTAAAGGACTATGCCTCTCTTCTTTTCTTTATCCGAGGATATAAATTCATTTCCCAATCTGTTGTTAATCAAAATTTTTTTATGTTTCCTTGCCACGTGTGTTTCTTGAAGACAGATGATGTCCAAATTTTTCCTTTTTAAATATTGTTCAATAGTATTTCTTTTCTTCTTATCATTCATCCCATTAATGTTCCAATTCCATAATTTCAATGCCATATTTTCTGATAATTAATTAAAAAAATATAAAATTTTGTTCTAAATTTCTCTCTCTATAATTCCTCCTCCTTTTCTTCTTCCTCCTCCTCTTCTTCTTCTTCTTCTTCTTTCTCCTCCTCCTTTTCATCCGTCTCTCTATTCTTTTTATACTTTTCTTTTAGAAATTTTCCTCCCGCCGGGTCAATTCCTCCTACCGCACCTTCTTCCTCTTCCTCTTCTACCATCAATTCTTTGTAGCGTCTCTGAAACTTACTTGTTTCTTCGGGACTTGTAAGTCTGTGTCTCTTGGCTTTATAAACAAAAGAAATCCCCTGAGGGAATTCCCATTTAAATTCAATCTTATTTTTCTTCAGAATTTGGACCAATGGTTTATATGGGTCTCTCCGTTTCAGCAATCTGACCGGTATGTCTTTAAAAATAATTATATAACTCCCATCAATGTTCAGTCGTTTCTCTCTGTTTTTTTGGAGTATTAAATTCCTCATGTCTTTGTCTTTAAAAGTAATCAAGCAATCTCCTGTAACTTTCCTTGTCTTTGTTGTCCTTACTCTCATCCTAAATGCATTTTGAACTCTCTTCTCTACATCTTCTTTTTGTAATTCCAACCATTGAGCAATTTCCGTTATTAATTTGTCTTTGATATCTTCTCCTTGGACCTCTGGAACTGCTCTCAACCTTAAGTTCACCTCCCGTTGCCTCAGTTCGTTCATGGAGATTGCATCCCATAACTCCTCCTGCGTTTTGCTCATTTCTGAAATTCCTGCTTTCATCTTCTCCTCTTCTCTCCTAACTTCCCTCATCTCCACTTTTGTCTTTTTTAATCCTTCCTCCACAGATTGTGTTCTCTTGCTGACTTCTTTTATTTGGCCTTTCAATTCTTTTACTGTATCATCAATCTTTTGGTCCATTTTACCTATTTTATTATCCACCTGCTCAATTCTAGTGTCTACATGTTCTAATTTATCCTCCAGATTCTTTTCGCTTTGTCTAATTTCTGCGAACATTTTTAAAATTTCGGCTTTGAAATCTGCCTCAGGTTTTGAACCTCTTCTATCTCCCGGTGTTCCTCCTTCCCCAGCTTTTTTCTGTGGGTGAGACATTCTCTCCTTCTCCTTACTTTCTAACCCGTTTCCTTTTCTAATAGTTCAGTCCCACTTCCCTGATTCAGTTGGATCCAGACCCCAATTTCTACTGTGTCCCTCTTCAAAACAAATTCTTATGAAACATTTAAATGACACTTTTTCAAAATTTCACAATTCAAAATACAAATACCACTATCAACCATTCATAGTCCATCAAGTCCAGTCCAAATCTTAATATAATCGAATATAGTCAAATTAAATCCCAACAGTTCAAATTGTCTGTAAACGTCTTCTTGCCACCAATTAGGCTAATCCATAGATATAGGTACTTGTTTTAACTATGACCCAACTTTTGCAAATTACTGGAGTTAGAGGAAATCCAAAAGAGAAGAGGAAAAAATATAAAAAATATTAATGTTCAAACCAATCTTCTGCCACCAATTAGGCTAATTCCTTAAATCGATATGAATAAATATTTCTTCTGCCACCAATTAGGCTAATCCAAATTTGTATGAATCAATAATTCCTTTAATCCAACAGCCAAGGGCTATTTATTAAAGAAAAAAAAATAAAATAAAGACCCGGAAAAAAACAAGTTGTTATATGCGTTCTGACCACTAGGGGCAAGGTCTCCAAACTGTTTTAATTTGCTCAAATATTTAGGTATTTCAATAAAAAGAAATTGGCACACACAAAAAAAAAGAATTAAACAGTCAAAAAGTATACCGAATTGTATTCAATCCTGAAACGCCAGTCCAGATCAGTTTAGAAAAAAAACCTTCTTTCCACGGCAAACATCCGACAGTCTCATAGAACTTTAACAATGGAGTCTGGAAATCCCCTTTTGTTACGCAGTTTTTATTCCGCCACCGCTGCAAAGTCTAGTTACGCCAAATCAAATTCACAAGCTTCAAAAAGGACTTAAATAACTCCGTCTTGTTCTTCTGTCCCCCCTTTCCCTTTAGATCTTCCTTGATAAATTGTATCTCCCCCAAAAAGGGTACTTTTTATTCAGTTAAAGGGGAGAAGAAACAACAGCCGCGAGCGGTAACTTACTTTCACTTTTGATCGCTTTGTTGTTTTCATGCGTCTAAGCTGATTGCGAATAGAGAAGCTGGTCTCGTACCTTTCAATTTTTTCATCCGGTTTCTTTCCTTGATTTTAAATTCTTCTTATATCCAATTAAGTCCGAATTTCTTTCAAATCGAGAATTGAAAGCTCTCCTTGCAAGCCCGGGGCTTCGTTTCTCGGAGGTAGCTATGGCCTCCCTGCAACCCGCTCTCCCCCCCGCCGTTCTCGTCACTCTTTTTGAGAGCTACCTGACGGCCGGGAGGTTCGCGTTTCGGCTGCCTGCGGGAACCTGAGTGTCAGAACACCCTCCTGACACTACTTCGAGGGGTCACTGCGCCCTGTGACACCCCCAATCCTCCGAAAAACCCGGGATCTCCCAAGAGGGAAAATCCCCGCTTGCGCTCGGATCGCTGTCAACCGGAAGTCCGGTGTTGCAAATTTTATTGTCCTGCGGAAAGCAGAACAAACAAATAAAAATCTTGGCAAAAGGATGGTTTGTAGTTTTACCTCTAGTCATGTAGTCATTGCTTTGCAGACACACTCTTGTTTCCTCATGATAAGAAATATTAGCATCCTGTGCCTTGGATAAAATGCAGTCAGATATGTCTCTTGGGGACAAGTAGACCATGTGAAGTGAGAACCATTAGACAGAGCAGTGAGATTACTGCCCCAGAAAAGGTTTACAACATATATTACAGATTTTACAGACCTGCCAGCTCCCTCAACTTACAAATGTCAAGCATGATTTAAAAGGTTATTACACTATGAAGAAGGAGAAGAGGATGATTTTCATCACTTTAATTTTTGTTTCATCATTTAATGCATATTGGCTCAACTGAATTCAATATAGCCAATAACCTACTTTTTATCATTAATAAGAGTTTTATGGGCCACAAATTGGAAGAACCATTTCCACTTTATTTTGTGTTAGACAATTTGATCATCTCTGGTCACTGTGATAAATACTGCACGTTTGTATGTGCAGTGCATTTTTGAATATCGCTCTTACTGACAGAATTTATTTATGTGCTATGAAAGCCTGTCATTATTTGTCTATTTATTTAGTACCATCAGTGTGCATGACTCTTAAAAGAGTAGAAGAGCACAGGTCTGTGTCCTAATGACTCTACAACTAGGAAGCAACAGAGGACAGGGAAGACAAGGGTAAACAGGGAAGCAATATGTTGTTGCTTTAGTTGCATATGCTTAACTATGGGCTCAGTAACAGAATGGCATGGGAACTAGAAAGTTGAGCCACAGGTTTCACAGAAAACAAAGGCTTTGTTGAGGGTCCTGAAGACAGTAAGAGATGAAGCGTTATGCAGTCATTATTGGAAACAGTTCCAAGCAAGGGAGTAAAGGCAAAGTCTTATTTGTCTCAGGATATAAGAGTGGGGAAATAAGGAAGATAAGGTCATGCAGGGTTTTGAAGAACAAGGGATGGATTTTGGAGTGGGCAAGAAGCCAATGCAGTTATTCATTCATCAGAGCGATAACAGGTTTTGGCAATGCTTGCTGGACAAACATGAGGGCTAAGGCCAGAGGTGAGAAAACGGCAGTGGTCTAGTGAAGCAACAGTAAACTCAAAGTTGACCATTTTACAGACTATTCTGTAAGTTCAATTATAACTTCTTGAAAACTTATGTTGGTTTTCCATTTCTTTGTGGATTTTCCCTTCCCTTCCCTTTATCAACCAAACACTCTGAGAAAGCTGCTATATTTTATTACAGATGCATGTGGCTTGGTTAAAATAGTTTTTAAACAAAACAATATATACAAGCAGAGTATCTAATTGATTTATCGTAAATCTACCTTTATGCTTGAGGACAGTATCTGTTTTGACATAACATTTTGATTCTTAATCAAAACTTAAATGAAAACTCATTAGTGATGGCTGTTTTGTATGAGCAAATTGTTTAAAAAGTTTTGCTGTATTGTACAGTAATGAGCTTCCACACTTAACTTCTGAACCCTCAGGCTCCAGACCTTTACACACTTACCTGAACATCCCATTGAGCCATACATCAAGTAGACACATAAATATTGCAGTATTAGAAACCTTTAGATATTTAAATACGGAAAAGCTGGACTCTGGTCTACGTACTTCTGATACTACTCTTTCCTCCAAATTGCTTTGCTGAGCCCATTTCTAATTATCTTTGCACAAAAGTGATTTCATCTCCCTTTCACTGTGTAATTCTGAATTACAGAGGGTTCAATACATCTAAATGTTCAGTGGACTCTACACACAGCAGTAAATCTTGACTCAGAGATGCCACAGAACTAGCAGGCATTCTCAGGTGGGATGTAAAGGACAAAAGGGTTTCATCTTTCAAACTTTGATAGCATTTCCCCCCTTATCTTTTCACCCCGAAGCATAAAGTTCAGTACTGTGTATTCACACAAGTTCTCATGTATGATATCAAGATGAAATTAATGCACGGAGCAAAAACATGGTTGTGGGGGAAAAGCTTAAAAAACAGTGGCTCAGCATGAAAGGGAACAGAGAATTATGCCAAATTCAGTCCCTTTGTAATGTTTGTCTCTCTGTCTCAGTGGGAATATGAGACTTCACATATTGCACTCATAGAGATCTCAGGTTGCAGAGTTAGCAGTTTTCAGAGTAACAATCATTAAACTGCAAATAGAAATCTCTTATGATACGATAACAGTAATTCTTATCTCCTCCAATTTTTTTTTTTCCATGCAAATAAGTCTTACATACAATATATTGTTGACTTTAATAGAAATTATTAAAAACTAACTAAACAGGTCCCAGCAGATTAAAGTAGGGTTATATTTTCTAGGTTTGGGTATTTAGTATTGCTAGTGTATTGGTCAGCAAGAAAGTGCTTAAAATCTGTTACGTTAGAGCTTGAAATGGTTCTTTTAAGAGAGTCAGATGAAAGCCATTTAAGGCTTGAATGAGATAAGTTCTGTTTTCTTGACCAATTATTTATTTGTTGCATTTATAGCCCACCTTTTTCTCCAAGAAGCTCAAGGTGGTGGGCATGGTTCTCCCCTCATTTAATCTCCACAGCAATCCTGTGAGGTAGGTTAGACTGAGAGGCAGTGATTGGCCCAAGGTCACCCTTAATGGCTAAGTGGGGATTCAGTCCTGGTCTCCCAGGTCCTAGTCTAACCTTCTAACCACTATGATATGCTGGGTTCCTGAGTTGATTTCAACTGACCTCCTGAGTTGATTTCACTGGTTGGGATTTGTTTTCCTTCATTTTTGATTCGTCACAGAAAGCATACTATTTAGTCGTTTCCTGTTTAATCTGAGCTCCTTATAATATTATATAGTATAAATATTATAGTGTCAATGACCAAACTGTGAAAGATAGGCATATAATAGCAGAACCATCATTTTGAAGACAACCCTTGTGACACACCTGGCAAATCTGGAATTATAATTGATAATATGATAACTTATCCACTTTGAGCTGGACAACACTTATTGCTGTCTTATGGTCCCCATACCCATGGAATATTACCTATAAGGAAATGCAGCTATTAGGCATGAAAGGATTCCTACCAGTTTCAAGAACTGTTATTTGGGATCATGTCACAGAGACCATTGAGCAGAAACCAAGAATCTTCACTGTGTGGAACTGGTGTCCACCTTAGACAGGAAGCACAGCTTTTCTTGGGCTTTGGCATGCAGATCTCCAACTCACAGTGCTGCATAACACCACACTTCTATTATTTGCCACTGCCACAGCCTGGTGTTCTTTCTCTTTATGTGATACCCTAACCAATCAGAAGTCATAAACAAAGATTTTTATTAGGAACTGCATAAATCACAGTTCTGACGGGTAACATTGATTGATTGATTGATTGATTGATTGCAACATAACAAGCACCTCCTTTGTGTGGGATGGGGAAGGCCTCTACAGTGGAAGTGCTGGCAAACCAGGAATTTATGTATGCTAAAAACAGTTAGCTTTCAAGAAAAATCTGCTGCTGATTAATTGTGGCTGCATTTTAATGTATCAAGAGATGTAAATTAAGTGCACCCATATTATAAAAGCGCAATGTATTGTATTCTGAGTGTACATTTTCTATTAAATATTGTTGTAGAGTTTCTTTGCAAGTATTCTTAGAATACATTGTTACTGTTAAGCATCTGTTGTATTTTTTCAAGGGCAAACATCTCGTAACAAGCAATTAAAATATTCTCCGAAAGCCGCAGAAGTCTCTATTGGATTGTTCACAGAGAAAAGAACTAACAAAAAACACCTGGCCTGCAGAGTCAGTTCATGATTTGTGAGTGAAATCAATACATCTGTTTCTGAGCAGCAGTTTTTACCTAAGTTAAAGGAACTAATAGCTGTTTAACACAAATAGGTGCTTAACACAACAGGAAAACGTTAAAAATATTGGACACAGAAAGGGTATAAATAATACAAAATTGTGTGGTGCTGCAGGATGGTGTGAGGCCCTCAGATTCCTAATGTGGCACTGAAAACATTTGAAACTCTCACCTGAATGAGAATTGGGAGTTGCAGACAATGAACTACAACATTACAATATGAGGAAGTTTCCCCCTTCTCAAACATGTGTTAACATGTAATAAGTTCTGCAAAACGGTTACTGACTAGTTGTGTTGCTAGGCAACAGCAATTTATCATACCATGCATAGCTGCAATGTTTTGTCACCACTTCCTGTTTCTGTTTCTGTTTGGGACAATACTAGGAATTAATTTATTAGGTTTCAAAGAGTTCAATCAACTCCTCCCTTTGGAGTTATTTTTGGTTTTTTAAAAACAAAATACTAGTTGTTCAAGAAGGCTGTGGTGCTTTAATCTGTTGTTTAAGCACACACACACTCTTTAATGGGTTAGTTTTAAATTTTGTTCTTCCTCTGCTATGACATGTTGAAAGAATCCAGAATTTTTGTTAGGTTTCAGGTATGTGAAATGGATCTTAGGACTTCTGGGTCCTACTTCCCAACCCCATTCCACTGTATTTTCTTTGCCTGAAAATACTTCTAATGGTGTTTTGTCCTGGATCTGATATTGATGGGAAAGAGTGCTTTTGGGGGTGGGAGGTGAAACGGACAGAACTTCCACTGATATATAGGTGCTAGAGGTGGGTGATCCCATCAGGTCCCCTTGTTTGAGAATTCAGCCATCAAAGTCAGCTGTCTAAGGGAAGAACTCCAAGTACCGTAGATGAAAACTCCAGTTGAATGCAACTGAACACTGGTGAGGGCTCATAATCAAGCCTACCTAGTGGCAGTGAAGGCAGCAAAGAAGGCATACTTTTCTGTTTCCATGATATGCTCATTGTGCCATTTCTGGGTACAGTGTGCCAGAAATGGCCTCATTGTGCATTTTTCTGGGTAGTGCAGGTCCTTTTACAGGTGACAGAACCAATGATAGCTTGTTGTAACTTGTCTGTGAAGCAATTTGAGGATCCACTGGGCCCTTGACTCCTCTGTTAAGCAGATGAATCTCGAAAGGTGCCCAGAGCACTTTTCAGTCCTGTTATGTTGGATAAATTTAAGATTGAAAAAAATGAGAATTTGAGAGAAACCAAAATTGACAGGTTTGCACATCCCTGGTTTTGATCCAGTTGACTTATCCTTCTCTTCTGAGTTAGAAGCATAGCTGCTTGTCAGGGTTGGAGTCCTATAACACACTTTTGAATCCATAAATATACATAATTCATTTTTGTACATCACTTTCTCAGTTGCATATTTTATGATATAATTATTATAATTCAGAATGATTCAGAATTTATAAGAGTCTGCCCTCAATTCTGACCAACCAGCCAATATTTTCCAGCTATGTTGCCTGCTAAACTCTATGATTAGCAGATTAATACTGGGAATCAATCTTCTTTCCCGTACTAAGGAAGTAAAATGAGAAGCTCTAAAATTTGTCTTACTCAGGATATGTAGCAATTAAATGGGAAAAACTTTGGATTTGAATGTTGTACTTGCTATAAGTGTATGTGTTTGTACTTCTACTACATTTTCCTCAGCTATGTATATAATTTTATCTTTCAAGTAAGACCTAAAAATTGTGCTAGTCCCTAAGCATCATGAAACCTGGTGCATTCCTATCCCCATACATGGGTTCATACTAGCAATTAAGCTTGATAATTCATACTGCTGGATTTATATTTCCATAGTGGTGAGCCCACAGTGGTTCTTAAAACAGAGTGAAGAAGATAAATACAGTTTGCAGGGATGTTATATGGAGACTCACAAATTCAGTACCTATTTCTGTCTTCCAGAGCAGGTTGGTTAGAATAGTAGTTTTCAGACTTGTTAAGGTAACCTTTCCTACAGTTAATTTCTGCTAAAGATAGTCAATGCAGAAAGTAAATTTAATAAGCACCTGCCATGGAATCTAATATTCTATTTTTCACTGGGCCTTATTTATCTAATCACATAAACTGACAGTGCAGCACTCTCTAGCTGTACATTGCATGGGGGAAATTGGCAATTCTGTTCAAACCGTAGGTCAGAAAGTTGGTTGGCCACTCCTGTTTTCCCCTTGAGAAATTGCAGGGCATACATGCCTGTTCTGAGCAGAACAAGGGAAAATACAAATGTGCAGGCCAGAAGCCATCCATTTCCACTCCTACTGACTCTAAATGCAAAGTAGCTTAGAATCTGCAAACAAACAACACAAATTGTAGTCATGTGCCCCAAGCTGTTTTGTCACATTGATTTATGCATTACTTTTACAGAGTATTTTAATGTATTGCTGATTCTTAATTTATTTGAAGTTAGGTTACTATTATTCCCGTTTTACATTTGAAATGTGAATCCAGTGCCACCTCTGTAAATGGCTGCCTTGAATCCCCGATCTAAGACTTATCTCTAAAAATAACCTAGATTTTTTTATTTATATTATCATTGTTGGCATCCATTTGTCTCAAGAGACAATGGAGTGCACCTCTGGGGGATGATATGTAACATTATATTATTTCAATTTATACAAATAGTGGTGAGAATTTACAGAGAGGGGGAATATAAAAAATATTAATTTGTTTATTTCATGCTGTAGGAAAGTACAGTGGAGCAAAGGGTTCAGTTCGGGGGTCCGCACACTATGGCAAAACCATGCAAAATCAAATCCCCAGAAGTGCTCCCCATGAGGCAGAGGGCTGCTTTTCAGGGTCTGGGATGATCACTCTTAGAGCCTTCCCAGAGGCTTGTAAGGAAGACATCACCATGATACGAGAAGCCTCCTTCCCAAAGCCTGGAAAGCCAGGAAAATCTGTTGGGTGTGCAGGTGTGTGGGGGAAAATAAATAAATGGAGAGCGGAGAATGGTGGGTTTCCTTGGCTCTCCACCCATGTAAGATTGTGATTGCAAAAGTAAAGCAAGTGCAGCTTGTGGACTTACTGTATAGCAAATATTGGAGAATAATGAATAGTCCTATCAAAACACTGATCTGATACTAGTAACAGAACTGATTCATCACCATTTGTACTACAGCTGAACATTCCAAATACAAAATTAATAAAATATTTGTGTTTTCCTTGAAAATGCAACATACATTTATAAGAACTGATGAAGT
This sequence comes from Podarcis erhardii, assembly GCF_964252035.2. Classification (NCBI taxonomy): domain Eukaryota; kingdom Metazoa; phylum Chordata; class Lepidosauria; order Squamata; family Lacertidae; genus Podarcis; species Podarcis erhardii. Next base: position 47,509,257 of record NC_138508.1, on the reverse strand, counting down.
TGTAATTGAGAAATGATGTGGACCAAGTATAATAAAGTATAATAAGTTTAATCAAGTCCTGTCATGACAAGACTTCTGGGTAAGTACTCATGCATTTCTTTAGTATTTAATATTAGCTCAAGGAAGCTGCCTGTGGGACCAGTAGCGTTGGACCTTAGTTTCCTGCTCTTGTTGAAGGTTTATTAAGAGCTTTGCCAGTTTTATTCAGCTCTTGGATTTTTATAGGTATCTTGATTTGAGATTCCACGTTTTTCCTGTGCTCATTAGTTGTAGTGGCCTTTCTAAGCTTGGCCTTTAGGGAACACAGTGACTGTGACAGATGGTGAAGGAACAGAATTGCACTGGGACACTAGCTCTCATTTTGTCTCTGTCTCACTCTGATTTCTTTTTCCCATTTGCTCCCTCCTTCATCTCCTCCCCTCTTTGCATTCTGATGTTAGATTCCCATACATTTAGCGCTGGGGAGAGACAGATTGCAAGAGCTGCTTATACATCTCTTTATAGGCCACTTGTAAGAGTAACAACCTCTTTCCCTAATATGTTTTTACTTGACAAAATGCAAAACCAGTTGTTTTGTTTGTTGTTATTGTTAGTTTACAAAGGTCTGAGTTTTTGAAAAGTAATGCGTTGGATATATGGTCCCTTTTAAGTAAAAGCATTGCGCTGAAAGAATCATTTTTCAAACAATGTTATTTTGCAATATCATAAAATTGTAGAGCTAGGGGTGAAACCATCTCAGCTCAGAGCTGAGGCAATTTCACCCCACCACCTTGCAGCGGCAGGGACAAGGCAGCTTGCTCTTCCCACCCAACACTTCTCTGTTAAGGGGCGCAGGGGCGCGACTGTTTTCTCCACAATGGAGAAGTCTAACAGAGCAAACTGCTGAGTGGTAAGTTGCTTCTACTACTGGGCTGGGCTGGGGGGGGGGGGAGGATGCTAGTAAATTGAGAATGCAGAGAAGTAAGCTTTATTTGCCACCAGCACTGCTAAATGGAAGGAACAATTATGCACTCTTAACCTGTGTTTAATCACATGTAGTCTGAGATTTGTGCCAATTGCACTCTAGCTGTCCAGTAGCCCACATTATTGCCCTCAGAAAACTAAAGATCCTTTCAGGGACCCCTGCGCTAGAGATGATGCTCTAGAACGATCATGTTGGTGGCCCTGCTCAACTTGCTACTCCATGGTAAGCTCAGGGTCTCAAGAGGCTTCCTGGTAATGCCACCTAGAAAATTTCCCCAGTATTCAGGAATCCTTCAGATTCCAAAAGGTTCTAGAGGTATATATGAATAGGACCCCACCCCTATTAGCCACAATCAGGCCAAATCCTATCAGGGAGTGGTTTGCCCATGACAGCTGGGTGACACGCCTTCCACACCATCTCCTTCTCAGTCCACCATATAGTGAATACAATATGAGTTGGGGACCAGGGTATCTATAGCAACCATAAAATTCTGAGCTTGACCCACCAAGGTGGAACTGTCAGGGCACTGAAGTCCCTAAAAAACCACATTAGAAAGCACCTGCAACCATCTTAGGGAGGTTAGGCAGTGTAACAACAGAGCCCCTGTTAATCAATTATGTCTCTGGGGGAACATAAGTTCAGCCTCCTCCCTGGCATATATATATGGTATATATAGGTATATATAGACAAACATGTGAGCCCAACCTCTCTCTTTTCCCACCTAGCATTCTGTGTACCAGTGTGCCAGTCCCCACAGAGATTGTGTTTACTGTCATAATCTGTAGAGATACCACCATGCATTCAGTTCACAAAATTCTATTCAACATGAAGATGATACAGTGCATACCTAAACACTAGTCCGGAACAGATGGGAAACCTGTCAGAATGAGCAATCTAACGTATTTCACATGAAAATAAGTTGATCATTATGTTCATCAAAATCTGTGTGACCTAATTAAAATATTGCTTTCTGGAGAAAGAAATGTGTTATACATGTAACAGAACATTTTAATATCTAGAAAGACGGCTGGGAAAGGATGACATGTTCTGCTAAATTGAATGAGTAAGTGTTAAATTGTGCTGGTTAATGATTGTATTTCACACAATACCAAATCTGCTTTGAGAGAATGAGGTCATAATTATGATCAGGAAATTGGTGCAAAGGCTGGAGTGTCTATGAACTTTTACAGCTGCTAACTGCATGTGAAGCTAGATTACACCGTTAAAATTCCATGATGATATTCCTGAATCAAAGAGAATAAAATTTCATGGTGGAAGGATTTCTTTTTAGTATTATTATTAATTTGCATTAATCTAGGTCTACATTTTTACAGCACTCAAAATGGGTGTTAGAGGAGTCTAATAACATTATCCAGGTTGTACTGCAGAGACCAAAGGCCAGGAAGGTTTTGTTTTGTTACTGTTTTGATTTTGTTTTTAACCTGAAAAGCAACATTATCAATTTCAGCCTATTTCATTCTAGGATTAAAATGCAATATTGTGGTATCTTTATGAATTCCAGTTTATAGAGTACTGGTTATTAGGGCAGTCAGCTAGGAAGTTGACAGCCTCCTACATACATTGAGTAGACTGACATTTGCTGCCATAGTAAGGTGTCATGGGGGCTTTTGGGCTTGATTTAAGAGTGCTGTTATTTCATATTTTAGAACTGTCAGGAAGGCAACTGATGTCAGTACAAAAATATTGGATTGCTTTAGATCACAGAAAAAGGATGCCTCTATTGACAACAAGAAATCAAAAATCATTATTGGTGACCCATCAATGGATGATGGGAGGTATCTTTGTCATTATTTTTATAACTGATGATACAACAGACCTCTTAATAGAACAACAAATCTACAGTCTACTGAACTGTAATTCATTGTGTGTATGTTAATGTAAATCTGTGGCAGTATCCAGAGTTAATATGAGTTGTATGCTTTGTTATCTAAAATGCACTGCAGTTTATGCTAGTTTGAAGCAGCATATACACCTATTCATCTTGTGTTTTAATTTAAAGTGAATGGAAGGAAAGGGCTGGATCTGCAAGTCTGGATCATGGTTAGAACAGGTTGCCTATAGGTGTATAGCATTAGCTGAACGTGGACCTCAGTTATGGATCCCTGGTGTATTAATGTTGCATTCATATATTGACCCAATTGAAATGCTGACCCAATTTAAAAATCATTTTGGCCACATGGAGTGCCCCACAAGTACTACTATGTCCACATCACTTTTAAATTGGGTCTTTTGCACTACTGAATATGTGGTGATTTGATGTAGGCTACTGATTGGCATCGAAACACAATAAATTTGTCATTTCCAACAACTGATTCAGTATAACAGTCTGTATGTCTATAGAGTTTTGACTTTTTAATGTTTGCAACTATGGGTGACATTATTTGCATAATCTTTCCCTGACTATTGAATAGCTCATTGAAACAGGAACAAATGAATCTGTATATATGTTTTGAAACCAAAACATTCTCTCTGCCTGTGATTCAGTGATATTTTAGGAGCCCAAGTACACTGCAGTACTTGGTAGGCCACAGCTCTGTGACTAGCAGATTGGTGACTGAGGGATATTGTGCAGGATCTGTGTTTCATTTGCATTAAATTTTCCTTCAGTATGGACTTTTAAAATAGACATTGGCTTATGACCTTTCTAATTCTATGATGTGTGGGATTATTATGTTTTGTTTCCCTTTGTTCCTACAAGCCCATCACACAGGTCTTGGGGGCTTCTGATTTCTCTAATTCTGTCTCGGCATATACCAATTGAAAGCATTTAGTTGAGATTAAAGCAGATTGAACGAGATAATCCCTTTGAGTGAACAGCTTCAAACGGCTCAAACACATCTCTTTGGGGACACGAACTAACTCAACACGAGCTAATTCCTACTGCATCTCCCTTGTGGTGCATTAGGCACACTACTCGCATGCTATTTTTGTTTACTGGACTCCGTTATGAATGTATTTTTGTACTGCAAGAAAGCAATAGCAGTCATACGAATCTGAGATGATGCTTCTTTACTATCATATTGAACGTTAAACTATGTCAGGAAATGCATTCACATTAAAACAAAGCCAAATGCATTGGAGACCAGTGACCTCAGGAGAAAGGGCAATCAGGTGTAAAGAAATGGAAATAGGATTACCTCACTTTCAGCTAAATAATACAAGACACTGTGAGCCCTGCTGATAGCTATGTTGATAGCTATGCTGCTGATGCTCTTTATAGGCGTAATATAAATGGAACCATTTATAGGGGATAGCATGGATAGTAAGATAGTAAGAATGTAAATGAGCTCCATTGTTTGTTTTTGTGTTTGTTTTAACATGATTAAAAAGTAAATGAAGTTACATGCAAAGGTGAATCAAGGCCTAGCATTGTAAATTAATTGGTATGATTTTAATAATTCAAGGCCTAGTATTGTAAATTAATTGGTATGATTTTAATAATTCTGTTGATATAATTAAACTTAAATTAGACTTAAGCCTGATGCTTTATGGACACTTGACTAGACCCCTACATGTGATTTCCTAGAGAGGTGCTCACAGTCACTTTGCTCCTCCTCAGTCCTTTTTACTGCTGTGCTGTGATGAACTAAGCCAAGATTTGGCTTTACGTGTCACCTGCCCCCAGACTCATTGTTCAGGTCTCCCGTCACTAACCTCTCACTGCATCTTGAGTGTGGCAGTTCATAGAGTTTTCAGGGGGGAAATCCTATTAAAATCAGTGCTCATAATATTGTTTGTTTGTTATTGTTTCAGTTGTTAGGCACTGACTAAAAATTTTTTTGAGGTGACGTACATTGCAGTACAATACATTGCAATACAAAATATATAAAAATATAAATGAATTAAAAGCAGCATCAAGCAGTAAAAAATGACCATAGACTACAGTAATTCTAAATATATATATAGAAGAAACCCAACTTTCTTCCTCCAAATACATGCATGAGATCATGATCACCAAGAAATTAAATAGCTAAAACACCCACACAAATAACATAGACGTTAACAATCAAGAGTGAGGAACTAAATGAACATATTTCCAGGCTTGTGCCTATTGGCTGGAAAATGCTACATTGTTGCCCATGACCATTAGGAAATGTATGTTAAGTTACACGTTAATATGGATATCAAAACTCTGAGTTTGTACCTAAAGTGTAAATTTGCTGAAATCTCATATTCTTTTGGAGAAATAAGGAAAGTGCAGCAGATTGTAGCCTATGGTGACAGCGTTCTGCCATTAGAATATGCCACAGATTTTCTAGATGGTGTTGGTTTTTTTTCTGGTGTAATACATGATTTTTTCATAATAACAGAACTCTCTTTCATAACTATTGTTTTCCCTGTTCCTGTTTGTTAAGAGTACAGTATTAATTTGGTTCTTCCCCTTTCTGCTCCTAAATACGGTAGAACAAGGGTGGTTTGAATGCTTGCCATAGTAGAGAAGAAAGGTAGCCATTCTCTGAATTGTTATTGCTGAATAGCCTGCTGCAATTAGTTATATTTACACAAGGTATCTATTATTCCAAATGTTGTTTTATTATTTTGTTGTATTAACTGCCAGGTCTGACATATATTGATAAAGCCCAAAATATGCATTGTTCGTAAGAAAGGGTCTGCTTAGGGATCTATTAATAATGGATATCATCCATCTGTCTCTGGAAAATGAATTTTCATGATCCTATTGTTTGTGTGTTGCGAAAAAGCTCACAGTTGCAACATAATACAAAGAAAGGATTCACCCTACCGATCCGACCATTGGGCCATGAAATGTTGTCGATGTCCATTCTGTATTTTTATGTATTCAAGACGCTAGTATAATTTGAATGTGAAATCATAATGGTTTATAGCATTCTGTTTCCTTTCAGGATATTACATGTAGCATGTCTAAGAAATTGAACTACGTACAGTAGTAACCTCGCATATGTTCTGAAGGAGCCTGGGGAGAACTGCGAAAGAGTGGCAAGTGGCTGGAAATGTCACATTATGCTGCTGTGCTCTCCTACCTCTGCTATTTCTTCTGAAATCGTTTAATAGTTGAATATGTTACAGAAGCCTTGGGCAGCTTTAACTTGCACGTCAGATGTTAAGCAACATCATTGCCTTGGTGTATCTGACCCTGGCAAGATTACACAAGATGTATTTTTACCAGAAGGGAAAGGAAATGTTTAAGTGTGATTTGTTTGGGCATTTGGCACTGTGTTCTGTCTGTAATCAAGTCCCTTGTACCTTCACCACATTTTTGGTTTTTATGACAATGATCTATTTAGCAGTTTATACATCTCATTGGTATCTTTTTTGTGATTTTACAATATGCTTCATATTGGAAATGTTTCTCTGGATATCTTAAAGAATGCAGCAGTTGTCTGTTCCTGCCAGCCATGCAGTGCTAACAAAATGAATTTCAATAAGGACAAATGTAAGGTTCTGCACTTAGGTAGGATGGGCGAGGTATAAATAATAAATTATTACTATATTATTATTATATAAGCAGAAACACAAATATAGGATGGGGAACACCTGGCTTACTAGCAGTACATCTAGGGCTCTTGGTGGAACACAAGCTTAGCATGTGTCAACAGTGTGATTCAGCAGCAAAAAAGCTAATGCTATTCTAGGCTGCATCAACAGAAGTATAGTGTCCAGATCAAAGGAAGTAATAGTACCACTATTCTGCCTTAGTCAAACCACACCTGGAATACTGTGTCTGGTTCTGGGCACCACAGTTTAAGAAGAATGTCGACAAGCTGAAACGTGTGCAAAGGAGGGCACCCAAAATGATCAAAGGTTTGGAAACCAAGCCTTATGAGGAGCACTTGAAGGAGCTGGGTATGTTTAGCCTGGAAAAGAGGAGACTGAGAGGAGATAAGATAGCCCTCTCAAATATCCTAATGACTGTCACATGGAAGAAGGAACAAGCTTGTTTTCTCCTGCCCTGGAAGGTAGAACTTGAAACATATGAAAAAACTTTCTGACAGTAAGAACTGTTTGACAGTGGAATGGACTCCTTTGGGAGGTGGTGGACTCTTCTATTTTGGAGGGGTTTTTTAGCAGAGGTTGGATGGCCATCTGTCATGGAGCCCCCTTTAGTGTGAAAAAAGCTGAATAGCAACCATGTTATTATACTCATATCAGAAGGTATTGCTCACACGTTATTTAAGAATAGTTCCGTGTTTATTGGTTTCAAAACTCGAATGTTTATAAAAATCCCATTTTGGGCTCACTAATTGAGAAAGTTGATCATTTTAACTATGTGGGACAGATAACCTATATCACATCAGTGATTTAAATAATCAAGAAATTTAAATAACTTAATTAATTGACTTAAATCTAGTTTCCCACTGATATTACTAAAAATGATGCAAATCTGAGCACTGAACTATTACAGTTAGAATATGATTCACTACTATCCCATACATCTCTTTGTCAGGTGGTATACATTATTTCTTTTTTTAAAAAAAAATCACTTAAAGTATCTTTCTTATGACCAGCACCTATCACATTTTGTGGTGTTAAATCCTAAACACGTCTACTGGGAATCCGACTGGGTTCAAGGGCTCTTACTTTCAGGGAAATGTGTACAGAATTGCAAGCCAAGGTATGGGAATAGAGGCACCTGCACATTTTCTGACCACGTTATTTCCATGTTGCTCCTTTCTGTTTCACTTTGCCCTGGCCCAACCTCAGCACCACACTCAGAAAAACAAAATAGCAAATGAAAATAAAATTCCCTTAATATGCCTGCAATTGTAGTAAATATTCCTGTTTGCATGGTATTCAAGGCATTAAAATTATAACAGCTATGTGAACTTCAAGATTCCAAAACTTGTTCAGAACCACAGAGGTTCATTAACAGCACAATTCCATGCATATGTACTCAGAAAGATATCTCATTAAGTTCAGTGAGCTTACTCTTAAGTAATTTGTGTATAGGACTGCACCCATAAGGACTTAGAACCATGTATTATTAATTTGTCCAGTACAATTTCTTTTTGTCATGCAAACACCCTTTGGAATAATATACATTTCCAAGTAATTATGCTTATTGGGGCAAGATTGCTATATATGGTTATGCTTACTGTTTGTAACAGATACAAATTCTCCTTAAATTCCAGTGATCAATGAACCACCCACAGAGAAACCTGTCAGATAAAGTACTGATGTAACCTAGTCCCCCAGCCTTGGAAAGTATCCACCCCAAATTAAAGTGCTTCCCTGTAGCACAGCCAGGCGAGATTCATTCTCTCTCTCTCTCTCTCTCTCTCTCTCTCTCTCTCTCTCTCTCTCACACACACACACACACACACACACACCTACTTACCTACCTTCTTCTGTGGTTGATTGGAAGCGAACATTCTAGAAAGCACTTGCTTCTTACTGGAGCAGTAGTACTGAAGGATAGATAGTGCTTTCTTTTTATTCAAGGGTGAGGACGAGAAATTGTTCCGCCATGAAGTGTCATTTATGCTGCTGACACCTAACACATGCATGGAATTGTTACTTTGTTCTCTTACTAAGACATATTTTACGAAGGGCTTGTGGGAAAATTTATAAATTTCCTAGGCAGTGAAACAGGCGCTCATGTTTCTTTTTTGAAGTATGTGATATCCATTAAACCCTTAAATTTTCTTTGTCCACTAGTAGTCAAGTGCATCAGTGTTAGTGAGAGCCAGTCCTGAGCCTTTCTCTCATTCATTGTCAACAATAGTCTGTGGTTCTGTCAAATTAGTGTTTGCTGTAGAACGTGACAGGTGAATAGCCCTGAGGGTTTATGAACTGTAGCCTTACAATTGAATTTCAGGGATTCTCATTAGAATGTTGTGAAACTGTAAATTACACTGACTGTACCAAACCTTTGACTTGTGTGCCTGACTCTTTTCCAAATAATTTTGTTAAATATGCATTTAGCATATGAAATTTTAAAAAAATATATATCTGAAGATAGAAGTGCCTAGAGGTTGCCAGTGTATAAATGACATCTAACGTAGTGGGGCAATTTCAGTTTGTAGTCTGTTGCCTTGAGGAGACTCTTTAATGAGTTGAAGTGAAGCCTTTTACGACTTATTGTGGATGACATTTTGAGGACATTTGCAGTTGGTAGATGGAAGAACAATAAAGCCCGGTATTTTCCTGCATACAGTGTTATTTCCTCAAAAGTGTTCATCCATATTTTGGCAAATTTACGTATAATTGAGTGACTCAGGATTTTTCTATTAGGGTGTTCAGGGTATAATAATGAACTGGTCATCCAAACTACATTTATTTGAATGTCTTCAGTTCACTCTGTCTGTTGTTGGTATTTCATAATAAATTGTGGAAAAGGGTGTTTGGGAAAAAAATTAGTACTCATAAATATTTTATAAAATTACAAGGAATTAAATTGGAATTCTTGCCTTTCATATTCTAATCATATTGTCATATGATATTTGTACAGCACCTGTGTTTTTGTCATCACAAAAACTTTGTGATTTAGGTTGCAAGTATTCTCATTTTTTTTCATTCAGCAAGGGCATCTTCATAGATTGTAACCAGCTCAGCACCATTATTGAGTTAATGCTTGAGCTGAAGTATGAACTCAGATTTTGTAGATTCAGGCCAAACATTTGCTCACTGTGCTGAACAAAATTTTCAAACAACATGACATCCATGCTCTCTTAATATGCCAGTTTAAATACTTTGTTCTACTAATAAAAAGGTATACAGTGATACCTCGGGTTACAGACGCTTCAGGTTACGGACTCCGCTAACCCAGAAATAGTACCTCGGGTTAAGAACTTTGCCTCAGGATGGAAACAGAAATCGCGCAGCAGCAGCGGGAGACCCCATTAGCTGAAATGGTACCTCAGGTTAAGAACAGTTTCAGGTTAAGAACGGACCTCTAGAATGAATTAAGTTCTTAACTAGAGGTACCACTGTATTCTACTAATATGCCACAATTTTACAATTGTAGGCCACTTTTAGACGAAGCATACAGTATGCTTAGGAACTGTTTTTATTTTTTTTCCACCAAACTTGTGTTGAGCTTACACAACATCACTCCCAGGTGCTTGTTGTTCTCTACTTTTCACTGTGGTTTTATGTTACTTTGCTTACCACCAAAAATCCAAAGGGTGGAGTGGATTTGTTATACAAGAACGCCTATAGCAATTCTTCTTTATATGCTATATATTTTGTTTTGTTTTTTTTAAAATAATTTTTATTGGGTTTTTACATTTTATAACAACAAACACACACACAAAGACAAGAACACACAAACACACAAATACAATTACATACCCTAATTTTCTTTACCCACTTTCATTGACTTCCCCCCACCCCCTCCTCTTACATCCCAGTTCCAAAATTAATTCAGCAAGTTCTTACCTAACCTCTTAAAGATATTCATATTGTTTTTAAAAATTAAATTCTTTTTGTTTATCTATATTCAACTTATCCAATTCTCTTATAATCATTAATTTCTTTTTTTTTAAGGTCAATCTAACTTCCCCTCCACAAATTTTCCCTTTATTATATTAATTATAGGTCACATTGACCAAGTAAAACAAAACAAAACATTTTATAGTTCTATTCTCTCCCCCCCCCCCCGCCCCGGTTTCTGTCCCTTCCCAGACGTCTAAAAAAAACAAACAAAAAATAGTTCTTAGCCCGGATTCCTCACGTCCGAGGCGTCTGATTCTCTGTCAGTCCCTCTCTGCCAACTATGTTGGTAGTCCTCTTTGTTGGTCCTAAGACCCCGAAGGAGTTCAGTCAGAGTCACATCATATTTTCTTTCATCCAGAATGTTAAAGAGTGTTTGCTGCGAAAGACCATCTAGTTTTCCATACTCAAGAGGAAAGTCCCAATCATGTTGCTTTATTCTTTTTAGTTTTAATATTCCAAGTACTCCAGGGACTTCTCTCTTCTTCTTTCTCATCTTTCGCAGGTTTGTAATCCAAAGGTCTTCTTGCTCATACTCTAACAATGCAGATTCCTGGTTGATATTTTCCACTTGTAGTGTCTGAACTCCTTCTTTCTTCTCTGTCAATTCCAAAGGCATCTCTTCCTGCTCAGCTGCAGAGTTTTTATCATGCGTCTCCTTTGTGCATTCAGCAGAGTTGTTTGTTTCAGAATTCAAGGTCATAAAAACTTTACTCAAAGCCATACTCTGCTCCTGCAGGATTCCCACGAGAAAGAACATTTTTTCTATCTCCGCCAGTAATTTTCCCTCTGCAGCCATTGTAATGTCACTAATTCCCCCTAGGGGGCTTTCAGTTATTTAGTACAGTGTTTCCCAACCGGTGTTCCGCGGCACACTAGTGTGCCGCGACACGTTGCCTCGTGTGCCGCTTGGGAAACACTGCTCTAAGCGAGAGGGGACTCTGCTCAGGCTGCATCCGCCGTGCGCGAGGGAGGCGCTTCCTCTCGTGAGGGAGGCGAGAAGAAGGGAGGCGGGGCCGAGCAGGCGGATTGGCCCGGCGGCGGCCGTGACGTCACCCTGCGCGTGGCGGCAGATTCGAAACTCCTCAGGCGCAGGCGCGGCTGGAGCAGGAAGGCCGCTCTGCTTGAGAGGAAAGAGAGGGAGCCGCCGCCGCCGGGATGAAGAACACCGTTCCGCGGAGCACCGTGAAGAAGCTGCTGAGCAAGCACAAGCCGCACTTGCCTCAGGGTCTTACTGCCCACCCGCCTCTGTTTCCTTGCTGTGCTTGCTCAAACGGAACAAAGAGCAGGGAAAGCCCCTCCCCTCCAGGCAAGCAGGCAGGAGGGAGAGAGAGAGAGAGAGAGAGCGTGCGAGCTGGCTGGCTTGGGTGAGTAGGTGAGGGAAAACTTTTGCCTTCCTTTCCTCCCTCCCCGTTATACCCCTCTCCTGCATTCTTAGCCAGCTGCTTCTCTGCACACCCCTCTCGTGCTCCTTGTCCGTTCTGTGTTTTTCCTTCCCTCCCCACTTAAAATGTGGTTTAAAAGCATGGATCCACATGGATCCTCAGGATCTTTGCATTGGGTCACCCCAAATTCACCAACAGATCACATAGCATGTCCATGGCTACAGCCTGCCCCCCCAAAATCACACACCCACTGTTGCCTGGGGCTGCAATGGTGCAAAAACGTGGTTACAAAACATGGATCCACAGGGATTCTCAGGATTTTTGCATTGGGTCACCCCAAATTCACCATCAGATCACATGTCTGTGGCCACAGCATGAAGCACAAAAATGATACATCATTAATATTCACTGCCCACGGCGGCAGCCAATCGGCTGCCGCAAAGGGCGGGCCCTCACAGGTTCACTGAATAAAGTATTTTATAATTTTTCATATTTCTGTTTACTTACTATTTCATAATAAAGTAATTATAAAATACTTTATTTGTGTTTATTTGATTCCTATTAAAGAGAGTTACTTTATATATAGTCAATATAGGCACAGAGTTAATTTTTTAAACATTTTCTAATGGTGGTGTGCCTCGAGATTTTTTTCATGAAACAAGTGTGCCTTTGCCCAAAAAAGGTTGGGAAACACTGATTTAGTAGTCCTTTTCCAATAATCTGTTACTTTGTTATTATCAATACTTTGTTTCCAATAGCCTCAGTCCAAATGTATCAACTTTAATTCCAAGAGTTGTTAAATAACAAAATTCTTTACTTTGTCCGCCCGTTTGACAGCTTCTTTGACAGCTGTCAAACTCCTTTCACTTCTTCCTCCGGCACCCAAATAGGACACTCCCGGGTTTTTGGGGGGGATTACACACAAAGTTCCAAAATTCCCTTTCTCTCCAGCACAAAATCTTCTTCTATCAAATTTGTGAAAAACTTTTAAATCATCAAAACAGTATTCATTCCGCCTTAATTCTCCGTTCCTTGCTTTAAATCGTCTATAAGTAGAGGGGGTGCGGACTTCCCTTTAACACATCCCCCGATCGTGCCGAATTCACAGGATAAAATTTTTAAAGTCCAAATTCCACTACTCACGGGTCCTTTGTTATCCAGTCCAAATTTTGGGAAGAAAGTCAGCGCTCTCCGGCCATGGCTTGCGGCTTCACTCCACTGAGGTAGCGGTCTACTCTCAGCACCACGCCACTCTCCGTACCCTCTCCGCAGCCTTTAAAAAGGCTCTTCGTGGGTTGGGGAGGGCGCTTAAGGTGCCCACTGAGTCACCAAGTCCGCAGGCTTCCGCGCCTGCGGTTTCTGAGGGTCCCCGTGTCGCCGGCACGGCAAGACCCGTCCTCAGTAGAGCCGATTCCCTCCGGAGCTCGGAGGGAATCCGCCATTATATATGCTATATATTTTGTACTCACTTTCTTAATGTTCAAATATCCACATTCACAAAGTGTGATAGTCTGGAAGCACCCATAGCTATTTCTATAGCACTGCTTCCATATTCATTTTATTGTTATATATAGCCACTGCAGGAATGTACTTGTTTACTGGTTGTTCCCATGTATGATTCCCTCCCTCCCTCCCTTTTTTTCTCTTTTCCTTCTCCTCCTGCGATGAGGCTACATTTTAATATTTTAGTGTTCCATTATTTTAATGTTGTATTTTATTTTTGTTTTTAAGTTGTAATCATTCATCTTGTTTTTATTATTGCTTGTAAGCCGCTCTGAGCCCGGCCTTGGCTGGGGAGGGCGGGGTATAAATAAAAAATTATTATTATTATTATTATTATTATTATTAACTGGACATTCATCTGCTTGCTAATTGAGGCTCATTGACATCTTGGGACTTTGTGTGGATGTGGAGAAGTTCTGTTTGATTCCAACATAACAGCTTGAATTTCTTCAGCTTCTCTTGAATTCTAAAAATGGGTGTTTGTATCTACCAACTGGCAGGCTAGTAGGTCTTGCTGCTGATGTTAGTGATCTCACCACTGATTTCAGGCCATGCTAAATCTCAAATCCAAAGACATCTGGGACTTAGGCAGCAACTATGGCCATCACATCTTATGCACTGTGCACAAGGCCTCCCCAAGGTTGGTTATGGACTTCAGATGCACCATGACACACAGGGCTTGAGGCTTAATCCAGCCAGGTTTGCTGGATGCTTCATTACTAGGTATGCTCAACAAATCTGCTTTTGGGAGAGTAGGTTTTTGCCACTGATGCATTTTGTTCTGTCCATTATCATGATGTCCAGTACCGATAGGAAGGGCACACACTGCAAAGACCTAAAAATAAATGTTTCATAATTCCCAACAGAGTAATAACTGCATATTGGCATGCTCAATCTTCTGCTGCCTTGAAGACTACTCCCTCTATGGTAATATAGTCCAGGTGGCCACTAAATGTATTCTACATCAAGAACTGTATTCTATACTGTATCAAGAAACAGGTCAGGACTAGGTTCAGGACCCACTTAGTCCTTGCTGTTCAGTTGTAAGACTGGTGTACACATTGCCTTAGTGGCATTTTATCTTGTTTGAGATGGCAGCTCCTTAGCAGATCTTATCAGTTGGTCTGTGGCATGCTCACATAAGGTTATGCTTCTGTCTGTGTTCAGGAAGCATTGTCTTCTGGCAATAGATGACCATCAAATTTTATTGTTTTACCTTCACTTTGAGGTTTTTTTCTACAATCAAATGGTATATGAACTGTATTAAGTAAGTAGGTATGTTAGCTGCATCCAGCAACAAACAGCATTCGCTGTTCTTCAGCAGAGTGGAAGTGGGTGAGACATACTTAGGCGGTATGAACAGACAAATGCTTTCAAAGTATACAAGTTATACAAAGTATACAAGTATACAAGTTCCTGCTGATCCCACTCACCCCATGGAAATGGTTTCCAGCATTTAGCTGTACAGGATAGGCTGCAATTTGTTGATGAAACAATTTGTTCAGAAACAAATTGGACTGACAGGAAGGCAGGAGCCAAATCCCCTACACCATACCCGTTGAGGGTGGGGTTGGCTGGTCTTCAAAATACTACTCCAGCTCTAGACAATTCTGAAATGAGGCTCTGTGCAGGTATAGCACCCATATGTGCAACAATACAGATGACCTATCAAAGAACCACATTTATAGGCAGCTTGTTTTTTCCCCAGTATAGACCTAATAACCACCTTCTTCAATAGATAATTCCTATCTCCTTAATAATAAGTTGAGTATCTTTCCTGGCTGACTTTCAATGCCCTGCTTTGCGCTGTAATCTAAAATCTGTGCCTGTGAGTGTTGTAGGAAGTTTTCAGAAACAAATGCCAAGGATGTATATATATATATAAATGATTTCTGTTTTCTGTTTTGCTGGGGAAAGTTACCAAGCTATCTTTTTGGTAGAGTGTCCTATATATAATACAGAAAGGAACACAAGATCTGGAGTTGGAAAGAGACTGAAGCTTTGGAAGATAAATATAAAAGCTTGGGAGGCAAAACCTCCCAAGAATTTACATATTAATTCATTTGGTTGAATAAAAAAATTGGTTTGAGTGGAGATGGAGAAAGAAAAAAACAGTTCTCAAAATGAAAGATATACTAAAGCAGAGAAATACGAACCTATATACGAAATACGAATATAATTGGGTGACAACTGGAAACAGATATAGAGGTTCATTTGGATACATTTACATTAGCAAAAGAATAAATGTAACTTTCAGTGCAACAATTTTAACACTCTTCTATTTCACAGCTCGCTACAGAGACAAATAGCCACTAACAGCCAGTTTGAAGTGATGAGTTATTCCATGCATATTGAGTACAGAACTCACAGTGGCTTGTTGGCTCAATCACCCATGTACATTAGAACCAGAATAATGAGTAAAATCATCACTGACAAGATGTGATCTTTGCAAGTCAGTAGTTGAAACTGAACTGAACTGAAATAATCTCTTTAAAAGGTTTTTTACTTTAAACACACACACACACACACACACACACACACACGTCTCTGAATCCATCTTTCTTGGCTTCCCAGTATAGATGTTCCTCCTTTGTAGATTTTTCTCTTATTTTCATTAATAGACTTCTTATTTGTTTACTCCCTTTATATTGTCAAAGCTATTTAACATTAGCTTACTCCCTATTATTTAGTCCCTATTCTAGTTTACTCCCTGTTGTATTGACAATCCACCTTTCATGTGTTTCATGCTGACCTCTGTTATGTCACTGTTCCTCATTTCTGCTTGGTCTCATTTTGTGCAAAAGTAGCCAATTCACTAAACTTTATGGAACTTAGTGAACATGCAGCTCATCAGACATGAGACACTTTATTTTGTTGGACTCCAGCTTGCATTATCTCTGACCATCGTGACTAATGGGCATTAGAGTCCAATAACATCTGAAGGGTCACAGATGCTCCAGTTCCATTATACATGCCTACTTTCATTTATTTATTTTTTACCTTCCTTGAAGGCTTTTTAGATGGGGAGCCCGGCACAACCCCAGGCTCCAGTATTTCCCATCCCTTAGCATACTGCTCTTCAAGGGGGAAAGTGTTTTATAAGAATAAAAAACCTCGTCCTCATGGGGTTAGAGATCTTACAGAAATGTGGAGCATATACCATGCCCCAGGGGTCATGGTCTGCATTTTCTGATGCAGAAAGAAGATGAAAACAACATTAACAACCCTTCCCTTTTAAATTGAAGCGAACATCAGAATGAGGATACAGAGGCTTAGCACATGTTGCATCCTAGGGCTGATGGCAAATAATTCAGCAATGGACTGCTAAAAATGCTGAATATGGAGTGAATTGTGACATACCAATTCTGCCAATTCCTAATGGATCAAATCTTACAAATTTCTGTGCATTTGCACTTCTAATATAGCTGCTGGGGATGTGGCCCAGGATGTTCCTATGACTAGTAAGAGTGTTCTTTATTTCATTTAATCAAAAATTCCCATGTTCACTCAACAGTGGCTATAATGGATAGCTGTTTCCCCATTTATTGTGTGTATCTGTTTGCACAATGAATAATAGCTTTATTTAGTGGCAAATGAAGATGCTTCAAGTTGTGAGGTTTCTATAAACACATCTGAATTGTTCAATTTCTGCCTCAATGCTTAATTTCCATCTTTGGTTCACTGCCTGTTTATATTCAGATAAAAAATTAATTTGGTTTCATTTGTTTTGTTTTGTTTTCAGAATTATGTTCCTGTGTTATCTGGTATCAAAACTGGCAGGATTCTTTGATGTTTATTAGATGTAAAAAAATCACTGCTCATGTTGTACTTTCTGTTTCACAATTTCACTGCTGTAATGAGTGTACAAGAAAGCAAAAGTGTAGTAGAAGTGGGCTTTCTTAAATGGTCATGCCATATTCTTCTATATTTAATGTGACAAATCAAATTCTTATATTTAATTAATATAGATTAATTATTTGTTTTAAATTGTAGCAATAAAATTAAAACTCTAACTTTCATTTTTTGTTTCTTTTTATATTCTCAATGGATTTCCAATGTGGATTCCTGAACTGTAATGACCTTCGTAATATCACACCATCTCTCTGTAAATCCAATAGGTAAGTAACTATATCACTGTAGAATTGTTTTTATGGTACAACACTTGATTCATTTTGAGATTTCTAGTAAAATGGGGGAGAGTCCACTAAATGTATAACGGAAAGCTGTATTTGCATGTAATGTTGAACCATTGTTTAGTGGTCTGAGGACAAACTGCAGCTAATCCCTGCCTTCTTCCCCCTCCATTGGTGGCTGTGAGGAGGAATTCATAAGTTTTTGTTTGTCATGATGACTAAAGTGTGCTTAGTCGTATGAAGCTGAATTGTTTTCACTAACAATAGTTAACGTTAACTTCAATTCCAGCATCTGACATAATGCTAAACTGTGGTTGATATAAAAGTGAAGCAAACACTCATCATTGTTATATATGAAAGTAGCCAGAGAGAATCCTTCTAGACAAAACGCTTAAAAATTAATCCCAAAGTATATTCTCATCAAGAGGCAGGCACCATGGTCGATGCACTGCTGGCCAGGGCTCCTAGGCAGTACATTTAACAGTAGCACTGTCTTGTTTCTAAATTTGGTCCTTCTTGTCATATTTTTTGAAACGTTTCAAAAATCCAACATATTAACTGCATGAAACACTTATTTCTTTTAGATGCTATTTGATGTAGATGCTCTTAGCTGTTAATGGAAATTGGAATTAACTACTGCAAGACAGAAAATACAATAGCAAAATGTTTTTCTGTCTATCAGATTAACTACCACAAATTTGCACCATCTTATTTTTAAAAAAACACCATGATTTAAGTGTATTTTGCATATACATTGATAAACTATATACTATCTTAACCTTCCTGATAACTATACCTGTTGATGTTGCCATGGGCTTACATGGACCAGTTTCGTTCACATGTTTGGAGGAATTGTCCTAAAATTGTACGGTGTTGGCAGGGTGTCGTAAGTAATCTTACTGGACCTTTGTCACCAAAGCTTCATTTTAATAATTTCATATTGTATGTACTGCTTTGGTGACAAAAAAGATTATCTTGTAATGTTAGAAATCTCATTTCCTATCCCCTTGTGTACCCCTGTGTTAGTGCAGGCCTGGTTTTCTCTGTCTTTTAAGCAGCGACTTTATGCTCTGCTTGAGCTGCTCTTCTGCTGCATGTCCCCTTTGCCTCTCCTCTCTCCCTACTCTTTCCCTTCTATTTCTTTTCTTTATTTAGCATTTCTGTTTTTCTCACTGTTTATTATGTGTGGTTTGCTTAAACTTTAAGCTCACGGCCTTTCTTCTTTCTTGTCGTTTCCCTCCATTCTTTCCTAGGGTGAGAAAGAGGGTAGAGAGTTGGCCAGTTATTGGGCCACCTTTGTTACTGTTTGATTGTATTTTATTAAAACCAGTACAAATCTTAGCTGGGAGAAAAGGTTAGATCTACACAGTGTGGACCTTGAAGACGACACATAAAAAAATTAAACACACTAGAAGAAAGCTTCAAATGTACCCGTAAAGACAGGTTGTCTTATATTTATGTGCTATGATGTTGAGTATTTTCCTGAAAGAAATGTGGAAAACCTGACCTCAGCCACATGGGAGATGAACCTTTAGTTTTCTGCTCTGCTGGTTGTTCAGTCGCACTGATTCAGTCTTTAGGGTTAAATTGAGCAGCTATGTAACAGGGAGAACATTTCATCATTAAAGAAGTGGCATTTGTACAATATAGAGAGGGGAGAAAGGAAACAGGATGGCTTCAAATTTTGTTAATAAACTAGTGTTGGAACAAGTACGGTAGATGTAAGAGCTATTCAATATGCCCGGACACCTTTTTAGTGCACATTTTTTTATTACAATGCAGAAAAAATAGATATGTTATAAATTTGTAAAAATAGTTATGTTGATAGTCCTTGGCAGCTCACTGATACAGCTGACAGATATGGATGGCTGACACACAAGATGCCATTTTTGTGAACATCTGCAATGTTACAATACAATATGTAAAGTTGGTATTTGCTAAAGTAACATATAAATAGAACTATTATGACCTAGTTCAGACAATCCTAGCTGGCTAAATAAGCCAAGATTTGAACAAGCCTTTCACACACACAGCATCTTTCTCCTCCCATTCTACCCGCCTACTCGTTATGGCATAATAAACACTAGAACTTCTTCAATTAGCCTGTTAGCTGTAAACCAAAAACGAAGTTTACAAGGTTGGGAATAAGTCAGTATTTTAAAACAATTTCAAACCAGGTTCAGACATAATGAGAAACTATGGTTATTTGAAACTTCCTGGTGTTAAAAAGGTAGGATGGAAAAGGTGTTGCCAGGAACAAATGTCTGGATAAAATGCTTGTATATATTTTAGCTTTTTAAACTGAGATATAATGGTCAGTACCAGGTCAATGAGTAGTAAATGTTGCATTAAAAATAACATATGTTTCCTATTATTTTAGATCATAGTATTGTGCGGGTGCTGCCAAACTATCCTGAATGTGAAATTAATTGCTTCAATTTTGTAACTGTTAAGCTCTTGCCCACCAATCCTCCAGTACACCAAGCATTATTGATCTTGTTTCCATGGCTTGGGACATTGTAATAACCACTTATGCCTACATGAATCTTCCATATTCTGAGCTTATCCACGGAGGCCTTTTCTCCAAGTGCCTGTGTCTTCTGAAGCCTGGGCCAGAGTAACAGACTTTTTCAGGAATGGTGCCAACTTAGCAAACATCCCCTGCCCCCCTGCCCCCAAAAGCCCACATAGCCCAGATAGGCATGTCTGGTGTTGAGTCTTCTCTTATTCTATTGGCACCAGGCAAAGACCGTTTCATTTTTCCTGATAGATTTCCAAGATTTTGAGATGAAGAACAGGATAGCAGATTTGGAAAGAAAGAAAGAAAAATCTCCAGGAAGATGACCTTTTAAAAGGTCTGTTAGGTAAATTAGTTTGTTGGAGATGTGTTTTTTAAAAAAACAACAAAAGTCAAACTTTTTCAAGGGCATCTGGCCTTCAGTATGACTAGTAGTGTGATATTGAGCTTGAATAGACAACTTGCATCTCTGAGGTCTTTCTCTAAGAGTGTGTGTGTGTGTGTGTATGTGTGTGTGTGTGTGTCTATATTTATAGGTTATATACACACCTACTATCTAGTGAGCAGGAAACAGAGATGATGTGTCCATTTGTATTGTTAACAACAACTTTACAAGAGGTGATAGAAAACAAAGGATTATATCTTGCAATATTATGACAACAAAACTCTCATGGATTAGTGTAAAAATGGGCTACTGTTAAGTATTATTTTGCCGGTTTAGACCATTGGGAAATAAAGCAGCTGTCTGTGTATTTGATATACATACAGGCAGAAAGAGAAAAGGCAAGCCCACTGCACACATTCAGATATGATGCCGCTATTCAGTGGTGTTGTCATGAAAATCTGACACTGTTACAGCACTGTCGGCAGAAGCAAGAATCACTAGGGAGTGAACAGCTGGATGCTTTATAAGGTTTTATGTTGTACATAAGGAGGCCATGTTTTCTGTTGTCAAAGTGTAAAGGAAAATGAAAGCTCTGGGCATCATTAAAGTCTTGAAAGCCTAGGATGTGTCAGTTCTGTTCCCTCAACACCTGGATTGAAAGCTCATTGTGAGGTCACTTAGAAAGCAAAAGCAGGCATTCTTGTATAGTTGTGTTAATATGCAATAAGTTCTTAGTAGCTTTCCATTAAGTCTGTTCTCAGTAACATTGTCCCAGATGTTATTTAGAAATGGAGGGGTGATTATACTTTTAATGTTCATGTCTTTTTCTGAATTACTTTCATCCTTATGCTGCAATTCTTTATAGATTGGATTATATAATCCACCCCCCTCCCCACCAAAAACACATTTATAGCAATTTTTGCTACAGGGAGTTCATTTTTATTTAGCTCAGTTTTGCCAGGCCGTGGAACTCGGGCTGACATACAATTCCACTCATGTCAATAGCTTAGCTGCAGTGACTTGCAAAGCCGTGACAAGTGCTCTAGATTGATTTAGTCCCGGTTTGATATTAAGCATTTGGAAAGGCTAACTTACTTTTGGATTGCTTCATCAGGGAATGGAGGGTGGGGCACAGAAACTTTTTTTTTTTTTAGTTTAGTTTTGGAAGGAAGGAAGGTATGTGAAACCTAACCTGAATTAGCAATCACTACCTGTGTTTGAGAACAAGCAGTCATTGTTTGCCACTTCCTCTTCTTTAAACATGATCAAAACCTGAAGTGACTCATTTGGGAAATTGATCTTCATTTCCAAACTCATAGCTATGGCTTGATTCTATCCTTGTTTTTGTTTTTTTGTTTTTAAAAAAAAAACAAAAAAAACAAATATAATTAAGGAATTTGTGGGATAGAAACTGCACATAAGAGAAATTTATACATTTGACGTAAATGTTGTATCTAAACTCATGTCTTGTATCGCTACTTAAACACACTTAATTTTGCTTTTCCCCTTGAAATGCAAACCTAGAAAAGTGTATACAATATAAACATTTTTAAAATACAGCACAGATTATTGCATGTTCTCAACACAGCATTTTTTCCAATTATTTCATAATCAAGACTCAAAACTATGTATGAGAGACTTGTTCTAGTTTTAAAGTGTACCATGATTGGATAACGTTTGTATGTCTGTTTATAAATATATGTATTTTAAATTGTGTGTGTGTATACAGCATATATACTCACATTTGGATTTACACTAGGTCTCCTGTCTCTCAACACTTGTAAAATATTATAAAATGGCTGATATGTAGCAGTGTGTATGTGTAGTGCATTGCAAGAGAATGGGAGCCTGGTATTTTAGACTCAGTAATAAACTGGTTTGGGCTAATAAGTAATAACTGTGATCTTGGCACCTTTCTTAAATGAGCAATAAAAAAAGACATTCACTATGAAAAATTAACAGTGTTATGGAGATGATGGAAGTGATTTTCTGTGTCTTACGGAGGGATTATGAGAGTGATGAAGGATTCAAGCCTTTGTGAACAAGAGATCGTAATTTTCTCCAGTTCTGCAGGACACACTATGCTTAGCAATGAAAGTGTGTGTAATAAAATCTGAGGTTGAAATATTACCTCTAGCATCCAGAACTTTTTTCCATTTATATTCTCAAAGGAATGAACTGTACAGATTAACCCCTTCAGGTACTGACAACCATTATTGTCTGGCTTTGTAAGTATGAGAGTGACTGAGAATAGTACATTTGGCAGGAAGCCCAGAGAGAGGGCTGTGGCCTGTTCCAGATGAGGTTACACTCCCTCTGTAAGAGCAGGTATGTTGCTTGGGTATTCTGGTACTTCTGGATCTATTACTGTCACTTGAGGCTCAAGTGGCTTCAGTGCTGCAAAGTCCCTTCCATCAGCATCATCTGGTGCTCCATTTGCACCTCTGCCTGGACAGGGGTGGCCAATTTTTTTTTGCTTCCACTCTGATAACCTCCTGGCTAGATTACTGTAAGATGGTGCAAAAATCAGCAGCCAGGTCCTGCTAGAATATAAAACCAATTTTGGCACAACTGTAAAGGTAAAGGTAAAGGGGCCCCGGACCGTTAAGTCCAGCCGTGGACAACTCTGGGGTTGCAGCGCTCATCTTGATTTACTGGCCGAGGGAGCCGACGTTTGCCCGCAGACAGTTTTTCTGGGTCATGTGGCCAGCATGACTAAGCCGCTTCTGGTGAAACCAGATCAGCGCACGGAAATGCCATTTACCTTCCCACTGGAGCAGTACCTATTTTCCTATTTGCACTTTGACATGCTTTCGAACTGCTAGATTGGCAGGAGCAGGAACCGAGCAATGGGAGCTCACCCTGTCATGGGGATTTGAACCGCCGACCTTCTGATTGATATAGACCACAGCGCCACCCGCGTCCTGTAGTGGCTACCAATTAGTTTCTGGTCTCAATGCAAATTGCTGGTTCAACCTATAAAGCATTGTGTGGCTCAGGATCCCAATACCTCAAGGACTGTCTCTCACATGAACCAACCCAGGACCTGCATTCTGCTTTAGAAGACCTTCTAAAAGTTTGCCCTCAGAGGGAACTGCAGAGAGCAATGACACAAGAATGGGCTTTTTCAGAAAGTTAGTTGTTTAAGAATGATGCCCATATACAAGAAAGGACTGTTCTGAAAGTTCAGAGTGGTTAATATTAACATTAGGGAAGAAACATGAAAATGAATCAAATTTAAGTCATTCAACTCAAATTAGACCAACTGAAATGAATGGACATGACTGTTAGTTCTAGTGGGCCTACTGTGAGTATAAGTTAGTTGAATACCCTTGCTGCATTCTGCAGCCAGTTACATCAAAAGGTCCTAACTTGAAAAACACAAAGAGGTCTGAGTTCAACTCCTGTGCTCCACTAAATTACAGTGAATAGAAATTTGAAGGGAGGGTTTTACTCCCTGGGAATGTGTATTTTTGTCAGGAGAGCGGACAATGGGTGATGATTAAACAGGTGTTACCATGAGGATATGGTCAGTTGAAGCCTTTCTGCATATGATCCAAAACTTCAGCTTTTAATTTAGATTGAGAGCCTATCCTTATCATATACTTCAGCTTTATTGGTCTATGACCATAATCATTCATTCATTCATTCATTCATTCATTCATTAGTTTAGTGGCAGAAAAACTATAGCCTGAATGTCTAATTAGTTCCACCAGACCCTCCATTTGGTTTGTCAGACTTTTTGGGTCAAACCATGCTCACCTGCCCTACACCTGATTATTGATAAAGTTGCTGCTTTGTGGGTGCCCTTGAAATCTGTGGTACAATCTAAGCTTGCTGAAGCTGGTTTTTCTTCAGAAAAGGGGCTTTTGGAGTTTTCTTGATACATGTCTGTCAGGGTTTCTGGGAGAAGTGAGGAGATGGCAGAGGAGACGGAAAGCGAGTGGGAGGAGGGAGAGAGAGACGAGGAAGAAGATGACGGAATTCGAAGGGAATCTATGAGCCTAAGCAGTGAGTCAGAGGATTCCCAAAAGGGAGCTAGCATGATCAGGCGAAAAGCAGGAGAAGAGAGAAGCTGTGAAAAGTCAGGAAAGGAGGGGAGAAAGCCCAGTGAAGCACAGACGCTGTCAGAGGGGTCTCAGCCGGAACGGAGTAAAGGGGGTGGAGTTGTCAGCCTCTCGGAGGGAGGAGGAACAGGAGAAAACAGAGAGAGGGGGTTGGAGCAAGGTGTTCAGCCGGAAAGGGTAGAGAGTGGAACAGGGGGCAGTATAGAGGACGAAGGAAAGGTCAAAAGCAACGTACGCGCGCCAAGTTCAAACATAGAGGCGCGCGGAAGTGGGGAAAGCTCAGAGGAGGAGCCCGGCCCCAAAGCCAGAAGGAGGGGGCAGGAGGCGGCAGAGGATTCAGCCTCAGGCGAATCCCGGAAAGAGAGAACCCAGGGGGGCAGAAAGACCCTGCGGAAAAGAAAGGAGAGGAAGAGGTGGTCTAGAGCCAGGCTATTAAGTTGGTGTGGAGGAGGGGAGGAGTCAGAGGGGGACTTCGGCGGTCTAACGTGACAGACGTACAGCCACAATGCTGAACTGTGAAAGAAGCAATTATCTTCAATAAACTTTTCCTGTAAGTAAACTATAACGGAGTAAGGTCTCTCGTGAGCTGGGACCCACCTGGGTGGCTGTGACAGAAAGTCCCCCTCCCTCTGAAAGCAAAAATTTTTTTTTTGCGAAGCTCACGAACGGGGCAGCCATGAGTGCTGAGGAACAGCTGGCTGCACTCCGGGATCAGATTACCACTCTCACAACGGC
Source organism: Podarcis erhardii (assembly GCF_964252035.2). Lineage (NCBI taxonomy): Eukaryota > Metazoa > Chordata > Lepidosauria > Squamata > Lacertidae > Podarcis > Podarcis erhardii. Next base: position 47,484,135 of record NC_138508.1, on the reverse strand, counting down.
AGTCATTGCTTCGCAGAAGAAGAATGCTGACTTGGAGAAAGCGTGCCAGGATTTGCAAGCAAGGTGGGAAAATGCGGACAAGGCGGGGACCCCGGGCTCCAGAGCGGAGGGCATTGCGCTTGGAAGGAGGGGGGGTGCCCTAGTTTCGCATTTTAATGGCAACTTGCAAGACTATCCCAACTTCAGGGCAGATGTCGTGTATGCACTGCATTTACTCCGTCATGATTTTAGAGATGAGGAGGAGAGAGTGGGATTTATTGTTTCGCACCTGCATGGGGAGGCCAGGGCTTGGCTACGCAATCTGTGGCGCGAAGATGGACCAGCCCGTCGCAATGCAGATGCGTTTATCAAGGCAATGGATGCTTGTTTTCAATCCTCTGTGGATAAGGACATTGCGCGCCGGCAGATGCACGGGCTGAGGCAGGGGAGAGCCACTGTACGCCAATATCATTCTAAATTTTTTGCATTGCTCACCGCCTTAGATTGGCCGAAGGACAGTCTACCGGTCAGGGATCTTTTTTGGGAGGGATTGAGCCCCTCCGTCAAGGATGAGATCGCAAGGGGGGACAGACCCCAGACCCTGGAAGACGTGGTGCAACGAGCTTTGGCTATAGGAATTCGACATGAGGGACGTCCGTGGCACGAGGAGGGGGGGCCCCAAGCGCGCGCGCAAGCAAAAGCTCTCCCTTTTGTGCACGGGGATTTCAGCCGTGCGCACCCCTCACCAATGGGGAAGGAAGGCGAGGAGCCAATGGAGATTGGTGGTGCTAGGGCTCAAAAGCCATCCCAGAGCCCCATCCCTGCTGCAGCCAAAGCGAAGCCTCCTAGAGGGACCAGGAAGTGTTACATCTGCGACAGTGCACACCATATGGCGAAAGAGTGCCCCCAGAGGCTCCAGAAGCACACTGCAGCACTAGCAACTGTGACAGCAGAGGTGCAATCAGAGGAGCAGCTTCAGGGAAACTGCAGTGCCTGGCTGGAAGCAGAGCTACTGGGGCTCAGCCAGGCGGATCTGTAGAGAAGTCCCCAGCATCCTTGCAGCGCATGGACCCTTTACCTCCCAAACCAGCAGTTTTACTCACAGCAACACTCCAGCTGCCTGATGGGCGACTTCTCGAGGTTCCAACAACCATCGATTCGGGAAGCAACGCCGATTTCGTGGGATTACAGTTCGTCAAGCAGCATAACATAGCGCTCCTGCCTGCAACGACGCCTCTGAACGTGGTCACGGTAGACGGCAGGAAGTTGCTGGGGGGGCAAGTGGTGCAGCAAACCCCTCCCATGATGATGCAAATTGGAGACCATCGAGAGCTTATTAGTTTCAATGTCACCCACTTATCGGACACGCCCATCGTGTTGGGCATGAGTTGGCTGGACAGGCACAGTCCCGCGGTTGCTTGGTACCAGAGGCAGATCACCTTTTGTTCATCGTATTGCGCCCAGAATTGCATCCGAACCGATCAAGGAGGAGAAGCCGAACAGCAGCTGCATCTGAGTATGGTGCAAGCGGTTCCTCACAAGTACGCGGAGTTCTTGGAGGTTTTCTGCGAAAAGGAAGCTGACAAATTGCCGCCTCACAGACCTTACGACTGCGCGATTGACTTAGTGCCAGGCGCGCAGTTGCCAACTGCCAAGCTGTACTCCATGTCGGAAGACGAGCTGCAAGAGCTTCGGGAGTTCATAGAACACAACCTCAAGCGCGGATTCATCCAGGAATCTAAAGCAGCGGGAGGCAGTCCTGTTTTCTTTGTGAAAAAGAAAGACACGCCCCAGAAGAGGCTCATTGTGGACTACCGGTTCATAAACAGACTAACTAAGCCCAAGGCCTTCCCCATGCCCAAAATTGACGACCTTTTGACTACAGTCAGGAGGGGGAAGATTTTTACCAAGCTGGATTTACGTGGAGCTTACAACCTCATCCGCATCAGGAAGGGCGACGAGTGGAAGACGGCCATGTTCACTCCTTTGGGCACGTACGAATACAGAGTTATGCCCTTCGGTCTACAAAATGGCAGCCATGTTTTCCAAGCATTCATGCATCACGTCCTGGCAGGTCTCCTCTACAAGAAGTGTGTCTGTTTTCTCGACGATATCCTGATTTTCTCGGAATCGCCAGAGGATCACGATAAGGACGTGAAGGAAGTTCTGCAGAGGCTGAAGGAACACAGGCTGTACGCCAAGTTGGAGAAGTGCCAGTTTGATGTGAGAGAGGTAGATTTCCTTGGCTACAAGCTGTCCGACGAGGGACTGGCCATGGACAAGACTAAAGTCCAAGCGCTGTTGGACTGGAAGAGCCCTCGAAATCGGAAGGAGGTCCAGAGGTTCATCGGCTTTGCCAATTTTTATCGCAAGTTTATTAAAGGTTTTGCAAACGCGACGGCGGCAATCACTGACACCCTCAGTTCCAAGAAGAAGAAGTTCGTCTGGACCGAACAAGCAGAGCGATCCTTTCGGAAGCTTAAAAGCCTTTTCGCCTCCGAGGAGCAGCTGCTGCACGTGAATCCTGGCAGGCCCATGCGCGTAGAGACAGATGCATCAGACAGAGCAGTTGGGGCCGTCCTCTTGCAAGAGGATTCGCAAGGCAACTGGAGACCGGGTGCATTCTACTCCCGGAAGCTCAGCAAGACGGAGCGCAACTACACCATATGGGACAGGGAGTTGTTGGCCATTCATGCAGCTTTCAAAGCGTGGCGACACTTCTTGATAGGAGCCAAGCACACGGTGCAGGTCCGCACGGATCACAAGAACTTGGAGTATTGGCGGACGGCTAAATTGCAAACCCAACGACACATGCGCTGGGCGGAATTCTTTGCGGATTTCGATTTCAAAATAGAATACATCCCTGGAGACTCCAATGTTATAGCAGACGCGCTGTCCCGAAAGCCTCAATACCTGGAGGAAGTAGCTCCAATCGCAGCAAAGTACATTTTCGCACCGCAGGCGTGGACGTGCGCTACCATCGCAGTCGACCTGGACGCGGTGCGACGCGCGCTGCAAGAGGATCAGTTTGCACAATCCAAGATGGAGGAGCTCCGCAGAGGGTCGCCTGACAACAATGAGTTTCAGTTGCAGGATGGACTTTTGACTCGCAAGGGCGCCCTTTACGTGCCCACCGACGAGCTTCGCGCCACGGTTTTGCAACAATTGCACGATGCCCCGAGTGCGGGCCATTTCGGCAAAGAGAAGACGATGGAGTTGGTGGCAAGGGACTTTTGGTGGCCCCAGATGAGAGGAGAGGTGGCGGACTACGTAGCCAGGTGCGATATCTGCCAGAGGTCCAAACCAGTGCATCAGAAGCAGGCGGGATTGTTAGAACCGCTGGAGACACCGCAGCAACCGTGGGAGAGGGTAGCGTTGGACTTTGTTACAGACCTGCCCAGCTCCAGAGGTAAGACGGCGGTGTTAGTGGTTGTGGACTTGTTCACCAAGATGGCGCACTTCATTCCTTGTGCCAAGGTGGCGACGGCAGAACAGACCGCAAAGCTCTTCATCGATCACGTCTTCAGAGTGCATGGACTACCGCAGTCCGTCTTGTCCGACAGGGGGCGCCAATTTGTTTCCACTTTCTGGCGGAAGCTTCTGGGCATCTTGCACGTCAAGATCAACCTGACGTCGGCGAGGCATCCACAGACCAACGGTCAAGCGGAGAGGGTCAACGCGATCATGCAGCAGTACCTACGGTGTTACGCCAACCAGCGACCCGCGGCGTGGGTGGACTACCTGCCGATGGCTGAGTTCGCCTACAACAACACGAAGCACGCATCCACCGGGGTGACGCCTTTCTTCGCGAACTATGGACGTCATCCCAGAACCTTCCCGAGCTTTACAGCACCTGAAGGGGGGGGACCTCAAAATGCCGACCAGTTTGCAGCAGACTTGCAAGAGGTGCACGAGGAGCTGCGGAGACATTTGGAGCTGGCAAAGCAGGCGTATAAGGTGCAAGCCGATAAACACAGAAGGGCGGGGGAAGACATTCAGGTTGGGGACTGGGTATGGTTAGCAGCCCACGCGATGCCGGCCAGGTCGTTGGCCAAAAAGAAGTTAGAACACAGGCAGCTAGGACCATATCAAGTTGAGGCTAAGATCAATCCGGTGGCTTTTCGCCTAGCCCTTCCGGAGGGCTCCAGGGTGCACCCGGTCTTTCATAGGTCGGTGCTCACTCCCTACAAAGCCCCACACAGGTTTCAAGAGTCAGGAGCACCTCCAGAGCCACGTAGAAGGGCGCCTGAGGGAGGGGAGTCGCCAAGACCAGAACCTCTTAATGAGGTCACAGAGATACTGGATTCACGATGGGGGGAGGAGGGAGTTGAATATTTTCTCGCCAGGGAAGGCACTCCAGTCTCTGCAAATAGCTGGGTGCCGGGTTACGCTTTGGACGAACCCCTGTTGAAGGAGGAGTTTCATGCAATTTTTCCGCACAAACCCATGCCCGAGGAGTATTTTGATGATTGGCTTTTCACGCCCACTTTGTCGGGCAGCACGTTCGGGGGTTTCTCCTCGCCCGAGGGTTCTACGCCCAAAACTAGCCCGACCAGGGATCCCCGCCTGGGGGGGGGAGAGACAAACCCTTATTGGTGGGTGGATCAGCCAAGGGAGGTATGGAGTCAGAGGTGGATGATAGGTCCTTGGCAGGCAGCGCCAGGAGAAGCAGTGAGGGAGGAAGAGACTGTGATGCCTTCAGGGGGGGAACCCGAGTTCGAACACACGTATACGGAGCTGCCAGAGGAGAAGATTGACGTGGACACCCGGTATCCTGAACCGACCCAGGAAGAACCACATTTCCCTCAACCTGCACCCAGCGACCGGGAGGGGGGAAGGGGGGGCTTCGAGGGGGGGATGGATGTCAGGGTTTCTGGGAGAAGTGAGGAGATGGCAGAGGAGACGGAAAGCGAGTGGGAGGAGGGAGAGAGAGACGAGGAAGAAGATGACGGAATTCGAAGGGAATCTATGAGCCTAAGCAGTGAGTCAGAGGATTCCCAAAAGGGAGCTAGCATGATCAGGCGAAAAGCAGGAGAAGAGAGAAGCTGTGAAAAGTCAGGAAAGGAGGGGAGAAAGCCCAGTGAAGCACAGACGCTGTCAGAGGGGTCTCAGCCGGAACGGAGTAAAGGGGGTGGAGTTGTCAGCCTCTCGGAGGGAGGAGGAACAGGAGAAAACAGAGAGAGGGGGTTGGAGCAAGGTGTTCAGCCGGAAAGGGTAGAGAGTGGAACAGGGGGCAGTATAGAGGACGAAGGAAAGGTCAAAAGCAACGTACGCGCGCCAAGTTCAAACATAGAGGCGCGCGGAAGTGGGGAAAGCTCAGAGGAGGAGCCCGGCCCCAAAGCCAGAAGGAGGGGGCAGGAGGCGGCAGAGGATTCAGCCTCAGGCGAATCCCGGAAAGAGAGAACCCAGGGGGGCAGAAAGACCCTGCGGAAAAGAAAGGAGAGGAAGAGGTGGTCTAGAGCCAGGCTATTAAGTTGGTGTGGAGGAGGGGAGGAGTCAGAGGGGGACTTCGGCGGTCTAACGTGACAGACGTACAGCCACAATGCTGAACTGTGAAAGAAGCAATTATCTTCAATAAACTTTTCCTGTAAGTAAACTATAACGGAGTAAGGTCTCTCGTGAGCTGGGACCCACCTGGGTGGCTGTGACAATGTCTATATGCATTGCATTGTATCTAATTAAAATATACTCAGAGTTGACTTACTGGAATCAATGGGTGGTTTTTCAAATAAATTTTACAGAACAGACCCATTGAAATGAATGAACCTAATCTAGTCAAGTTCATTAATTTCAGTGAGTCTATTCTTGAGTAGCACTAATATGCATACTACCCAGTGGACTTCACTGGGCATACTGATTCCAGTGGGTCTAATTTGAGTATGATTTAGTTAGATACAAACCAGTGTTTTTCAGACAAATCTACTTGTGATGTGATGCTGTATAGGAGATTCCTATTCTGCAATTTTAGTTTATAAAATACTTATCTGAATATTGTTTGAATGGTAAGAATGAGTTAATCACACACTGTGTTGAGTAAAGGAATACATCACACACACACACACACACACACACACACACACCCCTTCTGCATTTATAATCTATGGTTTCTAAATCATGAGTAAAGGACTTGACATTTCATTTTAGTAAAAGTATAATTAAGGTAAGATATGCTATAATTCCATAACTTATAAAAAGAGATGATTTAATCTTAAGGAATGAAATATAGTGTGCAGCAAACACATCCTCAACTAGGCTTATTAATTTTATATTAATGATGCAGCATAATTGTTTTTATCTTCCTAATATTTACCTTTCAATCTTCCATATTCAAATATATAGTCATGCTATTTTTTGTTGGGAACAAATGCTGCAATATTCTTGTTGCAAACATCTAAGAGAATTCAAGCAGCTAAAATTAATATTCTATTTATTTATTTAGAAGATATATAGCCATTCCAAAAAATGTTAGATGATGAAAACTTCCAAAATGCAAATCAAATAGAAAAACAAATACAATTTCTTGTTTTTACAAATACTTCATTAAAAACTAATTGAGTGAATTTTATTTTTTTATCATTTAATTCCATTATATAAGCAACAATGAATATTTCTCTAAATAGTAAGTTTAGTAGAAAAATGGCAAAGTGGGATCATCACGTCAAGTGAATTGTTTATATTTATTTTTCTGGTAGAGCAACTCCCTGATGGAAATGGTGGGAGACAGGGCTGTGTTCTCACCCCAACTCTCTTTGGCATATTCTTCTTCCTGTTGCTTTCCTATGCCTTCAGTTCAGCTGAAGCCAATGTGTACTTCCATTCAAGGAGCAACAGAGGTCTATTCAACCTAGCACATTTTCATGCCAAGACAGAAGTGTAGTGGCTTCTTATCTGTGAGATTTTGTTTCCAGATGTTGCAGCCTTGATAGCACACTCCAAGGAACCTCTGCAGAGACTCATCAACCATTTCCCCCAAGCCTGCGTGGAGTTACCAGCAGCCTGATGGATACCAACAACTTGGATCAGCATGTCGCCAGCACTCCACACATCAGTACTGGTGACCACATGCTTGAGCTGGTAGATGATTTTGTCTACCTGGGCTCCACCATAACCACCAACCTTTCCATTGATGCTCAGTTGGAGAAGCATATTGGTAAGGCAGCTACGGTAATGGCTTGCCTCTCCAAAAGGGTATGGAAGAATGTGATGTTAACGACCAGTACCAAGTTGAAGGTGTACCTGGCTTATATGCTGAGCACTAATTTATGGAAGTGAGTCATGGACAACTTATACCCACCAGGAGCAACACCTCAATGCCTTCCATATGCACTGTGTCAGGAAGATTCTGGGCATCACATAGAGTCCCAAACAAAGATGTGTTCTTCCAAGCCCACATTTCCAGCATTTTCACACTTCTGTCTCAGCTACGTCTATGCTGCCTTGGTCATGCACATAGGATGGAAGGACCCCCAAGCATGTGCTTTATGGGGAACTGGCCTCAAGCACCAAGCCTGTTTGAAGACCAACTCTGTTATATATATATATATATATATAAAATATTTATTAAAGTTTTCAAAGAGTTATCTAAAATAGAAAAAACAAGAAAGAAGAGGAAAAAAAATACATACAAAACATACAAAACACATACAATAACAAGTATAATTTCAATCCCTTATATTCATAAAACTTACTTTCCCGACCTCCTCATACCTCCCCTTCCTGTATTCCAATCTCTAATTGAATCAATTCAGCAAATCCTTCCCCTAATTTCTGTTTAATTTTTAATCTTTCTTTTCTTAATACCTAACCATTACAGCTGAAAACCCCTTAATTTCTAAATCAACATCGTTCTACCATTCAATGATTTTACAATATTTCTTAAGATGATCCTTAAATTTCTTCCAATCTTCTTCCGCCATCTCTTTTCCCTGGTCTCGGATTCTGCCAGTCATTTCTGCCAGTCCCATATAGTCTATAACTTTCATCTGCCATTCTTTGACGGTGGGTAGATCTTCTGTCTTCCAATACTTTGCGATGAGTATTCTTGCTGCTGTTGTAGCGTACATAAAGAATGTTCTATCCTTCTTTGGCACCAATTGGCCGACCATGCCCAGTAGAAAGGCCTCTGGTTTCTTCAGGAAGGTATACTTAAATACCTTTTTCATTTCATTATAGATCATCTCCCAGAAAGCCTTAATCCTTGGGCACGTCCACCAAAGGTGAAAGAATGTACCTTCAGTTTCTTTACATTTCCAACTCTGTGTTATAAAGATGTCTGCAAATGTGGCATGAAGGCTGACAAAATTAACCCGCCATGTGGGGATCCCTTGCAGATGACCACAGTGCCTGGAGACAGAGTTAGGTCATATATTCACAGCAGTGACCAGGGGAGAAATGACCACTGGGAGGAGCACAGAAAGAAGAAACACCATGGTGCATCTGTAGCCACTAAATGACGCCTTCTCCTGTTTTGGTCTCTACATCTACAGCAAGCGCTGTAACTCTGCAGTGGTTAGACTTTGAATCCAGGTGACAACCAACATTTAAAACTGCACCAATATTTTGGCCTCTTCTTGCTAGTATCTTATACGCTAGAAGGCATATAAGGCATGTTTGTTTTTTTGTTTGGCTGTGTTCCAAACTATACATTTACCTAACTGAAACAAATACACATGCAACAACAGCAGCAAGAATACTCATCACGAAGTATTAGAAGACACAAGATCTACCCACCCGGGGAGAATGGCAGATGAAGGTGATGGAGTACATGGAACTGGCGGAAATGACTGGCAGAATGCGAGACCAGGGAGAAGAGTCGGTAGAAGAAGATTGGAAGAAATTTAAAGTTTATTTACAGAAACACTTAAAATTAAGGAATGTTAGAGGGAGGTTGGAATGAAGCTAAGTGGTTTTAGCAATAATGTGGTTAAGGGGTACGTAAAAATGGATTGTTAACATGTAAAAATGTAAAGTTATAATATATTATGATAAAGTATCAAGATAAATGCAAAAAGGGTAAGGACTTGCTGAAACAACTATTGAACTAGAATACAAAAGAGGGAGGTGTGAGGAGGTCAGGGAAATAAGTAAATGAAAGACAAGACATGGAAAGATTGAAATGTTTTTAATTGTTTTCTTACTTTTTCTGTATTTTGTATTTTTTGTTTTCTTTTTCTTTTTTCATTTTTGTAATTTTTTTGAAACTTTAATAAATATTATTATATATATAAAAATAATAACTGAAACAAATACACATATACTTAGGAGAGGCAAACCACTGTTTTAGCCATCATACAGCCTGAGTAGTAATATAGAAATAAACATTGTTAACAATCTGTGAAACTTCTGGCATTAGACTGGGCAAGTGCATAAGTTCTAAATGCTGAAAAAGAAATGGGGTAAAATATAGATTTTTCAGAAAACTACAAATAGGGATTTGGGAACCCAAAGTACCAACAGAAATAGCAGTGCTTTGTTTTCTTGAACTGTGCGGCCTTAAAAGCTGTGTTGGGCTAAAGTGTGCTTTCTATCAGAGCAGTAGGTGTTATAGAGATTATTTTAGTGGCAAGTCTGTGCAAAGATGAAGGTACTTCAGTTTTCCTCTGCTGATTAGTGAAGTCCCAAATGGCAAATGTGATAAACCTAGTCTTTTGATACCCCTTTCCCCCCTTCAATTCAAAGACGTTGAGATCACAGGGTACATTTTTCCAAACATGAACTGGCGTTCTCCTCTGAATTCTTCACAGATCAGACATTTATAATACTTATGGCTGTCTCTTGACTTTTTTTTCTGTTTCTTTGGCATCTACAGAATGTTTTAAGTATTCCAGGACAGCCTGCCAGCCCATAAAATCATTATCAGATTTCCAGTCTCTTGTGCCTCACTTAGATCTTCTAAACTATATTGCAGACCTGTTTTCAGCTGAACTGCTTGGCATGAGAAGCTTTTAAATGATGACTTCTAAACTTCCTGAATCCATTTTATTTCACACTGTGACTATTTTTGCATCTTCCTGACATATGTAGTTCCCTTGAGGCAAATGCTGCAGAATGACATGAAGACCTGCAGCCCTCACAGTTAGGTAATCACAAGTTTGTGTACCTGAGATGCCTTTTTAAATTGTTAGTATTAAGAGATGAAAGGGAAAGGTATAAGTAAAGACTTGAAAGTTCCATTGCGTTCACAGAAGCTTACTCCCAGGAAAGTGTACATAGCAATGTAGCCCAAGTGTTACAAGGAAGGCTTGATTTAGAGTAGGGAACAGTGTGTCCTAGTTTGTATGTTTTCAGGATCAGACGTCAGTACTGAAGTATGTAATGTGAAAAAACGAGTGACTCAGAACATATGCAGGTATCACCTCTAAATAGGTTTCGCTTACATAGAATCATAGAAATGGAGAGTTGGAAGGGACTCCAACTCTACATTTCTATTTCCTGTATTTAGTTGATACAGGAATCTCAACTAACTGATCCATGACAGATGGCCACCCAACCTTGGTTTGAAGTCTTGATTCTTCTGGTAAAAGGCTTCTAGGCAGAATTGATCCCCCAAACCTTTAAGAAGACAGGAGGTGAAAAATGCAGTTCCCAGAATTATTTGTTGGAGGAAGTGTGATTATAATGTACTTTAGAGGTATTGGATATGAGTTCCCACTGGATCCAAGCTTTCTATAGTATAACATTTGCTAGGATAAAGTATGTGAGAGCATGGACAAACACCAATGGAAAAATAAAGTGGGTCATCTGACGAAATTATGGGAGCAACTCATAAGAAAGTAAGAACAGCCTGATGTGATTCTATAATCATAATAGCCCATCCATTTCTCACAGTGGACAACAAGATGCCGTGTGAAGCCCACAAACAGGGCATGAGCACTTTCCCACTCTGTGTTTTCCAGCAACTAGTATTTAGAAACATAATGCCTCTGTGGAGGCAGAGCAGAAAACTCAATATTGTCAAACTAACAGCTTTATTTTAGGAGGAAAAAGGCCACGGAAGAGAGTGACAGATGGAGTTTAGTAACTGAGTATGTCAAGAAGGAACTAAGAAGCTCAGGTCAAGGAATAGACTACATGTATTTATAGAATTATATGATATAAAAATGGAAAGGGTGTGAGTATATATGTTCTAATATTTGGAAATAATTAATATTATGTCTAGTCTATTATTTGGTATAAATATTTTAGTATTTATAGAGCAGATAATTATACTGAATAGCTTTAACCACATCATTGCAATATATTTATAGGGTATTTTGTATTGTACTAAAAAGAGGAAGAAACTTAAGAGCCTCCAAATCTCAAATCACTTTCTGAGTTGTTATATCTTAGTTTTATTCGTGTGTGTGTTTAGGCTAGGCAATTGTGGAATTATGCGGTTGGGGAGATGGAGGATGAAACAATAACAAGCAGGACCTGAGCACAAGAACATTCTCCTGCACTGTCATCCCCAGAAACTGGTATTTGGGAACATTACTCTCTTCATCCATGGTACGTCTGAAACTGGTCCAACAATACACACATTTTTGCTGTCACTGCCCTGTTTCTTAGCAGCAGTACTACTTGTGGCAGCTGGTGGCCATGATTCCCCCATTCCCCCCAACCCCCCCCCCTTTGTTTGACATTATGTCATTATGCGGCATTATTCCAAGAGGGATTCTGTACACAAATGCTGCCCTTCACCATGGGCTCCTCCAGAGGAACCTCCAGAATGACAGTGCATAATGATGTAGTATTACACAGAGGGAGGACAAAAACAACAACTCTAGGAGAAAGAAGCACTGCCACATATTTGGAAATTTTAATGTATTTACCCCACAACAAAGGAAGTTGTGTTGGCCCATAAGAAAAATGGCAGAAATTCATATTGGGACAATGCCTTTATAAGTCACAAAATAGTGTGCAGGCTTTCAAATTCTCTAGAACTCAACATCAGGCTAGATGGTAAACACAAAGGGGAGAGAAGAGAAAGAAAGTTTGCTACCAGTACCACGAGTCTGATTTAATAAGAATCTTAAGATGGAACTTGCCAGGAGATAGCAATGATGTTTCAGATTGCATTATGGAAACTGCAGGGCGGTTCCCTGATAGACGAAGAACAAGAATAAGCAGAAAGCTAATTTTCTTGGTAATCTACCAAGCAGCTTGTGTATTTGTCTTCAGAATCTCAATTGAATGTCTGCTACCTCCTTCTGCATTCCACCTGTAGACTCCTACAAGATGCAACTCCTGGCTTTAGCACTAGCCATTCCCAACTGCAGCTCCCTTGTTTACCATCTAGCTGTCAGGGATGTCAGGGACTGGGCAGAGGAGGAGTGGTGGAGACCTCCACCTCAAGAAGTGTCCGAGCAGGAGCAAGATGAGGATACAGTGGACCCAGATTCATGGTGGTGGCTAACAGGACACACCCCAGAGGAAGAAGCAAAGAGCTGGGAAATCATGGAAGATGAGGAACAGGAGCAAGCTAGCAGATGCTCTAGTCCTGAACAGAGATTCGGAGAAATAGTACAGCATACAGTGGACACTACATCACTTGAAAGCCTGGTGAAATCTTCTCCTTCCTCACAGACCAGGAGATCTCTTCATATCTTGGAGCAGAAGGCTAAACAGACATCCACCATAGGCAGCAAGAAGGGGTTGGGAAGCTAGGAAGTGCCACAAGGGGGTGGAGGGGGCACTCTGAGCATTGTCTCGAGACGGAAGAGAGCATAATCCATGGTCTCTATGTGTATCCTGTTGATTTAAATAAAAGAACTAGCAGGAGCTCTCTGTGTTTCTGATTTCACTAGGAAGCTAGCTTGGGAGTTGTGACACTAGCTTGCTGAACAGCTTTCAGTGGAACTGGAAAGCTTGCACATTGGTAGGCCTAATAAAGGCATTGCCCTAATGCAGATTAGCACTATTCTGTAAAAGTATGGAACACAACCTGGGCTTCATTCCTGTGTATGCTAGACACAATTTTATGGATGATCTTTCTTGGAGAATAAATGCCAAGCTGTAGATTGATCTGGGAAGGAATCATGTTTCTTAAGTACATTATCACAGCTCTTCAATTTGTGGCCTTTTACAACCACAGTAAATTGACCGTAAATCGGGAAAAGACTTTAATGCTTAATAGAAACTACGGAAACTGCCTGAAGTCTGCATTAGTTTTGCTTTCTCATTGTGGATGTTGGAAATTCCTTGGCTACATCCATGCCAATCTTCTGAGAATGCACAGTTGGTGTATTGTACATATATTATCAGCTAAATAAGCAAGTGTCTATATTTTATTTATTTAAATATTTTTGAACTGGTTTTGTATTTAAAAATCACAAAGCAGTGTGCAAAAGAATAAAAAGAATGTAATACACAATAAAACAGAATTAAAACAGCATAGGAGACAATTCTACAGCTTCACAGTGCCCAGTAATCTACACGATGAATATTACTACTCTGAAAGAACTTGGGTAAACAAAAAGGCTTTTAGCCTATTCCCAAAATATGTCAAGGTGGCAATAGTCCATCCTGCAAAAAAAAAAAAAGCTGTCCAAATTTTCATTAGAGATAAGCATACAGAAATACAGAAGAAAGGTTAGTCAGTTGTAAGCATGTGATTTCCATATGCAAGGTACCAGGATTCATCACTGTAACTTCAGTGAAAGGATCTTACGCAGAAGACACGAATGATCTATACTCGAGACCTTGGACAGCTGCTGACAACCAGGGTAGGCAGTGCTAGGGTATTTAGATTAGTGACCTTACTCCGCATAAGGGACTTTCATGTACACACGAAATCTCCCGACTTAAATTCATAGTTTGAGGCAAACATAAGTAGTAGCAGACTTGGTCCAAGCTGGCTTCCAACCTGATTTCATTATATTTTTTAATGGAAAAAGTGTCATCAATGACTTTCACACTCAATATTCACATCAAAAAGAGTTATTAAATAGTTCATTGTTCTCAAATTATTTTACTATGTGAATATTACAATAGTCATCTAACTTGATCAATGACTTGTAAAAAAAGAGAGGAATTTGACTGCTTTTTTACAGTCAAGCAGAGTATACATTTTATGGAATGCATGCATGCATGAATGAATGAATAAAAATGAATGATTTGAAAGGCTACTAATAATTTAAGGGTTTTTATTTAAGTATGTGGATAATTATATGCAACTGAAGGGAAATATATTTGTGGTGCATAAGACTGAAGAATCCTACAAGCCATTTGGACTTGAAGATAGCAAACACAGCAAGAGTAATGATGCAGCAGTTTGATCTGTGTATATGTTCCTTTCTTTGTGTGAAAGAACCAAAGCCTCAGCTGCAAGCCAGTGGTTTCATGCAATTTTGATACCATTTGTCTATTTAATTGATATAATCCTCCTTGTTACAAGTAAACAATTCTAATTATCAGAATTTGGCATCCATCCCTGCATAGCAGTCAAATAACTTAACTGCTTAGCTTCTTCCACTTTATCCAATCTAATCTTATTTGTCCACACCTCAGCTCTTTGTTGTTATGAAACTATCGTACGCTTCCCATGTTAGACCATCCAGTTTCAGTCATTCTATTTTGGACATAAACAATGAAGCAAACAAAAACATAAGGGAATCATGGTTTTATTAATTTTTTATGAAAGTGTGTGGAAACAATAAACAATATATGATTGATTTGGTGCTGATTTAATGCATTCTTGGTGCATTTATTGGCATCTGTGCCAAAAAGCAGACATTATATTTGCTTAGTTATTCTTCTCATCCACAGTCTCACTAAAATATTCAGAATTGCCAGATTTAGTGACTTAATTTTCAGAATAATAGTTGAGTTTCAAAAAGCATCTATGGATATTTCTGGTTCAAAGTGGCATGTATCAGCCCTTCACTTGAGTGGAGGAAGTCCTTATTTCTCCTCTCTGAAGAGGAGCAGTGTTTTAGTTGCTGCCACTAAAGGGAGTCCTCCTTTGGGACCTTGTTAGATGCTTTCATGTGAAGACCATTTGACCTAGCTCTGATTAGTGAGCAAGCTTAGAAGGCAAGAGGGGTTGGGGGATGCCTTTGGCTAGTGTCCTCCCCCCTTCTTCAGTAGGAGAAAATTCTCAGTGGAATATATTAGGGATAATAACGGGGTAAAAATGTCAGTTAAAAGAAGTGGAATAGATAGTGCTTCTTTAAAACACACGCAGAAGCTTCTGTTCTTTGCACAAAGACATTATAGGTCTCTTCTTTCAAGAACAATATTTGTATATATTTCATTTATTTATACACTGCTTAAACAAAACCAAAACTCGCAACAACAAATGGAAATGAATAAAAGCAGTTTTCCAAATAAGAATCCAATACTATCCATGATATATCATATAGAACTGCATTAATTAACAGATGCCTCTGAAATACAAGCATGCAGTTTCACTGAATATATTGTCTGTGCTTAATATAACAAAACTATCTTAATAACATAAAAACATGAGGAAAAATACATTGAAAATTATTCTAAAGTTTGAGTAATAAAGATTGATATTTTAAAAACAATTGTTGGCTCTCAAAATGATTCATTAATATAGCATGCGTTTGATTTACAGAGTGTAATCATTTAAGTACTCTCAAACAAGCACACTAAGATTCTGCATCCTTGATCAGACTTCCTTTAGTATGCTTGGGTGCAGCTCATCAGGCCCTGGAGATTTGAATTCAATTAAAGTAGCTAGGTGTTCCTTTAACACATCTTTACATACCTTGGGCTACAGTTTCCTCATTGTATTGTTTATTCTGTTATCAGGCTTTTTTTCAGCCAGTACTCACCAGAACTCAGTTCCGGCACCTTTAGGTGGGCACCATTGCCATTATAAGAGAACAAGGGAGGCGTTCATTTTGAGTTCTAGCTCCTATTTTTCTAGAAAAATAACACTCTATTATTACTAACTGCTTTCTTTTTGGGTGAAGACAGAGTATATGTTGAGCAGTTCTGCCTTCTCTCTGTCACCCGATAGCATATCACCGTTTTCTCCACACAGAGGATATACTACTTGCTTGTTCTTCCTCTTGCTTCAAGCATATTATTTGTTTTTATTTATTTATTTGTAAATCTTTTTAAAATTTCTCTTACAAGCCTGAACCCATTCTGAGCTTTCTCCCAACTGACCTTCTCCCTGTAACGGTTGGCTACTACTTCCTTTAAGATTTCCTCTTTCTTTCATTTTTCATACATGCAATTCTAAAATTTCAGCTCATCTTTAAGCTCCTTATGCAGCCACACCAGTTTCCTTAGATTCCTCTCACTTTTATTTCTTGTTGGAATTGTCTGCAATTGGGACATCAGTATTTCATCTTTTACAAACTCCTATCCATCTTGGACTCCCTTCTCTTTGAGTATTTCTGGCTGTCATAGCTTTAAAAAATACGGTTTATTTACCTATTTACACCTTCAGTCTGCATGTAGGGAGTCCAGATCTTACAGCATGGTCATCTCAAGCAGGACTTGTTCCCTATAGCAGTATAGCATGGGAACCAAAGGAATCTTTCCCAGCCAGCCTTCTGCCAGCCTTCCCAAGATGGATCCCACTCTTTGTTCTCCCCCTTATTCTACCTAGCACACCTTTCTAAAGACTCTATTTTCCTGTCACCCCACACCCAGTTACCCTGGCAACCTTTTAAATCCCCAGTCTCTGTTGGGGAAGGACAGTTCTCTTGTTTTGCCAATGGCCCTCAATGGCTCTGTATTGTTTCTCAACAGTGCTAGTTGGCCAGGTCATTTTGCATATGCTAGCTCAGGAATTCCTCTAATCTGTGCATTTTCAGGGTACTGTGCTTCTTGACCTGTAGAGGCAGTGGGGTCCTGCAACAAAATGTCTTGAGCCATTCCTGCTTTGAAAGGCAGTTTGGGTGGGGTGTTCATCAGTCATTTTCCACTTAGCTAACGAGAATCTAGCTGAAAAATCTGAAATGGGAAAGTGGAAATTCCAAATTCTTCAAAAATATATTCTGATTTACTTAATTCTTCTAGATGAAATTGGACTAGATGACCCTCAGGATCCCTTCCAACTCTATGATTCTGTTGTCATTTAGTTGTGTCCGACTCTTCGTGACCCCATGGACCAGAGCATGCCAGGCACTCCTGTCTTCCACTGCCTATCGCAGTTTGGTCAAACCCATGTTAGTAGCTTCGAGAACACTGTCCAACCATCTCGTCCTCTGTCGTCCCCTTCTCCTAGTGCCCTCAATCTTTCCCAACATCAGGGTCTTTTCCAGGAAGTCTTCTCTTCTCATGAGGTGGCCAAAGTATTGGAGCCTCAGTTTCAGGATCTGTCCTTCTATCAGGATCTGATTCTATTAAGCACCAAAATCATGAAAAAATGGTTAAATCCCTGAGGCAGTCAGCTATATTGACACACAGATTATTTATTATTGCTAACCTTACTTTTACTCTACTATTGCACATCGCCTGTTTCACTGATAAAAATATTTTAGACTTCACCAGTATAATATGTCTTATTCAGCATGTTGAAATCTTATTTTCTAATGAGTAATGACTACCTGAGAGGACAGCCAAATGTCTTGTGAGACAATTTGTAGAAGATAACCTTCATGTCACATAACAGCATCACCACCCTATCTGGCTGACCTCAGACTCTGACCCTGCTCTGGATATATAGCTGCCTTCCACACGCCCCGTTGCTAAAGTGTTCTGTCCACAACCAATTAAGTTAAATATCAGGTGTGTTCCATTATATGTGCAGAATACTTCAGCTAATCTGAAAAGTTTTTATGCTGTTTGTTTTAGTCTTACTTTAATTTTACATTGTTAGATCAGTACCTTTTCAGTTACGACAATTCATATTACTGTGAGCGATTTTATATATATATATATATATATATATATATATATATATATATATATATAGTGTTTTCTGTATGTGCTTCATGAGATTGTTGAACACAATGCAGAGCATATGTAGTTCATAGTTTACAGGATATTCATCATGTTCATAAATACTTGGTGCAGTTTCAACTGCCGTGGACCCATTATGGCATAATCAGGCAAACATAGTTAGCATGGTGGCAAATTATTTTGGATTCATTCTTTCAGGCCCAGTACTCTATTGCCTCCACTGGATTGGAGTGAGTGGAAGCCAGAGAGGCCCAAATCCATGTCTCATGGCCATTTAAAATAAGACAGCATTCTAAGTGTCATGTCTGACGGAAAAATGGTTGTTTTTAAAAAAAGAAAATTGAGGCTCCTGAATTCTGGCAATTGGATCTCAGCCCATGGCAGAACAGCTTCCAGATGTCTTTGCTGAGGCGACTTCTGAAATAGATATATCAACACAATGGATATCCAGGAGCATGGATCAAATTAAACATATAGTATAAACAATAATACAACTAATTATCAAACTGTGATTTGCTTGTTTGAATGTGATACATATTAGCGGTAGCATGATGATGTAAATCTCTTCATGTTTCCCCTTCATTCAAATCAAGCACAGCCAATGTTATGAATGAATAATTTAAGCCTTCGTCATATTTCTAGTCTAAATAAGAAGAGAATGATTTCAGAATCAGTTGTTCAGCAGAAATGGCCATCTGTTTGTGGGTGCAATTATATTTTCCTCTCAAGTTTCATTGTGAATTTTCTCATTACTTGATAAATGTCAGGGCTCTATGTCGAGATGTTTGATTCATCCAATGAAATTAGCAGAACTGAATTGTGTTATGTTGTGGAGTTAGAGGAGCTCCTTGCCAGTGCTGAAAAGGATATGTGTGCTTGTGTTCAGCACACACATACACAAACAAACAAACATACACACACTTGAACAGAGACTTCAGTTTAGAATCATGCCCTTTGCTATCACATTTTCAGGTATTACAATACATAAATTTGGTTTGATACAACTTGTTTGGATAAATAACAGCTTAATTGACTATACTACCTCAAAAGAACTCTGTGGCAAACCCACAATTTTTGCATTTTCTTATTTGCACCCTGCTTTGCTTATAATATTGGATGAAATCCCAATTCCTATTGTGTTACCAGTGCAAGCTAAATAATTATTAAAGAGGGCACAAATAACCAAGTCTGTTGTGGGGAAATATTATTGTAGTTATTCTTCCCAAAAGGTTATCCTTCCAAATTCCCAAATATTTTTTCATGGTTAATTATGTTAGCATTTTATATCAATGTAAATGTATGAGATGGATAAAGTTTTGGATCAGGAAAGCTACTCCAGTTGGGAGTGAACATGGTGAGTAGAGACTGAGAGAATGACTGAAATGCTGCCTCTTTTCCTTGCCTGTCAAACATAGTGGTCCTTTATCTAGTAGTGCACAATCCTTTCCTTGACCCTTGGACTGTCCTAAAGAAATAATAAATACTGTTTGAAGAACTGTATGTTGTAGTTTGGAAAGTCGTGTTGCATTTCAGAAAGCCCAGATTTTGTGTTTAATTTTATTTAAAGAAAATACATTGCATTAAAATTTAAAGTATGTGGAGAAGCATGCTTAGTGACTTTTATGACTATGTCCATTTTACTTAAAATAAGATGTGTGTGTGTGTGTGTAATAATAGAACATTGATATATGATTATTTTAAATTTATTCTGTTTATAAATAATATTTATAAACTCCTTTTTGTCCCCAGCAAGGGTCCCCAGGGCAGTACTATATACAAAAAACAAAACATTAAAATCTAACTTTAATAAATCATGTTTAGAACAAATACTGTGAATGTGACATGGAAACAATATTTGCTTGGACTGCCATTGTGCTTTCTTCTAGAGGCACAGAGAAGCACAGAGTAAAATTCCCTTTGGCTGTAATTGTAGCTTATTTTGGCTTTAAAAAACAGGTTTCTTATTTTTCAACATTATGTATTATTCTAAGAATTTATGTATAGTAAATGTCACAGTGTAACTGACAGTCTTCTATTATGTGTTTGGTTTTTATTTAGTAAATGTCTTCTAAAGTCCTATCAGTCCAGAGAGCAATTCGGCCAGAACATACGATGACACCACAAGTGAAATGAGGCAGTGATCCGTACTGGGCATCAGTCACCAGTGAAATTACACTGTCCCTCATTGAATGGCAGTTTGTCATTCATGTGGAGAAAGTGAGGTCCCAGAGAAAGTTCTCAGCCCTTTAGACATTTCCAGTAAGTAGGTAGTTACTGGTATGAGTCTTTTAAATTAACATATGCCTCTCTTATAATACCTATTAAATGAAACTCTAATGTAAGTACTCTGAGTCAACATGAGGTTAGAAAAGCACTGGTGGGGGGTTATTAGGGGGGAAATTAATGAAACACTTGATTGGATTTAAATTGTAGCAAATGTTGGGGTTAGTAAATTTTTCTTTTACTGACAGCTAAAGTATCCTTTGTTGTTGTTGTTTCTATCCCACCCTTTCTCTCAAAGGAGCCCAGGGTGGCAAACAATAATAATAATAATAAATGTATGTTTTTATGTAAATCATCTAGAAACCTGAGAAAATCAGAAAACATTCAAAACAGTCACATGCCTTCATAGCTAATACAGTGGTGCCTCGCAAGATGAAAATAATCCGTTCCGTGAGGCTCTTCGTATAGCGGTTTTTTCGTCTTGCGAAGAAAGCCCATTGACAGCTTAGCAGATTAGCGCTATTAGCGGTTTAGCGGCTTTTAGCGGATAAGCAGATAAGCGGCTTAGGGCTTAGGGAAAGGGGGGGGGGAAATAACCCCCGCAGGAACTCGCAAGACATTTTCATCTTGCAAAGCAAGCCCATAGGGAAATTCGTTTTGCGAAGCGCCTCCAAAACAGAAAACCCTTTCGTCTAGCGGGTTTTCCGTCTTGCGAGGCATTCGTCTTGCGGGGCACCACTGTAATACCAATGGTGCATTGAATGTAATGTTGAAACCGGGCTATATTGCATTTAATGTATATGAGATTTCCCGTATCTCCCCCCAACTCCTGCCCCCGTGGCTGATGGATGTCAAAGTCAGAGACATTCTGTGTGTGGTTTTTATTTTTCAACTTTGCATCCAACCCTCTACCAAATGGTGCTATAAAGGTTGCTATATAAATGCAGCATGGTTAAATTAAAATTACATTCTATGTGCAATAAGGGAAGCTGAAAGGACTTGAGCCCAAGTCCATTTTTACTGCATGGACATCTGGCCGCTGAGTAGATTCTTTGAATGATGCCATATAACTTTCTAGTTTGAAGGTTCATATGCTGGCTAAAGAAATTTCACAGTTTGATATTATCCTTTTTAAAAAAAGTTTTTTCACAAACTAATAGTCGCTTCATATGTACACCTGGGGCTTATTTTTCTTGTGATGGTCCTCACAAGATAAAATGGTGCATATTTATTTTTATCAATATATATTTGCTTAATAAGGCCATAGAAAAAACATACAAACAGAAACATAGTTGTTCTTCAGTTATTTCCCTTTCTGTTTTGCACTAGTCAAATTGCCTGATGTGAGGGCACGCCAAAGAGCAAAACAAACCTAGAATACATGTTCAAAGTTGTTCTGAACTTTCCATTGTTAATGTTCAGAGGGTTGTGAGCACTGTTTACTAGACATGCCAACAGACTTTGCCAGGCTTGGGTCTGGAAATAAGGTAAAGGTAAAGGTACCCCTGCCCGTACAGGCCAGTCGTGTCCGACTCTAGGGTTGTGCGCCCATCTCACTTAAGAGGCTGGGGGCCAGCGCTGTCCGGAGACACTTCCGGGTCACGTGGCCAGTGTGACGAAGCTGCTCTGGCGAGCCAGCACCAGCGCAGCACATGGAAACGCCGTTTAGCTTCCCGCTATAAAGCGGTACCTATTTATCTACTTGCACTTAAGTGTGCTTTTGAACTGCTAGGTGGGCAGGAGCTGGGACCGAAAGACGGGAGCTCACCCCGCCGCAGGGATTCGAACCGCCGACCATACGATCGGCAAGTCCTAGGCACTGAGGTTTTACCCACAGCGCCACCCGCGTCCCGGGTCTGGAAATACTGTTTGTTTAAGTCGATCTCAAACTTGAGGCAGACATAACAGGTCTTAAAACTCTATTCCTGCTTGCTTATTTATTTAAAATTGCATATATTGCTTTCCTAAAACTCTTACGGCAGCTAACAGAAAATAAATTAATAAATTAACAATTTAAGACAGCAGCAGAAAATAACAACAGTCCCAAAGAAGAATTATTTGGATACTACATTCTGGATAAGTTGTACTTTCAGAGTACCATTCAAAGATAATTTGGTGAAGAATGTGTTACAGTAATTCAGATATGATGCAACTAAGGCATATAACACCATGGCAAAATCAGTCTTGTCCAGAAGCAGGCAAGTTAAGTGCACCAGCCCCAACTGAGCACAACCAGCAACTGGAAACCGAGGGCCGAAAACCATTACAGAGGAATCTCCAAGCTATGAACTGGCGTTACTGACCATGAAAACCTGTGTCTTGTCTGGAATAACACGCTCACACACCCAGTCCATTGCCTTCTCCAGACTTTAGTTTAGGACTTGCAGACCCTGAAGTGACATGGACAGATGAAATAGTTGAGAGTTGTCATGTATCAAGGGTGCCAACTTGAATAAAATAATGGGGGGGGGGGTAAGCAGCACCCTGGATAATCAATCACAAGATTCAGCACATGCAGCCCATTTTAATGACAATGTCCATCAACTTGGGGTGGCCTCCTCAAGTATTTTATTGGAGGGGGCTGAACGAACCTTGGCCCCTAGGATTTGGCTTCTATGATACCACAAATTTATGGTGTCAAACTCCAAATTCCTAAGTGACCTCATCCTGTGGTTTGATGTAGGTGTTAAAGAGCATGGAAAACAAAATTTAATCCTGTGGGATTCCAGTACCACTTTCTGGGGCCTCATGGAAATGTGACACATCCTAATAGGACCTCCAACATACTTCCTCCCTTCCTAGAAGGAGGGGTGTGTAAGGTTTTCTCCCTCCTTTTCCTCCACATAATAGCAGCATATTAGGGAGCAAAATGCAGGGTCTGATGGGAGAAGGAAGTTCTCCCTAGACTTCTGGCAGCAGACTTAGGGAGAACATATTCCATCAGCTACCAAAAAAAAAAAAGGCTAAGGAGAGGGTATTATCTTTCAACTTCCCATGCATTCTAGCTGATGATCCCACATCTTCTTACAAGATCAATGAAGAGAAAGCAGGGGAACTGGCAGGAGGTAGTTGGTGGTGGCCTTCCCCCCCACCCAAGACCACCATTTTGACTTTGAAAAATGATCTGTGGTTTTCCACGTTTGGGGGAATTAACTCTGAATTAAAGCTTTGAGTAAGATCTTTCTAAAGTTCCCTAATTTCTTAGGGTTTTAAACTTCAGAAACCATTTTTTAAATGAGGAAATACATATTTTCATTTTTATTTCCATATTGAATTGGAGTGATTGATATGATGAGCGCCTACACTGACCATCCAGTATTTAGAAATGGGTTGGGGGAATGGAGTTGAAAAATTGCAGTAATAAACCTTTTCTCATTCTAGTAATTTTCATCACAATGTTGCCAATTTCCTTTTGGTTCTGCAGTTTCTAATATGCAAACATTCATTTGTGTTGTGAATACCGGATGATAAGTGAGGAAATGGTGGATGGGGAGAGCAGCAGTTCTAACTTAATTTATTTGTTCCTGCAAGAATATTACTCATTTTTTGTAGCTACAAACCTTCCTTTTTAACATTTGTTTCCTAAGGCCACATTCAAGAGTAATTATCATGCTTAGTGTAGTAGCACAATCATGTAGGCAGGTTTACATGTAACCATTTATGGGCCCTTGCCAGGCCCATTCATGTTTATATTATGGTGCATGTGCCATTAACAAAGTTCATGTTCTGTTCATTTGGCAATTTGCCAACAAACCAAGAGACTCTTCAGGGGTTATTTGGTGTGTGTTTATTTGTGCGAGAAATATAAAAATGACAGTTTATCTATTAAACATAGCTCATCAATATGCACAGTGTATCCCACAGCTAATCTTTTCAAGGAATTAAAGGGAATTCAAAAGAGAGATTATAATGTGTAAACAATGGTGGTTTAGATATCTTGCCTACTGGCCTAAGGTCTCTCCATAGATCCTGCCGAGTTTACCTTCTGTATCAGTAGTTAATTAAGGTGAAACATGAGGTAATTAGGGCTAATCCCAGTGCTATCCTGCTGGCCTATTGCCTCTCAGGCCATCCCCCAAACCAAAATCCTTTTTCACAGCTTGTGAAATGTTGCCATTCTTTCAACACATTTTAAAAAATTGATGACCATGTTTATTATAAACATTGCATTTAATAATTTGAGTAAAATGCTCATGATGATAGGGGAAGAAAGGAATATAAAATATTCCAAAAGTGAGAAAACAGCAGTGCTAAACAAACAAAAACAAAACCCCCTTGAAACAATTGCAAGCTGGGATGTTTTCCCCTGTAAAGGTCAAGAATTCAGATATTTTGTTTTCTGTCCATACATTTCCCAATAGCTTTCATTTTTTAAATATATATATATATATATCTTGAAGGAATTGCCATGTGTTTCATGTGAGCTTTTTATTCAGTGCTATATTATTACAAAAGGAATGGTTTTCTATTACATTTGTTACCCATCCTCCCAAAAAGAGAGAGAATGCAGTCCTATGCTTGGAAGAGCAGAATCCATGAGAGGACCTTTTAAGCAATTAAATGCATTATATATAAACACTTAATTTAAAGCCTATACTACAATAAGCAGTACTTCTGGAGCACATTTTTTGTAGACTTAGTTTTGAAGCCTACTGGAAAAATCATGTCACCTAATTACACTCAGTTCTTTAAAATTAGCATGTAGAGTCTGTTAGGATATATTCTCCGTTCCACCATAAAGGTGGAACGGAAATATCCTTACATCCTCCCCCTTTCCGTGTAACCTGTAGTACCTGTGCTACAGGTCTACATATGCAATATTAATAATTTTTAATAAGCAGTATACAAACAAAAAAAGATAATGACAGGTAAAATGTTGAAATCTAATTTACAGATATGTCCTGTGGTTTACACACATTGTGGTGTACCATATACTGGAAAGTGATATCTGTATTGTGGTAAGAGGCTCAAGCTAATCACCCCTTAAGCCCCCTCCCATTTTGAACAACTTTGAGCCTTACTGCAGCTCTGCCTCCTCCCCATTTATTTTGTAGATAGACCAGAAGCTGCACTTAAACCGTGATCTAATGATTTTGAGAAAAGGGAGGGTTCATGAGTTGTTGCCTAGTAACCACGGGACATGGTCCTAATGCCTTTCTGGCTAATGGGCTCTGAAAAGTGGCATTAGGGACACCTGGCATTTTATCTGCATGTCATACTTCAAAGTCTGGCATGTTGAACCTCTGTCCATTTTGTCCAATGTGCTTCGATAGTATAGCCTTGAAATAGACATGTTTTTGTTTAATTGGAATCAAATGCTACTTTCACTTAATATATATAGCTTGTTCTGAAGGTGGCAGCTATTTGCTTTTAAATATAAGCTTTAATGTTTGTTTGTTTGTTTTTGATTACATTAATCTTCACTTCTTGAGTGGAATAAAGTGTTATTGGAACAAGAATTGTATGTGACATATTTTGGTGAAAAATATGTCACATTTAGCAGAAAATAAATGGGGCAAAATTATTGTTGTGTATATCACTGCTGCTGCCGCCAAAGTTCTCTGTCTAAACAGACAAACCTTGTGTTTAATTTGTGACTAAAATCTCATTTCTCCTATGACAACATAACTTCTATGCTACATAGCACTGCTACTATGGGAGCCCTATGGACTATATTGTAGTTACAGGGGGGAAGCGGGTTTTCTTTCCACTGGATATTGGTTTTGTTCCTTTAATAGTATATGGCTATTTCTTTAAAAAGGGGGGGGGGATTGGTGGAGTATTTCTCTTTGCATAAATGCAAAGAGGATTTGCAGCAGGACATTTAGAAATGCATTGTATGAGGTTTGCTATTGATCCCCCACAGTGGGGATGAGTGCTCAGAGAGAATAAATGGGCCACTTTTATGAGGCTCCTTGTCATCATGGATTTAGCTGTTTCATTTGCAGATTCCTGTAAATGTTTATTTGATTCATGGCCGGTAATTTTCCATTGGATAGAGAATCGACATATCGTCAGCAAATGACTGTATGTCATTAATACTTTCAAGTGGCGCCTGAAAATGTTCACACAGTTCCATTGATTCAAACTGTCTCCTCTTCCCCACTACCTGAGCTTCTTGTTCAGTTCTCTGGAAGCCAGTGTCAGACAAAAGTTTGAAAGTAGTGGCAGCTGCTTGAAACAAGTCTACCTGGTCACTCATATTTGTTAATATTGCTGTGTTACATGAGTATAAGGAAGGAAAAGGAGTGTGCTGCATTTATTTAGTACTTTTCCTTATGAAATGTACACTTTTAATATTTTTCAAACAGTAAAGAACACCATCACCATACCCATACCCATCTCAAGTCTTTGAGCATTGACACTTGTATAGTCAAACCACAAAACCCATTCACAAAAGAGAGGCATTGGAAAATATGGGGTAACTATGAGGTTTGCAGAAGTACAAGAAATATTTTTGGGGAAAACCCTAATAGGGGAGGGACCACCAAAAAACCTCTATGAATACTGAGCATGGTCCGTGCCCATGGAATGCTGATTACTGGGAGGTGAAAAATGGGAAAACCAATGTGGAGTGGCTAGAAAAGGAGAATGGTAAGATAGATAGATTGATGAGAGAGAGAGAGAGAGAGAGAGAGAGAGAGAGAGAGAGAGAGAGAGAAATGATAAATACACCATGCCATTATCTGGACAGATGTTTCAGTTCCTGGATGCCGAAAACCCAGAAGTAAATACTTCCGTTTTAAAATGTTTTTCAGAAGCCAAACATGTGACGTGGCTTCCGCTGAGTGCAAGAAGTGGGAAGCCATGCCTCAGTTTTCAAACGTTTCGGAAGCCAAAAGGGCTTCCGGAATGGATTTCGTTCGAGAACCGAGGTACCACTGTATAGAGTTATATGTTCCAAATTGCAACACCTACTGGTGTTCTCTTTTAATCTTATAGTCTAATATTCACTTTTGTTAAGCCCCATTGTTCAGACTCGATAATCTAGGGATTTTGGAAATCTAAGAAACTTTTTTGTGGGCACTATAAAATACCCATTTCACAGACTAAAAACTGGTGATGGTAAAAAAACCTCCCTCCCCTAAAAAAAAGTCACCATACCCATGCCCCCAAAGCAAATAAGATACAAAATAAGAAACAGCAGACAACTCCCAGGCAGCTAGACAGCCCCACCCCCAACGAAACAACTTCTCCTAAAGCAAAACAACATTTTCTGGAAAATGTGAGGAACAGAATTCAGAGACAATTTTGGGTGCCATGGAGGGTTTTTTTCTGAAGGCGCTGTGGTGCCTAGAAGTGCTACACTGGGGGCCCCAGAACTAATATAATGTAGTGTTATTGTTTTGTGGTATCCTGAAGAGCTTGTAGAAGAAAATGACGTAACCCAAATTACACACTATCCTCAAAGCCAAGTCTTTGGTATCATTTTAAAAATGTATATTCAAGATCATAATGTGTACAGAAATCTCAGCTACGTGGTGTTAAAAAATATGTATTATGCAGCAAAAGGAGGGAGTAGAAACATTCCATGTTCTCACTTCAGTTAAATCAGCTCTAGAATGCACAACAAAACAAAAACTTGTGGGGTAAAGAAACAAGAGTGATTAGTATCAAATAAATAACACTGAGTCTGTATAAAGACAACCAGAGTCCTGTACCTATTAATGTAGGTTTTCTAATTCTATAGGCTTAAATAGTATACATATTTATTTATACTAATTTTGTTATTATTATTATTTAAAAATGCATGTTATTGTACTTAAGTAGCATGAAGACTGGTATTAGTTTCTTCTGAATATACAATGCATCATTTTAGGAATATTGATCTCCTCCCAAAAAAAAAACTAAAAAAAAAAACTGAGCAAAACCCAGTCTTGTTACTAAAGGAATGATATATTGATTATATCTGACAGTGCTTTGTCCACAGATCAATGTGGATAGACAGTATAGACCAGTTAAGAATGAAACGGGGTCACCAAAGGTCAGTAGACAAGCAGAGCATTTGAAATTATTAGGTAAATGAAATGTACATATCATAAAAGAGATCTGGCAGCTGTGTACAAAGAACAGAGGCAAGGAGCAGTCATACGAGGTACCTTCTGCCTCCATCCCCATCTATGTAAATAAGCTTCAAAATTTAGAGCTCTTCTTGCTCTCCCCAAATGTAAACTGGGCCTCTCCTCCTATTCCACCAAATCAAAAGAGAGATGAAATATTACTGCTCTCACTGTCCAAATAGAAGTGATTCACACGTTTCCTAAAATAAGATCTGAAAGAGCCCTTTCTTCTTCCACTCCATTGTCTCTTTCCATCTGCTTAGGATGTTCAGAACAAAATGTATCGTTTAAAAATAGCTTAAATACATATGTCAATGGTTAAATTCTAAAGTTGGATTGTGCATATTATATTGCCTGCCTCCACTGAATTATATGAGGGTAGGGTGCTCACCAGAAACATTGCTAAGTCGACAAACATTGTAAGTCGACAAAGCACTTGCCTTGAATGTTTTCCTAAGTGACCAACCTGTTTCTGGGAGTGTAGTGAAGTAGTGGCAGGGCAGGTGTGCTGATCTGGGTTACTGGATAGGATATTAATTTGAGGAAATAGTCTTAAATTAATTTACCTAGAAATTATTTGTGACATGATAACTGGAGGTAATATAACTGATTTGAAACAAGGTCCACTGGAAAATTAATGGGGTAGATTATAGACATGGGATAATGTGAGGTGTGTTGCAAATTAACTGAAGAATTTATCTGGGGGGATTTCATTTGGGAAATTATTTGACTTGATTTGCGTCAGATTTGAATGCATACATGTCTGCATGTAAATTAATGTGTATGATCCTATGCCCCAAATCTTTTAAATCCATAGCAACACCCTTTCTACTCACTTCTGAGAAGTAGGTATAACTGCTTCTGCTAGGGCTGGAAGTGTGGATCACTTGTTTGTATATTTAAATTACTCTTCATTAGTGGAAATCACAAGGTGGTTCATATACACTAAGTAAAGTAAACCAATAAAACACAAGCAAAATGATAAAACCTAAACATATAACATATAAACATATAACATATAAACATATAACAGCTAATATTTCTAATACAGCAGCCAAAGGAACTAATCCTGCGAAAAATGAGCATTCACAATTTTCAGGAATTTATTTACGTATGCCTGAAATGGCAATTAGGTGATGACCCACATTTGTTCCTATTGCTATTACCTTTAGCTAGGTCATAGAGGAGTATTTTGGGGATTGGAAACACTTCACCACTTTCTTTTATATTAATATAATGGACACAACTTAATTGTGCTGACGTATGTAAGAAGGGGGGGGCATAAATTGACAGATCTCCTCTGTTACCTGTGTGTTGTGAAATGTACTGTTTTAAAAGGAGAGGCACCTTTTCCTGATAGATAAGACCCTGGATGCATGCTGAGTTGTACAAGTTCACTGTACATCTCATAATTTGCAATAAACCATGGTGGAACACTCCTTTGTCTTGGTTCCCTATGACTTCACTTCTTGCAGTTAGTAAACCATCATAAGGTCCTCAGTGCCGGGTGTGGAGACGTTCCTTCAGGTGTACAGGGCTGAGGTCATTTAGGGCTTTAAAAGTCAGCACCAGCACTTTGAATTGTGCTCGGAAACATACTGAGAGCCAATGTAGGTCTTTAAGAACCAGTGTTATATGGTCCTGGCGGCTGCTCCCAGTCGCCAGTCTAGCTGCCTCATTCTTGATTCATTGTAGTTTCAGAGTCACTTTCAAAGGTAGTGGCCCTAAACAGCCTTCCTAGAAAAATCAACCAATAAACTGAAACTGACACGGGGACAAATAGAAGAAGACGCCTTCACCCCGGTATGGCTCCCCTTTATCACATACACAGCCCAACAAGACAATGACTAAAATCCACCAACAACATACAAATCAATATGGCTAACCTGATCCAAAACACCCACCCACCCCACTCACACATGAAAACAAAGACCACCACAGCCAATCACAAACAAACAACCACACCCTAGGCCAAGCCCAACCTCTCTCACCACCAAAGAAACACAAGTGAATAGCAGAGAACCTGCACAAGCAATGCTGACACAAAATAGAAAAATCACCACCCGACCCCACCCCCCACTCACCTTTCCCCCTACCTCTTTCCCCCTTTTCTTCCTAATGTCTCAACAAATGAAATTGGTCTGTAAAAAAAGTTACTTGAAAAAAGAGAGAGAGATATTGCACATACTTTTGTAAACCAATAAAATCTTTAATAAAAATACATTTTTTTAAAAAAAAGGTAGTAGCCCTATGAAGTTATGAAGCTGCATTTTCTTTCTGGACACAGAGAAAGGGAGCAGAGAGAGGAATAATTTGGGAGCTACCAGATGAGCTCCCTTTTTGCCACAGTTCAGCTATTTTATAGTTTCTTTAAAAAATACTTCTATACATTGAACCCAGCTTCAAATCAACCCAAGGGAAGTCCACCGATTGCTAATACTAAAAGTGATTCAAAATAGGTCTTTTTGGAAAATAGTATTAAGATAATTATTTAAACTATATTTTAGAATAAAAGGATGGTAAGAACCTGGAATAAAATCTCATTGGGGTTTTCATTTTGTTACTTTGCTTTTGCCTTTTTTAACTTTGAAAATCCATGACAAGTTGTTTAATTTTAATTCAAAACCTGAAGTAGCCTCTATGCATGAGAAGTTTCAGTCAGCCTTGAAGTTTGTTGGATACTTGAAGTCAAATGCATATCCTGCCTGCATTTGGTATAATTTATTTATTTATTTATTTATTTTATTTTGTGTGCCTGCTTAATTCTGTGCATTTGTATGCACAGTGTTCTTTGTAATTTGTATAATCGGCAAGGTAGCTGCAGGAGCAGCCATTAATATTAGTCTTTTACAAATATTGCCTTATTAACTATGTTGGATGTATCCCAAATAATGCATTCATTAGAGACTGAAATAATATAGGCTGAAATAATCATTTCAAAATGTGTCTCCTCTGAAGTTTGGATTTAATGCAACAGTTATTTGATACTGCTCTTTGCATACAAATTCTCATTTGGTACATAAATTCTGAATAATATTTAGGTCATGATGTGTGTGTGTATTTCTATTCTGCATCTATGAAACAGGGTATGTCGTTCTTAGTTGGTGAAGGGGGACAGAAAAATGGATATTTATTTGGCTTCCTAATTCATAGCCTTTGTTGTTTTGGCCATATCTTGTCTCTACTAATGTTGCTACAAGAACTGTGGTGTGACAACACACCACTGTTGCATGCTGACTTGGAGAAATGCTGTGATATAATAATAATACTTTTTTTAATAGATGAAAGATTGAACTTAAGGAAACCGATCAAAGTAGCTGATCCAGTATGCCAATGGGAGCATTCCAGAAACCATAGTCACTGCCAAATGTTGTGTAGCAGCATTGCGGAGAGTTATTTCATACAGGAGTGAGAAAAACTGAAAAAAGTTAACTGGGCTCCAAAGGCCTCAGAACAAGCAAAGATCTAGAAAACTTAGAGCTAAACAAAAATAAAATTAAGCAAAGAGGACATGAACTCCAACTCTGAGTTGCATTCTCTTTTTGATCCCTCTAAACCTCCAGTTTTTCTCTCACCCCGCTTTCTCTCACTAAAATTCAGTTCTGTATTTACAAAGGTGAATTCCTGTATTTTTGTTTTTGTTTTATAATTTCTGGGAATTGACATAATCCTGAGATTTCTTGGTGTCCGAGGAGCTTCATTGAAGGCCATTCACATCCAATGGAAGTCTTCTTTATCCTGGTGCATGATCTCAGCTTGACTAAAGTCTTGCTGGACTTTCTGATCTTATGTTCCAGCACAGGGTCACCTAGCACAACTAGCTGTTCCTTTTCATCATCTTTGCACAGGTATATGACCTCAGTTTTATTAAAGCATTGCCAAGCCTGGGTTATTCCCACCTAACAGGAATGACAGTAATCTCTTCTTACAGTTACATCTATGAGCCAGACAGCGGGTTAAGTATCACTGTTTGTGCAAACATGTGGAACACGGGAAGCCCAGACCTGTATCCGATTAGGATGTCACATGAAAGGGCCTGCTGGCAAATAACGTTGTGTTTTTGTTTTAATGCAACCTTCTGTTTCTCTTACTCTCCTTTACTTTTTAAATAAAAGCTCTGGAGTTGACTAAGTGTCTCTCCTAACCATTCATTCATGTGCCAAGCTTTTAAGGAGAAGTTAGAAGATCACATGGGTTGTTGCTCTTAAGCACCTCATGACTTGGAAAGTGATGGCTGTTAATGAATTTCAGAAAGCTGTGCCTCACAGCCTCTTTACCTTATAAGGGAAATGCATGAGTGAGGGCACTTCTCTTGAAAGCCCTTCTTTTAGACACAGACTGAAGCAGACTAGTGTTCATTCCAATATCCCTTTCCCTTCAGCAAATTAGCACTAAAGTGACCAATTAGGGGGCATGTTATCCTTAATGGGAGGCAGAGCTATCCTCAAGTCCACAGCTCAGCTGCTAAATGCCATGGCACCCTCTATCATCTTCTACTCCCTTTCAATGGGCACAATTGGGTGCCCCCACCAGACGCTAGTCAAGAGTGCATATAATAACATAATTTTAAAGCATTATTAAATAGGCAGTTTTTAGAAGATTAATTAAGTTTATAAACAATTTAATGTTCTGTGCAATTCATTTACAGTTTTCTAAATAAGTTGTTCTGCGCATCAAATTCCCTGGCTGTACAATTAAAAGGCTGTCATTCTTGGCTGAGATTTGAACTGCTATTGGAATCTTGGGATACAAAATCCCTGGGATTTAAATTAAACCAGAACTGTTTCCTGAAAAAGTAATATGTAATTTTATATATATATTGTTGAAGCAACATGGTTTTAACGCAGCAGCCTTTCAGACCTGAAAATTACAACTCTTGTGTTGCTTTTTAAAGTCTCCTCAGAGCGTACAGTATTCTTTAGAATAATATAACTGGCAAGCTTGACAAGGCCAGTGTAATGAAAGTGCTGTAGACAATGATACTGAATTAGTCATTTTCTCCCATAGAATGCTAAAATACCAGTAAAATGTATTCATTTTGCTATCTATACCTTTTACATATAGTTTCTAAGCATTTCTCTCACTAAATTTATAACCCACTTGGGTTCCATTATGAAACCCAAGGAGGTGTACATGTGATTCCAAGGCAGTCACCCATTTAGACACTGACTAGACCTAGACCTGCTTATCTTCAGCATGTTGGTGGCCTCAAATGCCTGTAAACCAAACGATGGAACATATCATCAGTCATTTATGAAGCATGCAATCTTTCTTTGCAGTGTGGTGACGTAATCTTATTACATGATCTTAATCTGTCAAAGATAATACTATAGGTTGGGTCCAGAGTTAGTCATGCTTATAGCAGAACGAAATCAATGGAACTTAGTTAGTCATGACTAACTCTGGAGCCAACCCTATATTGAAATATATACTCATCCAATCCCCCAATTTGCCCAGAAATTTCTGTTCTATAGTTTCCAATTCTGTTTCCTTACAAAAACTTTGTTGGCAGGTACGATACATTTGATCAATTGTGGTCTCACTTTATATTTGTAATGCTAATACAAACCATGGCTAAGAGCGAGCGAGCATGTGGGTACACAGAGTGAAAATCACTACCACTTTGCTCCTCCCCCAGTATTATTGCTCCTATGCCACTTAGAACTAAGCTCAATCCAGGTTTGACAAATGCTAGGCTGAGCTGTGGCTTAACAGCAGCAGGATCAAGAAGGAATGAAGTGGCCACAATTTTTGCTGTTCACCCACACACTTATTCATTCATGCTAACCCAGGGGTTGGCAAAGTTTTTATGGCTTTGGCCAGTTCACGGTCCCACAGATGCCATGGTGGGACGGAGTGTGCAAGCATGTATGCTCAAATGCTATTTCCGGCGCTCCTTCTGGTGCGGAGGAGCTTCCTGCAGCCAGTGGGAAGCCGATCAGCGTCGTGGAAGGCAGTCCCCGCTCTGCTCTACACTGGTTTAGCACGGCACACGGGAGCCAACTGAGTGGGTGGTGGGGGTCCCTGAGCGGGCAGCAGGGGTCCATGGGCCTGTTTAACAGCCTTAGGTTGCCGACCCCTGTGCTAACCCATGGTTTGTCTTAGCATTACATGCAAACTGGGCCATTGGCTGGGTAAAATATATATTCAGATCATAGTAAGAAACAAAAGGTGGTATTCAATTTAGTTTTATCCAGAGAAGACCGGGGGGGGGGGGCTTTACCTTTACCTTTACTTGGTGGCATGTTCATTGATTCCAGTGGGTCTACTCTTGAATAAATGCAAGATTTATAGCTGTAAT
The DNA here is from genome assembly GCF_964252035.2 of Podarcis erhardii. Taxonomy (NCBI): domain Eukaryota; kingdom Metazoa; phylum Chordata; class Lepidosauria; order Squamata; family Lacertidae; genus Podarcis; species Podarcis erhardii. The sequence goes on along the minus strand of NC_138508.1, from coordinate 47,449,707 downwards.
CTACATTTCTACTTCAGACACAGTAATGGTTACATACAAGTGAGAAACAATCAGGGACATCAAAACTGGGGTTGCAGGATTAAAACTGTAGCCTAAATTTCTCAGCGTGTCTAAAATTTGCTGCCACCTTTCATACCTCATGCATACCTGATGCTGTCATGGCATTTTACCATCAGGTCTTGCATATGACTTGCCCCTGCTGCAGGGAGGATGCTGGGCCAGATAAAACTCTGGTCTTAACATGCAGGGTTCTTACATTCCATATATACTGTACATATGCTGTATGTGTGAGTTTTTAGAAAGTAGACGAGCATGTCCAGAGGATGCCATATGTATGGCCACAGGACTGTCTTCTAACTGAAAGGATGAAGAGAGGAAGATAAAGTGACAGTTTTAAAGTATTTGATTAATCCTTTGACTGCCATGACCTGAGTGAGCATAGAGAGGCTGGCGCTCCCAACATATTTTCACAATCTTAACTGCTAGTCAAGGAAGAGGAATCACTTTTCGATCTTTGTATCTTTGATCTATTTAACGCAGCAAAAGTCCTTGTCATTTCCTGGCCACCTGCATGATAAAAAGTATATACTGTAAGTTGATCTGGACACTTTATTTTAGATGTTTTGGGAAGGGCAGTTACTGCCAAATGCAGTGGGCAAAAGGTAATAGATTCAGTGTTAGAGTCATTTGCTTTATAGGAACTCTTCTAATGATACACTACAGAGTATTTTGTGAAGACAGGAGTGCCTGGCGTGCTCTGGTCCATGGGGTCACAAAGAGTTGGACACGACTAAACGACTAAACAACAACACATAGTATTTTGTAGTACAGTGGGGTTATGTTATGGTGAAATTTCCTAGATGGAGAAACCAAATGCTGTGATCTCAGGTGCAGGCAGGAGGAAGCTCCCTGGCCCAGTTGTTCCACTGTTGCTTCTGCTCTGTTTTGAAGATGGTATTCATCTAGAGAGGAAACCAAACAACCACTACAGTATTGCCACATTCTTGAACTATCACTTTCCACTGTGAATGGAAGATTAAGTGTTAGTATTAGATATGTGTATGGGGGGTGATATAATGCAGGAAAGCATTATACCATATACTTCAGGAAAGCAGTGGAATGGGGGGGAAACTCTCCAGCCCCGTCTAAGCCCAGTCTACATTCTGGTGAAGGGGGAGGTGGGTCAGAAAGGCAGCATTCACCCTTCTTCAAATATTGTGTGAGTGAACCAACTGGTTTTTTAATGTAGCACTATTCACTAATTTTATGATATCTCCAAATGAGCTAAAGAAATAAATGTCTAAGCATGCTGTTGTTATGCTGGTCTCAAATGGCTTCAGACCACACTAATAAGTTTTGTTATGTTCAACGTATTTGTTACTCTTCTCTCATAGAAGAAGCAAATAGAATCACGAGCACATTGTTGGAAATGAAATTCCCTACATGCATAAGGCATTAATTATTTTACAGCAAGAAAATATGTAAAACCAGATTTTACCTCAGTCCTAAAGGTGATTTTTGGCTAGAAATTATGAAATACTGGGTTTTAATGCTGACGATGTATTTTAATTGAAAAATGTAGTGAGTCTATAAAGCAAGGTTAACATTTATTGCTATAATTTCATATATGAACTCTGGCAATTGCTGTAGCTTTGATTCAACCTTGACTTATTTTAACATCTAAAAAAGACAAAGTAGTTTAATATAAAAGGAACAAATGTACAGTACTAATGCAAGTGATACAATAAATACTACAGATGAAATGGGAGGTTTTTGAGAGAGAGAAAATAGTATTTTTATTCCCATTTTTTTCATGAAGCGTAATACAAAGAACTTGCAATCTAATTTATTTCTGTAATCTTAATACGATTTTAACTTTCTGGGTTGTCTTTTCTGTAATGGATTAGATGGCTGCTGTCTTGGAATTTAAATAGGAGTTGGGAGAAAGATTTTTCAAAGACAAAAATAGCATGAAGTGACTAATTCTCAGGAGGAATGCTTGTTCCCTCTCTGTGCATCTTTGAAATATGAATTTATTTATTTTTCATCCACCTATAGAAGATGCTCCATCATTACTACCAGTACAATAATAACTTGGATTCAAACCCTTGTCACAATCTAATATGATCATTGGGGAAACTGTATGTACTTTTATGAGACTCAAGTACAGAGGTTCACAAAGTCAGTTATTTAATTATCTTTTAAAAAAAAAGTTGTTGTTTTTTTTTTTTGCCTGACCCTGAGGTCAATCTGATACCTTTGGTGGGGTTGTAGGATTAAAGAAAATGATTATTTCCCCCACATTGGATTGTGTAAGTGAATCTCATATTCTTCTACTGATCCACTTGATGAAGCATTTCAGCTCCAGATGAATGGTTTCATGATTGTATTGCCTTAGAGCAAGGATTCCAACCTGTTTGGAGATCCTCAATATTATCTAAACTGTTGCATACACGCACACCCTCTCAACAAATGCATCAGGTTGAAAACCTGGGTCAGCTAGAATGCATCTCAGCTTTATTTTAGACTCAGTTAAGATATAACAGTATTCAGTTGCCAAATGATGATGGGCATACATGTTTCTTCCTTCCCCTCACTTCTTATCATTCAGTTTTCTGCCTTTCTCTTAAAGTTGGTCACTGTGGTGTTCAAATTGGGCAAATTGTGGCTAGCACTAACCTGGGCTGCATCTAGACACATCAAATAAGTGTTCAGTTAAATGCATTGTAAACTCTTACAGGGAAATCCAGTTGGCAAAGACAGGACTCCACAGAGCCATCTGGTGCCACAGTGTTATATCACATATTCAACACATAATAAACGCTTTTTCTTTACCAATCTATCTGAGTCCCTGGATTGCCTCCAACTTGTGTTTTGAAGCTACCGGTAATTGTTTAAAGTTAAATTTTGAAACACATTTTTAGAACTGCTAATCGTTACCCAAATAGGATGATTCAGCAAACTATTATTTGAGGAAGACTGAAAAGAATTAAAGACTTGCTAACTGAGAGGGGAAACATGGCAGTACGCAAAGCTATGTGGTGCTTCCTATTGCAAACCATGGTTTAGTTCATGACCAACATTATGTCAAACCATTGTGTGGAAAGCATAAACACGCACAACTTGGGGGGGGGAATACTATGTATAGATTTAGGGTTTACAGTATATGTTAATATTCACTGCAACTGTGTACTTAATTGAGATGTCCAACTCAGTGTATGAGAAAAGCTGTTAAGGTGAAACAGATCCAGGGAATGTTTGCTTCGGCCTCCTATCTCACCTTTCCCCCCAAAGGACCCAAAAGAGATTATTCAGTTAATTGCTAATTGTGAGTAAAAAATGTATTGATTCTCTTTTGTTTTCTGACTGGTGTTAATAGTGTCTCATTCCAGGTCACTAACTGCTTTCCTGTACTATTTACATCAAAATCTTTAAGAGCACAAAGGTAGCAAAATTTGAGACAGGAAAGCGAGAGGAAATGTGGCACTGTTGTGATTGACAGTTGAATATTGTCATCTTGTTTTGTATTCCAAGGAAAGGAAGGGGGGGTGTTATATACTGTGTGGAATTGCTTGCCTAAGTTGCAGTGCATGTTAGATTCCGTTTACGGTTATTCTATCTGGGGTCAAAGCTGGAGGTAGCACTTTACCACCTATTGTCATTTAAGAAACCTACCCGGGGGGTATTGGTTTGCTTTGCTTTTGTTTTACTGTGTATTTTGTGTTTTGGTTTTGTATTTTTTATGTTGTGATGTTTGAATAAAGGACTGTATGCAAATTTAGTAAATAATAATAGTAATAATAACAATAAATAAGAAGAATCAAATGTTCATTAATTTCTGCAGATGGTAAATCTGCCTGCTTAAAAACACTCTAAACATCATGATAACTACCATGGGAATAGAATTGAGGGGCAGTGTGTGTACACACACAAACATCCACAGCTTGATTATTTTGTCCTAAAGTTCTTTGGCATCTAACATGCTAGAAGGGGGTGACCATTTCTTTCAGTCCTGTGAAACTCTTCTACACTGAAGTAAATTAGAAAGTCTTGCTTTCTTAGGAGCTTCATGTGTACATTGCAGCTCCCGCATTGACAATAAGTTAAAAGTAATGGGTGAGGTGTTGAAGAAATATTCAGACATTTTGAGAATATGAGCTCTTTCTTTAGAAGTTCAATGGGGTTTCCAGATGATGCATAGTGCTTGTGATATCAGCAAGATATCAGCACAAGTTATATATTTCCACCCTTTTTCATTTGCTGTCATCACTGCAGACACGTACAATAATTTGAGGCATTGTCTCTTACAAGTTGCATGTTCAGCTTTGCAGCTAATGTATGAGCAACAAGCATGAAAATATCCAGATTGCCTCTTTGTGGTGGTGTGGGAACCCAACACTTAGCAAAAAAATGTTTTAAATCGGAAGTCCTGCCATGTCTCTCTGCCCCTCCCAAGATAAGTTTGTTGTTTGGTTAGTATGTTTTATTTGTGGGTGTTTTGGGGAGAGCATTTTGCTTGTGTTTGGAAGGGGGTTCAGAGCATCACCTGTTCTTCTCTGAAATGTGCATTTTGTGGTGCACACAGTAAGTTTTAGATTTCTAAATGTGTTCTCAGGCTCAAAAAGGTTAGTCACCCTGCTCTACATTTTGCTACAATGTCATACATAAAGACATAATGTGAATGAAAAACTGTTTGGCTATCGTTTTTTAAAAAGCATGTGTCTGTTGCTTTCTTTCACCCTTTTACTTCTTGTTTGCTGTATATTAACTAAAGCAAACTCTTTGGCTGATGTGAGAGTGTGGCACATTTACCCTAGTAATTTGATTGGTGTTATAATACTGGAGCACATTACCAAACAAACATATCAATGTCAGTGCTGTAGTAAACAACAATAGCTCCATAAATTTGAATAAATTTAGTAGGGATATAAATGTGGCGAAGAATAGCAAGATCCTGCTGGATGCTCACAGCAGACATTTTACACAGGAAAAGCTATTCCCATATGCCCCAAAATAGGCATTAAAACCAATGTACCTCTTCTTTGACATCTGTTAGAACAGAATGAGTCCATTTGAAATCCCCCAAACACACTGTCTCAGTGACAAACTGTAGTAAATGAAGCAAAATGATTTTGGGAAATGAGAAAGTGTAAACAAGCCAATCAGACGCCATCTCCTTTCTTGGATTGTTGTGATATTTTCCAGGAATTGTTAATATAAGCTTATGAGTGAGCGTTTTCTCTCTTTCCTTTGTCAAAGCTAGAACTGCTGCTGCAAAATGCTGGACCCATTCTACTGCTTTCACATAATTCAGATTTACATTGTAGGCCCAAACCTTAGTTTTAATTAAAGTTCCACATATATATATGTGTGCATATGTGGGCATTTTGATAAGGCGTGACTGATAGTACAGAATTTATTTTGTTTTTGTTTTTCTTCAATTTCAAAGCCTGTGAATTGTCTGCCTTCTAGATATACTGCAGTCCTGACTTTAGGACCTTCTTAATGATCTTGAAGAATATAATGTTGGAGGTGCTCTTGGATCCATCATTGTCCTTGGAGGATCAAGTGTCAGCTACTGCAAGGAGCACCTACACTCACCTTCAGTTAGTACACCAACTACAAGCTTTCCTGGACAGGGATAACTGGGCAAATGAGGCATTGCTGACCTCCTGATTGGATTATTCTAATTACCGGTACTGTGAGAGCCTTCCCCTGAGACTGCTCTGGAAGATGTAGCTGGTGCAGAATAGGGACATCCAGATATGCTCCTTTTACACCTGTGGTGAAAGAACTGCGCTGGCTGCCGATTAGCTCTCGATACATGCTCAGTTTCTTGTTATTAATACATAATCCCCTGAACATCTTGGAACCTAGTTACCTCTAACAGACCTAGTAGTTCATGAATATCATTTGGGTAGTAGTTCATGAATATCATTATCCCCGTAGTCAACTGTTGTTATATATTGCTTTTTCTTTTGTTTGTTTGTTTATCATACTTTTATTAATCTTTTTATTAATTGCTGTTAACTTGCCCTAAAAACTTACTTAGCGTTACAGAGGGCAGTATTAATTTTAGTAGCAAATAAAAATAATTCTAATCTTGGACTCTATTATCCTCCAGTAATTTTATCAAAGTGCCATAGACTGCAAACTCTCATTCCCAGTGGTACCCACACAACATGTTGGCCACCCACATTCTAGGTAAGAGAACTCGTTTTTGCTCTACGGGCAAGCAAAGGAGACTATGAGGTGGTTTGAAGGAATGTGAAAATATACCCCTTTCGCAGCTCTTTTGTTCCCAGTTCTTTGTGTAGGGCCTGACCAGTTGATTCCCCCATGCGCAATAAAACATTTTTGGGGTTTCGTAAATATCCCAAAATATGACGCAAGCCAGTAAATACATAATAAAATACAACTAGTGAGTCAAGATAATTGGATGGGCTTTTGATTTGCTTGCTTCTGCCAGTGTTCTGAGTGTGCTGATGTGACTTGGTGTGTTTTATTGCCTGCCACAAGCTGTAAAAAATGGTTCAATAGTAGTAGTCTAACCTAAGGGCAGGAATAGTGTCAGAATAATTGGAGGTGGTTGGAGCGAGGGGAAAAGGTACAGACGCTCAGTCATATAGTAATAATTACTTCATTCTTTTCTATTGACAGTATGGCAAGCTGGATAAGATAAGCAGATACTAATGATGAGTCTACTGAATTTCCTTTCTCACAGTTTCCTGCCTGTTACTTATACATCCTGGGGACAGCATGCATTATGTACTAATTTCCAGCATTTTCAGCAGCCTGTTTTATCTAAGAGTTACTTGTTTTTACAATATAGGATACACAATAAAAGTATTACTTACTTATTATGTGTAGCCAGCACATGCACCTGGGGGGGGGGGGGTTGTGCTAGAAACACAAGGTTCGCTTTCATATGTTCAGGACTTTTTTTTCTTTTTTACTGTTACTACTATGAGAGCTCAAGCTTTTTAAAGAATTTTTTTAAAAAATAATAGTTAATGAAGGTTTGGGAAATCATAAGTTTGCTAAAACCATTATATAATAAATCTTTAAAAAAGAGGGAGGTGGCAGCTGCTTCTTTAAACTGATCTCAGAAATGGGATAAACTTGCAGCCTCCTGGAGAGCAAACTGCAATTAGTCATCAGCTGATGTACTTTATGATCAATGTTTATTTGATATGTGTTGATAGCTAAAGCCTTTTTCATCCCTTCTGTATATTTCCTTCCCCTCTCATTTGCTAGTTACCATTCTGTTTGTAATATTTTCCTTTAAAATAAATAAAAACATCCCAAACTTCTACGGAAATTATATCTGTGAGACTTTGGAAGATACATGTTTTGTAGTCTAAAACTATACCCATAGGAGTAGCTAGGAAAATGCCTTTGCTAATCCTAAAGAAGTCCTCGAGTTTCCTTTTGAAACTGCAGGAGAGAAAGAAACTGCAGACCAAAGATGTTAATATATGAACTAAATCATTTGTACCAGATTGTGAGTTTATAAAACACTGGGAGGCAAAACCCCTTACCATGCTATTCAGTGTAGGACAGATAATTCCTTTGGAAGCTCCTTTAGGGGAGAGAGAATGGTCAGAAGGCAAACAGATTTGAAACATCTCACCATTCCCTACCTACATTTACAAACTAACAAAACTGTATTTCTTCTGTTGACAAGATTACTAAGTTGACTGTGTCTTGTCTAATTTGGGCTTCAGGGAAGCCAGTAAGTTGTGAATCAAATGTTAAACCGAGATCCAAGAGACCCATCTTCAAATACATTCTTAGCCATGAAGGTCACTTACATTAAGCTAATTTGCCTTTACCTGCCTCACATGACTGTAGTGACAGGGGAAAGTGGGGTAACTTCTTGTAAATGTCCCTACAATTTCACTATCCATTTGTAGGTGGTGAACTCACTTGCTGCTAACTGCCTCCCCCGCCCCCCATAGAATACCCCTGGGGACAACACTGCGTTATCATGTTGTCTTCCAAAACAACAGTTGGGGTATAAACCTGTATGCGGTCAAGATTTCAGCTAAGGTGACTAGATGTTTCTTCATGCAACAAAGTACATCCAAAAAGAAAATTAGATGTCAGGAAGAAAAGGTTTCTACACAGCCTTCCCCTCATTAAAATATTTATAACCTGCTCTTCATTGCAAAACATCATAGTGAGGAACAATACTTCATTTAATACATTTCAAAACATAAGGGCAGCTAAAGTTGCAGTAATCATTTTGTTTTTTACTGACGTATTTGCTGACATATTGCTAAAATTACAAAGCAGCACTTTCCAATTTCCAAATTATTGGGTAAGAAGTGCAAAAGGCACTCTGAGCCACTAACATCACTCGTGATTCCAGTAACAGAGCTGAATCACCACTAGAACGTACATGTGTTACCGTATTTCAGGGGGAAGAACAACCCTGAAAGAACAGGTCATCCACTACTACTACTACTACTAATACTACTACTACCTTTCATCTGTAGATCCATCTTATCAGGTTTAAGTCTCAAGTGTTTTGTTTTTTGGTGGGTAGGAATGTTTTGTTCTTCAGGGGATAATTCTGCCACTCCCTCTGCTCTTTGAACTAGACCAAATATGTGCAACAACAAGAGCACAATATATTTGTACTTCTAGCTGTCCTTAGATTTGCTTCATGTTCAGCTCCGGATAGGACAGAAAGAAATATTCCTGAACTGAACAGAAAGAGAGCAAATAATTTGGAAGCTATTTGAAATCTAAATGAGGAGCTTTTATTTCTTCATAGTACTTGGGTCTTAGAACAAAGTACTTCAAATACGGAAAGCATTTAGTTTAAGCGGACAAGATAATTACTGAAAAAGTGCACAGTCCTTGCTACTGACCCACACTTGTCATGAAAGGGGAAAGCAAATAGGAACAGATGGCAATGTATATATTTTCTTCATTACAATAATGGTTATGGAGGTCAGAAAGCCATTAAAGAAGAAATCATAGGAGCCCGAGAAGCATAAAGGACTAAGCACCACAAAATTGCTTTAGGCTTTCCCATTAAAAGAGCTCAGTTTGCTAAGCACCAGTCATTCCTGTAAAGTATCATTGGGTTTAAACTGGTTTCCAGGGAGACATCCCATTTAAGCAGATTTCCCAATTAAGCACAGGATGCAGGTTTGAAAAACTAGTTCTGTACTAATTGATGAAGTGTAATATGTTTGCTCACTGCTTACATGGTAGGAGACTGATTTTGAAGGAACCATGAGAACTATGTTTACAAAAGTTCTTTATCAAACCAGGATCTCTGGGGCTAAATGATTATAGGAGAGTTCAGAAAATGCTTCTGGCTCTGCTTCATGGAACACAGTCCCATAACTCAGTCAAGGGACAATATTGAATTATGAACTCAAGATTGACAACGTCATCTTATAACATTAGGGAAAAACTAGGGACATTATTAGATCGCCTAGTCTCTCTTCCGGAGAAAGATTGCTTCTTATACTAGGTTTCCTTGTGATTTGTTCAGTCTTGATATCAAATGTCCCAAATGATTGTTCTCTTTCTAGTTTTAGATCATATTGTATCATGGAGGATGAATGGCCCATTAGGCAATTCTTAATATTAATTTCACCCTATTATATTTAATGGCAATTTTCTGTGAACTCAGCTATGACACAAGAGGCCTCTTGAAGCAAGTTAGTCCAGTATTTTGTTTCCAACAGTGCACAACTAAGATGTCTGTGTAAAGCCTACAAGAAAGGTGTGAGTGCAAGAGCATTCTCTTGCTCATGATCTCCAACAACTGGTATTTATGCTATTTTTGATACTGAAGGTAGTATATGGCCATCATGACTAGTAGCCATTGATTGTCTTATCCACAATGAATTTGTCTAACCCTCCTTTAAAGCTATCCAACTTGGTTGCTATCATCACATCTTGTGGAAACAAGTTCCATAGTTTACTATTTACTCTTGTACTTCCACTTTTCTCTCCTTTCCTCAGTCTTCTGCCACTCGGCTTCATTGGATGGTGACAGTTTCTTCTTTTTAATAATCAATTTTTAAAAGATCAAAAAGAAGAAAAGAGAAAGGGGGGAAAGAGAAGGGGGAAAATAAAAAACTCTCTTTTGAAATTATATCTTAACCTTTATTCCACACAAAGGAGGGTGAACCCTCCCAGCTCTCACTTGGGAGCTTCCCCCTCTTCCCCCAGTCTCTTACCCTGAGAGATCCTCTCCACCCAGCCTCTTGCACGAAGTCCTTCATCTTCGATCCATCACTTTCCTTTTTTTATTATGGTATTATTAAGGCTTTTCAAAATGGAGTAACAGAGAATATTAAAGAGAATAATAAAAGAATAAAGATAAAAAGCAAGATGAAAAGAAATAGGTGAAAAGGACTTGCAGCTATCCATCTGTCAATAATATATACAATAATTCTTCAAAATAGTAAAATGTTAGCATAGTCCCTGCACAAATGTCCAATCTAAATTAATATTCCACTGTTCCTCCCTCTGCTAGGTGATGTTTTTCCAATCTTCAGTCTGAGACTTTTCAGTTCATTTCTTTCAATGCAAGAAGTCCAAAGAAGGTTCTCTTATTGTTGTTATATATAAGAATCAGCAATAGTTCTCCTCCAATCCCACGTTAGGATGGTGCCATCTTCTAGTTAGTTTTATGAGACACGGAGGAAAAACACCAAATTGTTTTATTTATAGAGGTCCTACCACCACCACCACTGCAGCAGTGGAATTTTTTCCCGGTGCAAATTCATTTCCCCTGTATCTTCACTTAGAAGTCAATCCTTATGTTCTGTTTTCCAGACACCAGTCCAAATTACAAATTTGGACAGAAGACCTTTTGTATTGAAGCATGGGTCTGAACCAATTCATATATATTTGTGGTGGTGATTGAGTGCAGTTTAAAGAGGGAAGAACACTGAGCCCTCTTCCTCCTACCTTTATTTTCCCTCCACGGCTCTCTCCTTAAGGTGCTTCTCTTCCATACAGGCTTCAATGTCTGAAGTGACTCAGCCTAGCTTGGAAGAAAGTATTTTACAAATGAATGGAACACATAGGAACCAACTCCTAGGGGCCATGGGGGCTACAGCCTCCACAATAAAATATTTGAGGGGGCTGGACCCCCACAAAGTTGATGGGCATTGCCATTCAAATGGTGTGTGTGCACTGTGTCATGCGGTTAATTATGTGGGGTGGGACTTACCTGGGCCCCCACAATATTTTATTCAAGTTGGAACCCCTGATGGAGCATGGCCGTTTTAAAAGATCTAAGTTTGCAGGTGGTGCATGTAGATTTAGTAGCTTTTGGATAATTGCTTGTTCCTTTTTGTATTAAGAGAGCTGGAAATGAGAGGACCATCATTAGTCATGGTGTGTCCACTCGTTTCTTTGGCTGCATTCTCACCCTAGTCTAACTGCTTCAGTGGATCCTTGTAGTGCTTGAAATCCTTGTAAAGGTTGTTTAACCAGAGACTGTCATTGGTCAAAAGGTATCAGTGCATAGCAATGGTTCTGTTATTCCACATTCCATTCAAAAATAAGACCTATTTGTTCACAATTTTTTTAAAGGTCAGTGTCTGGCCTAAGTCATCGGCTAAAAAATGTATGTGTTTCATTGCTTATACTTTCAAAACTTGTTACAGTGTTCTTAGCTGAAACATCAGCTCATAGCATTGTGTATTTGTCCCAATACCAAGTATCCAGGAAAACTCTTGATCTTCTTTTTGTTAAGCCAGCAAGGACACCAGCAGTAGATAAAATCAGCCAGCATGACAGTCTGGAGGGACTTGTTTGTCAGTATTTGAAGATCCCTTTTGTAGAGCAATTCTCAGCGGTGCATTCAGTTTTGAGAGTGCATCTTTTCAGTGATAATTGCTTTATATTCATGATAATGAAATTCAGTCAAAATATGAGGGATAGTAATATTCTTTCTTTACTGCTAACTACTTTTTGCTGCAGATCCAGTTATAGATCCAGTTATACAAATAATACCTGTACTGTATAGAAATTTCCCAGTGATTTTAATGGCAGTATATTGAGAATAGATGCAGTTCAGAATAGTATACAGTAATGCTTATTTTAGGGGATGATGCACTTTCTAATTTGAATAGAAATACCTACAACATGGTGCAAACTTTCAAGTTGCCTGATTCTGTTGTAAAACATTCACTCACTGACTTTTTCATCCCCATGGGATAGCTCAGTCTGTGAGAGCTCAGTCATTACAACATGAAATTCTTAATCTCAGAGTCATGAGTTTGAGCCTAACGTTGAGCAAAAGATTCTTGAATTGCAGGGGGTTGGACTAGATGACCCTTGTGGTCCCTCCCAATTCTACAATTCTATAATTCCATGAAATGTGTGGACCTGAGACTACAGTAAAGAATTAGGTATAACAACACCAGGCACATCTAATGTGCATTGGAGAATTAGGAACACGCAGGAGGCTAGCAAACTCAAATTTTATTCATTAGTTACCAAATACCAAAAATCATGCTTTGCCATTACATCTGAAGTAGCAAACTATGGTTTGTCTTACGTAAAAAGGTAAAGGTAAAGGACCCCTGACAGTGAAGTACACTTGCGAACGACTCTGGGGTTGTGGCGCTCATCTTGCTTTACTGGCTGAGGGAGCCAACGTTTGTCTACGGACAGTTTTTCCGGGTCATGTGGCCAGCATGACTAAGCCGCTTCTGGCGAAACCAGAGCAGCGCACAGAAATGTCGTTTACCTTCCCGCTGGAGCGGTACCTATTTATCTACTTGCACTTTGACAGGCTTTCAAACTGCTAGGTTGGCAGGAGCAGGGACCGAGCAACGGGAGCTCACCCTGTCGCAGGGATTCGAACAGACGTCCTTCCAGTCGGCAAGCCCTAGGCTCTGTGGTTTAACCCACAGCGCCACCCGCGTCCCTTGTCTTAAGTAAGAAGTAGCTACCGTATTTTTCGCTCTATAACACGCACCTGACCATAACACGCATGTAGTTTTTAAAGGAGGAAAACAAGAAAAAAATATTCTAAACGAAACAGTGGATGTATGATTTTTGTGGTTCATGCTGTGGCCACAGACATGTGATCTGATGGTGAGTTTGGGGTAGCCCAATGCAAAAATCCTGAGGATCCATGTGGATCCATGCTTTGTAACCACGTTTTTGCGCCATTGCGGCCCCATGAAACAGTGGGTGTGTGTGTTTTTTGGTGCAGGCTGTAGCCATGGATATGCTATGTGATCTGATGGTGAATTTGGGGTGACCTAGTGCAAAAATCCTGAGGATCCATGTGGATCCGTGCTTTGTAACCACGTTTTAAGTGGGGAGGGAAGGAAAAGAACTCAAGGGACAAGGAGCACGCGTGGGGGGTGTGGAGAAGGATGCTGCTAATAATGCAGGAGAGGCTCCTCTCCGGCTTTGCTCCTTTAGAACAAGCAGGCTCTGCGTCTCTCCCTCCTCCCCGGCAAGGAAACCATGATAGTAACCACTCTGAGACAAATCAAGAAAAATTGCGACCAACACTCTCCCCCAACAAGCACAGTGAGGTCAAAACACACACACGCGCAGAGAGAGAACTGGCCCTAAATTCGCAGGGCGCTGGAAGTCGCAGGGGCGCTGGGGGAGTGAACGGGAAGCAAGAGAAGGAGAAGGAGCCCTCACACATACAGAGACACACAGAGTGTCGATTCTAAAGTCACAGGGGCGCAGGGAGAGTGAACGGGAAGCAAGAGAAGGAGAAGGAGCCCTCTCTCTCACACAGACACACAGAGTGTCAATTCTAAAGTCGGAGGGGCGCAGGGAGAGTGAACGGAAGCAAGAGAAGGAGAAGGAGCCCTCTCACACACACACAGACACACAGAGTGTCAATTCTAAAGTCGGAGGGAGAGCGCAGGGGCGCAGGGAGAGTGAACGGGAAGCAGGAGGAGGAGAATGATAGCTCAAGCACACACACACACACAGCCCCTACAGTGGCTAATCCAAAATCGGATAGCAAAAAACTGCAGGCAGGGACAGAGAGCACGGGGTTGTTTTAAAGCAGCCAACCCCGCTCTGCTTCTCTCCCTCCTCCCGGCTAGGCTGGCTGAAAAGCTTTGCTGCTACTTAGCAGCTCAGTGGGGAGGAGAGAGGAACATAGAGGACGGGGTTGTTTTAAAGCAGCCAAGCCCGCTCTGCTTCTCTCCCTCCTCCCCAGCTCGGCTCGCTGACAGGAGCCGCTTACACCCGCTTTGCTGTTTCAAAGCAAGCCACGGACTGCTCACAACTGCAGCAGATTCCCCCGCCATCTGTAGGCATTCGCTCCATAACATGCACAGACATTTCCCCTTACTTTCTAGGAGGAAAAATCTGCGTGTTATGGAGCGAAATTTACGGTAATTTAATTTTACCCGCAAGTGGAAAAGAATAAACACGTGAACCTATGACTAGTTCATATATTGCTAGTGGACAAATGTCCTATTTTACAGAGGGCAGCCTTCTATAAGAAAGTTTGTTTGAAGGGTTTTCTGGTTCAGGTCTGTTTTAAAGATAGGAACCATGGATTGGGAGAGTGGGGACCTTGAAGTAGCCCATCAAGAGCATCTGGGCAGCAGACAGAGCAGGCACACAGGTTAATTTGGTCACAATATTCCATACTTAGTGTGATGTATTGTATTTTATTTCAGTTATAGTATTTCTATTTCTGCTCACATCTATACATATATTTTCCTTCTTTTTTTAGCAATCAGTACCTAAGCTGGCATCGCTGGGCGGCTTCCTTCCAGCGCCGAGCCTGCCACCCACTGCTGCTGCCCAGTGAAGCATATAAGACGACCTCCCAAATTGGCGCTGCCAATTTGGGGGGTTGTCTTATACGCCCAGTCGCCTAATACGCTGGAATCTACAGTATATATCACTAACTATGGTTTGATGTTACATGAGCTGTCTGATTGCAACACAGCACATACAGTGGTACCTCAGGTTACATACGCTTCAGGTTACAGACTCCGCTAACCGAGAAATAGTACCTCGGGTTAAGAACTTTGCTTCAGGATGAGAACAGAAATCGTGCTCCGGCGGTGCGGCAGCAGCAGAAAGCCCCATTAGCTAAAGTGGTGCTTCAGGTTAAGAACAGTTTCAGGTTAAGAATGGACCTCTGGAACGAATTAAGTACTTAACCTGAGGTACCACTGTACAAAGAAAAAGTGTTTCATCATTTTGTTGGTTTGTTGGTTTGTTTATAGCTTCCCACAAAACATTCCGAAATGATTTAACAATAAAAACATCAACAATAAAAACCTATATTAAGGAATAATATAAATTGCAGTATAGATATAAAAATGCTGGTTGAAAAGACAAATCTTCAGTAGGCAGCTATCTCCAAAAAGATAATAGAGATCACACCTCACTAAAGGAACAACAAAGAGTAGTTGCTACTACACTAAAGGTTCATTTCCTACCTCATATGGAATGGAATTCCTGATTAAATAGTAGATAAATTGAGTTATCTTGGATATCCTGGTCCCAATTTGTATAGGACTTTTGACACTAGTCCTAGCACCTTGAACTTGTCCTAGTAGCTTATTGGCAACTATTCTTTGCTATTGCAGTTGCAATTCTTTCAGTGACGGTTTAAATTAATGGTGGCAGTCTGTCCCAATGAGCAGTCCAGATGCTGCGTTTTTCACTAGCTAAAGCTTCTGGGCCATCCTCGAGGACAGCCCCACATAGAGTGCAGTTCAGTAATCCAATCTGGAGGCTACCAGTATATGGACAACAGTGGCCAGGCTATCCCAGATTTGGCCATATCCAGGGCCATCTTACCAATAGCGCTAGGGGTGTGGGGCACCCGGGCCCCGGGCTCTCATGGGCGCCAGGCCAAGAGTCCAGGGCCTGAGAGTTGAGTTTGGGGGAAGAGCCTGCCTGTTGGTCAGAATGCTGCAACAGGCTCTGCTGCAGGCGGCTCTGCGCCGTGAATTCGGGGGGTGACCAAGCCAGTGAGACGCTGAGGTGTGTATCCAAGAGTGCTTGCAACTGTCCTCACTGTGACTCTCTTCATCACTTTGTCAGAAAATGGGCTTTTTGCAACTGGGCAGTAGTTGTCAGAAACCAATTCAATCCAGGGAGCCTTTCAAGATGGGTGGGACCACTCACTTGGATATTGAAAATAGTTCTCCAACATCACACCCAAGGCCACCTCCTCCAGCTTGGTCAGAGAAGTGGGCGGGGAGCCATATTTCACTGCCTTCTTGACCTGACATGTTAGCTCACAGTTTTCCATACAGTATGTTACCATTTCTCTGAAGGGTAACACTGAACTTTTTAGCCCAGTAACAGTACCAGTAACATAGCTGGAACTCTTTAGCTAGATAAGGGTGTCATATCATACTGGGTTAAACTTCAAAGAAAGCACTTTTTGGGAAGACCAAAAACAATTATTAGCTGGCCTGTTCTACAAAGCTTAGAAGTGGTGTCAGTATAGACTTGTCACTTTTAACTGAAAACCTATTCTCTCTCAAACTGTTCAGGAGGGGAAACAAACCCCAAATAGTTGCCTTTAACACTGCTGGAGCGAAAGCCTTATGAAAGTACTACTACTTTCAAAGAAAATATATCTTGCAGTGAAGCTCAAAATGGTAATGTTTGATAGAAAAAGCTA
Source organism: Podarcis erhardii (assembly GCF_964252035.2). Taxonomy (NCBI): domain Eukaryota; kingdom Metazoa; phylum Chordata; class Lepidosauria; order Squamata; family Lacertidae; genus Podarcis; species Podarcis erhardii. The sequence continues at coordinate 47,433,080 of NC_138508.1, read as the reverse complement.
TTCACTTCCAGCAGAGAGTTTAATTAAACAGGCCAGCACAGGTAGCTAATAGATCTAAATGCTGATGTAAAGCACAGCAGTAGTAGTAGCTTTCCTGCTCCCTACCCCTTACTCTTTATTTTCTGAGGACATTTAAGTAATTTCTGTGAGAGGGGTTTACATTTACATGCATCTCAAATGCTTTAACAGGAATATTTTACCGGTTGGATTCTGCAGCTGTTTAATCTTTTACTACCTTGGTATCTGTCCTTTAAACATTTCATTTGCCATTCGATGCTTGCAGAATGTTACTGCTTGTGATGAGCTCTACTATGTCAAAATACTATGTAATCTTGATATTGAACTCTTATGAAATGACCAAGAATGGACTCCAGTTAGTATTCATTTAATAAAAAACATTCAGGACCAATTGAAACATGATGGGCCCCACCTGGAAACATCTGGAATGCATTTACCCATGTCTGTGCTCCATAACATTTAAAATGCTCTTACCTCACGTGCTTAGTGTTGCAGATCCTACTTGTCTATAAGCAGTGTGTTTATTTATTTAAAACATTTATATTCTACTTTTCCAAATACATTAGCGGGATATAATAAATCAAAATAATAGAATCATAGAATTGTAGAATTAGGACCCCAACTTTTAAAGTAATTTAAGAGCAGCAACAAATAAATTTAAGCAGTTATAAACCACTAAAACCTCAGGGAAGGGAAGAGATATTATAAATACAGTGACAATAAAAAATGATTTAAATACAATACAACAATTGACATGGCTTCAAAAGCTTTCCTAAATAGGAAGGTTTTTTTACTACCTTACAGTAGGCTGTTAGCAGGGCTTTTCTTTAGCCACAACTCAGATCAGGCATCTCTCTGGCGGCTGCCATTGCCATTCTAAGAGAACAGGGCAGGTGTTCTTGGTGAGCTCAGCCAGCTCTTTTTCTAGAAAAAAAATAGCACTGGCTGTTAGAGAGTGTGTGTGAGGAGTATTAGGGGTGGGTGGGTGAGATAAGGGCCTTTCAAACCTAGCTTAAATTCTAGCTTTCCATCCATGAACAAATTAGAGCAGGGGTCAACAACCTTTTTCAGCCGTGGGCCGGTCTACCATCCCTCAGACCATGTGGGCTATATTTTTTTTGGGGGGGGGGGAATGAACGATTTCCTATGCCCCACAAATAACCTATGTAACTACGAAAAGTGAGCTCACTTCTTAAAACATTCACTTACTCACTTTCTTCCTTTTTGGATTATGTTCCTCCCCATGTGCTAATTAATATGTACTAAGATGTGAAATCATTACCACCAGTGTACATTACCTTGTCCTTTCTTGACATTGTTGTGCTGATTCCCTATTTGTATTTGTCCTTTAGAATTTCCCAGTCTGTTTTATCCTTCAGAGCTATAAACAAGCTTTGTGTTATTTCTCAATTTCCCTTTCTCTCAGCTGATTTCCTCACTGAAACCATTATTAAGTATATTGAACACTTATCCCAATACTGATCCCTGGAGTGCTTCACTCAACTTCTTTCCACTCTGAGAAGCAGCCATTAATTACAAGTCTTTGTTTCCTATCACTTAGCTAATTTTTAATCCACAACAGGATTTTACCTCCCTACCCTGTGGTTATTTTCCTTAATAGTCTCATCAGCGGCTTTTGACAATCCAAGTAAATTACTTGAAAAAGACCTTCTTTTATCCTGTTTGATTAACTCTTTCCAAGAACAGTGATGTCTCAAAGAGGCAAGATTTTCTTTTCACAGAGGTTTGACCTTATCAATTTATGCTTATCCAACTAGGGCATTATTTTCTCCTTAATTATATTCTTTCTCAACCTCTCCTGAATTAGGACCGAGAAGCTCATCAGTCTCTAATTTCAGTTTTCATTGTAATATTGGCAACTATATACATCTTTAAATATTGCTTGTGCTATATTTGCATTAAGGGCCTATTTAAATTCCTCAGGCATGGTGATTTACTTGGTTTGGAATTCCCACAATGTTCCCTAATCTTTCCTTTAGAGATTTGCTGTAATGCTACGGCACACTTGTATCATACTGTGTAACAGTGGTATCTCCTCCATCTTTAATCATAAAGATTAATGCAAATAAGCCAATTCTTTTCCCAGCAGTCCATTAATCCTCCCTAATAGCACCCTTCACCTTTTGTTGGCCAGAAGATTCAGGGACTTACACTGAAACCTCACTACTGGATGTTTTGCATTCCCCTTTTGGTCATTTCAATGTCCTTGTAAAGTTGGAAACTTGTGAATGGCAAAGTCCCTGGGGGAGGAAATGAGGGCTAGCAAAGCAGGTAGTTCAGAGTATTACTAGCAAAAGCAAGCACATTCAATATATAGCACTACTAGATAAAATATGAAAGAAAGTTTATATAGCTCTAGCTAAATTCTGGGATGCTCGTTAATAAAAGCAGTATTGGTGTAATATATTATTTGTATGTGCAATTACGCTTTTGTCCAAAATAGCAGAAGCTTTCAGCTTTCTCTACAAGCACGTAAGAGGCAAATCTAACTTCGTATTATTAGTGTGGCGAGGCCCGTAACCACCCTGTTCCCTAGACGCATATTGGTTTGGTATTAAATATGGCCACAACTTTATTGCTTACAGATGTAAAGGTTTGGTCATAGACACTGAGGTAAGCAACTGCATATTTTACTCTCGCCTGTCCTCTGGGAGTGTTTCTAAGGGTGAAGCCGGGGGGGGGGAGGACACGCCCTATGACCTATGTCAAATAGGGGTGTCCCCCAAGTGGTCTCCATTGGAGGAGTGGTCTGGCCCTAGCCCCCTTCTGGGTATTGGACAGGAGCCACTCTTCCCAGATCCTTTTAACAGAATACCCTTACCCGTGGAGGGGCAGGCGGAGGCTACAACCTCCCCTCCAACGAAGACTAGGCTTAACCAATCCCTGTCCGCCTTACAATTTTGAGATGATTGCTATGAGGTAGGTGAATACCCAAATAGCTGTGCCAATTTGCTAGATGGGAAAAAATCCTGCCCAGCCCCTAAATCCAACAACCGACATTGTCCATAGCAAGGTTGTACCATCAGCAAAAACCCTAATCTGAGGGAGTGTGGGTGGGAGAACTGGCATGGTGAGAGAGAGGTCAAAATTCCCAGCAGGCCGGGCATTTATCCTTGCTCTGGGCACGGGACCAGGCACTGCTGTTGATCAGTTGGTCCCACGCCCAGGGGAATGCCATCTATAGATTCCTTTCGCCATGGGCCAATTTGGCAGTAGGAGGACGGTCCAGCCTACAATAGACCAGTTCCCAGAGGAGGCCTGGGGCCCACCCAAAAAGCCACCTACCCAAAAAGGGCAAATGGACTTCCAGAGCAGGAGTACAAAGAGTCTTTGGCCAGAGGATTGGGGAGAATTGTTTTTCTCTGACCTCAACTGTTAACAAACTGTGGAAAAGTACAGATAGTAATAAGTACCTAATTAACAGTAGTAATTCACAAAACAATTGTTGATAATGAAGACATCCTGGCATTGGTAAACCAATTAATACATTTAGACTTAGTCTGCACAACACAATATGTCAGAACCTAGCTAAATGAGACAGTATCAGTCTGCATGCTTCTGGAGAGCACTAGCGTTAAAATCTCTCTTCACTAATCATGAGCTGTAGTTAACAAAATGTGACTACACTTTGTGGTTAGCATCACAAGCACTTGTGAATTCCTTTCCAGAAGCCATCACATTTGTGTGGTCTTGCTAGACCAAGCTTTATTGTGTCATGTGATCCTGGTCATAATGTGCTAAAAATTATTTGTCTCTGTTCAATCCACAAGCTATGTTTAAAATTTGCTGTTGACATGTAAACCCTAAAAAAATTGGGACCAGGATACCTAGCAGATTGTCTCCACCCATATATGCCCAATTGACCTTTTGAGATATTTAGAGGTGGTGTTGCTTGTTGTAATGGACGTAGCCGGGGAGGGGGGCAGCTGCCCCCCTAGATCAAGTAAAACAATAAAAATACTTGATTACAGAAAATAATTCAGCTTAAACCATACAGTTATACACTATTGTTAAAAGCATTTGTACAGTAATAAAAGGTTGCTAGAGAATTAGTATTTGTGCTTCAAGGTAGTCTTTATTACACTGCCTTTGTCCGAGAAGAGCCTTGCCTAATTATTTGTTGTTTTTCCAGATAGCCCTTGGTTCTTGCTCACACACTGAGTAGAGATTACACTGTCCTATTAGTCCTTTTAAGGGCCAACGTATGCCAGCGATGCCATGTGTGAACAATCTGCAGGCACCATTAGCACTGCTTGACTAGCTCTTGATAACACTCACTATGAAGTCAATTAAAGACGTCAGGAGGTGGGCCAGACTGCTTTCTTTTACTAACAACAATCCTTAGGGGGTGGAGCACAGGGATTTGGAGGACAGGTGATGTTAGCATTTTCAGTAGGAAAGCAAAAACATCCAGACTGCTTCTCTCTGTTCTTTGGCACAAATTCCTTTCATTTTCCCACCTTCCCCTATTTAAAAACAGGTTTTGACAGATTTTCCACTTTATAGGAAGCTGATGAAAGCCAAGTGACTTCAGTTCACATTAAGGAAAATGGAAGCATGAGGCAGTAGCAAAGAAGTCTGGAGCTTAAATTAAAAGCTGGCAGGAAATACCAGACCTTATTTGGAGCCCTAGTGCTTGGTGTTAAGTACTGTGCACTACACCATATTCTTCCATGATTAAGTTCTAACTGTTGAATACTTTTCCAAATGTATTTTGGGAATTAATTGAACTTTTTTTTTTTTGCCTGAAAGTAGACATACCAATTTCAAGCAAAAAACTGCTGTGCCTACATTTGCTGCTGGACGGTGGTTAATTTAACTTATAGGAAGATTTGTCAGCTTCCTGTTTTAAAAATACACCCCACCTTAAAACAATTTCCAATTTCCAATTATGAATATATGCTTAGATGTTTGCAAACAAGTTATATTTAGTTTTAAAATGAAACACCACCATTATATTTGTCTTCCTTTAGGAAGTATAGGAAGCAGACAAAGAGTAGCTCCAAAAGAAATGGGCAAAAGGAATGACCTAATTAGATTAAAAGACACATGCTGAAGTCATACCTTGCAATCCCACATTAAGTATCTAGACACACTTGCTGGAAGTAAGTACCGTATATACTCAAGTATAAGCTGACTTTTTCAGCACATTTTTATGCTGAAAAAGCCCCCCTCGGCTTATACTCAGTGAGGGTCACTGTTGGCGGCGGCAGAGGAGGAACAAGCAGGCCAAAAGCAGCCCTTTCAGGCCGCTTGTTCTTCCTCTGCCGCTGCCGCCATCAGCCTCTGCCTCTCGGCAGCACTCTAGGTAGGCGGGGGAGGGGGGAGAGGTTTGTGGTGTGGTGAACTCGCTTATACTCGAGTTAATAAGTTTTCCCAGTTTGTTTTCCCAGTTTTTTGTGGTAAAATTAGGTGCCTCAGCTTATATTCAAGTCGGCTTATACTTGAGTATATACAGTACCATCAAAGTCAATGGGACTTCTGATTTTGTTAAGGATTATGACTTTGTACTGGGCATAGTGTTTCACCATCAACACAACCAAAGTTTTAGTTAATTGCAGGGCTGGATGAAGACCTAGGCACTGAAAAGATTAGTTCAATATTTAACTGCTGTTATATCCTTCCTATAAGCAGTGTATCCTGCTTCATCCTCTTCACAACCTTGTGAGGTCCTTTTGGCTGAGAGATAGCAGCTGGCCCAAGGGCACCCATAAACATAATGGCTGACTGGGATTTGTGAACTAGCTTCTCAAAGCCCAAGAACAGCAGCATACAATAACAATTTTGATCTTGGCCATTATTACAATTATGTGATAGTCATTAAAAACTTTCATTGTACATTAGACCTTCTGTTGTGACTTTCTTCATCGTGTTTGGGGCATCAGTGGGAGTGGGAGGAAACTTGTGTGTGATGGGATTATCATTACATGAATTAGTTATTACCTGATCATGTAAATCAACTCTTCGCTTACCCACCAACAACATTCTGGAACCTTACTGTGGAATAATATGTATTATTAACAGCAGCAGTGGTCTGATTATACATTGGTGTGTATTTTTACTTTGTTCACACTCATGCAGACTATGGTTGCCCAGATGCTCATTATTCCCTACTGGCCCTCTTCTTTGTTTGTTTAGTATTCTCTTTGATTCTCCCTTCCAGACCACTTTCATAGTTATATTTAAAACAGCATCTATACAATTCGTTGCGTGTTTCAAATATGAACATATTTGCAAATGAATAATATAGCTCTGGATCATAATCTTGTAAATCATGTGAAAACAGTTATTATATGTGTATACAGTGTGAAGCAAAGGCTCCTCAGACTATGTAATGATGTCCTGCCATAAATATCAGTTAAAAATTGAGTCTCTAGTTGCTTTTGTCTTCCATTTATTTACAGGGTTTTCCTGGCTTTTCAATTTAGATTGTGCTTACATAGGGGAAAGCTAGTAAGTATAATATGCAATTACTTGTTTTCAAATGTATCATCTATCTTCTAGTTTGTATTTATGGTATCTCATTTAACCTTGCTCAATGAATACATGGAAATACAATGGAGAGAGTTTTCGACATTAATACTTATTATTCCAATTACTTAGTTTCCATCTGGCTTATTTATTTCCAGGCATCTCACATTGGGCTCCAAAGAAATGACATAACTTATCTACAGGAATGTGCGATAAAGATAAAATGAGAGATTGTTTACTTGGCTAGAGAGGCATATTATTTGTTTTCTTTTCAAAAGGCTCAGAAAATGAAATGTGAAAGATTATAGAAATGGAAATGGAAATCTCTACAGAGAGAGAGCAGGCATTTAAAAAAACGAATCAACAGAGATTTTGGAAATACAACCTGATTTACTGTACAATATAACAATGTTTAAATCTATGGAGTTTTATAACACACACACACACACACACACACACACACAATTTGCTGTCCTCCTACTCCTTCATTTTCCTAAAATTCAGGTTCCATATATTCTCTTAATTTTGTTGTATTTATCAAAGACAGAAAAGAATTTCCATATCCACGTATAACTATTTAACCAATTATAATCTTATTTTATGCTATATTCAGCTATTTGGATGTTGGGCCCACAGCATGCCTGCATTCATTTAACATGATGCTAGAAGTTGATAGTTCCACGAGCATTTTTGAAGTTCACTTCCATTATGCAAGGCACCCATGCACAACAGAGAGTGTTAAATACTCTCAAACCTGAACTGCCTTATTGTGGCTGGCAAAGATTAACTTCTCACTTCCTCTTGAGGCCAGTGACAAGCAACTGTGAACCAGCCATGGATCATATTATTTCTAGAGACTTTGGTGCTAATTTGTTTTGTATTGGAGCTACCAGTCCCATTTTGCTCAGTCGGTAGAGCATGAGACTCTTAATCTCAGGGTCCTGGGTTTGAGCCTCACACTGGGCAAAAGATTCTTGCATTGCAAGGGGTTGGATTAGATGACCCTCATGGTCTCTTCCAATTCTATGATCCCCATCCTGAGCACAATCCCTTTTGACCATTACACTAAGCAGTGACAGGCATGACTACCACTTATTGGGCTGCCCACAGGTGAGCATATGGGGTTCTGCAGGCATGGACTGTCGTCTGGCAGGGGGCCCTAGTTGTGCTGTATCTTAACCACATCAAGCCCTATGCTTTGAATAATAATAATAATAATAATAATAATAATAATAATAATAATTTATTTATACCCCACCCATCTGGCTGGGCCTCCCCAGCCACTCTGGGCGGCTTCCATAGAAACCAAAAATACAGTAAAATATCACACGTTAAAAACTTCCCTGAACAGAGCTGCCTTAAGATGTCTTCTGAATGTCAGGTAGTTGTTTATCGCTTTGATATCTGCTGGAAGGGCGTTCCACAGGGCGGGCGCCACTACCGAGAAGGCCCTCTGCCTGGTTCCCTGTAGCTTTGCTTCTCGCAATGAGGGAACCGCCAGAAGGCCCTCGGCGCTGGACCTCAGCGTCCGGGCAGAACGATGGGGGTGGAGACGCTCCTTCAGGTATACTGGACCGAGGCCGTTTAGGGCTTTAAAGGTCGGAAACGTACTGGGAGCCAATGTAGGTCTTTCAAGACCGGTGTTATATGGTCTCGGCGGCCGCCCCCAGTCACCGTCTAGCTGCCGCATTCTGGATTAGTTGTAGTTTCCAAGTCACCTTCAAAAGTAGCCCCATGTAGAGTGTATTGCAGTAGTCCAAGCGGGAGATAACCAGAGCATGCACCACTCTGGCGAGACAGTCCGCAGGCAGATAGGGTCTCAGCCTACGTACCAGATGGAGCTGGTAAACAGCTGCCCTGGACACAGATTTGACCTGTGCCTCCATGGACAGCTGTGAGTCCAAAATGACTCCCAGGCTGCGCACCTGGTCCTTCAGGGGCACAGTTACCCCATTCAGGACCAGGGAATCCTCCACACCTGCCCGCCTCCTGTCCCCCCAAAACAGTACTTCAATCTGTTAGCCACCATCCATCCTCCAACCGCCTCCAGACACTCACACAGGACCTTCACCGCCTTCACTGGTTCTAATTTAAAAGAGAGGTAGAGCTGGGTATCATCCGCATACTGATGAACACCCAGCCCAAACCTCCTGATGATCTCTCCCAGCGGCTGCATGTAAATGTTGAAAAGCATGGGGGAGAGGACAGAACCCTGAGGCACCCCACAAGTGAGAGCCCAGGGGTCTGAACACTCATCCCTCACCACCACTTTCTGAACACGGCCCAGGAGGAAGGAGCGGAACCACTGTATGACAGTGCCCCCAGCTCCCAGCCCCTCAAGACGGTCCAGAAGGATGTTATGGTCGATGGTATCAAACGCTGCTGAGAGATCCAGCAGAACTAGGAAACAGCTCTCACCTTTGTCCCTAGCCCGCCGGAGATCATCAACCAGTGCAACCAAGGCAGTTTCAGTCCCATGATGAAGCCTGAATCCCAACTGGAAGGGATCCAAATGGTCCGCTTCTTCCAGGCGTGCCTGGAGTTGTTCAGCAACTGCTTGCTCAATCACCTTGCCCAAGAATGGAAGATTTGAGACTGGGCGATTGTTGGCCATTGTGGCCGCATCTAAAAATGGTTTTTTAAGAAGCGGTTTAATAACCGCCTCTTTCAGCGGGTCTGGGAAGGCTCCCTCACAGAGGGAAGCATTCACCACCCCACGAAGCCCATCGCCCAGTCCTTCCTGGCTAGCTTTTATAAACCAGGATTGCTTTGCATGGGCTGGATCTGATGAAGGTGCCCCATGTGCAGAATGACTTCTGCTTGCCCAGTGGGATTTGCCCTTCCTCTCCTTGTGTGCAGATTACCTGGCAAAAGTCAGCTAACCCTTCACATTGGGTTTTATACATATGTAAGGTGCTTGTTTATAATTATATGTTGGGAATGACGCATGTTCTGATGTAGCTGCATTTTATACTTTCTGGATGTTTCAAGATCATATTCTGTGTTATAAATCAAGCACTGCTGGCAGTTGTTTCTTTTTGTTTTCCAATGTATTTCTTATCAATTAAAAATTCGGTGTGGCATGAGCAAATTTTTATTCTGAAGGTGTGACCCAGAGAAAAAAGTTTGAGAACCGCTTGGTGGTTTATATATAAAAACTGTATGTGTGTGTGTCTGTCTGTCTGTGTCTGTGTATGTACACGTGTGCTAGACATCTCATCAGTATTGTGTTCACTAATTATCAGTGACTCTCCATGGGTCTTTCCCAAACTATCTAAATATGCCAGGTATTAAACCTGGGCCCTTCTGAATCTATAGTGAAACAATGGCACAACTTGCACTTAAAAGTCTGCATCAGGTGTTACTGTAATGCATTTCTACATTACTGGACAATTCCCCAACTTAATTAAATAACTAATACTTGGCTGTTCTCATTTACTAGAATATGCATACCTTACCTTTTAATGTAACTGTAACTACTCTTCAAGTGCTGTTTATGAACAGAAAATAAATGGAACAAAAATACGCATTGTCTGAAACTAAAAAAAATTAATCTCGTCTTCTTGTCTATCTGTTCCACCCAATTTCATGAGCTGGATTGATATGGCTACTTTTCCTAATTGGAAAAACAACCAAGAATAAGCAATAACATAAAATTATTTTTAGAAATGCATTTTTAATTACTGAGCTGCTTAATTATTGAGTACCATCTAAAGTATCCTGTGAACCTTATCACTATGCAAATGTATTCAGTTTTGGAAACAATTAAATGATAATAAAGCATTCTTTTTTTCTTTTACCATATATTACTGTAATGAAGCTGTTACCTCTCAGTGTGCATTTTAATGAGTTTTAAGTAACATTTTAATGAGCTCAACATTACCATAAACCCAAGGATTAGACTAAATTGAATTTACTGGGAAAAGGGAAAGGTTCATTAAGAGTTAATTATATTGTTTAAGAAAGAATATTATTCATTTTATGAAGTCCCTCAGCTAAGAGCCCACCAACATATCTATGCTTACTAATAGATATAATAATGTTGTTATTACATTGACACGACACATTGATTTATTTTGCTATTATTCTTTTGTGGATTTAATAAAATGTGTTGTTTGTAAATAATATAGCCAATAATGTAACAAATGCACTTTGACATATTCTTTTTTATAACAAGAAAATAGATTCAACTGTTTTTAAGTCTTTCCCTTTAGAACAACTGCTTTCTGATTTTGTGGTTGTATTACTGTGACTTAAGAGAGAGTTTTATATTAACAAGTTATGGATAATAGACTACAGCAGCCTTAGAATAATAGAATTGCAGAGCTGGAAGGGACCATGAGGGTCATGTAGTCCAACTCGCTGTAATGCAGGATTCTTTTTTTGCCCAATGTAGGGATTGAACCCACAACCCTCATGCTCTACTGACTGAATTATCCAATGCATCCTTCTCCAACTTGGAGCTCTCCAGATGTTTTGTATTACTACAGTTTCCATCATCCCCAGCCAAGATGGCCAAAGCATGGGAATTGTAGCTCCAGAAATCTGAATGGTACCTGGTTGGGGAAGACTGGACTGCAGGCATTTTTCTTCTTAACATTGGCTACCGTGCCATTCCCAATGAATATTCCCTAGGATGCAAAATGTTTATGCATGTTTGTTGGACCAGCTATGTTGAATAGAATATGATTAGGAGGTTGTAGTCATTGGCTACTGCCATTTTGGGTGGGTAGGTATTTTATCGAATTTCAAAATATTAACAAATACAAACAATAAAACGGGTTCTCAAGCATGCAAAAACTAAAGTAAATAAAAGTCATTAACATCTAACAGCTTATTAAAATAATAATTCAGTATTAGAAACTAACAGCGTAATGATACCAGACAAAGTATAATAGTTTACCATTAACGTTGCAATTTTTCCCTTATTACATTTACTTACCACAGTTTTCTGTAGATTGATAACATGCTACACATTTCAGACAACACGAATAAAAAAAGGCATAATTTATACCATTTTTGACCATATCTGTAAGGTTTGCTTGACCTTACAGAATATTGTTTATGCTTAAGTATGAAAATGTTCCTTTTGAAATTAGGTCTAACCTCTTAAAAGGATTCTGTGAAACTATTGGAAATTCCAAATGTAAAAGATTCAATTAATGTTCCCACTTAAAAAGATCACTGGGGTCCGGTCCGACTTGTACTCTACTTTTTGATTCATCAAGTTTGAGGCCCACCTCCCTATCGTGGTTGCTAAGCAACACTTTCCTACTCTTTAGGCCCAAATATCTCAAAGTCATTCATTTTCCTTTCTACACCAAAAGTCCATAAAGGATTATTTAGTTATTATTAATAAATATCAGCCAAAAAAAATTCTATAGCAGTTTTGCCTCTAGTACCTTCAACAACCACTTCTCCATATTAAACAATAATAAATCTTTTCATTTTTGTTCACAAAAGTATCTTTGCTGTGGTCATATGTTAAAATAATATTCCATAGTTATTTAACTTATTATGTATTCATCAATTCACACCCAGTTGCATATCTTCTGATCCCATTTCTTGTTATATTTGCCATGGTTTTCTATCCTGATTTTAAAAATGTATTTCTTCCATTTACACTACTTCCTGTCTTTTTTCAAGAAAAACACCAAAGCCTGGCTAGCTTTTTCCTCCGAATTCACTCAAAATTGTACACCAAATGCTCTCTCTCCAGTTTATCTCTGCCAGCTCAGGATGTCTCCTCATCTCTCTGTCCATGGCTTCATTCCACTCCTCCAACATCTGCCATTTGGCTATTTCAGTCTTCTAGATACCCTTGCAAAGGACTTATCCATTTCATCCAACTCTACCATTTTATTCTCCTATTCTGGCAATCCTTTATCCATAATGTTCTCCAAAGCCTCTGTGTTTTCATTAAATCCCTTTTCCTTTTCATTCTTTGCTGGTTCATTTTCATCAGTTACAGCTCTGATCTCTTTTCATTGTTCCTCCAATAATTGCTGCAAGATGCCAGTGGTCAATGGAGAGTTAAGGGATGTATTTGCCATACTGGGGGGTTCTTGGTCTTATAAATAGCTCAATTTATACCTTAAGAACTTCACAGTCTCCACTTTAAAAACTTCTGTCTCCCGTCTCCACCTTAAGATGTCCACAGCATTTCTTATCTATCCACATTCTTTCCCACAGGGGGAAATGTGACATAGGAAAATTACTTTTGGTTTGAAGTTAACACTTTCATTGAGAAAACAGAGAGTTAAAAATAAAATAAGAATTTCTAGCAATCAGAACTCCTTTGTCCATTTAAATCTTTCTTGGTTGCTAAAATTAGGGCATGCTTTTAGTTATGCCTTTAATCTTTTAATGATCAACTCTTCTTAAACCAGACAGTAGCTCACATACTGGATATAAACTTCAACTGGCAGACAGGTAACCTCTATAACCTTTAAAGCAGCCATAAAGATAATTAGAGAAAGATAGGCTTTGTCAACCTTATGCCTTGGGGGCTGCTGGATGGTTTGGGGGCACAATTTTATTTCCTCCACTCTACATCACTCACTCTCATCTGGGTTTCTTGCAGCTTCTCAGTCTCCCAGCATAGAAAGTGGACTTTTTCCAAGCATCAGAGGTTAATCCCTTGTTCACTCTATTTTTCAAGAGTGAATTTAGTAAGCGAGATTTAAAGCTTGGCTATTATCAAGCACCATGTAATTATCTCTGTTGGCGAGCAACCAAAATAAGATGTTCAGTCTGTCATATCTTCCCCAAGAAGTCACATATGTTTTTAATTTGTTTCCTAATTTTTATGGAACCAGTTTATTTATCGTAATGTTCTAATTTTTCCAATTCAAGATGTAAAGATGTTGCTGTTTAAGCATGTTGTTTACACATCTTATTTTTTTCTGCCATACAACATTCTCTTTCTACTGCTTTCATAGCATCCCATATTATTTTTTCCTAGTAACATCTGCAGTATGTTCAACATAATCTGAAATGCTTGTGAAAGTGGCTTCCACAGATTAATGGTTAGTAAGTAATTTAGCATCAAAATGCCATGAGGATATGGTTCCATGCATGTTTAAAAGATGGACAAAAGATGGAAGATGTTGCTAATTTTAGCTTCTTGAATTTTATTTTTAAGTGAAGTGGACATAAGTTTATAATGTATTCTACATTTTTAAAAATACCTTTGTGAGTTTAAACTAAAATCTTTCTTTTTTATGAAAGGATCCTCATACATCAATCAAATCATATTTATTTGTAAAGATGTAGATCTGTCTCCACCCTTGATTAATTCATCTTCTGCAAAATTCTGTAACTGTTTAAGTATGGAGTTCAAAAAAATTAGCAGTTTTATTTGGGGGCATATGTAGAAACTAAGGTGAAAGTCTGAAGACTGACATTACCTTATTCTTTGAACTCCATTTGGTAGACTGCTAATGTAAAAGTATATTCCAAGCTCTTTTTATACATGTGGGGTATGTGCGAACAGTAGACATGGTTCAGTGAAAAGGGGATCATTGGATAAGAACAGTTTACTGGTTTCTTTTCTTTTTGTTAAACCTCAAGGTTTGAAAATATACAAAGCTAAGGGTACAAAGATATACACATACTATATTTTCTGAAATTGCACACAAATCTATATTAAGCCTTCTTCATTTAAGGAATATTAACCATTTTTTAATTCCAAAAAAACAGTATTTTGACATTTATATTGTTTGGCTAAAGGGGAATGTATTCAACAACATTAGAAGAAAAATATGTCTGTTGTGAACCTGGAAATATTTTCAGCATGATCCAAAACATTCCATTATCATATGCATAGTGCATGTAAAATAATTTCAGTCTGATCTTAAAGAAATCTATATCAACAAAAAGCATGCTCAGAAATGCTTATTGCTTTTCTCTCCCTTCCTTGGTTGTCAAAACAAAAGTGATGCCTTTGAAAATTTATGTCTGATGTGTAATGAGATTGCTGAATGTTAACTGCAGCATTCAGAATTCATTAGGGGCTAAAAGCTAGGGGGAGATAAGGTTATAGGGGCTTCACTACAGCGTAGATAGGTCATATAACTTTGTTTTCCATCTCCTAGTTTACTCATAAATATTTTATATTCTGGATTAGAAAGACTTCCACTCTTCATATCATCCAACAGTCAAATAGAATCTTTCCAGAAAATACAAAGATGTCAGCTTGCATTCAGTTGAACACAGTGAATTCTAAGAATGTATAGGATCTTCTTTTTGTCCTACTGGTGTGGGGAAAATAAAAAGCAGACAGCAGTAAGAGAGCATCAACAGAAATAATAAAGCATCAGCAGAAACCTGTGTGCGCAAGAAAGTGAACTTCCTTAAATCACATAACTGTTGATGACATATTTAACAGACTGACTTCCAGTGGCTGTAACGTATTATTGTAACACCTGATGCAACTGAAGAAGACAGAATCTTCTCTAAAGTAAGACAGGGCTCAGAAAGCCTAGGAGGGATTTCCCCAGTGTTTAATCAGATGGTGATATTTTTAATTATTTTGCTGAAAAAATAGTTTGAAAGGATTGAAGCTCATAAAAACAATCTGATCTTTCAGTTGTTACTATTTTAGTCCCAGAGATATGAAAGAGAAAATAAGAATTATGATATTGTATGCATAAAAGTCTGTCTCAGAACATAAATACTTGCATGAGAGTGTGAGAGGTTTGTAACAAACAATATCAAGTATACACTCTTAGCATTACTTTCTTTAATATCAAACTTGGGCAGTGAATGGTGACAGAACTATAGCCAAAAACAGCATGCTTCTGATAACCGAAGGTGAGATGTTGCAATACTCAAGATTTACGAAAGTACAAAACATATGGGGGGGGGACCTAATGGGACCCCCGCGTTTAAAAACAGCTCAGTGAGAGCTGAGCATGCTCTGTAGCTGCTGAAAGCTGAGTGTTGGCTGGGAGGAAAGGCTTAAAGATAATCAGTCAAAAGCATAGATGGGATAGGAGTTAGTAAAGGAACAACTAGTTTTGGAGACTGTGAGACGATTTCTGTACATTCTAGTTTCTACTTGCAATAAATTGAACTTGGTGCGCTGGGGGACAGGTGGCAATGGCAGTGTAGCGGCCATATCACTGGGAAGGCATTTTCAGGCCTCATAGCCCATGTTTGTCTTGCTTAATTTGCCATTATAGTTCAACATTAAGATAAGTAAATATAGAAATCTAATTAAGCTGCTGGTAGCGACAAACATTTTGGGTTTGGTTTTTGTAAGCTTAAACATGAGCCCATGTTTGGACAACTCATTAAGCCAAATTTTGGTTTAGCCTCGCTGAGTTAAAAGGACCATGGAAGTACAAAGCTGCTACAGTCTCTTCTCCAGGACCCTTCATATTCATATTTAACCTTGGGTTGGCTTAGCAAATGCAGTATAGCAGCAATGATTTGGAATGTGCCAAATCCCATAGAAATCATTTTGATTTTTCTTGGATAAATAAAGACAACTCTGAGGGTTGTACATAATTTGCTACAATAGCTTACGGTTGTGGGGTGGGAGGGCAAGTGGCAGCCCAATGATTATTTTATGATACAGGAGGACTGGATCCTTCTCATTCTCCTGAAAGATGGCTTGAGACTACTTATCATCTGACAGGGGATTCTCCCATCACTGCTTGCCTTGGTGCCTAATCTCCAAGCAGAGTTTCCCAAGCTCTCTTTCCGCACAAGTGACAACAAAGCAAAGTGCACCTTGTTCTAATTTATTAGAATATTATGCAGTAAAGTGGTGAGATTGCTAGAATGACTCAAACCACTATGTTTGGTTCATACCTAGAGTATCATACTTAGAGACAATTTTATTATAGAGATTAAAAACTCAGTTTCATAGAATGAGATGACCAAAACAGTGTATTGTATAAAATACATCTGTTATTTTAAATATTGATGTATATTTTATAATGTATGTATATGGAATTTAGAAAACAGTCCCTGTAATATATTTGTGTAGATAGAAGGAGAAACCAGGCACTGTGGCAAAAGAATGTAAATTACCCAAAATCTCCTGACAGACCTGTACTTTTCCCTTCTAGCTTAGTTGCTTTGACCATAGACTAGGGACTCATGGGACACAGACCAGATTGAAAAGTAGAAGCAGACAGATGGTTATTTGTAATCATCATGTAAATGTAAATCCTATTAAAATGTGTTTTCCTCCTTTTCTTAGGGTCTGAGAGCTTTTATGGTAGAAGGAAGGATTACACTATGGATATATATATTAATGGTTATGACCCCCTCTTTTACTTCACCAAAAAACACTCAGACTCATTTAAACAAATTGTCAGAGTCACAGAGGAGAAAATGAATTCCCTTTCTATAAAATTCCTAGAGTTTACAGACGTTAGTTTGACTTGGTCTGGATTTGGGCATAAACTGGCATATTTAGTGAAGAGTTGCTTTGGTAGCAAGCCTTTCCCCCTGTTGCAGCAGGTGCTTTAGCTGCAAGCGTTTCTCTTCACTATACTGTTGCAACATGAAGCTTTCAACCATTAATAAACTTTTACATTTCAAATGAAAACGGGAAATGGTACTTCAGAAGTATATGCATTCTTCATCAAAGAAAGACCTAGAATGCTACAATTAAATTTTGTCTGGAGCATTATTGTATGTGTACTGTAGAGCATAATATTGTATCTCTTTGAACCATCCAGTGTGAGACTGAAATAAATGGTTGAGGTCCATCATCACTTCCTTGACTGATTCTCTGCCTACTCTCAGATGCTTCCAATCCCAGATGAAAATGGCCAAACTGCCATTTGTTTAGCTGTGCACTTATTCTCATCTCCTACGGAATGTCAGAATATCTGAAACAGATTATACAGCAGTTCTTTGGGGAGCGTCTGGAACTTTGACATGTCAACTGTATCATATTTAAAGATCTATTTGAGGGGGTTTTCCTCTACATTTTAGCAGATTTCATAGTATGAAAAAATTACCTGGTACTGTATAGAATATAAAATCTAGAAACTTAGTTCACATCTTTCAGGAGAGCCTTGCCTGAACAGTGGAGGAGAGCTGAAACAGCCTTTGGTCAAAGGGTCCCGCAAAAGGTCCTCCCTCTGTCAGCCCTGCAGTCTCCTATTATTCCGCCCAAGGTTATTCCAACCTACTGATCTCTCATTACCAGAATGGGAAAAAGTACAAATGTGCCTATCTAAAGTGTAGTTTTCCATTCCTAATGAACAGCAGGGCCTGCCAAAATATGATGACTGCAAAGGATCGTCTTATACTCTCTAGTCTCTGGGACTAAGCTCCTTGCAAACAGAATGAGTGGTCACTAAAAAGAAATATTATGCAAACAAATCAGGATGAATGTTCAATAATCAGGCTATTTATTACATGCCGTTTCTACATTCTAAAGAACTGCAGTTAATTTCTTGTTACAGGTAGGTAGCCGTGTTGGTCTGCCGTAGTCGAAACAAAATAAAAAAATTCCTTCCAGTAGCACCTTAGAGACCAACTAAGTTTGTTACTGGTATGAGAAGTGTGCATGCACATGAAAGCTCATACCAATAACAAACTTAGTTGGTCTCTAAGGTGCTACTGGAAGGAATTTTTTAAGTTAATTTCTTGTTTGTTTGAGGATTGCCTTTCCTCTTTTCAGATGGAACACAATGCAGACAGTTCATAGTCCCAGCCCAAAGGGGTTTATAATCTAGATTGGGGGCAGGTGTCAAGGATTACAGTGAGTAGAAAGTGATTGCTTGATCACTGACAGAAGACAGTAGAAAAAGCATATCATGATGCTAAAAATTAATTATCCTAAAGTGGGCATGCCAGTGATTATGTAAATAATCCAGAGGCCAAGTAGAGTTTAGAGATCAGTGTTTCCAGTATTGTAACATGCTGGCATTGGTGCTTGACTTTCTGTGTAATTTTTAAATTGTACATTTTGATCCTGAATATTACCAAACTTCCATTTGTGAAATAAACTTTTTTTCCTCATTATTTTCTCACTTTCTGTGTTTGTATACTGATATACACAGAGGAATATTACAGAATGGAAAATTTTGTGGATTGTCATTGTTGAATATGCTGGCCTTCTGATAGTGTATTTCTTACTTCTGTGTTTTGGATATACTTTGCCACATTCTGTGCTCTTCTGTGTTAGGATATCATCATTCTATTTTGTCTCCAAAATTAACTATTCCTCACTCTTTTCTTTCTTTTCTATCAAATGTGAATTCTTGACAGATGCAAATATATAAACTTGCTTTTTTATGGGAAAGATTTGTATAATATGCACCAGTCCAGAGGATGCCTTTCATTTGAAGCTTGAGGCAAGAAAAATGTGGGAAGAGGGTTCTGAAATATGCCCTTCACCCTGCCAGATGTGTTCCTTTAGAGAAAGTGGAGTTCTTGCCAGAATGATTTTTACGCCAATTCTTTTATTTTTATTTTCTGCGTCTAGACATGGTGTACATAAACAGCTCCTTTTTATATTAGAAACTAAATTAACCTTTAATTAGTTTCTCCCTCTCTTAGGATTTACCTGTGTGCCTTGAAAATGCTAAAACGATAAGCAGAAACCCGTATCTGTAGCTGAGAGCCAGATTTATATGCAGGCTCACCTCAACCCATTCAGTGGCTAATCCTTGTGCATATAAATTTTATCCTTCCATGTAACACACGAATATGGGAAATGTGCAGTTCAAAATGTTAAAATGGAGCACATTTTATTAACAGCAAAAGCAGTAAATTAAATCTGCTTATAAGTGAAGAGTGAACATTTTTGCTGAACTGTTCCAGACTGCTCCTTTAGTGAGACACAGGCTTTTCTTGATTTCTCAGAGGGCCCTTGTTTCACTAAAGGTGAAATCTGTATTAAAACAGTAATGAGCCTCTTGCATAGTTGAACTACAAGAGAGGAGATGCCCTAATTTTTAGTAGCTGATTTTGGAGCTCTCTTCAGTTCTGTGTTGTTAAGGGTGGCAATTAACCTAGAGACTGGAACATGCATGGAAGAATAATGATAAAATAATATCATTTCTGAACACTAAAGTCTAATCCCTGTCCTGTGACATAATTTCTATAAGAAGGTAGTTCCCTAAACTAGTTTTCCAACAGTTGAGAGTAACCTGCAAGCATTTTCTCCCTTCTGGTTTTCTCTCACAATCATAGCAGCAAAGATAAAAAGTGAGAATAAAAAAAGCATACCTTTATGTATAGCTAGATCTTGGCATCCTTCATAAATTGTTGTTGCTGTTTATTATTATTATTATTATTATTATTATTATTATTATTATTATTAAACAGTAGAAGTAAAACTGTGTAGTGTGTCACCTCATCTTTTGCCCAGATGACTTTAAAGTGACTTTTGTGGATATAGGTGCCAGTTGAGGGATAGATAAACAGGATTTCCAAAAGGTTGCAAGCAAAGTCCAGCATGCTGTTTTCCTTAATGAAAAGAATTCAGTGTCAGAATGGCAATCATACTATTAGGGTTTTTTGTCCTCAGAAGGTCGCATTGGCCAGATGTCACTTGGCAGGTATGGCTGCAGAATTAAAAAAAAAGAACTGGGTGTGTATGTGTGCATTTATATGAGAGATACTGCTACAAAATACATATGCATAGCCTGTACTCATATGCTGAGAATCGGCCACCTATGGAGTCATATTTATTTCTGGTATAGTGGCTGATTGGGATGGATTTTTTATAATGCATGTTAAATAGCCACCAAAGAAATTTTGACCAAGATTTTTTTTTTCTTTGCCAGTATGTTGTTATAATAAATCTTCTTTCTTTTTTCTTCCTCTCTTTTATTTATATATTATTTTTGTATCAGTGCTACGAGATGATTTCCGACAAAATCCCACAGATGTTGTTGTGGCAGCAGGTGAACCAGCTATTTTAGAGTGCCAGCCTCCTCGAGGACATCCTGAGCCCACTATATACTGGAAAAAAGACAAAATCCGAATAGATGACAGAGAAGAGAGAATCAGTGTAAGTCTGTCCTACTGAAATGGAAACCTAAAAAATACTGATCAATTTGCTAAAAAGTGAATCTCACTGTGGGTTTTCTGGTAAATTAGAGTATTTAATTAAGCACTGCGGCTAAATAACTGAGTGTGGGAGAATCACAGTATGGACAGCGATGCTCTTTTTTTTCATTAACATCCATGGTCGGCCTCTTCTCATAAGCATTTTTCAGGTTTAAGGGTGATCAGAAAGCTCCTTTTCCCATCAATTGTCCAGTGAAAGTGCACTTGTGAAATCCCTTTGTGACCAAAAGCACCAAATATTTCAAAGACACTTGAAAGAACAGAGGTCACCAAAGTGTCCTGCTATGCCCCTTCACAAATTTTAAATACCGTATTTTTTTGCTCTCTAAGACGCACTTTTTCCCTCCTAAAAACTAAGGGGAAGTGTGTGTGCTTCTTATGGAGCAAATGCAGGCTGCGCAGCTATCCCAGAAGCCAGAACAGCGAGAGGGAGCGCTGCACAGAAATCCCTCTCGCTGTTCTAGCTTCTGGCTTAGCTGAGCTCTGTCCCTTCCCCCACCTCCTGGAAAAGCCCGCAAGAGCCGCACTCCCTTTAAAGAGCCACGCGGATCATGTGTGCGGCTCTTGGGGGCTTCTCCCTGAGGAGGGAGAAGGGCAACCGGTCAGTGACGGGCTGCCCTTCTCTCTCCTTGGGGAAAAGCCTGCAAGCGCCACACACACGCTCCACACAGCTCGTGAAAGGGATCGCTGAGCAGAGCCTGGGATGCATACAGGCTCTGCTCAGTGCTCCCTTTAAAGAATATTTTTTTCTTGGATTCCCCCTCTAAAAACTAGCTGCGTGTTATGGTCAGGTGCTTCTTATGGAGCAAAAATTACGGTAATCTTACATGAAGAATAGTGCTTTAGAAATAGTAATTACATTTGCTAATATTTATAAATATTGCTACTGGTGTTTTTCTTTTCATCTTTAGTTATATGAAACCGCTTACAGTGTGCTAAAACTTAGACTTTTTTCATTTTTTCCCTGATAGATAAGAGGTGGAAAGCTTATGATATCGAACACAAGAAAGAGTGATGCTGGAATGTATACATGTGTTGGCACCAATATGGTGGGAGAACGGGATAGTGACCCAGCAGAGCTCACTGTCTTTGGTAAGGGAACTTCTGAGATATTTGCTTCCTTCTGTTATTGAGCTGCAGGCACAAAATATATATAACAAAGTTAGCTTTCTACTGTCACATCTACAATAATGGAGAATTGCCCACCTTAGTTTATGGCTTTCCCACACTGAATAATTGTTTTCTGATAAGTAAAATCATAATGCTGCATTAGCATTTCCATTACAGGTACTGGATTAAGGTTAGGACTTACTCAGATCCACATAGTTAAATTAGATAAAACCTTTTATCTTCCTTTGCACTGATGGAAATATAGTGAAATATTTCCTTGAAAACAATGTGGATTGCTGTCTGAAAGTACAGAAAATCCCAATGAATTTTGCTAAAGGAATTTAGTGCTAGGAATGAAAATTGTTTGTAAATGTAAATTGTCTATCCGAAAGAACATTTTAGTGATCATCATCGTATATATTCCTCTACACATGGGAGTTTAATCAATGTCTTTATTTTTCACCACTTCTTTAAAGTAAAAGTACACATTTTAATCCCACAAAATAGTTTATTTTGGCAGATCTCAGTTTCTTTCATTCTTCAAGCTGGCCAGAATTGTATTCAACTAACTTTTTCTCAGAGTAGAACCATTCAGATTAATGGACCTAAATTAGTCATGGCAATGAATTTCCATGGATCTACTCTGATCAGCTTGCTGCCTTGTGGGACATCTTTGGGAGAGGAAAAGGCTAAGAAGTAAACACTACTCAAATTCAGAGTGGAGTGGACAATTCTTCTGGCAACTTCTGCATCCAAGCTGGTGCCAAATGTATTGCTCTGTTTTTCTTTGGACCACATCAGTGAGTCCAAGAGCGGAGTCTTGTCATCTGAGCTGTCTAGGGCCACCATGCACACTGCCCAGGCTTGTGCCTTGGAGAGGTCACTTTGGTGCTGCTAACACAGCAAAACCAACGCAGGAGGCAGCAGTTGTGAGTTACCGGTCCTCTGCAGCCACAGCAGGCACTGTGATTCTCCAGTGGTTTGACTTCACCCTTGGAGGTACACTGCATCGTCTCTCAAGACAGACGGATGCCAAGAACTCTGAGCAAAAGTTAGTTGACTACAACCCAAAGACTTTCTCTTTACTAGTAATTTATCAGACATTATTGTCTATTTAATATGCATTTCACCCAGTGGGGTTCACTAGGAGTAAGTCCCATTAAACTTATTAGGACTTCTGAGGATTGTACTGGGCTGTAGCGTTGGGTCTGTATTGTAGGAAACTCACATTTAAATTCTGCGTTGACTCCATGGTAGCCACTATAATAGCATTAGAGCAAATAAATAACTTTAGATAAACTTTTTCAGGACTGAAATTGTCTGTCCCCGATATGCACTGTTTCCCTTGAATGCTTCTTTGGATCTCCATTGTACCAGTACAAAATCTGCAGAACTACACTCTTTGGTTATCTGAAGGTAGATGAAATAGGAATGCTTTGCAACCTCAGGAGTGCATAAACATTCACGTCTGTCAGGCACTGGATGTAGAAAGTGGTTCATACAAGAGAATGGCAAACAAATATTATTTAAGTGTCTGTGAATAATTTGGTTAACTTTCCTTCTTCCGGACCATGTAGGCAGGAAGAAGAAACAGTATCAAAAGGAAATGTAATGAAAATATGTACTGTAAGCCCACAACTTATGCACATTTAACGTGTGTGCATTCATCTTTACACACTTGGCAAAAGTTTTTAAAGTGGGGCAGGCATCTGGGGGAAAAGACTTTGGCAAGCTTGGCAATCCCACCTGCCATAGCTATGGGCCAACATCATTATTATTAGCCAGGCAAGCATGTTTTGCATTTTTCTGAAATGATCCCTTGATGTTGGGCCAACATCAATTTTCAGTATGATTCACACATTACATTTTTATATTGGCTTTACCTAGTGACTTTTGCAACATGATAAAATTATAGAACATGGGGAGGAGGCATTCTAATTTCCAGTTAAAATGCATTTTACTTGATTTATAAGTCCCAATAAGCATGGACCTAACACCATGCTGTTTGTTTGAATTACCACACATTAAAAAAAACAAAACCCCAAACCTACCATTATCATGGCAAGTCGTGTTTGCCTGTGTTTTGTTTGTATCTGAGATGACATTGCTTTCCATGAGCAACTCACTCTAATAAGGATATGGTAAAATTTCACCATGTTGGCTGATGAGTTTTCTGACTACTTGAGATAGTTTTATTAATGTGCTTAAGCAGTAGGACCTGCCATGAAGATGCTGAAGTTAACCTGCCATGGAAGTGCTAAAGTTAACACTAGTAATTGTTATTTTGGCTGCAGGAAGTCTGCCTTAAGCAACTCAAGGCACTTAAACATTCCACCTTAGGTGTTTAATATTGATTTAAATGCCTTTTTCTAGAAACCCAGACCTGTAAATGTTGGTCATGTACTTAAAATAAAACCCAGAACAGGAAATTAAGGTTGGTTTGTGTGGGAAACTGAAAGCATTTAATAACATTTCTGGCAAGTCCACAGAAAGTGCTGAAAGAGATAGACAGAAGTTAATTAGTCATTTGCTGATTAATCTTTCTTCTTCCTTTAAAACATGTGAAAAATGCTTTTGCTTTGTCCATATCCTGTTTTAAATGTTTCTACATATTGGTTTTCAAACATTTTCAGGATTCAATCCCTTATTATTTTGGTCTTAAAATGCTCTCTACCTAAAGTCAATTTTGGTGTGTCACTCATAACTGATCTCTAGGTCCCCATACTGTGAATTTAGCTTCAGGCATTGCTTCTGGTGAAACTGAGTAACAGTAAGTAGGCTGGTTAACAGGGGTCCTGTGGGAACAGTAGGGAGGTCAGGACTAGAATTGTACATGAAGCATTTTTCTCAAATAGCATTGGACTAAAACTTTAAATACACTCAACAAAATAAAAAGAGAGAAATGGGGCTATGAGTACCCATACTTAAGGAAAATGTGATTTTCAGAATCTTCTACCAAGATGTGATCTTGATTGAATAATGCCCAATGCAAATTTTCTGTATGTTAACAAGCAGCATTGTCAGGGCGTATTTTTAGTGTGTAAGTGTGGAAATTCTACACACCCCTCTACTCTAGTAACCCACTACATATATGGGAAACCCAAACTGAAATTAAATATATATGTTAGAAATGCATCTAAATATCTAATATGTATCTGTCCTAAATACATGTTTTTATTCACAAAAGCAACATGATACACAATGCATCATTTATGTTGTTAGGATCCCTATTCTTTAAGTTATGTGGATGTACATTGTTAAGGACACAGAAATCCAGTATCAGTTCAATTGTTGATTTCTCTGAGGTAATGGAGAAAGTTTCTTAGACTTGTAGTTGGCTGATTTTTTTCTATAGAAAGTAACATCCAAAGATGCTCTTAGTTGTCTATATACTGCTTCATTATAGGTAGTGGATTGTAGCCAATAGTGGCTTTGCACTGCTTGTGCAAGGTGTGGTTGATCCTTTCCACCAGCTGCAGCCTTCTGTATCCTGTCCTACTCTTTCCAGGGGGCATGGGGGTGGGGTAGGGGCTCTATGGATAGCTGTTCGAACCAAAGGTGAGACTGTGCCAGAAGCCTTGTAAATGCCATCTTGGTAGTCAAGATAACTCTGAAATAAATTGGTGGTAGTTGTAAATATGAGATCACCTATGTTTATGCACTTGCTATGTTTATGCTAATTGGCTGGCTTTGGCGTTAGGCTCATCTGTGGGCTTGGAGTGCTGGGCTCTGGGCCCAGAGAAGGAAGCTGTCTGTAAGACTTGGATATTTGCCACCTATGCCCTCATCAGCCAGGTGGAGTAACGGGAGGTTCTGGCCAAAGTGACATATGATGCTTTGTGTATAAAGAATGTATAAATGTTTGCTTGGGTGCAAACAAGTCTTGAACACCTCTCCTTGCTTCGTTTTGGTCCATCCTGAATCTGTAACGGGAGTGGGGCTTTGAAGGCTGTGTTGTAAGTTTTCCTTATAATAAAGCACTAGAATTGATCACTCTGGTGTTTTTGACATCCTTCACCAATCCATTTGCAAACCATTCTTTTTGTCCTGCAGTTCAGAACAGCTGTAATTGGTGAAAATCATGTGCAAACCTTACCTGAATGGAAGTGCTTTCCATGAGCACAAAGCTACCATTGGATAAACTCCTATATATTAGAGCAAAAAACGTGAAAAAAGATAGCTTTGAGTCTGTGTATGCTAGAATAAAACAGCCCTCAATCCACCAGTTTCTTAGAGCTTGTTCATTAAATTTAGACAGAGTGACGATTTGCAAGGTTTTCCCCCCTTGAGGTGTATGGTGGGAAAGTATCTGAAAGCATCATATGTTCTGTCAAAGGACTGCAAGGCATGTATACAAATAAATAAGTAAGTAGAAAGGCTAAACTATGGGTCACCAGCTTCCAAAGGTGGCCAAGGATTTTTCCACTGATCAAGATAGGATCAATTTCTGGAAGCCTTACAATCTTGCATTAAGTAATATATCTACATTCTATCATACAGTACTTTTAAAAAAGGAATTTTCTCTGGGGCAGGATTAACTCAATAAGTCACTATTTAAACTTTCATAAAGATTTAAAAAAAGTAAAGAACTTTAGCGTTTTCATTTAACAGCAACTGGCACTAGTAATTTAGTACTTTTTTACTTTTATATTCTTTCCACTGTTTACAGGCAACATACACACTTCCCTATTCTTAGCAGCCTCAAATAATTTAAATAAATAATTAAATTGAAATTATTTGAAATAGGTATTTATTAAAATAAATAAACATCATGGCAAGCCATAGGCGTTGATAGTAACTACATCTCTTTTCATTGGTAGCCAAATTGCACAGGACCACATGTCAAATTTTGTGTATTTTTGTTCTGATACATTCTTGTTGGAGAGAAATGGTATATCCTAATTTTAAAATCAGATATTTGCTGGTTTATTTGAGGAGTATTACTGCTCTTTTAATTTCAAACCAGATTTCTCTGACACAATGGTGGTAGAAATAGTAGCAGCTGAAGTAGCAGCTGCTCAATTTTTTTGTAGTAACCTGCTTTATTTTCAATACTTCCTTTTTGCATTTCTTTTAGCATTTGGTATCATGCATACACACCTCACCTGAGTCTAAGGCAGAAAGATACTCAAGTGAGCAGCTAATATCACATCACATTTTTATCACATTTAACATTCAAACTTGTTTTTATTTTAATAGAGCTCTGTGATCTCCACTGGCATTCTCATAGCTCCATTGTTTCCAATGGGCCTTCAGATAAGGTCCCATTGTTTTCAGTGGGAATTCTTATCATTCGTTTTAGTATGTCTCCTGGCTGTGCAGTGATATAAACTATACATTTTGGAGAGAGAAAATGTAAATACGGCTGCTGGAGGTGGGGGGTAGAAATTGAGCGTTCTAAGATGTCTCAGATGGGCAGAGGAGCAAAGGGATTTGTTTCCTCATATTGAAGAAGGAATCTGAGTGAACTTAAGAAGGCACTTTACCAGTGGGGAACTTTTGAGTTCATTGGTGGGAGCTTCATGAGGGCTAGTAAGGAATTTCCCCACTACTTTATATTTTTGAAAATGTCCTGCTCTTGTATGTCCTGTCAAGTGCTGTACCATAACTTAAGCCTCTGTGAATTTATTAATGTGATAGGTAGCAAACATTTATAACTACAAGCAAAGTTTATTCGAAGTTATAAAGGTCATAACAGCCATAGTCCAAACAGCAGACACGACATATAACTGTGACCTATTTTATTACCCTCTTCAAAAGCTTTTAATATTCACACAGAAACAAAGTCTGAGAGTGTTCATTATTTACTCAGCTAAAGCTTATAAAATGGCTACGTTATACATGTTATCTATAGCTATGATTTTAATTTATCTGTTGAATGCTGTTGACAGAACAGCAATTATAATTATGCCACCAAAATTTATAGGCAGATTTTTTAAAACAGCAAGTCATATTTCCAAAAATCTGCTATGAAATTAACTTAACTGAGTGATGTAAGACAATACTTTATTTAGCATACACAAGAAACCAGTATTCTTTTGTCTCCTGAGAGATTAACATTGCAAGCAAGTTATGCAGGTGATTCAAATCCAGTTAATCTTGCATAAAGAATGTTAATTGCTTTGGTAGTGGCATTCATTGTGATCATTCTATAGTAGTATAATTAGCTATTGGACAAACTCACAATACTCTCTGAGAACACAACTTGGGAAATTACTATTTTTTTCCTGGAAGTCATACAGAAAATAGTAGAGATGGTGCAAAATTAAAATAATGAATACTTCGGTTTGCATGTCCTTGGTATCTAGTATGCACTTGTGTGATTGTTTTCTTGCAAGCTCTTTATGGTTAAAACATGCAACATATTGTGCTTTGCCTTAAAGAAACATGTATTTAATTTACCCATGGTCACTGGAAAAGTTAGAGTTGACTCACATGGCTACCTGAGGTGGTAGCAATCAAGAGATGAAGCTTCTGCAATCACATCTTGTCTCCATATATAATATAAATGAACACATTTATCATGCAGTAACTGCAACTGTTTTTGATTGCTTGGGTTTGTGAAATGGCCATAGCAAATACCTAGCTTTTTCCATTTATCCTGTACAAGATTCCCATGTGCTCAGTAGAGTCCCATTTCTGCCTTCCTGTCAGAGCACAAATAACTTGTTTGCAGAGAGGTAGGAGTTCAGTTTGGAGACATGAAAGGCACACCTGTCATTCCACTTTATGGTTTCTAGTGGGAGAAGGAGAAACAAGGCTCAGTTGAGCATACAGGCACTATGTTTGCTGAGGACTGGATTGTTCCCAAAGATTTGAAATTGAATAAAGCCAACTTGTTTAATTTGGAACTCTTGTTTTCAAGAACGACCCACATTTCTCAGGAGACCAATCAACCAAGTGGTTTTGGAGGAAGAAGTTGTAGAATTCAGATGCCAGGTACAAGGGGATCCTCAGCCAACAGTGCGTTGGAAGAAAGATGACAATGACTTGCCAAGAGGAAGGTATGAAAAACACTAATTGCTATTCTCCTTTCTGGTGATTCTGATTGCTGTACTTGATCACATTAATCAGAAAAATGTTTTGGACTTTAGTTGAATGCTGGATTTTTATTGCCTGTTGAACATGTGCTTCCACAGTACAATGTTTTTGCCTTTAGGCTGACAAATATGAATGAGCACAGAGCTCTCACCATTGAATCCAGTGATGAGGAACCTCTAGCCTGTGGATCAGTCTTGGCCTGGCAGATGCTGTTGTTAAAGTGACAGAGTGTGAGAGGCAGGAAGTTTGCAAAAGTCATTGTGTTTGGCTAATTAATCAAACATGGAGAAATATAGGCAAAATATGTGTTCAGCTATGTCCGTGAGAAACATTGGAGAAACACCACACAACCACTCCCAACTTTAATCATAATGTTCAGGACTTCTCTGAGTGTTATCTTGTGAATGTAGCCCTAGGTTACATCTGGTAGTTAAAATTTCACATGCCTAAACATCAGAGCTAATTTTATACGCTCATATGTACAGTACTTCCTTGTGGGTGGATCCCATCCCTCTTTGATTATATCTGTAAAGAGGTCAGGAAAGGAGCCATGTCATTTACCTGTCCCACATTGTGGTTCTTTACTTTCATTTCTGGAACAACAAGAATACAGCAATGAGCAAGAAGCATTCATGCCACCCTGGGGATGCATGAATCAGATGAATAAACCACCAGTGTTGCCTACAACAACATCAGACATATTCAATATTAAGTCAAAGCAAATGCAAATCCTGAAGAGAAACTATTGGAAACAGATTAGAGCAAAATATTGTTCGTAAGATACATATATTTATTGTTTCATTTGCATTTTTTTTCTTTACATTTATAGATCATGAATAAATATCAACAAATTCATAATCTGTTTTGAAAACATAGTGGCATTTTAAAAACAGTACCATGCAGAATTTATGCTCTGGCTGGTTACAAGGTTTATTATAGGAGTAGCCCATTTGAATCGGTGACCCAACACAGCATGCATTTTATCAAGGATAAAAATACCTGGTGCAGCCAAACCTTGGTTTTCGAACGTCTCGGCTGCTGAACATTTTGGAAGCCAAACACCAAAAACCCAGAAGTGAATGCTTCTGTTTTTGAACGCACCTTGGAAGTCGAATGGCTTCCAAGGCACATTTTTCATCCCCCCCCCTCCCCAATTGACTTTGCAGTCAGCTCATTGATTCTCGGTTTCTGAACATTTCGGAAGTCAAATGGACGTCCGGAACAGATTACATTCGAAAACCGAGGTTCCACTGTATATATTGTTCTAAAAAATCTGCATAAGTTTAAACCCACAATACCTCACAAAGACAAGGAAAACGTTTAATCAGGTATGACTCATGTCAAACTACTGTAGGTAAACAAGAAATTGTTAGATCACCAGCTTGATACCCATGACTGAAATAATAGGTTTTACAATTGAATGTTGCTTTAGATCAGGCATAGGCAAACTCGGCCCTCCTGATATTTTGGGACTACAACTCCCATCATCCCTAGCTAACAGGACCAGTGGTCAGGGATGATGGGAGTTGTAGTCCCAAAACATCAGGAGGGCCGAGTTTCCCTATGCCTGTTTTAGAGTGTAAATTGTAAAATACAGTGGTGCCCCACAAGACGAATGCCTCGCAAGATGGAAAACCCGCTAGACGAAAGGGTTTTCCGTTTTGGAGGTGCTTCGCAAAACGAATTTCCTATGGGCTTGCTTCGCAAGACAAAAATGTCTTGCGAGTTCCTGCGGGGTTTTTTTCCTCCCCCCCCCTTTTTCTAAGCCGCTAAGCCGCTTATCAGCTGATCCGCTAAGCCGCTTATCAGCTGATCCGCTAAGCCGCTAATAGCGCTAATCCGCTAAGCCGCTAATGGGCTTGCTTTGCAAGACGAAGAAACCGCAAGACAAAGAGACTCGCGGAACGGATTCTTTTCGTCTTGCGAGGCACCACTGTACAGGCCAGATTCTGGCCGCCAGAATATTCCAAAGGTGGTTAATCAAAGTGGTTAGATATAATTCCTAAAGTGTTTGGACAATGTAAACTGATTAGTAGGAATGGTGTGCCTCTTCAAGTAGCTTATTAATGTGACTAGTTTTCTTTTTGATGTGTGTTTCATGCAAATAGGACTGACACATTTATATTGAAGGGCAGTGAGGTCCCTAAATGATGGAGAGCATCCATAACGACTTCTAACTAAATATGGCCAAAATCAAGTCCTAAATCTTCTGCTTTATTTAGGCTTAGATATGGAGCCATTGTTACTCTCTGATATGCTGTGGTATGGGTGATGACATTTCTTTGGCTTAACGTTTAATAAAATTTGATTAGGGCTTGTGCAGCGTTTCATGTTTTCAAATTTCTAGCAAAGCCTGAGAGACCAGCTGCATAGCCTGTAATTATGTAGCAAGTGATACAAGATTTCCCTCCCCCCTTAAGAAAGTGGAAAGATTTTCAATTACAAGTTAAAATTTATGACATGCTGTAATAAGTGTTTAAACCTTTACATGGAAGAAGATAGCAGTGCCAACTCTTGTGAGACTGAGGCTACTGCACTGAATGCACACATTTGTCAGTTTCTTTAAAAATACCGCATGCTTCTTTTTTGTATTACTACTATGAGTAGCTTGCTCAAGTTCAGTAAATACCCCTTTAATGAAATTACAATCTGTACTTGTGAGTTGCATGTACGGACATTTTCTGATTAGATGAGTATTGGTCTAAGGCAGAGCCTTCCAAATTTTTATGTTGGTGGCACAGTTTTTAAACATGCATTTTGTGACACAGAAATTCAGTTTTACTATGGAGGTTAAACTAACTCCTTTCCAAGCATTTGCACAACAGACCTACACACTGCAGCTGACACACTAATGTATCGTGACACAGTTTGGAAAGCTCTGGTCTAAGGAATTGAAAGTGGCAAGCAACCATACCACACAGGAGGAAAGAGGCGTAATTGTAGCTTACTATACTGAACAACCACTGTAGAAATACTAAATAGCAGAGTTATGCTTTGCGTGCTTAAGTACAAGAACAAACTTTCTAGGTGATATCCAACATTAGTCATTGAACAGACCCATTGCAATCAATATACTTATCCACTGATCTAAGTGGGTCTGTTCTGAGCATGACTTGGCTGGGTATTTCCTTCTGATTCCCTCTTCCACCTCCCAAGTTTGAAATTGGTTTAACTTTGAAAATAGGTCATAATGAATTAACAAAACAAACAAAGAACAAAGTGAATAAGGTGAATTGTCTGCAATTATAAATTATAAAGTCAATTAAATGTTCCTAACTATACTATACAATAAATCATAAATAATCATGTTTCTGTAATTTGAATGGAGGCAAATCATCTCAACTGTTATCCTATTTTGGGGTAACATCTTGACCCAGCACCAAAATTTGCATGTTTATATTGCTTTTGGCTTCACTGCAGCTACAGAAACTGAAGGGTATCAGCAATAACCAAGACATTATTTTCACACACACACACACACCCCAGTCAACAAAGTTTTGAATTCATGATGTAGATGGAGCCAAAGGAAATCTGAAGCCAACTTCAGGCTGTTCTAGCAGTCTGTAGTTGTGGTGAAGAGACCCTCCTATTTCCTTTACAAGGATGGATGAAATGGAAATTTGGGTTATGTTCACCTTTTAGAAATTCTCTTCTTCACATATTTTCATGGTGATAGCATGGGAAAACTGAAGTGAGTTCTCGACTGGCATAATAGTGTAGCAATTATATTTATTTTATTTTATTTTATTTTATTTTATTTTATTTTATTTTATTTTATTTTATTTTATTTTATTTTATTTTATTTTATTTTTTATTTTATTTATATACCTCCCTTCATGTGTAGCTCTCAGAGTAGTTCATAACATTAAAAATACAAAATAAAAGCATGGAATACACAAGAAAAGAACAAAAGAAACCCGCTAACTAATAACTACTGCTTCACCACATCTCAGTCTAAAATGGTGATGTCAAATTGCCCTTAGATTCAAAGAGTTTCAGCAGAAGCTACAGCTTTATCCTTTAAGAGAGGGATCTCAGATACCATCATTTATCACCTAGTCACCTCAAGGACCAATTATAGCAATAACTATGTGTGCCAGCCTTTTATTGTTTGGACACTTCAGCTACTCTAGAATTCAGTGACTGCCACTGTTAGCTGGAGTTAGTAGCAGAGAGTACATTACTTTGCTATTAAAGGACTGCCATTGGTTGCCTGTCAATTTCCAGGCACTTCAGGGATTTCTCCTAAATTTCAGAAATCATTGTGTTGTCAGCTCAGTCAATAGCTATTGGGGCAGTGGGAGAATAATTACTCTGGCTATTGTAGTTTTCATTAAAATGTGTTTTAGCTACCTGAAAACTTGCTGTCCAAGACAGAGACTGGCAATATTTCTCTAAAGGCAGAAATGATTATGACATCACCAAACAGCGAAGTTATGACATCACTAAAAAGCACCCACAGCAACTGCTGAGCTCTTTTTCTGGTTTTCTTGACAGCTCTGCAAACATCTCTCACCTTAAGGTGAGCAAGTTGAAGTCCTTAAACAGAAGGCAGATGGAGGTTCTGTTCCTCCACAATCTTCCAAATGTAGCCTTATGAGGCTTTGCCCTCTGGTGGGAAAAATATTGCGCCCGGGAAAGGGAGGTGGGAGTCAACAGACACTCAAGGAATAGTTTCAGAGATAAAGCTTTATTTCTACCATCCATGAACTGGTAGAAGGAGCAAGTGTGATAACTCACAAAAAGAATGCACGGGTTCACAGTCATGTGCACAGAGTATATATTCCCCTTCCAGTTCCCTCCCCTTTCTCCTCCCTCAGGAGTCCTGCCCATGAGTTCCTCTGAGCATGAACAGAAAGCTCCCCTGTCTTGGGACTCTTTTGGACTCTTGGCACCATTCCCAGGAAAGGGGGGGTGAGAGCCAAGGGGTCGAGGAGCCCTGGTGGTTCAGCATGTCCAAGATGTTGCAACTGAATGAGATAAGATTCGTTTCTCAGGCCTGCTTTGAACAGAGCCAATTCATTAGCTTTTTGAAGCCTTCTCGTGCTGATAAAAGTAACGGTTTTTCCTATGTACCAGCATCTTGTGAGAATCCACAGAAAAGCTGTAGCTGTGGATTTTTAGAAGACAAAAGGAATTTTGAAGAAGAAGAAGAAGAAGAAGAAGAAGAAGAAGAAGAAGAAGAAGAAGAAGAGGAGGAGGAGGAGGAGTAGTAGTTTGGATTTGATATCCCGCCTTTCACTCCCTTTAAGGAGTCTCAAAGCGGCTAACATTCTCCTTTCCCTTCCTCCCCCACAACAAACACTCTGTGAGGTGAGTGGGGCTGAGAGACTTCAGAGAAGTGTGGCTGGCCCAAGGTCACCCAGCAGTTGCATGTGGAGGAGCAGAGACTCGAACCCAGTTCCCCAGATTACGAGACTACCGCTCTTAACCACTACACCACACTGGCTCTCCTATGTACCAGCATCTTGTGAGAATGCACAGAAAAGCTGTAGCTGTGGATTTTTAGAAGACAAAAGGAATTTTGGACAGTTTTGAGGCCTGGTGTGATTATTGAGTTGGGGGGGGGTGACTTCGGGCCTAGGTGGGGTCACCTGTCTTCACCTTCCTTCACAAGGGAGACTGTTCCACTGTGGAACAGCTCTTGCCATCAGAAAACTCTTCCTGGTGTTTAGTTGGAATCTTCTGTCTTGTAACTTAAACCATTGGTTCGGGCTGTAACCTCCAGAGCAGGAGAAAATAAGCTTGCTCCACCTTCCATGTAACAGTCCTTTAGTTATTTGATGATAGCTATCATATCTCCTCTCAGTTTCTTCTTTACCAAGCTAAACATGTTGAACTCCCTCAACCATTCCACATAAGGCTTGGTTTCCAGACCCTTGATCATCTTGGTCACCCTCCTCTGCACACACACTCCAGCTTGTCAATATATTCCTTAAATTGTGCCTCTCCAACTGGACACAGTATTCCAGGTGTGGTCTAACCAAGGCTGAATAGAGTGGTACGATTACCTCCTTTGATGGGGACACTATACTTTTAATTGATGCAGCCTAGAATCACGTTAGCTTTTTTGCTGCTGCATTATACTGTTGACTCATGTTAAGCTTGTGGTCTGCTAAGACCCCTAGATCCTTTACATGTACTACTGGCAAGCCAGGTGTCTCCCCCGCCAACCCCATCTTATACATGTGCAGCTGATTATTCCTGCCTAAGTGTAGAACCCTGACATTTGTCCCTATTGAAATTAATTATTGTGCTTTGGGCCTAGTTCTTGTTAAGGTTATCTTGAATCCCAATTCAGTCTTCTGTGGGATTAGAAACCTCTCTAATTAGATGAGCATCCCCTCATTTCCTTCATCCAAGTCATTTATAAAGACGTTGAACAACAACAGTCTCAGGACAAAACCCTGTGGCACCCCCTTTGTTACTTTTTTCTAGGATGACGAGGGACCATTAGTGAACACTCTTTGGATTTGGTCAGTCAACCAGCTACAAATCCAGCTGACAGTTAACTTATCCAGCCCATATTTTACTAGCTTCCTTGCAAGAATATCATGCCTTAATGAAATCAAGAAACACTGGATCCACAGCATTCCCCTGATCTGCCAAGCTTGTAACTCTATCAAAAGTATGAAAGAGATTAATCTGGAATGACTTATTTTTGAGAAACCCATGCTGGGCCTTAGTAGTTACAGCATCCTTCTGTAAGTGCTCACAGGCTGACTGCTTAATTATCTGTTCTAGGACCTTTCCTAGTATCGATGTCAAGCTGACTGGTTGGTAGTTACCTGGGTCTTCTTTTTTCTCCTTTTTGAAGATGGGGACAACATTTGCCTGCCTCATTATGAGTTTTGGCCTGCCTCACCTCCTTCCTGCATCTATTGGCTACTCATGTACACTCCTCCTTTTTTATTTCCCCTTTCTTTCATTTCCTAAACACACCCTTCTTAAATCTCAGATCATCTGTAAGTGCCTTCTGCAGCCACACCAGTTTCTTTTGATGCCTCTTTTGATGCCCTTTTCTTTCTTGTTAGAATTGTCTGCATTTTTACCTTCAATATTTCACCTTTAAGAAACTCCCATCCACCTTCAACTTCCTTCTCTTTGAGCATTTTTTTAGTATTTCAGACCATGGGATCTCACCCTGTAGTTCCTTAAGCTTTTTGAGAATGAGAAGCCCACAGTCCATTTCTGAGTGGGAGATAACAGGACCAGGGTAGAACTGTCTCTCTTCTCACAGCACCTAGGAATCTTGATAAAGAGGGTAGAGTAGTAGGAAGCAGGAAACAGGAAACAGCATTCAGAGGCGAGGGCTAACTAATTCTCACCCGAAAGGCAATGTTTTGTAACCCACAAAAAGTGATAGATGATTGGGGGTTTTTTAAATTGAAAATCCTAGTGGACTAATGGATACCTTTTCTATTCAATATTAGCCCTGAGAATCCACCTCACACTTTCAAATTACTTTTGAAAGGTAGTTAAGAAACTATGGAGTTGATTTTTTAAAAATGCTAAGTGTACACAACAAAGGATCTTTGATATCCTGTGCATTAAATGCTTGGGTATTTAACTGAAGCTTCTACAAGACACAACCAAGGGGAAAATGACCTTTCAATGAAATATGAGTTAATAACACACTATAATGCTATGTGCTTTAGTCAAGTTAATCACAGCACAGATTGCAACTAAATGCAGCCCTATGTGTATTGCAAATTAATTAGAAGACTTTTCTCTGTGGCATGAGGGATCTAATCCTTGGTTACATCAGCACATTTTCAATTTTAATTAATAACAATTAACCATCTTAAATAAAGGGACAGGAGGGAAAAGGTGATTTCTTGTATTAAGCATAGCACTTTCAGTATCATCTCTGCCTAAATCTGTTGTGCTTTCTTGTTTCCTGTGCTACCATCAAGGAAAGATTAATTCCATTTATGACAGGCATGGGGAAGACAAAAGGATTATCTGAACCACTGATCAATGAAAGGAGAAACTACTGTATTGTTATTCTTATGTACACCTGGAGAGGTTAAAGGTAGCTTCAATACAAAGTTTTCTGTTAAAAACTAGACAACAAAATTATCAGGGTGTAAGGGAAGGGATAGTACTTCTGGTGGGGGACACATCCTCATCCATCTGGGATAGTTTGTCCACCTTTGGTCCCCACCCTGCGCTCAGCTCTCACCTGTGACTCCTAGAAGCTGTCAACATGGGATATGCCACAGTCGGGGAATGGTTTCAACAGGCTGGCTAATCTAGGTGAGGGTAGCCAATGGGTCTCAAACTTTTGGCGAGTCTGGGACTTCCCTTGCATGCAAAGACAGGCTCTGGTGAATTGAATGGACGAGACCAATATTGGGTCCAGTGATCAAGAAGGCAGTTACTGCACATTCTGTAGGAGGGCATGAGAGCAGATAGGGCTCATCAACTTAGGAAGGTAGGAAAGGAAAACTATGATCCTAAACCTCCACAGCCCTCTGGCTAAACTCATCTGTGAGAGAGGCTCCAGGAATAAACCCCAAGGAAAAATCCATAAGCGCTGCCTTGTGGGACATCTTCAGGAGAAGAAAAGGCTAAGGAGTAAACCGTACACAAATCCGGAGTGGAATACCTAAGGTGGTTGGATGGTGTATTGTACACCTCTTTCTGCCAACTCCTGCAGCCAAGGAACATGCCAAATGTGTTGCTCTGCTTTCCTTTGGACCACATCAGCAAGGCCAAGAGGAGGGATCTTGCTGTCTGGGCAGCCCAGGACCTCCGTACACACTGCCCAGACGCAGCACTTCAGTGCTGCTAACACAGCAAAATCAGGGCAGGAGGCAGCAGTTATGAGTTAGCAGTTTCTACAGCCACAGCAGGTGCTGTGATTCTCCAGTGGTTTGACTTCGCCCTTGGAGGTGCACTTCATTGTTTCTTGAGTCAGACGGATGCCAACAACATTACTGCCACATGTTCTGCTTCTTAAAAATGCATCCCTTTATTTTTAAAACTTATTTCTAGCTAGAAGAGGTGCATATATAGCTGGGCACTGAACTGCTAATTATGAAGTTCAATAATCATAGAAATCTGCATCTTTCCAGAAGTACCCTACAACGAGATAATCGTTCTGAATGTTACAAGGCCTAGGATAGAATACCTCCCCTCTGATATACTAATCCATCTTTTGTCAGTAGAAAATGAAGATTAGAAGACATTTAACTTAATTTCACTTCCAAAACTATAATAGCTAATGCTAAAACACAGAATAAAACAAAACAGTCAACAAAAGGTATGTTTGTTCCTTGACTTGTTCCCAGCTGTTCAACTCTGATAATGTTTCCATTTTTAAAAAGCAAAAAATGGCCAGTATCTTCTGTTTTCCTCATTTCTTCAAAGAGAATTCAGTTTCTGTGTTATATGCTGAGATTTTTGTTACATGCTGAGATGCTCTAAGTCTTCACGTTCCAGTGCTTGAGGGCTGAATTACAATACAGAAAAGGTAATACAAGCTGTCGGATAAATGTGCCTCAACTCTGATACAAAGAGCAACTATTCTTTCCATTCTGCTAAAATGATGGAAAGAATGGTTCAGTTTCTACTGGATTTACTTTTATGTTATCTTAGTTGTCAATGCCAGTGAAGATGATGGTTGATACCAACTATTATATGGCAAATTATTTTATGTAGTGTTTCAAAACAACTGTATAGTGGTGGTTTGCTATCTTTCTACTCCTTTCTAGCTTTCCTTATTTTTAATATAATAGTTTTTACCATATTATCCATCAATGCTTTTCACTTTTTATTAACAATGTTTATGACCATTGCATTTGCTTGCTCATCTTTGAACACTGCAATAAAATGTTTTAGTTTGGTTGTACATAATTTTAGGCATTATTAAAAATGTATAGAAGACATATAATCTCTTGCTTTCAAGCTGAGAAAGTCAGCTTTCATCCAACACTTTCCAAGTGTGTCTTTGGAACTTCAGGCAATGTTGCGCAATAAGTGTAACAGTTGATTTTTAGATTACACACACACACATTCCACTCCACTCCAAGAAATTGTAAACTCTCTTACTTACACCCACTTACACCCCAAAAGTCCAACTGTTTTGAATATGTTTTGCATTGGAAAAGTCCAACTGCTTTGAATATGCTTTAATTTCTACTAGCAACCAATAAGGTTTTCAGTCAAAATATACCAGAAGTTCTATCAAAATATGTAGTGTAATGATAGCAAGTGTTGAAACTTCTTAACCTTTGCAGGGTAACCGCTATAATTGGTTAGGGCATGATGGATATTGCTTATACTTTATTGTGTCTTATAACAACAAGAAATAAACTAATTTAAGTACAAAAAAGGGAATATACTTGGTTGGCGCATTCATAAATCTCATCTGGCAGCTTTAACAGTTTATGAACACTACTATTCTTTTGGTAAAGAGACCAGCAACTAAATAAATAAAAGTCTTGATAAGGTTGCTACTACTTGGCAATGACCTCACCACTCAAATAGGAATTTAGAGGCTTAAAAAGCAATCTCAAGAGCTGCTGGCTGAAGGTGGGTAGGATGAGGCAAAGGTGACTCTACTCTCATAGAGATAAGTTCTGCTGTCAGGAGGAACACCTCCACTCCACAAAGGAACATACCCTATACTGCAGAAGCTCTATGGATGTAGAGCTACCATGAGTAGTAGACTCAGGGGAAGTGTGGGTAAGAAGCAGCCTTGGATCCAAAGCCCCATCTGTTTTCCTGTGGAGCCCCAGGATCAGGCCCCTCAATGACATCTCCATAAAAACAAATGCAGATTTATTTATTTTTACACAAACCACCACTTTACTTCCGGCCAACTCAGTTAACATGCAGTTTTGTGTGTTATATCTTCACATAAGAGAGGTGAATTCCCTCTTTTGCCATATTTTGCAAACAACATGGTCGTGCTTCAACGAAGTTGAATGACCACTTGCACAATATAACTTCTGCCCACGCCCACTAAATCTGTATCCTCACAACATTCCACTGTGTGTATGTTTTGATGATTTGTTAGTCTTCTTAAGTATATTTTATACCACAGTTTGTAACATTGCGAATGCTGAAGGCCTGGGGGGGGGGGAGCATAATTTGGATAACTGGAACACGAGTGGAACGAGCTCATTTTGTAAAAGGACGAACATGAACTAGAATAGGTTCCTTTTTGTCTGAAATTAAGAGAGACTTGGATAGTTGGACAAAATTGAAGCTTTCTTTGTTAGGCCGAATTGCTGCTATTAAGATGAATGTATTGCCAAAAATGTTGTTTTTGTTTCAAACATTACAGATTGTGGACAAAACGGAGTGCTTCCGGAAGTGGCAGAAAGATATATCTAAATTTGTCTGGCAGGGCAAAAAGCCCAGAATTAAGTTTAAGATATTAACAGATGCGAAAGAAAGAGGTGGCTTTGCCCTGCCAGACTTAAAGTTGTACTATGAAGCCGCAGCTTTCTGCTGGCTAAAAGATTGGCTACTTCTCGAAGACACTGACGTGCTGGATTTGGAAGGTTTTAACAATGCTTTTGGTTGGCATGCATACTTATGGTATGACAAAGTTAAGATCAATAAGGCCTTTAAGAACCATATTGTCAGGAAAGCACTGTTCAATGTCTGGACGAAATATAAAGACTTATTGGAAAACAAAACTCCAAGGTGGCTCTCACCTCTGGAGGCTAAGGCCCGAAAAAGACCCAATATGGAGGCCAAATGGCCAAAATATTGGGAATTATTAGAAAAAGATGGAGACAATTGGAAATTGCAGAGTTTGGAGAAAATGAAGGATAAGGTGCGAGACTGGTTACATTATGCTCAGATTAAAGAAGTTTTTAAAAATGACAAAAAGTTAGGGTTCCAGGTGGAGAAATCGAAGTTAGAAACAGAATTGTTAGAACCCAAAACCAAGGTACTATCTAGAATGTATAACTTGCTGCTAAAATGGAACACACAAGACGAAATGGTTAAATCGGCTATGATAAAATGGGCACAGGATATTGGGCATAACATTATGTTTGAGGACTGGGAAAGGTTGTGGACCACTGGGTTGAACTTCACTGCATGTAATGCTCTGAAGGAAAATGTTATGAAAATGATATATAGATGGTACATGACCCCAGTTAAACTTGCCAAAATATACCATTCGTCTGACAATAAATGTTGGAAATGTAAAGAAAATGAAGGAACATTCTTCCACCTCTGGTGGACATGCCCTAAGGTGAAGGCCTTCTGGGAAATGATATACAATGAGCTGAAAAAGGTATTTAAGTATACCTTCACTAAGAAACCAGAGGCCTTCCTTCTGGGTATTGTCGGCCAGAAGGTGTTAAAGAAGGATCGAACATTTTTCATGTATGCAACAACGGCAGCAAGGATTCTCATCGCAAAAAATTGGAAAACTCAAGATTTACCCACACTGGAAGAGTGGCAGATGCAGCTGATGGACTATATGCAACTG
This sequence comes from Podarcis erhardii, assembly GCF_964252035.2. NCBI lineage: Eukaryota > Metazoa > Chordata > Lepidosauria > Squamata > Lacertidae > Podarcis > Podarcis erhardii. The sequence goes on along the minus strand of NC_138508.1, from coordinate 47,391,910 downwards.
GCCGAGATGACTGGCAGAATCCGAGATCTGGGAGAAGAAAAGATGGAGGAAGACTGGGAGAAATTCAAGATGTATCTACAAAAACATTGTAATTTGTTTGAATGTTAAGAAGGATGCTAGATTATAAAAAACTGGCCACCACTAAACTAGATTTAAATTTGATGATAAGTGAGACTAAAGAAAATATAAAAATTTTATTGGAAAAAGTGTTAAATCATATTGGAATGTGTGGACATGAGATTGTAAACAAGTTGATAATTTGTTTGGAAAAATTTTTTTTAATGATGTAAATGGGAGAGGGGGACGTGAGGGAGTCCAAAGAAGTGAAGAATTTGTTGTTATAAAAGTAAGATTGTTTTATGTGTGCATTTATATTTTAAAAAAAACCTTAATAAATATTTATAAAAAAAAAAAAAAAATAAAGGTGAAATTGACCACCTCTGCAAAAAAAAAAAAAAAAAAAAAAAAAGAATAGGTTCCTTTTTGAACATGTTGAACTGGAACAGGTTCCTTTTTAAAATGCCCTTTCCAAGTTCTGCAACATATGCTACATAGGGCTGTCCCTCTCCCCCATGCCATGTGGTTTTCCCCTGGAGCCTTTGGCATGCACTATTAGGCAAGACAGAGGAATCAGGGAAAGAATGTGAGTGAAGGGGAAAATCTGACTGCACAAGCTGCCTTCTGTTTGCACAACCATTTGGTACAACTGATTGAAGTATTAATGATAGGCTGCTTAAATGAAAGACTGTTATAGCTGAGTTCAAGCCATGCTGCAAAGGAAGATACCAGCTGATCCATGTGGTACTTAAAGTCAACACTGGTCTGCTGATTGTCACTGTCCCCAAGCCACACTTTCAGCAGGAATCAGCTACAGTACTCTGGAGTTCTGGAAAGCTGATCAGCTCTGATTATAATCCCTTTCTTTTGTCAGGGTTCAGCTCAACTTGGAGCTCCCAAGTGGAACCAATCCCATCTGGTCGTGCATATTTCAAGAGTGCAGAACACAAGCCCCACTTGCTAAAGAACAAACCTGACATCCTATATGATAACATGTTTATTTCTTGTTCCTGTCCCATACCTTTTTGCTATTGTCAGAACTGCACAAACCATACTAGAAACACTGAATTCTGAATCTTTGTGGTACTGTTTCCTAATTTCTATGGGGTATTTAAACATATTACAATTCATTTATTTATAGTGCTATCTATACATATACTACTACTACTGCTACTAATTTTTTATTTATATCCTGCCCCTTTGGCTGGGTTTCCCCAGCCACTCTGGGCAGCTTACAACATATAAAACACAACAAAACATCAAACACTAAAAAAACAAGATATCCTATACAAGCAAGAAACAAACCAATAAAACAAAACAAAACACAAAACAACAATAATAAACAGTTTACAGTTATACCCAAATTAAAGGAACAGCCAACCCCAACTAAACATTTAACCAACACCAACCTGACAAAAATGAAACAGAGGAACTAAAATTAGAACCATTTAAAGCATTGTAGCCAGTTGTCCCAACCCAAGAGTTATTCCAGCAGTGTCCCTCTGGCCTCCCAGAGCCTTTTAGCTGTTCAGGGTGAGTGTGGGCTCCACCTCCTAGGCCAGGTGGAAATGGGCCTTGCAGCAGGGAGTTCTTTCTTCCAGCACTCAGGCAGCAGCTTAGTAAGTTCTGTTGAGTTCAATGGGGCATACTCCCAAGGAAGTGAGTGCAGAACTGCTACTTTATTATATTTATAATGACACAGAAAAATGGGCCGTCAGGATATAGGCTCAAGGTGCCACTCACTGTGATGGGATCAGAAATACATACCAAAAATATGAAGACAATTTAGACTTTGAAAATCCACTGCTTTGTAATAGTATGAAGCAAGGATTTTTGTATCTAAGCTAAATTTAGATATTGTAGATTAACTTGTTTTATTTTAATCATTATTTCACCTACAGATGGTAATGGTTTTGACACAATTAAGTTTTCTAGTTCTTCCTCCAAGAAAAATACAAAGCTCTTTTCCCCCCACTTTGTCACAGCTGGTTACCAATCAATCTCAATTCACGGTACAGTGATGATAGCACATGTTGTCCAGGGGCCAAATCTGATTGGGTTGCATTTTTCAGCAGTGCTTCATATCTGGGGGGGAAATGTGTCTCAATGGCAGGGACTGTCAGCACACTATTGTACAACTGTCGTTAATCAAACCAGCAACAAAGACTACATTCATAAGAGCCAGAGACTGTCAAATTTCAAAATCAAAATCACCCTATTTCTTTAAGAATTTCCTAACCAGTAATGTTTTTTCATCTGTTCTCATGTATGCTTTCCCCTCTGCTTAATGAAAAGCAGACTATCTGTAGCTATTACTTCAGAAAAGGAATAACTGTATATGGCATTAACAATTGCTTCTTACAACTACACATTTTAAGATATTTTTGACATTTCTTTTGCTGAGTGTAAGCCAATCTATAGAGGGGTAGAAATACTGTAAGGACACAAGAAAAAGAAATGTGAGAGAGATGTGATCAGAATTCAGTTCTTGCTGTTCTCGTGATCAAATTTGCTTTTCTAGAGCTCTTGTTAGTTTCTGTTTACACTGCTTTGAGCTCCTTGAAAGAAGAGTAGGAGAAAGATACAGCAACAATAATAGTGGTTAATATCAATGGTCCTCACTAGTGTTAATGTGGTCTTTACTAGTGCTAATGTAAGGAGGTGATCAGATACATCATACTTTTTTGAAAAGTTTGTTGGTGAAACAAGAAGCACAACGGCTAGTAGGTACGTACTTTTGAGCTTTCATTTGCTTGTGTGTGGAGCAAATTCTATACTACACCCCCCCCATGAAGTAACCACAGAATATGCCAAGATGTCTGTGGTAATATGTGGTGCTAGTTCCACCTCTGAATGAGTTCTCACATGCAGACAATGATCTCAAACTGCCAACCAATTGGCTGAGTTTAAAGGGCCAGTTCATTACAACAAGGGCTTCCAACAAGGGCTATCATATGGTTGTCATATGACAAGTTGGTTATATGGTTCAGACTACAATCAGCGCCTATACTGAATGTACCATAAAGGTCGATTGGATTATGGTATTTTACCTAGAGAAGCTAAACTCAACATGTCTTTCATTTTCTTTCCCTACAAGTCACTTAAATACGTAAATGTAACTTTCCATTTCACATTATTCCTTTGCACAGCATATTCAGAGCCAATTAACTTCCAACCTCTTATTTTCTTGCTTCACCTGTCATAGATTATCAGTGAACCATGATGACTTGTGTGGGCAGTGTGAGTAGAACAGATGACTATGGGGCACTACATCAATTCTTTAGGAGAACAGATGGTTGCAATATCTCACGAGCCTTGCTATACACTGGCTGCTTGTTAGATAGCATGCCTTTTTCAGGGTGGTCTAGAAACCCACTGATAATTTGCAGGCTAGAATGCAATGAGTTGGTGTTCCTTCTCAAAATAGCTGCTGATTTGACCACTCTAAGGGCACATTTACTCTATAATCTCCATACTGGTACTCAAGATTATCATTGTGGCTAACTCTCTGTCCTGGCATGCTACATAAATAACTTGTACACCCATCAGTCTCTACACAATTGCATGATTGATAGGTGCGAACATGAAGTCTGCTGAGGTTTACAAGGCAGCTGGCTGGCATGCCAGAACCAGTACATCAGTGAGATGAAGTGGGAATGAGTCAGCTGCAGCCCAAAGCTGATTGTCAGAATTGTATCCAAGATTGTCTGCATTAAAGTTCAAGTCAGTTATACCCTTTTGACTGTCTAGGTATATGCTAGCCACCTTTCTGTACTCTTAGAAGGGTGGGAATTGTTCTTCAGATATGAAATGGCCAAGCTTTATTGTGATCTGCAGATTTAGATTTTTGCCTCTGTATTTTCAATTCCACTGTAGTCAGTCTTAACATTAAAGAAAACTAAAGGAAATAATTTAGGTCCTGATTTTCACTGCTTGCTCTCTATGAAAAAAATATATTTTTAAAAAAAAATAGCAATACTAATTATAACCTCTGACAATAGCATATCAACAGTTTCTGGAAATTTGATACTTCCATTTGCTGCTCTTGTGCCTAGTCTAATGAACATAGTAAGGTTTTTCCTGTTGATGAGTGCCAATCAGAATGGCAAATTACTTAATTCATGGCAGCTTCTTGTATTGTTTCTAGCTCTGGTACCTGCCAGTGAGAAGTTTCCTCACTAACCATTAAAAAACACTATTTAACATTAAACTTACTTGAAACTGTACCTACCTGCAAAACAAAAATAAAGTTTCAGGGCAGAAGGACAGGTTTCCCCGTGTTTCTCTCACATCAGTGCAGAAGCAGAGAGGCACTTGTAGACCACTTTCTCCCTGAGAGGCACTGCTCATGTTGACCTCTTTCTCCCGTGTAGATTCCCCAGCCTTGTTGCAAAGTCAGAGGAAACCATGAATGTACAAATTGGAGATGAGAGAGAGTTAAGAACTCTCCCTTCTAATTTGCCAATTCTCTCGTCTTGTGTCCCCAGCTCCCATTATATTGGAAAGTACAGAGTTCTTGGTATAAGCAGAGAAAAGGGACTGAAGAACAAAAAGAACAGTCTGATGAAGGCAAAGTCCAATAATGGCTATGCTCCGTCTCCACAGCTGGAGGCAGTAATGCTTCTGAATGCCAGTTGCTGGAACCACAGGAAGGGAGAGTGCTCTTGTGCTTGATTCCTGCCTAAGGGTTTTTCCCGCAGGCATCTGGTTGGCCACTGTGAGAACAGGATGCTGGACTAGGTGGACTCTCAGCCTGATCCAGCAGCCTTGTCTTGTGTTCTTATAGAGGATATTCCCAACCTTAGCTAGAGATGCCTGGCATTGAACCTGGGACCTTCTGCATACAAAGCAGATTCTTTACTGCTGACTATGGCTTTCCCTACATATTTTTTATTTACTATGTTAGTTTAAATCAGTATATTCCCCACACCAGAAAAGATACTGTCAACTTTGTTAGCAGTTTACTATGGAGATGAAACATTTTAAAGGCCAGAAGTGAAACGTGCAGTAATGTACTTAGATTCAGGGTAAACCTGGAATGTCATATATTGATAACTGATGCGTGTTAGCTCTATTTTATCATAGTGCTCCAGATCAAGGGCAGAGTGACTGATATTATTAATAAAGCCTTGATACCACATGAACATAGCAATACTAATTTTATGGCTGTAAAGTTTTTAAGTAATGCATGGTGCAATAAAAGTGTCATGAAGATTAATGTTCAGTGGAATTATCTAATTCCACATAATAAATTATGTTCCAGAGATATATCCAAGATAGAATAAGGATGGTATATTCCAGGTAAGACATTAAGCCGAACAGTGATTTTCATCTTCTCTGTTTCAAATGCAGATACGACATCAAAGATGACTACACCTTGCGTATTAAAAAGGCAATGAGCACAGATGAGGGGACCTATACATGCATAGCGGAGAACAGAGTTGGAAAAGTTGAAGCCTCTGCTACACTAACTGTTCGAGGTAAGTGTTGGGTTATGGGAAAGGGACTGCAATATAGTGTGGTTCTGTTTTCTAAAATGGTGCAAATACAATGATTTTGAATCAAAATAATTGCGGCTAGATTTCAAATATATATATTTAAAAACAGCTTTTTCTTGTATATAATTTTGTAAGAGTTTATTTATTTAAAAAAATATCCTTTCTACTGCCGTTAGTCATTAATTGATTAAAGATTGTTGTTAGAATAGTCATCGGGATGCTAAGGAGGTGCATTATTGAGTAAAACAAATAGCCCTCTAGCCCAGTACCCCAGTACTCTGCTTAATTAACAGCAGCTCTCCAAAATCTGAAGCAGGGTATTTCTCTGTACAATATATATATATATTAACTCATCATGCAAAAGGTGGAACATGGAACGTGCAAATTGTGTGCTCTACCAGAAAGCTAAAGCTCCTAAGTTAGTGCCTAAGTTAAGTCCCATTGATCTTAAAGGTCTGCTCCAAGTGTGACACAAGTTGAGATCCAACTCTTTGGGTTTATACTCTGTTTGTTCTTTGCTCTCTGTGGTGATTCCAATATGCACAGAGTTCACAATGTAAGGGTGCAAAGAACAGTTTTGTAATAATTATCCTTTCTAGTTAACTTGCATGTAGAAAGTTGTGTTTCTTACCTTTCACACATCATGAAAAGCAGAAAAAAGTATTAAAGTGGAAAACACAAAAACACACGTACTTCCCAGTATTCGTTGTTAATTGTTGGCTTAGGAGTTGTATTAGGAAGAATTAACATAGTGAACAGATGCTCAAACTAGTACATTGCACATTATTCTAACCTTATAAGCCATGGAAATCTCTTCAGACAAAAATCTAAAGTTCTTTTCTATGCCAGAATAGAAAATCTAAGATGAAGAAAGGGAGAAATTGATTTAGCTTAAGGGAGAAGTGTATGTGCGTGAGCATGTACATTCAAGAGATGCCATAATGCTGCAGATTTTAAAGGTGCCCTGTAATTGCAAAGAGCAATGTGCTGTGCTTTGAAGCTCTGCTTCAAAACACCACATCACCTGATGTCATTGTGACAACATGTGATTGATGGGTGAGTCGCCCTTCCCACCTTTCAGATTTGGCCCATGGAATGGTAGGGGAGATCCAGTTCCCCACCACTGGTTTAGAAAAAGGGAGAATCGTGATAGCAGGCTACAGAAAAAATGGTAAATTTTCATGCTAGAGAGAAAGAAAAAGGGTGTGTGTGGGAGAATTGAGATATATTGGGGAACACCAAATACATATCCTTTTGGAGGCCAAAGGGTGTCCCCATTGGGCAACAGACTGTAGATCAACAAATAACTTGCTCTCAAGTCTTGCTGTCTGTAAGTTCCACTTAGCGCAGATGTTTGCCTGGTTCTGATTGCCTTGCTTTACATAGCCAGGTGTGAACTTCTTTGGGAGATGTACTGTTTAAATCCAGAGGATGAATCCAGTTGGGGTGAACTATTATTTCCTTCCAGGATCTACCAGCACACTAATATTACAATGGTCTGGAGATTCAGTACAGTTTCCTGAAACCTGCACACATGTTGAAGCATTTGCAAAATCATAAGGCACATGGATATATGTCCTCAGCAGTGTCAAAATATCAACAGTATTAAGACTATCAGTGATGTAAATCCAATATGGAAACACTAATCTAAATATTTATAGGCAGCATATAAATATACCTGTAATATATATTATAATAAGTTGTGTGTATCTGTTTGTGTGTTTGTTAGATATACCCTTATCCATGGATGGATGGATATCACTCAGACACTATTTCACAATTTAGCAGCGCGTTCTGAAGGTTCAGTAGAGCTGTGAAAGGTTTTAGCTTTATCAATGTTCCTTCTCCTTCATACGCATTAAATCAGATGATCAAAGTCTCTATGGATTGCTTTATTAGAACAGAGGTCAACTGACCTGAAACGCCAGTTTCCATTTCCATCATTTAATACATAGACACAGTTCAGTTTGATTTGATGAATCTGGAACAAAAAAGGGGGGGAAGTTAACCTAGTGGCTTTGCAGGCAGTGAGGGAGAGGAGTTGTCCAGATTTGATAAAAGAGAGAGGTTTTGTGGTAATCCAGCTGCTAAAATATTACTATTAATACTCACTTTAGATAATAAGTTTTTGTTTTAAGCTGCAAAACATGTTCATGTACAAACTATGTTTTATGTATAGATTGCCATTTTGTAATTTGAGAAAAGCAGGCAATAGATTTTCATTCCGGAGAAAATAGCATCATGCCCATTCCTTCCTTTTTTTGTGGAAATAAGAAAACTAGTCACTACACTAGTCAGCTCCACACTTCATATTTCCTCATAATATCAGCCAGGGCACATGTTGGAGAGACCAACAATTTCTTTAGGCTGAAGCTTAGCATAGTTATATGAGTAGTGAGTTGAACAAAGCGGACAAGGAGGAATCTGTTGAACTCACTGGAGCCTGAACTTGAGCAAATTAAGGTGAAAAAAGAAAATATATAATTTAATTGATTTTCCTACATGAAAGAAGATATCTCATTATCTTTCTCCCCCCACCCCACCCTTTCTAATTTAACTAACCATAGGCAGAGTGTTTATTCAGTACAATGGAAGACACTGCATTGCAAGTATATGTTGAACATCAGATATATAAAAGAACATTTAAAAAGCCAAGAAATATAATGTTTGAAGTCAGGAGACTGGAAATTTTGCATATAAAGCTGCATTGTCAAACCCCCATTGTTTTTATGGCTCTAACAAAAATAATATTCCTTGTGTATATAATATAATGATTTGAACTTTCAGTCTCTAGGACACTTTTTAAAAGGGGGGACTGTGGTGGTGTGCCTTCTTCCACTAACCTCGTATTATGCTTATTTACTTTTAGAATAAATTCTGGTATATTCAGTTGAACTTATTCCTAAGTAAATGAGCATAGAATTGCTGTCTCGTATTGATTGGCTTCAATGAGACCAGGCATTTTACTTATGTAGTATTTCTGCCCCTGTCAGCTACGCTTCATTGCCTGCTCACCCAATAATGTTGTTCCAATAATGCATAAGTATGAAATATTTTTCATGAGCAGCCTTACTAACTCTGCATTCATATACTGTCCCCCCTCTCGCCATTTTATCCATGTTTTACCCTCATCTTTACTAATGATCCTGTATCAATGTAAGATGAACCACTTATTCAAAGAGCCAATGAATAGAGGAAAAAAGACATACAACTTCCTATAAACTTACGAAATGACAGTCACCTGCAAAACTTCTGACTCTGGTGATGGAATTTATTGATGTCCTGTATAAGGGGCTTCCAGCAACTGTTCACTCTCTGACCTACTTGCTGTGCTCAGGATATCCTGTACCTGCTGGTAGTTGTGTTTGAGTTCACCAAGTGTTATGTACTGAAGTTCTCACCCTGGGCCAGCAGGGGGATACTGTAGATAGTTCAGGTCCACATATGCAAATATGGGATCGAAAGTGATGTTCAGTGATTGGATAGTTATAGAAAATGGTTACTGTTGCATTCTAGTGGAGCTCTATATAAGCAGGCTGGCTGAACCCTTCAGTTCAGTTCTGTTCTGCCTGTGAATAAAGAAGAGCTGTTTGAAGAATTGCTGTGTCGTCTGATATGTTCACCCACAACTTAACACCAAGGGTGATAAATAAATACTTGCTTTTAGCCTGCTGTCCTCAAAACCTAGTATTTGTTCCAGTAGACAGCAGAGGCTGAAACAGGGAATACAGTTTTTGGAAGGACTGTGTTTTCTATATGCAGCTTTGGCATAAAGATTTCCATTTTGCTGACAAACGTTAGCAGATAAAAGGCAATCCTTGAAAGCCAAGCTAGGATTTTTTTCTTTTCTTTTTAAAGCTAAATAGGGTATAGGAACCCTCGACTATTAATGAGAATAGCATAGGAAAAACCAGCTGGATCAGTCCAATGACCCATCTTGTCCCAGCATCCGGTTCTCACTGTGGCCAACCAGATGCCCATGGGAAAAATGTAGGAGCATTCTCCCATCCTGTGGTTTCAGAAGCATACTATCTGCAACTGTGGAGGCAGAGCATAGCCATTGTGCGTAGTAGCCACTGATAGCCTTATCCTCCATGAATTTGTCTAATTCTCTTTTTAAGAATGAAGAAATACTTTCCTTTTATCTGTCCTGATTCATCTAATATTCAGAGAGAGAAATAAAAACTTTTCTTCATTCGTATTCTCATTGCCATGCATAACTTTGCCATGCATAACTCCCTTTTCCTCCCAGGGAAGTTGCTTTCCCCTTGATCATTTTTTTGCCCTCCCCGAGCCTTTTTTTCAACTCTACAATATCCTTTTTGAGATATGGCAAGCAGAACTGTATAGAAGGTATTCCAAATCTGTTTCCGCCATAGAGTTGTATGACAGCATTGTGATATTGGCAGTTTTATTTTCAGTTCCTTTCATAATGATCCCTAGGAAAGAATTTGTCTTTTTCACAACTGTTTCACACTTCCTGATGGTAGATGTTCAGCAGTGGAACAGACTCCCAAAAGAAGTGATGGACTTTCCTTCCTTGGAGGTTTTTAAGCAGAGGTTGGATGACCCTCTGTCATGTGTGATCCCTTTAACTAATGTAAAGGGGTGGTACACTCTCTGTCGTTGTCCCCATCATAACTCCCAAGATGACATTCTCTTTGGTGTTTCCCCCTTGGGTTGACCTGTCAATGGCACCCTGCTAGGCCCCATTAGTTCTGAATGTATGGCTCTAGGGACCAAGGAGTCCACAAATCAGCCCACAGTTCAGGCCAATTTGTCTCTACTATCACCTCATTCCCAATGCTCTCCTGGTCTCTCCAGCAGCTGGTGGAAATACCTCTAAGCAGAGTCAACTCGTAAGTCTGCAGGGTGCAGGGAGTGGCAGATTACTCTAATTCCCCTCCTCCATCTCTCAGAAGTAGCTATAAATTTCTTCCTTGGGCATTTAGGGAAAAATATAGTGATAGTATAATGGGGAATGAGGGAAATAAAAGATATAAATATAACCAGTGCTTCCCCCCCAAAAAAAACCAGTTTAGGGGTACTCTCATTTTGACTCAAGAAAATCATCATTTTATAGTTCAAATCTGGAAAAATAAATACAGTAAATGGACAAAAATACAAAGATTCACAAAACGTTTAGGGGTATGTGTACCCCTGTGTCATCGTCCCCGAAAAAAGCACAGAATATAACAATAAATAAAATTATTATATTCAAAAGATGTCACAACATATTAAGTTCCAAAAGTCTGACTTGGGCCTCTTACAGGCATATTCTATACATGTCTACTCAGTAGAAGGTACTTAAAGGTAAGCACTGACTATCGGATTGCTGCCTAAATCTAACAAAGTTAAATTGGGGGGGGGAGCAGTTAACAATATAACTTTACTAATTTGGTTAGTAACATTACGTCTGTTTCCTCTCTCCTATATTTAACCTACCAAAAATACCCAGTGTACCTCTGAACTCTTCCTTAAAATATGTTGAGTAAAAGCAGGTGTGACAGATCCCACTCACCCCCAACAACTCTAATGTAATGACAGTATTCTGCTAGAATGAAATCATTTGTTGAAGCAACTACTTTCAATCTTAGTATCAGTCTGAAGCAGAAATAATTTGTCGATCATTCCCACATTTTTAAAAGAAACTAGAAATTATCTAAGCAGCAATTTGGGACATCTGAGTTGAAATTCCTATGGCCATTGGGAGTAATGTTATATTTTCATCAGGTCTGTCAACGATTGGAAAAGGGATGTAGTATGATCCTTTGTGTCTATTACTGAATGAGGAAAAATGGTGCCTTGGGCTTTTCTCCGGCCTGTACTGCAGTCCTGATCAGCCATGCTTAAAACTCAATTGGTATTTAAATCATACAGTGATGCTTCTCTTTTATTGGATTGACATTTGCCAGTCTATGGTTTTCGATGATGTATTCATCAGGGTCTAAAAGTTTGGGCTAATGTAGAACTACTTTACTTCAATAAAGCATTAGCAATGGCATTTGATGATGGCATATGAACCTATCAAAAGTGTTGCTCATATGATTGATTCCAGACAGCTAGCTTTACTTTACTTTTAAAAAATCAAATCCTATGCAGGAACAAAAAGCTTCTGATAACTGCAACTTAAATAACAGCAAGAGGCATTTAACTATGGCTAATATATGAGAATTTAGTGTTCAACTGAGTATCCACAGTTAAAGCATAACATTACATATCATGCATTCTGACAAACTTTCTTTATTTTTTCCTTTAATTTTGTTATATTATCACCACACCATTGTAATGTCTCCAGCTCGCCCTGTTGGTAAGTAATCATCATTCTATCCATTTTAGCATGGTTTCATACAGTTCTTCATCTTTCATTTTCTAACCATGTAGGACTATCTTCAGTAGTTATTAACTACTACATATCTAATAGGCAAAGCAATGTGTTAGAGAAAATGTTTTGAATCTGTTCTGGACCTTGATTATCCAGTTAGTCTTGACTGTCCTTGATTAATACCTAGACCTTAATCATCCAGTGTTCCTACTTACGCAAATCATTGTGTGTCCTCTGTTTGGTATACGGCTTTTGTGTAGTGAATTGTGATTCTTTTTAAATGAATCATTATCTATTGAAGTATTTCAATTGTTGTTTTGAAAAAAGAAGCTGCACTCTGTTTTGATGTCAGTAATTATATATGTTTTAAATTGTATCCTAATGGCCAAAGTCCAGATTATAATTTCAAGAGCCTGTCTAGCCCACTGAAAGCTATGAAATGAACAATCATAAGTGGGGTTTAGATAAATGCCTTCAATTTTGTATTTATTTTCCTTGCATAAAAAGGTCTGAAAGTTCTGCGTCTATGTTTTCCATATGATCTCTAAAATAAAATAATTTGTTACTACTGTTGGAAAAATATTTATACAGAATTGAATTAAGTACCATTAATATTACAGAATCACTGTCAATTTTGATTTTATTTTCTGATGGAGCACTAAATTTGTATCTGAAGTGCCTGGGTTACGCAAGTGTCCTACATCTGATGTTCAGTGGAAGCGTAACTTCTAGGTGAGCATACAGAATTTTCAGTCCTTTTTAATGAAACTTGATAACACTGTTTAAAATCATTAAAAATGAAAGATTATAAAGATTCTGAAATCTCTACTTTCATTTTACAGTATTCAAGTGGAACGGAAATAAATATGTTACCGGTACTTTTAATGTGGCTTTTTCAAATGTAGAATTCCTGTGGTGATTGAAATGTTGTTGATGGTTTCAGATATTTAAGTTTTTATCTGTAGTGTCATATCCTTTTTTTGAACAGGCGTGAAAATTTAAGCTTGAATTATTTCTGTCTGCTCGGTCAAAGCAAGCCATTCCTAGCATATGGTACTGACTGTACATATGCAAAGTCAAGCATGGTTCTGCCTGAGGTAGATGGCAGCTGGTGAATATAACAGCTCTGTACCAGATTCCCATTAGCAAATCAAAACATTATGAGTAATAACTGTATTGCTCATCTCTGAAATAGCTGTTCTTTTTATTTTAAGCTTTTGAAAAGATTTCCTACAGGAGTTTACAGCAGATGGGTTCTGGAAGCAGGGTATTTATTCCTATTTAGACCATTTGCTTCTGTTATTCCACTCATCAGATGGGTTTTCCAGATGAACAAGTTAATATTTTCACACACACTTTTTTCCCTTCCTATTTCTCACTGATGCAGTGCAAATAGTTTATTCCAAATACTGTGAGTGACAATTTAATGGGGAACATTAATTTCATCCATAGTTTTCCTATTTCATGAGAAAATTTAATTTGTTGGAAGTAAAATGCTCTAATCAAACATCCAATGGGGAGGATCCAAAAATATCAATGTCATTACTCTACAAGGTGAGGAAAATATGAGAAATTAAAAAAAAAATCAAAACAAATGTGATCAATTATAAAACTGACTTAAGAGTGACCATCAAAAATAAACAGAAAAAGAAATTAAGCACTTTAATGCACTGGTTTGAACTTTGGCAGCCTCATGGCCCTTGGATATCATTTATGTGGCATGTCCTTTTTGACAGAAGTGATTTGAAGACGGTAAGAATTGTGAAAGAAAAAGATGCAAAATCTAAAAACCAAGATAGGTAGTTCTTATTAATACCTTTCATGATGTCTCAAAAACTACAGGAAACCAGTCTAGACCCTGGAGTATTTGTCTGAACTAATGCTAGCAAGTAGGGCACTCATGTAATTCCTAATGCGAACTGGTGCACTGATGTAATGTATTTCTTGCCTTCAGAAGGCAATTTATCACAAGTAATTATCAATAGCCAGGACTAGGATAGTAATATATACCACCTAAACTTAGATGCAACTTCTAGAAGCATAGAATTGTTGAGTTTGAAGTGACCATGAGGGTCATCTAGTCCAACCCCTAGCAATACAGGAATCTTTTTGCCCAACATGGGGCTTTAACCCATAACCCTGAGATTAAGGCTAGATGTAGACACATCAAAGAAGTGATTCAGTTTGTAAACTTCATACAGGGAAGCTCCGTTGGTGAAAAACGGGACTCCACAGCACCATCTGGTGCCATAGTGTTATAACACATATAAAGTGCTTTATCTTTACAAATGTAGCTGAGTCCTAAGAGTGTTCTCAATTGAGCTATCTGTGCATAGCAAGTTTTTTTTTCTAGGAAGTTGACATGTTATTGTTTGAAACTGAACAATTTTTAATCTGTCAAGCCAGATTTGGATTCCCAGCCATATATGGCAGCTTCCAGAGGCTAGTCAAGTTTCGTTTTTTGCTGGCTACCCTCATCAGAATTACTGTTAAGCATCTGATGAGCCAATATATATGGCTGATTAGCTAGGTGTTGTTTGTGGATCACAAGTTATTTAGACTTGGGCTATATAGGCTGCTGTAAAATATATTGATATTTTACATCCCCAAATCCTGTAATTCAGAGTTTTCCTAAATTTTCATGCTGGTGACATACTTTTAGACATTCATCATTTAGCATCACAGTAATTTGAAAGTCATTGGCTTGGTTTGCACATCATGTTAAACCATAGGTTGTGTTTAACTATGGTCTAATGTGAACGAGCCTCATGCTAGTGTACCATGCTCAAAAATCTCCACTTTGATTCTCTTCCACTCATAGCAAAAAACCACTAGTCTTGGTTTGACATGTCATCTGAGCCCAGGCTTGTTGCTTGTTCTTTGTGGTTTGGGTAAAACAAATCAGAAGCCCAGGTTCAGAAGACAAGACAAACCAAAACTAGTGATATGTTGTTTCCAGTGTGGCCAGGAACAGGGAGGAGTGAAACAGGGACTTTTGAGAAGTGTACAACAGCAGGATAGGTTGGTTCTGAAACATAGAAAAGCAAAATATTAGTCTTTGGGTACCACTTCCCCACCCCCCTTTTTGTTCTCTCTCTCTCTCTCTCTCTCTCTTTTTTTTTTACATATGAACTAACCAGGAAATTGAACTTCTGAAAACATGACTGAGACTGAGGTGTTATTTTTCTTTGATAATTAACAGCCTCTAAATTAAAGATATTTTGCTCCCTTTTGATGTAAACAAATCTTAAAATAGCATAAAAGTGTTTGAAGAACAGGTGTCATGGAGCCAGATTACTACACTTATATAATAGAAATATATTATATATTTCTTATATAATAGAAACTTCAACTTTTCCAGATTAATTTCTTTCATTAATATGCTACAATTTATATTGAGAAAGCCAGCTGAAATGCTGCTTCATCAGCCTAAGTAAACATTCTCTTTTGAGGCATGTTGGTGAAGTGAACATACCTTACCAACTATTACATTTCCATCAACACTGCCATCTTGCACAGTCTTGGGAGTACAATCCAAATAAAGGAAAATACTGTGAGAAAGCAGCAAAGTTAAATGAGAGAGATCAAACTAAAATGTAGAATGAAAGCATTGTACCATCCACGTAATGTATAGCAGAAATTTATTCCACTGCTTTAAAATCTGTGAATAATTAATAGATACACATGGCCACAATCCAGTAGAAATTTATTCCTAATAGACTTTAACTCCAAAACACAATTAATATCTTCTTCTTTATTTGTTGGCCACTCTGGGAACCTTATTTCAGTGGAGGAGCTAGGCTTTCAGTAAATAAGTAGTTAAGAGCAAATAGGTAGGTGCAAAGCCACTCATCTTAATAGACAGAAGATGAGATCTGTTAGACAACCAGAGTTGCTTTTTTGTAAAGTCTTTCCTGCTACTCTATCCTTACACATTTTACCAAAGCTCTAAAGATCCCTGATATATTTTAGACAATTAAGTTGAAGTCATAGCTCATCAAACTATAATTTTAGCACAGTTCTCCCTTAACAGTTGAGACCAGGTTTCATTTATCCATCTGCAAAAGGAAACTTCAGGTTCTTGAGAATTCTGTATTTGAGTCACTCATGGAACTTTAAAGGAAACATTATTATTTTTCTCAGAGACTCACCTTTGAATATTCTGAACTTTTTGCTTTTCTGTGAGATTATGTGGATGAAGACTGCAGACACAAAACAAGGAGGTTTTAGGAACAGGGTTCACAGGACTGTACATTGAGTAGCTCAGTTTCAGTTATAGAGAAAAAGTAGGTTACTAGGTAATGAATCTCAAAGCCGAAAGATTTAAGCTATTAAACTTCCAGTCCTTGTGCAGACAATAAATTAACTACAGTTGGAAGAGGACTTTCAGAATGTATTTATTTTAGATCTTGCAGCCTGAAGGCATGAGTTCCATCATGAATTAAAGATCTCATTTGATACACCATTTCCTTTGAGGTAAACATTGTGTTAATAAATCATGAAAGTCTCAAGTGAGCTCCCATTTTTGAACTGTAAGCTTTCCAAAAATAATTTTTAATTACATTTCAAAAAGGTCAGTTTTGGATTTAAATAAACCTTAATGTTGATGTTGTCGTTCTGGTTTCTTTATAAGTTACATTCCATTAAGTGCCTGAGATATAAGATTTTTATTTATTTCTGAGTTCAGTTAGCAACCGATTAATCCCACTGTGACAAACCTGGTTAAACATTTCAAGGCGTGATAGTTAAATGTATATATATTGATGCTACAACCATGTAGAGCTCCCATTAAATTAATTGAGTTGTCTTCTCTATTCTAATGGATTTCGAGAAAATTAGGAGTCCTGCATTTGCTACTTCCTTTTGTTTTTCCAACCTAACAATGCAGTGGTTGCTGTGACACACTTTGCTCTACTAACTTGCAGCCACCTGATTCATCTTCACATCTGTTTATGACTACAGTAGGGAATAACTGAAGTGGTGCAATGCAGCTTCTGCCTGGCTGATCCATTTTTACCCTTACGCCTGAGAATTTTATTAGTATTCAGTAACACCTTTGTTATGCTAGTGATTAGTATATAAGGACCAGTGCTGTTTTTCAAGAAAAACAGGGGCCAGATCTCACCATTAATGCCTCCCTTGTTCTCTTAGAATGGCAATGGCACCCACCTGAGAGGTGCTGGAATTCAGTTCTGGTGAGTTCCAGCTGCGAAAAACAGCCTGATAAGGACTGCAGAAAAAATCATTTTAAACACTTCTAACCATTTCTTGCAGGACTGCTTTTAAAGACTCAAGACCAAAGCTTGAGCTACAAAATAACTGTATCACTTTGTGTGACCTTTAAAAGCCATTCAGTCAGGCACAAAACGGCATTTCAGGGGTGGGAGGGGGAATGTTTTGCTGTTACTGTCTTGAGTAACATAAAAATGCATACAACTCCTGTCTTGTGCCTCACTTTTAATTCCTGCTGTAGAATACAATCTTCCTCTGTAAAAACAACTCTGAACATGATGTGATTAACCTTAGGGTCCCATCCGCTCATCTCAATACCCACCTCGTACTTGGCCTGTGCTTTCTATTCATGTTCAACCATCTCATTTCCATATCAGCCAACTTGCCCTCCCAAGCTGCTATTAGCATAACAGAGCTTTAGTGTGACATTGATTGAAGCCAGCGCTTGCTGAACATAGTATCAAAGCATAATTTGCCAGAAATCAAATCTAATTTACTGTGTACAGTATTTACATTGCTTCCAAACAGTGCTTCTAGGGGGAAAGTGTCTTAGGCCTCTAATCTTAATTGTTCTTGCTGGTTGTTGTTTTAATCTTGTCTAATTCTCTGAAAAGCATGAAATATATTTTCTTTTAGAGCCATTGCCTTTAACTTGGAAATGTCAAACATAAATGTTTCCTATGACCTGTTAATTTTGGACCAGAAGCAATGAATGTTAATTGCTTGATAGCAAAAAGCTTGGTTGTTACACAGGAAATATTTTTCTCAACAGGTATTGTAACATGATATATTATAGATAATTAGATATATGCAACCTAGGAGAAACAGCATTTCCAACAGCTGTTGCAGGTTCCAAAATCACATACTTCACCTGAGTGCCTTATAAGAGTGTATGCGATATACTGATTGATACATTTAGACTTCTACTTTTATTTGTTCTTTAAACTTTTTGATCTTGGGCTATTTTATACCTAAAGTGTCCAATCCATAAAATCAAGTTCTGGAAAGGAGCTTATGATGTTTATTATCAACAAATTGATGTATATATGCTTAATAATATAGCTGCAGTTACTGTAACAACAAAGGTGTCAAAAATCTATGTTTCAGAAGAAAGAGCAGTGCTGCCTCACGTAGTTTATACCTATGCCCATGTTTACACACACACACGCACACACCGTTTGGCAAATGTGCTTTCAGTCTATCTGTCTTCTACAGTTTTTTCACACTGTGGCTTTGCATTGTGATATACAGTATTCTGGAGATCAAATAATATTGTTTATGTCAAGTGATGAGTAATGCTGTAGCTTTCTCCTGCTTGGTCATCTGTGGGTTGTTGCTGTTTGTTAGGGACGCTTAGGAAATTAATTGAAATGAAAAGTGCCATAGAGGGTAAGTGGAAAGACATTTGAAAAGCAAGGATGAGATAATCTCCCCCATTCCATTTAATTATTATTCAGTGGATTGGCTCTGCCCTGTATTCCACTATACCCGCCTTTTACTTTAACTTGGAGAATTTGTAAAATCAATCTCAGAACCGTATGCAGTTTTCAATTTGCTACTGTCTTTTTTTTCCTTTACAGATTAAATGGCAGTGCACAGCACATATGCACATGATTAGAGCATCATGCAAAAAGATTCTCAATGAAACCATACATTTGCAGCAGGATTTCCTTTTGCACCATGATTTAAACAATGCAAATGTGTGCTAAATCATAGCACAAAAAAGACTATTAATATTTTTTAAAGATTGTATCTAGATCCCCATTTACAAGCTCTTTTAAACAATGTGTTCATGCATATTGGTAGCCTATAAGAATAAAAGACACAAATGGAAAACTGCAGCAAATTTTATGTATGTAAAATGTTACAAATTTACAAATGGTTAAATAAAAAATGGAAGGAATAGTGGAATATCAAGTAATTTATAAAATCCTAGTATGCATTTGGGTGGAAATTTGTCAGTACCTTTATCTAAACTGTATTTTGGCACAACTCTGAATCTTGTTTTCAAAAATACTATTCCTTTGGCTTTTACAAATACTATTCCTTTGGCTTTTACACAACTTGTGGCTACTTTTCCTATATTTAGATAATGTGTCTTTTTTTTAATAAGTCAGAGATTATATTCTCTGGAACAAATAATAATAATTGCAGCCCTTTCCCGTTTTATATATTACATATAGCTGCAAAGAATGTTTCTTTCTTAACAACATATTTTCACCTCTCACATCATAGCACCTCCACAGTTTGTGGTAAGGCCACGCGATCAGATTGTTGCTCAGGGCCGAACAGTGACCTTTCCATGTGAAACAAAGGGAAATCCCCAGCCAGCTGTGTTTTGGCAAAAAGATGGCAGCCAGGTGAGTCCTCTAATGTTAATTTTATTCTTTCCCTTCTCTTTATATCATTATAGCATATACAAATGTTCCTGTGCTAAAAATGTTGTTTTAAAAAGCTGAAATATGTATATTTCTTCTTTCAAATATGATGGCTGCCGCTCTGTACTGCCTTACCATTTCCACCATTACCATGTTTCATAGAATTATAAAGTTGGAAGGAATCCCGAGGATAATCTAGTTCAGGGGTCAGCAAACTTTTTCAGCAGGGGGCCGGTCCCCTGTCCCTCAGACCTTGTGGGGGCCGGAGTATATTTTCTGGGGGAAAATGAACGAATTCCTATGCCCCACAAATAACCCAGAGATGCATTTTAAATAAAAGCATGCATTCTACTCATGTAAAAACACCAGGCAGGCTCCACAAATAACCCAGAGATGCATTTTAAATAAAAGGATACATTCTACTCATGTAAAAACACACTGATTCCCAGACCATCCACAGGCCAGATTTAGAAGGTGATTGGGCCAGATCCACACACACACACACACACACACACACACACACACACAGGCCTTAGTTTGCCTACCCATGATCTAGTCCAACTCCCTGTGATGCAGTAATTACAACTAAAAAATCATCTACATAAACTCTAACGGAGTCTGGACTGTGGTGAATAATTGGAAAGAAATATTGAGGTGTATTCAATATTGAAATATTGAATATAGACTATAAAATCTATGCTGGGGTTATGGCTAATAGATTAAAAAAGACTCTAAACAAAATAATCAGCAGAGACCAGGCAGGCTTCTTACCGGATAGACATATAAAAGACAATACAAGAATAATAATTGACCTGTTGGAATATGTGGAAATGAAACCAAGTAAAAAGATGGCCATGTTATTGGTTGATGCAGAAAAAGCTTTTGATAGAGTATCCTGGAATTTCCTATTGGAAACTTTCAAAGGTCTGGACATAGGGGAGAAAATAATTAATGGAATTAGGGCGATATATGATAACCAAAAAGCAAAATTGCTAATAAATAACGAGATCACCAAAGAGTTCAGCATCGAAAGGGGGACAAGACAGAGGTGCCCTCTCTCCCCACTTCTTTTTATTGCCACCTTGGAACCACTTTTAATAGCAAAAAGAAAGGATAAAAATATAAGAGGAATTAACCTAGGAACTCGATACTACAAAATTAAAGCCTTTGCCGATGATGTAATTGTAACCACTGAAAACCCAGTGGAAAGTATCAAAAAAACGCTTGCACAACTGGAAGAATTTGGGAAGGTCTCTGGGTTCAAACTGAATAAAGGAAAATCCAAATTATTAACGAAAAATTTGTGTAAGTTGGAACAAGAGGAATTGGAAAATACAACAGATTTAAAGGTAGACAATAAGGTAAATTATTTGGGGGTTTGGGTCACCAATAAGAATATAAACTTATATAAGGACAATTATGAGAAGAAGTGGAAAGAAATAAAAAAAGAATTGGAGACTTGGGGGAAATTGAATTTGTCCCTGTGGGGGAGAATATCCGCAGTTAAAATGATGGTGCTGCCAAAGATGATTTTTATGTTCCAAACAATACCTATAATTAGAGGCGTAAAGTGTTTTAAGGAATGGCAGAAAGACCTTGCCAAGTTTATTTGGCAAGGGAAAAAACCATGCATAAAATTTAAGCTACTAACAGAGTTGAAGGAAAAAGGACACTTTGCGGTCCCTGACCTTAAACTGTACTTTGAGGCAGCGTGCTGGACATGGATTAAGGACTGGATATTAATTAAAAACACGGAAGTCCTAGATCTGGAGGGATGGGATATTGTGTATGGGTGGCATGGCTACATAGGCTATGACAAGATTAAATCCCACAAAGTATTTTTAAATCATATTGTGAGAAGAGCATTATATGAAGTATGGGAGAGGAGTAAAAAATCAGTAGTAACCAAAACACCATGGTGGCTGTCACCAATGGAATCGATGTCGGTTCACAGGATAAATATGAACAGCGATTGGCTAACATATAAGGATTTAGTAGAGGAAACAAGTAGTGATCCGATAATAAAGGGCCTAAGCGAATTGAAACAGAAGGGAATAACCTGGCTGCAGTACTATCAATTAAAAGCCGCCATTGAAAAGGATAAAAGAACCAAAGGATTTGACCAAAAAAATCCTATCTGGAGAAGGATATTTTATATAATAATCAAAAGATACTTTCTAAAATGTACAAACTACTTTTGAATTGGCAAAGAAAGGAGGAAGATATCAAAGAAATTACAGTAAAATGGGAGAGGGACCTGGGACATACGATCAAACCCAATATTTGGAATGAATTATGGACTAAAAATATAAAATTCACGGCTTGTTTCCTTATAA
Source organism: Podarcis erhardii (assembly GCF_964252035.2). Classification (NCBI taxonomy): domain Eukaryota; kingdom Metazoa; phylum Chordata; class Lepidosauria; order Squamata; family Lacertidae; genus Podarcis; species Podarcis erhardii. The sequence goes on along the minus strand of NC_138508.1, from coordinate 47,370,084 downwards.
GGGAAAATCTCATGAAAATGTACTATAGGTGGTACCTGACCCCTGTAAAACTTGCAAAAATAAATAAATCAAACAATAACGAGTGCTGGCGATGTAAGGAACAGATAGGAACATACTACCATATGTGGTGGTCCTGTTTAGAGATACAAAGATTTTGGAACATGATTTATGAAGAGATAAAGAGATTGATAAAAACTACATTTAGCAAGAAACCGGAAGAATTTTTACTAGGAATTGTTTCAGATAATATTCCCAAAAACAAAACTAGGCTACTTATGTATGCAACATCAGCAGCAAGGGTTATAGTGGCAAAACACTGGAAAGATAAAAATACAGCCACTAAAGAGGAATGGGTAGTCAAATTGTGCGAGTACTTGGAGCTCGCAAAGCTGACAGATGCAATAAGAGATAAACCTTAAAAATTGGTGAAAGAAGAATGGGAATGTTTAAATAATTATTTAGGGGACAAGGGCTCAGCAAGAAAGTTCTGGCTATGTTTAGAATGATGCCGCATAGAGAAATATTCCCTGATACCAAGATGAGGGATTCCTTTGGAATGCAGATAGAGATAATTGATAAGAATAATGATCTGTTGTGAGCTTGACGGCAGTGTGCAATAGATGAGCTTTCCTGCTTTGGCTCATCTTCCTTTTTCTTTTTCTTTTTCTTCTATTTTTCTATTTTATTTTCTTTTATCTTTTCCATAGTTGCTTATGTTCTGTGTCATGTACTTTGATATTTTTGTAGTTTTTCATTACTATTAAGGAATTTTCCTTTGTAATTTTGGTTGTCTATATTTATATGTACCTGTTTAAAGCAAAATAAAAGTTAAAAAAAAATAGAAAAAGAAATATTGAGGTGCTTAAGCTCAATGAAAAGAGTGTCCCAATCTACAGCTGATTTGAAAAAGATGAATTCCATGCTAGGAAAGGACTGAGCATGTAACTTTGCTAGAAATGTGGGAGACAGGGGGCAATTAAAATTACCAGCAAATTGGGGAATCTTCCCTATAAGGAAAAGAGCTTTTTACTTTGGAAAAGGGTGGCTAACAAGGAGCATAATAGTGTTTTATAAAATTATGCATAATACTAAAACTTGTGGTCATCTAATGAAATGGACAGAATTTTAATAAAATGAAATATTTTCACCAACACACACATACTTTGATCTTGTGTATAACCAAGACCTGGGCGCCACTATATTAACTAAACTAAATGGTTCAACACCATTCCTTGTCAGTGGGGTGGGAAACGGGGCTCATGAAACCAGTAAAAATTCAGTCTTCTTTTTAGTAAGATTGTATACGGGTCTGAGGGATTAGTTGTGGTGTTACGTCAAAGAGACAGAGCAGGGATGTTGCTAGTATACTGTCTACTCTGTTTTATTCCAACCTCCTTTCCCGAACTGATGGAAATACTTTCAGATGTGGTGTCGGAGAACCCCTTCACAGCTGGGGGCAAGGAGAGAGAGACACTTCTAACATCCACACCATGTCTACCTCAAATGGGCCAGCTCAAGATTTCTATGGTTTCCATGGCAACCATGATGTCTCAATACATCATTGTCCTGACATATGTGGCTGGACATAATTTCAACTTGGTCTTTGCCGATCAAAATTCTGTTGATTGGGGGACTTATGAGCCCATTTTCATGGATAGTTCACTCATTGGTGAGTTTGGGGTAGAATGCAGCTGCACCACTATGCAAGGGTGGGAACCCACATAAACACTTATTGAATCTAGTGGGTTCCTAAATACTCAAGGATATTTTCCAGCTGCTGTCCAGGGTCCTGTCACACTAGGAAATGATGAGATGCTTAGAGCCATGGATACAATTGCTTCTGGGTGGCACTGCAGTGGAGCACAGTTCGACTTGATGCTCTAGTGAACCGCATGTGATGATATAGGAGGGTGGCATAAATTTCAGTTGGAACCTGAACTGACAGGGGTGAGAGTCCATAATCATGGCTATGTGATGGTGGTGGCAGTGAAGAAACCCTACTTCACCACCACTATTGCATCTGCAATCATTTTTCCAAGTGGTGAATGGGCTCCCCCCACACACCTGCTCTGATCCCCTTGGTAGCCTGTTGTTACAATTTTGCAACACACTTTAGGGAGAAAATTGCTCAGTTTAGAAGAATTGCTCATCTGAAGAAGTGTGCATGCACACGAAAGCTCATACCAAGAACTAACTTAGTTGGTCTTTAAGGTGCTACTGGAAGGAATTTTTTTATTTAGTTTAGAACAGAGTTGGACACCACAGTTAGAGCAAGTTAACATGAGTTCCACTGCTGAAAGAAAAGCCATGGTTAGGGGATGTACCCTTTGAAACCATGACTACAATCATAAACTCTACTGAAGTCAATAGAAGTAAAACATCATAATTGTAAGGATCACAGCCAATGTCACGCAGCCAATGTAACTAAAATATATCCAGAGACACATTAAGATCAAACATTTGTGCTGAGCATTTTTATTCAAAAAGCAGTTAAATCACAGTATGCTAGAAGTCAGTCATTCAGCTTTTTTGAGGCATGCAGAAAACAATATCTCCACTTAGAGTAGGTTATCTGTTCTCTTGGTGGTTCTGATCTGAAACAGTTATATAGGCTCTGAGGTTGAAATGTTCATGGTATGCATGCACAGTTTTTCTGCATGCGCATTTACTTCCGTATTAGGCTTTTATGAGAAAGGAAATATGTAGATCCAAAGAATAGGAAGCCCATGTGAGACTGTGGAAAGGTCCTAGAACAGATAATCAAACAATTAGTTCATGAGCACTGAGAAAAGGATTGGTTTCTCAAAAACAAGACGTGCCCGATGAATCTGTCTCTTTTTTGGGATAGTGTTACTGGCTTGGTTACTGGCTGTCGATGTAGCGTACCTTGATTTTAATGCAGCATTTGACAAAGCTCCCAGGATATTCTTGTAGATAAGTTGGTAAAATGTGGGCTAGATTGATTGACAAACCCCAAAGAGTGCTCACAAATTCTTCCTCATTAACCTGGCAAAAGGAGACAAATGGAATGCCACAGTGTTCTGTCCTAGGCCCTTTGTTGTTTGATGTCTTTATAGATGTCTTTGATGAAGGAATTGAGGAAAAGCTCATCAAATTTGCAGATGAATCCAAACTTGGAGGGGTAGCTAATGTTGGAGAAGACAGAATAGGGATTCAAGATAACCAGAACTGATTGGGGAACTGGGCCAAAACTAACAAAATGATTTTCAATAGGAATAGGCAGGAATAATCAGCTGTACATATATAAAAAGGGTTGCCAGTAGTGCATGTGAAAAGGATCTAGGGGTCTTAGTGGACCACAAGCTTAATATGAGTCAACAGTGTAATGCAGCAACAAAACAAACAAACCAGCAAGCAATGTTAATGCTATTATAGGCTGCATCCACAAAAGTAAAGTATTCCAATCAAGGGAAGTAATAGTCCTTCTCTATTCTGCCTTTGTCAGAACACACTTGGAGTACCACCTCCAGTTCTGGGTGCCACAATTTAAGAAGGATGTTGATAAGCTGGAACGTGTGCAGACGTGGCAAACCAAAATGATCATGGGTCTGGAAACCAGTCCTTTCAAGGAACACTCAAAGGAGCATGTTTAGCGTGGAAAATAGGAGATTTAGAGGAGATATTATATCCATCTTCTAATATCTTAAGGGCTGAAACATGGAAGATGGGGCAACCTTTTTTCTCCTGCTCCGAAGGCTAGGACCCAAACCAATGGCTTAAAGTTACAAAAAAGGAGATTATTACTAAACATCAGGAAAAACCTTCTGACAGTAAGAGCTGTTCAGCAGTGAAATGGGCTTCCTCAGAAAGTGGTGGACTCTCAGAGTTTGGATGTCCATCTATCACAAATGCTATACAGTGGTAACTCAGGTTACATACGCTTCAGATTACATACGCTTCAGGTTACAGACTCCGCTAACCCAGAAATAGTACCTCGGGTTAAGAACTTTGCTTCAGGATGAGAACAGAAATCGTTCTCCAGCGGAGGCGCAGCAGCAGCAGCAGGAAGCCCCATCAGCTTCAGTGTTGCTTCAGGTTAAGAACAGTTTCAGTTTAAGAACGGGCCTCCAGAATGAATTAAGTTCTTAACCCGAGGTACCACTGTAGTTGATATTCCTGCCTTGCAGGGGGTTGGACTAGATGATCCTCAGGGGCCCTTTCAACACTACAGTTCTATGATTCTTTGAAACAGCTACAATACAAATCCACAATTACTAACATACATTAGTACTTATTTCCATTTTCTCTATCATCTACAGTCTAAAATATTTATAAATATAATTTCAATTGTAAGAGATTGCCTGTCAGTATTAGACACTAAATGTTGCAAGGACTTAAACTGCTTGTAATGCTTATAAGGCCCCTTTTAATCCTGTATCAGGTTTTAGCTGATTTAGGCAAATTTAAATCGAGAAAATCATAGATAACGTATTCAACATAGGTGCCACTTACATCCTCGATGGTATAAATGCAAATAGTTGTTTCCTATTTTAAAAGAAAATACTTTGTTAATGGATTTAAACCTATACAGAATGTTAATTTTTAACTCTCCATCAATAGAAAATCATCTGTATGAGTCTGGTATTGAACTCAAATGTATCTCCCAAGATATCTATACAAATAGCTTTCGGAAGTTATTAAGTATGACGCCTTTTGCAAGTTAAATAGCCCCATAGATTAATACTTTCACTTTTCCAGTAAAACAGTGTAGTTTCACACAAATCACTGGGGTCAACAATACCCCGTCATGCAAAGTAAAAAAAAACAAAAAGGTTAATAAACAGTATGTAAATTCAGCTTGGTCCCACAGTTTTGAAAACATTGTGCGATTACTTTTACATATAATAGTTGTAGACTTAAAGCAGTGCAGTAACAATGAAACCCCACAGGCCTTGCAATAGTAGCACACACTAACTGAGCAGCCTGTGCACAGTCAACACATTTCATATCTCTCTTAAGTATGACAGACAAAATGGTTACATGAAGCAAATTGTAGCTGCATTTTTTGTCATTGCATTTCCACAGAAATGACACTTTCTTGGTATTTGTTGTTGTTTTTGGCGTCATAAGTAGCAGGCTGTACCAGTTCCAAGGCATCTTGGCCGTGTCTCTAGATTCAACTCAGGGTTTGATCAGTTCTAGATCTAGCTACTAGGTAGAGATGCAGTCTGTAATTTTCACAACATCAAAAGTTATTTAATTTCCAAACAATATATGGATTTAAGCTGGAGCACAAGTTTTTTATTCAACCATTTAATACATTTTTAAAATAAAGATAAATAATGCTCACTACTGTGGACAGGGAAACTACCTATTGATCATTCAGTGTTTGTGCCATGTTCCTTTTCATTATAATAAAAAGCTGATCTGAGATTACTGCATTATTCACTGAAGAAAGGAGAATCACTGCCCTTCTCTTCGTTGGCACATAACTTACTAGCGCCTAATTTTCTTCCAAACAAAAAATGTTACAGTTATCAATTTTGGATTTGTAAGCACGAAACTGGCAGGGACTGGGTGTTATGGTTTTTCAGTGTACCAAGCTGAATCAGGTTTTTCTGTGCTTATTTCCTTACCAGTGACACACTGGTAAAAAAACCCACTAGGATGCCAGTTTTTGGTTCATGACCACCACTCTACGCCATATTGCTGGGTCATGGAAACATTATCTAAACTGTGCATGAGTGTCAGTGGATTGGCCACATTCCAGGATCCAAAGTTCAATTTCAGTGAACCCAAGGACTATGACACGCACAATGGAATTGTTCTCTGCAAGCTCAAATTGGAGACTGCATTTCCTTTGTTGCCATTATTTTATCTTTTAGGAATTTGGGGGTATATAGGTATCCCAGCACAGGGCCAAGTCCAGTTGTCACCTTTTTCACAGATCGTTTGACTTCCAGAGGAATACTGACTAGGTTGGGCAAACTCCTTCGTTTTAAATATGTATACACTTGCTAGTTATTCTTGTTTTGCTTCGTTATGCAAAACTTAGGTACGGTCAGGTTACTGGTCAAAGCAATTTGTTTATATATATTTTAAGTGCAGTGCCATTAGCTTCACTATGGAGAAAATTGCTTTGAGGGGGAAATGTAACCCCATTTTTGAAATTAAACCAAGAACTGTTAGCAAACATTTTTAAAACCTTCTTGTAAAAGGAGCTTAATAACATGGTAATGTTTATGTAAAGTGGGCTTATAGTGTCACACTTGAATCTAATAAAGTGGACATCCATCATGTTGTAATAAAGAGAAGAGCTTCTAATTAAAGTAGGACATCATTTGCAGGATTAAAGTCATTTAGCGTAATTGAAAAGTGTTAATACCCTATTTTATCCTCTTCCATTGGTATTACTTCAAGGGTAAAACATTTTAAGGTGAAAATGTGTCTTGTGTCTTTAATTGAATGTTATTACCTACTGATTGTAACATGTTGAAGCTGTTTAATTACAAACCTGCAGAATTAATTACAATATTGAGACCCAGATCCCAGAGGGTAGAGTGTTCTCTCTTTTTTGGCAAATAAATGTAACATAAAAATTGATACCTCAGTTGTTTATAATCAAACCTTGAAACATAGCTCAATGTGATTCATTATGCCCACATGTTTTTTTCTTAATTGAGCTGCAATGAAGCAACAGAGGTTAACCAGGTTAATGTTTCCATCCTAATATGAAATTTTCCAGGCTTTGTAGTGAGACATCACCCTATTTAATATTTTTAAAAGTCCAGTCACTGTATTTCATCATCAAAATCAAGAGCATTGATACTTTAGCCTTGCTTAAATTTGTATGTAACAAATAATCTGAATTTCTAGTTGTCACTTGAATTTGCCAAGGTGTCTCTCCTTCCTCATCAAGAAAACCCCTTCTCTTTTATCATGCTTCTATGGTAGTGTTGCATTCAGCTACTTACGCAAACATACTGCTATAAATTAGAAGGCATCCTTCACTTTGGACCTGTTTCTCCTTCCTCTCCTACTAAGCACAGCCAGCTGGAAGGGAGGAGAACAGTTCCCCCTGGATTTAGCCTAGTGCCAGTTTATGCATTAGCAGCTGGTCCTTTGTATTTAGTAGCCGTTTCCCCAAAGCTTGTAGTTGAGACTTCACAGAAATGTGCCAACCTGATGCCAGGGAATGTGTGCACACTTCCTTGAGCCCATTCTTTTGTAAGCAACATTTAGGCATAGTTTAACTGTACTGAAGTAGATAGATCTGAACCAAGGATAAAGATGATAATCTGCCTTGCTGTCACTTGGTATCTTTTATTTAAACAATATACTCTACTGGTAATGTGTTTTAAATTCAGACTTTGGACTATATACAGCATCTCGACATCCTCCCCTTAAACAGCTCACCAGCCACTTTTCTTAGCAACTCATATTGCACCCATGTCAATGAAAATAACTTTATTATTTGTGTCTATTTCTTTTTATGTGTATTGCTGTGCTCTTGGCTTACACTGCAGCATCATTGGTGTTTAAATAACTTTTGCACTGAAATGGCCTGCATTGTCTTTGCAGAATCTTCTTTTTCCAAACCAGCCTCTCCAGCCCAACACCAGATATTCTGTGTCACCAACAGGGGATCTCACTATTACAAATATTCAGCGGTCTGATGCAGGCTACTACATCTGCCAAGCACTTACCGTTGCTGGAAGCATTTTAGCGAAGGCTCAGTTGGAAGTTACAGATGGTAAGAAATTAAGATTTGTGTTATTTTCTATCTACAGCACAAAATAATTTAAAGGCTCTTAGGTAACTGTGATAAAGAAATCACTTTTTGGAATATATTTTGATACCCAAGCTAACTATAAATTAAACTGCCTTAACATTACATTAGACCTGCTGAAACTCTCATACCTCATTAATAGAGGCTTTTCTTACCTTTGATTTTTTAAGAAACCAACCAACCAACCCTTGAATCTTCTTTGTCACATAAGAACCTTTCTTGCAAAACTTCTAGTGACTTATTTCATTCAAGTATTCATCAATGCATTCCATCATAGAAGGTTTCCATGGCCTCACAAAATCCATATTGGTTAATTTTTTTAAGAGGGGGGAAAAAAACTCATGGAAAAAATTCCATATAAAGTATTTGAGCTGATCTAGCAATGGCACTACACTTGATCTTAGCCAAAAGGTTGAGAAGCAATATGTATAAAGCAACATCTTATGAAGACATCAAACAACAAAGGGCCTAGGCCAGAACCCTGTGGCATTCCACTTCTCCCCTTTTGCCAGGATAATGAGGAACAATTTGTGAGCACTCTTTGGGCTTGGTCAGTCAATCTTGTCCACATTTTACCAGCTTCTCTGCAAAAATATCTTGGCTGGCTTTTGTCATTCTTATGCTGCTCCTAGTGCTATCACTTTTTAAAAAATATTTTTGTATATTTTAATTTGTATGTCTTAAATTTATTACTGTGTTTTAAATTTTGTAAGCCACCATGAAAGTATTATTGAAGTGTGGAATATAACTCCCTCAAACAAATGTACAAATAGGACATTTATGGTAGTTGAAGAGACAATGGGTGAGACACAAGCCAATGCCATTTTCATATATGAGAATGCATTCACTAAAAATTCATAAAATATTAATTGTAATAATTTCATAAGATTTATACTATGTATCAGAAGAAGCTATTAATTTTACTATAAATGTTCTATGTTATTGTTATTTTTTAAAATAAATTAAAAGTTTTATGGAGAGGACCCTAAGTTAGTTATTCATACTCTTTCAATTTTCTTACCTGAATATTGTTACCGTTATTGTAAGGATCATCTTTGTGGAGTTTGAACCGTTAATACTACTAAACATAACGAAACCAAAATTCCTATTTGATTAGTATTTCTTGTATTGTAAGGCTGTAGCACTCTCTTTCTTAACTGACTCATTAACTATTTCCTGACAGACTTTGATGAATTTTCACCATTAAAAATTGTGTGTTACAAACAGACCTGCTTTTACATGCCCCTTGGAGACCTGAATGCTCCATGAAAATTTGAAAAAAAACGGCTAATTCTGAATAAATAATCTAGCTTTTCACAGTGCATATTCATCATGAATGACAGGTAGAGAGGTTCAGCAGCATGTTATGGTGGACTGAACATGGGTTTGATTCCTTTTCTTTGTTTTTTCAAAAGATTATAGTATTTTTATGACAAGGAAATATATTTTCTTCCTTATCCTTGTATCTTTACAAGTGTGCTACTAGTTTCTTGAGATCAAAGCCTAACCTTCACTCTGTGACCTCTTTAAGTCTCCCATTTCTTTCACTCCTGATGACAAAATGATGCATTTTCATACAATTCAAATTTACATGTAGATTAAAAGGACATTTAAAATTAATGGAAGAGCAGTATTTTCTTAAAATCTATCTGTGGTGCTGTCTGATTCAGTGCCATGGCTGTGATTGGAATAAATAGAGCACACAAATATTGGCCAAGAGGACATTGAGCTGTTAATGTTTGCACCTGCTGGTGCTGAAAAGATTTACTGCAACAGGAGCAGAAAGGAGCAAGTCAGGTTCAAGGATATCTGTGATGAGAAATTCTTCCTTTCTTGAGACAGTCAAGGCTTCTGGCCTTTGTTATTCTTTAGTATTTCTCTGTAAATAAAAGAAATAACGACCTCCTTAATTTCCTTCTCTTGAAGCAGTCATTAATAACAGTGCAATCTAATGCTTACTCAGAAGTAAATCTTACCCTATTCAATAAGACTGTTATATTGCCATGCATAGGACTGTAGGCTAAGTGATGTATCTGCAGCTTAAATACACTCATATCCCATTACTATTTATTATGCATTTAATTATTTGCCATATATATATTCTTTTATTTCTTCAAGGAATTCAGAACAGCATACATGAGACTGCCTACATTTTATTCTATTTTAATGTCTTTCTTTTTTTAAAATTGGCATTATTTTTGCTGACATGAATAAAAGACACTACTTTCCAGAAATGGGATATCTAGAGTCTTACTTCAGATAAAATATTGTCACACAAGCATTGGTAATATTCGCCATATTTTGCTTTATTAGTTTTATGGTGTTTGGCTGCTGATTTTTAGCTTTTCTTCTTAGCCCAGATTTTTTTGTGTTTGGCGGTTGATGTAATACTAGAGGCAACTTATCATTTTTGTTTTGAACAGAGTTTTATTTGCTTGAGAGCAATTTAAGTCCAATTGAAATGGCAGTGCAGAATGAAAACATACAATACTAGCAAGAAACCCCCCCACAAATGTTTAATTATATCATATATAGCTGTGTTTCAGTTGTTAAATTTTTTAGCCCTTGTTGGAAATACTTTTAACTCAAGTGTTCATAGTGTTCATATGAGAAGAGATTAGTAGCTGTAATAAAATGTCCCAAGCTGAATGATAATTTTGCTGGTTATGGCTTGTGGCAGCAGTCTTATATATTTGAAATTCAGATATGCTTTCTTGAAATACCTCCATATAAATACATTCACTCATGGAAAAATGAAATCATTTTTTAAAAAATTAAGACAGTCTGAATAATTTTCTTTAAAGGAAAACTAGGTAAGCACCTCAGTCTTATAATGGCACATTATGCAAATATACTAAAAGCCTCAATATACCTGTCAGCATGAGTGTAATATAGAAAATTCAATTATTAACTCTATACAGTTAAGCTTTTTCAGTGCACTTGAATATTAAAAGCCAATCTCAATTTTCTATAATTTATTCATTATTCACTGTTGTTGGCTGAATTTATTGTTGTTTTGTACCTTTTGCTCTGTAGACTTATCACTAATTGCTTGATATATAGGTAATACTTGCTTAAATATAGAGTTTTTTTAAAAGCCAACAATTTTTCCAGTATAAGCATTTGAATTATTTTTCCCCTGAATGATTTGTGTACTGCTAATTTAAATTTTAATGTACACCTTTATATTCTGCAATCTTTTTCTTCAGTCCTTCTATACTAGAATCCGTAGTGGAATATTTGGATACTAATGTAATTGAACACAAGTTTGTACACATATGACTCTGAAATTCAAGTGGCAGAAGTGGTGGAATATACTTTAAGAACTTAAAAAGCTAGGAGTGTGAACACAGACAAAGATATGAAGCAAATATTAATTGGCTTATTTAGCTTCTTAAACATAAGCAGCTATTTTCAGAATGTCTCCAAATGCTGACAACTGCTGTGTTGAGGAAGTCCACATGTTGAATTTCTTTAGTATATATTTTAAATGTTCTGACCAAAGCTCTGGAAATTTAAAGACATTGCACAGAGGATTTACAAATTATAGTTATGAAGCCAATATAGTTGTTCACAGATCACTGGAAACCCTAAGTGTTCATTTAACCTTTAGCCTTAGTGTCATGGAAACCTGTAGTAGTCTTTCACCCATAATACCCTTGAAAATGAAGATTCCTTCTGGCCAGGAGACTTTCAATTACTTTATTGATCAGTTGCATTTAAAGGATTATAATCTACTTATTTAGACAGTAAAAACTAATTAGATGTCAAAGACACTGTCTTAAAAAAATAGGATTTTAAAACACTAGCAGTGTAACCTGCCTCAAAACCAATTTCTTTACAAATAACTAGAAATAAGTAGTTATCCTTATAAATCTAACTTAGTCTCTCTCTCAAAAAAACTGTAGCTGTTGCTCACCTACATAACTCATGATGGTGTAGGCTTTTTTCATATTCCCTGTAATAGATTTGATGCAAGTATCCTAATGTGGGACAATGTATGCCAGGTTTAGAACATCTTTCCTAAAATGACTGTAATGGAGTTGCTCTAGTACAGGGATGTTCAACAGGTCGATCATGATCTACTGGTAGATCCCCATGAGGTTTTGGTAGATCTTGGTCAATCTCTGGCTCCCTTTCTTTAGTGTCGCTAAAACTGACTCCTGCCAAGCCCCCTCAGCCCGCCCTCCATTGTTGTGCTGCTGTTTTGATCCATAGTGATCTTTTTGTGAGTGACTTTACCCCTTTGTCCCTTGCCTTTAACCCCCCCAAAAAAGGAACACTCCCCCCAAAGCTTTTTAACCCCTTAAAAATGGGGCTTTACTTCTCCCTAAAAATGGGGGTAGATAACTGCCATTTTTAATTCTGAAAGTAGATCACAGTCTCTTGAGAGTTGGTCACCCCTGCTCTAGTAAAAAAGGGAAGTGTTTTATCCAACTGTGCTCTTCTGATGAAAGAAATCACTTTTGATTCCTCAGAGACTTCTGTTAGTAGAAAGGGGTGTCATTCCCCTTCCATCCCCCTGGGCCCCTCCCCTCCAAAATCTGCTCAAGAAGCTAGGGGAAGTGTGACACAAGAGACTACAGCAGAAAGGGTGATTTTGCAAAAACTGCCCCCCACCTTTTGGCTTACAGAAGACTCTACCAGATCAAAAAGCCTTCCTTCAGCAGATGAACACATTTGGATACAACCCAAAATACAGTCGTACCTTGGTTTTCAAACAGCTTAGTTCTCGAACGTTTTGTCTCCCAAACGCCACAAACCCAGAAGTGACTGTTCTGGCTTGCGAACTATTTTTGGAAGCCAAACGTCCAATGGGGCTTCTGCACTTTAGTTTCCAAACGTTTTGGAAGTCAGGCGGACTTCCAGAACAGATTCCGTTCATCTTCCAAGTATGTCTGTAAATATTTATATTAAAATGTTTGATTTAAACAAAGCAGAGTAGCCTAATACTGTGTGTTGTGAATGAATGGATAGGTCAGGATAGCAGACAACAGCTGTTTGCTAACACATGTAGCATTGATGAAGTAGAGAGAGATGGATTGGCTAAGCCATTTTGCTGCACAAGATTACACCCTCCCCCCCTCACCATTCTCCTGCACAGAAACTCACTGGACTGGCAGGCAGTTTCAATATTGGCAACAGTGTGGCATCTTCCACTGTACCTGAAAACGTGTTCTAGAGGTTCCATAGCATAAAGTTCAGCACAAACAAGTCTGAACTCCAGAATGGCCAGGGAAGTCAAGAGCAAATGGCAAGGGAGCCTACTTCTGCTTCTTTCAAGCTTCATCTGCCTGAGGCAATTGCTTCACTCTGCTTAATGGTGGGCTAGCCCTGAGGGGTGTGTTGCTCTGTGTGTGTTTGTAAGAGAATTTTTGATTTATTTTAAAACTTCTATGCCACCTATCCTAAACCCAAATCAGAAATTCATGCAATTTTGTTACACTAAGTGATGATTTGCATCCTACTGCTGCTGCCTTAGATTTCTGAATCTTGAATTCTGATTCTATCTAGATAATATGGGCATTTATGTAATTGGGGGAGCTTAACAATAGCTATAGCTATAATTATATTAACACTGGGGAACAATATAATTTCATTTCAGTTGGATGATGTTTGTCATTTCAGTTAGGTAGGAAGCAAAAGCTATACCCCACTTAACAGATGGCACGGGAATGCATTCAGCAGCAGAATTATTTATGAAAAACTGTTTTTGCAAGAAAAGTGAACATGAGCATCTACTTCATATTTGAGATATCCCACTGGTAGCAGACTGAAGCATATATGCAGCCATACACTTATAAGTCACAGTCACTTTATAAAGTAACTCAAGCATATAAATGTGTATAAGAGAAGGATTAGAGTTCATAGTTTTAAAGTGGGCTAGAAAGATTTTATGTATATGCAGTTAGTTTGATTAAACATGAATTGTTTCTCAATAGAGAGGAATTCAGTCAATTAACTGATTGAAAAGTTAATTTTTTTGTGTTACACACAAAAATTAAATTTCTGCTGGGATGTATACACTGAAGAATAACTAGACTTAATCAACTATTCATTCATCGTGAAGCATGGGAAGGGAGGGTGAGCCCAAAAGCAGTACACATAGGCTGAAGTGTATTAGTAATACCTTTATTGGTTATAGCTCATAACATTTGGTGTAACATAGGTCAAAAACCAGTCATAAGGAAGCCTGGCTGCTGGTCAAGATCACAGTCCCGGCCTATAATGTTGCTGGAACTGACAGGTATCTCAGGCTTATACTTCTGTAAACCAATGATGCAGGCCCAACATGGCAGTTGGGCCATCCCCTGATCATCGGTGGGCAACAAAGTGACTTATGAAGATACCTTATGGGAAATCACATTTTTAGAGGAATGGGGAGACCACCGCTCAGTTACCTCTGCTGTGGATCAGAAGCTGTGGGCTGGGCTACCTATTTATAGCCTTAGAGCAGATCAGTGGGGGAAAGTAACCCTTCGTGGCTACTTCAGGGCCCTACTCCCAGAAGCCACTAATTAACTGCTGGAGTCTGGGCTCAAGACACGGCATATTCATATGCCAAATGATTCAGAATTTTCTCCCAGCCTTCCTTTAAGAATTCAAGAATCTCAGTGAGTCACTCAGTGTTCTCCTTTTCATGGTTAGTTGCCTGTCTGTCTGTCTGTCTGTCTGTCTATCTATCTATCTATCAATCATCTCTCTTCTCTTCTCTCTCTCTCTCTCTCTCTCTCTCTCTCTCTGTCTTACAACAATACCAAAGTTTCACTCTTTGGAAAATGTTTCTCAGGATGTTGGAATCTGTACTTTGTCACAAATGTGACATGATAAACAGGATTTTTACTATTACAAGATGTATTTTTATTACTTTTGTTTTTTATTCAGTTTTAACAGACAGGCCGCCACCCATCATTCTTCAAGGGCCTGTGAACCAGACATTGGCAATAGACGGAACAGCTTTACTAAAGTGCAAAGCTACTGGTGACCCCATGCCTGTTATCAGCTGGTTAAGAGAAGGATTCACTTTCCTGGGCAGAGATCCAAGGGCATCTATGCAGGACCAAGGAACCTTGCAAATCAAACCTTTACGAGTGAGTGTGATATGTTATGATAACATGTTTACTACTCTGTAATCGGGAGATTTAGTTAAATAAGACTATTTAATTATTTACTGATAGTAATTCAAGTACTCACGTACTTAACTGTTTTGTGGATAGTGACCATAAACCTGCTGTCATTAAAACAGTGAGAAAAGACCGATCGTGCAAGAGGGATTAACAGTTTTCAATTCAGGCACAACTTAGGGGGGCATTCAGCTAAACTGAGCTACTGAGACCACTTGTGCCTTCAGCAATAACGGTGAATCAAAGAGCACCTCAAGAGGTAGTGCAACCGCTCTTTAAGAGTGGCAGGCATTGCTCCCTTGTGTAAAAAACAGGTGCACCAAACACTGAACCTATCCAGTCAACTGACTAATGGTCTATTGATAAGGGATCTGGAGGGTGAATGGTTGAAAATTACTCTGTCCACATTCAAGCTGCAGTAGCTGAAACTAAACCTGAACATAAAGCTGAACATAAACCAAGTCAGATGGTGCATTCAACACTTCGTTTGGACTTGCTACAGCAATGGTTTTCAAGCCCAAGCTATTTTATCTTCAAAGTGCCTAGCAAATTTATCACAGCAGGCCTCCAAGGTTTCCAGAATCTTGTTTGCTGAGATAGCTGCTAACTACCATGTGTTTGGTTGGTTCACAACAAGTTCTATTACATTTATTCTCTAGTCACGATCCCACTTGCTTCATTGCCTGAATTGAGCTATGCAACTCTGGAGAGGGCCTGCAGGGGCATATGTGCTGCTGGCGCAGTGTATCTTGTCATTCCTCAGTGAGACCACAGCTTCAACAGGATTGTCATCTCTGGTTGCTGGGAAATCCCTCAGAGAATTCAAGGATCCCTAAAATTCCATAATATTAGCAGTTACAGATAGGTAGCCGTGTTGGTCTGCCATAGTCAAAACAAAACAAATTCCTTCCAGTAGCACCTTAAAGACCAACTAAGTCAGTTCTTGGTATGAGCTTTCGTGTGCATGCACACTTCTTCAGATACACTGAAACAGAAGTCTCCAGACCCTTCTATATAGTGAGAAGGTGGGGAGGGGTATTACTCAGAAGGGTGGTGGGAATGGGTGATTGGCAGATAGCTGTGATGAGCCTGTTGACGACTCTTAACGACTGCAATAGGTCTTACAGGAATATGGACAAACAGGCCAGACCTTACGCCAAAGAATAAACGGACATAAATCGGACATCAGGAATCACAAGACAGAGAAACCAGTAGGAGAACATTTCAAACTCCCAGGACATTCTATACAAGATCTCAAAGTAGCTGTTTTACTACAAAGGAATTTCAGAAATAGACTGGAAAGAGAAGCTGCTGAATTACAACTTATCACCAAACTCAAAACCATGGAGAAACCTGGTCTGAACAAAGACCTTGGATTCTTATCTCATTATACATGACAAAGCCACTTTTCACATTTTCACCCCTTGCTTTTTCCTGTAAGACCTATTGCAGTCGTTAAGAGTCGTCAACAGGCTCATCACAGCCATCTGCCAATCACCCATTCCCACCACCCTTCTGAGTAATACCCCTCCCCACCTTCTCACTATATAGAAGGGTCTGGAAACTTCTGTTTCAGTGTATCTGAAGAAGTGTGCATGCACACGAAAGCTCATACCAAGAACTGACTTAGTTGGTCTTTAAGGTGCTACTGGAAGGAATAATATTAGCAGTTATTTACCACAAATGTTTACCATATTTAAAGTTTGCCGTTTGTTACCCCAACACAGTTTCAGATCCAGGTTAAATGTGAAGCCAATTATAATTATAATTAATATGTGAAGCTAATCATAATTAATGTAGGTGTTTCCAAATTGCCTAGCTAAGGCTACAGTGTATATAAAGATAATGTGCTTGAGGGGCTGCAGCAATTTTTTAAAAATTTTTTTTGCTGAATCTTGATTTGTTTACTGTGCTTAGTAGCAAAGCAGTGTCATGTATAAAAGGAAGAAGAGGATGAACCCATTGTTTCTGCCTTCTGCTCAGCAAATTCAGAGCAAAATTTAAATCCGATTCAGATGGATGCTGTATAAAAGATAGCATCAGTTTTATCACACTGCAGTGGAAGATAGAATTATCTTTTATATTTAAGGCTATCCTTCTGTCTGCTGTGTTCCAAGTATATGCTGTGTGGTTGGTAATTGTTGTATACCTAGTGGCAAATAAATTATATTGGATACAATTTTAAAGACATAAATATACACACCTATAAAACTCAGAAAGGTAAGTATAGTTACTGCATGTACAGTTAAAATGTTAGTGCAAGTACTCTTTAGTTGTGTCAGCAGTAGTGCTAACACTTAATTTTATTATCACTCATTCCCTTCCCCATCTCATAAATAGGCAGCTTTAGTGTACAAAAAAAATCAGGCTATTTTGTTTCCTGCCACCATCTCATCAGTGCTCGTAAATGAATTGTTAACCTCCTTGGAACAAAATGGAATTTATTAAAAAATGTATGCTAGCTTTCCTTGAGTAAACAATTTATCCTCTCTCTCAAGGCTAAAGGCAGGTTTGGGCCATGAAGGTTAATGCGTTTTTACTGTAGAGCTGGATTAAAGAATGTGCTTGAATAGTCAAGATTCCCCAGTAGTGTTAGAAAGCAGCAATTAAAGGTGGGAGCTTGGTGATTTCAAACAAACTTTCAGAGCACTGATGATGAGCTTCTGGTGAGAATACACATGCCAAAAGCTTGTGGGATACCAGCCTGCATCCAGCTACGGAAACAGCTAAATGTGTGTTCAGTCATGCAAATCCATTAATCGCTTTGTTAGAGACACATGAGCTATATAGAAGACTAAAATAATAATTTTTAAAAATATTCCCATTTAAAAATGGAAGAGAATATCAACAAAAGTGTGAATACTTTTAACATTCATGTTCAGTCAGAAAAATATGAGAAAAATTGGTGATTGTGACATATTAGTTCAACAAATGTGGATATATTTGTACCACAAGGTTTAAATTTCCTCTTAACCATCTATTTGTAGAAAAATTAACTGTACCAATCCATTTTGGGGTCAAATCCTATCCGGGGGGAAGGGGGGCATAAATGAATATAATTATTTTAATAATGATGATTCAAGAAACCCCTACAAATATGGTAGAAGTTATTAAGCATTCACTATTTGCAATTTTTCAGAAAGCACAGCTTTATTGAGCATTTTCTAGTAAAACACTATAGATACACATAATTCACCTGGAGCACCAATACAGCCCAATGAAGAGTAACAAAAGCCTACACATGTGCAAAGTCTGTATGGAGACTTTTGAACATTACACAAATTGTATACATATAACAGTTGTACAAATATAAAAGTGCAATAATACTGAGTTGAGAATTCCCAGAAATCTTCCAAACTGTGCAACCGTACTACTTGAGCAATCTGTGCAAAATCCAAAACTGAACACATAGGACAGACAAAATAGTTACATGAAGTGTTTTGATTTTCTCTAATTTTGTCAACCACAGTGACACCTACACTTTGATTGCTCCTTTGCTATAGCCTTCTGGAGTTGGAACACATAGGGTCAAGCAGTCCCAAAACAAGAATGACGGCTTAAATGACACAATTAAGGGATATATCAAACTTGTCTCTTGGATTCTACAGTGTTCTTCTTTTCCACCACAGATATCTACACAAACTCTATCAGACACCATTTCTGTTAGGAGCTTTGATCAAAAACCAGATGTTCCTCACAATGTGTGTCCCAATGCCAAGGCTGTCTAGCTATTCCGTTGCTTTTGGTGACATGCACATATCATTTCAATGTACATTCAGATGTGGATCCTGTCCTTCACTTCCATTGCTTTAAATAGAATGTTTCTTCAAATGCACATTCAGTAATGATTATTAATCCTTCTGTCCAACTTCATTTATGCAAGAGTTTCTTCATCCTGGCACCATCACCGTCCCCCATGTCAAACTACAAAAGAATTTGCAGAGGCAACCTGCAATAGTTTCTGCACTTAATGGGAATTTAACTGCAGAGAGTACTGACATAAGGAGGGTATGCATCAGCAGTACAATAAATGAGCTGAAAATTAAATATTTCTGATTACTACTGTAGTTGCACCAGTATTGTAACCTGACCATTTTTCTTGGCCTAATCTGGCTTCCTGTGGGTATAACAGCAGTGCCTGGTACCACTGACCAAATGGCTGCAGCTTTCACCCAAAGCATTGTTTACATGCAGTGCAAAGCAAAGACAAAGTGAAAAACTGCCAACACTAAGGGCCATTTGAGCAGCCACAGAGCTAGCTCATTGCCAAACACATTTGGGTTGTTTTATTTTGCTCTGTTCTAAGATCTTTTAAAAACTAAAATGAAGATAGCTTTCTACCAGTAAAGCATGTTGAAATCAGTGTTTATTTTGTGAATACTGAAACAGATTTAATTTAATAATAACAGATACATAATAGTTTGTGGAGGAAACTTGAAAATGCATCAAACAGGATTAACAAATGTTGTCATAATTTACTACAGGTAGATGTTATTCAATTGTTGATCGTGAAATATTTGGTTCAGTTTATTCTGATTGCAAGTGTAAACTAATCCCTCTTATTCTGCAATGAGAAACATTTGGGAAAACTGAATGAACAGATTATGTAAAAGGCTTGACCAGAATGTCCTCAAACATTTCCATATGTTTAGATATCAGACACTGGCACCTACACTTGTGTTGCCACAAGTTCAAGCGGGGAAACATCTTGGAGTGCTGTGCTAGATGTGACAGGTAAGCCATATCGAGCTATTTTTTAAAATAAAACGAAAGTGTTTTATGTGTGGGTACATGTGCTAGATTGTGCATGTGTTACATGTGGGGGAGTGAGATATTGCATGTCCGTGTGTGTATTTGAAAGGCATGTGATGGTGTGCATATCCAGACTGCTAGCTTTTGGAATGTAGCACTTGACAGCTTTTGACTTGTTTGTTTGTTTATTTATTTAGTCTAGCCATTAGAAGCCATTCTAAAAAAGACCATACATAAAACAGAGTAAAAACAGAATAAAATATATTAGACAGTTAAAATAATTATGAAAACCAGACATTCTCATAGAGAACACACTAGAGATAACAAATATATCCATTTCAGTTTTTCTCAGTTTCTAAAGTGTAGTACATTCCCTTTCTGCATAAAAATGCAGATAAATTTCTTCCAATATACTCATTTTTTATGTGATTTTTCCTAATATGTACATTATTTGCAAGCAATCTTTACCGATGCAATGCATTTTGTACATTATTTCCCCCTAATATATACATCTTCTGACTACAGGGAAAATTTGTATGAAGAGTGAATTTTGAAGAATAGATGTGTTTTTGTTTCCATATTGGTTCTGGAAGTGTGGATTAGATATATTCACATTAAAAAGTGAAATAATCAAATTTCTCCCCAAACCTGAAACACACAACCTTATCTTTATGCTGTTCTCTTTGCTCATTCTAAACTGGGTTATCATATTAGCCCATTCAGAAGCTGAGGTTGCACATTCAGTGAACCTAGGAAATGGCTACCTTTGTTCTTCCCTCTATTCATATTCATTGAACACCCGAGCAGAGCCCCTGCATGTGTAGCTGTATGTGCAGAAGAATCTTTCTATGTGAGAACCCTACTAGAAATTGTATGCCATTTTACATGAACAAAGGCGCCCATGCAGCTATAAATACATAACCTTGGGGTGGGATTTACCTAATAAGCCCCATCTGCAGAAGCCCTGCACAAGGACTTTCAGTTTTGCAACAATGTTGTCTCTCCTTCGTCACATGCTCCTCAAAATTGGCTCAGGGTGGGTCAGGACAAACCCCAGAAATGTTGATGGGGCAAGGAGAGAAAAGAACATTCAGTCTGGCAAGCTGAAATGCTTGTGCAGATGGAATGATTGAAAGAGTGGAATGTTGAATTCCACCCTTTGTTTGAGTGTTCAATAAATGGTCAGAGGAGGATGGGCAGAGTCTGCCACCTTTTCTATGGGTGCATTAATTGGGCATATGAGTTGGATGTCTGAACAGGACTACTGTGTATTTTAAATATGTTTTTGATGTTTTGTTTTTAATTCACCTTTATTAAACAGATTTTATTTTTAAAATGTAAGCATTTGTCTCCCACAGAATCTGGAGGAGCAGCCGTCAGCAGAAATTATGATTCAAATGACCTCCCTGGACCACCATCCAAGCCTCAGGTCATGGATGTCACTAAGAATAGTGTCACCTTGTCTTGGCAGCCAGGCACCCCTGGAAACCTCCCAACTAGTGCATATATCATTGAGGCTTTTAGGTATGTTACAAATTCCATTTTCCTTATGCATTGATACAGTTAGGGGGGTCTGCACGTTTGAACAAACTCATTTTGAAAGGTTAAGACATAATTCCGTTCTAAAATTTTATTTATGAACCTTCTGTTTTAAAGGAATATTTCAAAAAACATACTTGGTTTGTTGGATTTACAGGAATATATACTGAGGTGGAATCTAGACACATATAAAAACTGCTGTGAAAATTCTTTTTCTTAAAGTATTTTTTTAAAAATACATTGAATTTTCCATAAGGCTCACCGTCACCATCTAGTGTCACATTGTATATTGCACTGAAAACACACTTAAAACATTTTATTTGCAGCTGTATAGCTGAGACCAGAGTCTGCTTTTGTTTTGGAAGCAATACAAACACACAGCACTGTCATTCACACTAGGTTTTTATCAGTAATTCTCAGTATCATTAAAAGCAGATAGAATTTTTTATTGATAACATTTTGTTGGGCTTCCACACATTCATCTTCTAAATAATATAAAGCCTGGAGGGGGGGGAAAGGTGCTCTCTAACCTTCGTAACGTCCATTTTGACCTGGCAGTAAACCACAGTAATATCCCATCAGGCTTTCAAAGGTGTCCTCTATTTAAGAGATATTTTGTAGCACAACAAAAGCCTATGACCTCAGTTTATTTCTACAGAAGACCAGTTCAATAACTAGACACTGGGAACATAGTCATTCAATAATATTCTTTTGCAGATGTGCTTTGGAACAGCTGTAATTTTGCTTGTAAACTTTGTGCAAAGAGGACAAGAGAATTTTAACCATATTCTATTAAAATTATTCTTTTAGAAGATTTGTTCTTCTCAACATTCTTCCCCCATCTCATTTCTATTTTACAGGAATTTTTCTAACAGGCTATTAACATTATCAGCATTTATTGTGAGCTGTGTGGCTTTGGTTTTGTACTCCTTGTTGATTGATTCAGCTGAAACAATCAGAACTATTTAATGATCTTAATAGTGTATGTAAACTTTCCCCCTCCTTCTGTGGCAGCGGACTGAAACTTGATCTGAGTGTTTTCTAACTTTGTGTTGCTTTGATCTATAGTATTCCAATATATTTTCATTGCAGTCAGTCGGTGAGCAATAGCTGGCAAACAGTTGCTAACCATGTAAAAACGACACCTTACACTGTGAGAGGACTCCGTCCAAACACCATCTACCTGTTTATGGTGAGAGCTATCAACTCACAAGGTTTGAGTGATCCCAGCACCATGTCAGACCCTGTCCGAACACAAGGTAACTTCATTCTGTTTTTCAGGAGCATGATTGCAGTTATAGTAATATATAAAGTAGCTGTCCTCTCTCTTTGTCACACTCTACCAATATGCTTTCATGACCTAGCATGACAAAGAAATAGAACCCAGGACAGGGCTATGCAGAAGGGAGAGTACTGGAAGCAAACGTTGATTCAGTTTGCAGCAGCAGCGAAAAAGCCAAATTCTGTCTAGGAAGTTACAGTCGTACCTTGGAAGTCAAACGGAATCCGTTCTAGAAGTTGGTTCGACTTCACAAATGCTCGGAAACTGGAACACTCAGTTCCGGGTTTCTGTCTCTATCAGAGAAGCATACTACTAATTGTGAATGGTGTGGAGCTTCTTAAGATAGCGTGATCACCATCACCTAGTGAAGCTGACTGACAAGAAATTCAGGACTCACAGAAGACAGTAATTCTTTGCACAACAATTAATGTTTGCAATTTTCTGTCACAAGTTTTTGGTTAAGATGACTTAAAACGGGTTAAACAACATCGTGTAGCATACATGTATAGAAAATGGATAGAAATGAAACTTCCATGTTCAGAGGCAGTTCACCTGAGAATACTACATGCTGTGGACAAATAGGGGAGGGCTGTCATCCCAGAAGTCATCTGACTGAGCAGTGTTGGAAACCAGAGTACTGAACTACATGAACTCTTTATTGAATTCAGCTGGGTCTGCTGCTATCTCTTTTCACCTCAGCTATGAAACTCACTGGGTGAGATTGGGCCAGACACTCTGTTAACCTTATCTTCTTTTCAGGGTTTTTGCTGCTGTTTAGTTTTATTTATTAAATTTATTTATTGTTTCACACAACTGAAATGAGTCCTAAAGCAATGGTTAAGATAAGTAAAAAAACAAACTTGTACATTAAAATATATAGTATAACAATACAAACATACAAGATATCCACATCCAGAGCAAGAAAAAAAACACCAGAAATAGCTGTGATGTTTTCTGGAGGAAGAGAAATCCACATATATAGTTTATCTTGAAATCTTTGGAAGAAGGACTTGATTTATGATTTTCCCTAACCAAAGCCAGGAAAAAGGGGGACAGTCCTGAAGAAATGAGTGTAGTGAATTATTCATTCCATGAGCAGTCTGAAGGATGGCAGCACAACAGGCCCTTTCTGTGATGGCTCCCTGTTTGTGGAATGCTCTCCCCAGGGATGCTCACCTGGTGACTTCATTACATATCTTTAGGCGCCAGGCAAAAATGTTTCTCTATAACCAGGCCTTTAGCTAATGAACATTCTATGGCCTTTTAAAGAGTTGTGTTTTTTGTGTGGTTTTTTGAAGGGGGAGTTATTGGTGTGTTTTGGTTTTTATTATGTATTTTGTGTTTTCATTTTGTATTTTTATGTTGTGAACCACCCTATGATATTTGGATGAAAGGGACTATACAAATTATTATTATTATTATTATTATTATTATTATTATTATTAATGTTTGAAGATTCTCTCATTAATTTGCATACATCTGTTAATTTTAGATAGTTTGTTTTATTGCTTTATATGGGTTTTTTTGTTTTGTTTTGCAGCATGCAAGCCATGCCACTTAAATCCTTCTCTCCTGTTAATCTTAGGCCCTTCATATGCCTAATGTAAGCCTCTGTCCTTGACATCCATAGTAGTAACCAGAGCAAGTGGCAGGGTCAGGCGATGAAGCAGGGAGGAATAGGAAAGGATGGCTGGGGAAAGGATCTGTTTCCAGCCTGTTGAGCTTCATAGACATTTCACCAAGGCCACATGTATGGAAGCTGCTGGCTTTTGCCCTTTTGTCATTCAGGCATCCCATGAATGATATTCTGGGGCAGAGAATGATGGATGATGAAAGCAGTATGCATATAAGTGCTGAGAATGTGTGTGTGTTTTTGTAGGGCTCCTACACCTTTGCAATGGGAAACAAGCTGCACTGAGCCTTATGTAAAAAGGTAAAGGTAAAGGGACCCCTGACTATTAGGTCCAGTCACAGACAACTCTGGGGTTGCAGCACTCATCTTACTTTACTGGCCGAGGGAGCCGGCGTACAGCTTCCGGGTCATGTGGCCAACATGACTAAGCTGCTTCTGGCAAACCAGAGCAGGGCACGGAAACACTGTTTACCTTTCCACCAGAGTGGTGCCTATTTATCTGCTTGCACTGTGTGCTTTTGAATTGCTAGGTTGGCAGGAGCTGGGACCGAGCAACGGGAGCTCACCCCATCGTGGGGATTTGAACCGCGACCTTCCGATCAGCCCTAGGCTCTGTGGTTTAACCCACATCACCACCCGTGTCCCATCATGCCTTATGTACATGATGATAAATCTGAGTCCAGCTCCTTTCCTCTTTGCCTCTGCAGCAAGGACCTGGAGAGCTATGGGTTCTTTCTCCTTCTTTACATATTAGTGGGCACTAACTAGTTACTATAATAAAAAGCATACACCACCAAATGTATTACTTTTAAGTAAGTTAATACAGGCAAAAGCACAAACCAAAGCAGTTATTTTGGCTTTAGCTAGCCTCTGTTTCTTGGACACACTTCCATTCAAAGGCATTTATTATTATTATTATTATTATTATTATTATTATTATTATTATTATTATTGACTTAGCTCCGTGTGGCATAGAAGTACCTGAGACCAGAGAGGAGCAAAGCAGCTGCAAACTTCTCAGGAGCTCACATGTTCCTGCAGTCCCACTAAACCATTGTTTACATGTTATGCAAACCAGGCCAGTGAGGTATAGCTCATCAGTAACATATTTTACCCCAGTTTATTCATTACTACTGGGACTTTTAAATCACATGTGAAGGAAGAAGGAAATCTTCCAGTTTTCACTTATTTTCAAGAAGAATGCAGTCATCTAGCCCCATGTGTCTATTTAGAGACAGAGACATGCACACACACATACCTAGTACAGAAGACTATATAAAGGGATAATACATGCATGGGATAACATATGCAGTTACGTAGTTTTGTCAGAATTGCACATGGGCCCCTGCTCCTGATCCCCATGTGCTGCACTGAGTTTGGATGCTAGGGGAGTGCCTCAAATTATTGCCATCCATTCAGCAAATCAGATGTAGCCAGTTTCCTTTGCTTCCTGGACTCACTATGAGTGCCTCAGCATGCTGGCCTTTATGTTGTTAATATCATCCAGCTCTGCAAGGAGAGACCGCATTTTGCATCAGTATGTCAGATTTTACCTGACAGACTGACAAAAGATTTTATTTCATTAAAACAGTTCTTTTCTTTACTTTCTGTGTGCGTTGTAGTTTCTATTTTCACAAGCTGTCTGCCAGCCACATGTGCTCCAGCATGTATAACACTGACAGCCTTTGTGGTATCCTATAGTTTAGCGAAATTAAATAATGAATTCAAATGACACTTAGCATAATGTTTTGATGTAATTCCAAATGCGGTTCTCATCTAGCCCGGCCTTACAAAGAAAGCTGACATCCAAGGAAAGAGCCTATTCACACTAGCCATTACAAAGGAAAGAATCAGCTAAAAGCACTGATGCATGATATCATTTGCAATAGGTATCTATGACCACAGGCCTTAGTCTCTTGAAATAACTCTAGCAAATACAATTATATATTATGGTTACTTTTATACCAACAAATTAAAATTGTAGCTTAGTAATGGAAGGGCTGTTTTTGTCAGATTCCATTTTCTCCTTTATGCAGCTCAACTCACTTTTTCATTTTGGAGCTGTTGTGAGGTTGCCTTGAGTGGGAGCAGATTGCTCTGATCCCTTCAGAGATACGTTGAGTCTGATGGCGCCATGACTGGTCTCTGTCCCACCAAACAATTTCCGTCATTCTCAGTACAAAAGCATACCAAGTCCTTCCCAAGTCCCACTGTAGCACAACCCCTCAGGTCCTGCTGCAACTGAAGTTCCATCACTTATCAGAACCACACACTTGATCCATACAATAATTATATAAATAAAGAAGAAGAAATTGTTGGCAATAGAAATGTCATGGTTCAGCTAAGCTGTCATTAATAAAACGAATGTATCTCCAAAGCTTATTTTTGTCTTGGAGAAAGTACTAGTTACAAAAAGTACCCATACAAGCTTTGAAATTTTGTCAGAAAATGTTTCCTACATTTATTTGGGAGGGCAAAGAATCATGAGTGTCTTTCCATAATCAGAAAGAGAAAAGTCACCTTAGCCTATCCAAACATGGCTATATATATATATTTTGCAATGAGACTGAAAATTAAATACAGATGGATCAGTTAATAGCGAGACATGCATGGTATGAAATAACAAGACAGTTATAAGAGCCCGTTGTCTCCCTTTATCCTGGTTTTACTCAGGTAAATGTTAAAAGCTGGATATAATGTCTTATTTTATATATTGATTCAGTACTATAAGCCTCAGGTAAGAATATTTCAGTCCACATCTGTCTGTATTGACTTCTTCTATTTTTAATCCATGGTCTTAATCATATCCAGGTCTTCCATATAGGTAAAACATGGGTTTTTAAGATTTAGGGGCATATTTTTGGATTACTAATTGGACTTACAAGATCATTTTTAAAATGGGTGGAGATATTATTTAAATATGGTACTAACAAGTGGAATACTAATTTGGGTTATTTTGAAAAATCAGCTGATTTTAAATATCCTAAAGGAATGTTTTCTAAATCAATTGTCAATTTTTGTCTGCTAACTACTGTATACAACTAATTTGAAACTGAGATGAAGGAAAATGCTAGGCAGAACCATTGCAGTGTATTGACTGGTATGGCTAAAGGTTCTGGTCATTCAATTTGTAAAAGAAAGACAGCCATTTTAAATAAGCTATGATTGGCAACATACGAATCAATGGTAATTGTTCATCATTGTTGAATATGTGATCTGTCTTCCCCCTTTTTGTGTATACCGTATAGTGGAAATGTCCTACCATGATACTATATTGGGTTTATACAAGAGATTAAGGAGACAACAAAATACTGTTCACCTTTATGTATGCATGCACACAAAAGCTCATACCAATAACAAACAGTTGGTCTCTAAGGTGCTACTGGAAGGAATTTTTTTATTTTGTTGCGACTACGGCAGACCAACACGGCTACCTACCTTTAACAAAAAAAAATTATAATGAAAACACCCTATATACTCATAGACACTATTGGGTATTGGCCAAGACCCTAGTGTTCCAAGATGTCCCACTCCTGGAGCCATTGCTGTTGCTCCCCATCCTTACCCACTCTTCCACTTGGGCAAATGAGTGGGGACAGCAGTGAGGACCACCAGCAGCTATCACTGCCACTTAGTGCTCTGCGTAGTAGTCTGTGTAGTAGTCACATTTTGGCCTGAATAAATCCAGTCAAGTGGAAGATTAGGGTTTTACCCCCATGCACTTTGCATCACTGCCAAATGCACAGAGACAAACACAGGTAACATTTTATAGAGAAATTGTTGTGCACAAGTTATTAGTATCATTATGATTGTTTTAATTCCATCCCTTTCTTTACCATGAGGTCCCAGAACAGGTTACCACAATTAAACACAATGTAAAAACAACTTAAAACAACTTACAATCACAAAAATAAGGTGGATCCTAAAAATATACATCTCAGATGGCAAAAGCCTATATATTGATATGAGTATTTATGAATTCTACAGTTATGTTTCAAGGCCTTTTAATAAAACTCTGAAATATTATTGCACGTAATGCACACAATTTTAATTGGGGAAAATAATTTGCTTAAATTTTAAATCTGGCCTGCCAGTTCATGGCACATCAAGGCTGTTATTATATTTGTGTTTCAAAGCTTTCACATCATACATCTTTAGGTAATTAAAATATGTAAGAATGTATCTAGAATAGTTATTAGAATAGGTTTAATATATTACCATATGTGAAAATACAAAATGTTTCCTCCATGCCCTGTTACGTCTACAGTTCAGTCTCATCCACTGCATTAATTGAAAACCAACTAACTAATTCCAGTAAGGATATTGAATTAAATATTCATTAAGCTTTTTAGTCATCACAATGAATTAATTATTCTGATTGGCTCTCCTCATGTGTGTTTGACCCAACAGATATCAGCCCACCAGCACAAGGCGTGGATCACAGGCAGGTGCAAAAAGAGCTTGGGGATGTCATTGTGCGGCTTCATAATCCTGTTGTGCTAACCC
The DNA here is from genome assembly GCF_964252035.2 of Podarcis erhardii. Classification (NCBI taxonomy): domain Eukaryota; kingdom Metazoa; phylum Chordata; class Lepidosauria; order Squamata; family Lacertidae; genus Podarcis; species Podarcis erhardii. The sequence continues at coordinate 47,341,498 of NC_138508.1, read as the reverse complement.
CTACCACTGTCCAAGTGACCTGGACGGTAAGATTTTCGTGAATATACAGCAAAAGCTCTACTTTTTCCCTTTTAATTCCTTTTATTATTATTTCCCTGGAGACCCCCAAAAATGCACGATGAAAGCCTGTATCCCCGTACATACAGCACAACTTATAAAAATAAATGCTCATATTTTGTTTTTGAAGTTGAAAAGTAATTTAAGAAGCGTAGTAACAAAAACAAGCAGCCACACACTCAGCAACTTTCACAGTAACTGCTCTTGGAATTATGCTTTCTGGCTTTTACAGTGAAAGTATGCCATTGCTCTCTCTCTCTCTCCCTCTCTCTCTCTCTCTCTGTGTGTGTGTGTGTGTGTGTGTGTGTGTGTGTGTGTTTTTCTAATGTGGGGGTTAATATAGTATTCTGTTTGCCCTGGTAAATCTAATATTTTAGTCAAAGAGAGCCATTCTAAAGTGAAATGCACAGACATGGGATCACCTGAAGATGTACACTCAATAGAAGAAATATCTAAGGCTGATTGAACAGTATACTTCTATACAATATGTACCTATTAAGTGATCCACAAGTTTAGTATGAACCTTTGTAACTGGTTGTTGATTTTCTGGAGCATTTGCAAATGAAATGAAGCTCCACCGTTCTCCTGCAAAGGTATCTTTGTGCTTTGTTCCTCTTGCCAGTCTTAATTTTGTGAGTCATTTTTTCCATAAGGACAATGCACCACATACTCTTGTGCCAAGCATTCAAGTTCACACCTTTTCAGTCCTTCCAGATCGTTACTATAACCATACATGCAGCCGCCAAGAAAAATCCAATTATTTTTTAATTCTTTATCTTTATTATGATTAGACAATGAGAATCATGCAAGGGCTTCCGTATATACATTTTTGTTTAACCTGAAAAGATCCAGGTGAATGAAAAGCACTGCACTGGCACAGTTACATTACTCTTTCGAAGACCGGCAGTTTCCATGACATTGCTGTACAGCACACAACATTTTAACTACATGTTTATTTTCTTATAACAAAGATGTCTTAGCAGAATGTATCTTGAAGCTTGCTGTAAAGCAGGAGTGATATTTACAAGATTCTTCGGCATGGATATCCTGCTGAGTGATCAAAATTAGACAGTGATATTTTAATACTTCTCTGTCCAGTTCCATGCAATGGGCCTTCTTCCCAGAAGACTCGGTTTCCTAATGACCTTTTGTAGTAATCTACTTCCTTCCTAGAAGGCATTCTCTGATTCATGCCTAAGGTAAAGAGTGGTATTTGATTCTGTAGTATGAGCTTCAGTGGTATCAAAGCCACTATCATCTTGGCATTACCTACAACATTCCTGTTCAAGCAATGATGTTTGTAAATTTGATGCTATTAGAGAGAAAGCTTCAAAATGTAGCATTTCTTTCCCCACTACTTTTGGGAAGGAATTTGTAACCATAGAAGCAAAACTTATCTAGACCGCAAAATTAGTAGCTCTGTCCTTCAGGCTATTTCCCTCTGGGGTAGCAGGTGGGGGAGGGATTACCACAGTTGGGAAATCAAGACTAATTCACCAAGGAAGCACAAAGTGCAACAAGGAATATATTTTTGCAATATGAATTTTGCTATAGGCATAGGAGCAATGAAACATGGGGAAGACGTGTGAAACCTAAATATTTTGGGATATATGTTATATTCATGAAAGAAATAATATAATTGTGTGCTGTAGAGCTATAGCTATCTCTAAACATTTGGGCACCCTGTACCTCAGTCCTGCACTCATGCATCTTCATTACCTTCATCAAACTCACAAAGCCTTTGTGAGGATGAAATGGGGGGAGGAGAGCCATGTACACCACCTTGAGATCCTTGGAAGATAAAGGTGGCATATAAAACAGACAGACGACAGACATTACCAGGTGTGCCATAGAGGTAGAAGCAAAAAGCATTGAGTAGCTTGCTTACAGTTGCCCCTACAGCACTGACATGGGCCTGGTATAAAAGCAAACTCCATTCAGTTAGCAGAATCCTGCCTTGTTAAGTGATTGAAGTGATATTAATATTTTAGGCAGATTTAAAGCAGAGTTGATAGAGGTCATTTGGTCACAGTCCGCTGAAATACCAAATCTTGAGAAGTCCAATGCAAGCAGTATGTGTTAGGGAGAACCAAAAGGAAGTGAGTAAATTTTCCCTTTTTGCTACTGTTCTTTCACAATGAAAAGGGACACATATTTCTTACTGCAAAGCAAAATAACAATTATTATGATTACTAATTCCAATTTACATGCTAGAGGAGAAAAGCAGTGACCCACTACCAACCAGGCAGCACACAATACCCACCAGAGACATGTGAAAATTGCTTCAGGGAGGAAACAGAAAAGGAAGAGAAAAGTCAGAGCAGCTAATTAAAAAGTTTCCAGCACCCAGGACAAAACCAATTAATTATCCAGTATCCAAAATAACATCCATATTATCCAGAGAGTGAAGCCAGGATTATTAACTTAACACAAAGACCCAGTACAAGTAGCTGGCAAATGCCAGATGAGTAATGACCCTTTATTTTTACCTTTTGCAATTTGGAATTTGGTTAGGCAGGAGACAGGCAATATGTTTTTGGCAGTCTGACTGCTGGCAGGCAACTTTCGGCCACTCCCACTTTCTGTTCTACTCTTGTTATTTCTGTCAACAGTTATTTGGAAATCCTCCCTTCTGTTGCAAAGTTTTATTGTCTGAAAATATAAATACCTCCTATATTACTACAGTATAGCATGAAGCTAACGGGATAGGAGGGAAATGATGTTGAAAAATGACACTATCAACCGTCAAGGCCCTTTTATTCTAAAACAGTAGACAATTTAATTTATGCCCAAAACAAAAGCAGAAGTTTTATAGTAACTTTCCACTCTGATACATTCTTATAATTAGATTTTAAAATACTGTTACCTCCCATTGTATGCATTTTTATTTAATTTAAAAGTAAAAAAGAATGCTGTACTATTTCATCCACTAAGATTATAATGGAATGGGAAATTATCAGATGTAGTAGTAGTAGTAGTAGTAGTAGTAGTAACTTTGAAACATTTTTTTTCTGCCAAAATCTCTGAATGTTGCCTCTTGGCTGTCTCTCATAAGCTACTTTGCAGTTTGCCAAACAGAACACCTGGAATGAACATTCGAAAAGGGAGCCAATCTTGTTGGAAAATCTGAGTAGCAAGCTAATTGGTGTTTCCTCCTGCCACCTCTTGTCTATTTCTTCTGATGTAGGTGGTCACACCATTGATGAACTCTTACCAAGGAACAGATTTGCATCCACTATAAGCTATGGCCACAATCTAGCACAGTCAAAAGGGCTTTCTTAAATTAGGATTTGAGGAAGGGGAAGAGCCTATGCACTTGAAAGAAATTCCTCCCTTGGCTAATAAACTTAGTATGCCATTATGTAATCACTTGTAAACTGGTTATCTGTACTACCTTGCTAGATTATAAGGAAAATCTTAGTATTCCCCTGCTGGCTTGCAGCTTTGCTCAGGTCTATGATTGCCTTGCTAAATGGCAGATTAGCTTGCAAAGTGATTGTGTGGTAAATTAGCTCTAGGTAAAGTGGTGAAGAGACTTACCATATATCTGTCCTGATCAGAAATCTAGGGGAATTTGAAGATTCTTCTCAACACATGGTAGGACAAGTTCTGAGGACCATACCAGGTGGTTATTGTGATACCATCATAGATTTCCAGTTGGACACATCATAATCTCTATTCACGCATAATGTCTGGATTGTAAGTAGTAGAGCCAACTGTGAAATTCTGTAAGGCTTCTTTTCATAGCAAAAATGTGATCATACAGTTGACAATGTGACAACACAGAATTGCTAACAAAGTCAGCTCATGTTTCTCTTGTATTTACAGAAGCCAAAATTAAAATCAGTCACATTCATATCTATTGTGCTTCACTGTTCCACTTAATTAGAGAACAGCATCGATAACACATGGCCTCGCATTTTTTCAGTAACACAGAAATTATAACTTGCCTTGGATAATACATAATAGTTACTGAGAGTGACATATGATTAGCTCAGTCTATTACAAAGACCACCAAAAGTATGGAATCATTTTGAAACAGTGGATGAGTCTTTAAAACTGTTTTGTTTTTATAGTATTCATGGGTTTAACCATGCCCAATACAGCATTTTTTAAAATTTCTGATTCTTTGCTCATCCATAGCTCAGATCGGTAGCAATTTTAATGAATTTTAGATTAAAGTTCTTACTATCTTTATTATGATATTAATAAATATGTACCGGTAATTAAGGATACATTCTTCAAATTTCAATGTGACACAGAAATTAACATTTAATAATAATAATATTTGTTTGCAGGAACATAATATATGAATTAAAAGTTTTGAAATTTGTCCAGAAGTTAAAAGTCTGAAAGTGGTTATTCTCAACTATATTGGGTAATTTTAGCAAGACTGTTTAGGAGATCTGGCATCAGCTTCTGGCTATGTAGAGTTTTATTGATAGAGTATTAAACATTATCTAATGATGGCAACTGTTCTATAGCTTACAAGGTACATTTAACAAAATATTAACGAAGAGGGGAACGGCCTCGATTACCATTATACTTTGACCTTACAAATACTTGTGACAGTGCTATTGCTTGAATTCGTTGCTGGTTCCAATAGTTTTATTAGCACTTTTTAGTATACAGTATTATTTGCAATCCTTTCATCCTCATAAGCAGACATGTGAGGTAGTTCATTAAAATGCATACTTTAATTAAAACTGGAGTATCTTGAAAGTCTGAAGTGTATACTTTCAGTGTAACATGTGTATGATGTGTGACAGCTATTTGATGGTCATTTGTGTTTAACAAGGAGAGAGTTCACAGGGTGGATGCTATTCTGTGTACATATTATCAAGGTATACATATTACCAAGACACAAAGCATGACCACTCTTGTGTTGCACTGATTGATACAGGAGTGGGTCTTGTCAGCCTGTAGTCTGCCATCTGCCTTACTAGTGGGCTAAGCAGGATCTTGATCATCCCTAGATATTGCCCATGCTCTGTTTTCATATAGGACACTGTTGTTACTAGTATACTTAGCATGCATGATAGTTTTTTGCTCAACGATGTTTAAGTGTAACATAGAACACCTGTGATATAACTGTTAGAACACGCCTTACTAAGCAAATTTGAGTTCCTTTAATGTTCTCAGAATGACTTATTAGACACATAGTGAGAATGAATCAGAACCAGATATAGTTAGTTGAACCTAGGTACCATTGAAATCAATAAACTTAGTCATGATTTTAGGTTGCATTGATTTCGAAGGAAACTAAGTTCAGCTAACTTAGTCTGAATCCATCACACATTAATCAATTGTTAATTGGAAAAAAGTTTTTGGACTTTTATATCCGTGACAACATTTTTCCATATGGAATGTTTATTTTATTCATTCATTCATATATCCCACCTTTTAAGAAACCTCCTTGCAAGGCAGCATTTCTGTATCATCCAGTGGTACTGTAGACCTTTATGAGGGCTGGATATAAAAACAGATGTCACTATAACACATCAAGAATGTGCTGACAAACCACAGTTGTAAACTTCTTTGCAATTATTGCTGCTGCTGCCAGCATTATAGTACCTAGCTACTATTTAGAAACCAAAGTGACATTTGGGATCTAGGAACTGTGCAACAAAACTTGCTTTGACCCAGCACATTGTTCATTTTGTGGCCAGGATACATAACTGATATATGTAACTATGAACAGGGGTACAGATCAGGAGTGGACAGTGTCGTAGGGCAACAGAGCTTACCTTACCTCTTGACAGCTGAGTCACTGCCATTTATCAAGAAGGAGAAGAAAATAGAGAGGTGAAGCAACAGAGGTCAGTATGGTGCAAATGCACTGGTGGAACCAATTCAGCACTCTTGCTGGTATTTTTATACCAGCAAGTTCTGACTCCCCCGCCCCTTCCATTCCTGGTAAATAGCAGTGGCTCATATGATGGGAGGTCAGGTGAGCCCAACTGTCTCACCACACCGTCCACTACTGGTACAAATGTTTTTTTTTTTTTTATTGCAAAATTTAAGATCCGAATAATTTTTAATGCGTATTTTAAACATACTTTTTCCAAATACACATTTCTAAGTGTGTTTTCTCTCAGAACGCACATTTGTAAACACATGTTGACACTAAGTAGGGTCAGGAAGCACAGAACTCACTGGGATAACATTAGTCCAGGAACTGCAGATCAGGTCTGTTTGTATTATTAGAAATGACCATGATTGATTTCTTCCAACAACCCTACCTGGAAATATCGACCTTCCTTGGGAACTCTTCTGCTAATGAATGGCTTCTGGGTGTGATTAATAAAAGATGATGGAAAATTACTCTACATATCTTCAAAGCCACTTTTAGCATTTGGACCACATATTCTCTAGACTCTAGAGTTGAGTTCTTTCATTGAAAGAAACATTGGTACTATATTCAGGGTCAAATCAAGCCCTGCTTCTAGGAAGAGGAAAAAACGAGGGGAAGGGATGTGTATGTATGAGAAGCAGAGGAAGTAAGATACAGAAAAAGAAAGGGGGAAAAAGATGGGGGAAAATAGCAGGAGAACAAATAGGTTTGAAATATTTTGTTTAAATGAGAAAAGGGAAGGTTGAGGTTAACAATAATATGAAAAAGCAACAGTGTTATTGAGAAATTAAAGCATGGTGAAATGAGAGAGGGGAGAGTGCAGGATGACAAATGAGAGAATTGTGTTGGGAAATTGGGGGGCGTTAAGGCCCTGCACTCAGGAGCAAGTGTGGAAGGAGAAGATACTTGGTTCCTGTCCTGTTCAGCAATTCAGTGCCGTATCAAAGAGTACACTCTTTGAACTTAATGGACATGACTGACATAGGTCCATTAATTTCATTGGCATAGCTGTCAACCTTCCCTTTTTTTGCGGGAAATTCCCTTATTCCAGCGCTGCTTCCCGCTGCTATCCCGGATTGTTAGATATCCCGTAGACTGTCCCTGGGACAGGTGAGGCTACTGATCCCTCATTTTCAAATCTGAAAGTTGACAGCTATGTCCATTGGGTCTAGCCTGAGTAGAACTTAATTGAATACCACCCTCTGCCTTCAGCAGCCAAGACCAGTTTTTAAGTTAGCACTGTCACCTGGGCCACCAGATTTTTGCAAGCCTGCCTCTGAATGTGAGCAAAGGACTTAAGCCCACTACTATAATTTAGATATGACCATTTTTAAAGCTTAAATTTGGTGGCTTAAACAAGACTATCTTAAGTCATGTAGCTTTATTCATGTTATGTCTTGGTAGGAAGACTCTGCAGAAGGGTGGCTGAGCATTGATGACTGGAAGAGAGCAGGGGGCGGGTTTTTCTTTATTCTATGTTTGCTGCTGTGTGAGTCTTGGACACTTTTTATTCTGTGTTATGTACTGAAGTTCTCACCCTGGGCCAGCAGGGGGATACTGTAGATAGTTTTCACTCAGGTCCACGTCAGTTATTTTAGGCGGGAAACCCTGGGTTGTTGTTGCTACAATGTTGACAGCCGGCTGCCTATAAAAGCAGGCCGGCTGAGCTGTTTGCAGTCAGTTCTGTTCCAGCTTACAAAGTAAAGAGCTGCTTTGGAGAAACCGCTGTGTCGTCTGCTATGTCAACCCACAACTTAACACTGGTGACGAGGATGGGATCGATGGACATCAGAGCACAGCCAGATGCGCCCAGCCTCTAAACTGAGCTTAATCACTGAGCTGAATCACATAGCGAAATCACAGAGCGAAATCACTGGACAGAACCAACTCAGAGCTGACTGTTCTGGCTAGAGCACTGTGTTCCATCCATCTCCCTTCACGCTGGCATCGGAATCATGGCTTCACTTGACTCATGACCGCCGTTTGCGCCAGCCTCTGAATCATGGGACTCCTACCTCGCTCGGTTCGACTGCTACCTCCAAGCCAACGAGCTGACAGCAGTATCAAAGGAACGGAAGCGGGGCCTATTCCTCAGCCTCTGTGGGCCTGAGGTGTTTGAGACGGCCCGAGCATTGGTTGCGCCTGAAGCAGTCCAGGCAACACCATGGGACACGATCCAAGAGAAGCTACACAACCACTACGCGCCAATGCCATCCAAGATTGCTGCCCGCCATGCGTTCTACCACCGGAACCAGGCAGAGGGGGAGTCAATCAACAACTACACCACCACCCTGCGACAGGCTGCAATGCACTGCGAGTTCAGAGACTTAGACGATGCCCTGATGGATCGAATCATCTGCGGGGTCCGGGACATCCATCTGCAACGGCGTCTCCTCGCCAAGCCAGACCTCACGCTACAGAAAGCCATTGAGGAGGCTGTGGCCTCAGAAGCTGCTGAACGCTCCGCCCAGGAGATCCGCAAGTCCAGCAGCCCGCGTCTTGCTAGGAAGCCAGTTCCAGTGCATCACGAAGAAGCCAGCAGTGATGAGGCATCCTCCAGTGAAGACGATGATGTGCACCAGACAAAGCGGGAGCGCAGGAAGTTCCAACAGAAGTCCAAGGGCCAACCGGAATGTGCCGGCTGCGGAGGCAACCATTCCCGTGCCAAGTGTCGATTCAGAGACACCATCTGTCGGAAGTGTTCCAGAAGGGGCCACATCGCTAAGGTCTGCCGATCGGCTCCGTCTGACACCCCCCCTTCACCGACTCGCAAGTCCAAGTCTTCACTCCAGTCTGCCCAGGAAAGCTGTTTCGCTCTCACCAACTGCCGCTGCCCGTCTGGAACCATGATTGGCCAAACCGACTCGCCTACGCGACGCAAGCTGAACGTCACGGTGCTCATTGAAGGAGCTCCATGTGACATGGAGATCGACACCGGGTCTGCCCTGTCCATCGTGTCTTGGAGCACCATCAAAAGACTGGTACCCAGAGTGTCTAAAAGGCAACTCGACTCTCACCGCGTACACCTGAGAGACTACCAGGGAAACGACATTCCCGTGGTAGGCGTTGGCCGGTTCCTGATCGCCTTCAAGGATTTTTCGGGCCTGCTCCGGCTGGTGGTGGTCGAAGGTCAGCGGCCAAGCCTCCTAGGGCTAGACTGGTTTGATGCCCTCGGCCTGGAAGTCACCGGCATCAACTGCATCTCTAACGCAGAGACTGAGGGTCTGGTCAGAGACTTTGCCGAGGTTTTTGACGACACTTTGGGGCAATATACAGGTACGCCCATCTCCTTTAGCCTTGATCCACAAGTCGCCCCTATCAAGCTAAAGCCACGCCGGGTTCCCTTTGCTCTCAAGGCTAAGGTGGACGAACAACTGGACAAGCTGGACAAACCCCAAGGGGTTTTGGAGCCGGTTGACCATGCCAAGTGAGAAACCCCCATTGTCACGCCTGTTAAGCCAGATGGGTCGTTGAGAATCTGCGCTGACTACAAGTGCATGATCAACAAGGCACTTCAGCAGCACGCTTATCTGGTTCCTGTTGTCCAACACCTGCTGCATTCCCTGGGTGAGGGTAAGGTCTTCGCTAAGCTGGACCTTGCCCAAGCCTATCAACAACTGCCCGTCGATGATGCCACTGCTGAAGCCCAGATGATCGTCACCCACCGAGGGGCATTCCGTTGCCGCCAGTTGCAGTTCGGGGTGAGTGTGGCTCCTGGCATCTTCCAAAGCCTTATGGAGCGTCTCCTGCAAGGGCTTCCGGGCGTGGTACCATATTTTGATGATGTCTTGGTGTCTGTTCGAGCGCCTCCGTGCCGTGCTGACCAGGTTCCAAGAGGCCGGGCTCAAGGTAAAGAGGGAGAAGTGCCAGATCGCCGTTCCACAGGTAGAGTTCCTGGGCTATCTTATCGACGCCTCCGGCCTTCACCCAACCACATCCAAGATCTGCGCTATCCAGCAGGCCCCCATCCCAAAGAACAGGACGGAGTTGCAGGCGTTCCTGGGGCTGCTGAACTTTTATAACATGTTCCTGCCCCACAATGCCACGGTGGCTGAGCCTCTTCACCGACTCCTCAGCACAAAGACGCCTTGGTCCTGGGGTCATCGGGAGACGGCGGCCTTCAACGCGGTCAAGGCTCTCCTTTCATCGGACCGTGTGCTGGTACAGTACAGTGAATCCAGGCCGTTGGTCCTTGCCTGTGACGCCTCACCTTTTGGCATCGGTGCTGTCCTTAGTCACCGTTTTCCAGACGGAAGAGAAGCACCGCTCGCCTACTTTTCCAGGACGCTATCTCCGACGGAACGGAATTACAGCCAGCTCGACAAGGAGGCACTGGCACTTGTGGGTGGAGTGAAGAGTGAATACCTCTATGGCAGGACTTTTGACCTCATCACTGACCACAAGCCGCTCCTGGGCCTCCTCGCCGGTGATCGTCCAACTCCACCGGTCCTCTCGCCACGCATGCTGTGATGGACTGTTTTCCTGGCTGCCTACCACTACCGGCTCGTCCATCGCCCGGGGAAATCGATGGGCCATGCCAACGCCTTCAGCCATTGCCCTCTTCCAGCGTTTGTGGAAGACCCGGCTCCAGCTTCATCGCTCCTCCTGATTGAGGATCTTCCGGCAGCGCCTGTATCGGCTGCCACTGTGGCCTCCGCATCTGCCCAGGATCGCACCATCAGCCGGGTGCTCAACTGGGTGTGGAGGGGGTGGCCACAAGGGCCTTTTGCATCGGAGTTCCAGCCCTTCGCAACCAGACAACATGAACTCTCGGCTCATCGTGGCTGTCTGCTGTGGGGAGACCGCGTCGTGATTCCCCAGGGACTCCGTCAGCGCGTCCTGGAGGCTCTGCACGTTGGCCACCCGGGAATTGTAAAAATGAAGGCGTTGGCTCGGTGTTACGTCTGGTGGCCTAACATGGACGATGCCATCACTGCCTGGGTGTCCGCCTGTCAAGCGTGCCAAGAGTCGAGGCCTGCACCACCGGCAGCTAAGGGACACACCTGGGAGACGCCAAAGACACCCTGGTCGAGGGTGCACATCGATCTGGCTGGCCCCTTTCACGGCCAGACCTTTATGGTAGTGGTGGACGCCTATTCCAAATGGCTGGAGGTCGCCCTGATGCCCTCCACCACTACCGAGGCTGTCATCCGGGTGCTGCGAGGCCTGTTTGCGACGCATGGGTGTCCTGATGTCCTTGTCTCCGACAACAGACCGCAGTTCACGTCAGGCACTTTTGAGCGGTATCTTTTGGGACTGGGCATCCGCCATGCCCTAACGGCACCCTTTCATCCATCCAGCAACGGGCAAGCGGAGAGAATGGTGCGCTCGGCAAAAGAGGCACTGGCGCGCCTGGACCGGGGAGACTGGCACGAGCGGGTCGCTGAATACTTGTTTGTGCAACACATCACCCCTCATGTGGCCACAGGGCGGAGTCCTGCTGAACTGCTTATGGGCTGCCGCCTCAGGTCACCGCTCGACCGGTTGCACCTGGACTTTGCCGTGGCCGAACCTCCAGGCTGTGCCAACGCGCCACGGTCATTTATTCCAGGAAACCAGGTCTTTGCCCGGAACTATGTGGGGGACATTCCTTGGGTGCCAGCCACAGTAGTGGGAGTCGCTGGACCTCGCTCGTACCAGGTGGCACTTGAAGACGGACGCTTGTGGCGCCGGCACATAGACCAGCTTAGGCGCAGGGTTGGGGACTTGGACACTACCGTGGTGCCCCCAACTGCGCTCGTGGCTCCAGAAGAGACACTTACAGATGGCGAGGCTCCACCTACACCTCCCTCGCAAACTGCCAGCGTGGAGCCGAACCAAGCCGCTTCAGAGGGTCTGCCAGACTTACCACAGACTCAGATCACTCCACTTGCGGAGGCTCCACCCACAGCAGCGGATCCAGGGGATTTGGTTTCAACGCCACCTAGGGTTGCACCACAGCCTCAGCAAGAATTGTGTGGCCCCCCGGACTTGGCTACCAGTCCCCGGCGGTCTGGCAGAGTTTCCAAGCGCCCAACTTATTTAAAGGACTATGTTGTTGGACATGTATCACTGTTGGTCTAAGTGTGGGAAATGTAACCGATATGCTTCTGTGCCTAATTGAACCATTACATGTAGTGCTGTATATAAGGAAACCATTACGATTGTAACTAACGCCTTATCTTGGTGGGGAGGGGTGTTATGTACTGAAGTTCTCACCCTGGGCCAGCAGGGGGATACTGTAGATAGTTTTCACTCAGGTCCACGTCAGTTATTTTAGGTGGGAAACCCTGGGTTGTTGTTGTTACAATGTTGACAGCCGGCTGCCTATAAAAGCAGGCCGGCTGAGCTGTTTGCAGTCAGTTCTGTTCCAGCTTACAAAGTAAAGAGCTGCTTTGGAGAAACCGCTGTGTCGTCTGCTATGTCAACCCACAACTTAACACTCTGCATCCATTTCTTTACATATAATAATGCAATCCAAGTATGTGGCCTGAAGTTAATACTTTTCCACATGTGGTAAGACAGGAAAACTTCGCAGCCATCAAAGTCAAATACTAATAAGTAAGGAAGAACAAAATATTCATTTTATTGCTGCACCGTATACCTTGAAAACCATAGGTTGTGGCTATATATAACAAACTATAGAGAGTAACTGAAAGTGTGTTTTGTAGTAAACACTTGGTTCATAAAGTATCTATGTCCGTAAAGCATTTAATTAATGAAACTCAAATGTGGATAAAAACAATTTGTCCTGATTTACAAACCCCCTTCATTTGGAAGCAGCTGCTTAATGTTCTTCTTAAAAACACAGCTTGATTCTTTCAGTATTAACAAGCTATTATTGTGAGTTATGTCCCTCCTTCAGTGCATAAATTCCCTTAAAGTGTATCTAGAGAAGTTTATAAAATGCAAGCTTAATGCTGTTGTAACATATGTTGCAAGGTTTTTTAACAACAGCAGTTTTGATGAAACATATTTATGCATTGATCTCATACATTTTATTTCAGTTTCTTGTTTAGCTTGTTGTGTGTGTTTTCCTATAATAAGAACCTGATTCCCCATTGAAGAAGTTAATGAGAAGTGTAAAGAGAATTTAGTAAAGGTAATTGATATTAGTAAGATGGCATAGGTCTTTAACCTTGCACTCATTCATTTTTTATATAGCCCAATATAACTCTTAATTCTGGGAAATCTTTGACGAGCTAAGCAAGCTGTCAAGAGAGTGAAGAAAATCCTACTTTTTCAAATCTTGACTTTCTGACTAGAATTAACCATTCAGCCAGCTGTATACAGATATACTAAATATGCCTTGTATGTTATTCTTTTGGGCAGTTTGCTTGACCACAAAGCAAACACTTTTTAGAACAAAGCAGCATATTTGTGCAAACATCCCTGTACCCCACTTTCAGTGTTTCTAATAACTGTTGGACGAGTGCATTCAATTTGGCAGTTTTGTTTATTGAGCCAGGGTGGATGGGTTTTATTCCAGAACTAAATCATCTGTGTATGGAAGCTCAGAGAAAATGAAGTAAAATTCCTTCTTCATCTGATGGTAGAAATGTTTCTGTTAATATTATTGCAGGTTGACCGCCAATCACAATTTATTCAAGGTTATCGAGTCATATATCGCCAAACATCAGGCCTACCTTCCCCTTCTGCATGGCAGACCCTAGAGGCCAAAGTTCCCACAGAGCGCAGTGCTGTCCTAGTCAACTTGAAGAAAGGAGTTACTTATGAAATTAAAGTTCGGCCATACTTCAATGAGTTTCAAGGGATGGACAGTGAATCAAAATCTGCCCGTACCACTGAAGAAGGTAAATAAAAACTATTAAAGTAATAATAGGCTTGTGTGTTTTGGCGAGTTAATTACACATTGTCCAGTATGCATACAGGGCTTTCCACAAGTAGGAGTTAGCCTGTTTTCTTCAATGAAGTTGCATGTGTACACCAGAATTCCACAGTAGTCATAGAATCATAGAATTGGAAGGGACCCTGAGTATCATCTAGTCCAACCACCTGCAATACAGGAATATGCAGCTGTCCCCTACAGGGATCGAACCTGTAACCTTGGCATTACCAGTGCCACAGTCTAGCCAACTGAGCTATCCAGTCAATTGCAATTACCGGTATCTTTTTGACTATATATGCATAATTTGGGGGGGGGATAGCAGGCATACTTTACAGGATGTATCAGTACCTGTTTAAATAAAAGAAAGAGAATGTTAGTAAATAGACAATTGAAATGAAGAGAAATAAATGGTGTGGTCTCTGGGATTTGTATTAGTACCATTGTTATTCTGCTAATTCATAAATTAACTGAGAAAGCGAAATTTGCAGGTGACAACAAATTATTTAGGGTGACAGTGAAGAGGTCCACTGAACCTCCAAATCAGGTGTAACTAAAAGGTGAAATTCATGTTAAGGATCACTAAATAGATATTAAAAATAAAACAGTATTATAATGCCTTTATATAAGCCCATGCTGTGGGCAATTTTGGAATACTGTGTATAAATAGTTCTGGTTGCAAACACCAGTTGTGTTCTCAAATAGTTCCAGCCTCAAAAAAATGTTATAGATCTTCAAAAGGTACAGAAAATGACAACTAAAATTATCAAGAAGTTGGAGCACTTGTGCTGCAGAGAAAAGCTAAAGTGCTTTGGTTCTCTCGCTTTAGAAAAAATATGGCTAAGGGAAGACTATGCAGTTATAAAATTATGACTGGTGTGAAGAAAGAAGCAGAAGAAGATTCTTCCTCTTTCATAACACAGCAACTTGGGGGCACTCAATGAAGCTGATGGAATGTAGATTTAGGATAGCCATCCTTCTTTGCACATTGCATAATCTTTTATAAATAACAAATGTGGAGATGGTTTGGGTGCTGGCTTATATGGTTTTGAAGGAAAGTCAGACAAATTGATGAAGTTATAGGTATATTCACTGATAATAAACATAATAACTAGATGAAATTTCAGAGGAAATATTCCCCTGAATACCATTTGCTGGGAGGCAAACAACAGATCCTAGAAGCATCTAGATGGCACTGTTGCAGACAAGAGGCTGGACTAGTTATGCGTGTCTTCATAGGCACACAAAAATAAGGTTAAGAAATGTTTTAACAAAACAACCATTAGACAAACTCAGTCACCCAAGTAGGATTGAATTATTATTTTTTTGCATATTTTCTGTTGTTAATATAACTTATTCTAATTTTCTCCCAGTAAAATAAAAAATAAGAACTGCTAAATGAAAAAGATTTTTTTATTATTATTACAATTCTGTAGACTTCTTGAAGACTGAGTGATGGTTTCATTAATGGCTGTTATTTTCCAGTAGTGTATGCCAGGGTATTGCACATTCTGAAGGCTACTTCTTTGTAGAGCGAAGGCTTTTAGACTGTCCCTGCCTATAGATATGTTAAACTCATGGGCCCTAAACTGTTGTGTAGATTAATGTAACCTTCAGCCACTCTGCCTCTTGGTGTCTCCTTCAGTATAAAAAAAGAAAGAAAGAAAAAGACTGTAACAAATTGTACTGTCAACAGTTAAATGTCAGATGCTGGGGGGGGGGGGTTTGGTTAAAGTATCTGCTTGTATAGGAGACTATTTATAGGCTTACATGCAAAAACTACTGCATTCACAAACTGTCATTGCATGGCCATTTTCTTTGGTTCCTTAATTATCTTTGTAATTATCTTGGGTTTATGCTTTTTTTAGACATAATCGCAAGAAATCTTTTTAATGAAAATGGTTCACTTCTCAGAGAAAAAGGGCAATCTTTTTAAAAGTGTCATATTTTATGCATTGATATGATTCTGCTTAAGGGAATACCATTTCAATAGAAGAAAAACCTGTTTTAGAAATGGCTTTAGATATATGATATGAGTACTGTATTTTTTCAGTCGCAGAATGTGTATTTTTAGTCAGGGAAATACTTAAAATAAGTATATCTCATTTTTCACGGAACTGAGTATCAGAGGAAATGTTTCTTCTGGGGCCTAACTCAAAAAATCGATTTTATCACAGTTCCCCCCCACCCTTTTTCCTGAAGTCCAGACATTTGTCACAATTCAGTATCCATTCATCTCCTACCTCTTTGGCCTTGTGAAAGTAACAAATGGAATTCTGTTTGGTTGTGTCTGGAAAAGATGAGCAGTGATTTTGGTGCTTTAATATCTGTGGGAAGGGACTGAGCACTGGAATAATTGACCTGTCAAGAATCAGGCATGGTGTTCTCCACAAGTCAGCAGCAAGGGAAATGAGAAAACAGTTTAAAAATGTTATTTTTCAGTGTGGTCCATTTAATAACTGCAACACTGCACTGTCAGGGAAGTGCTTTAATTTATATTATGGTGTCAACTCTTGCAGTGGTATTATACAGATGAAGATAGAACAGTCAGATTACATAGCTAGAAATTACATATTGTATTGGCATATATGTGTGTGTATAGGCATATGTGCAAGTATGTAGATGTAAAAATAGTTCCAGTTCCGCCATGCTCTCACTCAATCAAGCTTTAAACCAGATTCCTGTGTATTTTCTAGACCTTAAAACTCACATGGCATGCTGAACATTTTATTAGTAGACTTTAATATCATGTAATTGTTTTGCTTCTTTTTTCAGTTGCATGATGCAGAAAAGCTAGAAGTCATTAGCTGTAGGTGTATTAAGTAGAAAAATGAAGATAGATGGGTTCCATAATGTGTATGCATACAGTGTTATGTAGGGGTGTACGTTGATAAACCCTATACAGTGGTACCTCTGGTTACGTACTTAATTCGTTCCGGAGGTCCGTTCTTAACCTGAAACTGTTCTTAACCTGAAGCACCACTTTACCTAATGGGGCCTTCCGCTGCTGCCGCACCGCCACTGAGCGATTTCTGTTCTCATCCTGAAGCAAAGTACTGTTTTGGGGGCACCAGAGGCAGGCAGGTGTGGAGGACTCCCTGGTCCTAAATGGGGTAACTGTGCCCCTGAAGGACCAGGTGTGTAGCATGGGAGTCATTTTGGACACCCAGCTGCCCATGGAGGCGCAGGTCAATTCTGTGCCCAGGGCAGCTGTCTACGAGCTCCATCTGATACTCAGGCTGAGACCCTATCTGCTCACAGACTGTCTCTCCAGAGTGGTGCATGCTCTAGTTATCTGCCGCTTGGACTATTACAATGCGCTCTACATGCGGCTACCTTTGAAGGTGACCCGGAAACTGCAACTAATCCAGAATGTGGCAGCAAGACTGGTGACTGGGAATGGCTGCCAAGACCACATAACACTGTTCCTGAACGACCTACAGTAGCTACCAGTAGTTTTACCCGGTTTAATATTCTGTTGGGAGCCACCCAAAGTATCTGGGGAAACCCAGCCAGGTGGACGGGCTATAAATAAATTATTATTATTATTATTATTATTATTATTATTATTATTATTATTATTATTAATTTCCTTTTGGACTGGCCAACCTCTAAGCCTACCCATGATAGGCCAATTTGCTGGCAGGTCTAGGATCCACAGCCAGGGCCATCAAGGTAAGCTGCAAGCCTCTGGTGGCCGATGGTTGTCACTCAAAGATCAGGTTGCAGCTGGCTAGCAGCACTGGCCCGCAGCATCGCTGTGCTAGGTAAGGACAAGCATACTTCAGTACTTCAGTCACTGAGCAATGCTATCCTTCAGGATAATCCATTCCATTCTCCTCCTCTCCCACGGTTAACAGTCAATTAGCACTACTCATTCAGAAAGTTCAGTTCTCATTGCCTGTTTCGGGATACTTCCCTTGAAGTTTTTGTTTTTGATTGTTTTACTAAACTTTTTTTGTACTTCTGTACACCTCAAAACCTCTCTCTTATGCACTGATGGTGCCTTTTGGCTACTAAAAGAGAAATAGAGGGAATAATGTTGCCTTCCCCTCTTTCAGTTATTTTGCAATAAATTGCCATGATGCAGCGAGTCTTTTTAGCCATACAATATGGGTTGCACACGAATTGAAATGCCTCTTTTCTTTCTTTCTCATTTAACCTCTCCACTGGGTGTGGGGGAACTACCAGAAAGTAAGCAGACACGAAACCTATGTTGTGTATCAAAACCAGCTGCACACTTCTCTGGGTCACAACCCATGTGCCTTTAGGGCCTTCGGAGATCATCATCAATATTTCTAGAGTACTTAAATTGTACAAGGTGATGTAAGGCATATAAAAACATACAAGAGTTCTGCTCACAGACTTTACAGTATATGTTTAAATGATATCAAAAGAAATTAGACTAAGCAGCACAAAATTAAAACTGAATGTCAATATCCAGCATGAAAAAACCTAAATAAATATTCTGCATGAAAATAAACCTAAATAAATATTAGTCTGGCATGAATAAGGTTCAGAATGGCAAAACAAACAAAAATGCACTGGGGTATTAATTTGACACGACACTCAGCCCTGGAATATGTGAAGCAAAGGAAAGACGGCATTTGCATACATTGCTGTTCCCACACTACTGAATAGGACAGACATCTGGGATTAGGGGCAAGTAAATTAAGATCACACTGTCATTCAGTATGTGCTGCACACCTGTACATACTATGTTGGTGCTGAGCATAAGCTTTTAGAATACTTAACGAAGTGTTTTTCCTTCAATTTATTACATCTCTCTGCTCCAGCTCCAAGTGCCCCACCACAATCTGTTACTGTTCTCACAGTTGGAAACCACAACAGCACCAGTATAAGTATTTCCTGGGATCCTCCACCCCCAGATCACCAGAATGGAATCATTCAAGAATACAAGGTAGGAATGAAATGTAGCAGGAAGAAAGCATCTCAAAATATAATGTATGTTTTCTGTTCATTGTATTAATAAATAATTTCTGTAGCAGCATTTAGTTTTAAAGTGTATTCTGCAATAATCATCCCCATAACATTGCTGTGGTGTAGCTCATGGTATTCCCATGTCACAAATACAGGAACTGAAAGAGAGTCTTTTTTTCAGGCAGTTCAGTATGAAATTGGCTTTTCAGTTGTGTCTTCATTTATCTTTAAAACAACTTATAATTTGTGAGAGGCGCTTACTAGCTCAATACCCTCCAGTGAGCTTATATAGCTGAACAGAGAGTTGATTCTGGAGACCCAGATACTCTCTGCTATTCCAGCCGTGCGTATCTTAAAATAACAAGATAGCTCAACAGCAATCCTTTTTGTAGATTTGAAAAAAACATCTATATAACTGGTAGTATAAGGTTTGGAGTGTGGTATGATCTTTTACTGAGAATTCCAACATCCTGGAGGAACAAAGGTGTCTGTTTGCTATTATGGAAGAGGTGAGACTTCTGATAAATCTTGGGTTCAATTTTGATGTAACAAAGCCAATGTCGTTGACAGAGCCAAAGCTGCAGGAGAGTTTCAGCCTTCCTTTTAGGTATATCGCTGTTCTAAAAAGAAGCAATTCCCCCTAGGCACACACAAGAGTTTGCATTCTCCAATTGAGGCTTTAAACTTTTTTTCCCTAGCAGTTCGCTGAATTGAAAACTGTTTTTGAAGCTCTTCAAAAGAGCTTGTGATCAGACCCAGTCTTTGACATTTTTGCACCCGAAGCAATAAAATAAAATAAAATAAAAATGACAGCAGCACCCCTTCCATCCTGCTTAGGACTGGAACTCATTGTTTTTTAATTACACAGAGGGAGAGGAGGTCAGAGGAGGTAGTAGAAGGGCACCTTTTCTGGAATCTGTTGCCCAAAGCAACCACTTCATGTTGCTTCATGGTAAGACTGCTTTGTTTGTGGTTCGGGAAAGATGAGCCACTATTAGAAAACAACATTCAAAGACCACACTGGGCATGCAGAGAGAACTGTAAAACTAACAGACACCTGGCCACAACTGTTACCAGAGTAGAACTCACCCTTCTTATATTAAACTGCCTCTCATAACTGGACTATCTACAATAACTTCCTTGTTCCATGGGTTGTAGGTTCTCCATGTTTCTTGCTTACTATGCCCTAAGGATTTCAGTTTAAGAGAATTTTAGTTAGCATACATGGCAATTAATGCTAATTTGCTCCAGTTATTTGACTAAGTAGAAACATCTGCATGATTTTTACAATGAGAGTCTATTTACCTGAAGGGCATGGTATGCATTATAACAAGTGATTGTATATGTTTCATTGATAGTTCATTTACCTGTTAAATGGATAGGCATGATTGCATCAGTGCAGAAGATAGCATTTATTTTTATTCTTTATATGAGGAACATAGAATATTTTTGTGAGATGGGTGAATGCCCTCGACATGTGACATTTATTATAGCAATGTGCTTCCTATTAGTAAAAGCCAGAAGTAGAAGCCAGAAGGGGGGAAAGGCAATGTAATACCTTTTGTGTACATATTGCCAGAAGCACACACCACTTTTTTATATATATAAAGATGCAGTCTGAGAGATTTTTGCTGTCTCAGTCCTCTGAGTGCATATAGCCTGTTCCAGTGCCTCCAGTGTACAAGAAAAGGCCCTGTTATAGAGATTCGTTTGATTGTTTTCATAAGAAACAGGATCGCTCTGAACAGGAATAACACACAACACCACTTACAACATTTGACCAGCATCACCTTTCTTTGGTACTGTAATTTCACAGATGAATACATGATTGCTTGAGGTCCCTAGAGTGCTAGTTAATGGATTCTGCACTATTACAATAATTGAATACCAAGATATTTTTTTGACTAAAACAGAATTCCTGCAATTTTCTCAAATTCCTGCATTCTCAAAAAAAAAAACAAACCCATGAATAAATAAGTGAAACAAATAAATGCCTTGGAATAATCTGTTTGGTGCTGCAAAGTGATGCATTGGATGGTTATACAGTGGGCGCTTGGGTTGTGAACGTGATCCGTGCAGGAGGCACGTTCGCAACCCGCAGCGCCGCATCTGCGCACACACAGGTCACAATTCGACGCTTCTGCGCATGCGCAAAGCGTGATTTAGTTTTTCTGCGCATGTGTGAGCGCCGAAAGCCGAAAGTAACCCGTTCCGGTACTTTCAGGTTTGGCGCGGTCCACAACCCGAAAATGCGCAACCTCAAACACTTGTAACTAAAGGTATGACTATAATCAACTCCATACCACAAAGTGATGGTTTAAATACACATGTGTGGTATTTAAGGGGCCTTTTGTGCATTTCTTTAGTTATAGCAAGAAGAAGAAACCTGGATTCTGAAACCTGGATTCCTAAACAATTTCAGTAATGGCAGCAATAAGAGAAACAGAAAGTAGACAGATGATGTATTAGCACCTACAAGAACTCCTTCCCTTTCATACATTAGGGTATTTTTGGCTTCCTGGCAGCTGTATTGTAGGGCACTGTAAGTTATCATTTCTTGTCCCCAATACTATAATATTTACAGTGGTGCCCCGCAAGACGAATGCCTTGCAAGACGAAAAACTCGCTAGACGAAAGAGTTTTCCGTCTTTTGAGGTGCTTCGCAAGACGAATTTCCCTATGGGCTTGCTTCGCAAGACGAAATGTCTTGCGAGTTCTTGCGAGTTTTTTTCCCCCCCTTTTTCTAAGGCGCTAATAGCCGCTAAGCCGCTAATAGCGCTAATCTGCTAAGCCGCTAATAGCGCTAATCCGTTAAGCCGCTAATAGTCGTGCTTCGCAAGACGAAAAAACCGCAAGACGAAGAGACTCACGGAACGAATTTATTTCGTCTTGCGAGGCACCACTGTATATAAAACAGTTGGGAGAAGTCAATAAAATATGTGAGAATGACATGTCATTAGTACACTAATGATACCCACCTCTATGTATTACTCTGTATAGGTCTTCAAATGTTTTTTATCATTTATATTTTATTGCCAAATGACTTTGTATTTTATAATAGAAAGTGATTCTTAAATGAAATCAATATGTGATGGCATTTGATGGCTCATAGTTTCTCCTCAAGGGTATTTATTTATTTATTTATTTATTTATTTATTTATACATACATACATACATACATACATACATACATACCCCACCCACTCTGGGCGGCTCCCAACAGAATGTTAAAAATGTGATTGAACATTAAAAACTTCCCTAAACAGGGCTGCCTTCAGATGTCTTCTAACAGTCAAATAGTTGTTTATTTCCTTGACATCTGGTGGGAGGGCTCCATCACTGAGAAGTCCCTCTGTCTGGTTCCCTGTAACCGCATTTATTGTAGTCAGGGAACCACCAGAAGGCCCTCGGAGCTGGACCTCAGTGTCCGGGCTGAATGATGGGGGTGGAGAAGCTCCTTCAGGTATACTGGACCGAGGCTGTTTAGGGCTTTAAAGGCCTAAACGCTAAACACCAACACTTTTATTTGTTCTTGGAAACGTACTGGGAGCCAATGTAGGTCATTCAGGAACAGTGTTATGTGTCAAAACAAAATAAAAAAATTCCTTCCAGTAGCACCTTAAAGACCAACTGAGTTAGTTCTAGGTATGAGCTTTCGTGTGCATGCACACTTCTTCAGAGCGTTATGTGGTCTTGGCAGCCACTTCCAGTCACCAGTCTAGCTGCCACATTCTGTAATTTCTGGGTGACCTTCAAAGGTAGCCCCATGTAGAGTGCATTGTAATAGTCCAAGCAGGAGATAACTAGAGCATGCACCACTCTGGCGAGACAGTCCGCAGGCAGATAGGGTCTCAGCCTGCGTACCAGATGGAGCTGGTAGACAGCTGCCCTGGACACAGAATTGACCTGCGCCTCCATGGACAGCTGGGAGTCCAAAATGATTCCCATGCTACACACCTGGTCCTTCAGGGGCACAGTTACCACATTCAGGACCAGGGAGTCCTCCACATCCCCCTGCCCCCTGTCCCCCCAAAGCAGTACTTTGTTAGTAGCATAGAATAACTTCAATGTTAGTCAGAGACAGCCAAAATGTTTCTCTCCAGATGTTGTTGGCTATGATTTCCATCATCCTGGACCATTAGACATGCTGCTACCCCTAAGTAAAAACAATATTGTTAGTATCAGTCTGTCTTAGAGTTAATAATAATAATGATGATGTTGCATGTATTAATATTTCTTTCACTAAAAGTTCAAAATATAACAATTCAGATTTATGTATATTTATTTTTGTAATTAGCATTGCTACTACCTTGTATTCTCAAAGGGGTATTATCAATTGTATCGACATAATTCAACCTCCCTCTTTCAGATCTGGTGCCTGGGTAATGAAACAAAATTTCATATCAACAAGACCGTAGATGCAGCCATTCGATCTGTTGTCATTGGAGGCCTGTATCCAGGTATTCAATACAGAATAGAAGTTGCAGCAAGTACCAGTGCTGGTGTTGGAGTGAAAAGTGAACCTCAGCCCATAATAATTGGTAAGTGATTATTTATCTTGCAGTTGTATTTTGTGTCCTTAGCATATTACAATACCTTTCTGCAGTCGTAGATGAAAATATAAAATAGTTGAATTACTCTTTCAGTTAAGAAAAGTTTCCAAAATGAAAACAGATTAAAGGGCTGAGATTATTGTGTGAAATTAATATTGCATTATTAATTTATCACTGCAACAGCTTGATAGATTTATAGAACACCTAACTAAAGCTTTCTCTTGAGCCTGTTAAGATTGCTAGATTATTGCTTTACTTAGGTTGCTGGTGCCCAAGGCCATGTTTAAAGGTTGTTTTTGTAGCATTTGTGGGTTACTGTTTATCAGCTATTCTAAGCAGATGATCTATCCTATATTATGCCAAAGCACAAAGATTCTCAAGTCCAAAATAGAGAGGGAAACTGGTAATACTATCCCTTTTCTTTGAACTGCCTTTTTCTTATTAGTAGTTTCCATGCTGAATTAATTTCATAACCTAAGGCAAACCTAGAACCTTATCCTTCGGAGAAAATTCTCGAGCATAAATTGGAAAAAAACATGCTTTGTCTGTATGAAATATGCAGTAAAACTGCACTCAGTTGTGTGCTTCATTGCTGTTTGGAAATATTTATAATATAGAAAATCTGCATTTTTTAAAAAAAAGAACAACTCCATAAATTTGGAATATTCATATGTAGAGTTCTGTTGGTACTACAGAAGGTGATTTGCATATTTAAACTTTCCCTCAGGTAAAAAAAAATACTTATATGTATTTTTAAAACTAGCATATCAGAGAGAGAAAAATATTGTCTCTACCCTTTGGTTTGATGTGCTAGTTGTCTACATCTAGGGAAGATCTTTCTTAAAAATGTTGATAGCATTGAAGCAGAACACCACACCTGCAGTTTGAATGGTGCAATCTCAAGAGGGCTTTACAAAATGATGGTTTTTGATGCATAAATTAATGCCAATTTGATGTGCTTTAATTATACGTATATTTTTCTATATAAAGTGGATTGAGACAGAATTGATAAAGCTGCATATCCCTTACTTGTATCCTGCTCTTCTGTTGAGTAACGAGCACTTATGTATGCAGTATACATGGGGTGCAGGATATATGGCAGTATATATTTATCCTCATTCTAGCCCTTTGGGATAGTTTCTGCTGAGAGAGAGTGACCAGTCTAGTGTCATGACTGAATGAGAATTTGAACTCAATTCTGATCCAAGCTCAGTCAGAGGTGTACCTAGGAGGTGGAAAAATCAGCCCCCTCTGGGGATACAGGGGGGGAAGCAAAAATCACCTGGATGGAGTGTACAGTGTGTACATTCACGGTGACGTGCCACCGCTGTTGCAGAACATCAAATGTGGAGCTTCCTGTCCTTATCACAATGTGGCACAAAGGCATGCATTTTTTTATTTTTTATTTTTATTTTTTATTTTTATTTTTTGCCTTCCTCCTCACCTCATTGTTACTCCAGACACTTCAGGTACTCGTGTCACATAAAATGTAGTAATTTCTAATGTGACTATTGCAGTAAGGTAGTTTTTTTCGGGGGGACCCAATACAGCTCCTTGCCAAGAGCACGAGGGACCCTACGTACAGCTCTGATCTCAGTAGTTTATCCGCTATACCACACTGAAACCAGGTGTTATTCTGCAATGTCTATATTGCTTAGAGACAGCTCATGCTGCACAGAAACAAGGAAAGTAGCAGCACATGTCATTTGCTTTCAGTCAAGACTACAGCTTCCACATTCTCTTCAGCATTCTCAAAAGTCTTTCTGCATCTACTGTTGGTTACTGCTACTACTATGTAACATATAACATGGCACTTTATGGAGCACAGTCCCTATGATGAGGACCTACAACTTGCCTGGAAATTATGTTTCCCCATCATTCAGCCTGGACACTAAGGTCCAGCTCCGAGGGCCTTCTGGCGGTTCCCTCCCTGCAAGAAGTGAGGTTACAGGGAACCAGGCAGAGGGCCTTCTCGGTAGTGGCGCCTGCCCTGTGGAACACCCTCCCATCAGATGTCAAGGAAATAAAGAACTACCTGACTTTTAGAAGACATCTGAAGGCAGACCTGTTTAGGGAATTTTTTTAATGTTTGATGTTTTATCGTGTTTTTAATATTCTGTTGGCAGCTGCCCATCGTGGCTGGGAAAACCCAGCCAGATGGGCGGGGTATAAATTATGATGATGATGATGATGTCCCAAAACACCCTGAAAATACATTAGATAGATATTGGGTGAACAAAAGTCCATGCAATACAGTGTATAATACAGTAAGCCCACAACTTGTGTGATTTAACTTGTGTGCATTCAGCTTTACGCCCTTGACAAAAAATACATACAGAAATTAAAAAGGGAGTATAAACGGGCCAGAGTCTGGGGGAAAAGACTTTGGCAATCCCACCCCCATTGCATCCAATGTGTTTTGATTATATGCAATTTTGATTTCAGGTATGATTCCCAGAAAGTAATCCCCACGTAAGTTTGGGTTTACTGTATACTGAAAAATGCAAAACACATTAAAGAAGAAGTTGAGAGAGAAGTGGTCAGAAGTGACACGGTAGTTTGTGATGCAGGCATCTTTTTACTCTCTCACCACATCCTTCAAAATTCAAAGTACTGAAATAAGGAGAAGCTATGGCAGAAGGCATGTTAGTAAATGCAAACCATTAATTTAATAGATCATAGTTTTGTGAGGCTACAGTCAAGGAGGGATAAAATCAAAGTGAATCAGGAATAAAAAAGAAGAACCTAATCTGATGGCTCCTCATAAGGTTCTGCTACTTCACTTAACAGTTAACTTGTGCATAGACTCAATCGTTGGTGTAATAATATCAGAAACAGCTGTAAACTTTCACAGTAATAGGTGCAATCAAATCTGATGTGTCTAATTAATTTTTGGTCCAGCAAATTAGTTTTGTTCTTCATTACTCTCCAATGGGAGGAAGACATTATATTTCATTATATTTTGTCTGCTGAAACAATGGAGCGTTGCAGGTCGCACACATACCTCATCTGTATTTTAATTAGCTAAACTGACAGCATTGTTATAGAAACACCTGCAGTATATGAAGCAATACACTGATAAAGCCTGGCTTTATATCTATCTTATCTTATCTTATCTTATCTTATCTTATCTTATCTTATCTTATCTTATCTTATCTTATCTTATCTTATCTTATCTTATCTATCTTCTGATTAAATATAATGTAAAGAAATATCAAATTAATGCCGTTTTTCTCCAAATCTTAACACTTACATTAATTCTGTTGAACATCAATGGGAAATGTACATCCATATTCATTTATGTTCAGCTGCTGAAATCACAAAGCATATGTTATTCTGACATTTAAATGAATTATTACTTTTGCTCATGTAATTGCAAGGCACTGAAGGGTAGAACAGGCTGCCAGAATGCTAACTTAAAAGTGTGCTGACCTAATTTGGAAACACACTTTCTTAAGGAAGACCCTGTGGGAGGCTTTGCAGTCCTCTAAAACTCCCTTGAAGTTTTTTCTTTCAGCTCTTCAGTTAAATGAAAAGGCATTTTTGAACTCTTAGGGGATGTGGTTGGTGCAGTTTTAAGGTGCACAGCGCACAGGGAATAAGATGCCATTCTATCACCAGCCTAGCATGGGTGCAGGCCACAGGAATGGGGGAAAGTAATGAAAAGGAAAAGTAATGCTACTTAGAGCCACAGTCACTACTCAGCAGGCTGTCAGGAGAAACCTAATGCATTCTGTAATGTGGACACTACAAATTACAGTGACTTCTTTGTTACAGCCTTGTGCCATTCCCCTTGGATTTCAAGTATTTCCTTCTCTGTCACATTCTATAAGCAGGAAGCGGTTTTCTGTTTCCCCTGAAAGGCTTCAGAACTACTTTGTGGATTTGAACCAACAAAGTGTAATTTAGAATCTCATAGTATCCATGCAATGCTGAAGTTGTTTATTTAACACACACTGCTTATTTACCCTCCGATTCCAACTCAGATGTCTGCTAGTTGCCCCTTAGCTTCTTAGGCTTAGATTGCCCTGGGGTGTTTTTTTCTGTGACATCAGAGCAGTTAAGCCAACTTGAAGTATGAGGCTTGCCAAGCTGCACTGAAGGACATCAGATCAAATTAGCCACATTGTGTTAAAAGGATATCCACAGCCCACAGTCAGTGAACGTACTAGTAGATGTAGCTTCATGACCAAACTTTTAGTTTAGAAAAGTTGTACTTTCATCTTGTTTAGAAAATTTGGCCAAGGGGCCTTCAATTAAAATGTTGAGCTCTGGTGAAGCATCACTGATATGGTTTAAAATTGATAGGGAGGAATTAAGTCAGTGGGAATCAGAAGTGCATGTTTCCATTGACTTAGCTGATTTTTAAAAAAGTTAAAAATAAAAGAGATCAGTGAAGTATGTTCAGTATATTGTAATGGGCCAATCTAATTTCCTGAAGTCTGTCAGAAACCACAAGTGACTGTATTTTCAATAAATTTGATTTATTTATGCTCAAATACTATGCTTCACTGTGGTAAAACTTGCATACCTACCTCTAGTGCTGAGCCATTCAAAGGACTTTATTGAGACAATGCATGGAAAAAGTAACATCCCTACTGACAGCCCTATCATATATACTCTGTTTTGCACTAATCTTAGTAAATCACAGTCCTGTTTTGGTGCTTTGGAGATCCTTTACTAAAATGTTTCATGTAGGTTACTAAATGTTTCATTCTTCAGCATTCAGCTCCCTTCCCATGCCCACAGAAGTTAAATCTTAAAGTAGGGGGTCATACATGAGTGCAGTTGAACGCTAAGACACCATGTAGCATACAGCCTGCCTTTTAAATTGGTCAATGGCAGGCAATAGCAGAGTAATTGAATATATTGTAGGGACGCAGGTGGCGCTGTGGTCTAAACCACTGAGCCCCTTGGGCTTGTCGATTGGAAGGTCAACAGTTTGAGTCTGCATGATGGGGTGAGCTCCAATTTCTCTGTCCCAGCTCCTACCAATCTAGCAGTTCGAAAGCATACCTGTGCTAGTAGATGAATAGGTACTGCTGCAGCAGAAAGGTGAACAGTGTTTCTGTGTGCTCTAGCACTCGTCACAGTGTCCTGTTGAGCCAGAAGTGGTTTAGTCATGCTGGCCACATGACCCAGCAAGTTGTCTGTGGACAAACGCTGGCTCCCTCAGCCTGAAAGTGAGATGAGCACCACACCCCATTGTTACCTTTGACTGGACTTAACTGTCCAGGGGTCCTTTGCCTTTACTGAATATTTCATACTGAGACAAAATGGCAACTTTGAGTAATGTGAAATAGTAGATGGGACTAAGACAAGTGATCCATCCTTTGACAACAGGGTTATTACAGGGTAAGTCCTTTAAAAGAGGCCCCGTAGATACAGAGAACACATGTTCCATGGGGCCTCTTTTAAAAGACTCACCCTGCATAAATGTTATAATTTTATTCAACAAAATGTTGGAAGGTATGCCATCATAGAGTACCATCATAGAGTGGTACTTGATTCCATCATAGAGTGGTACTTGATACAGTGCAGCAGCTAGGATCTTTTTAAATAGTGGCAGCAAGTTAAAGTTTGAGATTGGCAAGTGGAGAAATCTGATATTTCCTTATCTACTGTGGAACAAGCTCCTTCTTGTCCTTTGCAAGTATAATTCATTTATATTTACTGTGTGAAATTGTAGTTTCAGTAAGAATGTGAGGGTTACTTTTGCTTAGACAATATGGAATTGCATTTGTGAAGCTGACACAGACTGAGCAGGTCTTAAGGATGCATAATCTGATAAAATGGATGCAGATGTTACTAGGCTTTGATAACCATTTACAGAATGCAATTTTCATTCTCTTATCTGGCAATGAAAGGGTAGGAGTCGGAAATAACACACCTAGCCTTTAGTCATTTGCAATCAGTTTAACAAATGACCTTATTTTTACTTACCTGAGGCTTGAATAAATATGCTGACATAGCACTGCTTCCTTCCAAAAAAATGAACTACAATTTTAATCATTCTGAAAAGGAAAAACATGTTTGCTTGTTTTTCAAAGCAAGGCACAATGATATAACATTATAACCATTTGCACTGTGCAATTATGTGGTCGCTGTTTTCACACGCATTCTGTAAGATTATAGCTTTAAGTAAGTATTTTCTTCCAAAAATAACAGCAATATGACAGGAAATAAGCTAAGGAGCTCAAGTATTACATAGCTTGGCAACTATATTCCAATAAATTACAGAAATACAATCATTCTACATCAAAGGGCTTTAAATTGTTGTATAATTTTGGATAAAAGTAAAGGTAAAGGTACCCCTGCCCGTACGGGCCAGTCTTGACAGACTCTAGGGTTGTGCGCTCATCTCACTCTATAGGCCGGGAGCCAGCGCTGTCCGCAGACGCTTCCAGGTCACGTGGCCAGCGTGATGAAGCTACTCTGGCGAGCCAGAGCCACACACGGAAATGCCGTTTACCTTCCCGCTAGTAAGCGGTCCCTATTTATCTACTTGCACCCAGGGGTGCTTTCGAACTGCTAGGTTGGCAGGCGCTGGGACTGAGCAACAGGAGCGCACCCCGCCGCGGGGATTCGAACCGCCGACCATGCGATCGGCAAGTCCTAGGCGCTGAGGTTTTACCCACAGCGCCACAGGGATAGCATGCTCCAAAATGCAGGATTATTTTGTAAGGGAAATAATTTATTTTTTGGATTAGACCTTTTAATTACACAATTGTTCACATTCTGTGGCAGAACTTGGAACGGAGCCTAATATTGCTGAGCCATTCAAACGGCTAGTTAACTACAGCATTTGCCAGTTTACAGGCCACACACTATGTCATTGACTTGCTAGCAAATATTTACACTGGGTCTTTGGTTTGTGGCTTAACCCGTGGCTACTTTCTCCGCTAAAAGGAGGGAAGAAATGAGGCAGAGAAGCAGCAATTTTTCAAACAATGCCAGTCAGCATATTCTTTCTGCTACATATTAGTTGTGTTGCTTAGTAAAGGTTTGTAGTATTAGGGCTGAGCAGACAGTTTGTCCAAATCATGAATCTAATTGGTCCAACTTGTGCCAAATCCAGATCAGGTCAAGACAGCTACAGATCACGACAGAGCAGCATCAGGTGGACCCAAAATCAATTTGCAGTGATTTGTTTCAATCTACAGCTAGAAAATAATCTGTCTAAAGCCAGGCAGACAGACTCCAACACCATACAAGGAGAACACCATGGTGAGGAGGGAAGATGAGCTTTGTTCATTGAGAGCTCTAGCTTCCAATCTAGGCACAGAATTTCATCCAGCATTCTCCAACAGTTTGTGGAGAGGGAGAGTAAAGTCTTAATCCAGCAGACCATTTCTGTTGTAAAGTATAGTTACTGTGTGAGAGAATTGTGGCTATTTTTTCCCTGGATTTTAAGAACCTTCATCACCTCTGTCTTTAAGCATCTGTAATGTTTGGTGTCATCAGTTTTGTTTTTGTTTTATTTTTGAGCAGGAAGTCGTAATGAAGTTGTCATCACGGAAAACAACAATAGTATCACTGAGCAAATAACGGATGTTGTCAAGCAGCCTGCCTTTATAGCTGGAATTGGTGGTGCATGCTGGGTAATACTCATGGGTTTCAGCATCTGGCTGTACTGGCGCAGAAAGAAGAGGAAGGGCCTCAGCAATTATGCAGGTAAGAACAAGAGCAGTTTTCTAAACACATGTTCAGTCAAAAACATTGCTAGCTCATGAAATGAAGAGTGGAATGGGTGATTGTTGTATGCTTGCTCAGTAATGCTCTGCATCACATTACTGCAAAAAAATTAATATTCCCATAATAAATACATCTGATATATGTAAGACACTCAGGAATCTTAGATGCACTATTTCATTCAGGTCCTGGTGTGAAAAGAAGTGTATGTATTTCCACGTTCAGTATTTCAGAGGATTGTGAAGCTTGAAACATGAACAAGCAAAATAAAATGGCACCTATTTCACTTAAATTACTTAGAACAGAGTCTTCTTCGAAGAATTACTTCCTTCCATTGGTTTTAGTCACACAGTTTTGAATAATTGTAACTAGATGAGAACCATTATGTTTTAGTTCTTTGAAGCAAACATAATTAAGGCGTGATCCAGTCTTATAGTATGAATAGATGAAAAGGAATATAGAAAATGTAGATCCAGTGCATCACAGTGTCCCAACTTTGTATTCACTAAGGCTTCACTGAACTGGATGTATTTACAACAGGGATAGCTAACGTGATGCCCTCCAGGGGTGGACTACTACTCCCATTGGCACCAGTCAGTATGGCTATAGACCCGAGATGATGGGATCTGTAGTCCAAAACATCTGGAGGGCATTACATTGGATACCCCTGATTCAGAGCATCATTCACTTCATGAGTAAGCCTTCCTTTCTCTTGTATTAAATACAACAATCCAGAGGTATATAAGGCTTTCCTGTTCCATGCACGATGCATTCCATAGCTCATAAAAGAAACAGATACATAGGCATGAACACTGGCACCTCAAAATCCTTTAATTTTCACTGTGTGAAAATTATTTTGGATCAGATGAAGTTCTGTATCCATGTTATGAAAGCAAAGGCTTTGTAGAATGTGTTCCTCAGAATTTTGTCTCATGTTGAGTAGTAACTTGTTGCAGTGTGGTTCTGGGTGTAAACACATAGTTCACAGCTGTGTTGAAACCAACAGAAAAACAACAGTTTTTTATTATAAAAACAACCCTTCCTACCTATAGCCCCCTTTATATATTGTTGTGTGTAGTAAAAGTGCTAGAGCCGTGCTTTCCATGGCAGCTGAATCAGAAACTCTTATTAATGAATCTGCATTTCCATAAAGTTCAACCATCAGTTTAGGTGCCATATCTTTTCTGATAAAGAAAATATCTCTAATGATTTATACACTCAGGGCAATTCAAGCAGATTTACTTCTGGCTGTGTGCTACACAAATCTAACTCCAGAATCCTGTTGATTTCTTATTAATTATATACAGTGCCTGAATGACCACGGTGGTGAAGCTACATTATTCATCGGCTATGCTGTTTGCACATGTTTTTCTTCCTTTCCTTTTAATTAATGTGCATATATATGATGGTAGCTTCTGCTTTCTCTGATTATTTTTTTAAAACAAATCACCAAACTCTGTTCAGAAGTTAGATACATCAAGATCAGTGACACTGAAAGCTGCAATGTGT
Organism: Podarcis erhardii; assembly: GCF_964252035.2. Classification (NCBI taxonomy): domain Eukaryota; kingdom Metazoa; phylum Chordata; class Lepidosauria; order Squamata; family Lacertidae; genus Podarcis; species Podarcis erhardii. Next base: position 47,309,067 of record NC_138508.1, on the reverse strand, counting down.
TGTCACCTCCTTACGTTAGATAGCTATTAATAAGACTTTATGGGTTTAGTAGATTCACTATTTTATGCTATATTTCTGTATACATCAGATGTGCTAAATACACATGTATACTTCTTAATTGCTAATGAAATGTTTCATGTCTTCAGTTGTTTGGCCTTTGTGTTATGTATAACAGCATGTTTCTGTGAACAGGCTTGTATCATCTAACAATATGTGATTTTACCATATATGTAAATATTTATGCAGCAAAAAATATGTAGAAAATTTGGTTTCTAGCTGACAGCCATATCCATTTGTCAGCACCCAAAACTGTGGAATATCTAAGTTAGAAGGCTCATTGCCCCCTAATAATTATGTATATGGTACTGGCATTCATGACATTTTAAGTGACCCCCCTCAGTATGTGGCTGGCTGCTGTATTGTGACACAGGGTTGTCCATTAATTTTCAAACATTGCATTTGTTCGACAGTAAAATCTCATAAGCAGTTACATTTCAAAGCTGGTCATAGCATCTATGAGATGGATTGCATGTCCATGTTGCCAGTTATTATTCAATATAATTGTCAAAATCGCCTTCCACCTCTTTTCAATCCTTTATTTTTCATGGGCTGCTGGCTGGCTAGTGCTTAAAGCTGAATTGCTATAATCTGCACAAGATTTTGAGCTACATACATAAGTCAATTCTGAAGGGCACTTGTGCCCTTTAATTGGCGCACTTCTTAATGGGGTTTATAACTCACAATGTATTTACTTTTCTTGTTTTGCAGTTCAGTCCTTCACCTTCACCCCTGCAGGTACTGTTCATTAGTCTGTCTCTTACCCCAGCAACATATCAGTGCAGCATATAGTGGTTGAACCCCTTCTAATTATTCAGATTATACAAAGACTTAACACTCAAGTGCAAGAAGAAGCACTCTGTCTCCTCATCAGTTACACTAATGTGATATTGACTGTACCAGTGATTCCAGCAGAAGGCTACAAAGTAATAAACCTTTCTTTATAATTGTGCATCCTGCCCACTCACCCTGCCCTTCTAACCTACTCTGTTTTGAAAGGTAATTTGTAGCACATTGGTTGAAATAATATATTTATCCACATGAAGCCTTTAATCACAAAGGGCCAAATTTTATGCTTAAGGATCTCCACGCTTAACTTGCAAATTTCTGAAGATATTTACTGATGGTCAGAGAAGCAGAACTTATCCTAGCTTCTTTGTAGATTCTTCCTGAACTTGAACATATGCCAGGCATGGTCAGAAATAAAGCCATGCACATAAATTTAATACTCAATACAGGTTGAGTTACTATTAATGCATAAACAGCCCATTCTAAAGCAACATATTTTCACACATTTCTACAGCTTTCATTTAGACCAAACCTATTTGCAAAACAAAACCTTGAAATGACTCTGCCATTATCATTTCCTTAGCAGACCTAACATAAAGCTAGCTATTATAGTTACAGATAGGTAGCCGTGTTGGTCTGCCATGGTCAAAACAAAATAAAAAAATTCCTTCCAGTAGCACCTTAAAGACCAACTGAGTTAGTTCTAGGTATGAGCTTTCGTGTGCATGCACACTTCTTCAGATACACTGAAACAGAAGTCACCGGACCTTTCTATATAGTGAGAAGGTGGGGAGGGGTATTACTCAGAAGGGTGGTGGGAATGGGTGATTGGCAGATAGCTGCGATGAGCCTGTTGACGACTCTTAACGACTGCAATAGGTCTAACAGGAAAAAGCAAGGGGTGAGAAGGTGAAAAATGGCTTTGTCATGTATAATGAGATAAGAATCCAATGTCTTTGTTCAAACCAGGTCTCTCCATAGTTTTAAGTTTGGTGATAAGTTGCAATTCAGCAGCTTCTCTTTCCAGTCTATTTCTGAAATTCCTTTGTAATAGAACAGCTACTTTGAGATCTTGTATAGAATGTCCTGGGAGATTGAAGTGTTCTCCTACTGGTTTTTCTGTCTTGTGGTTCCTGATGTCGGATTTATGTCCGTTTATTCTTTGGCGTAAGGTCTGGCCTGTTTGTCCAATATAGAGAGCTGAAGGACACTGTTGGCATTTTATGGCATACACAATGTTAGACGATGAGCAATTAAATAGTCCCGAGATGGTATGTGTGATGTTGTTGGGGCCAGTAATGGTGTTGTCCGGGTGTATGTGGCAGCAAAGTTGGCATCTGGGTTTATTGCAGGCTCTGGTGCCAGTGTCCGTGTTAGGTCTGGTTGTAGTATTATTGTGGGTTAGGAGTTGTTTAAGACTGGGTGGCTGTCTGTAGGCAATGAAAGGTCTTCCTCCCAGAGCTTGAGAGAGAGAACTGTCATTGTCCAGGAGAGGTTGTAGATCTCTGATGATGCGTTGTACTGTTTTAACTTGGGAGCTGTATGTGATGACTAGAGGTGTTCTGTTATTTTCTTTTTTGGGTCTGTCTTGCAGCAAGTTCTCTCTGGGTATCAGTCTGGCTCTGTTGATCTGTTGTCTAACTTCATCTGCTGGGTATTTTAGTTCTAAAAAGGTTTGCTGTAGATCTCTTAGGTGAGAGTCTCTGTCTGTAGAATTGGAGCAGATGCGGCTGTAACGTAGTGCCTGGCTATATACAATGGACTGTTTGGTATGTTTGGGATGGTAGCTAGAGGCATGTAGATATGTTTGTCGGTCAGTTGGTTTACGGTATAAGGTGGTGTCTATGCGCCCATCCTGTATTTTTATAGTAGTGTCCAAAAAATGTATTTCTTGCATAGATTGATTCATTGTTAGGTTGATGGTGGGGTGAAAATCATTGAATTTCTGGTGGAAGGTGTCCAGGGTCTGTTGAACAAAGAGACCTGGTTTGAACAAAGACATTGGATTCTTATCTCATTATACATGACAAAGCCATTTTTCACCTTCTCACCCCTTGCTTTTTCCTGTTAGACCTATTGCAGTCGTTAAGAGTCGTCAACAGGCTCATCGCAGCTATCTGCCAATCACCCATTCCCACCACCCTTCTGAGTAATACCCCTCCCCACCTTCTCACTATATAGAAAGGTCCGGTGACTTCTGTTTCAGTGTATCTGAAGAAGTGTGCATGCACACGAAAGCTCATACCTAGAACTAACTCAGTTGGTCTTTAACTAGCTATTATAGTTAGTGTGATTAAAGTGATGTGAAAAGTAAATGAACTGTGGCTGAAATGGCAGGTTGAACCAACCTACCCAACATATGCGTGGACGAGGAAAGTAATAAGTACAGTTAAAAGCCACTATTAAGACAAATAGTTATCCTATGGTTTCCACAGCTTGCCTCTTCCTAGTCCACATTGGTTTAGGCAAAATCTCCAAGGTGGCATTTCTTACCCATTTTGATAAGGATATTGGCGAGCAAATACTCATTTGCTATCCAGTTTGCCCAGGCTGACGGAAATTCTGTATGCAATGGCGAGACTCTCAAGATATATTTTTGTTCTGCCAATACTCATCGTGCAGGAATATGATTACCTCAACATCTGCATGATTGATACAATCTGTCAAGCAAAATTTATTGTTAGAAAATATCAGCAGCACCCTTGCCAGCATTAAGCTTGCTCACAAATAAGCACAGTTGTGAATACTTTTGCAGCTACTGTGAAAATGTGAATACACTTTATTTTTGGTTGACATTTTGACAAATGAAAACAAGATATTCCAAGAAAAATTGCACCAACTGTGTGACCACCTTTCGCCCCACTTCTGTTACACACTCACCTTGATAAGTTTTATCAACCGAAATTCAAACAAATTTCTAGTGACTCAGACTTGGGTCTCCTTGTTTTTCTCAAAACAGGTTCATGCAACAAGAGTGCTTCTTCTATCCCTGTTATAGACTGTTCACCTAATTTGCTGTGTGCGCATGTCACATTTGTTGTTCAAGGCATCCTGTTACACCCCTGTTACATATCTATCAGATCACCTTTTCTTAAATGAGCTTGACCCTTCCCTTCCATCCCTTCATTCAAAAATTAAACCTTCTCTCTCTCTTTCTCTCTCTCTCTCTCTCTCTCTCTCTCTCTTTTGTGACTATTTCACCAGCCTTTATTCAACTTATTTAAAACATCCTTTTACCTTTCATGTTCAGGCTGCTCTACTCCTGGCCTCTCAGAGAACCCCACCCCTTTTCTGTCTTTGCCAGCTGCTTCCTTCAGCACCTGGCTTTGAGAACTCTCTCTCCCTCTTTCAGTTGCCTCTCTTGCAAAGCTCAGCAGGAGGCCACAATTGCCTGCTGAGAGAGGCAGCTGGCAGGATATCTACCACAATAATTTTGACTTTGGTCCTTGCAGTCCCCCATGACAAGGTATGAAAACACCGAACTATCTTTGCCAAGGACTCTTGACATGCTTGTTTGGTGGGGGAAAGTGTGGGGTCAAACTCTGGAGATACATGAGGCAGGAAAGTATGGAATGGTATAACTGCAGCTGCATATTATTGCATATCAGCAAACCTGCAGGGTGGAGCAAAATGCCATTCTGCATTAGGATCAGTAAATCCAACAGTTTCAATTGTGTTCATGAATACTAATATAAGATAGATTGGAAATGTAACAGAAGTTAAAAAGACACTGATGATAGCATAAGATGAGCTGTGCTGGAAGACACCAAAGACCCATCTATTTCAGCATCACAGTAGCTAACCAGGTGCCTATGGGAGGTGTGCAAGCGGGATGTGAGTGCAACAGCACTCTCCCTACTTGTGATCCTCAGCAATTGGGATTCAGATTCATAATGTCTCTGATGCTGGGGGTAGTACATAGCCATCACGGTTAGTAGCCCTCGATAGCCTTATCCTCCATACATTCTGCTTTATCAGTTATGTGCCTGCAGTATCAATTTGAAAAGTTTTCAGTTCCCTCTGACTGTTACACAAAGCTATGGCTTTTATTCATGTGATGTGCGGACAAGGGCACAGATGCACGCATGGAGAGTTACATGCAAACATATACAACTCATGCTACTAGAATAAACACTAATTTCCCCCTTTCCTGCAATGAAGGGTCAGCTGATTGGATTGATGGCTCCACCCACAGTCAAAGGCAGGCAGCAATGTTTTGGAATGTAGGGCTCCCAGGATTCAATTCTGCTGTTGCCTTTGTCAGTGCAGCCAGATCACCGACCACCTGCTCCCAACTTCTCTCTTATCAGGCTTACTTCCTCTTCCTCTTCCAGTTTTTTGGAAACCCTCCCCCAACTCCTGACTTATACCTTCTATCTTTACAGAAGCCTTTTTCCACCCTGTTCCCCACCACCACCCAGCTTCTTGCTTAAAATATTTTTTTAAAAAATAAAAAACCCTCTTTACCTACCTAATCTTCGCTATCTGCCTCAATGAAGTAAGACAGGAGCAGACCCTTTTCACCACGCATCTTTGCTTTGTCACCCCCTCAGGCGGGTACTTAGCCAGAGAAGCCCAGCATTATAGCAGGTGAGCATAAAAAATGGGAAGGATTGTCTATGTGGCAAAAACCATATCTTCTACTTTCATTTTCAGTGCAGAGGTCTGGAACACCAACAACTTTTTCTTCAGCTCTTTGAGGCTTCCACATAGCTGCTAAGCCTCTGATTCAGTCCTACACTCTCACCTGGCCTACCAGATCCACGCTGCTCTCCTGAGAGCGGGTGTGTTGCATTGTGCCTAGAGTACCTATTAGCCTAACACTCCCAGTGATGGATTCTGCCCCCTTGTTGGTCTCTGGAGCTTATGATCACCCTGCTGGCTGAAAAGCCTCCTTCAAATGGCACCCTTTGGACAAGACAGCAGAGAAAAATCCTCAAGGGAAACATAAGTCCCTGCTTCAGTGCAAACCAAGGAAGTCTAGATGGACTATATACCTTGAAGAAATGGCTGCCTCTAACCCCAATCAGGCATTTAGGAGGAGAGAGAGGTAGAGGCTCAGGCAGTCAGGACAACCTCCAATACACCCAAGGTCAGGCACGTCCAACTTCGAGTAGGTTGTAGTCTACAATTCCAATATCAAAAACTGGCAGTGATCTACCACCCTCTGAAGTAATTTAAGTAAAATGAATGTATGACTGGATCTTTATTTCACAGTTACAATAGTTATGTTTGGATATCATCATGACAGATCCAAATAGTTGTTAGATGGTCAAGTAACTAAACAAGTGAGAAAAGTCAAACTATATTTTTATATTAGTTTACACAGATCTGAGGAGCCAGTCAGAGTGTGCCAGGCTTCTCCAGCTTTCCCCTACTGTTGCTTTAAATCGCAGCTAACTTTGTGTCAGCATTCCCACGCCTTTTCCTCCACCTCTCTTTCCCCTACTGTTGCGTTAAAGCCTTTCCCTCGCTCAAACTCATGGAGCGCTAAGGGGGCTTTTTCTCATGTGTTTTGTTCTTTGCCTTCCTCGCTGTTGGGGCGGGGGGCTCCTTTCTTATTCCTTCCATTGCATTTGAACTAGCAGGCAAGCAGGCACAGAGCTTTTCATTTTCTGCCTCCCACCACCACCACCACATCCCCTCCCCCCATCACCAGAGCTCTACTCCCCCCCCCCCCCCGAGCAGCGCAGAGCAGGTAGCGGGAAGGAAGTCAAGCTGGCTTTAGAAGGAGGGAGGAGGAGGAGGAGGAGGAGCTCAGGCTTGCATGAGATTGGCAGCAGTAGTGACTGCTGCTGCTGTGTCCCAGGCTGCGGAGAAAGGCTTTTCTTTCTCAGATTCAGGTAGATAGCCATGTTGGTCTGACGCAGTAAAAATAAATAAAATAAAATAAAAAACTGTTCAGTAGCACCTTAGAGACCAACTAAGTTTGTTCTTGGTATAAGCTTTTGTGTGCTTCTTCAGGTATCTGAAGAAGTGTGCATGCACACGAAATCTTATACAGTGGTACCTCGGGTTAAGTACTTAATTTGTTCTGGAGGTCCATACTTAACCTGAAACTCTTCTTAACCTGAAGCACCACTTTAGCTAATGGGGCCTCCTGCTGTTGCTGCGCTGCCGGAGCCTGATTTCTGTTCTTATACTGAAGCAAAGTTCTTAACCTGAAGCAATATTTCTGGGTTAGCGGAGTCTGTAACCTGAAGTGTATGTAACCTGAAGCGTATGTAACCCGAGATACCACTGTACCAAGAACAAACTTAATTGGTCTCTAAGGTACTACTGGACAATTTTTTTTATTTTTTTAAATATTTTTTGTTTCTCAGCCTGCGATTGACCAATATCAGTCCCAGGATCTCCGAGTCGATTACGATAGACTTCTTGGACATGTCTGCCCTAGATCATGCGATTGACCCTTCTCATTCCTCCAATGGGGATGAAGATTTTCCAAGCTTTCAGCCTTCTCCACCGCTTTGTTCACAACTGTGAATCCAGTCTGTCTCCCACAGATTGTTCCCACTCCCTCAGCTTTTCTTCCCCAAGAGTGGCTGGGGAAACCCAGCCAGATGGACAGGGTATTATTATTATTATACATTTCCCTTTAGAAAGTGGAAATTGCCACCATTCTATGCTTTCGTCCAAACAGCCTCCACCCTAACACCCTCACCCAACAAGCAGGCACACTCTCTTCCATTCTCTCCCAACCAGCTTTCCTTCCTAAGGCCACCTCCAACTTCCACTTGTAACAAGAACTTGGGTCTTCCCTCCTTCTGCCCTTCCTTAGTGACCACAGGGGAAAAGCTTGGCACTCCCACAATGTATGTAGAGCTTCAAAAGTCTACATTCAGCAAACCAAAGAGCTCAGATGGACTGTTTCACTCTTTGTTTCATTCCATCTCTTCTCCTTAGGATTGTGATTTCTGCCACTCTAGCTAGATGGATAAAGGCCTGTTCCTGCAAAGCTCAGGGACTTATTGTCACTTTGCACATCATAGCTCACTCCTCTTGTTCTGCAGCTCCCTGCAGTGCATTTTCAGTTAATGCTGGACTGCTGGAAATATGCAAGGCAGTCACCTGGTCCTCCCACAGCACCTTCATGAGACATTACAAAATGTTCTCTCTCCTCCATAACACTGCAGCCTCTCTGCTGTCTGAGATTAGGATAGCTCTGGTATCTCCCAATCTGCTGACCTTTCATTGAACGAATGGGAAAAGGTATGATTGTATCTACCTGAAGCATAGTTTTCCATTCCCAGTGAAAGGTCAGTAGGGCCCCACCCTCGAGGCTAGCTCCTTCCTTTATTTCTGGGATGTAGGATATACTTTTCTCCTTCTTAATGTCTGTCTTTCCCTTGAGCTTGGAGAGTTTGCAAACTGAATCCTTGGAACCCTACACCCCAAAACATTACTGCCCGCTTTGGGCCATGGTCGGAACCAGCAACCCAATCTGCTGACCTTTCATTCGTAAGGAATGAAAAACTACACTTCAGGTAGGTATAATCGTGCTTGTTATGTTTTTCATGGTTAGTTTCCGAATTCTCCTTGTGCAAACATACACTGCAGGCTTTAACATGGTTGAAAGAAAGGTGAGCTGACAGAAAGCACATACCTCTTTTCTAGGCAGATACCAACTTTTCAGATTCCATAAGAACGATAAAAAAGAATCCATTTTCTCAGGTGAATCCTTTTATGCTATGTAGTACCCCATCACATTTATCCATCCTGTGGATAAAAAATGCTTCTTATAAATTCATAGAAATCCATCTACTGAAACAGGAAAAATGTAATGTATCTTTCATCTGGCCTCAGTTTCCTAAGTGTGTGTGCATCCATTTGCAGGAATGCAGACATGTTCCTCTAACTGCATACACTATCAGCCTGAACGAAAACCATACATTTTTGCTTATAAATACTAAGCTTGGGGATTAAAGATTGTTGTGAAACTGAGTAAATAAAAACAAATTACAAATGGCAAACTAAACATTTCACACGCAAGTCCTAACAGTGGTAGATTATTATAAATTATTTGACAGAACCATCCAAATGCAGGAAGATTTGATAGAATTTTTATATGCTGATTATCTGTTCTGAGTTAATGCTTATTAAAAGAGGATTAATCTGTATTCATATTTGAGGAACAGCTTATCAGAAAAAGGGAAGAGACTTGGCTGGCAACATTAAAGTTTTCATTTGTACTAGGAAAATGTGGCCCACTAGAGATAGGCACACAGAAAGCTTTATTTCCTCAAAATGTCAGCTGAGTGTGTATTTCTATTTTTTGGTTCTAGCCTGCATGAAGATTGGGTTTAACCTTGCCAGATAGTATTTGTAAATAGTTCAACTAGTACCATAGTATCTTTGTATACTGTATGTATATGAGTTTTTTTCAATTTTTGTGTGAGGCTTAATTGTGCATGTTTTTGTATAGACCTTGCAACACAGGTTAACAAGGATTCTTCAAACCTCTCTCATTCCCTCTTTCAATACATCCTTGTGTACGTCATATTTTTAAAACATGTTCCTCCCTTTATATTCTGCAGATTTTTAAAGAATCTGTATGAGATCCATAATCATATAAACAGTTTTTTAATTTAAAAAATGCTGCTTTGTGATAATAGATGGAATTTGTCTTTCATCTCCCTTTCAACTTTCAAAATGTCTCAGCAGTTTTTTGAAATTTAGACCCCTGAATTAAATCAGCTTTGCTGATCCACCCCCACCCCCACCCCCCCGTTATGTCTGTAAGGACTGTAGTCTACTGTATTCAAATATGTTTCCCTTCAGCATTTTAGGCGTGTTTTGCAATTCCAGAAATCAAACTGCAGGCAAAAATGCTGACACAAACATATGGTAACAGTGATAAACATAGTGCTTAGTTTGGCAGACTATCATTTGTGACTTTTGCTGCCTTTTCCACAGAATGTTGATCCTTTCAGAGTGATGCTCTCTTGCTGGCTTGCCCAGCCATTTTTATTGTGGATTGTATGAAGTTTTGGGAAATAAAATAACTTAAATAATAAGGGAGGATATTTTTTGGAGGAGGGAGACATTAATTCCAATATTATAAACTTATTATCCTTTGACAATTATCACTCTAAGAGGATAACAGTTGTCACTCTGAAAATTATATTAATTTCCAGAGACAGATGTAATAATGAAGCAGCATCCATTCTTCTGTGGTTACTTCTCCTTATAAATGTGTTCCCCAAAGGCTGTAAGATAATTCCATAAGAAATGCAACTACTGAAAACAGATATTGCATTATAACCTCACCATATGAGAACTATTTATAACACCCAGCAACCATTAAAAAATGATAAAGAAACATGACTTTGTTTTTGATGGAGAAAATAACTCCAACAATCAGAATGACAACCACATCGGTCCAGTTCATAGAATCATAAGAACACAGGGGGTCTCAGCTTCTTATTGCCAAGGTATTCCCTTCTCACCACTCTGCCAGCACTCTTTACTTTACTTTCAGGATTGCCTAACTGAGCCAGTATAAGCCTACAGAAATCAGACTGCAGGGTCAACTCCATTCCTCCTGTCCCCTGATATAGTACTACAATCTGAGTGAAAGGAAAGCTCCTGTAGCTAAGCATTCTGCCCAACTGCTTGCTTTGTTGCAAAATATTGGCTGCTATTAAGAAGCGGACATCATGTCCCAGAACATAGAGAATGGGGACAAGATGGAAAGTGCTATTTAGGAGCTTCTCATGTGACTGGAAGTTTGGCCATCTGTATTAGGAATACTTTATTTTTAATAGCCCTACTAGTGAGCAAAAGAGGAACATAATCCCTCTATATCTAACGCCTTTCTTGGGGGAGGGGGTGGGATTAAGCTCTGAAGAAGTGTTCGTTGTGAGCACCTGCTTACATAAATGATCATGGATCCTTTTATTTTAAAAATGGTATTACATTGGCCAGTTTCTATTCTTCAGGTACAAATGCTAGTCTTCAGAACAAGTTACATGTTTATGTTAGAAAACCAGCAATTTAAAATTTGAGATCTGGTGGCCTAGAATGTCTCTTGTCAACAGTTTTTGCCTCAGTTCCTCAGACTTCCTTTCCAAGAAAGTTAATTCAGCCACAGGGATCCTCTGTGGCATTCCAGAATGAAAACAAATGCAAAGAACCCATTCAGCTTCTCCACAATCTTGTTTTCCTTCATTAGTACATCTTGACTCCCTTGTGGTCTAAAGATACAACTGCCTTCCTAGCCAGTTTCCTCCTGCTTTCAAAGTGCTTAAATAACTTTTTAATTGTGGTCCTAAGGTTTCTAAAAATGCCCTCCCTGAATTTGCTCATTTTGTCCCTTATTGTCTGTTTGCATTTCTGTTGGCAATGTTTGTGTTCCTTTTTGTTCTCTTTATTTGGGCCAGACTTCAATTTCTGAAGAAAGGCTTCTTGATCTCTCATAGTTAGCTTGTTAAGCTTGCTGGTAGTCCCTTGGCCCTGGTGGTACCTTGCCTGACCTGTACTGAGGCTGAGCTTCCAGTATTGTGGTTTCTAATAACACCCACACATTCTGAAGATATTGGAGCCCCTTGACTTTACCTTTCAACTTCCTCTTTACCAATCAACTCTTCCCCCCTTCACTCTGGGAGTGGGACACTGCTAGGATGTCCTCATCCCCAGAAGGCCTCATCCATTACCTCACTGCCTCAAGAGAACAAACTCATTGCACTAAGCCTATCTTCAGCAGGCCATTTGTCTGGCACATTTTCGGCATAGTATAAACGAAATTATAAGTCTTCAATTTAAACTTTAAAATGTAGAATATAAGTGCTCGGTTTCAAGTTTCAAATTATGTTTGTAAGGTTATGGAAGAAGATTCAGAAATGAAAGTGATATATTCCAATGTAGATGTTAGTCACATTTTCTAACAGCTACGATGCCAGCTACAAATAAATAAACTTGCACCCATTGTTTCCCTGCAGATTGCTGTACAATATCCACCCAATTTCGCTTAAACTATTTTAGCATGTATTATGATTGTTTAGTATATTAAGAAGCATTAGAATGCTTGTGTATACTTGTATTTAATATTTTATACACTGTGATTAGCATTAATTCATTTCCAACTAGGTAAAGCATTTAATTTGTGATATGCCTGTTGTGATTTTCTAGCAACCATAATTGCCCATACAGTGGTGATAGGCAATTAATCATAGGTTCCTAAGTTCATTCTATATGGGATCCCAAAGGGATCCTCTTTGTCTTCATTGTAGTTGAACGCGCATTGTGAAGCCACTTGTGGAACTGATAACACAGCAAAAATGTAATGTATCACCAGAAAGCTGCAACTACCCTGCTTTATATGTCAGTGTCTTTGCTGATCATAGCATTTCCATCTTGATGCTGTACAGTTGTTTAACTGAGATTGCGGAGTGTATGGCAAGAGATCAAGAGAAAGGTGCTCTGTGTTAAAAATTTTGAAGTGTTTCTGTATTAATGGAGAAGCATTTTTGTGGAATTTTCAGATGCATATGATCGCCCAGGATGGTTGATCATTTCAGTTAATCCTGTGAGTTGCATCAAGCATCTCTTGTGGTGCTTTGTACAAAAAGACCAGTGACTATACTCCAATATGGATTGTGGTTGTGTGATGGTTGAAACCAGTATGGTATACTGGATGAGATCATTTGTTTTAACTGGTTTTAATTCTAAATTTTAAATTGTTGTAACCCATTCTGAGACCTGCTGGTAAAGAGCAGGTGATCATCACCACCGTCATCACTACATTTTGATGGGTTACTTTGCTCACTAGGTGACTTTGAACTCAGGCTACCCCAGCCAAACCTATCCTACAGATATAATGAAAAAAATAGGGGGAAACCAATTTTATCCCCTTTGGACTCCTGGTGCAATGTTACACATGTAAAGCTCTCCCATGTCCCTTGCTTTCTCAATCTCCTTCACTGGTTTTCCAGACTTTCTTCATTTTTTTGACAGCTAACACTGAAATTCCAGGGTTTTCTTTACTTCGGGTATCTCTTCGTTATGGGTGGATGCCAGAGGTTGCATCACTTTAAGTCACAGGAACACACACACAATTGTCATTTGAGAAGATAGTTCAGGGGTTCCAATATGTAAGCTTTACCCTAAAGGTAAAGGAACCCGTGACCATTAGGTCCAGTCGTGACCGACTCTGGGGTTGCGGCACTCATCTTGCTTTATTGGCCGAGGGAGCTGGCGTACAGCTTCCAGGTCATGTGGCCAGCATGACTAAGCCGCTTCTGGTGAACCAGAGCAGCGCACGGAAACGCCGTTTACCTTCCCGCCGGAGCGGTACCTATTTATCTACTTGCACTTTGATGTGCTTTTGAAATGCTAGGTTGGCAGGAGCAGGGACCGAGCAACGGGAGCTCACCCTGTCGCAGGGATTCGAACCGCCGACCTTCTGATCAGCAAGTCCTAGGCTCTGTGGTTTAACCCACACAGCTACCCACGTTCCAAGCTTTACCCTAGCCTTTACCAACCTGGTGCCCATGACATGTTTTGGACTACAACTCTTATCATCGTAGTCCAAACTATCTGACAAAGGCTGCTGTATGTTATGCAGAACACTGATACTGTGTCTGGCCATACTATCCACTGTACTGTACTGCTTTAAACAGGACTTCTTACAACATAGAGATTGTCACAGTTATAAGCAATGCAGGACCCTAAATTTATAACAACATCTTGTTGTAAGGTAGGTGTGTTTAGACTATGTTTGAAAAGTACAGTGGTGCCTCACAAGACAAAAAGAATCCGTTCCGCGAGTCTCTTCGTCTTGCGGTTTTTTCGTCTTGCGAAGCAAGCCCATTAGCGGATTAGCGGATTAGCGCTATTAGTGGCTTAGCGGATCAGCTGATAAGCGGCTTAGCGCTTAGCGGATCAGCTGGTAAGCGGCTTAGCGGATCAGCTGATAAGCAGCTTAGCGGATCAGCTGATAAGCGGCTTAGCGGGTCAGCTGTTAAGCGGCTTAGCGGGTCAGCTGATAAGTGGCTTAGCGGATCAGCTGATAAGCGGCTTAGCGGCTTAGAAAAAGGGGGGGGGAGGAAAAAACCCCCGCAGGAACTCGCAAGACATTTTCGTCTTGCGAAGCAAGCCCATAGCAAATTTGTTTTGCGAAGCACCTCCAAAACGGAAAACCCTTTCGTCTAGCGGGTTTTCCGTCTTGCGAGGCATTCGTCTTGCGGGGCACCACTGTATTCATAATTTTTTGAGATTACAAGACTGATCTTGGCAATTAAGAGTTTACATCATTGTTTCTCAAACTTGGGTTCCCAGCTGTTGTTTGACTACAACTCCTACTGGTCCTGCTAGCTAGGAAGTATGGCATTGGTTTTACATCATTCACTCTGTTAAGAACACTTCAGGCATGGATAAAAGGTGTTAGAATATAAGATGAGAATGTATTTTGAATATTTTTTTCCCATTTCAGTTTCCCCAAATTTTTCCACTTTTGTTCCTACTGTAATGATTAGCAGATCCAGGTCATTGTTAATTACTTATTAAAGTACTAACGTGCTAAAGAGAGCACAGATTCATTTTTATTTAGTTTGAAGATATGAAGGTAATGTTTTCATTGGAATCTGCATGATTCAGGGGTCTCTAGCTTTATACATTTTGAACCCAAAGGTCTATTGATTTGAGAATTTCCCCCCAAAACCCATAATATCAAGGGATCAGGAATAAGTTGTCCTATGAGACTGTGACTGAGAAAGATTGATTTAAATCAATATTGTCTAGAGATAACTGGGGGATATGGCAATTTTTGCTTTCCCACCTATACTTGATTATATTGTTTAACACATTATATTGTATATTGTGATATGCTTGATATAAATGACTTACTATACCTAACAGATTTTTCCTACTCTCTTATTTATGAAAACCCACACCAGTTACTTTCCAAAGAGGAGATGGGGGACTTATGAGCAATGGAAGGTATGTCTGCTATTGAAAAGGTCATATTCAGTTTCAGGTTGTGTCATATTTAAGCCCCATCAGATTTATTTTTTTATTAGGAACTAAAAAAAAAAGAAAGACAGACTACTACATGATCAGTTGCTAGAGTGACAATTCTGGGAGGAATTAAATGGCTTAGACCAGATTTTAATGATCTGTTGTACACTTGAGGGGAATCAAGTCCAGATGTTTCATATCTCCCAGATGCCTAGGAAGAAATTAGTAGAAAGTATCAGAAAGAATGTGTTCATTTGTTTTCAGGATGTTTATTGCATTAATTAGGCATTAGTAAATGAAGTTGCTGTTGTTTAAGACTCCTTATTGGCTCCCACTAAATTGCTGTGAGTGAACAATTACACACAATCGATCACAAAATAAATGATTCATGGAAGATGAATAGGTTGTAGATTGATAGGACTAGATTCTACAACTTTGGCTACTCAATTGAAATTGATAAAAGTTGATAACAGAGCCATATATCCTCATCTATTTTCTCTATGCCAATATGGAGATTGTAATTAAGCTCTGGTAATAACTTCCAATCTCCTGTTTAATCAATATCTGTGTGTGTGTGTGTGTGCGTGTGCGTGCGTGCGTGTGTACACACACACACACACACACACACACACAAAGATTAGGCCTAATGAGAGTTCATAGATGTGGCAAGAATGCTGCTTGATCTTCTTATTGCTGTTTCCATAGAAACCCACATTTCTCTTAGGGATTGTGCCAGAAGGGATTCATGGGGGGTGGGAAGGGATACAATAACAATAACTGTTAAAAAGGAACATAAAAGGAGCCTTGCTGGATCAGTCCAAAAGCAGATCTAGACCAGTATCTTGTTTCCCACAATGCTGTTTGTTTACGCGTACTAATAATCAAGTACATCTTACGCGTACTAATAATCAAGTACATCTTATTTGTTTAATGTGCTTGTCCCCCCACCTTTCTCCTATTCATCTCTCCCAGTTTTAGGAAGGTGCCCACTGAGCCAAATTCTAACGTCTTAATGACTAGTTCCTTTCAGATAAAAAGTGCTCAGTCTTCAGTTGTTCTTGAAATCTGAAATCAAATTATATGAACATGAAAGTCTGTTGACACAGATAAAAATGCTGTTTTGAACTTTTCATTAATCCCACTCAAACCTACTTGCCTTTAAAACCACGCAAGGCTGCTCAAAGGAAGAGCTAGCAGCTTGTGGATGACAGACATACATTTGGGATGCAGGAAGTGAAGGAATATTCACCCAGAGTCCTGGAAATGGCTGATACAGAACAGTCACTTTGAGTGATTGTTCCCTTGAGGTGGTAATTTATCATTCATCCCTAGTTTAGGATCCTTCAATGGTACAGCCTATTCCTTATTTTGAAATGAACTACAGAATTCATTTGGATTCTAGCAGACTTGTAACTGATTCCGCTTCCACATTCAGTACTAATTTGTGTAAAGCTCCAATTAACTGCAGAATCATTTATGTCAAGAAAGCCTTCACAATTTTAATATGAAATAAATTTTACATTTTATTGTTGAGAGAGATGTATAAAGTCTCTTCAGTTTGCAGTTGTAAAGAGTTTCTCACAGATGTATTTTGATGTTCATTTTTCTTCAGTCGACCAGGCCTGTTAAATGCAAGTGACCCGAGTTATCCTTGGCTAGCAGATTCTTGGCCTGCCACCAGCCTGCCTGTAAACAACAGCACTAGTGGACCAAATGATCTTGGAAATTTTGGACGTGGAGGTAGGTTTGTTCATAGTGCTTTAGCAAAATAATAATAATAATTTGCAGAACTATCCATTCGTTTTTACATGAAATTTTATTTGGAAATATAGTTAACTAAAAGGAAGAACACCACATAGCAATAGAACAAGACCATCAATTAAGAAAAAAAGGAAAGCTACATTTCCCTCTGAATATTAGTGTTTAGGGGGACGGGTTATGGACATGTGTCTATGATTCTGCAAAGTCTTCCTTTTGAATTTACTCCATAGAACTTGAGTACTGTTTCTAAACCAGATGAAATAGTTTAGCAGAATGACTATGCTATTCTAATGTGCTTAACCGTTTCATAAGATGCTACACATTCATTATATTGGGCTGTATCCTGTGCTGCTGTTGCACAAGTGAAACAGGTTTTGGGAGACAGACCATCCAAAACAGATTTTGGGGACTTGCAGGGGAAAGGAATGGAAGATGAAATCCTACTTTGCTCATGCAGAACTGAATGTGACCCATTGAATTGAGCTTGAATCCTCTGGTAGTCAGCCAGAGAAGTTGTTACAAGTGTGTACCTAGACTCACCTTTCCACAGCCAGCACTCATGTATGTTCGTATAGACACTGCTGAGAGGTTTAGGATCTTCTGCTGGAGTTATGACATGCACTTGTTATAGAAGGAATAAGGAAAGCTTGGTTTATTATATAAAATAAGAGTAACAGTATATAAATGCTGTTTCAGACAGCAAAGTTACAGTCTAGGTAGGTAGCAAATTCTACTATAAACACACCTTCATTAAAGAGTAAAAGAGCATAACAATTTTGCCATAAAGAAGTGGATAGGGGGGGAGGGGGCAGAAGGAAAATATACCTGTCCTTAAAGCAAAGCAGGTGTGCTGAATCGTGGAGAGCGCTGGGTAAACGCTGTCATGTTGGACCTGGAAAAATTAACTAACCTTTGAATCTAATGGATTTTTAATACCTTTTTGCCAAGGCATGCCAGTGGAGAGGGGAGAGGGCTGTGAATTGAGTAATTTCTACAATTTCCATAGTTCCTTCCAGAATTTGCTGCCAAATCCTCACTGCGAAAAATGGCTAAATCTGGCTATCCTGTTTCCTTAACAAAAGGGTAAAAGACTTTGATATTGAGCCATTATCTCAACCTGGGTATCCTTGTCTGCTATCTGCTTTCAAATCACCTTACCACTGAGGAGCTGAGTATCCTGTACTTGAAAACTAAATTTCCATGTGTGAATCTTTAGGTCAGATGTGGGTGAACTCAGGATATGCCCAAATGCCCCTTCGGCAGAGGGCTGGAACCAGGATTGTTCCAGGGTCACCAAAGCTCATAATGGAGGGTGTCATGTCGTATTAGAGCTATATCAATCTTATACATCCCACGATCTACAGAGGTAAACCATACCATAAGTTCAGATTCACATACACCTCTCCACAGAGTTAGTTTGGATGATCCAGAGATTATTGACTTCCACTGTGGGAGAGGGACTTCTGGAGCATTTGAGGACTTGCTGTGGCCAACTGCCTACACACTTTGAAGAGAAAGTGATCTTGGCTCTGAACTTCTTGCAATTCCACTGGCAGAGTCAGTGATGGAATTGATTTCAACTTATGCAATCAGTTGATGTGGACCAGGCACTGGCAGCTATACCCTCCACTTGACCCCTGCCCCTCCTGGCTGATTTGTTACGAGGCCAAGTTCAAGGTGTTACTATTGGTACATAAAGCCATTAACAGTTTGGGACCAACTCACCCCTTTTGTGCTCACTCGACTGCTTTGATCTGCTGAACTGGCACTGTTACAGGTGCCACATCATACTTGTTCTGTACTTGTATGAAATTGTTCTTTAAGTGTGGCACTACCTACACTTTGGAACTCCTTGCCTATTGACATCAGGCAGGCACCTTCACTGTATTTTTTCAGCACCCATTTAAATCATTTTTGCTGCTATAAAGCAGTATATAAATTTTGTTAAATAAATAAATGTAAGTATTAAATTTACATTCCCCTCTCCATCAAATACACTTCCCTGCTCCATGCTACTTCGTTGCCCCTCCCACTTACCAATTATAACATGTTTTTCATGCTATTTTTAAAATACATTTACTAAGTCTGCCTTATTTGCCTTTTACATTAGTTTTTGAGATTATTTTTCCTGGTTGAAAGCTGTATATATGCAAAGTTACTTAACAATGCCAGTTTTGGACAAACAGCAAAATTGTGAAGTAAAAGTTGAATAAATGCAATGTATGTGTATGTGTAATAGTATGTGTAATAGTAAATGTGTAAATGTATGTGTAATAGTATTATTGCATTTTAAAAAGCATCTGGTTTGTGAGTAGTTAATGAAGGTAAAAGGTTGGCAAATTACCTTTAACTGAGGCCTAAGAGATAGTGTACAGGCAATCTTACAGCTGTTGGTCTGTCAAGAAACCATTACACTGATACAGTTACTTAGAAGGTGAATATGTGTCTTGAGTTTTTCTGGTATGTCAGTAGGCATTAGAGACCATTGTTTTATATTAGACAGTGGGATCAAAAAGGTCAGTCTGTGATAGATCCTTCAGTGGATGTTCCATTTAACTGTCAGAGAGAAGGTTTTGATTGGTTGTAACACTGTGGCTGAAGGGTGTAAAAAGGCAGACACAGCAATTCAAGAGTCAGTCTTGAGTTTGGAACTAAAGAAGCCAGCAGAAGCTCCAGTGGCAGCAAGTGTTGGCTGTCCAAGGAATGAAAACTTAGGACAGGCATAGGCAGACTCGGCCCTCCAGATGTTTGGGGAATACAACTCCCATCATCCCTAGCTAACAAGACTAGTGGTCAGAAATGATGGGAGTTGTAGTCCCAAAACATCTGGAGGGCCGAGTTTGCCTATGCCTGGCTTAGGATAACAGGACTGAAATTGCAGGCAGCTGAAGCTGAGAGGAAGACTCCCAGAGCACTTCCACTGGAAAACTGGAGCCAGATTGTCACCTGTTAGCAGTAGTTCACAAGGAGGAATGTCTCTGACCAGGGAGATTTCAAACTAAGTCCTCTGTAAAAACCTGCATGTTGATGGGAAAGGAGAAAATATGGGCTGTTGGCTTAGTGCAGGAAAGAAAACTAGTGCAAGGAAATAGGAACCTCCTTTAAGTAACATTTTAAAGCAAATACCAAACCAAGTTATTTTAACATCCAACCTGCAAAATAATAATCCTCTTATCTGATATAATCGTGTAGTATTCATTAAAGTCTGTAAACACAACAGTTAAGCTCTGTCCACTGTTCAGAAGCTTGATATATGCATTTGTTCAACATTTCTGTCAGCACTGGATGTTTCATTGAGCCTTATGCAACTGGTATACCTTCATTAGTCAGAAACATTAACTTTTTGAACCTGGTGTCAGAGATGGTGTCAGAGATTGCCCCTGTGAAGATACATGATCAGGTCTTCAGCATGCCAAAAGATTAAAATTATTGATTTATCTAGATCAGCCTTCCCTGTGCTGGCTATGGCTCATGGGAGTTGTAGTCCAAAGTATCTGGAGTGGGTACCATGTTGGGGAAGGTTGACATAGATAAATGGGTGAGGGAGTTCCCTGGTTCAACACATGACATATTTACTAGATATCATGTAAATGTATTTTAATATTTTTATGGCTTAACTGTAATTTAGATGTACTTTTTTCCCAGAGAAGCTGCCCTTCAGTTTCAAAGGCTTAGTTTAGCAAAATAATTGACTGATCATTTAATTCTCTTTAGAGCTGCTGAAATCTTGACACATTTCAAAATGATTTATTCATATCTTTTTCACCCCTCTTTATTGTCAGGAAAAAAATGTCTGGCTAACTTCAGAAATAAAGCCAGATAATGTTCAGCAGGAAAGAAAGAAAGAAAAAGAAAAAACATTTAAGCTCTGCATACCTTGAAAATAATTATCTGAGGATTGTTCCATGTTCATTCAGTTCTGTGCAATACTCATAAGGTGTTTTCTTGATGGTGGGGGAAAGCAGAGGGAGATGGTTTCTTCTGTGATTTGTGGAGTGACTCCTTTCATCATTTCCCTGGAGCACAGACAGTTTCATTGGCTCTGACATGAAATGAACAATTGAAAACATTCTTCAGGACAGAAATATTCCAAACTTCACTTTCACAGCTGAAGGTATGGAAGAAAGATGGTTTTAGGCAGTGAGACGTGAAGGACAAGTGGAAAGTTTGTCACAGATGCTGATAGCGAGGCGATGGCTGTACATCATCTTCCCTCCATTGGCTCATGGACACTGTCTCAGCTGAAATGCAAACGTGCAGAATGACACATTTGTTTTTTATATTAAAACTTCTTGTTGGGGTTTTCCCATGCTGATTTGTTTCATTTCCCTGTTTTCATCACAGATGTGCTGCCTCCGGTGCCAGGTCAAGGGGATAAAACTGCCACAATGCTTTCTGATGGAGCCATTTACAGCAGCATTGACTTCACTACCAAAACTAGTTACAACAGTTCCAGCCAAATAACGCAGGCTACCCCATACGCCACAACACAAATACTGCATTCCAACAGCATCCACGAATTGGCAGTTGATTTACCAGATCCCCAGTGGAAAAGTTCGATTCAGCAAAAAAGTGACCTAATGGGATTTGGTTATTCTCTGCCTGATCAGAGCAAAGGCAACAATGGTGATTTTAGTTCTCATTTTTCTTATTACAATTGTTTGTAAGAATCTCTTGTGCACAGTAGAAAATTGTCCTTCTTTGTTCCCATTTCCCTTAACTAATTGCATACCTTGCATGTATCCTATACTTATGCAACAAACTATATTGTGTTACAATTTTAGTTTGCTTTAGCTTTTGCCAGTAGCACAGCTTATCTTTTCCCCACCCCTGCTACCATTAGAATATATTAACTTAAATATTTTTCACAGTCCTGCCACATCCACTGTTTACCAGCTAACTGCATGTTGTGCATGTGCTATAAACTAATCACATGATGGCACTGTGACCTTTGCCCTTTAACCCTTAGCCTTACTTTACATCCCTGACTACCGATTGGCTGAGGGATTGTCTAATAGAATGCCACACAACCAGTCACAGGATTTCAGCACCACCAGCTCTCACAACAGCTCAGAAAGAAGTGGCAGCCTCTCAGGTTGGTTTCAATACAATGCGTGTAAGGAGAAGTGTTTGTGCTTGTAAGAAGCTTTAAAAAAACGCAAACTAATTATAACCTTGGAAGAATGATCACTGTACCCAGAGCTTGTGTTCAAATATTGCAGTTTGCCTTCCATTTAGACACATGTGAATGTGTCACGATCATCTGGAAAACCATGAGCTTGATAAAAAAGAAGTGTGCCTTATTTGCCCTAACCGAACAAGAAACCCATTTAGAGATAATAAGAAAATATTTGTAGCCTTTGTACCCTGTGTATTTCAGCATGATTGGAAATTTTATTTTGTAACATTCTCACTTTTCTGGCACAGTGCTGACTTTATTCGTAAATCAATCTTCACTTTACAGCACTGCCCTTCTCTGAGGAGCTTCATGATGAAGTTAATATTTTGGTTGTATCATTATTGAAGCCCCCAACTCCTTTGAGATTTCACAATATTTCTATTGCGTATCAAGAAATCCACCCATAGCAATATAATGGAATTGATAGAAAAGCTTCTTATGATAGTGATCATTCTAAAAGTTTCAGAGCTGCCTACAAGCATAAAGTATAGGTATTATGCTGCATGCTGTATTATAATTATTGCACATTGCCATTGCAAAATGGATTAGCAACAAATTTTCTGTGTTAAATTATTCTGTGCAGAATTGTGCCATTTTCTTAATACATTCTAAAAATATGTTATGAGGCTAGTTTACAATAACTTCTCTTTTGCCATTCCAGCACTGTTTCCCCCCTCCCTTGCTCTTCTGCTTTATTTCCCTATAAGTCCCTGTGATGCTTTCAGTTCCTAGTCCAAATGTTCGGTTTATTTTATTACAAACATACAAATGTTCACGCACATATACATGTTCCACTGCGTGGTCATTTATATTCATGTTCCTTGTTGCCTTCTTCCTCCTCAGGATTCATTACATAACCCTAATTGTCTATCACATTGTTTTATACATTAACTAAAATTATCCTTTATTCATCTATCTCTTTTCTCCTTGAATCCTCATTTCCGTGTTGGTTTATTTGGTCCTCTTCCAGTTCTCTATAACATATGTCCTTTTTCTCTAGAATGAAAAGACCACTGAATTACATGGGCATAAAATATTACAAAAATAACTCATCCATACTTTTCAATTGAATGTCCCAATATGATTTCAGTAAGAAACCAGTTACATTTGCGATTTACATTTTTCGCAACTACATTTGGCCTTGTGAAGGAAAAGAGAAAGAAACTCAAACAGTAAAGTTTTTGGATGTGTCCTTAACAACTCATTTCCAAAGAGAGAGGGAGAGAGATTATGCAAAATGGTATTATGAATACACTGCGATTTGCTATCTGAAAGAGTTTGCTGCAGTCTATTATTTTTTCCAACAATGACTGCACGAGGTTTAGAGCAGACGTGAATAAATCAATAAATATAGTTTTGATATAGCAAGTACATTTTAACTTTTTTTCAGCGCATGCTTCATTGTGACTAAGCTATATGGAGTGTGTGAAATAAAAAGAAGTAATTCCGGGCAATTATACAGACTATTTTCATTCCATTCCACCCTATTATTATTTATAACCTTATGACAACTATAACATGTTGCTGCTGATGTTGCTAAGATAAAAATACTCCTCTCTTCTCCCTTCTTTTTTTCTTTTTCTTTTTTTGAGTGTACCATCTGGAATCAGAGCTCTTTCAGGAAATATAAATAGTCAAGTTTGTTTCTTCATACTTCTGTAATGTTTCTTGATTTCAGGTGGGAAAGGAGGGAAGAAAAAGAAAAACAAAAATACTTCCAAACCTCAGAAAAATAATGGGTCTAACTGGGCCAGCGTTCCACTCCCACCCCCTCCAATACAGCCTCTTCCAGGCACAGAACTAGAACACTATGGTGTGGATCAGCAAGAAGGAGGGTAAGGTATCTTTTTTTGAGGGGGAAGGACCATTTTGAATGTAGTAGAATGCAATATCTCACAGCTGTGGTGTGTAATGTGTGTAAGGCCTTTTACCCCAATCAGAATCTGATTGGGGGGACTAATATGTGTGGAGCAGAAGGCCTTTTAGGTGTAGCTCAGCAAACAGCTTCATAATACAATTGTTGGATGCACCCTCACATGTACACACTGTTGCCAATAGTAAGATAATGCAATCTTCAATGGGCCTGCAATACAATGTGTTTATGGCAGTAAATTTTGGACATTCCTTTTTCATACTATATAGTTGTTTGAATCCCTCCTAGTTTTCCAAAGTTTAAAGGCCCCTTCATGCATTGCTTACATGAAGGACAATGCAGGAAGGGGCAGTGGGGCAGGGCTGTGCCCCTGGCCTCCCCCCACTATTGTGCAGCTGACCTTTCCCTGCCCTCATGTGTTAAGGTTCCATCTCAGACATCCATACTACACTGGATGGTGGGCCATACACGGCGAGGAACACTGCCACTGTCCCTTCACTATACTCTAGCGAAAACAATGCAATAATCTCCAATGGGACTCAGCAGCACCATCTCCTGCTTGGCTATTTGAAAATTGCTAATACAGCAGCCACATTATTGCAGTACAGGGGGGAGGACAAAAGAACCTTGGCCAAATATTGTCCATTGGCTTGGGGTTAACTTTCTGCCTATAGTTTTCTATTAGCAAAGTCTAGTAGCTTGGACAAAGCATATCTGTGATCCAGCCTCCTCTCTTTATGTTCTCACCATAGTTCTTAATAGATAGTCCACATCCTTGAAATTTTTCAAAAGCTAAGCAATTTTAGCTTTTGGGGTGGGGAAAATATTTTTGTTGTTGTTTGATATGGGCTTGTGCCAGCATTAAACTAGTTGTAATTGATATGGGGTATGCATTGTATGTCTTTGTATGTTCACAGAGATTTTCTGTAGAAAATCCATGTGTATTCAGATACAGAGAGAAATATTTTTCTTTTGAAAATCTGTGTAACTCAACTTATCCTTAGTGCTTGTTTTGCAAGAGATGCCAGGGACATCTTTTTGGCAGTAATTCAGCGTCATTTTGTTCTTGAACTTGTGAAAATAAACCCCAGTAGAATTTAAATTTTACAGAAAGGATCTATAAATATGGGTGTGTTATTTGAAACAATAGTTCGTTATAAATTTCCTGTGCTAGAACACAACACATTCTCAGCTCAGTTAACACAGAATATTCCCAGTCCACTAATCATCATACTTATTCATACACATTTAATGAAAGAACCATAGCTCTGTTGGAGCGCATGGTTTGTATGAAAAAGTTTCTTGGTTCAATCCCAGGCATCTCCAAGAAAACTTGTGAAAGGATTTCTGTCTGAAATTCTGGAGAGCTGCTGGCAGTCAGTGTAGAAAATGCTGTCTCCCTGTATAATGCAACATCGCAGCAGCAGCAGCAGCAGCAGCTGTGTGTTACAGTCTTGATGACTGTGAATGGGTTCACTTCTTGTCTTTTTTTGCCTAAAGTGTTCCTGAAAGGAATCAAAAAAACAATAATCATACATACTAGCAGCTAAGTAAGTTGGCTGGTTGACCAAAATAGGGCTACTTGGAATAACCTTGAACTTTGAAGAAGTTGTTTTCTTTTTAAAGTGGTGAAAACCAAAGCCCCTTCCCCCATCCCAATAATCCAGCCTAGGAGCCCAGAGCATAGGCAACTGAAGCAAAGCTATACCTATAAAGTTGCAGCTGGGCTACCAGCAGATGTTGGTAGGATGTATTTGATACCATGGAGTGTCAGGGTCTCCAGTGACAATATCAGATCAAAGAGTTCCCCCAAGCTGCACACCTGCTCCTTCAAGGGGTGTGACCCATCGAGAGCAGAATGCATCCCATGCAGTGTCTCCCAAACAGTGTCTCAGTCTTGTCTGGATTAAACTTCAGTTTACTGACTCCCATCCAGTCCATTTTCAAGGACATACACTGGTGTCAGTACATTCACTGCTACATCTGCTTGAGCTGTAGAGGGGGGGGAAATAAAGGTAAATGTCATCAGCATATGAAAAACAGTGCACTCCAAAACTCCAGATGATGCAACTCAGCAGCTTCATGTAGATGTTAAAACAGCTTGGTTGGCGAGATGGAACACTAGACTCCACAAAACCAAGCAAGATCTATCAAACAGTAGATAAAAGTGGAACCACCACAAAGCAGCTCCTACCAACTGCCAACCCGGCTTCCTTCTCTAGAAGTTAACCATTGTCAATGGTATTGAAAGCCAAAAAGTTGTCAAGTAACAGTTACACATACCTTGTCTTTCCCGCAGCACAGGTTATCAGTTATTCAGGGTCACAAAGCAATCACAGTGCTGTAGCCAGGCCTAAATGCTGATTAAAATGATTCTAGAGAATCTGTTTCACCCCAAAATACTCTACTAACAGGATTTCTATTTGCCTTTAAAATGTTTTGTTCAAGAGGGCACTTGGTCTACCCACAAAGAAAGACACTTTGCTTCAAGTGGTACTGATTAATAATTATCCTCTCTCTCCCCCCCCCCCCCAATAACGATATCTGCACTTTAATGTATTTGCTGTTCTCAGCTCAGATAATTGTGCAATAAAAGACAAATAACTCCCATATATTTTTAAGACACCACAATGATAAATAAGACAGGTAAATTGATGCATTATCTGTAGAGAAACCTTTGTGACACAGGTCTTGGCTTCTCAGTTGTGTATAGTATCTATTATTTGGCGGGGAGAATTTTATTTGTCACCAAGACAACACTGGTTATTTAAAGCTAAGTAATCAGTGATGCTGACAGCATACTTTCAAGATTCACACAGCTCAGCCATAGCTTTTATTATGTTTGTCTTTCAATTACACTTTCCAGTTATTTATAATATTGCAGTGATAATGAGCACAGTTCTCCCTGCCCCAGAAAGTGCATTGTTAGAAGAGGAAAGCTAAATTTGAAAAGGCAAGTGCCTTATAGGAAAAAAATAAGGAAAGTTTCCACAGGAAGAATGAAGCTTTTCCATTTTATTCCACTGACTTTTAAATATGAGGGAAAGAGTTAATATATGCAAGTAATATGTGACTATTAAAAGAATACCTGTGTAACAAGCAGGTAAGTGGGAGAGGCAGACAGCCCCTTACTGCAAGACCTTTCAGCTGGCTGCTACTTCCTGGTCACAGTGTGATCAGAGCATTTAGATGCCAGTGCCTGACCCTGAGAAGAAATGGGAAGGCCAGAAGTATTAAGCACCACAAAATACAATTTGGTCTTTCTGCTACATCCCTTTCAGTAGCCACAACAGCTTAAGGGTTGTCACCAGTAATGCCTTCCTTTCATTCCACCCGATACTACTGCCTGCTTGTTGCGTCACCATTATGCTTCTGTTACTCCTAAACGTGGGGTTTTCAAACTGTAATGAAGATCACTAAAAATAAGTTATGGAATGCATTGTTTGCTTTGTTTGCTAACCAAATCAGCCAATATTTTATTTAAAATCAAAAGGATTTGCAAATAGAAGCAAAAGGTTTTATGGCTGCTCTCTTGAAAAAAGACAATTTAATATCCTTATATTTCATTATCATGGAAATCCCTTTACCTAAAGAATGATTTGTAGAAATGAAAACTCTCTTCCCCATTCCCTTCAATAACTAAGAAGAATTTGAGGATCAAGGCTGGCAGTAAAGCAAAGTAATGATGATGGAGACACTTTGGAAGGGAGCAGTAAGGACAAAAATGACAGTAATTTGTTACTGCAGCTTCCCACCTCCTCAAATAGAATAACAGAATCTTAGAGTTGGAAGGGACCCTGAGGATAATCTAGTCCAAACCTCTTCAATGCAGGAATGTCAACTAAAGCATCCATGGCAGATGGCCATCCAACCACTGCGTAAAAACCTCCAAGGCATAAAAGTCCACAACCTCCCAAGGGAGTCTGTTCCACTGTTGAACAGCTCTTACTGTCAGAAAGTTCTTCCTGATGTTTAGTCAGAATCTTCTTTCATATGACTTGAATTAGAAAGTCACTCTTTGCAGTATGGGAATAATATAAAGATCTGATGGAGCCTAAAGTCCTGTGGTGGACTTCTCCAATAGAAGCCACAGCTGTAAAAAGGAAAAATACCCAGTAAAGTTGACCAACATATAAAACACTTTTAAGAGACGGTGATAGCCAACTAAAATTAAAAAGCTTTGAGGAAATAAGAGAATACATCTCAGACCAATACCACCAGATATTTGAAAATTTTAAATCTGATAAACAAAAGGGGTTCTCAACAGAAATTTCCTGATTTGAATCTGATCTTGTAAATTCTAAAAGAAAAACTCTTTCCACAACCTACCGACTGCTCCTTGACTGGAAAGTAAAGGAGGAGGAGGTAACAGCGGCCATGGTGAGGTGGTCACAAGACTTTGATCATTCAATAACTATGTCCCAATGGGAAAATTTGTGGAAGAACAATTGGAAATACACAAATTGTTATACAATTAGAGAGAACTTTCTAAAAATGCAACACCAATGGTACTTAACACCCTGGAAACTTTCAAAAATGTATAAAAATGTGCCAAGTAATTGCTGGAGATGCGGAGATAATTCAGGAACTTTCTACCATATATGGTGGTTATGTAAGAAAATACAGGTATTCTGAGAGAGTATTCACTCAGAACTGGAAAAAAATGCTAAAGATCTCTTTTAAGAAAAAACCAGAGGCCTATCTCCTGGGAGTTACAGATTTGGATATTCCACAAAAAATGAAGGGTATTTTTTTATACGCTACGGCGGCAGCAAGAGTTCTCATTGCGGCAAAATGGAAGAGTATATGAATGGATCCAAAAGCTGACAGAATATGCTGAATTAGATGGTCTATCAGAAAAAATAAAGAATAAACCAAAACAGGAATTTGTTTCAAAATGGGAGGTTTTCAAAGAATATATGAAATATAATTACAGTAGTTTAAACTCTGTTGCAGCAATAGTTGCAAGTTAGACATAAGAGTTAAGCTATATTAAGAAAAAGTTAAATTATGATAAAAGTGTGTATTGGCAATAAGTAATATGAAATTGAAATAAGGAATAGACGGGAGGTCGGGTCTATAGTGTTAAGACCAACTTATGTTTTATTGTTTGTTAAGAAAATTTTGTGTTTACTGTTATTCTTGTGTGCAATTCTGTATCTGTGTTTTTTGTTTCTTTTCTTCTTTTTCTTTTTTTTTCTTTTCTTTTCCTTTTTTTTTTTTTTTTTTTTTGCTGTATCAATAAAAAAAAGAAGCAGATAGATTTTCTGTGGAAAACTATTGCATAAGGCTTGGTAACTGATTGCACAGTAGAATTCCATCTGAGTGTTTTGTTATAACAAACCTTTTCATGATTGCAACCCAAAGCTGCACATCTACTTAGAATTGAGTCCCATGTATTCCGTGGAACTTGCTTTCAAATTAGTGTGCCAGAAACAGGGAAACTGATGGACTGATCAGATCTGATCATCCCTCTTGTATCCTTTTATCCACATTGCACAGATTTAACTTTAGAGATTTTTGGAATACCAACATAATATATAATAACTGGTACTGAAAATGACATGTTCTTTGTTTTGTTTTACTCTTTTGCTCTTGAAAAAAATTGCTTCATTTAGAAATGAGATTAACAAATAGATTTTATTCGGTATCACTGTTGGTTGGGCCCTTTTTGCCCTTTATCATATCAAAAAGATAAAGAGTGAAATTAAGTGTTAGCTTTGCTGAAATAAATGGGGAGTCTGTGCCTGGTTTTATGGAGTCAGGTATTATTTAGGTTATTCAAGTTTCTTAGCTGTTGTTTTCATAACACAAAATAGATTCCCCATTGTGCATACAGTATAATATACAGTATCATTATTTCAATGAATTATATATAGCCTAAACCTAAACCATTTCTATTCTAGGTATGACAGTGATGGTTGGTGCCCACCTTTACCAGTCCAGACATATTTGCATCAGGGAATGGAGGATGAGCTTGAAGAGGAAGATGATAGAGTTCCTACACCTCCTGTTCGAGGAGTGGCCTCTTCCCCGGCAATCTCCTTTGGGCAGCAGTCCACTGCCACGCTCACGCCCTCTCCACGGGAGGAGATGCAACCTATGCTTCAAGCCCATCTTGATGAACTTACCAGGGCCTATCAGTTTGATATAGCAAAGCAAACATGGTAAATGTGGCAGATACAAAGCCACTGCTGTCTTTCGAAGTCTCTTTTCTTTCTTTCTTTTTAGCAGGTTCTCATATGCTGTCCTCACAGATACAAAGCAAACATGCTAAATGTGGCAGACCCAGATACTATTTGGGAAATGAAAAACATCAGAAGCCACATCACTTGAGAACGTAATTCTCATCTTGAAAGATCTGCCTGTGCCTTAAGTAACTAATTAACAAAAAGATTTTGTCAGATGTAGATTCTGACTCCTTTGCAGCCTGATGGGAAAGAGTTTGCATGTCACATTGCTGGATTTTGAACCCATGAACATTACTTGGATATTGATAACTATGGAGGCATTTAAAATCTGTATTTTTTAGAATAGTTATCAACAGAGATATATTTTACTAAATTCATTCCTAGACCATGTGTTAAAAATGCATGGAATATTTTAAGATTAGCTCAGTTAGCTTCTTTTTAAAACACACACAGAGGATCTCTTTTCTTCAAAATAATTATCTTATACAAGCTGTGAACCTAAGCACTGTTATACCATAAGTTGTACTTTTTGGAACTTGTAATTTAATGAAGACTTCTGTAACCGTACAGTAAAACACACCCATTTTCTGAATGTTATAACATCAAGTTATCTTGACTGATGAAAAACAACCATCAAAGCCCACAAGTCAATGGGTGAAATGCAGTGTCATTTGAATAGGCATTCCTTACCTCTCTCCCTGATGTAACCTTCTACATCTGTCCTGGAATGTCCCCCCAGCCCTCTGGAGCAGATTTGGATAGCATGCAGAGGGGCTGCATCCGAAAGGAGAGGAATGAGGTCTCATTGCTCCAGTGGAAGTCCATTCATAGAATCATAGAATTGTAGAGTTGGAACCTGAGGATCATCTAAATCCAGCTCACTGCAATACAGGAATATGCAACTGTCTCAAACGGGGATTGAACCTGCAACTTTGGTGTTATCAGCACCACACTCTAACCAACTGTGCTATTCAGGCCCTTAATCTCAACTAAAGCATTCATGACAGATGGCCATCCAACCTCCAAGAAAAAAAGAGTCCACTACCTTCCAAGGGAGTCCATTCCATGGTCAGACAGCTCTTACTATCAAAAAGTCCTTCCTGCTGTTTAGTTGGAATCTCCTTTCTTGCAACTTGAAGCCATTGGTTTGGGTCCTAGCCTCAAGAGCAGAAGAAAACAAGCCTGGTACATCTTCCTTGTGACAGCCCTTTAAATATTTGAGGATGACGATCATATCTCATCTCATTCTCCTCTTTACAAGGCAGAGTAGAGCGGGCCTATTACAGTGGTACCTCGGGTTACATACGCTTCAGGTTACAGACTCCGCTAACCCAGAAATAGTACCTCGGGTTAAGAACTTTGCTTCAGGATGAGAACAGAAAACGTGTGGCGGCAGCGCAGCGGGTAACAAGAGGCCCCATTAGCTAAAGTGGTGCTTCAGGTTAAGAACGGACCTCCGGAACGAATTAAGTACTTAGCCCGAGGTACCACTGTACTTCTCTTGATTGAGACACTATACTTCTGTTCATGCAGCCTAGAAAAGCATTAGCTTTTTCTTTTCTTTTGCTGCTGCATCACACTGTTGACAAATGCTAAGCTTGTGGTCCACTAAGACCGCTAGAGCTTTTTCACATGTACTACTGGCAAGCCAGGTGTTCCCCTTCTTATATTTGTTCAGGTTGTTCTTCCTGCCTAAATGTAGAATCAGACATTAGTCCCTGCTGAAATTCATTTTGATAGTTTGGGCCCAGTCCTCCAATCACTTCAGATCATCTTGAATCCTGATTCTGTATTTTGTGGTACTAGCTACCCCTCCCAGTTTGGTGTCATCTGAAAATTGGATGAGCATCCCCTCAATTCCACCATCCAATTCATTTATAAAGATGTTGAACAACAATGGTCTCAGAATAGAACCCTGCGGCACCCCACTTGTCACTTTTTTCCAGGATGATGAGATACCATTAGTGAGCACTCTTTGGGTTTGGTCAATCAACCAGCTATGAATCCACCTAACAGTTAACTTGTCCAGCGCACATTTTACCAGCTTCTCCACAATAATTTCATGGGGGACTGTCAGTTAGAAGCATAAACACCACAATGCCACTAAACAAATTTACCCACATTGAAATCAAGGAATACTATGTCCACAGCATTCCAATGATCCACCAAGCTTCTAACGCTATCCCAAAGAAAGAAAAAGAAATGAGATTCATCTGTCATTATTTGTTTTTGAGAAACCCATGCTGGATTTTAGTAATCACAGCATCATTTTCTAAGTGCTCACAGACCAACCATTATCTATTCTAGACCTGTTCTTGGAATTGTTGTCAAGCTGGCTGGTTGGTACTTGGATAATTCTTTTTTGAAGATGGGAACATATGCCCACCTCCAGTCTGCAGGGACCTCACCTGTTCTCCCAGAATTCTAAAAGATTATAGACAGAGTTTCTGATACAACATCTGTAAGCTCCTTTAGTACCCTTGTATGCAGCTCATCAGGTGCTGGAGATTTGAGTTCACTTAAAGTAACTAGGTGTTCCCTTACCACCTATTTTCCTAGCAGGCTGCAACTCCCTCCTTGCATCATTTATTCTGTGTTCACCAGGTTGTGCACCGCTTTCCTTTTGGGTGAAGACAATGGCAAAGTAGGTGTGAAGCCGTTCTGCCTTCTCTCTTGTCATCCGGCTGTTGGCTACTTTGTGATTTGTCCTTTCTTCCATTTCTTATACATGCTCTTCTTACATCTCAGCTCCTCTGTAAATTTCCTTTTGCAGGCACACTGGTTTCTTTAGATGCCTCCCACTTTTCTTTCTTGATGGTTCTGTCTGCATTTGTGTCTTCAATATTTCACAGTTGGGAAACTCCCACCATCTTAGACTTCCTTCTCTTTGAGTATTTCTGACCACAGGATCTCACCCAGTACTTCTTTAAGCTTTTTGAAATCGGTCATAACTGGATATCACTCTTGTTCTTGAGGAAAGTCCTAATGTCTCTTTCAGGTTGTATTAGTAAAGAAACTGTAGAATTAAAACTTTCAGAACCCATTCTGGGAAAGCTGAAGGACTGACAAGTATAACCTCCCAATTCTGCTGTATTTGAGTAAAAGAGATTATGGAAGCAGTTGCTTAAAAATATTCATAGCATAAATCCGAATTCTTGTTTGGTATTCAAAGGAAGAAGAAGATACCAAAGTAGTTCACCTATATGAGAGAGGCTGTTTGGGGACTGAAAAATAGAGCAAAACAGACTCGAACTATAGAATAGAATGTCACAGGCTTTTTGTACATCTTAACGTGTAGAAATATTATTTTAAAAGTAAAAGAAAACTTCAGCAGGACAAGAAACCGTGTGCTGTTAAGTGACATAGAGTTGCTAAATGGCATAGTGCCAATGAATGTTTCCTGACATACAAAGGCCACAACTTACACTGAAAGAGTTATTATAGGTCAAAGAGGCTTGTATGAATTTTCTGCCAATGCCAAAGCCAGCTGTTTTCCTTGGACAATTTTCAGTACTCCAACCTCGTTTGCAAGCTGCAGCCAATCAACAGGGTGCTTAGGCCACCTCCTCCATGGGATATAGCTTGTTTATGTAACAAGCCAGAAGCCCAGGCATCAGCTAATTCAGGTCTAGGTTAAATGTATAATTGTGCCAGGCAGGACACAGATGCATGCCCTGGCATGCTTTCAGCCTGTACCTTGCAGCTGTTACGCTTCCTGTGGTGGCATACAAACTGCAGGTGCAACTTTGGGTGTCAGTTAACATCATGAATCTCATTATGTAATCTGTGCTTTTAAGATGGGGAATTACACATTCAGTATTGGATAAATTGTATCAGTTAGCTGTATCTGATAAACTGACGATGTGCCGATACAGTACTCTTAAATGACCATAACAAAATGCAATGATACTCATAATTTTCAAAAGGCTAACAGGCAAAATAAAAATAAAAATGCCAGCACCTTAAGAAATAGCAACGATATTTCCCAGTGAATGGGCTTGAATATTTTATCGGGTTCTGTAAATGAATGCATGCAATATAGATTATTGTTTTAAAAATATCTCATTAAGGAGGAATTAGTGTAGAAATATATATATATTTCCCCCTGGGTATCTTGTGTAAAATCCAGTATGAAGTTTGACCTAGAGATAACCTTATGCACAAATGACTTCTTCATCCTAGGAAGCTATGCAGCTTCTAAACAGGAACCTAATTACAACATAACCATCTTTGATCTAGCCCAGTGATGGCGAAACTTTTAGAGACCAAGTGCCCAAACTGCAACCCAAAACCCACTTATTTATCACAAAGTGCCAACAAGGCAATTCAACCTGAATTTGTGCATAATCTGCAGTAGCTGTCACTACTCTGACTCCTGTTTAGCCCTTAAGAAAGAAGTACCCAGCTATCATATTGCATTGTATCTGGGGAATTTGTGTGAAGTCTAGGCAAGCTCTCTCAGTGTTTGCCTCAACCTCACAGGAGGAGGAGAAGAAGGTAAACGGCGTTTCCGTGTGCTGCTCTGCTTCGCCAGAAGTGGATTAGCCATGCTGACCACATGACCCGGAAGCAGTACGCCAGCTCCCTCGGCCAATAAAGCGAGATGAGCACTGCAACCCCAGAGTCGGTCACGACTGGACCTAATGGTCAGGGGTCCCTTTACCTTTACCTTTTTTAGCCCAGTAATTAAGCTACTATATGTGCCAACTACTTAAAGATAACTAACACAAACTTGATATATGAATGTTTGATTTGTTTAAGTACCGTATTTTTCGCCCTATAGGGCACACCGGCCCATAGGGCACACCTAGTTTTGGGGGGGGAATAAAGGGGAAAAAATTATTTCCCCCAGGCGCGGGGCTGGGGCAGGGGAAGCCCGACATCTGCGCGAAGCACGGGGTGCCCTCCGGAACTCCTGCCGGGCGTGCAAGGCTTGCGGATAGCTTCCTGAAGCCTGGAGAGTGAGAGGGGTCGGTGCGCACCGACGAAAGCCTGCATTCGCCCCATAGGACGCACACACATTTCCCCTTCATTTTTGGAGGGGGTAAAGCGCATCCTATAGGGCGAAAAATACAGTAGTCATTTCTTGCATTCCAGTAAGAATAAGGTCAGATAAAATCTCAAATTATATGGATTCTGGACTATATATCTGGCTTGAAATTTCTAGCCTAATATATCTAACATATATTAGAGATTAGCTCTTTGATATCTTTGGAATAGCCTCTTCCATAGTACTTATTCATTCATGACCCTAGCATCATTTTAAAGATAAAACTACTGTTTCCGTTTCCTCATGTTTTGTACCAGTTGGCATACAATAGTGTGGAATCCATGGTAACAATTGGTTATACAATGCGGAAATAGTCATGTGAGTGAAGTTGTTTTAGGGCTACCCACAAATTATTCAGAAACATTTCCCCCCCCTTCTGCTTCTACAGGGTGAGTCCTCTTTTAAAAGACTCGCCCTGTATTTCTTATTTGTGGTGATCGGCTAAAGGACTGCAAAAGCACATAGAAATCTGAGAGATTTCAGTGGAAGTGTTAAGTACATCACCCTAAATCTCACTATTTGTTATAAATGGAGTTTCAACACCTTAATCCTATTCTGTTTTTGGCATCTGTCTGTCTCAAGAAACAATGGAGTGTGTTTCCAGGGGTGAAGTCAAATTACTGCGTTACCAGCACTGAAGTGTCCTCCCTGGGGCACAAGCCTGGACAGTATGTATGGAAGTCCTGGACTACTTAAATGGCAAAAAAACCAACCCTCACTGATGTCCAAAGGAAAGCAGGGCACCAGCTTGGCCGCAGAAGTTGCTGAAGGAGGCATACAAGGCACCATTCAAATCCACTCCAAATTTGTGGAGAGTTTACTCCTTTGCCTTTTCTTCTCCTGAAGATATCCTGCAAGGATTAGAGTCAATAGTTTTCCTTCTCCTAGATGAGCTACCTTCTGAGATTAATGAGCCCCATCTGCCCCTCACTTCCCTCCACAGCACATGCAGAAACTACCTTCTTGACCATTTAACCCATTACTGGTCTTGTCTGCTCAGTCCGCTGGAGCCTTCATATGCAAGTCCCTAACTCACCAAAGGTTTGAGGCCCATTAGCTACCCTCACCTGGTTTAGCCAGCCAGTTAAAGCCGTTCTTGGGATTTGGCTGCTACCACAGGCTGACAGCTTCTAGGAACCAGAGGTGAGAGTTGCGTGCAGGGTGGGGACCAAAGGTGAACAAACTACTCCAGAAGGAGCGTGGCATGTTTCCCACCAGAGGTACTACCCCTCCCCTAAAACCTCTTAAGTCCCACTGAGTTAAATGAGACTTATTCCCAGCAAAGTGCAGTATATGGCTTATGACTGGATCATGTTTCTAGCTTTTTAAAGTGCTTTCCCCTTTTGCCTTCTCCCTTTTGCTCTAGGCACATTCAAAGCAATACTCAGCCACCCCAGACTCCACTTCCACCATTAGGATATGTGTCTGGATCTCTAATATCAGATTTGGAAACAGATATTCCAGAGGATGAAGATGAGGATGAGGATGATATTGAAGAAGCTTTAGAAATCACAAGACCACTGAGAGGACTAGAGCATACTCCAGGCTCTAGCATGGACAATCTAGACAGCTCAGTGACAGGTAGGCAAACAAAATTAAGAATGAACCAGCTTAGTAAAGATGTAAAATGTGTTCTAAATAAAATAATGTTTAAGGGTATTCTATTCTGCTCTATTTCTGTGGCTTTTAAAAAGTTGTGTTAATATTGCTCACAACTGTTAAAGGATTTGAAAATGCTTTTGCTTTGCTGCAAATGATAAGAAAATTCATGAATTTTAAAAAGCTTTAAAAACATGAAAGAAAAATCAATTATATCCCAGCTTTCATAGAAAGTTCACTTTACTGGGAAAGCAAGTTTATTACATGTATGGTGGAGAGGGGGGTAGAGCAAAAGCAGCTAGACTAAAAAAATATATTTTGTATCTCAGGAACAACATGAGAAGCTGACATCTATAAAAGGTTTCTATGTTTTTTATTTTATTTTGGGGCTTTGTAGAAGTGATGAATGTCAGAAGATGTTTTTTTCTGAATAACCTCAGAACAAGTTGTAGTATGAAAGAACAGCTATGTGGTGACACCTTTATTTTGTGCCCACTACATATTTAATCATTCTTCCCTTTCAGCCAAATCCCATTTAATTAATCGAACATCTTTTGCTTGACTGTTTCTTATTCCTCACATGTCTGGAGATGTTACAGCTAGAATAATCAAAGTCCAACCTGGAAAAAACTAAGCTTGCCCAGCCTGAATTGATAATAAAACTGCTGTTGGTAGAAGATAGACAACCATTCCGTTTTGCGAGAAAGTGCTGTTCTTACATGAATAGCATGACCTCATTCTAGGCTTCAGCAGGCTTTCATTTCTACTGATGTTGGACCTGCACTTAACGTACTGTATCTAGGTTGACTGAGGTCTATTGAAGCCCAAGCATGCATGGTCTATATAGCTCATTAAAAATATTGCACATCTCTTCAGTTGTTGATCTTTATGGGACAGTACTAATTTCTGAATATATCTTCATGAAATTTCTGTTCGCTGAAGACAGATTAATGCAGCGTCTTTTAATACTTGCCTTCCTTCTGTGTGCCTTGCAAGTTGTTTTGAGTTTGGGTTTTTTATGCCCTTATCTAAACACTGCAGCTATGAAAACACATTGCAGTTTCCAGTTAGAGTGGGAATATGACAGTAATGAAGCATCAGTACCTCGGATTTCCCTCTCTCCCTCTCTGTGTCATTGAATTAAGGGAAATGGTGCTTTATTCCCACTTTCCAGTTTCCCTTCCCCATGCCCTGGGGCCAGGCTGCTTGCCAAGCTAATTAAGATTTAAGAACTGTAGCTTGACCGCTGTGATTTGAAATCCAGATCCAACTGAAGACTTGTAGTTACAAGTTTAAGTCTCTGAATTTGGAAGATTGGCTTATTAGTGCACAAGTATGTTAAGCCACTTTACCTGAATTTGCTGGAATTTTTAGCATAATCTCCTTCTGGCTGTAATACTGTGCATTTTTGCATGTGTCTAGGGAAGCATTCCTGTAGCAATCCATCGAAGGCCTTAGAGTGATAATATGTATTTTAAAACCTGCTACCAAAATACTATTCATTTATATGTATTAATATGTCAGTCTTTATATGTGTGTGTACGTGTGCATGATTTGCATATTTGCTTTTCTATAAGTCGCTGTCTCTTTTCTTCCTAGCAATGTACAAGTATATTGATTACAAATTCTGGTTTTTAAAAACCAACACTGCTCATTGAAGCCTTCAGTTGCCTACGTCATTATTTTTAAAATGCTAATACTTTGTTATTGTGCCAAACCCTTAGGGAACAAAGTGATAGGGGCGAAAAAATTAGGCCAACACCAAATGGATTTGCATATCTTCTTATGTATCCTTTTCTGCCTCCTTATGCTTTCTGTAGGAAAGCATAATCAGTATCTTGTTTTCATTAGTGGTAGAAGTAGTGATCATAAAAGAAAGCAAACATGATTCTGAATCACCTTTTCAAGTTAGGAAAGAAGACTTAACTCTCTTTGTTACCATTAGTATGAAGTTGACAGGTCCAAGATGGAGGAGGACACTCAGAATATCCCAGTCTTGGTTGCCAAAGAAATATCCCACACATTTTCTTCATTTAGCTTATTTGACTTTCTGTTTTTTGAATCTTGTATATGAATGCTTTCTTTTCCATTGCACATTTACATTTACATAATAGATCAGAGACCCTTCTGTCTCTGATAATTCAAATGCATCAAAGTTCAGCATTTATTTATTTGCTGAAGAATATGGTAGGCAAAATAGAACATAGGAAGTTGCCTTAAAACAAATCAAACCATTCCTCCATCTAGCTCAATATTACCTATATTGGCAACAGAGGTTCTATGGGGTTTACGACAGGACTATATTTCCATTTGGAGATATCAGGGATTGAACCTGGGACAATTTCTGCTCAAAGCATGTGCTCTACTTCTAAGCTAAACCCCTTCCCTTAAGATCAAAGATTATCACTGTCTGTTTTTCCCTACCTATATTTCAGAAGTGTAGATACAGAGGCCAGAGAAGAAGGTGGGCATTAAGATTCTAATAACCCATGTCCATAAAGAACAATTCCTTTTGGAGGCAAAAAGATTCCTTCTGCCACTCTGCTGGGCAGAAGGACTTCCATTTCCCCCCACATCACGGTTTTTCGGGTTGTGGAGGAAGCAGGCTATGTCCTTGTCTTATGATCTGTTTAAGACCATTGTAAATAGGAGATCCAGTTTAAGTATCAAAAGTTTTATAAAATCTTTTTCCCCCTTAATAAAGACATATTGGGACATGCATTAAGCACAATGTAACATAGATTCTGTGGACGTTGTACTACTGGATACGATAACATGAAATCTTTGCTGTAATTACTACAGAAGCAAATATGGGGAGTTTCATACATGGAAGCCGACAGACTTTGGGAAATATGCTAAAAGATTAATACAAGAATAAAAAAAGGCACTACTAATACTGGGTAATTAGACCTTGATCTAAACTGACTATCATACATGAATAACAGTATCCCAATTAAAATTAAACATTTAAACATAAGGTGGAATCTATATTTTATATACTTGTTTCCTTTCCAGAACATTATAATGAACAAAATGCAAGCAATATATAAGTTTGACACTTTTTATAGATGCAAACATCATCAAAGCATTTATAAACATTAATGAAAAATGAATTTATGCCACTTAGCCAAATTTATTTCTGTTTGAAATTTCAATCTTTCCCTGCAATCTTTTTCTCTCCTCCATATTGCTGAAAGGCACAAAATTTTGTCAAATTTATTCAAGCTGTTAGCATGCACATAGAACATTAAGTAGTTGTTCAAATGTTGCTGAGCAGTAAAATACTATGATAAAGTGGCATCTTGCTGTGCCTCCATTACATCTTCAGCACTAAAATTAATTTATGATCAGTCATCAATTCATTTACATGTCGTTTTATGCGAAATCCATCCTTGCTGATGAATGTGTATCCCTAGATCCATTAAGCTAGAGTAAAATCTGTGCTTTATAATATGACCCTGCTAATTGTTGCATTACCATTTTTATGAGATACAAAATCTAGCAGGTCCCCTTCTCAGAGCTCCTATTAAGCCATGAACACCTTATTTCCACTAAATGAAGTCTGCCACACTGCCTGCACAGTAAAATGAATGCTTAAAAAATAAGAATTAAAAGGACAGATTTCCCTCCCTTGTGCTATGTGCTTGTGTGTTCTATATTACTACTTTCAGGTGCAACCCTGATTTATTCTTCAGAGGACATTATTGTGGTTCATTTACTTGGCCACTGACATTGCAATGACAAGGCAGGGAAGAAAGGTAACGTGTGCCAGTCCTTGTCACCATTGCTGATGTCATTGCTTCCTGTGGCTAATGCCAGTGCAGTGATTAAGAAGTAGACTCTCTTGCGTAGCCAAATCATTAAAACATTTCACAGATGCCACTAGCAGTCTTTTAGGTAACAATGCTAAACATGTTATACCACAATTTAACCGCAACTTGTCTGGCAAGAGTCCCAATGTAACAGGTGTTTGTCCTTGTTTCAACTTTTACGCTGCTACAATTTCCCATTTTTTAAAAAATCACCCTTGACCAAAGGAGGGCCAGTCTATTTTAAAGCATAGTATGGCCCAGATATAAAACAGAAAGAACAAAAATCTGACCACTGCTAACATAGATATAGTCAGAATGAAAATGTTATGTGTGGGCATTGTTTTATGAGTCTTCCTGTTTATGATGATAATAAGCAGCATTTCAACCTAAAGCACATCACTGCAGCTTTTTAAATGAGCCAAAAGAAGAAGGAGCATTTTTCCTCTGGCAGGAGACTTGGTTCTGTGCTGGATGTAGATGACGGGGGAAGCACCCCTTCCTTCTTCCACCAGCCTGCTCACTTACCTGCACACACTTCCTTGTCACTTGTGGCTAGGGCTAGGGTTAAATACAAGGCTCTATTACTCTTTCATTTGTCTTTTGTGTCTTTATAGTACATTGGGGATCTAATTGTATAAAAGACTCACTAAAATATTCAGACTGCAATTATGGCATATTGTCACCTCGTAAATATGTCTACCACATTAAATAGCAAAACGCAGGCAAAAATTGAAGTTGCATTAAGCTATTAAAACAAAGTGGGGGGGGGCAGCAATCGCTAAAGTGAAAATAAAGCTTTTTGTCTTTCTTTTGCTGTGGAAGTTCTATGAAAGATAGATTCATTTTGAGATAAACTGAAATTTACAGGTTTATACACACACATCCCCATGTGTATGTAGCACTGAATTCAATAAAACATAATTCACATTGGGCTCTGTCAGACCTCTGTCCTATGACAGCCATAGATTATGAGGTGCTTTCAGTCTCAGCCTATCCAAAACCAAGAGCTTCATCCAGCACCTTGGAGACTGCAAAACATGTGCAACCAAGGCCAGAATTTGAAGGACCATAAAATAATTTGTGATCGTAAGATTTATTTCCCTCTAGATTCCAGCAGCTTAATAGTACACTGTGCATGTGTGAAAGTATAGCACAGGTGGGGAACCTTTGACTTGGACCTCAGTTTATGTGGCCCTTGACACCACCTGAAGCTGTTCCATACTTATCCCATCAGAGTCCCTTCCTTTCAGTTTGGTTT
Source organism: Podarcis erhardii (assembly GCF_964252035.2). Classification (NCBI taxonomy): domain Eukaryota; kingdom Metazoa; phylum Chordata; class Lepidosauria; order Squamata; family Lacertidae; genus Podarcis; species Podarcis erhardii. The sequence goes on along the minus strand of NC_138508.1, from coordinate 47,267,542 downwards.
CCACCTTATTTTTCCTGGCTTTTTGCCTCTCAACCCCATGTGGTTTCAAAAAAATTGGAAGGAGCAACATTTTATTTGATAAAAATACTTTAATTTTTGTTTTACTTGTTTCCTGGTTTTATGGCTGGGAGGGAGGGGTTCTGAGAACAAATAAGCAGGCTTCTGCTGTGTATGTGTTTATATAGCACACTAAAGTAGAAAGGGATTATTTCCACTTGCTTTCCAGAAAAGTAGCAGAATCGACCCATTGTACTTTTTAAAGCAAAAACACACAAAAAATAACTTCTTTCTACTTATTTGAGAGTAACCCATCAAATCAAGCAGGACTAATTTCTGCATAGACCATGTAGGACTGGAAATTCTAATCTGAAGAAGCCAAGGCAACAATTTAAACAAGGTCATATGCATTCCAGATTAGTTCATCCAGAACACTTTTATCTTTGGCTTTTTCCATCACCAGTGTTTGTTCCACTTACCGCTCGCATGTGCACCCTCACTCATGGGCGTAGCCCGGGGGGGCAGTTGCTCCCCCCAAATCAATAAATAAAAATACTTCGCTAACTGACCAGTCGCGTCACAGATGACTTGGTTCTCAAGAACAAAAAGATTGCCCACTTCTTATGTAGAAATAGGTCACAAAAACCAATGCAAATGAACCCTGTCAACTAATTTATCTATGCCCTTCTGAAATGGTAGAATGTTGTAACTCTGAGGTTCAGTTTTCAGTAATGTTCAGTAGTGCAGCCCATGGGTCTCTTTCTCGGAATATATAGGTATGAACATACCCTGCCTGTATTCTGATGTAATATGGTTCCCAGCTTTGTAGAATCATAGACATATCATTGGTTTTCATGTCTTCTTACTGTCATGATAAATTCTGTTGCAACATAGCATCCATTTAAGGCCAGAGTCTTCATATTTGAAGCTGAGGTGTATAAAATCAATTCTTTCAAGTAGAACCACTAGAAGATAACTGCACCTGAAGAAAAAGACTAGTATTTAAAAGAGTGCAGTATAGATGCCTATTACTGTTTCATGGGCTTGTTAGCTTCAAGAAACAGAATGCTAAATGTGAATAAGAATGACATTCATCTCTTTTTTTACCTGCAAAAACATCTGGTAATACTAAGGTCCAGGAACAAACTTGTGAGTCTAGCCCCCACTTCCTCTTTTATTTATAACTTTTTGATTGCTTCAGCACCTTGAAATTTTTATGGAAAATAAAGAGAGAATTCAGCTTTTTCAAATAGTGGATTTTGTTCTAGATAAAATGCTTACTGCTGCTTTCAGCAGGAGGAAAAAATTGCAGCTGACAGACAGCATGGGAATTCAAACAAGCTATTGGAAAATAGAGTGCGCTGTATTGTATGAAATGGACACCTGCTTGGAGCTTGTTTCATCCTGTTTGAAAAAGGCACAGCTGATCTGTGACAAAATTAGATCTGGAGTTTCCTAAAGCCAGATTTAAACCAAATTTGCTGCTCATCCTTGTGCTCAAATTTTAAGGGAATGTTAAAAGAGCCCTGTTGGATAAGAGCAAAGACCTATCTACTCCAGTTTCCATAGTGGCCAACCAGATGCCCACAGATAGGATATGAGCACAATAGCCCTCTCCTGGATTTCCCTAGTGACTGATGAGGCACAGTACCTCTGATCCTGAAGGCAGCCACATTCATTATGATTCATTATGGCTGTACCCGTTCCTACAATTATGCCCCGTGAATGTGTCTTAACTCCATTTTAAAGCAATGTAGGCTGGTGTTGCATCTTCTATCCTTCAGCTTTATTGGTTGGTATTGGGTTCTAATATTATGAAGAGGGAGAAAATTGTCTTTCAATCTGCTTTATCCTTACTATACATTCTTTTAAAAACACCTGTTATGATGCTTCCCCCAGCCCAAAGTAAAGAACACATTGTAACCTTTTCTGATGGGACAGTTGCTAAAGCTCCTTGATAATTTTGGTTGCCTGTTTCTGCACATTTTCCAGTTCTACAATATTTTTTTTGCAGAAACCAGAACTGTATTTAGTAATCAAATGACTGCTTCATCGTAATTTGTATAAAGGCATTGTAATATTATCAGTTTTATTTTATTTATCCGTTTCCTTATAATCCATGACATGGAATTCACTTTTTCACAGCTACTTATTTGAAATTTTCATTAAGTTATCCACCATGATTCCAAGATCTTTTCTAGTCAGTCACCACCAAATTAGGCCCTTTCAGTGTATATTTGAGTTTGGGGAGTTTTATTTGCTCCAGGGTGCATCACTTTACACTTTCACTGAAACTCATTTAGCAATTTAATACTCATTCACACAGTTTGGAAAGATCCTTTTGAAGCTCCTCTTGATCCCTTATTGTTTAATCCTTGAATTATATGGTGTCATCTCCACTACACTGCTCACTCCTGACTTCAGATCATTTACAGAAAAGTTTAAAAGCACTGGTCCTAATACAGATGGCAGGCAAAAAGAGAGTTTTGACAGGCCTGTAAAAAAATTCCAGGAGGCATTCTGTACATCCCTATATTGTCAACAGATGCCTCCTAAAACAAAATTCGGAAATAATTTGCAGGTCCCTCCTCAAGCAGATCATTGGAGGGACTTTGAGTGAAGGAAGAGACTTAAGTGAAGCTAGAGAATATTGGGGGCGGGCATGTTGTGCCTCCCCTAATAATTCCTCATTTTAAAAACTGCAGTTAAAAACAATCATCTGGTGATGTCTTGTTAGTGTGGGTTAGCTACAAATATATATAGTGTCACTGCAGGTTAGAAAGGGTTTTCTGTATGTTTTAAAGAAGCAACAACAACCCAATAACACCCAATGAAAATCAGAGCTTATTGCTTAAAGCTGGACTACAGCTCCCATCACTCCCATCCATTGGCCACACTTGGCTGAGCCTGATGGGATTTGAAGTCTAGCAACACCTGAAGTTTGAGCTTAAACTACTTCTAGACTTACTCCCTTTTAAGTCCCTTTTCAAAACTTGGATATTAATCACAAGGTCTTGTCTTAAGTAAACCAGCAAAGCTGCAAATGGCTGTTTAATATAAAAACCAGACTTTTCCCATTATTTCCTTAATAGATAGCTATTACTCCTTTTCAAAAAAGAGTAATTTTGGAGGTGCACAAGACATGAAGATCATCTACATGAGTTTGCTGACACCTCTAACATTTGCCATGCTGTATTATTGTCATATTCCTGAGTCTAATTGTCATCTTTTCTGCCATGTATAATTTTAAAGTGATTTTCTTTTAAATTGGTTTATATATAATATTCATATGAAAATATTCCCATATTTTCTGTAATGTTGCAGTTCATCTTTCTTTCCCACTCTGTCCAGTTGAATTTCTGTCTTCCAAATAATCTTATGAAAACAGAACCATATGGGTTCACAGTTGTGCCATGCTTTGTCCTGCTAGAATTCGCTACACCTAAATGTCATAGTAAGCACCTGAACCTGGGTCAGAATGGTCTGATATTGGTTCTATCAGCCTTAGTTGGTGGATTGTGGTACTGCATAAGGGCAGCCCAACAATGTTGTCTCACAGTAATAGAGACTATCCCCATCACCAAAGGCAGTTTGGGCCTTCTCACAAAAAACAAGCTGTTCTTTTGGGTTGTCTCTCACAAACTGCAGGGACATTTCTGATTGCCCTGATGGAATTCCTATTTCTGACACTTTAAAAAGAGCTGAAATGTGCAGTCTGATTTGACAGTGCAGTTAGTTGTGTCTGTAAAGTTTTTGACAGTTCTGCTCTCCAGTAACATCCCTCGAGTAGTATCCCGCATTATTATATCATACAAGGGATTTTGGGAAAGGATGAGTTGCCTCCCTGAACTAAGGCTATGACACCATTCTTGTGGAGCAACTCACAACATTGCTGTTAATATTATTCACACACACACATACACCAGCTGATTCATCACATTCTGCAGTCCTTGAAAAAAATATGTAAGGAAATACATTAAAAGTGTGTGTGTGTGTTTACAGATATATAGACATACACACAATATAACGACCTTTAAGCAATTCAGAATATCAGCATGTTATAATTTAGATCTTGTTTTCAATATGCAGCTTATTATTGTAAACAGGCTATGATCCAACAAAATATCAGTTAGTGTAAGAGATCTGTGTACATAGTCAGCACTTTGTTTTCTGTTTGGGGTGTATTTTTTTTAATGAAAATCAGTGCTGGTCTCTTCACCAGTGGGAAATGCTGCAGCAAAAAGAGCAAGCAAAGTTCAGACTTCATGTTTAGGTAATTTCCTTGCTTGCTGAGTTGTTGTTGTTGTTGTTCTGGTTACATCCCACAAAACACCTAAACTGATTTTCATTTAAAGTATACATGTCCTGGTTACAGAACTCCTAAACCTTTTTTTCATTTAAAGTATATATGTTGAGCAGTTGACATTCTTTCTTCAAATGATGGTCACCAAGTCAAATGAAGCAAGGCTTGTTTTAAATCATTATCCTGAACATTTCTATACACAAATAATCTCTTCAGCTAGCCTGTTGTAGTGATCTCTGTTCAGAAATCTATGTAGTTTTACTTTTTAAGAAATGGCTTTTTCATTCCCCCCCCCCCCCAGCTTGCCTTAGCTGTTATCTTGCCTTACCTACATCTGTCTATGTCAGGCAGAGTCAATTTGGAAAGTAACAATTTTATTTGTGCCTCTGGCAAGCAGAATCAAATTGTCAGTCTCTGTTGCGCTTAACCCACTTTCAGCCTGTCAAATCTCTGTCGACTCCTTCAGCTTCTGTTCTTGTATCTTGGAGTGCAGAAACTTGTTTATTACAGCATACCACTGCATTGATGCTAAAAGATTTGGTCATTCCAGCACTGCAAACTATTTTCATTGTTTTGGAAAGCTAATTGGCACCAAAGCTATTTCCTATGGTTTTGTATAGCACGGATGTTTTGAATTGTCACGTAGGCATCCTGTGCTTCTAGTTTCAGACTAGAAGTTTGAGACTCTGAGATGCCCCAAACAACTTTTATAATCATTGTGCTCATTGCAATGGGCTGGCTGAAAATATCTGTGTTTTAGAGTTTGGAAAAACTAGTGACTAGAGCACCTTTATTTTTAGTAGTGGAGTAGAAAAGGGAATGTCATCAGATGCAGCTTTTCTCAGCACTTTCAACAACAAACCAACATCTGCCCTATTTACATCTTCCATTTCTTCCATTAAAAGTCTAAATGAGCAGGAATTCCCAGTATGTGGTGAGACTTTAAAATCCTCAGAACCTGAACATTTTTGAATGGTGCCATTTGCAGCCTTATCTCAAGAGTGATCTGTAACTTTTCACCTTGAGGACTAGAGGCTGAGATTTTAATTCCAAACTTTAAGGCCTTGAATTTTTATACATTTTATATATCCCTGAAAGCAGAGTGCTCATACCTGGAAAAGCAAAATGCAAAAGGAAAGATTCCATTTGACTGGATTTGCCTCATTCCTGAATTTTCTACACACAAAACTTACTCGTGCCACACTAACCTATGGAAGGTAGTGATTAAGGGTGGTATACAACTAAGTTTTATTCAGAGTAGACACATTAAAATGAACATGACTAAGATATGACCATTAGCTTCAGTGGGTTTGCTTTGAGTAAAACTTAGTTGAATACCACAGCAAGTAAATAGTTTAAAAATTTAAGTTTAGGACAGCAGGTACCGGTAATAATTGTATGATACAGTGCATTCATGTTTTTCTTATTTTGAATTCTGAGGTAAGAAATGTCCACTTTAAGATCCTTTATTAAAAAAACCTGACAAAATCTGAACTTCTCCATTGGCTGAGATCCATGGTGATGGGGAAAACTGCAATGAATTTTTATCTGAATTTCCCTATTCTAGAAATACAAAATTGAGATTTGAAAGTAGAAGGAAAAGAGGTATTTTAATAGCCCTTTGGAATTTACATAACAGTTAAGCTATTTCATGTGTGCAACTCACTAGCCCCCTACATTTGTTTTTAGGTTCACTTGTAAATGGATGGGGTTCTGCGTCTGATGAGGACCGTAACTTTTCTAGTCATAGATCTAGTGTAGGTAGCTCCTCAGATGACTCCATCTTTACCAGCGGCAGTTTTGCACAAGCTCTGGTTGCAGCAGCAGATAAAGCTGGGTTTAGGCTGGATGGAACCAGCCTATCAAGAACAGGTTTGTAGACACAAAGCTAATGCTTTTTGCATGATGTGGGCCTCTGTCTTTTCTTTCTTCCTCCTTTCCTAAGAAAAGTAAAACCTCAGCATAAATATGCCTAACATGCATATAAAGCAGATGGTTTGTTTCTGCCTGTTAGGTTTTTTGTTTTTTGTTTAATAGTACTTCAAGCAGAAACAAAGCAGTGCAGTGCACAGACATTTTAACACTTCTCTTGACTCCGCTATGGATTTACTGACACCGACACATACTGCCTTTTAATACGGCCTCAAGGAGACTGCTAATTTTGCCATGCAATTTTTGATGATTTATTATTTGCAAAACCTTCTCACAATCAATAATATTTCTTGTGAAGAACTGCACACTTAGCTTTTATCTCCATTACTGCTTCTCTTTTGCATCTCTCTTGCCAAATGTATTTTCTGGGAAGACTGTGAGCTTGGGGTGAGTTGGTGAAAGTTTATCACTCTAACAATGCAACAGTTTAACAGCCTTATTAAATGGTTGCCTTTTAAGGCACTTAATCCAATCATTTATTGTGTCTGACAGCAGGATTATAATTAAAATTGTATTAAGGACAGCATCTAGTTAAACAAATTAGTTGCCTTGCTTAAACAAAGTGACTCTGATTTGGCTTTCAAATGCCAGATAAAGGCAACCTTATATTTTATTTTTTCTGTGCTTACTTCTCTTTCCTTCTCTGCAAAAAAGATGAGTCAAAGTACATAAAATGCTTAGAAGTAGGCTATGGTTGTGTTCAGATCATAGTAGGTGCATTAAGGAGGCAGAGGGCACTTCCTAATGGCAGATTGGGGACTCTGTAGCTACTACATGAAAGTTTTGTGCAGCCCCTACACAGTGTTTCGCTCTGTGTTATTTTCCAATTTGTTCTATTCCGTGGAAAACTGGATAAGTAAAATTCCAGCAAAAATACAGCCAGATTAAATGAGGAAGGAATATGGGATGACATTTTGATGGGGATCATGTCATGTGGATGCTGCACAAAACTTGCATGAATGAGCAGCAGAGTCTCCAGAGTATGGTGTGGAAGTGCCCAGAGATACATTTAGAGCAGTAGCTCCAGGCTACTCTTGGGCCTGTTTATAACACAAAGGGATTACTACACAGATCAAGAAACTTCAACAGCATAACAAACTCCTAACACCCACTATGTGGGGTGGCTGTCATATGGTTGTAAAATTTAAACCACCCTGTACATAAGGGCAGAGGGCAATGTAAGGGTTCTGGCATGCATGTTTCTCCTACAAACATCCCAAGTGGTCTGTGTGATAGACTCTTGTAAGGGAGCAGTGCACTTGTCACTGAAAGCAGGGAGGAGGCAGGGAGGAGGAGGAAGGCTTTATAAGATTGCAATCTCATCAAGAACAATAAAGGACTAATATACTGTAGTATTCTACATAAATCCTAAGACTTGATATTAAAGTATTCTTAATCAAGTAGATTATTGCCGACAAATCATGTGTTCTTCCATTGGCTTTGAAAAACTGAACTTAACGTATGCTTGTTTAAAATTATGAAACCATTGTAAAAAAAAAAAAAACAACCCTCACTTTATAGAAAATTACAAAAATTCAGCATATCGTAATTTCTAAGGTGTGGGAGCTGCAGGAGAGGAATCAATTAAAATTTGCCCCCTTCTCCACTACTAGAGATGTCTCGTGGATCAAAAGTCTTTCCATGAGTGCTGGGGCACAAACTGGATTCCACCTCAGGTTTCTAAAATGGATGACATTGAAAAGAAAGAAAAATATACATTCTTACTAAAACTAAAACAGTCTGTGTTGCTTGGTTAATTTGTATTGCTTGGTTAATTTAAGCAATACATATAAATTGAGTGGAATAACTTTTTTTTGGCTGATGAACACTCCATTAGTACTGAAGGGAACACAACTGTCTCGTTAGACCTGGAAATGACAACTCTATTTGATTAGCCAATAGCTACCTTTTTCAATAAATATTAACATCTGCATGCATACAAAATAATGAAATATGGATAAATCTTATCTGTATTAGCCTGTTCTTGAATGGTTTGGGCCCCAGAATAAATTGTCTAATGTGGTTACTTATGCAATAAAAATACAGCATGTGTTGGGCAAAGCTGAGGTTAGACTCCTCATCCAGAACACATGTTTTCTGCATAGAAGTCATGGGTGCATAAATGTTGCTTCCAATCTTTTTTTTTTAAAAAAAGTATTAGTTTCGCATTTCTGTTTAGCATACAAAAAAGATGGTCAGCAAATGGTGAAAATGTTTTTCAAATAAACTTTAACAGTAAACTCCAACACTGAGTTTGTCACTTTGCTGGTGGTGCTGTCAATAACAGTCGTCATGAGTTTTCATGTGAGGTGTTGCAAATAAAGAAACGGAAGCCTGTTAGAGCAGGCATGTAAGCAGAATAACATATCAATTTCCATTTTTGTTTGTAGGCAAACCATATTCCTCTTCTCAGAGGCCTCGGCCAACCAGCCCCTTTTCTACTGACAGCAACACGAGTGCAGCCCAGAGTCAGAGGCCTAGGCCTACCAAAAAACACAAGGGAGGCAGAGTGGATCAGCCTCCATTGCCTCACCGTAGAGAAGGAATGACAGATGGTAAGTTCTTTGTTAGAAGTCATTTCCATGTTAACTGTAAAATGGTACTTTCCAAATTAGTATACCAAGTTACATGAAAGTTTATATTAAATTGTGTTTGTTCACTATTTTTGTCACATTTCTTTTCACAAGTATTTAGTTCTACATTCATAATATTCAAAATATATAGACTTCTACATAAAGATTCACACAGTTCATTAATTATAATTTATCTTATACTACTGTTTAAGACAGCGGTGAAAATGCTTTGTATGTGTTAAGATCCATGTTAAATATATGAAGTAAAAGGGGTCCATTCTTTCTGGAAAGTTCCTGTCAATTTACTTCCCTCTCCTAACTACATAAATTGTGTCAAGTTTTCCATTAGGGCAAACTTGGTTCTAATAAACCATTTATTCATAGTTACCATAGTAGAATTTTTTTGTTTATAAGCAATTCAAACTTTTGCTGTAGTTAGTATCATACCAATTCCATATGTTCTGCATGTATCTTATTTCTCAAGTAACCTATTTACTTATTTCAACAATTTATTTACCACTTAACACTATAGTTTCTAAGTGATGTATAATGAAGTTACAAAATAATAATATTACAGAATAATGTTGCATTATATTTAATAGATCCAAATGTCTGTCTCATATGCATATCATTCCAAAAAGAGCTCATCTTCTTATATTTCCACCAGATATGCATGAATATGCCACTTATTTATCAACCCTCCAACATGCATCTCTCTAATTTGAACAAATTTGTGGTGTTAAAAACGCACAGTACAGTATTTTGAAATTACTCTCTTTTAAAGAAATGTAAGTTGGCATGGCAGGACCACAAGGAAAGGCAGACTTCTAGATTTCATTTTGTTTTTCCACCTCTAGCATCGTTTCCCTTTTAAAACAAACAAACAAACATCTTTTCTGTCACTGTTCTGTCTTGATAAGTAATTGATACCTTTCTCATAACAATGTTTTGCTCTACTACCTTGATTATCTCAAAGGTGGTCAGTTTATTTTCCATTTTCTCATCTCTCAAATTTCTTATCAAAAAACATTTTAATTGATGATAGTGAAACCAAGATGGATGTTGTGATTCCATTTCACTTGCTATTTGTTACTTTCAAGTCTTTCAGTCAGTGTTGATGTTAGATCTATGTCAGGCTATGAATTATGGCTGGGCTATTTAGCCAAGCATTAGTTTCTCCTACTGAGATGTGAAATCCAGTCTCACCAGGACAGCAAAGCAATATTATATGAATTTATTCTCACACATATGTCTGATGACATTCTGCAACTTAGGCTTAATATAGGCTGCTTTGTGTTATTTTAAAATTTCAGCTTTTGACAAGGTTTTGTTCCTTTCAAAATCGTAGGATTACACATTTGGTGCAAGTTCAAACAGTAAATAATATTCACATTGTTGCTTACTGATACAACCACAAAATGTGGGGGAAGGGTGGAATTTGGTCAGTAACTTACTTTAATGTTCTAATATATTTTATAACAAAAATTAAAGAATGACCAGTTTTCCAATAAGTCCTGTGGCACCTTACAGACTGGGCTCTTGTGCAGCGTTTTAGGCTAGAATCTACTGCACAGATGCATCCCCCCCCCAAACTAGAAAAATACTCCAGGTTTGGTAGGACATGTGACCAAGAAGAAATTTGAAACATAATGGCAGCTTGACTTCCTGAGCGACATACTAGTTGTCCCTAACAACCCCACCTTGGAAATAATTGTGGCAAAAATATGAATATGGGAAATTACTGTAATGCAGATTCTATACCAGCAAGGACCATGATTTTGGTGTCAAATATTCCACTGAGACCTCCACCCCTATTTCTTGTTCAGTAGCTGTGATGATACCAAGATATAGTTACAAATAAGGCTGCTGAAACAGTAAAACCACCACAACATGGGTTTTACCAATATTTTAATGTCTACAATCAGGTCGAAAATGTGAGCAGATGAAGGTGTGTGAAAAAATTGTAAATGGAAGTGTGTTGATAGTCCTTGGCAGCTCATTGATACAGCTGACAGATAAGGATGTCAATATGCCATTTTTAGGAACATCTGTAATATTACAAGGCAATGTGCAAGTTGTTATTAGATAAAGTAATATAAATAGAACTATTATGTAGTAATCAATAGGTCAACACCACAACAGGAGTAGAAAATGCTTGAGACTATGCTGCCTAACAGCAGTGGACATTGGTAAAAAGGCTGTGAAGTCAAATTTTGCATGTAATGGTTGGTAAGCTATACGTTTTTTGTACAGGTGGTACATCTTCTCATGTAGACTTTTCCCAGCTTCTGCCCCACACGCCATAGCTATAGCGACCTCACCAGTCTTGAATCTGTCACAGCTATAGATCTTTAAATAAATCTCCTCCCAAATTATTGCTGCTGCTATTTGTACTGCTGATGTGCATCAATATCAACTTTCCTGTTCTGGTACCGAAAGTATGTTGCAGTTATATCAAAGCTGTTTTTTGTTCAATCCTGGAGCACATGAAGCAGACATTACTTCCCCAAAGGCACCTTCTAATTTACTTATGAGATGTTTCTCGCTGTGTGTTGCCTGAGAAGGGGGATAACCCCTTCAATTTGTCAACTAACTCACCGATACTGCACTGGCATTCATCATGTTTTTAAGAGTACTTGCACAGTTTCTCAAATGCCAGTGACTTTTCCGAATTGATATATCATCCAGTTGTACTAAATTGATTCCTTGTTTCATGTGTAGGGGTTCTGACACGCCACAGGTATAGTAGCAGCAATGATTGTGGAACTGTTACACTGTCTAACAAAACCTGTATTGTACAAATCCATTCATTGCCTTGTTTTGTTGCAAGTTCCGACTGAATCATTTGCACTGTGATGACCATAACATTAACCTCAATCAAGTCCTCAATCAAGCTGCTTATTTCTCTCTACCTGCTAGCTAACTACAAAGATGCAGCATGTCTTGAAGTTAAATGCAGCAATGCTCAAACATAAGACTGCTGGAGGGCGGGACGTAGTACAGTGGTGCCCCGCAAGATGAACGCCTCGCAAGACGGAAAACCCTTTCGTCTAGCGGGTTTTCCGTTTTGGAGGCGCTTCGCAAAACGAATTTCCCTATGGGCTTGCTTCGCAAGACGAAAATGTATTGCGAGTTCCTGCGGGGTTTTTTCCCCTTTCCCCCCTTTTCCTAAGCCCTAAGCCGCTTATCAGCTGATCCGCTAAAAGCCGCTCAGCCCCACTCACCTCACAGAGTGTTTGTTGTGGGGGAGGAAGGGAAAGGAGAATGTTAGCCGCTTTGAGACTCCTTAAAGGGAGTGAAAGGCGGGATATCAAATCCAAACTCTTCTTCTTCTTCTTCTTCTAAACCGCTAGTAGCGCTAATCCGCTAAGTTGTCAATGGGCTTGCTTCGCAAGACGAAAAAACCACTATACGAAGAGCCTCACGGAACGGATTAATTTCGTCTTGCGAGGCACCACTGTACTTCCCTAGGAGGTCTCTAACAATGGATATGCTTATACACAGTGCATGTTGTTACAACACTGAACGTGCAGTTTCACATCCATATGTTAACTAGGCCAACTTCCCTTCCTGCATTTTATCTTAATTTTTTCTAGACCACGTTCCACAACAGTTGCCTTTCTGCATATTACCATCACAAATTACACAGCAAGTTTTTTCCATCTCTACACCATCTGTAATGATAAAACAGAACACAACAATTAATTTACAGTTGTTACTAGCTGTTACAGTATCACAATGTGAAATAGAACAAACAAAAGTGCTTTCACCTAGTGAATAGTTTTCAAACATTATCTTCCACATCTGCTTGCCTGAAGTAATATGGCTGCAATACCAAAATCATGATCCTTGTACAGAGCCCACTCATTTTCCATATTGCATAATGACTACTGCGACCTAATATGTAATATAGGCAGTCATGCTGCTACTATACAGTATAGCAAATTTTGGCTTGTTTCAAATTTATTCCAGGACCACTGTCTTTTGGGGATTAATATCCATGTGATGATAAAGGTCGCACTACATGTGAGGGTTCCCCCCTCCTCTTACAAACTGTCAGTGCTGGGCGGGGGGCAGCAATCTGAATTGCAAACTGGGAGTGACCTTTTGTCTGCCATTAGCCGTCTGCATTGTGGAAAACATCACACTGACAGAAGTGAGACCTTTTCCTATAATGCAGTGCAAACGGCAAGCATTGAGGGGCTTATGTGAAGTGAGACTACAACAGGACTGAAACTCTCCTAGTCCCATGCTAGAGTTGCAATCTAGATTGGGGACAGGGAAATCTGCACTCAAGGGAAGGACGACCTACTTATGGAGCAGATGGTGGGAAATAGAGAGGAAGAACTGATTGTTAAATGCTAAGGACCTTGAGAAAGGTGATAAAAAAGCTGAACAACTTTGAGGGAGCCCATATTTTTACTCCTTGAACTATGGCAACCCTACCAAACAACAGAACAAAAGGTAGGAAGGAGAGAAATCGCATTGACACAAAGCCCTCCAGATAGTTTGGAATGCAATCAGGTTGCCAAATACAGAAAGACTGGCATATGAGGAAAATAATCAGAGTTTCTTTCTGGCAACTTATGCTTTACTATCAACCATCCTATCAAAATCAGTGGCAAAAGTATTAGATTGATTACATTATAGACTAAGGGGCGAAGGGGAGTCAACCATATAATGCCCAAACATAGTCCAGTTCACAAGTAAACATGAAACAATTTTCTTTATTCACAATTTCTTTCCCTGGGTATCATCTGTAATTAATTGAGATTTCCATTAAAGTGCACTGCTAGAGAGTTAGCAACATTAAGCTCTTTTAAATGTCTAAACTAATAACTGTTGTTTTCAGTCACACTGGGTAATCTCTCACACTGTTCACACTAATCCAAGGTGAGTCAAATGGGAACACATTTAGGCTCAGTTGAGGTTTTTGCTGTCACGAAATATCAGAATCCCCAGTTCCCTAATTACTGAATTGGGAGAAAAGCCACCACTCTCCAATAATATTACATTAATGTACTAATTGGCTTGCAAATTTCTCTTTCCAGAATTGTGCTGTCATTAGATGCAGCTTCTGATGACTTGGCTGAATTCCAACCAATGCAAGGAGCAGTCAGCAAATTCTAGGTGTTCCAGACAAATATGTTTTTACTGACTATATGAACCCCAATGGGGATAAAACCTCACTGAAAGACAACAAACAAAGATAGTCATAAGATGCACGGTTATGTGCAAGATGCCAGAGCTCCATGCCCATATATTATGGTTCAGCATTTGTCGTTTACAGGAAATAATTTGACACGCCTTGTTTGACAAGTTACAAATAATATTTGCCCATGCACTGGAAACTCAGTTTACCCTCTCCTGTATCCTAAACTACCTTTTATAGGTTGAATCCAAAAACCTATTCTGTCACTCTACATTTAGAATAACTAAGGGGAGAAAAGGAAAGTAAAGTGAAAGACAATTTCAAAATGCACTGAAAATCTAAGTCACTGTAGTAATATATCATGCTATAAGAAATGTCTCACAATTTTGGTTGAAGCAACAAACAGACTCTTAAAGCACCACAGAGAAAAAACTACAAATTATTATGATCCTCTTCATGTTTACTTTACACGAGTGGGAGCAAGAATACTGGCCAAATGAGTAGTCTATCCAGTAAATCTGTTATTGTCAAAGAGGTACTATCCACAAATCCTTTTCACTCGAGGTCAATAGCTTATGAAGCTGAAATGGGTAACCATTGGGACTGTATGTGGCCAGTGGCGTAGCGTGGGTTGTCAGCACCCGGGGCAAGGCAAGTAATTTGCGCCCCCTAACCCATGGATTTGCGCCCCCAACCCGTGGATTTGCGCCCCCTAACCCATGGATTTGCCCTAACCCCAGATGTTGCGCCCGGTGCGGCCGGCCCCCCCTGCACCCCCCACGCTACGCCACTGTATGTGGCTGCATCATATGGTGAGCCATTAGCCTGCCTATCGTCCTTTCTCTCCAGGAGGAACCAACTACTACCTAAAACCATCAGCTAAAAGCATTTTGTTCAGACAAGACTACCCATATATGTAGAATGTTGATATGTGCTTTAATCTGTTTTTTAGTTTATCATTTATTTTAATTATCTTTTGAATGTCTTAAATGGTTGTTCTTCATGATAATTTCATTGTTCTATTCTTTTTGTTAACATCTTAATATTTTTTTTAATAACTCAAACAGCATATAAATGTTATGGTATAAGTAAATAAATAAACTTACCTGAGGCCTTAGGATGCTAATCTGTCTAGTAAGATGCTGCAATCTGCAGTTCAGTGGCTCACCACATGGGGCAGCAGCACACTGGCCACCCCTAAGGTTTCCAGTTTGACACCAGACAGCTCCTGCCACCAAACCTGAAAAACAAAAATACCTCAGAACCTCTTGGGCCCAACTACACGTGATGCTTTTTAAGTTACATGACACTTTAGGAATGCAGATAGCAGCTGTATGGAGACTCTCTGGGTGGGGGTTGTAGGAGGCAGGGGTGGAGTTTAAACCCTTTCCCCCCCTATGCTTCAGTTCCAATGCAAATCTTCACCCCCTCCATAAAGCTGCTATTTACATCAAGATGGAAGTTCCTTGTTGTATTAAGGTTAGTCTCCTCCAGGTGCACCATCCAGTCCCAGTGAGAAAGGGAAACTTGAATACAAGTGTACATTACTGGTGGCTAAATGTGTGAACAACTTTCAGTGAAAACACTGCATATGAAGGGGTATTAGCCAATATGGAATGTCAAGTTACTACCTCAATTGTTAAAGTGCTTGAATGAACGGCACAAGTGTTTTCAGCATTATATGAATCAAAGAGAAAATTGCCATGTAGGATAGGCATGGGGAAGATTTATTGTCTCAATTATTTTGAATAACTAATTAGACTGCAGACAGCTGCCTCCATGAGACAAAATGGTGTTGTCATGCTCCAAATACCCGAGTATCTGTTCCACCATTAGGGCTGGTTCACAAGTATTAACACCAGCTGTTTCTTTCCCATCCACTTTACTCCTACTGACCATCCTGGGTATAGATTTGTGTGCAGAAATATCAGCATATACCAAACTATAGATGGATAGAACCAGAAGACTCTTGATTCCCCATAGTCACATGTGGTTCCAACTATGGTACAGTCATCTTCTCAAAGATGGTCAAGAGTGCTGCATGGACAAAGAAATTAACTGGCATGCACATGTGAGAGTACTGCTATAGCCCCAATTCAGAAAAGGAAAGAGCTATAAAGTTCATGCATAGAAAATATTTCACAGAGGCATGATTCAAAGCATTGCAAATCCTGTGTTTATCTAAGAGGATTTATTGAGCAGTGGTATGTAAATGTCTTGCATGTTTATTTTGAAACAGCATGGACAGAATGTTGGATTGCAACTAAGAAATGTTGAAAAATCATGCTTACTAATGTCTCTTCACCATTGCAAGGTTCAAAAATAAAGGAAAACTCATACACATTTGATATATGTTATCGTGAGTATAGTTTGCTTAAAGTTAAACACAGGCTGGTGACTTCTTTTTTAAAAAGTAGTTTGCATTTGAAGATCCCCACCCTCCCAGAATCTGTTGTGTTATAATCTGGACATATTTAGAGCAATTTGCAAATTCACTGAACATTTGAGTGCATGTTAAAACTTCTGGAAAACCTTTCATATGAAGCCACTTTTAATTTAACTGATAGGGTACATGTGATCTGCATTTTGAATATATATATTTCAAAACTATTTCATAGCAAACAGGATGAAAAAGGAAACAACCCCCATCTACTGAAAATAAAAGCTTTTTTTTTTACTGACCTTGTCAAGTGCAGCACAACAAAAATTACTCTTCTGGTGAAGGGCATGTTCAGTTATTTACAGCCAAAAACATCTAGCAATTGTCTAAAACCAAGTGAAAAATGTAGGATAACTATATTTTGTCAAGTCTTTCCAATCCTTTCATTTTCCGCTAAAATTTAAATGTAACTAATATGTCATTGAAATTCTGAGTCTATTCACATTTTTAGATCTTCCACCACCGCCAGACCCACCCCCTGGTCAGGGTTTAAGGCAGCAGATAGGCCCTGGCCAACGTGGAGGTTCGACAGAGAGAAAAGGAAGCTCTCTAGAACGACAGCATACATCCAGCATAGATGAAACAAAGAGCTCTTTGGATCGTCAAGCTAGAACGTCACTAGAGTGGCAGCGGCAAACCCAGGAATGGATAAGCTCCACAGAACTTCAAAGCCAGCAAAAACAAGCATTTGGATCAGGTGTGTAGTTGCACCTCTCAAAGCAGCTTAGGCAGTTTCCTAAATATATTCCATTATAAGATCCCCTACAGGCGGTGAAGGTCAAGGCTTACATTGGAACAGTCAAAGGATTGTTATTAACATTTGACCTTCAATGTTTGCTCCTGCAATGGTGAAGCTTTTGAATATACCTAAACTACTAAAATTCTGAACGCATGCCTTTGGGAGTTAATAATGCTGCTATATGCAGCAGGGGGGGAATGTACTTGACATCTTATGCAAGGAATATATACATATGGAACACACACTGGCTGTGAATATTTTTCTTTAACCCACTGGAATGGATTTTTTGCATGCATATAGTGCACCAAACATCCTTACCTCCCACCTGTATTAACAGCATTCTCATCAGTACTCACATTTATGTCTGTAACCTTGCAAAAAGCTCGGAATCAAGCCATTTTGGACTCATAAGTGTGTGTGTGTTTGGGGGGGGGGGTTAAAACATGGAACTTCTCATTGATAAACTCGGTGGGTGAAATCAAATGCTGCCATTTTGCTTGCAGAACAGCTTTTCATCCAGCAGACACCACTGCTAACATAATCAATGTAGGAATACTGGGTGAAATCCAATGCTGCTGCTGTGCTCATAGAAAAAGCTTTTTATGCAGCAAACATCTCCACTAATATAAGAGGTGAGACGATTTTTGCTGATTTCTCCCTGCCCCCTACAACTTTCATTCTGTTCTTTCCTGAACCATAATGTTTTGGATGGTTCTCCATTCTTTGGATCGTATTTTCTGCAGCAGAGGAAATCAGCAACGATCACCACACCTTCTTCAACAGTAAATATTGAACGAACATGACTAAGGTCCATTAATTTGAATAGATCTACCCTGAGTAAAACTCAGCTGACTGTCACCCGTTATTCCTTTCCCCCCTCACACCAGCACTCAGAATCATTAAATGTCTTAACAGCTATTAGGTATTCATCAACAAACCATTCAAGTATTCTTTGTCAGCTTGTCTGTTGCATTCAGTTGTTCAAATGAAAAGATTTAGGCGGGGGGGTTGCAATCCTGTGGGCTCTAGGAGACTGTCCAAGAAACCATACAAAATAATGGATAGCCATCTCTGATTCCAGAGACAGAGATCTGAGCTTGCAGAGGGAGAACGACGTCTCCCTCTCTGACTCTATGAACCCTGCCAAAGCTGTGGCTCAACCAATGTTGGAGCTCAGATGCAGGGCCAAAAAAAGGAAAGTATGCCAGGATCCTAAACCCCCACATTTCTCTGCCGCACCCCCAAGCCAGAAGAAAATACTTTTTATTATTTGGAAACAATATGAGGGACATAAGCTTTTAAAAGAAAAAAAGACAAGATAATTCAAACCTAGAACTGGATAGAGGACTGCAGAGCATTCCTACATTCTCATGTTCCTCCCCATCCCTTGTGGATTGCACCCTTTGACAGAACATGTGTGTGTGTATTTGCGTACACACACACATGTAAGGACGGTTAGAACAGATGATCAACTTGATATCCTAGCAATTTCTTCACATACTGTTGGTGGTATGGTTTCCCTTCATCTTCCACCTTGTTTCTGTTTCTGCATTAAGTAACTAGCATAAATTGTGCCAAGTGAATATTTTAGAATGTTACACTGACGGATCAACTCAAGGCACAACCTGTAAAGAATTCTGCCAAAACAAGTTTGAATTCAGCAGCTGAATAAGTTCCCAAATTCCAGCAGCTTCATTTATTTTAGAACAAGAAATTTGCCCTTTTTGCTGTTGGAACAGCAACTCTGCAAACTTCTTGAGTATCACATAATGAACACAACTGTAACTTACTTGTGGCAGTCATCTTTGATTCCAAATATGATGATGTTGGCAATTGCTATGACTGTTCTCCTTGGTTCATGCAGTATTGGTTTTGTACTTTGAAATACTACCTAGGGCAAGATGACATATGGGCCAAATATGAACTCATTACCACCATCTTGGATTCCAACATGGTAACTTCACGCACTACTTCCTAGACTGGGAACATGAGTTTACCGATGTGGTAGCAGAAATATATTTGCCCCTTGTGGGTAATGAGCTTTCTATATCACCAAAATCAAAAGATTTCATTGGTAAATTTGTACTGATATTTTAGGTTAGCTCCAATGCTTTGCTCACTTGAGAAGCACTGACTAAAACAATTACCTTGCTAAACTGTGTTGATTTAAAAGCCTCTGACCATATGGGTATGTCAATTTTCCTCTAAGCGGACATAGCTAATAACATTTGGGTGTGGATAACTGAGTCAAAACTTCAAATTACACCACTCAAAGTGGTAAAAATATAATGATAAGCTAATCATTGAGAGTCTGGTGCCCTGTGCTGTCCATTCTTCACACATTCTGCATCAAGGGAAGGCTGCCTGATTCTGCCTCCTTGTGTGATTGGTCCTTCTATAGCTTAGTGGTCCTTTGAGGTCCCAGGTTCATTATCAAGCACCTTCACAAATATGTACTTCAGAGCTGTAAGGCATTTCTGTCTGATGCCTTGGAAAGCTGCTTGGCTAGACAGACTGAAAGTCTAAGCAGAAGCAGCTTCCCCTGTTCCTCAACTCTCAAGCACCTCTTAAGAGAGTAGGCCAGTCCTGGTGGGGGTCAACACCTGATGTATGATCTAGCTAAAGTTAAGCTCTTGCAAAATTAATCAATAGAAAGTTACATCTCCTGTTGAAATCAGTACCTGCAAAACTGCTTAAACTGGGCTGAATCTTTCTCCCAGTTTCTAAGAAATCCTGTAGACTCTGCTCACATATAGTGAATGGGGACCTGGGTCTCAAGGACAGCAATCTGTTCTCAAGGACAGGAATTGTTTGTCAAGCAAGATTTTCCCTATACGGAATATAAACCAATGAAGTAATTTCCCATGTGCTTGATATCTTTGGAAATAACACCAGGAAGCTAATTAAATTAGCTGATTCTATAGTTCTTTATCTTAATTGATTGAAATAATGTTACCATAATTTAAGTGAGGGGGAAAGAGCAGCATTTCAGCAAGCTTAAAGGAAACTATAATTTTGGCCTTATTATTCTGCAAATCGTTTATGTATCATTTAATTAAGCAATCTATGATTCATCATGCTTTTTCCATAATGAATCTTGGTTTTTTTATAATTAGGACATGCCAATTCATAAACTTAGATGAAGATATGATAATATGTGATTTCCAATATGCATGCAAAAATGGTTTCATTTAAAATCTAACTTAGCTTCCAAATTCACTGTAAACAAGTTGATACTTTTCTCTATATGTCAATAATAGAAAGATCCTTATATACCAAAATACAAACGGTAATTGTGTATATTTCATTTACATTATTTGTCAGGCATGTCTTCCACTGCTAGCTGATGGATCAATCCTAAGTGGGTTGGTGTGGGGGGAGATGAGAATGGTGTGATAGATCTACGGTCACTTCCCAAGCCCTGCCAATTTTTACACTGGCCATAGCACAAAGTGTTGCCATCCACCCTACCACAGCATGGCACCTCCAGGTTTGTAGTAAAGGTTCAGACTCCACCACCTTGCAAACTTCCCATTTCAGAGTTCTCTGTTTGCTACCACTGACAAATAGCTGCCAGCTTCCTCTATGGAAGCGGAGAGACATCTATGCACTGTCC
This sequence comes from Podarcis erhardii, assembly GCF_964252035.2. Classification (NCBI taxonomy): domain Eukaryota; kingdom Metazoa; phylum Chordata; class Lepidosauria; order Squamata; family Lacertidae; genus Podarcis; species Podarcis erhardii. Next base: position 47,246,790 of record NC_138508.1, on the reverse strand, counting down.
TAACCCCCTTCAATCATCAACATTTGGGGAAGGGCTAAGATTGAGCTCTCAATATTTCAGCCATGTGAACTACTTATTCTAGTAATATGTAGTTGAAACCTGTATTTATCAATGGCTCAACAACCACTAAACTCACATTGAATCAACTGTCATATTAGTAGGGGGGGTTAAAAATAAATAAATCCAACATTATGAAACAATACATTTTATGTTCCCCAACCTAGGCAGATAGTCCCCATTTTCAAATTGTATTTTGCCACCATGTGGGACAGCTCTATTTTCGAAATCATCAAATCTGGATTTCTATCACGTCAACTCCCACAAAATTTATAGGAATTCGGGAGTAAACCCTCTTGACGTACCTTATACACATCTGGAGATATATTGATCAGCCTGTTTCCAGTCCATTTGGAATGCATATGTGTTCCAACCCACTTCCACATCAATCTGCACATAAAGCACAAAAATACACGTAGGTTTAACGTATTTTATCACAAAATGCCCATTTTTATAGTGGTATACTTTTTATACCAGAATATGCATTTCTGTACACATGTTGAAATGAAGGAGTTAAGGACAGTGCAGCTAGTTCAACCTTTACCAAAGAGGCATAAACTGGTCATACCCCATTCCAAGTCACATGAAGTAGCTCTACTTATCACCTAGCATCCTGATTAGCCCAAGAATTCCCTTTGCACAGAAGAAACCTTTGTACATAAGTATCTGTGCATACAGAGGCTCTTCAAAATCAATGCATAGCTGGCTTCTGTGTTGTTGCTGATGACATGGCTTGCCTCCACAAATCCCTTCACTCGTCTTTTGCTCTTATTTGTGTTCCACTTTGTAGCTTTCCAGTGAAAATACTGTATAACCATTTTATGGTAGACTTTATTTCTCCTATTTCGAGGGAGAGTTTTCCATTTCATAAATTTCTAGTTATCAGTGTGCACATCCACCAAATTTTAGTTGCTCAAGTCCCCATTTTCAAAGTGAGACATACCTATTCCCAATGTTCAGACTTTTCTAATACAGCATTTTAGATGGTATGTAAGATTTCGGGTTTTTAGGTGGTGTAAAATTATTCAACAAGTTTTAATCTCCCATGAGTAAGCCAGTCCCATGTATCTTTTATATATGTATATAATATATGCCATTTGTATTTTCAGAAGAGGCACTGGTGCCATATAGCAAGCCTAGTTTCCCATCCCCAGGTGGACATAGCTCTTCAGGTACAGCATCTTCTAAAGGATCAACTGGACCCAGGAAAGGCGAGGTCATGCGGGGAGGTCACCAACGTAACACCAGTGATCTCATTGACGTAGGATATGTTGGATCAAGCAGTCAAGGACAGTTTTCTGGCGAATTATGTAAGCCTCTTTTGAGATGCAATACAAAATGTCAATATATATATATATATATATATATATATATATATATATATATATAAAAATAATTTTAAAGCTTCTAGAATTTAGGCACATTTTGAATCTTGGGAAGATCCTGTGGGCACCAATTAAAAATATCTTCCATGAGAGAGCCATACAGAAAATGGCTGCTATGGGGGGGCAGTGCATAACACAAAATTACTGCCACACCAAAAAAACAGAAAAAAGAACCAGGGTTGCAAAATCATGCAGTCATGCACCACATCACCCCCACATCTCTGTGGGGAAGAGACACCTACATCAACCACTGCTGCACTCACAGAGGGATGTCTTCTCCGTTCAGAATGGATAGAAGAGTGAGTTGCCAATCCTGTCATCCGATGAAATGTTGGCATACAGTAGACCCTTGGGTTACGTTACTCTCGAGTAACGTAAACTTCGGGTTACGAAAGCAGCAAACCTGGAAGTATTTTTCTGGGTTTTGTCACTCGCGTGTTTGCAGAATTGCTCTATTGCACTGTTCGAAGTGGTGCCTCTGGATACAGATTTTTCGGGGTATGCACGGACCCCTGGAACGAATTAAATTTGTAACCAGAGGGTCCACTGTATTTAGGGGAGAGTGTTCAGTGCAGGAGAGACTGAGTCAATGCAACCACAACCAGGGCAGCAAACTGTGTTTTATGCATTGTGGACTTTTGAGGGGTTTTTATTTTCATGACGGTAAGTGATTTTAAATTGTTTTTAATATTGTGTTTTAATGTTGTAACCAGCCCTGGGACCTTAGTGTGAAGGGTAGGTAATAAAATAAACATTCTTGGTATTACATCGCATTTGATAAAAGTACAGTTCACCATAAATCACCATAAGGAACACCAGTGCTAGGAGACGGGGGGGGGGGGGCGGGCAGACAGATTAGCTTTACTGTGTTATAACTGTGGCTTGCACATTCAGGGAGGGAAAGCATGTGTCTACTCCTGGGAGTGGTGTTCAAAATGCAGATACAACATTTAAAAGCTGGAAAGCATGCAGTGTGAAAGAGAAAGGAATAAAATATTTTGTGAATAAAAGAGCAGCCAAACAAGGACTCTACCCACCCACCCCACATATGTATGGGAGGTTACACAGACTACATTGTGAAGGCTCCAGTGACCGAAAAAACAAAAAACAAAATCCCTCCACACAGAAAGTTGGCATTTGAGGGCTCAAGCTAGGTTAGAACTCTTGTATATGCAGGGATTTTTTCACGTAACAGAACACTGACTAATATGACACTCCATCTGCAACCTGGAGTTTAGCAATTCTGACTCAGATTCCCCATTTGAATGACAACTAACTGAACAATTCGTAGGGTTCCTTCAAAAGCACTGTAATGGAGCAGTTGCAGTTTTTACATTTCCTCAACAAAAAGCAGATGAGGTAAAATTCTGCATACATACATTTGCTTTCTAAAAGACAGGTATGCTGTGTTGTGTCAGGAGGGTAATAGGTATCGCTGTTCTATGAAGAACTTCACATTTTGGTGCTGCATTCACTGAGAAAATAATTGGAAAATGTACAATTACAGTTTACATTCCAAAAATGAATACTGTAAAAAAAAAAAAAACAGTCCCGACAATAGCATTCACTTTAACAAAAGTTATCATTTGAACCAATCAGAAGGTTAATGATTTTTATGGTCTGCTTGTAAAATATATGTCTGAATGAAATATGCATAGAAGTTAAAAGTAAAGTATCTTAAAACATAATGTTCTTGCTTTTTGTTTAACAGAGTAGTTGGAACAGAAACATCTCAAGCTGCTCTCAAGGGCCATCAAGGTCTGAACTCATGGAAGTGATGACACTAAAACAGTGCAATGAACATTTTCTTTATTTATGTACTTACTTATTAAAAGAACTGTAAATGCAATGTAAAGACACACAGCCACACATATCCCACAGATACTCTACCTGTGTTCTTCTCTATACTACACCTTCCACCTTAATCTATTTCTTATCAAGCATATATAAAGGAGAGAAAAAAATCACCCTGCAGGATGAAACAGTTCCCTTGTATATAATTTCTTTTTATTGCATTGCTATGCAAGCTCACCTTCTTTTTAGCTATGTTCATATTATTGTCTGTTCTTATTGGTCTGTTGTATTATATGTGAATTAATAGGCTGTGGTGCCATATAATAACTTTTAATTGTGTAACTTTTTATGTTTAAAGTTTGCACTGCAATTTTTTTTGTTGGTGATAAGCACAAAACTCTTACTCCTCGTGACATGAAGAAGAAGAAAAAAATAAAAGTCTGAATGTGAAAGGAGTCTATGTACTGTAAGCTATGTTGGATAATGCTGGATGTAATGAATTATGTTAGGTGGTTTTCCATTGGGTGTAGAATTAGGAAGATGACTGGCAAACTGATGTTAGCAAAGGCTTATTGGGGCATCAGGGATGGAATCCTATATGAAATAATAAGCAACGTGTTGCTTTTACCATTAAAAAAGGGGTCAAATGATGGAAGTGTGAGTTTCAAGACCAGGCAAGAACACAAAAGCCTCCTCTCTTCTTAGTATCAGTTTTCCTTTGTTCAGCACAGTTGATCTTGCTAACAAAGGAAGGAAGTTAAGGTGTTTCACTAAAGCTATTCTTTAATACTATAGTTTTAAAAATTACTATGCTTGAGTCACTCTCCCCTCCAGGAAACATGAACCATATGAGCTAGGAATACCTAGCAAGAGTTAAAGGTGCAATTTATGATTGAGAAATCCAAGCTGCTTCCAAAAAAGCTAGACTATCTTAGTTCATCTTTCCAATACATGTACAGTACAATGGAAGGTGTAGAGCTGCATCACTTGAAATCCATGGCATAACTGTTTTTATGCATTCTAAACATATTTTTGTGTTGTATTATCTAAAATTGTCACAAACTGCAACCCAATTCATTTGTACCTTAAATCTTGGGTTAAAATGTTTGAAAACAATGGTAAATTTATGATCGGTTTTGAATTTAATATGTCTTTTGCCAATTCAGTACATTATTGGAAACTGGATAGAAACAAAGAAAAGAAAACATCTTTGACCTATTTTTGATGAGTAAATTTCAAGCCTCTTCTTATGAAAACATGATGCATGTTTATACACTTTTTCAATAAACCAAACTCTCTGTAAGTGGACATTAACAAAAGCATCCTGTCTCATCATTAGTTCTCATGTTTTTCTCCAACTCCTCTACAGTATTTTTATTTCTCTGTTAGAAATACTGTAAATGTATATCAAATGCATTAAATATTTTGTTTGAAGTTTACATCACAGAGCTTATGTCATTCAGTCACATCATTATTACACACTTGCATTTAAACACGTTTTACTTACTATCAGTTCATGTTGTTTTAATACTTTGCCTTGGCTCTCACACTGTTGTAAGTGACATACACTTTTAGGAAAAAATCTGCTAGCTATATGCTGCTTTTTATTACATTGCATTGAGATTGCTGTTAAGATAAAACATTGTCATTACCAATTCTAAATCAGCACTGCAGATATAAAATTATCTCATTTACGTAACGTCAGGGCATTGGCAAACCAAAAAACCCCCCCATCAAATCAAGGATAAATATTTTGTGTGTGTATGTGACCAAGGAATTTATGTAATGTTCCTGCTTATTGAAATGCTGGATATAGTTAAAGCCATTATTTTATAAATGTACAGAAATATTCAACAAATGTATAAAAACTGACATTTCTTTTCTCTTTCCTAAATTCAGTATGTTAATATGTTGACACCATGTTCCAGCAATAGTATTCTGGGTACAAACATTGTTTTCTGTACACAGATCCATGCAATGAAGACACAGTAAGCTGCTACTAAGGGGAGAAGCTCCACAACTCTAGCAACCTATCTCAGCACCTGACACAGTGGTATCTGCAATGGAGAATAGTCCCCATGCCCCAACCCTCAAATCGGATAGGTGCTATGCTAGAGAACTGAATAAAGCACTAATCCGTTCTTAGATGGGGAATAACATCGGGGAGCATTTGATTCAGTTTGCATGCCTCTTTCCCCCTTCTTACTTAATCTGATGACCACTGCTGTGAGTTTCCTTCAGAAGCCTTGGACAGCACTGGTCGTACTGGGATGGAATGGGAACAGCCATTCCTGGGCTGAGTCTAGATGCTCCCTTACCCCAACTCCCATCTTACCTGAGAGAAGGTATTTGCTCTCCAGTCAGAATAGTACGTGCCTCAATTTTTGCTTCTGTGGATTGCAATTTTATAAAGGATTCATATAGCCTTTTTTAAAAAATCTACCAGGTGACTTAGATTTCTAGGCACATCTTAAGACTTGTGCTGAAACTACAGAACAGTAATTAATTTTCAAAAATAAGAGCATCCAAATGCAAATTAGTTCCTGAGATGACAACAGCTGAGACAGTGATACGTGATAATATCTGGCATTTGTAGTAGACTGGGTGGAGAGAAAAGAAACTAGAAGTGATTACTTGAAGCCATACTAACTGAATAAAGGGTTTGGATTTAAAACTGTTTTCCACCAATGTAGCTAAGGTGGACTGCATGTATGCTGGTGCTACTGACCCTAGTAGGTAGCATGCCACTACTACAGAACATAACCATGCAGCCTGGCCTAACCACACATGATGAGAGCAGCCACGGTGGTAGTTGCACCCATACTGCTGTTACAGGTACTATGAGAAGTTGATCTCATAACAATATGTATATGGTAGAGTCCTCAGAGTCCTGTTCTACCTTTGAAATATATCAGTTATCACAAACTTTCTATATGTAGGAAAACTTCAAGAGCACATTGAAACATTTGCATTCTAAAGTTGTACAGGCCCCTGAGGACTGTACTATTTGATCTTCCTTAATGTTTTAATTGTCTCTTAGAAACCTGTGCTGAGCTTTGGTGGAACACCTTACTAGCCGATTTCTTGTCAAATCTAGTCTGAGTAAAAGTAGCCATCCCAGGTTCCTTCATATGTGTCTTCATCACTTCAGTTGGGAAGTTTTGTGTCAGTATTAAACCTGTGGAGTACTAGAATATCACTGTCTATTATAGGCTACTATAAGAGGAGTTTTTATGTATAACAAAACCCCATTATTTCAACAGTGAAGCTTTCTCTTTTTCTCCATCTCTCTGTCTCTCACCCATTCAGTGAACCTCAAATAATCACAGAACATATTTTTTAAAATGTAATGTAATTTAACATTTTTTTAAAAGAACTTTTTTCCTTTTTATAATTGAAAATATTTCTTGTGCATAATGTGTCTTAAGGAAGGGGTGTAGTGGCAACACTTAGAACTGTTTTCTACATTTTTTTTATAAAATTGTTCATTGACAACAGTTTGTTCAGTCACAAAAAAAATAATAATTATGACCTCTTAATGTGTTTCATGTGTTAGTGAAGCAAAGTTTAATGGGCATAAAGTTGGTTAATCGTAATGTTCAGTGTGTATTGTATATTTACTGGGGGGAAATAAAACTTACACATTTCAAACCTATGTTAAAGAAACTTGAATTTAGCACTATCACTACATGATGACTGTATAAACCTGAACTGGGAGCAATCAAGTAATTATAAAACATGCTGTGCTTTTTCTTCCGTGACACTCCACTTCCAGGTAGACTGGCCTTACAAAGTCCTGTTGTGGTTTTCTAAACTCTCCAAAATGTCATTAACTTCACTGATGTTCCACGGTAAGCAAAAAAAAATAAGGAAACTGGACCGTGTTACAAAACTCATTAACAAAATCCATAAACATGACAAAAGAGTTTTTATACTGTCTTTGTAAATGCTGACCAAGGTGGTGTGAAAAAAGAAGAAAGATTTGTTTTACTGTGCTTATTTAATCACATTGTGCTCTCTGTTGGGAATGTTTCTAGAGAAGAGGTAATCTAAAAGTGAGCTTCTGGAATGATTGCTACAGGGACTGTGAGAAAGAAAGGACCAAGAGGCAGAAACCTATGTATATATACTTAAAGTCTACTTTATCAACCATCACAATTGTCTATTACAAAACTGCTTATAGTGTGCAATCGTGGATATAAGGTTTTTTTTTAGCCACTTAAGAGCTGACTTACCAATGTACACCTGAGCAGACTACCCCTAAAATTGTAGAGTTGGAAGGGACCATCTAGTCCAGGAGTCAGCAAACTTTTTCAGCAGGGGGCCGGTCCACTGTTCCTCAGACCTTGCGGGGGGCCGGACTATATTTTGAAGAAAAAGAATGAATGAATTCCTATGCCCCACAAATAACCCAGAAATGCATTTTAAATAAAAGGACACATTCTACTCATGTAAAAACACCAGTCAGGCCCCACAAATAACCCAGAGATGCATTTTAAATAAAAGGACACATTCTACTCATGTAAAAACAAGCTGATTCCCGGACTGCCTGTGGGTCGGATTGAGAAGGCGATTGGGCCAGATCTGGGCCCTGAGCCTTAATTTGCCTACCCCTGATCTAGTCCAACTCCCTGTCATTCAAGGATCTTTTTGCCCAATGGGGGCTCAAACCCACAACCCTGAGATTAAAAATCTCATGCTCTACTAACTAAGAAGCTACATACTGTAGGCACTTGAATGCCTCTCTGTGGCACATTTTCCAAAGTGGGCTGTAAATGCTCGGTGTGAGGCACCTGAGTTTGACTTGCCCACCATGTCATGTCTATAGACCATCATAAGGAAGTTTCGAACTCTATTACGTGCAGGAACTTCCCTGCCCATAAGTGGCTTTTCCATTCCCAACCTGCATCCCCATGCCTTTAACATGTGATTCAGTTGCCTACATTCAAAGTGAAAGGGTTCTCAACGTTCAAGAGTCTGACTTGTATATGATCTGATAGAAAGTTATCGAATGTGTCATACATACACTTTCATTAATTTCAAAAATGTAGGAAATACACTGCAAACAGCAGGTTCTGTGCTTTCATGCCTTGGAACTAGGAAATCTAGTGCGTATTCTTAGTACAGTTTTGACCTTTTATATCAATTGGCTGTCTCCTTTCCTACACAAAGGAATTAGAGTGACAGTCTACCAAATCACCAAATACTGTAGAAGTGGCAAGAAAAAAAATACAAGAAAAGGGAAGCCACATAGACTTTTTTAAAGTTATGAAGCCCAGAATTTAATGGCAAAAAGTAGAAGAGCTGTAGCTGTGCTGCAGGAGTCATGGGTTATAAAGTTTTTAATTCTCTGACCTCCTTTTTTCACTAGGTCAACCTAGTTTAGCATTCTACAGAAGTGGAAAATAAGTCTGCTTACAGTCCTTTTAGGGACTGTCATACCCTCCACCATTTCACAGATGGCAATAGGGACCATGTATTCAATGTTCCAGTTCTAATACCAATGATAACAAGATGTCTGTCTCCCCAACACACTCATACACAAACTGTTACACATTGTTGAAAGGTCTACTGCTCCTGCTGTATAGCATTTCTGCTCCCCATGGATTTAAAAGCTGAGTGTGCTCTTGTTCTTGACTACAGATGTACAGATATACCAGGAGGGGGAGACGAGATTGTGCAATGTGTTCTAAATAAATCAAATATGGGAAGTGGGTCCTTAGTACTTGTGTACATGTATTTACATTCATGTGCACTAGAGACAAGATGTGTCTGTTTACCCTGCACAGATTTAAGTTCTTGAAGACTGAAGAAGGCACAGAAACTGAAAGACTGACAACAACTCTAGCAACTTACACCAACAATTTTTAAAAAGTATCCTAGTTGTCCAGCAGAAAAAACTGGGACAGTGCTTTACCAGGTACCAAAAATAGGGACTGTCTCCACAGTATGCTGAAGTCAAACCTTCAGTCACCAACATGGCACAGTCTTGAGACTTTCTTGGGGCCAGCATTATGAATACTACAGCCTTATTTAAGCTAAGTTGGGGTGGAAATGATCAGCCGGGATGGAGATCATTGGGAACCCTACAGGAGGCAGGATCTACTTATAACTAGCATTTTTAAAAGATTGACTATCTCTGTTTTAATGTGACAAGGGACTTGCTTGAATGCATCCCACATGATCATCATGTCCTACCACACCAGCAATCCCAGTCTTACAGCTAATTTGCAATGTGGTTCAAAGTCTAAAATTACTTATTGGACTCAATGCTGTGACAGAGATCACACAGGCATCATTGGGTAGGTCAAGGGCATACGCTCAAGTACGGTATTTCCCCCTGTATGCCACAATTCTTCCATTTCTTCTCTGGCTGGCACATCCTCACTATATAATTCAGAAAGGCCTATAATTGTCATAGTTGCTATGCTGAAATTAGATCCTCTGAGCCTTTTCAACAATATTATAACCCTGTTCAAGAACCGAGAGTGAAGACGTGGGTTTAAAGTGGGGACAGTCCCCAATTGTGGAGAAGCTTCTAAGCACATCCAGCTGAACACATTTAGACGCCTCACACACCAAAGTCAGAAGCAGAGCTAGTGTGCATGGGGACACTGGGGGGTGGGGGGTGGGACGTATGTGAATTGGTTTGATGTGTAGTACTGTTTAGGTTTCGACAGCTTGTGAAGGACTCTGCTCATGAAAATAAATAGAAAGGTTTCAAAGAAGTCACAAATGGGATACACTACCAACAGCTGTATGTCACATTTTACTAATGTTTTCAATGCAATAGAAGACTTGAAACCACAGGAAAACGAGTTTCTTTACTTCTAAAATTCAGCAGCATTTATTTATTCCAATTTAATTTTGAATTCTGAAATTCAGCTTTCGAGATCATCCCTCTCTTGTCTTTTAAATATCTAGTTACAGGTAGGTAGCCGTGTTGGTCTGCCATAGTCAAAACAAAATAAAAAAATTCCTTCCAGTAGCACCTTAAAGACCAACTAATTTAGTTCTTGGTATGAGCTTTCGTGTATCTGAAGAAGTGTGCATGCACACGAAAGCTCATACCAAGAACTAACTTAGTTGGTCTTTAAGGTGCTACTGGAAGGATTTTTTTTATTTTGTTTTAAATATCTGTTAAGCAAACGTGCAAGTACTGCAATACCTGAAGGACAACCTCTCTCCATATGAACCAACCTGCTTGTAAAATGCTGTCCTTGGAGAGGCTTGTCCGGTACCTGTGTAACATATCTTGCCTAGGCACCAGGTAAAAAACATTCCTCTTCTCCCACGACTTTGGCTAATTGAACTATCTATGGCCTTTAAAACTGGAGTATGTGGAGTGGGGCATTATTGTTTTGGTTTGTTATTATGGCATGTGTTTTTGTTTTGTTTTTATATTATAAGCCACCCTGTGATCCTCGCATAGAGGTGGTATAGAAATTATTATTATTATTATTATTATTATTATTATTATTATTATTATTATTATTATTATTATTATTATTATTTTACTATTATTATATTTTATAAATCGCATTGGTTTAACTGCAATTGCATAATTAGAGCTACTGTAGAAGACTAAAATTAACCTGTTCATACCCATGTTTACTCAAAATAAGTTCTAGGCAGCAAAGGGACTAAGGCTGCAGTCCTAATCCCATTTACTGGGAAGTATTTTCCATTGAATTCAATAGGATTGACTTCTGAACAGACTTGGGGCAGTAATAGTTTAGCTACTGCACTGAATTTTAACTTTACCATCCAACATCAGCCAGGTGAAAAAGAGGCTGCATTAGGGGCAGTGCAGGGGTGTGCCAAGGGAGGACGTGGAAATAGTTTGGCTCCATCCCTCAACCTGAGGAAAGATTTGGACCACTTCAGAAGCTGGCCTAAACCTCTCACGCTCCTCTTCTCTCTCTTCCATATTTTTCCAATGGGAAGGATAATGGGACAGAAAAACACAAGTGTGCTATTCCACCCTCACTTCTACCTTGCAAGTAAGAACCCAGGTGGGCTTAGGGTAAGGTCATTAAACTGCCTACACTTTCACTCTAGCATACACACCATAGGACTGGAGCCTTAGCCCACTTACCTGAAAGTAAGGCTCCACTGAGACTTATGACTAAGCTGCCTGTGCAACATTTGCTTTTGGTATCTTGGGCATACATGCCTAATACAAATCAGAGAATCGTATCAAGACAATGCAATCGAATTAGAATCTTTATATTCCTGAATACCATAACTGGCAGTAAGAAGAATGCAAGCTAACAGTCTATGAATGGCTTTACCTTCCAGTTTCTTCTTTATTTTATTCCCTGGCATATGAAATATGGAGAATGTCAGTGGCAATATCTATCAAACGGCAGCAAATGCGAACTACAAGGAATGCATGTGTGTCATACAAAACTAAAATAGCAGGTCACTCAGGAGAAAGCAGCTGCTAAGGGAGGACATGGGAATGTGTAATTCTTTGTCAGATGTAATTTGAAGTTCTGACTATAAATGGAGGAACGCACCATATGTGGCCAAGATGTGCTGACAGGTAACACAGGAAATAAGGGCTGATTCATACAACTATTTTTTTACCTGTTGAATTTAATACAACTTGGCATTCTCTGTGGCTATTTAATATGCTGGACTGATCTTGCAAATGCTTCAACACATGTCCAGATTCGGACTTGCCATGTCCTGGTTCACCTTGGTTTTTTATGTTTTATCTAATTTTCACATAGTCCACCTTGATTCATTTGAAATGGTGAAAGGAATATAAAATGAATGGGTAAATGAAATCCACATTTAAACCTCCACCAGGACTCTAGTCCAGGGCATAGAAGCCATCTCCTAGAGGCCAAGGTCCCTTCGCTGACGCCCCCAATGAAATACTTGACGGGGCCACTGCCCCCAAAGTTGATGGGCATTGCCATTCAAATGGTGTCTGTGCACTTCATCTTGTGATTATGTGATGGAGAAGGAAGCAAGCAGACAGAAGAAAGCAGTCAACAAATGTGCCTGATAGGAGGTACAGTGGCTGCTCTGTAAACGTTTTCGTTGATCTGACAAGGAGCACAGAGCTGAAAGGCAGTGAACCGCTGTGATTGGTTGGTGGAAAGAAATAGCCTCATGCGGGCTAAATAGAAACAACTGCCTGCCAAAAACCATTCAAGGAGGAGAACAAAGGTGACAGAAAAGAAACTTTTTTGGATATATAGAGGGGGGAGAGGGGAGCGTAAAAGGCATGAAAGTAGAAATCGGGTGGGAGCAACCATTCCAGGAAGAAGGGAGCTAGCATAAGATAGCAGAGTTTATAAGGATGGTAAGAATAGAAGGTGTTAGACTGTTTGAGGTAGGAAATGCGAGGCAAAAAGCAAGACAATTCCTTTGTACAGGCAGGAGTGAAAAACATATCAGAAACTTCCCACTTCCTAAAGAGCTTCTGCCCCACCTTCATTACCAGAATGGAGCCAGAACCCAACCAGTGACCACATAATGCCTGTAGTTTAACAAACCCTGCAAATTTCCCTTTATATCATGCATAGGAAGGCGGAAGAAGGAAGCACATGAACCAAATGCTTGTTCTTGGTATATTAGGTTTAGGTTGCCAGGGTCAGGCCATAGAGATACTGTTAAAATTCATTACGCATAATCACCTAATTTGGAATATGTACTTTTCCATTTTGCAATGCTCAGATTTATTTATTTTTATTTTAAAAACTTTTTATTTCTATTAAAGATTTTCTTGGTTTACAAAAAGTACATGCCTTGTCTCTTTTTTCAGGTTGTACAGTCTTTCTTACAAATCATGTACATTTGTTGTGAGTCATTAGCGTTGAGTATAGGGTTGGGGGAGAGGAGGGGTGGGATGGTAAGGCTTATATTCTTTTGTATAGTGTATGTGTGGGGTTTTGTGTCAGCATTAACAGGGTAAGTTCTCTTTCTATTCATTTATTACATTTCCTTGGTAGTGAGAGGTATTGGGGGGCGGGGTGTGGCTGGGTTGTCTGTGGTTGGTTGCAATGGGGTTTGTTTGCATTGGTGAGGTGAGAGAGGGCTTGTTGGGTCAAGCAAGCCAGATTGATTTGTATGCTGTCGGTGGATTCTTGTTGTTGTCTTCTTGGGCTGTGTATGTGATAAAGGGGAGTCATACTGGGGTGAAGACACCCTCTTCTATTTGTCCCCGTGTCAGTTACAGTCTATTGGTTAGCTTTTCGAGTAATCTGTAATGCTCAGATATATATTTTAAGTTTAGCTTAATTTCCCTGAGTAGTTCTTGCTAGTATCAAAATGTAAAATAAGGTTCTGCACATGGCGAAGTACACGACTGTTATCCCATAAGGCTAAACATATACCTCATCTCTACTCACAATCAACATGCTGCAGTTCAATCAACTTTCAACAAGTTTAGTGGCTTGGTAAATCTAGCCTGAACAGCAAATTAGCTATCAAAGTCAAAAACTGTCCCAACCATCACATGCCTCTCTTTACTTAAGTTCATTCAACATACCTTCTTACTGTGCAAATTTGGTTGTCAACTGTCCCGAGCTTTACAATATGGAGAACCTATCCCGTATCCCTTTTCTATTAATACATAGATAAGTCATTCTAGTTCCTCAAAGGATTATCTCGTCTTTCATTTTCTGAACGTTAGTTTTGCATTTATTACTCATATATCATATTGTAAATAAGAGCTCACATTTTCATCTAAGATGTAAAAAATTACAACTTTTGCTGTCTGGCTAGGGGAGTTCCAGATCTTCATAGCCAGTGGCTTCTGTATAAACATTAACTTACTGTTTGACACATTTGCATTTTGCCAAGTTAGTGGTTACACTCTTCACAGAAGTTGGAGGTCTCTTCAGTTGCTCGTCACTGTCAGAAAGACAGTCAGAAAGAAAATACAGACCACCACTAATTTAACGGATCTTGCATCTTCTAGAAAGTTGATTTTTTTTCAGATGCTCTATGCCAGATTCTAAGTTTTGTGCATTGAAAAGATCTACACCACTACTTGATCCCAGTCTCAGTCTATGAAGTTCAATCAATGCCATCACAGTGTCTCTCTAAAATAAAGGTATATCTGTTTTTCCAGTGAGCTCTCTGGAATGGTTTCAGTTCAGAAGAGCAAAGTATAAAGCAATGTACTAAGTCATAAATCATCATGTAGCCTGGCATTGATTAATTGGTTTTGGACTGCCCTAAACCATCTAGGAGCTTTGTAAGGCACCTGGCTTCACTACAGCTATAGCATTAATGGCCGGCACTCAGGGAATCATTTTCAGACAGCTAGAGAAGTGGATATTTAAGTAAAATGCTTGGTGAGCAAATTTCACCACTGCTTCTTCATGCACATTCCTGAGTGAAACAATGATAAGAATCTTCCTCTCCTGCAAATGTAATAGCAGAGAAGGGGCTCTCATATTTAGTAATATCTCACCAGTGGTTATGTTGGTGGTTCCAAATAAGTTGAGAATTGATGCATTTGATGTACTGTGTTACTTTGCCACAAGATAACTGTTTTCATCCTGTGTCCATGGGAGCTAAACCAGCAATAAAACAAATATCATCACTTTGGACCATAACCTGAATGTCTTTGGCACAGTCACCCAAAAATATTACCATTTTGGATTCCATCAGCATGGGTTTGGAGTCACATGGTAAATGATGTGTGAAGTTGTGCTCATGTGATTTGGATGATTTTCAGCCAAAAGTCTTTCCCTGACATAGTAGAAATTGCTTTAACCAACTGAGTCCTTGAAACCAACCACTACATGGAAAGGATCCCACACGGTTTGATCACACTACCCAACTTTCAAATAAATAGCAGCATATCCTGACTCCCACCCAAGAATAACAACAGTTGGGCTTTCTTGCAGGTAAGAAGCCAAACTTTATTCTGACAGTGTAAACTTAGGAATATAAGAGCAAAAAAGTAGTCCAGTCACCCCGGGATACCAGTGATGAGGTAAGGATTAGTCCAGCTCAGGAGCGAAGCTTCAGGGTTCCCTAAAAGCAGTTCAAGGTAAAGACCAGGAATCAGGCTTCCAGGATCAAGAGCTGCACAGGAGCATGAAGTTGTTCCAACAATTGGTCCTGCCTACCCACCACTCTTTTAAACAGAAGTGGGGAAAGTCCAGCTACTTGTGAGACTGCCTTTCTTGCCAACAGCTCCTGGCCTGAAGTGAAGCACTCCTCATAGGCTGGGTCTGCTCCTGCCTACTGATGTGCCACTGTTGCCCTAGAGAAAATGTCTGGCTTTCCTCTAACCCTGACACCTCATTCTGTGCTGTGGAGATCTTGCCCTCCCCTGGCAAATGATGAGGCTCCTCAGCATTGAATGGCCTCACTTCCTCTCCCTGGAACAAGGAACAAGGGGCCTGTGAGAGTTCCAGATGAAAATTCTCAACTGAAAGGCCCAGTTTTGAGTCAGAGGCTTGACTGGAAGGGCTCTGAATCATGGCCTCTTCCTCCCACTCGTTATCCTCATAAGTCCTCAAGGAAGGGCATGACATAGAGGAATACAATACCTTTATCAGTCTTTCTCCCTAATCTTCATATTGCCCAGGGCTTAAAAAAAAACACCTTCCATGCTCTCTCCAGCAGGCATAAATGTGGGAGCACATAAAATAAATTGTGTAAATCCTCTTAATCCAGTAAAATATCAAGTTTTTCAAACCCAGTTTACCAGGGGACCCACTTTAATTTTTCTCTATTGTATGTGCTTCTATCTTTCCATCCTATCCATCACTTAAAAAACAACAACGAATAAGCAAAAGGGAACAGGTGGTGGTACTTCTAATACAATGATGCAGCCCTAGGGATAGGTGCTACCTAATTGTAGACTACTGCACAAGTTAAATTATCATGAAGACATTGGATTTTATACTTCAACTATCAGTGGCAGTTTTGACGTCATGTTCTTCATTCAGAAATGGCCTGATGAAATTATGTCTATAGATACATATACATAACCATATTTACATTTGGCTTAAATTGAATGGAACTGGAGTTCTGATACAATAACCACATTAAATATTTGGTTGAAATGACATCTGCAGCAGCCTTCACTTACTCTGAAGTACAAAATTAAAGACAATGGCACTATTCCAGAATAATCAGCCTGTGGACTGCAGCCAAAATATCTGATATTCTCTTCTAGTACACATAAAATCTCTTAATTGATGTCAAGAAAATGCTTTATTTCTTAATTTTATTTTATGTTGTGGCTCTTGTCTGGGAGTTCCCTTTTACACACTGGGAAGCACCAGATCCTCAGTTATTCAAGGACATTACCGTTGTTTCATTTTATGGGTTCATCCAGAGGTTCATTTCCCTCCCCATGTTTCTCTTTTTCTATGTGTTGCTGTTTATCTTATCTCATATCCTGAGTCATTACCAAATTGATACTCTCTCACACTACTTCCACAAATTTATCCCCAGGTTTCATCTCTACCACCTCTCCACACCACCTCAAATACTTTACAATGCCTCTGCAATGTATCTGAGAGTGGGCTGGATCATGTCTTTGTTCTATACGTGGAGGGCAACGTAGAGAGCCTATATACATGGCCCAACCACACTTGGAGGCATGTTTGGGGAGAATCCATAATTGTGGTCCTCCTCCTCTTGTCCCTACTTTTTGTCATGTGATCTCAGCCAATCAGGATCACATAGTGAAATGATTTCATGGGACCACATAGCTAATCAAATTTGGATATAACATGGGGAAATTAAGCCCCCTTTTAGTCCTTATCCTGAATTAAGGAGAAGAAGGATGACGCTGCATTGTGGCAAAGCAACTGTGCCAATATGCCCTGTCGTCTGCCAGTGTTGCATGCCAAATCTTTTGTCTCAGGCCAACTTTAGTGGCACAAAGTTCATAACTAGGTGAGGTAAAATAGAGATAGGTATATGCATTTATATTAGTAAGCGAATGACGCCCCACTGAAAGCAGTGTCAGCATCACTGTTCATCTCAAAATGTAAAATTGAATCATGTATGTGAGAAATGCTCATGATTTCTCAACAATGTGGATGTGTGACCTTCTCCAATATGCCTTGCAAAGAGTTTCTCACCTCTCACAAAGGAGCACAAAAGGCTGTGTGTGGGTGTTTTGTAGAGAGAAAATGATTCCAACACACATCTCTTCCTAATACAGATTGCAACTGGGAACTGGAGCTTTCCAGAAGGAAGAAACAGTGTAACCTTTTGTCCATTAAACCAGACTACTGCATGTTTACAAAAATGTATATAGGCCATGAGTTACAGCAGATCAAAGAACAATATTTTCCTTTCTGTTCATTGACATTTTGAGGAGCTATTGCTAGAAAATGACATCTGTCGAAATAATCCCTTAAGATGTTTCTCATCACTAGTGATGCTACCAAGAAAGCCAACAAGTGTTTCTACAGATGGGGCAAGGGGGATTATGGTGCTTTGGCAACCCATTTATCATTGTGCCTTATGAATTCCTTGCTTCACCTGATTGCTTTTATATGGGGAGAAAGTTTGCACAGAATATAGATATGCTGGGGGAGGTATTGCAGGTATGGAAAGAGAAGGAGAGCTTCAAGCATACTCAAGAGTGAGCAATATGATTTTTTAGTCAAATATTTCACAGCAAAGAGTATCCAAATCCCAGATAAAGATTTCTTGTTTTTCGAACAGATCAGCTAGAAAATGAATGACAGTAAGCAGAAAATTGTACGAAATTAAGAACTGACAAATAAAATTAATTTCAGGTTTGCAATATAAAAATCAATAGGGTTCTCATCTGGCTAGAAAAAAATTGCCCTAGCCTACTCTAGTGCCTTCAACAGAGGTTTGCTTTGCAGGTAAAGATTCCCATGGCCTTGAGATAAGCATTGTCACCTGCTAATTGCTGTAGATCAAAGTGCTGTTAGACAGCTACAAGGGCTGCTTCAAATTTGGCAACACTAATAGCCAAAAAAAATCCTGGTTTATTTGGTTTCTATAATCAGCTTTTGAACTGGCCCCTAAAGCTGTCCTTTTTATCTGCAGCAATTAGCAGGTAAGGATGTTTAGCTTCCTGCCATGGAAAATGTCACCTGCTCTATTCTGCATAGTAACGCCCTGTTAAAAGCACATGAGCCCCCAAATTTGCTTCTGGCCAGTTGGGAATTTTACTGGCCTGATATCCAATGTGCCACCACTCCCACCAACATAACAAACCCTTGCATTGAAAACACAGTTGTTTTATTACACTAAATTATTATAGCTAAACAATGTTTGGGGATAATA
The DNA here is from genome assembly GCF_964252035.2 of Podarcis erhardii. Lineage (NCBI taxonomy): Eukaryota > Metazoa > Chordata > Lepidosauria > Squamata > Lacertidae > Podarcis > Podarcis erhardii. The sequence goes on along the minus strand of NC_138508.1, from coordinate 47,228,293 downwards.
GTAATGAAATTGTTTTTCAGCATCAGCTGTATTTTCCTTTCAATTATTATATTTGTATCTGTCAAGAATTGGAAGAAGTTATATGTATACTAGTTTATAATGATGGATACTTAGGCTGTGTGCATGTTACAAGTTTAAAACACAGCTGGGTCATTCTTTTTCTCAATTTGTACTGAAGCTGGTTTGGAGAAAAACACATCAAAACTCCTTATTTCATAAGAAATGGCAGGACAGATGCAAGTTAGATATGGATTGTGGCTAATGCCTTGTGTATACTGCTTCCCAAACCAGCAGTGGGAGAACACTGGATACAAAGTGAATGGGAGTGTGTACCCAGCCTTAGTAGCTTATGATTTAGTAACTTATGCAAAAGTAACAAAAATATGTATACTTGGATCTCTTCCCAAATCCTTAGCAGCTAGAAATGATCATATTAAGAATAGTATACATATAAATTTGAGTTTTAATTACGGATTAGTAAAAATATCAAAATTTCAAAGGGAAATACTGCAGAATCCAAAAAATTGTTTTATTCCCACCACTAATCCCAACTGTTTAGCTATAACGTCACAAAACAAAACAAGTAGATTATAAAACGGGGCAATACTGAATGGCAGACACCCAAATCATATGCAAACTTTCTATCTGGTGAAAGGGCAAAGCTGGATGGAAGGGATATGAAATGACAATAAACACAGGAACTGAGTTACCAGTAGGTACAACAATGCAGGTGTTCCCTTGTAGACTAACTGGGCAGTGATGGTCTTCCCCTGAGCCAACTGGATTAAACAGCTAGGTAACCAAGGGGTGGTATGTGGGAACAGGTGGCAGCTCTCCCAAACCCACATTCACAGCACATTCACACTTCTCAAACACGTCTATGCTGGCTTTGTCACATACACAGAATGGAAGATGGCAGAATCCCCAAGGACAGGCTCTATAGGGAGCTGGCTTCAGGCACCAGGCCCATTGGCAAACCAGTTCTGTGTAACAAAGGCATCTGCAAACATGAAATTAACATCGGCAACATTAACCCTGCCATGTGGGAATCCCTTACAGATAACCACAGTGCCAGGAGACAATCAGTCAGGCTGTGTATCCACAGCAGTGAGCAGATAAGGAATGACCACTGGGAGGTGGAGAGAGAGAAATGTCATGGTCAACCTGTAGCAGCAGAACCGGACACCTTCATCTGCCCCACCTGCAATAAAACATGTCTTTCCCATATTGGTCCACAGCCACAGAAGACACTAGAACTCGCCAACTGTTTTACTTTACCCCAAAAGGTGCACACTTTGATTTGTTTCCCAAGGCAGATGGATGCCCCACCAATGGGAGGGAATACTGACATTGAGTTCCGCTTGCTAAACCCTTATTCAATGGCAACGTTTCATTCTACTTCCGTATATGTAAACATAAAAAATATGTGGTTGCCCAATATGCCTATTTGCTGAGCTGAAGTAGAAATATCAGTCCAGAGCTGCATCTTCTATTTTCTCACAAGATCGCTGTTGATGCATAGAATAGAAATCATGTAATCACCCAATCTGAAATGTGCCCCTGGCAATGTCTGAAGAAATATAAATGGCTGTTCACAAGAAAAATATTGAGTGCTGCATGAAAAGCTCAAGTAATCGGCTAACACAGAAAATAAATATATAGGCTAAAATGTGAAATGAAGACTTCAGTACCAATATCAGATGCTCTGCCAAATTCTAGGCCTAAACAAGAAAGCACAGTGTTTGTTTATTATGAATGGCTTAGAAGACATGTTTTGTGACATTTTCAGCTAGCTAAATGTTAGGTGAATGATTGTGGATTAAGTCTTGGTAAATTAATCTGTAAACCAGCCATATTAGAAAAGTGGCATTTGATATCTGTAGCATTTCTTACCAATTACAGTGGTACCTCGGTTTAAGAACGGTCCTGTTTAGGAACTATTTGGTTTACAAACTCCACAAAACCGGTAGTGTCCCGGTTTGCGAACTTTACCTCAGTCTAAGAACGGAATCAAAACAGTGGAAGGGCACTGGCAGCGGGAGGCTCATTAGGGAGAGTGCACCTCAGTTTAAGAACGGTTTCGGTTTAAGAACAGACTTCTGGAATGGATTAAGTTTTAAACCGAGGTACCACTGTATTTAGTTTACCTGAGTCCACTCAGCAGTGCAGTAATCTCTGTACTGCAGAGTACAGAGGCAGAAGAGAAGGCAAAATTGTCTGATGATTAAGGCAATGTAGAAGGCTTGCCTGTCTTCCTGCACTATGCAGAAACAAGTTGCCTAAGCCATCGGGCGACTCATCCCTCTCTTCCAGAGCTATATTCTGTTGTACTTGGCAGGAATGAACAAAAATGCTGTTACCTCTGTAGCTACAAACAGCTGCAAAATAGATTAGCTAAGGTAAACAGGAAGAGTTTAGACAGTTCAACGCATGAGCTTTGTCCCACAACACCTTCACAGCTCAACTGAAATGAAAGGTGCCACTTCACAGCCAGAGATCAAGGCTACAAAACTGTAAAACTTAGCTTTGGCACAATACAGTAGTTATTTATTGAGCAACCTACACAGCCACTGACCTAGCATACAAGTTCTTGCTCCTTGTCTTCCAGTCCTCATTTAGTGGGTGTGAGATTCTCTTTGACAAAGTGACCATCACACTTCCTATGGCATACCTTCAGCTATGACATGATAGGCAGGTGTGGCATAGTGGTACCAGGAAAAGCTGTTGCCTGGCACAGAACTGACCAGAGAGAAAGCAGCCCACAACCACAAATGCCTAATATTTAATAATAAACATTTAATTTTGGACCACAACTGGCATGCATGACACTGTCTGGCATAGGATGCCACTGAAGCTGCAGCATTTCATACACATGGGTTAAGCCACTATGACTATACCTGTAGGATTGGCTTGTAAGAATTAAACTTGTTCTGCAAAACCTATTTCACTTAGGACCACAGCATGAACTCATCCTGAAATCATGATCTTTTTAAACCATGCATTTCCCCAGTCTCTCTAGTATATCAATAAAACAGTGAGAGTTATTTAGTAAAACAATTTTCTTCCAAACCTATAATGCATATGAATATTGAATGAGTCTATATGGATATGTACTCAGCATGCAACAAAGGTTCACATTCAGAAGGATTAAGGATGGTAATAAACCTGGCTACTCACTCAATTGCTATGTTGTCAAGATGGTAACTAATGAAACCACATTGAAAAGAGCCCTCCAAAAGTGATTTAGATTTATATTTTGTCAATGGGATGCTCATAAAGCCAGACTTCATGAACCAATAAAGCCATTCAAGGGATGTGTGAATTTCAGAATTACCTATTAAATGGAAAAAATAAATGTCAAAGGTATTTGTGACATTGTGTGTTTGGTGTCATTGTCTGATAAATTTGTTAGGCAGACTAAAGGGATTAAAATGGTCATTACTTAGGCAAGGATTAGTAATAAATAAGCCAAAGCTTTTTGCACAGGCCTTAGGTGAACAATGGCACTTCAAAATGAAACACTGGCAAACTGCCCAACTCCTCCGGGAAAAGACCAAAGAGGCACAGCATCCCTTTGTAAGCAATCAGACTACAGAATAGATGCTTCTTCCCAATACATTTAGAACATCACAACAGGGCACATAGTATGAAGCAATTAAACAACGATATTGTACAGCAGGGAAAGGGGTGGCTGCTGTGCTTCATTTTGCAAATGCATTTCACAGAGCTGTTTTGAAATGTAGCTCTGCGATTTGTACATTATTTCCCCCCAAAATATTTAAAGGTATAAACCACTAGAACACCACAAACTACATTTTCTTCTATGCATCACTGCAGATGGACAGGGCTTAGCCCTATCTAGACACTTGTATATCGATCTAACTGCTGCTACTTTGCACCATTTCCCCCCTTCTTTAGTCTCACTGCCACCATTTTCAGGTTGTTGGCAACTCTAGCAATTTTCTTGATGACATCACAACACACAATCAGATTGATCTCAGAGCTAATAGGATTAAGTAGCTGAGAAAACAAATGAAGCTGAGGGCAAAGAAAGAAAGAAAGATAATGGCTTTGAGAAGCAGAAGCAGCCAAGGAAACAAAAGGGCACCAAACAGCATCAAAATAACATGAATATTGTTGAAATGAATACTTTCAGCTACTGTTTTTTTTTTTTAATATTTTTTATTCAATTTTCCATCCATGACAAAGAAAACAAAACAATAAAGAACATACAACACGTATAATTTCAGAGTCTTAATTTCATATTCCTTACTCTCCCGACTTCCTCATACCTCCCCTTTCTGCATTCTCGTGTCAAATTAATTAATTAACAAATCCCTCCCTTACTTTCAAATTAATTGTAAAAACATTCAGTTTCTTCCACTTAACCGTTATCGCTGTTAACCCCTATTTTTCTCATTCAACATCAATCTAGCATTCACTGATTTTTGAATATTTCTTTAAATAGTCTTTGAACTTTTTCCAATCTTCTTCCGCCGTTGCTCTTCCCTGGTCTCGGATTCTGCTCGTCATCTCTGCCAAGCCCATGTAGTCAATCACTTTCATCTGCCACTCTTCCACGGTGGGTAGATCTTGTGTCTTCCAGTACTTTGCTATAAGAATTCTTGCTGCTGTTGTAGCATACATAAAAAAAGTTCTATCCTTCTTTGCAACCAATTGGCCGACTATGCCCAGAAGAAAGGCCTCTGGTTTCTTAAGAAAGGTGTACCTAAGTACCTTTTTCAGTTCATTATAGATCAATTCCCAGAAAGCCTTAATCCTTGGGCACGTCCACCAAAGGTGAAAGAATGTTCCTTCTCTTTCTTTACACTTCCAACATTTGTTCTCGGGCGAGTGGTAGATTTTCGCAAGCTTGACTGGGGTCATGTACCACTTATAAATCATTTTCATAATATTTTCTCTCAAGGCACTACATGCCGTAAATTTCATCCCGGTGGTCCATAACTTTTCCCAGTCAGCAAACATTATGTCATGACCAATATCCTGCGCCCATTTAATCATTGCAGATTTAACCATTTCATCTTGTGTATTCCATTTCAACAGCAAGTTATACATTTTTGACAAGTTCTTAGTACTAGGTTCTAACAATTCAGTTTCTAGTTTTGATTTTTCCACCTGGAAGCCGACTTTCCTGTCTAATTTAAAAACTTCCATTATCTGATAATAATGCAGCCAGTCTGTCACTTTCCCTTTTAACTTCTCGAAACTTTGCAATTTCAATCTGTCTCCTTCTTGCTCCAAAATTTCCCAATATCTCGGCCAATTGACCTCCATATTTAATTTTTTAACAGCTTTTGCTTCCATTGGTGACAACCACCTTGGAGTCTTACTTTCCAACAAATCTTTATATCTAATCCAGACATTATATAATGCTTTCCTGACAATATGGTTTTTGAAACCCTTGTGAACTTTTACCTTGTCGTACCACAGATATGCATGCCATCCAAAAAAATTGTCATAACCTTCTAAGTCCAAAATATCAGTATTCTCTAGAAGTAGCCATTCTTTCAACCAGCAAAAAGCTGCTGATTCATAATACAATTTAAGGTCTGGCAGGGCAAATCCGCCCCTTTCTTTCGCATCAGTTAATATCTTAAATTTTATTCTAGGCTTCTTGCCCTGCCAGACAAACTTAGAAATATCTTTCTGCCATTTCTTAAAACAATCCATCTTATCCACTATTTGCAATGTTTGGAACAAAAACAACATTCTAGGCAATACATTCATTTTTATAACTGAAATTCGACCCAACAAGGAAAGCTTCATATTTGACCAAATTTCTAAATCTTTTTTTACTTCCGTCCAAGTTTTCTCATAATTATCTTTAAATAAATTCAGATTTTTAGATGTCATATTTATCCCCAAATATTTTACTTTCTTAACCACAATTAACCCTGTCTCACTCTGAAACTTTGCTTTCTCCAATGCTGTTAAATTTTTCTCCAAAACCTTCGTTTTACACTTGTTTAATTTAAATCCTGCCACTTGACCAAACTTTTGAATTAGTTCTAATACTCTTTTAGTACTAGATTTGGGCTCTTGCAGTGTAAGTACTAAATCATCTGCGAAGGCTCTCAATTTATATTGTTTAGCTCCGACCTGGAATACTTTCAGCTACTGTAAATGCTATTCAAGGAAAAGCCCAAAACCAATTATTGCATGTCAAACCTGCAACAAAATATTGCAGTATGGGGTGTGCTTATTTAGGAAAGTCCATTCCATTTCATTTCCATCTGTTATTCTATCCCAACCCCTAGCAGTCAGTTAGCATTCACGCCCACTGACCATTGCTCAGTCTTCATCAGACTGTTTTGGGGATCCACCCCTTAAGGGTCCCCCTCTAAAAGGTTTTCTACACTTCTGCAAACTTTGTGGTTCCTCCAAGCTCGCCATTGCCTTAATGTTGCCATGCCATTTTGGCTATATGAGGACCAGCATCTGGATAATTAAGATCACTTCTAGTATATAGGATGTGATACACTGCCAGTTAAATAGCATGCAAGTCCCACATTAAAAAAAAAAAAAGCACAGCAATGTGACAGAACTGCAGTACTGGGTCCAGATTCACTGAATCCTGTTCCCATTTGAGTCCTGCTGAAAGATGTGATTGTTGTGTGAAAGAAGAAATATTGTCCCTGTCTTCTCCCTCTGTATAAAGTTAATATTCCTATTCTTAACTGTGTGTTCTCATGAAGTAATGTCATCTAGCCACAGTCCAAAGTCTTCTGGGGCTCTGATTTCCTATGTGAACTAAAGTTGTAATGTTATAGGGGGATATGCATTATACACATCCACACTATAAGCATAGACCAGGCTTCCTCAACCTCGGCCCTCCAGATGTTTTGCGACTACAATTCCCATCATCCCTGACCACTGGTCCTGCTAGCTGGGGATCATGGGAGTTGTAGGCCAAAAACATCTGGAGGGCTGAGGTTGAGGAAGCCTGGCATAGACCATTCCTCATTATACAGGGATGAGTCAGACAACCCCTATAACTCTGCAGCCTCATTTGCATGCTGTGTGTGTAGTTGGGCCTCCCTTTCAGTGATGTGTCAGGGTAGGTCAGCCCTACAAAACTGAGTAACATTCACGTAGGGTTAGGGTGCAGAAAGAACCATGTTGTGTTGGTAATGCGGAAATATATTTTTTCCCTCTCTATCCTGAGCTCCAGTCTAGTACCTATAGTGCTGACAACTAGGCAAGAATCCCTGTTTGCCTTCTACTGGGTAACATTTGCTCCCATCCTGTGCTATATCATAGCTCAAGGGTGAGGAAATTTCAACCTGTGGGCCAAATTTCGCTCGTTCTGAGGTCTAATTGGCCCACGATGCTATTTTCCCCAAATCACACCCATCAGCTAGTGTCACTGGTGATGCAAGCTAACGGACAGGAGGACAGGGTTAAACGTGCATTGGCTGTGTGCCCTATTCCCTGGAGAACAAAATCACAAAAGCAGCAGGATTTCATCTCCACTCATCAGCTGATGGACAGAGGTTAAAGACCTTTGCGAAAGTGCTCTTTGTAACAGCTCCATACTTCATTCAGCAAGTGGGTGAGCAGGGAAGAGGAGCATGTGCCATATAAGTTTTTCTCCTCTCCCTCAAACCCGCTCCCCCCCCCCCCGTGCCACCTGCCTGCTTAAAGGAGTAACATAGAGCTGCTTCAAAGAGCGCTTTTGAAAAAGAATTTAAGGCAGTTCCTATGCTCCTGTTTGACCACTGCAGGTTCCCAAGTGTCTAACAGCCAGCTGGATGTCTAGCACCTGGAAACCCTACACAAAGGATTGTGAGAGTTGGGCACCCAATTGTCAATCAAGTGATGGCATAATGATGTTATGTGATTGACATGTACTCAGCCCTGCCAACCTGTCAAACTTAGCCCACAAGGTCAGTCCTGTTAAGGATCTGGCCCAAGGAGCCAAAAATGTAGGCTCACAGCACAATGCCACAAGCAATTCTGCAGACAGTGGACAAAACCCCAATTTTGTCCTGCATTTTTCTGATTCATACTTCACCTTAGTCACACTCTTAAATATAATATAATAACTGAAGACACTCTTAAATAGAACTTTACACGAGAAAAAGACCTCAGAATCAGGTGGAAATATTTTATAAATGCCACTCTACCTTCAGAGAGTAGTTGGCTTGGTGGTTTTTTTTAACATAACATTGTAGAACAAGAATTTTGATCAAAGGATTCACTGTGGTTGACATGAAAAAATGAAGTCCTTCTGTTAAATGAGAGATTTAAGGCTGGGGAAGACCCTAAGCCTATCAAATTTTGCCTTGCAAGACATAATTCCAAATCTCCATAACAATGATTAGTTTTGTCCTATAAGTAGCCCAAAAGCTATTAAGTCTACTCACCCTTTACAACACAATAAAACAGTGTAATATCAAGGGAAATATGCCGGTTACTAAATATGTAGAACATTCCTGCACAATCACAGTAGCATAGTTATAACTGCCTAGTTGCATACAATATATTAATATTTTATATAGTAATTTTGTACTCAAGAAACACATAATATGCAACCAGTAGATATAAAGGCAACACCAGACCTTTATCATCTATGGAACTGTATCATCCAATAGGTTTATTTGAAATCACTCAGCTTTCTGTACTTCGACTGTTCTCTTAATACCCAAGGGAAGCTGTTGGTTCTATAGGCTATATCTTTGTCTTCCGAAGCCAAAGAAGATGAAGACCAATTTCAGTCCTCAAAAGACCCATGTATTGATGTACAAGCTAATCATGTGCTATTAACTGCTTTATAGTGTCAGAGCACAGAAGGGGGATCCTGTTAAAAAGCAAAAGGTGCAGGACAGGATCAGTGGGATACTATAATCAGGACGAGCAGAAACTAAAGTGTAAATGAATGGACCTCCAGATGGTGATGAAAAAAAGATGACCACCAGTGGAGCTGATATACAAGCAACTGGAGGGGAGCCCAAGCCCTTAAGCGTATTACTCTCAAAAGAAAGTCCTTCATAAAAGACACTATCAATAGTACGTTAAATTATAGGACTGAAAACCTAAGATGTCATTTTTAAAATGCACACATGCTTAGTGAGGCAAATATCAAAACAATATTTACATGAAATGATATTTACTGTAGGCATCAATGAGAATGATGTGCTACATTCTCTAGGACATAGAATTTTCCTACTGACATTATGTATTAAATGCAGCATTGCAATGAAATGTTTTTGTATTATTCTGTAAGCATAAAGGTAAACTACAGTAAAGGTAAATGTAAAGGGACCCCTGACGGTTAGGTCCAGTCGTGACCGACTCTGGGGTTGCGGCGCTCATCTCGCTTTACTGGCCAAGGGAGCCGGCGTACAGCTTCCGGGTCATGTGGCCAGCATGACTAAGCCGCTTCTGGCGAACTAGAGCAGCACACGGAAACGCCGTTTACCTTCCCGCCGGAGCGGTACCTATTTATCTACTTGCACTTTGACGTGCTTTCGAACTGCTAGGTTGGCAGGAGCAGGGACCGAGCAACGGGAGCTCACCCCGTCGCGGGGATTCGAACCGCCAACCTTCTGATCGGCAAGTCCTAGGCTCTGTGGTTTAACCCACAGCGCCACCCGCGTCCCTGTACAGTACATAACATTAAAAAAATTATTCTGTCTAAAAACAATTATATGTATATGTATATGTATATGTATATGTATATGTATATGTATATGTATATGTATATGTATATGTATATGTATGTACTTGCCCACACAGAGATAGAAAGCTATGCATCCCCTGCCATTCCCCCACATGAGCTACCTTCCTAACAGTTGGAATACAGAAGGGGAGTGTATGTGGCTGGTCTTCCAACCCAAGATTCCCTGAGTTCAGTCTTCATGGAAATAGATATAGAGTTAAGAAAACATTACAGGCATGTAATGAGGTGCATTGTTTATCAGGATGGAGGGTTTATTGAGAGTAGATATTGTCCAAAGGAGGAACTGAGGAATGCAAATTATGGTTCCAAACGGACCATATTTGTATCCTGGCTGAAAACCATTACTCATAACTTGGCTCTAGGTAGCATGTGTCAACAAGAGGTATGGCTTCATTGATGCCTAGTAAGAAAGATAAATTAACCTTCTTCTTTGGAGAACCGCCCAACCCCAAATCCCTATGTTACACAGAGTTGTGCATGTAATTGAAAGTTTTTGTGCATTCATCAAGGCACAGCCTTTACTGAAAGTTCCAATTTGAAAAACATTCAGAGCTACTCTAAGAGCCAATTTTACTGAATCATTTATTGCAGCCCAGTTTTCTGAAGCCTTTGCGCTTATGTCAAGTTTATTCTAGTAATGCAATCCTGATTTTTAATATATCAGTATTATATTAATTAAATTTATTAGTTGCTTTTTTTGTCATGACAAATCAAAACGACTTACAAAAAATGAAAGAACTTCATACATACATCAAAACCAGAGGAAATAATACATTAAAAACATACACACCTTCTCTAAAATGGCCTAGATAGTAAACAAGGAATGTTTTTCCCTGGTGTCTGAAGATATATAACAATGGCACCAGCAAAGCCACCTGGCTATAGCATTCCACAAATAGGGAACCACCATTGAAAAGGCCCATTCACATCCAACATTGATTATTTTAATATTTTCTTTTTTTCCTTTTGGTCACTTTGGATTTTTTCCAGTTTTTCTTCCAGTTCTCAATGAACTGTCAGCAAGACACCCATTAAGCCAGCATACTCCAGAAAATTTCACAAATGTCCAAAAAAACCCCACCCCAACACTGATCACAATGGGTTCTAGAACCTTGTTGCTATTCTGTGTGCGCTCTTTCTCACATACTTTTACAGTATGCCTGGATAGATTCTCAATTTGAATGGAGGTCTGCACATTGTTTTAGATTTCTTAATTCTACTGTAGAGATTTCAGCTACAGGTACGATTGCAAGTGGATGCTTTATACCTATTATGGTGCTTAGTGAACTATGTTCCACAAGTCATCATTTAAGTAATAGACGGCGAACAGGAGTGTTGTTATGCAAATTAGTTACTGCTCAAATGGGGAGGGTGTTTAAGTATTCAAATGAGGTTGCACTCTTTCAGCTGTTTCAGTTTATATCTCCACTGAAGCAGACAATGGGCTTTTAGCTGTAGCACAAAACTACAACTCTACATGGCCATGCAACCACATCCATTTAGTGCCATCTCAGTAGATCAGATGATGTCTGAACTGCACTGATCTGTAGCTATCAGCTGGAAACAGCAATAGATGCTGATTTCATCAAGCAGAGAGGGTGACAGCAGAAGTAAGAATGCAAATGGCTGGAGATGTGAAAATTCAGTTTAAAACCTTGCCCTTTTTTTGAACAGAATGCAGAAAGCTGTTTCACATATAGAGACAGTATGTACTTTACACTGTAGTATGTACAAGAGAATGTGGCTGTCTGTTGTTTGGTTTAAATGCTGCAGAGAAATGCAGCTACACTTGGCTATACAGAAATGTGTAGTATTAATCATATGCTGTTTCCAAGCATTTACAAAGACCATATTCTCACCTGAAAGAAATTAATGGCATATGCTTATAGAACCACACTGACTTACTCTAGTAAAGAGTGGTGCTTCAGATTATTACTTCTTTAACAGAATGCCCACTTGTTTGCAAAGGGAACAGTTCTTCCAGAGTAGTCAATATAACAGGAGTCTGGCACCATTTAAATACAATGCTGTTTCTATTGGAACCTATTGCCACGTTTTGTAGTTTTCAATTATACTTTTTTTCTCATTTCAGACCAAGGCAACTATATCCCCCGCCCTTGTAGATGATTAGAATAAAGGTTCAAAGCAACGTCAGCTGTCTTTGCACAATTACGTTCATACAGCAGAAACTCGTTATGTCTGTCACTCTTGACAGTAGTTACATTTCCCCTACCATGGATGACCATCACTTTGTAAATATTATTTTACCACCCAATCTTGGAAAGTGCTAAGTATACATAAATCTCCATTACAGCTTCTTCCTCCCTCCCCCACCTTTATGTAACATGGTATCAGCATAGCACTGACCTCATTATTCATGTGACTAGCAGTTTCCTTCACGGAAAGATGATATGCCATTAAAAACTACTTTAGAATGTTTGTTCTTTGGGGTGTCACCAAAATCTAAGGCTAAAATGAAAAGGTAGACATGCTCTTGCAGCTTCCTATGTTACTGTAGACACAGGGTTGCCTTTTCCATGTAAGGAGCTTGCATGAAGAGATTTTAACCATAACTGCAAAACCCCTGGGAAAATAGGCAGCTTTTTGGTCAGATTATCTCAAGCCAAGGGTGCTGGGGAGCCCTCCTGTAAAGGCACTGATACCATCTTTGTTATGTACTGAGCTGAATCCTAGAACAATAGGATCCAGAATGAAGCAGTCTGATTGGTCTGCAGGAGCCACCCAATCCAGCTTCAGGTGGAAGTGAATCAGCAACCTGATTGGTCTACAGGAGCAGCCCGGAATTAGCCAATCACACGGGGCCCACTGTGTAAATAATGTATATATAGCTAGATGTTTTGGGGAAAGTTTCATTCATTGCTACTATGAGCTGAATAAAGAGCATGAAATTCAAACTTGACTTTGAGTATATTTCAGTTTTCCTTCTCAACTGAAGCAGACCTAAACTGTCCTTTTTATGTGTTTGTTTGCTCTTGTTGTTTTTTTGCATTACAGTGGTACCTCTGGTTAAGAACTTAATTCGTTCAGGAGGTATGTTCTTAACCTGAAACTGTTCTTAACCTGAGGTACCACTTTAGCTAATGGGGCCTCCCGCATGGAAAACAAAATATTTATAAAATGATTTTTGTTTCTTGGTTCCCATCATCTTTGTATAAACGTTAAGTAATAAATTCCAAATTTCATATCTGGCCAGCCATTATCACTTCAAGTTGCACATTATGTTTGCTTCCAGAGCTATTGGCCTATTAATGAGTGCTGTGCTTTCTCCATTGTGTTTTTTTTTATAGCTCATGAAGATACCATGCTATGATCTTTTGTTAGTATGATTGACTTCAGATTTTCTCATTACTGCAGAACATTAACTTGCAAGGGGCATGATTTACTTCTGTAAGTAGATTTTATGTCATCTGTGTTGGAGAGTTTCTGTGACTTATTTAAATCTCCATTTCCCCAGCAATCTGTCTATGTGGTAAAACAAAGGAAAAACTGAATGCTGGAATTGACTAACATACTAAAGGCATTAGGGAAATGAAAACTGCCTAGTTAGACAAACACAACAGCAGAACCCAGCACCACATGGATCCAAAGCAACCACCTGGAAAAGAAAGACAGAAAGCTGAGGCCATTCAAACAGACTTTGAAAATATTTTGTCAGCAGGGCACTGTAGTAATTTGGCTACGGGAAGAAATTATTGCATGCAAATGCACTGATGGTGCAGAATGTAAAATATTTACTTTCTTTTTTTCTGGTCTTTAATGGGCTAGTCCTAGTGTAAGCAGCTTTAGATTGTGACCTTTGAAATGTGTGACAGAAAAGCTTTTCTTCCATTGGCTATATTTTGAATAATTCATGCAGGAACAATCCTGCTCTGTAATGCGGGGGACGGGGACTAAACATACAGTACATTTTAACCAGAGATGCTAGATTTCTGCCAGTAGTTGCTCCTAAATCATTTCTTCAATCTTCCCAACACTGTTACGTAGTCTAATACACCCGAGAGATTGATTGCTCCCCTATTTTCCACTGTGACCCTAAGCAAGTTCCATTTTTTATCAATGGATCTTCTTATCAGCAGAACAAGTAAAGGCTGCCATACAAAAAACACTCTGCATGTTGAGCACCAGGATGTTTCACTTTCTTTCAGCAAACAACAGCTCCACACATTGTATGGGGGTGGGGACTGAAAACCCACAGCATTTCAAATTAGCTTGGCAAGTGAACTGTGGAGCTGTGGTAAGGAAAAACAGAGCATGAAATTCTGGTACTGAAAGAAAGGCTGGATGTCATAGTCATGAGCAGGGGTCAGCAAACTTTTTCAGCAGGGGGCCAGTCCACTGTCCCTCAGACCTTGTGGGGGGGCAGGACTATATTTTTGGGGGGGAATGAACAAATTCCTATGCCCCACAAATAAACCAGAGATGGATTTTAAAGAAAAGCGCACATTCTACTCATGTAAAAACACCAGGCAGACCCCACAAATAAGCCAGAGATGCGTTTTAAATAAAAGGACACATTCTACTCATGTAAAAACACACTGATTCCCAGGCCGTCCGCGGGCCAGATTTAGAAGGTGACTGGGCCGGATCCAGCCCCCAGGCCTTAGTTTGCCTACCCATGGTCATGAGGATCAACAGGCTGAAAGTGAATCAGCTTCCAGATAAAGATGATGCAACTGCCACTGCTAGGTACTTGGAGCACAGGCCCATGGCACAAATTTGCATGTGCTAATTTGTTATGTATAGATCCTCTGGGAAATTACAATGGCGGGTGGCTGGTGTACTCAGCAACCTATAAGCAATTTTGTTAAAAAAAAAAAAGTTATGAGGAGGAAAGTGCCAGATATCCCAAGCCCACCAAAGAAAACCCAGGGCTCAGGTCCTCTACAACACTTTATAAAAATGCTCCTGGATGCAACCCCTGCCTGCCCCCAGCCTTTCACATCTGTAAATAGATTACTGCCTGAAGCTCTCCCTCTGTTACATTTTTGCTGAAAGCTACATTCCTCCTGCTATGACCATATTTGTTTCTTCTGCAATGGCTTACACTCATTTAAGAAAGTGTTCTTGTTTTGATTTAAATGGTACATACTTGAAATACACAACTGCATACAGCATTTTATGACCATGAAAACTATACTTCAGTGGAAGCCGAGCATGAAATGGCAGGCTATGTTTATTTGGATACACACTAGTTTATTCAGAATATACACCCAATGCCTATGCCAAAATCTGCTGAGGTCTGTAATCAATAAAGTTGCGGCCTGTTTCAATCCCTATTTGGTTGTCCTGTGTTTATTGCAACTTTATCATGCCTTGGGCTCCACCTGCAAGCACTCTGTGACTTGTTTCCCGGTCAATTAAGGGATGTGCTTGATGCAACTTAGCCTCATGTGTATGGACAGAGGATTGCAGGCAGCATGCATCATTCACCCCAAGTCAATTGTAGTAATTACCTCAGCGTCATAAAGTAAGCTTTAGGTCTGAATAAAGAAACTAGATTCCTTCATTCTAAAAATGTTGTACAAATAGATCACTCTGCCGTATTAGTATAAGCTCTTCACATGCTAGTGCAAAATCACTATGTGCTGCTACACTTATCAGGGTGCTGACATATCCCAGCCTGAATAACTGGCATTTGCTATGACTTGCATTTTTAACGTGCTTGCTATAAGGATGGAGAGAGAAAGAAACTATTACAAGCTGATGTAGCCTTTTGAAGCCTTTCATTGGAAAGGATATTTTTGGTATCCCAAAGAAAAATATATGCAGAGATGCACTACCTACAGGCTTATTATAAAATCCTGACTATGCAGTTAAGATGCAGCTGCTAGCAATTCATCACGTAACTTCTCTCCATTCCTATTGGTGGATTATTTTAGTGCTGAGAATTATGCTAGCAGATGCAAAACTTCCTGTGCGTACATGCCAGAGTTTTTACTGATTAACCGCTTAAATCATATAGGTTTTTTACAGCTCTTCTTGCCTCTGTTTTCCTTTATCTTTTAAATTACATCACAAGGACAGCTCTTTTCTTGCAGAGCACAAATGATTTAGGAACTGAAGACTTGATGGGGCTATTAACCTGATCAAGTAAGTGGACACCTGCATATAAGAATATGTTGAATTTAATATAAGTGGTATGACTAAAATGCTTGGAGTTGTGGCTATGGAAGTTTGCTACCTGAAAACTTCTTTGTTCCAGTTTCACGTTTTCCCTTGCTCCTTTTGCAGGAAGTAGTAGTGGCCTAGGAATTTTTTACTGCTTCATGTAGTCAGCTGACTACCAATTAGCCACCCAAGGGAGCTTTGGTAAAGAAAAAAAAGGAGGGGTAGCCTACTTCATGTGTCTACATGGAATTACCGGGGATTGCAGTGTATAGTGGTAGTACATTTTCATCCTCTAGTATGCAGCTGTTATGTGAGACAGTAGTGTCATTTAGCACATTTACCCCTGACCATGGAAAATATCTTAAATGAATAATGTGCCGGTCCACCCCAGTCCTAGTCTGTCCAGAGGCGTAAGAAGAGGGGTGTGATGGGGCGAACCGCCCCGTGTGTCATCGCTGAGGGGGGTGACATTCGGTGTGCCACCCGCCCGCAACTCCCAAGCCTACCCCGAGCTTTGCCAGCGGCCTCCCCCCTTCACCCTTCATTTTGACAGCTCGGGGGAGGCTTGGGAGTTGAGGCCTGTGCATTTTTTCATGACTGGAAAGAGATGCAGCCTATTGTCACCCTTCATGTCAAATTTTTGCTCTGCTGCTACTGTGGAAAAGGAATGATTTAGTTTGGCTTGATATCAGCCTAATTTGGTTTAAGCTCAGGCCAAATCTGATGCACAGTCCTACTTTCATGACAAATTTGGTTAAAATCACTGCAGCTTTGAAAGGTTCAGCACTCCATTTTGATTCAAAATGCCATCCAATAATATTCAAATATATATCAAAACTCACTCCTCCATCCTAGGAGCCATTGTGCCAAATTGGGTCACGTTATCTTCGGAGGTGTCCACTTTTTGCAATTTAGAATGGGCTAATCAATCTTGATTCAAAATTGAGTCTAATGGTATCAACACACAGGGCAAAACTGCTCCTTAAACTTCAGGAACCTTTACATCAAATTGGAAGAAAAGTAGGGCATGTTCATGCTCACTGCCTTGAACTCCATAGAGAAAGGTATTTCAATGTAATAAATATTAAACTGTATGGTGGTTTTCACACCACATTTATAAAATCACCTAAACTTTTTAGGTTATTAAAAATCTGTTTACATTGAATCTTTTGCAACTATATTTATCTTATACTAACCTGATTACTAGCATTTTTGAAAACTGAGATGCAACATTAGGCATGTATAGAGAAACACAAATATCTAATTATGCTCGAACCTTTACTCAAGTTTGTTTTTTCTTTCTTTTTCTCAAATTTTAGATCAGCTGTATTAAAACCTGCAAAAGCACATCACGCTTTGGAATGATTCTCTCTTCATGTGTTGAACCGATAGAAGGACTCTGCTGCTCAACCAGTTGAAAGTAATTTGGAAAAATCTAATTCTTTTGCTTATGATAGGGCTGTGCCTGTGACAGCAGTGGCAGCTTTTGTAAACAATGGACGGTTTTCACATTTGATATAATTATGGGGCAATGAATTGCTCATGGATGCTAAACTTGGACTCATTTTTGTTCAGAGTAATAAGTTCAGCTTCTGTTTGTAGATCCTGCTAATTTAGGATCACCACATGGCAAAGATGAAATGTGTCTGCAAATTTAATGGGAAGTACAATTACATGGATGAGCTTCCTCTCTCTCTCTTCCTTTTTGATGCAGCAGACAGATGCAAGCTCTGAATTCAGAAAGCAGCTTTGATAAAGCCCTTTCGCTTGGACCTAACGAGAGTCATTTGATGATGGAGCAAGAGGATAATATATTTTATTGTTTGTGGTCATTCAGTTCTTCACCTCATCTCTTTCAAAAATAGAATAATTATCTCTGGTTGAAACACTTTTCCAACAGACTTCAATTTTCCCTAGAAAACCTACTACAAACTTAATTCCAGTGATTAATCTTTGATGGACTTCCTTTTGTTGTTCTCTGTACCAGACTAATGATTATTAATACCACCTGGGCAAAGGAAATTATCTAACATTAGAGTATCAAGATGACCATTCATTTGATGCTTCTTAGTGGGCCAACACAGCTGTCCAGACAGAAAAAAGAGGAATAATTATGCTTTTATCTCCAATAACTTATTTTCAAAAATGCACAGAAGTACCTCATCTTTATTGTCCATTCCTATCCCACACATGTACACTGCAGCATAAACAGATGGGAAACCCAGTTGATAAGAGTTACCAACTTTTGTTTCTTTTTGTTTCAATTGCTTCAGCCATGACATTCTTCGTGATTCTCTATGCATTTTAAATCAGTGCATAGAAGCAATGGCATGTCTTAATGTCTTTTGCCCTGTTCTTTCCAGGCTGTGCTTTAAATATCCACCTCTGAGTGTGTTCAAGGAGAGGTGTGGCTTTCCCTGCTAAAACCTGCTCTTTTAGGCCGGAAGGTTTGAGGCCTAGTTCTCCAACTGTCACTCCTCATTGGAGTGACACTCCTCCAACTGTCACTTCCTTATTGAGAATGCCTGCCGGAAGGAGAAAACGAGGTGCAAAGAGCCAGAAGACCATTATTGAGACTCACAATTCCTCTAAAACAAAGAATTGGCAGAGAGCCAACGCCATCTGCCCTGGCTCAGAAACAGAGTGGGTTGAGGAAACCGAGAAAACGGAGCAAATAGAACAAACAGTGAGTAACAACGTTGGGGGAACCTCACCCCCCCTTAAGGAGGATGTCAATGACCCGATCCCCCTCCTCCCAGAAAAAGCTAATCCGTCCAAGAGGGCAAGAGCAGGAGCAGGAGGGATTCCTCCCACTCCTAACGCTGACCCACCCATGCCTCTAGAAAAAGATATCAGAGGAGCCTGCTTTCAACCAATTCGGGATACGCACCCCTACCAAGAGATTTGCACGTTGTCTGCAGAAACTATGGTTCTGGTTCTCCAAAGACTGGATGAAATCCTCACCAGAATAGTTAACATTGAGAAACAATTGGATACTAGTTCCTCCCCTTTAAATGCCCAAGGGCTTAAAAGGATGATAAGAAATGACTCTGTTAACAACTCACCAACTCAAACTATGGATGAAGTGAGGTCCTGTCAAGTCTTGCAAACGAACCAGATAATGCTTGAGATTCACCGATACACTCATAGGTGGATGAACTGCAGACAAATTACTATGTCCTTGTCTCAGCTCCTGAATTACCATTACCGAAATGTAGATCTAGAAAATTTCCACTTCCTGCCTACCTTGAGAAACACCATGCGCCTATTTATGACCTTTAGGTCATCAACCCTCCCATCTCGACTCATGGAGATAAAGGATACCCTATGGTGGTTCCATTCTCTCCGCCCAGTGAGAGTATTTAAGGACGAAACTAGGAGGCAATTGGTCCCTTGCATAGAGTCAAAGCTAATGCAGATAAAGGAAACCAAGCTCAACACTAGAAATACTAATTGCCCGAAGGAAGAAAATAACTTTGTAAGCCTAGAATTACAAGACCTGAAGAAGAGGCTAATGAGTATAAAGACTGAGATTTCTACCCAAAATATAAGGACAGTAGAGCCTAGAGCACGATATTTAAAGACGTCCAACAGCTCTTTATCCCATCGAATGACATCAGTGCAACTCCCTGTTCCCTTTTCAAACGACACCAAATTAGATGAGGAATTTGGCGCCTCCGACATTTCTATGGCAACAACACATAAAGAACTCTATGTTGCTGACAATCTGGTGATATCCAGCACCAAATCTACATCTGGACCTTTGCCTAATGTTCCAAAAACTTACCAGAATGATCAGCCTTCTCTACTGTACTCCTGGCGAGACAGGATGGACAGATCTTCCGAATTCGAATCTGGCTCTTTGTTGGCCAGTGATCTGCATTTTATAACACATACCTCATTAATACTTCCACAGCCACAGATAGAACCAACAATCCTCCAATTAACCCAGGAGGGAGAGGGGGATTGACAGTTAATGAAACACCATGGGACTGTCCCCCCCGCTTGGGGTGTGGTTGGTTGGGTTTTATCTTCTAGGGATACTTACCCTATCAAACCTCCACCTCTTTCCCATACCATTTTGACCCATGAGTCCTGGCCCAAGGATGACTTGTTATTGAGGGGATGTTACCCATCTATTGGGGAGGCTAGTATGGGATCTGGGATTTCCATAATTGAAGGGCTAGGGAGGAATGGTGGTGGGGCTAGATATCTCTATCGGCGAAGGGTTTCGAGATGCAGTGATCCTCGAACCCCTTCCAATCTACGCCCCATCCCAAGGGCTGAGGGTAGGGAGAGCAAGGATTACACACCTCCGTCATTGGTGCTGTGCAATGCCAGGTCCATAGGCAACAAAACCGCCACCATGCGTGACTTTTTTGTCTCGCAGGGAATTGACCTGGCTTGCGTGACGGAGACCTGGGTACGGGAAGGTGAAGTAGTCTCCCTACATGAGATAACACCCCCAGGTTTCTCTGTCCTCCATCAATCGCGGACTGTGGGTCGGGGGGGGGGAGGAGTAGCGTTGTTATTCCGGGAGGATTGCTCTTTCAGAGCTCTGCCATCACCGACGATCTCCGGCATTGAATGTGTTGGTCTCGTGTGGGGCACCAAGGAGAGCTTGGCTGTCTGGCTGGTGTACCGACCACCCAGCACACCTGCAGCAACCCTGTCAGACCTGCTGGAGGTGGTGGCAGGCTGGGCCTTGGAGTTCCCAAACCTACTGGTTTTGGGAGACTTCAACGTCCATGCCGATGCCGCTCCCTCCTCACAGGCTCTGGACCTAGTGACTTCCATGGCAACACTAGGGCTCTCCCAGGTTGTTTTGGGCCCCACTCATCAAGCAGGCCACACGCTGGATCTGATCTTTGGGGCTGGCATAGATGTGATCATGCTCCCTGCTGTGGAAGTGCCATGGTCTGATCACTACGCCCTGAAAGCCAAGATTGACTTCTTGCTCCTCCCCAGCTCGGGTGGCGAACCTATTTGGGTTCGTCCGTGAAAACTGATGGATCCTGATAGATTCCGACAAGCCTTGCGGAACCCTGCTCCTCCTGGCGACTCATTAGATGACCTTGTTGAGGACTGGAATAAGAGAGTCTGTGTACTGGTCCAGTAAACGCTTCCGCTGCGCAACCAGCAACAGTTCTCTTTGCAGAGCATTAATTAAGTCCAGTGCAGAGATTCTTGTTGCAGTACAAGCTTCAGAGTCTCAGCAGCAAATAAATAACGACACAGGGAAGCCTGTCTTTCCAAAGACAGGTTTATTGCAGAAAGATAACAGAAACACCTCCGGAGCTTTCAGACATTTTTGCTTCACGCCCCACAGGCAGAGAAAACAAACACTCTTTATATACTGAGCAACTTAACAACTTAATGAGCTTGACTACTTAAAGTCACATGACATTGCTAACTTGCCAGCGTCTTAGGTTTCACACCCTAACATGGAATAACCGGCTCTTGGCAGCCATTGATGAGATCGCGCCTAAGCGCCCTCTGCGACCCCGTCGAAACCGGGCCCCTTGGTTTACTGAGGAGCTCCGTAAAATGAAGCGGGATCTCAGACGGCTAGAGCGAGTATGGCGACGGACTCGTGACGGAGCCTCAAGAACATCTTATAGGACGCTTATGAAAGCCTATGAGTCGGCTATGAAAGCTGCTAAGAAATCTTACTTTGCAGCTTCCATTGCATCCGCTAGCTCTCGCCCGGCACAACTTTTTAGAATAATTAGGTCAATAACGTCCTTAGGAGGACAACCAATTTAAGCACAAATTCGACCCACAGCTGTGAGGCATTCGCGAGTTTTTTTGCGGAGAAAGTCCTGTTGCTCCGCCGTGACCTCCCTGCCAATTTAGATACAGTGACTGAACTGGAGGCCCCTCGACTGACTTCAGGTCCAGTGTTGGACCATTTCGATCGGGTACTCCCTACTGATGTGGATAGATTCCTCCAAGTTGGTAGGCCCACCACCTGTCTCCTCGATCCGTGCCCGTCTTGGCTGATTAGGGAGTGTCCAGATATTGTGCGGACCCCCCTGGTTGAAATTATCAATTTGTCCATTGACACGGGGACATTCCCAGGGGAACTGAAGGAAGCAGTGGTGTGTCCACTCTTAAAAAAAACTTCATTAGATCCCTTAGACCTATCCAATTACCGCCCAGTTTCAAATCTTCCATACCTGTGTAAGGTAATTGAGAGAGCGGTTGCTGAACAGCTTGGTAGGTTTCTGGAGGAAACATCGGCATTAGATCCATTTCAGTCCGGTTTCCGTCCTGGTTTTGGGACGGAGACGGCTCTGGTTGCCCTAACAGATGATCTCCGTAGACAACTGGATCGAGGCGGGTCAGGACTGCTGATCCTTTTAGATTTGTCAGCAGCCTTTGACATGGTCGATCATGATCTTCTGGACCACCGCCTCGCAGACGTGGGGATACAGGGCTTAGCCCGTAACTGGTTGTGCTCTTTTATCTCTGGTCGGGAACAGAGGGTGGCACTAGGGAGGGAAATGTCGTCGCGCCACTCCTTGGTATGTGGAGTGCCGTAGGGCGCAATTCTCTCCCCGATGCTTTTTAACATCTTTATGCGCCCCCTTGCCCAGATTATCCGGAGCTTTGGGCTGGGCTGTCACCAAAATGCTGATGACACTCAGCTCTTTCTGCTGATGGATGGCCACACCGACTCGACCCTGAACACACTGACCAGATGCTTGGAAGCTGTGGCTGGATGGTTTCGTGGGAGCCGATTGAAACTAAATCCTTCGAAGACAGAGGTCCTATGGCTAGGTCGGGATGGCATGGGGATGAGGGACCAACTCCCTTCTCTTGTGGGGGCCCAATTAGTGCCATTGCCTTCCGTTAAGAGTTTGGGTGTAATCCTTGACGCCTCCCTTTCCATGGAGGCGCAGGTTACAGCAACAGCCAAGGCGACATTTTTCCACCTTCGCCGCATCAAGCAGTTGGTCCCTTACCTTTCCCGCCCTGACTTGGCCACAGTGATCCATGCGACGGTCATCTCCAGGCTTGACTACTGTAATTCGCTCTATGCGGGGCTGCCCTTGAAGCTGTCCCAGAAACTCCAGCGGGTACAGAATGCTGCAGCGAGGCTCCTCACGGGGTCTCTGCCATGGGAGCATATTCACCCAATGCTTTTCAAGCTGCACTGGCTCCCGGTGGACTACAGGGTCAGATTTAAGGTGCTGCTTTTGACCTCACGCATGTTCACTTCATCATATCTGGCTGTCTTTGAATAAAGTTTGGGCATCCCTGCTGTACAGTATATACCGTATTTTTTGCTCTATAAGACTCACCTTTTCCCTCCTAAAAAGCAAGGGGAAATGTGTGCGTCTTATGGTGCGAATGCAAGCTGCACAGCTATCCCAGAAGCCATAACAGCAAGGGGGATTGCTGCTTTCACTGCGTAGCGATACCTCTTGCTGTTCTGCCTTCCGAGATTCAGAATATATATTTTTTGTTTTCCTCTAGATACGTCTTGTGGTATGGTGCGTCTTATAGAGCGAAAAATACGGTAGGCTGTGACTTTAGGTACTGTCAACTGGTGGCATGTTTACTTCAACAGACACTTCACGGCCTGGGACCCTCGTACCTACAGGACCGCCTCTCCCGGTATGCCTCACGGAGAGCCTCAAGGTCCATAAATAGCAACACCCTAGTGGTCCCAGGCCCTAAGGAAGTTAGATTGGCTTCAACCAGAGCCAGGGCCTTTTCAACTCTGGCTCCAGCCTGGTGGAACGCTCTGCCTCATGAGACCAGGACCCTGCAGGATCTGATTTCTTTCCGCAGGGCCTGTAAGACAGAGTTGTTCCGCCTGGCCTTTGGCTTGGAGCCAATTTGATTCCCTCCCTCCCTCCCTCCCTCTCTCTCTCTCTCTCTTTTTTTTTCTTTTCTTTTTCCTCCTCCTCCTGTGATGAGGCTACATTTTAATATTTTGATGTTCCATTATTTTAATGTTGTATTTTATTTTTGTTTTAAGTTGTAATCTTTCTTCTTGTTTTTATTATTGTTTGTAAGCCGCTCTGAGCCCGGCCTTGGCTGGGGAGAGCGGGGTATAAATAAAAAATTATCATTATTATTATATTATTATTTTATTATTAATCACTAGAGTACATTGAGCAAGATTTTTTTTCTAATATGGGAATGACTTGTATTAGATTGCTATCTATGGCTGTGGTGCAAGCAAATCTAAGTGAATGAGCAATGAAATAACTGATTTACAGTGTGAGGATTTATTCACATGATCCTTGCAGCCTATGGTAACTTCACTTTTTCTGTCACCCTGTATTCATCCAACTTGTGTTCAGCATGTGGAGCTAGCCTCCTACAACTAGCTCAGAATGTGGCGAAATGACAAGAAATCATTGGATGGTCAAAAGCAAGACACCTTTAGCTTCCACGGTAGCTGAAGAACTTCAATCCTAAAAAAGCAACTTTGGTCGGCCCTCACGCATGTTCACTTCATCATATCTGGCTGTCTTTGAATAAAGTTTGGGCATCCCTGCTGTACAGTATATACCATATTTTTTGCTCTATAAGACTCCACCTTTTCCCTCCTAAAAAGCAAGGGAAATGTGTGCGTCTTATGGTGCGAATGCAAGCTGCACAGCTATCCCAGAAGCCATAACAGCAAGGTGGATTGCTGCTTTCACTGCGTAGCGATACCTCTTGCTGTTCTGGCTTCCGAGATTCAGAATATATATTTTTTTGTTTTCCTCCTCCAAAAACTTGTGGTATGGTGCATCTTATAGAGCGAAAAATACGGTAGGTTGTGACTTTAGGTACTGTCAACTGGTGGCATGTCTACTTCAAACAGACACTGACTTTTAAAAAACTAATTTTTGAAATGTTCATTGATCTTATTCTTATTCTTATTCTTATTTATTTATTTATTTATTTATTTATTTATGACATTGGATTAGGCTCCCTGACAAAGTCCAGCATGATGGAAAATCAGTTTAACATATTAACATCTTTTAAGTCAAAGTTCTAAATATGAATTGTAACATAAAAGTATCTAAAATATTATCCCAATATAAAAATACAGTAAAAATAGCTACTTAAATGAAAAAAAGCAGGGTAACAGTGCATAACTCTATTGATTTTCCTTTGGATGGACTTATAAAAGTGCTTCAAAATCCTTCTCAGGCCACAATCTCCCCCCTTCTTGTGTGTGATGTGTGTGATGCACAAGTGCTGTGTTGCCATTCCTGTGAGCTGCACCATACCATTACTTCAATTATGGACACCTATTTGTGCACAAAGGGATAAGTGTAGAAAGCCTTCAAAGGGTAGGTGAGCAGGTCTGAGACAAAGGCTTCTCAGTGGGAGCGCCCCAGTTACAGAATGCTCGCCCCACTTCCCTCACAACCATTACATCATTCTTTTTGTGCCAAGCAAGCCTTTTAATCTTTTTTCCCCTTTAATTTTGTTTTCATACCAAATTTAACTAGGAAGTAACACCTGTTAACATTTTATGCACTTTGTGATTGTTTTGTGCTGCCTGAAAATTTTACTGAAATTTATTGTTTATAATCTTTTAAGCTAAATGGCTTCCCCCCCCCCTAGATTTTATTGTAATCTTCCCTGGTATTTACATATCCCAAAGTAAATAAATCAAGTGTGTGAGCAAAATGGGCTACTCCCCTGAAGCACACAGATCCACATATGTAGGAACAGCATATATATATATATATATATATATATATATATATATATATATGCATACTACAGCCTTGATGGACTGCAGGCTTGGGGTATATTTCTAATAAATGCCATAGATGTTGTTCTTTATCTATCATGCAGAATAATGGAATACATTTGGCTTTGCACATCTCATAATCAATGCTCACTGATTTTTCTTAGGAAGCCCATTTTTGCTCTTGCAAAACAATACAGCGGGTATGACAAATTCCAAGTTATGACTACACTTGATCTTAGCCAAAAGGCCAAGAAGTTATGACTGTTTCCAAAAGAGCCACAACTTCCAAATTATTATTCTCTTTGCAAACAAGACTTGTTAATCGTATGCATTACTTGCTTATTTGTTTACTTCCCCCAGTTTCTACTGCAAGCAGCTGGAAGCTAAACGCTAAATATTTTTCAGCATTAATAATTTGAACTACAGACTTAATTGAGACAACAAAGACTAACACAGGGTACTCTACTTGTCACCACAACTACTGTCTATGGAGGATATGAAGTTCAGCTTAGCCCAGTGATATCCATCTATGATTACAGCCATGTGATACTGTTCCTCAGATCTCTATACTTCCCACCCCCTCATATATCGACCAAACTCATTTTCCTTACCTTAAAGTTTTCTACACATTTCCCCTGACCTATCTCTATGCCTTTACTTCCAAGTGACTTTCTCCTTTACAGTCCTATTCATTGCACCTGCACACATTACCTTATATGCTCTTAAAAGCCTTGCTCTTACTTTGGTGCCCCTTAGGCCTGAATCATAAGAAAAATAAAATATTAGAATACAAAAAGTGGCCAACAAACTTGTCTCATGCCTCCTTAAACCAAGGCAGAAACCACTAGCTCTCTGGGAGTCTACCCAAGAAGATCCCAAAAGGGAAAAGAAGATTCTGATGAAACTTAAATTTCCACATCCTCCCAACGAGGCACATAGCTCCCCGTAACAAGCCTTCAGCAGCAACAGTCAACATCTTGGATGTCTAAAAAAGCCTTATAAAGGAACAATTCCTGCCTCTCACCTGAAAATCTAATGAGATCTTGAGCACACCCAAGTCCCACAAAATCATTTCATGAGTCACTGTGTGGACTCTCCTGCATGTGACTCTCCTGCATGTGAGTGTCTGAGGGCCCTGCTCCTTCCTGCCACTCACCATCTGGCCTGGGGCGGGGCCTGAAGCCTCATAAAGGACTGCTGGACTCTGCTGCCCGGGAGGACTCTCCTGTATGTGAGTGTCTGAAGCCTCATAAAGGACTGCTGGACTCTGCTGCCCAGGAGGACTCTCCTGTGTGAGTGTATGGGGTCCTGCTCCTTCCTGCCACTCACCATCTGGCCTGGGGCGGGGCCTGATGGGCCTCACTGGAACAGTTGCCTGAAGCCTCATAAAGGACTGCTGTATGTGAGTGTCTGAGGGCCCTGCTCCTTCCTGCCACTCACCATCTGGCCTGGGGCGGGGCCTGAAGCCTCATAAAGGACTGCTGGACTCTGCTGCCCAGGAGGACTCTCCTGTGTGAGTGTATGGGGTCCTGCTCCTTCCTGCCACTCACCATCTGGCCTGGGGCAGGGCCTGACGGGCCTCACTGGAACAGTTGCTGTTACTGCCGGAGGGGTGCAGAGTGCTTTTAAAATGTTTTAAAATTTTTATTTTGAATTTTTTGTATGTGGGGGGGGGGGTGCGGTGGATGATTATTGGGCCTGGGAATTTGTTTGATTTTATGTTTTTGTAATTTTTGTAATTTCTATTGTTTTTTGTTTATATTGTCTTATTTGTGTGTTTTTTTTTTTTTGTTTGTTTGTTTCTTAAAGGGGTTATTTTGTTCTTAAGGGGAGGGGTCAGGGCTGCCGGGGAATGGGCCCCAGCCCATAAAATGGCTGGGATATGCTTCACAGGGGGGAATGCACTGGGACAACCGATCTCAGTGATCACGGGTAGGAGGAGGAGTTACGCTAAGACCAGACCATGTCATTACAGAGGAGGCAGGTTTAGTCGTTGTCTGAGGACTATCCCTGCCTCTGGGTCTGGTCCTGACCGGATGAATACTAGAATCAGCAAGGGATACCCACATGACCTGAAAGTGTTGCTGTGCAATGCCAGGTCAATGATTCATAAGACCACTGCCATCCATGACTTGATCATGGATGGAGGACTTGACCTGGCATGTGTAACAGAGACTTGGTTGGATGAAGCAGATGGGCCTGTCCTTGCCGCTGCTTGTCCACCAGGTTTCTCTTACGCACAGCAACCCAGGTCATGTGGGCGGGGAGGGGGGGTTGCAGTGATTTTTAGGAAGTCATTAGTTTGCACCAGGCGTCCTATTGGGAAGACCCAGTTTTCTGAGTGCATGTTCTGGAAGTTGGGCAATAGGGGCAGTACAGGATTCCTTTTGGTGTACCGACCTCCCCGCTGCACCAAGGATTCCCTGCCCGAGCTGCTTCAGGTCGTGGCGGATGTTCTCCTGGAGACACCTAGCTTGGTCGTCCTAGGGGATTTTAACATCCATGCCGACACGACCTTACAAGGGGCCGCTCGGGACTTCGTGGAAAGCATGGCCTCCATGGGGCTGTCCCTGAATAAGTCTGGCCCAACCCATAGCCGCGGACATGCCTTGGACCTGGTGTTTACCTCTACGGATGTTGGTGATTTGACACTAAGTAAAAGCGAAACGAAAGAAGTGCCATGGTCAGATCACTTCCTGGTGCAACTGGACTTCTCCGCGACCCATCCCCTCTGCAGGGAGGTGGGACCGATTCGGATGGTCCGCCCCCGCCACTTAATGGATCCAAATGGTTTCCAGAGAGTGGTTGGGGATGCTTTATCCCATGTTGATGGCCTTTCAGCCGATTCCCTGGTGGCCCGCTGGAATGTGGAGTTAACCAGGGCTATTGACTGTTTGGCTCCGAAGCGCCCTCTCCGATTGCATGAAGCCCGGAGAGCCCCGTGGTTTTCCACGGATCTGAGGGCAATGAAACAATCGTTGAGACGGCTAGAGCGCCGGTGGCGGATAACTCATTCTGAATCTGACCGGACACGGGTTAGAGCTCAACGTCGAACCTACCAAGTGGCGATAGCGACGGCGAAGAAGACTTTCTTCACCGCCTCTATTGCATCTGCAGAAAACAGCAGCAGGAGACTCTTTCAGGTGGTTCGCAATTTAGCGGAACCACCTGTAACATCGGGGCCCAGTACGGGCCACATGTTCTCCTGCAATGATTTTGCAAATTTTTTTGCAGATAAAATCGCTCAGATTCGGGAAGAAGTAGACTCCACCGTGGGAGCAGGGCCGGGGCGGGAGAGTGCTAGAGTCCTGTCTGGTCAAGTTGTGTGGGATCAATTTCAATCTGTTACCTCCGAGGATGTGGACAGGCTGCTTGGACGAGTGAAGCCAACCACCTGTCTCCTGGATCCTTGCCCATCCTGGCTTATAAAAGCTAGCCGGGAAGGACTGGGCGATGGGCTTCGTGGGGTGGTGAATGCTTCCCTCCGTGAGGGAGCCTTCCCAGACCCGCTGAAAGAGGCGGTTATTAAACCGCTTCTTAAAAAACCATCTTTAGATGCGGCCACGATGGCCAATTATCGCCCAGTCTCAAACCTCCCATTCTTGGGCAAGGTGATTGAGCGAGTGGTTGCTGAACAACTCCAGGCACGCCTGGAAGAAGCGGACCATTTGGATCCCTTCCAGTCGGGATTCAGGCCTCATCATGGGACTGAAACTGCCTTGGTCGCACTGGTTGATGATCTCCGGCGGGCTAGGGACAAAGGTGAGAGCTGTTTCCTAGTTCTGCTGGATCTCTCAGCGGCCTTTGATACCATCGACCATGACATCCTTCTGGACCGTCTTGAGGGGCTGGGAGCTGGGGGCACTGTCATACAGTGGTTCCGCTCCTTCCTCCTGGGCCGTGTTCAGAAAGTGGTGGTGGGGGATGAGTGTTCAGACCCCTGGCCGCTCACTTGTGGGGTGCCTCAGGGTTCTGTCCTCTCCCCCATGCTTTTCAACATCTACATGCAGCCGCTGGGAGCGATCATCAGGAGGTTTGGGCTGGGTGTTCATCAGTATGCAGATGATACCCAGCTCTACCTCTCTTTTAAATCAGAACCAGTGAAGGCAGTAAAGGTCCTGTGTGAGTGTCTGGAGGCGGTTGGAGGATGGATGGCGGCTAACAGATTGAGGTTGAATCCTGACAAGACAGAAGTACTGTTTTTGGGGGACAGGAGGCGGGCAGGTGTGGAGGATTCCCTGGTCCTGAATGCGGTAACTGTGCCCCTGAAGGACCAGGTGCGCAGCCTGGGAGTCATTTTGGACTCACAGCTGTCCATGGAGGCACAGGTCAAATCTGTATCCAGGGCAGCTGTTTACCAGCTCCATCTGGTACGTAGGCTGAGACCCTATCTGCCTGCGGACTGTCTCGCCAGAGTGGTACATGCTCTGGTTATCTCCCGCTTGGACTACTGCAATGCGCTCTACGTGGGGCTACCTTTGAAGGTGACCCGGAAACTACAACTAATACAGAATGCGGCAGCTAGACTGGTGACTGGGAGCGGCCGCCGAGACCATATAACACCGGTCTTGAAAGACCTACATTGGCTCCCAGTACGTTTCCGAGCACAATTCAAAGTGTTGGTGCTGACCTTTAAAGCCCTAAATGGCCTCGGTCCAGTATATCTGAAGGAGCGTCTCCTCCCCCATCGTTCTGCCCGGACACTGAGGTCCAGCTCCGAGGGCCTTCTGGCGGTTCCCTCACTGCGAGAGGCCAAGTTGCAGGGAACCAGGCAGAGGGCCTTCTCGGTGGTGGCGCCCGCCCTGTGGAATGCCCTCCCATCGGATGTCAAGGCGATGGACAACTACCTGACATTCAGAAGACATCTGAAGGCAGCCCTGTTCAGGGAAGTTTTTAATATGTGACATTTTAGTGTATTTTTTATCTCTGTTGGAAGCCGCCCAGAGTGGCTGGGGAAACCCAGCCAGATGGGCGGGGTACAAATAATAAATTATTATTATTATTATTATTATTAATCAAAGAAGAAACTCCCAACATAAAACAAACAACTGATTCATATAGAGGAGTTAGAGGGCCTACTGTTCTGTCCTTGCCTCTGTCCATCTATCTTCTACTTCCTGCACCACTTTCAAAATCCTCTGCTTGCTATACTTTACTTGAGCACCGCACATATTGTTCCAAAGGCTACAGGCTCCAAAGTATCCCTTGAGGCCTGTGGTTCTTCCTGAAACCTTGGGAGTACCTTCTTTCCCCACCTTGCTATGTCAAATGTCTCTTTCTACTGGAGAGCTGTCATACTTTTTTCATTACAACTGATATCCAGAGCCTGTGGCAGAAACATGCAAAATTGCAAAGCAGACACATTCAATGCCTGTACTTTTATCAGTTTTAGGTCATTATTTTTTAGAAATGAATATACCTCCTGCAAATGAGAATTGCTTTTCACATGCCCACAAACTTGAAATTGTTATAAAGATGTTAAGGCCTTATCATATTTTCATTTTCATTTTTATGGTTACAGTGTAATGATGCATATAATGTGATAATGTACAATGCAGATGGAGTCATCTTTTAAAAGATGGTATAATATTACGACAACACAGTGTGTTGCTCTCTGACAACCAAGGTGGGAAAATCACCATGTTAAAGGTGATTTATTAGGTTTCTTTTGCAAATACAATCTGCCTAAAATATTTAATCTGGAGGGAGTTACAGAAAAAGAAAGAACAAAGAAAATACTTTGGAGTTTAAAGTGACTACAGGAGGGGGAGAAAGTTGATTATTACACCAAGTAAATTTCTTACATCGCAATCCTATACCTGCTGAATACAAAGCAACCTCCATTGACTTTAATAGGATTTACTCCCTGGTAAATATGGTATAGGATTGCAGTCAAAAACTTATTTGCATTTCGGGGGTAGCAAGTGAATGTTTACTCAAAGACATTCCTGGGTATCTTTTACAATTCTAGGCTTAGTTTCTATTTTCATATTGTGGGAGAGGGGAATATAATAGGGATTATTTTGCTTCCTCCTAACAAATCACTCTCCCATGAGTAGCTTGCATCAGGTATTGCAAGCTGGGAGCATAGCAGACTGCACCTTTGCATGCAGTTATTCTTGATTTTGCACACTTTTAGTATGAGAAGCAAAGTTGATAAGCCAGGACCTTTATCAAGCAGAGTATTATATTGTCTACCCACTTCTTCAGTAATATTTTTGAGTTTGGATAATAGTGGGTTTGGAGTAGTGGCTTTAATTGCTGTTTTTTGTCCTTTCAGTGCTTTTAGTGCTAGAACCAAATCGCATAATATCTGACATCTGATTCCTTCCCGGGTTGTTTTGAACTACAGAGGGAGCTGACTTGAAATATATTTTACACATATACCTCATTGTATGCTTGTGTCAGCATATCAAATATGCTTAGGGAGGGTTCACCTCAGAGCTATAATAATGTGTTCCTGAGCATCTGCCATCTAGAAAAGAAATGTAAGCTACAGGCAGGTAACTGATTTTTACAAGAATTCAAGGCTACAAGGAGAACCTTTGTTGCCCATCATATACATAAATGTTGTTTGTTTGTTTTTCACTATCTCTCTATCACCTCTGGCCAAAAATATTTGTGTATTGCTTTTTTTAAAGTTCATCATGTTTGACACACAGCATTTAGATCAAGTGCTTCAGTGTTTTAGGTTAAAAAGTGAAAAATGCAGAAGTTTCAGCTTTCAGTGCAGTTTAAAACCGGTTAAAAATCTGCCCAGTTTTCTAAACGAGACATAGCTACAACTCAAAACTACAAAATAACTTGCACTTTTAAAAACCTCAGTATAAGCACAATATAGGCTCAGTTGAGGTTACTAAGTGCAACATATAAGCTAAAACCAAAATATTGTATATCCTCCAAGTGTCCTGGTTTAAGCAGGACATCCTGGATTGAAAGCAGCCTTCCCAGCTTCTGATCCCAATCGCCAACATCCTGTTTTGGTTCCCATGCTCTGGCCATGCCAGAGGGTAGAACCAAAAGACAGCTGTTTTTTGCTTCTGCATTATGGCACAAGTCAATTGGCTTCACACTAGAATGCGGGACCAAAAAACAAAAGCAAAACCTACCTTGCCCCCTCTCACATTGCTATTCTTCTTCCTCCTTCTGTCACAGCAATTCCAGAAGCCGGCTTCCAGAAATATATCTGCTGTACTGGTGGAGGAGCAGGAGGTGGAGGTGGCAACTGACGGTAGGGGGTGAACAGGTAAAAGAAGCACAGATATGGGGCAGGTCAAAAGCACCAAGATCAGGTGGATGAGTGAGTGAAGCAGTGCAGAGATGGGGCTGGCAGGTAGCACCAAGATCGGCTGGGTGGATGAAGGAAGGAGCACAGAGATGGGTCATGTGGGTAATGCCGAGATCGGGTGGGTGGGTGAGAGCACCAAAGCTAATTTCTGCTAGGATCCAAGGCTGCGGCTATAAGAGAAGTAAGACCGTCTTGGGGTGTTAATGCTGTGAACCCCTCCATCACAGGTTCAGGTTGTCTATACATGCAAATAAACTGTGTATCATAAAGATATCACAGTCTCTGCTGCATCTCATTCCAAAGGAAACATGAACCTAGAACCCCTGGAATCTCACACTACTCCCAGATTGGGGTAGCATGCAACAACAATACATTGGAAAATACAGTCATGGATAGGCCTCAGCAATATATCAATATGTCGCCCAGGATCGGTATAAGGAGCAGACCATGATGTCGGTTTCAATCAGCAGTATATCACTGGTGAAACCGCCACCACTCCTGAGTCCCTCTGCTAGAAGCTCCCACTGGAGGAAGGAACTCTTGACTGCTGCTAGCTAGCAGAGGGACTCAGGAGAGGCGGCAGTTTCACCAGCGATATATCACTGAGTGAAACCACCATCCTACTCTGCCCTCAAACAACGGAGAGGGAGAAACAAGCTGTATCAGCAAGGCACCAATACAGCTTGTCCCTCCCTCTGCATCTTTAAACTGCTCAGCTGAGGAGTGTGCAGCTGCCCTTGCCTTAGACGAGCAGTTAAAGAGCCCCCAGCCCAGCGCTGGATCCCATAAGCCGGTGGCAGGGTGGGGGCTCTCTGAAACTGCTCAGCTGAGGGGAGTGCAGTTGTCGCAGCGAGCAATTAAAGGAACCCCAATGCTCCACCCACTCACGCGAGAGCACCAGGACTGTCTCAGCTGGGGGGAGACGTTCCCTCCACCCAGCTGAGCTGCGCAAAGCAGCCTCATTGCTCTTGCTGCTCCTGCATGAGTGGCGAGAGCACCAGGGCTGTCTCAGCTGGGAGAGGGAAACCTTCTCTCCCCCTAGCTGAGCAGCACAAGATGGCTGCATTGTCCCAGCCTGCAAGCCTGGGTGAAATCACCTCAGCTCTCAATGCAAAAGCTGGGGCAGTTTCACCCGGTGTCTCACGGGCAGAGGCCAATGCATCCTATTTTTTCAATATATCGCCAAACCGCAATGTTTGGCTGGCAATACACTGCAATGCTGAAAAGCTGATATCGCCCAGCCCTAGTCATGAATCCTTGTTGTCACATCTAGATTTGCCCCAATCTGACTCCTACAGAGCAACAAGCTAAAAGAGGAATTTCAGCAGCAGCGGTGTCCTTAAAAATAAATAGCCATTCATCCTTAACCCTACATATCACCAATTACTTCCTATGAACCTAATCTTAAGATAATTAGAGCAATATCATCTTTATTATATTCAGAATGGTGGCTCTTATGTGATTCTGTCTGATGAAAGAGACAATTGGAAGCCATATCCAACATAAAAGTGACTGGCTACAATACAGCATGCTACTGCTTTTGTAGTGTTTCACAGCTGCCCAGAAATACATTTTCTTTTCAATCAGGTAGTTATAAAGCTGTCATTTTTTGTACCATTATTTGCTTATTTCCCTTTCAAATTTTTTTTTAATCTTAACAATACGAAACAATACGAAAACAATACGTTTAAAGGGCGACATGATTACTAGAAAAGAAAGAAAAATCAACATGTTAGTTTGCTGCTATTCTGAGACAAAAGGAATGTAGGATATACTTGAGTCCTGAGTGGGACTAAAAATTCCAGCATTGGCAGCACCCCAAAGGCTGCTGAATATGGAGCATAGGAAGGACGTAGGAATTGGCTTGTTGATGTTCCCTGAGTAATGGCTCCCCAGGAGCCTCTATCTCATCTACAAAAGGACACCATCTGTTGAAAAGGGTGCTGCCAATCTCTAAATTCACTCAGAGCATTGCAGTTTTTCGGTCCTACCCTTTCCTTTCCTACCCTGACCTTCAAATAATCTTCACTGTGTCTACAACTTAAAAGAATGTGCTTATAGTCAACTAGGTTCTCAAGCTGATCAATTATATAAAATTAGCATACATACCCCTCTTTTTAAATAGTATTTTTCAAATAGTATTTCCAGAAATACTTAAAAATCCTTCAAATACTTAAAAATCCTTCAAAACCATCTCAAAGATTTTTAAAAAATAATTACTTTTCAATTTCAAGTTTCAGGCGTAGAGGATAAAATATGTTTACAAATGCCATGCCTGTACAAATATATATGCCTGTACGAATAGATTACATATATATTGATAAACGAAAAATGATAATACAAAGTCTAACTCCAGCCTGTCTGTCTCTGATTTTGAATTGGGGGAGTGTGAGACCACATAGAATCATGGGAAACATGCCCCCCCCCAAAGAAAAAGAAGAATCTGGTATACAACCATGATATTAAGGTCTACAAATATTGGATTTTATATGTAGGTTCTCATCAAATCCCATGTTTTGCTGCTTGCTGGGATAGGCTTGTCTCAGTGAGCAATGCAGGAAGGGTGCTACGGGGGTAATTTGCATTGAGACTATTGTGGGAGGGGGGCATTAAATCCTCCCTCACTACAGTACCAATCATGATTCTCTCTTTGTGAGATTTTTTGGAGGGGGGAAACAGATACACAATGCAATGCTATTTGGAAATGAAGACTTAAAGGGAAAGTGCTCATTCCTAGAAAGGAGGGCTGGATCATAGAAAAGGAAATGGCTGGATCACAACCTAAAATCAGATCGCTGAGCAATCAATAGAGATCATGATCTGACCAGAATAGCAACAAAATGGATCATCCATACTTGAGGAAATCATAGCTATTCCATTAAGTTTGAAAAATCAGAATTTCTTAGCTATGGGGGTGGTGGGAACCAGAAGGAACGGGGCGGGGGGGGGGACGACAAGATGCAGATGTTTAGTTAATGACATGGTGCAGATGTTATTGTAGCTATTTCACAATCAATGCCCAGTATGGAAACAGCCTTAAAAACAAACTGTTTCCCATGTTAGTGAAATCTCAATATGAGTGTCTTATTACAATCATAGAATTAGAAAAGGTCTCATGGATAAATTTGCACCACCCCAGCCAGACACATATTCTTCATTAAACTAAAGCAGTCGTGTTTGTTATTATTATTTTTTAATATACAGCTCTATTTGGAAAATGTATAGCGTAATTCTAAAGTACATACAATTCAGTAGCAGGAATATTAGATTTAACTCCATATCTCTAAGACTTCAGGCAAGTGTGCATTTTGCCATTTTTTTATTGTATTTGTATTTTTTATTGTAACCTTTCAGTTCCTTTCTCACCTCCCTACCATGCAGAGACATCACTTCAGTACAGCTAGAAATGTTCCATATTGGATTCTTAGCCTCTTGTCAGTCTCACATCCTACAATAAACTGACTGGGTTATAGAGGTCATGTTCACAGCCTTCAAGATGTCTCAAAGACCCTGGGATATCAGTCAGTGGCTAAAACAGAGTCTTTAAACAATTTATTTTTTGTAAACAGAGAGTAAGCTGAGAATGTGTGTGAGACATTTTATTTTCAATTTTGCTTTGCACATTGGTTTGGAGCTTGTGGATTTTTTGTTGTTACTATTCCTGTCTTGATTGTGTTTTCTAGTAACTTTCCCCTCTTAACTGAAGAATGATGAGCACACCTCTCTAATGTTGTTTGATTGTGGGCCCACACTGATAAATCACTAATGTTCTGTTATGGACTCCTAAAGGGAAAACTGAGCCATCTGTATATAGCTTTGTGGTTGGATGACTTCCGTCTAACCCTTATTGTTGTTTGTTTGTTCTCTGCTAAAGA
Source organism: Podarcis erhardii (assembly GCF_964252035.2). NCBI lineage: Eukaryota > Metazoa > Chordata > Lepidosauria > Squamata > Lacertidae > Podarcis > Podarcis erhardii. The sequence continues at coordinate 47,191,586 of NC_138508.1, read as the reverse complement.
TAATTTTTGTTTATCATGGATTGTGTACTGGAGACTCTGACACTGAAATTTGGCACCGTTCTTTCAGTCTGCTTGGTCAAAATGATTTACAACTCTTTCTCCATGACTAGCTTCCATTAGTCCTGAATGCAAAGTCAACAAATATTCATAGGAGACCACAGGGAATGTTTTAGGATTTCTGAATGCTACAGTTCTAACTGTGCCAGGGGACAATTACCTCATGTCTCACAAACAGTACATTATGAAGTGGGGATTATATTCTCTTTTTCATGGTCAGTCTGGTTAGCTGAATATTCAAAAACCAACTAAAAGAATATGCAACAGGAAATAACTTTTCCAGTTATAGAAAAATGCCAAGCTTAAGTTCAAAATGTGCATTCTTCATCCAAATAACCCCCAACTTGTGTTTTTAAAGCTTATTATTGAAAGCCAATGTGGTGTAGGTGGTTGGACTGTTTGACTAGGACCTGGGATACCAGGGTTCATATCCCCACTCAGCCATGAAGCTTGGCTGAGTTGCCCTAGGCCAGTAATAATATCTAAGTCTAACCTACCTCACAGGGTTGTTATGAGGATAAAATGAAGGAGGAGAACCATTTATGCCACCTTGAGCTCCTAGAAGTAATAGTGGGTTTAAAATATAAAAATAAAATCAACTGCTACAGTAAAGTGATTCAGGTACAAAGCTATCCACTTCAGTTTATTTCTCTCATTATTGTAAGGAGGGCTTAAATGTTCCTTATATAAAGAGGGGGAGAAGGAAAAATTATTGACTTGAAAATTGGTGGTTTATAATGTAATAATAGTGAGGTAGGTGCCTGTCCCACCTTGGCCTTATCTTTCTTAACCTTAGCACCCACTTCCTCCCTCAACTTCTTATTTCCCAAATCCTTCACTGACCTACAGAGCATTTTCAATTCACTGCTCTCACCCATCTTGCTTCCACAACTGTTACACATGGGAGCTTGGGCCTCTCCCCTTTGTTTCACCTGTGGCAGGTACTAGGCAAGCCAATAGGCGAGAGAGGGCCATGGGGATCCGAGAAACAGCTGCTAATACCCAGGAAAGCAAGTCCTAATCTTCTATTCAGAAGGGAATATTTGCTATAGTTTTTGTCACAGATCCAGTGAAATGCTAGTAAATGTTCAAGGCAAGCGCTTACCCTGATTCCTTCTCCAAAAGAGCCTTCAGAACCTGTTACCAAACTTGATTCTTTGCTCTGCATGAGTAAAAAGAAAGAAAGAAAGAATCACCACTCAAGATTCTAGTCGGGCCCAGGCCCACAAAGGCAAAAGGGGGGGAAAGCCCACTTTTACTAACCTTAACCAAACTCCAGTTTCAAGTTAACACACCTTCAGTCCCAGTGTGTTTATTGAGGCCTACCAGGCCTTTCCATGACTAGTGACCAAGTAAAACCTGGAATGGAGCTGCTCCTGATTCTGGTATACAACAATAACTCTTAGAAAACCCGGAACGGATTTTCAAACGTCACACCTTCCTCTTGGCTATAGAAAAACAAGGAGGAAGACAGGCGTGTAGGAGTGGGGATAATGCCCTATGTTTTGCGTAAAGCAGAAATGCCATGAATTTATTGACAATAGATTTTTTTATGCACAGTTTTAACTGTTGCTTTAACTGTTTTAGGTGTTAAAGCAGGGATATAGGTAAAGGTAACCCTGACTGTTAGGTCCAGTCATGGACGACTCTGGGGTTGCAGCGCTCATCTCGCTTTACTGGCCGAGGGAGCCGGCGTACAGCTTCTGGGTCATATGGCCAGCATGACTAAGCTGCTTCTGGCGAACAAGAGCAGCGCACGGAAATGCCGTTTACCTTCCCGCTGGAGCGGTACAAAATTATCTACTTGCACTTCGTGCTTTCGAACTGCTAGGTTTGCAGGAGCAGGGACCAAGCAACAGGAACTCACCCCGTCATGGAGATTAGAACCGCCGACCTTCTGATCGGAAAAACCTAGGCTCTGTAGTTTAACCCACAGCGCCACCCGCGTCCCATAAAGCAGGGGTATTTAGGGCCATTTTCCCTGTATTGTATTGCTGAAGTTAAGTTTTGGGTTGTTGTCTTCCACAAAGGTTTCATCGTGCTGTACTAGTAATAATAATAATTAGATTAGATTTATCAGGCAGCGTACAAAACAAATATGTGAAAATTCAACAGATGCCACAGTGCTGTGTTTTGTTGTAAGATTAAAAAAATTGCTACTGAACTACCGTATTAAAAATATTCTGTAACCCTGGAAGCTCTTGGGTCGTTGCTAGGAAGCGTGGTGTCAGCTCCCAGCATGGTCATGCAAACTCCAAGGCCCACCAGAGTTGACTGTAGTCACCTGCATCTTCAGTCTTCCCACACGAAAGAGCAGTGAAACTCAGCCCAGTGTTGTGAAAGCATCCGGCAAGGTCACAAGCACTGCTTTTGGCCCCAGTTCTTTCAGGGCCCAAAGGGCCAGCACAATAAGCAGTGGGGTGGGTAGGAGGCTCTTAGCCAGTACTAAGAAGAGCATTGCTGGATGTAGCAGCTGTCTTGGCTCCCTCATTTCCCTAGGAAAAGGTGGTGTAAAGGGCGAGGCCTTGAAGGATGCTTACCTGGTTTGAAAATTTTCTTTTATGTTACAAACCTAGAGTTCTATTGCCTTGTTTTTTTGGGTGACCCCCTTTTGCTTCCAGTTTTATAGGCACAGTGGTGGAGGAGGACTCTCTGAAGACCGGCTTCGAGATTGGTAGCACCTCTGATATGACCATATGTGACTGTATGGTCACATGATCTTTCCAGGAATGACTATGGGCTAGAATCTTTTCTAGCCCCAGCTGCAGCAATCACAAACAGTGCATTTAAAAACATGTTTTAAAGCAGGGGTGGGGAGCAGAACCCCTCTGTCCGCTTGTTGCACTTGCAACGTTAGCACAAGCACGTGCGTGCACACACATATCAGCCCTTTGAAAATTATCCTTTAAAAAAGCAAAATTCTACACACATACCACTTCCCTTTCCTAAAGCACCTTCACTTTGTCCCCACCTTCCCTCATATGGTTGAAATGAAGACATTCTGAAGGTTTGGCAATTGGCACAGCTCTATTTTGTACTGCTTCTCAGGCCTCTTGGAGGTGGTAAGAGTTTCAGGAATTAAAGGACACTATTTCACCCCTTCTGTTTCCAGGAACTTTCTCTGCAGTGCTACAGAGCAGCCTTTCCCAGCCTTGGTCATTTTCATAATTCCAGACCATTGCTACATGCTGGCTGGGGCTGGTGGGAGCTATAGCCCAACAACATCTGAGAACTCAACATCTGCTGGGAAAAGGCTACTATAAAAGACTGTCAGCCCCAAACATGAAGATTCTCTAGCTTTAGAGTGTGTGTGTGTGTGTGCGCATATGCAGTTCTCGAGATTGAGAAAATGAAAGGATATGTTTTTGCCTTTCATCCTGAATCAATCCTGTATAATAATAATAATAATAATAATAATAATAATAATAATAATAATAATTTATTATTTATACCCCGCCTATCTGGCTGGGCCTCCCCAGCCACTCTGGGCAGCTTCCATGGAAACCAAAAATACAGTAAAATATCACACGTTAAAAACTTCCCTGAAGGCCTTAAGATGCCTTCTGAATGTCAGATAGTTGTTTATCGCTTTGACATCTCGTGGGAGGGCGTTCCACAGGGCGGCCGCCACTACCGAGAAGGCCCTCTGCCTGGTTCCCTGTAGCTTTGCTTCTCGCAATGAGGGAACCGCCAGAAGGCCCTCGGTGCTGGACCTCAGCGTCCGGGCAGAACGATGGGGGTGGAGACGCTCCTTCAGGTATACTGGACCGAGGCTGTTTAGGGCTTTAGAGGTCAACACCAGCACTTTGAATTGTGCTCGGAAACGTACTGGGAGCCAATGTAGGTCTTTCAAGACCGGTGTTATATGGTCTCGGCCGCCGCCCCCAGTCACCAGTCTAGCTGCCGCATTCTGGATTAGTTGTATACTGTGCAGGGAGAATTCATTTCACAGCACGTATTCCCAATCCTCACCCCATCCTGGATATTTAAACTGCCAGGGGCATGATCATGCTAATTCCCTCTCTTTCCCTACCCCTCGTTTTCTTTTGTGGGGTGGCTGGGTATGATTTTTAGCTGACACACAAGCATTCTAGGCGGCTTTCACAGTGCACCTTACTTCTGGTTTCTTGAGATGCCATTTTCTCTCTCTCAGCTCAGATTTCATCAGTCTTCCATAAACTCAGAAGTTTGTGGCAGACTTTCCTTTTTTTGCAGTTTTTCCAACTTTTTTCTTTTTCTTTTTAGTTACAAACTTTATACTTATACCTACTTATACTTTATCCTTATAAACCTTCACCCTGATCAACTCCCGCCCAGAAACCTCTGTCCCCAGTCTGGAAGGACATGTGGATCCAGAATTGGCCTCCACAGTCACTTACAGACTTCCTGTTAAGACCTTAGTCATAGAAGACAATGTTACTCGGCCACGATTGATCGCCTAAGACCTAAGGAGTCTCAGGCAGGTAGAAACCATTACCTTGTCTTTTGGTGGCCTTGTTTCATTTCAAAACTGATAGGCACTTGAACTCCTGAATTCAGTGTTGAAGGGAATGATGTATCAGTTTATAAAAAGTAATATATTATTTAGAAATGCTTACAGATATATGGGAACTTGGAACAGATACATGACTACATCTGACTCTTTAAACATTAATACTTTGTGGCTATCAGATTGAATATTTATAGTCTCTAAATATCTACTGGCACACAGTTATTTCTATTATACAGTTACCACAGAATTCTAACTACAGTAAAGTTTGAAGTGTACCTCAGGGTTATTCGCATATGAGGAAATCTGAGGGATTCTAAAAGAGTTTTGATAAGACTAACCACATTTCTCAGAAGGAGATCCTTATTTCTGTAAGCTAGACATAAATTTGTAATCCAGTTTGAGCTTTGCGTCCAGCTGACATTCTTCTAATATAAACAAGTATCCTCCCAAGTTATAAAGAACAGTGTCTGTAAAGAATTTTGAGTACATTTCAGAGTGGTCAGATGATATTGCATGAAACTTTTAAATGTCACATTGCAACCTTGCGTAACAGTTTAGTGCTACATGACTCAAAAATGACCTTTTAAAGCACAAAATGGATGAATAATGTGTATTTTCACAGAACCTGTTGTTCTGATCTGTAATTAGTAGAAAACCTTGACTTGTGTGTTTGATTTACTGAGTTGATTTACTGAGCTTCCTAACTCATGACTGCCTGGCAAAGGCTCTTCCCTGTGAAGTTCACCGGCAAGCAGTTTTGGTGCTAAATCTTACTTTTGTCAATGAAATCCCTTTAGGATGAGAGATTTATGTTAAGCTGCTTTGTGCTTCCATCCCCACAGGAAACTATAACCAGGTTTCTCTCTGCACCTACTTCACACATCAGAGTAGCTGTTGATATCCTTAGTCCCCCACCTTTTCCTTTTGCTTGTCTTTTGTCTGTTTTCACAGTCCTCTTTGCTTTATAATCACTCACACTCATTTATCACTGGCTTACCCGGCCTTGCCTACACTATCTTCCATTTTTGTCATGGTGCACTGGTACATTACAAATACAATTAAACCTTTTACGATACTGCAGCTTTTGGCTAACACATCCCAGCTTCAAGGTTGAAAGATTTCTGATATTACCACTGATATCAGTTCTTTCCCATTTATCGGCAGTGTCCGGACTAATGCAGAAATGTTGCATTAATTAAAGGAAGCATCCAGTAATGCTGCTGTTTTTGCCAGTCTGACACTGAATTGAAGCCTGATGCCTGCTCATGTTTTAAGAGCCATTCATCACACATGTCATCCTAAAGCAGCCAGCTGTCTGAGCAAAGCCTCATTTGCATTTCATCAACTGCAGTCTCCCTTTTCGTTTCCCTCCATCCATTGTATGGAGCTTTGGTTTTTAAAAAGAGCCTAGTCTTCAAAAAGCAGCTTAGCAAAAATTAGTATTCCGCTTAGAAAGATGATTTTACTTTAGTTCAGAGGTCTCAGCATTGATCCTGGGAAAATGTGTCACACAAACTTACATACACAATCTGTCTGTATCAAAAAAAATATTTATTGCTTTATGAAATAAGGCACCAACTTGGCAAACCATGTGCATTCAGTGGTTTGAAATAATGAAACATTTCATTTCTGAAGAACTCTGAATAGCTTTGTGATTCCACAATATGGCAAGCTATAAGAGAATTTAATTTCTTTCTGTACTAAGCTAAACTGCCTACCTTGTTGAGAATTACCACCCTGGTCGCACAATGTGAGAACTGCAAGCGTCAAATACTGTTTAGCTCATTTCTATGCCATTCAATCCTGTGTATGTTTACTCAGAAACAAATCCCACTGTAAAATTGCCTCATTAGCAAATGTGACCAAATCTATTGTGCAAAGAGATTATTGTTTCACATTTTCATTGGATTGTGATATTTTAATAAAGTACTAACATCTCCGTCCATGCCTAATATATAGTAATATCTATACTACAGAAGCTGAACATAGCTCTTCATTTATGTAAATTAATAATATATTCAATGGTATATAGTATACCATTCTAGAAATGGGTATATGTATGCATGAAATAGCTCAGCTGGGACCGCGTGGGGCTGCTGTGTTTGGTGAAAGGATAATATTCCCCCTGAGGGTCCTGGCCAAGACTGTGTGTCCCCCCCTCCCCACTGCCTCAGGTACTATTTAAGGCTGAAGTGAGCAGCTATGGCATGAGATGCTGATGAAGCAGGCTAGCTAACTGGCTGTACTATAGGGGGTCAAATTGTGTTCATGGTTTCTAAGTGCCTTCAGTTTAGGGTGGGGAGAGAAAGAGAGAGCATACACACAATATCAAAACTTTGAGGATATGCAGGACTCGAAGAAGTGGCAATCTTTATCTCCTCCGGTGAGACATGGGACAAGGATTGTCCCACCCGGTCTTTTCCAATTGAAATGATATGCACAAAACATTTTCACAGGTGGACTTTTTGTTCCCAACAAAAATAGCTAATTTTTATGTGGATGTGTGACATCCCAGTTCCACAATAGATTACTGTGGTTCCGTGTTGTTATAATCCTAATAAATCCAAGGAAAGTTGTATCTAATAAGACTATAGGATATGTATGGAGGGTTTGGACAGCTGAGACAAAACTTTGCAAAGCCAACCTGGGAAAGTGGAGGTCCTTTGCACACACAAGCAAAAGTTGGATACCCTATCATTTGGGAGTTTTATACAATAGGTTTAGATTTCACACAGCTGACTTATTACAATGCTTCAGATCACACTGCATTTATATCTCTTAGCATTTATAATTTGATTATACACAGTGGCGTAGCATGGGGGTGCAGGGGGGGTCGGCCGCACCGGGTGCAACATCTGGGGGTTAGGGTTAGGGGGCGCAAATCCACGGGTTAGGGGGTGCAAATCCACGGGTTAGGGGGCGCAAATTACTTGCCTTGCCCCGGGTGCTGACAACCCACGCTACACCACTGATTATACATCAGTTAATCATTCTCAGCTGAATGTGTGTATTGGCTCCAGTAAAAGACATAATGCTTCGGGTTATATGAATGTTGTATGTATAGTCTTGGATCTGCTGTGCCTGTCTAATGCATACAAGTAATTAAATGATGCTACATTACTCAAAGGATGAGCATGCATCTGTGAACAGGCCTTAGGTCACCTGTGTTTCTGATAAACCCTTCTACATTAGATCTTATGGATGCAGTGCAGGTTTCTTTTATGCATGATCGTACTTCAACCTTTTTTAGGCAGCCCAGGACCAGCCCATCTCATCGTGCAGGGTTAAGCATCCCTTTTTCCTTGTTCACTGTCCTCTCCCTATCAGTTTCAATAAACCATGAGGGGCAAGAATTTCATTGAACAATTACAGCATCAGACTGAAGATCTTGTTTCATAATGGTGGAGCCCAGGTTCTGGTAGATGCAAGTGACTTTATTTAACTATATTTTACTGATAACTTTAATGTTTTAGTGTTTTTTATTGTAAACTTATTTGAGGCTTTACTACAATCAAGTGGTATATAAATTTTGTTAAATAAATAATACAAAATTATGGTAATGAAAACTCATTGTAAAATAATCTGGTTAGTTTCTAAGGTGTGAAAACACCCTGTCAAATACTACATTTCCTTGTACAGTGGTGCCTCGCAAGACAAAATTAATTCGTTCCGCGAGTCTCTTCGTCTTGCGGTTTTTTCATCTTGCAAAGCACCCCTATTAGCGGATTACCGCTATTAGCGGCTTAGCGGCTATTAGCGGCTTAGTGGCTTAGAAAAGGGGGGGAGGGAAAAAACTCACAAGATTCGCAAGACGTTTTCGTCTAGCGAGTTTTTCGTCTTGCGAGGCATTCGTCTTGCGGGGCACCATTGTACTTGAAAGGATTTGCAGCTAAATATCAGATTACTGAACCTGATCTGGAAGACTATCCTTTCTTACAGACCTTCTTAGGTGTTAAGATCGGCAGAGGGGGGCTTCATAGTAGTTCTGCCACTCTCATCTTTGAGCAATGATAATTCATATCCATATTACCTTCAACGTCTACTAGAAGGAATTCACAAAAGCTCTGGTGGAGTAAATGACTTGTTTTTTTTCCTTCTCTTTCTTCTTTTTTCTCTACTAATTTTGTGCTTATATGTGAAAATATGCTGAACATCCTTCAGTATTTTACAGGGTCATAACATGCCACATGGTTTGACATAGACCAGTCATTGCTGGACATCTCAGAGCCAATTTAAGGATGTGGACGGGAACTAAACACAAGAGAGAAATGAATCAGGTTATGGACCTTGAGACATATACCGTATTTTTCCGTGTATAACACGCCCCCATGTATAAGACACCCCCTATTTTTAGGGACTCCACTTTAACAAATCCCCACCATTCACTAACCATGTATAAGACGACCCACAGTTTTTCACATAAGTAAAAAAACCTAGTCTTATACACGGAAAAGTACGGTACCTATGTTTGCTTCAGACAAAATGAGAAGTTTCCATTTGCACATTACCAAGTCATAATCTTTTCTCATGGATAACAGCCTACTTTTAAACGATTCCTAACCAAACTGTGAAATGGTATTCTTGTTCATCTGGCTTCCTCTTCTTTCAGATGTCAGAACACATTTTCCATTGCTTTTACCTTTCAAACCCACTGTGTATTCCCTATTGAAGGTTCATGCATATTTTCCTGTGAAGATCCATCCCTTAGGTACATAAGGTCAGACTTTCTGACTATTCTTTGGGGCACAAATACTGAAGAAGCGGTAAAACTCTCATTCTTTTTCAGTTTCATCTGAACTTTGAAAATTATTTATGGAACCTCAAAAGGGTGATAAAATGTTGTGTATGTGTTTTAAGAAAAACTTCTTTCCCTCTACTTTTTGGGAGTAGTTATAATCAAAATTGTGCCAATTCCTGGGTTATCAAAGGAAAAATGTTATTCACTTTTCAAAACAATGTAGGTTTCATTAATAATAATTATTATATTTACATCCCACCTGTCCCCTGAGGAGCTGGAGGTATCATAAATGGATTGTGAACAGGAGTGTGTGAATCTGAACTTATTTCTGTGGTTTATGTATGTAGATCATAGCATAAGTAAAGGTTGACATAACTTAAATATCACATGAGGTTCTGCATCTTGAACCTGTGCGAGATAACGATCTTGATAGCTTGACCGTTGAGCCGTGTACTCAGACAGCTTTACGATCCCAATCAGTCATTTGCAGCGTCCGGCACGCTTCCTTCTAGCTGCGCACGTAAATCTGCTGTCTCTTTGGCCACGGCTCAGCAGAGTGGCTTACAGCGGTGTAAAAACAGTCTTTTTCTCCCTTGCTCCATGCAAGCATACACAGACAGCTTCGTCTATTTACAGCTTTTATTCAAACATTTGTCCATCACTGCTTGCAGCCATGTTAAAACATGTCCGTCTCTCACAAGACACACAGAGAGAACAACAAGATACAGTCTCCTCCCAGACTCCTCCCAGCTTCTAAAGCTGACGTCGGAAAGTGACGCACAGCTCAGAACACTTAACCAGTTAAGTTCTGAACTCCCACACACCCCCTTGCGTCGCTTTCTGACAAAACCTGTGTAACATCTTCAGCAACACCCTGTGAGATCAATCCCTTCCCCAATGCCTTGCGCCCTACCTTGGCGTACCTGTTGGGCATCTGTGGAATCACCTCACAACTCTCAGAATCGCACTGTGCGAAACTTACCCACGTACCTGTGGCCTGGTACCTCTCAGGTGGAATACCCTTGGTTGTGCGACTGGATCGCCTAGGCACAAACTCTGGTGTTTCCTCTGGCTCACTGTCACCAGCAGGTGTGTCCCCTGCATCACGGGTTTCCCCCTCTGACTTAAAGCGTCTTCGAATCCTCTCCATTACACTTACAGGAGAACTAGGCTCACTCTTGGGCTGTCCTCTCCTAACAACTTGTGGAGACGCCCCACCCTGCTCCTGACCCTGGTCAGTGACCTGGTCGTCATCAGCAGACTCAGCCTCTTCTTCCTCTGCACCAGAACTGTCCTCTGGATCAGAGAGACATTCTGAAAGAATATCACGCCTGACAGGAGTCTTTGACTTTACATCCTCCTGACAAAAATCAGCGTGTTTACTGATCAACACCTTACTCTGATCACCTGACGGATATGCAAATCTCCATGCACGAGCATCTGGCTCATACCCACAGAAGATCATTTTCTGGACTTTGTCTCCATCTGGCCCTTGCAAAGCCTTAGGCACAGGGACAACCGCAGGAGATCCAAACTTGCGCAGAAAGTGAACCTGGGGTTTGCGGCCATTTAACAACGAGTACGGTGTGTCACCTACCAGTGAGTTGTAGACACGATTCCAGGTGAACGACACACAACGGATTCCCTCCAGCCAAAACTTTGGAGGTAACCTGGCTTCTTTCAGCATCACCTGTCCAGCCTTAACCAGAGCTTCACTTCTCAGCTCTGCCACCCCCCTCTTACTGGGTGAAGTAACTGTGTGACGTATCCCTCTTCTGTGAAAGAACTGCTGCAAAGCAGAACCAGTGTACCTAGCATTTCTGTCACTAATGATCGCTTGAACCCTTGTGGAGAACCTTAGCTCCACCCCCTCAATCCAGCTCTTGATCAGCTGTGCTGCATCGTCCCTGGATTTGAGACCGTGAGTCCAGGTGCTCTGCGAAAAATCATCCAAAAACGTTAGCAGATACCTGGCCCCTCCTAGACTTGGTTCCTTGCCAGGACCGGCCAAATCTATGTGAACCAGCTCAAAAGGTTTAGTGGCAACCCGTTCCACCTTTGGGTAACTGCACCCCCTCACCTTTGCTTGCTTGCAAGTGTCACAGTTAATGGCACTTCTGCAATCTCGAATCTTACAACCTGTGGAAACCTCGGGTAGAACCTGCAAGTCTTCTACAGAACCATGAATGGTTCTCCCATGCCAAACACAAGCACATGACACATGAGTGGGAACTGTAGCACGCCGGTCGGGAACTGTAGCACGCTGGTTGGGAACTGTAGCACGCTGCGCCTGTGCTCTCTCAACCTTCCCCTCACCCCCAAGAGACGTTTTAAGAATGAAAAGATCATTCTGCCCCTTCTTAACCTCGGCAAGTACCCTCTCCCCTCTGGAGATTGTGCAGACATCATTTTCAAAACAAACTTTGAACCCCTTACTTAACAAATAAGGCACAGATAACAAACAATGATCCCCCTCTGGGATAACACAAAACTGCAGCGTCTCCTGCAAAACAGAAAGGAAAACGTTAGTGACAGTTTTAATCTGGGTTCTCTGTCCATTTGCGAACATAACAGTTTGTCCGGCCGGAATTGCCGTGCAATTCCCCATCTTGACTGCAGATGTCTCTGGAACCATGTTGCGGTTAGCTGCAGAGTCAATTACAAAAGCCATTTTCAAATTTTCCATCCTGCCGTCTTCGAACAATGCCATACTCGCATAGACTTGATAAGCCTCTTTCTGTTGTTTACCACGACCACCTGGCTCAGTTCCACGCCTGCCTGTCTTCCCAGGCCTGTTGCCATGGAAACCCGGCTGATTCCCATGAGAATTGTCCTTGAAAACATCCTGTCTTGGCTCTGTGCTCCGGTGGGGGCAGCTGCCATGCAGACGTTGTACTCCAGTGGAAAAACACTGCCCGGGGCTCCTCCCAGCTGGCCTGGCCTTCCTTCTCCTGGAACGGCACCTCCCACCAGCCTGGCCCCTGCTGAAGTTGCTCTCCGCTTCAGCAACAGTGGAAAGTTTCTTAAACTTGCCTTTGGAACTCTTCGCCCCCCCGATCTGCCCAACAGTGCTCCTTGAGACTGAAGTACCGGGAACTGGGGCCGCAGCCATCTTGGGGCTCTCCATTTCTTCTCCAGGGCCCTGGCCTCCTGCTGCAGTTTCACACAAACTTCGCAGCACCTTCCAGGCAGCCCCTGGTGTCTGTACACCTTCCAAATGGGGTCTCAGTGAAGCATCAACGCATGCTCTGAGCATATCCAGCTCTCTCTGCATTCTCTGCTTGCCATCTCCAGGCACCGCAGATTCACAGCCTGCTTCAGCTGGCTCTGACTGGCTTCCTTCCCAAAGCCCAGTGACCAAGAACCAGCCCCTTATTCTTCTGCTCCAGGTTGCCCAACTTTTTAAAGTGAGCTTTTCCACCGGCATATCTTGGCTCTCTGCCATGTCTTCCCGTTCTCCCAAGGGGGCCCAAGCTTACTTACGATCAGGTACAGCTTCTCTGCCTCACCCTTCCGTGGAGAAACGACAGCAGCTGCGTCTCAGCTTTTAGCTCCAGCCAGCTCTCTGTATCTCAGCAGCAATCTTGCCTCTCGGAAGCAGGCAAAAACTCCCTCTGCTTCCCGGCATTAGGCTAGACTCAAGGAATGCAGCTTCCAACCTCCAGCTAGCTTCCGTGCCGACTTCAAAGCGTTCCTGGAGCTCACACCGACTGTTTTACGAGCGTTTACTGACCTCCATAACCTGTGCGAGATAACGATCTTGATAGCTTGACCGTTGAGCCGTGTACTCAGACAGCTTTACGATCCCAATCAGTCATTTGCAGCGTCCGGCACGCTTCCTTCTAGCTGCGCACCAAAGTCTGCTGTCTCTTTGGCCACGGCTCAGCAGAGTGGCTTACAGCGGTGTAAAAACAGTCTTTTTCTCCCTTGCTCCATGCAAGCATACACAGACAGCTTCGTCTATTTACAGCTTTTATTCAAACATTTGTCCATCACTGCTTGCAGCCATGTTAAAACATGTCCGTCTCTCACAAGACACACAGAGAGAACAACAAGATACAGTCTCCTCCCAGACTCCTCCCAGCTTCTAAAGCTGACGTCGGAAAGTGACGCACAGCTCAGAACACTTAACCAGTTAAGTTCTGAACTCCCACAGAACCTTGCTTGACCTTGGTACATGCCTGATACCAGCCTCATCTCAGGATATACTTCACACCTTGTAAAAGTCCACACATGCAAATTTAGTTGGGAAGTACAGGATATTCAGTTCTTCAATGGGAGCCATCCACACACAATGGTAGAGGTAATTTGCAGGAGAGTGCAAACAAAGATATAGCCAGGTTTAGTTAATGCCTCACTATCACAGTCCTCTACTCTTTTGTTAAGCAAAACACACAGAATGAGACACAAACAAGATGGCCAGTTTTCAGTAATTTTCTCTCTAGAATGGGCAGTGGTGAGAAAGAGAATAATATTACAAAACCCAAGATTTCCAGTAGGCAATTGGCTCTGCTAATAGGCAGTTAGCTCTTCCAGCTCCAACAAAACAGAGCTTACCCAGTGCTCTCCAGGAATCATCACATTTTCACTTCGTTTTAAGAACAGGAATACATACTTCTCTCCCCCCCCCTCCATTTCTAGTGTGGGTGATATGGCAAAATTGTCATGCCCATGTTCTGTAGGCTTTGGAAAGTTAAGGACTTTGTCATTCTTTAGATCAAGGTGTGTATGTATTCCAGAATTTGCTGCCTGCTTAACTTGTAATGTTGCTGTCTGAAGCAGCATTTATATACTCTGTCACTTTTATTTCATGTAGTAAACAACACTTTCTTTATTCCTCCATGTGAGACCTTCTTGTGGGCATAGTGTTAAGGGTAAAACACATATTCATAGGCAAGTGCGCATTATAACTCCAGTAACAGACCCTAAACCTCTTAGCAGTATGTATATGAACATACTTGAGTGCTGGCTATGCACATGTGAATCCAGGTACATACTTGTAACAAGTTCTCCCCATTTTATACTCATAACAACCGTGTGACATTGAAATTCATCATGGCTGAATGGGGATTTGAAACTGGTCTCCCCAGTTACTGCAGTTTGACACTCTAACCATTACGCCACAGTGTCTCTGGTTTACAATTGTTGTTGGCATCCATCTGTCTCAAGAGACAATGGAGTATGTCTTCAGGGGTGAAGTCAAACCCCCGCATTAGCAGCACCAAAGTGGGCCTTTGGTCTTATTTGGCAGGGCTCCTCTCATGTTCTCATAATGGTTTTACCCACCATCTGTTTTTTGGTATCTTCTGCAGTTCCTCTTAGATGGCAAAATGTCCTTGGTAGCAGGTGGAATGTTTCTGGTTCAAGACCTGGACGTGGCAGGAGTTATCTAGAAACCAATACGAAGTGGATTGGATGGCTTATCTTGATAAAAAGGTAACACTCTAAATTAATCCCTTAAATAAAGATAGCATATAGCATTAGCACTTTCTTCAATCTTAATACATTTCTACAACTAATGGGATAAACTGAGCCACACAACTATTGAACCCACTGGAAATACCTATGTGCCTAAAATAGCCCTTTTGAATATATATTTAAAGGCAATGTAAACATTAATAACATGTTTTCTGTTCAGCACAATCTGCTAGACAAATTAAGGTCCTTTTTTCTAAGAGCTATGTTACCCAAGCCACAAGGTCTGGGACACTGAAAAAATAATGGCAAACATTAGTGGAGAGTGGTCATTGGCCAGAATGTGCCATGGAAATGCTCTCATTTTAAAAGATATATGTAAAAGATCTGCTGACTTTGTGTAGCTGCTGTAGTAAATGATGTATGAAATGAAAAGGCTTTCTCAACCCAGTGAGCTTTCAGCCAGCATTCTGTGTGATGTACTATCTTCTAATAGCTTCTACCAAAAAAGAAGAAAAGAATGGATGGATGAATGAATGAATGAAATATTTAGTATGCAATTTGAAAGCCACATTTAAAATGGGAGCACTTCTGTTGAACAGCTTCATGCGTCCATTCGGTACTTTAAGCCCGCAACTTACATGGGGGTTACGTTCCAGTGATCATGCCTAAAACCAAATCGCATATAGTCAAAACACATTGGGTTCAGTGGTGGGTGGCATCACCAAAGTCTTTTCCCCCTCAGATGCCCACCCCCTTTCCACCCCTTTTACTTATTTACTTATTGTCAAGTGCATAAAGCTGAATGTGCACAAGTTAAATGTGCGTAAGTTGCGTGCTTACTATATCTGGCCACAACCCGTAGATGCGTTAACCAACATGAGGCCATGTCTAGCTTGGGGTGTAAAGGCCCTAGCTCCCAACTGGAGCTCAGCCATTTTGACATTCACTCCATGGGCCTGACATTTAGAATAATAAAAAAATATTTCTTGTACCCCACCCATTTGACTTGGTTGCTCCTTCCTTATCACTTTTGTCCTCAATGAAAAACTTTAATAAAGACACATTAATTGCATGTGCAAGTCCTGGTTTGGGGAGGACTCACTACTGTGAGCCATTTCTAGGGTGGCCCCGTGTTCTCCTTTACAAAGGACAGTAGTCTACTGTAGTTGAACGGCTGTTAAAGGACAGTCCTTGATTGCAACACATCCTCTATTTGGAAAGCCAGTCCATGTCCAGTTTAAAGATAAAGATCCATAAGAAGCAGTGGAAGCCTTGAAGTTGCCCATTAACAATTTACACGTGGACAGCAGACTATGGTGAGATGCATTGTAATTCTATTTAAACTATAGCAATATCCATCTGTTACATACCAATCGGTATATGCAGTTTAGTTTGGTTTGCTAATACGAGACTTCTTTTGTCCTCTTTTTTGGTGTCATATATGTTTTCAGCCTACTATGAAACCATCAAATATGAATATGTAACACACATAAATTGCTTCCCTTTGAACTAGGTTCTTTGAGTTGAGTCCATAGCTCAGTTGGTTAGTGCATGGTACTGATAATGGCAAAGTTGCAGTTTCAATCCCTGTAAGGAACAGCTGCATATTCCTGCATTGCAGGGAGTTGGACTAGATGATCCTCAGGGTTCCTTCCAAGCCTATGAGTCTATGATTAGAAAGCATGGTGTTGGGGCCCTCTGATAGCTCTGTGGCCCTAATGGTTGGAATATGGCTTAGCTAGGATGGAAGTAATCGCCAGGGTACAGGCAATTACTGTATTTTTCGCTCTATAAGACGCACCAGACCACAAGACGCACCTAGTTTTTGGAGGAGAAAAACAAGAAAAAAAATTCTGAATCTCAGAAGCCAGAACAGCAAGAGGGATAGCTGCGCAGTGAAAGCAGCAATCCCTCTTGCTGTTCTGGCTTCTGTGATAGATGCGCAGTCTGCATTCGCTCCATAAGACGCACACACATTTCCCCTTACTTTTTAGGAGGGAAAAAGTGAGTCTTATAGAGCAAAAAATACGGTACTTCCTGATGCTTGCCCTAATCCGAGATAAACTGCTGCAGTGTGAGGAGCAAATAGGTCCTGAATCATCCAATGCAAATGAAAACATGGGATATGCTTGAACCCTTACTACATATCTGCTGAAGCCGGAAACTGAGGCAGCAGTAATGGCTGCTAGAGCAAGATCTATAATTACAGCATTTTGCCACCAAGATAACAAGCATAATAATGTACCAAAATGAAATCAACCTTGTATTACAGCACAGACAAACTAGTGTCACAATGTTTTGTCCATTGGACATTTTATTGTCATTTTATTGTAGACTGAAACTGTCTACGTAGAGATTTTTGGGGAAAAACAACAACCAGTATACTTTTAAATGAATAAATCATATTAACAGCTTCTATTTCTTACCAACATCTTCATTTTATACAAGGTGGGAGGGTTTGAATGATAGTACATAATGGAGACAAGGTACCTTTTAATATGAGAACTACTTCTCAGTCAACATTTAAGAGAGGGGAAATGTAACCACTTGAGGTTGCCCTAATGCTGACTTGGCGCCCCCTTTCTTGGCTGAAGAAATAAGAGGAGCCACTGAAATGGTGACACAAATTGATGGTAATAAATTAGTACATTCATAAAAAGACTTCCAATTTTAGCACTAAAAGCACACCATTATATGCAGCATAATGTAGTTTAAAAGGCACACTGATAAGTGGTGGTATTCAAATCCATTTCTGTGCCCTTTTGTGTTCTTATCTACCCCAGGCCAGCAGACAATCCAGCTTTTCACTAACCTTTGGCACTCCACCATCAGCAATAAAATGTGAGCTCCTTTATATTCCCAGGACTTCCTTAATTAGCATCACCTGTGGTATGTTCTGTTTGAAGCTGCATCAGCAGCAGAACACACCTGCTTTCATGCCTGCAGGTAGAATAAGGTTCAATGTCTTAGGGCTCCTGGGAGTCCCATCTGTGTGCCCTAAAGCAATGCTAGACTAGAGCCATGGCTAAATACCTATCATCTTTTGTGATCCACTAATCCTGGTAATTGTTGCCTTGATGAAGTGAAATGATAAACAGTGTTCTGATATAAGCCTGTGTCAAGTTCCAAAGAAACTATTTCCTTGTCTTCCATTTGAGAAGAACTATTTGGGGTGCCAGATAGAAAATAATAGAACATTTCAGATATTCATTGTCTACAACGTTTGAAATGTTAATTATTATGCTATTTGCATAATCACTTTTTAATCTACCTTTCTCATTTGGAAGCACATTTATAATGAAACTTGAAGCAATTTGTCCTCGTAGAAACGGATATATGTATTTAATTATATGTACTCATTTGTATTCCTATATATTCTAGAGGTTGAATCTAACTACCTATTAATAGCACAAATGTGCATATTAGGGGTCGAGAGCAGGAGCTTTATAAATGAATCATGTATACCATGATTGCAGAATTGTAGGGAAACATGCTAAGAATTGCAGCCATAAAGGATAAAAGTTAGGGTTTTTTGTTTGTTTGTTTCAATTCTTGTTTTGTTTTTCTGTAGTACATTTTTACTAAGACAGCAAAATGTATCAATTGAGAGCTCTGGAGCTTTCTCAATGCCATGTAATAATGCTGTATCCCAATATATCATACTTGCACTCAAGACAAAGAAGATGATGCCCCATGATTTCTAACCATGAGGAGCATCTTTTTCCTTAAGCAAATGTGTACTTTCTGAAAACTTTGTGCTGTGCATGTGTAATTCAATCATATAAATGTGTGTGACTAAAGGTCACAGGTCTTCTGTCTCACTAAACAATAGATAATGAAACAGGCTAAACTATTTGTTTCAGGAAAGTGACAAGATAGTGGAGTAATATAATATTTCTATTTTTTTATTTTTATTTTATATATATATATATATATATATTATTAATTTTCAAATTCACTCCATACATCTTAGTTACATCTTATTTCTCTTTTTTCGACTTCCCTCAACTTGACTGTAAATCCTTCATATTTTAACTTTAAACACCTTTCTTTTTTGTTGTTTATATTATTGCTGTAAAGCTTCATCCCCTTTTAATATATTTCCCATCACAATGCTTCATGAGTAATATAATATTTCTAGCTGGGAGATCCAGTATTCCTTTACTTCAATATCTTCAATATTATCTGATACAAATCCTGGGAAATATATGTAACACCCAGTTTGCATGCACTACTAAAACTTTGAGCTTTAGATATGAGTCAAAGCACTGTAAATTGGATGACAACTCAGCCGCAGCCTTGTTATAATTGGCAGGCTTTGATTCAGGTCCACCCAGAGTCTGATCCTAAATGGCTGCTTTCCCAAGAGATACAAACTGGCTGTTACATTTGATGCTTTGCAAGGATAGTGGTGCTATTCCATGTGTCATTTAAAACCCAGAAAGGTCCATTACTTGCAGGAGATACAGACATATTATTGTGCCAGCATAGAAAGTAGTGGGATGACTTGAAATATAATAGAATCTTTCATAAAATGCAATAATTGTTTCTTGAATCCTAGATATACTAATCAACAGGAGGCTTCATGTGACCAAAATCCACCTGTCATGTCTTTTCAAGGGAAACGTTATTGAAGTGAGGCTTCCTGCAGCACAACATCTTTTTTCTACTTGTTCAAGTCTCCAATGACCTGGAGGAAGTGGGAGATCAACTCAAGAATATAATCCAATAAAAAAACCTCTTTATTTCCTGAAGCGGACCATAACTGAAAGATGTCTATAAGTTTGACATAACAGGAAAGAATGGACAATATCAGCTGATGAGTGTACCTCATGTTTGTTACATTCAAACTTTGCATATTTAGGAGCTATTTCTACAATCAGCACCTAACTATCATCATATGTAAAATGGCCATGAGGGACCAGAATGGAAACACAAGATCGCATATATTAATCTACCCAGCTCTGCCTTTGCAATCCAAGCATTTTGGCAAGATGCCAACTTTCCTTAAATTCTCTGCTAATAATTTCTTCTAAGGTATGCAACCCAGCCTGCACCCTTACTTTTCTTACACCCCATTAAAGGCTGGGTGTGCAGACACTTGGCACATGAGAAACATCCCACTAGCACTGCTGCCAAACATATTTTTAATTAGTGGCAAGACACATATACTGAAAAAGATATGCAGTGCCAAAAGGAACCCCGGGGTCCTGATAATCCAAATCTTTATTACTGAGTAATGGAACACGATACCTGACAACCCTGAGTCGTGGATGTTGCCAAGTCAAGGACATAAATAACAACACAGAGATTAATGTCACCCCTACTGCTATTGAGCATTAGCATGGCAATGGTCTGGTCCCCCATACTGGCACAAACTAATTCTGCCTAGCGGGAGAACCCAACCTCTTTCCGCTAATGTGCTCATTGGGAAGAAAATTAAAACTGCCTCATACTTCACCACTGTCTTGTAAACCTAGGATCTTAATAACTTTATGGATTCAGAACTAGGAGAATAAAGCCCTAGAATTGTATTTTGTTTAATAAACATGGGCAGTGCATGAGAAATACAATATTGAAAAGACTCTTTTACACCTTTCCAACTGTTCAAAAAATAATAATAAAAGAGACCATTTTAAATTCAACTGGATGAAATAGTACCTTATGTATGTACAGTAAATAATCTGCAACCAAATTGAATAAAAACCTGCAGAGCAAAAAAATTAAAAGGAGCACAAATTATATGAAGAAAGTAAACTTATTGCCAAGAATTTTACTCAAGTACTGAATATTTATTCATATCTATAAAGTACTATTTGTAATTAACCAGGACACCTAAATATTCAGTGGATGCAGATCGCTTGACTGAATAATTATGACTATGCTGTAAATGGAACAGGATGTACCTGTTAATGATGTTGCTGATGCCACATTTATTTTTGCCTTGTCCCAGATTTGCTACTGCCTGCTACAGAAATATCAGGGAATGTTGGGCACGGAAGAACTTCATTTACTTGAACATAAGAAGAGCCTGCTGGATCAGGCAAATGCCCCATCTACTCCAGCATCTTGTTCTGAAAGTGGCCAACCAGACGCTCATGGGAAACCTGCAAGCAGGACATGAGCGCAAGAGCATTCTCCCCTCCTGCAGCTTCCAGCATACTGCCTTCAACCAAGGAGGCAAAGCATAGCCATCAAGTCTAGTAGCCACTAGTGGCCTCACCCTTCATGGATTTCCCTAATTCTCTTTTAAAGCTATCCAAGTTGATATCCACGACTGCCTCCTGTGAAAGCAAGTTCCTACTGCATGAAGTACTTGGTTTTTTTTCTGTCCTGAGCAACTAAAAGGGTAGGAGGGAAAGGGAAGCAATCTAGGAGAAAATGAGGGAGGAAAATAGAGTGATGGGGAGGTAGGGGAAAGAAGGTAGTGTGCCACAGGAGTCAGGAGAGAGAATGGTGTGCCGGAAAGCCATATGTGTATACACACACACACACACACACACACACACCCCTCTCTTGGATCTAGTAAATGGATCCTCTTGAAAGTAATTTTTCACTCACACATCCTGCCTCATCAGCAATCAAATTACAGACCACATCTATCTCCATTGAATAAATTTTACAAATAAAAAAAATCTCATGCTTCCTACCACCATCATGGCACACAAAGCGTTTTGAGACCCAAATCCTTATGGATCCCCATATTTTTACAATGGGTTCTCTCAAGGACAAAAACACTGGATCTATGACCACACACCGGCAGGGTACCCTTATATATTTAACACACACACCTCCCCCCCCCCCCAGGAATCTTGTGTAAAATGCAGATTCAAGAGGATATTTTTTCATTCTACTGGCTCCAACTAACCCAGACTCCATTGAAATGTGTGTATGTGATTGTATCTTCTATCAGTCTGGAGCGTGTCTGTGAGGGAAAACTGACCTGGGGTGGGGATGGCAGAAGATACATCCAAAGGAGGTGACATCCATGGCATTTTCTCAAATACACCCTTAGACCCAAAGATGTTGGTTACCCCAGTGTAAAGAATTGTCACCTAACAATACAATCCTATGCAAATTTATTCAGAAGTGTTATACTGTATTCAGTGAGGCTTACTTCTTAGTGTGTTTAGGACACAATACTTTGAAATGTGCAAAAAGTCTAATAAAAATAGTTTTAGCAACGTTGGGATCTCAATTGCTATCAGGCTTCAAATCAATTGCTATCAAGTATGACCACAATAGGAGAAATATCTACATGCTGTTGTTTTACATAACTCCAGGGTACAGCTGTCTAGTTTTCCACCCAAGCAAATTCCCTTGGCCCTCTGCCTGCCATACTGTCCCTATGGTTTGTTTGTTCTATTGTTTTTCCAGTGGAGTGATGCATTGCTGTATCTTCCTTTGCTGCAGCTGAAGTAGAACCATCCATCATCCCAATCACTGCTGCGAAGGACCTTATGGACTGGGAGTAAATTATGAAGCTATGGGAAGAGAGAGAGTGAGGGAAAGAAAGGGAGAGATTACTTTTTGCAGAAACAGCTATTTTCTGCTAGTGTTTGTCTCTACATATTATTCCTTTCTTGCTTGAGATCATGATGAGGCCAATGCATGGGGGGAAAGGCTAATTAATTTAGGAAAATGGTGAATATAATCAATCCAAATACACTTAACATATACAAGGCTGGCTTGTCTCTTCGTTGCATTTGTGTTTCAGTAGTTGTGGTTTTCTTGTTAATGCAATGCAAATATTGAACCTAAAGGGAAAAAATGCCCTGTCAAGATCCAAACTGAAACTATAATTGATGTGTCTTTCTGTTATAGGTTCATTCCTATACTGACAACTAATATATTTCCGGATAGTGATGGTACCATATGCATCCCTAGTTACCATATGTAGCATATTTCTTTACTAGGTAAAATAATCACTTTCATCCTTAGAAACAACTCAGGTAAATATACAGAAGTTATTATTCTCTGTTACTAATGCTAGTCAGGTATGAATAAGACTAATAATAATGCAGCTGGTTATTGACACAATAGGTAACGCAATAGGCATACAGTGGTACCTCAGGTTATATAAGCTTCAGGTTACAGATGCTTCAGGTTACAGACTCCACTAACCCAGAAATAGTACCTCGGGTTAAGAACTTTGCTTCAGGATGAGAACAGAAATCGTGCTTCAGTGGTGCAGCAGCAGCAGGAGGCCCCATTAGCTAAAGTGGTGCTTCAGGTTAAGAACAGTTTCAGGTTAAGAACAGACCTCCGGAACGAATTAAGTACTTAACCCGAGGTACCACTGTATTTAAAACAGGACACTTGGAACTGTATGGTGTTCAAATGCAGCCATACCATTGTATTATGTAAAGATATTACAATACAGTGGTACCTCGGTTTACAAACTTAATCCGTTCTGGAGGTCTGTTCTTAAACTGAGGCGTGCTTTCCCTAATGAGGCCTCCCGCTGCCAGTGCCCTTCCACGGTTCAGATTCCGTTCTTAAGGTAAAGGTAAAGGGACCCCTGACCATTAGGTCCAGTCGTGGCTGACTCTGGGGTTGCAGCGCTCATCTCGCTTTATTGTCCGAGGGAGCCGGCGTACAGCTTCCAGTTTGTAAACCGAATTGTTCTTAAACCGGAATGTTCTTAAACCGACGTACCACTGTACTATCCATTTTATTTTCAGCCCATCCTAATCATCACTGGCATGAAATTTGCTTTTTTCAGTATCATTCCACTAAGCTGAGGATTTCATAGAACTATTCATCATGAACACAGAGCTCCTTTTTCAGTATTCGTAGCCATCATATAAAATACCAATGTAATGTTTGAGCTTAGTGTCCCCTGTTCCCCCTTCCATCTCCCCAGTGCAGATTTTATATTTACCTACATTAAGTGTCATTTGCCATTTTGTTTCCCAAACACTCAGATTAGAGGGGTTCTTTGGAAGCTTTTTGGAGTTGGCTTTGATTTTCACTATCCTGAATAATTGTGTGTCATATGCAAATTTAGCCACCTTACCCTGAACTCCAGAAGCCTCTGTTGTTCCTACAGATGCTGGGTGTTAGAGCTTTCATGTGCTCTGCATGGGAGTGGTAAGCAGGGATGTACTAGGTAGAATCTCCTCTCAGAACCTGCATGAGCAGCACAAAATGTGCACGCAAAGGCGTCTGTGTGACACCCCGCCCCCCCGAAAGCAAAATTCTTCAGGATTCTGAGTTATGTAGAAGTCTTCGTGCTTCTAGCTTTATGTGCTACAGATGACTGCTCTGTTTGGGTAGACATCAGAGGGGAGGGGTACTCAGTATGCCTCCATTCTCATGTAGAGCACCAGTCCCAACAACAATATTTTAGGGATCCTACCACTCATTTCCCTGTGAATGTCCATTTATTTTTGCAGTCTGCATTCTCTTCATCAAGCAGTTACAAATCCATAATAGCAGTTATTCTCTTATCCCATGACAGCTATGCTTACTCAAAAGTCTTTATTATAGACTTTGTCGAAAGACATCCAAGAATGCAATGTCTACTTCAGGGGTGGGGGACATCTTTATGTTGAAGGTCGCATTCCAATAGTGGGTAGAAACAAAGCTGATGGCCAAAAGGGCTGGAGCTAAAAGTGAGAAGGACCCGATTCAAAGTGGGCAGGGCCACTCCTTGTATCTCTCTTTCTGCTACCCTGTTCTCTGTCTTCCTAAACAAAAGAAAACAAGAAGAGCCCTGTTGGATCAGACTAATGGCTTATCTTGCCCAGCATCCTGTCCTCACAGTGGCTGGCTTTCTCTCTCTCTCCCTCTCCCCTACGCCTGTTTCTCTCACTTGGATTACTTTCTGGGTGGGGAGCAAGATGGCTTTCTTCCTCTCCACCTGGCACAGATATACAGTGGAAGGCAGATAGTTCTGTGGCTGCTTGAGCAGCTTGCTTGGCTCCCATGCTGGATAAGAAGAAAGAAGAAAGGTATCCTATTTGCAGAGAACAGTCCTATAACAATATGTTCGCCAGTCCTCATTAACAGTCTGGCAACAGTACTCTGAATTAAGCTGTATTTCCGACTTCAGAGACAGGCACATGTATAACAGATTACAAATAATTTATTCATTTTTTCCTGTTTTCCTTCAGTAATCCTTTCACCTATCTAAGAAGCCAAGCATCTTCCTAGTGGGTTTCTTACTTATGATGTAAACATTGACATATATATTGTTTGTTTTTAATTCTAGCATTTTTCTTTGATAGATGAAACACATAACAGGTGACAATGAAGCAGCTTGTGTTCCTTTTAAAATAATAAATTGGAGCAGACTTACAGATTTTAAAGAAAGTCTTTTTGTTCTGCTTCTGTTAAGCATGGTGTACATGTAAAGTTTCCTTCTGAAAGAGGGCTAATCCTGGAATACCATATAAAAGCAAAACATCAGGCTCATGCTAACCACTGGTTTAAATCCAAGAACCAGTTAATCCTTGAGGATCTCAGCCTTCAGTTTTATAGAAGTAAATTTCATACTCCTATGTAGGGTAGTGAACAGACTTTTAAAAGTTACAAAGCCCTCCCCCCTCAAAGGGGTTACCTGCTTAGATAATTTTATTACTATCAAGTGGTATATAGATTTTGTTAAATAAATAAAAATAAACCTGGATTAAATAGGATTGGACATATAGGCTAGCATTTTGAGGACAACAACATGTGAAAGCAGCAAAAAAACTTGAAAGCACGAGGAATGCTGATTCCACAGTAAATGCCCATCTTGAAACACCCAATGTAGTCTGCTGAATATTGCAATTTAACTTTGTCCTTTGACCTTGAGATATTCAGATTCATATTCTTTTTTTAAAACCGTAATCACTTCTGGGAAGGAACTATCTAGATTACATATGTTCCACGTGTAATATTTAGTGAGTAATGCTGGCAATATTCCCATAGTGTTCAATTTACACTGAGATACTCCTCTCAATAAAAAAAAGATTACTGGTTTGTAAGAAGATGTCAGAAAGCTTCCTAGTCCTTGCATTGCTCTCTCCTAACTCTTCCTGGATGCTGCTAGGCTGCTGATCAGTAAGTTGCCTGTTTGCTCTTGAAAACTGCTATACATAGGAAAGCTGCAGATGTTACACACAAGCAGTGGGAAGAAAGTACATTGACTTAAGATGTTTTCTTGCACTTCCACACAAGGCATACATTTCTGGTAGAGAAAATGAAATCTCCCACAGATCTCGAATTCACACAACTTCTGTTTCAAATTCTCACTTCACACATTACACAAGAAAAATGGAAGGAAAAGTGTAACTCATGCACCATCTGTCAACACGTGTATATCTTTTGAAGATGTCCTTAACAGTATAGATGTGCTTATGAAGAAATACAACTGAGTCCAACAGTCCCTTTCTCCACTTTCCTGACCAAAGAAACAGCTACTGCTCATCCACTGAAACTTTGGCTCTCTGCGAGAATGAAACCACAACTCCAAGTGCATAGTCTTTTGCTGCTCTGGATCCTGACCAGCATTCAATAAAAACCAAAAGCATTAAAGTTCAGTGTTTCTTTTAAATGAAAGACATTCTTTTGTGAAAATGGTACAGAATTATCTATTGGCTTTGCTTAGACAGTATAAGACAGTTTTGATATATTTTCTAGAGATTAGATTTAAATAGAATTTTAAATAATTGGATCAAGGGTGGTCAACATGGTGCTGTCCAGAAAGTGCTGGACTCCAGTTCCCTGAGTCCCAGTTAGTATGGCCAGAAGTCAGGGATGATGTGATTTGTAGTCCAGCAAATGTGGAAGGAGCCACATTGGTTACCTGTGAAATAGAGCCTTTATAATAGAACTCATCTGAGTCATCAATATTAGCATGGCAGTCCCACCATTTTCTATACATACGTGATCTCTTACAACTCTATAATTTTTTGATTCTATGGTTCTATGTTGCTTTATTTGAAAGAAACTCAGCAAGAGGGAGATCCCAAGAACAGTCGAGTTAGAACAAAAGACTTTTTCCACAGACTAAACTGGCAAGATTTTAATATGAGTATTAAAAACAAACTAACTTTAGAAGGGAAGAATAAGATAATTATTAAGCAGATGACAGGAGACTTCCACCAGCTTTAATTGGCACTTAGTTGAACATAGTGGCACTTAGTGGAATCTGAAGAGAAAGAGTTCCCTTCCCCTTGCTCATGATTATAAATAAAAGTACATCTTCTCACAACACGTAACTCATTGAATTCACTTCTCAAATATATGATGCTTAGATAGCATTAATGGGGAATTAGACAAACTCATGAGGTCCAAGTCTATCAAAGTTTATTAACCATGCTTGCTAAATATAACTTCTAGTGTGTGCCTTTGAATACCAGTTGCTGAAAAGAGTCATTCCTACTTGCAAGCTCCCTAGACTGACTAGCCACAGTTGGAAACAGCTTACTAGATCAGAAGAACCTTATCAAGTAGAATTTTAAAAATATTAAAATCATAGCTCTTGGGTTGCAGAAAATAATTTAGCATTGAAATGTGTCCTCTGTAAATGCTAATGTTGGATAGTTTTCTGATGCTCACAGAATGCTGGATGCTGGAATATAGAAAGTATCAAACAACTGTTTTTAACACCCAGTTGTATCTGATACCTGACACTTCATATTAGACAGTATTCCATAGATGTCATGCAGTGACATTTAGCATTTAATTGTGCCAAAAGCAGAAATGCAATGTTATGTGATGCCAGTTTTCAAACTTTCTATCATTACTTCCCCAATGCCTGTTAAAGATTTCCCCATCTGTCTGTGGATGATTGTGTTGCTCCTTGGTTAGCAAGGGGGGTTTGGAAATCAATCCACAAGGGCTTGGGCAGCATTCACTTGGTAGAATCATAGAATTGTAGAGTTAGAAGAGTTTCTGAAGGTCATCTAGCCCGAACCCCTGCAATGCAGGAATCTCAACTAAAGCATCCATGGCAGGTGGCCATCCAACCTCTGCTTATAAACCTCCAAGGAAGGAAAATCCATGGCCATCCAAGGGATTCCATATCACCATTGAACAGCTCTTACTGCCAGAAAGTTCTTCTTTCAGTTTAGTCAGAATCTCTTCCCTTGTAACTTGAAACTATTAGTTCAGGTCCTACCCTTCGGAGCAGGAGAAAACAACCTTACTCCATCTTCTATGTGACAGCCCTTAAGATATTTAAAGATGGCAATCATACCTTCACTCACTCTCCTTTTTTACAGGCTAAAAATACCCAGTTACCTCAATCGTTCATCTTAAGGCCTGGTTTCTAGACCCTTGATTATCTTGGTCACTTTCTTCTGCACACATTCTAGCCTTTTAAAATAAAAATCAGCATTCTTCTGCACACATTCTAGCCTTTTAAAATAAAAATCAGCATTCTTAAAGTACAGAGTGCATGTTCGACTGCAGTCAGCTTTCCCTTGTCTCTGTATCATGAAACCCAAAAGGACATGATAATATCTTTCCAAATACTTCCAGTACTTCTACTTCATCTATCACTTCCTCCCTGATTTGTTTGTTTGTTTCAGGAAAGGGCCACTTGTTTCATCTTATGCAGATAGGATGATGTTATCAATGCCCCTTCCAGTCATTCTGTACAAGATTTCAAATTGGTTTAAAACTTCAGTTTAGCTTACTAGTGAACTTGGTTTAAAGTCTTTATGATATATTACATTGTTTAACTACTGCAATTTGAGGACAAAACATCGCTCTGAGTAAGCCCCTCTGAAAAGGGGCAACCCATCAAAATACAGAATACTGAAAAGGTCAGCTGGAAATGGCATAGGATTATATTTCATAAAATATAGGCGTTGCATTTCAGAAACCTTATTTGTGTGACAAAATTGTGACAAGAACACAGGTTGGCATAAAATCAATATGCTCAGTCAAGGCCTGTAATAAATAATAGAAATGAAGAAAAGCATAAATTTAGCCAGTTTTCATTACAAGTTAAAGTCAGTCTAATTTCCTAGGTGAGTTCTAGGAACGGCATAATTTCCAAAGAAAAATCAGACCCAGAATATTTCTCTCCCCCACCCCTCGTAAGGTGCTAATACAAGCTTCAAAAAGAAAAATATGTTTACTGCTTTCATATACACAAGGGGTGATGCTGTTAGGCAGTTATCAGTGTCTGGAGAGTAGATATGGAAGGACCATTAGCTCAGGAAAAAGGAAAAATTCAAACTCACAAACTATAAAATACTACCAGGGTAAATGTACTGTGGTCAAATTTCAACTATTGTAAAACTTCTAGTGCTTTCTTATATAGGAAAAGTGAGAA
This sequence comes from Podarcis erhardii, assembly GCF_964252035.2. Classification (NCBI taxonomy): domain Eukaryota; kingdom Metazoa; phylum Chordata; class Lepidosauria; order Squamata; family Lacertidae; genus Podarcis; species Podarcis erhardii. The sequence continues at coordinate 47,162,606 of NC_138508.1, read as the reverse complement.
CAACCAGTACCTGAAAGAGATTAGAGCATACATCCCCAAGCATTTTGGGTCTGGGGGCACATTTGAAAATCAAAGAAGCACCATAAAATAATGATTTTGCAGAACATGACACTCAGAAACTCAACCCCACAGGACCAAATAATAAAAAGCAGACAAAATACACCCATACACACCAAAAAGAAGCAGGTAACACACCCAAAATAAAAGAAAACGAAGCAGCAACACACACACACAAAAACACGTAAAACACACCCAAAACCATCATACCAAAAAGTGGGCAAAGTACCCACCAAAAATCTTAAAGCAATCAATCTCTCCCAAAGCAGCCAAAGGAAAAAAACAACCAATGCACACCTAATATACAGTACAAACGAAAGAAGGCAAAACATGCATGGCACACAAACCAAAACTCCCTGAACCTTTCTCCCTCTGCAAAAAAAGCCAGGAAATACACCCCCCCCCCCCGACACTCTCATGCTCTCCAAGTGTTGCAGTTCCCCTTTACTATTCCATTCTAAGTTAGAGTGGGAGACAGCAAGCCTACTCACTGGCCTCCTAACGCCCTGCCTTAAGATCAGAAAAATAGCCATCTTAGACCGGACCAAAGGCCCATCTAGTCCAGCATCCTTTTCTCACAACAGCCAATTAGATGCCTAATAAAAGCTTCCTTCCTTTTCTTTCTTATAAAGAACACATCTGGTCCTCATTCTCAGGAAAGGGAAGGAATAGGGCAAGGTGGCTACAGGCCTCCCCTCACTTTCTAGTTAACCCAGTGCCATCCAAGTTTTTTAGGTTTTTTTTCAAGCCCCCAAACCTCAAATTTATTTTTAAACTAAATCTAGGAGGGGCAGAAAACATCGGCAAGTAACAACGGTTATGTCTGGGACGGGGTAGTAGAACATGCATGGGTGCTGCATTTGGCGAGGGGGTCCAGGATGCATTCTACCAGGTGAAAAGGTATCCAGGCTCCGTTAAAGAAAAGTTTGCTATGTCTGCAGCCATAGGGATCCTCAGTTTTTAGTGAAGTGCAGCCAGCAGTCTGAATGCTTTGTGCTCCCCTCTGACATTAATTCAGGCAGTGCTGTGTTTGAGCACGCATGCTTGCTTGGGAGCCTGCCAAAAAGCTCAAAGCTTTATCATTATTGTGTCAGGCCCTGATTGATCCAGCTAAGTGCCAATTACCTAGCCAGCCAATCATAGTTAAGGTGAGTCAGGACTGGCTGCAATCTACCTTCTCACCATCTTCCCACATCTGTCTGTCTGTCCCTTTTGCTGCCATGATGCTTGTCTTATGTAAAGGGGGGTTGGTAATTTGTTGTTTTGATGGCTTGTTGTTGTTGTTGTTGTTGTTGCTGCTGTGTGTGTATTTCTGCCAACTTTCAAGGGTGTGTACAGCACATGAAGACATGATGGGGCCTTGGGTTTCTCTGGTGGGCTAATCTGGGGTTTCAGCTGGCATTCAGAATATGAGTTGAGGCAAGATCACTAAAGGTTTTAACATAAACAGTGGGGCCTCATGTAGCCTTTGATATATCAATATCATTACACTTTAATTTGTTTTTCAATTGCTTACTTATGTAGACTTCCAAGTGTGCATATTATATAAAGAGCTTAGATACCGTGGTCTAGCTCAGCCTCATTTATCCCTTGATGTTTGGCACAGGTGGGGAACCTGTGGCCTTCAATATGCTGTTGGGTCCCAGTGCTCATCAACCCTACCAAGCATAGCCAGGAGTCAGGGGTGAGGACAGCTGTGCTCCCAACAACACCTGGAGGCCCACAGATCCCCTATCCTTGATGGCTGACATACTGAGAGATATGTTCTCTTCTGGTCCTGCACACTGATTGGTTTAAATTCATATCCATAGGAGCCCAGGGCAGCTTGCAACCTGAGAACCATCCCTTCTTCTCATCTGAGAATAAGAATAAAGATGTGTATGTGACAAGAACCTGAGTTACAGTGTTTTATCATCAGACTGTAATTAATTGATCTTTTCCATGGCTGGCACCAAACATTTTGCAGTCTGAGGGAAAGAACACAATGGGGCACTCCCTATTTCACATGCAGAATCCAATCAGTCTGGTTGTTGAATATTATTTCATCGCTGGCAACAGGACAGCATCCTGCACAACACCTGACGAGTCTAGCTTAAGAGTGGTTTCCACTGCCTTATCCACCAGCATCCATACCCTGAGGCAGTTACCTCACTCTGCCTAAACGATGAATCAGCCCTGAATTTCCTTTCAATATTCTTATGAAAGAAAGAAGAGTCGTTATACAAGGAAAGTTCCAGGCTAAACACATAAAAATGAGTTCATTTTCCTGATTAAACCGGCTTTCAGAATTTACTACCATGAGATGTGCTGATGACTGGTGATAATATACATTGTTGGAGCCAAAAAAGAGACAGTATGCTGCTCATGGCCTACAGAAGGCATGAGAACACAAGAGCCTTTCTGGATCTGCCTAGATTCCTGTTTCCCACTGTGGCCAGCTCAGTATCCTTGGGAAGCCTACAAGCAGGATAAGACTCATTATTTTTGTAAACAGAATGCTGGACTTGATAGACCTTACTTAATTTGACCCAGCGACAGAATTCTTACATTGCTAATATTTCTAATGTAACTATCAGAGGTTGCTTATGGACCAGTTCTTCTAATCTATTGTGCAAAACTGCAAAGTGTTCCACTACCTCCAATTCACATCTGCAAAACACATTTTTCAGGGAGAAGGTGTTCCTGTAAACAATTAGAGCCTCAGCTTGCAAGAAAATGAGGCCACTTAAATCTTAGTAGTGGTAGATTCAGTTTCCTTCAAGCATATTTTATGCGTACAAGATGTGTGTGCCTTAAAAATGTATACAATGAATAATAGGCATCATAGAAATGCCTTTCGTTAATTATGCAATCTTGAATTTATATCAAGACTTTGGCAGAAGTATTGCACTCTTGCTCCCCCTACTGGATCAATATGATATGTTTTCTATAATTAATGTTTACAATGCTACAAATTATACATTTAATCCAATCATTTTCAGTGTTTTAGATAAGCTTATTTAAAGTTAGAATGTAATTTGCCAGGCAGAACAGCGTTTAACCAATGTGTGTGGACAGCACATACTTGTGAAATCAGCTACCACAAGATGTCGGAGCTGAAGAGACTTGGGGCACAGGTAGTCTTTTCACCAATCCTTCCTGTTGAAGGTCATGGCCCAATAAGAGAGAGGAAAATACTTGAGGTAAACCTCTGTCTGCGCAGGTGGTATTGTCAGGAAGGATTTGGCTTCTTGGATCATGGTCTCCACTTCTTTGAGGTGGGACTTCTGGGGAGAGATGGGCTGCACCTCACAGCCGTTGGCAAGAATTTGTTTGCCAAGAGTCTTTAGAATCTGATCAGGAGAGCTTTAAACTAGATATTGAAGGGGAGGGATAAAACAATACGAATGACAAAAGAGCACCTGACACTGGGGATAATAGCTTCATTGACGAATAGAAAACTGTGGTGGTGCGCCAGAAACCTACTAAAGGGCAAGAAACTACAGGAAACAAGCAGCTGCAGGGAACAACTCATGGTCTCAGTTGTCTCTACACAAATGCACAGAGTATGGGAAACAAACAAGATGAACTGGAGCTTTTAATACAGGATGGCAAATATGACCTGGTAGGCATTACTGAAACCTGGTGGGATGAAACTCATGACTGGAATGTAGGAATTGAGGGGTATAACCTGTTCAACAGGAACAGACCAAACAGGATGGGAGGAGGAGAAGCATTATATATAAAGGATGTGTACACTTGTGAACAAATCTATGACCTGGAGCATGAAAAGCAGATTGAGAGTATATGGGCAAAAATTGTAGGAAAGAAACAACAGTGACCTAACTGTGGGTGTCTGCTATAGACTGCCAAGCCAGACTGAAGACTTGGATGATGCCTTACTAGAGCAGATTATCAAACATTCAAAAAGGAGAGAAATAGTAATCATGGTGGACTTCAACTTCCCTGATAACTGTTGGGACTCAAACTCTGCCAGGAGTGTAAGGTCTGACAAATTTCTCCATTGCATCGCTGACAATTTTGTTTTCCAGAAGGTAGAAGAACCAACAAAGGGATCATCTAGCTTGGACCTGGTCCTCACCAATAGGAAGGAGCTGATTGATGAAGTGGAAGTGCTTGGAAACTTGGGAGGGGTTTTCCCCTGGGTTTCAGGATACAGAGGCAAGGGAAAACTGAGTGTAGCTGGACACACACTTTGGCCAATTTTGAAAAGCTGAAGGAGCTATTGGGTGTGATCCTGTGGTCAGAAATACTCAGTGAGAAGGGAGTCCAAGAATGATGGGACTTTCTAATAGGAGAAATATTGAAGGCACAAATGCAGACAATACCAACCAGAAGGAAAAGTGGGATGCATCTAGATAAACCTTGGGGTCCCTCCCAACTCTATGATTGTATGTGGCAATGAGCTCCAGTTTAGATGGCTTTAAAAGGAGATAGGATAAATTCATGGACAATTAGGGCTACTAGTCATAGCAATCTGCAGCCTCCAGTTTCAGAAACAATATGCTATTGAATATGCTATTGAATCTTGTAAAGAAGCTGGTAAAATGCGGTCTTGACTATGCTACCACTCAGTGGATTTGTAACTGGCTGACTGACCGAACCCAAAGGGTGCTCATCAATGGTTCCTCTTCATCCTGGAGAAGAGTGACTAGTGGGGTGCCACAGGGTTCTGTCTTGGGTCCGGTCTTATTCAACATCTTTATCAATGACTTGGATGATGGACTCAAGGGCATCCTGATCAAATCTGCAGATGACACCAAACTGGGAGGGGTGGCTAACACCCCAGAGGACAGGATCACACTTCAAAACAACCTTGACAGATTAGAGAACTGGGCCAAAACAAACAAGATGAATTTTAATAGGGAGAAATGTAAAGTATTGCACTTGGGCAAAAAAAATGAGAGGCACAAATATAAGATGGGTGACACCTGGCTTGAGAGCAGTACATGTGAAAAGGATCTAGGAGTCTTGGTTGACCACAAACTTGACATGAGCCAACAGTGTGACGCGGCAGCTAAAAAAGCCAATGCAATTCTGGGCTGCATCAATAGGAGTATTGCATCTAGATCAAGGGAAGTAATAGTGCCACTGTATTCTGCTCTGGTCAGACCTCACCTGGAGTACTGTGTCCAGTTCTGGGCACCACAGTTCAAGAAGGACACTGACAAACTGGAACGTGTCCAGAGGAGGGCAACCAAAATGGTCAAAGGCCTGGAAACGATGCCTTATGAAGAACGGCTAAGGGAGCTGGGCATGTTTAGCCTGGAGAAGAGGAGGTTAAGGGGTGATATGATAGCCATGTTCAAATATATAAAAGGATGTCACATAGAGGAGGGAGAAAGGTTGTTTTCTGCTGCTCCAGAGAAGCGGACACGGAGCAATGGTTCCAAACTACAAGAAAAAAGATTCCACCTAAACATTAGGAAGAACTTCCTGACAGTAAGAGCTGTTCGACAGTGGAATTTGCTGCCAAGGAATGTGGTGGAGTCTCCTTCTTTGGAGGTCTTTAAGCAGAGGCTTGACAACCATATGTCAGGAGTGCTCTGATGGTGTTTCCTGCTTGGCAGGGGGTTGGACTCGATGGCCCTTGAGGTCTCTTCCAACTCTATGATTCTATGATTCTATGATTCTATGATTCTAATCTATTGGAAGCAACAACCTAAGGCAGCTATTGCGGAGAGTGCTGTTGTGCTCATGCCCTGCTTTTGTGTTTCCCCATGGTATCTGTTTGGCCAGTGCGACAACAGGATGTTGGACTTGATGGGCTTTTGGTCTAATTGCACAAGGGCTCTTCTTGTGTTCTTATGTCTTAACTGTCCTGCTTATAGGCTCTCAGAGTCCTCTAGTTTGTCACTATTGTAAACAGCATCCTGGGCTAAATGGAACTTTTGCAAAAGAGGGCATACTGGAGTATCATGCCCAGTGAGTTAGGCTGCTTTTATACCCACTGCCCCCAAAGTGGCCCTTAAAATATTTCGCTGGGCTAGATCATTGGCTTGAACTTACATTCTTAACAAAACTTTTATGCTTTCCCCATGAGCTGCAGAATATTTTTTAAATATATATTTATTATACAGTGTGCATTGAATAATAGTGTTCTAGAGCGAGATGGTTTAACATATACCTCTGCCATTTATCCCAGGCTTTCACTGTGTTCACACAACCAGGAAGACACAAACAGTTTGAAAGTAGTTTAGGATAATGTCATAGTACAGCACAGCTGACCAAAGGTTTGTTAATTCTCCCACAAGACACATGACTGGGTGACTGTCTTAACCACCTTGAGTAACTTGTATAAAAGCAAGGTATAGGAGGACGAGGGGAAACAACAAAAAGCTATGAAGGTCACCTAATCTTGATGTTGCATTTAAAAATATGAAATGCTCTTTCTAATCTACTTTAGTCACAGAAGGAACAAATTCCAGTAAGTAGATTTAATACAGATTTATTCATCCCTGAAATAAGGAGCCTGCGAAGCCACAGAATAATTTCCCAATACCCAATGCAGAGACTTTGCTACCTATTCATAAAAAAGGGATTTATCAAACTGCGTTTTTATAATGCTGGTATCTAAGGAGGTTCTCATTTAGTCTCTCCACAGCTCTAAATCAAGAGAATTGTCTTAAAGATATATGGGGACTTAGGAGCCTATGCTCTTGTCACAACATATAAGAATTACTCTTATCGTTCACACTCGTCTATCTACTACTGATAAGGGATTCTTTTCAGGTGTTACAGCCAAAAAGCTACCCACTGATTAGGAACATTACCAGACTTTTAAACACAGGGTTCCAGGTACTGTGTTGTTTTGTAACTGGGGAATGGTGTATATTCATTAAGATTCCTGATTGAATGAGTTCATGCTACTCATAGGGCCAGTTCACACTCAGTCTGGCTTATGGATATGGCAAGACTCAGGAAGGACAGATGGGCATGTACTCCCTTTTCCCACTACAAGTATAACTTCCAGTGAGAACTAATGAATCATTTCATATGTAAAGATTCCAGTAGCAAGATTCATCAGTCACCACGTCATTAATTCAGAATACAGTAGTGCAAGAAGGCACAGGAGCCCAAGGTTTACTTCTGTATTCTACCATATGGACAACCTACTTTATATACTTGGACCATTTATAAACTGGTCAAGATAACACAGCAAAACAACCTCTGCATGTGAACAGCAAGCCTGTTTTATTGTGCAAATATTCTTTGATTGATTATGCTTGTTCCCCCTCTGCAAAGTCTGTAGGACTTAAGGCACATTAAAGAATTATTATTATTAATGAATGGGATATGCAAAATCTATTTGTGTTTTGAAGTGAACCCCAGGATACTTGGCATACAGTATTGATAGTCATGGCTGTAGCTGGCTATGCCTAGTGCTTACTCCCAATCTCTGCACCTGCCTGGTCCTGGGTGCTGCACTGCCACTGATAACCCGTACCCTCCATGCTAGCTTGCCACTTCAAAAGAACGCAAGGCGAGTGACACCTATTGGGGTAAAGGTAAAGGTAACCCTGACTGTTAGGTCCAGTTGCAGACCACTCTGGGGTTGCGCACTCATCTCGCTCTATAGGCCGAGGGAGCCGACGTTTGTCCGCAGACAGCTTCTGGGTCATGTGGCCAGCATGACTAAGCCACTTCTGGCAAACCAGAGCAGTGCACGGAAACGCTGTTTACCTTCCCACCGGAGCGGTACCTATTTATCTACTTATACTTGATGTGCTTTTGAACTGCTAGGTTGGCAGGGGCAGGGACCGAACAACGGGAGCTCACCCTGTCGCAGGGATTCGAACCGCCGACCTTCTGATCGGCAAGCCCTAGGCTCAGGTGTTGAAGAGGGATGGACTTCTGCGAAGCAAGAGAGAAACTGTCCCTTCTTTTGCAAGACAGGAAAGAGCACAGACAAAGAAAGTGGTGGTGGTCACATTTGCCACTACTGCAACATTACCCATTACCTACATTACTGCTACATTACTGTGTGGGGATCTGGAGAAAGAGTCTCCAAGTTCAACCAGCTATGGGAGACAGGCAGAGCAAAGCCTTGCCAAAGCCTACCAGTGCTCTCTCCCAATCCTGCAAGGAATCCAGCAGCCTCTTCCATGGCCCAAATGTTCCTGCTCAGAAGGGCAATTGATGGAACAACTATCTTATGGCTCTCTGCTAGCCCTGATCAGACCCTTTGCTGCACAACCTTTTCTGTTTGTTCTTATTTTGGACCTCTGGGGCGTTACCCTAGTGCATTTGTTGCTCCTCTTTTCTATGTTAAAACATAGCAGAGGCTTGGGAAAAGTCAGTGTCAGCCTTGCAAGGTGACATTCCGCAGGTCCCCTTTTGTGAGGCATCAGTGAGATGTGATGACCATGGCAATTTTATTGGGCTGAGCTGGCAACTAATGGAGATTAAACGCATAGCTTCTTCTTAGCTTCATTATTCCTGAATAATGCCTATTTCTCAACCCTGTGGAGCTCAAATTCAAACATTCCAATCCATTTTATGCTACAAGTCACACATTTAGCAAAGCTTTACAGATATTCCATAAAATGAGAGTGCTCCTTTGTTTAGCATCAGGAATATTCCCCCCAGTCCGCATATTTTTTGTCAAATAAGTATGTGCAAGCATTAGGAACATGCTCAAGCTTTTATTGAATCTATACTGAACCTGTGGGAAGCAGTAAAGGATACAGTTAAACATTAGGGATCTCAGACTGCCACAAATGTACTGTCACTCCTGCAGTGAGAAATATTACCAAATAGGGAGAATCCTGCAGTGAATTAAATAAAAATGTTATTTGGAATACCATTTCACAATAAATAGATGCAACATTTTGCTTTCATCAAGGTACAAATTACTTAATTTAAGGAAGTCAGTATGTTGTTATGGTTTAATTGTTGCTTTGGTGAAGGAAATCAGCACAGAAAATGAAAAAAATGTAATATTTACATGTTCATAGTTGGAAAGTAGATCTATCAGGCATGCCACAATAATTGTATTGTCATTGAAAAATGCTCAGCAAATCCCTAGCTGATAGACAAAACATCCATTTAATAAAACAGACTGACCACAAAGCATTACTGTAAATTCCATATCATTTTCAATAATATCTCTGCTTTTACTCTCTGTCTATGATCATTATCTGTAACCATAAATCACTGTTAACCTTTAAAAAGCTCCAATCAATGTACATATTTCTTACCTCTCCATACCACTTTTGCTTGGTCAACAGCAATTTAAACAACCCAAGTATATTAATTTTAAAAAGCTGCTAAGAACTGATATATGCTCATGTAACATCTTGAAATGTAATAGAACAATAATAGGCTGTGCCATCAAAGGTTTTGTACTATTTGTGATCTACAAATGTCAATAAATGGTTTATTTAGCTTAGGCGAGTGCAGTGTATTGAATAATGGAATATATGGCAATAAGGTTCAAGACAAACTGAAAAAAATATATTATTTTATTACAGAGACAAAGGGAAATGCATATGTGTTATAATGCACTTCTCAGTTCACATTTAGGGTAACACCAGTGCAAGCATTTTTATTAAATGTGTTTATTACCAGACCTATTTTAAGGAGCAAATGCTGACCTGACCCCTCTCCCATATCACTGCCCTGAGATCAGAAGCACTTTACTCTGAGAAAGGAACTCTCACCACATCCCTCCACTCAGGCATCCTGGTATCTGTGAGTCAGTAACTCGGACAGGATTCAGGTGGTTTGATCTCATCCTTGTATAATGGACTCAGTCGAGAGGTAGGTCTGATAATGCCTTCTATCATCTCCTAAAGCTTCTCCAAAGTTCATCAAAGTTGTCAGTTTGTTGTCCTTTCTCCCTTCACTGCATCTGGATAACAAGGCACCTATTCTAAGGCTGCAATCCTAACTCCACATACCTGTGACTTCTGAGTATCGCCACTTAGAATTGCCTTGTACTGTTATTATTGTTATTGTGTTGTTGTTGTTGTTGTTGTTGTTGTTGTTGTTGTTATTTACCCACCCTTTACTCTAAGGTCCCAGGGACATTACAACACAATATTAAAAACAGTTTAATACAACTTACATTATAGTAGTAAGGTGAGTCCTAAAAATAGCCACTTGTCACTTAATCACGTCATTGTGACATTGGTGAAAACTCCCTACAGGACCCAGACCATTTTCAACGCAAAGAAGAATACAAATATTCAGTAGTTGACCGAAGTTGCTGAGCTTTTTAAGGTCAGACACCAATTTCTGGGATACTTCTGGTAGTCCAAAAAATCACAATTGAACAGCAACCACCCACCATATCCATGGATGTTGGGGAAAGCACTGGCAACTCCTTTGCCCTGCCCATCTACTCTGTAGAGGGAGAGTAGAGAGTCCAATTACGTAGAAAAGCCAAGTCCATTAATCTGATGCTAATAAATAAACTCTCTAGGACAGCCTTCCCCAACATGGTGCCTCCAAATTTTGTTGGGATTTCAGCTCCCATAAGCCCTAGCTAGCAGAGGCAAGGGTTAAGAATGATTGGAGTGACAACAACTGGTACCAGGTTGGAGAAAGCTACTCTCGGGAGTGCTTCACAGTGGCAAAACAATAAAGGCCGAACTTCAGGTACTTCACAATCTTATCACCTGGATCACAGAACCTGGAGCATAGGAACCCAGAGACAGAGAAATTAACTCCATCTGCCATATGGAGTAATAGAAAGTGACCTCCTTATGGTGACCATAACACATGCACTAGCCTGCAGTGCCAGAGTTTAAAGAAAATTTTCACCATCTGGATTCCCCTGCAATGGGAAGAGATGGAAAATAAAGACTTGTTTTAAAAAAAATATTTACAGGCATAAAAGAATATTGATCACAAAGACAAACCTATCATAGAATCATAGAATCATAGAATCATAGAGTTGGAAGAGACCAAAAGGGCCAATGTCAATGAAATTTCCAGTCAATGAAAATGAATTGCAGTTTCAGACCAAAAACTGGACCTACCTGCACAATGATTTCAAAAAACCACCAATATATTATGGCAAGTTTCTTCAAAAGAGCTATGAACATGTAAGTTGCAGACTTACATAATGTATGTAATGTTATAGTTTATTTCTATGTTGTCTTTCAGCTAAAAGAAAATGCCTAGTGCGGCCCTTCAAAACAATATTCCTGCATAAAAAATGATGGATAGATAGACAGCTCTATGGAGTGTTTTATCAACCCTCTGCCAGGCTCAGCAGGGTAGCCAGTAAAATCTCACTCATTCTGACAAGAAATGCATCATTAAAATATGTGTAGATATATACAGATGGTGAAGAAACTGGGTTAAAAATGACCAGCCTAATAGCATCATATATCAATGTATGATGGAAACCCTTAAAAATATTTATGGACTCTAAAATCCCCTATTATGCGAGTAGATCCACTATGTGTTCTGGATATATTTTAAATAATGTTCCTTCCACAGAATCCTTCTCTGATTAATCCAGGCAGATTTGTGTTAAAACGCCCAGCTCCTTCTATATTTTCATTATTTTTTTCTGGAAAATGAAAAAGGATGATATATATTTATATATGAGAGAGAGGTTCTCATATATATAAAGCTAGTGGAACCTGCAACAAAATGTTGCAATATTGACTGTTCCTGTTTCCTGTTCAGGACAGTTAGTCAAGCTCTTCACCACATTTCTCCCATTTCATTCTCTGTCCCACCCAGTTTTTTGTGTTTTTCCTCAGTTGTCAGCCAGCTGGCTATGGCCACTTGAGCATGCTCCATCCTCTTGGGGTTATGCTTTTGTTGGATTTTTGTACTTCTCCAAACTTTAGGGTTTCTCCAAGCCTGATGATACTTCTCATATGTTCATGGGTGCTGCCATTTTGACAATGGTGCTTAATGGTGCTGAACAGAGAAAATGGTATGCGCTTTGTCTATTTCCTTTAAAAAAGCTCAACAATTTTTGGGGTGTCCTGGTTTTTACTTTTTGAAATATAGCAACCCTATGCTAGTCCCACTGAGGTTAATGGAATGGGCATCAGTTGTATTGCTGTTGACATCTGTCTGTCTCGGGAGACAATGAAAGAGTCCCCCTTCAGGGGTGAAGCCAAACCATTGGAATGTTGCGGCACCTGCTGTGGCTGTAGAGACCAATACAGAAGAGACATGTTTTGTTGCAGCTGGGGCAGATGACGTTTCCTCTTTCTGCGCTCCTCCTAGTGGTCATCCCTCCTCTGATCACTGCTGTGGCTACCTAACCTGAGTGTCTGCAGATGCTGCCGTCGTCTGCAAGGGATTCCCACACAGCAGGATTAATGTTGCCAACCTTCATGCCATGTTTGTAGACATCTTTGTAATGCAGAGTTGGTCTGCTAATGGGCCTAGTGTCTGAAGTCATCTTTCCATAGAGCACATCCTTGAGGACCCTGCCATCTTCCATTCCGTGAACATGACCAAGCCAGTGTAGATGTTGCTGAGACAAGAGTGCGAACTTGCTGGGAATGTTATAATAGAGACTTCCATATCAATGATATGGTTTCCCCGAGAGATTATTCTGAAGGTCCATGGCACTGAATATCATATAAAGATATGAAGACAGATGGAATATTAAGACAGAAGTAGCAGCTTCACTATTTGCATAACAGATATGTTAAATGCTGTTTCAGCCAAGGAGGTCACAGTGTAATATGTTTGGTTTCTCAACTAAATGTGGGTTTTTAGTTCTTCATAATGCTCATGCCCAACATATGGGCAAGCATGGCCAATATTCAATATGGAAACAAAACTGTTGCTAGAAGTTTGTCCACAATCAGTAGTCTGAACGACTACAGACCAGTTGCACTGACTCCAATCATCATGAAGTGTTTTGAGAAACTGGTGCGCCGTCACATTATTTCCTGTCTTCCATCAACTTTTGACAACTACCAGTTTGCATACAGGGCAAATAGATCCACGGAAGACGCTATCACTACCACTCTCCATGCTGCTCTGTCCCATCTGGAGCAGCCGGGGAGTTATGTGAGGCTGCTGTTTGTGGATTTTAGCTCTGCTTTTAACACTATCCTTCCCCATAGACTGGTGTCCAAGCTAGAGGCGATTGGATTCTCCAACTCCACCTGTCTCTGGGTTTTGGACTTTTTGTCAGAACGTTCTCAGAGGCTTAGAGTAGGGTCACATATGTCCACAGCCCTTAGCCTTAACACCGGCTCACCACAGGGTTGTGTGTTGAGTCCCCTGCTCTATACTCTCTATACGTATGATTGTACAGCCATTTATTCCAGCAACAAAATCATCAAGTTTGCTGATGACACTACGGTGGTGGGGCTCATTTCAGGAGGGGATGAGTCCGCCTATCGGGACGAGGTGGAGCGGCTTTGTGCTTGGTGTGGAGAGAACAATCTGGCTCTTAATACGGCTAAGACCAAGGAATTGGTGGTGGATTACAGGAAAAAAAAGGCGGACATTCAGCCCTTGTATATCAACGGGGAACGGGTGGAGAGGGTGGCGGAATTCAGGTTTTTGGGAGTGACTATCGATCAGGGCATGACTTGGAGCGCAAATACCACTGCTCTGGTGAAGAAGGCCCAGCAGAGAATTTATTTCCTCAGACTTTTAAAGAAGAACAATCTGAGTGAGAGACTGCTGGTGTCCTTCTACCGAGGTTTCATAGAGAGCGTTCTTACATACTGTATTTGTGCCTGGTTCTCCAGTTGTACAGCTAGGAAGAGGAAGGTGCTCCAGAAGGTCATAACCACAGCCCAAAGGATTATTGGTCATCCCCTCCCATCTTTGGAAGAACTGTACGGTTCCCGTTGTCTTGGGAAAGCAAACAATATCCTGCAGGATGTATCTCACCCGGGATACAGTCTGTTTGTACTACTGCCTTCTGGCAGGAGATACAGAAACATCAAGTCAAGGACAAACAGACTGAAAAATAGTTTCTACCCAAGAGCTGTGGCCTTTTTAAATGCTGTAACTCGATAGTGTGACCTGGGAGTTTGATGGGTGTGGGTGTGGGTGTGGCTGGAATGTGGTTTGTTTGGTTGTTGTTGTTGTTTTGCTTTTGTTGTTTTTAAGGGATGGCATCCAATTTCGTTGCACTTGTGCAATGTTGCACTTGTGTAATGACAATAAAGAATCTATCTATCTATCTATCTATCTATCTATCTATCTATCTATCTGTGCAAAACTGCTCTGGGAGCTCAGAAAATGAGGAAGGCAGGCCATAGCCTGTTTCTGCAGTCCATTTCTTTCCATTTCTGCAGTCCATTTCTGCAGTCCATTTCTTTGGAGCTTGACACTGGCAAGAGAGTGCTATATGTGAATTAAACATGGTGCAATTGATTCCAGCCCAGCTTCACACCACTACAAATGTTATGTCTGTCTTCAATGTCAGTTGATTGCATTAATAAATGTTACAGTGCCTTTCTCATCCAATATTAATTCAGTATTTTGTGATAATTAGTTCAATGCCCATGATTATATCAATATCTTTGTGCCTTACAAATATGCCAGGAGGTTCTCAGTTAGAACAAAGCCACCACCTTTACCTTGGAAAAGGTTTTTTGTGTGTACATAAATAAAAGCTTAATCATTTTATTTTATTTTAATGTTTTTAAATGAGGTATGCATTTCTTTATGAATCTCATTATGTACACATGTTTTCTATAAAAAAAGAACATCAAATGAAGAAGGGGTATACAACAGAGAACAAGCAAGCAAGACAAATGGTCTTCAGACTAACATACATTTACAGTGTAGAAGGGTCTCACTTGAAAGAAAAGAGAAGATTATTTACTTATGCAGAATTAATTAAAGAGTAGGATGATTGATTTTGTTATTGAAAGTGATTATAAACCAGTTTATTTGTAACAACCTAATCACTCAAGAGTGAAAATGTTCCACTGAAGCTATTTAATATTTTTCTCTATTTCTTTTGTTCCAATTTGCGGTCCAGTCAGGAGTGTTAAAGGAATATTTAAAATGATTCTGTAGAATAAAAAGAATTCTGTTTCTTCATTGTGCTTACAGCACTATATTCCAACATGTGATGACAAAATAACAACAATTGGCAACTGGAATGCTGCAATACTTTTATCTATCATCTATCTATATGTCTGTCTATCTATCTATCTATCTATCTATCTATCTATCTATCTATCTATGAAGGACCCATATGGATTGATGAAAAAAGGCAGCTGGAAACCAAATTGCACAGAAGGCCAAGGAAGCCCCAAAGCACTTCTAAGGTTTACAGTACGTCCCAATCTGGAGGGTGTGCCCAGATAAAAGAGTATAGATCTAACACTTAGAAACTGGGCAATTGCCATTTTTGTTTAGTGTACTACTTAGATGCAGCTGGGATATTGCTAGGTACTCAAAGGACTTGAGGCACAAGTCAATGACACATATTTCCATATACTAATTTATATGCATAGAAGACTCTAGGCAAATTAAGATGGAGGGCTGCACTGTACCCAACTATCTGACAAGCAAACACACCACTTACTGATGACTAAGCTAGAAATACAGTGATGGTGGATATACCACAAATACACATACATTTCATACAGAAATGAGAGAGCAGCATCAATCCAATCACAAAATAAGAGGGAAACATTTAAAAGCTGCTAGAGAAAGTTTTTCCTTACTTCCTTGGCCTATTTACTTTTATTTATAAGAATAAAGCAAGTGGATATAAATCAGGTTTTGAATTGTTCTATAATTGTGCTTTTCAAAGTAGATAATTAAATTGCTATGCCTTTGCAAAGGTCAATATGTTGGGCTAGCATATATTCATCTCCCTAAGGCATTTGCCCTTATTAGCCATGAATCACTGTTTCATGAACTGAGCCTTTTGGCTTCATCTCACAAAGCCAAAATTATAAAAATTCATTGAGATCTACTTCTGTTGCTTAACTTTATTACTAATTAACCCTCATATGTCCTTTATGATGTAACTGAAGCTACCAATGTTATTGCTCCTGTATAATTGGAGAGAGGAT
Organism: Podarcis erhardii; assembly: GCF_964252035.2. Taxonomy (NCBI): domain Eukaryota; kingdom Metazoa; phylum Chordata; class Lepidosauria; order Squamata; family Lacertidae; genus Podarcis; species Podarcis erhardii. The sequence continues at coordinate 47,146,566 of NC_138508.1, read as the reverse complement.
ATCCCATAGGTTTATCTCATTGCTGTATGTTATTACAGAGATTCCACAATGAAAATTCTTTCAGATTCACGCAGGGATATTGTCTGCAAATGGGAAAAATATATTATTTGTAACTATGAATATCTTCTCTTTTGGGGATGTATTTTTTCCCACCACTACTGCCACAATACTTGCATCATGGTGTCCATGTCTGAAGGTAATCCATAGTTTCTATTGTTTGTGACTCAAGTGGCCTTTTTGGTGCTTTGTAAGATATTAATCATTATTTATAGTCCAGTTATATATGTAGCCAGCATGATGCAAGCTTTTTGGTACAAGTGGCAGCCTGGTTGAGTGGCTTTAGGTTTAGAACAAGAAGGATTCTGTCCTCTTTTCCTTGACCGATGATTCTTCACCCTGCTGTTTCTGTGGTGTAAGATAATGCAAAACCAGGGCAGAGCCAGCCCTGTCCAAACAAATGAAAATGCCTCCCACTTTTATGATGCAATCGTGCAACAGCTGAATCTGGGCAATGGTCCCCTAGCCACTGCAGCCACCTAGGCATCCAGGAGGAAGGCTAGATACAGGCACAGCCTGTAGGTATTAAAAAGCATGGGTGTCAGAATGGCCAGACATTGCCTGGGAAGATCTACCACATAGAGCCATATCTCCTGAAGGACTCTGTAACAGATTGTATTGAAGAACCAACAGGGATATTTGTTCCCTGTCTAGTTCCTGGCATATGTAAGTGGTGTTGTTGTTAAATTCTTTCAAACATTCTTTCTGGCACATGTAATCTACCAAGGTAACCAAGACAGTTTGAATCCCAAAACTGGGCCTGAACTCAGATTGGAATGGAGCTAAATAATACTACTACTAATTTTATTACTGCCCATCCAGCTAGGTCGCCCCAGTCTCATGCCAGAAAGCCAGCAGCCACTCTGCCTCTTTGTATAGAAATAGTAAATTAGAGAGATGCCTGCAGTCTTCCCTAGCAGACTCCTTGCAGTTACGGTGCGGTTTTTTCCCCAAGTGAGCAAGATAAATCATAGAGTTGGAAAGGACCCAAGGGTCATCTAGTCCAACCCCCTTGGATGAAGAATTGTAAACTACAAGATTTCACCTCCCAACCAAGATGTGGAATTTCTAAAACTCACACAGTTTTTAGGGAAGGGGAATATCATTCCTAGCATCCAAGGATCATTGAAGTCTAAGCCAACCGGTGCCTCTGCTTCCACTCCTGCCATGATAGAAGCTATGGAGAAAAGAACACAATATGTGGGCAGGGTACTTCAATGCATCCTGAACAGTGTTCAAGTGCACATTGCCCTCTACACCTAACACCACTGATCTGCAGTCATGTGGTCTATGAGCTATAATATGCAGCAGTTTGTACAAAATATTTAATAGGAGGAGGCAGTCAAGAATCCTGCAAGTGCAGGTCCTGTTTGGGAAAACTGGCTATCGAAGACACTGGACATTATGAGGGCAGATGAGATGTACCAGGGCAGAGGGAGGGGTGTTTGAAAATAAAGGGAAGATATCTGCATACCTTTGAAGCAGATCAAATATAGTATTCTATATTAACTAGGACCTCATCAGGGAAGGGGAATGCTGTTTTATTACCTTGAATGCAATGTGCCTGGCAAAGGAATGAAACAAACAGAATCTGGTATAGAATACTGCTTCTCTATCCTGTTAAGTTGGAACATTTAAGTCCCACACATACCAGCTCTCTCTCTCTCTCTGTATGCGTAACAATAGATTAGATATAGATTTTTAGTTTATAAATAGGAATAGCTGCTAAACATGTTTTAAAACTAATTAAAATATCTAGGTGATAAAGCAATTATTAGATCTCATTGATTCTGATGGGAGAAATTTAAGTATTTACCTAATGCCTTCATTGCAATCAATGGAGCTTAAACATGTCTGAGTTTAGCTGGATTGTGTTCCTATAGTTTAAGGAAAAATCAAATAATAAAGAACTGCTGTAGACTGAAAGTCTGTAGCTATTATAAAATACTCTGAACTTAAGTTTTATCAAAGGTTGTCCTCTACTTGCAAGTGACTTTTGCTCTATAGCAAAAAAATGATTCCCACAGAGATTTAGCATATTTCAAGTTCATCCAAAATAAACAACAAAATAAGTTTTGATAACAGCTAAACTTGGGCTTCTTAGGATAGCTTCTATAGCAACTGAGTTTGTTGCAATAGATCTTGTATTTTTGTTTCCTGAAAAGGGAAAAAGAGCTTTTTTGGGAGGGGAATACTCATGAGATATATTATTGCTGATTCAATTGTGAATATTAGCAGCCAAATGTTAAGCATGTTCACTTATAAGTACATTCCACCATGTTAAATTGGTATCCAGCATAAAACTACTCTAGAATGTGAAAAAGTCACATTTTACAAAGTTTTATTTGATGACTTTCTCAGTGTCCTTCCTATTGTTGTCTTGGAAACATTCTGAGATAACAAGATATTGTTCCAAATCCATATCTCTTTTTGGATTACCCACATGTCTGTCTTCCACTCAGGTGCCTAGTAGCTTTCATTTTAATGACTTTCTGAGGTCTCCCTAGGGTACAGAAATGGACTTTTCTTGTCGTAGTATTCAAAGATCTAGAGAATTCCCCTTGTGCAGTTGCTCTTAGTGTGTGTACAAGCATCAGGAGGGGATGTCAAGGCAAACTTTCAACAGAACATCATCAGTGCTGACCCTGCTGCTACTGGCACACTGAGCAAGCTAATTTTGGGTACACTTCAACAGAAAAGATTCTCACACATTCTAATATTGTGGACCATCCGTTTCATTATATCTTTTGTTTGTTTATTTATTTTAAAATGTAGGCCCCACCTTTCCTCTTCTTGACTAATGCCTACGATGGGTCAGCATTAACGATTAAAAGCAAAAGAACAATAAAAACTGTATAAAACCACAAAATAACAGTAGATTAAACACAGAGAAGATAAAGCCCAGCAGAGTGAGTTCAAACAGCAGGCAGACAGAAGCCAGATTGCCAAAAATGTTTTCAGAAGGGATCAGAACATCATTAGGGATGCAGCCACATTGATCTCCTAGGGTACTACACTAAAAATAACCTTTCATCTGTTCTCCACTAAACACAACTCTGATGAAGGATGGCTGTACAGGAGGGCATCCCCAGCTAACCAGAGTAGACATGCATTGTTACATAGGAAGAAAAAGACAAATAGATATCAAGATTCTACACTAGTTTTCTGATGCAAATACCTGGTTCCGGTCAGAATTTTTGCCACTGCATTTTGTACTGGCTGAATATTACAGTAATTCAGTCTTGATATCAGGCTTAGAGGACTGTGACCAGGTCTGCCTCTATTTATTACATTTAATACTCAGCAGACAACTTTATCTTATCAAACTGAAAGCAGCAGATTGGCTCCAGTGGGATAGCTGTGCAGCCTCCAGCTGCCCACTCCAGCCCCAACCAGGCAAGCGGCAGCAATGCTGGGGTTGGGAATGTGTGTTTGCGGTTCCACTCCACTACTCTGGGTGTTCCTAGAATCCAGGGTGTGTTTTTAATCAAAGTGTACCTTTATCAGGCAGGATGAGTCAAGGAATGAACAGTTAGATGTCATAGTCCAAGAATTTGATCCATATCCTTTGGCTGTACAAAACCTAAAACATATCTATGACAATAGAGTAAGTAGCTGCCAGAAGCACAAGCTATAGTAATGTTTGAAGCAGGCCAATTAATGGTATCGAAAAATGGGAATAGCACACCAGCACTTTCTAAATGGTCTCTAGAGTTTTAATGCTTAGGAATCTTAGAATGGTATGTCCTTCCCTATTCTTATAGCACACTTTCATCCAAGAAGGCATCATAAGAAAAGGAAAAACAAAACCGATAGTGAGAATTGGTCCTTAGTGGTGCAGTAGACATCCTGCTGTGTTAACCACAACAGATAAAACATTTTATGTGGCCTTCCTAGATAGGCAAATTATTATGTATATGCGGTGAGGACAAGAATTTTCAATGGCTCAGCAGACCAAATGTGAATCCTAAAATTGCAACTTAGACTTCAAAATAAGGACGAAAGTCATGTAAACATTTCCCCCATGCTGAAGTTAGTTTATTATCAGTGCAGTGTAGAAATGACAGCAGCAAGCAAAGCAAGCACATCCGCTTATTGCTTTTTTAAAAAATGGGAGAAGACAATTTGGCTAAAATTGAGGAAAATCAGAGGGTGGGGTTTGTCCCAGCCTTCAAGTATTTAAATTGGTACACTGATGCATTTTGGTGCATTGTGTGGTCTGAAATTAAGAGAGACTTGGACAGTTGGACAAAACTGAAGCTTTCTTTGTTAGGCCGAATTGCTGCTATTAAGATGAATGTATTGCCAAAAATGTTTTTGTTTCAAACACTACAGATTGTGGACAAGACGGAGTGCTTCCGGAAGTGGCAGAAAGATATATCTAGATTTGTCTGGCAGGGCAAAAAGCCCAGAATTAAGTTTAAGATATTAACAGACGCGAAAGAAAGAGGGGGCTTTGCCCTGCCAGACTTAAAGTTGTACTATGAAGCCGCAGCTTTCTGCTGGCTAAAAGACTGGCTACTTCTCGAAGACACTGACGTACTGGACCTGGAAGGTTTTAACAATGCTTTTGGTTGGCATGCATACTTATGGTATGACAAGGTTAAGATCAATAAGGCCTTTAAGAACCATATTGTCAGGAAAGCAGTGTTTAATGTCTGGACAAAATACAAAGACTTATTGGAAAATAAAACTCCAAGGTGGCTTTCACCTCTGGAAGCTAAGGCCCGAAAAAGACCCAATATGGAGGCCAAATGGCCAAAATATTGGGAAATATTAGAAAAAGATGGAGACAATTGGAAATTGCAGAGTTTGGAGAAAATGAAGGACAAAGTGCGAGACTGGTTACATTATGCTCAGATTAAAGAAGTTTTTAAAAATGACAAAAAGTTAGGGTTCCAGGTGGAGAAATCGAAGTTAGAAACAGAATTGTTAGAACCAAAGACTAAGGTACTATCTAGAATGTATAACTTGCTGTTAAAATGGAACACACAAGACGAAATGGTTAAATCGGCTATGATAAAGTGGGCACAGGACATTGGGCATAACATTATGTTTGAGGACTGGGAAAGGTTATGGACCACTGGGCTGAACTTCACTGCATGTAATGCTCTGAAGGAAAATGTAATGAAAATGATATATAGATGGTACATGACCCCAGTTAAACTTGCCAAAATATACCATTCGTCTGATAATAAATGTTGGAAATGTAAAGAAAATGAAGGAACATTCTTTCACCTCTGGTGGACATGCCCTAAGGTGAAGGCCTTCTGGGAAATGATATATAATGAGCTGAAAAAGGTATTTAAGTATACCTTCACTAAGAAACCAGAGGCCTTCCTTTTGGGTATTGTCGGCCAGAAGGTGCTAAAGAAGGACCGAACATTTTTTATGTATGCAACAACGGCAGCAAGGATACTCATCGCAAAAAACTGGAAAACTCAAGATCTACCCACACTGGAAGAGTGGCAGATGCAGCTGATGGACTATATGCAACTGGCCGAGATGACTGGCAGAATCCGAGACCTGGGAGAAGAGAGGATTGAGGAAGACTGGAAGAAATTTAAGATGTATTTACAAAAACATTGTAATTTGGTTGAATGTTAAGAAGGATGCTAGATTATAAAAAATTGGCCACCACTAAATTAGATTTTGAATTTGATGATAAGTGAGATTAAAGAAAACATAAATTTTATGGAGAATTGCTAGATTATACTTAAATGAGTGGATATAAGATCGTAAACAAGTTGATAATTTGCTTGGAAAAACCTTTTAACGATGTAAATGGGAGCGGGAGACGTGAGGGAGTCCAAAGAAGTGATGAAACTACATTGTGATAGAAGTAAGATTGTTTATTATTGGTGCATTTGTATTTAAAAACTCTAATAAATATTTATAAAAAAAAAAAAACATTTTGGTGCATTGTGAATTCTCAACTCGCTCCCAGCATCAAGATTCAGGGCAAATTATTTCAGTTATTTTGAAAAGTGCTTTTCAAAAAAGAAAGGATATTGTGATCATGATATAGTAAACAAAATTCTTTCCTTTGCGGTGAGATTGGAACCAACAGTTCTGGAATAAACATCACAGTGTTCAAAAATGGAGGGTTAAAAAGAAAAAGATTTCTCAGAGGTTCAGGTACTACATAAGAAGTGCATCAGTGACCTGGTTCAGAGTAATCCCATTGGGGCATATTTCCGAGTGTCTGTTAAGGAATTAGAAAAAGAAACAGATGTTTTCTATCAAAAACTAATGTTGAAGAGCTACCATTACTCTTTTCCTAAGCACATATTCTAGACTGTAATCATGCACTCCCTCCTTTTGCTTTAATAGAAGCAGCAGAATGCAATAATTCATATTCTGGCTTGTTGACACAGCTTGCTTCAGCTGTTCACAGAGTAAGTTGTTTGTTCACTGAATCTCTGAACACGTCAGCACTCTGTAGACAAACAGAAAGGAGCTGTTGGTTTTGACAGTGGTTGCAATTGTCTACCACCCTCCAAGGGACTTTGAAAACCTGTAATAAGTTTACAGAATCACATGTAGTAAATTTTTACTGCTGCTAACTTTGACACTCTTATTTCCATTAGGAGAAATAACAGACTCCCTACAATTTCCTTTGTGCAGGCAAAGTAAAATAAGGGCACAATCAATCAAAATCTGAATGGAAATGAATAGGGGCTGCACAGAGTATAGCTTTGGGGATTTCATGTCTTCCCTATTCGCTGGAAATGATGCTTTTCAAATAATTATGCTATTTTTAGATTTTGGTTTAGGAAAAAGCAGCCAAAAGATTATTATCTGAATAGATCAGCATCCCTGCTTCACAGCTGTTGGCAAAATTTAGTAAGCACCACTTCTGTATAATTCTCAACCATGTCTATGGGATTTGCATGACAGGAACACTAAACAATTGCATTTTGTATTATGTATGAAAATCTAGGGCTCATGAATGCTTAGGAAGCAGGTGAAATTGTCAGTTAATAATTGTTTCATCAGTTTGCTATCTTGTGAACTGGTTCACAGGATCATGCCTTTAATCCCCTTTGATCCCTAATATGTTCAACTCTTCTATTCCACAATTACAGGGTTGACTCCAAAGTTTTCATTCCAGTTATGAAAAGATCTTCCATTCCAGAAATAAGAAAAATGGGTAGTGGGTTTCTCTCTATAGAGAGTAATTGTCTCATTTAGTATGCTTATTATGCTGATTTCTGACAAGTGGTTCTAGACGTGAAGATCATCAGAAGAAGCCTCCAAGGTGCAATCTGTTGGGAGTTTATTGGAAGCAACACTTTTTGAATTGAGATTCTTTGTCAGATTATATACTTGCAACGAATAACACAGACTGAACAATGCACACATTTGCATATTTACTCAGAAGTAAATGCCATTGAACTTAAATAGGGCTTACTCTCTAGCAAGTGTTCTTAAGAGTTCCAGCCACAGTTCCTCTGATGAAAGAACTGTTAGTTGGGACTGGACCACACTGAATCATTTGTGCTTTGAATTCATTTGTGTTTTGCATGGAAATAATACCCTTTCTTGTGTATTCTTGGTTTTTTGACACCACTGTGTCAACCATTTTTTTTTTTTTAAAAAAAAACCTCTTTATCCCGGTATATTGAGTCTACTTCACGCTTCATCTCATAAAGCAGATTTTATCCCAGAGAACAGAGATGGGGAACCTGTGGCCCTCCAGATGTTGGGCTACAGCTTTCCTTGACTGTTGTTTGTGCCAGCTGAGAGACTGATGGGAGTTGGAGTCCAACAACATCTGGAGAGTCACAGGTACCCCATCCCTGCTGTAAAATCTTATTCATCAACACTGTTGTTAAAAAGAGATGTGCCAGTACTCATCTCTCGATAAAAGTGCAAGGATACCAGCACAAAATGGCTGCCATGAGGTGATTGTTTTCCATACTGGTGAGTACAGTCACAAAGTAATGATGGTCAATATGCAATTTGAAAGAATGCATTACACTGAAAATTACGCAGCATTTTTTTCAATTGTATGCCACCTAAGAACAATAGAAAATAATCATCCATCCAAATGTGCATAGTACCTTTAAAGTAAGAAATAGGAAAGCTTTTAGCTAGAAAAATACCACATATTACATAAATACAGTATCAGCATCACCAGTAGCTAATTAGTGCCTCTCATAATGCACTTGAGGCAAGTGTTTCAAAATTACTTATGTTAGACTCTTAAACAGCGAAGGATACAGTAGTTGCCAGCTTGAAGGGGTTAATGTTGGATGAACGATTCCAACATACTGTAATTGCTTCTGATTAGTTTTATGTTGTAATGAAGCAATAATGACCAAAATGCAGGGCATTTCTGGGGGATTCATGAGTGGCTGGTTTTGCTTCAGGCCATTAACCCCACTCATTAATACCTCTGGAAGTGCACTGTGCAGAGGTTGTTATTGTTAATAACAGGAATGCTACAAAAACAATTGCCAGCACTGTAAAATTAGCTGATAAACTCAGAACATTTGCAAGTTTGCTAATGTGGAGCTTTGTTTCCATTTCAAAAGTAAAAGGACTTCTTCATCCGAAACCCACAAGGAAATATGGAACATAGCACGTTTATGTGAGAATGTTGTATTCTTGTGCTAGACTGCTCCACTGGAGAAAGGAAGAACAATTAGCCACTGCAGTATGTAGCTGACCATATAGGAGATAAACTAGAATACTTAATCACATATTGTTTTTGTACTGTGCACCACTTCCTTCCCTAAGATGATGATAAGAATAATTATATTTACATGAATTCATCCTGTAGGAAGTGAATGAAGGAACATTTCCTCCCTTCCCTTCTTCAAGATACAGAAATTGAAAAATGACTGCAGAATATTTTCTACTAAAATAATTTAACCAAGCATCTGTGCGTATAGTACTGGCTAAAACACTTAAAAACACATAGAAAGAGGATACAGTAAGATAATTTCATCTGTCTCTTTCTTAGAGCTCCATGCTCTGATGGTGAGAGGGCACAACTCAACAAGATGTCTCTTTTCTCCTGCTGGGAGAAAATCAGCTGGGAGTATGATTTTGCTTGGGGGGGAATGTATCCATTCATTTGGAATATTTGTATCCTGCTCTTTAGGTCTCAAAAGCCTCCCAGAGCAGCTAAACTTACACACAGAGCAGCTAAAGCCTAAACACACACTGCTGCTGCTGCTGCTGCTGCAATCAAATTCGGAGCTTCCAGTGGCTTGTGTTGTTGTTTAGTCATTTAGTCGTGTCCAACTCTTTGTGACCCCATGGACCAGAGCACGCCAGGCACTCCTGTCTTCCACTGCCTCCCGCAGTTTGGTCAAACTCATGCTGGTAGCTTTGAGAACACTATCCAACCATCTCGTCCTCTGTCGTCCCCTTCTCCTTGTGCCCTCAATCTTTCCCAACACCAGGGTCTTTTCCAGGGAGTCTTCTCTTCTCATGAGGTGGTCAAAGTATTGGAGCCTCAGCTTCAGGATCTGTCCTTCCAGTGAGCACTGATCTCCTTAAGAATGGATACGTTTGATCTTCTTGCAGTCCATGGGACTCTCAAGAGTCTCCTCCAGCACCATAATTCAAAAGCATCAATTCTTCGGCGATCAGCCTTCTTTATGGTCCAGCTCTCACTTCCATACATCACTACTGGGAAAACCATAGCTTTAACTATGCAGACCTTTGTTGGCAAGGTGATGTCTCTGCTACATTTCAGTAAATAACCCTCCTGCCGCAGTTCCCCCATCAGGACACTATAAGTTGTATCCAACTAAGTCACTGCATGCACAGGAGAACCTCTGAAAATGAAACAGAACTTCCCTTCCATTTCCCCAACCTCTCTGCTCACCCTCAAATCTGTGCCAAAGGGCTGGAGGACCCCCAGAGCAAATGAAGGAAGAGGAAGTTCCATTACACTTGCATAAATTCTTCCATGTGCACAATGATTTAGCTGGATACAACCCTATGTGTCTTGCGTAGTTTGGTCCTGACTTTCTTGTATTGGATTATCTCCAACACAAAGTGCAGAAAGCCTGGTGACAAACCTCAAAGCCCTTGTAGCATGCTGAGGGCCCAACCCAACATTGACAGGATTGAAGGATTTAAAAAGATAGTTTCTTGAAAGCACATAGCTACACCAAATTCTTTTTCAAAAAATTTATCCACGTCCACCATTCAAATGCTGGTATTGATCTTGTCTAATTTCACATCTTTTTGGACATGCTTTTGACTGCCAATATTTACTAATCCAAAGCAAAATCACACACCAGCATAATGAAAGGGGGCTTTCCTCATTCACAAGTACTCTGTTGCTTCAGCACAAGCCCCAAACCACTATATCAGTGTAGTCAAAGATGGGGAAACTCCATACTTTTGTAGCAGTATGGATTTTACAGCAGAATTTTAGGCACAGGGAACAGAAGAAAATGCAAGAGAAAATGATATGGACAACACTATATGCCAGTTCCTGATGATTTGTAACAAGGGGGCAGCCATTGTTGGAATTCTGCCTCGGTCAGAGGAATGTGCCTGCCTCCAGGCACCGGCTGAATTCCTTGCTGACCTCCCTCCTGCGACTCCCGGCAGGTAAACAGGCGAGGTCTGTGATCGGTGATTTTTCCCAGACGTGAGAAAAACACACCACTGCTTCTCTCTCCTCCCTGCTATCCCCAGGGAGGGGAAACAGACAGACAGAAATGTATCTACATGCTTTTATTCCTGTCTTTTGCTGCCATACAGATAAACATGTCTGCTCACTTTACAACAACAGCAGAGAGAATATAACTCCACCCATGTACATCCTGTACAGGTCATATAACACACACTGAGCTAACATCCGGTGCTCAGTACGGAGAATGGACTGCCCCTTTCTTGCCATGGTAACAGTCACAAACATCCTGTCTGGCTTTCCAGCCACCTGCAGCTGACTTAGCTCCTGCTGCTTGCTGCTGCATTGCTTCTTTATGGTAACATCCTCCCCCTAAAGAATCAATGTGTGCTGCGAGCAATGCATGATCCAGAGAAGAAAACAAACAGTTGTTATACATATAACATTCCCCTGTTGTTTCAGTTCCACCCTTGGAACTACCCGCCACTGGTTTTACCAATGTACCTCTCTGGTTGTGTGACTTCCAAGGAATGAGTGCATCTGCATTACCTTGGCTAGCAACTCTCTGTTGTGCCTTTGTCTCTGACTTAGACACAGCTTCAACCTGTCCTCGGTTGTTTACAACAGCAACACATGCAATAGCTAGGTTTGCAAACTCTTTTGAATACCTCTTGGGTGGTACACCCTTCGTTGCTCTTTCAGACCTACGTATGAGGTGCTGATCTTCTCTGCTTTCTGGTTCAGCCTCTGAACTCTCTAGAGAACCAGTACTAAGGGTAATCAGTGGTTCATCCTCCTCTTCTAAGGGTCTAGTCATTATGTGAGATTTCCTCTCAATGACTGTGTCAACTGAGCTCCCTGAGCTATCACTGTCATCATCAGTACTACTGAAATCAATAAAATCAACATCATCATCATCATCAGAATCATCTCCAGTGGGAAATGTGTGAACAATCACTCTCTCCTGTTCAGGAGCACTCTCTAGAAATTTTGTGAGAATCACCTGACCAGATTCAGACAAAATTACTCTGTAGAGACCCTTTTCATAACCCACAAAAATGCCTCTGGCATTCTTTACCCCACCTGGAGCTTCTGTCCTCACATGAGACCCAAAAACCTTGAAATGGGCAACAGAAGGTTTTCTATGGAACAGTTTCTCAAAAGGAGAACTTCCCAACTCTTTTGAAAACTTTCTCAACCACGTATAAGTATACGACAATAGCGACTCCGCCCAGTATTCATTTGGCAGATGTGAACTAAGCAATTGCACCTCCATTCCCTTTTGCAATTTGTTCACCCTAACACAGACACATCTCTTCCATGCTTCTTCGGAAGCAGCAATTTTGTGTCTTATCCCTTTCTTCTGCAGGAACCTCTGGAAATCCTGTAAAAGAAAAATTGGCTTCTCATCTGTACAAAGACAAGCAATGTTAGCATCATGCATATTTTTAACCTTGTCACAAAACTCTTTAAACCTTTCTAAGGCTTCTTTTGGTTTCTCCAAAAGATAAATCCAGACAAAACCTGTGAAAGAATCCACACACATTAGGTAATATTTTGCATTGCCTCTAGATGGTGCTAGAGGACCAATCACATCAGCATACACCCGCTGAAATGCTCTGTCGACCCTCGAGGTCACCTGCTTGGCGTTCTTCTTGGTTACACCTGCAAAAGAGATCATGTTAGAATTACAATTCATGTAATCACATTGATCAAAAGTCAACAAATACAGTCCATCTTTCTCTTTGGCAGAAAGATATAACTCTCCATCTTTGTAGATCTCGCAGCTCTCATCATCATAGGACAGTTTTAGTCCCTTCTTAGCAATCTGCGAAACGCTTAGCAGATTGAACTTCAACTCTGGAACCAAGTAAACATTGTTTATAGTCAAGTTCAGACTTTCAAGATACACAGTTCCAATCCCGGTCGCTTCCAGCTCCTGACTGTTGGCCTGTTGCACAGCGAAGCTTTGCTTCTTAAACGTCGAAAATAGCTGTCTGTGTCGACACATATGGACCGTGGCTCCAGTGTCTAGAACGAAAGAGTTCCCCACTTCTGGTGTGCCTTTTAGCGACATCAAAGCCTTTGCAGGCTTCGCCTGTGACTTGGTATGACTTTTGCCTAACGCCTCAGACTTCGTGGAGCACCCCTTGGCTCCTTTCTGCTGACGTGGCTTCTTACAGTTCCACTGAAGATGCCCAGTCTGTCCACAATTGTAACATCGGACAACGTTCAAAGCTACAGCATTTTCTCCAGTAGCAACAGCAGTGGGGGTGTTAGAACTCCGTTCTTCCCTCCCCCTGTCCTTTACCTCCAGTGCAGCAAGTCTGTCATGTTCATTCAGCACCACGGCATAGACCCTCTCCGCGGTCAAATCCTGCGCCGGAAGGGACCCAAGCTGACTGGCAACGGTTTTGTAAGTCTGATTCAGGCTGTTTATCACCATGAAGCAAAACACTTCCTCCTGCAGACGGAAATTGCGTTCCACCATCTGTTGGCGCAGATATTTCATTTCCGTCAGGTGTGCTTGAACATATCCATCAGGCGCAAGCCTCAGATTGGTCAGCTTTTCAAAATACAGCAACGCTGAAGAACCTGCATCTCTCTGATGTGTCCTTTGCAGCGTGTCCCAAACCTCTTGCGCGTACTCTAAATCCTGTATATGGACAAGCTGAGAGTCTGAAACACACAGAATTATAGCCGTCCTGGCCTTCACATTCTGTGACTCCCAAGCACGCGTTGGTGCTGCAGGAATGGGGTTCTCAATCACCCCAAACAGTCTCTGATTCTGCAGCAGGGCCTTCATCTTAATAGACCAAGATGAATAGTTGTCATTAGTTAGGAGGGGTGGATAAGGCAGGCCTCCCCCCTTTTTGGCATCCATTTTGAGTCCTTGCATTAACTCTCACTCTCAAGCCTGCTAAAAATCCAATAGCTGGTTGTTTACGCTCTTGCCACCTGGCAGCTCTTGCACTGGCTGCATTGGAAAGTCCCCTTCCAAGAGCCTGTGAGACTCTAGCCAAAACAAACGCTGTTTTTCGCCTCTCTCAGGCACAGCCTGACAACCCAGCCCTTCTGTGTAATTTTCCACTTCACTGACGGGCGTTGCTTAGCAACTGTGCATTCCTTTCTTGTACAGGAAACCACAAGAATTTCTGGAATGCAAGCCTCTTCTCACTCGGAGCTGTTTTTCCCAAACAATGCTCCTGTGAACCAGAGAATGATCAATCTGTGTTCACTCTTTTAAGCCTGAAATTCTCATACCTTGGGCTCCGTGGCTTGGCTGTCAGCTTCGTCTGTTCAGCTTCTGGCTGTAGGTGCAGAGGATCAACCTCTCATTGCAGACTTCCATGGAGCGATGAAAACAGCAGCTCTGCTACTATTGTTGCAGACCTCCATGGATCGAAGAAACCAGCAGCTCTGCTACCACTGTTGTAATTCTGCCTCGGTCAGAGGAATGTGCCTGCCTCCAGGCACCGGCTGAATTCCTTGCTGACCTCCCTCCTGCGACTCCCGGCAGGTAAACAGGCGAGGTCTGTGATCGGCGATTTTCCCCAGACGTGAGAAAAACACACCACTGCTTCTCTCTCCTCCCTGCTATCCCCAGGGAGGGGAAACAGACAGACAGAAATGTATCTACATGCTTTTATTCCTGTCTTTTGCTGCCGTACAGATAAACATGTCTGCTCACTTTACAACAACAGCAGAGAGAATATAACTCCACCCATGTACATCCTGTACAGGTCATATAACACACACTGAGCTAACATCCGGTGCTCAGTACGGAGAATGGACTGCCCCTTTCTTGCCATGGTAACAGTCACAAACATCCTGTCTGGCTTTCCAGCCACCTGCAGCTGACCTCTCAGCTGCTGCTTGCTGCTGCATTGCTTCTTTATGGTAACAGCCATAGCTATAGAACAAGCCCATTGCAAATAAAACAAAATCAAATCAAATTTGAAATGGAGATGTGTAGTAGTTGCTCTTCCAAAATAATGACCTGCCAGGGCCAATCTTCATGCTATTAAGCTTAATGCACAGTATGCAGCTATGTCTCCACATTTTCTTTAATTACAGATGTGAAAAGGTGAATGTTTTCTGACCTACAGCCAGATTGTTATCTGGCCTGCAGCTCACGAGGAGAGAAGGTTTATCCCTTTCCCACCCCCATCCACAATCAGAATTGACCTGCTCACCCCTCCAACTTGGATAGGAAGCCTAGACACCAATGGAAACCATCTCCTTAAGTGTCCTAACTGTGCAGTGACCCTGATTTTCATACTGATAGTACCAGAGGGCAGACGAGATACAAAATTCTCCTCCCTGCAGCTGTAATGAATTAAATAAAGTCTGGAGATGTGCCTGTATGCTACACATTAAGCAGAATGTGCTGCTTTGCCCTTAGTACTAAACAAGAAAAAGAAAAGAAAATGTGTGATAATATAATTTGAAATGCAAAATGATCAATTATAGCATGATTTGCATAGAAAGAGAGGATGTGTAAAAGAAGTTTAAAGGATGACCACCTAACAGTACTGTGTATTTACTGATATTTAAATGAAAATTGTGCAAGCTCTAACCCTTTCATTCTAGAGCCTGTCAAGTGCGTAGCATAATCTTGACTTTCAATATCCGACCACTTCCACTGAAGACATTTCTACGTGCTCAAGTGTTGTAGTCTTTAGTCATGCCAGCAACCTCACTGATTCTCATGGAAATCCCTATTTGCATGATGTTCCAGAGTGCTTGCACCTAGTAATGGGCCTGGTTGTTCTTATATCCATGAAGTATGTTATATTTTCCAGCCTCATTTACTGCATTTGTGCCTTGAACTTACAGCTCATATATGGACTCCAAGCATCATACAAAGAAAAATCTGCATTGGTTTGCATTCAGATATACAGAAAAAGTAGATATTCCCCAGGAAAAATTAAGACTGCAAGACATTATTAGTGTCAAATGTGACACTTCACAGAATCAGGGTTTAAAATGATTTAGAGTACAACTGGTTTTCACTAACTGAAGAACTGAGTTTTCCTTCAGGTATATGTAGTGGAAAATATCCAGGGGTAGCACTATGGACTTTAAATTGTTTTAGATGAGGGAGTTCTGGAGAGTTGTACAGTGGTACCTTGGGTTACATTCACTTCAGGTTACATACGCTTCAGGTTACATACTCCGCTAACCCAGAAATATTACCTCAGGTTAAGAACTTTGCTTCAGGTTGAGAACAGAAATTGTGCTCCGGCGGCACGGCAGCAGTGGGAGGCCCCATTAGCTAAAGTGGTGCTTCAGGTTAAGAATTGTTTCAGGTTAAGAACGGACCTCCAAAACAAATTAAGTTCTTAACCCGAGGTACCACTGTAGTCTTTGTAACATTTGTGCACACTGGACTATGGCAGCCAGCATAGCTGTTAATTTTGCATTAGGTCCTACAAAGAAAGCCAGGATGCTTTAGGAAACCCACAGCTTTCATTGCTTCTTTTACTCTCCCTCCGATTCTCTTCAAATTCAAACTGCCAACTGCCTCACATTCTTATCTCCTCACTGCAGAACACTGGTCTCAGATTCTATCCCTGCAGGGAACTCACTTATTCAGGATAGGAAATGTCTACAGGCATTTAGGAACTACAGATACATAACATTTCTCTGCTTGCTCAAAAGGAGCTTGATCATTTGTGCAAATGATTGACATTTTGTGGGCACTTTTGAGTATGTACTGCCAGGTCTATAGCCCCCTCCCCTTTAACTGTTCTTTGATGTGGCAGGAGAAAGAGAAGATAGGTGCAGTGGATGAAAATTGATGCTATTCACGTCAATTTCTAACAAACTATCAACAGAAATAGATACTTCCCCTCTGGGCTCTCCCAGTTGTGGTGTAATAGTAAACGGTGAAGTGCAGGAGGTCATCACAACAGCCTCTATAAACATGTCTCCAGTCAGAATCCACAGCCTCGCCACCAAGAAGAGTCCAGAAATGCAGCAATTATGTGAGAAGTGATACAATTTAAACTGCTAGAAGGAAGTAGGAACCTATTCAAAGAAAAGAAAAGTGTGAGGATGCAGCAATGATGTGCTTCCAGGAATCTTTGCAGGACGCCCCCCCCCCGGACAATAAACAAGGCCAGGATGGAGGGCCTACATCTCCCCTCAGCGTGCAGAGATAGAGCAGAAATACCAAGAGGAAGGTATGGACTTGAAATGGAAGCAGAAAGAAGAAAACTGAGAGAAGCAAGGAGGTAAAGAGAAGGAGAACTGTCAGGACACATTGCATACCACTTATAAAGTGAGCAGCTTAGGGGAACAGAGATAAGAGGGTGGCGCCCTTTAAAGAAACAGAGACTTCAGAGTCAGGGTTGGGGACAAAAAGTGCGGGTGATGAAACTGTGCAGCATAAGGAAAGTAGAAACTCAACAATACAGCTGCAAATAAAACATTTTAAATGTGTTTTAAGTGTGATAAAAATGTGGCACTAGATGGCGATGGTGAGCCTTATGGAAAATTCAATGTATATTAAAAAACCATTTAAAAAAAACTTTTTTCTTAAAAAAAACAAACAAATTTCAGAACATTTTTTATATGTGTGTAGATTCCACCTAGGCATAGAAAATAGAATACATGTGAGATAACTAGCCTCATATAACCAACATGCTTAAGTCTAATGCTTAAGTTTTACGGCCTGTGGGTCTTCTACATTGAGAAGATGGATAAATGCTATTTGATTACAGAGATAAGGCCTACTTTGCCTCTGTCTTCACCCAAAAAGAAAGCAGTGTCCAACCTGGTGATAACACAATAAATAATGCAAGGAGGGAGCTGCAGATAGGAAAATAGGTGTGAAGGGGAAACCTAGCTACTTTAAATGAATTCAAACCCCAGGGCCTGATGAGCTGCACCCAAGGATACTGGAGGACATTGTGGATGTAATCTCAGAGCCTCTGTCTATAACCTTTGAAATTTCTTGGAGAATGGATAAGGTCGCTCCAGACTGGAGGCAGGAAAACGTTTTCCCCATATTCAAACAGGGGGGAAAGGAAGACTTAGGTAACTCGTGACCAGTCAGCTTGACAATACCGGGACAGGTCCTAGAGCAGATAATCAACTGCTGGTCTGTGATTACTCAAAAACAAGCCATGCTAGAGGAATCTCATTTCTGTTTTAAATAAAGTTACAAGCATGGTGGATCAGAGGAATGCTGTGGACATAGTGTATCTTGACTTCAGTAAGTCTTAAGCATATCCGGCACCGTGGTGCAAAGATCCCTCCGGCTCCCCCCCCCCCCCGCCACTCCAAAACAAGGGAGGGGGCTGTGGAAAATGTCCTCCTCCTCCCACCGCCCCTATCCCCGGCATGGTGGCAGCGATCAAGCAGGAAAACATGCTGGTGGGCAGGCTCTCTGGCATTGGGGCACCTGAGAAGGCAGCCTGGGAAGGCTGCACGCCACCTTTCGCCAGGAAGCAGCAGGAGGACAACAACAACCGGGAGCAGGGCCATCTTTAGCAGATGCAGAGGCTTGGGAGGGAAGTGCAGCTTCCTTCCTAAGCCTCTGTGAGTATTGCTGTCCTCCTGTGGAGCCTTGGGAAGGAAGCTGCACGCCCACCAGCCATATAGTTAGCGGGGTGCAGCTAGCAGGCATGCAGGGAAAGGGGAGGCTGCCGGCAAAGCCACGCAGATCCCCCACTTGCTAGGGCGCCCCTGAGAGGCTGATGCCCTGGCGCAACAAACCACTAAGACCAATGGGAAAGACGGCTCTGGCTTTTGACAAAATCCCCCATGGTATTATTGTGAAAATGTTGGCAAAATGTGGGCTTAATGAGGTAACTGGTGGATATGTAGCTGGTTGACTAACCGAACCTGAAGAGTGCTCTCTAATTATTCCTCGTTATGCTGGGAAAAAGTGGGGTGCTGCAGCGTTCTGTCCTGAAACCACTGTTGTTCAATGTATTTATGTACGACTTGGATGAAGGAATTGAGGGGATGCTCTTCAGATTTGCAGATTCTATTATTCTATATACTTGAGTCCAAAATACACAAGGATGGTGTCACTATTGCTGGAGTGCATTTGTTGATTTCCTCTTTCAAATATTTGTGAGCTGCAGAGGGAAAGTACTGGCAACCAACTGTGAGCATTTTGAACAAAAACTGGCAAATGAATATGCCATTCACATCTGACAGTATCATGTACTCAAGTAGAAAATGTAGCATATAAAGCCATTTCAACTCTTTACTTTGTACGTAAGTAAAAAAAAAAAAAAAGGTCCCAAATGCAAATTATTTCATTGGAAGGACAAGGCTGTGTTCAAAATTGTGTGAGTGTAAAACAAAGCAGGACAAAAAGACATGTTTACTACACATGCTCTAGCACTAACACCTCTCTCTGCCAGTGTTTGTAGCAAAACACTTGAGATTTTTGAAAGCCTATTTTCTCCTTGGTGCTTTGTTTCTAATTTCTGGCTTTGCATAATTATATAAAAATGAATTCTTTGCTTTGTTTTTTTAAAGGAGATCTGAACAGCAACTCTAAGCAAGAACAAAGCATTTAAACCTAGATACATATAGACCTCCCACCTCCTCACCAAAACCTAGTTGGTGCTTTCCTAGCTTTGGAAAGGAAGCTGGAGTGTTCCAGGACCCTGCCAGAGCCCCAGAGACAGCCTCAGCAGAAGTTTTCAAAGAATCACAAAACATGCAGCAAAGTCAAGCTGGGTATATAGGCTGTTAGAGCTTTTAAACATCCTGTCCTGAGCCGCTCTCCCTTTCTATTTTTTTTTTTAAATAATTTTTATTAATTTTACAACATAAACAAAAAAACAGACAAACATAACACGACTTCCCCAAACCTCCCCTTCACTGCATCCTTATTTTAAAATTTTTTAGCAATCCTTCATCCCTTTTTATATTTAATTCTCTTTAAGGCTTTTTTTAAATTTCAATTTTTACAGCTGTAATTCTTTATATCCAATCCCTTGACATCTTAACATTCCAAAATTTTACAACAATTTTTAAGATAGATTTTGAATTTTTTCCAGTCTTCTTCCACTGTCTCTCTCTTCTGGTCACGGATTCTGCCGGTCATCTCTGCCAATCCCATAAATTCAGTCACCTTGGTCTGCCATTCTTCCAGAGTAGGTACTTCTTTAGTCTTCCAATACTTCGCCAAAAGAATTCTTGCTGCTGTTGTTGCGTACATAAAGAATGTTCTATCTTTCTTTGGAACCATTTGGCCCACCATGCCCAAGAGAAAAGCCTCTGGTTTCTTTATAAATGTCCACTTAAGGATTTTCTTAATTTCATTATAGATCATTTCCCAGTAGGCCTTAATCTTCGGGCAGGTCCACCAAAGATGATAAAAAGTTCCTTCGCATTCATTACACTTCCAGCAGTTGTTATTGGGCAGATGATATATCTTACTCTTTCTTTCTTTTACAGGTTAGATTAATTCTGTTTTCCCCCCCCTTCCCCTGCTCTGCAGGGGGGAGATCCTTTCGATGTCTGGTCTGGTAAAGTTCAAAATAACTTTCCTTTTAAGTACAGCTCAATCTTTTCATTGCTCCGTTACTCATGCAGATCCGGGAGGTTGACTTCCTTAATTTTATCTCCCGTTTTCAGCCAAATCTTCTAAATTTTAAAAGTCCCGTTTCCTTAATTTCCGTTCTTACTCACGGGTATTGTTGTTACCAATCGTTAATTTCAGAAAGGAATCGGCGCTCTCCGTCAATGGCGACGCGGCTTCACTCCGTAAGCTGGGTAGCGATCCTCAGCACCGCGCTCGCCCCGATGCCGCTCCGGAGCCTTTAAAAAGGCTCTTTCACGATACCGGGGGGCGCAAAGGTGCCCACCGAATCTCCTTGCTCACAGGCTTCAGCGCCTGTGATTTTAGGGGTCCCCCGCTTGCCGTAGCGGGTAAGACCCGAACTCACGGAGCAGTCCTGCCTCGGAGCTCGAGGCTAGGACCGCCATTGAACGCTGGCGCCGACCGGAAGTGCCGCTCTCCCTTTCTAACCCCTTTTTGAAATGAACATAGTTTGATAAGTTTACATGGCTTTTATTTACAAACTTCCAGAGGTCAGATTCATGCGCTCTATATGGAGCTACCTTTGAAGGTGAATTGGAGTTTACAAATAATCCAGAATGCAGTATCATCATCATCATTTTAAATTTGTATACCGCCTTTCTATCTTACAATACTCAAGGCAGTTTACACGCTGAAGAAACAAAAAATGTACATCTTATAACAATCTAATGCAATACAAAAATGTGATAATAAAACATAACTTTAAAATAGGCAGCCTACATCAAAAAAGTAACATTAAATAATAATTAGAATATTATAAAATAATAACAACATATAAAAGTTAAACAGAAATCCACTCAACAGTTACAATAATATCTAAACTATAAGCAATAAAACGGCAAGCCACAGTACATAAAACAATACAATACACATTGAGAAGCAGAGGGTAGAGAAAGGCAGGTGGAAGGAGGCCTTGCCTGATGGAGTCTCTCCCCTCACAGTTCTTCCTCCAGGCACAGCTCCCTTATGAGGAGACCCAGGGCCGGAGGGTGGGGCAAGGCAGGTGGAAGGAGGCCTTGCCTGATGGAGTGTCTCCCCTGAGGGACAATTCAAAGTGTCAGTGCTGACCTATAAAGCCTTAAATACGAGCAGCTGAGAGGCGTGTGTAGGTGGACACTTCCGGGTTGGGGCCATCGCCGAATGGCGGACTCCCTCCGAGCTCCGGAGGGAGCCTGCTCGGCAGGGGCTGGGTTCTACCGCGCCGGCGACGCGGGGACCCTCAAAAACCATGGGCGCTGAAACCCATGGGCATGGTGACTCGGCGGGCACCGTTTGCGCCCCCCCGACCACGCGAAGGAGCCTTTTTAAAGGCTCCGGAGCGGGTGACGGGGGGGGTGCTGTGAGTCCTCCGCTTCCCCTGCCGAGTGAAGCCGCATGCCATTTGGCGGAGAGCGCTGACTTCTTCCATTGAAAATCTGGGCTCAAAAGAATAACCCGTGAGTAATTGGAACTTGGATTAAAAAGGGGAACATTTTTTTTCTTAAATTCGGAGCGAGCGGGGGAGGTGCAAAAAGGAAGTCAGCCTCCCCCCTGTTGTAGAGGAGCTAAAGCAAAGGACCTGACAACTAAGATCAAGTGCAACCTTTTTTTTTGATAAAGTTATTAATTTCGCGATGGAAAATTATAAGCTGGGCTGGAGGAGAAAAGTGGAATGTGAATTAAAATACACCCCCCCCCCGCAAAACCCCGGGAGCGATCCGTGAGAGCGCCGGGAGAGGAGAAATAGAGGTTTTGACAGCTGTCAAAGGAGCTGCCAAAACTGAAGAACAAAAAGAGAACTTTGTTACGAGGACTTTGCTGGTTACATTTGTTATAAATTGGATATAAACTGTTTAAAACAAGGAATAATAAGTTACTTTGACTGGTGGGTGTGATCGGGAAGGAAACTGAGTTATTATAATCCCTCTAGAGGAGCTGTGGGTCATTACAAGTATTGCTGGCATGGAATTTGAATCAGACTTTTTATCTCCTGGGAAACTGCAGAAATGGAACACTATTTTGTCTACAGAGGTCTACACACTAAAGGAGACAATAGATTTATCTATTGAAGAATGGAAGGGACTTGACGTAATGTTTTGTTCCTGAATAACAAAGCCTCTGTAGAGGAATTACAAGCTTTTTGGAATTAGAACATTTGTGCAGGAGAGCAGGGGAAAGAAGAAAAAAAAAAGAGGAGAAGAGAGAACAACAAGAACAACAAGAATAACAAGAACTGGACAAAGTTGGAAGATAGACCCCTTCCAAGATTGGACATTCGAAATCAAAGATGACCAAAAGACGGCAAAGACTATTAAAAAGACGGCAAAGCGGACTGGTGAAGGACTATGGCTTAGATGTGGGAGCTCCAGGACGACAGTAGACATTGACGGACATTGGGAACGCAACCGGGAAAGGGGGGAGGGAAATTTGGAATCCAAAGGGTGTTAAATTACATTTTATTCTTTTTTCTATTTTTTTATGTTAATCTGTATTGTATATTAAAGAGGGGAACTCGTGGAAGGGAACAGGTCGATTTTAGGGGATGGGAAAATATTTTTTAAATTGGGTTAATGATAATAACTTTAAAACTTGGGGTAAGAATTTGCTGAATCTATTTGAAAGAACTGGAATACAAGAGGGGGAGGGGAGGGGAAGTCCTGGAAAGATGACATTGAAAATAAGGCCTTAAATTTGGATGTTTTTCTTTTCTGTTATATTTGAAAATTTTTAATAAATATTATTAAAATAAATAAATAAATAAAGCCTTAAATAACACCGGGCCTGTATATCTGAAGGAGTGTCTCCACTCCCATCATTGTCCAGACACTGAGATCCAGCACTGAGGGCCTTCTTGTGGTTCCCTCACTGACAGAAGTGAAGCTACAGGGAACCAGGCAGAGAGCCTTCTTGGTAGTGGTGCCCACCCTGTGGAACACCCTCCCATCAGATGTCAAGGAGATGAATAACTATATAACCTATATAACCTTTAGAAGACAACTTAAGGCAGTCCTGTATAGGGAAGCTTAATAAGATTTAATGTTTTATTATGTTTTTATATATGTTGAAAGTTGCCCAGAATGACTAGGGCAACCTAGTCAGATGTGCGGAATACTATTATTATTATTATTATTATTATTATTATTATTATTATTATTCACACAATATTCACACACAAAAAGTAATGAAAGGAGGAGTTCCTGCTGTTTCTAACTCAGTTTTCATTTAGTAAACCCCTAATGCAAATTCCAAAGCAAATTCTCCATGTTGGAAAGGGCAGTGGCTTGTGGGTGACAGTGTCTGTGACAATTCTATTGTGTAGTTCATGCTCAATAGTGCAGGCCATGTACCTGGTGACTACAACAACCCTAGTGCTAGACCCTATTGCAGGTTGGGGGTCAAGCTGACAGAATACGAGAACCCTGCAATGTTATCCCAACATTAAAGTTTTGGCTGAGAAAATAGCGTACAACACCTCTGCAGTGATTTTATTGTTACTATCCCTACTGCGGGTTGAAAGGCTATTTTAAGAGAGACTAGCCTACAGCAAGTCCTGTCCTGTAGTTCTTTTAGTATTTCTGTTAATATTGCAGGGCTGATGTGAGGCTGAAGATGATTTGGAATCCCCAGCAGAAATTCCCCACACTTCTCCAGTTTCAGCAAAACTGGGCCATGAGATCTTCTCCCAGGTCAAATCAAACACTCAGTGGTATGCAAAAGTTTCATATTCTACTGACTCTCATGCAGACTGGTTTCACTTTTAGATGTTTGCAAATGAAAAAAGAAAATGAACATTAGGTAAGATCAATGCTAGAGCATAAACTTCTGTGTTTGATGCTCTGCTATTTTTTAGTTCAACCTTCTCTGTAGAGGCAAATTAAGGGGAGCACGGCTGGTTCAGTTGCACCGAGTGTAGAGCCTGGGGAGCTGCAGGGGGCGCCACAACTATGTTCTAGAATGGAAGGCAAGATGTGTGTGCAGGAGAAGGGTTGGCATCACACAGGGCACTGCTGAAATTTGAGACCCCAAGGTCCACCACTGCTCTCAACCACAGGATCAGGAATTCCAGGATTGTAGGACAGTGGTGGAGAATCTATTTTTGTGTGCAAAAAGTCCCCAATTCAGTCCCCAGCATCTCCAGGAAATATTGGCAATGGTAAGGCTGCCTAAAACCCAAGACAGCTGCTTTCACTCAGTGTCAACAATACTGTGCTAGTTAGAACAA
Source organism: Podarcis erhardii (assembly GCF_964252035.2). Lineage (NCBI taxonomy): Eukaryota > Metazoa > Chordata > Lepidosauria > Squamata > Lacertidae > Podarcis > Podarcis erhardii. The sequence goes on along the minus strand of NC_138508.1, from coordinate 47,122,131 downwards.
TCGTCTGACTTGGTATAAGGCAGGTTCCTATGTTCCTAACATCATTAGCATCATCACTACAGAGTCACAATGGTTCTTTATTAAGGAAAACACTATGCCCAACAACAAAGAAATGAAAACCACTATGGTCATATAAGAGACAAATTCTATTAATTTCATGGAACCTAGCAATGCAAATAAGCTGCAGTTCTACTATACCAATACCAAAACCAATTACACATTTCTGCCATAGTTCTTGATAAGGAATTGGTTGCTTTAGGGCAGTGGTGGCCAGACTTGGCCCTCCAGCTGTTTTTGGACTACAACTCCCATCATCCTTAGCTAACAGGACCAGTGGTCAGGGATGATGGGAATTGTAGTCTCAAAACAGCTGGAGGGCCAAGTTTGGCCACCACTGCTTTAGGGTGTGATCCTTAGCACACCTGCACAGAAAAAAAGACCTATTGTAATCGGTGAGACTTATTACATAGTAAACATGGTTAGGTTTGGGCGGTATGTTTGCTTCTGTTGTGTTTGCTTCATGAATGCACATTTATTATAATAGTTCCAAAGAACTTCTTAACTTAATAATTCTTAAATAATTGACGACTGGCTTGCCCAAGGATAGATATTGACTCAGCCATCAAAGTCTGTTTCCCAACTCATTGCCTGTAGCTGAGTTCATTATGCAAGATGAATCTGAATATCTGTTTTACAGCTCCTAATCCCAGTTCATACAAAACCCCAATTGACTCTAAAGCCAGCAGCAAGAGTTTCACTTGAGTATATAAATATACATACACATCAGATAATATTTGTTAGTATGGAACTTCTGTATCAAGTGTAGGCTGCCAGCTATTTACAGCTTTGGAACTTACAGAAAACAAAGATGAATTGCCTTAAAATAATAAATGTACCATACCAGTAATATAAGAATGTGCTCCCTTTGCATTCATAATACTGTGTTGTTAGCATCTTTGTATTTAGTAACAATCTGGTGCATTTTAAGGTTTAACTTGCAAGAGGATGTTCAGTTCCCTTGATAAATGTTCTCATCTGGTTTTATGAGTTGTGTGATGATTTCCAGTAAGTCATCACATGATTCAGTTTTTATGATAGCACCAAGTAATCAAAAATGTACTTTGGCACTTTTAATCCAGTCTTGCCAGAAAGACAAATTGTTTAACCACTTGACTGACGAGTTCAAAGTTGAACAAATGCCCTGCTAGGTAGGACCAAAGAGCCAACTAATCCAGCAAAAACCAGAAGCCTTTGGGAAGCTCATGAGTAAAATGGGGTTTAGATGGCATCCCTTTATCTCATTAGGAGTATTCTCACATTTAATCAACAAGTGTAGAATCTTTGTGCACTTGGGTAGTCAACTAGTTGAGCACCACACTTGTACTTGTCTGATGAGTAGCTGAAACCAGGTGCAGATGATTTGCACCCAGGTAAAACATAATGTGAAAATACCCCTAGTAATTTGCTCTTAGGATATTCAGAAATATACTTTCTTTGTATAGTGAGGCAAGGAAACTGTGCCCCTCATTCTAACTTCATGTGCCCCTTAGGCACCTAAGTAGACCCATGGCCTGATACCAAAAGCCCTCTGCAAGCAATTAATTCAGACCTCTGGTAAAAGTGACCTGTCTCTTCCCAGCAACCCACTAGGTCAGTGATGGCCACACTTGGCCCTCCAGCTGTTTTGGGACTACAATTCCCATCATCCCTGACCACTGGTCCTGTTAGCTAGGGATGATAGGAACTGTAGTCCCAAAACAGCTGGAGGGCCAAGTATGGCCATCACTGCACTAGGTGGAAGGAAAAGCAGAACAGAGAGAAAAGAAAGGGAGAGAAAGCAGTGGGTACATTTTGCTCTGGTTCTGTCTTCCACTAGCTTCAACCTCCCAACTCCATGGCTGGCATGAGGTCATGGCCATGCTGAGGACCCTGATGGAGATGGCAAGGGGGAGGAAAAGGCCATGAATCAGAGCCCTCCTGCCTCCTCTGGAAGTCTCTGCCAGATGGTGGGGGTTGTAGCAGTGGTTGTAGCATGAGTTCCAGAAGTTAATTATGCCTTGTTTAAAGAAATTCATTGTTTTTGCTGTTAAGTCCTAAACTTACAGCTAATAGGTTGGGTGGTCCCCATTTCTAGTACAAAGACAGGTAGTTAATTTAGCTCATTGTCAGGGGTTCAGGGAGAGAGGCGCAGATGAGGGAGGAGACAGAGAGTGAGGGGGAAGGATTCCAGAGTGACGAGGAAGAGGATGACAATGACCCAAGATTGTCCATGAGTCCGTCCAGTGAATCGGAGGACTCCCAAAAGGGAGCCCCTCTGGTCAAGCCAAGGGAAGCTAGAGGGGGAAGCAGTCAGGAGCAGGGAAACGAAGGGGGAACCCCCAGTGGGAGTTGGAGAGCGAGACCGGCTGCTCCGCTGGAACGGAGTGAGGGGGGAGGAGTGACCAGTGTGTCAGAAGGAGCAGAACAGGAAGCAGAGAGGGGAAGGAGATCAGGGCAAAACGTCCTGCTGGAAGGGGAGGAAAGTAGTATCGAGGGCAGTGTAACTGTCGAAGGCAAGGTCAGGAGCAACGTACGCGCGCCAAGTTCAAAATGGGAGGCGCGCGGAAATGAAGAGAGTCCTGGGGAGGAGCCTGGTCCCAAAGCCCGAAGGAGGGGGGAGGAGGCGGCAGAGGACTCAGCCTCTGGAGAGTCCCGAAGGGAGAGAACACAGGGGGGCAGAAAGACCCTGCGGAAAAGGAAAGAGAGAAAGAGGTGGACCAGTACAAGCCTCTTAAACTGGTGTAGAGGGGGGACCGACTCAGAGGGTACTTCAGCGGTCTAAGCGTAACAGACGTAGAGTCACGGAGCTCGGATGTAAAGCTAATAATGTTCTTCAATAAAAGCTTTTGTACATAAGCTGGAGTGGACTTTGGTCTCTTGTGAGCTGGGACCACGGGTGACTCTGACACTCATGAATCAAAATCCCTTGTTTTTGATCTAGACACTGTAGTTAGTGCAGAATGCTGCAACACGGTTACTGCTGACAGGAGTAAAATTCTGTTAGCATATAAATTTCTGCTCAGAGATCAGAAATTTTTGCTAGCAGGCCAAGTTTGAGGTGGTCCTATTAGTACATAGAGCCCCTAACAACTTGGGACCAATTTCCTTGCTTTACCTTATATATGTCCTCTTGACCTCTTCGATCTGCGGAAATGGCACTCTTACAGGGGACACACAAAGCTTGTTCCACATTTGTAAGAAATAGTTTTTTTGTGTGGCAGCACATACACTCTGTAAGCCCATGCCTGTTAACCTCTGGCAGGAGCCTTCACTGTACAGGCAACTCCCCATTTACATGGAGGCTGTGTTCCAAGGAACCGTGCATGTCAGCAGGAGGTGTGGAAGCCCTCCCCACCCTATTCCACTCCTGCTCCGTCCCCTTTGGGTGTCGAAAACTAAGGGTGGGTGCTGAACGTGCGCAAATGGGAAGTTGCCTGTATTTGGTTTGGCACCTGCTGGAAATATTTTTGTTTATATAGGCCTAATCAGACATGTAGAATCTTGACATATGTTTTGTTTCCTTTTAACAATTATTCTTTTAAAATCATTTTTTGAATATTTTTAAATACTTGTTTTTAATGCTAATTTTAATGTTTTATTTTATATTTCTGTAGACCACTTAGAAGATGTTGCTTTTTTTCTTACAATCAGACAGAATATAAAACTTGTTAAATAAATAAATAAATAAATAAATGGACATGTGTGATATTTGGACTTCTGGGAAATACTGTACCATAACCAAACACCTTTTTGCTTATTTCATTTTATAGTTTTTTTTTCTATTAAATTTAACAAAAGTCCACTGGTGTAAGAGGAATAAACTACAAAGACTTACCATGTGTGAATACCTGTACATTCAGAAAACAATCAAATGTAAATGATCCCTACCAGAAATTTAACTTCCAAGAGAAAAATGTTTTTGCTGTACTGGCTTAAGATATATGATCTTAGAGTTCAATGTGTGACGTATTTTTTTAATTAAATTATATTAATAATGGCCACCTCGGTTACACATGACTCTATAAAAGGTGTTCGATAAGAGTCTGGTATTGCTTTGTTAATTAATTTCCTGTGATAAAGCTTACAAATGGTGGCATTTTTCCATGGCATGTTGAACCTACATAATAGGCCATCATTCTAGCAAGACTGTGCAACTATTAACAACAAGGCTTGCTATGCTCACTGGGTTTCTGCTATTAAGATTTTTAATTTAACTATAAATAATATTGACAACACATATTGAGGAGGATCGAATTAAAATTCTACCCCAAAATAATAACCTTGGGCCGATTAAGAAATGGCATCCAGTTCAATCATTAAACCGGAATTGAATTTTAGAGGATATGGCTCCATGATTAGAAATACCTGAACTGGTTTTAATTGCTTTTTTAAGACTGTTGGAAAACTCTCCCCTCAGAATAAGTAGAACACAAAATGATGCTAGGAATTCTCTGTGTTCCAAATCACTTATTCGCTGGCACAGCAAGTCTTTAAATTGGTCCATAAAAACTTCAATCTTCAAACCAGTATTTCTGGCGAGGAAGTGGTTTGCGGTTTTAATCTCACAGGTGTTCAGTGAAACTTCTGGCTGACTTTTTATTTGTGTGCCCTTGGATGTACATCTAGCTGCAGAATGCTGAACATGTCAGTGAATCTTAATATTCTCCTTAATGGGACATAAAAGCAGAAATAGTAAGTAAGGTTGTTTCTTGATCATTCAGAACAGACAGAGAGGCTCTAGCTGTTTAAGCTTAGCCAGCCAAAAAAATTTATATGTGCAGAAAGTTATGTGTGTTCTTCAGTCTAAAGTGCCATACAGAGCTGCCTTCTCTTTCTGTCTTGAAAGGAGATTTGGTGGGGCGTGAGAGACCAGGCAGGCAGAAAGAAATGGCTAGGACAAGGGGGAACTGGCTTTATGACATATCCCAATATTTGAGGGGAAGTGTCAATGTCCACTCAACTCACTGGTTGAGTGAATGGCCTGCAGCTGACCTACTCCTATTTTGGTTTCAATAGTAAGAGCCAGTGCTTTTTTCCCCCTAAAAAAATGTTTAGGGGTACTCTCATTTTCCTACTGATATTGAAATACTGTCCCTCAATGAGGCCAAACTTAGACTCACTAAATGTTTAGGGGTATGCGTACCCCTGTGTACCCCCAGAAAAAAAGCACTGGTAAGAGCAACTATGTTTATGATTGCAGCAATTTTTGCTGGAATATAACTCACATTCTAACTGACTTCTGCAGAATTATATGAGGTTCTCCCACCCAAGGATGAGATCTGTTGCACAAGCTTGTGTTGCAGCGCAGCTGGCTGAAATGGATAACATCTGAACAATGCAAATACCTTATTTTGTTTTGCTTAATTTGCTTCCTTTTCATGAGGTCTGGGCACCTTCCATAAGATAGAAAAATAGATCCATAGAATTCTAGTAGGCACTCGTTCAATTTACATTTGGATTCATTAAATGTTAGATTAGAAGGTTTCCAGCAGGCAAATATCATGTAAGAGCATCAACTGCCAGAGCTTTGCCAAAAGCAGTAAAATGTCATCACTACAGTCAAGAACACCGGGATTGTGCTGAAATAGCCTTCAAATTGTTGTTGTTTTCAACATTTCAGCAGCCGCATACTTTCCAAGCATTAGTATCATCTGTTTATGTTAGAGCTGAATTGAATGTTCCACTGTGAATGTTTTATGGGAACTCAGAGGAGTCTTTGGAGGGCAAAAGAAGAAAACATTTTGGAGGAATAGGAGGAAATTACGAAATTTGCAGAGGGAAGAGGTGGGTTTAGGGCAGAGCAACTGCTTCCCCCACACAGGGTGCTGAGCCACCCCCTTCCCAAAGCCTAGCTGGTACTTGTGCAGCTTTGGGAAGGAGATGGGAGGGCTCTAGGACCCAGCTAGAGCCCCTTGCACCTCCTTCCCAAAGCCTGGGATCTCACTGCCTTTCAGAAGTCAGCACAAGGGCTGAAGATGTGTCCAATTCTGGCCTTGCACAGGGTATAAAATTACCAAGGTCTGCCCCTACAGAGGGCAATATTTTGTTTTGGCTTTTTTATCATAAAAGCAGCAGCATCAATAGAAACGTTTGCTTATGTTTTGTTTTTCTAAAACTTTTTTGCTACTGTGGTGGTAGATGTGTTCTGCTGCAAAAATTACACGGTGGCCAAGGAGACTGCTTTGATCCCTCCTCCTCCTGCCCTGCCAAATTTACCAAGAAGACCCTATACTTGCACTAATGACATTCCCTGTCGCAAAATGCACCCAGAACAATGGGAGTTTTGAACACTGAGTTTTATTTATCATACCTATCTGTACACATCAGGTAAGGAAGGATGGAACACCAGAATAACAATATCAGCTTTTGACACCACTGAAACTAGTCACTAAAAGCATAATAATAAAAACATTCATGCCTCAGAAAGACTAGATAAAAGCACATCAGTCTTCAGTATGTTTACAGTTCCACCTGCCTTTTCTTCAAATATCTAATTTTAGATGAATGGTGTATGATATACCCAGCTCCACAAACTTCAAACAAACAAAAGAGCTCTGAAATCAATGGACAAAGTGATGGAGTATTATTCTCTAGGGTAATCGTTACTTTTAAAAGGGTTTATTGCTTTTATGGTTTTTCTGTCCCTTCGCCAAGTAACTGGGTGGATTAGTTTCCTACCCGGTTTGCAATCTGTCACACTGAAACTTGTTATATTTCCCCCTTATTGTTCCAGGTCCTGTGGTATTAATCCACTGTCATTAAGCTTAATGTCATTAAGCTTTAACATTATCAATATCCCCACATTTTTTTATAATTGGAAATGTAACCTATCATTTCTGTATAGCACATAATGGATCACAGCACATAACAGGTAAACCACCGAATGGAACCTCTAAGCTAATGTGCTGTTTCAGGTACATGGATATATTATTTTTCTCCGGATGGTCTGGATGCATACCTGTTTAGGTTCCGAGTATGAGAGAGCTGAGCACTCATACTTCCTAAAAAATAAGAAAGAAGTTTGTGGAAGGCAACATCTAATATAGTTTTGCCTGTAACTTTTTTTCAGATTTTTTAATACAGTACTGTATATCTGAAATTTTAGTTATTTCCTGTGGACTCTTACAAATCATATTGTTTCACAAAGAATGCAGCATTACTCTGGCCCATATAACAGAGTAACAAAGATGCTTTCCTTTTCAGGTCAATTATATTGATCGCATGACATTTCCAAAAGTAACTCCTCAATTATAATAAGTAAGACTCTCTGCCTGATGTCTCAAATTTAGGAAAGGCATGCAGCAAGGCAAGTCTCCTGGATTTATGTCATTGTTAATTCATTTTTTTAAATCTAAAATGACCAGGAATCTATATTGCATTTCACTTTGCATTAACTTTTCCACTGATGTGCTGTTACATTTTTTTCAAATTGATTTTTCTCTAAAAATAACTGTTGATCTGAAGTTTCTTTCAGTGACCACTTTGATTTTATTTCTATAATCCCCATTCATTTTCAACTTTATTTTTATGTTTTATAATGCCCTTCAGTGAGACTACCTACTGATATGTTTTTTTCTACTTCCATTTAATAAATTGTGGAGCATATCTGTATAATAAGTACTAAAAGTTTTCACAGGGGGTGGAACAATATGATGTACCAGGTGAAAACATTCCTCTTCTCCCAGGCCTTAGGCTAATTTAACAATCTGTGTGTGTGTGTGTGTGTGTGTGTGTGTGTGTTGGGGGTGTTATTATTTTGCTTGTTGTTATGTTATGCATTTCTTGTGTTTTTATACTGTAAACTGCCCTGTGATCCTTGGATGATGGGCAGTATATAAATTTCATATATACATACAAGCATACTGAGGCAGACCATGTAGGCCAGTAGCGTATTACTGTGACTACTGTACCTTTCTAGGCTTTCAGACATAGGCTTTTCCTAGTCCTATTCTCTGAGATCCTTTTGACTAGTGATGCCATAGAAAACCTACTATCTGCTTCATGGAACCTAAGATTTCCATGGGGCCTTTCAGCACTTACTTTTTATAATGGCATTGTTGCTGGGGGCTTTAACTTTTGTGGCATGCTGCCATATGACGTAGTCATTTATTCAGCTGCTATTCATCTAACTTACCAATCCTTTCAAATGAATGTCCTTCCAAAAATCCCCTTTATTTTAGGCTCACTGAGGAAAGAGGAAATGGTATTTGTGATGACTCAAAAATTGCTGAATGGGGGGGGGGACTTGGTGCATTACAGAGCTCAAAAATTGCTGCATGAAACAGGCTTCCAAGCCTTTTCCTCTACAACACTGAAGGTCAAGTATGGCAGTAGGTGAGATATCAGAGAGAGAGAAAGAAATGTCACCCATTACCACTATCCATCTTTTACTTGCATTATTAATTTTGTGCTCAATTATTTCATCATTAAATAATTGCCTAACTTGGCCTTGTATGGCAAGGTTCAGTTTACTTTATTTAATTTTCAGCAGGGGATACAAATCTGAGAAGAGCTGGGACCATCAAACTAGCCTGTGAATCTTTGCCAAAAGGATCATATTATTGCTTCTGTACAGAAAGTTTTTTAGCATTAGTAACTGGAAACTACCCTATTAGCATGAGCTACTGCAGCTGTGAAACACTGCCAGAGTCTGGTAACACGATTATGGATGGATGGGCGCTGCCATGAAATAAGCCAGTGCCTCTTTGCTATCACTTACAAAGGTATTATTTTTATGCAGGTTTCACATGTCAAGTCTGGAAAAACTCAAGTTGTCCTGTTAAAGTAAATATAAGAAGTATATTTAATACATTCTTTTACCACTCTAAGATTATTCTTTTACATTTTCTGCTTTTCTTTCAGTTGATCGTTACTAATCCCATGTGATATTTTTTCTTTTTTAAATGGTTCTAGGTCAAATGCATTGTAAAACAAGACAGAGCTCTCCATGGTAAAATCTTTGTAACAGAACACCCTGATTAAAACATACTGCATTGAAGGCAAATAAAATATCTCCTGCATCTTTCCTTTACCACCACCATCACCACCCACTTTCATACTGGGCCATGGTCACTTTGCACCCCTTGCTTTTTATCATTCTGAAAACCATATAAAATACCATGCAGAGGGAAGAAGACCAAAACTATATTAAAAGTCTAAACACAATATTCAAAACTCAAGCAACTCAAGACTTTGTGGCCAGCATAACATTCTTAGGACTATCTCAGCATGTCATTATGTGCCTCAGGACCTAGGGGGCCGTCTTTCTCCACATGAACCCACCTGGACCCTGTATTTGTCATCTGAAGCCCTTCTCTGTGCGCTTCCTTCAAGGGAGGAATGGAGGATGGCAACATAGTTGGTGGCTCCCTGGTTGTAGAATGCTTTCCTCAGGGAAATATGCCTGGCACCATCATTATCAGCTTTTAGACAAATACATTTCTGTTTATTCTGGCATTTGGAATCGTATGGTATTATGTTTCCATGGTCTGTTTTGGTACTCATCTTTTAGTAGGGTAGGATATGATTAGTCATTTCTATACTATGAGACATTCTCTGTAGCAAGCAATGAATAGATTTAAATAAAAATAGTAGCAATAATAGTTAGTGTCCTATTGATGGGAAACAATTAACTTCACATGTTCAAGACAGGATTCATTTTCTGTATTGCATTTTTTTGTGATTAATAAATCTAACCCAAATGTCTGATGAGCTGAGCTCCTATTTTAAAAAAAATTAAACATGATAGATACTAATTTCTGTGCTTGCATGGATAATGAATACCATGAGCCCTGCATTGAAGCAGTAGTCAAGGGAGATTTTACAGTCACTTTTCTGTCACTGACTGTGTATTATTACCATACTTCAGTTGTTCTTTCATTACCTTAATTTTGTAATAAAAGGTTTTATATACTGGATTTGATTAGATCATTTTGGTTTAGGATACCCCAGATATATCAAAGTATAAGTATAAGGTAAAACTGAAAATGATGATTTTGTGCCTTTGAAAAGATTTGCTACATATTTCTCCAGTCTGTTGGCTATGTAGTTTTTTGTGCCTTTTCTCTTAAAGTTACTTAATGTTTCACAGAAGTGGTGAGCTACTCATGCTGTAGCAGTATTATAAATGTATGAATACTTGATAAATATGAATTCTGGTTTAATTTATGAATGGAAAGGCCAGTGTGGGACCTTGATATAAATGACACATGAATAACCAAGGTTGAAAACCATATATATACTTTTCTGAGTAGAGCTTAAAATAATAACTCATTATTAGCCTAGTTAAAGGTCAGAATGAAAGTCAAGTGTTGAAAGAAGGAAATAAACAGTAAACTTAAGTGTTAACACAAAACTTGAAGCAATGAATAGGTCACTGAGCCTGTTCAGCATTTCATATGGCGTTCGAGTTTGTGTGCAGTTCTATGAAGCTCCATTAGTCCAGTTAAGAGCCATGTAGTGTGTGTTTGTTGTTGTTGTTGTTGTTTAGTTGTGTCCGACTCTTCGTGACCCCATGGACCAGAGCACGCCAGGCACTTCTGTCCTCCAGTGCCTCCCGCAGTTTGGTCAAACTCATGCTGGTAGCTTCGAGAACGCTATCCAACCATCTCGTCCTCTGTCGTCCACTTCTTCTTGTGCCCTCCATCTTTCCCAACATCAGGGTCTTTTCCAGGGAGTCTTCTCTTCTCATGAGGTGGCCAAAGTATTGGTGCCTCAGCTTCACGATCTGTCCTTCCAGTGAGCACTCAGGGCTGATTTCCTTAAGAATGGATAGGTTTGTTCTTCTTGCAGTCCATAGGACTCTCAAGAGTCTCCTCCAGCACCATAATTCAAAAGCATCAATTCTTCGGCGATCAGCCTTCTTTATGGTCCAGCTCTCACTTCCATACATCACTACTGGGAAAACCATAGCTTTTACTATACAGACCTTTGTTGGCAAGGTGATGTCTCTGCTTTTTAAGATGCTGTCTAGGTTTGTCATTGCTTTTTTCCCCAGAAGCAGGCGTCTTTTAATTTTGTGGCTGCTGTCTCCATCTGCAGTGATCATGGAGCCCAAGAAAGTAAAATATCTCACTGCCTCCATTTCTTCCCCTTCTATTTGCCAGGAGGTGATGGGACCAGTGGCCATGATCTTCGTTTTTTTGATGTTGAGCTTCAGACCATATTTTGCACTCTCCTCTTTCACCCTCAATAAAAGGTTATTTAAATCCTCCTCACTTTCTGCCATCAAGGTTGTGTCATCTGCATATCTGAGGTTGTTGATATTTCTTCCGGCAATCTTAATTTCGGCTAGGGATTCATCCAGCCCAGCCTTTCGCATGATGAATTCTGCATATAAGTTAAATAAGCAGGGAGACAATATACAGCCTTGTCGTACTCCTTTCCCAATTTTGAACCAATCAGTTGTTCCATATCCAGTTCTAACTGTAGCTTCTTGTCCCACGTAGAGATTTCTCAGGAGACAGATGAGGTGATCAGGCACTCCCATTTCTTTAAGAACTTACCATAGTTTGCTGTGGTCGACACAATCAAAGGCTTTTGCATAGTCAATGAAGCAGAAGTAGATGTCTTTCTGGAACTCTCTAGCTTTCTCCATAATCCAGTGCATGTTTGCAATTTGGTCTCTGGTTCCTCTGCCTCTTCTAAATCCAGCTTGCACTTCTGGGAGTTCTCAGTCCACATACTGCTTGAGCCTTCCTTGTAGAATTTTAAGCATAACCTTGCTAGTGTATGAAATGAGTGCAATTGTGCGGTAGTTGGAGCATTCTTTGGCACTGCCCTTTTTTGGGATTGGGATGTAAACTGATCTTCTCCAATCCTTTGGCCACTGCTAAGTTTTCCAAACTTGCTGGCATATTGAGTGTAGCACCTTAACAGCATCATCTTTTAAAATTTTAAATAGTTCAGCTGGAATACCATCACTTCCACTGGCCTTGTTATTTGCAGTGCTTTCTAAGGCCCATTTGACTTCACTCTCCAGGATGTCTGGCTCAAGGTCAGCAACCACACTACCTGGGGTGTACGAGCCATCCATATCTTTCTGGTATAATTCCTCTGTGTATTCTTGCCACATCTTCTTGATGTCTTCTGCTTATGTTAGGTCCTTACCACTTTTGTCCTTTATTATGGTAATCTTTGTACGAAATGTTCCTTTCATTTCTCCGATTTTCTTGAACAGATCTCTGGTTCTTCCCATTCTGTTGTTTTCCTCTATTTCTTTGCATTGCTCGTTTAAGAAGGCCTTCTTGTCTCTCCTTGCTATTTTTTGGTAGTGTGTGTTTAGTAAATATTAAAAAATCACATGTATCTGTATCTCTCTAATGCACTCAGAAACATGTCTATACAGCAATCAGCCATGAGTATGTCTGACCAATTTGATATTGAACTTTCTACAATCAACGAACCCTTTCTAAATTAACTTTTCTCTGGTAAAAATTCAGTAGTGAAAAACAAACCGTCTTTCAATAAAGTTCATAGTCTTCTCATTGAGGACCTCACATTAGACTACAAGGATCTGCAGTTTCCCCAGAACTATTTGAAATCCACCTGTCTAGCTCAGTATTGTCCACTCTGTTGGAAACTACCGGTAACCATCTAGGATATCAGGCAGAGGTTTTCCCCAGCACTGTCAGCTATACACTTTTTAAAAAAATTAGGATCACCACAGACAGTCATGGGGAGTTTTTACACACAAAGCATTTGCTGAACAACTGAGCTGTGGTTTTCCCAGGGTTTTTATTTTGAAAGCCTAACTATAAATACCCTTGAATAATTTTTTGAGAGTAACTGAAAGAATTACAAATCTTTTCCAGTTTTGTCATTGCTTTCAGAGATTGATTGCTACCTGCTTACTCACCCCAAAATCAAGTGGGTATATTGACCTGTTCAGGATGAACACATGAAAAACCACCATGAGTCTTCAGAGTGTTCTACCTATATAACTCAACTACATTCTTTTTTCAAGGGTCCGCTCCCCTTCCCTCCCTCCCATTGCTTTCCCTCCCCCAAGGAAAAAACAAAACAAAATATTACCATGTGAATATTTGGTGAAACCATCAGTAACAAATGCTACAATGGGTCATGGTGTTTGACTTTGAGTCCAATTACACTGTCATGAAATTGTGTATGTTATTTGCCACTGAAAAGAGACTCATTGGGTCCTCTGCCACCACTGGAAATCTTCCTCTTCCCTAAGGCAAGTATTTTTTTTTATTTTTTTTTGCCCTTGGGGAAAGGAACTGGCAGAGATAATGGAGAAGAGGAAAGAAGTTCTATTTCACATTTGGCCCTCTGTGAAAGGGAGCTGGACCTATCCAAAAACCCCTGAAGTCCATCAATTTGAGTAGGGAGTGTTTCACATTTTTAAAGCCCCCACATTTAATTCATCTGATCTCCTCGTGCATGGTGAATGACCACAAGAACTACTTGCCATTAGCACAATTCCATTCTAGCCCAAGTTAAATCATTAACATTTCAGTGATAGAATTAAGAACATGTATTCCACTTCCTGGCTGAAACATTTTGCCTAGATTTTGCCAAGGATCCATAAAATACATGGTGAACATACTCATATTTTTATATAGAAATAAGACATATACGAAGAAGGGACACGGGTGGCGCTGTGGGTTAAACCACAGAGCCTAGGACTTGCCGATCAGAAGGTCGGCGGTTCGAATCCCCATGATGGGGTGAGCTCCCGTTGCTCAGTCCCTGCTCCTGCCAACCTAGCAGTTCAAAAGCACGTCAAAGTGCAAGTAGATAAATAGGTACCGCACTGGTGGGAAGACAAACTGCGTTTCCGTGTGCTGCTCTGGTTCGCCAGAAGTGGCTTAGTCATGCTGGCCACATGACCCGGAAGCTGTATGCCAGCTCCCTCGGCCAATAAAGCGAGATGAGCGCCGCAACCCCAGAGTCGGCCACGACTGGACCTAATGGTCAGGGGCCCCTTTACCTTTACCTAAGACAGATACTATGTGGACATGTATCCACAGCAATGACCAAAGGAGGAATGACTACTGGAAGGAGCACAGAGAGAAGAAACGCCATGGTACCCCTGCATCAGCACAACGGAATGCTTTCATCTGCCCCAGCTACAACAATACATGTCTCTCCTGTATTGGGCTGTACAGCTGTAGCAGGTGCTGTTAACTCTCCAACAGTTTGACTTCACCCCCGATGGCTCACTCTTCCATTGTCCCCCAAGACAGATGAATGCTAACCATATCCTCTTTAATTGCTTCTGCTCTGTATAATTCTTTGGTATTTTTCTTTTCCTCAACCATTTCATTCTATGTTTCTACCCACCTCTATATCTGTCTTTGCAAGCGCGATGTGTGGTAATGATTTTGAATAAAATACAAATGAATTCAAGGATACAAACTCCATAACTCCCTAATGACATAATCCTTTTAGGTTAGACAACAAAGGCACCCTCCGTCTATTCCAGGGTTTCCATCACGACTGAGCTGAATCAGTGATAAATTAAGGCTGCCAAGTTTTCTGGGACATGAAACATTCAAAGAAGCTATGCAAAACTTGACAAGCAAGCATAGAAGCAAGCACTGTGAAAAATCACTCCTATCCTAGCATGTAGATGAGCCTGTAGTTCATAGCACTATGGGAAGGGGGAATAAACACATGGTAATGATATTACTGTGAGTGAATGTACACAGAGCAAAGGCTGGTTTCTGTCAGAACATTTTTGTTTATGTAATTCATAATCTTATAAACAAGCGTTGTGATCTAACCAGGGGCAGCCAGTCTGAAAGGGCTTTCTGGACCTGGAATAGTTTCACCAGCAGCAGCACAAAAAACAGATGGGATGGGATTATCTACATCAACCCCCAAACTAGTCCCTAAAGGTGTAGCATTCGGCAGCACATCTATTACTCCTAAAATGCCCCCCTTCCCCGAATGTGTCTGTCAATAGATCAACACCACCACTGTATGTCCTGTTAATCAGTACTTTCTGCTAAAAATAATGTAATAATCAAGCAGCTCTAGAAGACATTTTGTTAAACTCCTAACATAATTACAGTGGTACCTCAGGTTAAGTACTTAATTCATTCCGGAGGTCCGTATTTAACCTGAAACTGTTCTTAACCTGAAGCACCATTTTAGCTAATGTGGCCTCCTGCTGCTGCCGTGCCGCCGGAGCATGATTTCTGTTCTCATCCTGAAGCAAAGTTCTTAACCTGAAGCACTATTTCCGGGTTAGCGGAGTCTGTAACCTGAAACGTATGTAACCTGAGGTACCACTGTATAGCAAATTTGGGTACCAACATTTTCATCACGTACATGATGAATTTGGACCAGGTTGTACTGTCACTGTAGGACAAAGTTCTGGGAAGAGTCTAATAGTAGGTAGCCCTCCCCACTCTCTTTCATGCAACTCTGTGGGATTATTGAATAGTTAAATAATAAGAGATTTCCCAGCAGAGTCATGGCACTAAAACAGATTTTAGGGCAAAGTCCTTTGTGACTCCAGGCACAAATGAAGTCCTGAATGGGAGGCAGTAATGCCTTACTTTTTTACATAGCTCACCTACCTAAAAAAATGCTTTGTCCCATTTGTGTCCTGCGCTCGATTTTTTTCCTGGTGCTGCTACTGTTTGTGGGATTCCTTGGCATCAGTCAAACTGCCACAACCTGTATAAGAGAACATAACATACATAAGTTGATATGTAGACATAAAACCTGAATAATTAAAATTGTTTTTCCAGTGTATGCTTTTAAAATTGTATCTCCAATATATGTTGTGTAACACCATAGTCAACACAATTTTCTTTGATGCTGTTTAGTGGTGTCAAATATTCTAACACTGTTAAGCTTCTTGGACCCTAAATACATGAATTTCCCAGTGGCGTTCATGAATCTTATATACATGACCAGCTGTCTCTATTTACGAGACCATTCCTAGCATGAAGGCAGAGGTCAAAATTAAATTTTCATACAGAGGTACACTATGCCCACATGGTAGTAAATTGACCTAATGTGATCATAAAATGCTTAAAGTGCTCGTATAAATCTTTAGATGCTCAAATTAATTTCAGGCTGCACTGCACACACTTGCATCTACCTATCTGCTGTGTACCTGGTTTTTTTTTTAAAAAAATATTTCTTTCCATGACATAATAAATGCCACAAAATAACCCTGAAGCACCTAGCCAGCAGCATAAATCATGATATCTTTGTAAAAGGAAAGTATAATTACAGCAAAATAACAGTTCAAAACTGCTTACAATTTACTTCTTGCCTTTGACAAATAGTAGAGAAAATAATTGCCTAAAGACAAAGTATAACATTGATTTAGATGACTTGTTATACATATATTGTGTAAGCTGTGGAAACAGTGCTATTTTCAAAGGAAGCCATTCACAGTGCTGACACATTAATTTGTTCAAGTTTATAAGAGTGCCCATTTATAATTCTCCACTTTGTTCTTCTTCAGAATCCCTTTGAGATACCTCTGATGCTTCCCCCTCCTAAAGAATGCTACGTCTCATCAAGCCATATTTAAATGCTACTTCCTATTTTTATCACATGTGCATTTTAATATCTTGCCTTTTTGATGAAAATATGGGAAAATTTGATTCATCAAACAATAACCTTAATTCCTGTTATCTAGCTACTGCTTCTTATGGTGGTTTTTTTAGTTGTGATGGTTCTTTGTTTCAAGCTACTTGCCCGCCAAATGCTTTGGACTGCATGAACTCCACACAGCACCATGATGCACTGCAATCAGCATTTTAGTTATGTAATATCATGGCTGCTGAATGTTTCAGGAATTCGTTTATTATTATTGCTTATTTGCATAGCAGTCAACTGGACAATATCACAGCAACTGGAATAAACTTTAATTTCTATAAAGAAAGAAACCTTTCCTTCCTCTAGTGGTACAAGTGGGCAGTATAAGACAGTAACAGTGTTCTGACAAAACATAACATCTACTTTCCTGACTGTATATTCTCAGTTCAAAAATTCATCACATAAAAGAAAGGACTTCTTCATATGCATATAATGCCTAATTAACTTCTGGAATTCAGTGTCACAAAATATACAGGCACTGATGGCTTTAAAAATGGATTATATGAGCTCATGGATGAGTTCAAACCTATGCGATAGTTGGACTTCCGGGTTAGCGCCATCAGCTAATGGCGGATTCCCTCTGATTCGGAGGGACTAGCTCCGTAAAAATTGGGTCTGCACCGCTACAGCGAAGCGGGGATCCTACAGGAATCACAGGCGGGTGAAGCCTGTGAACGTGGGACTCGGCGGGCACCCTTTGCACCCCCCCGCAAATCGCAAGGAAACCCGTTTACGGGCTTCGGAGCGGAACGGGGTGAGTGGCGCGGTGCTGTGAGTCAACTGCTCTTTTCACGGAGCGAAGCTGCATAGCCGTTGCTGGAGAGTGCTGACTTTTTCTTGTGGACAATTGGATTTTAAACAACAACCCGTGAGTAGAACGGAAATTGGGCTTTTAAAATATTTTAAAATTGGCACCGATCGGGGTAGGTCTAAACAGGAAGTCCACCTCCCCTTTCTGTAAATAAACTGAAGCAAAGAATATGTTAACTAAGGTCGTGGAGAGTCTTACCTAAAGGATTAAAACTCCACTGATTGAAACTACTATCAATACTCTTTTCGGAAGCAGGGAAACCTGCAGGAGAAGGTTAAAATTTAGGAACTGAAGTGCCACTTCCCTAAACCCGGGAGCGGTCTGCGAGAGCCCGTTGACGGTGAATTGATAAATCTGACAGCTACCTGTCAAGATATAAAAGAAGGACTTTGTTGCTATTGTCCGTTTCTGTGTACAAAAAGAAGGAAGGTAATTTGAATTGCTACAATTTTACGTCTGGGACTTTTGGGACCGTGCTGGAAGGAGCGAATGGAAACTGTGTCCCTCTAGAGGGAGCTTTTGGATATTGTTGCAAGAATGCAGCTGGGCTAAAGATAAAGGCTCTGAGAAATCAGCTTTGACCTTGGATATTTTTAAGGATGGCGGTTGAGAAGGAAGTTGCGTCTGAATTGAACAGGACATTTTATCTGCTGGGAAAGCTGCAAGAACAGATAAATGTTATGGCTACTAATGTTGAAACTCTGGGAACAAAAGTGGGCATTGACAAAGAGGTTGACAGGAACCCGGCACAGGAGTCTATCTTAATTGAACAAATTGGAGAACCAGAGAAGGAGAAAGTTGCTGCTGTGAAAGTGATGCAAGGAGGAGCTGTAACCCTACAGAGGCAAATGTTGGATTATAACTTGAGGCCCTATATGATTGCTACTAGGAGAAGCCAGTCTTTGGAGGTGAGAGCCTGGCTTGGGGTGGAAAATGAGGGATGGAGAGATTACCCTATGTGGGCATCGGGTAACTTTTGGGATGTGAATCTGAGCCAGGTGGAGATTGGAGTCTTTGGGGCCTTTGGATTTGGAAGGAGTGTGAAACAAGATTTGGAATATTCTATGGGCCCTACCTTCAACTATGGAAGCCTGGCAGACTTGCTAAGAAGGAATATGACTACTGTTGGGTTGGAGCTCCCCCAAGATTTGTCTTTTAACACCAAAGACTATCAAAAAGATCGGCAGAGGGGACATGAAAGAGAGCTAAGAGCCTCGGACTTAAGATCTCCGGGTTGATGGACTTTTATTGATGAAACTGTTGGTAGGGGCCGAGACCGGGGAGGGGAGTTGGTGAAAGAAAAATTGGGAATCTAAAGTGTATATCTTTTTTCTTTTTTTTTCTTTTAATGAGAGATGGGAAAATCGTGGAATGGAATTTCTATGATCTCAGGGGAAACATCTTAAGAGAATAAGTTCAGATATATAAGTTTTAAATGAGAAATAAGATTAAATAAAGTAAAAGTAGATGGCTAATTGGTAAAAGAGAGAATGGAAAATTACAGTATATTAAGATAAGTTATAAGGATAAAAACAAGGATGAAGGATTTGCTGAAATATCTATTTGAAGTAGAATACAAAGAGGGGAGGTGTGAGGAGGTCAAGGAAATAAGTTAAGAAAGGGAACTATATTAAGGTTGGTTTTCTTGATTGTATTTTTTTTTCTTTTTGGCTGTTTTTTGCTTTTTTATCTCTTTATTTTACTTTTCTTTTGGATATGTTGTGTTTCTGTATTCTGTGTTTCTTTTTGTAATTTTTTTTTGAAAATTTGAATAAATATTATTTGGGGGGGGGGAAACCTATGTGATAGTTAAATGAACATTCCATCCTCTGATTCCAGAACTATCTGTCAGGCCTGGTCGTTGTCCTCTTCAGATCACCACACAAACGCTTCTTGTTCTTTTATAAAACTTTTTATTGCGTATTAACAAAACAATCTTATAAACGGTTCTTAAACATTATTCCTCAGAGTCACTTCTTTCAGATACCTTCTGAGCTCTGCTTCTCCGTGACCAGCCACTCTCAAAATGTCGAACGCGCCCTTCCCTTTGTTTTCCCGCTCTTTTTTCTAACCTCCTGGCTAGAGCTGGCTTGTATCTCCCCTCCTCCGAATCTGAGCTAGAACTTAACCCTTGCCTTTCCTGGGAACAGCCGGTCCCTCCCTGTTCCTCCTCCTGTTCTCTTCTATTAGATTCACTGCTCCCCTCCCCCCCTTGGGGAATGCTTTCTCCCTCTGAGAAACTGGAAACTTCTTTTTTTTTTTTTTATAAATATTTATTAAGGTTTTTTTTAAAATATAAATGCACACATAAAACAATCTTACTTTTATAACAACAAATTCTTCACTTCTTTGGACTCCCTCACGTCCCCCTCTCCCATTTACATCATTAAAAAAAAAATTTTTCCAAACAAATTATCAGCTTGTTTACAATCTCATGTCCACACATTCCAATATGATTTAACACTTTTTCCAATAAAATTTTTATATTTTCTTTAGTCTCACTTATCATCAAATTTAAATCTAGTTTAGTGGTGGCCAGTTTTTTATAATCTAGCATCCTTCTTAACATTCAAACAAATTACAATGTTTTTGTAAATACATCTTGAATTTCTCCCAGTCTTCCTCCATCTTTTCTTCTCCCAGGTCTCGGATTCTGCCAGTCATCTCGGCCAGTTGCATATAGTCCATCAGCTGCATCTGCCACTCTTCCAGTGTGGGTAAATCTTGAGTTTTCCAATTTTTTGCGATGAGAATCCTTGCTGCCGTTGTTGCATACATGAAAAATGTTCGATCCTTCTTTAACACCTTCTGGCCGACAATACCCAGAAGGAAGGCCTCTGGTTTCTTAGTGAAGGTATACTTAAATACCTTTTTCAGCTCATTGTATATCATTTCCCAGAAGGCCTTCACCTTAGGGCATGTCCACCAGAGGTGGAAGAATGTTCCTTCATTTTCTTTACATTTCCAACATTTATTGTCAGACGAATGGTATATTTTGGCAAGTTTAACTGGGGTCATGTACCATCTATATATCATTTTCATAACATTTTCCTTCAGAGCATTACATGCAGTGAAGTTCAACCCAGTGGTCCACAACCTTTCCCAGTCCTCAAACATAATGTTATGCCCAATATCCTGTGCCCATTTTATCATAGCCGATTTAACCATTTCGTCTTGTGTGTTCCATTTTAGCAGCAAGTTATACATTCTAGATAGTACCTTGGTTTTGGGTTCTAACAATTCTGTTTCTAACTTCGATTTCTCCACCTGGAACCCTAACTTTTTGTCATTTTTAAAAACTTCTTTAATCTGAGCATAATGTAACCAGTCTCGCACCTTATCCTTCATTTTCTCCAAACTCTGCAATTTCCAATTGTCTCCATCTTTTTCTAATAATTCCCAATATTTTGGCCATTTGGCCTCCATATTGGGTCTTTTTCGGGCCTTAGCCTCCAGAGGTGAGAGCCACCTTGGAGTTTTGTTTTCCAATAAGTCTTTATATTTCGTCCAGACATTGAACAGTGCTTTCCTGACAATATGGTTCTTAAAGGCCTTATTGATCTTAACTTTGTCATACCATAAGTATGCATGCCAACCAAAAGCATTGTTAAAACCTTCCAAATCCAGCACGTCAGTGTCTTCGAGAAGTAGCCAATCTTTTAGCCAGCAGAAAGCTGCGGCTTCATAGTACAGCTTTAAGTCTGGCAGGGCAAAGCCACCTCTTTCTTTCGCATCTGTTAATATCTTAAACTTAATTCTGGGCTTTTTGCCCTGCCAGACAAATTTAGATATATCTTTCTGCCACTTCCGGAAGCACTCCGTTTTGTCCACAATCTGTAATGTTTGAAACAAAAACAACATTTTTGGCAATACATTCATCTTAATAGCAGCAATTCGGCCTAACAAAGAAAGCTTCAATTTTGTCCAACTATCCAAGTCTCTCTTAATTTCAGACCAACATTTTTCATAATTGTCCTTAAATAGACTCAGGTTTTTTGCTGTTATGTTTACCCCTAGGTATTTTACTTTTTTAACCATAGTTAGTTCTGTTTCTCTCTGAAACCTTTCCGACTCTGTATCTGTCAAATTTTTTCCCAACACTTTAGTTTTCTGTTTATTTAATTTAAATCCTGCCACCCGACCAAAATCCTGTATCAGTTGTAATACTCTTTTCGTACTAGATTCTGGCTCCTGCAGAGTCAAAACTAGGTCATCTGCAAAAGCTTTCAATTTGTATTGTTTCGCTCCGACCTGAATCCCTTCCACCAACCGGTCCCCTCTGATCAAATTCAAGAGCACCTCCAGAACCGAAATGAATAACAAAGGGGAAATCGGGCAGCCTTGTCGTGTTCCTTTTTCAATTTTGAACTCTTCTGTAACCACATTGTTAACTATCAGTTTGGCCTTTTGTTCTGAATATATTGCGTCAATCCCATTCTCAAACCCCCGTCCCACTCCCATTTCATTCAAATTTCCCTTCATAAATTTCCAAGAAATATTGTCAAAGGCCTTCTCCGCGTCTATGAAAATTAACACTGCTTTTGTATTTATGTCTGTTTGCAAAAGTTCCAAAACGTCAATAATGTTCCTAGTATTTGCAAACATATGTCTACCTGGGAGAAAGCCTGCCTGGTCTTTATGAATTACTTCATTAAGCACTCTTTTGAATCTACTTGCCAAAATGTCTGCAAATATTTTGTAATCCACATTCAAAAGGGAGATGGGACGATAGTTTTTGAGTTGTGTCTTTTCAGCTTCAGATTTTGGTATCAATGTGATAAAGGCTTCCTTCCACGATTCCGGCGCCTTCTTCCCTTCCATAATTTCATTACAGACCTCCATCATTGGTTGGGTCAGATAGTCTTTTAATGTCTTGTAATACTTGGAGGTCAAACCGTCTGGCCCTGGAGATTTGCCCAGTTGCATGTTCTGAATAGCTTGTTCAATCTCTTGTTGTGTTATTTTGTTGTTCAGGATTAATCTGTTTTTTTGTGACAACTTTGTTAATCCATTTCTTTCCAGAAATTGTTTAATCTCAACCTCATCTTGCGGCCCTTGAGTGTATAATTTTTTAAAGTATCTCTGGAAGCACTTTCTAATTTCCATGGGGTTCTGGATATTTCTTCCTTCAATTTCTAGGTTTGTAACTGTATTTAATTTCTGTCTCTTCTTCAACTGCCAAGCTAGCAGTTTTCCACATTTATTTGCCGATTCAAAAGTTTTTTGTTTCATTAATTTAATCTTCCATTCTATTTCTTGGTTTATCAATTTAGAATATTGGGCTTGATATAGTTTAATTTCTCTCAGAATCGGCTGTGACTTCGGGTTTGATCTTAATTTCTTCTCCAATTCTTTAATTTTCTGCAAAATCTTATCTTTCCTTTCATTTTGTGTTCTTTTCTTTACAGTGTTCTGTTGTATCAAGAACCCCCTCATCACAGCTTTGCTTGCGTCCCAGATAGTTCTTTTTTCCACCGTAGTGTTCATATTTATTTCAAAATAGTCCTTCAAGGTTTTTTGGGCCTTCTTGACAATCTCCTGATCTCTAAACAAGCTATCATTCATCTTCCATCTAAAGGAGCCGGTTGGCAATAGTGTCATATCCATCTTCAGCGCATTATGGTCGGAGCAGGTCTTTGGGCAGATTTCCACTTTTCTGACCTTGGGTGCCAGACCTCTAGATATCCATATTTGGTCGATTCTTGTCCAAGTCAGTTGGGCTTCAGAGAAGAATGTTCCCTCTCTTCCCAGGGGGTTCTTAGTTCTCCAAATATCAATCCAGTCCATATTGTCAGCCATTTCAAAAAAGGTCTTTGGTAGTCTGCCGTCTTTTGTAACGTTTTGATTTTGTGACTTATCCATGTTTGTCGATACGACCCCATTCATATCTCCCATCATAATGATGTTGTTGTAGTCCAGATAGTCCAGCATAGTCTCATGCAACTTCTTGTAAAATTCCGATTTCCCGTCATTTGGTGCATAGATTCCTAATATCAGAATCTTTTCTCCTTGATGTTGTATCTCAATTCCTAATATTCTTCCATGTTCATCTTTGAATAAGAATTTAGGTGACAGGCTCTCTTTTGCATATATCACCACTCCTCGCTTCTTTACTCTGTCCGAAGATATAAATTCTTGGCCAAGTCTTTTGTTTATTAACACCTTTCTATGGAGCCTAGTCACGTGTGTTTCTTGTAAGCAGATAATATCCAATTGTTCTTTTTTTAGTATATGAAAAATTTTCCTCCTTTTTTCCGGGATATTGCAGCCATTAATATTCCAACTCAAAAGTTGCAGAGACATCCTGAATAAATCTGGTTATTTTTCAAGGGGTGGTATCTTGTTCAGAGAATCTTCAGAGTCCAAGGGTGCAGATGCCTCTGGTGTTTCAGGCCCTGGAAGTTGGTCAATTCCTTTGTGAAGGTCCTCTCCGTATATGTTCAGAAATTTATCTCTGTCTTCCGATGTTCTGATTTTGATCTTCTTCCCTCTAAAGGTAAAAGATAGTCCTTGAGGAAATTCCCACCTAAAGATGATTGAATTCTTCCTTAGTAGTCTTGTCAACTCCAAATAGTCAGATCTAAGATCTAGCAGTTGTTTAGGAATATCCTTGTAAATCTCAATTCTTTTGTCCAAAATGTCCAGTGACTTTCCGTAGTGTAGGCCCAAAATCTTATCCCTTTCCTCCTTTGACCTCAATATTATCAAACAGTCTCTGGGCTTCTCTTTCTTTAGAAGTCTTCCGAGCCTAAAAGCTGAGACAATTTTAAAGTCCTTTTCCTCTAAACTCCAAAATTTGGAGAATTCTTTAGTCAGAAACTCAGCTAGGTTGCCTTCTTCCACTTCTGGTATTGCTCTTATCCTTAAATTGCTCTCCCTGTTCCGCAGTTCAAGCATGGACAAATAGGTCTGATGTTCGCCTACTTGCTTGCAGAGTGGTCTTACCTCTTGTTCTAAATTTTCAAGTTTTTGGCTGGTATCTTCAGCCAATTTCCGATTTTCCCCTGCAGCCTCCTTCAATTCTCCGATTGCTTGAGTATTCTGTGAGACTTGTCCAGATAATTTATTTAAACATTCTATGTTCTGCTCAATTTTATATGTTTGCTCATCAGCTTTCTTGTCCAAAGATTCTACTTTCTTATCCAAAGATTCTAATTTTTCAAAAATTTTCTCTAAAATAGTAGTGCTTGCCCCTGAGGCCATATCTTCCAGTTGTAATTCCTCAGTTTCTCCCTCCCCTGCCCGTGGCAGAGAAACAGTTTCGACCTCAGAGGGCAAAGTAGGCACAGATGATCTACGTGCCTGTGAGGCTGCGGTTAAAGTTGTCAAAGTTGTTTGTTTAGTTCTTCCTCTCCTTCTTGTACCACTCATTCCAAAGTTATCTAAAATTCAAGGTCAAGCTGAGTTGTTCCCATGAGAAAGCCCCGGCACAGATGGTCACAGTCAATAAGGGGCCGGGAAAAAGAAAGTAAAGTAAAAGTCACTGTTATAAGTCCCAAATCCTCTAGGGGGAGTTTAAAATATTTCAGGGAAGAAATCAATTTCAGTTAAAATAAAGTCAAATTTCTAAGTCCAAGAACCTTCAATAAAAAGATTTTTCAGCAGAGTTAAGGTTTAGTACAACAACAGTATTTCTGATGGTGTAAGCTGGTAATCCAAATGCTTCAAAGTAACAAGTTCAGACTCTCTCAGATTGTTTCAAAGTTCAGATTCAAAGTATCCAAGCTGCAAACTGCAAGCTGACAGCTCAGTTTCTCAGGCAGTTCCAGCGCCTGGGGTTTTTAGTTAAAATGTAGCTCCAAAGGGAGAAAGATTAAAATATAACTAAAATTCATAAGAGTCCAGCACATGAGGTTATCTATTCCACTTAAAATAAAGTTCAATGGGTGCTCAGATCAAATAGTTTAAAAGGTCTCTCTTTGCCTCCACTCCTCCACGCTCTTTGCGTTCAAGTTCAATGGGAGCGGAAGACGGACTTCCTGTTTTTCGTCAATCCGCATTCAGCCAAATTTAATGTTTTAAAGTCCCGAATTACATACAGTCAGTTGTTTACTCACGGGTTGTTGTTTTTAAAGCATAAATTTCAGGAAGAAAGGTCAGCGCTCACTGGCAACAGCTACGCGGCTTCACTCCGCCGATTGCGGAACGACCCACAGCGCCGCAGCCTCCTCCGCGATCCGGAGCCCCTTACGAGGCTCCCTCAACGTTTCGGTGGCCGCTTCTGGCGCCCGCCGGGTCCCGGGACCGCAGGCTTCTGCTGCCTGCGGTTTTCCGTTTTTGGGTCTCCGCTGCGCCGTAGCGGACGACCCTTTCTCGTGCGGAGCTTCCCTTCCCGTTAGGAAAGGGCAGCCATTACCCTTCGCGCCGCCTCCGGAAGTCGAGAAACTGGAAACTTCTAACTCTTCCCTGACACTATCTAATTCAATCAATATGCCATCAGGCTAGTACAACTGCTACTTTACCTAAGAAATGTTCTTTCATCCATTAGCAGTACAATACTCACACATATCTAGGTGAGCCTTGGCCAGCTCAGACATACACCATACAGATAATGGTCCTGACCCAGTGGTGCCTTGCAGATTCAAGGGTTCTAATGCTCACACAGAAGTCCTCTTCTTGCAAGTGTACCTTTAAACAGAAGAAGTTACAGGAAGGCATGGGAACTAAGGTAGTTTGCCTTAACTATTGGCTTCGCCTAAACTCAAATCCCCCCGGTCTAATATACCTAGTGCTGCAAGATTGTCACAAGAGTGCCTGGACTAAAATTGTCTATCAAAAACTTCACCACAACAGCTACTCATTTTGGTTTTTAGTAAAGCAAACAGTCTAATTTGTCAGCACCTAAATGATATTGGGCATCAGAACAACTTGGCCACAATAAGGAAATTTTGCCCATGGTATGACTATTTTCCACCTTCCCATTTCAACCCTCTGGCACTCTATCTGCATAATCTAGCAATTCTAAAATATAGACGTGCTTTTACTCTTGCAAGATTGAATGTATTGCTCTCGGCTGTACTTGAAGGACAATTCCAACAGATTCCACATGAAAAACGCTTATGTCCCTGTGGAGATGACAGTACCAAATCGGTGGCGCAAGCCCTTCTGGCTTGCACTTTTTATAAAGACTTGAGGAATGATATTATCACCCCTCTTTTATTGTCCATTCTGGGTCGCCCAACCACTGCCACAGTGTCATTTCTCTTGGCAGATCAAGATGAGCAGGTGACAGCAAACGTTGCAAGGTTTTGAGCTGGGGCAATCAGAATAGGATCCACTATTTGACTATTGATTCAAAACCCTAAAATGTATTTTATAAAATTGACTTTTTATTTCTATTCTTTGTATATAGTATTGTGGTTTTATTGCTATGGCCGATGGCTGGTTCAAATAAAGATTCATTCGTTCGTTCAAGGTGGTTTGGCCAAAGGCTTCATGGAAAACATGGATTCTAACAAGGATTAGGAAGGAAGGAAAAGAGGTGAAAAAGGAGTCTATAGAAGTGAACAGGGAAACCTGCATGCACAGGATCACCATGTCCACACTGAAGCCAACAAAGAGCTAGGGTTTGGGATAATGCAGTAAATTTACTAAAGGTACAGTGGTACCTCGATTTTCAAACGTAATCCGTTCCAGAACACTGTTCGAGTTCCAATATTTTCAAAAATAAAAAACTCATTATGGAAGCCTCAAAATGGAAAACTCAATACAGAAGCCATGTTTCTGGTTTGACTTCCGAGGCGCGTTCGAAAACCGAAGCATTTACTTCCAGGTTAACGGCGTCCGAAGACCGAAATGTTCAGCAACAGAGATGTTCAAAAACTGAGGTACCACTGTATTTTGGTATTTTCCACTTTCTCCTTTATGGCTAAACCTAATATAAAAATATAATACTATTAAATAGTCATAACCAAAGGATTCATTTTACACACACACACACACACACACACACACGGGGGAAAATGAGTTGAGGAATCATAATCTCAATTTTAATTAGACAAAAGAATTGTAAGTTGCAAAATACCTCATTATTCCTGTGGGATATTTCACCTGCTGTTGCTACCATTATGAAGGCAGTGGGGCAGGCAGGGAGTGGGGGTAGAAATGATGATGAAAGGAAGGAGGGAAATCTATGTGAGGTATGAGTTTATTCTATATATTTTCTGAAAGATTGTCAGTCGTCAATGCAGAATATTTTTCAAACTTTTGCTGTGAGTTAAATGTTATTTGCTCAATAAATCAGCATTTCCATGTTGTCTTTCCTTACAAACATTTCACTACATATTTATTTACCTATTCTGTCTAATTCTTTGGACCTGTCTAGGTGTATGCAGATCTTTTGGCGAATGCATGAGATGCCAAGAGGAAGAGTTGGTTGTAAAGCAGCATTTTCTCAAATGTACACACTCTAATACTCTGTTCCAGCCTCTGCTTTTGCTGAGGGAGAAGCACACCACTGCTGCTCTGCTGCTACCCTCTCTCTCCCTTGCCAGTCACACCTCCCCTTGATGCAACTGAGTGGGGAACTGTATCAGATGGCTAGCCATAGCACTGCATCACATTCAAGCCATTTGTGTTTACTTACTGCATCACGTCCAACCCATTTGTGTTTACAGCCTTGATGCACCAAGAAGACCCACATCAGCTATCTCAAACTCCTCATAGACATTCATTTTGGAGAATTAACACACTGTAGTTAGTGCATTACAGCCCGTTTTAATGTGGCATTGTAGAATGTTATACTTAATGAGCACTTCTTGCTGTAATGGCATAATGGTGACTCTCATCGCTTTGGAATAGTAATCTAATGTCATCACAGATGACAAGGCACTCATGAGTCTATGCATATGGCATAGACAAATTAGCAGAGCTAGGTCACTAGATCATCAACATGTACAAGAGTATATGTACTGTGTCACAATGGAAAGGGGAAAGGGACGTACTAGCTCCTTGTTAGCTTCTGCAAACTACTAAATCCATTGTGTGCACACACCTTTTAGGCATATAGACCAAGAATTTCAGGATTCATCAACAGGAACCATTAAGAATTAGGGCAGCTCTGCAATACCACATCCTTTCTTTTGCATAAGCACACCCAGAATGCCATGTCTGGGTGTCAGATGCTAGACTCTAATGGAATCTTTTGAATATTCTTATATTCCTATAGTTTTAAACAGTGCGTTTTTCTGGGGGTATGCAGGGGTACGCATACCCCAAAGCATTTTGTGAATTTAAGTTTGGCCTCATTAAGGGGCAGTATTTCAACATGGGTAGGAAAATAAGAGGTCACCTAAACATTTTTTAAAGAAAAAAAGCACTGGTTTTAAACGAATATGATATGTATGTTTGTGCATGACAAATAGTCATGGCATAGGCTCCTAGCTTGCACTTGATTTTGCAAAATAAAAAAAATCCTTCCAGTAGCACCTTAGAGACCAACTAAGCTTGTTATTGGTATGAGCTTTCGTGTGCATGCACACTTCTTCAGATACCTGATTTTGCAGGTCATGGGAGTTAACATGGATTCAAAGTATTGGGGATTTTGTTGTAGATACCAGTATAAATACTGGTGAATCTATAATTGACTCAGAAGTGATACAGCAGAGGCACCTCTCAGGATGTTCAGTAGTCCATTTATACTATTGTAAAGGAACATTTGGCTTCCTTGACTACACTCCTAACAGAATCATGATCTATGAATAATGTTTTCTTTTCAGTAACATGAAAAGAGCAGGTATAGCATAGTAAAAAAGAACTGCGAACAGCAGAACCATGACCAAGCCATTCCCTGTGTCTGCTGAACAGCCTCACTCTTGAAAGAACAATTTTGCAGCCTGCCAGCGAGCTTTTGCCAGAGTATGTCTGACGAACCAAGAAACACATTCTCTGACATGTAAAAAATTATTGATTCTGCCAGTATACTCAATCAATTTCAGCATGCAAGACAGACCACAAGATTCAGTACATACATGGAGGAACCACGAAGACTCTTCCTTTTGGATATAATGCAATTAAAATGATTTTATGCATAGTTAAAATGTTTGCTTATACAGAAAGGTAATAGTGTGTAAACTATGTGAAATGCATGCTAAGAAATAATATAAAAGCTTTATTAAAACTGAAACATATTGCTAGACAAGGTGGCATTTCTATTTTCTTGAACAATAGAAAAACTGTGTATATCTAAATGTGACTTAAGTGCTTTGAGAAATTGCTTTTAAAACGAACAGTGTATTGATATATTTTCCTGTCAATTGAAACGGAATCAATTGTAACTTTGCTGATAGAGAGGCATTGTGGTACAACTGTTCCTTTTTTAAAAAAGGTTTTAAAATACAAAAGCCATTCATAAATATGAAATGGTTATGACTATGTTAGTCTCTTGACCTAACACACTGATAGTCTTATATTAGATTGTTCCAATGCTTTAATGAACATATAATTTTACATTTGAGTAGGGATGGAACAGAAATTCATTTCAGTTTGCATTTTTATGTGGATCTACCTAATCTACACTTCTCAAAACAATACATGTGCAGAAATGCAGGTAATCATTGCAAATTAACATTTTTCTGAATTTTGTGATGCAGTTTTACAATCCAAATATATGTACAAAAATGCAATGTGTACAAGCACCAGCCCAGCTAGAGCATTTGATGCGCATGGAATGAGAGGCCCCTTTTTCATGCCACTTCCCTCTGGCCAGTGTGAGATGTCTGTTTGCAAGCTCAATTCAGAGGAGAAATGTGGCAAATAAAAATAAGGGTACTGAGTCAAAGTACTGCTCATGACACAATTATTAGTTATAGACAAACTTTCATCACAATAACCAGGTCCACCAGAGCCCAGGCAGACAATGGGTTGCTCTTCTAATATCCAATACTCCCACAAGATTAAAATCCCAGAATATTGTGCAGTAAATAAAAAAGTTGCAAAAAGGCTATTCCTGTGTAAAGGTAAAGGGTTAAGGGACCCCTGACCATTAGGTCCAGTCTCGGACAACTTTGGGGTTGTGGCGCTCATCTTGCTTTATTGGCCAAGGGAGCCGGCATACAACTTACGGGTCATGTGGCCAGCATGACTAAGCCGCATCTGGTGAACCAGAGCAGCGCACGGAAATGCTGTTTACCTTCCTGCTGGAGCGGTACCTATTTATCTACTTGCACTTTGATGTGCTTTCAAACTGCTAGGTTGGCAGGAACAGGGACCAAGCAACAGGAGCTCACCCCATCGCGGGGATTCGAACCGCCAAACTTCTGATCGGCAAGCCCTAGGCTCTGTAGTTTAACCCACAGCGCCACCCGTGTCCTGTGTACATGCTCATAATTCCAGACCTTCCAAGTGTCCCTATTTTCTAGGGACGTCCCTTATTTAGGAAAACCGTCCCAGTTTCTGATTTGATCCCAGAATGTCCCACTTTTCCTTAAAATGTCCCTATTTTCATTGGAGAAATGTTGGAGAGTATGGTAGGATGTCCCTATTTTCGATGGAGAGTATGTTGGAGATATGTTGGAGAGTATGGAGTTATTCAACCCCCAAGCCATCTGAAGACAATCCTGACATCCCACCAGATGTCAAAGAGAAAAACAACTACCAGACTTTTAGAAGACATCTGAAGGCAGCCCTCTTTAGGGAAGCTTTTAATGTTTGATGGACTATTGTATTTTAATATTTTGAGGGAAGCTGCCCAGTATGGCTGGGGAAACCCAGCCAGATGGGTGGAGTATAAATAAATTATTTATTTTATTATTATTATTATTATTATTATTATTATTATTATTAGGGAAGGTTGGTATTTTTGTTTGTTTTTTAATTCCAAAAGGTTTTATTGGTCAGACATACAATGCAAAAATGTTTTAAACACCTATATGCTGTGTTCATCTCTAAAATATCAAGGAGACAAATAGAGAGATCAAGTATCAGGGCAGGTAATAAGAGAAAAGAAGGGTGTGCGACTGGAGGCAGGCCAGAAAAAAACCCCAAGTGGGGGGATTTGTAAACTTAGCCACTATCTAAAGGAGTTGATGCAATTCCTGCTCACTGTGGCCTTGGGCAGATTTTGGGTCAGTAGTAGAAAGAAGGCCTACTGGTGCAAGCTAAAAGAGGGAGTTCTCAAAAGCAGTGCTGGTCTCTTATGCAAATAGGTAAATTGTACAGCTTAAATCTCATCATCCATTACCTTACTAAGCACAGATTGTAAAATTGGGACAGGCTTATCAACTCCTGAGAGGCATCAAGACCTGACTGCAATTGCTAGCTATTCTGCCAGCAGCAACTCATCAAGACTTAGCTGTGTTGCAACAGAAAACTGTCCTGAAAAGAAGGCACCCACTATGTTAGATTCCCAGGAAATGGGTACTCAAAATAACAAGGAAGCTCCCATTGCTAAGCCTTCTGGAGACCTGGAACAAAGGAGGGAAACACAGGGTTCTTCTTTATGCAGCTAGACTAGGTTCCTGTCAAGGGTCAGAGGATCCAAGGAGCAATGAAGAAATACTATGACAGAACAGAGCTGTAGATCTGTTACAAACCCCAACACGAAAAGGACTCTGAATTGTCAGTCTCCATAGACATATCAGTTGCTTCATTATCCCAAATCCCTCCTACATCTCCCACAAAAACTTGTCAGCTGCTCTTCACTGCGCAGGGTCCTCAACATTATTGTGTTTGGATCACATACAGTCCATGGAATTCTCTGGTTGCAGACCCATGGAATGGACCAAGCCTTTGATGTAGGCACAGCTAGGAGGCAGGAAGCTGTCAGGTTCTGGGTCTACATTTTCAATATTGTCCATCTGGTCTCTAGGACCATCCCAATCGATGTGGAAATGGGTGACTCTGAGGTTGGATGCCAGGATATTCCTCTGTAGCTGGGAGAAGTCTGGCTTGAGGGTGGGTTTTCTCTTAGCTCAGGATCCATATATACATTGTTGACACAGTATCCAATGCAGATGAAGGTACCAGAACTTGTACCAGAAAGGTACAAGTAGTAAGTATTGCTGTAACTCCCACAGCATCACTTTCAGGGATTAGATCAGGGTTGGGGGCATTGGCTTCAAACACAAATATATGCCTTCCAGCTGGAACAGGTCCCACCAGCACTGAGTCAAGAACCTGGTCATATTCCTCACTCTCTGCAGAGTTCACATAAATGATCTTCCACTCCAAATTGTGAGGCAATGCCTCCCCGCACTCAAATTGCACCTGGAAGCAGAGCGGGTGGCCGGGTTTTCCAGCAATGAAACTCCCAGGACAGATACCCACGCCATGACAGATTTCTTCTTTCCCCCCTGCCCACTTGCCTGCTTCCTTCTCTCTCCATAGGGAAGGCTTTTTAAATGTTTAATGTTATGTTTTTATATATGTTGGAAGCTGCCCAGAGTGGCTATGGGGGAACCCAGTAAGATGTGTGGTGTATAAACAGTAAAATTATCTTTATGGAATGTGATGTCCCTGTTTTCATTGGAGAGATGTTGGAGGGTATGTAACTCATAACATTTACTGGCTTACTGGCTGGGGAAGCAGGAGGGTGAGGGGTGAGACTACAGCCACGGAACTTTTCTCAATTTGGGTACAACCTGCTATTAGTGTGGAAAGGAAAACCCTGCACATTCTAATGACAGTGACATGTGACCAAAAGTGCAAACAATTAGCTACCAACCTACTCTTTAAAATGTTGTATCAAACAGCAACTACACCACTGTAAGTGATAAGTGCAGGAAGGCCCCAATCAGGGCTTTTTTCCAGCAGGAACTCGCCGGGACTCAGTTCTGGCATCTCTCAGATGGGCACCACTGCCATTATAAGAGAACAAGGGAGGCGTTCATGGCGAGTTCCGGCACCTCTTTTTCTAGAAAAATAGCACTGGCCCTAAAACTGCAGTATATTACAAAGGAACGTAGCTCAGTAACAGAGCACCAACCACAATCAGAAGATCCCAGGTTCAGTTCCCAGCATCTCTAGGTAGGTCTGGAAATCACTCCTACCTGAAACCTTGGAGAGTTGCTGCTGATCAATGTAGACAATACTGAACCAGATCGACCAATGGCCTGATTTGATATGAGACAACTTCTTCTGTTAGGAAAATGTGCTTGCAAAAATGTGGATATTAGGAGAAATCCACAGTAAAATGCTGAAAAATTAATTTGAGGACTTTAAAAATAAAAGCAATCTGATGCACAAAAATGGTAAACCTATCTTAATTGGAAAAATGCTCAACTGATATTGACAGATTTGTCTGTCCCTAATGTTGAGGAAGCATTAACTATTAGAAATCGTAACATCTTCATACTATGAGCCATATATAATTTATTTTGAAACAGCAGAGAAATGTATTCAGGCCCTACATTTAGAAAACAGATCCCAAAGCTTATGTACATTGTCAAATTGGGATAAAGGTTTACATCTAATGCAAAACAATGCTCATTTGTAGTCAAACCCACAATTTAGAGACTTAAGAAAAATAGATCAGATGTATTTAAAATAAACATCAAGAAGTGTTATTTTATTTTAAGGAATTGTATGGCTTTGTAGGCCTTATGCCCCAAGGTGTTAGTCCAGTATTTTCAAACATTCCTTAGGATATATTTCATCAAATCCTAGAGTCCTGCAAATCCTTTGGAAATCCTTTAGAGGATATAGTTATTTATTTCTTTGAGAAATAATTATTTCTGGAATCAAACCGTAAGAGCTTTCTGTTCAGAAAACAGAGAATATTTGGAGAAGATGTTTTGTAAATCTGCAGGGTCTAGATGCACAAACATATAAGCAATGGTCCAGTCTTTCATATATCTTCAACCCTGCCCAGTCTTAGTGCTGAGGACATACCTAGATGGTGATCCTTTCTTTTATACTCCAGAGCATTTTTCTGTATTGTAGCAAAGGCTAGAGTTGGTCCACCTGATGTTGACTATGCTAAGTCCTTCCTCTTGAGTCCAGTTCCTCAGTGGCTGGGAGAAGAGATATGGTAGACCTTCAGTATCAGGGAGATTTTTTAAATACTCAAATTTTCTTTTTTACACTGTAAATTAAATTGAAAGTCTCTTGTCAACACAAAATGGAATATTTTATGTTCTCATTAAAGAAAGTAAATTAATAAACAGTCATGCTTTGAGTACACATTAGTTCTAAAGAGTATGACCTAGTCTGTATCCAGCCTGGTTCCTTTTGAACATTTCTGATTTACTGTTCCTTTCTGAATAGAGTTAAAAGTATTCATTCACCCCCCAAAGTATGAGGCATAACATATCATATGTTACAAAAGTCAGAGACTTTGCCAGCATCATGTTTTCTCCAAAACCTTTAAGTGTGTTTTCACCCTGGTGGTTTGAACAAAACTTTGGAGCTTTTGTGCCACGTACAAATGTTGTCGATAAAACACATAGGAATCTTAAACTAATGTAGACTGTAGCCAGTACAGGTTTTCCATTTGCATTGTTTCACAGGCTTCACATGACATCCAATTACATTTTTTGTAACATTACATTTCATAACCATTCCATTTATTTATTTATTTTATTTGTTTATTAAATTTATATACCACCCTTTATCCAGGGATCACAGGGCAGTTTACAGTATAAAAACACTAAGATAAATACATTTATTTGGAAAATGAAATAGCATTAATGTAATCCATGTGCAGATTCCTGAACGAAAGGATGGTATAGCAGTGTTAAATTTGAATGTTAAAAACTACAAGTGCTTTTGAAAGTTTTCTCTAATGCAGCACAGATTGTCAATGCATTAAAGGTGATACTAGTGATATCTAAGATATTCAAATTACTCAAAATACAATAAGACAAGTGAAAAAATGGGATTAATTTGAATTAGTTGGTGAAACTCACCTGATAAATGTGCCCTGATTACCATGGGGACATTTAGTCCCTGTCATTTTCTGTTGTTCTGGCTCGAATCCTTTTCAAGTGCAGTCAGACATGCAGCAACAGAATATTTTTTTTCCATAAGCCACTGAAGCCAGTAGGAGTGTGAGCAACTTTGATATGAGTGGGGAAAGGGTCAGTGACTGCTAAGCTCGAACAGCCTGATAAGAATATTAAATCTAACATTTATCCCCAA
Source organism: Podarcis erhardii (assembly GCF_964252035.2). Classification (NCBI taxonomy): domain Eukaryota; kingdom Metazoa; phylum Chordata; class Lepidosauria; order Squamata; family Lacertidae; genus Podarcis; species Podarcis erhardii. Next base: position 47,086,619 of record NC_138508.1, on the reverse strand, counting down.
TGAGTGTCTGATGAGCCATACCTTGCTCTGCTGACAGAGTTCACTAAAAACACATTATGATAATCACTGCAGTGTTCTAGCAAAAGCTGAGGGACCAGATCACAACAAAAGGGACGACCCCATTATGTTGTTCACCAGGCAAGTACATTATTAGAATGAAAGCTTTTTGCCTATTTACAAACAAGTCATTAGAATTGGTAATCATCATTCCAACAAATGTTCGTTGAAGAAAAATTAGTATTTTCCTTTCTCCACATCACTGATTCCCACTAGATTCTTCGCATTACTGTTAAGCAGTAACTGGTTATGAATACAATCTAGTCCTTTGAATACTTGGATTATATTTTCTGATTAAAATTACTCATTGCCTTGTTTCAGTTCAGTATTCATGTCACAGCATTAACATTCTGATATGAAATCATAATGTGGCCTTGGGATTTTATTTGGGGTTTTTTTGGTTTGTTTCATTTCTATCTGCGGGAAAGGAAATAGGCTAGGTCACATCAGAGCCCATTTAGATTAATTATAATGACTCACTGATATGTGCCACGTTTATACAGTTGGGATTCAACACTCCTGGGATATGTTTCATTGGTTCTCCCTGCTATGTACGGTAGGTAGAGGTGAATAAAAATAACAGCTCCTTTCCAGAGAATGGCAAAGGCTTATTGGCATAAGGAATTCAAGTAAGAAAGAAGAGAACTTGACTACACCTTTTCTGACAGATTGAGATCACGACTACCTGGACCAACTTAAATTTTAACAACAAGTTATGTGTTGGTTTAGCTCAACCTCCTTGTTTTTCAACAGTGATGTTTACATAAGTTAACATATGAGCAATAATGCAGCCTCAGGACTGGAAATATATTTAACAGCCAGCATCTTTTAGAAGAAAATTATTTCAGATTCTAGATTTTAGCAGCAAATCATTAGCCTTTAGTAAGGGAAGCAATTTGGATTTTAGATATCTAGAGCCTAAGCTATGTAGGACAAAATTGACAGTGAAATAAAATATCTAAAATCTACTCAACACCATTTTTTACATACATACAAAGTATTTTAGAAATCTATATATTTTGCTTCTGTTCTTTCTGAAATATATTCTGACAACCCTGGCTTCTGCAAGCCACTCTGTAGTTTTAGCCCAGTGGAATGATTTCATTCTGCAGTCCACCCAAATGCAGCATGGTGGGATAGGGCAGTTTCAGCTACTCCTAACTTTTTTTTCTGGCTGATTGTGTTCATTCAGTTTCTCCTTGTGCTGAATAGCCTTTTCCATATATACAGTTGGTTCATGCTACCTCAATTATTGCATCAGTCCAATATCTCTACTACCTAAAGCAGCCAGGATTAAATGCTGAAACACCACAGCCTCCAGAATCATTGTATGGAATGTCTCTCTATTCTTTTATTTGAGTTTGGATCAGGCCCAGGTAGGATGGAGCATGCAATGCAAATATCGTCTTGCTGCACCACTACAGAACTCATTACTCATGCATTATGCATTCAGGCATTATGTCAGCTCAGAGAGTGGAAATTCAACAGAGAGACCATTTTTCTTTCCGGTGTTTTCTGTTCCTTTTATTCAATACCATCAATACATTTCTCTTTTTTGGCTCGTTGCCTTTTAGCCAAAAGGCTAAACCTTCTGTCCTTTCTCCTTTCTTCGACTACCTTGCAGTGGATGTCTAATGACATATGCTTGCTTTTATAGCTAATAGTTTATGCAGGGAGCAATAGGTTTGACTTCTCGACCCTTTTGCTGAATTCTTAGTATGCCTCAGTCATCACAATTAAATGTCTGAAGGGAGTGGGGAGGATACCCTGCCGCACTGGAGACTGAAAACAAGCAACTGCCTACCAAAAATCAAAAGCTAAATGTCTCATGGACAATCTCTGACACACAACCCCCCCCCATATGTTGCTACAGGGAAATCACAGGTTGTAGATATTGAGGCGAAATGTGGTATAAACAATAGAAAATTCTGGTGTTTTTTTTCTTCAGGGGCAAGAAAGAGAAACTTTGTCCCTACAGGAAAGGTTCTCCTTAGTACTGTTTCTTCAGTCTTTCACAAGGAATATTATTTTAATATGATGGTGGTAGTATATTATGCCCCAGCCATTTCTCATAAGAGTGCTACATTGGAGACATAGATGGGCATGCCAAAGCAGCTGACAATGTGCCTACTCTTTCTGCTACAAAGGACAAAATCTGTGCACCTTATACCTTGTGGTAGGATGCTTCAGCACGATCCAAAGAAACCAGGGTATGAACTGTGGCGCATAGTTAATTTGCAAATGAAAGCCCCAACTGCAAGTGATGAGAAAGACCTGTGATTGGATTTTCCAGTGCTTTCACTTTCAGTAAAAGGAGCCTCCCCCTACCTCTCATTTTAGATCTGGTACTTACTTATATAATTAAGAAGACTTGTAATTGTTTTTGAATTAACAGTGTGCAGTTCACTTGAACTGTTTTTTCCTAATTAACTTGCTTGGTTGCACATGATTTGAATAATGAAGTTTAAGCCTTCCACTCCACCCCTCAGTCCTATTTCTCCAACTTAAATCTCTCCGTCCACAAAATTGGTATTAGCTGTGGAGCAAGGGGTGGCGGCCGAGAGACAGGTATGCCATGGGTACTAACGTTTCCTCCCCTCCAACTAAAATCCCTCACCTGGAATGTATATGTGAGACATAACTGGAGTTAACCAGCACAATTGTATTAAAATATCAAAGATCTGAGAGTGAAATCAAGCTAGGAAACTTCAAGCAGCCTAAGATGGTGAAGGTATGAGGGAAACCTCCTGGCCCTTTACCTGACACCATCCCGGGTCAGGGCACAAGGTCTGATGATTCACTGATTTGGTATATTCATTGCCTTCTTACTTAAAATAAAAGCCAATATATGGGCAGTTTGGGTGTGAGTGTGGGTGTGAGGGGGGCGGGAGGCCATTATCTTCTAACAATTCAAATAAAACTGCATGTATTTGCATCAAAACTTGTTGAACATAGGGGTTACTTTAAGTACAGTACCAATAAATTATCATGTGTGTATCCTGAGAAAGACACCTATAAACTACAGGAAAGATATTCTGATGATTTAAAAACTCCCTTTCTTTGAATGAGAATTACAGTGTCTGTTAGTGAGCAAGACAATTCCCAAATAAAATGCAACTTTATCCCAAAGTCAGTAGCTCTGCCCTAAACCTAATAAGATTATTTGTGTATAAACTTCTTAATTTGCTTCCCTATTTATCGGCTATTTCCACTGTTCCTATAACATTGCATTTCCACAGTTAATTCATCATGCTATAAAATAAATCAAAGCACTAAACAAGAAACATAAAATATTCTAACTTTCTATCACATCTGTTTAATGGAATATTTCAGTATCCTTAAGAGAATACGTTGTCTCTTTCATTGAGTTATAGAGAGCGCAAGAGAAAGATTGACCTAGTTCATAACTCCTTTTCCAAGTTCATAACTCATTTTCCAAGTCAGCATCTAGAAGCTCATGAGCAAGGCAAATAAATAGGTGACGTCACCTGCTGCTCTCTGCCCCTCTCTGCCTCTGTATTCAGATATTCTACTTTTGTCTATGGAGGCTCCACTTGGCATTTAGCTAGATCGAACAAGAATGAGTTTCTGTAATCTTTTTTCAAGCACACCTCCATGATCTTCACACACTGAATGTTTGGAGACCAAGAGTGGGATTGCACATATCTCTGTTCCCCAGTTCATTCATTCATTCATGCATTCATTCAATCAATCTAGAAGGTGCACACATGCTATGTGCGCAGGACTTTTTTCACACGGATGACCTTAACAGGGGGTTAGAGACATTCATGGAAAATACAGCTATCAAAAACTACTGCCTCCAGAACCAGAGGCTGCATGACTCTGTGTACCAGTTGCCAGGGAGAACAAGTGGATAGTGCTGCTGTGTTCATTTCCTTCTTGTGAGGTCCCATCAGCATCTGGTTGGCTGCTGTGAGAACAGGACACTGGACTAGATGGATCTTTCTTCAGATTCCGTAGAGCTTTACTTATGATGGACGTTTTAGGCCAACAAATATCTGAAGGGCCATAGGTTCCTCATTCGTTTTATAGAGTATCTGGATATTCTCTTTTCCTTTTAAATAGAGGGTTTCTGAACGAAACATTCAAGTACACTTTGTTCTGGTTTGCTAGATCCTTACTTTCCCAGACAAAATGTAGCCTTTTGAGCCAAGGTATTCGTAAGGGGACACAGAAAATGACAGCAGAATACTGATCTCTGTCAACAAGCATCCTTTAGTGACTGCCAGCACAAAATATTAAAGCGAATTGTCAGCATATTCCTCTTCAGCTGATGGTAATCACTGGTCATATATACATTCCCATACTTTTTCAATTCCTCTGGAAAGATTTTATGGTAGAAAACATCTGCACTTTCTTTGACTTCTAATCTCTCCTTATTAAAACATGGATACACAACTCAGCAAGCTATTGTGAACTGTGTTTTACCCTGTTTACATCTCATGAGCCTAATGGGATAAGAAAAAGTAACTTTCTGTTTGGGCAAAACAAAAAGATGGGCTTCAGAATGCCGTGAGCAGTAAAACTACATATCTGAATCTAAAGTAGGTCAAGTCCAGATCTATCAGAGATCCAAAAAAGAGAGATTGCAGAGTCCCAATATTTAGCTAAAGTCTTTCTTTAAAACACAGAAATGTTTAAAATGTAACTGGAAATTCTTTGGCTTTACATTTGGGGACATCTATTCTTTTTTTGGAGCCTTACCCAAGGCAAAGTAATCCAAGCAAGGCAGTTGACTTACACAAGATGTCAAGTTCTACAGAGTTTGTGTGCCAGAATGCTAGAAGATCTGATTTGTGCCCTTTCTCTAGGGAACAGATATGCTATGCTGAACTGAAACAGGGGGTAGGTACTGGATAGGTATAAGAAGGAAAGAAGCGAAAGGATTAACATTAGCATTCAAACAAATAACTCTGTGCATTGGTTCCAAGCAACAGATTGTTCCCCTCTTTTTTAGTGGGGTCATTTTAGCTCCATCACATCTGTCAGTGTTTATGCTGAGCAAATAATAAAGAACAAAGGAAATGTAGACCCATCTGCAGTCAATTATTCCATGTTTTTCAGACCTATTCCATTTCTATAGGATCACCCACATGTTGTATAGCCAAAAACTAAATTATCATTACTAAGAATGCATTAACTCCAAAAGATCAGTTGCTCAGTTTACCATAGTCATACAATTTCAGACATGTGTAATAGCTTTGTATCTTCTTTATGACATGGTGTCTTTAATTAAGGCAGTAGGAACTTTCACAGAAATGCCCAAGTGTTTCAAAAATTCTTACTCTGTACCAATGAAATACTAATAGTCATGCCATTTCTTTTATACCCTGAGTTAGCTTCGTAACAGCAATTTCTGCATCAATTTGGTTCCTTTTTAGTCCTTGCACAGAGAATGACACAGAACAAAGAAATAGGAAAACAGTGCTAGGGCTGAAATAATTTTTTAAAATTGTGTTGGCTAGTTCACTAAGCTGGTGGAAAAGCCAAATATCCATTAACCTTTGATCTAAGGGACATCGGTGCACTATAACTTTAGTCATCTATGTCTATAAGCTTTAACTCATTAAACCACAAAAGTATTCTGAGATTACTGAATTTCATATGTATTCTTGGCTAAATGTGCACATATAGCTGCTATCAGGGAAGAAAAGGATACTTACTGTCCTTTGCTTAGCTTAAGTATCATTACGCCATGTGTTGGCCACAGCAAGATTTAGACCTCCATCATCAGCACCTATGTAATATGTGCAATCTGTGCTTTTCAGACTACCAGATAATTATTTCCCTTTGTCAGGCAAAGAGATATTTTACACTGCCATAAAAACCTTTATTCTCAGAAGATCAGTTTCACACACAAGGCAATAATCACAATCATTTTATTCTTTCAGTTCTATTAAGATTAAAAATATTATCAAGCTGCATAAACAGACTTTGCAGCACTCTCTATTTTCAGCCTAATTTACTTTTTAATTAGAAAGCAAAACAGTTCATCAGAAGAATGAGGTAATTTCTGGCCACAATAAAAATATTTGGCATCTGTTTTGATAAAACTTTATACTAATATTGTCAGCACGGCAGCTCAAAAGAATGTTTTGGGCTAATACATCCTGCTTTCATACTACCATCATACGGCAATACTTGTACTTTTCTACAGCTGGGGCAAACAGGTCAGTAAGCTATTCGTTTCATAAACTGAACTTTAAAGATTATGCATGAAGATATGATATACTGAAACCCTTAAAAGCAGCAGTACAACAGACCAGTTCAATCTACAATTTACTGCTTTCGTTGAAATAGTTCCCACATATTGTAGAATATATCAATAAATTACACTTTAAACTGAACAGCTGAACATGTAGCATTGGCAAGAGCATTCCAGACACTTGAGGAAAATCAACTGTACAGACTGAAACAGGTTTAATGGTTATGCCTCTTTCTAGGCTGTGTAGGTATTTTATTTCTGAGAGTGAGGCTGCTTCAGATCTTTAACAAAAATTCTCACCAAAACTACAATGTTAACAGATCTGATCATGTGTCTATCCTCATATATATGGTGAAAACATGTGCACGCATATGCATGCATTCTCGGAAATACGGCACTAGGAATCTTTATTCTAGGGATGGCTTGCCACAATGGTTCCAACTACAAATTTAGAAATGTCAATACTGTCATGCTTACTTGGGGGAATTAACAAGAACCAACAAATGTCAACAGGAATATAAATGAAATGTATATTTAAACAAACTGTTGGGCAGTAGGTAAAATGGGTCAGCAGCTTATAATAGTAATATATAATAGTGCCAATATAATAGTAAAAAGGAACCCAGCAAGGCAGTTGGTTGTTACAAGTTACACAGGGTACTCAACTCATGTTGCTTTGACCATAAGCTTAAACAGTTCCTATCATGGACATAGAGACAGAGGCAGAGATATTGCCTTATGTGGAGTGGGTGCGGGTGCTACAGAACCTGTAGAATTATAGTGGAAGCTTAAATGCACTGGCAGGGGTGGGGAGCTCAAATGAAAATGACTGAAGTTGGAAGACAGTGAGGTTAGGGAAGTGAGAAATGCAGAGACAGGAGGGAGATGTGATATGCTAATAATTACGTGTCCAGAGAAAGACAGAGTAAAGCAAATATATTTCCTTAATTTCACCATGACATGACTTCAGGGCTCCATGCAGCAAATTGGCTAAATTGGAGAAACTAAGAAAACTTGCAAGTTTCTTCTGTTTTTCTGAAAGAGTCCTGTAACCAAAACAAACAAGCCCTTGTAAGGAGCCCCTGAACCAAAGTCTAGTTTCTACTCTAGGTTCCTTAGAACCCTCATACCGAGTTTCCTGTTGGGAAAAACACTGGCTTGTCCTTCTTGCAAGGGTCTTGATTAACATGATCTAGCTAAGTTGAAGATGTCTGGCTCCTGCAGGCATCTACATGGTATAATACTGTTACATACCATCCCATCTCCAAGCAGGGAGACACTACAGGGCTTCCAGCACTTACCCAGGGTTTAGTTTCCACAGGATTAAGGTCAGCAGAGGCTGTGCTGTTTTTAGGATATATGGTTTTATTTACACAAATATGCAACCCAAGCATAGGATGGAGGGGCTCATAGCAGTAACACTCCCAAAGATATTGCTTCTCCATTAGTCACAGCTTTGGATTGTGGGACGTGGGTGGCGCTGTGGGTAAAACCTCAGTGCCTAGGACTTGCCGATCATATGGTCGCCGGTTCTAATCCCCGCGGCGGGGTGAGCTCCTGTCTTTCGGTCCCAGCTCCTGCCCACCTAGCAGTTCGAAAGCACCCCTAAGTGCAAGTAGATAAATAGGTACCGCTTTATAGCGTGAAGGTAAACGGCGTTTCCGTGTGCTGCGCTGGTGCTGGCTTGCCAGAGCAGCTTTGTCACGCTGGCCACGTGAGCCGGAAGTGTCTCCGGACAGCGCTGGCCCCCAGCCTCTTAAGTGAGATGGGCGCACAACCCTAGAGTCGGACACGACTGGCCCGTACTGGCAGGGGTACCTTTTACCTTGGATCCAGCACACAGCAAAACAGGTCTCTCTGTCTGAAGCTCCTAGCCTTTTGCTCTCTCACACACAACTCTCTAGTCCAGCCCCACTTTGACCTGTGGTTCCCCATTACTTAGCTGTAGGTATTGCAACCTAGCTCATTCTCTGAGTTGCTGATCAGGCCACTTAAGTGGTCAGCTAAGACCAATGTCTTTTTTTTTTTTTCAATTTAAATTTTTTATTTCATAGAAGTAAAGAATATGTACACGCCCACACATATAAACATACAGAAATAAAAGTGTTGCACAGACAAATAGAAATAAAGAAAGAAATAAAAGTAAAAGAAATATATAGAAACTTAATTTTCACTTTGGTTACATTTCTTAATCTTCGTTTTCAAAACTTCCTTTAGCTTTCCCGAAAATCATTCGAAGTAACACTTTAAATTACACATTTCTTAGTATATATTGTCATTGTACCTTTTTATATACATTTCTTAATGTATATTAACCTTACATATTATTTGGTCTCCTATTCTCTTTAAACAATAACTCACAGTCTTTCACAGTGCGTCTCTAAATCCCTTTAGCGTTATTTTCCCTTGACTAATGAATTCCAAGTAATCTACATATTTTCCCCAATCCTCAGTGAACTTTTGGTCTCTTATGTATCTTACTTTGCCTGTAAGTCTGTCCAATTCCATATAATCCAACAGCTTAAATCTCCATTCCTCCACCGTTGGTGTCTCCTGCTTTTTCCACATCTGGGCCAGCATTACTCTTGCTGCTGTAACCGCATAATATACTAATTTACGATCCTCTTTTCTTATCACATAACCCAATATACCTAGTAGGAACAGCTAAGACCAATGTCTTAGATAGAAACTTGTATGACTGGTTCAGCAACCTCCTTTACTGGATTCTAACCCTCCTTGGAAACAAGGCACCAATAACTGGAAGGGATTCAGGGCATCATCCAGACTGACACCCTCCCAACCTCACAAGAATGCCACTATTTTTAATGTAGGTAACACCCACAAAATAATGTGATAAAGCTATCTGCCTTCAAATATCAAGCTGGTCTCTTGCTTGTAGTCAAGGACATTTAGGGCGCCCCCTGCTGGGAAATATAGTTGGAAGACGGGGAAACAAGAAGAGAAAGAAATGTTAAAGAGGAGGGTTGGCTGGAATATTCAAGACCAGTGTTTCCCAAAGTGGGTTTCTATCAGACAACTCTTATACTTCCTTATGTACCTGTAGAAAATATATTTCTCTGTACATATATTATTTTGTAAGATCTCTTTCAAAAGGTTATCTTATCTTCTATATTCAAAGTAGGATTTCTAAATAACCCTTTATTGGGATTCAGTGCCTGCACAACATCTGCTAAACATTCTAGGTCAGTGGAATATTATTTGATGAAGGGATTTTGAATTTCCAGAGCTAGAAGGTCTTTCCCCTGTCCTCAGCATATAGTTTTAAACTACTCTATCATTTTGTTGATATCACTAAAGCCTTTTATAATGGTCACATAAAAATGTAAATGTCATGTGTTCTATCTGTTTAAGAGAAAAGAAATTTTAGATTTGATGGATATAAGCACCTGTCTTTTGGGAAATGGGGCAACCCCACAATTCCCTTTCACAAAGGTCACACAAATGCCATCTACTGTGAAAAGGTCATCACCAATGTGGCCCTCCAACACAGAATACACACACACACACACACACACACACACACACACACATGCATGCACACGTTTCCATTCCAGAGTTCATTTCTCATTGCCAATATATAGGCTGAATTGCCTAACAGGTGCAGATTCTAAATACTTTTTACCACGATAAGTGGTTTTCTTCACAATTGTTTCCCCAATAACTGTGCATGAAAAGTCAGTTGTTGATTGAGTAAGTGTTTTATGCTTATATCCTTAGGAAAGATATATATGGCACTAAACTCAAAATGAATATTCTGTGGCCTGAAAAACTATTGCTATCTTACTTGATGTGATACAATGCTGTCCAGTAGTAATAGGTATTTATCACTTTGAGAAAAGGTATTTATCACTTTGAGAAAAGAAGTGGGGCGGGCGGGCAGTAATCTCTACTTGCATTTAAACTGCGGCAAATATGGTCTACAGCCACAAAAGTCCTCAATTTACACTAAATGTATATCTTCAAGTGTCAAATCTCTGCACTGCACTGCTCCATGAAATACAAATGTAATAGTTAAATGTCAAAAGAAAACACTAAATAGAAATACTGCCACTTCAGCAAGATAAGTAAATGGGTTCAGGCATGTTTTTGAAGTTAGTGAAGCAATAACTCCATGACCTAAAGCATTCAGTATCCCAGTCTGGTGAGCAGTCAACGTCTCCGACAGGAAGAAATGCGAAATTTGGAAAGCTGATGAGAAAAATGCACATGTTCATGCACTATCAGCACAAAGTTATTTAGCACAATTGCTCCTGTAATTGCAGTACATTGCAAATGTTCAGTGTTCAATGGTCCTCGAAACTCAAACTTCCAATTGGTTGATGATGGGTTGTGCTAGTAGTGAACACTGAACTGTGAAGTATTAAATTCTGGAATTTTCAACCTGAAATCTGTTCCCCACCTCCAAGTCTACTGTTCTTTTTCTGTGGGTGTATATTGCTGTCCTCCCTTATCTTCTTTTACCTGAGGAATCTACAGTTAAATACGAGTTCCAGTGTCTAAACTCATATATCTGAACTGATGGCTGGAGTGCTTTTCACTTACATATTGTACTAAAACCTTACAGAGCCTTATTCTTCATTACGGAAAGCATCTTATCCAACAGAAAAATCAGTGTTTATATAGGAGTAAATCAGGTGAAGACTACCCAAAATCTTACAGTTTTACTGAAGCGGATGAACAATAAGAATAACTCCCTTACGGCTTGAATGACAGAACATATCATGTACAAAACACACAAAAATGAACACCCACCTTTTTTGCAGCATCATTTGTGATGGGGGGGGGGGATCATTCTAAGTAATATACTGGCACTGTGGAATATTATCTCAATTTATGGCTGCCAGCAGGCAAAAGCAAAAAGTGACTTAAAGGAAAAGGAGGCAAGCCCCCCACTACCTTACTTCCATTGGTGAGTGGATGCATTTTGCAACACATCTAAATACAAAGCCTCAAAGAGAAGGATAGCCTCAAATGAAAACAAAGTTCCATTTTCTGCAAATCAAATATCTTTTGCTCCAGCTGACACATTTCAGTGGAAATACTCAAACTACCAAGAGCATGGGTAGGCAAACTAAGGCCCAGGGGCTGGATCTGGCCCAATCACCTTCTTAATCCAGCCCACAGACAGTCTGGGAATCAGTGTGTTTTTACATGAGTAGAATGTGTGGTTTTATTTAAAATGCATCGCTAGGTTATTTGCAGGGCAAAGGATTGCGTTCATTTTCCCCCTTCAAAATATAGTCCTGCCCCCCCCCCGCAAGGTCTGAGGGACAGTAGACTGGCCCCCTGCTGAAAACGTTTGCTGACCCCTGACCATAGCTGTCAACCTTCCCTTTTTTTGCGGGAAATTCCCTTATTCCAGCACCGTTTCCCGCTGCTCCCCTCTGCTATCACAGATTGTTAGATATCCCGTAGACTGTCCCCAGGACAGGTGAGGCTGCTGATCCCTTATTTTCAAATCTGAAAGTTGACAGCTATGCCCCTGACCAAGAGGAATATGCCTATTATTATGCCTGAAATACCAATGTATTGCATGATGCTTAGGTTAGTGGCTTAATACAACGGAAAAATTAGAAATGTACTCAGGTCTTGCTAACCACATGCTATTTATCCAAAAATTCACTTATGCAGACATTAAAAAAATATGCCAAAACCTCACCATATGCTCCACAGATTCATTAAGCTGATCTCTCAACTTCTTTACTTCCTTGAATATTTCTGCTTTGCTGGTTGGCAGCAGCCATTTTGAGGCAGAAACCACAGAGAGAGAGGACGACGAATCAGAGAGCAGGAGAGACTGCACATATCAGGGAGTAAAAGTTCAGAGAAATCAGGTTTTTTTTTACTTTGTCTCTCTTTTGCTGATTGGTTGTAGCCATTTCAGGAAGAAACCATGATTGAGGGTCTGGGTATGTTTAGCCTGAAAAAGAGGAAATTGAGAGTAGATATTTGAAGATGGCTGTCATATCTCAAGGGCTGTCACATCGAAGGTGGAGCAAACTTGTTTCCTCCCTGCTCTGGAGGACAGGACCCAAAGCAATGGCTTCAAGTTACAAGAAAGGAGAATCTGATTAAACACCAGGAAGAACTTTCTTACGGTAAGAGCTGTTTGACAGTGGTACAGACTCACTTGGAAGTGGGTGGACTCTTCTTCCTTGGAAGTTTTTAAGCAGAGTTTGGGTGGCCATGTGTCCTGCAGGGATGCTTTAGTTGAGATTCCTGCATTGCAGGGGGTTAAATGAGGTGACCCTTAAGGTCCCTTCCAACTCTAGAGTTCTAAGATTCTTTGATTCTATGATTCTAAGTACATGTCAAAAATAGTGATAAACTAACAAGTCCTGTTGGAGCAGAATTCCCATTAAATGTTTCCAATGGTTTCTTGCATATTAATGATCTTAGCATATTGAACATGCCTGGATCTCTCTCTTTTCTTCTTCTTCTTCTTCAGTTTATATATTCTACTACAGTACTTTGTGAATACTGATCTTTATCCTTGGTTATTTTTGTATGATAGTGAAATCTTATCTATATGATACTGCTGTTTTTGTATAACTGTACCCTACAATTTATACCTGTGTAGTTAAAGGTAAATAATGCATTAATAGATCCAGTTGGTGGAAGTGACTGGGGAACAGCATGCAGAAATATATGGCTACCTAACTGGATCCTTTTGTGTTAATGACCTTTCCCTGACTATTTTTATAAATCCAGTGCATCCATATTCTTGCCAACCACACTGTTGCAAACTGACATCCATATATGGGTCCATAATAATGCATCACAAATACCATTTTCCTCCAACATATTTGGATGGTCTGTTTTATACTACTAGCTCTCTCCACATATACAAATGTTTCATTTCTCTCTCAACTTTTTGTTATTGTTCCTTGTGACCATGAGCAATTATTCCATTTAAATAGTATCATGGTATTTACCAGATAATGGCAAAGAGTATTATATTCCTCTTACATTACATATCCTTCCTTTGCATGGTGCATGGCAGTAATGGAGACAAATTAATGCTATCCTTTTAATGACATTGACAAGGCTAGCTTTATTATTATTATTTATTGAATTTATATACCGCCGCATACCCAGAGGTCTCAGGGAAGTTCACAGAATAAAATCAAAATACAAAACTACAAAATACATAATCAAAATAAAAACAACCCAATAAGCCCCCCCCCCAAAAAAACCCCAACACATTTTAAAAGGGCAAGTGTGTGGATCTGGTCTGTGACTACTCGCTCCAGAATCTTGCTCAGGAAAGGGAGATTAGCCTTGTTTCTGTAGTTTATTGTTGTAGTGTTATTTTGGAGTATCATAGAGACAAAGACAAAGTAAAATTAAATTTGAAAATTGAGTCAACACAACAAATCAGAAATAAAGAGAAGGTAGGAATTTAAATCTAAAAGGCCATAATACAGTGCACCAGGTAAACACTTAAATTCAATTGAATTCAAAGGAGTTTTAAGCATGGCTAACCCCATGCTAGATTGTGGCATTTATCTATATTTAATGTGAAGCAAATAGGATAGCAAGCTGCACTGGCAAGTGGGTCAATACAATTTAAAAATATTACTTGTTGGTTGTGAATTTTTACAGGGCTAAGAGTTATATATTGTAAGCTCTAGCATTTATTTTGACATAAAATGGGAGTTGCTGGGTAAAATATCAACAGTAGTCAGGTCAGGAACCTGAGAAAACTACTGCTGATAAGAGTGGACTGTCCTAAGCATTGGTCTATCTTCCCCAGTCCAAGTATAAAATATATGTTCTTATATACATCAAAATGTATGGCTGTCATTGCACAGTCCCCACTGAAGGATTTGTAGTGAGTGCTGTATCACAATCCTGGATTTGCATAATGCCAGGGTGGGATTCAAAAGCAAAAGAGAAGGCAGGTTATACAAAACCAGTGGCCATGGCATTGGAGCCAGAAGGGAGTGACAATGGGGGGGGGGGAATGGTGGTTTAAAGGAACAGCAGAAATTTGAGTAATGCAGGGATGGTTCTTAGCATGTGACGGGTGGCTTTAATGACAGAGGTTTGAGTAAAGTACTGTGGGATATTTGAGGATTCTGCATATTTCTCTGTCGTATATGAGGCAGCTGAGAATTGGAAGATGGAGACTTCAGTACAGTGAGAAGTGAGAGGCACTGAAAGGGAGGGAAAGTGGCTGTTTTAAACAGCAGTAGTTTGAATAAAGCAGGGGTGGAAGGACACAGAGGCAAATGGTGGTTTTAAACCACAACAGAGGTTCCCAAGATACTAGCCACTAATCTTTCACTTCACCTTTTTTTAGCTATTAAGAGCATAGCTGTCAACTTACAGATTTGAAAATAAGGGACCAGCAGCCTTGAAAATAAGGGACCAGCAGCCAAAATAAGGGACCTGCAGCCTCTCCTGTTCCAGGCACTCCAGTCTTCCTGTCCTCCTGCAGTCTGGTCAAACTCATGCTGGTAGCTTCGAGAACACTGTCCAACCAACTTTGTAACCAGAGGTTCAACTGAATAGAATCTGAATCACATGCACCACAAGGCCTATGCAGCCTCAACTTACGATGGCTCCCCAGCCTGGCTTTGCACTGCAAAGTTTGCAGCAGCACGTGCAACAAAATGGCATCCAGCATTCAAAAACCCCCTCAGCTTGCATTAACTAGCCACACACAAGGCATGAAAGCTCCACCCCCTCCAGTCGTTCTTAGACTTCTTATTGGGTGAGCAACACAGCCAAGCAACACAGTTGGAGCCTCCCTCCTCCCTGGCCGGCAGGGAGGGAGGGAGAGGAGCTGCTTCCTTTGAAATTTAAGGGACATCATTTAAGGGACATTAAAGGTACATCTATCAATAACGGACAGCAGCGGGACATGGCGCTGGAATAAGGGACTGTCCCTTCAAATAAGGGACACTTGACAGCTATGATTAAGAGTTCCAGAAACTTGTATGCCTTGCTGGTGTGCTTGAGGCCTCTGCTCCCTGTGGCTGTTGGATGGAGTCCACACGCTTCACTGCGCCTCACTGGACTCCCTTGGAAAGCTCTCCGTCAGCTTCCTGTAGCAGAGTTGTCGCAGCGGCAGAAAACTGTTGCTGTGTGTGTGTGTAATAAATCAGACTGCACGCAAGCGTTCTTGCTTATCTCTAACAGTCTTTAATCGTGTAGAAAAACATTATAAATCAACCCCGGCGAAAGAGCGCACATCTTGCTGCCTCGCCGCAAAAGCGAAGAAAAAAAAAGAACACAGAGAAATCACTCCCCTCTGCGAACTTGCCACACCTCAGAATGTGAGACGTCACTCAGAACTGTTTAACCCTGTAAGTTCTGATTCTCTTCAAACCCCCTCTCGTCTCACATCCTGAGGGAAACTGTGAACACACATCTACAGATCTCTGAGAGTTCAACCCCCTTACCATTGCCTCTCGTCCCTTCCTGGCATCTTTCTCAGGCAACTGTTGAACCTCCTCAAACCTCCCAGGTTCGCACTGTGCGAAACCAATCCACGCACTGGTGGCCTGCAACCTCTCAGGTGGAACTCCCTTCGTGGTGCGAGTGGACCGTCTGAGCACAAACTCAGGTGCTCCTTCGGACTCACTGTGATCAGCAAGTGTGTCTTCTACATCAGAAGACTCCCCCTCTGACTTAGTGTGTCTTCGGGCCTTCTGTACTTTGCTAACAGGAGACGAAGGCTCACTCTTGGGCTCTCTTTTAACAACCTGTGGAGATGCCCAACCCTGTTCTTGACCCTGTTCAGAGACTTGGTCCTCAGCAACAGGTTCAGTCTCTAGCTCTCCCTCCTCCTCAGAATCAGACAGACATTCTGAGAGAACATCATGACTTGCATGAATCTTTGACCAACCATTCTGCTCACAGAACTTAGCATGTTTACTGATCAGAAGCTTGGTCTGATCACCTTCTGGATATGCAAACCTCCACCCCTTTGTCGCAGGTTCATACCCACAGAAGATCATTTTCTGGAACCTCGGGGCACCTTTCTTGCATTGAGCCTTTGACACAGGCAACCAGGCCTGTGAACCAAACACACGGAAGAAATGCAGCTTTGGCTTCATTCCGTGGAGCAAGAAATACGGGGTGTCAACTACCACTGAATTGTAGGACCTGTTCATCGTGAAATTGGCTGTTCTCCAGGCTTCACTCCAAAAACTCTGAGGCAAACCGGAGTCTGACAGCAAAACTTCTGTTGTTTGAGCCAGAGCTTCACTTCTGAGCTCTGCCACGCCCCTCTCTTGAGGAGAAGTAGCACCCGTCACCTTGTGACGTATCCCCTTCTGACGGAAAAAACTCTGCAGAGCAAACCCAGTAAACTCTGCACCTCGGTCACTCTTGAACCCCTGCACTTTGGTGGAGAACCGTAGTTCCACTTCCGCAACCCAATCTTTGATCAGTTGCGCTGCTTCTCCTTTCGTTCTCAGCGAGAAGCACCAGCCATTTTGGCTAAAATCATCTGTCAGCGTCAGCACATACCTGGCCCCGCCCAGACTCGGCTTTGGTATGGGTCCAAAAAGGTCTGTGTGCACAAGCTCAAAAGGTTTTGTGGTTACCCTCTCCACCCTGGGATAACTGCACCCTTTTACCTTTGCCTTTCTGCATGCCCTACAATCTAGGGATTGGTCACATGGTTTTATCCTGCACCCTACTGTGTACTGGCGCAACCTTTGGATACCTTTCCAAGAGCCATGTGACATTCTCTTGTGCCACAAGCAAGCACATGAATCATGAGTGGGAACGTTTGCACACTTTGCTTGTGCTCCCTCAGCATTCCCCTCACCCTCCAGAGGTGTCTCTAAGATGAAGAGATTGTTCTGGCATGCAACACTGACGAGCTGTCTCCCACCTCTGGAAATAGAACAGACATTATTTTCAAAGCAAACCGTGTACCCCTGGTTGAGGAGACAAGGAACAGACAAAAGACAGTGTTTCATCTCAGGCACAACGTAAACTTCCAGCTCCACCTGCAAGAAAGAAACATAAACATTTGCCACGTTAGACAAAGGCTTCTGTGACCCATCAGCAAAAACAACTGTATTCCCAGCTGGAACAGCTTTGCAGTTCCACATTTCGACACCAGGTGTCGCTGGCTCCACTGTCGATTACCCAGCGCAACACTCTGTTCTCACTGGAGCTCTTTATTGTTGCCATAGAGGCAGTCAGGTGATAAGGACCGTCTTCACTCCCTGAGTCACGTCTTCCCTTCGCTTTCCCACGCTGGTCTCCTCTCCTGGACTGGTTGTCGTGGGAAACAACCTTGGAGACATCCTGCCCAGCCTCCCTGGCTCTCTGCGGGCAGGAACGACGCAGATGGTCAGGAGAATTGCAAACAAAGCAGCGACAAGTGGAAAAAGCCAGAACTGTGCCTTCCGCTGGCCTGGCCCCCCCTCTGCAAGTGGATGGGCTCCCTGTGCCAGCTCGGCCCTCTCTAACACGGCGTTCCTGTTCGTCACTCAAACGTCCTGTCACATACGCTAGCGTAAGATCTGCGGGATTCATCGATTCCAAAGTTAGACACAAATTGTCATAACTTTTGTCCAAAGAGCTGAGCAAAATATAAACTTTCAGTTCCTCAGAAAAGTTGACTTGCAACAGCCTCAGCTGGTTGAAAACAGAGAGCATCTCAGTTACATGCTGTCTGATGCTGTCACCAGGACGCAGCCTCATCTCAAACAAGCGTCTGGTAGTGTGGATCTTTGCCCTAGCCGTGGTTCTGTGGTGCACTCTCTCTAGTGCCTGGTAGGCCTCATGAGCAGTCTCCAGCCCCTCTACCAAAGGTAGCTGCGAACCCTCCAAACTGAGCACAATAGCTCCTAGAGCTTTGTGATTTTTTCTCTGCGAAGCATGAGCAGTTGCAATATCGGCTGCTGAAGCACCTGCTGCCGCTTGTTGTGGAGGCCCTAGGACCGCCTCCCACAAACCCTTGGCTACCAGCCATGCCTTCAGCTTTCTGCTCCACTCTTCCCAATTTTTTCCGTTCAATTTTTCGAAGCGTACGCCGTACGACTCATGGCTGTCTGCCATCTTCTCCCCCGGGGCTAAGCGTACTCACGTAAACAGCAGCTCCTTCTGGCACCCGGTCCTGAAGAGACGATTCCTCCCAGCGAGCTCCGATGCCTCAAACGTTAGGCAGGTCTCCAGCTGGCTCCAGCTTCCCCTCAGCTGGCTTCCACACACACCGGCACGTCTTGGCAACAGCTTCAAAGCTTTGCTGACTCTCCATAACCTGTGGCTGTTGGATGGAGTCCACACACTTCACTGCGCCTCACTGGACTCCCTTGGAAAGCTCTCCGTCAGCTTCCTGTAGCAGAGTTGTCGCAGCGGCAGAAAACTGTTGCTGTGTGTGTGTGTAATAAATCAGACTGCACGCAAGCGTTCTTGCTTATCTCTAACAGTCTTTAATCGTGTAGAAAAACATTATAAATCAACCCCGGCGAAAGAGCGCACATCTTGCTGCCTCGCCGCAAAAGCGGAAAAAAAAAGAACACAGAGAAAACACTCCTCTCTGCGAACATGGCCACGCCTCAGAATGTGAGACGTCACTCAGAACTGTTTAACCCTGTAAGTTCTGATTCTCTTCACACTCCCAAACCAGACTTGATATTCCTGTATGTAAATGAACTCTTCGCATTAGTTTTTCTGACATGGCTTTGTCATTCCAAATTTCCACTGTGGCTTTATCCATTTACTTCCAAAACTATGTAAAGATCAGTCTAGCTTCTATTAGCAAGAAACCAATTAGTTATTCCCTTTAACTACCCAAATTTTTACCATCTCAGATGTTCAAGATTACCATGGTGGGAATTGGTGCATCTTTGTGGGTAATCAGTTGGATTTCTTCAATTATCTGACACCAGACAATTGCCATTTTAGGAGAATTCTACCATAAGTGGAATCATGTGCCAGTTTTGGGGTCCACATCTCCATCATTTTTGTGAAAATATCCAAGAAGTGAAATATGCCAGCAAGATTCCTTCATATATATATATATATATATATATATATATATATATATATATATATATATGCAGGTTTTGGTGTCCTCGGGTGTCTTCCCGTGTAAAAGTTGGGGTGTCTAGGCGACGTTTCGACGAGGTCTCACTCGTCATCTTCAGGCTGGTGCTTTCGGCTTCTTGTTACTGGAACAGAGCTCTGTTCCAGTAACAAGAAGCCGAAAACACCAGCCTGAAGATGACGAGTGAGACCTCGTCGAAACGTCGCCTAGACACCCCAACTTTTACACGGGAAGACACCCGAGGACACCAAAACCTGCATTCCTGTACCCGTGAAAATCTACGAAAGCATATATATATATATATATATATTCAAAATCAGTAGTTAGTTCTGAGAGACACACAACTTCTATTTCTTGGCCTTCTTCACTTGGAGAAATGTAGCCTTTATGTAGATTCTGCATATTATCACATGGAGATGTATTCCTATGTATTCCTGAGGTCGGCAAAACACTTATTGTGGTCTACCTGATTACAGGCTGAGTGTGGGTGGTGTTCCAACTGGAAACACTGACAGGTGCTGCTATCTTAGCTGGGTCTTTCGCATATCTCCAGATATGTGAAAAAGTCTAAAGGAAAGTTAATGGACTCCATTATTTTTGGTCTCCTACGTCATTGGTCAATTCACCTCAAGAGCAGCCAATGTGAACCAGCAGTAGCATAGCACAAGGTGGTGGGAAGCAGTGCACTTCTTGTGATGGTACTCATCTCATGTATAGAGTATTGTCACCTCATTTTTACTGCCAATGGCAGCCATTTTGTGCTGGCACAGCACTTTTATCAATATATGCATCAGCACCTTGTCTCTTACTAAGAAAAAGATCCCTGAGGACAAGATTTTTCAAATCATTTAAAAAACAACAACACCATTATAGTTGTCACCAGCTTTTTCTAGAAATCTGGTGAACTGACCAGACATCTGCATTCAGGCAGCTGGCTGCGTTTGCCTGTGACTTCAGTGGTGGTGTCAGCAACATTGCAGGTGAAGAGGTGCACTGAGTCCCAGTCAGAACTCTGCAGCTCAGACATGCTGTATTGCTGTTCAGCTCCTCATAATAACCTAGATCCAGGTGGGCATGTGTGACTAGACAAGTTTCTAGGGAATGTGGTGAGCGGATGGAATAAGCAAGAAACATTCAGGATGCAAGTATGTAATTAGCAGGAGAGAAGGAGGTGCTCAGTGGATGCATTTCATGGTAGAAGAGGTAAGGCAAGTGGGAGTGACCCTCACCCTTTCAGCTCTGGGAATATAAATGGATGAATGGAACAGAATGAGGCAAGCTTGCAGTTCTGTTCTCTAAACAGTTGTGTAGTCAGCTACGTTCACAGGTTTGGATACATATCCACAAGCTGTATGTGCATTTTGCAGGACTGGGCAAATGAATGGGCTTCTCAATGGATCTAGGATATCCGAGTTTGTTTTTTAAAGTGTAGATTCTACAAGTCCGAAGTCCGTCTGCCCTTGATGCATTGTGTTACCTGCTCCACCCCTCCCACATCTATACTTAAGACTTTTCAGGGAATTGCTTTAGCATCCGAGCATAAGGCTTTTATTTAAACTGGACGCACATGGACTGGAAAAGAAACTGTTCCAAAACGTTTAGGTTCAAATTTGAATTAGCTGTTAACCTTCAATGACTCCATCTTCAATTTATACGGAAAGAGTTTGCCAGCAATACCATCTTCTCTAACCTTTTGTGCTGCTCTTTGAGGCAATTCTGTGGCAAAAGGCTTCTTGAAGTCCAAGTAGATTATGTCTGTTGCTTCATTTCTGTCAGTTGTCATTGTCACTTCCTTGAAGAAGTTAATCAGATTTGTTCAGCTTGACCTCCACTTTAAATGGCTTTGACCTGTCTAAGTCGGTACCTGTTAAAATGTTCTCAAGTTTTGTCCTTACCCAATGATTCTGAAACCTTCTTCCGTACTTTGATCCCATTCTAAATATAGATGTCATGTATGCTACCTTCATGTTCCTAGCCTATTACGCTTATTATCATATCAGCAGGGAATAAAGTGTCTCTGCCATTGTTTCCTTCATTTCATATTTTCATATTAAGGAAACAAGAACATTAGTCTTTCAACATGTCATTGTTGTTGCTGCTGTTATTTATTAAATTTGTATACCGCCCTTAATCCAATGATCCCAAGCTAGTTCACAACAGAAAAATACAAAATGAAAATACAAAATACCTTTTTTTAAAAAAACCCAGTAACCCTCACCATACTCTCCCCCCCCCAACTCCAACACTTTTTTATTTTCCTCTGAAGGTGCTTCTCTCATGTACTCTTTTTACCCATGTTTCCACTGCCTTTAAATGAAAACAAATTGAAGCCATACCTCACCAACATTTCTTGATGTACATATATATGCTGCAGTAAGCTTTTGCCAGTCAAAAGTTCATATCTTCAGCTATTGCAAATGGCTTTTCCCCTTAGAGCTTGGAAGTATTTGAAGCAATCTAGGATAATTGCTTCAGTCACCAGTGGATACAATCATTGATTGTTGTTTTTCTAGATATGTTTAGAAACCATTATACTTTTTCTTAGATAAAATAATAAGAGTGAAGCCTTATGCTGGATTTAAAATTGTTGGAGAGTGTTATAATACAGACTACTAGCTCCCTGTACCTGGACATCTGGAAGTTACACTGTTGTATTGGCAAGCTTACCCACCCATCAGCAAAGGGGCCATAAATGCTTGGGAATATGTCGGGGGGGGGGGAGTGGGATTTAGTCAGTTCTGAAGCTTTTGAAAACATCAGTGGAGATTCAGCAAAAAAGGTGGGTCCCACAATACAGAATACTATAATAGGAGGGCCAGATTTAGGTTTGATGAGGCCCTAAGCTACTGAAGGTAATGGGGCCCTTTATATGTCCAGCTATCCTTTGTGTCAACAGCAAAATGTTGCTGTTTCTTGTGTTGGATATATGCTATAGGGTAATCTATGGACCTAATTGGTATCTAAAGCCATTTGCACATAACAAAATATGTATTTTATCAAAGCTGCTGTATGTATGCTTTATTTTATTTGTTTTTTATCTTATATTTTGGAAGTGTATTTTGGTTTTCCACCTTTATTTTTTTGGGGGGTCCCCAAGAGAGTGGGGCCCTAAGCTATAGCTTGTTTAGCTTATACAGAAATCTGGCACTGCGTAATAGACAAAAGCCAGGGTAAAGAGGTGTTTCTTCAGCTATGCAATGAAGATGCTAGAGGAACCACTGTCGGGAGGGAATTCCATGAGTCAGGGGCAGCAGAGCAAGCCCTCTCCTAGGCTACTATCCCTTGCATTTCTGTGGGTGGTGAAACTACTCACATAGTGGTTCCTTCCTTCACACTCTTACACAATAAATGGAGTGAAGCAACTTGGTTAGTTTGAATGGGGGAAGGAAGAAATAAAAGAGATGAAGGCAGCAGGAGGAGCTAAAGAGGGTTCTAAATGCTAATCCCTGTGGGTCATAAAGCTTATACTCTCCACCTTCTATTCCCCCTCTCCACAACATTTCCTTCTTTCCTCACAGGAATGAATGATTATTCGTAAGAGAGAAAGGAACATGCACGTAGGGCAAAATTTAGGTGTGTTGGAGTGGGGCCTGAAAACCACTCCACACACCCCTCAGGTTTTGTTCCCTACCTCCATAGGAGCTAAAGTTCAATTTAGTTCCTTTGGGAGCACGAAAAAGCTCAAAAAATGCTAAAAAATAGATTCTTAATCTGTAAGACATATGAAGGGAACAGTGAAAGTTGATCAGTTTGCCAGAGGTCCATTATGAAGTCAGTTGTGCATTACTACCCTTTTAGCTAAGTCATAAATTTGACAGAGAAATGTCATGATGATGCAGGTGATGAACATTTTTGGATTCAGTCATAATGATATAGAGCACTTGGAGCTGCTAAGCACTTAAGCCAGTGCTTAGCTTTAAGCATCTGAACAGTCTTGCTCATTAAATGGATCTAATCATGTGTTCTGTGCTCCCTCTACTGGTTTAGCGGCAGGTGACAAATGCCCAGAGCTGGGTTGATGAACTTATTGTAGAGCAATGTTGGTGCTAAGACCAAAGTGTTAAGATAGCACATAAATATTCAGACCTGTAACTTATATGTCCAAATACAGGAGTTAATAAGCTGCTGCTTAGGCTGTCTTCCTCCAATTGTCCCATAAACTTATCCATGCTATACTAAGGACTTAGTGATTTTGTTGTATTGGGAGATGTTTTTATTGCTTGTATTTTTAACCTTGTTTCAAAATAAAAGGTAATACGCTGTGCAATATCCAATGTAAATTAATGCACCTGTGAAAAAGAGAATGAAAGCTATATTTTTTGCTTTGGAAGACATAGGTTAGAAACTGTGATATGGCTGTTTTATTCTGATAACTTTTAGCAAAAAAGGGGAGGGGCTGACAGAAAGGCTGATATAAAATCCCCAAATCTTCTATGTATATGTCAAGAGGGAATACTTAAAAACTTTAAAATAAGAGCTATGACAGAAACTTTCATAAAGGTTTGCTGGAAACCTGCTTGGGACAAATAAAATTCTTGTTCTTCCCCCTCCATAAAGTTATAGAACAATGATAGTCTAATCAATAGCCGAGAGTAATGTTGCAAATGTTACAGGAATTAAACCAGTATAAAGCCAGCGGCATTTAGGGCTGGAGAACAAGGCCCATTAATCTTTTCCTTTTGATGGCTTTCCCAAGAGGTTGCAAAATGTACAGCAGGAAAGTTCATGCGAGGCGTTTGCAGAAAGAACATAAGCGAAGTCTTCTGAACTTCTTGTGAGCACTTCTGAACAGCAGAACATGCTGACAAGATGCAATGTGACCCCTCATCATCAGGCTGTAACTCTCCCAAGTTCATTTAAACAGCAGCATTTTATTGCAGCTAGATGTTATGCACTATACAAAAACAGTTTTGATCTTATTTCAGAATCTCTTGCTATTATTTCCCTCTCTAAATAACTTTACATTGCTCTAGGGATGATACTCAGACCTTAATGGTGAAAGGGATGTTATAAGGATCCAAACAAATCATTTGGTTGTTAGAAATGATAATTAGATTGCCCTCTAAATTCTTCTTCTTCAAGAAATCCTAGGAAATAATGCATTCCATCTTTAGAAATTCCTTTAGCCAAGGAATAATTCAAAAATTGAACCACATAAATTATTAACTTGGTTCAATTTTAGAAGAGAAAAATAGACTCAGGGTACATATTCAGCTGTAGTCTGTGAAAATTAAACCTGCAGCTCTATTTATTTTTAATAGAACTTTTGTGCTAAATTCTTCTTGATAGGTCACATTGAAAACTTTGTACTTGGTGTTTGTGTGTGATTTCCTCCTTGAGATTATGGCATAATACATGTATCTTAGGCCAACAATTAATATTTATTTAGGCTTTGTTTATGCTGCAAAATTGTGAGAGCAGTTTGGGGTTTTTAACCTAGATAACAATCCCTGTACATGTGCAGCAGAAATTCAAGAACAGTTCAGCCAATACTGTTGAGCACCACAGCAGTTTATTCATGGGCTACTCGATCAAAATGCCAAGATCAAAAATGCCCACTATTGTTTTTAACATTTGCTTATAGATATAAAAGGCTAAAGCCTTCATGTTTTTATTTCATTTATTTATTTATTCCACAACATTCATATACTTCTGAATTGCAAGAAAACTGCAAAGCAGGCTGCAGAAAGAATAAAGCAATTAAGATCAGTGGTAAAAAAAGAGTTTATTTAAAACATTAAAAAATGAATTTAAATCAACAATAAACTAAAACTAGCTTAAAAGATGTGGCACTTTCTACATGCCTAGAGAGGCTTGCCTAGACTTGCCTTGCTGGGGTGGTGGATTTTTACCTCATAGAGGGCACCATAGTACCTAAGTCCGCCCTTGTTAAGTGTGTGTATGCATGCATTGTGTGTGTTTGTATGTGCTATATGTATACATGTGGATATGTCGGGGGGGTAGTCATTCCTACTTTGGCTATGCCCACTTTTGTCTTGGCCACAGCCACCATTTCCATGCAGATGCTGGGGAGTTGGTCAACAGTGAATGCAGCCCGTGAGGCAAGAATGTTTCCCCACCATGACAACTATCTAAAATGCCCCACCATAAATGTATTTTCTGTTATAGAATTGTAGAGTTGGAAAGGATCCAAAGGGTCATCTAGTTTAACCCCTTGCAATGCAGGAGTCACAGCTAAACCCTAAACTTGTGGCACTCAAATAAGAAGCGTAACACTCAAATCGTCAGTATAACACTCAAAACAGATGTGTGGCACTCAAAACAGAAGTATGGCACTGAAAACGGAGCAAGTTTGGCTTCTGAAAACAGTTCTCAAACCAGAAAACTTACTTCTGGGTTTGCAGTGT
The DNA here is from genome assembly GCF_964252035.2 of Podarcis erhardii. NCBI lineage: Eukaryota > Metazoa > Chordata > Lepidosauria > Squamata > Lacertidae > Podarcis > Podarcis erhardii. Next base: position 47,060,926 of record NC_138508.1, on the reverse strand, counting down.
TTGGGTTCCAAGTTGAGTACCAAGGCATTTGAGAACCAAGGTACTACTGCAAGGCAGAATGGCACTGAATTAACAAGTAGAATAAGAAAACTAAAACTAAAAAATGAAAATATGTTGAGAATTCATGATTGAGACATACCTTTGTAGTAAATAATATACAAAAGAAGGCAGTATATAAATGGCTTAAAGCAGGGGTGTATCTACAATAATAAAGGTGAGACAACAACTAGCCTACTCACACATACATAGTTGATAACTGCCAGTCCCATTAATACAAAAAGTCTATAAAAACTTACGTGTCCTGATCAGCATGTTTCCATCAAGAGGAACATAGAAAGAGGATGAAACCTATTCTTATGGCTGTTGGCAAATAAGATACAAGTATTTTCCAACAGAGATTTCGTCAATCATATGAAAGCTGCCTATGGTCATCTTCTTGCTTGAAAATATTGTGGAGTCCTTAGAAATACCTTTGAAAACAAATCTAAATTGGCAACTAAATTGATATGAATGATCACCAAAATTACTCAGCTGTGGGAGATGTCCCTGTATTTTAAAACTAGGTTACACAGGCCTCTTCAGGTTAAAACTCACAGAAATAGAATCTGGGGTAGATTAGAGTAAAATGAAAGCTAACGTGTTACATGGGCATCAATGGTTAACTATTTGGTGGGTTCCCATCTTTCTGAGACTTTTCTTGGGGTCAGGGAAATGATTTTTTTATCTATTATAGAAGTAGTAGAAGAAAACTAATTACAAATTTGGTTGTAGCCAGTTGCACTCACTCATTTTGTAGCTGCAAAATCAACCACAGCTCAGGCTGCTTGACAGGTGTTAAAGATCAGCAGCTGTAGAAACAGACTGATAGCTACATTAAAGTTCCACACCTGCAGGAGGAGAATCATTCATTCATTCATCCTGAGAACTTTGTCCTTTAGCTATAAGACAAGGCTTTCTTTTGGTAAATGTGTTGTACTACTGTTTCTAAGTAAACAGTGATAGTAATTAAAGCTGCTATGTCTCTTCTAGGCTAAGTGAACATCAGTAATAAAGTTGGGAGGAAATACAACCCACACTTTAATTGGCCAGATTTGTAATTTTTCTACTGTAGAGGATGAAATGTTGGTGAATAAAGAAAGAGGCAGTAAATTCTTCTTATTGCACAGGAAATTGCTTCAGCACTTAGTTTTAAATGCAATTCAAAGTGACATGTTATTAAGAAAAAGAGCTCATGACAAGAAAAGTTTATTCCAGTAAGACATAATGGAACTTTACTGAATTTTATTATATGAGTTTGCTGAACTATCTGTAATGCATAAAATAATTGTAGAGAACATGGGCATTAGTGGAGTAGGTTAAGCAATGTATAGGTTGAATCTGAACTGGTTGTTTTGATAAAATGTACCATTGTCTAGATCATGTGATAGTCATAACAAGAAAAATGGGGAATTCCATAGGATCTTCCAGGCACATACAGAGACCTTCTCCCAGTTACAGACAGTGAAAGAGCTCATGTATTTTTTTGCACTTACATAGGAGTATGCTATTCCCTATTCGCCTCATATTGCAGCAGTGGCACAAGCAATTCCCTACTCCTTTCACAGCAGCAACACAAACAAAAGTACCAATTTCTCAGGCCAAACTAGGCAAGATACCATTTGTGAAGTTAACAGTTATGTGGATTACTGTTTTAAAAGTAAATAATTAAAAACAAATAGTAAACATGAGGACCACAATCCAGATTGAGGACCTCAGCAGAGATTATGGGGGCTGTAGGACTGTTCCGTCATATGAATGGGATTTCCCCCTCAATAGAAGGCACCAAAGGGTATCTGGCGTCAATACCACTGCAAGTTAAAGTCCACCCTGGTCCCACCAGTGTCCAAATCCAGAACTTCTCCCATGCCTGCTATTCACTTTCTAAAAGGCACACATGCATTCTGTAAATGACACCTAATTTGGCCTTCACTGTGCTACGCCTACTGATATACTGGTAAGGTAAAGGTAAAGGGACCCCTGACCATTAGGTCCAGTCGTGACCGACTCTGGGGTTGTGGCGCTCATCTCGCTTTATTGGCCAAGGGAGCCGGCGTACAGCTTCCGGGTCATGTGGCCAGCATGACTAAGCCGCTTCTGGCGAACCAGAGCAGCGCATGGAAACGCCGTTTACCTTCCCGTCAGAGCGGTACCTATTTATCTACTTGCACTTTGACGTGCTTTCAAACTGCTAGGTTGGCAGGAGCAGGGACCGAACAACGGGAGCTCACCCCATCACAGGGATTTGAACCGCCGACCTTCTGATCAGCAATTCCTAGGCTCTGTTAACCCAAACGCCACTAAATATTATTTGTCAAGTGCAAAACTGTCTTTTTGCTAGGGAGACAATCTTAGAATTAAGTAAAAGGAGCAATCAGATGCTTTTCCATTCTCTCCAGCTCCATAAGACTCATGTTAAGCATATATGCTCATCAGAAACTGGAATGTTTGCACTGTGAATATTGCTGCTCCAGAACTGCATCAGATCATAACAGTGGAAATAGTGGATAAGATGTTTCCTTGTGTCAGCTTTCAGAATCTACCACTAGATCTTATCAACTTCTTTTCTAAGCTTAAGCACTTGATTAGGCTGCTATAAGCATATGGTTTTGATAGTACTATGGTTCTGACCCTGATCATGATAACCAGCTGAACAATTATGATAGCCTTTCATTTAAAGAAGAGTACCGCACTGTGGTCTAAACCACTGAGCCTAGGGCTTGCCAATCAGAAGGTCAGCGGTTCGAACCCCCGCAACGGGGTGAGCTCCCGTTGCTCAGTCCCTGCTCCTGCCAACCTAGCAGTTCGAAAGCATGTCAAAGTGCAAGTAGATAAATAGGTACTGCTCTGGCGGGAAGGTAAACAGCGTTTCCGTGTGCTGCTCTGGTTCACCAGAAGCGGCTTATTCATGCTGGCCACATGATCCGGAAGCTGTCTGCGGACAAATGTCAGCTCCCTCAGCCAGTAAAGCGCGATGAGCGCCACAACCGCAGAGTCGTCCATGACTGGACTTAATGGTCAGGGCTCCCTTTACCTTTACCAATGAATTATTATTATTTAAATATTATTGTTGAGATTTTTTACAATATATTACAGATAGCATTAACAATAGGCATATCCCTTTCAAAGTGTGGGAAAAGAAAATATATTTTATCCACCACACACACACAGCAAAAAACATGTCATTCAAGAAGCAAAAGGAAAAATGTCCCTCCAGAAAGAAGAGGTCAATGCTAGTGGTCTATGATACTGCCCACCCACAGAAGCAAATCAATGGGTCAGACATTAACAAATGCATCTGAATGTGGGATCACCTCTAGCTTTCCTGCACTCCTATATTAACTTTTCATCTAAGTCTAATTGCCGTAGTCTATTATACTAGCTTCGAAGAGAAAAGTGTTAAGGACCCTTCTAGCTTGGTGCCACTTCCATGTGTGCTGCCTTGAATTATTCTTTAAAAATGCTTTCCAAATGCATAGGCAGAGTAAGGCAGGTGCCTCAGGAAGCAATTGCTGGAAGGTGAGGAGTGGTGCCCCCTAAATTAGCCTGCTATTCTCTGTTGCAACAACGGGCACCAGCAGTATTCATGTAAGGTTCAGCTTCTAGTTGTTGTTTTTTAATAATATTTATTAGCAGTTTAAAGATTACAAAAGAAAAAGAGTTAAGCAAGACAATACAATACAATACAAAAACAAAAACACCACACAACCCAAACCCTAAAACATTGAATCAACCAAACAAAACAAAAACAATTAAAAACACATCCAATAATTGGGGTATCATAACTTTCGTTCACTTGTTTCAGCGACCTCCTCACACCTCCCTTTTTGTATTCCACTTCAATTAACTGTTTCAGCAATTCCTTTCCATCTTCCTCTGTTTTCTGTCCTGTAATTTAACTTAACATATTCTAACCTTGTTTTTTCCCTTTAATACATTTACAATCTGTCTGTACCTAATTCCTTATAACATTTCTGCTAAAGCCATATAACTTCATTCCATCGTTTGTCTAACATTCATTAATTTTACAATATTTCTGTAAATAATCTTTAAACTTTTTCCAGTCTTCTTCCACCGACTCTTCTCCCTGGTCTCGGATTCTGACAGTCATTTCCGCCAGTTCCATATAGTCCATCAACTTCATCTGCCATTCTTCCCGGGTGGGTAAATCTTGTGTCTTCCAATACTTCGCAATGAGTATTCTTGCTGCTGTTGTTGCATACATAAAGAAAGTTCTGTCCTTCTTTGGCACCAATTGGCCGACCATGCCCAGGAGAAAGGCCTCTGGTTTCTTCAGGAAGGTATATTTGAATACCTTTTTCATTTCATTATAAATCATCTCCCAGAATGTCTTAATCCTTGGGCATGTCCACCAAAGGTGAAAGAATGTACCTTCAATCTCATTACATTTCCAACATTTATTTTCGGGCAAATGGTAAATTTTTGCAAGCTTGACTGGTGTCATGTACCACCTATAAATCATTTTCATTAAATTCTCTCTTAGGGCATTACATGCCGTAAATTTCATACCTGTGGTCCATAACTGTTCCCAGTCAGCCATCATAATGTTATGTCCAGGTTCAGCTTCTAGTTTTGTCTACTTAATGTATATGAATGGAATGAAGAAGAACACCATCTTGTCTTTTGCCTCAGGCAGCAAAATGTCTTGAGCCGGCCCTGTGCATAGGACAACCAGATTTCTTTAAGCTTCAGTGTCTTTTGCAGCTTCATGTGTGTAGTAAATCCTAGGTCAAATAAAAAACGCCACTGAATTCAATATGGCTAGTATTTTACACTTGGGATACAATCCCATAGACACTGAGTAGGGAGGGTATTTCACTGGACACAGTGGCAATTACTTCTGAGGAAATGTGCATAGGATTGCACTGCTGGAGCCTGTGATTTAGCTTAACTGAGCTCAACTTTGTTCTTTGTGCATATGCAGCTGGAAAATAATAAAACAAGCTTTTAAAAGTCCTAGCTTTAATTTTTTTCATTCATCTTGAAATACTGAATTACAAGAAGGAGGGTGTCTTTCAAGATAATCACATTCTGAAGTGCATTAGAAAATATTTCATGTGTCTCAGCTGACATGATTTATAGAACTATTGGATTTATAGCCTTCTGCTACTGTTTTATTTGCAAGATTTGTGGACAATGAAGGAAACAATTCTTCCTTTATAGAAAGAATTATACATGTAGGGAAAGGGTAAAAGTTGAAATGTCCTGGGAATATTGATACTTACATTTATGATATAATTAAAGAATACTAAAAATTGCTCAACAGAGTTAACTGATGAGGTCAAGAATAATAAATTAGATACTGATCTTAATAATGCCTCCTCCTTTGTTTTCCTTTCCGCAGCAAGTTGACAGGCTTTGCAAGCCATAATAAATTTGAGTGCTTAAAGCTTCCTCAACAGCCATCACATCCTGATGTAACACATAGCTTTTGTTTTCTTGGGTGCATGTTTTATCCTCCTTTATGTCCCGTTGTTGTTTCAGAAATACAATCTAAACTTATTTAATTATATATTGTACATTGCACCTTACAAATGTAAAAATGTAAAAAAGTTCCTCAGCTTTAGGGGGGGAAATAAGGAAAGAAAACAATAGTTTTAGTGGCATGCTCATAGCTCTATGCTGAATTCAAGCACAGTGATTTAATTGTGTTGTTTTTCCTTAAGTGCAGTTCATCCTCCCCATCCCTCTCTTCCCATGGAATATGGGAAAACTTGTGGCTGCCTATGTTTAGATTCTTGGCAGGATCCTGTATATACAAATTAAGCCCCCAGGATAGCCAATGTGGTACTCTCTAGATGTTGTCAGACTACAGCTCCCATCAGCGCCAGTCAATGTGGCCAATGATGAGGGATAGTTGAAGGTTACTGACAGTGACATGGAGCAGGCTTGGTATTATTACCAAAGTGACAAGCAAAGAGGTCATTAGGATGCAGTTATCATGCCACTGCACCAAAGTGTGAATTGCCCCTGTGCTTAAAAGTTTACTGAAGTCAAGGCCCTCAGACTGGCTTGAGGATGAAAGGTAAAAGGTAAAGGTAAAGAACTCGGGGACAGTTAAGTCCAGTCAAAGGAGACAATGAGATGAGACGCTCATCTCGTTATTCAGGCTGAGGGAGCCAGCGTTTGTCCACAGACAGCTTTCCGGGTCACGTGGCCTGCATGACTAAACCGCTTTTGGCACAATGGGACACCATGATGAGTGCCAGAGCGTACAGAAACATTGTTTACCTTCCCACAAGAGTGGTACCTATTTATCTACTTGCACTGGCATGCTTTCAAACTGCTAGGTTGGCAGAAGCTGGGACAGAGCAATGGGAGCTCACCCCGTCGCACGGATTTGAACCACCAATCTTCTGATTGGCAAGCCCAAGAGGCTCAGTGGTTTAGACCACAGTGCCACCCACATCCCTTTTGGGGATGAAAACCTGTATTCCAGAATGCGATGTGATACCATCATAGGAATACACTACTACAGCCATTGGAAAGGGCAAGGGAATAAAATACCAATAGTTCATAGTGCATAACAGTTAGAACCATAAGATGTTTTACCACACACTTCAACAGAATGCAGCCACAGATGGTTGCCTTCATCCTTTGAAAGATGTTCAGATAAAATGTATGTACTGAGTGCTATATCAATAATAAAAAAATACAAACCATAGCATTATGTCAGCAATCCAAGGACATTATATTGGAGTTCTAATAAAATACTCTATACAAGGCTGTAAAACTGCACATCTTTGTATTTTCTGCAACCCACTCAAAAAGCCTTTCAAGTGAGATGGTGAAAGGTGGTTTGTGTACTAAAGGCCTGATCTGTTTATGCAAGTGCAAATCTAAAGAGTTCTGAAATAGGGGTCTTCAGTTCAGTGATACAATGAACATAATTGTTGTTTGTAACAATAGAGTTTTATATTGGAAAACACCAGTTATCCAACAGATGTTGTCTTCATTTTTAGCTTTACAGCTGCTTCACAATCCTTTTGTGCAAGGATAAGAACAGGTGGGAGACCCAGCTGGACAGCATCATCTTTTTACACTGCAGCGTCAGTAATAAAAAAAAGAGCTGAGCCAACAAGTTCACCTTTTAAAAACATTTATAGAGACAATATCACTCCTTTCTTTTGCTTTCAAAAGAAAACACTTTTTAATGAGTTGGACAAAGCCCACTCAGTTCCTCCAGCGTCCCAGTTGTCCTCAGAGCCTTATGGCAACTGTCCTCTCTGTGTGGTTTTAAGCCAGATTAAGCACTTACAGTAAAGATTCATTTAATATACATATTTCCCAAAAAGGAAAATGGAAAATGCCAACCACTATTAATGTAATAGTGCATTAATCGTTCACAAAGGGATTGGAAAGTATCGGTAAATAACTCAGAGCAATGGGCTGCTTTATGACAAATTATTTTGTTCCCTACAACTATATACACTGTATATGATGTGTTGCTTTTGGATATCATCAGCATTCATAGCTAGGATCTTGCTATCATTCATCAGTGGAAAAGCCATAACACTGAGCCCACAATAAAGATTTCTCTGACAGTATATATTTCCTCTGGCTTCATTTCCACTGACAACAATGTATGCTTGGCTTAGGTTACATTTCACATAAAATATCCATATCCATATTTGGGCGAGGTAGTAGTTTGATAAGGTTACCGAAATGTAAATGTAAAGAAAAAGAAAAAAATAGGAATATGCATGCATATATATATATATATATGGTTGGGTTCCAACTTAACCATAATTTCAGTAGAGCCACTAAAATTAAATCAATGGGACTTGTAGGTCATGATTAATTTAAGTTCCATTTATTTCAGTGAGTGTACTCTAAGCATGACCAAGTTTAGATCAAACCCATTTACCCATTATTTTCTAAATGTAGCCAAAATAGTGTTAATTGTTACCCATGTCCTAAAACTGTAGGGATAGTGCTACTGGCTTTATTTTGTCTGTTTAGATTATTATTATTATTATTATTTATTAATTAAATTTCAATACTGCCCTTCACCCAAAGATCACAGGGATGATCACAATATAAAAAAACACAAAAAGTACGTCTCATAATAACAAACAAAAACAATATCCTGCCCCCCAGGCACAGTTTAAAGGCCATGGATTGTTTAATCAGCCAAAAGGCCTGGGAGAAGATGAATGTTTTTGCCTGGCGCCTAAAGATTTATTGTGCTGGCACCAGACCAACCTCCCTGGAGAAGGCATTCCACAAGATGGGAGCAACTGCAGAAAAGGCCCCGTTCTCGTGTTGCCACCCTTGACAGCTTCTCAGTCACATTGTGAATCTTTGCACCAAGAAGACAGCACTCCTCCTGGGACATCCTGTTACCTCTACACACTTCTGCCTCTGTCCTCCTCAGTAGGAAAGTCAGAAGTCTGGGTGAAGACATCATGCCCCCAGTGCTAGACTTCTTATCAGTTATTTGGGAGGCTTAATAAGGAATCCTAGTGATTCATACACAGCTGGGGGGAAGCATGTAATAAAAGAGTTCTGTTCATTTTCTTCCCCTCACTTCGTATAATATTAATCACCTTAGATCAAACAGAACATTCAAAAACTTTAAAAAAACAAAAAACACACCTTGCAATGTGCATCTCATGTTTTATTTTATGGTCTATTTTTCTTCAAAGCTGTCCTCTTTTCCAGTGAAGACTGCTCAATTATAACAGCTTAGATATTATTATTTTTTTAAAAGTTCCATTTGCCTTCACTTATCCTTTGGCACTGTTATTTGGGAGAGGGGGAGCAATTGTTTTTTAATATGGTTTGTCAGGTTGCTTTTGTATTGTTTTTGCCACTTGATAACAAGTACGTCCATTTGTTGAAAGTTCGTCCTTTTTTTTTTAATTCTAAATAAAACATATAACAGGAGTTTGATTTTTACAAAGCCCCTTTTTTGCTACATAGCCACATATGTAGCCACATTAGAAGCTGGGACCCCTAATCCAAACTGAATATGAGGTTTAAAACTGAAGTGATACTTTACTGGCTTACTTCACTGACAGTATGTTTAGAAATTGCAACAATTGCTTTAGTGAGAATAATTTATTATAATTGGAAGGCATGGGGTTTGCTTATGTCTGGAATAATGCTACTGAGCATGAGTCATCTACACTTCAGAAGAATGCAAAGAGGTAAAAATCAAATTTTGTTTGACACCTGGATAAGTGCCTTAAGGCTATAAAACTGATGGCCTTTGATTGGAACGGCATCAGTAAAAACTGTTGCCGACTGCGCTGGGAAGAACAGGTTGAATATGACTATCTGAGATATTCCTAGAATATGGAAGGAATAAATAGATGTCAAAGCGCTTGACAGGTGCTTCAAAGAGATAACTGTAATTATTTCAGTCTCAAGGACACTTAACATAACAGGAAGCATTTTGGTCAATCTGTTAACACTGACAATTTATAAAGTAGTTTTCATTTTTCTTAGAGAACTCAGTGCTAAAAAACCACATAGAAATCAGGTGGCCAAGTTTCAGGCTGCTTTAAAATATTTAATTGTAAGCTGCGCAGTTTAGGACTTTGGATCTGTACAGACCGGGGTGGCGGCGGGGGCTGTACTCCAGAAGAAGCCAGCGCATTTCTTGCCTTAAACATTACATTCCCTTGTGCGTGCATGTGAGATACAGTATATCAATAGCTGTGCAAATACTACAGACAACAGTACATGGCTTATCACTTCTAAGCTACACTCTTCTGCTCTGATATGAGCAACTAGCTTTCCACTGAAGCTGTATCTACATGATGAGAATAATTAGCTATTTTAGTCCACCTTTCCTGCTGCCACTCTCTGCATCAGAAGCAGCTGATGCAATGAATCTGAATCACTCTCCCAGTAATGGTGACACTCAGCTTACAAGGACCATGCAGGGTGGTGCAAGGCAGTGATGAGATTGGGACTGAAAGCCACTGTTAGAAGGGCAACTCACCATGCCAGCTGCTCCTGCCTCTGGGTTTGGGCTTGGTATTGTTCTGAAACAGGGGTACTCAAGTTTTTGTTATACACAAGTATAAAAACAGTTATGAATTGGAAAACTTAGAGGCGTCTAAACTTAACCCCCTGCATGACGCTATAATCATCAGGAGCATATTAGATCCACCATATTTGATCCACCAGGCCTATGAATCCAGATCTCGGTGCTCTCTGGGAGCCATAGCCTTCTTACTAACTAACTGCTCTCTCATTGTCCAGGCTGGTAAAGCAGAATCCTCTGCTTTGCCACTGGCCACCTCCGATTTTTAAAAGTCTTCCAACTCAAGCTTAATCAGAGTTCGCCATTCAGACAATACCAGCCAAAAGACTTCTGTGTTCAATTTCCTGCCATGCATAGAGAGAAATATCTGTGTCCTCTCTACCTCCCTGCCTCATGTTTTCCTTTGCTTACGCTAAATCTTTGTTTAGCTGAAGACGTCCTTCCCTTAGTGGTTGCTCACAAGCCCTTCCTTTAGTGGCTTCTCTGAAGTCTTAGTGGCAGTAGGCCCACATTACCAGTGAAATGGACACCTTGCACAAATAAGAGTGGGAGTCCAGTCTTACAGGATGTGCTTCGGATGTCTAGGTGAAAACATGTGGCTTTCCCTACGCTGCTCGGAGTGCAGGAAAATGCAGCAGATTCATTTTGAAACATTGAAATTAGACAATAAAGACTCTTGAAAAATGTACATCTGGGGAACCGTTTTCAGCACCTCATATTCACTGAGCAGCATACAGGGTATTTTCATGGTTCTATTTTCATGTTATTCCTAATTGCTTATTTTCTCCTAATGCACTTCTTTCATTTCATGTTTTTTTTAGGCATTCATGTTATCACAAAGAAAGGCTTCTCAGTTTGTTTTGTAACTCAGTTTCTTTAAAAGGGTCCAGAGAAGACCCAGTTACAGATAGGTAGCCGTGTTGGTCTGCCATAGTCAAAACAAAACAAATTCCTTCCAGTAGCACCTTAAAGACCAACCAAGTCAGTTCTTGGTATGAGCTTTCGTGTGCATGCACACTTCTTCAGATACACAGAGAAGACCCAGTTAAGCAAGGGTATTCCCCTCAACATACATTTATTTATCTATTTTGAAGTATTTATATACCACTTACCATGTTAAAAAAACACAGACCCAATGGTGGCAGCTGTTGAGAAATAAGCTCTTCCGGTAGGCTAAACCGCTGGGCAGGATTAGAGAAGGGCTTTATTCTCATGAAAGCCAACAGGGAGTTCAAAAGCAATAAAAATGGTTCTTAAAAACCTTCACAGAGCCCTAGTTCCTATGTGCTTAGATCTTGGATGGGAGGAAATATTCATACTTCCTACCATTACTAAGCAGTATTGTGAACTTCAAGGGCTCTCATCCTAGCTTCCCATAAATTCTGTTTTCTACTGAGGTCTCACAGCATCAGTGTATTTTCTTACCTTATCACAGATGTTTTTCCTGTGGGAAGGTGGGGAGGGGACAAGTTCCTCAGGTGCCATCTGTGGGTTCTGTTTTGCTGACTCCTGCTCACTGAAACAATAGAATGTAAGAAGATTCATTACATTACATTAGATAGTGAGATTCATGATAATGTTATCTAATCAGATGTAGTAAGATTCATGAACGTTAACTAATCAGATAATGAGTAGTTTACCAAAAAAATTCATTTATTTCTTTAAATGATTTACTGTATATACCACCCTTTGTACAAGCCACAGGCTGTTTACAATGAGGTCAGATGAGATAAAAAGAATACATAAGATCCACAGACAACACAGACTTTAAAATACACAACTTATAATAACTCACTTAATAGTAGTTTACTAATACCTGCTATTTAACTTTCTACACATTGATTGGTTTTTTATTTAAGACGTGGCAAAATATTTGGGTTACAATGGCTTATAGCCTATGTATTAATGTTTATATGCAAACAACATTATATAGTGTTGAATTCATAGTAGTTATTGGAGAACTCAAAAAAAACCCTTGAACTTACAATGCTTTCTCTTCTTGGCTTTCTGGGACAAAGAAGAACTGTCCAGCAGTATATAGGAAGTGGATGTAAGCTCTTGTCTTCATTTGTACAAATAAATCAAATAAATTATACAACCAAAAGGTTAACCAAATTATTTAAACATATGAGTGAAATCATTTGGGACCAATAAACCTATCTCAGTGATTAAACAAAAAATTAGAAAGTTTTTTCGAAGGTTATGTTGAGGTTTTTTATTTTGAATGTTTAATCCAAATAGGAAGAGATGGAAGCATCTCTTGTGTGTTGTACGTTTTCATATTATATTATCTAAAAGAGGTGAAAACCTTTGCAAGTTAAGCATATTGCAGCTCCAAATATTAGACAACTGGCATTGACACTACACTGTGTAAGGAATGTTACTATGCAGCAAAATGCAGGTATGTAGGTATGCCTGTGTAGGACAATCATGGCACATCACCATTTGAAAAGCATAAAGCATAAAAGTCAAGAACCTTCTAGACAATCAGTTGTCTTGATTCAAAGGTAATAGTGTACTACAATACTTAGATTATACATGATAGATTTTGGAGGGGGGGGTGGCAGCCTTGCTGTAGGGCAGGGTTGGAAATGTGGCTCTCTAGTCTCTCTGTTGAGACTTTCAGACTCTTCATATGCCTCCCTCAATCACTGGTCCTGCTCTTTGCCTTCTTCCTGCACTTTTACATTTGCGTGAATTCTGATCATGGTTCTTGCTTGCTAGAATGGAGGGTGGGGTGTGTGTGAGAAAGAGACTTTTGTAAAGCAGGATTGTAGCCTTCTATAAGAGTCACACCATGCCACATTCATTCTTTATTGCTTGACCATGTTACCTTCTCCCCTCTTGAACAGACAGGCAGCTTGGCTTTAACTTGCCATGCTCCTTTGTTTCCCATATTCAGTCTTTGCCAAGTTGTGTCCCTTCTCCCTTCACAACATTGCAAGACATTGGAATACAGCCCTTTCCCATCTTCCCCCTCGACAAACACCCTTGACCTCTTCTGTGTACGCTACTCTCTGGTCTTCTGTTATCTTACTTTGGTCCCCTCGCATCTTTCCAGCACTCTGCTACGAACATCATTTTTGCTCATCTTGTTCCTCTGTTCACATAACCCCCTGCCTTAAAGCCCTATCCTGACTTCCTGTCTGTTCCTGGATTCAACACATGCTCTTCATCTCAAAGACCTCCAGGCCTTATCTCTCCATTCTTTTATCCTAATACATCCCTGCCTGTGAACTTTGCTTTACCATCCTTCCTTGTCCAAAGCTATCCTGCCACATTTTCTCCCTTTGCTGCAAATCACTTACTTCAAATCACTCATGAAAACCCACCTTATCCATAAAGCAGAACCCGTAACTCCCACACCCTATTAGAAACTGAATGCATAACTAAGTCTAAGCACGTCCTATTAAAACCTGCACTTTGCTCTTTTATTTAGTATCCTGCCTCCGCTTCCTGTTTGCCTTGTGTTGTTTAGCTTGTAAGTACTTCAGGATATGGAACTGTTCTCTTGTATTCTGTCGAACACTGAGCACACTCCCTGATGGTGCTACACAAATAAATGAATAGATCAATAGGACAACATCAAGCTGTACTTCCAGCCACACTACAATACTTTTTCCTTGTGGTCTTGGACATAAATTACAAAGTAATATTCTGGTTCTCTGCCACAAAATTATAGACCTAAAAATCACTAAAATTCAAGACCCAGTAAATGAAACTATTCTTTCTTGTCATCCCTTAGGACCACAATGTTATTACAAAAAAAAAAAAGGAAACAGAGATTTAGGACATATTGGTTCTATGCCTAATCTTCAAAAACTATTTATGTATTTTATAAAAAAGCAAATCACCTTAGGGTTGTCTCTCTTTGAAATGTATTTGCTAAATTTAGTCAGTGGGAAAATATGCTGGCAATATTCCATATTCTATATAACCTAGAAATATCTGATTATTCTCATTTTTTTATTGTCTAGATTCATATTCTACAAGCCATGGTTTGGATTTAGTGTAACCTTTGTAGTTATATTTCAATTTAAAAAGAAAAGGAGGTGTTTCTCAGGGCTTGATACACATCACTAACTGTCTGTTCCTGTGAGGCTTGTTTAAGCTGCAGTTTCACAAATGGGGTTTTTCAGTTTTTCCTACTGCAGCTAAAGCCACGTTATAAACATAGAACTTGGTTTAAAAAAAAACACTATAAAAACACTGAAAATACTTGGGGAAACTTGGGGAAAATATCATTCCCCCACCCACAATTCCACTTGTATGGTACAGCAGAGCGAGTGTTCTTTTTTCTAGATAGTCATTATAACCTTTACTCTTAAGATATTAGAGTATTAGAGAAATGAGAATTAAATTCTGTGTCTTGTATTTATTCACATAGCTGGTAAAGAGCAGTCATTGGAGACGCAAGCTTCTTGTAATAGCTTCTGGCATTTTTCAGCTTTTATATGTGAGAGGAATTTTTCAATTTCCAGTCTTTGGCCTTTCTGATGAAACTGCTCACTAGGGTGCTTACTGTAGCAATTCTGTATTGTCTTTGTTTAATACAGACACCTGTCCCTTAGGAACCAAGAGGATTTCAATTGCTTATTATATACAGCCCACTGAGCAGACATCCAGTGGTGATTTTTGCTCAGCACTAGTTTCAACTTTTTTTAAAAAAAATGGTAACTATATTTTTAAGAAGCAGTACCCTCCAGACCTGATTGACAATGCTATAACAGGCCAAATCTTGAGGGTATTCACAATTGAATATAGTATCTTGCTGATGACTATGGATTCCTGATCCCAAATTCCCACATACAATAATAGCATATCAATATATAGACACGTCCAACAAACTTCTAACCATTTTCCTCAGCTGAGAGAAAATAATTATTTTCCCAGTTCTGATATATTAAAAAAAATGTACAAAGTACTCCTTAAATGAAGGTGAGACTCAGCCTATGCAATATCTTTACAACCATCTCACTAAAACAGGGAATCTCTTCCATCTACTCTTCTTCTACATTGCTTTAAGAATACAGTTCTTATCTACCTTACGGGTAACACTTTAACTTCATTAAGGCTTAATAGGCTTAATACAATACCATTGCAGGTGTGGTTTTCAAAATATTTTGACTTTCAGTAGTGTTCATCACATCAATTATGTAGGGACATAGAAGAGCCGTCTTACCTGGTTGAAAGTTACTCATATGTAAGATAAGGGAGTTGCTCATCTATTAGTTCACTGCATTTCTATGAATCTTCCTTTCTCCTTTCCCCACTACTGAGTAGGAGTCTTTATCCCACTCATTGTTATCAAAGTAGACCAATTCAAATTAGACCATAGCATAAATTACCTCACAGGATTGCTGCAAGACTAAAAATGTCAGCTAAGAAGATCAGGAGGAAGGAAGTAGACAAAATAGCGTCAACTGCAAAGGGGATTCGGATATTTAATTTGGCACATCTTACCTGAAAATCTTTTGCTATTATATTCTATTTAATGCAACAAATAATTTTAGTAGTCGTGATCGTGGTTTTACTGTATGCCTGTGCCCGATGATTTCATGGTTATTGTCCCCTCCCCCATTTTGTTGTTGTTGTTTGTTTGTTGTTTGTTTGTTTTTTATTCTCCTTCTGAACGATGCCATGGCCTATGGCTAGTGCAATAAAAAGTTTAATTGGAATTGGAATTGGACTAAAAATGTCTCTCTAGGCCTCCAAGAATGATCAGGATCTGTTGGCCTCCGTCTATCTTGGGAGACAGTGGAAGGGTGCACCTTCAGGGGTAAAGTAATGCAGAGCTGTTCTGCCAACAGACCTAGTGCCTGAAATCAGCTCCCCATAAAGCATGCCCTTGGGGATCTGTCACCTTCCGTTCTGTGTGCATGACCAAGCCAAGGTAGACATCACTGAGGCAGAAGTGCAAACATGCTGCGAATGTGGGTTTGGGAGAGCACATCTTTATTTGAGATGCTGTCCTGCTATGCCCAAAATTTTCCTGTGGTGCAGAACATATGAAATACATTGAGGTGTCACTCCTGGTGGGTGTGAGTTGCCCACAACTCACTTCCATAAAGCAGCATGCTCAACCCACAAGCCTGGAAGACCTTGATCTTGGTATTGGTTGTTAGTATCACATTCTCCCATACCCTTTTGGAGAGGCGAGCCATTGCCATAGCTGCCTTGCCAATACACTTGTCCAGCTGAGCGTTGATGGAAAAGTTGCTGGTTATGGTGGAGCCCAGGTAGACAAAATAGCTTACCACCTCAAGCATGTGGTCACCAATGCCAATGCAGGGAGTGTTGGCGATGTCCTGAGTCTAGATGTTGGTCTTGTGGGGCAATACAACAACAGATCCTGAAGGAAGAATGGTCCACATTGTCTATTTTACTACTGTGGGTGAACAGGAGAGAGTTGGGGGGGATTAAAAATTGCTCAGGTTTGAGAGCCAAGTGCCATTTGGAAGAACAGGGAGCAGAGGCAGGTCTGCTCTGAGCACAGCCATAATGGGCAAAAGGTTGCACAGTGGAGGAGCAACTGTAGGGAATGGAGTAGAATGGTCAGTTTGCCTCCCATCAATTTCCTCCATCTGACCCTTCCTAGCATGCTGTAAGAAGAGCCCAAAGTCCCACTGGGAACTTTGGTGCCTAAATGAGTCCTTTGGTGTAAACGTGCAATTTTAAAACGGAGTCTATACCTAGAAATGGTTTAAGAATTGCATCACAATATAAAGAACAGTAGGATTTAAACAAACAGGCTCACATCCACAAAAAGGAACAGGGTAGCTAGACGTTCTCTCCCCCCCCCCCATTCTTTCTATAATTTAAATTTGGTCTAAATGACAAATCAATTAAACTTTCATATTTGCATTAAAGGTTGATGGAGCAGCCAGTCTGAATTACTTTTAAAGCTGCATAGAGGGCTCCCTTACATACATAAAATGAAAGCATATGGAGAAGAATTGATCTCAGGGAAAGGAGATTCCCATATGGTATAAAAGCAAGGAATTTCTTCATAGATTGAAATGTGGATCATCTTTTAAAACAAATCCAAATTGCAGATGGTGAAGCTCAGACTGAAATGGAAAAGATTCCTTGTTATACCAGTGGAGCAAAGCATATGTTCCATATAAATGCTATAAATAGTAGCAACTGGATAATCCTGTGGGACGTGTCTGCATAAAGAAAGCAGCAATAGCAATAGCCAATATATATATATGCACATTTCCCCCCCCTCCCCCTGCCTATATCCATCTAGTGGCAGCACATTTTTCTGCTTATGATATGTGCTAAAATCCAATGTTTGGTTCAAAATAAAGCTAATTTGCATTGGCATAGAGACTTAACTCACTGGTGTATTATTACTGTGTAAGCAGGTGTAGAAGCAACTGCAAATAAATGCTTGCTGATGGAATCCCAGCAGGGTTTCTGATGAGTTTTCGTTTTGTTGAACCTTACCAAGGAAATTACTGCGTAAAAAGCTTTGCTATTAGTTCTTTGCCTGAAAAAATCATTTAGCTACACCTGGCCAGATTCATGGCAATTATACTAACTATGCATAGAGGCCATACCAAAAAACTCATCCACCTTTTTAAGCCATGGCCTGAAATCTGTCAGTGTAACAGTAGAAAATGACACAACTAACCTATGAATAATAAAAAAGCAAATGCACAGAAAGGGGGGAGGGAAATGGAATTTAAACTAGAATCTATGTAACTATAATGTAATGGCCAATATTTAAAGTGTGAATTGTCTACAATTGTTTATTTATTTATTTCAAATAATGTGTAGTGCTTAATCTTTTGTAATGGTTTAAAATGGCTAAAAGTATATGTAAATAGAAATGCTATGATAAAATATCTCATTAATAGCTGAAAAATGTAGGTGTGCAACACACACCTGGCACTATAATCCAAATGCACAAGTTAGCTTTGAGCGATCTTAGTGAAAGAGATTCAAAATGGATACTAAATTTTTTTAGAAAATGAATCTGTCTCATGGTAAAAAGATCCAGGGGTAATAAATCAGAACTATTATTTTGATTTCCTTTGTAGTGATGACAATGGCAATGCAACCCGTTAGCATAAAGAAAACATAAACAACAGGAGTATTCAGACTGTACTGATTTTGAATGCAAGTGTTTATCTTGACAAAAATATCCCTAAGCATAGAAGATATACTTAAAAAGAGTGTTTATGAATTTTCCTTTACTCCATATGAGTTTGGCTTTAGAAGATCCATCCTTCTTGCTCTGATCTGCAAAGTTTTCACACCTGTTTACATGGATTTCTACACGATCCTATGCATGCTTACTTGGAAGTAAATCCTACTAAATCCAATGGGGCTCATTGCCATGTAAGTGCACATGGGCCCTTACAATATCAAAGCTGCATTTTTAACTGAAGATAGAGTAATCAAAATGTAGGTATCATAACCCTTTAGTCACATGACTGCTTAGAATGTGACAGCTGCCACACGCTGCAAAGATTCTAATCTTTATAGCGTTGACATGATTTATGTACGGCACCACATCAGGCTATATTCATCTAGAAACACAACAAAATTGCAAAGTATGTATCTGGGTAACCCCCATGCATTTATAAAGCAATAGGTTTCTTCCTTCCTAAGATAAAAATAGCAAATACATTACAGTGGTACCTTGGGTTACCAACACCTTGGGTTACAAACACTTTGGGTTACTGACTCCGCTAACCCGGAAGTAGTACCTCGGGTATGGCTTAATTTCTAAATAAGAGCTATGGAGTCATCTTGTCTGAAAATCATACTTGGGCACTCTTACAAGGAGGCTCTTTCCCTGTCCATAGA
Organism: Podarcis erhardii; assembly: GCF_964252035.2. Lineage (NCBI taxonomy): Eukaryota > Metazoa > Chordata > Lepidosauria > Squamata > Lacertidae > Podarcis > Podarcis erhardii. Next base: position 47,042,052 of record NC_138508.1, on the reverse strand, counting down.
GACTAACTGATTTGTTTTTAAAAGAGGAGATAATGGCACTCTGCACATATGGAATGGCATGCTACTCTAAATAAGTGCTATACATTCTGGTGAAAACTGTAAGATTAAAAATGGCAGCCCTACCAAGCAAAAATGTGGCCAGCCACCACTGCTTTCAACCCACTTTCATTCTAAAAGGCAGTGGAATGCTGAATTCTTTAAAAAAAACAATATAACATTGCACCAGTCCCTAACTCAGCAGCATAGGTGGTAGCAATTTACATACATTTGAAAGCAAATGTCTCTGAATAAGGCAAATGTGTATTAATAGGAACACCCCACAGAAAATGTTATTTCTGTTTTTAACCTAGATCAGGTATATGAGTTTAATTGATAGATCCAGACAATAATATGGAATTCAGTCTTTTATGCTAATGACCAATTAAGTTAATGGGGTTACTTAACAGCTACTTTGGTGCAAATGATTTGAATATTCAATGATGATAGTGGGAATAGCTCCCTAGAGAGCAAATATGAATACTAAGAGCACAATTCTATCTATAGGTTATATTCTGTCTATAGGTTATACCTTATGATCAGCATAGAACCATTGCTAAATTTCCCTTTAGAATAAAATTAGACACTAGCATAGTTAATTTATGTCTGTGGTAATCTACCAGCAGTGGAATTACTTATCTACCACTGGAGAACTGCCAGTGTAATAGGAAAAATCCAGTGTAATAGGAAAAATCCAGGCAGAGCTGGGGTGTGGCAGGTGAGGAATATGTTTTAATCAGAATCTTATCCGCATTCAAGGCCCTGACCTGCCCCTGATGATGGAATAGTGTTGTGCTTACAAAAGAGGTAGTCTAAGTAAAAAAAACAATCTAATGCGATCCAAGTATAAACAGCACCAGAACACTGCATATCCTACTTCCTTACATTTCTCTGTCCCCTTGTCTCTTCCTAGCATTATGCATTGTTGTGGGAAGGGCATGAACTGTTGGGAATCTGAAGTGACATACCCACATGGAAGAAGTTGTCCCCAGTTCCAGTCGGCACCCAAAGGCACCTTAAGGTCCAAAATAATTTACCGTACTACTGCAGAAGATAAGGCTTCTGTAACACAGTACTGGATGTTGACATATATACAGATAGAGATATATTCGTACAAAGAATTTCTGTTGCTCCAGCAATTCAAGACGTAACACAGATTCTGACTCACTTCTCAAGACTCACTGGCTGACTAATGAGCTGACATTCCTTAATCACGTATATCAGGCATAGGCAAACTCGGCCCTCCAGATGTTTTGGGACTGCAACTCCCACCATCCCTAGCTAACAAGACCAGTGATCGGGGATGATGGGAGTTGTAGTCCCAAAACATCTGGAGGGCCGAGTTTGCCTATGCCTGACTTATATAGATGGCACTGGGCAGCTGCCATAGTAACTGGGTTCACTGACCTTACACCTGTTGGCTTATCGCATAAATGGGGTGTTTGTACTCATGAAGGAAATTAACCCCTTCCTCTATGTCCAGTTCCTCCAACATGAACTGAGTTCTGTGAAGTCATTGTGGCATCCCTGCCATTGCCAAGGACACATTGTCTGGTAGTGTTGTTGTGTTATCTTTTGTTCCTAACCCTAATCCTAACCACTATCTTGCTTTGCTACTAAGAACGCACAAGATCATGATTATGTGATGATAAGTGTTCATTCTGGTACAGTTTTTGCTGACTTCATAAATCATAGGATGGGTATCCACAAAACCTTCTATATCCTTCTGTATTATCTGAATTTACATTACTATGAGATTCCGAAATACTGAGCACTTTACATCAACTTACATGTATTAGAAACAGAGTTGTGCCCATTATCAAGCATAAAAAGACCCTTAATGTTCATATATCCTTTCCAAGCAACATCTTCATTTAGGGGAGATAGGATATGATTTATTTATGAAGAGAGTTTAAAAATGCTTCTATTTAATTTCTTGCCTATATCATGGACTTGCTCCAAATCCCTCTTCTTCAAACTAAAACTCATTTTTATTCTCTCTTGCTGTAATTAGGAAGACAAGGTATATTTTAGACCTTAGAGTATTGTTTTAATTTTCCCACACAGTATTTAAACCACTTACACTGACACCTTTCAGAGTCTATTTCTCTTATTTAAAAGTCCCCTGTGGTTGTTCCTTGTCTCTCAAGTGAGCATTATCTTAGATTTACTACTATCTGTGTAACACCAGAGAAAAGGAAGATGCAGCCATACTCTGTCAGTGCCAAACAATGGCTGCCATTGTTCTTGGTCTTCCTGCATGGGTTATTGCTGTTGTTAAAAATGTGCAAAGAAATAAAATTAGAGTTCTGCATTAGTCCACCTGCAATGCCCAAAACCTTAGCTGAGTTTCCTGAGTTTCTCCAAGTATGCAAATCCGAAGCTGGAAGGCTAACACCAATCAAACTGGTTCCAACTGTGTAGCTTTGAACAATTTTAAATATTCCTGTCATGTTGCATTTCACATAACACTGCCACTACTCATGAAATACATTTAGACATTTCTGAGCTGGATGTAATAGATGTGACGATGTGAAATTAGGAACTGTTTGGAACACTTGCTGCCTAGAATAACTATTCTTGGTGATACTGGATCAGAAATATACAAATTAAATAAATTTCTCTGTCTGACTGCCTGGCTCACGCAGATCATGGTAAAGGACATAAAACATTATTTTCACCAAGATAATATTTTTCTGATGAACTATCCTGTTAGTAAAGTTGCTTGGCCTGAAAATAATCACCTGTCTCTTTTTAAAATAGCTCTATTTTGCCTGTGTGGCTGTCTGCAACAAGTAATATCCCATCCACGCACTGCAATTTGCTTCTTAAATGGAAGTTGTTTGCTTTATTTATTTACAACCCCCATAAAAGACACTTAAAGGAAAGCATTTTTGCATTAAGTCATTTTCCGCCTCCAACAATATTACTTTCTTACCCATCAACATCTGGAGGACATATATCTAATAATTTCCATGCTGTTTTTTTCCAAATAGTTTATTTACATAAATTCTCAAATTACAAAGTATTCCTTAACTCATGCATTAATCTTGTCAAATATCGTGTTTCATATGCCATATTAGTATGATGCTAGGAACATCCACAGTTATCTCATAAACTATTTCCATGCTTTGAAGAACCATCAAGGCAATGTGTTGATCCAAATGTACTATTGCATGTATTAAGGGCCTTCTATGTATTAAGGGCATCTTCTGATGGTGGAAGGGGCATGAATCTAGTAGAGGATTCTGCAAACGGAAGTCAGGGGCATGATTTTCACCACCACTACCCCACCTTACTCGGCTTTGCCCCATTATTTTTCAACCCTGCAGAGCAAATTTTTGAGGGACTTGGGGGAGCTTAGACTTCAGAGCACACCACTCACAGAACTCTGGATAATAATAATAATAATAATAATAATAATAATAATAATAATAATTTATTATTTATACCCCGCCCATCTGGCTGGGCCTCCCCAGCCACTCTGGGCGGCTTCCATAAAAACAAAAAATACAGTAAAATATCACACGTTAAAAACTTCCCTAAACAGGCCCTAAACTGGATCCACCCCAATGTATACAAATCCTTCTGCTGTGGTCCAAACGCGATTTCCAGTGCTATTGGTCCTCTACCCACAGGCAAGCTGCAACAGTCAGCTCAGAAGCAACACAGAATAGTAGTACAGTTTGTTTCTCAAACTGGTGTGGGAATTCCCTGAGGGCAGGGGAAGGATCATAGCTCAACAGAAGAACATCTACTTTGCATGCTGAAGGTCCCAAATTAAATCCCCATATTCTCCAAGTAGGGCTGGAAGTTTCCCCGTCTGAAACCCTGTTGAGCTGCTGTCAGTCAGTGTAGACAATACTGAGCTAGATGGATGACCTGACTCAATAGAAAACAGCCTCCTATGTTCCTAAAAAAGCTGTGCATATATTTTTAGTGATAGAAAGGGAAATTAGGTTTCCCCAACATGTAGGTTTTGGCTATATTGGCTTTGTTACAGGTCAAGTTATCTCATGCTATAAATGAGATGGCTTGGATAGACAGCACAGGACAGGGAAATAATGGAGTATTTATTATCATTTTGAAGTACAAATACAACATAGGACCGCTAAGGCATATAGCCAAATAGAGTCTCAGATTAAAAGACCCAGAAAACAAACAACATTCATCACACTGCACGGAAGATGTGGCCTTTCAAAAGGCATGCATTACGGGTATAATCCAGCCAAAGTTGAGCACATAGCCAAATGGTCTTTGGTCTCCTTTACAATCCATTAAGATGATTCAGTAGATTGCTTTTTGCTTGAACTCATGTTCAATAGTTACCATTATTGGAGATGAGACAATTTTCCTCAGAGCACATTGACTAAGTAACTCAATACAGTTTTTTTCCTCCTGCAGTATTTGTCTGAGCTCAGGTACATGGGTATCCCAGACTGAATTTAAGGCAGGTGATCTGTGGTGCCAGGCTTTTGGAGGTGCCTGTCAACTATTCACTGAAGAAATGAAGTGAAGACTGAAAAACAATTCATCTTTACTTGTAATGCTGTCAACACTGACCAGCAAAGCTGCAAGGCCAGTCTTGCATTAATATAATGACAATGAAAATCTGTAACATCACTGCCCATTCAACAAACTGCTTGTATGTATCAGATCCATATGTGAAATTTATAGGGCAGAGATAAAAAATGCATACAACATGAAAAGTGGTACAAATACACTAAAAATAAGATTCAGGTAATAAATAATATAGGTTTTCTAAGTTGAGCAAGTAGAAGATGGTGCCAGAGATACTCCCCTCCAAGGGCACCATTTGAGCTAGGGCCACTGTTGTGTTTTCTGGAATAACTGTTCTCCTAACACCTCTTGCAATGCAGTTCTTTGCTTGAAATATATTGTGACATCTGTTGCATAGATTAGGAGGCTGCTGCTCTTAGCTTTTATTAATTGGTTGCCTAACATAGCTATTTGGTAATTTTGACCATTATTATTATGTGATACGAGCCACATAACAAAAGAATTGCACCCCACCCAACCACCTCAACACAATGAGCTGGACATACCATCTTTTTAATTAGTCCTGTTCTTCTCCTAGGCACAACTGCAAAGCACACATGAAATTGCAATTTTATTTGCACACCTTTGTCTTCAAGCCTCATGGGCCACCTCATATTGAACATGTTACAATATACTGTCTACTTCAAATATTAACATATCAGTAGTCATGTGGCCCTCAGTAGATTGCTGAAACTAAAAATGTGGTAATCATCAAAGTGCCATGCAAAGCCATAATGTATACCATATGTTGATCCTGTATCAGTCCAGTACATAGGCTCCCCAAGCAAAATGTTAGATGTAAAATGTTCCAGAATATAATTTGCAGCAACACAAATTACAAGAGGCAATTTTCACTGAAATTATTATTTTAAAAGAAATAAAAAAGAGCAACATGCTGCAGTTTTCCTTGACCAATCAATTCTTATTTCAAACGGTTTTAACAAATATTTAAAATGTATGAAGGAAAACATATGGAGGAGCTTTCTGCATGAAAATGCCTCCCCCAAACTTTCTGAAGTGAATGAAACCAAACATTCATCTCGGATTCATCAAGATAAATAATAATGTAACTATAGGATGAAACATATTTGTGAAATCTAAAATTTTGCCTTAGGTACTCCTTCAGATGCAAGATGTTGGAATCTAATACCTTCATCTGCTTGGAAGTTCACTTTAAGTCGATAGGAAAAGACAGATATGAGGATAAATAAAAGCTTTGCAGTCTACTGAGTTTCTTAGAACTATTCTTATTGATCCAGTATTTAATGCCTAATTTTTAAAGTCTCTCTAAAGGCAAGAGGCAAAGCTTCAGTGCAAAGGATATTTATAAAGGGTTGAAGGAAGGGGTAGAGCCAGAATTTGGGAACATAACAGACATTTTGTAGCCTAAAGTCTTCTATAACAATCACATTTAATGATTCTTCACAGGGTTATGTGGATATTATGGAGCTGTTTTATGAGACACAGCTGAGGTTTCCCCCCCTAAAAGATTCTCATATTACTTGGAGATGAAGACGACATGTGTATAGCTTTCCCTACCTTTTAAAACACAAAGAAGTATAAACTCATAATAGGGCCTAGTGATGTTGTAACAGGTTGTTAATCAATGAAGAGTGGGCTAGAAATAAATAACAACCACCACAACCATCCTTGGGAAACAAACAGACCAGAGTCCAGCAGTTAGAGGGTGGCACCCAGTGGTATAGAGGCCCACAAAAAATGAAATACAAAATACTGGAGATCTGGGTAATTAAAAAAATTAATTTAATGCTATATTTTCTGTTTCTGTATGGTAAGTGAAATACTTTTAAAAGTAGTGTTTTGAAATAGTATTATTCTATCCAGTTACAGTGGTACCTCTGTTTCCAAACGTCTCCGCTGACAAACATTTTGGTTTCCGAATGCCGTAAACTTGGAAGTAAATGCTTCAGTTTTCGAACACGCCTCAGAAGTCGAACATGCCACGCGGCTTCCATATTGAGTTTTCCGGTTTTCAAATGTTTCAGAACTCGAACAGTCTTCTGGAACGGATTACGTTCAAAAACCAAGGTGCCACTGTACACTGCTGCTAGATCCAGGATATGGGAAGTTAGAGTCGCTAGTGCCTTTGTCTGGATTATTAAACCATTGTCTCCAATAATTGACAGATGAAGACAGGAATATGCTTGTAACAAAGGCTGAACCCAAAAACTTTTAGCTCAAAAATTGGGAAGTGGACCTAAAATGGCAGGACTGAAGTCTTGTGGGGTGTGGCAAGTGTAGCTGTAAAGTATATGGCAGTGGGGTGGGGCTGTTTGGCTGCAATGGCAGCTTCTCCCTTATTTGTTGCCCTTTCCTTCCTCTTCCTGATGACTTCTCCGTAGTTAAGGGAGCAGGGAGCTCTTCAGCTGGAGTGTCACCTGCTTCAACTCCATCTGACCATATCAAACCATTATTTCCAAGCACAATACTCAGACCCTCCAAGTCACGTGACCCACGTGAGATCATGGAGCCTCAAAACACACATTTTGGTATGCTGCACAAGATTGTGGTACCAGAAAAAGCACTTGATCTCCCACGATCATGGTGACCCAAATGGCTGTTGTGACCCCGCCAGGAAAAACAGAATGTCCCAGTTTTTCTGGGACACTTGTGGGGTATACGGTACTAACCATTTTGCTGACATGGGGCAAGTGGGCAGCAAGACATTCACATTGTCTCTCTTGTTGTAATTTGCTAAATGCTTGCTCTCTGCCAGCTGTCCCATTATAGTGTGTGCATGCTCGGTAATGTTCTGGGGATGTGAAGAGATTTTGCCTGTGCTAGCTACAGAATTGTTCCAGAGGAATGAACTGGAATGGACTGCCAGATTTGCTATTAGTGTATAGATGAGTGAGGTTGTTGTTTTTTAGCTATAACTTCTGAGGATGTTTATACTTGCTGATAATTTGATGAAAGGTTCCTGCCATTCTATTCTCTCTCTTGGGGTTATACTTAATAAAAGTCTAGTGCAGTCTATACTGAAATAATACGCTGTCTCAAGTATTGTTGCTTTTGTTGGTTTTTCTACATAATACAGTGTTTTATGATGGAAAGTGGAGTATTTTATGAACAGAAAGATTTCCACTAGATTTATGTCCCATTTATATGAGGCCAATAGATTGCAATAGCACATGTAAGAACGCTGAAGCAAAAAAACAAACTGTACTTATGTCAAGGAGATGGATTTCGGTTGTAAAGAATATGTGTAAGAATAAGATAAAGACATAATACCGTCTTAAGGCCTTTCCCTCTTGATGCAGTTATATATGTTACTGCACATATGCAGTGAGGTCCCTGGACCTTTAAAAATGTAATATTATGCAAAGGCATCTGCCTTGGCTAAAATGCAGATGGAGAACAGAGGCACAATGGATAATAATGTAACACACACATAAAACAATGGCAAACACTGCAGGACCTGTGGGTTAGGAGTAATTATTAAGCTCTCCTTAGGCGTTATCCAGATATAGAAAGAAACATATGAGCTGGGGAATGTGGTGGCTGCCTTTGTGTTTTCATCACCTTCCCACATGTGGAAGGTGACTGTCTGCAGAGAGGAGCCTCCTGTATCAGCTGTGGCTCCCGCATATGTTTTAGAACCTTGGAAAATCTGGGCTTCAAATTGTGAAGGTATTGTCTAGAAATACTAAAGTCTTCCTGCTACACCCAGACATCTTTCATTACTTGGAATGTAATGAGAATGGGGGTAGAGAGAGGTGGAGGTAGCATGCTTGCTCCTGCTGCCCCCCCCCCTTATTTACTTCCGCATTTGGATGATGCTTGAAGAGGGTTTGCATGTCTCCTGTTTTCTTGGAGACAGAAGGAGCTGCCTACTAGAGTCATCAGTGACCGCAATGTTCATCACAGCATCAGCAACAACAAGGCTAAACCGTTCCTGACCACATATATGAGGATGGGTAGCAATTTCATTGAGGTTGTTGACTCTCTCCTTGACCCAGTCTGGCCCTGATTTGTTTTTGTTTTTTTATAAATAATTTTTATTAAATTTTCCATTTTAACAATTCAATCAAATCACATTAAGTATTCCAAATTATACAAATACATATCATATAGTCCAAATATTCTGCCAAATTATAAATTTTTCTTGGGGCTTTCCATGTTTCAAGTTCAGTGGGGTTCCAATCATCTTATGTTTCTATTGCCTTGAGTTTCCAATACAGTCTGGCCCTGATTTGGTGGCGGTTGTTGCTGCTTTTTGTGGAACTGAGGTAACAGGGGCTTAGCTACCTATGGGGCCATTAGAAAGATCTAACCCACCTCCCCCACAATTCATCATTACGATAGGTAGCCCATTTGTATTTAATAATTGTTCCAATGTGATTGATCAGCTTTGTTATTTCTTTCAATCACATTGGAACAGAATAATCACTTATATGTGGTAACTCAATGCAAAAAAAGGAGGAAGATTGAATAAACTCACTTTCAATGACTACTCTAGCGTATTTAGATGGGGTCTGGAGGTCTTCTTTCATCCTCTCCAGTTTCCAGGCTTGCTTACATTTACCTAAATATATTTAATACTGGAATTTTTGGGAATACTCTCCAGGCCACCCCATGCATTCTCTGTTGGAGTAAAACATTTACACTCAAGGAATAAAAGCAAACGGAATTGAAACACTGCAGCAGAGAAATTTGCCTTTCTGAAGCTTCTGTGATATTTATGCATGTTGGAATTGTTGTGTATTGATTTGGTTTTGAAACACCACAAGTCATACTAACAGCAAAGAACTCATTTATCCTTAGCACAAAACACACAATAAACAAGCTTATTGTTTGAAAGTTTCAGTTGGGATATGCAGTACACATATTCAATTATCATAGACAAATTTAAGTGCAAACTGCCAAGTGTTGTTGCCATTTGAATTGCTTACTATTACTCCTTTTATATCCTCCAGATTTTGCAATAACCTCATCATGATGAAATGCCTTTGGCAGCAATTCATTAATAAAGAACAGTCTAAAAAAACCTCTCAGACAACTGGGATGAGAAAGGTGAAATCAGAAAGAGTCATATGGATTCCATTCTAAAAAGGTCTGTAGCTGCTTACAGCTCTTTCCTATCACCATGAATATTCATAATTTGTATTCCTGCTGATCCCCAAGAGTTATTGGTGTGTTTTTTATTATACCCCTTAACAGATGACAAATGAGAATGGGGTACATATACCATCTTCAGTGAGTTATATGTTTCTAAAGGGTGATTTGCTTGTAAACGCTTATCATGTATTAACTTCAGATTCAGCATGCAGTAATAACATGCATAAAATATAGATGGGGCACCAGAGCTCTGTCCGCCCATTGCTGTGGTTTTACAGGTTTCTAAAATGTGCAAGGGAACAAAATGCTTCCCATTGTAAAAGCTTACCTTTCATGAAATGGAAGGTGATCAGAACTGCTACCAGGGGATCTAGCTCACTCATCACCACTGTCCTCTGACGTGTTTATTTTAACCTAGCTGTAATGCCCAAAGAGCACTCAAGTCTGTTGTTAAATCTCCTTCTGGACTCTGCCATTTCTGACTGCACCTGATTGGATCGTTTCACATTAAAGAAAAAGTCCCGGCACACTGAAAATTAGCTTGTGAGTGGAAAGGCTAGGTTATGGCTCATTTTTCTATCTGGAAGACATTCTATCTATCTATCTATCTATCTATCTATCTATCTATCTATCTATCATCTATCTATATCATCTATCTATCATCTATCTATCTATCTATCTATCTATCTATCTATCTATCATCTATCTATCTATCATCTATCTATATCTATCTATCATCACATGGAAACATTCATTCATAGGAGTATCCACCAACAGTCTGTTGTGGAGCAGTCCAGAGACAGGTTTTACCACTTCAGTTGTTGTTTCATGAGCATTTGGTCTTAGGGCCTAATTACACATTACTTTAAATGTGTTGCCTGAAGTACCATTAGGTTTTTAAAATCATAAATGCACACTGGGACCACTGCATGTGGGGAGATATAGTTTAACCTTTTGTCTCCCTACTCTGATTTGGGGCGGGGGGCGGGTGTAGCCTCCACATTGCAAATAGCAATTGCAAAAACATCCCTCCTGTTGCACTAATGGGAGGGTGTTTCGTCTTCCCTCCTATTGTTATTTGTGGCATGTGGGAAATTCTTTTCAGGATGATGGTGGAGGAAAATACTTAAATGCTCCTCCTCACACACTGTGGGACTAACCGAGATCTAGGGGAGGGGGAATTTTTTAAAACACACACACACACACACAAAATGATTCATAGAATCAGAATTGTACAGTTGGAAGGGACTCAGAGGGTCATCTAGTCCAACCCCCTGTAATGGAGGGATCTTTTTGCCCAACATAGGTTTTCAACCCACGATCCTGAGATTAAGAATCTCATTCTCTAACAACTGAGCTACACCAACTTATTCATTTAAAGGAATATATTATTAGGCCTTTAGTAATACATAAAATATAAACTAGATTTTTTTTAAAAAAAGAATTCAGTGCAGTGTCCCACTACTGTATATGCTTTAGTTCATCAACTACAATTCAACTATTTCAAGTTTTCTTTGCTTTATTCTCTCAGTGCCTTCTCAGTGTGACCAATTTGCTCTTGGAAGCCCACAATTCAGCCTGTTATAAAGTAAACTCTCACTATTATTTGATCAAATTGATTGGAAAACAAGATAACACGACCAAGAAAAGAAGATATGCTCCATTGTTCATGCTTCAAAAATGTTGCTGTATTGTCGATGCTGACCTTGGACTCCCTTAATCACCTTCTTCTGATCCTGATCCTTAGCTCCAAATACCATACAAGTGTGAGCCAATGTGTTATTTGAAAGTTACAGAATCAAGCTCTAATCCTAAAATCTGTGAGACGAGTTTTTATTGTTGTTCTCTTTGGGGAAAGGCACTTAGGGCAGTGTGTGTGTGTGTGTGTGTGTGTGTGTGTGTGTGTGTATTCTCTTTTAAAGCAATATCACCTTACTTTTTATAGTTACATTGCTTTCCTTTCTGCGAATTCTTATGTCTCCATTCTGAAGGTGTCCCAATGAAATAAAAATCTCTAAAATCTGAGGCCCAATCATAAATGAACATCTTCCTAGCTTCTCCTTCGTTTTTACTTTGTAGGGTGGGCTCCTTGCACAATCAAAGGAGGAAAATAAATTTATAAAGGCATTAGGAAGTATGATAATGAAACATTTGCTTTAACTGTGGTTTGTTTGTTTTTTTAAAAAAGAAAATCACAAACTTCCCCCATTCAGTCTTCAAGCTAACATTACCCTGCAGTTGAAGTAGAAGTACAGAACCTATGGCTCACCAGATATTGTTGTAGTCTAACGCCCAGTGCTTTTTATCAGCAGAGCGCAGTTCCTGCACCTCTCAGGTGGGCGGCATTGCAGGCCAGTGCTCCCCGCTTCTGCTTCTTGCCTTTACATACTTCTGAGAAGCCCAAAACGAACATTTCAAGTCAAAACAGAAGCTGGCCAGCGTGTGAGAGTCTACTCTTTTTTTAAAAAAAATCTATGATTCCACCTAGCTCCTAACTGCTCCTAGTTGTGATTGGTCAAAGGTTACCCGCCATTGCTTTAGGGCTTCAAAAGTCAAACCTCTGTTAACAATTCTGAGAAACAGCCCAATAGCCTAACCAGATCATTAAGCATTGTGCTGTGGAGGTACAGGAATGGGCATGAGCAGTACAGCTTACAGTCTTTTTTTAGAGCAGGAGCAATGATACCCTCTGCCAGGGTGATTCATTAATGGATCCTTCTTACTCTGGGTCAAGCTGAAGTCTCAACAAGGATGCACTTTTAAATAGGGATAAAATACAATTTCCTATAAAATGAGAATTATCGAAAAGGGAAATTTCAAATCTCTATATTTAACCACCCAGATTTCTTTTCACCCAGATATGGGAACTGAAAATTACACATTTTGTCAGCAAAATCTGACACATTTAATGCATGCACACTGATACATTCAGCATGACACTGACTTTGGCTTCCCTTAAAGTAATGGCATACTTCCTCAGCTCAAAAAGCCCTTGAGATAGTCACACAGCATGGGCTTTCCTTCAACTGTTACCTGCAGCAGTCCAACAGCTGGATATTTTTAAACTCAGTGGTTCCATCTTTAGCAATAGGACCTACTGTGTCAGAAACAAAAAGCAAAAATAACCCAGGTCTAACTCCCCCTGCACCCTAGCCTTAAAATAAATGTTGAATAACACAGTCACTGTTGGGTGGTTTCAGAGTTCTTCGTTTATACTCAGCCTTTAAAACAATGTGGATTGCTGCAATTAAAATATATAATGTTGTCTTTCTTAGCCACTAAATGAAATATAGTACATAATTTCTGTAAATCAATATGGCTTTTAAAAAGAAACAATAATTTCTTTTAATTACACAAAACCCAATTATATTAAAGGGAGAATGTGAATAAAGACATCAGAAGTGGGAAGAGAAATCCAACACAGATTATGTCACTCAAAATCCTATTTAAGGCTGGGGTGGGTAAATTCTGATTTGTTTGTTTGCCAAGTCCCCTTGCTAAAGATGGAACCACTGAGTTTGTGAGGTCGAGATATCTTAAATGATATTTGATACAGTTTGAATGTGCTGGTACTGGAGGAGTTTACCTGAATCACTGCTGTCTTGTGTTTTCCAGTTCCTACAAGGTCAAACAGCTTATGAAAATCATGCTGTTTTTGCCAGTCTTATATTTCATCACAGAAATTCCTATGAAGAGGGAAACTCCAGAACCCATCAAAACACCATCAGTTAGACTGCAGAGCTTAAGAGTAGAATACCAATTTTTATAGCTCCAATTACATATGCATGGGGAAATCAGTTTTTTGTGGCTGAAATTAACAGAATATATCCTCAATATCCTTGTTTATTTGTTCTTCCAAAAAAAGAAAAGAAAAAGAAGGGGGGGCTCTCTAATGAAGTGAAGAGGTGAAGGTAGCTTTGAGAGGGAGGGAGGGAGTTAGCTAATTAGGCAATATCCTCTTGAATCTTTGAGATAAACTCTAGGTCAATAGCACAAAAATTAGCATAACATTCATATTAATATGTTTCAAAATCAGATACAGCAAAAGCTTACACTTGGAAATCTGTGTAATCACAGGCATCTAATTTTCAAAGAGGTTTTGGGTGCTCATTATGGTGATGGATGACAGTACTGAAAACATCAACACTTTTTTTTAGCTCAGCCCCACGATGTGTGTTCTTTACATATTTGTCCTATGGTGTTTTGCAGCTTTATAATTTATTTAGCTATTGTCGGAAGCAGAAGAAAGATGGTTCATAGGTTCTCATTTTCTCTCTCTCTCTCTATGTGTGTATGTGTGTTTTACATATTACTGTTTTGTCCTTGCCTTCCAGACATGTTAGTCATAAGAACTAATAATATCATGAAAATCAGAATTCACTCCAACAGGCAGGTCACCTGGGAGGTTGCTGGTACCTAAACACCTCTGGGATTGTTATGATATGATGGCACTCCAGCAGAAGTGGTGCTACATCATGATGCTGAAGGGCGACATCTCAGCACAGCATACCAATGGCAAAGGATGGAGGAACAAGTGGAATGAACTAGGGATGACTTTTTTTTTGTTCTTTCATCTCTAACATTTTGTTACATATGTGTGAGAAGCAAAAGGCCTGAATGCCAGCGAAAACCCTGCTCGTATATTTGTAGCCTTGTTCAAAATATGTATTTTTAAAAGTAAACGTTTTATTTAACTTTGAAATTCAGAAAAAGAACTGGGAGTAAAACTGAAACCTCATTTGTAACTTTTATTATTTGGGCTAGGGTAAAATATGAATTGCAGTTAGTATGGTTTGAAGGTCATGTAGAACTTCTTGACACTGGATTTAAATCATAGAATTACAGAATTGTAACGTTGGAAGAAATCAGAAGGGTCATTCAGTTCAACCCCCTGCAATGCAGGAATCTTTTACCCAATGATCAAACCCACGACCTTGAGATTATGCATCTGTGGGCATAGGCATAAAATCCTGTTTTTATTATGTTTTTGTATCTGTTGGAAACCACCCAGAGTGGCTGGGACAACTCAGCCAGATGGGTGGGGTATAAATACAACAGCAGCAGCAGCAACAACAACAACATACTACTATGTACATACTACAACAACATACTACTATAACAACAACAATATACTACTACTACTACTACTACTGAAAGTTCCCAGGCTCTTTCTCATTTTATAAGTCTATTGTCAACCATTCCAAAGGCAGGGGACAATTGCATATTGACTCACTGACCTGCATTGACTCACTGAAATGCTTCTGGGTCAATTGCTGGTAAAAGGCTGGTGATCAGCTATCCAGCTCTCGCCAATGTGCAGTACCTACTGCAGCCATGGGCATCATAGCCTGTTCTGTTATAAAGAGCCCACCAACCAACCCTAAGAAGCAGCTTCGCAGGAGGACTGGGGGGGGGATGGGTAACCCAATTTTTATAAGTGGAAGTTATTTCCACTATGACAAAGCCACCATTGGATGCAATCCAGTGCTTTAAACCAACAGTTGGCAGAAGGTGTTTTCTCCTTGGATACCAGGGATCAAAGCAATTGAGTATGCAGTTTGTACTGCCTGCAAAGTGTTTAACAGATGACTGCAATGGAAAGTGGGAGAAAAACTGGAAATTTTCATTAGTAAGACTAGGATTTGCTACTCCAGTTTCAGGGTGACTTCTTCATACTGTAATAAGAGGGGGAATTAAGTAGCACGGGATGGAATCATAAAGTCAGGGTTTCCTGTCAATAAAGCTATGAAAGAAAAATATAAAGCATGTGAGAAACTGTGACTTTAAGAAGTAATTACAGATATAATCTGACTGAATACAACTAGGGATTTCCTTGTTTACTCTGGAGTTGACAACTGACTTTGATTACACACAAGTCGAAACACAGAAATATAGGAAGCATATCTTACATGCCAACCAATTCCAGACAAAGAAATCTGAAAAGCCCATCTTACTTCCTAGCATAGGAAACTGGTTAGATTATTTATTCATCTAGCCAAGTGTTGTCTGCTCTGTCTAGCAGCAGGAAATGAGAGTCTTGGGCAGGGATCTTCCATATCTCCTGCCACTTTATCCTTTTTAATGGGAGATGCTAATGACTGATCCTGGACAAAGCATACACTTTACTAAGCAATGGCCTCTTCTCCCAACCCATGCTCCCACATGGAGTAGCGTGTAAACATCTTCCACCCATGCGATTCCCGTGGATTCCATGGTCACATACTATAACTATAAAGCCCATTTTGTGCCATAGAAAAGGGGATTCATTTTACCTTACACTGGTTAATATGGGTGACATTCATAGCAATTGCACAAGATATAGTATATCTGGATGGTGGCCTAAAGGGTTTTTTATTTGTTTATTTTTAAGGGGTGTGTGTGGAAACAATCTGTGCCGCAAGTAGGGTTTGCATTCTTCCTTTGCAGATGTTTAAGTTGCACATGAAAAAAGGAACATTTTTCCCCTTTGGAGCTTGGCTTGAATTCAAGACAATCTGCACAGAAAGAAAATAAAGAATCAGGAATGTACTTTAGAGTGTGCATTCCAAATCATTTCATTTAGAGTTATGTCACCTGGTGTGGATCCTGCCCACCTGTCAAAGATGGATGGGGAGCTCAGGATCTGGCTCACTAGCTGAATCCTGTTCTGCATATACAATCTCTGGTGGAATATGGTGGAATAGTGGAATCATTTTGTTTAAAAAAGAATCCCTTAAATTCTTCTTCTTAGGAACACCCCAAATTCACCAGATGATTCTAAACAACCCAGCACCTTCTCATAGTCATTTCCTCCTCAGAGGTTAAATTTGCCATCAATTTGATTTTAATTAATTTTTATAATGAAATGTTTTTAGAACCGTTGGATTATTTTGATTGTTGTTTGCCGCCCTGAGCCCAGCTTCGGCTGGGGAGGGCGGGATATAAATAAAATTTATTATTATTATTAAATGCTATTTAGACCAATTATATAAATTATTCACATGAACTGAAGGACAAATGAAATAAATGTGTTTCCTTTAGGTCAGTGTAGCCTGCTTTCCAAGTGAAGATGAACTG
The DNA here is from genome assembly GCF_964252035.2 of Podarcis erhardii. Lineage (NCBI taxonomy): Eukaryota > Metazoa > Chordata > Lepidosauria > Squamata > Lacertidae > Podarcis > Podarcis erhardii. The sequence continues at coordinate 47,025,321 of NC_138508.1, read as the reverse complement.
TTTATATAAATCATTTCAGCTGTTGAGAGGATGGACTAAGTAGATAGCCTGTGACAGCTGCCCCCGCCCCAGGCTTTTCACCCTGGGTGATTGCCTAGATTGTAAATTACTCTACATGGATGCATCAGAGTTATTAAATGGGACACATGCATCATGCATTAAATGCACCATGCATCAAAGTTATTAAATGTGTTACCGGTGCAATTAGAACTGCAAGGCATAGCATACAAAGTGTCTTTTGTACCTACTGTCCTCTTTCTCGCAGTGATTTCCATGCAAGGCATTACTTTTTCCCTGGCAGCATTCTTCAGCCTGTTAAACTGTTCCATGGGGAGGCATTTGCAAACATCTGATGTAGCCATATTGGCAAAATATATTTATATACAATCTAAGACTTATTGAAAGATGCATTTGGAATTCTTTTCTTTTTATTGCTTAGTTGTGTTGGAACAAATCCAGCAATACAGCTTCCAGGTGCTTGGCAGACTGCTTTTCTTAAAGAGAAAGTGATAAAGAAATACAATGTCCCTTTATAGAAAAAGCAATTAATGGATTGTACATTTTTTTAATTTTAATTTATTTATGAGAAGGGAAAGACAGCATATTCTTTTTAAAAAAATGAAGAAGGGTCAGCAATATATATATATATGTTATAGAAACTACTTAAAATTGTAAAGAGAAATATCCTACAGCAAGGGTTACAGGAATTTCATTCATAAATTGCTTTATTTAAGGTATTTGCTTCTTCAACAAAAAATGAAATCAATGCAATGCAATCATATGCATTTTATTAATCAATGACTTCTAAATCATCTGCTTATGTTAAAATGCATGAGATAAAACCTCATTGTTCTTGTTCAAATATAAAACATGTTAGCAGAGTCTGATTGCAATCCACATACTGTTCTGCTAGTATAAGCTCTTGTCAGTTCAGCAGGGTTTACTGAACTCCAGCAAAGATATCTGGAGATCAGACTATGCCTTTGAGGTGCTATTCTTTTAAAAGAGAGAGACAGAAAAAAAGAAAGTACCACAGAACAGAAACTAGAAGAGGAAACGTCCCTCTTCCAATTAAGGAATAACATTTTCCAGCAACCTCATCATATTTTAGTGAAAGATGTTGCAAAATGATGAAGCTCCCTTCACAAAAGAAAACTTCTCATGAATATTCATTTGCATTCTAGGAGAATTTGATTGTCTCATTCTCCATTCCATCTCTAAAACAGAATTAATGACCTTAAATAGTCTCCTCTGACATTCTCTTTGTCCTCAGCTAGGTAAGTAATTTAGCATACTGGTTCTCTGACCCCCAAAACCTTATCTTAGCACACATTGCAGCAATTCTGCTTATCTTAGCTTTTTTTTGCTTTTATGGTATAATTTTATGCAACTAAAGAGAGAACACATTCAGCTCTCACTCTTTCTGAGAGCAGCTCCACACATTACAAAGATGCATCAAAAGAAGATAGTGAAAGAACAATACATCCTCTTGCTGCTTTCATTAGAACAGCCTTTCCCAAGCAGATGTCCCCCAAGAAGATGCTTGGACTACAACTCCCACCAGCCCCAGCCAGCATGGCCAGTGGTGAAGAATGATGGGAGTTGTACTCTGACAACACCTGGAAGACACAAGACTGTACTTGCAAATTGGATGTGGCCTTTATGGACTCTATGAGGCCATTTCAGACTCATGGATTGTGCAACAGGAAAACTAGGAAGTTTCAGCACTCTCTTCACTCATATTTCCTTTCTTCCTATTTTCATGGAACATGGAAGTGACTCAGATCACAGGCATTTTGTTTTTAAAATTATATGGAGATCTTTTGCACTCTGGCAAGGATTATATGCATGTGCATTGTCTTATTTGAAGCCAAGTGTAGAGAAGAATATCAGAATCAAATGAGAAAAATAATGAGCCAAACAGTCCATGGAGGCAAGGTTGTGGCCATGTATCTTTTTCAGTTCATAATCTGTTCCAAGTATTGTCTTCTTTTTTTCTAGAGACCATTTTTTAAAAATTACAAATTTGGACTGGGGGAAATGCAGAAAGTTGTATATTTTAAAGACATGAACTGACTTAGCTTGATGATCAGTGGAGCTGGATGGTTAGCCAGGCAGGCTTCATGCATATTGTTTATTATATACACATAGAAGGAACCACGAATGACTGAACTACTGGCCCTATTCACTTGTTACATGCAGGGCATATTCATGTTAACATTTGGGACAGCTAAAACTACCACTACACTCCGAAACAGAGATTTCTTCCTTCAACAGTTGTATGTTGCACATGTTTGTTTGTAAAGAAACGTGAAGCACCTCCTTACGTACCGGGTCTCTGCATGGTCACACCACACTCACAAGCAAGGCTTTACTCCAAAGTAAACATGACTGCCCTACATGGAAGTAATACATAAATAGGGCTATTGTGGAGTTATATATCTGAAGCTATTCACATTTCTTATTCAGGTAGTGCTGGTGGTTGAAGCAAATCTGCAATTTACCAATCACTATACCACGGAAGAGTTACATTTTAGTCTGTTCAAGGTAAGCTTTGCTTTGTATCCCTTGCTATTAGAGATTCATAAGTATTATGCAAAATGTTCCTAGGATAATTTGCACAATGGGGGTTCGGTATTTAATGAAAGTGCTTCTTATTTTTAATTACAGCATTTAAGTTCATCTTATTGTCAAGTGGAATGCAGTTTTGTTGATTTGAGATTTGGCTTCTGGGATTCCATTAAAAACAATCTATATACCTTATTTCTTTGTAAAATATATAACCATCTCACAAATTGCTTTTGAACGTCTCTTAGCTTAAAAAATATCCTATACTTTTATACTTGGAAGTTAACTATCAGAATCAACATTTAAAATTATCCCAACAGGCTGGAACATTGAGCTATAACCAACAAGAATAAATTTAACAGAGAAAAATGTTAAGTCCCACATTTAGGTACAAAAATACAAGTATAGGATGAGGAAACCTGACTTGGCAGCAGTACATGTTAAAAAGATCTGTGTCCTGGTGGCTCACAAGCTGAACATGAGCCAGCAGTGTGATGTCCACATCACAAGTAGTAATAGTTTGAATCTATTCTGAGCTATACAGACCACATCAGGGCTCCACATTTTAAGAAAGAGATTGGCAAACTGCAATATGAATAGAGAGGGCAATATGGTGAGAAATCGGGAAACGAAGTCCTATGAGGACTAATTGAAAGAGTTGGCTTTGTTTAGTCTGGAGAGGAGAGGAGAGATGATCTGAAGGACTGCCATGAAGAAGATGGAACACACCTGTGCTCTGTTGCTCTAGGTGTCAGGACTAGAGCCAATGGGTGGAAATTGCAGGAAGCAGATTAAAAACCCTTCACTGGGGGTACTTAAGCAGAGGTTGGATGACTATCTCTGTTGAGGAGGCTGTAGTTGGATCTTGATTAAGGAGCCTGTGTTGAGCAGTGGCTTGGATTAGATGGCTTCTAAGGACCCTTCCAATTCTATGATTCTATAGGGATCACAGAGAAAATATTGTTGTAAATCTGAGTGGGGAGGTAAGGTGGATACAAAAGTTTAATGGGGTCGGAATGACTGCCCCAACTTCCTGAATGGTCAGTGGTGGATCTGTTAGCCACATCTTTGGCTAGAGAAATTGCAGGTACCAGTAAATGCCCAAGGAAGGGACATTAGGAAACCCAACAGAGCAGCTGACATACCTTCCCACTTCCCAAGCAAAGACAGATGCACAGGAACAAATAAACTTCAAAAGGGAGGAAGAAAGAGGCAAAGAGGACTGAGCAGATTATGGAACTCCACATGCTCACAGCACCTGGGGATGCAGGGGTGCCTCGCTCTGGAGATCAGAGGTGGGACTAGCTTGGTTGGACTGCCCACCTGTGCTCAGTCTGTATATATGTAAATAAATTCAATTATTACAGAAATGCCTTAAATTTCCAATCATCTCTCTTTCCAAAGAGAACCAAACCTATGTAAAATCTACTGTCCCTGGAACTTCACATTGCTTGGCGAAGGTATGCATGTGTAACAAAGGGCTGGATCCTGGTGCAGTCCTGCTTAGAGAAGACACATTGAAATCAATGGGATGGAAGTTGGACATGATATACATATACTGTTATTTCTCTTTCAGAAATCTAGTATGTGAACCAAATGGATTGTCCCTTCTATACCTGACCCCCAATATATTATTCTGGTCTACCACAGAAGAACAGCTGTTTAAGTAACACAAGCTTAAAGTGGGCACAAATAATCATGCTTGGATCTTGGATCTTAGTTCCTCTTTATTTATTTATTTTGCTGGAAACTTCCTCAAAGTGCTTAAATTAACCAGAACATAATACCCTGTGCTGCATCTGATCAAACTGCAAGCCTAATTACATATGAGAACATGTAATCTGTTTTTCAGACATGTTTTGTTTTGCAATTAACATTTTTGTTGAGCTAAGGATTCGTTTTTAAACAACAACAACCGTTTTCATCTTGCAAGGCTGAATAATATAAAGAAATTGAAACCATAATTATAAAAAGCCCTGGCTTTATGTTTACTCATGGCCATGCTCCACACCTGAGCTATAACAAAAGGTAATTGCATCCAGACTGGTATATATTTCAAAACTGCAAAAATTGTCCTTTTCTGTGTCTAATGTGTGTTTTTTCCTGTATATTTTAAGGATATTTGCAATTTTCAAAGCCATTTAGCTCATGGCATTATTATAAACCCATAAAGTGTATATTTTGAACAGACGGAGCTACAAACCATAACCATATCCTCAAAGAGAGTGTATGGACACAGTATAAATATTTTTAGGATAGGTGAATGCTTGCAGAGCCCATGGAAAACAGATAAGCATTCCAACTGAGACTCCAGTTCCCCAGGATGACTGATATATATATCTCCCCCCACCCACCCACAGTATCAAATGTCATCTTTGCCACGCTCTATATAATAACACCCTTTGGATATTAGACTAAGGATCTTAGCTGGTATCACTATGGTATCATTTTCTGAAGGCTTCATATTCCCTTTGGATAATCTGTTTCACCAGGATAGAGATAAACAATATATAATACTATTTAGTGTCTTCGTGGTTGTTTTTGTGGTTGTTTTTTTAACAGGGAATATTCCATTTTATAGAGCAATTCTTTATCTGTCTAAGCATACAATAAGGCTGCAATCCTATGCACACTTAACTGGGAGCAAATCCTGGTGAACTCAATAAGCCTTTCCTTTGAGGAGTCATGTATATTGTACTGTAAGTCACCTCACTTTCTTGCTATGAGATTATACTGGAAATGAGCACTCATTTAGAAACATTTGAGCTTCATTGTCTCAAAATTACATGCAATAGAAATCCCGATACACCAGCTCTGCTTATGCTACTAGATCCGATGCATTTTTGGTGGCTGAGTGAAAGTATTGTGATTCTTACAATATATTGGCATTACTTGAAGGCAGAAAATTTACAAGAGTGGATTGTTAACTTGTCTTTATTTTGACTAGACACCAACAGCACAATGCCTTTGACGTTGGCTAAGAACCAGCTAAGTGCATGGGTGAAAGGATACTGCTGGCCAAAGAAAACAAAGAAATCCCTGTCTGAGTCTACTTTTCTGGCTTGCTTTTATTAGGCAAGCGAAGAAATAAAAACTTCAAAGAAACACAAATATACATTTAGTAGAATATTTAGCCAACATAAATACAGCGGTAGTTTTGCATTTTCTAATCTTAATGTGGAAACAATATCCTTGATAACTACAAACATGTTGCAATGTATTTTTATTCAGTTGTTATTTTGGCACTGGTCTCAAGAGCAGTTAAGAACTTTTAAATATTGTTCCATTTTGGTACAAATAGATTGCACTTACACAAATCTGTACAAGAGAGAGATGTAAGAGACAGGTCTTATCTCAAGTTACAATGACTTACTTTTTGATCCTCTCTTAGTGCAACTAATAATTCAAGTAGAGAACCACACAATATGTGGCGTCTAAAATACAACTGACAGCCTAAAGAGCTCAACAAAGAAAAGGACAACCAAGGGCAACATGCAAATGCTAGCAGTGACTAAAAAGAGAGAAAAGCTTAAAACTATATTGTAGTTATATAAGAAAAGGGAAGGAAGCCAATAAGGTCTATTGTACATGGTCTTAAAGAAACGATTAAGGGTCCCCATAGGTTTTTAGAAGCATACTCTTCTTGGATCTTCCCACATATTTGCATCTTAGCCAGGTGACTGATAAAAAATATTGGCATGTGGTAAAATGGAAGAAGCAAGGAAATCAGGGAAATTCTCAGAACGGGCACAAAAGCCATAAATCACAGTAATTCTTATTTAATAAATTATACATCACACTCTACTCAGGTAAACTCAGAAGTCACTACCAATATGGTGGAGAGATCTGTTGTTAATGGATGAGAGGCAGCAGGACAGTTATATGGCACCCAATTATCCATGACCTCAGATTGACTCACACATTAAAATAATTAAAATATGAACATTAATAAGCTAAAACTGTAAATACAGATATATATTACTCACATATATTTCTAAGGGGAAGGCCATATCTAAATAGTAGAGCATCTCCAGGTAAGAGAGACCCCTATGTGAAATTCCATCATTTCGCAACACAGTAATTTAGTTTTACTAGCACACCGGAGGTTAAGCTAACCCCTTTCCAGCCCCATAAGGAGAGTGGGGAGCATTCATGCAACACTGCAGCCAACACACAGTCACGACACACAGTTTGGAAAGCTCTGGTTTAGAGCAAAAAACCAAATGTGTAGGTTACCAGTGCAAAGACTGACCACCTTCTCTTGTCCTGCTAGACCCAGGGCTAAGAAATGGTTTGGCTTAGCATTACATGTGGACCAGATAAATGCAAAAAATGCTGAGCTAGATAGACCAGTGGTGTGACTCAGTATAATCAGCTTCCTATGTTCCCATGATGTCTTAGTCACAAAGGAGCAGGCCATAACTGAGAATAAGATGTTTAGATGGGACAAAATAACTATAGCATCTGACTGGGCATATTTTACAAACTAGGCTGATGAACATTCATGTGTCATGTCATGAACAACTTTCATAACTTACTCCAGTGTTTTTTCTAGACTCAGGGCCAAACTATATAATTGGTTGTTTGTGTTTATTTTTAAAGTGTGTTTATGTCAGACACTTTTATTTTAAAGGAAATGCAATTGAAAAGCTTTATCAGGGTAAGAAAACCCCATTAGAAACTATGTGGTGGATTTTGAAAAATCAGTATGAAAAGGGAAGGATGCCCGAGCATCTATTTTGTTTTCCTCTGAAGAGCAAAACCAAGGTACTGACTGTGACAGAATGAAACCACAGCAAAGACTGGTGTTCAAAATCTCAGGCTTACAGATTAAATCCTCAAAGAGCTTAAGCTTAAGATGCCAGTATTTCTGTTGAGATGCCAGCTGTCAGATCTATGTCAGGATATTGCATGATAGAACCCCTAGAAAAATATAGCTTGGTCACAGAGAATAAATTTTTATTTATATTATCCTGTGAACCTTCCTTGAAGTAATTCATTGCAACTGCAAGGATCCATAACACAGGAAGACAGTGGGTGTGAAATAATAAGCATATTAAAAATCCAAATTTTAGTATTCAAATATTAAATATTTCTATCTCAAGCATCACACCAATATGTTTTAGAAATATGTAAAAAAATGTAGAATTTTAAAAGAAAGAAATCTGTGCTGCACAGGGGTTGGTGGGTGAACTATGGGTTGGATCCAGGTTTAGTAATGTTTGGAGAAAATCAATTAACTCTATGGAACGTAATCACATGCTGCCAAAAAATGTATTAAAAGGCAGTAGTTTAAATACATGATGCCCCCAAAATTCAAGTCAAACACTGGTGTGCAGGATCGAGTTGAGCACTACCTTGCTTGCACCCTTCTTTAAATAGGCAAACAGGGCTGTGTTTGTTTTCAGCCAATAAACCACCACTCCATCTGCCCCCAAGGTTCATTCTATTCATGGCATTGAAAAAAGAGGGGGGTGAGGTGATAGTTGTTCCAGAAGTTCCAATGGAGTATCTGTTTTCACTGAGGACTTGGACAGAGACGCTTAGGTCTCAGAATCACTAGGGGGGAACTGATGAAAGTAAGTGGGAAAGTGATACCAAAATAAGGGCAGTGTTCTATTAACCTGTTCAGTCAGTTCAAGGATTACCCTTGGTATGTTTCCTGGGGGTAAGCGAGGTCTACTGTATGTATTTTCAGGGCTTTGAACGAAAAGCAATCTCTCAGCTTATCTATGAAAGGTAACCAGCCAGCTAGTTTCAGCCTTTGATCATTCTTTATCGGTCATGTGACATTCTGCTACTTTTTGCTGAATAAATGCTGAATATACAGGTTCGTATTGACTCCTACAAGCATGGAGTACAAATAACAGCAATTTGTTCAGTCCTTAACCTGGGGCATCAAGAAAAATATTGATGACATCACACTATCTCCCTATGATACAATTCTCTTCCCTTACGATGCAACACATTCTGATGTTCTTATAGATTTGAACATGAGTGGAAATAGAGTAGAGATCCCTTCATTTCTGATATTTTTCTTTTCTTTTGGGGGGAAGAGATATAAAACAGTTTGATCTTTTCTAACATGTACAAGCAAGCTGTGAAAATCTTAGCAGTAAACTCCTGTGGTTTGTGGAATATCTTTCTCCTTACAAGGAAGTAACTAACCATGTAAAACATCAAGAGCCCCCAAACTGGCCTTGATATAAAAGAGTGACATACTAAAATGCACAACTGATAGCTGGAATACAGATGGCTGAAGTGCAGAATGCTAGAAAATGAGGCAACAATATTTAAACTCTGTTTTACAGCTACCAATATTTTTACTCATAAGTTTCCTGCTTGGCAGGGAGTTGGACTCAATGGCCCTTGTGGTCTCTTCCAACTCTATGATTCTATGATTCTATGATTTTGAAAGAAAGCATTTCTTTTAGCTGTATGAAATCAGCTGATATTTGCTCCACAGTAAGCAGTACCTCCATGAACTCATCCAAATTGGAAACGGTTTTCAACTCAAAAGCAGCATACTATACTAGTCTGCAGTATAAGCAGCACAGTAATCAGAAATGGTTCTGCTTACAGCCCACAGAGTTAAGTTACTGGAAACATTCAAGAATTCAACAGTCAAAACTTTATAGTGTTAAGCTCTGTCAAACTTGGTTTTCTAAAAAAATACTAACGTCTCTTGTTATTAGAAAAGTAGATCACCCACCACCACAACCAACAACATTTAGATTGATTAATGATACAAGATTACATTGTGTAGTGTGTGTGTGTGTGTGAAGCTGCAGCCTTCCAGATGTTGTAGGACTATAACTCCAGCATCCTTCACCATGCTGGTTGGACAACACTGGAGTCCACCAGCTTCTGAATGGTCACAGGTTTTCCACTTCTGGTGTACAGTGTGTATGATTGTGCATATGTACCAAGGTGCAATAATATGAGTATGGCTTAGACTAATACTATAGCAGCATTCTATATGGACTGGAGAGCCAAGTTCATCTTGTACAAGAAGGGTAGCCAGAGCTACTCAGCTGACCATCTTGGGGACAGTTTTTCAAGTATGTGAGGAAAGACAGAAGAATTGCTAATAAAATCCACAATGGCCACTCTCTGACTCCACCAATTTTAGTCAAATTGTACAGTACAAAACACTCTAAAAACAGTAGCTAAGTGGGCAGTCATAAATTGGGGGGGGGGGCAGGAGTGAGAACCTCAGGCCCAGGAGCAAAATGCAATGCTTCAGGCCTCTCTATCTGGTAGTAAGAAAATGGGATGTTCCATTTTTTCCAGGACGCGTGGTGTATGCATGTGTCTTTAAACTGTGATAATGCCTCAGGCTTACCTAGATGAAGAGGTACATCTGTGTAGAAACCTCTGGCTTTTGTGTGGGTGTAATGTAGGTAAAAGTCTTATCAGTTGCTTCACTCATTTTTTAACTATAGTCCTTCCCCCTTACTGGCATGCAATTCCCCTGCCCAGAAGGTTACCCACAAGGGAATGCAACCCTCAGGATGAAAAGAATTCCCCACTCATGCAGATCACATTGTGCAATACACTACAAATTGCCTGCCTTAAAATTATGATTAACCAACAGTAGATTAGCCCAGTTGTATCCTTCCACAGAAAACATATTACAGTTGTGACCTTTCATATAAACTGTTTTGGCTTTTGGTGGCTTTTAAATTGAAGTTGCCACTTACAAAGGTGATCCCTAGCAGTGGCGGAGGAACCCTCTCTGGCACCCGAGGTAGGACGGCAAGGGGCAGGGCAAACCACCCAGTGTTGCACACACAATGTCCATACAGACTGCGTACACACAGCAGCCCGTATGGACTGTGCACACGCGGCAGCCTGTATGGTCGCCGTGCGAGAGGCAGCCCGTACGGACGCCGCACAAGCGGCGCACATACTGATTGCGCGTGTGCCCTCAACCGCTCTACAGCTGGGGGGACGCATCGGGCCATATTGTCACCCCCCCAAAGGCACCCGGGGTGGACCACCCCCTCTGCCCCCCCCTTCGTATGCCCCTGATCCCTAGCAGATTTTGCATCTCTCTCCCTATTTGTAAAAGTGCTTTGGAAAGAGAAGTGGAGGCATGCAGTGGATCAGACTGCAAATTGCCTCTCTTAAAATGGCTATTATCCTCAGCATTATCTGAGGTTTGATGCTGTCTGCATAACCACTTGCACTGTGTTTCTCTCTAATATGAAAAAAACAAGATAATTTGAAATAAACATGCAATTATGGTTTCTTTGTGCCTTTCTATCCAGATATTTTTCTGGAAAAGAAAAAAGTAAGGATGAGTGGAGGGAGGGGGCAAATTCCATACCCCCACCATGCCCAGCAAATCCTGAGAATTGTGTTTTACCCTTCACAGACCTATAATTCCCAGCATCCTGACAAACTACAGTTCACAGGATTATTTGATGGAAGTGATGTGCTCTAAATGTGCTTGAGCGTATGGTATGGATACGACTTAGGTTTTATAGACCACTGCAAATGCCATCACAAAGCAATATATCACTACAATGAGTTGTGCTGGAAAGCTCAAGCAGACACATATATCACACACACATACAAATGATATAATAAGTATTTATCAAAATATTCCAATCCAGATTTTTGCAAATTCTCAAACATATTTCCATGCCAAGAAGAGGAATTCTTTAGAAGTTATGGTAAATTCCATTTAAGCACAACAGGGGGGAAAGCCCTTTGCAAATCAGTGGAGAGGCAAATTCTTTCCCGAAAAGTTCATAAAACAAAACATGAACCATATATTTAAGTTCTCTTTCCCACTGAGCCCACAGGCAGAGATGGATATTATTGAAATGATTAAGTTCATTTAACTGTCAAGCACGTTTGAAAACAATTTGTTAAATGTAGGGGGAGCATGTCATTGAACTCTGGAGCTCAGACTCTCTAATCCAGTGCTAGAGGCACATGGAAATACATCCAGATATTAATGTTTGTAGTTTTATATTAGGCATTTAAAGTCAAAGAGGGCAGTTTCATAGTAATGTGATATACCAGCTTTAAATGGCGTCATTAAAACAACTTTGCCTCTGGTTTCTAGCCTTTTTGGTTGAACTGTCATAAATACAGAGATCACCTTAAATCCCCGCATTTTCACTCAAACACCTGCACTGGCATGTATTCATAAAACTCTCATATCACATTGTGCTCGCTTTTATTAAAGGTCTTCTGGAAGATTTTCTTCAGAGAGCCACTGTCTCACATGCCCCCAAGTTAATTAAAATGCTTTATTGAGATGCACAACATGGACCCACTAAACAGTGTCAGGCACTGTGTGACCTGGTGCCTCGGTGTTTGGGGTATCTGGTTATTGCTAAACTATTCCTTTCACAACCTCCCTCGTTCCTACATTGTGATTCAGCAGAACTGCTGGGCCATTAATTAGTGCTTGGTTTTCTGAGAGCTTTTCTAATTCATGTTTTTAAATGCCAGGCCCAACCACAAAGCTCTTTAGACCCATAATCTACAAAATAAAATTTGTGGCTCAATTTCCATTTGCCTAAACTTCATCTGTAATGAGAACGTGTCTGCTGAAGACATCTGTTTCAGCATGGCATCCTTTCATTTTAATGGCAAATAATAGAGTTCAGCTCCCTAAGATTAGAGGTTATAGGGTAGGCCTTTGAGCTGGCTTGGCTTCCTTGCTGAAATGTACTGCCAGCCAATTTAATATATGCAATAGAGGCCCAGCAACTAGCTGTTTTGTTCCCCCTTTGCATAACACCTCCCTCATTCCCCTGCTTGCAAAATAGCATGATCCTGTCTAAACACTTTGCTCCATAGCATTGTTGAGCAGGGTGTCAGTATCTGCTTTTATGGAGTTGACAATAATATTATTTCGTTTCAATGAAACACAGGGTAAATGAGGAGGAATCACAGCTAATTATATAGTTGAAAATATATACTCATACTGTGGCTGCAGAAATCTGTCTGTCGTCTAACCCCATATCTTTGGCTTTGTTGAAACCAGGGTTGTTTCACGTGTACTGTAATGTCTCTTTGTCTTGCCTCAAATGTAAAGAGGCCATCAAATAAAGAGCTGCCAGTTTAATCTTCCTTTCAAATTCCAAATCTGTTGTCCCATATGCATATTCACTGGCGTTTAAAGATACATCTATACTCATGTATACTTCCAGGCTTTAAGGGTTTGCGGATGGAAACACAAGTGTAGCATTAGTGCTTCTGGCAGCAGTTTTAATATATGGAACTTCCCCCAGAAATAAACCACACAGTGTGGTTCTATGCACCTTTATTCAAAAGCAGGGGAGGGTAATTTAATAGTGCGATGCATCTACCCAGAATCAAGTCTCATTGAGTTTAATGGGGCTTATTCCTGGGCAAGAATGTATATAATTGCAGCCTTTGTCTTTTTTACTTATAGGGTTGGGTAGATAAGGCAGCTATTAAAATCAGGGGGGCCCTACCATTAGGCAGAGTGAGGCATTTGTCTCCGGCAGCAGCTGCTAGGGATACATGGAAGGGATTTTCCTTCTCTTCCCTTCCTGACTGATTTTATAGGATATGTATGAGATGTAGCCACACTTGCTAAACTTACTACATAGATAGTTGTGTGAGCCTTTTATGTGAATGTCAATGTTATAAAACTGGTAAATTCTCATAGCCTTTTGAAATGCCAAATTTAATTATTACTATACAGTGGTACCTCGGGTTACAGACGCTTCAGGTTACAGACTCCGCTAACCCAGAAATAGTACCTCGGGTTAGGAACTTTGCTTCAGGATGAGAACAGAAATTGTGTTGCAGCAGTAGGAGGCCCCATTACCTAAAGTGGTACCTCAGGTTAAGAACAGTTTCAGGTTAAGAACGGACCTCCGGAACGAATTAAGTTCTTAACCCGAGGTACCATTGTACAGCCTCATGCATTGTTATGAACATATCTATCTATAAATATTGGATACTATATTTTTGTCCGTTAGCTTTTAATTGATGTATTAGTCACTTATGCTTTTGTCTGGCTGCTTTATATGTAGTTTTCTTCAATCAATATATTCTAATTGTTATTCTCATATTTTTCTATATATTGCATTAGTAGTAATAAAAAAGTGCACGTACTGTATACACCATTAAGTGTTTGCAGATGGGAACTTTGGTATTTGTACTGGTCTTCCTTCAGCAGCCTTAATACGTACAACAGCCCCTTGTGTTATGTAATTCCACGCAGGTCTACTGAGATGTTCCATTGTGTTCAATAGTAAAACAATGTAAGCTGCATTGCATTGCTGCTTTAGATTAACTGATAATTATGTTGGATTTGCCTGACATGATGGTGACAGTATAGAGGGACTTTCTTGAGAAAGTAAAACAGGATCAGACATCTTGGGTTTTCTCGTTTCCTTTTCATGCACTAAATCCACAAGTACGCTAAATCCACAGAAATAGTATTTATTCTGATTTTGGGATAAAGATTTTAGTTAAATATTGTGATTTTATATATACATATAAAAAAAGAATAGCGAGAGTCCTGAACACAAAAAAGGGGGGGAGGGATCGTTGTCATTTCATTTGGCTTCTCTCAAAAGGTAATCCATCCAATAAACCACTTAATACAACTACAAATGTACTAGGACACATACAAATGAAGCTGTATAAAACCATTCACTAGAGATTCAAATGCTATTGAATAAGCCTATATAAATCGGGTCTATAACATCTGAGCAGATAGCTCTGTCAAAACCAATCTGTCCTGTTTCTTTAGCTGACTAAGCGGCAAACTTCTAAATGCAGAAAGAAAACTGACTAGGTCCTGCACCGTCTTTCCTTTTGTTTCAATGTTTTAGGTGGAACTCATTGGGATTGTGAGCTTTTGAATGAGAAGCAATATGGGGCTCCAAAGAACATGATCTGTTACTCCTTCTGTCAAAATTCAGGATATTTATATAAGAACAATTATTTTAATGTAAAACATATGACAAAGGAGAAGCGAGTGAGTTATGAGGCTGGGGTGGGCAATAGCCAACATAGTGCTTTCAAAGTGTTGTTAGGCTCTATCAGGCCCAGCAAGTATAGACAGGAATAATGGGAGTGGTCCTTTCCCTTGGGTAAGATCTGAACCTAAATTGGGGCGGGACTGTGTGATGCAATCCTTCAAAGTGAGTTGTAAAACATTTTGTTTTAATGACTTGGAGCTCCTATCTACAACTTACGTTACTGCTACACACCAAAAGGAAGTTCAGATGAACCCCCTCAAGCATTCGAAGAACGAAATGCTCCCTTCTCTGGCATAGGCTTCTATGCAATTCCACATTGCCCTGCCTCCTAGGGCAAAGGTGACACCATGAGTGTTGTTGTGGCTGAAAGACAGAGTGACACAAATCCAGAAGACACAAATCATTTGGATCTGTTGGTGCTGCTAGGTTCTCCTCTCCATCTGAGGAAACATCTAAGAGTTAAGGGTGTATTTTAAGCTGAACCCATATAGCTGAGAATTCACAGGTCTCTGTGAACATTCCACAACTGAGAAAGGCCTTTCCTGCAAAGTAGAGCCACTCAATGTATGCTATTTCAGACTGTCCCTTTCTTATAAGAAGATTAAACAAATTCATATGGGATAGGTCTACCAATGGCTGTTGTGATGACACGTAAACATTCAAAGGCCACAAAATACCAGGTACTTGAATGTAGGGTGAAAAAGAGATGTTGCCTTCATGCTACTAAGCGTTCTTGACCACTGTGGGAAACTGGATGCTGAACTAGAGAGACTTTTGATGCATAGTTGGTGGGAACATGAGAGAAAGTCTTCTTGGGGGTTGCTTCCAACCTCTGGAACTCCCCAAGTCACTTATATGATGAGCTCCTACTGGCAGGCAAATACTGTTTTATTCAGACAGGTTGTTGGCCCCATATGCTGCATATATGATGGAATTTGCTCAACTGGGTGTTTTTATCAGTTTTGAGGATGTGCTTTTTAATTTGTGGTTGTATTAAGCACCATTTGGTAGAAAGACAGGTTACAGGTTAACAAACAAATAAAAAAGACATATTAGTCTGTTCCAGCAACTTTAATCTTCTCATTGCAATGTGATAAAAATAAAATTATAAAGCATCTATCATTGCCCAAGTTTCAGAATCATTACATCTCTGAAACACCATGGTAATTTGAAGCAAATTAGCTAATTTGAGCTCTGTTCCATTAGGCAAAATCATAGTCTCAACTGAGATTTTACACTCTGTTTCAAAAGATCCCCTTTGAACCAAAATTTCACTGTTTGGTCACATCCCTCCATTTAAAATGTTTCACCCCTTCAAATCCAATATGACTTTAAATTCTTCTTTGGTGTCCCCTGTACTCTATTTTATTGAATCTTGGATCTATTTTCTCTATGAACAAGACTATAATTTTAATGTTTTAAAATCTGTCTTGCTTTTCTTAACTCTTATACTAATATTAGCTTTAGTTAAATTTTAATGAATCCACTTTTATAGAAACCAGCTGCAGAAAATGGCTATAGTACTGTAGAAAACACAATTTGCCACCAAATAAGTCAATTTTAGTAGATCCCTGTTGTGTCTTATACTAACTGAGTCATGATCCCTATCTGAGCCTAGCAATATTCTTTCAAGTAATAACGGTAGTATTTTAACTTCCTTTTTGTGAACATTTTATTAATTTCTTTGCAGAATTTTTATTGTATTGTTATCACTGTTCTACTTCAGCTGGCCCATGAAACACAGAGGCTACACAATATTTTCTCACTGTCTTTCAGATTCCTAGTCTTCTATAGCATAAGCTCAAAAATGTATCTTTTAAGCATTTGTTGGGAGAGTATCCCTATTATCACGGTGCTCAACAAGCAAAGAATGGGAAACAGTTTTGAACATTACTGAAGGTTGATGCATATGTTACCAGAAAAGCCATGAATGGTAACTTGGTCATGCCAGTGACACTCCTGGCAGCATTAGAAGGAAACTAATGATGTGGGTGGGTCTGGTATTGTGGGCAGAGCAGAGCAATACTGGCATCGGAAATAATTACAATGCCAGATAACAGGCTCTCTTGAAGCACTGTTCAGAGCAATGTATAAACAGACAAGTCATAGCAGTTCTTACAACCCCTGCTATTGACATATGAACTAGTTCTGAATGTGATCTGAAGGGACACAGGAAGTATAAATTATTTTGTGCTTCCTGTTTTCCACACTTATTTATAATGTACTATCTGTTACTCATGACATTTCTAGCCACATATAAAAGGACGCACGTGGTGCTGTGGTCTAAACCACTGAGCCTCTTAGGCTTGCTGATCAGAAGGTTGACAGTTTGAATCCACGTGAGCTCCCAGTGCTCTGTCCCAGCTCCTGCCAACCTAGCAGTTCAAAAGCACACCAGTGCAAGTAAGTAAATAGGTACCGCTGCAGTGGAAAGGTAAACAGCATTTATGTGCGCTCTGGCACTCATCATGGCCCTCCTTGTGCCAGTAGCGGTTTAGTCATGCTGGCCACATGACCCGGAAAGCTGTCTGCGGACAAACGCCAGCTCC
This sequence comes from Podarcis erhardii, assembly GCF_964252035.2. NCBI lineage: Eukaryota > Metazoa > Chordata > Lepidosauria > Squamata > Lacertidae > Podarcis > Podarcis erhardii. The sequence goes on along the minus strand of NC_138508.1, from coordinate 47,008,217 downwards.
CTCGGCCTGAAAACCAAGATAAACACTGCACCCCATAGTCGCCTTTGACTGGACCTAACCGTCTGGGGTCCTTTACCTTTAGTCACATATAAAGGAATGAATTTGGCATAACTAGACCCCAATATGGAAACAAATCAAGATACACACATTTTACAATGGAGGTATTACATTCCTAAGTAAGGTAGGTGGCAAGCAAGCAATGTCAATAGTAGGTGAATTTCAATCTTCAACGAATGTTCTTCAGGAACACGGTCCATTCTCAAGAGTTCTATATTTTAAACCCTGAGTTAAGTATTTCCTTGGTATGTGTAGTTTGAAACTGAGTACAGAATGTATAATCCAATTCCTACTGAAATTTTAACACGGGTTGCATTGATTGTAATAGGAAATATATGACTGATTGCTGTTTTACTTGGAATTTTGTTACAGCACAATGTCATTCACATTTACTCAGAACTAAACATCATTGAGTTAATGGGATTTACTCCAAGGTAAGGCTGTACATTATTTTGGAAATGTCAAGCAGCATTGACAATATGCTTACATCGCATGGTTAGGCTCATAGTTTACAGGAGACTATGATCCTAAAAGACACCATCTATCTATGATTTATTTCCTTTTCAATTAGTTTGTCAGTTTAAAGAAAAATATTTTCTTTTCCTTTGTACTGCACATTTTAAAAACTGCATTAAACTGTTTAAAAAGACATGATAGCCTGCTTTAGTTTCAGTTACTGGTGGCACTGCCACTACTGGGTTTTTATTATGTAAATTGCTGCAATCTGGTTAGTTCCTTCCTCTTTTTTCTGTTACAAAAGGGGGCTGCAAGTGCTAATCAAAGTGTTGCAATTTCCATATTAATGATGTTTTCATAATGACACTTACTTGATATGCAATGTGAATGGAGTGGTGACTTTTTATTCTTCTTCAAAGAGACAATAGTAAAATGTTAATTTTTATGAAATAAAGCATGTTTGTTTTGAAACTAGTAGCAATTGTCCAGTACTATTGTTCCCCTACCAGTAATGTGTAATAAAGCATTTCTAATTTAAACACAGCAACAAGCTATAGAGTGCTCTTGTTAACACACACTATGACCCAGTCTGTACTACTGTATTCTCAAACCATGGCTTATTGAACAAACTAACCAAATCACCCTGCTGAGATCCTGAGGGCCCTGCTGCTGCCTCTCTCCACCTGGCCCAGGGTGGACTGCTTCATAAGAACTTCTTCTGCTGTCCAGCAGAGAGGGCCTCTTCTTCTAAATTGTTTTTATATCCTTTTATTTATTTTTTAGTGTATTAATTGTTTTTAATTAAGTTGTAAGGGCATTTGTGGGATATGACTGGGAGGAGAGGAGCTGGGGAGGGCAGGGAGAGGTCCAGTTACGGTGGTTCTGGGTAGGGGGAGGTATGGCGTGGGAGGTGGGGCAGGCCAGATAAGGGGCACATGGCACAGGCAGTTAGTGGCTGTGCCATGGGCCAACCCCTCTTCCAACCTAGGGAACTGTGGTTGTCATATCAGTCAGCCCTCGGGTCTGCAACTGCTGCTGTTCAATGCCAGGATCTTCTGCCTGACACCAGCTACTGGCCAAGGGAACAGCTGCTGTTGGGAACGCTGCTTATCTACTCTTTTATACATGGAAGTTTGCTGCAACTACCTGTTGCTTTCAGTCTACAAACTCAGAGCAAAGCATCACAGTTTTTGGCCACAGGAAGGGGCTGCTGGTAGGCTTTTAATTTATACACAATTTCAATATCACTAGCACTTTAAAATACTAAGATTCACTATTTCAGCTTTTCCAAACACCTCCAAAATTTTAATGAAAGAGTTTATACTGGATAGCCTTTCCATAAGATGACAATCATCTCCCTGCAAAAAGAGCTGGCAAGCATAGTTTGAGTTCCAGCTTGCGCATATGTTAAAGCATTTAATCTTTTATCTACTGTGAGCAAAAGTTGCATTGTGGTTTAGCCTGGTCATGTGAATCCACATCCATATTTTGTACAACATGCTTTTGGAAAATTCAGCCATAATATCCTTCATTGTGGTAGGCAGTTTCTCCAGGTCATCTGTTCAGTATATCAAGGATCATGGAATGTTTGTCTGCAGCACTGCCTTTACCTAACATTTCAAATAAAAGACTGCAGTCAGCCGTTTCTAAGGAAAACAAATTCACTGAATCACACTATTTGTTACTTATTATTGAGCATCGAATAGCTCACCAAAGTTCTTTGTCGAAATACCTGAAACAGGCCATCAGAGTCAAAATGATATAGAGTCCTGTAATGCTGTGTTACAGTTTTTCTATTTTCATGAAGCAATTGTGGCTCTGAAAGAAAAGAATAAAACTACAGCCAGGTTATTTGTACCTGGTGGATTCGTTCAGCTTTCAACAAAATCAGCAAAAGAACTGGAGGAAAAACAGAAGGTTACAAAGCATCCCAGGAATTTATGAAGTGAAAAGGGAAATAATGACTTTCTAGCAAATAATACCATGTATTTTTATCATTTCCACTGCTTGGGTTACAGTAACAAGAAGGGGGTCAGCTTTTTGTGATAGCCACCATACCTACTGTTCTTTGAAAACTCCAAGTGATGTAATTTGACTAAATTTGGGAGAGTCAGGGATTAAGATTGCCCTACCTTTTCCTTCATAATTAATTCAGACAATTTCCACAAATTGACTACAACCAGCCCCAAAAAAAATTCTATGGGGGGGGGGCTTATCTAGAGTGAAGAGATTGAATGCTGAAATCCAAAGAATCTCAAATTAAGATCCCAAAACCCAACACGGTCCAATTCACTCCAAACCAGTGCCAAAGTTTGACCTGAAGTTTAGTCGGAATCTCCTTTCTTCTAACTTGAAGCTATCAGTTCAAGTCCTAGCCCCCAGTGTAGGCCAAAACAAACTTGCTCATCTTTCATGTAACAGCACTTTTCCAAATCCCTTAATAAAGCTTGGTCACCCTCCTCTGCACACGTTCTTCTAAAACTGTGGTGCCCAAAACTGGACACAGTGCTCCAGGTGGGATCTGAACAAGGCAGAATAAATTAGTACTATTACTTCCCTTGATCAGGACACTATACTTCTGTTGATGCAGCCTAGAATAGCATTAACTTTTTTTTTTAAGTGATGCATCACACTGTTGACTCACATAAAGTTTGGGATCTAAGTCCCCTACATCCGTTTTACATGTACTACTGGTAAGCCAGGTGCCCCCCATCTCATAATTGTGCAGCTAGTTCTTCCTGCCTAGGGATTTGAGAGCAGGCTTCCCTGGTCATATTCCTACATTCCAACCACTGCGCCACACTTTCTGTAAAACTTCTTTTCTTTCTGTAAAATTAAGCAATAGCTTTGTTATGTGCTAATGAGTGCTCACAAATTACACAGATCACTTGGTGCTAACTTGGAAATAATACTCTTGAAAAGAAGACATTTCACACATTCATTGAGTGAACAAGAAGATCATGATAGGTCAAGTGAAGCACATGTATGTGTGAGCTGGTTCCAATTCTAAGGATAAAATGATGGATGATGGCCTGAACATATTTGGAAAAAATATTCAGTAGAGTGCAGGTGTAACAGTGAAAGATACTGGATCATTTGCAGACATTGTAATAAATCTTCATTTCAATCCAGTCTTGCTGAAGATTTGTTCAAAGGATCAATCAATAGACCATATAGTTTTAATTAATGAATCCTGAAGACTGAATTGGATGAACTGACCACTCTTGCAGACTAATGTGGGCACTGAAATTAATATTGGTATCCAATTCCAGCCTTGGTCCATCAGCAATTCAATGAAAAAAAGCATATCTTGTTCATCCAAAGGTTTAAAATGCTGCTGGTGGTGGTCCGTTGTGCGGCATTCTATGGCTTGTTTATTAATAGAACAGAAAGTGTTCTATTAAATTAATAAAACATGGTTCAGCATGTTGTGTTATGGAGTTTTCCATGTTCACTCAAGTTCCAGAATGCTGGGAAATTGCAGGTGTTAATGACAGCAATATGAATGTGGTATGGAATCTTGGGTTCAAGTCTCACCTCTACCTTGGCAGAATGGTGGACCCAACTCTCAGATTTGTATGTTTACAGTGGTACCCCGGGTTACATATGCTTCAGGTTACATATGCTTCAGGTTACAGACTCTGCTAACCCAGAAATAGTACCTTGGGTTAAGAACTTTGCTTCAGGATGAGAACAGAAATCGTGCAGCGGCGGCACGGCAGCAGCAGGAGACCCCATTAGCTAAAGTGATTCTTCAGGTTAAGAATGGACCTCCGGAACGAATTAAGTATGTAACCAGAGGTACCACTGTACTGGAACAGATTTGGAAAGGATTTGTCTTTTCACTGGAATAGGCACATGGAGTCCATGCAACTGAAGCTAATATCTTATACCTATTAAGTGGTTAATTTATTAAGTGAAAAATAAAGAGTCAAAACTCTTATGAGAATATCAAAGGGAATTTTATCTGAAAATGTCCATGTGTCTTCTGCTGTTTTGGAATTCTCCCTCATCTCACAGAAAGCATAATTTAGTTTGAGAGGTGTGGAATGGGGAAAATATAAAATATTCTACTGATGCATCCCCCCCAATACTAAGTACCTAAGTACCCCAATACTTAGTTATACTAAGTACATAGTTAAGAATTTCTGCCTGATGCATGCATAAAATGCACTATGTTCACCAAGAATTTCTCTGTGATGCATCCTTAAAACACAAAGTGCTCCCTCACCACTAAAATGTGTAACGAATGTCCAGGCAGAAATTATACATTCACATCTTCCCAAATGCTTTCTGCAAACACATACAATTAATTTTTTGCTTTTAAAGCACTTCGGTTAACACAGCCCAATCAACTGTTTGCTCTGTAGAGGATAACATGTATTAATTGGTTTGATCTGCCTAGCCATTTAAGGGTTAAATACAAGTTTATGGGATCATCAGCCCCAGGATTGTTTGTTCTTACAGTTTTCAAAATAAACAGAACTTCACTTGCTTTTTCTTTGTGTATGTTTTCATATCAGTTGGGATATCTCCACATTTAACATTACAGTAAATCTATGCATTGTTCCCCTTGCAGTATTCAGGTCCACATGCATGAAATACAAGTAAAATGCTTTTTTCACTAGTTTCCTTGTTATTTTGTTTCTTTCATTTATTGAGAAAAGAGAAAATATTGTTAACAACTTAGAACTCTTTCTCTAAAAAAAATCAAGTTGTTTTTCTTCATAATAGTACGATACTGAAAATACAGAAATATCTGAAACTTTCAAATGATGTGGAAAAGAAAATGTGATAAAATTAGTCAACAAGTTTCATATGTGGAAGGAAGAGAAAAAAGACCCACATGAGGGGGGGAAAGTGAGCTGACAGCCTTAAAAATTGCCCTAATTGAGAATGGGAATATGAGACACATCTAGCCACTTCCAGGGCCTTGAAAGGATTGGCATTCCATCTTCTGGTTCTGTATTATGAACAAACCTGGAATCTTTTTGACCTTGTGAATTCAGCTTGAGCCAAGCTGAGTTGAAAACCTTAAATCAAGATCCTGTCAGAATGTGATGATTCTTGAAAGAATGATAACCTGCAGATAAGGCAAAATGAAATTTAGTTGGCTCTTGTAATGGCTTGGACCTACTCTAGGAATGGAAATGTCAATCATGTGGCCTCCTTCCAAGGTTAAATGGGAAGTTGTGCTTGACTTCATAGATGGAGTCCTTTGGCTATTGCTTCCCTCACATTTGGCACAAAAGAGGACAGAAGAAAGGTATGTTAAAAGGAAAGGATAAATGACCAGGTAACATGAAATATGGGATTTTTTTGGGGGGGGGGTCTTGAATGGACCATATTTGAGAGATGTGGCCAAAACTGATAGGAGGAAGAACAGTTTGCAAACCAAGACATTTGCTAATATTTCAAAAACCTGCTCTTTTTATATACAGACTGGGGCTAAAGGGACATTATTTTCACACTGAAATATGCTTTTAGCAATTCTAGCAATGCAGGATATATTTTTTTAATGCCGTCCTGCTTGAATATTTTCATGTTTTGAATAATGCTGTTTCAAGAATCAATCATATTATTCCCTAGAAGGTTTGTAGGATGGTCACTGTCATTTTGAATTAAACAGGTAATTCAGAAATTACCAGAAATTCAAAACTTGGGCAGAGTGTATTTGAGGGAGCAACATAAATGCTTCCTTGGGTGTCCTAATGCTCTGTGGGGTGCTGCCGTTACTGCGGACAATACACCACCACTAATGCAAGCAGAGGTTTTGGTAGTAAAAGTCTTCTCATATCCAATTGTAGAAATTTGGATGACTATTTACATTGCTCATGAGAAGGTGCTCAGGCAGGTTGGGCCTACCAAGGTGTCCTTGGTACTAATGATTAAATCTCCCAATACCACATTTGGGGTTTTTTTTCCAACAGAACTTCTGAAATTTCTTCCCTGACCTGCCAGAAGCAGACTGCTGAGCAGTGAAGTGGATGGAACACTAAAAGAACACTCACTCTGACTCTCTGGCCCGACACCAGGTACAAGCTTCACTCTTGGTCCCCAGGAAGTCTGGTTGCCTGACAGAAGCAGTGGAATTCCAATGCATTATGGCAGCCCAAATAACCTGATTCTCCTGTCTCTGCTGGTGCTGAACCAAGTACACTGGGGACATAGCTAATTGAGATCAGGTGATCTACAAAGGTCTTGATAATATATGCCAGGTCAGTCCCCTCAATTAAATTATGGATGAGTGATGCATTCACCAACATTACTGCTAGCATGGAGTGCTGGTTAGAACGACAACACAGCTGCTGAAGGAGGTGGCAGATTACAGTATCTAACAGTAATTAGGGCTCCCTGCCACCTATCTCTTAAATTCAACACAAACAATGCTACATTTTCTGTCACAGGGTTGCTGAAACATTTGGCTTGCTTTTGTTATGAGCAACAGACTTAAAAGAAAGGGATTATAGTATTAAAATTTTTAGGGTGCTGTCCTTCAACCTCTCAATTTTCATCAGCAGGCTGATGCCTTTCAGTGCAAATAAAGTTGAAATAAAGCTCAAAGTTCCTGATATGGCATTGTATATTGTTTTATATAGATACATCACCTACCCTTCTAAACTTTTTTGTAAAGTTTTTGTCTTATGTAATGGAGCTTCCAGAATTTCACTTGAAGAGAGAGATGCTTAAGCCCATTTACCCACTAAAAACTGTATGCCCAACTAATTTACTCCCCAAATGGGAAACATACAAGGCACCCTCTTTCCGTACACCCATGTTCAGTCCACGTCTTCAGTGCCTGCATGGGCTGGGTGACGGGAGCACCTTCCGATCACAGGAACTGCAGCACAGCATTCCCAAGGAATAGGTCCTGGTGCTGTGGACTCACATTTGTTCATGTGAGCACCTCAAATGCAGCAGAGTAACAGAAGCAAAGCTGTGGAGGTTTTGTAGCATACCTAATTTATTTCTACTGATTAAACAAATAAAAGAACATAACAAACATGTACAAGAGAAACAGCTCTCATACTGCCATCCTGTCTCTGGACAGATCAAAGAAAAAGCACAGAGTACTAGGGACGGAAGTCTGGAAGAGTAGCTTCCGCAGCCTCCTTTTTCACAGACAGAAAGTAAAACAAACATGATCTGGTGATCCTTGCAATGGGAGGGATGAAAATACTGACATCCTCTCTTTTCTTTTCAGCATGGGTTAAAAACATACATTAGACCCACAGCAGATGTAGGAGTTATGTTCTGGGGGTAGTGCATAAAGCCAAAATTGCATATAGACAAAACACATTGGCAATCCAACCCACCATTGAAGCCAAAGTTTCCCCTTCCCCCCATTTCTATTTTTTTTAATTGCCAAGTGTGCAAAGTTGAATGTGCACAAGTTAAATGCATGCAAGTTGTGAGTCTACTGTACAGTGGTACCTTGGTTTATGAACTTAATCCGTTCCGGAAGTCTGTTCTTAAACCGAAACTGTTCTTAAACCGAGGTGCACTCTCCCTAATGAGGCCTCTTGCCACCAGTGCCCTTCCACCATTCGGATTCCGTTCTTAGACTGAGGTAAAGTTCACAAACCGGGACACTATTTCTGGTTTTGCGGAGTTCTTAAACCAAATCGTTCATAAACAGGACTGTTCTTAAACCGAGGTACCACTGTATTGTAAGTAAGCATTAGCTGTGGGCTTCTGTGTGATTTAGACAGCTCACAACATGCTTTCATCTGTAAAATGGATTCACACAGATGTTAAGTACTAAAAGACATTTACAAAACACCAGCATTAAATACTACAAGAATACTGATTGGAAATTTCAGCTTGCCATCTTCTCCCTTCACCACAATTAATTGCACACATTTTCTAGTGTTCCATTTCCCTAAGCAGACTACACTTTCATTTTTTTTGCAGACACTGTCAATAAAACAAGATTCTTTTTCAATCTAAAATACTCTTTACAATTTATTTTTCTAATTATGTTTTTAACTTGTGCTGCATCTTTCTTTCTTTTTTAGATTTCCCACTTCCCAACTAAATGTATTTCTATTTATGTATTTTAAGAGGCCTTCTGTTTAGAATTATTTTAACATTGCCACTTAACTACATTTGCATCTGTTGCTTTGCCCCCTCTAAATTTCATCAAGATGAATTTTAATTGCATATGCAATTGTTCCTAAAACGATCTTACTTCCTAGCACTAGGTCTCCCCTCTCAGATAATAAAACTCCAATTAAACTTATTAAGTCATCTGATATTTCCTCAAACTAACTTTTATTGATGACCCAGACTGTTCAGTTTGCTTCCCATCGCCATGAACAATATTCTAAGCCTAATTATATTTTATTATCATGGGTGTTCCTCTGAACCAGCCATATTTATCAAACTTCATGCATTTTCTAGGACTTCATCCAAAATAGCCTCAAACCAGACAAATGCTTCAAATAAGCCATGGAACAAAACAATCCTGAAGTACTTTTCAGAAATATGTCTTTGCTCTTCCTTTTGCATTCTGCTGTAGCCAAGTTAACATCTGAGTAATTAAAGTATTGCCAGGAATTTTAAATATCCTGTTTTTTAACATGTTTCCCCAGTTGTATACTTTTTAGATTTTGCATTAGTTGCTCTGAACATGTGAACCATATCCATTTCCAGTAATCACAACAATATTTGTTGTGATTTCAGTAACTTCATTGTGTATCTTACCTGCAATACCTTATCTTACCTGCAAAAGTGTGCAGACTTGTATTTTAGGGTGCACTCCTAGCAAATTCACTTTTGTTTAGAATCAGACAACTGAGTGTTAATACATGCACGATGTGGCATCTTCAAAGGTTAATCTTACATTCCCTTCCACCACCTCTTCTTGCCTAGCTGCTGTCTCTTTAGAAAACCTTTCTACTTAAGTCATCCTCCCCCTTCCCCGGCAATATGCAATGTTGCCCCCAGCCAATTCGGTCTTTTATTTCCATCACATTCGCCTGTCAGAATTTTGTGACTGATCCTTCCACCTCTATAGTCATAACATTGAACATGTCATGAAATCACAGCAGCTCAGACATTGGCTAGAAGAGGCTCACAGGTGACAGCCAGCCAGTTCAAGCCCATTAAATATCTATGATTTGGAGCTATTTTTGCATCATGCACATTTTCAGATTTGCACCATATGCTGCTACAATTTCTATGACCTGGTTTTATTCTCTCACATTTACATTATCTTTTCACTTTCAAGTCTGAAGTTAATCCTGCAGACATCCCTGCTGCAAGAAATGTACACATTAAAACCAGCTGTGTCTCGACTGTGAGATAGTAACTGGCCCTGCTAAGATAATTCAGCTTGCAGTCCAGAACCATAAAAGTCAGTGGTAATTTTGTAACTGACTTCAGTGGGATCTGGAGTACTAATTTGGTTTTTCATCAGTATTCTGAGCACCCTTAAAAGAATCCATTACTGTTTTTGTGTCAATTTATTGGTCCTAAGTGTGTGGTATATGCAGAAAAGGGAAGTTACAGTTAACAATTATTTAAAAGAACTGACACCTTTCAAATGATATTTCTGTTCTAACACCGGCAGAGACTTTTCAAAAACTTGTCACTCAGATTCGTGATATTTGTATTGTAATGTTCAACTGCAAATAACATAACAGAACCTGTTCTGACCTCAGATACCTTCAATTGATAAAGATATTCTACTGGGGCATTCAGGTACAATTCTGGGTGCAACACTCAGCTTTCATTGGATGGCTACCTCACTGCATACCCAGAAAGAAAATTATATATTCTGACTTTGTGCACACAGCTAAACACACTCTCTGGGGATCTCAACACACATGAAGCAGACAAAGCACCTCCTTTACTGTCCATCAAAAGCTCTGTGTTACCAGGAGCCGCATGAATTTGACCTCAGTTTTTCTGAATAACTGTTTTCTGTTGGTGAACTCAATGTATGGGCTTTCATTTGAGCATGCACTACATGTTGCACAGCAGTATTACCTCGTCTCCCCCCAAGCTGCAATAATACTCTGCTTAATGAGACTATGATAAAAAAGTTAGTATTTCAAAATAGCACACCATTTTCCTCCAGTGTAAGAAGAGCAACACAGGAAGAGAGCACAGAGATGTGCCTTCATGATAGTGATTGGGAACTAATAATGCACATAATTAAGAACGCATATTTTTATGCATGAAAATAATGTGCCACCAAAAAGTATGTTTTTCATGGCCAAATACGAAGGAACGATAATTAGTTCCCCACTACTTTTCTTTTTTCATAAGTCTTTGTTGTTTCAGTGGATGGAATGTGCTTTCTCTCTCTCTCTTTTTTTTATTAGACCCAAGTTAAAAAGAAAAAGGAGAGAGAATGTTGCCACCATTATTATTTTTCTCTAGTTTGCATTGTAATGGAATATCAAAAGGTAATATTATCTATTGTGCCTCTATCTGGGGCATGTTACTTAAGTTTCAGTTCCTCCTAGACAACGAACCATGAAGACTGAAGAGATGACACAGACACATCATGTCCTTCCTCCCTTCATGCCCCTTGAGTGACGGTACTTTGCATGAGCTTTCCTGAGAGGATTAATGGCAGATTTGACTCTAGGAAATAATTACGAGGTTTGACAAGACATTTGAGACTCTGGTGATAAAAGAGACGGAAGGTTTCAGTGAGGAACTAGGATGCTGACAGGCACAACATGCTCATTATGGAAATTCAAAAAGAGAAAGAATATCTAAAAATAAGCAAGATATCGAGGCACATATTTTATACATCAACCACACGGCAAGCTTCTTGTTATCCCATGTGCTAATATCACCCATATCTTACTAACTGTAATGAGGGCCTCTTTAAAAAAAAACTTAGCACACTTCTCTCTTTCTTACCTCTGTGCTTCCTATTATTTTCCCTTCTTGGAGGGAGGTGGTGAACAGAAAGGAGCTAAGAAACAGTCCTAATAAACAATTGTATATGCAAAGGGACTCTCCAAATGATCCATCCTGCATTTGGAACAGAAGCTATATTTGCATGCACACAGGTGCTATCCTTACCTTCTGAGCAGCATATAGAGGTGTTTGACAGGAGGATATATGTACATTGCAAATGACTGTGGCTGTATGAATAAGGGTTGCACAACTGGGACCTGCCATAGTGTTCCAATGAGGAGTGCTTTGGGAAAAGGACATAGTTCAGTGGCAGAGCCTGCAAAATGGCCAAGGTTTGATTACTGGAATCTCCAGGTAGGGCTAAGAAGCAAATTCTGTCTGAAAATAAAGGTATTATTATTATTATTATTATTATTATTATTATTATTATTATTAAAATCTGGAAGGTCAGTGCCAGTCACTGCAGTCAGTACTGAGCTGAAAGGATCCAGGATCCTAGCCAGCCTGTTGTGCCTTTTTCTAGAACAGGCTTCCTAAACCTTGGTCCTCCAGATGTTTTTGGCCTACAACTCCCATGTTCCCTAGCTAGCAGGACCAGTGGTCAGGGATGATGGGAACTGTAGTCTCAAAAAACATCTAGAGCAGTGTTTCCCAACCTTGGGTCTCCAGCTGTTTGAGGACTACAATTCCCATCATTCCTGACCACTGGTGTTGCTAGCTAGGGATGATGGGAGTTGTAGTCCAAAAACAGCTGGCGACCCAAGGTTGGGAAACACTGATCTAGAGGGCCGAGGTTGAGGAAGCCTGTTCTAGAATATTCCATCCTATTCCCCTTTATCTTGGCCTTCCATTCTTTCCCACCCTTGAGCAGCTGGTATTCCATGCACACGGAGCATGTTCAGTCCACATTGGACTAACTTTTCTCCCCTCCCTAAAGGTTTGTATAATGCTATAAACTTGCAATTCTGCCTGCTGATACTTCTGTTATTGAGCAGAATGTGGAGAATTGAGTTGCCATTAATACAGGATGGTGGTGGTGGTGGTACTTTTACAATCTTTCTCGGATTCTACCACTTTAAATGCAGGTGCATGGGGGAAAGGGATTACGGTACATATTTGAACACTCCCCCCCCCCATTAAAACAAGAGAAGCAACAACATTGCCCAATTCATTTAGACAAGTAGATTCAACCATATGCTAAGGCCTGCAAAGCTCACCTGTTTTTAAAACAATTCCTAACTTCTAATTTTCTTCTCAGTTGGGAAGCAGGTCAGGAACCCTGGATTTTGGATCCCAGCTTCTTCCCCTAGCATGCCCCCAGTCACTCCTGATGTCACCCCAAATTTTGGGGCCCGCAGGTCATAGCGCAAATGTCGGTTGAGCCAGAGCATTGAAGGATCTCACTCTATGACACTGGAGTTCTGTTTCCAGTGTAGAAGAGGGTGATCTAATCAGTCCTAAAGCCTCCAAGACACCATGGAATTGCAGCCCATGCACCATGTTAGATTGAATAGGTGCAACAGGCAATTACGTGGAACAAAAGCCCAACAACACTTCCTTTACGATACAATGTGATACGATAATCTTTACTGTCATTGCCCCATACAGAACAACTAAATTGGACGGGGGGGGGGATCTACATAAGACATTCAAAACCAAAAAACCTGCTATCCCAGCCTGGTTAGCCCCCTAAAAATTCTGATACCCCATTTTTAAAATACAATACACTCCCATAGAGACTCCTTACACTATGTTTAAAACCAAAATCACATTTGGATAGAAACTGTTTCTCAGGCGGCTAGTCCTAGTCTTTATAACCCTGTACCTTTTTCCAGAAGGCAGAAGCTGAAAGAGATCATTTCTGGGGTGTGCACTATCCTGCGCTATCACTGCAGCTTTCTTATAGCACCTGGAAGCATAGATTTGATCCAAGGTGGGAAGAGTGCACCCAATTATTCTCTCTGCAGTCTTTACAACCCTGGACAGCATTGTTTTTTCCCCTGACTGTGCAGCTCCCAACCCCCACACACAAACCATAAGTTAATACAGTGTTTTTCAACCTTTTTTGGGCAAAGGCACACTTGTTTCATGAAAAAAATCACGAGGCACACCACCATTAGAAAATGTTAAAAAATGTAACTCTGTGTCTATATTGACTAAATATATAGTAATTCTCTTGAATAGGAATCAAATAAACACAAAGAAAGTATTTTATAATTACTTTATTATGAAATAGTAAGTAAACAGAAATATGAAAAATTATAAAATACTTTATTTTTAAATCTTTTGAATTTTTCAATTTTTCCCACGGCACACCAGGCAACATCTCGCGGCACACTAGTGTGCCACGGAACAGTGGTTGAAAAACACTGAGTTAATATACTCTCAACAGTACAATGCAAAGCCTTACTGGGCATAACTTTATTGATTTTTATTAGCATTTCTGAACTCAACTTTGACAAACAAGAACAATCAGTAATGTATACATGTCTACCCAGGAGTCAATAGAACTTACTCCAAGGCAAGTGTTTAAGGAGCCCAATTTAGGACTGCAGCCTAAGTTGCAAAAAGTTTCCTGTTATATTTATTTAAATATTCATTTTCATTTCTATCAGGTTTTTTCCCATCAAGCCTTGGTGAAGTTAATGTTTCATTTCTATCAGGTTTTTTCCCCATCAAGCCTTGGTGAAGTTAATGTTTCTAAAAATATAAATGCATAAAATAAATAATGTTTTGTCTCACACAGAAGTACAGCAGATAACGACAGCCACAATCCAACCTGGGAAGCTGGGGTAGATTTCAAGAGCCAAATTGTGTAACTGGAAAGGCAGAGCTGTACTCTTTCTTATCACATTTTTCTTTTTGAATATACCTTTCTCTGGCTGCTTTCTTCTTCTTCTTTGAGGGGGGAGCGGTTACAAGAAAATATGTCGGAGGGGAAAGACAAGGTTGGAGGGAGAAAAGCAGGAGTTCACCTCTCTCTCCTACCTCTGTGCTTTCAAGTTCCCACCACCCCCACCTTTTGGGATTATGGCAGCAACCCAACATGACATACTGGTCTGCACAGTCAAATCTAGTTTGTTCATAAAGAATATTATAGGAATTCGAAGTAGCATTTCTCATATAGACAGTTATATAAGAGGGAAAAGGCCTATGTTTGCATTTATTCTGGCTGGAGAAAAAAATCCAAATCATTTATTCAGGGGAAATATTCAGATGCAAATACGGCATACATTTTTAAAACGTGCATAATATAATTACAACTGGAAAAAAAATCATTGTTCCATAGACAGCATGAACAACTGACAGCCTACGAATGCATCATTTTTTTAAAAAGTTATTAATGAGCTTTCAGGATACTTCTTGATGCTGCTGGTTTGCTGTGTTGTGAATTATTAGATCATCAGCAACCTATAATAAATAATGTGTTCTCAGTCATTCCATGGATATGTTTTCCTATTTGTCAACATGTATGCACACACACACAGTCTTTTTAAGAAGACAAGAACATTTTCCAGTATAATAAACAATCCTGCATTGATTTGCAAAGGTTTTGAGATAAGAGATTACTTGCAGTTCAAGAAAGAATGAGGGCATCAGAATGTTTCCATCTATTGCTTTCTACAGCATAATAGTGAACTGTTTGAATAATATGCAAATAAAGACTGATTTAATAGATCAGTTCAAACCACTTTACCTTTATGTATTATACATAAAGTAAATAGAAAAAAGTAAAATATATTAATATAAATAAGAACCCTTATGAAAATCCTGCTTTAATATATACAAGGAGGACAAAGTTAAAAAGGTAATTGCTTTGACTGCTTGTGGATGAGCTCTAAGCAGGAGATTTAGATTATAGAAAGAAGCATTATTTGAAGATGAGATTTCAATGGAATGGGAAGTGAGCCTGTATATTTGTGAACAGAGCCCACATGACTTTTCACGATATGGCAACAAAACAGCCGAGGCAATCTGACCTAAACAAGTACAATATTATATACTTCATGGTAATATAATCTTACAAGGTATGATTTGCAACAAAATTTTCTTCAGTCACTGTCCAGGATGCTCCTATTCAGAGCTCCAGGCAGCCTTTGAGTACCATTAAAGCTCCTGAGTGGGGTGGAAGTAATTTCAGGAGAATAAAAGGAATATATATATTTATAATTTCTTTTCTTCTACCTTTCTGAAGCATTCCCCTACTGTGCAAAACAGTGCTGGTGGGCCCAGGTTTGGGGCTGTCAGCCCTGAACCCAAGCATTTTATTAGCGTACCAAGGGGTGAGGATGAGTTTCTGGAGGTGCCCATTTTCTGTTCCCTCTTCAGTCAGTGCTATGTACAGTGTGCAGCAGGCTGGGGGGAACAATTTCAGCCCAAGGGCTGCATCACCTCTTGGGCAATCTTCCAGGAGCCACATACCACAGGTGGGTAGGGTGGGGCCAGAGGCAAAAGTGAGCAGAGTAATAAATGTAAATTTCTGAGGACGGACAAGACAGAGGCATTATCAGGGTTCAAGGACACATTCCAGCCAGGTAAAAACACTCATGGTGTGAAACAGTGCCTGTGAGAGGGTGGTCTTGGGAATGCTGAAGGTCAGACAAAGGTTTGGAGGGCTTCATCCAGGATCTGAGGGTTCTCACCCTTGGAACACAGAGTTACTCATTCCCCTGACACCCAAATCATCCCCCCAGGGTACCAGATATTTAGAGGTTCAACCAGGTGAATTCTCGTCACCCATCTGTTTTCCTTTTTTTTCCAGCTGACACTCAACAATCTGTGGCTGGATCTTGGAAGTCACTCAGAACAACAGCACACCATTTCCTTATCACTAACAAACCAATTTATCTCTTCATATGTGGGGAATTCCCCAAACATGGCAGAGGACTGTACCTAAGTACAGTATATGACTGTACCCTCACAGACTTGTGCACAGTCACATGGTTTGCCCCTACTGGGATTCCCAATGCATGCAAGTAGATGCATGATGCCAACCTCCCCCCTCCCCATATGATCAAGTCAGACACCAAATGGGATAGGAATATAGCACTGCCTAAGTGCTTCATAATGATTTATGCATTTAAGCTGAACCATTACAAAACGATCAATTACAAGTACAAAGGAAATCCTTCTAAGCAACAACAATGGGTTCAGTCCTGCAAAGCAACTATATATATATATATATCTATATCTATATCTATATATATATATCTCCTTGTGATATGACAGCTGCCGTCCCTTCCAAATAATTCCAGTAAATAAGCTGCAGCCTGGCCTATCTGCAACGTGTAGATTGCACCAAAACCTCACCTGGTCAATTCCATCTATTTGTCACCTGCCATACAGTACATGGAATTTGTTTACAACCAGCTGAGAAAAAGATATATAAACTAGCCCGCATGAGGAAGATGTTGGATTTACAGACAACTGACAAATGAGTTTGGAATGAGAATGTATATGAGAATAGCCTAGAGTGTGCCATTATGCCATGACATGAATATATGACATCTACCCCCAGCTGATGCTGGAGGCAAATGAGCTATGCTGCATCTACCAGAGTAATTTCTCACGCTTGCGGTTTCTCTCTTCATTTTTCTTTCTGAAACAATATATAATAAAATGTACCCCTTGCAGCCTGATCCTAAGACTTGCTGTATCGGCAGATAAAGAGCAGTTCACAGCTAGTAACCTACTTGTTTGCAGTGCTGTGCTGGTCAGCTCAAGTTGGAACCTCTGCGCAAAAAGTGAAAAAGATTGGACCTTTGGGGAAAGGGAGAGCCTTCTGAATGATAAACCTCATGTTTTGCGCAGCCAAGGTTCATTCTTTGCCTCTCTGCCTTAACAAGATCAGGTTGTAAGCTGGAAGAGAAAAGTACCGATCTTCTCGTATAGAGAAGTATTCTCACAGAGAGAAGTACCAGTCAAAGTAGAGGTGAGGGGTTAGATGGATCCATGGCCTAAGTATAAACAGCTTCTTATAAAAGCTTAGGAGGAAAAAAGCAAATTACTGCACCAGTGAAACTTTAAACTGTAACATTTCACAGACTTGAGACACAGTTTTCAAAAACATACAGAAGCCAAATGGGCATATGCATATTTTTTTGTATTAGATAAATGTTCTTACTAGCACAGACAAGTGAATATAAATATGGCTCATATAATACATTTTAAATATAAGCATAATTTGAGAAACAACGAACAACAACAACATAATGTTGGTGACTTTGAAATACACAATTGGATGGGGAATCTGGTGTGCCATACTGAATAATTTTTATTTATACTAGTATTTTATAATTTAACAGAGTCTAGTTTTTATTTTTTGATTTATGTGTTGTCAAAATAATACCTTACCTAGTCTTGATTTTGGAGAGGGAATTAAACTCTGGTAGAGGAAGAGAAACTTAAGAATTTATTTATCAAGCCTTTATGAATAAAAAATTGTTCAAATTTCTTTCAAGCACAATTTTCGGCTGAAAAACTCTCCCCCCCCCCTTTCAGCCTGATGTGTGTGTGTGTGGCATTTTTAGATTTCAAATCCAAAACTTAAACTGCAACTTCTTCTGAGGCCAAAAACAAATCGCTTGAATTGGGAAGAATCCTTAAATCGCATTATGCTTTCTCCTGGAACAATTTATTTCCTTATTTGGTTATACAATTAACTTGAATGAAACTGAGTGTTATGCCTTGAAAACAAAACTAAATTAAACGTTAATGCAGTAATCCATCAATTACAGTGACGCAACTAATGGCTCAAAATAGCTTTGTATGAACATTTCAAGATGGATTAATAATATAATGAATGTTATGCATTCACAATTACAGAAGGAAATAAAGTATTGCCTTAGTTAATCCCTCATTTTCATTGATGGTAAAGTGGTAAGGCAACAAAATGAATATTCATTGCAATTTCTTATAATGTGGGACCTACACAGAGTAAAGCAAACATTTACCATCCATTACAGCTGAGGAGAATCTGAGTAAATGAACACTTCTGACTAACTTCCATTTTTAGAAGTTATTCACTTTCCCAACAGTATTATGCTTGTGACACAAGTATACAAGTTGTAGATGTGTAACTAACAGCTTGATTCTCAGGCCAATTTAAACACTTTAGCTCCTCTTGACTAGTGCTGAAAATCACATCATCACATTAGTTCTTGATAGGTAAAAAAAATTAAATTGGTTGGCTTATTTTATGCACACACACACATATGCAGCAGAGTTAAAAGCTTGGAAACTGGAGCTGCCTCGAATTACTCTCACCATCCCCCCCTGTCTCATTTTCACATGTCACTGGCATTGCTTAAAAGGCAAAATAAAACATACAGAAGCTCCATTAGTAAAGAAAAAAAGTTCCTTATTTACAGTTACTTGATATTCACAAGGATGGGTTCTGAATCAAACTACATGGCTAGAGCTACTTTCATGGCATACTCTTGCATAAGAGAGGCCATTGTGGGAAATCACAATGTATATTTATCCTGTTTGTCTCAACCCTACCTTCTACTGACTAGAGTCATACCCAGCAGTATCCAAACAGCACAAGGCCACATCAGTACAGTGGACTCTCGGGTTACGTTACCTTCGTATAACGTAACTTTTGGGTTGCAAACACGGCAAACCTGGAAGTGTATACGCAGAAGCGGTCTATTGCGCCATGTGTGTGTGCTGAAGCGGCACCTCATGTTATGGACTTTTTGGGGTATGTAAGGACCCCTGGAACGAATTAAGTTCGTATCCGGAGGGTCCACTCTAACTGCATGTGCATGCATTGTCTCCACATCACTGACAGCTGTTGCTAGGAATGTAATGCACAGATATGAGGATACTTCATAATTGCATAAAGGTGTTACATCTGCCACTCTGAAGCATGGCCTGCATGAGATGTTTGCTCCATAGTGTTACTTATTTTGTGCTCCTCTATTGAGGGTAAGAAGGCATTCCCAGACAAAAGAGGACTGCACTTCTAGTTCAGCAAAAGCACGCTACGTACGATTCTAGGATGTGTGCTGAAAAAATACAGATGATTCTCTCTTCCTTTGAGATAAGAAATCAACCTATTTTGTGGCTGAAACAGACTGACTCCTCCTTCTGGTTTACTGTGTCCCTCAGCTAAATGCCTCAGATGAACCCTATTCCTAGATAGCTAAAACCTTGGAGCAGCCGTTTGATCACCAGAAAAAAGGGGGGGGCTGGGAATCACAATTTAAATTTTCCACAATGCCCACAACAAGCAAAATGGAGAAAATGCCTGAATAGAGCCATGGTCTCATCCTAATTAGAAAGGGTCAGTTACACATGCTTCCTATTCCGGTCCAACTTGGCAGTGGCAGGCCTTAGCTATTCCCCTTTGGCTGTGAGAATGTAAGGCAGGATTTTGCAGCCTTCAGTTCTTGTTTGGAGAGCCTAGATTGGAAACCTTTCTCAGAAGATCTTATCCCGCATCCAATCGGCCAGCCAAACTGCCAGGGCTTGTCAAAATCCTAGGGCTCCCCAGTGTCAAATCACTCCCCACTCCTGCTGGCCACTGGTTCCTCATACCTGTACAGTGGTCCCTTGAGTTAAGTACTTAATTCATTCCGGAAGTCCGTTCTTAACCTGAAACTGTTCCTAACCTGAAGCACCACACCTACTGCCGCCGCGCTGCCGGAGCCCGATTTCTGTTCTCATCCTGAAGCAACGTTCGTAATCTGAAGCTCTATTTCTGTGTTAGCGGAGTCTGTAACCTGAAGCGTATGTAACCTGAAGCATATGTAACCTGAGGTACCACTGTACTAGTGATTATAATTTGTGGAAGGAAAGGTTTTATGAGGGATCGCTGTCTACTTTTACACTTCATTTATATGCAGAGAAGGCCAGGAAAAGATACAACACTGGCTGGTGCTGGGGAGGGTTACTGTACCAGCATTATTTATTGTTTCATTATAAGCAATATTTCTGTGCCATCCCATTACTGAACTCATTAGTAAAATAACAACAGCCCATCTCTTATGATATGACAAGCAGAATGGACACATGAGCCAGGCATGCCTTTCCTAGCTCAATCCCCCAAGGCTGAAACCAACAGCTTACTCTCCACATACCTGAACCACCCAGCTCTACCACGTTTGTTTGATGATGATAATCAGAGATGCGTTGCTGTGCTAGGAACATCATGAGCAGCTGCAGCCCACCTGCTTGCTGCATTTAAATCAGAACTCGGCTAGTTTGGAATGCTGCACATGCTCAGTGTAGTCAGCAGCCCCAGCTCCGCCCCTTCTTCCCAGGCTGCTCCACTCTTCCCTACTATAGAAAGAGAGTCGGTTGCTTTTGTAGTCTAGAAATAGCAGTCTTACCTGTTACGGGGTAGGTGTTCCTTGTGGAGGACGGGTGTCGTGGTTTGTCTGTTCTGAGGGAATGAAGGGGTTTTGTATCCAGCAAATGCTGACCACACCAAAACCTTACAGTCTTATCTGGCTGGTATGCAAATTTGCCATTAATTGTGCAGCTGTTCCATCTCCAGACAAAATTAAACCAAACCTTTGGGTTGCTTCTGAGAAAAATGCGAAGTTAGTAACATTTTCTTCTGTCTTTTTGTTAAAACAAACAAACTGCTGCACCCCAAATTTACCCTGTGGCTGCTTACTGAGAAGAAAGGCCCACTCTCTTAAATGGGAGCTACTCCCAAGTAAATTAGCAATTGGAATACAGCCTCAGTCAGCCTGTTGCCTTGGAAAAGCTTTGCATGTATATATTCTTTTAAGTTACTAGCAGGTCTCAACTCCAAAATTATTTGTCAGTTGCCTGGGCTAGTATCTGCTTAGCATTTTAGCATATCTGTTCATACACTAGTGAATGCAAACTCACCCCCCCCCCCATCATAGGAGTGGAGCAACCCATTCCATGTGCAAACCACCCTTTTGCTTTTTGGGAAGTTATTTGGAAGTTTATTTGCTTAACAATGAGTGGGAGTAGCTTATTTTTTTGTTATTTAGTAACATCTCTACCTCCCTCCCCCCCTTGTTGTAGGTCTCTCCCGTGGACATGGCTAACAAATCTTCCTTTTCTGCTCCTGTGCCAAGTTCTTGGTTTGAGGGGAAAGCAGTCTGAGCCTTTATACTTTTTGGGAGACACCAGTAGCAGTGGTCTTCGTGGGAAACAGAAGATAACTAAGGTAAGGTAAGGTGGTAGTGCACATATTAGTTGCCTGCCTAGTACTGCCATAGTTGTTTTAGACCTTTAAAATTTAGCACCTAATCTTTAAAATGCACTAGTTCCATCCTCTACAATACACTTCTGTTTTTTCACTTCACTGATTTGTTATGTAATATCTGGTGCATTAAAGGCCTCTTTCACATGGTATTTCACACAGTAGAAGTTGTGGTAGTGGAGAGAGTTTCTTAAATGAGTCTGGTGTATATTTGCACTGCTTCTGTTACCTACTGCTTAAGCTTTTATCTCCAATCCTAATCCTTGTTGTTTACTGATTGTTGCTTTGTAGCTGCAAAATACAGAAACTCAGTAAATGCTCCAAATTACTTTCAAGCATTCTATTTTGGGAACTTCTAAGAGGCCCTATTTTCTGTAAGGTCAAGAGTCAACTACTTGCCTTTGTCTTTAGGTGCAGTTATCTTTAATAATGACATTTATTTATTTATTTATAATGTAATAATTTATTACTTACATGTTGCCTATCACTATTAGGCCTCACAATAAAATTATGAGAGGGATGGCCCAATTTGTAGGCTTACAAGATAGTGGTTCACCATTTAGTCATACCTGTGCTAGATTATGCTATTCTAGTGCTGAGCAGGGGAAGAGAGAAAAAGAGATGGATGAGGGGCAGGAATGGGAACAGGGCAAAGAGAAATTCCACTTTAAGTAGTAGTGTGTGTGCAGGAAAGTAATAAGAATCAGAGGTGTTTAATATGCAGTGTGTCTTTCTTTCAAATATTAAATACAATTTAGTAACTGCTTGTGGAGATGCAATAGAAGGCTGGGAATTGCTTTCAGACAGAACTTGGTGTTCAAATTTTGCTTTGAAATTGGGTCATAGCTTGTACCCCATGTTGAGCTAAGAAAGGCATATTCACCTAGGTTAAATTGGTATGGGAATTTTTTGTCTTTCACTTTAGGTATGTAACTTGATTTACTAGATTGCTCAGTCTAGAGTATTTAGTGATTGGTTTTGTTTAGTCGGGAATAGCCTTGTTATCAGGTCTTTTGCTTTCTGCTGCTTGTATGTGGAATTTTGAGTTGCAACTATTAAGGATCTATAGCAAAACTGTATTTTAATTGGGGAAACGTAGAAGGAGATGTAATAGACTTTATGCACAATCTAATGTGTGCACAAAAAGTTTGTGTATAGGCTTACCTATGTGAGCAGAGAGCCTGCTTTCTGTAAGACTTGAATGCATGTAGGCTGAAAGAGGACCAGTGAACAGGATTCTGATCTAAAGTAACTGCCAATGTCATGTCACAGTCCCACTGTCCTATCTGCAGGGGCTGCTAGTTTTTTTTACATGCAGCATAGTATCTCCTTATGAGATACCATTTACCATATTGCTATTTACCATATTATTAAGAAATATCAGAGTTGGAGACACTAATTAATGTAGGAGATTTCCAGAGGTTTCAAATGTCTTCTGAATAACACAAGCCTTTCCATATTTATTAAAATAAATATGGTTACATCTTCATTATAATTTCCTAAGATAAAATGCCTGTGACTTGCATCCAGAGATGTGCTGATGTATTGATGATGCTTCTGGTCCACCCCCTAGCAGTTCCCTGAAAAGCCTCTCCTGGGAACCTCCTGAATTGGGTGGGCTGAGGTGGAATGCAGGGGGTAAGGAGGAATCACTGAAAATCAGGTAGAGGCAACTTCCATATGCATTTGCTTGATTTTTTGAAAGGTTTTTCATGCCTGATAACTAACTAACTAACTAACTAACTAACTAACTAACTAACTCTCTCTCTCTCTCTCTCTCTATATATATATAACACAACCCAAGTGAGGAGAGTTAACTAACTTATAAGAGGATAAAAATAAGATGAAATTATTTACACTGATATGAATGCATTCTGACAAAAAGTTAACATGTATTGATCCCTTGAAAAGACATGCTAGTACTAAAACACTAAGGTTAAATCTGACACAAGGTCGGGGTACCTTTTCAGCTGCATTCCCTGATGGGCAAGCTTCCAGGAGTTGCATGTCAGTGGTGGGCAGTAGGGCCAGAACCAAAGGTGGGTTGAGGAATGGATTTGACTAGTCATGGAGAAGACAGAGGTTTCTACACACTATCTTATGCATTTTCCCAGGCAAGCAAAATGCATCATTACATTTCAAAGACACATTCTAGGTAGGCCAAAGCACTTGAGGAGTATGCAGAGCAAGATTGGTATGGATGTGACGAGTCTCCAAGGCTGGATAAAAGATGTTGTATTTGGCCTGTGTGCTGGAGGTTCCCACCCCTTCTCAGACAGAAATCAATGGGATAAGGCCATTTTCACAATAATGTTTAAATGTTCCCTGGATTTCAGCCAAGATAGTACAGTATACACGGTAGGGAACATCCTTGTTTGTATCATAATCTCTTAAAATGACATAGTATATGTCATCATTGTACATGGCATTGTATTAACGAAGGAGGGCACAGCCTTTGACTAAAGGATCCTTATTCTTTCAGTCAGACATAGACAATAGATTTCAGATACATGAAATATCAGAACAAATTCTAAGCTCTGCTTAATGAGAAGCGAGTATATAGTACTGCTTGTGTCAAACTGTGGTTGTGATGATGCCTCCTGTACTGTACTATACATGAATTTATTTTCAGTAACATACATAAAAGAGGCCAGTCATTCCATCCACATTGTATTTATTTTACAAAGATTGTAATTCGGCAACCATCAGGTTAAAAAATATCCATGGAATATCATTGCTGGTCAAGGCTTTCCAAACCACTGAAAAATGGTTGCAAACCACTGAAACACTATTGTCCAGCAGTGATAGGAAGGTGGTACAATAGGTATGTTTGCTCTTTAGATGGCAAGATAGATAATCTACTATCGTCTTTTCTGGCATTGTGCTTAGCATAGTGGGCAGTTTTAATTGAACATCAGGCTTAATTATATTTAGTTCAACCTTTCCATTATTATTAGCAGCTTTATTACTACTTACATTAGGTAGTTTGCATGCATAGTAATGTACAAAAGAAGCTGTAAAAAGTTAAAAATAAAAATGGATAATTGCAATGGATTAGCTAATGGTGCAGTCTAGTAGAGTTTTATGACACTGATAAAATGATTATGGAAACACAAGAATTAAAAGGAAAGTTACATTTATTAAGCATTCCAGTGTTTGCCTCTAAGATATAATAATAAAGAAGCAGTTTTGTTAGGATTCTTAATATAATATAACAATTTACATTTTTATGTCTCCCGTCCAACCAGTTTTGCAAGTGTAGGAGCTTTGGAACACAGCAAGCTATCTTCTACTGAGTCAGATCGGTTCAGTTTGGTGCACACCAGAAGTGGGGAACTTGTGGGACACTAGATGTTTTGGACTGCAACCCATTTGCCCCAGACAGCATGATCAGTGGTTAGAGTAATGGGAATTGTAGTTGAACGACAGGTTCCCCATCCCTGGTCTTCACTGATTGAAAGTATGGAGTGCTGCACTCAAACAGTAAGCTTTTCCACCCCTTCCTGACATGCTGCAGATTGAACCTAGTACATTCTGCATGTAAAACTCTACTGCTGAACTCTGGCCCTTTCCCAAGCTCTTCCAAGCTCCCCCCCCCCCCCCCCCGGGCCTGGTGAGAATTCAAAAAAAATCTGTGTGGTAGGCATATAAAACATTGCTGTACTCTTAACAGAAAACTGTATCTGGTGCAAAAGACACACAGAGAAACAAAGAGAAGCCAATAGGCTCATGTTCCATAGACATCACCATTGGCCTGACAAATGCGTCTTATTTTGTGTTATTATTTTTAATTGTAAAGCACCTTGAATGCATTGGCAGAAAGGTGTTACATAAATTTAGCTTGTTATAAAGGATAATAACTGGCATTAGTCATACGCTCTCTGAGTAAACATACTGAAATCAATATGTCTGAACCGCCCTGAGACCTGCGGTTATAGGACAGTATACGAATTTAATAAATAATATAATAATACTCCAATTATAACTTAGTTGAATATAACCCAGAATAAACGAATTCATTCGTTAACAGCACTAATACTCATTCCCATAATGAGTGTGGCTATTTTGGGTACTTCTTGGATAGTGCTCATGACAGCACTAGTACCAAATAAATTACTTAAGTTAGTCACATCTAGAGAAGGAGACATCTCAAGCTATACACTTGTGTGTCAACCTGATTAAAGATTTGTGGCCATGCCAATATAAATGCTGCCTTCTGCTGTGCTCATCATAGTTCTTCTAACTGGAATAGAAGCAGCAGCTATAAATATTGCATATGCTGATAATGATTGACAAGTTGATATCTTTTTATAGGCAGTGACACAGTTTTGGAGATAAGAAGATTCAGAGATTTGGGCAGCAACATTTGAGAGCTCAGCAGAGAAAGGATTAAAGGTTTAACTTTAAACATAAGCTAGAAACAGCTCGAGAATAAGGCTTTTTGTGAATAATTTTATTAGAGACTATTCAGAAAAAATATATTTTAGGTAAGACTCGTGCTTTGCATTGTAATTGGCTTTTAACCTTTGCTTTTTAAACATTGGCAGTATTTCCTCAATAAGTAGGTAAGTCTTGCTACTTTGCTGGCCATAATTGCTGCGGACTTCAACAAAGTGTAGAATTGCACTCAAAACCTGGGTATTGAATTGTTGAGACCAGTGTCCCCAGACATGGAAGTAAGCCAACTGTGACAGACACCCTCACTGAAGGATGGGTGCTGGGTAACGTGATCCATAGTTTGGGTGTTTTGCCAGTAAAACTTCTTCTGCATTACACAGTAGCGACCTATAATTAACTGTTTGTGGAAGCATTTAAGATTTCACAGAAGTTTAAGGAGGCACTCTGGAAAAATCTGTATGTATATATAATTGCACACCGTGAATTGCCCCTCTCTCTCCTGATTAGCCGATGGTCTCAGCAGCTCTAACTGGTTTGCCGGGTCACAAGGAGGAAGACCCATGGCCTGTCCGTCACACCACCTACACATTTCTGATGAAAAGAGGTCTCTGTCCCCCAAGTCACGATGATGAAACTGTGAATTCCTTAAGCCTAATCCAGTAGGCCAACATTTAGAGAAGCTCCTCAAGCAGTGGAGCTATATCGCTGGGCTACACAAAAAGTGAAGCAATTGCTTGAGTGAACAAGAGCGAAGCTGGCTTCCTTCTATGTACCCTGTATATAAACCCTCCTCCCAAGTTCTAATCTGTGCATGCAATGCTCCACTCTCCCTAGGAGTTTTAATGGAAAAGTTAAGTGGGTAGATTATTCCGTAGAATTCAAGAGACTGATTTTAATCCTGTCTAATGCTGGGTCTATGCGCACAGAAACACAATGGCAAATACTGAAGACAGGCATGTCACTTTTAGTTAATGA
Source organism: Podarcis erhardii (assembly GCF_964252035.2). Taxonomy (NCBI): domain Eukaryota; kingdom Metazoa; phylum Chordata; class Lepidosauria; order Squamata; family Lacertidae; genus Podarcis; species Podarcis erhardii. The sequence goes on along the minus strand of NC_138508.1, from coordinate 46,981,258 downwards.
CATGTCAGCACAGCAGTTAAGTTTTCCCCCCAGACGTGCTGTAGTGTATAGCCAAAAGCAAGGAAAGTACTCTTAGAAGAGACAGGTACCTTTTAGCTAGGAAAGCAAACACCATGCTAATGACAGGAAGTCAGGAGTGGAGATTGTTCATTGCACACCACATCCAGTAGTTTCATAAATGGAGCAGGAATAACTATGGGCAGAAGCCCAGCATGCTGAGACTTCAGGAGTTGTGTACAACATGATCCCTGAAACAGATGTCATGCAGACCAGTTACTGCAGAACACTTGCAGGATATTAAAGATTAATTACTTAATTTGATAAACTGCTGCTCAGACACAGCACTCCTAAAAACCACAGCACCAAGCTCTAGGCATTGTTGCACCAACACTCATTTTTCTACCCCTGATGTGATGTAGCTGCAAGATAGTGTATCTCTACAGGGTCAGAGGCAGTCTGCCCTCGCATCTGCCCCTTACACAGCATCCTAGTCCTGTTAGGTCATACCTTGGTATATGACATCAATGCAGCCCTCCGATTCCTTACAGCTGTAGTAACAGGTTAGTCTGGGAAACAGAAAAGATTTGGACACTGCTTCAGTTTCAAGACCTTGCAGGCTGCTCTGATTGCAGCAACACAAGTAGCTATTTACACTACTACAGCTAAAACAAGCCTCTGCCACAAATTGTGACATTGTGGTGACAACTGAATATGAATCTTAACAGTCACATAGCCAGCAATCACATGTCATATTTGTTTACACTGAAACATCATATAAGACTTTGGGCTAAAGATGAAAATGTGTCATTCTGCTTCTGAAGAGGGTATTTCTAAAAGTGAAATAGGTCAGTGTAGGAAAATATCAGAATCTGTTGCAGCTTCCATTACAATCTTGCCTTAAGGTTTTCTTGACCCTGGATATTGTTATGGATGAAATGCTTAATGCTAGAAGAAATTGGACCAGACTGTGACAACTGTCTCCTATACAAGGGCAAAGATAAGTAGCAGATGCCTATACATAGATACCAGACACTTGCACTTGTAATTTCTTCACAATAGTGAGAAATTATGTTCCAGAACTGCTAGTTTAAACCATATATCTTTTAGGAAGCCATTGGAAGGAAATGCACAGGTTTTCACCGAAGGAATTGAAAAGACTTGTAAGGCATTTTCTTGCTTAACAACAAAACTATTTCCCTCTCTGATCTTCATGGAATATGTGGATCAATCTGCTATGTCTATCAATCTGAGATATCTAAGGGAAAGAATCCTCTACATGGCTTTGTTGTGAATTTTTGTTTTAAAGATTCAGACATTAAATCTACTGAGAATGAATTCACCACAAATGGTTGCATTTTCTCATTGATTTGCCAATATTGACTTCTGTAGAACTACAAGATTATGTTTTTATCTCCAGAAACCTTTAGTCATTACTTTACTTTACTTTAATTCAGATCAAACTGTTCAAAGCAGAAACATAGCCCAATGGAATAATCTGCAGCCCAAACAAGTAAGTTACAATCTTCTCCAAAGGCACCTTGATTTAATTTGCCTAATTGTACATATTAGGCCAGACCACTGAAATAATTGGCTCAAGTACACCTTGAGTTCTATCAATTATTCATTACACAACTCTTGTTTACCAATAAATGTTATTTTCGTAAAGATCAGCAGTTGTTTGAACAATAAGAGGCACAGCCCTCAAGTCACATATTAAGGAATCTGTCTTCAGAGTTCTACTTACTTTTTATGGTAATACATCAGAATAAATAATTTAATAAGTAAAAAGGTAAAGGACCTCAGTCAAAGGCAACTATGGGATGTGGTGCTCAGCTCACTTTCAGGCTGAGGGAGCTGACGTTTGTCCACAGACAGCTTTCCAGGTCATGTGGCAAGCATGACTAAACCACGTCTGGTGCAATGGGGCACTGTGACAAGTGCCAGAGTGCACAGAATGGGTGTTTACCTTCTTGTCACAGCATTACCTATGGTATGCTTTCGAACTGCTAGGTTAGCAGAAGATGGGACAGACCAATGGGAGCACATCCCATCTGTGAGCTAGCAAAGCAGTAGGTGGCCAGACAGGACACCAGGTGTTCGGATGAAATCAGGCCAAATCTTTATTGACTGCAGCAGGCAGAGTAGGTGTTCGCATGGCAGTAGGGCCAGGGTCAGTTCATCATCCTACTCATCCCCTGCTGGCAGAATGGGATTCATTGGGGTTGGACCGTAACAAACCCGTTCCATAGGAGTTGCCCATTGTTGAATGCTGCAGTGGAGCAAGCGAAGCTGGCAAGGTCTCACTGGGTGACCGGGGTGAAGATTCCAGCCAGGCAGAGAGCCCAGCCCAAATTTGGGGCAGGCCATGGTCAGTCTTCATCTCAGCTCCTTATGGGGGTCCTCCTTCACTGTTGATCTTGCCCAATGCCATTTCTGACCTTAACACAAAGTTATCCTGTCCAGCAAAAGGTAGCCATAAATTTCACTGGGGGAAGGGCGAAAAAAACCACACCAAAGACCTGTTGGGTTGAAAGAAGAAACTCTGGTGCTGTCAACCAGTGACCCAAGTTACTCATTGGAGGCTCTCACCTGAGGGTGGGTAAGTGAGAAGCTTGTGGGACAAAGTGGCCCCAAACTCTCAAGGGGGGATCCTTACAAAGGATTCTTCTCCCCCTCTCCTTTGGCCCCACAGGAACCAAGGTGTGGGTGGAAATCCACTCCATTTGCTGCTTGGTGGGCCACACAGTGCCAGGCAAATTTTCTCCACATGAATTTTCCCCATAACAAGGCTTATTACAATAACTATCCCAAAAAGGACCATATAGCAGCTGCCTTTCATGCAGAAGGTCCCAGGCTAAATCCTTGGTATATCTAGGTAGGATTGGCAATGTCTCTTATCTGAAACCCTGGAAAGTTGCTGGCAGTTAGAGAAAGTAAATAAGGCATGCATGGAACAAGATCAGAAAAATCATAAGCAAGTCAAATATATGCTGTATAATAATTCAATGTGCCAATGAGATTGGAGCAGATTACTCGCACAACCTCCTCCATCAGCACTAAAAATTGTTTAAAATGTTTCTGGGAGTGTAGCTCAGCATTGCTGGGAACTACAATACCACTAATATTATAGCTGCTTGTTTGAAACTCTAGTCATACCATATTATTCTGCACATGGAAAGCTAATACCTTGGAAGAAAGGGTAGGCAAAATTAGATACCTGGTTGTGGTAGTTTTCTACACACAGGGAACTTTTGAAATTGAGGTATATTCAGACATTGTAGAAGTTGTGTGATTTGATTCTTGGCAGGACATAGTATAACTTGAGAAGTTACCAAGGAGAAGAATAGCCTGTAAGTTATGATCACAAAAATGAATACTGACCAAGATACAGGAAAATGCATTCCAGTAAGATCCCCCGCCCCTGAGGAATTTAGTCTTACTACTGAATTACAGTGTGATGCAGGATACTAGTGTTAACACTTCTGAGAAAATCTTAAAACCTCACTTAAAGTTTACTGGCCTTAGTATCTGCCCTCCCCCCTTACTGGAACGGGTTACTTCCGGGTTTCGGCACTCACGCATGCGCAGAAACACAAAATGACGTCACGTGCATGTGCAGAAGTGCCAAATTAAGTCACGCACGTGCACAGACACGGCACTGCGGGTTGCGAACAATGTGGGTTGCAAACGTGCCTCCCACATGGATCACGTTCGCAACCCAAGGTATGACTCTGTGTGTGTGTGTGTGTGTGTGTGTGTGTGTGTGTGTGTGTGTGTATATAATCTCATCGGTCCTTATTGCCTAGAAATGGAAAGTAGTGCTGATGGGTTCATAATTATTCAGATTATATAAATGACATTGTTGTTTTTCTTACTGTAAAATTTGTGTTGTCCACATATCTGTGTCATTCACCGCTATTGTTTTTCATGCTGGTATTGGTACTGACCCTGCAGCTCATTGCTATCACATGTTGCTGTACTTGGCTCTGCAGGGGTTGAAAATATTCCCAGCATCAACAGGAGACACAGCCCAAGGCTAGACTTGGACGTGTTATCATAATGGCGTCTCCTGCTGTAACACAGTTAGGAGAGCTATCTGAAGGGACTGCTGTTAACTGTTTGGTAATCGCTAACATGCTGAAGCAATCCTCACACTAAATAGATGCTTTGTAGGGCTTATGGGTGGGGGTGAAATTAAATACTTCATTGGCTGAGGATTCAGTTGCAGTGTTGCCTACACAGCTTTAGCTGACATGATTATGCTTTTCACTAACATGCTGAGTGTGTGTGTGGGGGGGGGGGAATGAAGAAGTTAGTTAGACATTGAACCAGAGTTCATAATCTTGCCAAAGGACATTATTTATTATTGGGTGAAATCACTGGAGAATAGTCTGTTATCATAATATGGTGCTCATCCTTTGATGCCATGTTATTGTAACATAATGAAAACTGTTTACCATTAGTTAATGGAATGTGCTTTTTGAATTGAATTAGAATTGAGAGTTCAGTCACTTTGACTTCATATGCTTTCAGCAGGCTCTTTGTATGATGACTTTAAACAATTGAATTTTTCCCCTTCAGCAACAACAGACGGTGAATAGTCTGGTAAATAAGACAGAATACAGCTGGTTTCATTAGCAAGTGTCAAGATCAGTATCTATTTTTCTTTCTTTTGTTATGCAGCTATATTTTACTTGTGATGGGGAAAAATTGTTTCTGGGAGAGACACTACCATAAAGGAACTCAACAATTAATAGCTATTATATATCTCTGTATGCAATTCAACATTAAAACTGTTCCAGCTGCCAAGATACAAACCTAAATGACTCTTATATTGTCAAGGGTATGTAAACTATAATGCACAAATCTAGGTTCATAATCGGGGGGGGGGGGGGAGGTAAATTTGAAAGATACAGGCTCTCCTGAATGGATACAGGTGGAGTTTTTATTTACCCCTATTTTGGGTACAGTATAAGAGTTTTCCTCATATGTAATTCCTTTCAGAAGAGAGGTGTTCTCGTTCTCTCTCTGTGTAGCATCCTGGAAAAGGATGTTCTCCACTACCAATCAGAGAACAACCCTGGGTGTAAAATATGCTGCATGGTAAGACTTAGAGACACCTTGAGAGAATGGCATATAGCCATGTAATGCTTCAATAGCCAGTGATAGCAAATCTCAATACAGAAAGATTGTTTAAACCACAAAGTGGTGGTAGGAGACATCAGACTAGAACATTGGCCCTGGTAGGCATTCTACTTATCTCCTAATAAACCATCAACGATGAGAATATGGTAAGAAAAACAATTTTTGATTTGCATCTAAAATTCATTGAAGGGTTTATTTTCGTAATTGCTTTGCCCTTACTGTCAAACCTGAACTTTGCTACCATTTTGAGCCACAGTGGACACCTCCCACTGCAATGCATGTTTATAGTTGAATCTTCACATATCCTTTACTATATAGTTCAGTGGTACCTTGGGTTAAGAACTTAATTCGTTCTGGAGGTCCGTTCTTAACCTGAAACTGTTCTTAACCTGAGGTACCACTTTAGCTAATGGGGCCTCCTGCTGCTGCTGTGCCAGTGCCACACGATTTCTGTTCTCATCCTGAAGCAAAGTTCTTAACCCGAGATACTATTTCTGGGTTAGTGGAGTCTGTAACTTGAAGCATATGTAACCCGAGGTACCACTGTAAAAAGAAATGGAAATGTATTTTAAGGGTTCGTCTGGGGTACCTATGGGCATACATGTGCCTCCAAGGCCTTTCCTGGTGCCCTTGGGAGTACCTGAGCCCACTGAAACAAAAATTGGACTTATGGAGCTCTTCCACTGCTCCCTGATTGGACACCCTGTATTCCATCCTCAATTCTAGCCATTTACCTAACTGCCTGCTGCACCTGTGACCTATGTACCTTTTAACCCAACTTACGTATCACAGCATTTGGCAAAAACTGTGTTGAGATTTTGAGTACTGTCTCTACCTGTGGTGGCTGGGGCATAATGGAGATTCTTGTTATTGCACCTTGGTTGGTTTTCTTGCAGGCCATCTGAAGTAACAGAATAATAGAATCATTATGAATATGCAGCTGTCCCTTACTGAGATTGAACCTGCACTATGCTCTAGCCAACTGAACTATAAGACACACTTAAGAACACTGTTAGGAGAATATAACATGAAACAAGTATATCCTAGAAAAGGGGTTCCCAATCTTTTGGGGCGTATGGAACATGTGGAATTCTAAGTTGGTGAACAAAACATGCTTAACTTTGGAAAATTTAGCAAGGCCGTATAGGAACACTTGGCTGAACCACTTTGCCCTTCACCTTGTTTGAGCACCTAGCGCTATAATATTTTCTTGGAGTTATATAGTTTTCTAACCCATCTGATCATATTTTTGTGTCTTCAGTCTTGAACAGACATCTATTGTTCCTTTTTCTGGCCACATGCTTCAATTCTCATTTATTTTCCTTCATGTATTGAAGGAACCTGCAACATCAATTTGAATAGGGCAGGGAGTTCTAGCTGAAATGTATTAACTTTTGTTATTTTGACATCCAGGCAGTTTCCGCCCCCCAGCTTACAGCAGAGAAATTGAAGGGTGGGTAAAGGAAAGTCAACAAGATGAATAGCACAGAAAGAAATTCATGCCGAAATTGTATTAGAATTAGATAGCTAAAGCAATGTAACTAGGCTGATGAAGATAATATGCCCAGTTCTGTATGACAGATATGCAATTTGCTAAGTCAGAATGCAAATATCTTGCCTAGATAGAAAAGTTTTGCTTGAGTAAACCATAGATTTAATATGGCGTAACTGAGGCTCAAATGTGGAGCTCAGCTTTTGAGGAAGTATTTTGAATGGGCTATATTGCTAGCTGCCTGTTGTCTGTCTGTCTGCTTAGGACTAATTTCACTTCAGAGGTGACTGCCTTTTGTTCTCTTCCCTTGGAGAAGGGGCACATCGAAAACAGGGGTCAAAGAAGGCATTGACTTATGTCTGGACTGCTGAAACCATGCCTTTATTTCATGTCTGTTGCTTCACAGACCAGTTTTGACCATGTCCCAGGTTACTGCCTGAAGTCTAGTCCTTCTGCAGTCCTTGCCTGGGGTGTGTGGTTTGTGTGTTGTTTGCCCTGGCAGGATTAAGTCCAGGCATTGGCACCAACTCCAGCAGTGGCAGGAGCAAAGCGAGCACAGCCCAGGGTGAGGCCCCCTGGCCTGAACAGAGGGAGCAGGTGAGTGATCAGGCGCCTTACCTGTGCTCTCACACAGTGGCGGAGAAGGAGGCTGGAATGGCTTAGCACAGTCATTTTTTCTGGGCCCCTTAGGGTTGGAGCCTATGAGTCCAGGACTCCTGTGTCCTGGAATGCTGTTCCCTCCCCCTCCCCAGGCTTACAGGAAAAGCCTGGAGATCATACACCACACTTCTTGCAGTCAGTAAATGCTGTTGCTTTAAAATCAGTAATACACAGAGCATATACCTCTGGCTTAAGGAAGATCTGAAGTCAAGGAAGCTGTTTGTAATGAAGGCCACCATCTCAAGTAAGGGATAACATGGCATAAATAACTTGTCTGAAAGCCACTTTTCAATGTGGGACACATGGGGTTGCTTTCACAAGAAAACACGATCACATAAAAACTAAAAGTAAAAAGTCATTCACTGAAAAACTGGTCTTCAAATTCAGTCTTCAAACATGCTCAGTGCAAACTATAGTAAACGTACCTTCCGTCCACATCACTGAATAGAATTCTTCCGTAAACTGTGTCTCAAAAAAATAAAATAATATATATAATACAATATAATCTGCTGCTGTTCTTTTCAGAGTGCTGTTTTTCACCTATAAAACTCGTTTTAACAGATTCTCTAGGAATAACATGTAATAATGTGTTCCTGTAATTTATCTTGTCATTCCGGAAGAGATGTCTTCCAGCTCTAGATGTAGTGTTATGGTTCTAAAGTGCAATGGTAGCTTCACAAAAGCCACTCATCACTGCAGCCATGAAACTTATTTAGCTAAAATAATAAATCATCAGATCAATTTTAAGGTCTCCTGCAACACTGAATTAGAACCTCCACTAGTCTTTCTTTCTGCCAATCACAGGAGGAAAGGATTGCCTGAAAGCAGAACTGATTCAAGCACAGCATGGAAGCTGCAAAATCCATCTAAAGACACTTAGCAATGTTAATATTGTTCCCGAAATGACATTTAAGCTGTGCATGCCATGTGACATGCAAAAGTAGAACATTTTCAAGTTTTAGAGTGTGACAAAGGGGCAAACTACAATCCACACAGAAATGTGTGTGACGAAGCTTGAATGACTTATTTAGTAAATAACAAAAATCTTCAGAAGTGGCAAAGCATTACTTAACCTTTCTCTTTGTGTATTTTCTCTCACACAATAAGGCTTAAGTTCCATGGGTATCTGCAGGGAGAAATACAGCTTGTGGGGGCGGGGGGCAACTTAGAGTGGAAAAAACATGTAGCAAAATATAAGTACACAATGTCATCTGTCAGTGCAAAAATGCTTTCCTTCTCGTGTTCCTTCCATTCAGCAACATATGCACCTTCCATCCACACGGATAGGATAGTAACACACTCCATAATGACTAAGTGGATCCGGGGTTTGGTCAATGCATACTTACTTTGGACCCATTGACAACTACCCCACAGTCGCAAATACTCCCTTTCTAGGGAAGGTGATTGAGAGGGTTGTGGTGCAACAGTGGCAAGTATTATTTGATGAAGATTATCTTGACCCATATCAATCTGGGTTCAGATTGAATTAGCTGAATTAGCCCTGGTCGCCCTGATAGATGACCTTTATTGAGAGGACGGTGGTAGTGTGACTCTATTCTTACTTGATGTCTCAGCAGCTTTTGAAACAACTGACCAGTGTTTGTTTCAGAAGGATAGTATTGAGTGGTCATCTTTTGCCCTCCTAGAGGTTGTGCTGTGGTGTGCCACAGGGTCCCAACTTGTCTCCAATGCTGTTTGATATCTACATCCAGCCTTTGGGAGAGGTCATTAGGAGATCTGGAGTGAAGTGTAATCAGTAGTACTTCTCTGAATCAAGGAAGACTGTACAAGCCCTGGACTGGTCTGTGAATTTGGTGCTGGGCTTGATAAACAGACTCTGAATTGTGACAAGATGGATGCATTATGGGTAGGTGGTTCCTGAATGTGTATATTTGCTCAATTACCAGCTTTGATGGGTTCATACTTCCACTGAAAGAGTGGGTTCATAGTCTGGGGGTGCTCCTGGATCCATCTTTGACATTAGAGGCCCAGGTGAGCTCAGCAGCTAGGAGTGCTTTCTACCAGATTCAGCTGGTAAAACAGCTATGGCCATTTTTGGACCGGAATAGCCTGACCATTGTTGTCAGTGCTCTGGTCACCTCCAGGTTTGTTTATTACCATGTACAGTCATACCTCGGGTTGAATGTGCTTCGGGATGAGCGTATTCGAGCGCGTTACTTCTGGGTTTTGCTGCTTGCGCATGCGCAGACGCTCAAAATGATGTCATGCGCAGAAGCGGCGAAAAGCGACACACACATGCGCAGATGTGCCGTCGCTGGTTACGTTTGCTTCTAGATGCGAACAGGGCTCCGGAACGGATCCCGTTCGCATCTAGAGGTACCACTGTACTCTTGTGTAGGACTGCTTTTGAGGTTGGTTTGGAAGCTGCATTTGGTGCAAAATGCAGCAGCTCAGTTTTCACTGTGATATCACTAACATGTTATCTTGCTGTTGAAAGAATTGCACCAGCTGCCGGTTAGCTATGAGCTTGTTTGAATATGCTGGTTTTGGTGTACAAAGCCCTATAAAGCTTGGGACCAGGATATTTGAAAGATCATCTCACCCTTTATATACTTGATAGTTGACTGTGCTCTGCAGATGAGGGTCTCCTGCATATGCAATCTTATTAGGAGGTCCATTCTGCACCATGTTGGAATCAGGCCTTTAGTGTTGTGGCGCCTACCCTGCAGGGCTGGGTGATATATCAATATATTGTCCAACACCAGTTTGAAGTTCACATCATGATAATTCTTTCTTAAGTTCTTCCAAATGTTAGTTGGAATCTCCTTTGCCCTCAACGTAGTCAATAAATGTAACCATGCCATCTGCCCTAAGTATATGGGTGAATGTTTTCAGAAGCATTCAATATTTTTGAGCAATGTCCAGTATAAACAGTAATGAGATACATACCGTATTTTTTGCCCTATAGGACGCACTTTTTCCCCTCCAAAAATGAAGGGGAAATCTGTGTGCGTCCTATGGGGCGAATACAGGCTTTCGCTGAAGCTTGGAGAGCGAGAGGGGTTGGTGCGCACCCACCCCTCTCGCTCTCCAGGCTTCAGGAAGCTATCAGCAAGCCTGGGGAGCTGGCGGGAGTTCCCGCAGGGCTCCCCAGGCTGCAGATAGCAGGCTGCCACGCGGTGCGCCCTGAAGTGGAGCGCCCCACGCGCGGGCCAGACATCCCCAGGCTGCGGATAGCAGCCTGCCACCCGGCGTGCGCGCCGCCCTGAAGCAGAGCGCCCCGCGTGTGGGGCAGACATCCGCAGCATGGGGAGCCCTGCGGGAGTTCCCGCAGGGCTCCCTAGGCTGCGGATAGCAGCCTGCTGCACGGAGCGCGGGGCGCGCTGAAGCGGAGCGCCCCGCGCTTTGGGCAGACATCGGCCAGCCCCACAAGCTCGGGAAACAGCGGGGAGGTGCAGCGCCGCCATCCCGCTGTTCCTCGACCTGGTTTTTTTTTTGGGGGGGGGGAATAAAGGAAATTTTTTTTCCTTTATTTCCCCCCCCAAAAAAACTAGGTACGTCCTATGGGACGAAAAATACGGTACATGCTTTTCCCTGATAGATTTCTTTTTTTAATACTTGTTTTAATTTTGTAAAAGGTACATTTTATATAACATCCCAGTATACCTGACAAGATATTGTTTGCTAGCTAGTCTTAATTGTGTCATTTACATTCCTGCTGGTGCCATGTTGCAGACATTATTATACCAATTTTCAATTGATTGCTTACCTTGTAGTTTCCAGTTTTATGTTGTTCTTTCCATAGCTGCTATCATCATAAATAGCATGTTTTTGTAAGGTAAATGTTTGTTTGGTTTGTCAAAATTTGAGAGGATTGCCAAATTTTGTGTGCAGAAATATGTTCCATGATTTTCCCACACTTCTTAATGATCTTTAGTCCAAAATCTTTCTGTTGTACACAATCACAAGCGGCAAACGGATCCTTCAGGAGGACATTTTTTCCAACATTAAGATCTGTATATTCTCTTTACTGTTAGCACATTGGTAAAAGTTGGAACACTTTACCAGGAATGGCATTGAAGGCAGTATGTGAGGCCATAGGACCCAGATCAATTGATTTGATAAAAATTAATACACATTTCAGGATTATCAACCCATTATGTTCCCATGATGTTATCATATTGCAATAGAACAATGAGATTTTTCTTCAAAATGTAACTGGTACACACATTGTAGGCTTCTTAACAGTAGTTTTATATATTTAAATCAATCATATTTTTTTAAAAAAAACTCAATTATTTTATCCTGTATCTATTTTTCTTATGCAGTTAAATTTATGCAGTGGACCAAGTCTGGTAATGTTTAAGGCAAATATGAAGCCACAGACCTACAAATACTGGCAGAGATGTTACACTGTAAAATGAAAGTTCAGCCTACAGCACATTTTCACAGCTGAGTCATAAAATTTTTGAAAGGCAGCATTTATAATGGAAATTATGACAAAAGCATTACTTGAATTAGATTACAGTCACTTCAGTCACCGAAAACAATGCTGCACAAAATTGCCCTGAAAGACAGAAGGTTCAAGTGAGCAGAAGTACATGTAACCATCATATCAAACCCAAGTGCGTATGCAGGGGGGCAAATTTAAAGATGTGAAGAGGGGATTTGGCTAAAAGAATCCAGTGACATTAATGCAACCCACAGAGCTGAATCTTCTTAAGCCATCTACACAATATTTCTGATTGCTTAATTAAGCAATGGGACATGACAGAGTATGAAGTGTGTTGTATTAATTCTTACTTAGCACATTAGGCACAAAGGCAGAGGCCAAGTACTATCAACACAGCCAGGCTTAGATTAATATTCCACAGTTCTTGCACTGGGGCACTGCATTGCAATTAGGAAATGGTAGTATTAACAATATTTATATTGTTGATGCAATAATGATGCACAGTACTTTTCTCAGCTTCAGTTCTGAGCAGAAAAGGGGGCTGATCAGTCTGGAACTGGAATATTTCATTAGGCAAATCTGATGAATCCTTCTGTCGTGCACGTTGTGATGACCTATCAGTGCAGGAGAAAAGACTCTTTTTATGGTTATTTTAGGAATTTGTATCCTACATTTTGCATTAGCACCTAACAAAAACCAGGCAGCTAAACATCAGGAAACAATAAAACAGTAATAAATGACAAATAAAACAGCATATTAAAAAGCAACAGAGCAGCCTGTGTTTTGAAAGGCAGAGATGATGAGCCATATAATGCTATTAATCTTGGGTTGATAGAACAGAATGGACCACTTGATGCCTAGAATATAGAAGAAGACACATGAACATATTGAGGGAGAGAGTTCCAGAAAAGAATGCCACCTCAGATGATGGAGACATCTGGAGAAGGACCTCCAAAAAGCTCTTATATAATGGGCAGCTTTTTGTGGCATTAGATGAGTCTTCAGTACTTAGGTGACCACGTCCCAAACCACAATGATTTGAAAGCCACAACTTGTATGTTGAATTGATCCTGGAAACAAATTGGCAGCCAGTGAAGATCTTCTAACATACCAGGTTCATTGTGGTCAGTCCTTTAATAGCATTTTATTCTGGACATTTTTCAAGGGCAGATCTCTGTGTACAGCACATTGCGCTGATCTAGCCTTCATGTTACTAAGGGCTTTGATTAATTTTCTTTAGGTCACCTGTCTTCAAAAAAGGCAAAGCTGGTAAATGGCACCGTTCATTGCTAATTCCACCTGAGCATAAAGCTGGTTGTTAAAGGAGAGTGCAAGCCTGAAGTTTAAAGGTAAAGGGACACCAGACCATTAGGTCCAGTTGTGGCCGACTCTGGGGTTGTGGCGCTCATCTCGCTTTATTGGCCGAGGGAGCTGGCGTACAGCTTCCGGGTCATGCGGCCAGCATGACTAAGCCGCTTCTGGCGAACCAGAGCAATGCACGGAAACGCCGTTCACCTTCCTGCTGGAGCAGTACCTATTTATCTACTTGCACTTTGACGTGCTTTCGAACTGCTAGGTTGGCAGGAAAGCCTGAAGTTTAAGCTAAGGCAAAAACATACAGGGGAAGAGAACCTTAAAAACAGCTTAGTGAGGACTGAGCTTGCCAGAGGCTACACTGTGGCTATTGGGGGGAAACAACAGAAAACTGGGAGTTGGGTCGTGGAATGACTGGAACCCTGAATGGGAACACTCTACACTGCAGCATTTTGTTGCAGACCACACTAGTTGTAGGTTCCTATTCTATATCAGCACACCGATAAATTTGTGATGACTTATGGACAAAGTTACTATACATAATCAGAGAAAAAACTGGAAGTAAAACTCAACTCACTGAACTTTTTATTTCAAATTGAAGCTCTGGGGCAGACCAGACAACTGCAGATCTATCAAGTCCGTAAGCCTGTAATAGTCGTAAAGAGGAAGTGGGGTGATTAGGGCTCACTGCGATATTAGAAACTCGGATTGTCAGTCCCAGAAAATGAAAATTTTATTTATGGGAGCTGTGAGTCCCAGAAATGATATGTATTATTTTGGCAGTCCAGCTGATTTATGGTGCAGGGAAAGGAATTAGTATTCACTAAAGTAGTGAGAATATGTATTTTTGCAATATAAGCTGCCGCTGTGACAGGGCAGGGGAAAGAATTATTTCTGTAATAACTGGGTATCACAGAAATGTCAAAACCTAAAAAAGGGAAATATATTACTTTTGCACATTAGTAATTGTTGTACACTTAACTGCACAATCCTATACGTGTCACCCCAGAGGTAAGTAGGTATAGGATTGCAGTCTTTATTTAATTTGCTGCATTTATGTCCCACCATTTCTTCCAAGGAGCTCAAGGTGGCATACCTGGTACTCCCCCATCTCATTTTATGCCAACAACAACCCTGTGAGGTAGGTTAGGTTGAGAGTGAGTGACTGACCCAAGGTCACTGAGTGAGCTTCATGGCTGAGTGGGGATTTGAACCCAGGTCTCCCAGGTCCTAGTCTGACACTCTAACCACTATACCACACTGGTTACAGTGAAACACAGAGACATTATTACTCTTAAGTATTAATTTCTAATCACACAAAACTATATTTTTATAATAGTAATTCCCCTTACTGTTGTGCCACTCCTATTGTAAAGTAAATCATTTGTTTGTGTGTTTGCTGTCTAACGTTATAAAGAGGTAAAGTCTTTTTATAACAACTACAGATTTGGAAGATTTCCTAGCAGTCAAAGTACATGGCAGTGAATTGATTTTCAGAAGAACTGAGCACCCACTTCTACCATTAAAATAAATGAGAGCTATTTGTACATCGTAGCCTGAAAATTAAGCCATTCCTGTTTTGCCATTGCCCTATACCATCAATACTTGCCCCCAATTTCCTGCACTTCATTTATCATCCACAAAGGCCAAATTTGTGTATACTTTGTGTCAGGTGGAAACTCTGAGGGATATACTGGCATGGAATTTGAAAAAATTGTGTCTCATTAGATCATAAATACTTTTTTTCTCTTTAAAATATACCGGGCCTGATGTAAAAAGAAAAAAGATTATCCATCAGCCAGTTAAAACAGCTTGATAAACAATGTTATTTACCCGGAAGAGTTTGGTATTTTATGTTTGAGTATATATTTCATTGATATGTATGGTGCAGTTCAATTCTGTACTACTGGAGTGCTTCCATGGGAACCAATCCATTCGACAAGGAAAATACATTTCTGCATTCCTTGCATTAATGGTAGTCCCTTTGGATCACTGAAGTGTGGGATACCCTTTTTTCAATCTGCCAAGACCCAAATGCTAAATATAGTTCTTTAACTTCCTTTTTAAATTGGATGGAAATGTGTAAATCACATTTCTTCAGTAGGGGGGGAAAAGCTGTTTATCAATTTGCATGACATTATTCTCCCATTATATTTTGCTCTGATGTAATTGTTATTTAGATAATATTCCGCCATATAAACAGAGGTGGATTGGAGTTGGATTCCTAACCACTATTTTGCACAAACTCTTATGAATTGGAGGCAGCAACGATAATCCACAGAAACATTAGTAAAATATCTACTTCCACTTTGCCCACTTAATTTCATGCCTTATACATAGAAAGTGTGGTATATATACTATTGAGCAATGCAGTGTCTCCTCTGGAATTGAGCAAGAACCTCTAGGAGACTTAATCACAAAACTTCCAAACAATGTCTGGTTTGGCCCCGAGACAAGCAAGACATCCACAATATAGACTTTTGACAGAAATCTGCTAAGAATGTTTGAAAGCATTTCAGTGGCGAGGCAGGGAACAAGTCCTGCACAGATAGTGGTGAATGACCCCATCAATAACCTAAGAAATGGTAATGATCAGATTATGATGAGCTGTATTCAGGCACTAAGTTATTCAAGCTAATGGACAAAATATTCATTTATGCATACTTTTAGGCATGCACAATTGTTTAAGATAAGTTAGTGTTGTAGTTTATTATGTCCTGAAGGATGTCTTTATAAGCATTGTTTTATTTTATTGTATGTGGCACATGCTATAAGTTTCATTCTTCCACATTGTGACTTTATGCGAAGCACAAACAAGACCATAATAACTATGAGTCTATTTGGCTGCTTCTTTATGCAGGGCAAGGCATGTCAGTTAGCAAAACTAGATCACAAAAAGACCAAGAGCATAAAATGCTGTGGTAAAGAAAGAGAAAGGAAATTATTATTGGCCAACAGCTTTCTGACTTACAGTCAAATAAAGTCGAACTGGAAAGCTTCTTAGTGACAGCAAGCTAGCTATTTCCAACAAAGAGAGGTTAGAGTTTAAGGCCAGGCCATCAGACCTTGGGCAAAATTTCCATATTACTCCCAGCTTGAGAAGAAGAAAATCCCCTTTCCAAAGGTTTTGTGCAGTATCTTTTCAGTATAATTTCTCTTTGCATGATGAATCACACCATAGGGTCTATTAGACACTCAGCTCTGTGAATGGCCAAAAGGGGGAAAGGGTTGGGAACTGGGAAGGAGCAGGGAAAGGGCGATATTAAAAAAATAAGCTAATGCTATTCTAGACTGCTTCAGCAAAAGTCTAGTGTTCCAGTCAAGGGAAGTAATAGTCCCACTCCATTCTGCTTTCATCAGACCATACCTGTAGTACTGTGTCCAGTTCAGGGCAGCACTATTAAAGGAGAATATCAACAAGCTAGAACATGTGCAGAGGAGGGCGAGGGTCAAGGGTCTAGAAACCAAGCTTTATGAAGAACAGTTGAGGGAATTGGGTATGTTTGCCAGAACGATGAGAGGAAATATGATAGCCACCTTTAAATATCTTAAAGCCTGTCACATGGAAGATAGATCAAGCTTGCTTTGTCCTGCTCTGGAGGCTAGGTCTCGAACCGGTGGATTCAAGTTACAAGAAAGGAGATTCTGACTAAACATCAGGAAGAACTTTCTGACAGTAAGAGCCGTTTGATAGTGGATCGGGCTCCCTCAGGAAGGATTCTCCTTCCTTGAAGGTTTTTAAGCAGAAACTGGATGGTCGTTTGTCGTGGATGCTTTAGTTGAGATTCCTGCATTGCAGGGGGTTGGTTGGACTAGATGACCCTCGGAATCCAACTCTACAGTTGTATTATATGATCATATGGTTACCCCTAACTAGAATATCACCAGAATTTGCAACAGCTATGCAATATTTGTGCCATGAGCAGATTTGGTGCATATGCGAGAAAAAGAAACAAGTTTTTTTTTTCTTGCTAAGTAGGATCTGGTGACAATATCTAACTTACGCCATTATAATAATATCAAGCAGCACAAGTGCCAGCAGCTGGGCAACTTGGGCAAATTAACAGTAAAAAGAGATGAATCATTTAGTGAGGGACAGATTAGCTGGAGGGACATTCTGCTTTCCTCATTAAGAGGCCTTCAGTGCCAGGGTTGTTCTAGGGAAATCATTAAGACAAGTTTTGAGGAGTCCATAGTGGCACTGAAATTTATTTCTGGGGATCTGTAGGTTAGGGTAGTAGGTTTATGTTTGTATTACTTAGTCCAATTGATTCTGAAGCACCTTTCAGTTTCCCTGTTTTCCCAGGATTGGTTTGCCCTCAGTCTCTTTTTGGACTGACTGGGCTGTCTTTTAGACAGATCTGACATAAATCCCTGATAGTTTTTATCTAAAATCGTTTTCCATGCATCATTTAGTAAATATTAAAGGTGCTAACAAAAGCACTATTTAAATCCCCTGGGCCTTTCTTTAGGTCTCTTTAGCACACACATTATAGGTTTGTTGTGACTAATTACTACATTAGAAAATAAGCCTTTGATAGGGTTCCCCCTCCCAATTTTATTTATTTAAAATGTTTCTTAACCTCTCTTCATTGCACAGCGATTTCACAGTATGTTGCAACCAATTAAAATGCAATTACTAAGAACAAGGCAGGCAGGCATATCACAGCCAGACAACTAAAAACTGAAATGCTTGTGTATGATACAACTAAAAAACCTAGGTGAATAACCAGTCTTTAACTGGCATCTAAAACTAAAATGAATAGGCACTAGCTGTCTCATAGAAGGAAGGAAGTTCCAAAACTGGGGCACCACCACTGAGAAGGCACTTCCCGAGGTTGCCTTATAGTGGTCTGAAACTTCACCTCCAAAGAACTGCAACCAGGTTGTTGACTGGAGATAATAATAAGGAGCTTATGACTTATTACCAGAGCTCCACTGGCTACCAGTCTGTTTCTGAGCAAAATTCAAAGTGCTGTTTCTAACCTATAAAGCCCTATACAGCTTAGGTCCAGAATATCTGCAAGATGAACCTGCCTGGGGCCTGAGATCTTGAAGGGAGGCCCTTCTCTTGGTCTGGCTACCCTCACATGCATGCTTGGGAAAGACACAGGACAGGGCCTTCTCAGTGGCTGCTCCCAGACTTTGGAACTCCCTTTCTAGAAAAAATTAGACCAGTTCCCTCTCCTTGTTGACCTTCCACTAATAGGTGAGGACTTTCTTATGAATGATTGTAAGGAAATGACAAGTGCTGTGATTTTTTTTATTGTAATGATCTGTAAGCTTTAATAGAATATATATGTTCTATTAATGTTTAACTGTTTTTAATGATTTATTTTTTTCTGATGTTTTTAGCTGTTTCTGTTTTAGCTATAAGCTGCCTTGAGTCCCTCTCAGGGAAAAAGGTGGGACATAATTAAATATAATTCTAATATCTTTTAACCCTCCTATGTAGCCTTTAAAGCAAAAAACCAATGATTTCTCAACCAAAAATGCAACACAAAATAGAGGAAAGTTTTACTCTTTTACAGGGAAAGGTTAGTGAATCAAAATTACTTTACATATCAATTGTAAAAATTAAAAATGGATGGCAATTAATGACATTGTACACATAACACCTGTACCCCCCCTCCAATCTCTTCTAGTATTGAGTGTGTTTCTTCTTTTTCCTATCTAGACACACTACTTATCATTTCTTTTCACAGAAATTCATAGTGATGGTTTGGATATATTCACTACTATCTGCCTGGGGAAAATAGATATTAAAAAAATAGTGACAATATTAATGCATAAAAAAGCCTAGAAGCAGTGAAGGTATTAAAAAGAGAGAGTGAATCCACAGAAAGTCAAATTTATTTCACTTCAGTTGTCTGATAATAAATAAAGCTCTTGAAGCTTACTGAAAACGCATTTCGAATATAATCGCAAAGCAAATTGGCAAAGAGGCACTGTTATTACTTATGGTTCATATAGATATGTGTGTTTTCAAACTGCTTGACATACAAAATTAATTCAGATGTATGTTAAGTCTAGTTGTTCCAGTAATTTTAAATGTTTTGATGTCTGTGTGTCATAAAAGCACCGCCACCTATATGTTAGGAAATTGAAGGTTAACAGTATTAATCTTGGTTAGCATAAAAAACAGACTTTATAGGAATTAATGGATTTTGATTGGTGTATGAAACCAGCCCTTTTAAGAACAATTCTTACATGGTAGGAAACATATAGATAATAAATTTGACTACTCTTGTGTCCAGTTAAGCACATTGTAAGAGGCTGGCACATACTAGATTAGAATTGAAGTCACAACTTTCCCTCCCCAAACAATCAGTATTTCAAACATTAAGCCTTTTGTCTCCAGTTTACAGTTTGATCTTGTACATGTTTTCTAGAAATAGGCCCTGATAATTTCAATGCAATTCATTCCAAATAAAGTGTGCATAATATTGCAGCCATTGTTTTATTTCCCTTTTGATACCTATCTGACCTTTAGACCATATGTCAAGCTCAGAACTTCTTTTCCTGTGTCTGTAATAACTCTCCTTGGTAGTTGGGGCCAGGGGTGCCAACATTCTGGGGAAAAGGTTAGGAGTCAGGCAGGTACCTGCTTTGTGACATTTGCAGTGAACCCAGGTGCTAGGGCTTTTCCATGCTTCCGCTTGTCCCGCCACTTTCCCCTAGGAAAAAACTTTCCTTACTGCTCATTCAGAAAAGAAAAAAAAAATCAATTGTTTATTCTGCAGATTGACGTTTGTTCTGATTCAGCGGTAAACAGTGGGTTTTCCTGGGAAAAGCAGTGGGACAAACAAAACAGCTCAGACCCATGGCGAGAGAGCATGGGAAAAGTGGAAAATCTCTTAGGCCCTTGCTTTCTAGGTTCATTCTAAGATGAGCCCCTAATCTCAAGGTCTTGTTTTTAAGGCACAAGTGTTACAGGGTGACTGTATTTTTAAATATCTGGCCTAGCATGAAGAAAATTGCAACTCATTCCTCAAAATTGAGTTTTATGCTTGTGTAGCAGTGTCAAAGCAGACCAGGGCCCATAAGTCACACTTCTACTGTTCATCAGGTGTATGAGCTGATGTCACAGCACCTTTCAGTTTTTGCTTCCTGCTTTGACTGTTAGTTGCAATGTCCAAATTTTCCTTCTAAACAAAGGACAAGAAATTGTTAGCAAACTGGAAATTATTGTGTTTTATTTGCACTGCATCCTTGAAGCTTTCATTGATTTATATTTTAGCCACACGTTCTTTTAAAAGCATTTAGCTGCAAGCTAAATTATGCCCATGCTACTTGTGTAGAGTAACATCAATGGGAGCACTTGTGAAATAATATGCAGCTCACGGTAAATGTCAGTGAACTGACCCTTATTGATTAAGATGTAGCACAAAGTGCCTTTCACATATGCTTCTGTTGAAAAAGGATCTAAGGATATTAAAGGCATAGATAACTGTAAAGGAAATGTCTGTTAAATAAAATGCTTAAGGAGGATGTTGGAGACTTACAGGCTAAATGCAAATGAAATTTCCTGGAATATCTGGAACATAATAGCAAATGTCCAGATGCATCATTTTTCTCTCACACAGCTTTTGTATTGTACTCCAGAAAATATTAAATGAAAAATGTTTTTAGTGTTAACTATAAAGGTAAAGGGACCCCTGACAGTTCAGTCCAGTCGCGAATGACTTTGGGGATGCTGCACCCATCTCGCTTTACCGGTCGAGGGAGCTGGCGTTTGTCTGCTCCGCCAACAGTTTTTCCGGGTCATGTGGCCAGCATGACTAAGCTGTTTCTGGCACAATGGAACACCGACACCAGAGCAGAACACGGAAATGCCGTTTACCTTCCCACAGGAGCGGTACCTATTAATCTACTTGCACTTTTGGCGTGCTTTCAATCTGCTAGGTTGGCAGGAGCTGGGACCGAGCAACGGGAGCTCACCCTGTCGCGGGGATTCAAACCACCGATCTTTTGATCGGCAAGCCCTAGGCTCATTAGTTTAGACCACAGCGCCACCTGCGTCCCGTGGTGTTAACTGTAGTCCTACCCTAATGTTCATGGCTCTCAAATTAGAGCAAGCAGGATGCTCCTAACGAAGTGCAAAAATTTGCTAGTTCAACTGACAACATATCCCTGTTGCCTCCCCTTAGCAATGTTTTGGTATGAGCTGCTATTGGAAATGAGAGATGGAGGTCATTTTTTTTTTTTTTTTTAAAAATATTTATTAAGGTTTTTTTAAAATATAAATGCACACATCAAACAATCTTACTTTTATAACAACAAATTCTTCACTTCTTTGGGCTCCCTCACGTCCCCCTCTCCCATTTACATCATTAAAAAAAGAATTTTTCCAAACAAATTATCAACTTGTTTACAATCTCATGTCCACACATTCCAATATAATTTAACACTTTTTCCAATAAAGTTTTTATATTTTCTTTAGTCTCACTTATCATCAAATTTAAGTCTAGTTTAGTGGTGGCCAGTTTTTTATAATCTAGCATCCTTCTTAACATTCAAACAAATTACAATGTTTTTGTAGATACATCTTGAATTTCTCCCAGTCTTCCTCCATCTTTTCTTCTCCCAGGTCTCGGATTCTGCCAGTCATCTCGGCCAGTTGCATATAGTCCATCAGCTGCATCTGCCACTCTTCCAGTGTGGGTAAATCTTGAGTTTTCCAATTTTTTGCGATGAGAATCCTTGCTGCCGTTGTTGCATACATGAAAAATGTTCGATCCTTCTTTAACACCTTCTGGCCGACAATACCCAGAAGGAAGGCCTCTGGTTTCTTAGTGAAGGTATACTTAAATACCTTTTTCAGCTCATTATATATCATTTCCCAGAAGGCCTTCACCTTAGGGCATGTCCACCAGAGGTGGAAGAATGTTCCTTCATTTTCTTTACATTTCCAACATTTATTGTCAGACGAATGGTATATTTTGGCAAGTTTAACTGGGGTCATGTACCATCTGTATATCATTTTCATAACATTTTCCTTCAGAGCATTACATGCAGTGAAGTTCAACCCAGTGGTCCACAACCTTTCCCAGTCCTCGAACATAATGTTATGCCCAATATCCTGTGCCCATTTTATCATAGCCGATTTAACCATTTCGTCTTGTGTGTTCCATTTTAGCAGCAAGTTATACATTCTAGATAGTACCTTGGTTTTGGGTTCTAACAATTCTGTTTCTAACTTCGATTTCTCCACCTGGAACCCTAACTTTTTATCATTTTTAAAAACTTCTTTAATCTGAGCATAATGTAACCAGTCTCGCACCTTATCCTTCATTTTCTCCAAACTCTGCAATTTCCAATTGTCTCCATCTTTTTCTAATAATTCCCAATATTTTGGCCATTTGGCCTCCATATTGGGTCTTTTTAGGGCCTTAGCCTCCAGAGGTGAGAGCCACCTTGGAGTTTTGTTTTCCAATAAGTCTTTATATTTCGTCCAGACATTGAACAGTGCTTTCCTGACAATATGGTTCTTAAAGGCCTTATTGATCTTAACTTTGTCATACCATAAGTATGCATGCCAACCAAAAGCATTGTTAAAACCTTCCAAGTCCAGCACGTCAGTGTCTTCGAGAAGTAGCCAATCTTTTAGCCAACAGAAAGCTGCGGCTTCATAGTACAACTTTAAGTCTGGCAGGGCAAAGCCACCTCTTTCTTTCGCATCTGTTAATATCTTAAACTTAATTCTGGGCTTTTTGCCCTGCCAGACAAATTTAGATATATCTTTCTGCCACTTCCGGAAGCACTCCGTTTTGTCCACAATCTGTAATGTTTGAAACAAAAACAACATTTTTGGCAATACATTCATCTTAATAGCAGCAATTCGGCCTAACAAAGAAAGCTTCAATTTTGTCCAACTATCCAAGTCTCTCTTAATTTCAGACCAACATTTTTCATAATTGTCCTTAAATAGACTCAGGTTTTTTGGTGTTATGTTTACCCCTAGGTATTTTACTTTTTTAACCATAGTTAGTTCTGTTTCTCTCTGAAACCTTTCCGACTCTGTATCTGTCAAATTTTTCCCCAACACTTTAGTTTTCTGTTTATTTAATTTAAATCCTGCCACCCGACCAAAATCCTGTATCAGTTGTAATACTCTTTTCGTACTAGATTCTGGCTCCTGCAGAGTCAAAACTAGGTCATCTGCAAAAGCTTTCAATTTGTATTGTTTCGCTCCGACCTGAATCCCTTCCACCAACCGGTCCCCTCTGATCAAGTTCAAGAGCACCTCCAGAACCGAAATGAATAACAAAGGGGAAATCGGGCAGCCTTGTCGTGTTCCTTTTTCAATTTTGAACTCTTCTGTAACCACATTGTTAACTATCAGTTTGGCCTTTTGTTCTGAATATATTGCGTCAATCCCATTCTCAAACCCCCGTCCCACTCCCATTTCATTCAAATTTCCCTTCATAAATTTCCAAGAAATATTGTCAAAGGCCTTCTCCGCATCTATGAAAATTAACACTGCTTTTGTATTTATGTCTGTTTGCAAAAGTTCCAAAACGTCAATAATGTTCCTAGTATTTGCAAACATATGTCTACCTGGGAGAAAGCCTGCCTGGTCTTTATGAATTACTTCATTAAGCACTCTTTTGAATCTACTTGCCAAAATGTCTGCAAATATTTTGTAATCCACATTCAAAAGGGAGATGGGACGATAGTTTTTGAGTTGTGTCTTTTCAGCTTCAGATTTTGGTATCAATGTGATAAAGGCTTCCTTCCACGATTCCGGCGCCTTCTTCCCTTCCAAAATTTCATTACAGACCTCCATCATTGGTTGGGTCAGATAGTCTTTTAATGTCTTGTAATACTTGGAGGTCAAACCGTCTGGCCCTGGAGATTTGCCCAGTTGCATGTTCTGGATAGCTTGTTCAATCTCTTGTTGTGTTATTTTGTTGTTCAGGATTAATCTGTTTTTTTGTGACAACTTTGTTAGTCCATTTCTTTCCAGAAATTGTTTAATCTCAACCTCATCTTGCGGCCCTTGAGTGTATAATTTTTTAAAGTATCTCTGGAAGCACTTTCTAATTTCCATGGGGTTCTGGATATTTCTTCCTTCAATTTCTAGGTTTGTAACTGTATTTAATTTCTGTCTCTTCTTCAACTGCCAAGCTAGCAGTTTTCCACATTTATTTGCCGATTCAAAAGTTTTTTGTTTCATTAATTTAATCTTCCATTCTATTTCTTGGTTTATCAATTTAGAATATTGGGCTTGATATAGTTTAATTTCTCTCAGAATCGGCTGTGACTTCGGGTTTGATCTTAATTTCTTCTCCAATTCTTTAATTTTCTGCAAAATCTTATCTTTCCTTTCATTTTGTGTTCTTTTCTTTACAGTGTTCTGTTGTATCAAGAACCCCCTCATCACAGCTTTGCTTGCGTCCCAGATAGTTCTTTTTTCCACCGTAGTGTTCATATTTATTTCAAAATAATCCTTCAAGGTTTTTTGGGCCTTTTTGAGAATCTCCTGATCTCTAAACAAGCTATCATTCATCTTCCATCTAAAGGAGCCGGTTGGCAATAGTGTCATATCCATCTTCAGCGCATTATGGTCGGAGCAGGTCTTTGGGCAGATTTCCACTTTTCTGACCTTGGGTGCCAGACCTCTAGATATCCATATTTGGTCGATTCTTGTCCAAGTCAGTTGGGCTTCAGAGAAGAATGTTCCCTCTCTTCCCAGGGGGTTCTTAGTTCTCCAAATATCAATCCAGTCCATATTGTCAGCCATTTCAAAAAAGGTCTTTGGTAGTCTGCCGTCTTTTGTAACGTTTTGATTTTGTGACTTATCCATGTTTGTCGATACGACCCCATTCATATCTCCCATCATAATGATGTTGTTGTAGTCCAGATAGTCCAGCATAGTCTCCTGCAACTTCTTGTAAAATTCCGATTTCCCGTCATTTGGTGCATAAATTCCTAATATCAGAATCTTTTCTCCTTGGTGTTGTATCTCAATTCCTAATATTCTTCCATGCTCATCTTTGAATAAGAATTTAGGTGACAGGCTCTCTTTTGCATATATCACCACTCCTCGCTTCTTTACTCTGTCCGAAGATATAAATTCTTGGCCAAGTCTTTTGTTTATTAACACCTTTCTATGGAGCCTAGTCACGTGTGTTTCTTGTAAGCAGATAATATCCAATTGTTCTTTTTTTAATATATGAAAAATTTTCCTCCTTTTTTCCGGGATATTGCAGCCATTAATGTTCCAACTCAAAAGTTGCAGAGACATCCTGAATAAATCTGGTTATTTTTCAAGGGGTGGTATCTTGTTCAGAGAATCTTCAGAGTCCAAGGGTGCAGATGCCTCTGGTGTTTCAGGCCCTGGAAGTTGATCAATTCCTTTGTGAAGGTCCTCTCCGTATACGTTCAGAAATTTATCTCTGTCTTCCGATGTTCTGATTTTGATCTTCTTCCCTCTAAAGGTAAAAGATAGTCCTTGAGGAAATTCCCACCTAAAGATGATTGAATTCTTCCTTAATAGTCTTGTCAACTCCAAATAGTCAGATCTAAGATCTAGCAGTTGTTTAGGAATATCCTTGTAGATCTCAATTCTTTTGTCCAAAATGTCCAGTGACTTTCCGTAGTGTAGGCCCAAAATCTTATCCCTTTCCTCCTTTGACCTCAATATTATCAAACAATCTCTGGGCTTCTCTTTCTTTAGAAGTCTTCCGAGCCTAAAAGCTGAAACAATTTTAAAGTCCTTTTCCTCTAAACTCCAAAATTTGGAAAATTCTTTAGTCAGAAACTCAGCTAGGTTGCCTTCTTCCACTTCTGGTATTGCTCTTATCCTTAAATTGCTCTCCCTGTTCCGCAGTTCAAGCATGGACAAATAGGTCTGATGTTCGCCTACTTGCTTGCAGAGTGGTCTTACCTCTTGTTCTAAATTTTCAAGTTTTTGGCTGGTATCTTCAGCCAATTTCCGATTTTCCCCTGCAGCCTCCTTCAATTCTCCGATTGCTTGAGTATTCTGTGCGACTTGTCCAGATAATTTATTTAAACATTCTATGTTCTGCTCAATTTTGTATGTTTGCTCATCAGCTTTCTTGTCCAGAGATTCTACTTTCTTATCCAAAGATTCTAATTTTTCAAAAATTTTCTCTAAAATAGTAGTGCTTGCCCCTGAGGCCATATCTTCCAGTTGTAATTCCTCAGTTTCTCCCTCCCCTGCCCGTGGCAGAGAAACAGTTTCGACCTCAGAGGGCAAAGTAGGCACAGATGATCTACGTGCCTGTGAGGCTGCGGTTAAAGTTGTCAAAGTTGTTTGTTTAGTTCTTCCTCTCCTTCTTGTACCACTCATTCCAAAGTTATCTAAAATTCAAGGTCAAGCTGAGTTGTTCCCATGAGAAAGCCCCAGCACAGATGGTCACAGTCAATAAGGGGCCGGGAAAAAGAAAGTAAAGTAAAAGTCACTGTTATAAGTCCCAAATCCTCTAGGGGGAGTTTAAAATATTTCAGGGAAGAAATCAATTTCAGTTAAAATAAAGTCAAATTTCTAAGTCCAAGAACCTTCAATAAAAAGATTTTTCAGCAGAGTTAAGGTTTAGTGCAACAACAGTATTTCTGATGGTGTAAGCTGGTAATCCAAATGCTTCAAAGTTACAAGTTCAGACTCTCTCAGATTGTTTCAAAGTTCAGATTCAAAGTATCCAAGCTGCAAACTGCAAGCTGACAGCTCAGTTTCTCAGGCAGTTCCAGCGCCTGGGATTTTTAGTTAAAATATAGCTCCAAAGGGAGAAAGGTTAAAATATAACTAAAATTCATAAAAGTCCAGCACATGAGGTTATTTATTCCACTTAAAATAAAGTTCAATGGGTGCTCAGATCGAATAGTTTAAAAGGTCTCTCTTTGCCTCCACTCTTCCACGCTCTTTGCGTTCAAGTTCAATGGGAGCGGAAGACGGACTTCCTGTTTTTCGTCAATCCGCTTTCAGCCAAATTTAATGTTTTAAAGTCCCGAATTACATACAGTCCGTTGTTTACTCACGGGTTGTTGTTTTTAAAGCATAAATTTCAGGAAGAAAGGTCAGCGCTCACTGGCAACAGCTACGCGGCTTCACTCCGCCGATTGCGGAACGACCCACAGCGCCGCAGCCTCCTCCGCGATCCGGAGCCCCTTACGAGGCTCCCTCAACGTTTCGGTGGCCGCTTCTGGCACCCGCCGGGTCCCGGGATCGCAGGCTTCTGCTGCCTGCGGTTTTCCGTTTCTGGGTCTCCGCTGCGCCGTAGCGGACGACCCTTTCTCGTGCGGAGCTTCCCTTCCCGTTAGGAAAGGGCAGCCATTACCCTTCGCGCCGCCTCCGGAAGTCCGAGAGATGGAGGTCATTGGTCTGTGGCGGATTAGATAATAAGAGAAGATGCCTTTCCCAGTTAAGTGATTGGTGCGATATTATTAGTAATAAAGAGGTCATGGAACCCTAGATAGCTGTTCCACATGTGGAAGCTGGCAATATGAATATGGTAGTAAAGGGGAAACAAACAAACAATTCGATCAGATCACCAGCCATCCTAGTGAGACCCATGTCAGTGAAGAAGATACTTGGCCCCATAACACAACAGTAAATACTACATTTTAAGTGGAAATGTGTGTTTGCAAAATTTGTCCAAAATATGTACCTTGTAGCTCTGGCCAATTCCTGATAACATGCATGTTTGTACTACAGGTTTTAGAGTAGACAGTTTTTTGTTTTTGAAATGACAAGCATTTTTAGGTCACTGATAGAAAACATCATCTTAGAAATGAAAATGAACTCCTTAAAAAGCTTTAATGCTGAATGAAGAATAGTTTTCTAAAGCATCTGTAGACTTGGTCATTATTTTTGTACACAAAATTTAAGGTAATATGTTACTGAATTTTTTGAATAGCCATCATCCAGTTGCCTTCTGTAATCAGGTATGATCACAAGCGGTTTTCATTGCTCTAAGCCCAGAGGGAACTGTTATTGTACATACATGTCTGCTTTCAAAATGATGGGAGACCAGAAGCAGGAAAACGTCAATACTAAAAAGATTCCATTGCATTTCACAATACTGCTGTTGCTAAATAACTGCTTAGATCTGAGCAAAAATCCAATAAATACAGTTTTATTGTCATGCTTCAAAAATATTAAAAGCAATTGGCTCCACAGCCTTATATGGAGTCTACTGCTGAGTAGGCAAGTCCTTAATATCCCAGTATGATTAAATTGCTGACTTGCTTGGTATATTAAAGCCCCCTTCTCTGGCATTTGTAGATGTTCTTTTTTGTTATTTACCCAGGCAAGATATTGTGCTAAAGAAGGCTGTCTAGAAGGGTTGCCGCACATAGCAGTTTAACTCACAGTGATTAGTGAGACAATTTGAAGCCTTTTTCTGTGCTTGGTTAATTTTGTTGATATTGCCTATTGGCCACTATTAAAATTGGCCACTATTAAAATTATATATATACAACCTTGATGGCAGAAAGTGAGGAGGAATTAAAGAACCTTTTAATGAGGGTAAAAGAGGAGAGTGCAAAATATGGTCTGAAGCTCAACATCAAAAAAACGAAGATCATGGCCACTGGGCCCATTACCTCCTGGCAAATAGAAGGGGAAGAAATGGAGGCAGTGAGAGATTTTACTTTCTTGGGCTCCATGATCACTGCAGATGGTGACAGCAGTCACGAAATTAAAAGATGCCTGCTCCTTGGGAGAAAGGCGATGGCAAACCTAGACAGTGTCTTAAAAAGCAGAGACATCACCTTGCCAACAAAGGTCCGTATAGTTAAAGCCATGGTTTTCCCAGTAGTGATGTATGGAAGTGAGAGCTGGACCATCAAGAAGGCTGATCGCCGAAGAATTGATGCTTTTAAATTATGGTGCTGCAAGAAGATCAAACATATCCATTCTTAAGGAAATCAGCCCTGAGTGCTCACTGGAAGGACAGATCATGAAGCTGAGGCTCCAATACTTTGGCCACCTCATGAGAAGAGAAGACTCCCTGGAAAAGACCCTGATGTTGGGAAAGATGGAGGGCACAAGGAGAAGGGGACGACAGAGGACGAGATGGTTGGACAGTGTTCTCGAAGCTACAAACATAAGTCTGACCAAACTGCGGGAGGCAGTGGAAGACAGTGCCTGGCGTGCTCTGGTCCATGGGGTCACGAAGAGTCGGACACGACTAAACAACAACAACAACATATATATATATCATATAAAACAATTCTTTTTGTTGTTCTCTGATAAAATGCCTTATGCTACACTGTATCATATGTATTTATATCATTGTTTCATTGTTTCATTATAAATAGCCTTATAGATGCCATTTCAGATATTTGCTTTGGGATCTATCTAAATTTAAAGTTGTTCCCTATTGGCCGACACATTCTAGCTCATGAGAATATGTCCAGCAATGTGTTTTTTAAGGGGAGGAAGGGAACAAGTTATTAACAACCACAGATTCCCTCGATTGCCTCTTTACTAATAACAAGTTTGCCAGTGTCAAATTTGATTTCTTAGGGAGCAGTCCTATGCCCAAGAAGCTGGTATAAAGCGCACTGCTGTAAATTAAGCCGGCATATAGTTACACCATGTCCAAAACCCATTCAGCTGTTGGGCAACTCCTACTGCCTTGTCTATGCCTTTAAAGATGAGCCTTTAAAATAGTATTCTATACTGGGTTGCCAAGTACGCATGATGAAGCAGAACAGGCTTAGGATCCAACCTAAGGTCCCCCTGCTTTCTAGTCCTGCCCCCAGAATGTCCCTTTTTGGGGGACTTACATCAGTCTTGAATCAACACTTGTCTCAGCCTCTCTGGCTTGAACAGAACCAGCTGAGCCAGGGTTGCCTTTGGGCACAATTCCTGGAATGTAATCCCCAGTGTAAATTGTGACCTACTGTAAATTGATAAACTCCCACTCCAGGTTAACTTTCCTCACTCAAATAAATTTTCTTTGATCTCTTTATGTGTCTGTCTCACCCTTTGTTTCCCTGCTCCTCTTTCTATTTTGCCATGCCAATTTCACACCACCAATTCAGCTAAAGAATAAGAAAACTGCACATATCATTCAGGATCTGCCTGGAATTTAGTACAGTGGTACCTCGGGTTACATATGCTTCAGGTTACATACATTTCAGGTAACAGACTCCGCTAACCCAGAAATAGTGCTTCAGGTTACGAACTTTGCTTCAGGATAAGAACAGAAATCATGTTCCGGCGGCATGGCGGCAGCGGGAGGCCCCATTAGCTAAAGTGGTGCTTCAGGTTAAGAACAGTTTCAGGTTAAGAATGGACCTCCGGAACGAATTAAGTACTTAACCTGAGGTACCACTGTATAATTTTGGGACCTAGGTAATCTTAGTAACTTAACCCACTATTCCATGGGATAGCCCAGAACCCACAGGTTCAAGGTGCTTCCCAACTACAGAAAAACAGTGAGTGAATCTTTGATCCCTGGATCATGGTTTGAATATGCAATGCAGCTTTAAACATCTAGTTGTGGTGTTGGCCTGAATGACCTCAAGGCCTCTTCAAATTGGTTGGGAAAAAGGACAATAGAGGGATTGCTTAAATGGCCAAACCTCCCAAATGGGTCTGGCTTTGTTATATAAAATAGATGGCCAAGAATTGGTGATTGGTTGCTATAGGAACTAATGGTCCAAGACTTTTCTAGGGAATCGCCTTCTTGTTTCTCCCTACAGAATGTGCTAATTCAATCATTTCGGGTGGGACACACACACACACACACACACACACACACACACACACACACACAAAACCAATACAAGCAGCTTACATTTGACTCAGACTGCAAGAGCAAAATGGATCTCTGGAAGCAATACTGTATTAACTGATTTGGAAAACGCCAAAAGCTGGCATGTGAAAGCCGATGGTCTTCAAGCAATGTGACTTAATTTGTGAAAGATTGATCATTTAAAGGAATTCAAGTTATAAGGTTTACCCATACATACTGTAGTACTCAGCTACCTGGTCCAAGGCTTCTAGCTCCTTTGCAGCATCAGGGTAGCCAATCAAGTGGTGGCCTGGGAGGGAGTTATGGCTTCTGTCTGCATAGGACCACTGTGACATCAGCTGATACCATTAATTATTATTAATGTCCTATTAATTATTCAAAGCAAGAAAAGCAGGAAAAGCAGGAAACCTTTTGAGATGTACTTGCTCCCAATGTTAGACTTTGAAGAGAAAAGTAGAATTTAGCGCAGGGACCACCATACCTCTTCCATGAATGGTTCCCATGCTTGCAGCCCCATATTCTTTATTGTGTATAAGAATGAACTTCATGCATCTTTGATTAGTATGAAGACAAAAAAGGGCACTCATCAGGGAGGGGGGGGGGCTGTTGTTGGGAAGGCAGATTCTCCTCTGATCCTAGACCTTGAGAACAACTGTCTTCCCATTGTTCTCAATAACAGCCCAAGATTTCTGAGCCAGTTCCATATACATACAATCATTAGCTTCGAATTACTGTAAGTTCTGTAATCAGTGAACCAGGATCAATTTTTCTTTGGATGGCATCAGTTCACAATAATTCACAGCCAGCAAGCTTTATACGAAGGCAACATTTTGGTTAAGCGTCATAATTATTAATGAATTTGGTGATTATGTACCGTAAATTTCTTTCTTTCTCTTCTTTTATTTGTCCACATCTTGAGAGTGTGAAATGCTGTATTTTTTTTAATTGCATTCAAAAGCAAGTCTTTCTGTAAATATTTCATTTACATGGTCTTACTACTACTTGTGCAGTTTTGAAGCAGATGTTTATCTCTGTTGGAGATAAAAGAAAACTATTTTTTGGCAAAACTTGTTAGCAGTAAATATGATATTCCTATACTATATCTGAATATGTTCCAGAATGAAACAACACAGTCCATTCAATAGGACAGAGCTGGTGGCTTGCAGCATAAAAGAGACATGTGAAAAGATAGGAATTTAAAATTGCTTTGGCATTTTGCATGTTTCTGCCTCTGGAAATTCAAGTCAATGTCTCATTAAATGATAGTGGTACTGCATAGATTTGTAGAAACTTAGTAAACTTATATACTCAACAAATGTAATATAAAAACATCCATAAAAATGTATGCACCATCTACTTGAAATACTTATTTTAACAATTG
The DNA here is from genome assembly GCF_964252035.2 of Podarcis erhardii. NCBI lineage: Eukaryota > Metazoa > Chordata > Lepidosauria > Squamata > Lacertidae > Podarcis > Podarcis erhardii. Next base: position 46,949,120 of record NC_138508.1, on the reverse strand, counting down.
CATTGTTGTTTCAAACTGTGCATGAATACTTGCATTGGGTAAACAGTGAGGGAAGAAAAACAGTTTAAAGTAGTTTGAAGGAATTGTATTTGGAAGGACTGGATAACTTTTCAGATGTGCATTAGAACATGTTAATCTAAAAAGAACCCTGCTCTCACAGTGGCCAACCAGATGCCTATGGGAAATCGAAGCAGCACATGGGCACAATGGTCTTCTCCCACTCTTGCCCTCCACTGAACAACTGGCATGCAGAGACATATTGCCTCTGATACTGCAGATAATATTGCTATTAACCATGATAGCTTTAACCTCCATGAATTTGTCTAATCCCCCTTTAAAACCGTCCTAGTTGATACACCTTCTATAGTAGTAAAAACAAAACAAACAGAGCTGTTCCACCTGGCCTTTGGTCAGGGCGCAGCCTGACTCCCTCCTCTGGCAATCTTTACAAAACTTTAGTTTATGGTTGCCATCAATTTTGATTTTAATTCATTTTAATCCATTTTTATAATGTTTTATAATGTTGTACTGTTTTAGTGTTGTTAGCCGCCCTGAGCCCGGCTTCGGCTGGGGAGGGCGGGATATAAATAAAAATTATTATTATTATTATTATTATTAAATTCCTTCCAGTAGCACCTTAAAGACCAACTAAGTCAGTTCTTGGTATGAGCTTTCGTGTGCATGCACACTTCTTCAGATACACTTTATCTGAAGAAGTGTGCATGCACACGAAAGCTCATACCAAGAACTGACTTAGTTGGTCTTTAAGGTGCTACTGGAAGGAATTTGTTTTGTTTTGACTATGGCAGACCAACACGGCTACCTATCTGTAACTTCTATAGTAGTGAATTTCAAAGTATGCACTGCGTGAAGAATTCCTTCCTTTTGTCTTCATGAATTTCCCAGCATTCAGCTTCACCTCTACCATTATGAGACTTCAACAAGATGTGGTCTAGAAAATATGTTCACCCCAATTCATTGAAGCCCAGCCAACAGTTGCACAAGGAGGGGTTGTGGTGTGCATGGTTTTGAGGTGCCTCAGCCTTATTTGCTGTTTTTCCTGCACCAAAACTATTATGAACAGAAATCATTCCTGATTGTTTGTGATAGCTCAAATGTTTCTATATGAGCAATTTGGGATTATTCGTTAAGTGATTTTATTTTCAAGTAACATAAAGCACATAGCTACGTTGCCTCCAACATCTACATAAATGAAATCCATGCCATAAAAAAATACTAATTCTCTAATGTTTTTACAGAATTAGTATTTCCTCAGGAATATGTCCAGAGACCAATTAAACATTTCATGGCTTTGAAAAGAGGTTTGCTGCTTCCCCGTCAATGAACAATTGTTTATTTATGTTAGTAATGCAAGAGTAACCTTCTTTCATGCTTGGGTGTCTGTGTATTTTATAAGATCAGATGAAGTAATTTTCAGCAAGGACTCTAGTGGTAGAATGCTTAAAAGATCATATTGCAATTTCAAGTGCAGTTTCAGCAGTACTTAAAATGTTTGCTTTAATGTTGCTAAAATTTATACAACATTAAAATATTGATGCACATGTTTAAATGTGCTTTCTTTCTTTTATCCAGTTATGAGTATTATTTTAAAATATTTTATAAATCATGGAATATAATCATACACACATAAACACACATTGATAAGCCAGCTTGGTTACCAAAGTCTCCGAAAGGATATATTTTGTATTTCATTGCGGCATTTAATATCCTCCCCTTAACATACTAAAGTGATGTATGTGCATACAGATGCACCATGTCCTATATTTATATTCTGTTCACTAAAATAAGCAAATCCTAGAATAAAAATAAACAACACAAAACGCTAAGGAGCTTATATCTACTGCCTACCTAATCTCAGCAGAGAATAGACCAAAAAGTCAATAGGGAATATTCAAAGTGCGCTCAGCAATACCAATGAAGGTGGCCAGTTGGGCCAACAGTAAGTAAAAAAAAAAAAAGCACAAAACGAAGGGAAAATGCTTAAGAAACATACAAAAGCATGTCTTCTCCAAGCATGACTAAATGTCATGACTAGAAATGGCTGAAGCCTGCTACTCTCAATTTATAGTGCACCTCGTCTTTCTGCACCTTTAAAGACAGTTCTGAGACAAAGCCATCCTTATTTAAGAATTATCGTAAAGACTGGCCATTTCTAGAAGCTTCTGGCAGGCTTGATTCTCAGTTTCTCTATTTAAGTGTCACAGGACAGAGTGGAAAGGAATCTTGAGTCTAGTTGTAATGAAATGGAATCTGCTTTAGCTCCACCCCACTTTTATTTTTGAAGGCACCTTTTTATTCCGCGCCACCACATATAACAAAATGTTGCTACTCACGAAATACAATGCAGAACTTGGTTTCACGGTTGCAGTGAGGGCAGAAGCTGTCTGTCAGCTCTGACACTGGGTGACTTAGACCAAAGTGTTCTCACAAAGGGGGAAAAAGTCTTGAAGCACAGAGCACAAGGAAGGGTCTTTAAAATAGGACTGGCATTTGTTTGATGTAGAATAAAATATGATTTGTCAGTGTTATTTTTATTATTACAATGAGAAAACTCCTAAATATACATTCTGTAGGTTAAACAAGAAACATGACAAAAAGGATGATGTATTTGAGAACGTTTTTAATAAATAATGTGACAAAAATTACTTTTATGATTATTGAATCCTCGGTATGCAAAATTATGGCTAAAATATGAGGTTTCTTACATGAACATAATGAAAAACATTAATCACATGGTTGTTCCCTCAGTACTGCACGCCCTTTCTATTATAACCATTTCTTAAAAATTAGCTAAATGAAAAAATTTAGCCCTCAGTAAATACCAAAACACTCCTTTCCCCCCACTGCGGCTAGGCCTGACAATTGTCCATAAACAAACACACAATTTTCCATTAGCACCGATGACAAAGAAATTATATAATTACAAAAGAGATCATAAAAATCTACAGACAAAGGACATAATTCTGTAATTTCAAAAGGAACTAACGGCTCTATTTCATTGGAAATCCAATGTCAAGATAGGCCACAGCAAGCTTGAGAATTTAAAGTCCAGAAAACGGGAAGTGTTCAGTTTATGGCCCATTCTTAGGTATGATACCATTACCTTCTGTCACCTTTCAACAAACATAGAGCATTAATAAAATATGAAAAAACAAACAAAGGTGTAACATCTTACAATAAGACAAAAACGGTTAATAGTTACAATGTTTTACAAATAAAGTTTAGTGATTGTGCTTTTAAAACCAAAAAATAAAAAAATAAGCAGTGCATTACAAAAAAAAAAAAAAAAAATCAACCCTCTCCCGCCCCCCCCCCCCCAAAACCATCCCAAGATCAAAACATAACTTCTTTAAGTGGCACTTCTTCTTTAAGGTGAATTGACACTATAAAGTAGAGGTCTGAGATTTGGGCCAGTCATGATGATGATGTCCTTTCCCAGCGATGCTTTAAAAATGTCCATTGCTTTTTGTATTTTTGTTTTCAGTAGCACTGGTTGAGGCCAAGAACCGCTTCAGTATTTGATAAGCTTAACTTGTGATAGAACTGCCAAGTTCACTTCAACATGCCTTCTTTCTATCCTAAAGAACATTTGCAGTGAAGAATGTACCTTCCAGATGAAGCATGATAGAATCCAGACAAATTAAAAGTTTTTGGGGCAGGGGTTGAAAAACCAGTATGTGTTTACAGTACAAACCACCCTAACTCAAGTTGTGTGATGTCTTTTTGCTGCAAAGGAATCTGACTACTGGAAGAAAATACAATGCTAGTTGCACCAAGTGCAGCCTTTAGTAGCATTGGAAGGTTAGAAAATCTGCATAGATAGCTCTTCTTCTTCTTTTTTTGCAATTTTCTATTGTCCAATCAATGATAGTTTATTCATAAGATTATGAACTGGTTTGGTGACATACTTGTCTTGTACTGCACTGGCCACAACGGTAGCAAACTAAGGCTCCCCCCTCTGTCTAACAATGGAAGAAGTAGCTAGTGTAGCACCATAAAGAGCAGTTTAATTGCTGTCATGGACAGAGGAAATGTGTGATATTTAAAGTGAATAAACAGGGTCATTAAGTTTAGGGTTTTAAAATAACATTAAAATAAAGATTAGGATTTTGATAGCATAAAGATGGGGAATTGTACACTCCGATTGCACTGAACATTATTTCTGGCATCAAATATCAGACTTGAGGCATCTTAAGTGATATCTTTCTGATTAGGTTTCAGAAACTTGTTACACTACATCTCTTCTTCAGCTTTCAGTTTCCTGTTTAAAAAACAACAACACATGATGTATTTTGTGGGTATTTTCTTGCCTTCTCACTCAGAATAATTTATGCTATTCTGGAGAATATACTTACTAAAATAATTTTGTTTCACAATACAGTAGATTATGATTTAAGCAGTAGTTAAAAACTGCTTAGTTTTGACTGCTGTAAAAGCACTTTTAAAAAAGTTTCATATAATTAGGAAATACAAATTACAGTCATACCGCCGCTTACATTTCCCTCTGCTTATGTAAACTTCGGGGTACGTAAGCAGCAAACCTAGAAGTATATTCCCAGGTTTTTGCCACGCGCAGATGCGCTCTACCGCCGTGCGTGTGTGCGTAGAAGCGGTCCCTCCGGTTGCGGAAACCTCAGGTTCCGACTGCAGCTCCAGAACGAATCCTGTCCTCAACCAGAGGTACCACTGTACATCTTTCCATCATAATATTGCTATAGTATAATGCTTTGAATTTCATATTTTGTTGCCTCATTTCTATAATAAGATATCATATAGTATTTTCATGCACAATTACTGAGATAAGCTGTGTTCAGCATTAATTTTGTATTGTGCCTTATATTAAATATAATTAGTAACAAAAAATTGTAACGAAAGTTAAGAACTTAAAATTTCTGTGGCGCTCATAGATTAGTGGTTTAGAGATTAAATAGATATGAAACAGTGCTCCAATTGGGATTATACTTACCTGATGAGACCAAAAATCTAAAGTCTCTTTAGAGTAACAAATTAAGGGATAAAAGAAAACTAGCTTTGAGGAATAAGCATTTGTATTTTCACAAAAGATTCCCCCCTAGTGACTATCAGAAACACATATTACCTGTAATTCTTCTTCATCCTCTCCTTGCTCATATGTTCCAAATACCTGCATTTCTGCCACATTTCTTCGACCTAGATTTGCTTGTTCTGCCCTTTGTCTACTTCCTGATCCTCTGGATGACATAGAACTTGAGGAACTAGGATCTCTAGTGTTGTTTGATGTTGGAAATGTAGGTCTACAATATGGCAGAATATCCTCTAAGGAGAGAATTACACATGTGTTAATATTACCATAGACAAAAATGCCTTTTGAAACACACAATGTCTTTTAGTACTGCATTTGTACTTAAGTGATTGTTTTAGCATTGGAGCAATGGAAATAGCAAATATAAATTGCAGTTGAGTACACTTGTCTGTCTCCCAACGCGTTCTATGTGCCTGCACATCTCTCTGCTCTCTCCTCCAGATGTACTCTGGAAGAGCTGCTATTATAAAAAGATGAATGGAAGGAAAGGAATAGGCTTCTTTTTAGGCAGAACTCGCTGCGACCTCTTCCATGACACAAAAGCTCCCAAATGTTTCTCTCTTAGAATAGAAGTGGGCAAAATAACAAGCTAAGAGAAGATGCTGGCCTGAATGCTTTTCAACATGAGTGGCTACTATGTACAACACTGCTGGAAAACAAGTGACCAAGAAGGAATGCATACATTGGGGTGAATGGGAAAGGGCAACTGTGTGATAATGGAGGATCTTGAAAACCAACGCCTAGCTGTTCTCATTTTGCAAGGATACACATGTCTCTGTGCTATGTTTTCAAGCGCACTTATATACAAATGTCTATGGAAACACAGCCAGAATGATGGTATATATCGTGGTGGAAGATTGAGATAAGGGAGGATAGTGGACTAAAAAAGGTGTTGAGCAAGAAGAGGTCAGAAGAAGTCATTTCCCCAATGCACCTTCTGTCCGCACCTTTTTGGCAGCCATATATTCAGTGTTAGTGTGAAAGGGGTTATGTGTGTATACAGTACAGCTATACATACATAGGGCAGGTTGGAGCCCTGATTTCCTGGGGCTGCTGAATGCAGGAGTTTTGCACACTACTGCCAGCCATCCAGTTGCTAAAGGAAGCAAGGCTAGTTGGCATGATCATGAGCCCTTTCTCACTGCGTGTGGGATAATTGCAAGGGCTGTAGTGATCACTTTCAGGTATATTGTGACACCATGCTTCAAAGAAGCTGAAAATGAACTGTTCTGTGTGACTGTGAAGTTAAATGATTGTTGTTTAGTTGTGTCCGACTCTTCGTGACCCCATGGACCAGAGCACGCCAGGCACTGCCTCCCACAGTTTGGTCAAACTCATAGTTAAATGATAAGGCAGAATTTAACAAATTACACACAAGCCTAGGTCAATACTGTTTTTTAAGTGAAAAATTACTTAAACATTAACAGTGTTTCCAATTTCACCACCAAGTTTTGCCACCGGCTTTTATGCCATTGATATATAAATTGAAAAACAACAATAGCAGCACCATTCTTGGTGTATCTTGCTAATGACTTCACTTCATTGTGACCCATTGTCATTTATAGACCTCTTGCTTTTGTGCCCATTTAACCAATTTACTACCCAATTTCTATTTCGTAGTTTTGTGCCTTGGTTAGATAGTATCAGGACTGGTTTGCTTATTTGATGACAGCTTTTACAAAGGCTTATATACATATTATATACACCTTCATACATATTCTCCAATCAGGCCTTACTGGCTGCCATAAAAATATATTATGTTTGTCTGGAACGAGTCCTTTATGGCATTTGTAATGCATTCTAGCTTGATGTTTGTAGTTAAGTATCCAGAAACCAAACTACCTTTCTTTTGTTATCACGCTCTTCACATTTTAAGAAAGGATTGAGTTAGCTTTGCCATACCTTTTCCTTTTAGGAATCTGAAGAAAAACAGCTAATCTCTTCAGTTTTTGACAGAAAGTAAGTGATTAAGATGCAAGGAAAACTACTTTTCAGGCGTTACCGTAACCCATGAGATGCCAGGATACAGTGCTGTTTGGATGAATAGGAGACATCAGATTTCTAAAGGTTTTTATTTGTTTATGGTTTTCTCCTTCACATTTCCTAGCTGCAAAGTTTGGTGCTCTACCTTTTTGTTTGTTTTGTTTTATATTATTAAATTTTAGGAGGTGCCTATATTACAAAGAGAGAGTTCTTCTAAGCTTTCATTTCAGTGGGGAATCTAGTTGGGTGACTAAGCGGAGACAACTTCATTATTGCAGGAAAAGCTTTTAGCATTTGCCCAATGTATCAAGTCACCTTGGAGAATATGTGTTTTTGCTGGTGTGCCATCTCGCCTTGCTGGTTTGTTTCCTCGCGGTTTGCCTTCACTTTGCTGTTCCTGTGACTCTCGGCGCTCCCCTGAACTTGTCCGCATGTCAGAATGCTGACGGCCATCAGCTCCTTCTTTCCCCTTATAGCCCGGCCCTTTTCTTTCCACTGCCCTTTCTGTTCTTGGGTCTATAGAGGACAACTTTGGCAACATGACGGACCGTACCTCCAGTTGAGATTTGGACTGAGCAGTGGGAGATTTTATAGCAGGTGGCGGTACTGGTGGCGGTGGTAGGTCTACAAAAGGGTGAAAAGAGAAAATAGCTGAAATTATTTTTTGAAAAATCATTTAAATCAACTTCATGTTTCTTAGCTTCCAAAATGTGTAGAAATACTAAGAATAATTTTATCTCTCTGTGTTAGGAAATTACCAAGAAAAGTTAAATGCCATAAACATTTGGTAAGTTCAGATCCTTATGTAGCTAAAAAGCACTACAGTCATACCTCGGGATAAATACGCTTCAGGATAAGTATTTTCGGGTTGTGCTCCGCGGCGACCCGGAAGTAACGGAGCATGTTACTTCTGGGTTTCGCCGCTCACACATGCGCAGATGGTCAAAATGTCGCCACGCGCGAAAGCAGCAAAACGCGAGGCGCGCAGTCGCGTCTTATGTTCTGTTCAGGATGCGAACAGGGCTCCGGAACGGATCCCGTTCACATCCCAAGGTACCACTGTATTCATATACTGGAGCAGGCTTGGGGAAATGCAAGGCTTGCAGAAGTACAAAAAAATCTTTAGAAAATAGACCCCTAAGTTAGTGGGGGGCGGGAGGGGGGATTCCAAATCATTCTAGTGACAACAGCATGCACAGAGTTCTGCTCATAGGGACAGCCTCTGCATGTGTTTCAGGATGGCTGCAGAGATGCCTAGAATAGTGTGAATAGTACTGGGAAGGGAGCGAGTGTGGCTCTGCTCTCCAACCCCGCACAATTATAGTTACATGTTCCTGAATACATGGGTAAAACAAATAACAGAATGTTCTTGTTAATGTAAAGTCATCAAAGAGATTTTATAATTCTTCTTCTGGGATTACTTAATGCTACTTTTTATTAACTATCATGTTAACAATTTTATTGACATCTTTGTATGGGTTTATAGTTTTTTAAAGTTAGAAAAGGGGTGGGGGTGTGGAAGAAAAAGGGTATGGAGCTCAACCATCATTGTAAGCCTCTGTCCATGCTTCAGACTGTTTCGGGGCTTGAACTGGTTTATATAAAGCAAAATGAAAAAACATATTGAAATATTGATAAAAATGGATAGTTATTTCATTGTATGAAACATGGCAATATAAGCCAAGGGCTTTCCTGGGTGCAAATCTTACTTTAAAATGGTATTCATTGAAATAGGGAAAATGTCTTGATTGTAGGTCTGTATGTTGGATATACACTTGGCAAAAAAGATATATGGCATTCAGAAGCAGACAAATGTGACACTTAAGGCAGGGAATGAAAAGTGGAGCACTGAACCTTCAAAGAACCTAACAATGTTCGTTTTTATATAGCTTTCAAATATAAAGAACAATTTTTTTTAGAAAACAGTTTTTTTTATACAGCTATGTGTTGTTCATGCTATTTCTGTTCCTTCATTAACAATTAACAGCTTAAAAATAAAAATGCTGTTAAGTGATGCATAATAGCACACATCAGTATCATAAAAGTACAGAAAGGCTTCAAAGCCCACTTGAGGAAAGTAAGATACAAGGCTGCTTTGCATCAAGAGCATTGGTTGCCAATGACAGGTATACATCAAAAGGAGCAGGCTGTGGAAAATGGGTCCATGAGAGGTGTAAATAATAGTCATGTGCTTGTAAAGCATTCATCCCAAGTGCATCTATTGCACAATGAGGAAGAGTGAAATTTTAAAATCCCTGCTCCTGCAGTTTGCAATAAATGTGTCCCAAAAAGGAAATAACAATGCTTTATAAATCTCAGAGCAGCTGTGCCTTCCATTTAATGGGTCTGTCAGGTATTTCCTGTCAGCCAACATGCACAAAGGGAGAAGAGAGCCAGTGAACACTACTGTAGAGATTAAAATTAAAAGAACACAGATATAGTTTGGCTATGAATGTACCAAGAAATATAAAAAAGGCCAATGAAATAACAGGAAACCATTCTAATAAACCTGTGACAATTTCTCCACAGCAACAATGTCTATAGGGCATTTATTAGTAGAAAGAACAGTTCTCCACTTTATTTTACATATGAATAAAAGTTTATTATACAGCTGATGAGAAAAAATGAGCCTGGCTTTCTGTTATTGGGAGCATTGATATGATGCAAACAGATCTTGAGGATCAGCACTAACTTTCAAAAACTGTAAACCATTTAAACAATTGTTTTAAACAATTACCGTATTTTTTGCACCATAACACTCACTTTTTTCCTCCTAGAAAGTAAGGGGAAATGTCTGTGCGTGTTATGGAGCGAATGCCTGCGGGTGGTGGTGGGGATCTGCAGTCGTGAGCAGAGGATCCATGGTTCCCCTTCCTTCCCTCCTCCGTGGTTACAAAGCATGGATCCACATGGATCCTTAGGATTTTTGCATTGGGCTACTCCAAACTCACTGTCAGATCACATGTCTGTGGCCACAGCATGAACCACAAAAATCATATATCCACTATTTTGTTTAGATTTTTTTTTTCTTGTTTTCCTCCTCTAAAAACTACGTGCGTGTTATGGTCTGGTGCGTGTTATAGAGCGAAAAATACGGTATATGGTGAGTACGTGTGTGTGTGGTTGTGTGTGTGTGTACACACCCACCCACCATATAATTGTGCTTAATGTGGAAACTATTGTTTACTGATCCATAATATAGATGTAGAGAGCAAGAGCGAGACACCCACTCCTACAAACTGTTGGTGGTTTCTGTCCTTGTACCCTCTGCCCCACCTTGTTACAATGGTTTACTGTTGTACTACCCTTGCAAACACCCAGTAGCCTTTGAGAGAAAAACTTGCAATACTTTTTAAAAGTGTCTGTGCCATAGGAGTAGTTCCAGCCGTGGAAGACATAGTTTGCATTTAAAATATTGTAATTCCTGCTGAAAGAGGCTGGAACTGTAAGCTTGCTATATAGATAGGTAAATTTAAAGGTACCCCTGACCGTTAGGTCCAGTCACGGATGACTCTGGGGTTGCGCGCTCATCTCGCTCTATAGGCCGAAGGAGCCGGCGTTTGTCCACAGACAGCTTCCAGGATATGTGGCCAGCATGACTAAGCCGCTTCTGGCGAACCAGAGCAGTGCACGGAAACGCCGTTTACCTTCTCGCTGGAGTGGTACCTATTTATCTACTTGCACTTGACATGCTTTTGAACTGCTAGGTGGGCAGGAGCTAATACCGAACAACGGGAGCTCACCCCGTTGCACGGATTCGAACCGCTGACCTTCCAATCGGCAAGCCCTAGGCTCTCTGGTTTAGACCACAGTGCCACCCGCGTCCCTTGCTATATACATACACACACTTTATAACTATAAGTTATAAACTTATACCTAGCTCAACTACAGTTTGGAGAATAATTATTTTGAATAGTTTGGTTGCCATAATGCTGCTAAAAACTGGTCCAGTTTGGAGTCCTAACTTTCCAGGAGGAGATAACACCCCATTCTGCTCACTGATACCTGTGATTTTGTTGATTAAAATGAATAAGAATTAAGTGACTGGAAAGATGAAGATTGTGTGAAGAGTTCTTTACTTCCAGAGACATAGCTTTGTTAAGTATGTGGCATTCTACTCCATAAGAGCTTATGCCAGAATAAATGTGTTAGGCTTTAAGGTGCCATAAGACATTTTCATAGGTTAATAATTATGTAGAAGGACCTTCGATGTAGCTTTACTCAGCCTTACACAGCAATTGCCCTGTCCAAAATGCCTATTTATACAATTACGAAAAACACAAGCGCTCTTTCTTTTTGGAGTTAGGGAGAAAATAAGAAAGTCAAACATTCTATAAGCAAATCAAAAGTAGTTCCAGCTCTAGAGATTTGGGTTAAAGATAGGTCCTGAGTCTTAGCTGGTTAACGTGTTACTGTGGTATAATATAGTCCTACAGATTTTGCTGGAACTTGAACTATCTTAAGATTTCACTGAACAGCTATCTTTATTTTTAGATGTTATTGTTTAATAGAGCTACCAAATTGTATCCAGTGATGTCCTCTAGCTTGATCCCATGGAAGGTTCCATCAGCAGAGTTCAGATGGAGACAAATTTTGCTGATTCCCCACACCCTCTGTTTCAAAGGATCCTACAAACCTTTGGAGCAGGCTAGGAGAAACACTGAGTGCTGAAGGGGGAATTGGTAAAAGGCACCTATCTCCCTGTACTGCTGATGGAGGCCCTACTGAATCAAAGTGCTTTCCATCAGTGGAGAGATGCCACTGGATGCAATTCATCATTTTGTTCATAAATCCCAAGGGATGCACCCATCTCTCAAATGCTTAGCTCTTACAAAATTCTGAATATATTTTAAATACATTAGTGTCTGATTGCACAAGAGTATACTTAATAGGCTGGAGACAGAAAAACAAGAAGTGCCCGAGCTTGCAAATAGCTTCCTCGGCAGGCAAGACCTTGCTCATTCATTTTAATAGAGGAAGACCAAGCACACATTGTTCTGTACATGCATATTACCTACTTTTCCAGTGAACAGAAACCATAGAATCACATAGGAAGTCAGTAAGGACACCCAGTTGTCCCCATAATTATGGCTCCTTTTTAAGGAACTAATGTTGACCAAGAAGAAAGACTACTGATAATAAAATGTGGTTGAAGATCACCCATGTAACAGTAATAAGGTAAGGCATTTAAAAATTAGGCAATCTCCTACTCTTCAATTTAATGTATAACCAGGGGTATATTGTGACACACAGTGATTAAACAGAACGCTGATAGTATTTAAAGAGAAAGTGGCCTAGTAGCAGTTTTTTGGTTAAAAATACAATTTGATGTATGCCAGTAATGACCACCACAAAGTGATATGCTCTTTAGAGAAAGCTTTATCACAACCTGCAGAGAAGGTAGAAAAACTTTCATTACAACCAACCATTCCTTGCTGAGAGGAATCCTTCAAATCAAAAAAGGAAACTTTTCAGAGGTCAACACTATTTCACCTCTGCAGTATTTATTTAACAGCTCAAATCACAGAGAAAATCCAGAATCAATCTGCCTTGTCTGCTGCAAACTGGCACACTTACTTATTAAAAAAGAAAATGGAGGCCTCCATGGTGAGAAATAAAAAATAAATCACACAGTGACATCAAACCAATATATGGAACCCAGAGGTAACTAGAAAAGGTCAGCTGTGCTCAACTATTTCATTTATACATGTCTGCATATTGCTGCTGCATTGTTACCCGCTTAAAGAAAAACAATTAACCAATGCTATTTTATAGCATGTCCTACAGGGAAAATCTTCCTTACGTGAATTTTCAACACTTTAAATGAGAGGCTATAGGAACCATGGGAGAAATAATTTTGGGGGAGGAAAAATCAACCCAGCCGGCAGTTTAAAATTGAAAGAGGAAAATGCAAATAGATATGTGAAATAATTCCAAGTGTAAGAGTCAAAGAAAATTAAAATAGTTTCATATAAGATATATTTTCAGTCTAAAACTGAAATGTTGTATATTGTTATACATTATTTCCACTTCTAAAACAGTTTGAATTTCTTAGCTGGGTGTACTTTACATGTAAAGATATTGCAGATTTGTAACTTTCCATTATTTTATTGTCTTGTTTTATATTTTTATATTGTAAACTGCTGTGATATATTTTTTTAAGATACAGTAGTACATATAGATCTATATATAAATATATAGATCACAAATCCCTTGAATCAGTAAAAATGTGTCAATCCAAAACCCAAGAAGGCTATTTCTGCCTGTACAGTAACCAACTGTATTATTTTTGGTGTCTGTTTGAAACATTTTTGTTAAGGCAAGCATATCCAAACACATAGATGTTGACATGTTTTATTCTCTTTTTAGTTTCCTTCTCTTTTCAATTGTTTCTAAAATGTTTTAATAACTCATTTTTAACTATTTTAGTCATTATTTCTTGTAAATCAGATAGAGGTTCTGTTGCAGTCAAGCAGTATATAAATTTTGCTAAAAAATAAGTAATAAAGTTTTTGCTCAGCCCAAAAGTTGTGGGCCCAGGCACATTGAGCCCATGACCAGCAGAGAGGCCAAGACACAGATATAATAATCATAGGACACCCTCTTGGGATTTGAACAGGCCACAACCTTTTGATAACAGATGTCAGAAGATTTTGGCATGGGCATTGGGAGTTAATCCTGACTCAACCAACCCGGCTACTGGTTGATTGTTGGGCAGGGTGGATTCTGGGTTATGGATCACCCTATGGTATACAGCAGGCTTCCTCAACCTCGGCCCTCCAGATGTTTGTGGCCTACAACTCCCATGATCCCTAGCTAGCACCACCAGTGGTCAGGGATGATGGGAATTGTAGTCTCAAAACATCTGGAGGGCCGAGGTTGAGGAAGCCTGTTATAAAGCAAATCAGGGCAACCATCCAAGACCACAATTTTAGGTGGAGTGCTATGACCCCTCAGCCCTTGTCTGGTCATCTGGGCAAAAGCACCGCTTCTTGGACCCTGATTCCTTGGAGTAGAGGGCATAAGGTTCCTGAGCTGCCCACCATCAGCCACCTGAGCCATCTCACCACCAAATGGTATATTAATTTTGCTTAAAAAAAAGTAAATAAATAAATTAAAATGCTGTAAGTTTCCGTCCTTAGAAAATTTTGAAGACTGCAGTTCCCATAAAAATCATTACACTTTACCTCAGTGTTTGACCTTGTGAGAGCTTGCACTTAGTGATAGAATAAAATCCAAACAAACGTAGTTCAAAGACTTAAGCTAATGTTGGCTTTCCCAAATATTCCATGAGATCCGCCATTCTCAATTAACAAATTTGGGCCTGGTGGTAAGTTTCCACCAGTTTGCTTAAGAGAATGGAAGTATATAAGCTGGTTATCTTTAACTTCTAAATAAAAATGTGAAGGGGTTTTTACCAAATGAGAATCCAACATGTAAGTTTTGTTGAGCTGAACCCTATGAATTTCTTCAATATTTTCTTGCACCCTCAGAAAGTGCCGTTCCTCTGTGTGTGTGTGTGTGTGTGTAGTATTTTGCAACAATTCAATGAAAATTTTGGAGGTATATTATGGAATACTAAACAGAATCAAGAAACTGTTGTGCAGCAGTAAAAGCTTTTTAAAATCCAGGTGTTTGTTCCATCACTGCTCAGCAAGAAGGTGAAACAATGAAGTGTGTGAAATGTGCCTTTATATACATTCATTGACTTTACCATGTAGCCAAATCTGATTGGTTATATCGGCTTGTGGTAACAGCATACTTGCTTGAACTCATTGGGAACACAGCAATAATTTTTAAAAATCACTGAAGCAGCAGCCTTTTGAGGAACAATAGCTGTGAATAAGCACAAAAATGCTGACCTTTTGTGGCCTTTGAAATAATAAAAAGCCATGAAAATAAATTAGCTCAGCAACTGACACAACATCCAGCCACACAGTATTAGTGATGGACAAGCACAAAAGTCATGAAACAAAAACCAATCATGCGCTGTGAACATTACTGGCTAACACTTAGGAATAATTACTGGCCATCCCTTTGCTATCTTCCCCGCACCAAGGGGGGAAAGCTTTGAGGACAAGTGAAGGTAGTAGCAAGTAGAAGAGGTCCTGTGTGCTTCTCTGTCCCTTGGAAAATCATGTGTGTAGAATATTTTCCTGCCAGGGTAATAATGATGCTGGGGCTTGTAGTCAATTCCCATCATTCCCAGTGTCAAAAGAGCTTCTAGTTTCTTTTCTAGTTACAAAATCTCAATGTAACTTCCTATAAAGGTAAATGACGCAAGTAAAATTGTTCAATGAAGCATCAAATATATTGAGTATGCCTAGGAGTATAAACTAAATTCAGAAAAGTTAATACCACTTGTGGGTCCGCAGTCTTCCACAAACCACTATTAAATAAAACTTGTACAATAGCAAGAAGAAACATTTATTATTGTCATTATTTATTGGTCACTTTTTGCCATGGCAACTCAAAGTGACTTACAATATTTTAAGCAAAACCCATGTCCCAACTGCAAGATGTGAGGTTATAGGGAACCAGGCAGAGGGCCTTCTCGGTAGTGGCGCCTGCCCTGTGGAACGCCCTCCCACCAGATGTCAATAATAAACAGCCATCTGAGTTTTAGCAGACATCTGAAGGCAACCCTGTTTAGGGAATTTTTAAATGATGTTTTATTCTGTTTTTAATCTGTTGGGAACCGCTCAGAATGGCTGGGGAAACCCAGCAGGATGGGGTGTGGTAATAATAATAAATTATTATATCATCAAGCTATGCACCTGCTCCTTCAGTGAGAGTATAACTCTCTCAAGAGCAGGTCTAAGGAACCACCCACTAAGAATGCCTCAGCCCTATCAGGATTGAGCTTATTGGCTGTCATCCAGTCCATTACTGAAGTAAGACTGCTGTCCAACATATCCATTGCCCTCATCTGCAGATGTAAAGGAACATATTGCTGAGAACAAAATTCCACATGAGCCCACTTTGTGGTTTCTTGCAGATGTCAAACAGCATGGGGATAAAATGGAAACCTGCAGAAGCCCACATTGAAGGCTCCCTGGGCTGAACACCACTCCCCAAGCATCACCCTCTGAAAGAGGCCATCCATGTAGGACTGGAAGTATATTGATAAACGTAGTAATTTTAGCCAATTTTAATGACAGTGTTGGCCCCACAATGTAATAAAATGAAGCTACTTGCTTTAGTTGGCACCATGGGGGTGGAGATAGGATTCCCCCCCCCCCAAAGTATTGGCCCTAGTGGTGGTTTGCAAGTGGAAAATGTCATTTGGGCTCCAATTCAAGTATCAGAAACGCTTGAGCTGGACCTGTAAAGATGAGTGAATGTAAAATAAATAAAATATTTGCTAAACTTTGGTTAAATACACAAGTTAATATGATGAAGTAATCAGTATCCTCCATCAAAAGTATTATTATCATCAAAAGGCTGGTCTGTAGCAAACACTTTTGCTTTCCTGTAGATTACTGCATTCATTGTTGAATAGAAGTTTTTTTTAAAGCACTGCTCTTATTCTGAAAAGAAATAAATCTCAGCATGTCATCAAATACAAGAAACTCTTGGGTAACTAGTAAAGGTCAAATGTTTCAAACATGTCTGCTTTACTGTTTCCCGCTTAAGGGGGGGAATTAGTTATATGATGCCATACCCTGTTGAACACAGGTATTACTTTAATGCACTTGCTGTCCGCTTTACAGTGTGATAGATACTCTATTCAAAAATAATCAAATAGCCAGTTTTGATTACTATTTCAATTATCAGAGAATAACTTCCTGTTGCTACATGGTTTACATATTCTGGACCACCTTATCACACACAGGTTCAAGGAAATTCATGTCTAATTATAAAATGTGCTAAAATAAGCACATGCACAAGAACACAAACTACATACTGATTAAGTTTATCAGAACAGCTGCAATTTTGTAAATTACAGTGCTATGCAGACTAGTATAGTATAAGAACTTTTAATAGAAAATTACCAACAAATGCAGCTCAGTTATTTAATTCTTCTTTTAGAAAAAACCCAAAACCAACATAACTATATAAAGCTCTGGACAAGATTTCTTTTCTGGTATTCTAGCCAGCACAGATGTTTTCATATCACGGTTTGATGCTTACTCAATTTTTCACATAGGGGCTCCCACTTAAAACTAATAAACCTGTTAAGACACCTATAAATTCTCACAAAAAGCCATTACAAGGGTTCCATAAATATAAACTTAGTGGCATAGTTCTGGGATTTATACCATGCATTTCTCACTTTCCAAAAAGCAAAACAAAAAAACCCCCTCCAAATAAACAAGCATGCACAAAACTGCTTTAATAACCTCTTGAAATCAGATAATATTCTGACAATTCAGTTTCAGTGACAAAAGGAGCCTGGGCAGAAGCCAAGAGGCCCAGGTGCATTGTGTCATGCCAGTATTTAATGTAGTCTAATATCAGATAGATGCTAGTAGAGAAAATACTCAGAATAAAGTACAGATAATAGCATGGACAACCACTCATTGCAAAATTACTTTTGCTCATCATGCTGTGCGCTTTGTATTAAATTTTTCTGTCAAGTGGCAGGAATCACAGGGAGAAGTGGCTTGAAAACCCCTTCTTGTAACCCTCGATAAGTATCTATAATATTAGGCTTTCATATGATAATGGCAAATGATGCCCCTCTTTGAAAAATTTCTGACTGGTAATGAAAGTCCTAATCAGATTGTTGTTGTTGAGAACCAGGAGGTGGGGGAATGATGCCACTGCTGCTGGCAACCCCTCCTCTTTAGTGAATTTAGAAAACTTGACAAGATGGGTAAATCTTACATGAATTTCCAACAAAGCCCTTTGGTTGTTTTATAAAACTGAAAGGTGGTGGTTTAATAAAAGCTGGCCCTCCTGAGGCATTTTCATTAAAGGCTCTCTCTAGACAACATCACAATGTTTGCATTATCCTTCTATACTCCCCAGAGAATACAAGCATTACCTTTTCAGCAGGAGTCGATATTGTGTGTGAAGGCATGAGAGGAGATGATTAGATTCTGCCTTTTGGTGCACAAAGTAACCTCTTGGAACAATACTATGGTTAGGATTAAAATTCAACGATTTTGCTGCCTGCTATTTTAATGCTAAATTGTTTCTGTGATGGGAAAAATTACACTACGGAGGATTTATTTTAATGAAGATTTTAATCTCATGCATGTATTATTTTCCACTATTGTACCCATTCGCAGTCTTCTCTCAAAAAAATAGTGACAGTTAATGGCTGATTAGGGTATTAGAGAAAACAAATGCACTTTTAATGTATGTGTGTACAGGAGAATTCAGGACAGACTGAAAACAGAAATGATGCTTATGATAGACTATGCTGAATATGTATAGTATCAGGAAATGCCAGCCACTTTTCACTTAATGTAACTTACTGTAAGCTTTGCAAAAATACAGTATTTGCACTAGAAGTGTGCACATCTGAACATAGTGTTTACCATCTGTGTAGACTTCTCTTCGTAGATGTCCTTGCTGGTGCTTTTGCTTTCTGACAGGTCGTACCTTCTGAATTACAGCAGCACTCATGTTGCTGTCAGTAGAGACAGGGCTAGTGGGTCTGGGGCAGTGCGAGGCATGGTAATGTCTACGACCTGGAAACAAAGAGGCACACAGTGTTATAATTTGTTACTTTATCTCTGAAACTAGAATAGTCTTTCTATTCTGTAAATAAAAATATAGTTATATAATTAGCATTATTGAGATTCAATGTCACATTAATATAAACATGCAAGGCTTTTTTTTATCCAGAACTTTTACAAAGCAAAACACATTTAAATTGATAGGAACAACCCCAAGACAATCATTGTACTATTTAACATTTATATATCATTTTCAAATGTTCAAATGATTTCACATGCATTATCGATTGCAGTCCTTTCAACAACCCTGCAAGGTAAATCAGATTATAATAACTCATAATATAACATTCTCAAGCCACCTAATATTGGACAATTGTCACATTTCCTGAAACCTGCATATACCATCAAAGAAAACCCTCCCTGTGCCTGCCCAGTTCTTCCACTTGATCTTCTACCTGATCTTCACCAACCCTAAGTTTCAGTACTTGTGACTAGGGAACCACTGAAATTGTTGCCACCCCAATAAAGCTTTTGTTGATATATTTGTTATCAAGTCCCAAGGCTTAGGATTTCTTTGCTGCTCCTACTTAAAGTGTTACCAACAATTACCATAGTTTATGAATTGCTAAGACAGTTTGGAATGTATTTACTTTTTGGCACAAAATAAAAATGCAGTGGTTTTTACCATTGAAAAAAGCTAGAGAGAAAAAGTAATAAATACTGTAGCATGTTCTTTCTTGTGGGTGGTTAGATTCATCACATTTTTATTTCACCTCTCCTCTACCGTATTTTTCGCCCTATAGGATGCACTTTTCCCCCTCCAAAAATGAAAGGGAAATGTGTGTGCGTCCTATAGGGTGAATGCAGGCTTTCGCTGAAGCCTGGAGAGCAAGAGGGGTCGGTGCGCACCAACCCCTCTTGCTCTCCAGGCTTCAGGAAGCTATCCGCAAGCCATGGGAGCCCGCGGGAGTTCCCGCCGGGCTCCCCAGGCTTGCGGATAGCAGCCTGTTCTGGGCTTCCCCTGCCCCAGCCCCGTGCCTTTGGGGGATTTTTTTTTATTATTTATTCCCCCCCCCCCCATAAAAAACTAGGTACGCCCTATGGGCCGGTGCGCCCTATAGGGCGAAAAATACGGTAAGTTGCTTCCATGATAAAAGCAACTTGACAAGGCACCAGAGAATCAGGGGGAAAAACAGTGTGTGGGGAAACACGTGCAGGAGGCACACAAGGTAACCCATAGCAAATTTACACTTGTGCTTCAACATGAAGGTCTCCCTCTTTGTACACCAGAGGACTCACATAGGTGAGAAATGCTATGACTGTTTATAGCGTGGGAAAAGGTTGTTTAGATGGTTCTAGCTTAAAAGGTTAGAAGCAAGTGAGGAAAATATGGGAGGCGGCTTCCTCACTACACATATCTTTTTTTCTTTCTTTTTATTTGCTAAGTATTAGAAAACACAACTGAGGACTATCCCATTGAGGAGACTGCTTACATTGCAAAGGAGAGCCTGAAAAATCTAATATATACCTTAACTTTGGCTTTATAGTTTTATCTTTGTTAAGTGTACACCAGGCCATGCCTTGTTTATTGTTTAGCAGTAGATCATGTCAATAAATAAAGTTTTACTGGATCTTTTCCATAGATTTTTGTATGGTTTTTATTGTAATGTTTTACTCTTTCTTCTTCTGATTTTGTGATATGCTTTTAAAGTTTTCTTAAGTAGCTTAAGAGAATCTTTACATGGCAAGTGACTAATAAATTAAATTCATTGTCATCATTATCATCATTGTCTCATAGAGGCCCTTATGAGGTCCAACATTTTATCCTAACTCAGCTATGAGGTTGGTGGTAATAATAATAACAATAACAATTATTATTATTATTGTTGTTGTTATTGTTATTGTTGTAGTTATTATTATTATTATTATTATTATTATTATTATTATTATTTGTACTCCACCCATGTGACTGGGTTGCTCCAGCCACTAGCTAGGAGAAAGCGACTTCCTGAGTTTTATGGCTGATCAAGAAGGGTAACATGGTCCAAGTCCAACACTGTAACTACTTACCATATTTTTCGGCCCATGGGGCACACCGGCCCATAGGGCGAACCTAGGTTTTTTGGGGGGAAATAAAGAAAAAAATGTATTTCCCCCCCAGGCGCGGGGCGGGGGAAGCCCGAGCTTCCCCAACCCCAGCCCCCAGAACAGGCAGCTCTCCACAAGCCGTGGGAGAGCTGCGCGACTTCACGCAGCCCTCCCACGGCTTGCAGAGAGCTGCGCGAAGCCCGAAGCCTGGGGGCGCTGAGCTCAGCACACCCCCAGGCTTCGGGGTGCAGGCAGCTCTCCAAAAGCCGTGGGAGAGCTGCGCGACTTCGCGCAGCTCTTCCACGGCTTGCGGATAGCTTCCTGAAGCCTGGAGAGCGAGAGGGGTCGGTGCGCACCAACCCCTCTTGCTCTCCAGGCTTCAGCGAAAGCCTGCATTCGCCCCATAGGACGCACACACATTTCCACTTCATTTTTGGAGGGGAAAAAGTGCGTCCTATAGGGCGAAAAATACGGTACTTTAGTTGTACATCATAGAAAGAAATGCCCTGCAAAATACATGCACTATACTATACTTTTTGATCAGCCTTGCCACAGTCATTAGCCATAACAGCTGCAGTGGGGTTGGCATCCCCCACTGCTGTGCGAAAGTGCTCCAACTGCCAGTTACCTAGGAGTTCAGAGCTGAAGGAAGAAATGTTCTAGCTTTTCACATCATTCAGGTGACCTAGGGCCATTGGGAAGCTCTGCCAACTGCCTCTCAAGGGCATCATGGCAAGAGGAGGTCAACCTGGCTTCATCCTGAAGCAGTAGCTCCAATGGTTTCCTTTTCTTTTTCTCCCCATTCCTATTGCATCGTACCCCTTAGATTCCAACTCTGTTGGCAAGGACTGTCTTACTGCTTAATATATGTACAGCACTTAGGAAATGTGATTGCCTGGTGAATTCGTTTTACTGAAATCATGGAGATCACATAACAATTCTCCACATCAACTCAATAAAGCATAGAGTTGCTGACAAGAGGCCCCTGAGGGCTTGTGTTCACAAGAATATAGAGGTCCCACTTGTATTAAAGGGAAAGGAGAAGCCGTTCCTTATGGAAGAGTGGAGTGAGTGAGTGTGGGTGAGTAGAACTAGTAGTTCTTCCTCATTTAGTACTATGATGCACAGTGAATTTCATACCTTATAAAGGACCATTCTGGGGAGGGGTTGTAGATCGGTAGTGGAGCATCCACTTTGTATGCAAGAGATCTGAGATACAAATATCCGAAACCCTGGAAAGCTACTGCCAGTTACTGTAGACAGTACTTGAGCTACATGGATCAGTGGCCTCATTTTGTGCAAGCAACATTCTGTGTTCTTAAGAAATAGGGTAGAATAGCACCAGTGATGCTGCTCCTGGATGGAGACAGGTTTGTCTCCGCTTGTTCCCTACTTTACTTCCTTTGGGGTTGGGGGCAATCATGTTCTTTGCTGCTCAGTCTTTTATTTAGTCCTCTTCCCATTATAAGCTTGTTTTGTTTTTATTGTTTGCACAGTGTGTATGCGTGTGTGTATTTTGGTACAATATTTTTAGCTGTGTTTGTTGCAGCCTATTTATTGCTTTTATGAACATATATTTTAAGTTTGCACTGTTTTCATGGGTTGGAATGACGAAGGGTGTTGCTTAAGCTTAGGCTCCTGGCTAACTTCTGTAAGAGAAAATTATCTGTGCAGTGTTACTTTTGAAAAGTATTCATTTGAATTGAAAGTGTAGCACAGTTAAAACAATCACACAAGCATGATGGGTTTTGCTGAGATGGCTATATACTACAAGGGAATTTCTATTACTCTCTATATGAAACTTTGACATGTGTGCAGGATTCACATAGGGACAGTATTTCAGAAAGATTTGCTTAGGATTACAGCTAATCATTTATCAACCTGATTAAATATATGATAGCAGTGAAGAAGCCTTACCTCCCACAGCATCCTGCATTTGACGCCTTGCTACCTTGAGACCAGCATATTCTGCTGCTGCAGCAACAGCCTGTGCAAAATCTGCATCTGTAAAAAAGGACCCATCTGATGAACTAACACTAGACCGTCCACTTGAGATATTGTCATCTTCTGAGGCTGAACCCCATCCATTGATCATGGAACCTGTCACAGAGCTCTCCAGATCTCCTACACTTGAGGCTGGTGTCTGTTCAAGACCACGCAAAAGAAGCCTTCTGTTCTGCATCTTAGCCACTTCCATGTCTGCTTCATCCTCCTCTTCTGGTGCATCAGTATCCATGTCTGATACAAGAGGTCCTGAAATGTAACCATAGGTATGTGGCGGAGAGATAGGTCTTGGAGGTGGAGGAGGGCTCACAGGCTGACGTCTGTGTGTGAGAAAAATAGTTAGAAATGGTTACAGATTAGCAAAACATATATACAGCTATAATTTCCTGTTTTATTGAGTCTTGAACTGATTTTTATTTCTTTTAGAAACTGGAAATGGTTGACTACTAAAGTAGAAAAGTAATATCACCTTCCTTAATTACTAGAATACAGACTTTTTTTTTATTGGTTCTTAAACTGTTATACGAAACACTATTCTGAATTCAGTGTTGTCAAATGCAGTTGACTTATCAGATAGAGTGGAACCAAATAGAATTTAGGGGGATTACTTGAGGTGTGCCCTGCTGAACTACTTGCTATAATTTGGGCAGCGGTGCTCACATAGTCAGGCACCCTGCTTCAAATGCTCACCCTATCCTTAATGAAGGGTACATGATATGCCTGGTGAATCAAGCCAAAGATCTACTCTAGCACCCTGTTCTCTTCTGTGGTCAACCACATGCTTCCAGAAAGCCCACAACCAGTAAAATTTCTGTTTGGGTTCCTCCCTAGGAATTGATATTCAGATAAATATTCCCCTCATCTGGATGGTCCATATAGCCATCAAGACTTATAGCCACTGATGAATCCATTGTTTACAAGAAATTGTATTCTTATTCAGCATACACTCAGGTACAGTCAAACCTTGGTTGTCGAATGCAATCCATTCCAGAAGCCCATTCGTGGGTTCCGATTGGCTATATGAGCTTTCTGCACACGTGGGAGCTGCGTTGGACGTTCGGCTTCCGAAAAATGTTTGAAACCCGGAGCATTTACTTATGGATTTTTGGCATTTGGGAGCCGAAACGTTCCAAAACAGAGGCGTTTGGGAGTCAAGGTTTGACTGTATCTTTTAAAAAATTAACTGGATATGAAAACTCATAATGTCATCTTAACACAAAATGTTATAGCATTATGGAGAAAAACTTATAAAGTTTTTTTTAAAATTCATTCTCTCCATATGGATCATTTTTTAAAAAATCTACCAAAGCAAAAAAGTTCCATCCTTCTAATTCTTTATTCACCTTCTAATCATTTTACTAGCGTTACCTGTACTTACTCAGTCTGTGACTTTTTTTTTAAGAATGTGTGATCAGAAGCTTACACGGTTTTTTAAAACAGCAGAGTCCTGTGGCATCTTACGTGTCTTAATAAATTTATTTTTATGGCATAAGCTTTCATGGATTAAAGTCCACTGTCAGTATGACAAAAGTTTCAACTAGAAATGGGAACAAAGTGGCAGTTATGGAAAACTTATTGAAAATGTGACTGAGGTGGTATTTCATACTGTAAAGGCTATCAATGATGCTTTATAACGTGTCAGAACTCCATTTGAAGTACCATGAAGAAAATGGTACTTTGCCCACATATGGAGGGAATGTAGCCATACCAGGATTTTTTTGAAAGGTATAAGGGTCTGCCATCTACAAATGAATCTAATTTAATGTTGTTAGATCATATTAACCAGCTCAAAAAGAAATATCAAATACTATTGGTATTATTTGTTGATAACTGCTAGGATAATAGCAGGAAAGTCCTGGGAAACCTTTGAAAATTGGCCAATGAGTAAGGAGAGTAAGGGACATTATGAATAAAATTACCTGTTACAAACATGTTTGGGAGGCAAGAATCCAAATTTTCCATCCAATCTAGTAGCCTTTTATTTTGTATTGGAATAAAAAGAAAACTACGGATTTGTTTATTATGACATTTTACATCCAGATAACAGACTATGTAACTACTCTTTGGAAACACTGTTTACACCATGGTAAATGAAGTGCTACTCTCCATACTGAATTTTCATTAAGATATAACATTAGAAGCAATTTAATGACACATTTTTTTGATTACTGCTGGTTGTGTTGCCTAACCCAGCATGTTCGCCTCATAGAACTAGTTTAAGGAAGCTCCTTCAGAATGTGTTTTGGTAACATACCTCCGATCTTGTGGATGTTGCAAATGTCCCATTTCCTCCTGGCAATCCTGTAGCATTGGCTGGAGTTCTTCTTGGGGGGAAGGAGTTAACGTAGCAGTAGACTGATGGCTGTAGGACACTGCTGCTGGAGATGAAGCTGCTCCTCGAACTGGTGGTGTGGGACCTCGTTCATCCTCTTCCTCTTCCTCTAGCTCATCCTGCTGTAGATACATTCTTGCTGGTGGGATTGGACATGGGATTTCCTGGTCATAGCTAAGAATTAATTTAAGAATATGTGAATTACAATACTGAATACATTCATACCATGGTTGGACCAAATTATTATTATGTCTTGAGTCAAACTGAAGACTCAGTTCCATAGTAGGATTACAGATATTTTTATTCAGTTAATTAAGTGAATCTGGACCACTGGGTTGGAAAAAATTACTGATGAATCATTCTTTTATCTTACCTTTCATTTACAGATAGACTGTAGTCTTCACTATTACTGTGGGGAGGAGGATGTACAGGGGGAGGTGGAAGAAGGTCTGCCCAGTTCATACCAGCCTGTTTGGATGCCTTGGGGGTTCTAGCACCCTTCTTGTGCCCTTGACTCCCTATGAAGAAATATATTCATATTGTTATATCATAGCACATGAAATAAATGGTTGATCGGTCCTTTAGGGGACAATTTTCTAAGCGATTTAACAATGTGACAAGGTGTTAATTGAATGAGTATTCACATGTTTAGGAGTTTCAAAAAGAACATGCAATATTCCAGACATAGCTTGTTACAAATTTTGGATTCTGTAGAACTTAGTAAGCATGTAAATGTCACAAATAAGTCAGCTTTTATACACTGTTGAGGTACATTTCAGTTAAGAAATACACATAGAATTGACTTAATAAATGGCTTAATAATAATAAATTTTAATTATATCCTGCCCTCCCTAGCCGAAGCCGGGCTCAGAGCGGCTAACAACAGTAAAATGATAAAACATTATAAAATCATTACATTATAAAATTAATTCCAATCAGATTAATGGCAACCATTGGGCTAGAGTTCTGTGAGGATTGCCAAAGGAGGGTGTCAGGCTGTGCCCTGGCCAAAGGCCTGGTGGAACAGCTCTGTCTTGCAGGCCCTGCGGAAAGATGTCAAGTCCCGCAGGGCCCTAGTCTCTTGTGACAGAGCATTCCACCAGATTGGAGCCACAGCCGAAAAAGCCCTGGCTCTAGTTGAGGCCAGTTGAGGTCAAAAATAAGTATTATTAGAATATGGATTTATATTAAAATAATAATTAGAACTGACTTTGTCTTTCATTGCCTATATTTGGGAACAGTCTCCTTCACTTTTTTGCTAAAATATGGTAAAGCCATAAATGAACTGTACAAGCAATATAATTAAAAAATATTTCTACAGTTTTTAATTGCATTACAGATTATCATCTAAGTATTAAACAACAAAAAGATGCATTGGATATATATTCTCCAAAGTCCCCCCCCCCCCCCAGTTTATTTTTTGGAGCCTAATTTGGGGTTCACAATTGACAGAGATATGATCTATTAAAGGTTTCATAGAATCATAGAGTTGGAAGAGACCACAAGGGCCATCGAGTCCAACCCCCTGCCAAGCAGGAAACACCATCAGAGCACTCCTGACATATGGTTGTCAAGCCTCTGCTTAAAGACCCAAAGAAGGAGACTCCACCACACTCCTTGGCAGCAAATTCCACTGTCGAACAGCTCTTACTGTCAGGAAGTTCTTCCTAATGTTTAGGTGGAATCTTCTTTCTTGTAGTTTGGAACCATTGCTCCGTGTCCGCTTCTCTGGAGCAGCAGAAAACAACCTTTCTCCCTCCTCTATGTGACATCCTTTTATATATTTCAACATGGCTATCATATCACCCCTTAACCTCCTCTTCTCCAGGCTAAACATGCCCAGCTCCCTTAGCCGTTCCTCATAAGGGATCGTTTTCAGGCCTTTGACCATTTTGGTTGCCCTCCTCTGGACACGTTCCAGTTTGTCAGTGTCCTTCTTGAACTGTTTCCCTGTTGCATTAATGAATATATTTAATTTATACTTGTCCACTGAAATGTTTTAGGCACAATGAAATTACTAAATTCATTCCAAATGGCAGGTGCAGTTGAAAATAATTACTGGAAGAATTTTTTTTAAAAAAAACCACAATAAGAAGAGCAGAAGAAAGTATGGGACAAATGTTTTCAGCTACTCTTGGTGGAAAATTATAGCTTACAGTAAAATGATACAAGCTTTAGCCATCTGAGTATCTTCGGGAAAGGATCAATTACTTGGTTGCTGTTGGATTTCAAGTGAACATTTCACATAAGATGTAAAGCAAAACGGAAAGAGAAATGTTACATGCTTCTAAACACGCCACACTATTTTAAATTGGAATAATAGTGAATGTTTTTCAAATCTAAATATGTTAAATATTTTATTCGGTCGTATTACCAAGATTCCTAATGCCTCCGAGTTTGAACTGGGTCATTTGCAGCATATTCTAATGGCAGTTCTGCACACTATAACTGCATCCACTTCTGGGAGCGGTAGGAAGAGAACACTCAGAAGTCCCAGTAAATGTGCAGAACCTGCCTCTAGAATCTCTTGGGTCCCAGTCAACTATCTTAATGAAGAAAAATGTATTTATAAATATATTTCAAATGTACACCCCCCTAACCCACTGTTCAGATAACTAATATCAGGGTAATCGTAGCAGTTGCATAATTGTGAAGTTGTCCCATAACAGCTCACGTTTTTCTTCACTGTTTGCTTTAGCTCCACATTACTAATTTTAAAACACACACACACGCATGCACATAAAATAATAAACTATAAACCAAACCTCACATTCATCTGCAAACTATAGGGTAATGTTTTATGAAATTTGATATGCAGTTTAATGGGGATATAGACTAAACAAGTCTAGTTTGACCTGATAAAGAAGGAACAGCAGCAGAGTGTATTACAAACCCTTTCCCAGAAGCCAGCTCTGC
Source organism: Podarcis erhardii (assembly GCF_964252035.2). NCBI lineage: Eukaryota > Metazoa > Chordata > Lepidosauria > Squamata > Lacertidae > Podarcis > Podarcis erhardii. The sequence continues at coordinate 46,921,084 of NC_138508.1, read as the reverse complement.
TATAACTTGTTGGTGTCTCTGTAATTCAGCTATAAGAGAAACCCTGAAAGTAGTTGTAGCAGTATAGAAAGCAGCTTTTCTTTTCTTTTTCTAGATATGTGTGTGCTTCTATCTCTGCTAAACTGTTTTTTTATTCATATACAGTTGTTAAATAATTTCCATTATACTGTAAAATAGGCATCTCACAGTACATCATTTGATCAAGAAAGAGTTGTGGTATAGGGATGGTAGGCGGGAAACCTGTGGTCCAGACGTTGTAATAGGTTCCAAGCAAGACTGGACAGATATGTATACACTTACAAAAAGCTGAACTGAAGGCAAACACTCTTGCCTTCTACCAAAATAACTGAAACTTAAGGAAGCTGTGAAGGTCTACATGCACATGTCAAAACTGCAAAAGTTCCAGATGGGGCAAAGGACGAAATGGTCTGAAAAAGAGACTTCTCCCTCAGGTTATAATACCCCAGACAAGGCTCAGGTAGCTGGCATTACTGCTGAGCAGCCTGTTGGTTTGACCCTGTGTGGTTGCTTTTGACAGAAAATAAAGCTGTCACACTGGTTTAATACTGAACAGAGGAAGGAAATAATAATTGCTCAGGTTTTCACGTGCTCGAGCAACTGTGTTGACACTTCTTGACTTTCCAAGATATATTGGTGGGTTGTGAAACTGTCATTCTTTTTTGCCAACGGAGGTGCCCTGATCCAACTAAGAAGATCATTGTTACTGCAGGATAGGGAACTGTATCTGGCTGGTGGGCCATATCCTAATAATAATAATAATAATAATAATAATAATAATAATAATAATCTATTTATACCCTGCCCATCTGGCTGGGTTTCCCCAGCCACTCTGGGCAGCTTCCAACAAAATATTAAAATACAATAATCTGTTAAACATTAAAAGCTTCCCTAAACCAGGCTGCCTTCAGATGTCTTCTAAAAGTCTGGTAGTTGTTTTTCTCTTTGACATCTGGTGGGAGGGTGTTCCACAGGGTGGGTGCCACTACCGAGAAGACCCTCTGCCTGGTTCCCTGTAATTTAGCTTCTCGCAGCGAGGGAACTGCCAGAAGGCCCTTGGCACTGGACCTCAGTGTCTGGGCAGAATGATGGGGGTGGAGACGCTCCTTCAGGTATACTCGACTGAGGCCGTTTAGGTCTTTAAAGGTCAGCACCAACACTTTGAATTGTGCTCGGAAACGTACTGGAAGCCAATGTAGGTCTCGGCGGTCACTCCCAGTCACCAGTCTAGCTGCCGCATTCTGGATTAGTTGTAGTTTCTGGGTCACCTTCAAAGGTAGCCCCACATAGAGCACATTGCAGTAGTCCAAGCAAGTGATAACTAGAGCATGTACCACTCTGGCGAGACAGTCCACGGGCAGATAGGGTCTCAGCCTGAGTACCAGATGGAGCTGGTAAACAGCTGCCCTGGACACAGAATTGACCTGCGCCTCCATGGGCAGCTGCGAGTCCAAAATGACTCCCAGGCTCCGCCCATGGTCCTTCAGGGGCACAGTTACCCCATTCAGGACCAGGGAGTCCTCCACACCAGCCCAACCCCTGTCCCCCAAGAACAGTACTTCTGTCTTGTCAGGATTCAACCTCAATCTGTTAGCCGCCATCCATCCTCCAACTGCCTCCAGACACTCACACAGGACCTGTGTGAGTGCCTTCACTGGTTCTGATGTGGAAGAGAGGTAGAGCTGGGTATCATATGTATACTGATGAACACCCACCCCAAACCTCCTAATGATCTCTCTGGGTATCATCTGCATACTGATGAACACCCAGCCCAAACTCCTGATGATCTCTCCCAGCGGCTGCATGTAGATGTTGAAAAGCATGGGGGAGAGGACAAAACCCAGGGGAGAGAGCCCAGGGGTCTGAACACTCATCCCCCCCCCACTTTCTGAACACGGCCCAGGAGGAAGGAACAGAACCACTATATAATAGTGCCCCCAGCTCCCAGCCCCTCTAGACGGTCCCCTAACCTCTGCAGGCCAACTTTGAAAGTGGACAGTCTGCCCATCTGTCAATCACATGACATCATATGTCTGCCAGCTGTGAAAGTTCAAGTCACTATAACTGCTGTTCGGTGGTTGCAGAAACCTCCCTTCAAGATGTGCTTTCAGGATCAATCAACCAAATCCAAGCCACATTCTCTAGCCCACTTGGCACTAAGAAGTTTCCAAAAGGGAACAACTGCAACTGATTACCAGGGTTTGCAGATAGCCTTGCACTGTGCTTTGAAGCCTGGGCAATCAGATGATATTTGGGGCTTCAAAGCAAAGGGATTTATACATTCAGCTGACTGGGAGTGCCTGTAATGCCCTTTTGGGTCCAGCTGCATACGAAGAGAGAGAGGCTGCCTAGTGTATGCCTGATAGCTGGTTGTTGTTGTTGTTTTGTTGTTTTTAAGAGTAAAGTCTTTTTGATTTTAAGTAGCTTGATATGATTAGGTTTTTTTGTTTCAGGCAAAAGGAATATCATTCCTTAGAAACAAAAACAGCGATCACATTAATCTCAGATGCTCAATAAACTAACTTTGCAATGTGTGCGCTAAAGCTCAAGGAAGGGTGCAATGAGGTTAGCTCCCCCCATGGATTGGTCTTAGATCAGGAAGCACAGACTGTTGGGGAGGCTACAATGGGTTAGAGAAATGGAAATTAAAACACACATTGCCACAATCACCTTGCAGTGATAAAGTAGGCGCAATCTCACACCCACCAAAATTAAAGAAATTCTAAAGCATATTGCAAAAGAGGCCAAAATAAAACAAAACGGGAGCCTCTTTCCCAGGGAGAAAAATATTTGAGGAAATTGGAGATTAGGTGCAGCAGTAGTTCATACTCACCAGATGTACTGCTTCCTCGATCTGAACTGTTGTAGGACCCTCCTGTATTCTGATCGTAGGCTTGGTTGTATGGGATGGTTGGAACATTATCATTTGATCGGTAGTCTGCAATTAAAACAGACCTTTTGAATTTGCATGCATATGCTGCTTGAGTATAGTACTGTGAATGTTCTGCTTACAGTTAAGCCTTAACTTACTGTCTGGTTACAGATCTGTGTTCTTAGTGTGAAAGGCTGATTTGTTTTTGCTGTGTTTAAATGTGTGGCATGTGAGACTATGTAATGGAAGACTGGGAAAATGTTGAACAAAATAGTCTGATCTGAGATTTACCATTTTGACCTCTTTTCCTTTTTCAGCACTTTACACTATCATTAAGGAAGCGTATCTACCGCAGACGTGATTCTCTATACATTGGGGTTTTTTTTTAAAAAAAAGATCAGTATTCTCCCATTCGCTTTCTTATTTTCTAAGACAAAACTATCTTTCTGACAATTTACTTCTAGCCTGTGTAACGAGAAATAACCATTTTGATGAGTTCTGCACTGTGCTCTATCATTCCTATTTCACATCCCATGGCTCTGTTTATGATTTGCTTTTATTTGTTCCATGAAATGAATGTCAGCTCCTAGTAATATTCTTGTACTTTACAGATATTTCTTCAGTAAAAATTTATTGTATTATCTGATGAATATTTCACTCCTCTATAAAAGTAAAACACATTTTCTAAATCCTGAATTCTTAAAATAATCATTTGTATTAGGTAATTAATTATTTTATCCAGAACTTTACGGAGAGAATATTTTTTTTCTGGATTTGAAAACCCTAAGTTGTGAGTCAAAAAATAATAATAATCCCATAAAACATGCAGAAAAATTCAAGGCAAAAATATAATTAAAAACTGTCACTGCTATAGCAAACAGCTAGACACTCATGTCAGATTTATGTGGCCTCTGAACCATTCTGTAGATAAGTAGGTCAGGTAGTAAATAGATTGAATCAACCTTTTGTAATGGAACATGTCCTTTACCTTTTCAATATCACTAGGTGACCATGAGAGCTACAACAATGTGCTCAGAAAGTTCAAAGATAGAACAGGGCCAGCTCCTAGGGATAGCGTTTTGCAAATCGTGTTATTAAAGCAAGCTGCATGGTAGCCTGAAGGACTAGCAAGAAATCGCATCACTTCGTTTTCTATAGCCCACACACTACATTAGAGAAATGTGCCCTTAAGGCCAGAAAGCACATTCTGATTTTTCAAGTTAACACTGAAATCAATTCATTTTAAGGTTATAGATCTAAAGCAGTAATTTTAATCCAGAACTGAATGCAAGACGGTGAATGCAAAGAAAGTCTAAAATTTATCAGATCAGTTCGTTTCAATTTTTAGCAAAACCCACAATACAACCATACAAAATTTTATATGCAACATTCCAGTAATTTACAGTGATATGTAGGTTAATTAGACTCCATTCACCACTAGAAGAATGGGATGACCTATTTTAAAATTTGACTGCAATGCCTGCACCTTCCATCTCCTTTATGAATTAAAGATGTCTCAATACCAGCCAATCACTCATTTGTTGTTATTAAATTTAAATTAAGCTCAAAGCCATATGAAAATATATTTTATTAAATTCTCTTTTAAGATACAGCTGCTTATTTGTTAGAATAAATTCAATTTCTGCAGATTATTGTAGTGCTAATTAACTCTTTGACACTGTTAATTGGGAATTTCTAAATCTACAAAGGAGCTTAGATTGTTCCACAGTGTTCAGTTCATCCTAACAAGTTCCACACTGCAGTAACCAATTATCAGATCTGTGGACAGATAGAAAGAAATATATGTAGTTATTTTCATTTACACAAGCTGAGACCCTGAAAGGAGGGGTTTATGGAATCTCCAGTGCATTGAGAAGTGTGGGTGGGTGCGTGGGGGAGATACATGAAGTGATTTACCTTTGTTTAATTTGTTTTGTTCCATAATGTTGTACTGAACTGGCGCAACCTCTTGTTTCTGCTGTGCAGATGGCTTCCAGTGTTTTTCATTTGAATCACCACTGCCACTGTTAACATTATTGCTGATGTTTGACTGGATGAGCTGAGTGGTGGCATAAGGTGTAGGCTGACCTGGTTGGCTGACATATCTTCCATCTTTTAGATTGGGGCTGTTGAAAGTTTTCATTTCATTGATTTTGTTGCTTAAGTCCACATCACCATAAACTGTTGACTCAGGCAGCATCAGGTTTGTTTGCTTGTTCTCCAGCTGATTGTTGTAATTTGCTATACAATCAGCTAACCACAGCAGGAAAGGAAAAGGGAAAATTGTGTTCAGTTAGAAGACTATTTTTAGGTGCTTTTTGGCCTACGTGATTTGGCTTTCTGAAGCAGAAATAGTTAGATGAACAGAAGCTAAATCAGAATGTTATCTATAGTAAAATTGCAGCTTAGTTCCATAGGTCCAAAACTATAAGGTGTACCCTTCATATAGGAGTCCCCAACTCTTCTGCCTCCATTTCTCTTTTTACACAGGTAATCTCCTTCTGCAAGGCCCTTGATGGCAGAATTGATCTTAAATTTATAGCTAAATACTGTTCTTAACTAAGTAGCATTTGTACCTGAATACCCACCTGCAGCACTTCACTGTACATTCCAGAGAAAGTTGTACTAGCTTGCTTATGAGTCATACAACATTTGATTCCATAAATAAAACTATGTGTTTGTGAGTACAAAAAGCAGAAGTGACTAGTTCTCCTGGAATCTTTATAGACACAAGTTTGTGCCTGGGAGTGGAATATGGGTGAGACAATGCTGTGGGTAACAGATCATAAAAGAGAAGGAATGAGGCATAAAATGGATTAGTTTGTGAGTCATCTCCCCGAAAGATGCAGGAATATGTTGGGACACCTGCTGCCACTTTATATATTCTACAGGATGTTGGATAAGGATTAATATAATCTAGAAACAATGACGAGGGGATTAAGCACCCAAAGAAGCTGTACTTGGACAGGAGGCAGGAACTCTCTCAAAAGGATCTAAATGTGTGGGTACAGTAGCATAAGTAATGGCAATAGGATAACTTTGAGCAGTAACATGCCCAGATGATATAGACAGCAATAAACAAATAGGAAGGAAACAAATAAACAGGAAACAATACAAATTAAGTTCAAATTAAGTTATTTTAATAATAAACAAGATTTACCTGGGCGACTATATGTAGTGAGGTTGCTGTCACTGTTTCCAGTGCCTGATGTACAGCAGTTGATGGAGCAGTCGTTGTGATTATTCCCAGTGTTAGGCCATGTATCTGCAAGCCATGGCTGAGTGGCAGGTTCAGTGATGTTTAAAAGGCCTGGCCTTCAAAACACAGAATTACTAATTATCATAAGATGTCATCTTAAAAGCAAAGTTCACATTGAAGTACTGAAAATCTGTCTGGTCTTTGACTGCAATTAAGATTGATTGTACTGGAAATTTACTTATTCTTCCTAGTGATACTGGAAACATGAACAGTTGCTAAATGAAATTAGCTGGCAGAGGGAAAGCTTTAAATAAGCAACTATGTGCTGACTTGTATGGGCTTCCCTGTTCCTTCAGGTCTGCTGGAGAAGCCTTGTTAGGAGTCCCTTCATAACAACTTGTAACAACCTTTAGGTGTGGAGCAAAGATTCCCCAAACAGTGTTGCTGCAGATTTGGAATTAGCTGTGTATGAACATACATCAGGCATATTTTACCATTCAGTTAAGGAGACTTTTAATGTTCTTAGGCATTTTACTAACACTCTATCTACGGCTTTTGGTTAAAAAAATAGTACAACTTTATTGGGTAAGAAAACAACTTAAGAGTTGAACCAACTATTCCTCCCTTAACCATCACAAGTACAGTGGTACCTGGGTTGTCGAACTTAATCCGTTCTGGGAGTCCGTTTGACTCCCAGAACGGTTCGAAAACCAAGGTGCAGCTTCCGATTGGCTGCAGGAGCTTCCTGCACTCAATCGGAAGCCGCAGAAGCCGCATTGGACATTTGGCTTCCAAAAACGTTCGCAAACCGGAACAACTAAGCCATTTGACAACCAAGGTACCACTGTATCAGTGTTTCCCACTCCTTCCCTTAATGCTCCCACGACAGCATTAAAAGCCTTTCTTATATACAGAGATCTGTGGACATTTTCTAGGACCTTCTTTGTTACCCACTATTAAATTCATGGTGACATTCCATTCCTGCCTTTCATAGTAATCTCCATTGCACCAACATAAAGTAGTTGGGTTTATGATTGGACAGCTGACAACATGCTTTAAAATTACTCCTTTAAAATAAACCACTCCTAACAATTTTGTCATTAACAACATGTTTGATCTCCAAATAATCACACACACACATATTTTATTTCAGAGTGCAAGCACAACACTATCCTCCCTTTCTTTCCTACAATGTTTATAACAAACATGCCATATGACCTATTTGTGAAACTTTCCTCAATTTCATATTAGGCGGGCCATGCAGCATAGGGGACTGCTCTTTGACACATGGCCAAAGCTCCCTTTGGTATGCAGAAAAACTCCTGCAGTTCTTTGGATACAGGCCACATTTCCCCACATTTCCAGCTTAGCTGAAATTCTTGGAAATTAAAGTTACAGAGAACGTTAAAAAAACAACTATAAATACTAAGCAAAAGTGTTTCTCATTATGCAAAGTACATTATGCTCAGTGAACTGGAATCAACTAATAGTTACAAATGCTTTCTGAATGGATTACTTGGAAAAATACCAATTTGATCAGAAAAAAACAGCTGCTAAGAAAATATTGTATTTTATGTAAGCATGGCATCTCAAGCTCTATTCCCTTTGTACAGCTGAGGGTATACCTAAAAGGTGGTGCAGAATGTTCCCTTTTTAACTGTCTTGCCTTAACTTGGGTGGAACTCATATTCATCTGGATCAACAGCAATAACTCAGAATAGCTCTATTCAGATGCAACATCAAAATGTTTTGGTAACGTGTGCAGAAGCCTGGAGTGGACTTAGGGCTTGTTCACTCCTTCCTTTCTTCTCTTCATATGCTGTGAAAGCTGCCCTTTGTAGTTTGTGGAGAAATCACAATTTGGTGTTCTACTGAACAGGCATACAATGGTTTGTGCTTGTCCTGAAAACTACGGCAAAAAACTAGTTTGTAGGAGGTTAAAAAGTGGGTAGGGGAGCTGAAACAACTCAGCTGTGGGAAGGGGAAAACTTACATTTCACTCCCTTTTGCCCTTTTAAAAGTGCTGTCTACTGTGCTTCCCTCTTTCTTTATTTTATTTTTTTAAAAAAAACTATTTAAGATTTCCAGTCCGCCCCCTGCATCAGGCATCCATGCTTCCTAAAATGATTTTAGCTAGCCATGTTTTTTAAAAGCAGCAGACCTCATTTTAGGGAACGAGCCCACGCCAATTAATCCAAATGTTTGGGGATTTTTTGTCACAATCCAGTTTCCTGCAAGACATGGCATGGAGGGAGGGTGTACAAGGAAGCAAGAACATAATCCCAAGGCACATTCATATAGTAAGTAAACATGGTTTGTTATTATGTGTGAATCAGGCCAGTGTGAGTACAGGGACAGGTACTGCATAGCCCAGAAAGTGGCCACGGGTGCCAGTTTCAGAGCTCTGCATAAATCGGTTCCTTGTTCACACACACGATACACTAAACACCTTTTTTTTTTTTAAAAAAAAAACCTCATTTGGAAAAGAAGCAGAAGCCACTGTTTGACCTATTTGCTAATCTTAGCATTCTGTGTGACATAACTTTTCATAACTTTTCATTCTTTGTGGGTGGCTTGACTGCAGTTGCTATGCATCATTTTGGCTCTGCACCATCATCTGTATAGCCTGACTTGTATTTGACATGACAGTGATTGTATAGCTGTGTTTTAGAGGCACCTTGGTTGGCTGAAATCCTTGTTAAGAAGCAGCTGCTGCGCTGGGGAGTTGCTGCAGTTGCCTGGACAGCACTGGGGGGACACACAAGATGGCAGTGAAGTCAGGGCCATGCAGACACACCAGTGTGAGTGCGCAACTGGCTCTGCTGATGTGTCCACACACACCTGACCTCACTGCCACCCAACGCCATCCAGCGTTGGGAGACTCATTCCCCATTGACCAATTAACTAAATACTTAGCTATAGTCTAAAGATGGAATTGCATTCATTTCTCAGAACCCGGATTTATCTGTACTTTAAATTTGCAATTCCCAACCAATAATGAGCGCTATTCCGTTTTTGTTTTCTGTTTTTAAAAATCACCTAAGAGGCAGCTTTCTTTAAGCATGGTTTCCAGTTTAAGGTTTTTCTCTTTGCTATCATTACTAAGTGTTTAATCTCCTTAAATGCCACAATTTAGCTACTTTAGCTCCCTTTAATCATCCCCTTATAGCAGCAAGAGTTTTAGTTTGAAGTCAAAGTGCTCCCTCTGCTGTTTGCATTCAGAGATGCAGCTTTACCCAACATATCCTGCAGTTCAGTCTGCATTTTGCATTATATGTAGGAAACCTGTATACAGTCTTACCTGCCTCCACTGCTTACAGCTTCACCTCCTCTTTGATAGGTTACTAAAATATAAAATGAAAATATATAGTGGTTAAGTTAATTCTCTGAATGTGCTTCTGTTGGATCCTAGAAAGAAAAATGCTAAAATGTATTTATTTCCTTGTGGCTAGATTACTGTCGGTATAAGCAGTTCCTACTACCAACTCTATACAACCATACTGCCACCTAAAAGCCACTGGAGTTTTAGTTGTTTATTTTTCAAAACATAAAATAGATATTGCTCGGAAGCAGTATTTTCTGATGTGTGTGCTGTTGTTTACAAAATGGAATGTAAAACACAACAGATGGTGTTTCCAAATATATTTATATTTTGGGAAGTATGTCATAAAAACTCACGCCTGAAAATGCGTTTTAAACATGCCCAGACCCAAATACACTTGCTGTACTTCAGCTACCACCCCCAGGTTAAGCAAAGAGTTAAGAAGATTAACCTCAGTGCAAGTGGCGATGGATTCCATAGCTATGCATTTCCCAAACTAGGAATGTGTTTTAAAAGGCAGCCAAATTCTGCTTGTTAGAAGAACTCCAAAGTGGGGGTCTGCAAGGCAGAGATAACCGCTTGCAGCGATTACAATAACAGGATTAAAATGTAGCAGCCAATGGTACATAGGCCTTTTGCTGAAAGTGTTGCTAAAGATGAGGGGTTGTTACCATTTAAATTCAGTGGAACTAAAGTAGTTGGATTCTGAATTATGGAACAGAAAAGTTTTAAATTTTAAATACAGTCCGCATTTCAAATGACTCCTTGTCAAATTTCCCTGTTGTCTATTGTACAGCTATCATGTATTGTGCCAAATATTGATTAAAATATTTTTGTCTTCACAGTTCTAAAAACTTGGCTCCTGTGAGAAATCTGACACCAAGCCTAAACATGCTTAAATTTAAGCTTGCTAATTAACTTAGCAACACTAATAATGTACATAAATTATTTTCTCTGTACAGCCCAGTTGTTAAAAACATGGATTCTGTATGAGGAAAATATCGGAATGTTTAAACTAATGCTGAAGCAAATTCCATATTAATATATATTAAAAGTGAATGAGAAACAAGGACCAAAACTATTTTAAAAGTTGAAATGTGTTTATTCACAAAACAATTTGAGTACAGACTATGTCGTCCATTATAATGCTAAGTAATAAACTATTAGAATGCCTGTTCACTTGCTAATATTATTAAATATTAAAATCTTCGGCAGAAATGTGCTGACAGAACAATGTTTAAATGGGAGTTTGGCATTTACCGTATTTAACATTGATTATTGGGGTTCTAGATAACAAAGCTATCCTGTTAAGGCAAGGTGTTCCACCAATGCAGCAGGACTTCATCTCCTCATTGTCCGCCCCCCGAATTTGCTCTGGAGGATTGGTGGGGAACACAGAACAGATTAGGGGGTGGCACTGGGGAAAGGAGAGCGAGGGGAAGTCATTGTGTTACTGGTAAAACTTCCTTTAATGTAACCCTTTGTCTATTTTTGGTATTCTTTTAAATAACCAAGAGTAACTGACAAGCATTTCATTCTCATGCTTTCAGATCTGTATGGTATAGGGTATAATTATTATTATAATCCTAAGGTTCACACAGAATTCCAGGCTACACTCAACAGCATGTGTGCATTGCTTTCACGTTAATGGCATCTTCTATTAATGGCATGTCCTAAAGCATAGAGCTTTCCAATCTAAAGAGAAAAGTTTCAGCATAGAACAAAGCTTTAGATATAGTCATGGGGTTGTATCCAACAGTACTGCTCAATTGATCCTTTGCAATAATTTACCCCTTTCTCCTGTTGCCCCACATCCCCTAGAATGATCTCTTTGAGCATCCTCCAGAGCAGATTGGGAGTGGGGGGACATGAGGGGTGTGTGTGTGTGTGTGTGTGTGTGTGTGTGTGTGTGTGTGTGTGTGTTGTAAATAGCTTCATTCCTTGTTCTGATGATCGAAGTCTTACTGTCAGTTGGATACAACACATATAGACATCTCCCAGTTTATAAAAATGAAATCCTTTGTATGTCTTTCTATTTAAGTGTTAAGTAATGTTCCATTAAGAATCATTGGAAGGGAATGCTGCTTGCCTTTATGCAGAGTCCTTTGTGTAGCTACGGCCCATTTTGGTAGAGCAGAACATTATGAACAACTATATAATATACAAAATTAGCAAAAACAAAAAAGCAAAAACCACCCAACCATGCTATACATTAGCATAGAAGATGATAGGATCTCATGTAGTTTTCCAATGGATATAAAACTCAAACTTTGGACAGCAGTGTGAGATCTGCCAAATTGGTAAAATGATACTAACAATAAGGATACGTAACGAATACTACTCATACTACTCGCTGTGTAATATTGTGCCTGGTTATATGAGGGAAGAAGAAAAAGAGACAGTGACACAGTATCACACAGGCACATGCCAATCAGACAAGGGAAAAGTGCAAATATATACCTGTTGGTGTGAAGGTAAAAGACGGGACTGAAAAATCAAAACACAATAAAAACTGGTTATTAAGCTGAAGAAAGAAAAAGAGACCACACAACATTAGTATAAATCAGGGCAAGAACAGAACATAAAAGTAAGAGTAAATATGTCCAAGACATACCAATATGTGAATAAAACAAAATTTGTTATTTAAAAAGGTGACTTGTCTCCACAGAAGAAGAATAACGTTCTAGTATAGTGTGCTCTTGAGGGAAATAGAGTGTGGTTTAGCCTCTAAATGACCTTCTTTTTAGTGCTTTATGTTTTGCTGCAAATCCATGTACAAACAAAAACCCTACACTATTTAATCATATATATATATATATTTTAAAAAAGAAGAGTAATGGTTACTTTTTCCCAGTATCATCAAGATATTGCTAGACTCTTATATTCACTGCATCATGCAAATGCTTGGTAAAGTGGATCATTAAGGACACTTAAGCATTTAAGCAAAGAGTAAGCTATTTCTAGGAGTAACAAAGTATTATGAAAATGTGCTAATTTTCCATTACTTGCACCTTAAAAGTGTGTTGTGCTTTATTGTAACAGCTGCTCAATATCACAGCCTTTTAAAAAAACTAACTAATGAATATAGAACACACAATAACTAGGATTTTTTTATTTCTTCAGTTTTTGAGATGCTTTTGTTATTTTAACCTAATAATGTTAATCTGCCCTGTAGATTACCTGCTGTAGTAATCTTTCCTGACTCACGAGCCTATGAGTTTAAATAAAAAGTTTCAGAATATAATAATTCTCACAGGGGAAAAACCTTCATTTTCACAGCCCCTATAGATCTTAATTTAATCAATAAGGCCTCTAATCAAACAGCAGACCTCCAGTGCAACATCTACTCAGTCCCCCCTCCCCCCCAGCACACACTTCTCTCTTCTTTGAACAATAGAATATATTTTCTGTACTGCTAATGGGAAGAAGGAAGCCATGAAATGCTCCTTAATTCTGAGCAAAACAATGAAATGCAAGAAAAGCTTCACAATCGTTTCTAAATGTGTTTTGGCCTTGAAATTTAGGTTAGCAGGCGGACCACAAAGGGATGATGGAATGGCTGAGATATAGACACATCAACAGCCTTTTTCTCCCCTTTTTTCTTCCTATAGATCTGGTTTTTTTATATTAGGATCTAGGGTCCTTAAGTCTTTAAGGACATAGAAAAACCTAATTTAGAACACGCTGCATATGTGTCGCTGTTCTTATCAGGTCACTTTATTTCTAGGAATAATGTGGTGGAGAAAAAAGGAAAGAAAAATCCAAACAATTTAAGCACTGGCCTTCATTTGCAGCAGTGCTATTTTTATCACAGGGATCCTATTGCGATCTCTTTCTGCTGGTTCTTTTCAGATAGTCAATGGAATTTAGTATCATTAAGAAAGGAAATACAGAGCCACAGTAATAAGGATTTCCACCAAACACACTAAGTAGTGCATTTTAAAACAGCGTTGCTTGTGAATGACTACATCAGCTCTACATCAATTTGCAACAACAAAGAAATAGAAAAAGATGAAAGGTTCTTGTCATTATTTTTCTGTGAACTAAATACTCAATATAATTTTGTTCTGTAAGAAAATAAACAAAAGTCAATCTAAGTGAAATCTTCATATCTCACACAAAAACTTAATTATCAAAGCTTAGTTGATAAAAATGCTTATTGTGCCCACTGGTGCTAATGCAATATGTATGTATGTGTGAATACAGAAATATTTTAACAGTTGTCAAAGCCTCAAGTTAGATGCTCAAAAAGGGGGGAAATGAATTAATGAAGTTCACTGATCCTCAGCTTTTATGGTGACATGTCTGACTTCATGCTCTGTATATTGACAGATTATTATTTTTAAATGATTTACATTTCCTTGAAGATGATGTTTCCCTTCAAGTGTGTTTAATAACCTTGTTTTGGTGAACCTTTACTAATGAATTCATTCTGAAAGTTAATAAAAAATTGCAGAGTCATTACAGACATTTGTAAGACACACAAGACTGAAAACAGCATAAAACAACAAAATATCAGATTTTTTAACATTCCATGCTGTGGATTTAGCTTCTTTTATATCCAACAGTATTAGTCTATTAGAAATGTTTATAAGAGATGGCATGGCACCATGCAATTAGTAAAGCTAAAAGAAAACTGGTTAAAACAGCACAAAGGCTTTCACTTAACTTTCCCAGAGGTGTATTAACAGACACAAGTTAATTTCAGTCCCAGCTTCATTTTGTCTGCATGTGTTATTTATTGGACCACAATGATGCCACTAGTTGTTACTTCTATTTTGCTTTGAATCTTCCTGTTTTCAAGACTCTGCGTGCTAAGAGACACTGAGTTTCTTAAGTGTTCAAACCCACACTACTTTTGCTAAAGTTGTTTAAAAATGTTACCTTCATTTAATGACCATGTTCAGAACTTTGACTACTGAAAGATCTGTAGACCGTAAGCACGCTGAACAAGGCCATTACTTTGTTGTGTCCAGTGGCTACCAGACAGTGCGAATAAAACCTGTTAAACATTAATAAGAAGGATCTGGATCATTTGGTGGATGAGGATATTAAGTATTCAAAAAGGCAAGGTGTTAAACAGCTTCCGATCTGTGGCTGATTGACCTCTGCTCTAAAAACCAAACTACATGAAAAAAAATAAGTAATTACTGCCTATCTCTGTTTAACAAAGTGGTCACATTGCATCTTCAGGCATCCTTGGTTGCGACTGCACCTCTAGTCCAGGGGTTGTCAACATTTTGAGCTCTTTGGGCACATGTAGCACTCTGAAAAAAGGTTGTGCATACCAGTCACAAAATGGCTGCTGTGGGGCATGAAAAAGGGAATAGTGTAGAAAGAAGATTTTAAAATGGTTCCTCTTGTGTTTGCATGATCTTTAGACAGGATTTCCCCCAAGCCACCATCAAACTGCATCTGTTTCCAAATCGCAGCAGCAGCACTTGTCACAAAACATGGATCTGTGGAGTGAATCCATATGCCATAGTATCTCTGGCATGTGCTATATAGGTGGTTTTTACAGTGCAATCCATTGATGATGGCTGGGATGCATCCCTTGTAAAAATCATGAGGATACATATTGGATACATATTTTTGTATCATGGTGGCACAGAAGAAGAAGAAGAAGAAGAAGAAGAGGAGGAGGAGGAGTTTGGATTTGATATCCCGCCTTTCACTCCCCTTCAGGAGTCTCAAAGCAGCTAACAATCTCCTTTCCCTTCCTCCCCCACAACAAACACTCTGTGAGGTGAGTGGGGCTGAGAGACTTCAAAGAAGTGTGACTGGCCCAAGGTCACCCAGCAGCGGAGACGCGAACCCGGTTCCCCAGATTAGGAGACTACCGCTCTTAACCACTACACCACACTGGCTTCTTTGATGCTTTTCTCCACCTGTACTTTCATCCATCTCCTATTTTTCTGTCTCTAGCAAGCCCATTTTCTGTAGCTTACTGCCTTCTCTTCTTCAGATAGGGTTGAGAAGAGAAATTGTGCAGAGGAACTAAACATTGTAGAGTGACTGAAGAGGAACTGCTCTGAGAACAAGAACAATAAAACCTTGTCCAGCCTTCCAGTTTTTGTTTCAGTGGGTTCAGGTCCTCTTGTTGGTGACAGAGAAGACTCTGGCAGGCATACAAGGTGTCCACCTACAGGTGCTAGGTTGGAGACCTGAAGTATAGGCTCTTGCTGATCTGGTTTTCACCATTAGCTATGGTACCAACACATGGAAATCCATCTCATCATTAAGGTAAATGCACCCGTTTCATTACTTCTCAGAGATAATATTGTTGGCCCTGTGTGGCCCTGGGCTGAGGACTGGTTTTGCACAAACTTCTAGATACCAAATTAATACAACACAAGTAATGCTGGTAGATTCCATATTCTTAACAAATGAGTACACCTGTCATTAAGAGAATCCAAGCTTGCCTGGTTTAAACGTCCAGTGAGGTTTGGAAAACTAAGTACATTGCATCATCTGACTCTTCACATAGCAGTGGCACCCAAAAATATTTTGAGGACTTCCATTCAGTGAGAAGACTCTGACCTATTTCATAAATTTTAACTGTCATTCTGCTTCACAATGTTGAGGCCAATAATATCTTCAACATGCAGCACTTGATGACTTTCTAAAAGCTTCAGCTAAAACAGAAGCATCTTTTGAAACGCATGAGGTGATCAGCACTGCCTTACAGGCAGAAATAAAGTTGCTATAAAGATTGACCTATACATTTATTAACTCTAGATTTAAAGATACCTATAAGATGTCTTCTCTCATCCATGCCATCACAGCCTGTCCAATTATCTAAAAGAACCTTCTATAAATTACACTGTGTGCTGAAATTAGGATAGGCAGGGTATATTCTTCATAATTGTTATGTAGTAATAAAAATCCCACAACCACCTAATACATGAAAGCATTTTTCAAGAAGTTTTAAAAATGTAAAGTTTTAAAAGCTGTATTAAATCTCACAGGATAGTTATTAATTTGGTTTTTCATTTATTGTTAACCATTCTGTATCTGACAGAGACTATGTGTGATATCCAACTAAATCATACTCAAAATAGACCCAATGAAAGATATGGGTCTCTTCTGAGTAAGGCCAATGCTTGCTATCACGTTATAAATTCAATTAAATAACAAATACTTCAGATTATAAAAGGGTACAAAAAATACCTTTTCTGATACCAGCATAAGTACTAGCGAGTCCATTGCGCTTCTTTCGATGACGGTATAACCAAATGCTGAAAACCATAAGGATAATCCAACAGGCAGCACCAATTCCAGCAATGAATGCTGGCTGTTTTACAACATCTGAAATCTGTTGGGCTAAACTGACTTGGTCTTCTGGTGACACAGGGTTTCCATGAGAATCTGAAGAAACATACCCAAAAGAAAGTACAGATATGAGGCACTGGTGTCATAGGATTTGAATGCTACATGATGTTTGAGCTTTTCTCCCGTCAGATGAAGTCTAGAAAGTAATTCTGCCATGTATTCAATTGGTTCTCCAGGATTCATTTCTGGGAGTGTGCATAGTTTCCTCTGGACACACTAATAAAAAAGCCATGCCTGTTTGGCTTGACACATAAACTTCATAGTACATTGAATATTCCACAATTTATAATCTTCAACAAATAGATATTCACTGAACCTTATGAAGAACCTGATATGTATGCAATCTTCCTGTATCTCAGGGTTTTTATGTTCAGTTTAGCAACTATATCTCAGAATCCAACTCTTGGTGGGGAGAGCACTTACTATTTTATTTATTGAATTTATATACCGCCCTATACCCAGAGGTCTCAGAACAACACTTCTGAATTATAAAGTGTACAACATTAAAAACCCACCAACAATCTTTAGCTTGCTTATTGTAGGATAACAGCAATACAAATACACATGTATGCAACATATCCAAGCCAAAAACAGATATACAGTGGTGCCTCACAAGACGAAATTAATTCGTTCCGCAAGTCTCTTCGTCTTGCGAGTTTTTCGTCTTGCGATGCACGGTTTTCCATAGGAATGCATTGAAAATCAATTAATGCGTTCCTATGGAAACTGCCTTCCCCCGACCTCTTCTGGCGGGCGGCATTTTAAAATCGCCCGGGACAGCGGAGGACTTCTCCGCTGTCCGGGCGATTTAAAAGCCCCTGGGAAGGCAAGCAGGGGGGACAAAGACTTTTGCCCCCCGCCTGCCTTCAGAAGAGGTCCAGGACAGGCTTCGCGGACCTCTCCGCAAGCAGCGGGAGCGCTCCTTGCGGAGAGTTGCCAGCGCGCCCAGGCTTCGCGGCCCCGCCGCCCGGCTTCGGGACATCGTTCCGATGCCAGGCGGCGGGGGGAGGCTTTCTCGCCCCACCGCCCGGCATCGGGACGATGCCCTGAAGCCGGGCGGCGGGGGGAGGCGTTCCTGCCCCGCCGCCCGGCATCGGGACGATGCCCCGAAGCCGGGCGGCGGGGGGAGGCTTTCCCGCCCCGAAGCCGGGCGGCGGGGGGAGGCTTTCCCACCCCGAAGCCGGGCGGCGGGGGGAGACTTTCCCGCCCCGCCGCCCGGCTTCGGGACATCGTTCCGATGCCGGGCGGCGGGGGGAGACTTTCCCGCCTCGCCGCCCGGCATCGGGGCATCGTTCCGATGCCGGGCGGCGGGGGGAGGCGTTCCCGCCTCGCCGCCCGGCATCGGGGCATCCTTCCGAAGCCCGGCGGCGGGAGGAGGTGTCCCCGCCCCGCCGCCAGGCTTCGGAGGAGGTCCGAGGACAGCGGGGAAGACGAGCTGCGCTTCCCCACTGTCCCGGAGATTTCCCTATGGGCTGTCGTCTTGCGAAGCAAGCCCATAGGGAAATTCGTCTTGCGAAGCGCCTCCAAAACGGAAAACCCTTTCGTCTAGCGGGTTTTCCGTCTTGCGAGGCGTTCGTCTTGCGGGGCACCACTGTATACTCTCTGTAAATGTGCTTGGAATACCTCTGCTTGGAATTTTTTCTGGACTGTAACACAATCAATATAGACTATTCAACATTTCTTATGTTCACAATAACTTAATGTGGAAACTGTATAAAAGATCACAATTGAACTCTAACAGTCACCCAGGGAACAAGGGGCAAAAAAGCCCCCTGCAACATCACCAGTGGGTCTCTGTACAGTCAGTCCAGTGCAGGGGTTGTGACTTTAAGCACAAAAGAACATCAGGGAGTACAGATACTTGCAGTTGCTAGCAGATCATCATGAAAGGCATGCTAATTAGTTCACAAATCACACCTCATAATGGGAGCTGTTAGAGCAATAAAAGTTCAAGGAGAGTTGCTTGTATTCATTCTCCTGGGATGTCTAAGGCATGAATAATACACTTAACATTTGATAATTATTTGAGTGAAGCTTCTCATAAATGCATGATGTGTATTCACCCAGGTTAATATGTTTATGAGAAACATTAATTTATTGGCAAAATGAGGTGCCTCAAGACCTGTCTGGTGCACAAAACTGAAAGAGCCACAGGAAATCAATTGGCAATCAGTTATTTAATGCATCATCTACTATTCTCTATAGGTGCACCCAAATGTACATAATTTAGTGATGACCCAGCTACGGAAGGGTACTCACAGCATTTTTGGCAGAAGCACAATCGCCTCCCCAAGATTAGCCTCAGGGGAAACCAATCCTTCCAGTTTGCTGCTAAAAGGCAATTTTCGCAGTATGCATAGGTTGGCGTTTGTGACAACACTAAGTCACTTGGAGCAGTTCTTCCAGGTTTTTAAAAAGCAACTGTGTGTCATTTGAAATATAAGTGCCAAACAAAATTGTAATTAGATCAATGTGCAACACATTTCATTTAAAATGTTTTTGTGGGTTTTTTGTGGGTGGGTGGGTGCTTACATTTTTTTTAACAAATAGCAGCAGCCCACCTGAAGATGATGTTAAGTGAGGTTCAGGTTAGGTTTATTAAATTTATATCACTTCCCATTAAGAAAAGTCACCAAACAATTTACAAGCAAGTTGTGTATTTTTTAAGTGAAAGGGTATGTACTACTCTATAAATAGAGGCATAAAGATAAGTATTTTTCAATGCCTTCACCACCACAGCAAAGGCTCAACAATGAGCACACACTTGTGTCCCATTGTGTTAATCTGGAATCTTCTTCCACTAGTGTTCCAGCCATCTTCTAACCTGCTTCATTGCTTTCAGCTCCGCAATAGACCTGGGCTCAACAAACTGGAAGTGAGCACTTGTGCTCCACAGATCAGTCAGGGTTTGAAGCATCACCAGATCCATTAGCCAGAAGAGAACCCAGCACTGTCTGGAACACAACTCTGCCTCAATTTTAATAGGTCTCATGCCTCTCCAGAGGGAGAAAGTCACTGACAATCTGATTTGAATTAAGCAAGACACTGGGAGTTGTGTGATCAGCCTTCTAATAGCTTTTTTATTTGTGCTGAAGTGGGGAAGCTGTTACCCTTCTATCAGGCTGTTTCCCCCATAACACCAGTTTCTATAGGTGACTTACAATAAATGAGTAAAACAAACAAACAAATGGAAAACAAATAGCAAAACAATTAAAGATGAAGATACAGTATCAAAGCAACAAAACAGGACTTGTCTCATCCTCAAAATTGAAAGTGGATATAAAAAACAAAAGCCTAGACAAATAGGCTTAAAAGGCTTGGGTGTTTAAAAAAGGGTTTTCTAGTGCCCTGAAAAGATCATAAAGATAGTGCATGGCAAGCCTCATTGGAGTGATCATTCCACTACTGAAGCCATTGCTGAAAAGGCCCTCTTCCCTGGTGGTTAATTGCCTCACTTCATTCTTCAGGGTTTTACACAAAGCAGGGCCTACGAACAGAATCTTAAGGTTCAGCTAGATACATATGGGAGAAGCTAGCCTGGTCCCAAGGCATTCAGAGCTTTAAAGGTTATAAGCAGCCTTTAAATTTGGCCTAATAATGGGCTGGGATGGGAAGAAGAGTTTCTGCAACACTTCCAAAATGAAAAGAGTTTTATTGGCAGAAGCAAATTCAACTCACTCAGTGATTCTTGCCTCATCTGATTAAAACAATGCAGAACATCTGGATTTCCCCTGCCCTGCATCAAACACTGAATGTAAAACAAAGCAGGAAGTTATTACAAATCACTTACCTAACTGAATAAATTGTGGTTCGCTTTTCACTCCAGCTCCAGCTCCAGTACTTGCTGCCACTTCCACACTGTATCGAATACCAGGCACTAAAGACGGGATTACAACTGAAAATGTGGAACCATCCACTGTCTTATTTATGTGGTATCGGCTTTCATTGCCAAGGCACCAGACCTGCAAAGAAAAAAAGCAACTCTCATGTGCACATAGGCTTTGAAATAAATAAATAATGATATAAAATGTGCCATATGGCATTTACTGATTTACATAGCAAGCTGCATTTAGCTAAGTTAATAGCTCTGTTGTAAAAGCTGTTAATAAACTGATATAAACACTATTAAAAACAAGCCATCTGAATAACTATCTGAATAAGGTTACCTGATAATATACAACACTTTTTGTTCTATTTTTGAAATTTCAAAACTGTCCATATGGTAAGTATTAATGCAGCAAAATTCAATAGTCTACAACTGTGGGAAATAATACATGGCTTCCCCCAAGGTCCATTGCATTAGTAAACTGTTATTCTACTCCTTGCCTAGTATGCAGAGAATACAATTTCATCTGTAACACTAAACAGACTCAAAGAGGAATGAACAACATTCTTTATAAGGATATACCACATTAATTTATTTCCTTAAACTCACACCCTTCAAGGATTAGACAAATTCATGGAGGGTAGAATCATAGAATCATAGAGTTGGAAGAGACCACAAGGGCCATCGAGTCCAACCCCCTGCCAAGCAGGAAACGCCATCAGAGTACTCCTGACATATGGTTGTCAAGCCTCTGCTTAAAGACTTCCAAAGAAGGAGACTCCACCACACTCCTTGGCAGCAAATTCCACTGTCGAACAGCTCTTACTGTCAGGAAGTTCTTCCTAATGTTTAGGTGGAATTTTCTTTCTTGTAGTTTGGAACCATTGCTCCGTGTCTGCTTCTCTGGAGCAGCAGCAAACAACCTTTCTCCCTCCTTTCTCCACAGGCTCTTAGACATGATAACTATATTGTTGGAGGAAGCATGCCTCTCTGTGGCACATGGCATAGGCGGGACAGCATAGCTCACCTGCATTCTGAACACTGAGTGTCACTCCTGGTTCCTCAGGGGAGAGGGACGAAGATGGACGAATAGCTCAGCACAGTCAGGCATGGTGGCAGTGCTCCTGCATTGCGCTGACCTCCCTGCGCCTCACCTTTCTCAGGGCACTCGGCATTCAAAAGAACACATGAATGTTCAGAAGACAGGTGAGCAATGCCTCTCTGACAACAGCTACTAATACCAGTTGCTGAGAATCACTAGTAGAGAATGTGCTGTTCCACTCAGGTCCTGCTTGCAGCTTCCCATAGGTGTCTGATTGGCCACTGTGAAAACAGGATCCTGTGCTATATGAGTCTTTGGCCTGATCCAGCAAGGCTCTTCTTATGTTAATATGAAACCTGTTCCTTTTCTTGGTGTCTGCTGTGGTGGGCTTTAGGCTTTAACAGACCTGAGGCTGTGGCTCTTGACATCCTTGGAAAGCTGGCTATGTTCAGCTTCTAAAAAAAGCAGGCAATTATACCTGGGGGGAGAACAACAACCACCCATAAGTGGCCACTGTTTGATCAGGTATGTAGAAACCATCTGGTCACAGGTGATCAAAAAATCTTTAGTTTTATTATAATCAAGGATGATCTCAGACTTTGAATTCTCGTCTGAGATTGCTTTGTCCTTAAGTTGTTGTTCACATCTGCCTGTCTCGAGAGACAATGGAAGAGTGTGCCTTCACTGGTAAAGTCAAACTGTTGGAGGGTTACAACGCCTGCTGTGGCTGTAGAGAATGATCTGGGAGAGACATGGTTTACTGCAGTTGGGGCAGATGAAGGCGTCCGGTTTTGCAGCTACAGGTGCGCTATGGTGTTTCATCCCTCTGCACTCCTCCCAGCCGTCATTCCTTCTCTGGTCACTGCTGTAGATACACAACCTGTCTGTCTCCAGGTGCTGCTATCGTCTGCAAGGGGTTGATGCTGCCAGCCTTCATGTCACATTTGCTGACATCTTTGTAATACAGAGTTGATCTGCCAACAAGCCTAGTGCCTAAAGCCAGTTCCCTGTAGAGCACATCATTGAGGGTCTCGCCATCTTCCATCCTGTGTACGTGACCAAACCAGCACAGAGGTTGCTGAGACAGAAGTGCAAACTTGCTGGGAATGTGGGCTTGGGAGAGCATATCTTTGTTTGAGACTTGCTATGTGATGCCTAAAAGCTTCCTGATGTAGTGCTTATGGAAGGCACTGACACATCACTCTTGGCAGGTGTAAGTTACCCATGACTCACTTCCATAAAGTAGTACGCTCAACATGCAAGTCTGGTAGACCTTCATCTTACATCCTTATACATTGCTGAATAATAGGTGTCCTTCCTTTTTTGGCATATAACGTGCTAGTGGCAAATCTTGAAAACAAAAAATTCTGCTGTGGAGACTTCTGGATTTGTGGGCAAAGAATTCTGGAGGAATTTCTAGATAGTTCATTTTTAAAATGTACCCCCTAGAACAGTGATGGCCAAACCTGGCCCTCCAGCTGTTTTGGGACTACAACTCCCATCATCCCTAGCTAACAGGACCAGTGGTCAGGGATGATGGGAATTGTAGTCCCAAAACACCTGGAGGCCAAGTTTGGCCGTCACTGCCCTAGAGTCAAGTCATTTGACTAGTGAAACACTAAGTGAATAAGTTGTTACACTCCATTCTAGAAGCCTGTATATGTCTTTGCTAGCATCTCAGGCATTGGTCTGGTTAACACAAAATGCTAAGCCAGAGACCAACAAACCAACCATGGCATTTCTCCAAATAGTGTTTTAATAAGCACAAGGTAAAAAACCTTTCTATTTATTCATGTGCTTGGAAGGAAACCAACTTTTCTTGCTGACTTTATCACTTTTGCTTTCTCTACTAATGATGTTTCTATTACATTTTCATTTCTAGTTGTGTAATAATGTTTTAAATTATATATATATAAAATTATGTCCTTATGTGTACGTAGTACAGCATTGTTAGCTGCTCCATGTTCCTACTGGGAGGAAGGGCAGGATACAAGTATGAGGAGAGAATACCTGACCTGGAGAAAGGAAGTTTACTAGAAGGGATGGAGGGCAGCAGTGGAAATAAATTGAAAACATTGTAAGATAAAATCAAATTAGAAATATGATAGATTGTTTTATATTATTGCACAGTGGCAAATGTAAAGAATGTAACATGATAGAAATTACTCTTATGTTTTCCTAACAGTGCTTCCAAAAATCTTCACATCAGCCATGTTTTTATCAATAAGAATTTTTTAAAACTAGAAGTAAAATTAGTACATTTCCCATATTCCTAAAATGACAAAATCTTACACTTTGCTTACTCTTATGTATGTCCATTTCTTATGATAACTTACTGGTGTCATAATATGCTTGTACACAGACACTATTCTCTTTTAATTTACGCCTGCAGTTCTCTTATAAAGTAAAAGGTGGTGAGCAGTTTGAGAGTGAATTAGCATACTTTATAGGTTTCTGATTGCACATCAATATGTTTATTTACTTGTACAACACAAATGCATATATATGAAAATTTTAAACGAACAGACTTA
Source organism: Podarcis erhardii (assembly GCF_964252035.2). Taxonomy (NCBI): domain Eukaryota; kingdom Metazoa; phylum Chordata; class Lepidosauria; order Squamata; family Lacertidae; genus Podarcis; species Podarcis erhardii. The sequence continues at coordinate 46,896,942 of NC_138508.1, read as the reverse complement.
AAAGAAAATAAAAAAATTCCTTCCAGTAGCACCTTAAAGACCAACTGAGTTAGTTCTAGGTATGAGCTTTCGTGTGCATGCACACTTCTTCAGATACATGCACACGAAAGCTCATACCTAGAACTAACTCAGTTGGTCTTTAAGGTGCTACTGGAAGGAATTTTTTTATTTTGTTTTGACCATGGCAGACCAACACGGCTACCTATCTGTAACTAGACTTAAAAGATACGGGCATATCCTTTTATTATGGTTTGATTTTTACCACCAGATGGAGCCAAGAAACCACAAACAAGTTCTCTGTCAATAGCTTGCCAATAATTTGCCAGGTTAGAACTAGATATTACCTTGTATTCCTGAACCATCCCATTCTGTGTCTCCTCTGGGGGAGGTTGCCATGTTATTACAATCGCAGTGCCATTTCCATCGTTCTTAGTTACTGAAACACTTTGTGGAGGAGCACTTGGAGCTGTTTGTGGGAAGAAAGGATGGTTGTGATTAAAGCTGTTTTTTCCGTTTCATTGTCACTGAGCAGTGCTTTTAATAGGCTACAGCTAAGGACGCAGACAAAACTGATTTGCCAACACGCAGATGTATTTTTCTCTGTATAAGACGCCCCCTTCTTTTGGGGACCCCAAATTTAGAAAATAGGCATATGCACTATCCATATATAAGAGGCCCCCAGATTTTTTAACCTTATTTTAAAGTAAAAAAATCCTAGTTTTATATATGGAAAAGTACGGTAATTACAATAAGTGACTGAAGAAGATTAATGAAGTATATTTGTACTGTGGTATCAGAGAATCTGGTCAAGTGGCTTTTGAAGATATAATACTAGTTTTGAAAAGTTTCTTCAACAAGATGCCTCGACAATCTTTTCTGAGGGGGATAATTTAAAACAAACTATTTCCTAAAGGTTGATGTGATAAAGTGAACAGATGATGATCCAAATACCTCAAATATTAACTGAGTTTCTGTAAATCAAAGAAAGAGTATACAAATCTACTACAGTAATAATAATAAAACAACTCCGGACAACATCTGAGACCTATTTAAAATGTCTATAGCTTTGTTCATGCTTTGGAGTTTGTATAAGAAAAGAAAACAAACCAAGTGCACAAACAGTGGTCACAGACGTTTAATGTGATGAACAAGCTACTAATGATCACAAATTGCCAGTGTGCACATGATGAGCTGTACAAGAAAATCCACACTGTTCATCCTTCATATGTTGGTGGTTTGTGTTTGGATACAAGATAAGCTCTCCAATTAAATATTTGAACTGACCCCAAAACAAAGCAAAACAAAACAGGCAGGCAATTTAGCTGTGGGTGCCCATTCTTTTTCTTGGTCTAAGGACAGACCTACAAAAGGAAAGAACAGAAGAACCACAAAATGACTTTGGGCTCATATAGAATGAATATTCCATGATCAATAAGGAAATTGTTCTGTTGGCCCCTGGAATTACTAGAAAAGGGTTCAAGTGCAGAAGAATGTACCTTGCAGAGAAATACTACATCAAAAACTGAAGGGGGAGAAGGGCATTGTGTCTTACACAGACCCATTCCACACATCAAAAGTTTTGTTTTCCAGATCTATGGGCTCAGAAGACCCATCACAATCAACCACTTTCCACTCAGCACTTAGAATTCCACATACTCTAGCTCTGCCTATATCAGGCATTATGTTTGGCATCCACAGAGGTGTAATCACATTTGGTGGGGTGGGGAGAGGGGGTTTGTTGAGCATATTTATATATAACACATACCAATGGGAAGGAGGCTAAGTGTTGCTAATTTAACACATGCTTATTGTCTTCATTCATGATCTTCAAATCTCTTAGCATAACTAGTGAAGATAGGAAGTCCCCTAATATGTAAACCGCAGCTCTTTCATGGTTACAGCAGTGTCTGCCATCTACTCTAGACAGTGATTTTCAAGTGTCTGAATTTGACACAAAGTCATTTGTGACCAGACCATGAACTCAACAGAAAGAGACGGAGGGGAACATCACAGTTCCTATGATGTCTTTGAGGGGATTTCCCATTCACATGCTTTTGAATATTTACTTCTGTGTCAACAAACAAATCACATAATGATCAGCCCTATGCATTGACAGTTCTCTTTCATGGCAGAGGGCTGAGTTCCAATAAAAAAAAAATGCACTTCAAAGAACATCAAGCCATAAATACATCAGGGGGAAACAGGCAAAAAAGTAATTCAAAAAGATAATATGAAGACAGCCATGCTGCTACTTGCCTTCTTCCAGAGTTTTGGCAAATTTCACTTCACTATCAGCTCCTTGAAACTCGTTAAAAAAAGGTCGAGCTTTGATTTCATAGTTCACTCCTTTTTTGAGCTCAGGAATCACAACACTGTTTTTTGTTGGTGTCCTTACTTCAAAAATCAACCACTCAGATTCTCCTTGAGAACCAACTGTTGGCCTGTACAAAATTTTATATCCCTGAATATATTGGGATTGTTGGTCAACCTTAAACGTGGAGATAGAACAGCCATATTAATACATTAGTAAGCATCAAGTGTAAACAGTTTCAGGTGCTAATACATGTTAGCAGTCACAGAAAACCATGGAGCTTGCTCATTTTTGCATTTTCCCTGTTTCCAGGTAGTTTAATACTACTAACCTCAAATGGCGCCACAGCTGTGTTTGACTGTGGTCTAATAGGCTACTTTAAAAACACTGAAGTGATAGCACTTGCCCAGTGGGATTTTATTTATTTTTCTCTGAACAGTAGGCCCTCGTGACATATTGCAAACTGTTGTTGAAAATCTCTTTCATTTCAAAAACTGTTTTTCTTGTTGCACATTGGACAATAGAAATTTAAAGCACCCTGAGACATGGGCAGAGAGTTTGGATTAAAGATAAGAGATCTAAGTTAAACAGACATGCATTGTATTTTTTTTTATTCCCAAAGCTTTTATTTTCAATCTTATTGTATGCTCCCCTCACCACACACTTAAAAAAAACACCACATTCCTAGGTTTTTTGTTTAAGGCTGCCCTGTTCTGGTCCACTTACAAATTCTAAGAAGAAGAATCCTGCATTCCTGCATTGCAGGGGATTGGACTTGATGACCCTTTGGTCCCTTCCAACTCTACGATTTTATTATTATAAGAATCACTAAAGTCTCTTTAAAAAGAAGAAAATATGTGAACTGAAAAATGTAGCAAACTGCAAATGATCCTTCTTTGAACATGACATCCGAATGCAACCCAAGAAGTGTATGTGTGCACGTGTGTATAGCCTGCTTATTAATGAATAGTAATTAATGCTACTAATGCCTCCAAGGCAGCTTATCAACATCTGTTCAGAGTTTATCATGAGTATGTTGTTGTATTTTGTATGCTGTTGGGAAAATTATTTTTTTAGGCTACTAGCACTTTTGCTTTACTTACTGTCCAATGAACTTCAATTGAGGAAGAAGAAAGGATTGTAGGATTATGGAGATGTAGAACAACATCACCCAGCTCCCGCTGTACTTGTTTGTGATCCACACCCTGACTTGTAGGCGGAACATCTGTAACAATTTCAACAAACTATTGTTAACCTTAAAAGATATATGACAGAGACTTGAAAAACAGGTTTGATTGTACCACTAAGTGTATATTTTGCCTTGCATCCAAGATAGAATGGGGACACAGTCAAGAAATAAATCAAGGGTCAACAAATTGGGTTGGGAATTATTTTGGATGGCTTTGGTGGCCAATCAAGTTTGTGATTGCCAAGATACTCCCCTCTCCCAAGGTTTGGGGTCTTGTATCTGATCTTCCGCTGCAGCTTTGAAATAAACACAGAGCCAAGGAGGAACTGAAGTGCCTCTATCTGTCATCTTCCTCCAGCTCAGGGCATGCTGTCTTTCTTTGCCTCTGAACCTGCTAGGCAGTTGGAGCTCCAACTATCTGGCAGGCAAAGAGACAAGCTTCTGTGCCTGCAACATTACTCTCCAGTAATGCTCAGTACTCCTACATTTTCCATATTTCCAAGCCATTATAATTGGAGCAGCAATGGATGTGGTTTGAGCGTCTGCAGTGGAAAGGGGAATTCATGAAAATTGGGGTGCAACTTGCATGTGTGGAAGTTCTTTTCCACTTTTTCAGGGTCCTGTTGGATCCAAGTGGATAAAAATATTGTTGTTATATACAAAGAGAAGCATTTCAAGTGGGTCAAATATAGTTCAATTAGTGGATCACAAAGTTTGGAATAATCTTCTGAATTAAAAGTAATATTGATATTTCTTGGTACACCCCCAAAAACATCTTTGGCAGACAAAAGTGTAGCTCATCTCAATGTATAACCTTAACAATGTGTCTGTTCTGAAATAATCCATGACTTCTGCCCTTAGTCCTTAGATAGCCAGTGCCCATAAAGATAAAGAATTATAGGGTAGATGGATGAATGATCTGACTCAGTTTAAAAGCATCTGCTTATATTTTATCTCTCATAAAATGGTACTGAATGCCACACAAATGTATTTTGGCATTGCGGCTTGTTTTCCCCACCCCGTTATGCTGGAAGGCAAGTGAATGACTTGATTTCATGACAACTTATGTTTAGTTAGCATAGCACCTAACTTTTAATTGTAAGAAACAGATGATTTTTGAAAACTATTAACTCTGCTGGCACATTTTCTCGGAGAGAACTGTGTACTTATCCAGATTTTGATTTGATGTGAAGCTACAGACACTACTGCCCAGAAATAAACTGTTTAGATTAAAAAGTGGTTTGTTTCTCAGTAGGATCTGCTATAGATGTTTCCTCAGCATTAAGCCCCTTTTTGGTTGACAGCCTTGTTATCTATTGTTGCATACAGAACAAGAGCAGATACTGTATTAACAGTATTTCCTAAAATGGGTGTTTCTTTTCTGTTTCCTTTCAGTGAAGCATATCTAAACAAATGGTTGTCTTTAGTTCAGTCTTAAATACATGTTTTACCTTGTGTTTTCACTGGGTCAGATATTTGGCTGGGATCACTAATTCCATATGCATTGGCTGCCCGCACAAGGAAGAGATAAATTGCATTTGGTTTCAGACCTTTAACTGCAAATGTTTCTGTTTTCACATTTTCTGCTACAGTTTGCCAGCTGCTGCCAGCTGCATGGCTAGGGATAAAGCACACACACACACACAAACAGAAACAGAAACAGGTTAGTACATGCCTGTGATTTAAGAACATAAAACATAAGCACACCAGATCACATAAAGACATAATACCTGAACGCCTCTATTATATAAGAGGTTGGAGTTGCACCTGAATTCAAATTAGGCTTCCATGATAGTGTTACTGTATTTTTGCTGACGTCTGTAACTTCAGGTTTTGATGGTGCACTGGGAATCAAGTTAGGGTCAGTGGGTCTTGGTGGCTGCACTGGAACTCCAAATTCTAGTGAACAGTGATAAAAGTTCAAAGCTGACATATGCTCATCAGTGTGCTCACATTAGGATATATCATTTATTACATAATCAGAGAGCCATTAGACTGTAATTACTTATTTTTATGGTTTCTCCTCTATCCAGATTTACCTTGGACTTCAATGTAAGCACTCCATGATGCTTCACCACTTGGGGTGGAGGCAATGCACGTGTACCGACCAGTGTCACCCAGCTGAAAGGGGGGGGGGGGAGAGAGAGAAAGAAAAATATTTGAAATAGTCTGAGACACAGAAGATTTGATCTCCCAAATGAATATGCATTAACTCACCCAAAGTCCCGCAAATGAAAATTTGTTAGAAGAAAGTGATACTCAATTACACTAAATTAAAATGCAATAGTTGAGCTCAAATTTTAATTGGGCTTCTGTACTTATCATAGAATACAGGATTAAAATATATTTTTTCATATGTTCTATGTTGTGGTCCCTGAAGACCTCGTTGATTGGGCGGGGATATATGGGATAAGGTGGTCTATAGTCCAACTTCTCAGTGCACATTTGTAGTCCTTTTAAAGAATACACCAGAGGTTGCTAGGGGGAATACCTCTCCACCATCTGACATGGTGTGTTAGCCCACTTTTTCTGTTGATGGGGACAATAACATGTATGCTGCTTTTCTGGAGTCATGTTGTGGCATCTCCCTAGATAGTTTAATGTCCTCAAGCTGTGGACTGATTCCCAACCATTCTGTCTAATGATTGGACCCTCCTGGACACAAAGAGTTATAAGAGGACTTCCTGTTCCAGGTCAAGTAACAAGATCTTCTTGAATTCTCACACACTTCTGCTGTATTCTTTGGTCCTTATTTTTAGCTCGCTCATTAATTCTTTCACTTAGTTTGGTCCTAACTACTTGCTCTGTCACACATAGCTACTGGTTCCAGGCTCCCTGCTCACATCAGGCTTCTGCCCGCAGGTACACTCTTGACAGTAGCCTCAGTTCCCCTCCATGGCATCTTTCACAAAGACATCAGGGAGATCTCTCTCGAATTTTCAAAGCTCATACAAGGGCAAGGTTTTTAAGCAGGCTTATTTTATCGTCCCCTTTTATCTACAACCTATTTCTGGTCTCCTGGCGGATGATATGCCTTCTTTAGATACAGAGATTGAAACGAACTTTTATGTTTTATATGGATAGCCCCTAAACCAGCATGGCCAACAGTCAGAGATTATGGCAACTGTGGTCCAGCAATAGCAGGAGAGCCACAGTTTCCCCACCTTTGCTCTAAATACGATCTTTAGAAGTGGGTTAGGGAAAGGCCCTACAGATCTAGAAAGTTACCCAGAATCATGTTTCCTATATAGCTTCTGACATATCCATCTTCATTTCCATTTCACATGTCTGCTTCAAGCACTTGGGACAGGGATGGGAAATTTCTCTTAGGGAAATTCATCACACTATATTGACGCTTCTGTGTACGTGTCCATATATGGAAATGTGAGGTGCTCAGTGGGTGTGTATTATCTGGTAGGATATGTGAGACATGTGACTATGTATATGAATGGGTCTCTAGCTATGTGTGGATGAGAGGAAGAACATTTTGATGGTGTGTTTGGTGGGGGATGTATGAATGGGATAAAATGATTTATTTCATATAAAATTTATATACAGCTTGATTGCAAAAGGGTATATATGTGTGACACTCTGTTTAGTAGAAAAGAGCAGTGCAGGATGGGGGGTTTAAAGTAATATAAGAGAATGTCCTCCATAGTTTCATATTAACAGCAGAACCAAGAGATTGGTACACCTGTGCCAGGTCCAATGTTTGGAGGGGCGCTGCAAGAACTACCTACTCTGGAAGAATGGCAAACAAAGGTGACGGACTTTATGGGACTGGCTGAGATGACTGGCAGAATCCGCGACCAGGGGAAGGAGACAGTGGAAGAGGACTGGAAGAAATTTAAAATATATCTTTAAAATTGTTGTAAAATTGAGGAGTGTTAAGATGTCAAGGGGTAAGAAGCAGAGAATTACAGCTGTAATTAACAAATTAAAGAAAACTTAATGAAAGGGAATTATAGATAAATTGACTAAAGGGTTGCTAAAGAATCGTAAAACAAGGATGCAGTGATGGGGAGGTATGGGGAAGTCGAAGGAAAGAAGGTGCATGAAAATAAGATTATGAAGTTATACATGTTTAAATGTTTTGTATGTACTGAGAAGCTGCCTGTCTCCAGTGCCCAGGCCTCAGCTCAGCAGCTGGCCATGACTAGGCAGAGCTATCTTCAACCCAGCTCCCCTATTGCTTTGGAGTAGGCTGCCTGGTCTCAGTGACACAAAGTTGGCTCTCAGCTGTGCTAGATGTGGACATATGATGATCCAAAAGGAAGCTGTTTTGCAGTGCTTCAGCTTTTGGAAAGGAGCTGGAATGATGAAGCAGTAAGGAGTCAGACACCCACCGGTCAAGCATGTTGAAGGAGTGAGCCAGCAAATAGGAAGAAGAAAAAAGACTGCTGGTAGAGGTGCATAGCAAATACATGAAGCTCACAGGTGCCTGATCTGTGGCTGCAGGTGCCTGCTTGGGTAACTGTGTGTGCGTAAAAAGTTGTCTGCTGCAGCCTCCAGAGGAGGAGATGGAAGCACCAGCAACCACCACTGACTCATACTCAGGATAACTATAGAGTTGAGACCCAGGAGTTCTGAAGACAGAAGTGGGGGTACTTCAAAATATTTCCCTCATATGATTCCTTTGCTGCTTTGTTGTTTTTAGGAACTGCTTGTGCTCCGAGTAATTCTGATTGTTTATCAAGGTTGTCAAACTTGGGGGGTTGCTATAAAATATCAGAACTGTACAATTTTGATGTTAAAGCATGGGATATGCTTTCTTGGTTCTGTGCATGTTTATTTCTCTCTACATAGTCTGTGAGTTCTGCATTTTAGCTTCGCAGCAACCCTGAGAGGTAGGTTAGGCTGAGAGGTGGTTCAGTAACCAATGTTGCAAAATTGCACATGCACAGAAAATCTTTGTTTTTGTTGTTTTCAAGGTTGGAAAACTTCTCTTTTATTTTTCTGTTAAATATCAGGAATGTGGAATGTTAAAATTAAAGTAATTGAAGTGGGAAGAGCTGCTTTACTGGCTTTGTACCTCTTTATTTTGCTTTACAGGGTCTGTGAATGTTGCATTGTATTTGTATATTACTTTCTCTCCTAAGAGCTCAAAGCTGTGTACAGAGCTGTCCTTTCACAACAACACTGTGAGGTAGATTAGACTGAGTTCTTGCCAATAAATTGCCAGTGAAAAACTGAGTAGGGCCAATACATGCACAGCATACCAGGCTCAGAAAATCATTTTGGTGTATATATATGTCTCTGAAAACTACATGCTTCATGCTATTTTTGTATATTTCCAAGCACTACGGTTAACTTCACAATGCTTACTGGATGTTTACTTAGGAAACTTTAAAGTCTTCACTGTGCATGTAGCTTCTCTCTAACATGTGGCCTTTTAACACATAGGTCAGATCCTAAATTGCCTGTAGACAGAAGCTGTATCAGATCTTTAACAAAAATTAATTAGAAAAATTACTTTTCTGGTGATGCAGAGGCAAAATTGCATAGCCTTGTGACTTTCCCGTCCCTCTCTACATCCCATGAGATAGCTTCTGTTTCTATGAGCTCCATTAAGTTATTATTATCATTAGTAAACAGGCAGTAGTTCCCAGAAGAGGGTGTGCACGTGCTATGTTTGCTAGAGGAAACGATAGAGGATTATAATTTCCTAGAGGTTAGGTTTCATTTAGAAAACAATGGTATAAGTAAATATTGCCAAGTTTGAAAATGCTGAGTTGTGAAATTTTTTAGGTAAACCCTGCAGAAAAAAACCTCTGCAGGAATATTAACTATTGCTAAAGAGCGTGTGATGTGACTCTACTACAAGGACAATGCAACAATCCATTTTCATATGAAGTTAAAGGACAAATTATTTGAATGTCATTTTTACTCCTGTGAATAAAAGAATTGCAGTTTCTGGGCATGGAGTGGGCTGGGAGATGACCTCAAGACCCAGAGGCGTAGTATGTGCAGGGTGAGGGGGCCTATTGCCCCGGGTGCAGGTTTTTTCCAGCTTTGTGAGTCTGATTCCACATCCCAGCCTTGCAAAGCAGTGCGGGGCTAGCTGGGCATCAGGAGAATGCAACAGGCATGCGGCCTTCTAATCAGACCATTTGGGCTGAGTGGAAGGGCATGAGCCTGCTCTGCTGCTTTCCCATGTCACCCTTCCAGCCCATGCTAAACAGACTGGATTGGAAGTTTGGGTGCTTGCCCTCTTGCTGTGTCCTCATGTCGCCCACCATGCTCCTAGGCCCCGGCACACCCGGGGAAGACTAGTTTAAATTCCATATGATATACCATCCTTCTTTACTAAAAGGTAAACAAGATGCTTAATCAATGAAATTGCTTGCAGGAGAATTAGGGGCTTCCCTTTGCCCCCAAAATTGCTTATATCACAAGTTTCTTCAGAGAGAAAAATCACCATTGAGTCACTTTGCTAGAAAAGAAACTGAGTGAGGACTTCATCACAGTTCCACCGTAAAATAATAAAAATGTTGATAACAATAGAAATAATAATATAATAATAATATGTTAGGTTTTGCTCCATTTGCTTGTCCATATGAAATATTGGAAGATTTTAACGTCCACAGCTGAAGCTGAAAATGTTTTTGGAACTGATTTGGATAACACAGACAGCATATAGTATAATCACCTGATGTCAAACACCAGGCAAAGCCCACCTGAAACTGCCTCTAAATACACACAACTAAAGATTAAACCACTCTAAAAAGGTCAATCTAAAAGTTAAAAAAACACCACCGCCAAACGGAAGAGTTCAGTAATTCTGTGCTGGCATAAAGAGTTGCATGGGCAGGTAACTACATGGTTTCAGGTAATGTATTGTATGAAAAGATGTCTTTACATTTGGCCTAACTACATGAACCAAGTTATCCTAAGGCAAAACACCTAGCAAGTAAAAACAGGTGTTCATATTCCTTGGAAAAACGCAAACCATTTTGCTACAACTTGTCTCAAAGGAATAACACATTGACCAAGCATGCTTCCATAAACCCTCCGGAAGCCAGCTCTGTAGTCGGTTATTTTAATCTTAATAATATTTCCTGCATATGTATAGGTAGTAAAAAAGGGGGGGCAGGAAACACGAGGACAATAGGGATAACTGCTAGTAGAGAAATTATAGTAAATGAACTGTAGAGAATATTTTGAAACAATACAATCGTACAGCTTTCATGTTATGCGAAAATGCTGGAGCTTGTTTACTGTTCACATGCCTGCTAGCAAGTGAAACGGATTCAAAACATTTATGGTTACAACCAGGACTAAAGGGAGAAATGAGCTAATAGGAAGGCACATATGGCATGATCAATTCCCACCCGGAAACCTATATCCCCACTGTGGACACGTGGATCCAGAATTGGCCTCCACAGTCACTTATGGACTCACTGTTAAGACCGTGTTCATGGAAGACAATCTTACTCGGCTATAAGCGATCGCCAAAGAAGATTCCTATGCATTGCTGTACCACCATCCCATCTTCTATGTTTAAACAGTTTTATAAATTAATTCTTCTTAGAAGAAACTTACTTAGGAAAACTGAAATAACTTGCCAGCGGCTCTGTTATAATCTAAGGTACTTTGGGAATGCAGAATAAGCTATCTCAAGACATGAAGAATCAAATAAAGATGATATTAATACAGTTATTTAACATTTCATTAATTCTAAAATTAGAGGTTGCAATGTTCAGGGCCTCAAGGCAAGCACCAAAGAGAAGCAAAGTTAAAAAGAATTGTTTGGTTTCAGTTTCAAACTACCTTGGCATATCGAATCTGTAATGCACCAGTTTCCAGCTGCTTGATGCGGGAATCCTGTGTGGAGATGAGGGTGCCATCCTTTCTCCAGAGAATTGTTGGCATTAGAGTGCCTGCAGCCACACAGCTGAGTACTAAAGTACCATCCACAGCGACAGTCTGATTCACAGGACCTTGTCGAATGACAGGAGGAGGCCGGTCGGCAATAACTGGCAGAAGAAACAAGAGGGAAGGAGAAAGGTTTTCTGCAACTGGAAGCGATTTTCTAATCATCTAAGCAACAGTAGTTGCTTCAGGCTTTACAAGAATCTAAAGATAATTAAATAAGTAATGAAAGTAAAGCATGCAATATTCAGGGGATAATAATATGGTGTTCAACTACAGAATATGTGTTAATATCCAGCAATATTTTTTTAAGGAGAAAAGGCAGTTCCCTGCATTTGACTCTTCCAGACATGTGCTTGGCTCCAACAACCTTAGAAGAGAAAACAACTGACAAAGTTTCCCACCTTCTTTGAAAGATGCCCCTTTCTCTAGTCCAGCCTCCTTCATCTAGATTCTTCTAATGCCATTAATGAGTTAACTTTTTCAATGATCAGCCGGTTGATTTGTTTCTTGATATGTGTGCAAACCACTATTAGATTTCATCAAAATTATTATGCAACACTATTTAAGCTCCACTTAAAAAGCTCTATATTTTCTGACTGATGCTGCGGTGTTCTTACTGTTTTGGAAGGATACCTTTGAACTGAAATAAATGTCACAATAAAACTTAACAGGTGCAGTTCAGAGGTCACAAATTCAGCCCAATAAACTATTTTTTTGGACTAGGAAAAGCCACGTCTCACACGTTTCCCATATAGTGAAGATATTCTGTTTTTCAATACCACATTTTCCTGTCATGTCTAATTAACCAGGATCTGATCCTAGTTTTATATCCAGGTTTTCTTATGCTACATTTTACCACCAGATATCATGAGAAATGTGGTTTAAGAAACCAGATTATCTTTACCAGAAGATGTATAAGGCACATGAAGGGAGACTGAACTGTGAGAAGAGGACACAGCTCATTTCAAGACATCCAGATTCAACACACTATGAGTGCTTGATAATTTGAAAGGTAAATTTAAGTTACAATTGCCTAAGCAAAAACACATTAATCTTATCAAGTAATGTCTCTCCCACATACTTCTGTGTAGTGCAATCAAATGCATTTTCACCTTAATAAACACCTTATATAGTAGAAAGTATATAAACTCAAAATCATGTTGTTACCACGCTAGAGGTACCATTCTGCTACATTACAAGCAAAGTTAAAATAAACACCTTACCATCAGTAACCTCCAAGTATGCTTTTGTCGTGATGCTTCCCGCAACATTTAAAGTCTGGCAAATATAATAGCCAACATCAGATCGTTGGACATTTGTAATAGTGAGGTCACCCGTTTGAGAGACAGAAAACCGGCTGGAAGACTGAGGAGGTTGGTATGAAAAAAGCAAGTTCTGGAATATAAAGAGAAAAAGTGGGAAATCAGCAAGTTAGATGGATTAGCCTTCATAGATATATACAACTTTAAAATTCAGAATACCCTATATTATGAAGGTTATAGGACCATTTTTCAGATACAAAAGTGATGCTGTAATACAGTCCACCACCCAAGATAGATGTGACTAAACACTGAAACTTGGATTCCCATGGGCCACAACAACAAATAATACATTGGTTATAACAACATATCTAAGACTGCAATGCTAACCACACTTATTTGGGAATGTCCCATTGAACTTCTTTTTGATTCAATACTCAAGGATAAATGCAGCCCCAGTGCTAATTACCAGATGTTTGCAATGTACAGCTGTGAACATAAACTTAAAAGTTCCAATATATTTACGGGAAGGATGGTATTAGGTAGAACCAGTCTAGATAGACCATAGCAAGTGCTTTGTTGCTGCAGTTTGGTAGGGTTTTGATCTAAAGCCATATAGTAATTCTCTTCATGAGCTGGGGGAGACTGTTATTTTTATATAGGAGAGTGTATCTTATTTTCCTTTTAGACAATTTTTGTGGAATAAATGTCCATAATTGTCAGTGCTTTTTTTCCTAAAAGAAAATGTTTAGGGGTGCTCTCATTTTCCTACCCATATTGAAATACTGCCCCTCAATGAGGCCAAACTTAGATTCACAAAATGTTTAGGGGTATGTGTACACCTGCGTCCCCCCAGAAAAAAAGCACAGATAATAGTTATATGGGAACTATTCAGATGGGACAGTATGAGTACTATGTGCTAGGGAGAATGGCCATCAATTTCATTGACCACTGTTAGCAGAATACTGGACTAGAGGAACTGAACCATCTGTCCTGTTTCATGCAAACATGATCAAACATGTCTATCATATACAGGTAACTTGCATCTTATGCTAAGTTTACTTATGTGATTGCACACATTAGGAGGAGAAATAAATAAGTAAATGGAGAGAGGAGGAAACACATTTTCCATTTATTTATTTCCCTCTCTCACTAGCACACTGCTGTGATTGCAGGCTTTCTGTACTTTGGAGAGGCAGCAGGAGGGCCAGGTAAGCAGCCTTCCACCTTGCGCGCGCGGGGGGGGGGGGTGTCACCTCTGGAGGTTCCTGACTTTATATGTTATTTGCATTTATGCATAGACCTCTGGAACAAAACCATCACACATGATATGAGTTAAAAAACCATCACATATGATACGAGTAAAACCACATGTAATAAGAATGCAAATATATGGATTATAATTTCAAATATATGTCAAGCTCTTTTTCGTAGTATAAACTTACTAAAAACACTAACAAAATGCTGTCTGCTTAATAGTAAATGAAATAGTAGACTTCTGGCAGTTGAAAGAAACTACCATTTATTATTATCTTTATTCTCACATTTTAAAAAAAACCACGTCTTTGTATTTTTTATTTGTTTTCCTCCTCTTTGCCTTGACATGCATCTAGCTCTCGATACCCAATGGGGTTTTGGACATTCTTGTAGTACAGTAACCTCCCTCCCTGTATCCATGACATACACTGTATGACAAACCACAGATGAAACAAAAAAGAAATTGTGCTACCATAATTGTTCTGAACAGAATTTTACATACATTTGGAATCAAATGCCAGATTCACTTTTCCGTGTCTAACTAAAATATATTTAAATGCTTCATTTCATAGAGGAGGGCTTTTAGTACTTTTCTCTTCCAATTAAACTTTATATTCCAAACAAATAGGATACACTGTGTTTCATTTCATGCTAAGCACTAACAGATCCTTATCATGGTTCTTTTCCTTCTCATTTTCTTGCTACCCATTGGCACCTGTTCAACAAAGTTGATTTAAAATCCCCCCTCAGCTTGACTGAAAATTCTGTCTCAGGCCACATGCTATATTTTTTTAAAAAATAACTTGAATATCTTGAACTGTACACAGTCCTGAAGCATGTAGTACAGCCTACAAAATTCTTGAGAAGCTTCCTGGTTTTTCATCCTGCATGGGACAATATGTGGTTGACAGGGAACAGAGGGGTCTGTGTAAAGCCAGGATGTATATTGAGTTTGCCAAGGAATTAAACACTTTTTACTAGTCCTGACTTTTTACAACAACCAGGAATGTAGGCAGAGCCTACACACATATTTTGAAAAGAATCAAATGAGCATAGCCAGTCATCCAACAGGCATTTGGATGATGTGGGTGCAGGAGAGCATTGGGCACTAGCAGACAAAAACGGGCCTTGTGTTATCTAGATGCTTTGGCAAAGCTTCAGAAAGTTCATTTTACCTGACTTCCTTCTCTTCGCCAAAATATTGCTGGTTGAGGGTTTCCAGTTGCTTCACACTGGAAAGTTACAGTTCTGCCCAGTGCAGCCACCTGGTCACGAGGCTTCACAACAAAATGTGGTGGTTCTGAAAGAAGCGAAGTACAACACAATTACACCGATTAATTCGTAGCTGAGGTGAATGGTTTTCTGTTAAGGGTCTTGTGCATTACATCTAACACACAGAGAAAGGTCCTTTTTAAAATAAAGACTAGTGCTCAGGTTCAACACTGTTTTAACAAGGGTTGATGTTGGTGGTAAAGTGCTGGTAGGACAAAAGGTTGAAGACATTTTTATTTGTCACAGCATAAGAAAATAAAAATTCCCTCACATCACTGTACTATGTACTCTTAAAGTAAAAACCACAAAATGATTGCAAATTCAGGGGTTAGATACACAAAAGTCATCATCTTTGATTTACTGTAGTTCAGAAGTCATTTAATAGCTTCCATAAGAGGCTTGATTTCTGATGTAGGATGAAATGCTCAGGAAAAAAATTCAATTTAACTCAAAAGCCCTAGGATTGCTACTGAGTAAATTATAACCATTTAAAAATCTTCAATGCAATTACTGAAGAGGAATGAATTTAAAGCAACGGTGAAGCAGAATGCCTGCTTCATTTACATAGGCAAGGGCATGTTCAAACAAAATATATATGTAAATGAAGGCAAATTTGAAACATCTGCTCATCGTGACATTATAAATACTGCCAGCATTGTCCAAACTGTTTGATTTATACAGACTTAAATGGCCACTTCATCTAGCAGTAAATAGAACGTCAAAAATTATGTCAGTTGCATTAAGCTATGGCAGTTAAGTATATTAGGCACAGTGACTGAACTAGAGTAGAAAATATTCTTTTTAAAACCCTGTTTCAGCTTACCCTCTTATGCTGCAGAAACAATGGCTTAAATGAGATATTGCTGATTTATATTTTTCAGATCTTCCACTCTACTATTTAAAAGAAGAATTTTTCTCAACCCTTACTAATTGTGATAAGGCATCTCACAATCAAATGTAGGTTGGGCTTTTAAGACCCCCCCATCATTATTTATCCAAAAACACTTTATATTGTTGGTATTTTGTTATAGTTGCCTGTAGCATGAATGACAAGGAATCACAAAACTTGAAATTCTTTTAGGGAAGATATGGGCAGGGTGTTGTTGTTTTTTTAAGTGTATAAGTATCTTATACTGTGATGAGATTCACAGAAAACCAGGTTGTCTAAAGTTCAGCATTAGGTAAATGGATTCTAGACTATCAGATTTATGTTAACTATTAAAAGTCTGACTTCTGAAGAACAAAATTGCCTTATGAAGTCTTTTGGTTAGTGCAAGCAAATTAGTTTTCTGTGGATGCCCGAGGAAATCGTGTGGTGGTGGGAAAATATATGATTTTATATTTATAAACTCTTACAAAAGATTATGGAACATGTACTAACAAGGCAAACAAGGATTAGTAATATTGAGGTTTATTGTTTGTGTAGGGTTTTGGGTGTTAGGAATAGTGATGAAAAGTGATCCTAGTCAGTGGAATTTTTGGTCCGCTAAGATAGGAACGATCTACAATGCTCCTCTGTTCACAAAGTTGTACCAGCTTCTCACTAAGAGACTATACACTTTAATGTAGACTACTTTCAAGGCTAAATTGCTGCAATAATGTCAATGTAGCAATCCCTCTCTTGATAAATATTTGCACATTTGTATTACAGAACCATACGAATGAAAGAGGGGACGACCACCGAGATATACAGAACTTTAACTGTCCAAAACTTTTTAAACTAAGATCAGGAATTTCTCCTCGTGGAGTGAATCATGTTAGCCTGTAACATCAAAAGGAACAAAGAGGCTTGTGATACTTTAAAGATTAAAAATCTTCTGACAAGGTAGATTCTAAAATGGGGGTCAACAACACAGTGACTTTGGGAACCATGGTGCCTGGAACGGTGGCCACTGGCACTTCCAAGTAGGAGGGCAGCCCCAGGCTTCGGAGTGCAGGCTGCTATCTGCAAGCCTAGGGAGCCCGGCGGGAACTCCCGCGGGCTCCCAAGGCTTGCGGATAGCTTCCTGAAGCCTGGAGAGCGAGAGGGGTTGGTGCGCACCTTCATTTTTGGAGGGGAAAAAGTGCGTCCTATAGGGCGAAAAATACGGTAAGTGATTTCTGTGAAATGAGCTGGCTTGGCTGTTCCCACCTGAGTTTTTATAGCCAATGAATGAAGTCAGAGAATTGATTGATAAGTGATTTGTTTGGACACCAGAAAATACAAATTCCTATGGCCCTAAAGAGCTGCTGTTTTCCCTTCCTTTGTTTTTGTCTTTGGTATCGCCATGGTTTTCCCTTCCTTTATCACTAGCAACCAGGATGCATCATTCCTGTGGTGGCTTCATCTGAAATCAGGAGCTCCCTATAAGTTACTTTATGTAAATATTACAGCACAATAAATGTGGGTAAATGTTAAAGAATTCCCTCTCCCCCTCCCACAAAAGGCAAATGTGAAATCTTTGCAAATAGATTTAAGCATGCCTGCTGCTGTGCAGGAGCTGACGTACTGGCACTCATTAAAAATTCACAGTACAGTGGTGCCTCGCAAGACGAAAAGAATTCGTTCCGCGATTCTCTTCGTCTAGCGGTTTTTTTGTCTTGCGAAGCAAGCCCATTGACGGCTTAGCGGATTAGCGCTATTAGCGGCTTAGTGGCTTTTATCGGCTTAGAGGATCAGCTGATTAGCGGCTTAGAAAGGTGGGGGAGGAAAAAAACCCCGCAGGAATTAGCAAGACATTTTCGTCTTGCGAAGCAAGCCCATAGGGAAATTCGTTTTGCGAAGCGCCTCCAAAACGGAAAACCCTTTCGTCTAGCGGGTTTTCCGTCTTGCGAGGTGTTTGTCTTGCGGGGCACCACTGTATTGTTAACAATACAATTGTACGCATGTCTACTCAGAGATACCGTAAGTCACTTTGAAAGTGGATGGAGAGAAGTTTTTTTCTCTCTCTCTCTCTCTCTCTCTCTCTCTCTCTCTCTCTCTCTTTTTCTCATAAGCAGAACTCATGAACATCATTTGCTGGATGAAATAAATTGCTTCTTCACACAGCACATAGTTACACCACAGAAGGCAGCAATGGCCACTAACTTGGATGACTTTAAAAGAGAATTTGCCTTTCCATGCACAATTTTTTACACTTATCTTCTGTCATGATGATACTTTCATTTAGCTTCTTTCATTAAAGCTTTATGTTTAAGTAGTAGTCTGACAAGCATGCAGATGATCATCAGCAACACTTACTAGTTCTCCAAAGTCTGCACTGAATATAATTTAAACAACGTGAATCCAGCATACCTCAAAAGAGGTAGAGGTGTGTGGGTGTGTGTATGTTTTCCTCTGTTCATTTTTTGAATGTGGTGGTGCAATAAAAGAATACGGTAGAATTGCAATTTGGATGCACAGTGATGAAACCATACGACCACTTTCATTCATGTCTGAAAGTATGGATTAATATCCACATTCTCAATTCATTAACTTGGCTGCCTTTTCTGTTGATGCAATTGCCAACAAATCCATTTAGCAACTATTTATACTACCGCCAAAGCTCCATTAACATTATCCAACAAGTAATTATGTCATAATTCAAAGTGCTTTAGCATTTACTGAATTCTGAAGTGCACAGCAATGTATGCTGCAGCTATTTCCTTAACTCTCACTTTTGCTATACTTAATGCTGCAGGCACCATAAAGTGGTGACTATAACTGTTGGAATGGGCCCAGATACACTCTGCTGTTATTGTAAGAGCTGCAAAATAATGAAAAATATTTTACTTCATTAGGCTTTAAATTGATCAATTCATTACATTTCATCAAAATAACCAAAACCTTAAAAGCTGTACAGATATGTTTCAGGCATTACCCTCAGTTATAGTTCAAGCAACATCGCAGTGATGCCACTATTAAAAATACAAACTCTTTATTTCTGCTAGATTTCAAGGCAGCTAGAAGATTAGGCAGTTTTCTCCTAGGGATGGTGCAGGGACGATGAATATGGTTTGCCTCTGCAGTCCGCCTTCAAGCTCATGAAAAATACAAACTCTTTATTTAAAATACAAACTCTTTATTTCTGCTAGATTTCAAGGCAGCTAGAAGATTAGGCAGTTTTCTCCTAGGGATGGTGCAGGGACGATGAATATGGTTTGCCTCTGCAGTCCGCCTTCAAGCTCATGAAACATCTTAAATTCCGATTCAAACTTTAGTCAACTAAACTACATTTTTAAATTTAATAACCCTAACTGTTGTTATCAATATTAGCAATAAAAAGAAAGGAATGCAAAGTATTTATTTTTAAAAAAATCGCTTGAACAGCGGATATGAAAAAATGAAGTATAAGATTCAAAAACAAAATTTTACTCCTTTGATTCATGTGCAACTTTTTTTTTTTACTATCAAGGACTTGCACACCTTAGTGCACTTGGAATGCATCAAGGTGAGAATGGACCAGACGCACAACTTAGAAATAAGAAAAAAACATAATTAAAACAGATATAAATAAGCAAGCCATTACCTTTCATGCTTGCCACAAAAATTACCCATACTTCATGCAGACTCTGCTCTTTGCAGTCTGTCCAATCAATTATAAGTGAAAGATGGAAGCTGATTTGTTGACGAATATGGAGGGGTATGGATGGAAAGAGGGAGAGATGTTCCATTCACAGGGATAACGATGATTAGAAGATGGCCAATAAAATTTCAACTTACCAGATACAACTACAAACAAAAGAAAAAGAAAAGAAAACATGGAATAAATAAATTGGAACATAAAATGGAACAAAGGTAAAATGAATATGCTTTTAATTCTATACACTGCTTTGTATGGTATTCTTTCAGAAAAGTGGTATAAAAATAATAATAATAAAATGTACAGCGATCTTATCGAAAGACAAAACATATTTAGGATATACAAGAAAACAGCATGAAACAGATGGCTTATTGCATATATTGTTCTTTTTTAGCAGTAGAAAAAGCTCAATTCCAAACCTGGAGATGTGAAGTGTAAAGAATGAAGGAGATACAAGAGATGTGCTACAGTGTGAAAAGGATCTATCTGCCTGCTGAGCAGAGTGATGGGATCATATTCAGAGAACCGCCACCCCCAACCTACTATAACATGTCAGGGGATTGTCCACCACCTACTGCACGCTGGGAAGCAGAATAAAAAGTGAATTATGATGTTCCATTTGCAATGTAATCTAGGAGTAATTTTCATAATCAGCTTCAGTATTCAAGGCGATTATACTCCCTGCAAGCAAAAAGGGATGAACAGCTACTCAATATACCTAGACAGGATTGGTAGGGTAAAAATTACTTAGTTTGCTGGGAAGAGCAAGCCCTTTTCCCTTTCCTCCCTGTTTGAATAGAGCCAAGATAATTCCCTTTCACACATGCATTTGCTATCCAACTATATCTTTATTTTTATTAACAAAGAGCACTTCTGTAAGCATACTAATGTGGAAAGCTGGAAATGATATCAATCCAGAGACCAATAAAAAATAGTGGTTTTTTATTTGTTTATAAAAGTGTATACTACCCTCTAATAAAATATCAAGGAATATAACATTAAAAAACACCATTCGGTATTGAGTGGCTTCTCCTAAATCAAAACGTAACTTGCTGTACTCTGACTAATTTATCAGAACCACAATGGGACCTAGATGCCCCAGTGACCCTAATCCAAGCCACAAGTTGCTCCTGATATTCATAAGGATATTGATCCAACAGACATTGTTACTTATGTTGCTAAGAAAATACTGTCCACTTCGCAATCTGAATACATTTTTTAAAAAACTTGCAGACTGTGTTTCATTTATTGATAAGGAAAACAGAGATCTTCCTTAATTTAATAACAGAAAATTCTAAACAAGTATGCCCACAATCTATGAGGAAGAAAGAGAATGCTCTTGCCTGTCATAAATTTCAGTTGTAGGGTAGCAGTGTACAAAGGAACCTATCCAATGTATGTGGGCACTCAAACCTTTTTAGGAGGATAGGAAGGAGTGTGGTCTTCCTTAATTTGGTGACAGAAAATTGTAAATATGTATGCCTTTGTTAATCAATGGGGGGAGTGTGGTCACTGACAGCATAGTTCACATGTGACCTCTGTACCAGGTCTATATGACTTGGGGCCCTTGCAACTACAGGAATACCTGCTCCTGCATTTAGCTGCCAGTGTAATGTGTTCATCTGATAACAGCCTCCTCTGATTGCCCCCACCATCTGAAGCCAGGCAGGTGAAGACAAGGGTGACAGCATTTTCAAATGTGGTACCCCAAGGAGACTCACCTACGGTAGTGCCTAAGGACTTTCCCTTTCCGATACCAGGCAAAGATGCTTTTATCCACCATACCTTTTAAAGAACCTTTTGAACTATTTTTCCTTTTAGTTGTTGTTTTGGAATTTGTATTTAATGTTTTATTACTTGATATGAATACTGCCCTTTCTGCCTTATGTATGGGTGAGGCCTTCATTTTCATTGATTACCGTATTTTTCGCTCTATAACACGCTCCTGACCATAACACGCACCTAGTTTTTAGAGGAGGAAAACAAGAAAAAAAATATTCTAAACGAAATAGTGGATATATGATTTTTGTGGTTCATGCTGTGGCCACAGACATGTGATCTGACAGTGAGTTTGGAGTAGCCCAATGCAAAAATCCTGAGGATCCATGTGGATCCATGCTTTGTAACCACGGAGGAGGGAAGGAAGGGGAACCATGGATCCTCTGCTCACGACTGCAGCAGATCCCCCCCGCCACCCGCAGGCATTCGCTCCATAACACACACAGACATTTCCCCTTACTTTCTAGGAGGAAAAAAGTGAGTGTTATGGTGCAAAAAATACGGTATATTTCATGCAATATGCTTTCCATGTCATGTGGGGGCAGAGGCAAACTTGTGGCTTGCTACCATGCTCATCACACAAAAAAAGTCAGGGTTCCATGAGCTCCCATGGAAACACATGATATTTAAATATCTATGTACAGTACGTTTTTTGACAGCTACTGATTAATTCAAGGGCAGGGTGGTGGTGGGAAGCTGGGTAAAGTAATGCCTCATCTTTTGTTGGGGTTTGGTTCCAAGGGTTATGTGTATACAGACAAATTGTATATAGCCAAACCCCTGGAATCACTTCACTGTAAGGCAGCTGGTGGAGGAGACAGACAGAGCACTCCCAGAGTTGGTGTGCTGAGTAAGCCTTGCCCAGTAAGCAAGGCTGAGCTTAAAATCTCTTTTCGCACCAGGTTACCCCAAACAAAACTGCTTCAAAATCTTACTGCAAACTTATAAGCAAGTTTACAAAGAATGCTAATGTCACTACAGAAAATGTATATATACACACATACATATTATGCATTATATAAACATAAAAAACTAATGGCATACATTTTTACACAGCCATCTTATTATTTCAGTGACTAATTCGAGTGCAGAATAATTAATGTAACATTTGAGTCATAAGTAGTAAATGTCTAGCATTAAGGTTTTTAAGGGATGTTCTGCATATCTCAAGCCCTATGGTGCTCTTATTTTTGTTTTAGCCTTTTAAATAGAGTAAAATTAACTACTGTTAAGCATGAGTACACTTCCATAATTAGCTGGTAAACACCTGCAGTATGCTAGTCTCCAATAAAATGCACTAAGAAGAGTAATAAAATTCCATCTGCCAAAATTCATTAGTCCAGGGGGGAATGGGTTTGTGCTCAAGTAAACATTAGACAGTACAAGTAGCATAAGAACATGAGAAGAGCTTGCTGGATCAGCCCAGTGGCCCATTGAGTTCAGCATCCTGTTCTCACAGTGGCCAACTATATGCCTGTGGGAAAACTAGGAGCAGAGCATGAGCACAGAAGCACTGTTTCCCTTCCTGCAGTTTCCATCAATTCAGAAGCATTGTCACCACCACCATGGCTAGTAGTCACTGATAGCCCTCTCCTCTATGAATTTGTCTAACGCTCTTTAAAAGATTCCTGCATTGCAGGAGATTGGACTAGATGACTCTACATTTCTATGATTCCTAGGCAGTAGTTTTCAATAGCATATTAATTTAGTTTTTGTGGTTTGGGTTCGAGACCACTGCTCTGAGCTTCTGGAAACACAATATTGAAATAACATAAAAGTCTGGTTATTGATATCATTATCATGTATATGGATATTGTGCTGTCTTATGTTTCTATGTACACAAATTTCCTCCTTAAAATGATTGAGATTGTGTTTAATATATATATTTTAAAAAATATATAGCACTTCAAGTTCTACTGTTAGTAAGAGGTCTATTGATGACTTAAATAATTAAATAGTTTTTTTTCCGGGGGGAGGCAACCATCACTACCCCAAAATCTGCTTTACTTTGCTACAACTGAAGGAAGATTTGTATACTGATGATTTAATGGTTTTAGTATTTACTGCAATGTGAAATTTCCCCTCAGTTCATATGTAAGGAATTTGTGAAAGTGCCTGAATGTGGAAAAAACAATTCCACCATGCCAAAATGACCCACAAGAATTAGGCAGGGTTACAGGAGGCAATTATCTGGCCTTCCCCCTCTGAAGGAAGCCGTTGACAAT
The DNA here is from genome assembly GCF_964252035.2 of Podarcis erhardii. NCBI lineage: Eukaryota > Metazoa > Chordata > Lepidosauria > Squamata > Lacertidae > Podarcis > Podarcis erhardii. The sequence goes on along the minus strand of NC_138508.1, from coordinate 46,873,234 downwards.
AAAACTAAGTAAAATCTTGCCCTCGTTTGCCAAGCTTGACAATGTTTTCTTTGTGCAGCAGCTGGAGAAGTGGGGCTGGGGAGAAGCATGACTCTTCATTGTCAACTCATATGCACTAATTTTAACACCAAGGTGACAGCAGGAGAATGGATGAGTTGGATGAGACAAGGAGAGTGAATTTCTGGCACTGTTGATATTTTGTTGACTAACAACCAAATGTTGCTTATTTACTAAATTTATATCCCATCAAAGGTGGCAAACATAAAACCCATTGGACATCTGTTTTCCTGAAGGTGGTGGGCTATTGAAGTTACAAGTAGCTGGGCTGTTTGCCTGCACACTTTAGTACCATTTCTTGCTAGGATTCTTATCCCCTCCATTCTCCTTCTCCCTTACTTAAATAGTGTCATCCTGTGCACATTTATGTGGAAGTAATCCAGGATCTAAAAATGCCAAGTTGGTACGAGTCAGCCCTTGGTATTTTGTTTTGCTGATACTCCCTGGAACACATCATGACAAGAGACACTGAGAAAGGAATATGTTTTGTAACCAGTTTAATGAACCCTTTGGATTGTCTCACCCTTACAGTGGTACCTCGGATTAAGAACTTAATTCATTCTGGAGGTCCGTTCTTAACCTGAAACTGTTCTTAACCTGAGGTACCACTTTAGCTAATGGGGCCTCCTGCTGCTGCTGTGCCGCCACTGCACAATTTCTGTTCTAATCCTGAAGCAAAGTTCTTAACCCGAGGTACTATTTCTGGGCTAGTGGAGTCTGTAACCTGAAGCGTCTGTAACTTGAAGTGTCTGTAACCCGAGGTACCACTGTATTCCCTTCAGGCTCTGGAGAAGGGTGTGGAGAATCTCTCCAATTCATACTGAGCCACAGAGAGGCTGAAAATCAGCAATATGTTTAACTGCATTCCAAGGATATCCACAGCTCAGAGTCAAGAGAAATCCCCACCATCCTTACAGAGTTTGTGGAGAAGTTCAAGGGAAATCTGACTCATGCTGAGCCATAAAAGGGATTGCAAAGCACTGAGACATATAATTGGTTTACAAGTTTCTTTGCCACTCATGTGCAGCTCAGTAAAGCTCCGACGAAGATAGTGGCCTGTCTTACAATTGGGTTGGGCTTACAGCAGCAACGTACCGCTTCCAGACCTCAGCATGACATTATAGGCAAGACTCCACTCACTTAGGGAAGGGAGAGTTTGTGATCAGCAAAATTGTGTTATTTACTAAGTCCCATTGAACATAGTGGGACAAGATTATAACTAGGATTATGCTGAATATGATCTTTCACTTGAATTTTAGGATGTGGAGGAAGGAGGGCAAGATAAGTCTACCGCTTCCATTGTTTGCCTCTGCTTTGGCCTTCCACCACTAATTTTGCTACTGTGGTAGGATAAGGCCAATACTATTCCTCCTACATGATTCTAGAACAAGGGGACATTGTCGTATAACAGTGTTCTAAGGTGCATTTGTATAAAATGGCAGCCACTGGGAAAAGGGAAAATTTTTACTTCTACATACTGAAACCACTTCACAAACAAACAACGCTCAAAAAGATCTAGCAACTGGCCAAGTAATGGGGGGGGGGGGGCTTTTCAGCAAACATATTTTTGCTTTTCTGAGCAAATGTGTGTGAACTCAGACTGTATGCCTTTTTTGTGCACAACAGTTATTTTTACATTCCTTCCTTCCTTGAGGGTGGTGGTGGTTGTGTCCTTTCAATGACCCATTTCTCACATTTTCAGGCCCTCCACACAGCAGAGAGAAAAGACCATATAGTACTGGATAAACCAGACAATTGACAATTTCCTTTCCCCACAGAAGGCAGTATCTATTAATCTACATCTTCCCCCTAATATTAGTGCAACATTTATTCAGAAACCTTAAATAAGATGGCTCTTTAAGTTTCCTGAGGCAAAATATGTATGCCCATGCCATCTAAATGTGCAATAATTCTTTCAGATTTTAGAAAAGTGACTACCATATTTGATATAGTTTTTCCTAACTGTATGCAACGTCTAGTTTCTAAATAGTTCATTCTCCATTTTCCCCCAAAAGAAGTGTATGTAGACTTCAGATTCCATTGCATTTAGTCTCCTTTTATAAAAAAAGCCTTGCAATTAAGAACAGAGTCAGACTTCAGAGCTTGGTCAGCTTCTCAGGGTATATCTGAATGTGTCATAGCTTTCATTTTTTATTACAATATGTGCTATCCTGCAAAATAGCATAAGTATCTAGAATAGGAACTAAAATCCATACATTCATTGCAAAATGGATATTCATATGAAATATATGTTTATTTAGGAAATGTTAATAGTAAAACTTGCTTATCCTCTTACAAAAAGATAAATTAACACTTCAGAACTATTGTTGCAAGTTATAAATGATCAATTATTGTATAAATGTTTCCCTATTATTGCTACAGTATTTATTATTTTTATTTTTAAATTTTTTTAAAAAAAAAAAATTAAATTCAGTTTCCATTAAAATTTAATCAGCTTTATCTTTGCCTTCAAATTTGGGCTTTTAAATTAACACATAATTATATGGTATCTTACCATTAGGCCTTTCACAATGTTATTTGTATAATTCTATGGCACAAATGCCTCCATAATTCTACTCTTCGGCTATGATCTCAGTACACTTACTCAGTAATGAGTTGCAAAGATTCACTTACGAACAAGGGTGTGGTGTCCTCAGGAATTCAAAGTAGTCAACATAGGGATATATTATTGCCTCCTACAATTCTTCTGAGCTCAGCTGGAATTAGTACTGTGAATTTCAAGGGATCCACTCATTTCTCAAATCTCGTACACCCATAAATCACAATGACTATGTTTAGACTTTAATAAATAGTTACATTTTTGGAACTGTGCAAGTGGGTTTTGTTTTTTGTTTTTTAGTATTGATGTACATTCTTTAAAATACCAATCCTTGAATATGATGAGCATCAGCAGTGAATGTAATTCAATCCTATACTGTAGTAACAGGCTATACCAGGGGTCACCAAACTCTGTAGACTAGCTGGAGCATTTCAATTTTTGATAGGAGGCTGTAGGTGCTAGTCACAAAATGTTTTAAATGAGGAGCCTGGAATAGCACAACAAGGCTGCCGTGGGGGCATGGCCTAACACAAAATTAAAGGGAAGACAGTCATTGCTAATTCTCGCCTCTACCCCATCCCCCGCCAGAACATCTAATGTTTACCATTGGAAGTCAACCACAGTATATCTTGCTGATCCCGATTGTAGATTATATGGCTGTTACAGGCACAATAACCCTGTTTTCCCCCAAACCAGCCATAAACCAAAGCCTAAGCCAGGCATGGCCAAACTTGGCCCTCCAGCTGTTTTGGGACTACAATTCCCATCATCCCTGACCACTGGTCCTGTTAGCTAGGGATGATGGGAGTTGTAGTCCCAAAACAACTGGAGGGCCAAATTTGGCCATGCCTGGCCTAAGCCTACCATCCTATACCCATATACCTGCGAGTAAGCCCCATTAAAAGGGACGCGGATGGCGCTGTGGGTAAAAACTCAGCGCCTAGGACTTGCCGATCGCATAGTCGGTGGTTCGAATCCCCGTGGCGGGGTGCGCTCCTGTCATTCGGTCCCAGCGCATGCCAACCTAGCAGTTCGAAAGCACCTCCGGGTGCAAGTAGATAAGTAGGGACCGCTTACCAGCGGGAAGGTAAACGGCGTTCCGTGTGCTGTGCTGGCTCGCCAGATGCAGCTTGTCACGCTGGCCACGTGACCCGGAAATGTCTGCAGACAGCACTGGCTCCCGGCCTATAGAGTGAGATGAGCGCACAACCCTAGAGTCTGGCAAGACTGGCCCGTACGGGCAGGGGTACATTTACCTTTACTTAAGCTCCATTAAACATATACAGCTTACTTCTGAAGTAGACATGTATACTGCTGTACTGTATGCTAAATGTACAGTGAATAAGTGCCTGGACACCAGCTTCTGCACAGTAGGGGACTTTTTGCAAAGTTTCCACATTTTGCAGTTGCCATTTTGGATGGGCTTGTTTAACACCCACCCTTATTGTGTAGTACTGTTAATAGAAATTAACTTCTAGGGCGTACTTGGTCTCAGACATGAATCATAGGGAAGGTGCTTCCTGGTTGCTAGGGGGGAAAGGAGGGCAAACTATGGAGATTCCATGGATTTCTAGAAAAGAGTGAAGACAGAAAAAGAAGATATAATGCACTCAGTGGAAGGGAGAAATATCTCTTTTGGACCCCAGGGATTCCCATTGCCTGGTGTGCAACAAAGTTATACTCACTGGCTAAAAGCACTGATAGCTGGGAGCAGTTTAGACTGGCTGAATTAACAGTAATCTCTTAGGTTACTTGCACATATTGCTTCATAACTTTCCAGAACCAGAGACTTTTTTTAAAAAAGTCCAGAGTTTAGGGCCCCCTGGAGAAGTTAATTAATGTATTTCCAAAGGCCATGACACTCTCAGGTCCTGGGTTGATAACCCCAGGGCTACACCATTACAAATACCGATCTCCTAAACATTGATCTATGGAGTGCCACCTTGCTGGGGACAGGGAGAAGTATTCCAGGGTGAAACATAATTTTAAAAAGTTTCAAGGAATTACATGTTTCTAAAAAACACTGGCTACAATTCAGTGAATCACTTGTATATCTAGGTTATGGTGGATAAAGAATCTGAAGTGAACAATTCACAGTTAGTACTGGGGTTTCCAACAAAGCTCACTGTGCTGCAACTGAGTACAGATTAAGGTGTGCAAAGATTACAGAGAAAAATAATGAGTTTTAAGAGTTCAAGGCTTTTGAGTCCAAAGCAGGGGTTCCCAAAATGTGGTCTGTGGAGCTTCATTCAGATTGTCCATTAAATATTCACATTGAATTTTTTATATTATTCTGTTATTGTTTTTCTCTTCATGTGTATTGTCTGTTTTGGTTATTCAGTTGTTGTTTTTTAATTTCACATTGGATTTTAAATGTATCTTCATTGCTTATTTTATTTTGCATAGGATGGAATTCAAAATGCAATACAATATAAGAAATAAAAGAATCAGTTAAAATACAATTAAAATCATACAGCATCTAGCACAGCATGTTACAATGGCTATAACAGGCAGAAAAATCATTACAAAATGCACCTAAACTATCACCAATTTTCATGTGGTCCTGGGCGGGGGTTGGGAGTTTGGGAACCATTGGTCTACAGCATACTTTTTTACATAGCTGTGCCCCTTGCAGTAAATACATTCTTTGTTCCTTGACAAAAAACATACAAACTGTAGTCTGAAATGTAAAATTTCAAGGAAAGCTATAGATAATAAATTAAATCTGTGGGCAAGACCAGCAATAATTCATTGATCAATGGCTACCAAACAATGAAATCAAGCGTATTCAATAAATCATTAGAGTGAAATGATTTTTGACCTTTAGTAGTCCTGGTGATACTTAAGAATGATCACCATAGGCTGAAACAGATACAGTTTCAAAAGAAATGTGGACTAGGGAGCTTTGCATTCAGAAGCTCACATATGGCAGACTACTGCAAGTTGTTTCATCTTTCTTTTCAAGTAAAGATGAACCACAAACTTACTGGAGTATTCAGTATGCACTGGCAGGGCCAGAACTTATGAAACCATCATTATCTGGAAAGTTAACATACTGCATAAGAATTTTTTATTGTTTCTCTATAAGGATAGAGCAAAAATATATGTAGCTTTATCGTTATTAGGGTTATTATTCACATTTGTTTGGTGCAAACTGTGCTTTAGACACTGTAGAAACAGTGACCAGTCTTGCTACTACAGAACCTTAATGTTCATGTTGATCAATGTGTATGTGATGCTCTTGAAAACCTGGCATGTTTCATGTTTGTGACACTGTGGGTAACTACCATTAGCTCTGCACTATTATAAATGTACTTTTCATTTCTACTTGGAACGCTTAGGTCCTATCCTTCAGCCTCAGAATGATCTCAGGACAGGTCACAACAATAAAAATACATCCCTACACAAAAATCAGCAATTATTGAAGCAGAAATATTATACAAATCATTCATTATACAGATTTCTCCATCTGCCCCTCCCCTTCAGCACGTAAATAGAGAAAAACCAAAATGGAGAGATTCACCCATCCCTACACTGCAGCCAAACTGGAGAAACTGGGATATCTTCAGTGAAAGCTGTTGTGGGCTTCTCTCAGCCTCCAAGAGCACTTGTTTAGATGCTGGTATGTTTCCTCCCAGCATAGTGAAGACTGCCACCAGAAGCCCTAGGAAATACAATTCCCAATATGTTTAATCTAGGCTGATTAAGATGGGAAACATTTGGAACTCCATTTCTCAGGTCCTCTGTAGCAGTGGATTCCCTACAGAGGCAATCTTATGCATTCTAGGAAGAGATTACCAGTATCTACAACTGAGGAGCTCAGGTGTACTACCTGTGGGCACTGTAGCGTATTTGGATATTTCTACTTGTTGCCTGCAAAGGCCTAGTGCCAGTTAAAAAAAATACGAATAGAGGAATTTGGCTTTTCTGATGTTTTGGGGAGGGTCTCTGTGTTGCCTATTTTAAAGCTGTATTGCCTGTTTCTTAATCTATTTTATTTGTTTTTAGTGTGTATGTGAACTTTTTCTATTGTGGTGGGGAGGGGTTGATTCTGAGTACTACTGGGTTTTCTTAAGCGAAATTGTTATTTTGTAGTGTCCACAACAATTAGGTTTCCAAAAAGGCTACATATCCCTGGTCTACACCTTACACAGAAATCTTGGATCAGGGTGAAAACCTGTACTAGCCTCTCTGATGACAGCCATTCTTCCCTTTATCAAGGAGAGTGCTAAGAGGAAGCTTCCTCAGGTTTAGTGGTCTTTCCAAGACAAATAATTATGACCATCTGAGAACAAAAAAAGAAAGAAAAGAAAAACCAATTCTGAGCTGTGTCAAAGGAGCCATGTTTGTAATTAAAACACCCACACATTTATGTAAGACATTGCATGAAGATCTACTTCAATGTGCTGATGCTATTTATCAGTGAAAGCTTTTAACAGCTTCAATGTATTTACAAATTGTGTTACAAAACATTGATCAACTACTCAATATTAATTCTTTTATTGAATTTTTAGCAACCGCAGGAAAAATAATCTATTGTACTCTACACTTAATAGAAAAATAGCTCCTTTGGGGGCTTTTGAATCCTCCATAAGTCTTCATAAACACACCAGCTTCCAATTGTTCTCTATTCATCAATCTGAGCTCATAAAATTACCTTTCTATTTCATTAGTTTTAAAGATTTTTATCAGTTTGCTTGTAAGAGGGAGGGAGCTGCCAGACTTCTAAGATCATTGATAGAAATCTAAAATACTGTCATGGTTTGTAGCAGTCATTTAAGGTAAAATGGTTCTTCCTTTAAGATGCACAACCAAAAAGGTATTTTGCATCATTTATTTTTCTGTAAAGAAGTGCCAAATTTTGAAGCCAGTGTGTGGTATGGAATATATCTGTCACCAAGGGCTGTCTCATCTGCTTCCATTGGAACCCGAGAGGGATGTCGTTTAATTAAAAAAGGAGGGGACAGAGCTTTCAGAAGAGTATTGCAGTGGCATTTCACACAAAGGTGATCCATATACACATGGTGCTTGTATGACGTTAGTTTGCAATACACAGTGCTCAGTTAGGTAAATATCAGGAATTCTGCATGCCCATCAGGACTTTGGAGTATGTTTGCTTTGAGCAGCCCTTCATATACCACTCCAGATTTCAAACTCAAGAGCAGTTGGCAATGTATTGAGTGGGAAGGTATGTTATTAAAATGCCTTTTTAAACAAAACAAAAACCCAAAACAGGTCTTGTTACAGATAGGTAGCCGTGTTGGTCTGCCATAGTCAAAACAAAATAAAAAAATTCATTCCAGTAGCACCTTAAAGACCAACTAAGTTAGTTCTTGGTATGAGCTTTCGTGTGCATGCACACTTCTTCAGATACACTGAAACTGAAGTCACCAGACCCTTCTATATAGTGAGAAGGTGGGGAGGGGTATTACTCAGAGGGGTGGTGGGATTGGGTGATTGGCAGATAGCTGTGATGAGCCTGTTATACATGACAAAGCCATTTTTCACCTTCTCACCCCTTGCTTTTTCCTGCAAGACCTATTGCAGTCATTAAGAGTCGTCAACAGGCTCATCACAAAACAGATCTTGTTTGTGACAGTTTCTAGTGACTATCACAGTTGCAGCCTTCCAAATCACAGTCCTACACCAGTGGATTGCCTGTAAATAAATACATACTAGCTTTCTAGAGGTGGGTGTTTAAATTTAGAGCTTTTCTTTGGGGATTCTCTCCATGGTACAGTTTTAACTGCTACAACATTATAGTAGATTACTACTACAACAACATTGTGGTTTCTGACCTGAATGAGTTAAAATATGAACCTTTGGAGTTTTCTGCAGTAGTCATCCAACAGCCCCAATCTGTTAAGCCATTTTGGAAAATAATGCTTTAATTGTGTTAAATAGGTGTTAATAGTTTCCATGTGGAAAATCTCTTTGTGAAAGATCTCATTTGCTTGAAAGTTATACCTTTGGGACTTTTTTCACCCTTAGGAGTTTCTTTTTCTAAGTGTAATTATGACTGAAGCCAGCTGGCTTGAAAAGAACTTGCACCCTAAAGAGGTGGACAAAAATGCAACATTATAAGAAAATTAATGTAGGTGAGAAATCTTGTGTGGAAGGCCTCACAAAGAGTCCATGTTAGTGATTTTATCAGTATCCCAAGAAGTTACCCTGAACTACAGTAAAACGTACAAGGACATCAGTTGTTAAGTTTAATATGCTTTTCAAGTCGCAACGTGACACTTAAGATACAGTACCGCCTGGTGCCCATTGCGACTGGTAGTGCAGAAGGCAGGGAGACTATGGTCAGACTGATCCATAGCCACTTACAGGAGCAGCCAACTAATTTGTGTTTTATCCCTTTGCTCTTGCCTGCTAAGTTCTAAGAGGGCAACCCTGAGATTATGGAGGAGGAAGCTGATAGGCAGTTCTACCCTTGGGCTGGAAGTAAACAGGAAGGTAGGCAGGTAGGGGCTGGCTGAGGGCAAATTGAAGTTGGTGGGGCCCTCAGCTAGCCGCCACCTGCCTCCACTGACTGCCTTTTTAGGTTACAAAAAAACCGACACGTTGGCAATAAAGACAACTTGGCAAATGGCATAGAAAGGCTGCCAATTTATAAAGCAACCAGTAATGTAAATAAATTAAGTATAGTAATAAGTTTTTGAACTTTACAGGAACTTTTTTGTTTTGGCAAGCCTTTCTGGTCATGTAACCATAACATCAATTTTATTAAGTATAATTGTTTTAAAATTGCTAATTTTATTTATATTTTGAAAGAAAAATGTCAACTTACATTTGCTTTTTGTTTTAAAATTTGTATTTTTGTCAGCCACTTATAGATTTTCTGTTGAGTAAGTGATACATAAATTTTGTTAAACAACACAAAATAAAAGAAATGTGTGTAAGCAACTTATGAAACTCTGTCTTCCTCATAGATGCAAAAGATCCATCCTTTTGGAAAGAGTTTGTAGACTATGGCTTGTCAAAACTCTCTTGGACCATGTGCTTTGAGGTAGTAGTCAGGGATGCATTTCATCTCACATTCTTTTAATCTCTTGTCTCTGATTCAGTTTTCAATAACCATATTGTAATTGAAGTTTTTAATGCAAATCTTATTTGGCAAATCTTCTTGGCTATGGCAGAAAGAGCAAAGTGTTTTTAATAAAATAAAATGAATTCAAAATCATACAAATAAAAGCCCATTCCATTTTCTCCTCAATGAAGCAGTTCTATCAAGAAAGAATAAGGCAGACGCTAATTAAGCAGTTCACTGATTTCTGCATATGAAAACTTTTATTACAAATTGTTTATTGAAAATTGAATCACAGAAAAGCAATGGGAAGAATGTGAGCTGAAATGTCCCATATCTTTGAACTCACATCTAGTTAACAAACAGTTCTCCACCTACTGAGTTTGAAACTGCTCCTTGGCAACTTCTGTCTCTACAAGCAATTCAAGATGCAAATGTTCTGTGTAATTAGTTGAAATTTGCAAAGTAGTGTGTGTATGTAATACATAAGCTCTTGATCTTTCCCATCAAAGGAATACGTATGGAGTTTAATGGTGATTATTAGATGGGAAAGTGACTTCTAGCTAATAAAATATAAACCTCCATGGAATTTGAAGAAGATAAATATCTACTGTAATCCTAAACACATTAAAACAGATATATAGGAAGAGAAAATCAAGGTGCTGTAGTAGCATATGGGGAATAGATATCCATTTCATTTGGAGCTTACACAAGTGGAATTTAGGCATTGTGAGAGTTAAGGGGGGAAAGAAAAGCAGAATCAAAAGGCCAGCACACCTTTCCTTACAGAGAAGGCAGAGCTAATAATATTGGGGAGGGAACACAGAACTGATATACCTTGCAAGTTCTTAATTAATATGCTTCTTTGAAATATTGCCTGAAACCTCATCCCTTGAGTTTAATTTCATTTGGGTCACATGTCTAATGCAGGATTCTGCAGTGACTATCAGTTCAAGCACTCAGAAAAAGCATGTGGTACAGTTACTGTGCAATTATACCATCTTCATGTCTATGTAGGAAATTTATTTTTTACTTGTTTCCCTGTGCATAACATACTCCCCCTCCCTTTTTTTTTCTAGAGTGGCAACTGTGAAGTGGCTGGCTTAGCATTACATGCAAATCAGCACTCCTGGTGTGTTTCTGTAACTCACACCTGACCGATAGCCCAGTGGCCAGAGCATGAAACTCTTGATCTCAGTGTCGTGGGTTTGAACCCCACATTTGGCAAAAAGATCCCTGCATTGCAGGGGGTTGGATTAGATGACCCTCTGGGTCCTATCCAGCACTGCCATTCCATGAAGCCACAAGTGGTAGTAGTAATCCAAGAACAAACCTTATCTTCAGCTTGTGGCTTATTGTCAGAGATACTGCCATGGAACTGCCATCAGCTCAGAGGCGAGAGGTGGAAGTTGGGTTACAGGGAGCCTCCAAAGATCGTGAGAAGCAGCACTTCCTCCGTGGAGGAGGGAAGCCCCGCCTCCAGTGGGCAAGGGGTGCAGGGCTCGGAGGATGCAAGGGAGAGACACAGCACCGCGCATGAACAAAGCAGGGGGAAGGCAGGTCCCCCTCTGCCCATGCCCTCTTGGCACAGTCAGTTTATGCGCAGAGAGGGGAGGCGTAGGGTGGGGGTCAAAAGACTACTCTGGTGGGGGGAGTTTAAGGACCGCCCACTCCCAGATTCTGCTAGCGACTGAGCAGACATGGAATTGAGTCAATTTGCATTGTGAACGTTTTGGACAGATAATAAAGCCTTGAAAAGACCAACGGGGAGTCTTGCCTGTTTGCTCTCGAGCAACCACGCCTGCACACATAACAGAAACCAATGTAAGAGGCAATATGCCTCTGTATTTCAGTTGCTGGGAATCACAAATGCAGAGAGTGATATTGTACTCTCGACTGCTTGCAAGCTTCTCAGAGGCATATGTGGTTGGTCACTGTGAGAACAGGATCCTGGATCAGGATCTCAGGATCAGGCAAGGCTTTCTTGGTGTTCTTATGTGTGCTGGTTTGCACATTTAACTTTCAGTGAGCTCCTCTGTGGTTTATTTCCTCACTCTAGAAATGGAGGAGCAAAGTTGGGACTGCTTGAGCTACATGCACCAGCACACAGTTCCTGCATAGGCTATTTTGACTAACTATGGCTTATGACCCAACGCTGTAAGCAAGCACAGCCTCTTTATGGAAGGGAAGCATATTGGAAAAATGGGCTACACTGCCTGTTTCTCCAACAAGTTAATTATGCATTTGCAGGTAATTTTTTTTTTTTGGGGGGGGGGTTACCCGTGTATAATATAAGCTTCACTGAGAAATGTATCACGTGAACACTTGAATAAGCTCTCATTCCAGTTTGTGGTGGATTTGCTTGGGTCTAGCTGGGTAGTCTTTTGCTCTACATTCCCTCTGAAGGCAGATTAAAATATGAAACCTTGAAAGGTGAAACCACTGAAAAATGCTTCCATATGGCTGTTTCTCTTTATAGAGGTTGTGGCTTGTAGAACTGTTTAACACAGGGGTTCTCCACATTTTTCAGATTCTTCATGTAAGTACCATCTGCTTCCATAAACCTTGAGTTGGAGGAGTGGAGACTCTCTATGTACTGCAGAGAACCCATGTACTAAGCCGTGCTACATTTTACAACCATTTTGTGGGGAAGCTGCCATGCCAAAACATTTTGGTGGACTTTATATTGGATCTATAAAATCAAGATCAGTACTCTGTTATAATCCAGAGTGGAACAGCAGTTCATCAAATGAACACATAAACCTGTTCTAAACAGAGAAGACGCCATTTGTAACATTCAGCAAGAGACCTTTCCCTTAATAAGAAATTGCAATGCATACTGAAAATTGTAGACTGTCCACACAAAAACTAATTCTAAGAAAAGATAATGGATTTAGATACCTTTTATGTGTTATCAAGACAAAAACAAACGAGTGGGTTAAGATTTTTTTAATGGCTTGGGTTTTTTTTTAGATAACCACTGATTGCTTGGCAAATAGATTAAAGTTAAAAATCCATTTTCTATCCTTCATATAACAAGATACAATCATTTTCTTCTTCAGTATAGAAATTTACTTGGAAAGGAACTAGGTCCAAAATGATTATAACTCTTTGAATTTATATAGCAAGAGAAACTAGAGAACTGTTCATGGCAAATAAGAAAAAAACTACTACCATTTAAAGACAAGCATACAGCTCTGTCATTAGAGTTGACTTGAAATTATTTGTAAAATTTCAAGCAAGTTCACATTCAGCCTAGCATAAGCCCATGCAGTGACTTCAGGGGGGAAATAATAAGTGAGCAAGTAAACTGCCCATTGGTACTAAACTGCTGGTAGCACGTTTTCAATGGGAAGAAAATGCTTCACTGTATTACTTCCTCGATTCCAATTCTCTCCTGTGCCAGTACCCAATCCTTGAAGCAAGGACACTGATCATTGCAGTTGGACAATACTGGATTTGTAAGATGCTCATTTCCAAGTCCAGTTTGCCCCCAAGGATCCTTTGATCACTTCACTGCCAGGAAATAACTTCAGTACAGTTCCCTTTGCCCACCGAGTGAGTGCCTTCTGAGTTTTCCCAGGTGTAGAGCCATAGCTAGGTGATCTTGTGCCCTTGGCAGAACTGTCCAGATTGCACCCACTAGCCACAGACAAATTAGCTTTTCTTTCCACCTCTCCTCCAACCCCCCCCCCACTCAATTCCTCACGTACTAATCAATATTTTTATTTATAGATATATTTATGGATATATTTTTAGACAATTTTGTGCCCCCCCTCGCCTGTACCCCTGGCGGGGGCCCACCTTACCACCCCCTAGCTACAGCCCTGCCCAAGTCCCTTCTAAGAACAAAACTTGCTCCATTGCTCTTAATGGCAGAAAGGTTTTTAAAGCTGTTCCTAACTTTATGCCTATTTTACATCCTTTGACATGTTTATGCTTGCCTAGGAGAAAACTATATGAGATACAATTCAGGTCCCCTACAATCACAATTCCCCCTCTTCCAAAAACAGCAGCAACAACAACACATGAAATTTCTAATTCTTTTTTACTTTTATCACACCTTAGCTTTGCAAACTGAAAACCAAATTCACAGATATACTGGCCTACCAATATTATCAATGGCCCTCTGGTTGTTGCTGGACTCTGACTCCAGCTAGCATTTCCAGTGATCAGCGATTATGGGAGTTGTAGTCCAGCAACATCCAAAGGGTCACAGATTCCCCGTTGTTGATTTAATTAAATATTCTGGTTTATGCCCCATTGCAAATCACTTCAGAACTTGAGACACTTGGTCCTAGTCTACAGACATGTACATACAAAGTTATGTTTCGCTTAAGTATGCCTTTTGGATTTCATGGCATCCAAACTACTTGCAGATTTTTTATTTCAGATGTCTTCATGTAATTACAAATTTATGCTTCAGCAAAGGAAACTCTTAAAAGTATCCAAGCATGCTATTCCTGAAAAGACAAACAGATCTTCGTACTGGAAAACTTCATCAATTCAAATTGATTTGTAGAAAATATTTGCAAATGAAGGAAAAATTTGAGGGCAGTAATCTTATGGTAAAGCTTTGTTACACATCTGTTTTCTTCATTTACAAAGCAAAGAACCACATGCAGGAATCAAAAGACTATATAGTTCTCTGCTATGAAACATAGTCTGTGCTCCCTTATACTTCAGACCGCAATAAGCAGACAGTAGATAAAGTATAGAAAGATTCTTAAATCAAATTGTTGCAATGACTCATAAAAGTTTCCCCACCTTACAACTAAAATGGGACCTATTGTTCTAGCATTAAGCTGTTGAATTTAACATCAAAGCCTGAGAAATAAAAAACCCAGTCTAGAAAGTATGCATTTTTATGCACAGTCAGGTGAACAATGAACTCAGTGTAAACCACAAAGCAAAACAACAACAAATAGGCACAGTACTGAAATAAAAAATATCAAAATAAGTTTTAAGAAACACTGAAGTCTAGAGACTATCATACAAGGAACCGGGAATAAGACAGAAGATCACAGCCATTAAACTGACGGGCAAAACGGTATGACATCATTGCCTGCCTTCTAGCCAGGAAGGGAAGCAAGGGATTATCTGAAGAGTCAACATCTGGAACGTATATATAAAACCAATGACAGATTTTCACACATATTCATTCATTGAGTTCCACTAGAATTTCACAGTGCAGTAGAAACAGTCATCTGTGACCTGTTTTCACACATTAATTCTTGAAATGACTGAATAACTATATTAATCAGCTTGATATACTAAAACAAGGTAGTGTTCTTTAAGAAGTAGAAGTGCATCAATAAAGCCTGTGTTTCCATTAGCTGTATGAAAGATACTGTTCTAACAACTGCACTACATTCAATAAAATACACTGGACACCACTAATAAAAAACCCCCTCTTTTTTGAACTTAATCATTTAGAATGATGAGGAGGATATAACGGAAAAAGTTTTATCCCTTTTAATTCTAAAAGTATTAACATTACAGACAGCATGCTTCTCAGACAACTGGGATACAAAATGCCTTCATTTTCCATTTTCATGATGAAGCATAACTCTTTTCACACAAAGAAAGAAAATGATATTTGAAATCATAGAATCATAGAGTTGGAAGAGACCACAAGGGCCATCGAGTCCAACCCCCTGCCAAGCAGGAAACACCATCAGAGCACTCCTGACATATGGTTGTCAAGCCTCTGCTTAAAGACCTCCAAAGAAGGAGACTCCACCACACTCCTTGGCAGCAAATTCCACTGTCGAACAGCTCTTACTGTCAGGAAGTTCTTCCTAATATGTAATAGTTCAGTAGAAATCCACCAATAAAATAAGTAATCTTCCTAGATTTTGGCAATGCAAACTCTTGCAGTGATTATTTATGAGCCCAATAAAATCACTGTTAAAAACACAAAATTCTATTTCCTTCTCATAGTAACAATAGTCTTTCAAAGCAATTTTACCTTGAACTGTTAGCGTTGCCGATGCTTCTGCTTTTCCAACCATATTTTCTGCAACACAAGTGTAAGAACCCATGTCTCCTGCCATAACTTTTCGAATTTTCAGTGTATGGTCATCACGGATTTCATATCTAAATCAAAGAGAAATAATCTATTAGACTGATTAGTCATACTGCTATATATGAGAGTGGAGCAGGGCTGTTTTCTCCAACAAGATAACTGTAAGCTATCAAGGGTATATGCATTGGCATCAATGGTTCTATTTCAGCTAAATGGAGAACCATAACAAGCCTTCAGCCTTTTTGTCCAATACAGTATACAGAAATATATTTAATATTTCTTCTCATGCTGATATGACCATTCCTTTTTTATGTAAGAACATTAATCATCTAGAAGAAGAAGAAGAAGAAGAAGAAGTAGATATTTAAACGGTTAAAACTGATCAAAGAAATTAATTGATTAAATATGCAAGGGTCAATTAATATATTCCATTTTTTAAGTACCCTGCCCACCTTTTTAAAGTTTCCTGGTTTCTGACTCCTGAAGCAATCAAGTGCTTAGTCCTGTTCTCTGTTCCTCCTGAAATAAGCCTGGCAAGGCAGGACTAAGAAACTCCCCTTGAGCAGCCTTCCTTCTTAACAGTGGCAAGCAAAATACACTGCTTTCGTTATTTCCCAGGTGGCCTATTCTTCAGGCTGCAACTATAGCCATATGATTGGTCTACACTTTGTGTCTCTCTCCAGCTGGAACCTCAGCTGGCATGGCCAGAAGTGAAGAGGCTGCTGGCGCACCAGATGTTTGGGGGCGCTCTCGCATACTTTACAGACACATCAGTGGCTCTATAGAGCCAACCATGGACTCACTTGCTATGCTCCATCACCTAAGCATGTGGCATACTAACACTCAAAGCATATGAAGAGATAATAGGAATAATTTTCTAATTTTAGAAACACACATCCACCTCCTAGTTCACATAGGACACTATTAGGAGTCCCGTGTCAAATTTTCACAACTCCTAAGTGTGCTATCTTTATGCACAAATGCATTTCACTGTGTTTAAGGGGAGTTACTACCGAGAATCTCTGCAGAGAGTGAAACCAATTGAACGCTCTGTTCAATGAATGCAGGGATGTCAGAGTTCCCTTAGGAATACACTTGATCACACAACATCTCAAACATAATATCAAGCTGACAAGTAAAAAATTGACCAAGACTATTTGCATGATCTTGGGGGCAGGGCAGAAAGTTGTGGGAGACAAGTATTTTTCACTTAACAGGATTGCTCTATCCCTTATATTTTCCCTGGCTCAGAAAGTCAAGAAAACCTTTTGAAAAGATGTTATTAAGTGAGTATGAAATTAATTAAACAGACTAAAGATTAACAGATTAAAAACCTGATGATGAAATGGTTAAAGCTTCTTTAATTAAATTTATTTTCTTAAGAATTTATAACCTGCCCTTCAACCTAAATCTTAGGTCCTGGGATTACAGAGTAGAGAATAATGAAGCTTTCTTTATGACCACAGCACATTCACCAAAACATGATACCAGATAAAATTTCAATCAATAATAAAAACCACAGAGGTATCAAGGGTTGCACTGTTTTTTGTAACAGAATAAAATGTTCTTGTGAAATTAGTAAAACAACTTTAAGCATGCTAGATTATGTGTGGAGTTCAAGCTTGTAAGATGAGAGTGTGTGTGCAATTTACTGTACAACAATCTTGTATCACACAATTATTAGGCATGCTCTTCTGGAATCATTATGATTGTTTCACTCCAAGCACACAGTAAACCAAAACCACAATTTCTTGTAGAAGATTATTAAAGTCTGCTGCTGCACCTTGCTTTAGGGAGCTCTCCGTCATCTTTTCGCCACCTTACTGTTGGCACTGGATCACCACGCGCTTCACAATTAAACTCTGCACTGTCATCTGCGGTCACTGCCAAATTACTTGGTCTCTTCACAAATGATGGTCTTTCTGAAAGAAACAAATGGGCAGCACAGGTTAGTGTGAAAGAAAGGATGGGGACATGAAACATGCAATACATGCCAAATTCTAAAAGGAAAGTTGCAGTAGTTTTCCTGCAAGGGCAGCATTTACATTTTGGGGGTGGATAATGAGAATTTGCTTTATCCCCCTTCCTGTTTTATGGGCATTTTAAAACAAAAATACCATACGTAAGAGAGGTACCCGTAAGTTGGAAACCTGCCAAGTTACAGACAAACTGCCTACATGTTGGCTAGCTACCATTATCCCACTGTACTTTTCCTTGCTAGCGAGATAGAAACACAGACCAAATGTTCTAGGACCAATGTCCCATCGTCTATGCTGGAGCAATCAAGGGTACTTGGAAATGTTACCTTTTTGGCATGATCAAAATATGCATTTACCCAGCCTTAAGGCAATATTTAGCTTTGGAGTCTGTATTTATTTTTTTACATTATATCATGCTACTAATAAAGGAAGAAGCTTTCCATACCTAAAACTGTGAGCTCTGCCACTTCACTCTCTCTTTCTCCCACCATGTTTGTTCCAACACAGACATATTTGCCAGCATCATTCTTCCTAGTATAGGTGATCATCAGCTTTCCTCCTCTGATCTAGAACAAGAAAATAATAATAATTAATAGTAATAATAAGTCTCAAACGGTTGTGTAAGCAGAATACAATTCACACACCTACTTTTGCTTTTCTCCTGTGAGTTCATGTGCCCTCTGAACAGTGTGGGCAGTGTTGTACAGTTGTGCAAGATCACTCCACCCATTTTCATGTGATTTGTACTATACAACACAGCCCAAACAGTTCAGGAGAAGTATAGCATCCTGATCAATGGAAACAATAGTATCACTCTACCCTGCCTTGGTCAGACTCCACCTTCAATACTGTGTCCAGTTTGGGTACCACAGTTTAAGAGGTATATTGACCAGCTGAGGGCTACCATCAGCAATACTAATAAGGGATCAGATTTTACCAAAGGATAATGATTGCATCTTCTTCATTATGAATAAAACTGCTTCAGCTAATAGTCCACAATAAGAAACCGTAATATGATACAGTTCTATTTCCAAAGCCCAACTGACAATATTGTTGATGAAAAAGTGTATTCATGTTTAGCAGCCTTCTTCTAGGGTAGAGGGACAGATGTTTCAAGAGGTATCTAGCTCACTTAAAAACCTTTCTAGACTTATTCCCTATTTTCCACCAGATCATTAAACCAATGAACGTATTGCCCCCCCCCCAACAGAATATGCTGTGTATTAAGGCCAGTTCTGTATATATACTCAATCCACCACCTACACTCTGCAGTTACATCATCTGAGCCTACTGATTATATAAACAAAATATGTATAAAAACAATTTTGTTTGATTTACTCTGCAGATATTCTTACTCTGCATTCATTTGTTTTATCTACTTTAGCAACTTTTATGAAATCAGTACTGTAAAGCAGTGTTTTGGCAAGCCTATGAAGAAGTAGTTATTTCTCTGTTCCTTTTGGGCATGGGTAGGGAAACTAAGGCCCGAGGGCTGGATCCGGACCAATCACCTTCTAAATCTGGCCCATGGACGGTCCAGGAATCAGCGTGTTTTTACATGAGTAGAATGTGTCCTTTTATTTTAAATGCATCTCTGGGTTATTTATGGGGCATAGGAATTCATTCATTTATTTTTTCAAAATAAAGTCCAGCCCCCCACAAGGTCTGAGGGACAGGGGACCGGTCCCCTGCTGAAAAAGTTTGCTGATCCCTGCTTTTGGGCAATAACACTAATATTCCCTTTTTACCAGTATGGTATCCAGCTGTGATACAATAACAGTCAATTATGTAAATGATTGACTGTGATGACTTCCTGCTTGATGAGAAGCAGGAGATAGTATTAGAATAAATCTTGTTATTTAATAGTGATTTGATGTTTTGATATTAAGTTACCAAAGATTTACTTTATTATCTGAGGGCACACTCCCTCCAACTACTAGATAAAGCTACCATTTTTAAAACTTCTATTTCCTTTTCTTTACAATTCAGTACACCACCAAAAATTAATGTCCAGCTTTGAAAATATAAAGACTGTATAGTTCTTCTTAGCTTCTCTTTTTAATATCTGTAAGAGACCCTGCAAAGAAATAATTCAATTTTGCAATGTAGTTAAATATGAATTGTATATTTACTGGTAATGTGGCAAAAGTGATGAAAGTTATGTAACAGTACTTGTGTTTAATACTTCCATATTCTATTGATTTTTCTTTGTTGTTGTCCTTATAAAAATAAAAGCAAAAAAACCCCCACAACCTTCTGTTTTTTATCTACCCAGGAACCAGTTTGTTGTGCTTTACAATGGGAAAAGATCAGGGCAATAGCTAGAATTTAGTTTTTGTGGTAGGATGTATGAAACCTAGCAGTCCTAGCAGTCCTAGTCTTTGTCCTAGCAGTCCTAGGTGCAACCTGAAATTTGCATAATTCCTGTGAGAATCTAATCTAAATCGATGAAGACTTCCAGCAAACTTAAAAGTATTGCTCACTATTATTTTTTTTGCCCAACTGTGAATTTTGGATATTTTCTTATCATCTAACTCTGCTCCATTGCTATTCATCCACAAGATATACTACAGATTTACACATACAAATCAATACCAGGCATTAAAGTTTTTCTGGGGGTGGGTTGGGAATTCTCTTTCAATCAGTAACTTACTTACACTTCTGATTCAATACAGAAACAGGAACATCTTAGGGAATGTCAACAAATAACCTATCTGAAGAAGTGTGCATGCGCACGAAAACTTATAATAAAGACATAAAAGCAAATTAAATAGATTCAAGGTCTTCATACACCTAAATCAGGGTCCATTGTTATGCATCAGATAAAGATAAGACTGAAACAACATAATAGTAATAATAATAATAATAATAATAATAATAATAATAATAATAATTTTATTATTTATACCCCGCCCATCTAGCTGAGTTTCCCCAGCCACTCTGGGCGGCTCCCAATCAAGTGTTAAAAACAGTACAGCGTTAGCGTTAAATATTAAAAACTTCCCTGAACAGGGCTGCCTTAAGATGTCTTCTGAATGTCAGGTAGTTGTTTATCTCTTTGACATCTGATGGGAGGGCGTTCCACAGGGCGGACGCCACTACCGAGAAGGCCCTCTGTCTGGTTCTCTGTAGCCTCACTTCTCGCAATGAGGGAACCGCCAGAAGGCCCTCGGCGCTGGATCTCAGTGTCCGGGCTGAACTTAGTTGGTCTCTAAGGTGCTACTGGACAATTTTTTTTATTTTATTTTTATATTTTGACTGCGTCAGACCAACACGGCTACCTACCTGAATCTACCCATTTGTGTGTGATACTAATCCTATTATGATAAATGCATTAGCCACAATAGATTTACAGTATGCCTGTTCAGAAGCAGTATGCCACTAAATACCTGTTGTTAGGGGCAAACAATGGTGAGCTGCCCTGCTTATGATATGGCCATTATTGGAAACAGGATGTGGAACCAAATAGATCCTTGGCCTAATCCAGCAGGTCTCTTATCACATTCTTATGGCAGGTGTCCCACACAATACAGACTACTATAATTTTTTTCTGATTATTTTTCAGAATGAGAATGGTGGTGTTCTCATATTTTCTTACTGAGGTACAGTGGTACCTTGGGTTACAGATGCTTCAGATTACATACGCTTCAGGTTACAGACTCTGCTAACCCAGAAATAGTGCTTCAGGTTAAGAACTTTGCTTCAGGATGCGAACAGAAATCGTGCTCTGGCGGCGCGGCGGCAGCAGCAGGCCCCATTAACTAAAGTGGTGCTTCAGGTTAAGAACAGTTTCAGGTTAATTCGGAACGAATTAAGTTCATAACTAGAGGTACCACTGTGCTATGAGTTTGAATGATAAAAGTAGCCTGATAATCAGGGATATATTGGGGGAAATGGTCTATAACAGGGGTGTCCAACAGGTTGATCGCAATCTACTGGTAGATCCCCGGAAGGTTTCAGTAGATTGCAGTCGATCGCTGGGTCCCTTTCCTTAGCGTTGGTAAAACAGAATTCGGCCCTGCCCGCTCGCCCCTCCCTCCATTGTTGCACGACCTGCAGAACAGAAGACAGAGTTTACTCAGTGAGGCTGTTTGTTTCCCCAGCGATCAGGCTGTTCCCCTTTCTTCCTTGAGCTTAGGCTTTAATTCTCAAAAATTGGTGCTCAACAACTTTGACCTGAACCCCCCAAAAAGGGGGCAGATCACTGCCAGTTTTTAATTCTGTGAGTAGATCACAATCTCTTGGGAGTTGGCCAGCCCTGGTCTGTAATATATATTCCTGATGAATTTTATTATTAAAATTAATATAAAATACTAAATATTAAAGTATACAATCCTGTTTTAAAGCAACATTTTATTATTAAGGGCAAAATTAAATCATTGCTAGCAATATTAGTCTAACTGGATAACTAACAGAGTTGTTGTTTTGTAAGTAACATTACTCCACAGAAAATTTTCCATTGAAAAGCTGATCTGTTCAAGTACTCAAACCCCCCACCCCCCCTCACTCTTCATATGAAGCAGCCCATGAAGAGACACCTTATGTTTTTCACAATGGAACAACTAGAAGTAGGACAAAGTTAACATAGCTGTGCTCTGAGGCTTATGAACTTAGATCACAAATGATAATAATTTAGATTGAAGACAGAAGCACATGTGGTGGAAAAAAGCAAGATTCCCATATAGCCGTGTTAGGCAGACTAATATGATCATTGGCTACAGGGAGCATGTTCACAGTGTGAAGTGCTTCACTAAAGCCGCCTACAGCTAGAAATCTATCCCAGAAAACTTGACATCTTGAGGAAGATAGGACTCTTATTATCACTGCAAGACATATGCACACAAAGATGACAGTCAGTTATTGAGATAGATGAACATGCACATATAATGTAGAATGCACTGCATACAAATGCCTTATTTTTTGCCTTCGGCACAGCTTGTTTGAGCACAGAAACAAAAAGTATGTCCTTTATCATCTAAAAAAACTAGCAGTGCAGAAATTTCAGGGAAGATCTGAGGCATGGAAAATGGATATTAAAAGTGACCCACTAATATGTTTTTTAAAAATAAGTAAAATGTATTTTCGTGTCTGTGATATCAAATACTGAACACATATAACATATTTAATGGAACTAGTTTAGTGATAATTTTATCCCACAAGCACAGAAAGTCACACAATCTACTATATTAACAAGGATAAAATCAAACTACAGTACTTACTGGTTTGGGACAACATTTTCTGCAATGTCAACAACAAACAAAGCCCCCCATAGTGTCTGCAAAATGCACCTTGTCCTTTAACTCACTCTCAACTGGCTTTGCTCACTATCAGTGATATCATTTCATACCAATGTCCGATTGGCTACACAATATTTGGTGCCACCCAGTTCACCGTGTTGAAATCTTGGTTGAAATCCTCATCATTATATCTAATCCAGACAAATGCAGAGAAAAAGATGTTGCTTTGGAGCCATAATGGAATACAAGATCACTGGAAAAGATATTCGCCACCATCACATTTAAAAAAAAAAAAATTTGCAGAAAATATTTCTGCACATAAACATACCCTGAAACCCAAAATTGAAATAGAGTATTTGGGACAGATCTGCTTTTATATGTGTTTATATTCACACTAAATATATTACTGATCACATACAGATGAACACCTTAATTATTGTCCATCTCCAAGTAACAGTGACCTCATTCACACATCAAAGTAAGCAAACTACCTTATAGCTTACCAGGACTGTACAAACATGCAGCCTCCAATAGAAAAGATCACAGCGGCTTGACTTCTCCCCAGTCTGATTTACTCCCCAGCTGAACTAAATCCAAGTTGACTTTTTATTTTAAAGCATTTCTGAACTGCTTCATACTTTAAATATTAAGTGGTGTACACTATGTACAATATAAAAACAATGTCCATTAAAACAAAACAGCAGCCTAAAATCAATTAAACAATACAAAGACATAAAAGCAAATTAAATAGATTCAAGGTCTTCATACACCTAAATCAGGGTCCATTGTTATGCATCAGATAAAGGTAAGACTGAATCAAAATAATAATAATAATAATAATAATAATAATAATAATAATAATAATAATAATAATAATAATTTATTGTTTATACCCCGCCCATCTAGCTGAGTTTCCCCAGCCACTCTGGGCGGCTCCCAATCAAGTGTTAAAAACAGTACAGCGTTAAATATTAAAAACTTCCCTGAACATTATTATTATTATTATTATTCCGCCCATCTGACTGAGTTGTGGCTTCCAACAAATTATTAAGAGAAGCATTGGTTCTCTGTGGGACTATCTCCTTCTTATCTACTCCTCAATTTATAGTTTTGAAGTAAGGAAATGTGTTACAAGCCTGCAATTAATGTATTCTCAAGGAAACTGACCCTGTTAAGCTTCTGGAATTTTCTACCACTTAGGGAAATGGAATGTGCAAAACCCTAATGTCCCTCTTTGAGATACTTTAAGCTGTTAAGAACATTCATCTCCTGACTTACAGAAGCTTCATATGGAAGGTGTTATATTTTTGCTATGTGGTTCATTGAGCAATAACAGAATGCATATAAATTAGTCTTTGAAACAGTAGCTAGATTTAAGCTAAGGAGCGACATGCTCATAGTTCTATGAAACAGAAGAGATGTGAAGTCTCTATATTAGCAATCTTCCCTCTGTGTCTGAATATAGCTACCATTACAGAAAATGAGAAATATATAAGATGACAATGCATAGGATTATAAAATTCAGACCATAATGCACAATTATTCTTTATTCACTGCTTTATGTTTTTCTTCTGTATAATCAATAGCTGAAATCAGAAATAAAAAGTGAACTTGAACTGAACTCATTTCCCATTATTCCTTAATTTTTCTGCCCTGGAAAAAGTCAGATGATTTCATGTCTCAGTTTCACAGAATTTTCCCCCAGCCTCACAAGTATCACCACTATCAAGTTATCCACACTTTTCCAAGGTCAAACATTCTAACAGATGGATACTAATTAACAGCTTCAGGCACATACAAATATCATATTTAGCTTCAAATGACATTATTAAAAATACAGTAAATTTTCTGGACAAAAAAAGATAGTCACGAGCCACAAATTCATGCTAAGAAGCTAAACCAATCTATCTGAATTACAAATATCACGGTTCATAAAATACTGCATTACTGTAGTTAAAGGTAACCAGCTATTCAGTTTGCCCATATATGAACTTACCGTATACCTCTGAGAAGTGACCAGTGTGCTATGTAGCATTTTCCTGATCCTAATTGCTGCTTCCTGTCACTGCAACTTCAAAGCTAAGCTAATTAGCTTCTCTTCCTCTTAAGCCTGATTTCCTGCTAGACAACCCTAAGGATGTTTCTGCCAAATGAAAAACGCCTTGACAAACGTCTTCTTGCATTCTACGTGTGACGACATACTACAATCCCCATGTCCTACATGGCAGTATATGACATCTGGAAAGAAGGGTGGTATATAAATGTCAACACCACCACCACCACCACATTGAGGTTTCTGGGGAGATGTTGTTTCTTCCTCCCCTTTGATTTGTTTAACAGGAGATGCAGCACTCAACACTCACTGAACTTTCTCAACATTCAAAATGTACCTTCTGGTCTAAAAAGGTTGGTTGCCCCAGGCTTAACACAATGAAAGCAGGGGTTTTTAAAAGGCTTAACTGTGGGCGGGGTATACTAAAATCCCTCTTGTATAATCACAGAAGTATCCATTTCCTATATATTTGCATTATTTTTTAAAAAAGTTGTCTCATAGGATAATTTCCCCATTTGAGGGATGATATAGGGCTTATCGGCCAGCAAATATTTTCCTCATGTACAGATATCTGTGCAGAAGAATCTGTTACATATATGTCTGTCATCCAAGCCAATTTCCAATAATGGAAAAGGAGCTGCCAGCATCATCATCTTTTTTTTAATGCGCAACATTACACAGCAATTTCTGAATGGCCAAGACAACATAGTAAGTAACATCTCTTGATGCATTGGGATACTGTGCTTGAAAAACAAGCTAATACTTCCTTCATTAAAAATGTACAGGACTTCACTTGTTATCCCAATGAGAAGATGCACTTGTATTATATAGACAGACTGTAACTCAGAAGCATATGGAATAAATTGTTCTTGGAAAATCTTGTGACGCACAAAGAATTTAAGCAAAACAAACCCCTCTTTATTTCAAACAGTTCATTAGCTTAAAACATTTGGTTCTAAAAAAAAAAAAAGGATTTAGTTGTTATGCATGGAAGCTAACCCTTTACTGAAACTTAAATATTCTTGAAAATTGGAATTACTAAACAATCCTGCAGCTACAGTTTTTATGTTAAGAATTTTGAACAGTAAATATTTCCAACTACACCTAGCTATTGTCTGGATCAATATTAATAATTTAGCAGTAATTAAGATACTATGTGATGAAATAGTGTCAGTTTAAATGTGGATTGAAGAAAAATTAAGATTTAGGGTAATGAGCAAGGCTATATATACTGAATTAATTCTGTTCATTAATCTGCATTCTTCACTCAAAGCATTCTGAAGCCATCCCACTAATGTTAAATGTCTCATACAGCCTCTGCTGTACAACCAGATGACATTCTGTTATGCCTTTCTGTCTTTCATTACCTCCCTGAAAATAGCTTCCAGTTGCAAATAAAACCACTTCAGCTTGGTTACCCAAACCCTGAAACCGTATAAATTGTGACAGAAAGTATCTAGTTTTTTGCCTAGTGCTGCAAAGCAGTTTTGGAAGAAGTCCAACATCTTGTATGTCGGTTTGGTGCTTTTGCACATGCTTGCTCTCTGTACTTGGCACAATCCTGAGAAGAGGTAATTGCAACTCTGTTCAGTGGAGGAAACCAAAGACCTGAAACAAATATTATTTTTGAAGTTCTGTGCTTTGAATTACACTTTTCATAGGACCAGAAGTTGTATAGGAACTTCAGAAATGCAAAGCTATCCATAGTGGAATGCGAAATAAGCAAAATGTGAAATGACTAGACTGAAAGAAAATAAAATGTATCAAAGAAATCTAAACAAGGATACACTAATCATTCACATCTGTTTCCAAGCTCCACGCAAGAGAACCTCTTTACCCCTAAAATATTGTGCAACTCCCCTCCCTGCTTTGAGAGAATGCAATGAATGAAAAGTCAGCATACAGATCAAGAGAGGTATTTTTAAAACAGTTTTATTATGTCCCTTGTAGTTTACAGATGCAAAAAGACGCAGCTTAGCTACAAATATATCTAGATAGGTAGAATATTTTCTACCCCCATCATTCTGGTGCCCATCCACCACTCAGGGAAGCCTTGAACGATTTAAAATCACAATAAAAAATTAAACAATTAAAACACATACATTACACAACACTAAAATCAGTTAAAAGGCACAGCAACAAAGATCATCAGTAATATGCCTTTAATAGTCTAAGCCAGGCTTCCTCAACCTCGGCCCTCCAGATGTTTTTGGCCTACAACTCCCATGATCCCTAGCTAGCAGGCCCAGTGGTCAGGGATGATGGGAATTGTAGTCTCAAAACATCTGGAGGGCTGAGGCTGAGGAAGCCTGGTCTAAGCCTCTTAGAATATAAATGTTAGTATCTCAAACAGATTATAAATAAAAGAATGTGGTCCTTCCTATCAGCCAAGATCAAACCCTCATCGGAGATGAACAGCACAATCATACGCAGATTTACTCAGGAAGTAAGTCCCAATATGTTCAATGAAGTTTATTCCCTAGAAAGTGTGTTTAGGATAGACCACCTTAGCTTTGAAGAGTGGCCTAAATTCAAGAGGGCTGGGGCAGAATTTTTGGCAAAAGATAAGCCAATCTTAGTGGGTTGGGGGCTCCATCAGATTAATTTTGTAAACAGGCAACAGTTACAGGTCATTTTATAACGTTTTATGAGAATGCTGCCTATTACCTTAATCACTCTTCACATAAATGCAGATGTTAATCTTAATATTTAAAATGTGGTGCTTGTGCTGTGACTTAATCCTGTGTCTTTAAAAGGGACACAACTTTAAATATTTTGCCACTGGCTATATACAGCCCCAGTTCTGGAAGGAAACTTCTACTTCTCAAAAGCCCACAAGGTAACTACTGAAATAGATTCCCTGAGGCTACAAAGCCATTCAGTTTAAGCAACCTCTAATGGAGAAAAAAAATTGGGGCTGCAACTTTCATCCTTCCATTAAAGTTTACTAGCTCTTTGAGGGAAGAACTGCATGGCAGATGCTACCCTGTTCTGCTGGCCTGGACACCAACTCTGCTCTGGGATATGACCTAGGGTGGGGGAAGAGGGCTTCCCTGGAGAGACAGCTCTTTGTCAAGCATAAGGATGTCACTGGCAGTGGTGGAGTTTCTCCTGTTCTACATAGCCAGAATCTACATTGATAGAACTATGTAACTGCAATGTAAGAACTGTAACTTGTGTTTGAACTTGCTTTTCCCTTTTCCCTCCCACTTCCTTTTCCTCATATGTCATGTATTTAGATTGTGCGTGTCTCAGTACTGATATTTGAATGATGCTCAGAGCCTAAATGGTGGGGTATGAATGAAATGAAAAACACCAGGATTAATAGCCATTCCTCAACCCATGTCTAACAACCAAAATCATTTTCTTTCTTTTAGCAATTCAGTTTTGGAAATCCTAGACAGCACAAGTAGCTGAAGCTCAAAAGAAGTACCAGATTTCTTCTAATTTCTTTAAAAGGTACAGTCTTGTAGTCTCTCTCATTTTACTACTGTAAGTGGTCCTTGAAATTCAAAAATCTAGCAAGAATGCCCAAATATTTTCAGTTTCCAGTCTGATGGCAGTTTCAAAACAGTCGTTTTAAGTAATACATATCTGCTCCATATTTGTTCCATTTAGGACAAAAGACAACAGAAATTTGTACAGATCATTAGTAAATGTAGTTTCCCCAACTTAGCAGATTAATTCCAAATTTATTTCAATGACAAATCATGTTACAGCATATAACTGGACAAAATAAATATTTGGTTGCATGCATTTAAGAATAGTACAGGATAACTTTTGTTGTTGACTTTCTCAAACTTCATTTTAAAAGTCTGAAAAATTTATGGAGTTTATCTAAATATTCATACTGCAGTGGTGTTCCAGCTGAATATCATTTTTAGTTGGCCAACTCACTCATACATATAATGTGATTTTCAGCTCCCATAGGCTGTGATATTACAGATACAATGAATATTTGTAAATTTTGTTTCATGAATATTCATAACAGATGTGTTCCAAATAAGGTAATAGGTTAACAGTTACTATGGATCCATGAAAAGGAAACATTACTTGTGCCCAATATTTCATAATTTATTTCATAGAATAGGGATGAGAAAAATAGCTGGATACAAAGCACAATAGCAAACAGGTCTGTCAGGGTACTATATAAGGAATAATGTGGTGGAAAAGTCTGGAACACTACTAAATATTAATCCATTTTTTAAAAATTGCCACACCAAAGAAAAGATGAGCACACAGAACTCCCACCTTTTAAAACACAACTATGTGAGATCTGCCTGCATTTAAATGTGATATGTAATCACATTTGGCTGTAAACACTTCAAAAATCCCAATCTCACAGAAATATGTATCTGTTGGTGTGTATCAAACATGCCATGACAGTTAGGAACTGGATCTATTTGGAAATAGTACATACCTAATATCTGTAAATACCTAATAAAGAGTTGTTAAAACTTGTAGTTGTTCATGTATCTGTGGATTCAAATTCTAATATCTATAAAAGACTCCTTACAATGAATTTGTCTAGATCCGCTCAGCTCCTCTGTGACGATCAACAACTAAACCAATGGCAAAAGGAGACACCATGTTAGGTTTGCCTACAAAATTCCAATGTGGCAGTGGAAAAGATCATCTAATGACATCAATAAAGACTGTAAAAGCAGAGAGAACAGAGTTATAAGGAGATGGGAAGCACATGAAAAGGAAACTGGGAGAATCTTTGATGTGACAAAATGCAAATGTTCTACTGAAAGAGAAGATGCACAAATTTTTCCTTTGCCTGTGGAATTCAAGCATCACTCATGAATGAAGATGCTCTCACAGTCAATGTTACCAAGGACAAGGTAAACTCATTGGAAAAGGACATGCCCTTTTTGTGGTGCCATGCTCATGGACAAAATAATCATCATAATTATGATTGAATTAAGAAGGAGTAGAAAGGACCCCCAGGGTCAGCTTGTCCAACCTCCTGCAATGCAGGAATCTTAAATAGATAATACATAAAAGATGGCCATCAAATCTCTGCTTAAAAAGGAGAGTCTACCACCTCCCCACTGATGAACAGCTCTTAGTCCTGTACTTGAATTATGTGTTCTAGGACCTTTCCTGCCATCGATGTCAAGCTCACTTGTCTGCAGTTACCTGCCTCTTCTCCCCCTCCCTTTTTGAAGATGGGGGCAACATTTGTCCGCCTCCAGTCCACAGGGACCACCCCTGTTCTCCAAGAATGGTCCAAGATTATAGACAGAGGCTCTGAGATTACATCTGCAAGCTCCTTTAATACACTTGAGTGGAGCTCATCAGGCCCTGGAGATCTGAATTCATTTAAAGTAGCTAGGTGTTCCCTTACAACCTCCTATCTTGGGCTGCAGCTCCTATCTTGGGCTGCAGCTCCTACTTTGCATTGATAACTCTCTTGTCACCAGGTTGGGTGCTGCTTTCTACGTTGATGTAAATTATTTGATGTTACCATCTCTCATAAGGTATAAAGCGACTCTTGGGAACTTTGCACTGCTAGCTACCTAGGGGAGACATGAGCATTTTGTTCGCCAAAGTGTGTCGAGTCTAATCCATAGTAAATTATTTCAGTTTTGTCACATGATTTACAAAGAAGCTGCAGGCTCTTAGCTAGCTGAGTTAAAGTATTCTCCTTTAACATACTGGAGACAAATTTATTTGCACCCACTAAAAAACTATTGTATAGTAAAATTATAGTAACTTTTTTCCTGAACGGCCTGGACAAAAAGACTAAGATATCCATAAGGGGCCCAGTATGTCTGAACTCAATACAGTTAAAAACCCAAAGATGACAATGTTTACGAAAGAAAAAGAGAGAGAACACAATATAATATGCTGAGAATTTTGTGAAAATGTACCTAAAAGAAACACTGAGGGGTTAAACCTATTGCATCCAGACAAAGCCAAACTCATAGTTTTTAATCTCCTGTTTGACCCTTCCTCTATCACAGCAATTCATCTTTCGAAGAGAAAGTACCCTCTTTGGGATGGAGATTAATTTGGTGCTAGTTTCTTCTTTCATCTATTACACATAGATCTTTTTTGGCTGATATACATAATGACTTTTTCAATTTCTTTTACCCTTTGTCATCTAACTACTTAAGATGTTTCACTTTGAAATGAAGAAAAATAGAACTTTAAAAACTCTACAGGAAGATTGAATTGTGTCTTGGAGTAATTTACTACTGCTACCAATACGGAAACAAATAATTGCTGATTGAACAAAAACTTTGAATGTCATTCTTTCCACAGTGCAATTGTACAGTAATTTTCCAGCTCATTTTCAATATTGTTTTCCCAAAGAAAATTGTGTCCATAAACTTAATTTGGCAATACATACAAAACATTTCAAATTCCTGATGTGCTATTTAGGGGATCAAGCAAAATAGAAATGGAGCTACAACTTATCTGAACCATTCAAAATCTGAGCTATACATGCAACTGAGATGAACAATTCCATGCTTTTAAAAGCCAAGAATCACAAAGATAAAAAAATAAATTACTTATCAAGGTTTTCTTTTTAAAATGAGCATGATATATAAATGGCAAAGAAGTGAAGAAATGAAAAACAACTGTTATTGCAAAAGAGGCGAAATTGGATTCACAGTATTTAACTCAGCTTCCTAGGCCAAACCCTTCATTCTTGGAAGCCAGCTGAAAGTAATTTCTTTGTATCTTGATGCTTTTAATGTATGTGTAAAGTATTTTGCTTATTATACATTTATGCACATCATTCTCTACACTTAAATGGTGCAGTTAATTAACATCTCAATTAAATGTGTTTTTAAAAGAATATAGATGTTCATGGAACATACTGCAAAATAGGATATGGTTCTTTCTAATACTGATTCTGACTCCTCGGTTTTCACATCCTTAGTTGATAAAATAGGAGACTATATTAACATGTGAGCACTGCAGTACTTAAGCTTTATAACAAGAAAGTTCCCAATTTAATTGAAGGAAAATGTTGAAGCTGCTTAAAATTTATATATTTATTAGCACCCACCCAGATCTTATGCATGTTTTCTCATAAGTAAGTCCCACTATGTTTAGGGCTTGATCTTCTTTTGCAGTATCTCATATCCATCTTTGGATATGTCTCTTCAAGTTCTCGCCATCATTATCTGCTGTTTGCTTCTTGCTTCCACAAAAGTCCTGCTGTGAGTTTTAGATCATCAGCCAATCACATAGATGATTATCCCCTTAGTCTTTTGAAATTGTAAGGTTTCCACTTGCTTTATTTAGATAAATTCTAATCTCAGATAAATTCTAATAACGCTTACTTCCTAATAAAGTAATGTCGGATTTTAGCTCAGGTTTGCCTATTCTTAACAGCTCCTTGTTGATACAAAATTGTGTCACTATTCCAGTACATTAATAAAAACCAGCCTGCTTTTGTTGGGGCAGGGGAAATTAACTCACAAAGGACTAGTAAGACATTTTGCTGCCTAAGGAGAAGGACAAAATATCCCCACCCCATTCCACAGACAGAAGCTGACTGAACTGGCAGTTTAACTCAGCTTTATTGTCCACACCATAGGGTAAAACACATGCCAGACACATTTGGAAAGAGGCTGATTACCGTATTTTTCGCTCTATAACACGCACCTGACCATAACATGCACGTAGTTTTTAGAGGAGGAAAACAAGAAAAAAATATTCTAAACGAAACAGTGGATGTATGATTTTTGTGGTTCATGCTGTGGCCACAGACATGTGATCTGATGGTGAGTTTGGGGTAGCCCAATGCAAAAATCCTGAGGATCCATGTGGATCCATGCTTTGTAACCACGTTTTTGCGCCATTGCGGCCCCATGAAACAGTGGGTGCGTGTGTTTTTTGGTGCAGGCTGTAGCCATGGATATGCTATGTGATCTGATGGTGAATTTGGGGTGACCTAGTGCAAAAATCCTGAGGATCCATGTGGATCCGTGCTTTGTAATCACGTTTTAAGTGGGGAGGGAAGGAAAAGAACTCAAGGGACAAGGAGCACGCGTGGGGGGTGTGGAGAAGGATGCTGCTAATAATGCAGGAGAGGCTCCTCTCCGGCTTTGCTCCTTTAGAACAAGCAGGCTCTGCGTCTCTCCCTCCTCCCCAGCAAGGAAACCATGATAGTACCGGTAACCACTCTGAGACAAATCAAGAAAAATTGCGACCAACACTCTCCCCCCAACAAGCGCAGTGAGGTCAAAATACACACACACACGCAGGGAGAGAACTGGCCCTAAAGTCGCAGGGCGCTGGAAGTCACAGGGGCGCTGGGGGAGTGAACTGGAAGTAAGAGAAGGAGAAGGAGCCCTCACACACAGAGAGAGACACACAGAGTGTCAATTCTAAAGTCGCAGGGGCGCAGGGAGAGTGAACGGGAAGCAAGAGAAGGAGAAGGAGCCCTCTCACACACACAGACACACAGAGTGTCAATTCTAAAGTCGCAGGGGCGCAGGGAGAGTGAACGGAAGCAAGAGAAGGAGAAGGAGCCCTCTCTCACACACACAGACACACAGAGTGTCAATTCTAAAGTCGGAGGGAGAGCGCAGGGGCGCAGGGAGAGTGAACGGGAAGCAAGAGAAGGAGAAGGAGCCCTCTCTCTCACACACACAGACACACAGAGTCAGTGGCGTAGTGTGGGTTGTCAGCACCCGGGGCAGGGCAAGTAATTTGCGCCCCCTAACCTGTGAGCCTAACCCGTGAGCCAGGTAGGGGCAGAGAGCTGTGAGTGTGAGTGTGCGGCCCCCCCGATGTTGCGCCCGGTGCGGCCGGGCCCCCCTGCACCCCCACGCTACGCCACTGCACAGAGTGTCAATTCTAAAGTCGGAGGGAGAGCGCAGGGGCGCAGGGAGAGTGAACGGGAAGCAAGAGAAGGAGAAGGAGCCCTCTCACACACACAGACACACAGAGTGTCAATTCTAAAGTCGCAGGGGCGCAGGGAGAGTGAACGGAAGCAAGAGAAGGAGAAGGAGCCCTCTCTCACACACACAGACACACAGAGTGTCAATTCTAAAGTCGGAGGGAGAGCACAGGGGCGCAGGGAGAGTGAACGGGAAGCAAGAGAAGGAGAAGGAGCCCTCTCTCACACACACACAGACACACAGAGTCAGTGGTGTAGTGTGGGTTGTCAGCACCCGGGGCAGGGCAAGTAATTTGCGCCCCCTAACCCGTGAGCCTAACCCGTGAGCCAGGTAGGGGCAGAGAGCTGCGAGTGTGAGTGTGCGCCCCCCCAGATGTTGCGCCCGGTGCGGCCGGCCCCCCCTGCACCCCCACGCTACACCACTGCACAGAGTGTCAATTCTAAAGTCGGAGGGAGAGCGCAGGGGCGCAGGGAGAGTGAACGGGAAGCAAGAGAAGGAGAAGGAGCCCTCTCACACACACAGACACACAGAGTGTCAATTCTAAAGTTGCAGGGGCGCAGGGAGAGTGAACGGGAAGCAAGAGAAGGAGAAGGAGCCCTCTCACACACACAGACACACAGAGTGTCAATTCTAAAGTTGCAGGGGCGCAGGGAGAGTGAACGGGAAGCAAGAGAAGGAGAAGGAGCCCTCTCACACACACACAGAAACACAGAGTGTCAATTCTAAAGTCTGAGGGAGAGCGCAGGGGCGCAGGGAGAGTGAACGGGAAGCAGGAGGAGGAGAACGATAGCTCAAGCACACACACACACAGCCCCTACAGTGGCTAATCCAAAATCGGACAGCAAAAAACTGCAGGCAGGGACAGAGAGCATGGGGTTGTTTTAAAGCAGCCAACCCCGCTCTGCTTCTCTCCCTCCTCCCGCCTAGGCTGGCTGAAAAGCTTTGCTGCTACTTAGCAGCTCTGTGGGGAGGAGAGAGGAACATAGAGGACGGGGTTGTTTTAAAGCAGCCAACCCCGCTCTGCTTCTCTCCCTCCTCCCCGGCTCCGCTAGCTGACAGGAGCCGCTTACACCTGCTTTGCTGTTTCAAAGCGAGCCACGGACTGCTCACAACTGCAGCAGATTCCCCCACCATCTGTAGGCATTCGCTCCATAACACGCACAGACATTTCCCCTTACTTTCTAGGAGGAAAAATATGCGTGTTATGGAGCGAAATTTACGGTATATGTTTCAAATGTTTACATGGTAATGCTGGAAGTCTCTGAGCCAAAATGCTTGCAAAATGTTTCAGTGAGCTGAAATGCTTAGCTTTAAAGAAGAACAACATATTGAGAATATAATGGACACCTGGTGGAATGAAGGGAACTGGTGTAACACTCATCTCTGAATACAAACTGTAGTAGGGGTAGGGAGCCTGTGGCCTTCTCATCATGCCTAATCATTGGGCCAGGCTGGTTGGGATTGAAGGAATCACAGAATTGTAGATTGGGAAGGGACCACAAGGACAATCTATTTCAACCCCCTGCAATGCAGAAAAAATTTCACTAATGTGGTCTCGAACCCACTACCTTAATTTTAAGAGTCTCATGCTCTACTGACTGAGCTATCTTTAGAGACATCTGGAGGACCACTCTATTGAAAAGACAGAGGCTTTGGCTAGACTCTAGATGAAATTGTTGTGGGAAACCAATGGCAGCTGCCTCCAGATGATAACTCTGGCATCTTTAGTAAATTTTAGAGATAAGGATTGATTACAGTGGTACCTCGGGTTAAGTACTTAATTCGTTCTGAAGGTCCATTCTTAACCTGAAACTGTTCTTAACCTGAAGAACCACTTTAGCTAATGCGGCCTCCTGCTGCTGCCGCGCTGCCAGAGCAAGATTTCTGTTCTCATCCTGAAGCAAAATTCTTAACCTGAGGTAATACTTCTGGGTTAGCGGAGTCTGTAACCTGAAGCGTATGTAACCCGAGGTACCACTGTACTTAAGAAAAGGCCTCTTACTTACATAATCTCCAAGCTCTAAATAGTTAGTTGATGGTCTTTGATTTAAAATTTCAGTGTGTTATTATATATTGATACTATTGTAAACCACTTTGTTTTTTTATAATATAGCGGTACCTATTTTTATAAATAAGTAAATGTTTAGATACAGCA
The DNA here is from genome assembly GCF_964252035.2 of Podarcis erhardii. Taxonomy (NCBI): domain Eukaryota; kingdom Metazoa; phylum Chordata; class Lepidosauria; order Squamata; family Lacertidae; genus Podarcis; species Podarcis erhardii. The sequence continues at coordinate 46,837,265 of NC_138508.1, read as the reverse complement.
TGCAAATTATCTCAGACATGTATCCCAATATAAATGTCAGTTTTCCAAAACAGAAGTCATATACCGTATTTTTTGCCCTATAGGACGCACTTTTCCCCTCCAAAAATGAAGGGGAAATGTGTGTGCGTCCTATGGGGCGAATGCAGGCTTCAGGAAGCTATCCGCAATCCTTGGGAGCCCGGCGGGAACTCCCGCCGGGCTCCCAAGGCTTGCGGACAGCAGCCTGCAGCCCGAAACCCGAGGAGCGCAGCGGGGTGCACCCCGGGCTTGGGGCAGCTCTCCGCAAGCCTTGGGAGCCCGGCACGACTTCCCGCTGGGCTCCCAAGGCTTGCGGACAGCAGCCTGCAGCCCGAACCCCCCCCCCAATAAGTGCGCCCTATGGGCTGGTGCGCCCTATAGGGCGAAAAATACGGTACTTGAAAGGTTCATGAGAATCGCATGAAAATCAGCCATCATACCATGAGCACTTGATGAGTTATATATGACAAGTACCCTGTGCCTAGCTCTCAAAGATGTAAGAAAGCAAACATGCCATATGTCTCCTTGTATTTACCGTATTTTTTGCACCATAACACTCACTTTTTTCCTCCTAGAAAGTAAGGGGAAATGTCTGTGCGTGTTATGGAGCGAATGCCTGTGGGTGGAGGGGGGGATCTGCTGCAGTCGTGAGCAGAGGATCCATGGTTCCCCTTCCTTCCCTCCTCCGTGGTTACAAAGCATGGATCCACATGGATCCTCAGGATTTTTGCATTGGGCTATTCCAAACTCACTGTCAGATCACATGTCTGTGGCTACAGCATGAACCACAAAAAACATATATCCACTATTTCGTTTAGAATATTTTTTTTTCTTGTTTTCCTCCTCTAAAAACTATGTGCGTGTTATGGTCTGGTGCGTGTTATAGAGCGAAAAATACGGTAATTCTTACTGAAGAGCAGAATTATAATGCACATATCTTTTCATGCACCCAATTTATAGGAGCACCTGATTTTCTCTTATAATGAACAGTCTTGCATTAAACGACTAGAGGAAGATCTGTTCCAGTCAAATCTATTAATTAATTTCTCATCCTTTGTTCATCATGGCTGCTTTCAGCAAAATGTTAAATTGGCTATGCTTACAACAGAATGGAGTGGGATTTAAGTTGTAGAGTTCTGAAATGGCAGAACAGATAGTGCTACTTTAGAATACGTACAAGAAAAGGGACATACTTTTTAAATTTCTCCCTTGCACAATACACTTCCTCTTGCACAGCAAGAACATGATACACATCCCTCATGATGAACTGGGTATTTCTTAGCCGACACTTTATTTTTTTAATGTTGAAAGCATTTAAAAAATGATATTTGTACACCTTCAGTCTAAAATGATATAGCCCACTCTAGTAAATTTAATGGTCCTGCTTCTCATTACTTTTTTGCTAACTTTTCTTATCGCTTATCCATCAGTGGGCAAAACTTTTAAAAAGGCAAAAGGGTTTGTTTCATTGTAACACTGCAAAATCAAGTTCAGGAGAGCATCTTTTTTTTTTAGTTCAAAACTCCACAGTGAGGTCAAAACCCTGCATGCTTAGTTGTTTTTTTCCTGCAACAGAATTGCTGCAGGTATCCTATGTATCACTGTGAATAGAAAAAAATAACTACAGGACCATAATAGTTGAGCCTGTCCATAACTGGCTGCAAAGATTTAAAGGAAAAAGAAATATCCCTGTAAAGAATTAACAAATTGCATGTTGGATCCAGTGGCGTAGCGTGGGGGGAGCAGGGGGGGCCAGGTGCACCGGGCGCAACATTTGGGGGGCGCGCTCACACTCGCAGCTCTCTGCCCCTACCTGGCTCACTCACTCTCTCTCACTGCAGTGCTGGCTGTGCAAATCCGATCCGAGCTGCCGGGTCGCCGCCCACTGTGGAGGGGGAGGGTGCCAGGCGTGCGTTGCGTTGCGGAGCAGAGAGAGAGCGAGGGAGGGACTATGTGGGGGAGGGACGGTGCAGCGGCCACCCAGCGCAGCGCTGAGTGCGGGAGAGAACCACACCCGACCAGCCCAGGCAGCAGCAAGAAGAAGCTGGCAGCGGCGGCAGGTTAGGGGTTAGGGGCGCAAATTACTTGCCTTGCCCCGGGTGCTGACAACCCACGCTACGCCACTGGTTGGATCTAGACTTCCAGCGAGTGTAGTTCATGTGGCACTGGAGGAAGAGATTATTTTTCTGACTTCTCCTTCCCCCACAGTACTCTGCATCCCCTGAAAACTGCTCTGATGGTGCTGGGAAATGTTGGAGGGGGAAATTGGCAAAAATTACCTCCTTCTGTTTTGTCCAAGAAGAGCTTACACTGCATTGCAGTTCACTCTATAGTCTGGATGTGACAACTATGTGTGTACTTGTTTTCTCTAGATATACTTGCAGGAACAGGGGAAACCCCCAAAATCAGAGTTCCTGCAACATCAGGTGCCTAACTGCAGATACCCTAATTATTTGTATGCATGCTCCACTTGCCCCATTATAATGTTCACCAGGAAGTGCGAGATTCTATTTTCAGCTTTTGTTCTTTTACAAACTTACTGTAATTCTTTCATCTTTGTCATCCAGGGGGGACCCATCTTTCTTCCATGAAATCGTAGGCTCAGGATGGCCTCTTGGAGGTTGGCATTCCATCACAGCTGGCTCACCTACTGCTACCATGACATCAGAAGGGTTTTGCCTGAAGTCATCACGCAGTACTGAAAAAAGGAACGAGATAAGGGAAGTAAAATCAAAATGAGCACCAGTGATAAGGCAGCAGGATTAAACATCAAGTACTCTGAATGAGAACAGTCATTTTGTTAAAGAGGGCAATGGAAGGTTGAACTACAGATACTTCCACAGCTCCTTCCTGAGGGTTTATTTCCAGGACATGAAGAAGAATACATATTTGATTGATATGCTATTATTTAAACTCCTTAAATTTATTTATTTTATTTTTTAAACATGTAAATATCACCTGTCATGTGAAACACATCAAGGCATACCAAAATAAAGACAACAAAGTAGTACAAGTATACAGTATTCTAAAAAGAAGGGAATAATGAATACTTATTAGACATACGGGGGGGGGGGGGGGACATACAGGGCGTGAAAGCCCCCACAGGCTTTTCAAAATCTCAGAAAATACTGTGATGACAATAGTACAAAGAGAAATAAACCTAATTTTGCAAACTAAAGTTCATAGGGACACTATTATTTTATGTTTTATATCTTTACTGTGGCGTTTCAGCCTCTTATCTGCCTGCAGTTCCAAGATTGGATGTGAAAAGCTGACAAAGACAGACACAGACAATGTGTCACCCCAAGAGAAAAGCATGCCAGGTCACAAATGATCCTTTAGACTGCAAAGGAAAGTGGCCCCTCGCAACTTGGGACTACACTAGCGAAAAGGAAGAATTAGTATTGGAACATTTGAACTCTTTTTCAACATTCTCCAAATATCTCCTTCCTTCAGAGCCACAATAAATGGAATGCACAACCAAGTGCTGTATATTTTAGGTATTTTATTGCTGCATTCTTTATATATATATTTATTTTAATTAAGGGGGGGAAACACAATGGCAAATACAAAGCCAGCAGATAAGTTTTCTTTATATATTAAGATTTGTATTGTATTGTGAGGTTGATTTGTTGGGCAGCAGCTGAAGAAGGAGCAAAAAGGGTTTTCTCGTGTGTGTGTGTGTGTGTGTGTGTTTCTTTGTGGCTGATTAGCTGCTCTCCCTGTGCAAAGGTCAGAGGGGGCAGGGTTTCTGTTGAGGCAGGTGATTAGCTGTGGGAGGAGCTTATCAGAGCTTGCAGGGCAGCGGCAGTTTGATCCATCTTTTAGATTTAGGGGAGCTAGTCTCAAACGTTTGTTGGGGGAGACCTAGGGTTTTTTTTGGGAAGTTATTTGTCCTGTCTTCATGCTTTTTATGATGGAGGACCGCTGTAGTCACCCCCAACGACACGTTCTCAAGATGGAGGGTGAGGGGACAGCTGCAGTCGCCTGCGGTTCCTGCGCAATGTTTGCCATCTTGCCAAAGGTTGCAGGCAGCTTTACCTGCAGCAATTGCATGTTGATTGCCCTCTTAAAAGACAAAGTCCAGCAACTGGAGGAACGTGTAGCTACGCTCCAAAGAATTAGAGAGCTGGAGCTCTTCTTGGAAGCAACAGAGCACACTGTCTCCACCAAGGAGGAGACAGGGGACTCCCCTGAGAAGGAGGCTAGTTCACCAACACAGGAGCCAGATATATGGAGAAACGTGACTCAAAGAAGTAGGAGGCCCAGGGTTCGCTCTGATTGTTTAGAAATACACAATCGCTTTGAGGTCCTCTCCCCTAGCATGGAAGACGAAGAGCAGACTCCATTTGAGGATCTCTCCCTCATTACAGTTGATCAGGTATATGAAGACGAGCAGCAAAGTCAGTCCACAGGGAATGTGCAGGCGACCTTGGAACGGACAGCTCACGGAAGAACCCCGACCAGACCTAAGAGGAGGCGTATAGTGGTGATAGGGGATTCCCTACTGAGGGGAACAGAAGCAGTGATCTGTGGGCCTGACAAGATGTCTCGGGAAGTGTGCTGTCTCCCCGGGGCTAAGATCCAAGATGTAACTGAATGACTGCAAGGAATCATAAAACCCACTAACAAATACCCCTTCCTCTTGGTTCATGTGGGAACCAATGACACTGCAAGCAATAGCCTCCAGAAGATCAAAAGAGACTACGAGGCTCTGGGCAGGAAATTGAAGCAATTAAATGCACAAATTGTCATCTCATCTGTCCTCCCAGTTGAACGACGTGGCCCAGGGAGAGAGGGAAAAATAGTGGAAGTGAACAGCTGGCTTCGCAAATGGTGTAAACAGGAACGGTTTGGATTCTTAGATCACGGACTGTAGTTTCTTGAAGATGGACTTCTGGCAAGCGATGGGCTGCACCTCACAACGGTTGGGAGGAATGTTTTTGCCAAAAATCTCAGAAACCTCATCAGGAGGGCTTTAAACTGACTAATGTGGGGGAGGGAGACAGTGCTCCTGAAGGTAGGAGTCTATCAATTGATGACGATGATCATCCAAATGTCATAGACCAAATGGAGCAAACAGCATGCAGACCTAGTGGTGGGAGGAAAAAATCCTTAAATAAGAGACACGGGGGAATGATTAATGGACTTCAATGTCTGTACACTAACGCACAAAGCATGGGTAATAAACAAGATGAGCTTGAGCTCTTGGTACAGCAAACTAAATATGACATAATAGGCATCACTGAAACCTGGTGGGATAAGTCCCATGACTGGAATGTAATAATGGAGGGATACAATCTATTTCAGAGAAACAGACCAGACAAGAAAGGAGGAAGAGTGGCGTTATATGTCAGGGATGTGTATACCTGTGAAGAAATCCAAGATTTAGAACCTCAAAGCCAAAGTGAGAGCATTTGGGTCAAAATTAAGGGAGAGAAGAATAACAGTGAACTCATTGTGGGAGTTTACTATAGATCCCCAAGCCAAACGGAGGACATAGATGATGCCTTCCTGGAACAGATGGCCAAGCATGCAAAAGGAAGGGAGATAGTAGTAATGGGGGACTTCAATTACCCGGATATTTGCTGGATGTCAAACTCAGCCAAGAGCATAAGGTCAAACAGATTCCTCACTGGCCTTGCAGACAACTTTATTGTCCAGAAAGTGGGAGAAGCAACAAGAGGAACAGCCATTTTAGATCTGGTCCTAACCAATGTTGATGACCTGGCTAGTGGGGTAGAAGTGGAAGGATAATTAGGCGCGAGTGAAGGATAATTAGGCGCTTACTGTGTCCAGTTCTGGGCACCACAGTTCAAGAAGGACACTGACAAACTGGAACGTGTCCAGAGGAGGGCAACCAAAATGGTCAAAGGCCTGGAAACGATGCCTTATGAGGAACGGCTAAGGGAGCTGGGCATGTTTAGCCTGCAGAAGAGGAGGTTAAGGGGTGATATGATAGCCATGTTGAAATATATAAAAGGATGTCACATAGAGGAGGGAGAAAGGTTGTTTTCTGCTGCTCCAGAGAAGCGGACACGGAGCAATGGATCCAAACTACAAGAAAGAAGATTCCACCTAAGCATTAGGAAGAACTTCCTGACAGTAAGGTTGTTCGGCAGTGGAATTTGCTGCCAAGGAGTGTGGTGGAGTCTCCTTCTTTGGAGGTCTTTAAGCAGAGGCTTGACAACCATATGTCAGGAGTGCTCTGATGGTGTTTCCTGCTTGGCAGGGGGTTGGACTCGATGGCCCTTGTGGTCTCTTGCAACTCTATGATTCTGTGATTCTATGGTAAGTTGCTCTGAGTGGTTGGCATATGAGCACTAGAAGAGTGGGACAAAAATTTTCAATAAAATAAATACAAAGTGAGACAAATCTGCTGTACATGAAGGATGGTGATTCCAAGAAGAGCATAAACCTAAAGATCTAATTCTTATATATCCAAAGTGTGTGCACGTGCACACACACGTCCAGAGTATGTTCCACTAGGGATACAAAAAATAAAGAGGCTCTTTCTTCTCTGTTCATGATAGAGCACATGGATCCCTGGCATGATGACCATTTAAATACTCTCAACAAATAATTGAATTTACAAGATGCAAAGGTGTAAAACTCAAAAAAATTCATTGTGCTGAATTCCACATATGCTTTGTTTATGACAGGACTTAAAAACATAGTTTTATAAGAACAGCACTCCTCAAGCTTGGGTCCCCATATGCTGGGCTACATGTCCCATCACCTCTGACCATTGGCCAAGTTAGCTGGGGATAAGGAGTGTTGTAATCCAACAGCTTCTGGGGAATCTAAGGTTGAATAGCACTATTAGAAGGCAGACCTAAGTGTTACCCACCATCTATGTCTGAAGAGTTTACTCTCTCAATAGAGTGTCTCTCCAAAAGCTGGCTACAAAAAAACCCTGCAAGGTGCAATGAGACTTCTGTAAAATGTACTCCTGTCAGCAGCTTGTTTTATTAGACTACAAAAAAACAAAACAAAACCCAGCAACGTAATATTTACTGCATTAAAATGTGCTCTTATATCATTTCTAAGTTGTTTGGAGTCAGGAACAGAGCTGTACGTAAGGACAGTCTTATTCAGTTAAGATTATATCAGAAGTTTAAAGTGAAGATGTATTTTGAAAGGATCTCACCATAAAGGGATTTTTTTATTATTAAATCTAATTAAATGTTTTTACAAATCTCAAGGGCCTTTCATGTCTGGGGAAGCTCATAAAACCTAAGATGAAAACTCCTCAAATATCTGCTTGGATTTTTATTTTTTTTAGCACCTTTGAAGCAACAAAGAATTTCAATACCAGCTTAATAAGAGCAAATTACTTGAGTAATTTTTATACTTGTTAGGATAAAGTCTATCTTACAAGTGTATTACCTTGTCTGTAAACTGAGAACATTTTACCAGTTAACCAGCCTTAAGAGGACATCAAAGGACTTGGAATGGATAAAGCAATTCCCCCTCCCCCATTTACTATTAATTATTTTGGCTCTAACATTACATAATGAAAAGTTAACAGAATGTAATCCACTAGAGATTACTCCAAGATAGCAGTCGTGGAATTATTTCTACACTGTAAAAGAGATACATAGTTTGGGATTGCCTCAGGCCCTGGCAATCGAACATAAAGCTATAAATTTAAGGATTGCTTCTATTGCTGAAAAAGCAATTTTCTTCCCTGTCCTTTATACATTGAGTCTCAAAAGTAATCTGAGCATGCATTTCCTTTTGAAAATGTATTAGTAGCATACTTCATAATCCAGTACAGTATGTTCCTTTAGTTATCCAAGGCTAAATTTTCAGCATGTGTCTCTCATTTGGTAAATGAAAAATTGTTTGGAAAGCAAGAAACTAAAATATGAAAAAACTAGTGTGCCCTGCGACAGACTATTTCAGTCTGAAGTGCTCCTGCGTAGAGCTCTAGCCAGTAAGGCCTATTTTCAGTTAAATCAGACAAATTATAGCTGGAAAAAGTAGAGATGGAGAATTTCCTTGCATTGCCAAAACAGCTAATTTCAATCCATTGGCTTCCATTGGCAAGTCTATAAGAGGCCACCTACACTTAAGTTTTTAAGTCTGAAATGTCTGACATTTTTAAAAACAGCTCTTACTGATGGCATTGGGAGTTACCATAGCTCAATGATCCCACACCATAATAAATTATGAAGTTAGAATCAGATGTGACATTATGTAATTCACCAAAAAAACATTTTAATTGTGCATTATGGTTGCTAGAATGGAAACAGAAGCAGAAATAAAAGTGCACTGAAATCAAAGGAGGAAATGCCAGCTTTTTAGGACCCAGAGATTCCCATCTATTACCTGGTGTCCAAACACAATACCTTCTAAGTTTTCTGATTTTCCAGGAACAGTCCTGGAATTACAAAAGCTATCCCAGCTTCTGATTTGATCCCAGACTATCTCTATTTCCCCTGCCAGTGCTGTCGCACGGTGGAAGCTGCAGCGGTTGTGGCTACAAGGGAGCAGCGCATTGCCTCTCCATGGCCACTGCTGCTGGCCTCCTTCCTTAGAAACAGTGGCTCATAGTGGCTACTGGAGAACGGACAAGGAGCAGGAGAGGCTGCCATAAGAAGCTGATGCAATACAAGGTGGCGTCTTATGTTGCACCTTTCTGTATCTTTTCCATGGTGAGTCATGGTGACCAGAACTGCACACAGTATTTCAGGAAACTCTGATATTCCAGATATTGGACCCCCATTCTCATCAGTTCCAACCAGCACAACCATTGGTCAGGGATTATGGGGGGGGTAGCATATCCTCCATCCTATTTTCACTTCCTTCCCTAATAATCTTCAGCATACACCTTCCTTCATTAGGTGCTAAACATTGGCTCAAATATTTCATTGAGCCATCCTCCACAATCACAGTATATCTTCCTGGTCAATCACTTCCACCAACATCTGCAGTCCAACAACACCTGGAAGGCCACAGGTTACTTACCCATGTCTTATAGCAGTATTCCCTTTTTGCTGGAAAGTTATCCATACCTTATTCTATATCAGTGTTTCACTTTACAAAGTGATCAAGCAAACATAAGAACATCAATCATATTACTATGCCAATTTATTATAGCATTCCTTTCTAAAAAGACACCCTCCTTTTCTAGTTTGTTTAAATGTATTTTAGATCACTTAAAATCATGATGGGATTTGACATGAACAATTTTCTTCATTAAAATTCTAGGGCACTCCCTTTACTCTTCATTTTGAAAAGAAACAGAGCTCGGTGAATAACTAGGTTTCCTCAGATAAGAATGTGGCAACATCAATTTCCACTTAAAAAGGGGGAAGTGCATACAACTGGGGGGGGGGGAATAGATGCCTCATTATGTCATTTAAACAGTATGGAAGCTGCAGCAATTTCCTGTATTACTCTGGAGGAGTGCCTGATACAATTCCTTCTCATGCCATAGGATAGCTGGCCACAGCTCTGACATCACAAAGGTGGCATCAGAACTGGCTCTCAGGCATTTTAAAGAGCTTTACTTTTGAGGTTAGAATGGTTTGCTTACATTGCTTATACTAGTAAATTTTGGTTTGCCCTCTGACTTATTTAGGATAGTTTGAAATTACATTAAAACATCCATTCAAGATTTAAACACCAATAATTATAAGCAACAACCTCACAAAATCCAGGCGCAGAATGCTGAGATGTACTTGACTATTAACAACCCAACCTAATATAATGTGTGTTCAAAACTGTTGGACCACAGGATCAATTCCACCCGCTGACAGATGCCATCTGGACCCCCTGCCTCCAGCCCTCTTTCCCCCCTCCCTCCCCCCTGTTTTTATAACAGCTCAGAGGCAGGGGATGAGAGTGAGAGAACAAACCTTACTGTCATACCTCAACCTCATTAGCATTCCCATGCCTTCACCAGCAGAAAGATACAAAGGAAGGTAGACAGACTGCACAATGCTAATGACATAAAGCTACATGCTGCAATCTCAATTGCAGTTCTTACTGTTCTCCCTGGAGGGAAGATGTGAAACAAGAAAAAAGAAATCCTTCTTTCACTGATCTACAGTCATTGTCAGCTAGCCAGCATCTTATTGGTCAAGTACAGCTATGTCCTATGAGGCACCAAATGCTGGTGCCCAAAAAAGTAGCATTTCCTAACTTGTGCTTGGCTCTGCTCCCGAGTCACTGGATTATTTTCCTTACTCTGAGATCTAATATTTGGAATCAAAAGGTCCTTGCAACTTTTGATTAATTTGGCCTCAACATTCATACTTCTGGCTGTGCCATTTTCCTATCAAAATGTTTCTACCAAAGTTCTCATTATTATCATGAGCGATCACATACCACTGTATTTCTTGTCCCCCTTCTACTACAATCTGAGATCAATTCATTTTGGACAGCTGCTGTGAGCAGAACTGAGAAATGATGCCATCGTAGAAGAAATTATAGGTTAACAGGCACAAAAATAAACTTTGAATGACTTTTTCAACTCATATAGCCTATAAACCTTATGTTTAAAAAAATAGTTCATTCTCCACTGTGGTACTGTATATAACTTAACTGGAACAATTTAATTTTTAAAGTTTAAATTGTGCCATGTAAAATGTTGACATAGAAAAATCATTGCTTTCTTTAACGCAAGTAACTTTTGATGGCTGTCCGGGAGAACTTCAGCTCTATGCTCTTCTGTGACTATCATTTTAAGATTCTGTACGATTTAGTAGAAATTGGTCAAATTTTTAATCAATTGATGGAGATAGATACCCACAATTGCAAAGCAATGTGTTTTCGGAACACTGTAAATATTTTATTTTATAAAAATATATATTGCCATTTCATAAAATACCGTATTTTTCGCTCTATAACACGCACCCAACCATAACACGCACGTAGTTTTTAGAGGAGGAAAATCCGTAGGCATGCCACCTGTAGGCATTCCCTCCATAACACGCACAGACATTTCCCCTTACTTTTTAGGAGGAAAAAAGTGAGTGTTATGGTGCAAAAAATACGGTATATCAAAGCCATTTGCAACAAAAGTACATAAAACCATAAAATTAAAACCATATAAAAAAGACTGAAACCAGACATCCATTAACCATTGTGGAAAGATGTATTCTTAGTTGGCTACATAAGCCTGGCAGAATAGAAAAGTTTTCAGCTGGTATTTAATGGTTGAAGCAGAAGGCAGAAATATAAGAGTAAGAAAAGGCAAAAGCAAAGAGCAAATCCGACATTAGATATAAAAGAAAACATAGTGATCAATCAAGGTAGTCAATCTTGTGGACATGCACCCGATTTCCTTCTTACTGTCTTTTAGGCAGAAATGGAGAATATTTTTATTCGAACAGTTGCTCTGTAATTGCAGGGCTGAAGGGCACATCATTCTAGCCTTTGCCATGGTTTAAGGGTCACTGGAAAGTTGTTCCTCCTATGGCAAGGAGTGGCCCCATCTGCCAGCCAAAGAAGGAACAGTTGCAAAGGGCTTGCTTACTCCCTCCCTGCCAAAAGAATACTTATAACTAGAGAAGAGCGCCTGAATTTGCTTTTCCCCTCTCTTCCTTTTGTGTTGTGTCTTTTGGACTGGAAGCCTGAGGGCAAAGATAGTCTGATTATTGATCACTGTAAGCTGCTCTGGGAGCCTTTTTCAGCTGACAAGCAGGGTAACCATACTTTACAAATAATAGTGTTATAGCTGGAGTATCAGAGTCTGCTAGTGAATATTAGAAACTAATAAATATTTGGAGTATTGAAGGGAGGATTTCAAGCCAGTGGGAAAGCACATTCCAAGCTACATTTGGGATAGAGATCATTAAAATGACAAAAGGTGTTGATGACCCATCATAGAGTTTTTCCTGGGTCTGTGCAGAGTTGCCATGGTTACCATGGGCAGAGAAAGGTTGAGGATTGAAAATGTGGAGAAACTGTGCTCAAAGGAAAATTTGTGCCTTTTTAAAAACTAGGCCTGGTGTGGCAGATGGATGTGGAGGAGTTGCTTGGAGCGAGGCTTCTCTGGGAACAAGGAAGTAGGAAGAACGCAATGTGGTGGATGAAGGGCAGCAGCCATTAGAGCTGGCTGGGAAGCAGGAACAAAGGGATAGTGCTTAGAATGGCTGTATCTGCAATGAAGGGCTGCTATGAAGCAGCCTATGCTACAAAGGGAGCCAGCATGGTGTAGTGGTTAAGAGCGGTGGACTTGTAATCTGCTGAACCGAGTTCGCTTCCCCGCTCCTCCACATGCAGCTGCTGGGTGACCTTGGGCTAGTCAAACTTCTCTGAAGTCTCTCAGCCTCGCTCACCTCACAGACTGCTTGTTGTGGTGGAGGAAGGGAAAGGAGAATGTTAGCCACTTTGAGACTCTTTAAGGGGGGTGAAAGGCGGGATATCAAGTCCAAACTCCTCCTCCTCTTCTTCTATGAACAACAACAAGCTGCTCTTGAAATGACAGTGCTGTAGGATCTGCACCCCCTTCATTTATACTGAGGTGTAAATATGTGTTATTAAGCCATATTTCTTAAAGACACTACTGCCTCCGCCTTGTCTTGATTCTCAACGGAAACACAATAGTGGGTGAACGCCTGGAACCCTCTGGAATCCTTGTGCACCACTCGGCAGAGATGGGGGGGGGCGGGTGGCAAACAACCTTTGTAACAATAGTTTGCTGATGATGTTAATGCTTGCTGCTTCAAACTGTTATTTGTTTTACTCTGTTGTTTTCACATTTTAATTGTTATATACCATATTGCTATTTCCATTTTTGTAAGAAGCTCTTGGTGGCATTGAGTAGAAATATTAACAGCGGGAACCACCATTTTGCTGTTTTTTGCTAAATAAAAATGTGCAGATTTCAGGAACAGATGCCTCTTAGGATGTCACAAGACGGAACTTCCGGGTTAGCGCCAACATCTAATGGCGGATTCCCTCCGATCTCCGGAGGGAATTGGCTCAGTAGGGATCGGGTTTTGCTGCGCCGGCGACGCGGAGACCCTTAAAAACCACAGGTCTGGATGCCTGTGGACGTGGTGACTCGGCAGGCACCATTAACGCCCCCCCGACCCGCAAAGTAGCCTTTTTAAAGGCTGCGGAACGGGGGCGCGGAGCGGCGCAGTGCTGAGAGTCCTCTGCTTCCCCTGCTGAGTGAAGCCGCATGCCATGGATGGAGAGCGCTGACTTTTTCCTTCAATATTCGGATTAAAAGCAACAACCCATGAGTAATACGGAAATTGGACTTAAAAGGGAAATTTCTTTTTAAAATTCGGCACGATCGGGGGAAGTGTAAAAAGGAAGTCCACCCCCCCGCCTTGTAGATAGTCTAAAGCAAGGACCAGCCAACTAAAGTTGGGAGAAACATCTTGGTCTTTTTGGAAGAAAAACTATTATCTTCGTGATTGGACAGTATATTTGATTTTGCTGGAGGATAAGAACTGGTTTAAATTAAAGTGCAACCCCCCGGGACCCGGGTGCGATCTGCAAAAGAGCCTGCTGGAAAGATACGGACTTTGACAGCTGTCAAACTAGCTGTCAAAGCTGGGAAATAAAAGAAAACATTGCTTTCGGTGATTCTGCTGGCTTGATTCTTTTTTAAATTTGGATATACATTGTTGGGAGCAAAGGAAAATAAGCTACATTTTGGTCTATTGGATTGAAACTATAAAGACACTAAGTAAACAGAATCCCCCTAGAGGGGAGTTTTGGAATACTGCAAGAAATGGCTGTAAGTGGAAAAATACTCGCTGAGCTGAACAGGACTTATCTCCTGGGAAAGTTCCAGGATCAGAGCAACATCTTAACAACAAGGGCAACAGCACTGAATGACACAGTAAACAATCTTGTGGGAACAGGAAGAGATTTGACACAAGTTTTCGCTTCTGAACCAATAGCCCTTGAAGTTGAAACAGAAACTGCTGCAGCTGGGGAAATGAAGTTTGAAAAATCCCAAGAGACATATGAGGACTTGCTGGAAATTAAAGATGAAGCCACTATGTTGCAGAAGACAAAGCTGGACCAGAGGCCTGGTACCATAAATTTGACTGAGATGGAAATTGGAGCTTTTGGGGCATATAGATCTAAAAGATTTAAGAAACAAAATTTGAGCTCCAATCTTAAATACAGAGGCCTGCTTGGAAGAAAAATGGACATTATTGGGACAGAGCTTCTTCGAGAGTTGGTGTTGAAAACAAAGGACTGTCAAAAAGACCGACAGAGAGAAACTGAGAGAGATTTAAAAGCCTCAGGTGTTTGGGATCCAGGCTGAGAAATGGACGCATTTATGGACACTGGTTTGGGGATCAAAACCGGGAAAGGGAGGGTGGGATTTGGGAATCCGAAGGGTGATATAATCTGCTTAGATCTTGTTTATGTGTTTATTTCTTTTTTGTAACTTTTATGGAATGTGGAAAAATCGTGGAAGGGAAATTTGGGCCGACTTTAGGAAAAAGGTTTAAGATTAAATTAAAATTGGGTTTCTTAAATTAAATAGATATAAGGTCTTAAAAATAAATTGAGGAAAGAAGGAAAGAAGAAAAGGAAAATAATACCATGACTTAACAAAATTATTAAATTAAGGGTGAGAAATAAGATAAGAACTTGTTGAGCGGAGAGTAATGAAACTATAATACAGAAGGGGGAGGTGTGAGGAGGTCGAGGAAATAAGGTTTAAGAGAAAAAAGGATTGAAATTATACTTGTATTTTGTTTGTGTATGTTTGTGTATTTTTGTGTTTTAATGGAAACTTCAATAAATATCTTTTTTTAAAAAAAAAAAAAAAAGGATGTTCACAAGACGTCTATCATAGAACCCTAAAATCAATTTCTGTGCACCGAGGTTCAGTTTCAGCTGCAATGTTTAACAACCATTGATACTGCTTCTTAAATTTCTCTAAACCTTACTTAAATTTCTTATTTTTTCCTAATCCTTTTAAAATGCATATTAAGCTTTACAGGACTAGCTTGCATACACCTATTGACTACAGAATGAACATCAATTATTCTGTTATCACCAGGTTGGATACTGTTCCAACTACATTGCTCTGTGATCATAAAAATGAGGGAAGAAAGCCTTCTGAAGGGCCAATCTTACCTCCAGCCTAGCAGAAAAACTAGGAAGGCAAGACTAGCTTGATCCAACTCAAATACCTGATTTAATGATCACGGTGCTTACTGGCATGGAAAGAACAGGATGTATATTTTAGGAGTGAATAAGCTCACTTTTTCTTATAGCATTGTCAAACTGATCTCACTCCTTTACAATTTCTCTTTACTCACCTTTCCTTGTATGTCATTACTTATTTGTTTGTAAACCTAACGACAGGATCAGTATCCTAATTTTATTTACGTGCAAGTCTGCATCAGTTCTGTGTATTAAATCTTAACTTCTGCGAGCAGTTTTAGGTGATTCCATCCCCCCTGAAAAGCAGGATAAAAATATAATAAATGAATAAATAGTACAAATTGGTTTATAGTGCTGTATTAAAAATAAGCATTACAACACTATTAGAATGTATACAGGGCAGTATTCAATGGAATATTTGTGCAATCCAAGGATTAGTGGTAGTGCAACAAAATATCCTCCTTCTCTTCACCCTGTCCCATTCCCAAATCTGCTCTGGAGGATTGGGGGGAACCCCCAGAGCAGGTATGGGGGGGTCATAGGGGGAGATGTTCAATTGATGGAACACTGAATACTACTCTCAGTTTAGAAATCTGGGTATCGTCTCATTTAGATGAGAGATATTTTTACTTAAACTACTTTCTTTAAAAAGTAAAAATGAATGAATTAAAAGTAATAATAAGTAACTATGGAATCTACAATATTTATTACTGTAATGAGATAAACAAAATGATGACCAACATTCAAATACACTAAAGATCTTCTGACTACAAATGTGTGTCCAAAAGAAGTACTGATCTGAGTCCTGCTGAAAGACCACAGAGCAATCTCATTTCATCATTTCCATTGACAATGGAGCAGAACACACAAAGAACATATAAATGAGGTGGTACATGCAAGAAACACAACAGGGGATATAGTAATAGTTTGAAATTATAGCCAAAGAAATATTTTACAGGGAGCTTGTGATAGCTGATCCCTGCCCCCCCCCCAGTTACACACAGATCTATTCAGTTTCAGCTTACAGAATGAATCCATTCACTGTACCAAGGAAAATATATTTTCTGTTTTTTAAAATATATATACAGCTAAAGGATGCAAAGCATAAAATACATCTGTATGCAGCATTCAGTAGTACAGGACAGCTCCAATAAAGGCAGAGTGACCAAAATATTGAATATGATTGCACTATTTCAAACTACTATCTGGAATATTGATTCCAGATGGCCCACATCTATTGCAGTATAGAACATACAGAATCCTGGTGATATCAAAATAAACCACGCAAGGAGGGAGATGCAGCCCAGGATAGGAAAAGAGGTGGTAAGGGAACACCTAGCTACTTTTAATTCAAATCTCCAGGGGCTGATGAGCTCCCCTCAAGCATACTAATGGACCTTGCATATGTAATCTCAAAGCCTCTATATAATCTTTGAGAATTCTTGAACAGAGAACAGAGGAGGTCCCTGCAGACTGGAGATGGGCAAATATTGTCCCCATCATCAAAAAAAGGGGGGGAAAGAAGACCCAAAGTGTAAGCTGGACATCAATATCAGGAAACGTGCCAGAACAGATAATTAAATGTGTTAAGTATTGTAAACTATTTATTATTGTCTTTTTATCCATTTCTGTGAAATTCTTACAATAAATAAAAATTTGCATTTTTATTTTTATATGAAAGGATGAAATTCTGTATTGCGTAGGACTGAAAAAAATTAAATTTTATCTAATGCTTTGTACATTTTTTTTGGTAGAATATTTTCTATTTGTCTCAAAGGTTACACTATAGCAGATCTCATAGCAGATACACTATTGTACATCAGCAACCCATTGTAGCATTCAAGCATTTTGGATAAAGTCCCACAGGAGATTATCATTTTTATCCTATTTTTTGTTTGTACCAATGAAAGAAAATCAGCTGAGAGATTTATTCACTACTTTCTTAGATGACAAAATTATTGCAGCCTGCTTCTTTCACTCTATTGCAATTTGTTTCCTTTACAGACGGCAAAATGACCACAATTCTATTTATATTATCTAAAAAAAACAACCCAAATCTTATGATGGAAAGTCAAATCATTCTTAATCGGTAATAGACAAATCCAGTCATCAACAGAAGCAACTGAATGTTTATGTGCACATATCATGAAAGCATAGGTCACATTAAAGTATCTGGAGATTTAATTAAAAGAAAGATGAAGCATCTTAATGAGAAGCACCACTGCCATAAACAATGGAAATGCACATTATTCCCTAATAGTATAAATAATTTAAGATTTTTACAATGGAAATTAATCTACATATCATGTAACACACACAACTATGCCTGTTCCAACTGAATAATGAGCTAAGAAAAAATTCAGGTAGACAATAAAAAATTAGTCTGAATAAGAAAGGCAGAGGGGAATGGCCAAAATGGACTATTAATATTCTTCTGGACTGGAAGATTGGAAATGCTAATAATAAGTAATTAAATGTTAGGCACTAATTTTTCTTATTAATTAAGGAGAGAAATATCAGTGTGAAAGCTCTATTTCATCCAGCACTACCAATATGAAAACACTATTTTACAGTGCCACCCTATACTTACCTATTCAGAAACAGTCCCTATTAAATTCAAGGTGATTTATTCCCAGGTAATGTGCATAGCAGAGGTGTGAAACCCACAGCCCTCAGTTTCACACTATGCTGCTTCCTATGCCTCCAGGAATCTCACATTAGTTCAGGCACTTGATTGCATAGCTGGTAACAGTGATGTAGCTGCAGCTGCCACTAATGCAAAGAAAAAGTAAATCAACAGGGACTAGCCGTTGCATGTGTGAGCTCAGAGAGACCTAGTCACAGAGCTTGCTGGGTAGAGGTCCAGAGCATTCCTTGCTATTACACTCTAGGCATCATTCTCTGCTGTTTGGACTCACACATTTCCCTGTTGTTCTTTTTTTCAGTATCTCCTGGTGGTGGTGGTTAGATTGCAGCTGGCAGGTATCTTATCAAGAAATGGGGACAATTTTAATTGGACAAAATAAGTCTGCTGCTACTTCATGAACTGAAAAATGGCGTCGGGGGTGATAAGAGTAAAGAGATCAGTGGATTAATTGGGTTTTGGAAGAGTAATCAGGAAGAGTAAGCACTGATTGTACGGAGACAAGGACAACAGGTGCAAAATGAAAGCAAGTGAATGAATAGAGTGGTCAGGGACAGCAGAGTTACAAAATAACTGATGAGATGCATGGAAGTGTGGTGAGTGAATGAGTGAAAAACAACCAGCGGAGCATGTTGGAAATGCACTTAGCAAGACTTACACATGCTACTGACATTTGTGCAACTGGATGAGTGGTGTGAAAGAATATGTGAATGGGGGGAAATTGGCAGAAAGAGAGAGGAAAAAGGGAGTGTTGCCAGCCATTGTTATAGATCACCTAGGCCACTTCTACTGAGTGATTGTGGTCCTCAACTTCAAAAAGGCTACCCATACCTGGTGTACAGGATTGCAGCCTCAATTTTTCAATAACTGTTCTTAGCGGCCTAGCCATTTGTATCTCTGCATTTTGGTAAGGCAGTATTTTTACAAACAGCATGAAGTAAAAAAGATTAGCTGCCACAGGAGTTTTTCTTTCCATGCCTGTTTCCACAAACTTTGTTCCCAAGATGAGATCTCAACAACCTAGTTCAAAGAGAAAAGATATCCATGGTAACTTAACCTTTCCTTTGAAATTGAAGCTCTATGTTCAGTATCATCTAGCAAGACAAATTACATGTTATTCAAGTGAATTATTATTATTTAAATCTGAGTTACCATGGAGAGAGGGAGAAATGAAAAGGTGAAACATGTTTATTTATAACAACTAACATTAGCAAAGTTATCACCAGGATGTTGTAGAAACCTAACCATTCTAATATGTAAATACTAACATCTGCTACTTTGTTCTTGGAGAACAATACAAATGAGTTGCAATAGGTGGTATCCAATTTCGTAGTTAAGAGTCACAATGTATCTCTCAAGATTTGTTAAAGATTATTTATTTTTTTAAAACACAGCCCTATTCACATCTGTGAAGAAGTCCAACTGAATTCAATAGGGCTTACTTCAACCTTAGCGGCCTTAAATTTAAGGCATCTAGGACTGCTTACGGTAAATTTAAGGCATCAACTATCCTGTCAAAATACCTACATCAAAATGTCTCTGCATGTGAGAATCCATTACTTCTTGGGGAAGGCAAAGCTCTCCCCCTTGAACATTATTATATCCTGCCTTTCCCCCTGATAGGCGTCAAGGCGGTTTACCAGGGGGTGGGGGCAGAACTGCTAAAAACACAGATAATAATTTTAAAACAATTCAACATTAATAAAAGTAAACTATATACATATTTAAAATCTATTAAGCTTTCTGTGTATATGATATTTTGATGCAGGGAATGCAGAAACTATTGATCCCCCATGAACATTATGCTTCAAAAAGGGGCCCAATCTAATATCTCCATTAAAGAAAGCTGCTTGGTATTCAAGGTGATGTAAAGTACAGAAAACAATTGACGAAAGATAAGCAGCAACTACATATTAGAAAGAAGAAGAAGAAGAAGAAGAAGAAGAAGAAGAAGAAGAAGAGGAGTAGTAGTAGTAGTTTGGATTTGATATCCCGCTTTATCACTACTCGAAGGAGTCTCAAAGTAGCTAACAATCTCCTTTCCCTTCCTCCCCAACAACAAACACTCTGTGAGGTGAGTGGGGCTGAGAGATTTCAAGAAGTGTGACTAGCCCAAGGTCACCCAGCAGCTGCATGTGGAGGAGCGGGGTTCCTCAGATTACGAGTCTACCGCTCTTAACTACTACACCACACTGGTGTAGATAGCTACTCTATCCCATTATATCCCCGTTCATAACTACCATTCCTCCAATCTACCTCCAGCTCAGCTACCGAAAGGTTCTTTGGTCTCCAACACAACTATTCATTTTCCCTTGTGCTCTCCAATGCATGGAACACTGTCCTAGAATATGGACATGAGCTTCCCCCCTGTCTCCCCATGGAAATGCATCCACAAACCAGTTTTTCTCTGAAGTTCCTTAATTCGCATTCTCAGATGTAACCAAGTTTACATAAGAAGTTTAAGTGAAGCTTCATTTGCTTATTTCTATTCCTTGCTACCCTCATCTCTCTCCCTCTCCTAGTCTTCTGTAATGTCAGTTTTACACCATAAACTCCCTTGGGGCCAGGATCCTATTTGTTTTCTTTGCAAAACTATTTAAAGCGCACTGTACACTGTCAGCTGTATCTTAACGATAACAGTAATTGGATGGAAATTAACTGAACTAGGGACAGCCCTAAAAATGGAAACATGAAGAACACCGGAATATTAAATTTAGTGGATTGAAGTCAGCATATCCAGTGGGGCCTATTTCCTGTGATTCTGTTCCTAAAAGGCACAATATTAAAAGCTAAGACGTTACAATTTGGACTAATCTAGACTAATATGATAGGCTGAGCCCTGGTTGACCATTCTGAAGTTGTGGATTGTAGTCCAATAGCTTTTCCCTGACATTAAAATATAGCATGGATGATTTATTGAAGCAATGCAAAGTCCATTCCCATTTCATTAATGTGATTCCTAGCTTTGACTGGATCCTTAAGCCTATTTCTTCCAAACCCTTGCAGTTGGGACGTCGTGGGCTGTTGGCAAAGGACATGGCATCACAATACATTTCAAATGAGCATAAAAGCAATTAAGGGATCTCTCTGATTCTCACCTACATAAATAACATATACTTATGCATGAGTGTATATACTGTACCATTACAAACATTTCCTTTATCTTAGCAGCAGATTGAAGTGAATAAAAAGGTTTGTTACTCTGCAGTGCTGACCTACATTGGCAGCATTTATTTCAGCCACTATTCAAAAAAACGTTAAAAAGAACACGTCTGAACCATGTAACAGTAGAAATGTCACAAAGGGCAAGTAAAATAAGGTTCCTTTTAATTAAACCCAGCAATTAATATGAAGCACACTGTATTCTGCTATTAATGTGACATTTGGAAATATCAGCAAGATAAATATATGGCTGAGCGTTAAAAGGACGTAGCCTTATTTTATTATATATTTTAATAGAGGGCAAATCTAGTTAAACAGATGGCACTCAGGATTTCTCAATGAATTCAGCATCTGTGTGTACATGTTGCACAAACGCCAATTAAAATGTGTCAGAGTAAATTTAAATCCCTTGCTGATAGAGTGTAAGCCAATCTAGCTGGTGGAGGAGCAAGGTTAAACCTAATCATCCTCTGAACTTGCTGCAAGTTGCTTTCGGGTTGTACATAAATTCCCAGTTAAATAATAAAAACAGAGCTCCTATTGATTAGTATTTATTTACATTCATAACTCTGTTTAAGCTGTCAGATGAAGCTCATAGAAAAATAAATGGTAATGAGTATGGTACAATGAATACCTACTGAATTAAAAAGTCTTCAGCAAAAATGTTCCTGAAGCTGCCTGCAAATGCTTCTTGACTTCATTGTGGGTAAAAATAGTCTTAATTAGGGAGGAATACCAACAATATCACATTGTATATTCACACATTATTCATATATTGTTCATTGAAACAATTATATTAAGATATTTATTTACCAACAGAACTGGAAACCAAATGAACATACAAAGAAACTGGATGTTTACAAGCTGAGTAAGAATTCTATGGAAAGGAAGGCACAATACATTTTCAGGTGTTTAATTCAGAGATAATGTATGTGTAGATGATATGGCAGGCTTCCCAATCTATGGTAATTCAGTCATTTGCTTAAAAACAACAACCCCATGTGTACAGAAATATATTTATTTATTCAGAACAGTTATAGGCTGCTTAATGATCAAAATATATTGAGTGGTGTGCATAATAAAAGAATTATCAATAACATAGAAATACAATCAGTAAAACTTGTAAAAAAACAAATATATCTAACTAAATCCTATGTCTGGGTAGGCTTTCTGAAATAAAAATGGTTCTCAGAAAGGCTCTAAAACAATATTGCCTGCTTAATGCCAAAGCATAGGTGCTGCTGTACTAAAAGACTAACGCTCACAAATATGGAATGAACATTATATGACACTTTCAAATTATGTGGACCAAAGCGGTATGGAGACAAGGAGATCCCTCAAGTAAACCATTCCCAAGCTGTTAAGGGCTTCATATAAAAATAGAAAATCATTGAATTTGGTCCAATAACAAATCAGCAGTTGATGCAGATCTTTGAACAGAAGATCTCACTGTTGATAGCTATTGTGTTTTGGTATTCTGCACTAACTTCAGTTTTCAGACCAACACAAGGGAAGACTCACATAAAGTGCATCACAGTAACCTACTGTACTATTGAAGTTACAGATGCCTGGACTACTGTGGTCAAGCTATCCCTGGTCCAGGAATGGTCACAACTATCCACAGCTAAAACTGATAAAAGGTGTTTCTAGCTACCGAGGCCTCCAGTGATAAAGCTGGATCTAGTAGCACCCACAGAATGCATGCCTGCTACTTCAGAGACAGTGCAACCCTATCCAGAGCAGGCAACTGACTGATTTGTCAGACTATTCACTCACATGTTTGTCTTGCCAGGATTCAAGCTCCATTTATTCTCTCTCATCCAGCCATCTACCACAGCATCCAGGCACTGTTCTATGATGTGCTTAGCCTTGCCTGATATTTAAGATGTTATGGAAAAATAGAGCTGAGTGTCATCAGAATACTGACGACAACTTGCCTCAACTTTCCCAATGGCCACTCTCAAGGCTTCATATAGCATGGCACTCCATAGCATAATTACCAGGGGAGCTGAAAAGCACTCTCCCAAAACTATTCTTTGGACTTGGCCTCATAGATAGGATCAATAATATTGTACACTGTGTGTGTGCGTGTGTGTGTCACATATATGGTTAGTTAAAGGCAATGTGCCACGTTGTCAAGAACACCTAACATCAATCTGAGACAACACTACAAAATCAATTAGAGTATCTTCAAGTGTGAATATGCTAAAAATATTTTTTTATGGGCAACTAGACAATACATTTCTCAAAAATCCTTCAACATATTGCTATTTTTTTGCATTCATCTGCACAGAAAAATACGTCATGCTAACAAAACATGTTTTTTTTTTAAATAAAAAATTCAATTAAAATTTCTTAACAATATATTTGCAACTTATTTTTATGTGCACAATATATTCTTTCTGACAAAATAAAAACCCCAGGTGAATCATCTAAAACACCCTTTGGCAAATTTTGCCTAATCAGGGCTTTTCCACTAAATTACCTACCTCAACAGAAACTCGGCTGAATTTTATCCTGGTATCTAACACTGCACATGATCTTTCCTCATGTGAATAATTGCTAGGGTGGAAAATTGCAGTAAATATGATGGTACAGATGTTCTTTTTCAGTGGACCAAACAGAATGAAAGGAAACAGTATTTTATGGTTCATTGCAGATTTTATTTAAAATCTGATGTTTAGTTACCAAAATGTTTTGCATGTATCTACTTTCTTTGCAGATAGTTTAGTATAACACTGCAATAATTTGAAATAATATTCATAATAGTGAAGAAAGATAATTAAAGGGTAGCAAGTAAACGATGTCTGGGTGGTTTTATGTGATTTCTAGTAATAGTTTAAAATTACTAGCAAAGCAGGGTTTCAAAGCAGAGTATGCATGTGAAAATATAACAGACAAAATAAAATTCAATCATAGATAACACACAGCAGACATGCTTTGTTAAACTGAACAGTAACCAAACATGAATTTTGATTTATAGTGGCACAATGGCTGCTGGGAAGAGCACAGAAAGAAAAAACGCCATGGTGCATCTGCAGCAGCACAACCGGATGCTTTCATTTGCCCCGGCTACAACAAAACATGTCTATCCCATACCAGTCTCTACAGTTACAACTGTAACTCTCCATTGGTTTGACTTTACCCCTAAAGGCATCCTCCTCCATTGTTTCCCAAGACAAGACAGTTGCCAGCAACCAACAAATGGCACAATCAAAACATTTCCCATCAGATTTCAATGGCAGTTAAATTAAGCCCTCTTTGTTCATTCTCCTTCATATGTGGAGGAAATTAGTCTACACCTGCTAAATCCAAGCACGATGTGATGCACCCAACCAGCCTCACATGGCAATGTATGTGCATTCAGCTTGATGTTTACTATGCATATGGGCTTCCACACAATAGTCAACCATGTGTGATTGGGGTTCTAAATTGCTTTTTCATTTTGTTTTCTGAATTACTGTGCTGAACTATGTATTAAGGGATATGACACCAAGCTAATCCTGTATACAGTGGTACCTCTGGTTACGAACTTAATTCGTTCCGGAGGTCTGTTTTTAACCTGAAACTGTTCTTAACCTGAGGTACCGCTTTAGCTAATGGGGCCTCCCGCTGCCGCTGCACGATTTCTGTTCTCATCCTGAGGTAAAGTTCTTAACCTGAGGTACTACTTCTGGGTTAGTGGAGTCTGTAACCCGAAGCGTTTGTAACCCGAGGTACCACTGTACTTCTTTGCTGATATCTTACATTGTAGCAGGCAACAGGATAATGTTAAGGAGCTCTACCACCTCCCATTGCACAAGCAGTGCTTCTCCTGCACAAACCTTGGTCAAAGTCTATGGTAGTTTCAGGCACCTTCACACATTTTTTTTTTTGCCATAAATTTTTGGCAGTCTACCAAGAATCCTGCTCAGTGAGCAAAAGGGAGACCCAATCTGAAAGTGCAGGTTAGCTCCAGTGACAAGTAACAAACTTAGGCAGCTGTGCAAGGAGAAGGTAAGTACCGAATATTTAAAAGGAAGTCCAGTCTACTGCAACTTAAACACCTTAAATCTTGTCCTCTCCTATATGCAAGGTCTTCAAATAATTGAAGAGAGCTCTTGTGTATCCCTTCAAACTTCTTTTCTCTGTGTTAAGCATACACAATTCCTTCAACCTTTCCTAATAAAACCTGTTTCCCATGCCTCTGAACACATCTTCATCTTCCTGTGAACCCATTTCAGTAAATATATTAGGAAACAGTTGGTTTTCATCTTGAAAATGGCTGATCAGATGGCTGATCATACTGGTATAATAAATGGCTCAGATGATCTGTTTTATAAGAGACATTGGAAAGCACATATTTCAGTTAATGAATGAATGAATGTATGCATGTCTTGTTTGTCTGGTATCACATGCTGTTAGGACCTCTCACCACAGGGTTTGTTCCACACTATTTTGAGTAAGAACAGAATGTAGAAATAAGTAAGAGATAAAATAAACAGGCAAGTTTGCTCTCTATCTCTAAGCCAGTTCTTTAAAAGTTAGAGATGTTTTAGTAGCAGCTTTATTGCCAAAATTCTGGTTGCTTTACATAGGGTTCCCATATTTTGAACTTTTTAGAAACCCACCAGCTCATTTTGGGAACAAACCCCAAATAGTAATTTTAAGCTTTTGGAGCAGTTTCTGCTGCGTTGCCATACATCCGGGTTTTCCCTGACATTTTGCAGAATCGTCAAAACTCCACCCTGACGCCATTTTCACCCCCCAAAACCAGGACATGTCAGGACTTATGGCAAGCCTAAGCATACAAACTAAGAAGGGGAGCCTAGCTGACAAGAGAAAATGCTAGTTCTGTTTACCTTTCAATGCTCCTCTCGTTCCATTCTAAAGTACATTGAGTTGTGAAATTGACCAGGAGTGGCAAGAAATCTACGAGGAAATGTATTCAAGTCAAAGACCTAAACACATTTGCTTCTTGGAGGCATAGGTGCTCAGCAGCAGCATATCTGTATTTGTATCAGACTTTTTAAACAACACTGTCGGATTATTTCCCAAGGGCTAGTCTGCTGCTGCAAAACAACAGAATCCTTTGACACCTTAAAGACTAAGATGCTAAAGGACCCTGTTGTTTTTATTGTCAAGTGAGGATTTCTTTTGATACTTTGCAGATGACTGAGTATTGGTGGTCCCCTCCATCTCCTCAGAAGCACGAGGAAGAGTGGAACCCATAAATGACCTTGTCAGAATAAGGCTTGCTTACTGATTAATGTACTGTCACAATGCAAGGGCAATGTGTAAACTGGCCATAAAAAAACGGTATGTATGTGTGCCTCATTCCTGAATGTACACAACTACTGTGAAGTATTGGACAATGAGATGATTAGAGTTCTATTCCCCTGTATCTATTCAGACATCTATAGTCGTGCCTTGGTTTTCGAACAGCTTAGTTCTTGAATGTTTCGACTCCCGAAAGTTGCAACCCCAGAAGTGACTGTTCCGGTTTGAGAACTATTTTTGGAAGCCAAACACCTGCCGCGGCTTCCAGTTGGCTGCAGGAGCTTCCTGTAGCCAATCAGAAGCCGCACTGGTTTTTGAATGTTTTGGAATTCAAACGGACGTCCAGAACGGATTCCGTTCGACTTCCAAGGTATGACTGTATTAGGCTTTTGAGAAAAGTGCAAACCGTGTATCTTTTTAGAATGCAAAGCACAGGTACTCAACCCTATTTGGGAGTCACATCTTAATCCCATATATTAAATAGTAGTGATTACACTATACTAAAAGACATGAAAGACAAAGGGATGGGCATAATATAACATACAAACCAAAAGCAATATATCACTTTGTATATTCATCTAAATTCAGAAAAAACTGCTGAATCCCATGCTAAAATTAAGATCTGAGGAATATTTTATTCCTGACTGAGGCTACACCAAAAAGACCAACGTGCTGCCTATCCTCCTTTATTTACCGAATTTGAACTAAATGCTGAACTTCATTTCAAATGCATGGTTATTGATAAAAGCAGGTCAGTATATAAGACTGCCCAGAACCCAGCCTAACAAAGTCATTACTTGATAGTGTATCCCTAGGGTAAAGAATGAAAAAGGGTAAACTGCCATTAATCCGTTCTGTGCCCTAAAAAGGGTTGATATTCCAATTCCCTCATGCCATTCAACTTCAATAGATTCATTCATTCATTCAATGTATATACCACTAAACTACAACTGTTTCTAAGTGGTGTATGGGAAATAAAAAAGGTTAAATCAATTTAAACTTTAAATTCACAGTTTAAAAATGCCTGCTGCAATAAAAGAAAGTCTTCAGCAGGCAACAAAGTTATCGTTTTGCCATATACCTGCTTTCCTTCAATTTGTTATAAACTATTAAAACTCTGGTCTTGATTTTTATCTGATTCACTGCTACACTTAACTTTTCTTAAAACTGACTAGACATACAAACGTCCCACTCTGGGCTGCTCTGACCCCACTGCAGCGTAAGGCAGAGTACTGTATGTGGATTACTTTTACAAACCGCTCTTCATCATTTCAGTAATCCCAGCGTAGTTTCCAACATATAAAATATCTCATCTAAAATTACATTTAAATAAAACAACCAATATTATTGTAATGTGAGGACCAATAACAACGGCAACTAATTAATTAACTAATGCTTGAAATAGTTCATAGGATCATACTTGAGACAATACATTCAGTGTTTGTCAGTCTTGTAATATAGAATGAAAACATTATACTGGTTTGTAAAACTAGTTTTTAATCTGATCTTAGTGCAGTTCTTGACATTTTGTCATAACAGGCTTTTAGCTTTGAACCTTTCACCACAGCTGTTAATATCCATGGTATTTAAGTGGGTGTGTGGGTGTTATTTTTAAAATACCTTTTTTCGCCTCATGAGATGTAATGTATGGTGGTACAAATATATAGCAAAGCTGCTTAAGTATTCAGTAAGGATATCCTGCCTTCTGTATTATTAGAGGTTTTTTTTTTAAAAAAATACAGTATTTTTTGAGAATCACTTTTATTTTTCATGTTCAGTAATTATCGTTTATGTGAAAAGATGGGAGAGGGAATTGCCATAAGCACTTAGGAGGCTGTAATGCCCATAATCATGCCATGTTTCTGGCTGTACCTATGCTAAGACGACGTATCACATCTTCAAAGACTATTCTGTAGACATCAAACATGTTCAAAGCTTAATACAATTATAATGTATCTTAAGAAAATAACCACAGAATCTGCAGAACCTGTTTGACTAGGGAATAATGGAGCCGATTTGGCCTCTAGAGACTTTTAAGTTAAGCACATTACCAACTGGACCATATAAGAAAGTAAACATTGGCTGTGATGAACTGCTCCGAAAGTAAATGATGAGGCATTTCTGAAATTAATTTTAACAACGCTCTATGTTGGCATTTTCTTTAAATGGAAAATAAGCAAACATACTAGTATAAAGATGTTTTATTGAACGGGACAACATTAAATAAAAGCACAAACAAATGCTAATATGTATCACAAGCCACATCCAATCATGCAAAAGTAGAATAATCTGAAATAAAAGAAGATCCCAAACTCAGAAGTGCTTGCTTTTCTCCACTTACTACCGGTGACTTGCATCTTATGCTTATTATACTTACGCAATCACGTATGTGTGTGTGTGTGTGCGCACGCGCACACACACACAATAAAGAAATCACTATCCATTTATTTATTCACCACTACCTTATGCACAGCTTCGATCACAGGCATATTCAACTTTTGGAAGACAGCACAAGGAGTCTGGCAGTGTCTTAGAGCCCTCATGTCTCCTTCCAAAAGCCGGGCAAGTGCTTACCGGGCATTGGGAAAGTGGAATGAAGTCTCTAGGATCCTGCCAGGGCCTTCGTACTGCCTTCTCAAAGCCAAGTAAGCAGCCCTCCACCTTGAGGTGGTCCCAGTTCCAGAGGTTCCTGCTTTATACTTTTTTTGCAGTTATGCATGGACCCCCAGAAGTGAACCCTCATGTAAGGTGCGAATTACCCATACCAAAAAATGTTTTATATGCCATGCCTTTTTGTAAGTTGCATAGAGACTTCTATGTGGTAAGCAATTAATAAGTCAAGCACTAATACTAATTATATTTGTATCCTGGAAGGTAGAATATAAATAACTGTAATAAATATGTAATAAATGAATGGCTCATGCCCAAAGTGTATGAAGACATATACAGAATACATAAAGAAACTTGACTTGTGTCTTTCCAGAAGCAAGGAAACTTTGAACTAAAAATACACAAGACAAACTACTATTCTCCATTTTTTCTTGTCTACATGGCGATACACACATATTCCTATGCTATGCATTCATCCTAAAATGATTACCAACTGCCAAATAAACATTTACAGATGTTTTTCAGTGGAGATCAAAAGCAATTTATTATGCCTGCTTGGATCTATTACTTGCCAAACATAGAAATAGAGACCAAGAATCAACTCAGTAATATAACCAGTTTATTTTCCTGAAAGTAGGATATCCATGACTGTGCTGAAGGGTTTTAAATTAAGTTCTCCTGCCACACCTTCAATTGTATACAGATAAACAAATATGAAACCATGGGTTGCTGAGCTCTGTTCCAAACAAAATATACCACTTTATTTTATCCCCTATTTCAGTATTTCCAACTGTCTTGCAATCTATATGTAGAAGAAATTCTGTCAGATGAAGGTTTGCGTACAGAATAAATATACATATATAACTGGTGAAGGATTCTTCCCCCGTTCTTCAGACAGACTGTCTTTACACAATTCAGGCTCATCTAGAATTTGGGTTTGCACATGGTCAGTCTTCATTCTTAGATGAGGGTGCTAGCATATAAATTAGAAGTTATGGTCATGTAGATATACCATTTATGCAGAAGTCCATTTGAAATAAAAGTGATATAAAGATTCTTAGTATGACTGTTGTACTTTTTGTGGGGGTGGGATGAGCAGGGATGCAGAGAAACTGGAAAGTTCAATGGGAAAAGTTTCCAGAAACAACAGACAGGAATGTCAAAAGTATTAGGAGCCTAAGAGTGTATACTGTGAGCTGAAAAAATGAGAAACGAATCAAGTAGTTCTGGGGTAAAGAAAGCAGAGAAAATAAGGGGCAAGTTAAAACAGGGAAAGGAAGGAATCGTCAAATGAGTTCCAGGGATGCAATTTGTGGGGAATGGTTGGAGCAGTAAGGAAAGCTGCATTTCTGATTTGTTCTTTGTTTTGTCCGAAGCATTTTCACCACATTTCTGTGGCAGTTATAGTTAAGAAGGAAACTGAGATCCATTTGGAAGAATGCCACAGTAGAAGCTCATGCTGATAGAGAAGAATGGAGATGATTAGAAAGCAATTAAAATAAACTTTTGCCTGGATTTTCCTTCCCCTTGTAATAGTCATAAAACAAATGTTTGTATAGAAGCCTGACCGAGGTCCCTGCCTAGACAAGTAATATACAAAAACAACACAGAAGGCCTTAACCCTGACTATTTTTCCATGGCTTGAAGCCAACACTAGCTCAAGTATTGAGTAAGGATGAGGTCACTCATGATACTATTTGCAATTGCAACTGTCACCTGCATACTTTCCCAACAGGGCAGTTGTATCTGCTAATCATTCCTGATTGTTTCAACACTAGAATGTTGTCTTTAGTTGTTTTCTGGCTACTTTTTCTTAAGAATATTTAAAGAGAAACACGGGAAATGGCATCAAGATTAAGTTACTATAGCAAAACAGCACAAACACTTTAGAAAAATACCCAGGAATGGGAGGCAAGTAGCAAGGGACCACTATTGTAGCTAAGGATGTGAGCGGAGACATGTCATAGCCAATTATTGTCATTGGGTGACCTTAGACAAGTCACATACTTCCAGCCTCCGACCCCAATAAGGTGGTAACAAAATAACAACAACAAATAATGGAGAAGCAGAGTGGCTAAAAGCCGAGCGTTGCAAGCTAGGAAGTCAAATATGGCCTGTGCTGCTATGTGGCTTTACACAAACAGACTACTATCTTCCAAACCTATTTCTCAGAAAAAAATAGATAAGGGAGGAAATATGTGTCTCCGCTATAACCCCACTTCAGACTAGAGACGCTGAGTGTTTCTCCACATAAAACGATCAACCCACGTATACAACTTGCAGAACATACTGCCAGAAGAATAACAAACAGTTCATCTGAATACTCCCCCCTCCATTCGTCTATTGCTACGAATGAAAAGATTAATCTGTTTGGCTATCCCATGAAAAACATTTTGATTTGACTAAAATGTGCCCCTGATTAATTGGGCAGCAGATTTTTTAAAAGTGCTTACTTGTTTTTAAAGAACTAGTTTTTATTTGCAAATTTATTCAAATGTAATGTATCCATTTTGCAACCAATTTTGCAATTAATATTTCTTTAGGGGGAAATAGTTCTATTTGTTACACATGGCACAACGTACACTGATATATGGCAAGTGCACACTGACTAATTCATAAGACAAACACATTTGTTACCTAAAATCGTTACACTTGAGAACATGATTTTTATATATTCAAACTATTGGCCAGTTCAACTCAGTACACTGACTGGCAGCAGCTTGCCAGGGTTTCAGGCAACAGCCTTTCCCAGCCATACCTGAATATGCCAGGACTTGAACCTGGGACCCTTTGCATGCAAAGCATGTGCTGTACCGTGAGCCATGGCCCTTCCTTAGTTCTCTATTTCACAGCTGAAGAGCAGTTACACATGGCAGATATGCTTAATCATATGAATTAACAGGATCAGATGACAGTAACAAAGCTCATAAAAGAGAATACTTTTAAAGTGTTGAGTCTCTTTAAAAGTAGTTTTGATACCATCAGGTGAAAATGATTAAAAAACAACACTTTCTTCTTTAATGAAGACAAGCATCACACAAGTCTTCTACAACAACATAGTTAGTACTATAGTTGTTACATAGTTAGTACATAGTTAGTACTAAAACTAGTAAGTTTTAGGCTAACAAAACTCACAGAATTGTTGTGTTGATTGCAAAGAAATTGCGACCTTGCAAGTCTGAGATGCTCAGAGAAAGACCTTTACATACAAGGCTACAATAAATAAAATGAAATGTGACACATGCCAAATTTACATTCAAGCAGTTGACATTATTTTTTAAGTTAGCTACAGGTTTCATGTCAGCCAAGACAATTCCAACACAAGCCATTTCCTTATCTCTCCCAAAGTATGCAACGAAAACCAAAGGAAAACACTCAGTGTGTGATGAAAAGGAGCTGAAGAGCTGCATGTCATCAGCATACTGATGGCACAATCACTCAAACCTTCACTTCCTGTACTGTCAACACAGATGACAAAAAGGGAAGTTTCAGGAATTCTAATAAACAGTGGGCTATGGATGCTACTGCCAGAGCCCACTCGGGCTGTCAGCAGCTGTTTATTGCATTGCACTTCAACACTTGTCTCTTTTTTCCTATAGTTCCTCCACAATACTTCTCTACTTTTGCTGCAAATCCCAGGTGGGGAACCTATGTTGCACTGGAGGGGACAGATGTGTTGCTCCTCAAAGGAAACACGGGAGGAATGGCTGAGTTGACATAAGCCAATCCAGGTCTTTGAAG
Organism: Podarcis erhardii; assembly: GCF_964252035.2. Classification (NCBI taxonomy): domain Eukaryota; kingdom Metazoa; phylum Chordata; class Lepidosauria; order Squamata; family Lacertidae; genus Podarcis; species Podarcis erhardii. Next base: position 46,804,729 of record NC_138508.1, on the reverse strand, counting down.
AGGATAGATTAAAGTGCTGAGGCCTGACAGCACAAGGTGTTGGGCTTGAGGCCTAGAGATAAGCCTTCCAGCAGAAAGTGGAGGTCCAAAACTGTTGCTCATCTTGGAAAAAAAATAATTTGACACCCAGGAACAGACACATTGTCAGGTCCTCTGCTATAGGCATACTGCGGATGATCTTCTGGGTGCTAGAATATTGTCTTACCACCGATGTTTGGAAGTCCAGCCTTTGAGGAATTTCTTCCTTTCAACTTCCATAAATGCAGGTGGTACCAATGTGTGGCCCTTATAAAGAAGGGCTTCCCTGATAGGCAAAAGTCAGGGTCAGGAAACTGTTAGGTTGGTTAAGGTCAGAAGCCAAGGTCTTCATGGCCAGTGGGGAGTACCATTGTCCTTACTTGTTGAATCTTCCTCAGGACCTAGACTATTAGGGGTAACACAGGGAAGGTGTGTAATAGCCCCTGTGACCATGATGCTGTGAGGGCATCTGTTTCATCTGCTGACTGGCAGTAAAATTGGGATAAAACTTTCCTGACTTGTTGGTTGTCTTATCATGGCAAATAGATTGATTTCTGCTTTCCCAAAGCATTTGGTTATCAGACAGAATATCTCTGTCCATTCACCATGGTTAAGATGGTTAAGATGTTCTCTGCTCAGTCAATATGCCTGTATGTGGTCCACTCCTCTGAGGTGTTCTGCTCTAAGGAGTCTGGAGGCCTCCTGCTGCAGGCATGTGATTTAGTACCTCCTTGCCCTAGTTATTTCAAGGCTTCTTTAGCTTTGCACAAGAGAGAAAAATAATGAGTGTGCTGGAAAACTCTGTAAGAATCAGACTCCTCTGCTTCTGATTCACCACCCCATTCATTATCATCATCACCATCATTCTCTGACTGTTGATCTGAGGTATTCAGGGAAGCAGAAACCTGAGCAGGGACTGAGTTCCCCACTTCTGAAGTGCAGGGGAAGCAGAATGCCTAGGTTGGAACTGAGGATCCCTGTGTGAAGCTCATGTTCTAGACTGCCTCCTGGAGGTGGAGGGAGACGTGGAGGCAACAGATGAAGAACACTTGGAGACTGAGAGATAGTTACTGGCAAAACTACTTTCTAAGCTAGATCTACAGGTAGAGCCTGTCACATATTTTCCCTAGTACTTTCCGTTTCTACCCATAAAGAGCAGGTAGGGAAAATGATAAGATAAAATAATACAGAAGCTACCAATATTTGTTATCCCTTCCACTTCATAAATTAAAGATTTCTGTGCAAGTGCAATACCTAGTACTTCACATTTTAATATATTCAAACAAAAGTAGAGTTAAATGTTGACTCATTGAATATTGGCATCTTATTTTAAGCCTCAACAGAGAGTAATGTTAATGGACCATGATGTGTACTAGCTTCAAGGGACTGCTCCCAGCATTCCAATACACTGAGTGTTCTGTTCTTAATAATTTCACAATATATTTGCACATTCCAGATTTGTTTCATTTCATCAGAGTTCTATATACTATTCAAAAGAGCCAGGAAATGCTCAATAAGAACTGTGTGGTGGAAAATGTGTGTGATGCATACACAAGGTTCTAGATTGTTGCCTTTAATTACTGCTTTAATTTTAGTTTTAAAAGAATTGTAATCCACCATAAAGAAGAAAAAGTACTCTACTGTCTGAACATGGACTGGGAAGACGTGACTGGCTGTGATTTTATATGACATGTGACAATCTACATACAGAGTTGCCAGCCAATTTATTCATGGAAGCGATTAGCATGTCGGAATATTGCCATGCTTAAAGAGTATTTTTTTGTTTTCCACACACAAGCTGTTTGATTACACACTTGCTCATGAGGCTAAAAACAATGCAACAGTTTGGGAACACCATTCACTGAAGAACATTTGGGCTCATACATGACATTTAAGGAAGGCAGCCAGATCTTTTGTTCATATAGTATTGCACACCATCCTGAAGTCTTAAAAATATCAGCTGCATGAAATTTCCTGTGTGCACTATTTTGCACCTGGATGAAACAAACAGATCGGATCTTCTCATAATTTGCATACCTGTTTAACAAAAAAACCCCCTTTGTCCGATAATGCAACATCAAAATTAAAACTCAGTCCTAATCTAAATATCGTATGATAATCATTCACACAAGCACACACACCAAAATAGAACTAATTATTAACCTGCAAATACAGTTTCCAAAGGCAGTAAAGGGAACAACCATTTTGTGCGCGACAAAGGTGTGTGCGTGACTTTCAGCCCTGGAAGGGAGTGGAATGGGGCAGGAGCAGAATGGGCTTACATGTGACCAATGGCATGCAAGATGACTTGGAATGCAACCCCCGCACCAACAGGGAGTCAATTGTACTGTAACAGTTTTACAAACTTACACTTTTGCCAAACTGGATTTGATTACTAGTGCATGGAAGATAGATGATTGCAGATCACTGGTAGACTACCAAATGGACCACAAATGAATTTATAGTGGACTACCCTGTGTGACCCTGTGTGAGCTCCCGTTGCTCGATCCCTGCTCCTGCCAACCTAGCAGTTCGAAAGCACGTCAAAGTGCAAGTAGATAAATAGGGACCGCTCCAGCGGGAAGGTAGACGTCGTTTCCGTGCGCTGCTCTGGTTCACCAGAAGCGGCTTAGTCATGCTGGCCACATGACCCGGAAGCTGTCTGCAGACAAACGCTGGCTCCCTCGGCCTATAGAGCGAGATGAGTGTGCAACCCCAGAGTCGGACACGACTGGACCTAATGGTCAGGGGTCCCTTTACCTTTACCTACCCTGTGTGATATGGTTGCTAGGACGCTTGTAAAGAAATGCCAGACTTGGCGAAACTTTGTTAGATGCAGAAAGGTGCTTCCCCCATGGATAACTCAGCATTCATGCTTTAACTGTTAAAATAACCTCATTCTTGCTATGCAAATACAATATATCATTGGAGCACTGGGATTTTAAATTTAAAGGTTTTAGAAAAAAATGATACTAGCACACTCTCACTAGAATTTGGTACAATTCCAGTATAAGCATTACCATGGGTAATATACTATGGATATGTCCCCCCTCCCCACTTAAAGAAGTTTTTCGTCCAACTTGTTTTATCTACATCCTCTTAACAAAGTCCAGGAGATGGATTGTTTTGACATAAAATAAAGATAAGCCTGAAGAAATAATAGATATTGCAATTATTGAGAGAACTTATCTTTAGTAATTTGGAGAATATTGATCTAATTCCAATTTTCCTTGCAAATGAATAGTTTCTCAACTCCAGACCATATGATTTTGTATTTTGCTTATTTAGTTTGGCAGTACCATTTATACTGGGTTATAACAGGAAGGCTTAGATACTGCAGAGGGATGTTTGTTTTCCTGGCCATTTACACGGGAGAACGGCTGTGCTACATAAACTTTAACAGCTTCCTTGGCTGGTCAACTTGCTGAGAAGCAACCCTAATGAGAATACTGAAGGGAGTAAGAGAACCAGCTTCTACAAGGAGGAAAAACATGGTATTCTTACAGCCCCCAAGATATGACACAACAGAAAACAAATGTTTCCAACTGAAAGTATCAACATCTGCATCATCAAAAGCCATGAGATTGTTTTGTCATATCTGTTACACCTAGGGTGGCCATCTTTTGAACAGCAAAAAAGAGGACACAATTGCCGACGTCTACTTTTAACCATGAATCACTATGATGACTCTACCCATAAAAAAAGGATGTGTCCTGGAAAAAGAGGACATATGGCAACCCTGCACATCCTATAATATATATAGAATGACAACAAGAGGGCTATCAGTGAGGGCAGGGAACCCTCAGGATCAAACCTATTCCCCAAATCTTTAGAAAAATGCAGTACAGTATAATTGTCCTTGCCCGAGGACAGAGGAGTGGCAAAGAATGCTCCTACCCTGGGCCAGAGGTTTACAGTCAGTACTGGCTGGTGGGGCTCCATAGCGCTCTTGGCTTCCATTGGTTAGCAACAGTGACCGGTTGTGTGGGAAAGCCAAGACAGCAATGGAGCACCACCACCAACACCCCACTGGCTGCCACTGTTTATAACACTAAAAGAAGTCTATGTAGAGGCCAATGATATAATAAGTGGGAAGCTCTGGAAAGCAGCCGGAACAAATTTTCAGACTGGAAGCTCAAATAATTTTATGCCTTTGGATATCAGCAAGACTAAAAACTGTGGAAGAGAATCTCTCATGTGACAGATGTTCTTCAGAACACCTGGAGTTCTCCAAGTTAGGGCTAAACCAAAACCACTGATTCTTTTACACGGCCATTTTTTTGCTCAAAACTCATTATGTTGGCAATTTCTTAATGGTTCCTGAGAAAACGCTCATTTATCCGTTACATTGCCTTCGCTTTAAATTGCTCTCAGGTAAACCATCACATAGTCAAATATGAATGAAGCAGAAAAATAGAGTGGTGGTTGCTGAGATCACACTAATCACTGGAAATGTATGTATTCATCCAACAAATTTATTGGCTTCCCCCCCTCCCAATGCAAGACACATGATAAAAGTAACCTATTAAAATACTACAATAACTGGGATATTTCCTTAATTCTTTGCTGAAATCCTTGTTGGTATCAAGAACATGCTCTGACCCAGGCATAGGCAAACTCGGCCCTCCAGATGTTTTTGGCCTACAATTCCCATGATCCCTACTAACAGGACCAGTAGTCAGGGGTGATGGGAATTGTAGTCTCAAAACATCTGGAGGGCAGAGTTTGCCTATGCCTGCTCTGACCTGATCCTGACAGACACAGAAAGAAGCCTGCTATATGCAATAGCATTTCAAATGAAAATCTCAGGTGCATTGATATCGCCCTGCAATGCATGCTCCAAAAGAGTTGGTTATAGAAATGGTTGAAATACTCCACTGCTTCTCTGTTCTGGTCATACTCCCATCCCGCACATGAGAATAGAGGTGAGAGAAATAGAATGTTCTGTATTTGCAGCTAAAGCATACTAAGTGGCATGTGATGTAGATGCATAAAATCAGAACAGAGGAAACATGCTAGAATACTATACTAGCCAAAGAAAATGACTTGCAAAGATCACCACCACAAAATTTAGTGATGGACGTTTGCTTAGCGCAGGCTTCCTCAACCTCAGTCCTCCAAATGTTTTTGGCCTACAACTCCCATGATCCCTAGCTATCAGGACCAGTGATCGGGGTGATGGGAATTGTAGTCTCAAAACATCTGGAGGGCCGAGGTTGAGGAAGCCTGGCTTAGATTATTAAATCCTCTTTAAAGCAAATTAATGGAAAAGTAAATTTCAATGGCTATTAGTTATATGCAAAATAAAATCAAGCTCTCAAACAAAACAACAGGATATAACTAGCAGAAGCAGCTCACCACCATGTTTGCATACAAAAGGTGCCATGTTAAATCCCTGGGCTCCTCCATATATGGCTTCAAAAACACTTTCTGAAATCCTGGAGAGCCACTGGTATGTGGTGTAACACTGAGCTGGATGGACCAACCACCTGACATAATATAAGGGGATCCTACTAGAAGTACTTCCACTTGCCCACACATTTGTTGAGCCAAATGGGGATTCTGTGCTGGGAGACTGACACTGGCACCACTCCACTTTGTTGGAGGGACTCCTTGGCCCAATCCATACCCCCACCCTTGGCCTGGTGCAAAGGGGATGTAGATTGTAGCCATAGACAGCAAAATACTTTGTGGTGTTTTCAACAGTTTTCCTTTACAATGCATGCATGAAGATCAAAATAATGTATGACTTTTTATTTTTGGCAGGGAAAGATTACTTGTTAACTACACATTAATAACACTAGTATTTTTTTTTACAAGTCTCAATAATTCAGTATTTAACTATCCTTTAAAAATGTTACAAGACTTGTCTTTCATAGCAGTATCATGCTAACTATTTCATTCTGCAGCAACTGTTGCCTGCCAGTTCTCAATGTTTCATATTAGTGAGCATAATAGAATATTATGGAAGCCTAATTGGCAGAAGTGAGCAATCTGATTGGCTGAGTCATACAGCTTTCTAATTTTTTTAGCAGAATATATATTTCAGCATGGGCATTTTACAGCCATTATGAAACTATAAGGTCAACCAGGCCTCTGAAAGCCTGACCAAAAACTAAGATGTGCAAGAGAACTTACGTATTCAGGGATAAAATCTCAAGCAGGCAAATGCATCTGTTGTAGAAATTAGTATTTAATATATATTGTAAAATATGCTTTCTGTACAGCTAGTTTCATAATTCAGCACTTATGTTACCCTGCATTGCTCCAAAATCCACGTGGGATACAGTGAAATTTGGATCAAGGAATGTTGTACATATGGTCTTAATTGCATTTTGCAATAAAGCCAGGGTCCAACATAAAGAATTTTCCCCCAAAAAAGCCAGCTTGCAAACTGGGGCTTTCATGTCAAGCTTTCCAATAAAAAAGCAGCAGCAGATGTGGCTTTGGCGATTAACTTGGTTAGGACATTTCTCCTCTCCAATCTGCCCACACCCAGCAAATGCCACATATCTCTATGAAAACACCAGTTTCTGTTGGGGAAACATGTAGAGACCTTCTTAATTGTCTCTAAGAAGCTGATGAAGGACACGTGTTGATTACTGTTATCTTAAAGGTTTGGTGATCATTTAGTTTATCCTGTGCCTGAAATACTGTTCTACAGTAAATGCTAGCCTTTGCTTCAGAATATTAAGGTTTAGTACAGCAGAAACACTTTGAATAAGATAACCATTCTGGCTTATTAACCATTTATCAAAATATTGTAATAGAGTCACTACTATCTGGAGTGTATCCTATGATATATTTTTATTTTAGATATTTATTAAATTTATACGCCAACCTTCAGCAAAAGATCTCAGGGCAGTTCACAAAATGATGGGAGTGAAAAGCAGCTTGCTTAACCAAACTCTCTCTTTCCCTTCTCCTCTTGTCCACACACCACCCCCAGAAGTCATGTCCAGAAAATTGGAGTGCCTTTCTGAGCAGTGTGGACTGTGTTGTATGAGCATGAATGGGGGGAGAGGGGAGATAACTGAACTTGGGTGTAAGTTTCTTGAACTACTTAAATTCCATTCATGCCAGGTTGTTCTAATTCAGGCTTCCTCAACCTCGGCCCTCCAGATGTTTTTGGCCTACAACTCCCATGATCCCTAAGCTAGCAGGACCAGTGGTCAGGGATCATGGGAATTGTAGTCTAAAAACATCTACATGGCCGAGGTTGAGGAAGCCTGTTCTTATTTCAGTTTATTTCTAGCAAACACAGTAGTAACCTGCAACACAGTCCACACTGTTCATAACCCCCTTTTCCCTCAACTCTTTGGTGAGGCTTTTTAGAAGGGGAGGAAAGATGAACAAGCCTTCCAATCATCAGATACAACCATAGGTAAATATTTTCCCCTCCACATTTCATTCATGGGATCCAAATACACAAGATCATTTGCTAAAAGATTTAATGCAATAAGCACAAAAAAGAATAATCTTGTGCAGAGAAAGATTCTATAGAATTTTCCACAGAAGGGATCCTCAAGATAGGAACAGGGAACGAGACATGACTCTTTGTACCCTAGGATGCCACTACCTATTCTTTACGTATGAAAACTATATCTAAACACATAAGAATCTCCAACCCATTCCTGAATATACAAATAGATGTATACAAAAAGAAGATTACTAACAGTCTTTACAAATGTATGCTTTTGGCTCAAGACAATGGTCTATAACTCTGAAGGCTGCAGTAATACAAATGTTTACTCCCAAGCAATGATATTCTTGACGGAGGAAATACAATATGCACTTAAATAAAGCTACTAGAAACCATGATTGTAAACAGATCATAAAAATAATGCATGCTTGATAGGAACTCCACCTTCAGAACATTTTTAAAGATTGTAATCACATGGCAAATACACAAATCTACTCAGTAAGATATTTATGTAAAATAAGGAAAATCACAATTTCTGAGCTCATGAGGTATTGCCTATTACTTATTAATCACAGAAGATTGTTACATATTTTTAGCATCTGGAACTGTTTGTGATTTATTACTTAAATCTTATATTCTAGTTACAGAGAGAGAGAGAGAGAGAGTGTCTAATGGTAACTAGGCCTGGTATTTTTAAACAAAAAGAAGGAACTATTAATTTTGACCTAATACTATTATCAAGCCTAGTACATTTTATACCAGAAATTAAGAGAACTTGTCCTTTCATTTTGTTTGGTCACTTTACTAGATTTGACAGTGATAATCAGGAAGGGAAAGCTAATAAACGATCCTTTATGCTTGTCCAACATGTAGAAGCATTGCTTCCTACTGAAATATCAGTGGTCAGTTCTGATCACCAATAATGCATATCCAAATACATATAACATTCCATTTTTATGAACTGGCACTTCTACCCATTTTAGATTTCATATAGTATCAGCATAGAATACACAATCTTTATTATTCAATTTACACTATAATAAAACCAGACCTGGCAACTTCTGATTCTTCCTATTTATTATTCATTGGGGAAATTTCCCTCTTTCTGACTAATTACTTTCAGAAACCATGGGTTGTACACAATGGTAGTCATACTTAAAGTAGAGCCATTGATATAAATCAACACGAGTATCTTAGGCACATTAATTTCAATAGTTAAATTCAACCAAATCCAAGTAAAAAGTAACCTATACCAAGGTATAATTCAGAATATTAGTGTTTCACCCACAGAAGGCTTTATTGAATACTTTAAACCAGTTTTGTGGACTAGATTGGAAATAAGATTTCACACATAAAATTTTAGCATGGAATAATAAAGGACTGCCCTCAAATTTCACTTCTACGCTAATGTTAGAATCAGTATCAGTGAAACTAAACAAGAACAGAAAAGTGAAAAAACAGGTCTCTGGCAAACAAATATGTACTTATCTCTGCTTTCTAAACTTCTGTATTTTGTTTTATTACACTAGTATTCTGTCCTTTGTTCAAGCATATTGAAGTAGCATACCCATAGGCTTGGATCCTAGTATTATTCCACTCACTTAACTGAATTTCATTCACAGATGGGCTTTCTGTGCTCCTCCAGAAATCCAGTACTTCTAAGCATTGGTATATTGTCCCAGACAAAATGGTATGTTGAGCAGTAGGATGGAGTGGGCATTGGTTGCTTTATAATATATTTGTAGGTGCTGTTCAATTTTCAAGCTTTTTCCCAGCCCATTTCCTAAGAGGATGTTTCCATCTATCAAAAGACTTCTGTACCTTTAAGGCTGTTGTAGCCCTGTCTGAGTCCTGTTGCCTAGCAAGCAGGGGCTAGGAGTCTCTAAAGAACACTTGCCTGAGAGCAGAATCCACATATGAAGTCAGACAGTCCAGAGGTTTGGGAATCCAGATGATCATAGAGCCAAGAGTCCCGATGGAGAGCAGGAAGCAGCAAGATAGACCCAGGAACCACAAGCATTATTTCCAGCATCTGACTACTCAAAAAGCTCTGTTTAAGAAGTCTGAAGCCAGCTGGTTCTCATCAATGCCTTCTCCTGTCCTTGAAGGCTGATTAGCTGCAGGTGGAGTTATTCTGCTTTCTCCCCTTTCAGGCTGCTGTTTTGCAGGTAAAGTTGATTCCTAGCCCATGACACTGGCTTCCAAGGTATGTAGGTAGGTTAGGTTTTTTTTTTACATCAGTCCATTCTCAGTGTGTAAAAGGTTGGATAAATGGAAATTCTGTTAGTGTTTGAATATAAATGTAGCTGCTTTAAATCCTCTGCATGTTATTATATGTCTTTGGCTATGTGGTAATATGTAGTCACCACTGCCAAATAGAAGAGTTCTTTGTACTCTATCCCAAATACTCTGTAACATGCCAATTTTCTAGTCTTGTAGTTGGCATTGGCATAAAACCATCTGCTCACATAGAGGAAGCCATTACGCACATAAAAATACATATATAGTCAATATTTAAGTGGTGTCCATGTGTCAAACGATCATGCAAAAGTTATGAACGACATAAATATTTTATTTTACATTTTGTAAGATAAATTATCAGAGATCAGCAACTTGCCCCATATCCCATCCCATCATCTTATTGCTTACATCTCAGTTTTGTCTGGAAATGTTACCTAGCAAAGGCTAACAAATCTGAACATTAGCAGCTTGTTCCTAATATTAAAGAGAGTGTTCCAACCCTCTGTATTCAAGCTAGGACCACTTCAAAATATCAAGTCAAATATCTTTTTTGCTACCAAATACAATAAAGCATCACTGTAGCTCTTATAAATAGAGTATCAAGAGCCATGAATAATGGCCCCAGAGTGGTTGGGGTAACCCAGTCAGATGGGCAGGATATAAAATTTATTATTATTATTACTACTACTACTACCAATTAAAATCAAAACAAAGCTACTCTAGAGTCAATTGTCCCTGTATTAAAAAAAAAAATCATCTTTCCCTTTTGTGCCACCCTAGCATTTGTCTTTCTGAGACTATTACTAATGGTTTTGGAGGCCTGAACTCAATTGGAAATTCAGAAGAACGTCTTTGCTGGCATATACTCAGCCTGATTCACACTTGGAATTCGTTTCTATGAACCCTATCATCCGGCAGGCTTTGCCTGGTAAAATTATGTTGTGATCAAGCAATGGTTTCTCTTCCAGTTACTCTTGACATCTTTTTGGACAGATTGCATAGGTGTACCACCAATATTCCATTTTCTCTTGATTTCTTCTTTATTTTCCTCTAATATCCTACCCATAAAGTATCACTATATAGGCACAGTTGACAGTGCCAGATTACCAAATAGGCAGAATAGGGCACCGGCCCATAGACTCCATGCTTTTTAGGGGCTCTGCAACAATGGATCAAAATAATATTGATTTGATCTTGAAAGAAAATTACAAGCATTCTTAGTTCAATGTTATCCCACAAGCGGGGCAGGGGTTTTGAATGCTGAGGGGCCACAGGGGTTAATCTAGCACTGGCTTTTGATTCAGTGTCCAATCATTCCCCTCTCTTTATATCGCTCCCCTTTACTTCGTTTCTCATAATTTAACTGTAATAATAATAATAATAATAATAATAATAATAATAATAATAATTTATTTGTACCCCGCCCATCTGGCTGGGTTTCCCCAGCCACTCTGGGCGGCTTCCATAAAAACCAGAAATACACTAAAATATCACAGATTAAAAACTTCCCTGAACAGGGCTGCCTTAAGATGTCTTCTGAATGTCAGGTAGTTATTTATCGCTTTGACATCTGATGGGAGGGCGTTCCACAGGGCGGGTGCCACTACCGAGAAGGCCCTCTGCCTGGTTCCCTGTAGCTTTGCTCCTCGTAATGAGGGAACCGCCAGAAGGCCCTCGGCGCTGGACCTCAGCGTCCGGGCAGAACGATGGGGGTGGAGACGCTCCTTCAGGTATACTGGGCCGAGGCCGTTTAGGGCTTTAAAGGTCAACACCAGCACTTTGAATTGTGCTCGGAAACGTACTGGGAGCCAATGTAGGTCTTTCAAGACCGGTGTTATGTGGTCTCGGCGGCCGCCCCCAGTCACCAGTCTAGCTGCCGCATTCTGGATTAGTTGTAGTTTCCGAGTCACCTTCAAAGGTAGCCCCACGTAGAGCGCATTGCAGTACTCCAAGCGGGAGATAACTAGAGCATGCACCACTCTGGCGAGACAGTCCGCGGGCAGGTAGGGTCTCAGCCTGCGTACCAGGTGGAGTTGGTAGACAGCTGCCCTGGATACAGAATTGACCTGCGCCTCCATGGACAGCTGTGAGTCCAAAATGACTCCCAGGCTGCGCACCTGGTCCTTCAGGGGCACAGTTACCCTATTCAGGACCAGGGAGTCCTCCACACCAGCCCGCCCCTGTCCCCCAAAAACAGTACTTCTGTCTTGTCAGGATTCAACCTCGATCCATTAGCCGCCATCCATCCTCCAACCGCCTCCAGGCACTCACACAGGACCTTCACCGCCTTCACTGGTTCTGATTTGAAAGAGAGGTAGAGCTGGGTATCATCTGCATATTGATGGACACCCAGTCCAAACCCCCTGATGATCTCTCCCAGCGGCTTCATATAGATGTTAAAAAGCATGGGGGAGAGGACGGAACCCTGAGGCACCCCACAAGTGAGGGCCCAGGGGTCTGAACACTCATCCCCCACACCACTTTCTGAACACGGCCCAACAAAACTCTCCTTTTCTGGAAAAGCTGTGTCCTTCCCTCTGTTACTCCCACCTAGTTATCCTATGAAGATACTTTGCTACATATTAACAACACTATGCTCTTCTACGTTTTTGTAAAAAGTGCTAGTTTCTAGGCTAGCTCTACTAGACCTTATTTCCAACAAAATAAAAATGGGACAATGTGTTTCAGATGGATCCAATGGTACTTACTCTAATCCTATATATTTTGTATCCCTATGCATACGTTCACACATAGAGACAAGTCTATTTGATAAAATGCAATGAAAAGCTGTGAAAATGCATTCTGTTCACTTTCTACTTACTTTCATTTAGGAAACATTTAACAATAAGAAAATAATATATACCCTGTGTATGAGAGACAATGCATTTAGCACATTAATTACTGGAGCTTAAGAATTTAAATCTGTATGCATTAAATCTTGTGAAATGGATGATTCAGCTTCTAAGTGCTGCATTAATTCTACACATTACAATGTGGTAAGACAGTCAAATTAAATCTTTTGGAAACAACCCATTCTATTTGCTTGCTTTGTGTAGAAACCTGACTATGAACAGCTTTAGAATGGAAAGTAAATACTAATTCTTTAAAAGTAAAAATAGGCAGATATTTTATGCATTAGATTTCTTATGTTTCAGTTTTTTAAAAGGAACTGTAATATAATCAACATAAAACACGTAGTTTCTGTTTTGTTTGCATTGCTTAAAGTAAGCATTCAGTGAACAAGCCACATTCCCCTTAAGGATCAGCTATGAAGGAATGGAGGGTGTTCAAAGTTTCTAAGTGTTGAATGAATTATGTAGTATTATAAGTCAATTACTTTCCCAGCCCGGTAGCCTTACTGCTTTGGGTGTGGCTAACAGTCATTTTATTCTGCTTATAGAGACCATCTTCTCTTAGCCAAACAGAACAATTTATTGTTTACTCTGTGCATCTGACTATTTAAAACATGGAGATAAAAAAACCATTCAGGCCTTGCTTTTCCATCCTTGTGTCTTTCATGTACTAGGGAGGAAACTGAGAAAAGGAGCCAAACAGAAAAGGTTTGGTAAAGCTGAAATTATCCAATACACAAAACTGGCAAGGTGCCCGGAAGCAGGCTTCCTCAGTGAAATTCAAATTATACTCACATATTTGGTGCATTTTCTCCCTCCATAGTACAAGTAAGAAGGGGAAAATAATGTAAGAAATTATTGCATAAGATGCAAACTAAGTTGGAGAAAAATAAGCTGCATCACTTACAGGTCTTCAATATTTTCAGGGGGGAAACATAGGGAAAAACTTAATTTTACTTTGGCCAGCTGAGTTTTCACCTCTAACTTTGCAAAAGTAACTTTAAGAATGAAAATTTGTGAGGAACAATTGGTAGGCAGAAAAGTGCCTGCTAATTCTCTACATAAAAAGCACCTGTCATGCACACACAGCTTCCATTTCCACCCAAACTGGGCTTATTTTATGTCTGAGTCCCACTTGGTGGATAAATTGGTTATAAATACATCTGTAGGAAGGAATCACTGGACAGGAAAAGGTAACACTATATTCTGCTAATCTATTTTCTCCTATACCAATGCAAAATATTATTTATCACTATCAGACTTTTTCAGCCTTCCAATGGTCAGAGATTATGGGAATTGTAATCAAAATGTCTGGCGAGAACCTGATTGGGGAAGAATGTCCATATATTGATACTTTTCCAAGGCCAAGTGCTTCATAATATGAAAACAGCAAAAAATGAAATGAACGAAAAAGATGTATAAACAGATACAAAATTATTTATTATAAAAAATTAAACATATATGCAAATTGTCCAGCAGTAAAACCCTAATAGGGTAAATCCTATCCCAGGGATCAGCAAACGTTTTCAGCGAGGGGCCAGTCCACTGTCCCTCAGACCTTGTGGGGGGCCAGACTATATTTGGGGGGGGGGTTGAATGAATTCTTATGCCCCACAAATAACCCAGAGATGCATTTTAAATAAAAGCACACATTCTACTCATGTAAAAACACCAGGCAGGCCCCACAAATATTTTAAATAAAAGGGCACATTCTACTCATGTAAAAACACGCTGATTCCTGGACCGTCCATGGGCTGGATTTAGAAGGCAAATGGGCCAGAACCGGCCCCCGGGCCTTAGTTTGCCTACCCATGTCTTATACAATGAATTTCAGCATAATGCTTTTCACTGTAAGCTGAATGTGGTTTGATCTCATCAGTGCCTATATAACATAAAAAAATAGAACATAACAAATCTGTAAGAATCCATCAATCAAAGGTCAGCACTCTTCTACCTAAAAAGGCCATGTATAAAAAGTAATGCAAATCTATTAAAACAAAACAATAAAAATAAATTAATCAAATACATAGTTAAATGGAAAAAAGTCATGACAGCCAGAGAAAACATATTGAAATCAACAGGTTTCTTAGGGGGCCTGTTGAGGGGGTTTCAGAGACATACAGTGAGAGGAACAGAGGAAGTGCTTTCCACAGTACACTCCTTCTTCCAAGACATGGTTAATTCCAAGACTCACTCATCTACACAATGTTCCTTGTGACAATTCTTTCCCCCTAATATTGAGACTGTTCTTTAGCAGATGGAACTCTTGAGATTAGGGAAAAGTGAATATTATCACAGCCGTGTGTAAAAACATTGGTTTCTGCCAGTGACAGCATAGCCCCCTCCCAACTGCTTCTGCTGCTGGAAGATCCAGAAATCAGAGGCTGTGTGATTCATTGAGAATATTCCACTTGAGAGCTACTGTTGTGCAACCACAAGACTTTTCTGACCTTCTAATGCAATCTATAAAGCTGTAACCACATCTTGTATTTAATGGTAATGGTTTGATGTGATTCACATGCTGTAAAACATTTGAAGATTCACAGAACAAAGGAAATTAAAATGAGATAAGAGGGGTCCTCGTACCTTTCAGTACAATTATACGAAGACATGTCATAATAATTGTTAGCCTAGTAAAATTTTGCATTCTTTATAATTAAAACCTGCAAATCAAATCAGTTTATTGTCAAGCTATGTTGTCTTATTCTGTAGAACATGCTTTGACATATTAGCAAAACATCTTAGGCATCAATTAGAAACAAGACCTTTATAGAGCGTAATTTGCTATAGATCCAATTTCAGTTGCACTTCATCTCCTAGTAATAAATGTCTAAGGATGAAACCACACTTCCAGCCAAGTACTTTTATCTTAAGGAATTAGGCCTAGTTCCTCTGAATAATAGGTCCATCTGGATCCTAAAGTTCAAGATGTGAAATAGCACCAAGTAAATTTTTCAGCTTGAAATTTGGTACAGTCAACACCAGAAATTTTCTCTGTGGAATACCCCACATTCCATTTTGTCCAGGAAGTGTACCAACATTACAGGGGGAAATATAGTCCACCACAATGGCCATCATTGCTTTCCCAGAATGTGCTAGAATTATGGTATATCCAATACAATGTGGCAGCCATCAAAGGAATGTCACTGCCACCAGGGGATAAGTTTAATTCCCACTTCTGAAATTCTCCCCAAGATGCCAACATTTATTTGAAATGTCCTCCTTATTTCACTGCCTGGAAGTGGTGCAGTGAAAGGAGGGAGCCATTTCAGTCATCCCTAAAGGCAAGCCATAATTCCAGAATACAGAGTAATCTATGATCTACAATTCTTTAAGTAACAGATTGGTTTCTATTTATTGGGTATATGCTTACATTTTCTAGATGCTATCTTCTATTTTCCTCAAAATATTTATAAAATTTGCGATTCTGTATTTTAAATCATTTGTAGAAATTTCCTTTTCCTTAATGATACTATAGTACTCATAAGCTCACTAATTCTTCCAAAGATCAGATTCAAAGCGCTCTGTGAATGCTATAATGCCTAGAAGGAAATTAAACCCTGTAACCAACAAGTGTATGGTATTTTTTAAGGTACAGACAGAATAAACGGAAAGTAAACTTGACCAGCAGGTCAAATAGCAAGGGAGTCTCTACAACACTAAAATTCCCTGGTGTTTCTCTTTTTATAAATTATGTATGCTGATGTATCTAAACAGAAGTGCAATTTTATATTTGACATTCTTAGTCTGAAGAAAAAGGAGATACAGAACCCAGCTCTCATACATGTTAACAGGGACCAGGCCCATAATACCAAGCAACAGCACAGTTCCTGAAAACCCAGTAAATGCCCCCCCCCCCCACACACCCAGCACAAATGCACCCATCATTCTAATTCTGTTCTGCTTTTTCTACCAGAAAATTCTGTTAAAAGGTAAATATCAGAAAAAGATACCTGGATTCCTGGTTTGTGTATAGACAAACACAGCCAATTATCCTTCAACAGAGTTTAATGGCACTTTCTCCAGTGGGCAAAATCCAAGATAGAAATTAATTTTTAAAAAACCGTCTCATGCATTAAACCTTTAATCCATGATTATTTGTCCTCCAAGGTGGCAGATGGCAAGTCTACTGCTGTTATTAAGACCTCTGC